>NC_040086.1:64612946-67527946 GCF_003369695.1 Bos indicus x Bos taurus | reverse complement strand
CAATTTTCACCCTCAGTTTATGACTCCAGCATACATTTTTATAGTCACATTTTAAAGCCTGATTTTTATTTTAAAAATTTAGCATTTTTTCCCTTATATCATTAGAGAAACTCCTCGAATGTAACTTTTAAATTGTCTACATAAAATTCCTTTATGTGGATATATCCTAATATATTTAACCAAGTACCTCTTTCTTAAACGTTAATTTTATGTCAACATTTTACTGTTATAAATTCCTCAGCAATGGATGTAAGGTTTTGACTATGTTCTTTGTAGGATATGGAATCTGATATCCTTCAAAATTGATCTTTTAAATTATATTGATTAATTACTGATTTTAACTCTTTATATTCTTTCTTCCTGCTTTCTCTATTGTGTGTTAGTAGTTTTTCTAACCTCATAAATTTATTTCTTATTAGAACTTTGGCTGTCATTCCGTAATATTTAATATGTAATGCTGTCTTATTCTTGTTTTCTGGACATTTTTAAATTTAAGTTTTGATTTCTTTACCCTAAAGTTGCTTAAGATATATTTTAGTTGCATTGTGATAATATGGCCTCTGTAACTACAGAGGTAGTTCTTACTATAGAGGAGCTTTCTGTTGTCCAGTTTGTTATTCATTTTGTGTACATTATATGGGAATTAGTTTTCCATGTTGATAAATATTAGTCTATAACATGATTTTTAGTGGAAGAATAATAGCATTGTATTTAACATCACTTTTGACAAATACTTGCTGCTGCCGCCGCTCAGTCGCTTCAGTCGTGTCTGACTCTGTGCGACCCCATAGACGGCAGCCCAGCAGGCTCCTCTGTCCCTGGGATTCTCCAGGCAAGAACACTGGAGAGGGTTGCTATTTCCTTCTTCAATGCATGCTAAGTTGCTTCAGTCGTGTCCAACTCTATGCGACCCTATGGACAGCAGCCAACCAGGCTCCTCTGTCCACAAGGTTCTCCAGGCAAGAATACTGGAGTGGGTTGCCATTTCCTTCTGACGAATACTTAGGTTGTTACTAATTTTCACCATGTAAACATTCCTGAAGCTAAGTTTTTATTTATATCCTTTACCATTTCCTTAAGATAACTTCTAGGAGATTATTTGCTAAATCAACAGATATATATGTATTTAAGGCTTTATGATACCTATATCCAAATCACTTTCCAAGAATGCTAATCAAATTTTATTTCAATTAACAATAGATGAGTAATTTTCACCTCATTTTCCTACCCAGACCAGCTTAGAGGTTTTAGATAGAGGACACTGTTTACTGGCCATTTTTATTACTTTTGGAATTTGTGTTGTTTGTGTCCTTTTTTTTTATTGTTCTATGTTTGTTTTGTTCTTATTAATATGTAAGAGCACTTCATGTGTCATATATTGTAGGCAATCCTACAGTTTGTCATTTGTCCTATATAAGTATTGTCTCATCTGACCCTCTCAACAACCCTCGAAGGTTGCCATACCATCTGCATATCAGTTATGGTTGAGGTGACTGAGTACAGACTAGTCTCTTTCCCAGAGTCGCATAGCTAGTAAATAGCAGAGTTAGGACAGTGTCCTAACATTTGGCTCTAGAACTTCCTCTCTCAGGTATTCTGCCTCATAATAAGGCAAATTTAGTAATATTTTCCTAGAAAATCATGTATAGTTTCAAAATTTTTTTAATAAGGTGGAAGAGCACATTGAAATCTTTTGTAGTATTTTCTTGCCATACATCAGTTTTATTGTATGCATTTGTGTTGTTCTTTTTCTTGGTAACTCTAACTAGAGATTTGCTGTTTTATTATCTTTCAAAGATAACTCTATAGAACTGTTTTTCTGTCTTCTAATTCTTTGACTGTTGCCGTTATCTTTTTGATTACAGTTCCCTTTTTTAGGCCCACTTTGCTGATTTCAAAAAGAATACATAGTAAATTTTTTAATTCTTTAAAAAAAAATTTAGAGTTTTTCTCTCAATATAAGAGAGATTTTCAACCAGCGTGAGTGTGGGGAGGGAGACTGTAATCTCCAGGAAGACTTTTTCACACATAATTTATTACTCCCTTGTCGCCTTTTTCCAGTTGCCCACCCTACCCCACCTTTTGAGGATTATACTGTTATTGAGAGTGCTTTCTAATAGCTGTGTGTTTCCCTTGTAAGAAAAAACTCAAGTTTTAATTGTATCTCATAAGTCTTCATATGATGTTTTCAGTATTTTGAAATAGGCATTGGAGTTATTCGGAAGGTGTACACTTCAAATATTAAATAGTTAAAACTTTTTGTGCGTTATTTTTTATTTTTAGCTTTGTTGTCTGGTCTGTAGAATTTTTAAGTTTATTGGTATTTTGGTCTGGCTTAAAGTGCTCAGGGTTGGATATTTAGTTTGACTATACCAGATGTATAAAGCATTGGTCATTGTCCTTGAGATGAAACATCACAGTGATGACCAGTTATGGTGTGGGTAAGAAAAGAGGGTCGTGGGATAGCTCTAGGAGAGTCTTCTTTGTTGCTGAATCCCAGCATTTAGTACAGTGCTTGGCTCGGTACAGTCTTGTTGAGTGAAGGAAAGGAGTTGCTTTCTGCCAAAGGATAGGAGCTTGGATTCGTCAATGTTAATGACAAAGGTTCCTAATCATTTTCCATCCACTTCCAGTTTTAATGCCTAATTCTAACTTATTATATATCTTATGTTTTGTTGTTTGTCTGTATAAACTGTTTTTTTAAAGAGTTGTTTTTTGCTTTTATTTTTGTGTCTTCTCCCCTTTATGCTTACTTTGAAGACTATAAATAGCAGTTTTTTTAAAGGCCCAACAATTAGAAAACACATATTTGAGTAAAATTAGGGCTGTAATAAAAGTGTACATATGTTGAATACCTGCTACACACTAAGCCCAGTAAGTGCTTTTATTCACTTTATCTCCAGTGATCCCTCACAACAGCCCACAAGAGCCTGAGTGACCTGCCCAAGGTCCCCGGTGGAGAATGACAGAGTAGAGATTTGTACCTGAGAGCCCAGCACAGTAGTTGTAGTCATAAACACATCTCAGAAATCTTATAAATCAATGACATTAAGCTTTTGCAGACATAACAGAACGTCTTTTTCTCTCAGTTTATGCAGCATTTTCTGTGAACATTTGGTATTTTCTCTATGTTCATATTTGTAGTGTGAATGAAGAAGAATCTTCATTCTTTACAAATGAAAGAAAATTATATCTAAGTCCCAGAAATGAATATGTCCCCATTTGATGAAGTTCAGGGTGGCAATATTTTCTGGAAGGTTTCTAATCAAGCTCAGATGGTTCACTGATTTTAGACCTTCTAACCAACCAAGGGAGGAGCTAAGCAGGAAATGTGGCAATGAGGTGGGGAGGATGACACAAGGGTTATCATTAACATTTTTATGGTAAAAGCTGCAAAAATGTTACTAAACTATGTCCATACATTAGAGGAGAAACGGGCAGATGACATTAGAGGAGAAACAGGCAGATGATTAAAACTTGACATGGTACCTCTTTTTTTAAAATAGTTTTTGGTTGATAAATTATATACATTCATTTGCTAAAACCCCAAAGAAGCAAGATTAAGAAACTCATAACCCCACTCCAAGAGGAAAGCATTGCTAACGTTTTACAATATTTATGTCCATAGTTTTATTTCTGCATACATACATTTTTCAAAATGAGTTATGCTACTACTACTACTAAGTCGCTTCAGTCATGTCTGACTCTGTGCAACCCCATGGACTGCAGGCTTCTCCGTCCGTGGGATTCTCCAGGCAAGAACACTGGAGTGGGTTGCCATTGAGTTATGCTATATATATTTTTTCATAGTTTGTTATTTTTCTTTGAATATATTTCATTGTATCTCATTTTAATATATTTCAAAGACTTAAAAGCTGTGATTTTTACCCTTCTCTTCCTCCATCAGCCTTTAACGAAGCTTAGTTAGAAGCCCACTTTAATGATATTCTCAAAATGACAAAATTAGATTAGGAGAAGAGTAAGGAGTGGGTGTACAGGGAAGATTTTTGTCTGATAGAACAGTTGTGTATTATTGTTGTGGTATTTAGACTAATTTATACATAGAATCAAATTACAAGGAACTGTGTGTATACACACACATACACACAAATGAATACATGTGAAAATTTACATAAATGGGATAGAGGTTAGTCAACAGAATTGCACCAGCATCAATGATAATGAACTACAATTGTAAGAACTCGCCACTGGGGGAAGCTGGTTCACAGGGTTCTATGTACTGCAACTTCCTATGATTCTATAATTATTTGAAAATTAAAACTTTTTTGTACATCCACTTTATAAAAGGCTAGATTAGATTTTAATTCAGAAACAAACTGATTATTAAAATGCAAGGTACAACATGGTAAAGTAGGAACTAGGAGACTTGTGTTTTGATCATGGATCTGCTGGTGGACCTCTGGTTAGTCTCTTAACTTCTGGGCTTCATTTTCTCTTCTGAAAAATAAGAAAATTGTGCTAGAAAATCCTGAGATCCCTTCAAGCTCTGGTATTCCTTAAGGTGTATAGATTTTTTGTAAATCTGTAAGTTTGCCAAATACAAAGTGAATGCCAATAGTATAGTAGAGGTTGTCCAGAGGTTAGGGCTTGTCTAACCTTGCAATAGGCAAGAAATCTCTTTCTGTCTCTCTGTTTGCCTAGCATTACATTAGACATTTGGTGATAGAACAGGATTCAGTCCCCAAAGGACCTCAAGAGGGAAATGGGTACAAAAGAAGTACCTATACACATATTCTAGATTACACAATAGAGTTTGTTTACCTACCAAAATGTGTGATGGGGCCAGTATTGCTGTAGGAATTCTGAAAGGGATCACTCTAGACTGCAGTATCTAAGGAAGAAGAGAAATTTCAGATGTACAGCTATTCTAGTTTTATCATTAACTGCATCTCAGACTGTGCTGCAAGGACCAGAGTGTATATCTCATATGTATTTTGCTATTACATTGAATTATATCCACTCATTTCTCTTTATTCTGTCTCTAAATTTAGACTTACTTTATAATTTGAGTTGGGTTAATAGATGGTAAATACATCTAGATTTACTTGATGTTTTCTGCTTTTCTCTTTTTTCCCTGTCTCCTTGACCCTTCTTTCCCCTCCAACCAACTCCAGCTGAAAAAAGGAAGGGTGGGCAGACTATGGATTCTAGCCTTCCTCTTCTAAGTGTATCTGATCCTTTCATTCCTCTTCAAGTACCTGATGCACCAGGTAGGTAAATAAAACTGAAGTTAAGTTACATCACAGGGCCTCTTGAGAGTTCTGTTTTAAACACTGTGAGAACAACCTGCAGTCCAAGACCTAATAATAGGTACTGTTGTATATTTTTACTGTGTCTCAATAAAAGGGCCAAAATTCACTTGGAAGGCACTTATCCTTAGCAAAGACAGTAAATTCAGCTCAAATTATACCAAATTGTATTCCACATCATACCAATGTTAAGTTTCATGTCCTCGACTGTGTTAATGGTGATGTAAAGGGCCTGTGTATTGCAAACAACTTTTAGTCCAGTGTGATGTTAACAGTGTATGTGCAGGGGAACCTACAAGCACATGATGGAAGGAATAAAATCCTAATAGTATAGTATACTGATTGGATTATGAGTGACTTCCTGTTCCTGTTTTGTTCTAATGTGCTTTGATTTTTATAAGATAAAAATACATAATAAAATTTGATAGGGAATGAGTCAGGAGACCTAGGTTCCACTACTTTCCACTGTCTGAGCTTGACTTTTCATCATCAAGATAAGTAGTTCTCATCTCCCATACAATCTGCCGTGTACTGATTTTTAAGTAAGCAGTCTGCAAAAGTAAGAAACGGTTAGCGTGGTCTGATTGAAACAGCTTTCAAAACAATGCTTGGATGCTTTCCAGTTGGGGTTCATGATGCCAAAGATTTCCCTTTGCTCCCCTCCTCATTCTCTTAGGGGAAGAGGCGCATGATGTGAGGGACAGAAGTTGCCCTTTCCTTCTTGATCAGTTCCTTTCAAAAAGCAAATAGATCCAGCCCCTTAGAAATAACTGGAGGTCATTTTGCTGTTGATAGTTTTTCTTTTTCCTCATTCTTACTCCTGTCGATTTCTTGAACTAAAAGAATCTGCTTGGTTTTTTCTTCTCTCTCAAAATGTCAGAGGGATTTATTTGATTGATTGCTTCATAATTGGAAGGGATTGTGATGTGGAAATCCTCTACTTACAAAACAGACCCACAGCTAGGGGTACCAAGACAGTTTTTATTTCTTTAGATAGTTTGTTGACCCTTCTAAGAAGAAGCAGAAATTTGCCTTAATCAGGTAGTATTGTGTATTGGCTGGACCTGGAGGTAGGTCAAAAATACTTAAAATAATTAAGGAATGACTCAGGGAGGGTAGTTAAAGAAATGAAAAGAAAGGTGTCAAATGGAGGTCCTTTTCTCTGTTGCATCTTTCAGGTATGCCTGGCAGGGCCTAGACAGGCCAGTTTCAAGCAGATGCCCCTTCAGGTTCATGCCTTGTTCTTACCCAGATAGCCCATGAACTGCAGAAGCTGGAAGGGTGGCCTCTTGGCACAAGCCAGATGATGAAAGCATAAATCATACATGTTACTCCTTTGAATTCTCAAATCACTGAGCAAAAAATCCAGGCTTCTTACCACACCCACAAGGCCCTGATGATTCTGGCCCTTGGCTGCCCCTCTGCCCTGAGCTCAGAGCATTCATCCCCTCATTTCTTCCTTCAGTAAGCTGACCTGATTCCCACCCCAGGGCCTTTGCACTTTCTGGTACTCTGCCTGGAAAGGTTTTCCTTCTTGTCAGTCGACATTTGGGTCTTGAGCTTAAATGCTGTCTTCTCAGTGAGGCCCAATGTGGTCCTGTGGGCACTGTCAATCACGCTCCCTGGCTTTATTCTTCACAGCACCTATCGTGACATTGTCTGTTTTTGCTTCTTCATTGCCTCTTGTTTGCTTGTTCAGTCCCCACCAGAACATCAGGTCCTGAGGGAGGGACTTTGTCTGTCTTATTTGCCAGTGTACTGCCAGTGTCGGGAATAGTGCTGGGCATAGCTGGCACTCACTGAGTATTTGCAGATCAGATGAATAAATTAAACAAAACCTGAGGCTGAAAGGCTTTTGGCGGTCCCATTACTCTCCATTTCTGTCCCCAAACACCGAACCCCAGACTCCTAGCTCCATAGCCTTCCATGTGTGACTCTGCCAACCCCGATCCAGGCCTGCTACCCACTGTTTGAGGAGATATAAACAGCCCACAGCCCACATGTCTGGAAGCTGCCAAACCCCTGGATGAAAGTAGTAGCTAAGCTCAGCAGATCCTCAGTTCCCTCTTTTCATGCTGCTGTCTGGAATTTGGGCTAAGGATGGCATGTGACCGTTGTGTCTGAATATTTCATTTACTTCAGTGCCCAGCCTGTGGCACATTCAGCGTTCAGTTATAGCTCTTTGTCCCCATATCCTTCCGCAGCATCTTGAAATACTGCAGTGAGGAAAGGGCTGAGAATTTAGGGTCTCTGGTCCCATGGCAGACTGCGGGTTTGTCTCCTGCCCCTCAAAGCAAGCAGTTGGTCACTCTCTCCACCCCATGGTGGACACTGGTCAGGTGTATTGGTTGGTTGGTTTTACATACGTGCTTTCCCCTCCCACACTCATCCTTCCTGGTGGTGAGAGTCATGGAACCTCAGTCTCCTGACAACTGTGTCTATGACTTGACATTTATTTTATGCTGTTTAAATGTTTACACATATAATATCCTTTGAGCCTACAGATAATACAAACGGGTGGGTGTGTCATGCAGTCTCTTGCCTTGTGAGTGAGGGAGGGAGGCCCTAATTCTGTGTGACTGAGCTCCCTGCTCTTTGTTGGCCCACAGCCCAAGGCAGCTAGTGGTCTCCTTTGCATCCATCCCAGGTCAATCAGGCCTTTGACTAGAGAGCTCACCTTAAGGTTTAGGGAAATACAGGAACGGATTTGAACATGTAAGAGCTTGGTTCTAGCCACTTAGTAGCTAGGTGGTTTTAGTCAAATCACTCCAACCCTGTTCCTGCCTGAAAAATTCCAGGGACAGAGGAGACTGGCAGGCTACTGTCCATGGGGTTGCAAAGAGTTAGACATGACTGAGCGACTAACATTTCACATGACATAATGCCTCATGGTTCATCCATATTGTAGCATATGTCAGAAATTCCTTTCTTCTTAAGGCTGAATAATATTCTACTGTGTTTTGCTCATCCATCCGTCAGTTGACACATGGTTTGCTTCTGTCTTTGGGCTGTTGTGAATAATGCTTCGGTGAACATGACTGTGCAAATGTCTCTTCAAAACTCAAGATTCTTTGGGGTATGTCCTCGAAAATAGAATTTCTAGGACGTACGGTAAATCGGTTTTTAGTTTTCTGAGGAACTGCCATACTGTTTCCCACAGTGACTATACATCTTTACATTTCTGCCAGCAGTGCTCAGAGTTTGAGGAAAGGATTTTTATAGCAACCCCTTCATACTGAGCTTTCGACATCAGTGTTCCACAAGACTAAGCAAGAACGCATTAGTTGCCCCATGAGCGCTACTTCCTAGAATTAATAACTTAAAAAAAAAATACTTCTTGGCTTACAGCCCTCTGTCTTCTTTCGACAAGCAGGCAAGAGAAGCTGCATTTCCTTAGTGGTTTATTGTTAAGATTGGCATTCTTCTCAGAGCTATTTGCTTGGCATCTTCCTCACTTCCTACTGCCATCTTGTGATATTAAAAGGTCCAAAGTAGATCAGAGTGCGTGTCTTTACTCTGGAAAGTTTTTCTTCCCACAGATTCAGTTCTCTAAAATGGACTTAGAATGCGTCATGGAGATTGACTTTTGATTCCAGCGTGCAGATGTCACAGACAGTTTAGTGCCTGGTTTCTCAGTGATAGGAGCTATTTAGAGTGGCTAAATTCTAAAAACAGCATCTCTTGTTACAAGACTTCAGGGCTCACACCCCAAGTCAACACGACATACAGTTTCCAAAGCCACAAAGCTGGAGCAGCCATATCATCTTTTTTGATGAGGCTTGCATCTGGCTCTTCTGTCTTAAGTTCATTCTGCTTTATTCCTCATGCCTATTTCTGATTAGGGTTGGAATGGGCCCTGAGCAAGCCCTTAGTCTTATTAGTCTGTATAAATAGATATCTATCCTCATTTTTGAGATTTTAAGAGAGAAATTTTACAACTTGCAGTATTCCCTGGTCTCATGCCAGGAAGTGGTTCTGATTATCTATCCTTAGACTGGTTTATGAAGAATTTATTACCCTTTTTGTAATATATGTTTTCAATAACTGAACCTTGAGAGGAGAGGGATCTACATCTGAAATGGATGAATTCCTGCCCCCAGCTCCAGCAGTTGCCTTCTTCTCTCTTCTCCTAGTCCCTGACGCCATTTGACTTACTTTGAAGGAGAGGGGTGGTGCTCAGAGAAGACCCTTTCACTCCTTCCTTCATTTCTAAGTTCTAACAGTCCTCTCCTTCAAAAGCAGTCCTGGTCTCCACTGTCCAGGCTAACTAATTCTGCATCCATTTTTCTTTAGCAGTCTACCTTCTCAGTCTTTTAACTGTGATTTCAGTGCTTTTCCAAGCACTTAATCTGACTCATTTTTGAGAAGCCTAGAGACTTGGGAAAGAACTGATTATAGTACTGAGAATGTGATAGGAAAATACCACCAACGGGAAAATAAGAGCAGACAATCCATAAAATAAAGTATGAATTATCAGTAAGTAATATTTTTTTAAAGTTCACTATCATTTAATTGGTATATATAATATACCAATTATAAAGCAGTGAGGTGCTCAGCTTCTGCTGTCAGCTTGGTAAAGATGGAAATAACCCAGTGCCTCATGGACACACTCTGATCCTGCTTGTGGGAACATCATTAGTACAGCTCTCGGGGTGGATAATGTGGTCTTTGAGATTTTACTTCCTTATTGACAGCAGTTCCTTTCTAATACATTATCTCCATGAAGACATGAGTATGCTTAAATATTCATTGAACAATCATTTTATATAGGAAAAGAATGAAAGAGTATTTGTTTAAAACTCAACAGTGGAGCTTCCCTGGTGATCCATTGGTTAAGACTGCCTTGCAATGCAAGAGACACTGGTTTGATCCCTGGTCAGGGAGAGCAACAAAACTTGTGAGCCCCAACTACTGAGCCTGTGCTCTAGAGCCGGGAGCCACAACTGCTGAGCCCACGTGTCCCAGAGCCTGTGCTCCACAACAAGAGAAACTGCTGCAGTGAGAAGCCTGCACACTGCAACTAGAGTAGCCCCGGCTTGCCGCAACTAGAAAAAAAGCCTGTGCAGCAACGAAGACCCTGGGCAGCCAAAAATAAATATATCTTCCCAAAAAACACTTAACAGTGGCTATCTCTACAAGGGAAATTTGG
The DNA here is from genome assembly GCF_003369695.1 of Bos indicus x Bos taurus. Classification (NCBI taxonomy): domain Eukaryota; kingdom Metazoa; phylum Chordata; class Mammalia; order Artiodactyla; family Bovidae; genus Bos; species Bos indicus x Bos taurus. Next base: position 67,517,527 of record NC_040086.1, on the reverse strand, counting down.
GGTAGTTTAACTTTTATCCTGTAGCTTATTTATATTTCCCAAATTTTATACAGTAAACAGATATTATTTTTATACTAGGGTAAAAAAAAATTGCGATTTGTTCTTTTTTCAAATGAGAAGCAAGTTTAGATATTCCCCCCAGCCTCATTCCCTGTTCACCCGGCTGGGCATGTCTGAGCTGAGTTTGCAGGATGAACAGCTCTCTGCATTGCCCAAAACCTGCCACCTTGGGGCCACTCATTTTAGCTCCTGCCCATGTCACTGAGGAGCCCTCTGGGTGTCCTTCTCTGCCGTCAATACCAGTTCAGAGCTCCAGTGTCATCATTCAGCTATCTGTCTTCTAAGCAACCAGTTCCTACTTTCTGGTTTTCCCCTCATATTGTATGATTGAACTTTTAGAGGTTGATAGCATCTTTAAGTTTATCTTCATTTTATCGGTGGGAAGACTTAGATCCAGAGAGAGACAGTGATTTGCCCAAAGTGCCACACAAACTTTGTGCAGAACCCAGGTCCCCTGGTTCTTTTTTTTTTTACCTTTAATGTTATTCTTTTTAAAAAATCAATTTATTTGTTTTAATTAGAGGATAATTACTTTATTGTGATGGTTTTTGCCATACATTGACATGAATTGGCCACAGGCATATGTATGTCCTCTCCACCTGAACCCCCCTCCCACCTCCCTCACCTGTTTTTCCTCTCTACATGCTGCCTCCACCTCCCACTTCACATTATTCAAGGAATTCTGCTTATTCTATTCTCATACCAAGGCATTTGAGAAAATTCTAGAATTTCACCCATTTTCACTACTGTAATCTCACACCTCTTTTATGTGCTAAGTATTTCAATTTATAAACACACACACACATTAATTTCTAATAAATATGCCCATTTAATCCTGACAACCTTTTAAAGTAGTTCTTAACCTGTATTTACAGGTGAGAAAACTGATGCTTAGAAAAATTAGGTAACTAATGTAAACTCAGGCCCTTTGGCTCTTTCATGTTGCTTATTTATTTGAGAGGATTTTGCAGACTCCAGCTGAAAATGTACAGTATTACAATCAGAGTAGATAAATAATAACCTCCTCAAATCCAGGAATTTTCTCCCCTTTCCCTCCAACACACATGTAGAATCTGAAGCCGGATCTGAAAATATCAGAGTCAGCCTAGGAACTGATATAAAACTGGATCATTTTCTTCTATCCATAATTGTCCACTGCTTTTCACATATACTGCAATAAGATGGAGTCATGGACTTTTGATTCTAACACAGAAGATATTGAAAACTCTTGTAAAATGTTTCTTAGGATGATTCGATCGTTGCAAAATGCAATTTATGAATTATTTCTTGGTTTCACTGGTCTGTCACTTTGTGTAATTGGGAAATAGAGTGTGAGCCTCTATGCATTTCAAGTATGAGCTGTCCCAGAATTTGGGTTTTGTTTTTGCTCCCAGGGAAGCCACTTCCCATTATTCAAGTTAAACTATAGAATTCTTTGTTAGATGGCAACAAGTCATACGGTGGTGTGGGGCTTGGTCATAAGGTTTTGAATCCTAAAGAATACTTCCCAGTTTCCTAGATTCACCACCCTCTCTACTCTTTCCTCTGTCATAATACACAGCCTCAGAGTGTTTTTATAAAAATGTGAGAGAGGCAATAATTTGTAAAATGAGGGATATCAAAACCAGACCTTGATACACTTGGGAGGCGTCTAGGCTGTGGTTTAGAGGCTGTCAGCCTCCTGTAGCCTTTCTTTTAATTTCTCTTATAATTTCTCGTCAATTTCTCCATTTACAGTGACCAGAAATGACCGGTAACAGCTTAAAATTTATCTTCTAGGAGTCTGTACACTTTTATTTATGGCTGTGCTGCATCTTCACTGCTTTGTGCAGGCTTTTTCTCTAGTTGTGGCGAGTGGGCCCTACTCTCTGGTTGAAGTGCGTGGGCTTCTCGTGGCAGTTGCTTCTCTTGTCGCAGAGCATGGGCTGTAGGCGTGTAGGCTTCAATAGTTGCAGCACGAGGGCTCAGTAGTTGCAGGACACAGGCTTAGCTGAAGCATGTGGGATCTTAGTTCCCTGATAGGGATTGAACCATGTCCCCCACATTAGTGGGCACATTCTTAACCATTGGACCACCAGGCAAATCCTGAGTCTGTGCACTTTAAAGCAGTTGAAGCCTTAGTTAAACCAGAAGGATGAATCTCTGTATGTAAAGATCTGGGTCCTAGTCCTAGCTAATTCTGTGACTTATTTGCTAGAAGATCTTAGGCAAGTGGCTTCACGTTTCTGAAGCTGTTTCCTCATCTGCAAATGAGAAGGCTAATTGGATAAGATCTGAAGTTCTTTCCAGTGTTAACATATCTTTTATAACTTAACCATTGTTCATGAGACCATGTCTGTGAAAACCCCTTCTCTGGTAATGAAGCTAGGCAGACCCTTTGTGCAGCATGGGGAGGAAAGTTTGAAGTCAAGTCCAGCCTCTGCCATGTCCCATCTGTGACTTGGACAGGTCACACATTCTCAAGGTCTCTGATGTCCATTCTCAACTGCATGGATATTCCCAAACTCCAGGGGGTTTTGTGAATAATGAATGAGAATGTTTGGCATTGAACTCTGCAAATGCAGGCGACAACCTTTGTTACAATAGCACTGAGTAATGGACTGCCCACTCTCAGCAAGAGTGCTGGTAGTGAAAGAAGCTGTTTCTGCACAGGCTGTGGCCTGGACTCTCACTCCGTGTTTTGTGCCTAGTTTTAACTCTGATCCCTGCTTCTCCTTCCCTAGTTCCCATATTTGAATATTCTTAAGTAGCAGTGACCATACAGGTTATCTATGTGAGCAGCCTGTTACTTTGAGGTTTGGTCAATAAAGCCTTCTTAAACATGGCCATTTAACCCACCCCCACCCCATTATATATCACCATAAACACACATATGCACGCATGCACACACATATTCTTTTACCCTCTCATGTTTTTTGCTAATGGCTAATAAAAAATTAGATTCTTGTTGAAGGACCTGCCTTTCTGCCATCGATCCTCTGTTCTCCCCACCTCTCCAATGAAGCCAAAAGGCAGAGATGTGACAGAGGACGAGAGGGAACCGGGAACTGGGGATCAGAAATTAAGAATCTACCTTCCCTGCCTTCAAGGGCTGTAAGAGAAGTGAAAGCAGAGTGTTCCAGAAAGTTGCTACTGTGACAGAGAGTGTGGGGAAAGGCTTAGAGATGATGTCTGAGTGACTAATACGAAAAGGTTGGGGGGTAGCTGTCTGCATTTTACAGGTAAGGAGATCCATTTCAGGAACAGCCCCAGAGTCACGCCCACTCACTGGACAGGCCAAGACAAACAGGCCTCCGGTGAAAGACAAGCAAGACATGTGGGCTCTTTCCCTTTTGTCCAGGACTTCATAAGATTGCAAATGTCTGAGTGCTAGAAGTGAAAAAAGCAGATCATCACTTTTTTTTTTTTTTAACGTGAAAGGTCCTTGTTAGGGGGGAATAAAACCAAAGCCAGTGCTCAGAATAATGAAAAATTAGATTTGGGGGGAAAACCATCTTACTTTTGCCAGTATGCAGAAAATTGCCCAAGAAACTTTAAACATCTTTTCTCACCATGTCATCTGTAGTTCGAGTAATGCTGATGTTATTATGTTCGTGTACTTGGTTAGAACCCTGAGTTTCGTTCTCTGCTGCTCAGAGGCTGCTTTCTTCTTTCCTTCCTTCCTTCAATATAAATTAGGTATCAATGAGAAATGTCGCTTACTGGTATTTAATTCCAATATATCCGCATATTATACTTTCCAAAAATGGTAAATTGGTTTCACCTATAAAAATGGCTTTTTCTGCAGTGTTAATTGTACCAAAGCAAGTTATCTTGCCTAGACACTAAAATCCATTATTTTGTTTCACCTGTGCAGTTACAGATCATCTCAATTACAGGTCACCTAAAATCTGGCTTCTGTCCCTCAGTGAATATCTGTTTCATCTTTGCTTATCTCTATTCCTAATAGCCTAGAAGAATACAGATTAAGATATTATATATACACAGTTGTCACTGCTTTTTCTTAGATGTCTTAGTTTTATTTTAATGGCACTTTATTTCTGAGGTAGAAAAGACATTGTTGACAGGCCTTTACTTAGGCAAGTAATAGAATTTGTGTGGTCTCACTCAGTCTCTGTAAGTTAAAGGAAGTATGAGCTCTTAATTCCTTTCTTTCTCTAAGAGTCTGTGATTCATTATTTTGTGTCAAGTTAATGCTCTACTTTTAAAAGGTAGAGAGTTGTTGAAAGAGTTGTCTATAAAGACTTGTCTTGGAAGGAAACAGTGTGCATGTTATCACACATTAAGTTATCAGGTGTGACAAATCTGGTGGCTTCTAATGTCCTTTTGTTCTTTAGCCAAAAGACATCAGAAGTAATCCACCTGCAGGCTTAAGTGAATTTTATAAGATTTGACAGTTTAATAATGAGTACTGGGAGTGTCACAAGCTGTAAGTTGGCGGACAGTAAATGATTGTTGAAGTTAAACCTAGGTGTGGTTTCATTGCTTCTCTTGGTGAGCTATAAACCATTTCTAAGTGCAAGTTCAAAAAAAGGGGAGAGATTCAAAACTAAGCTCAGAAAGAGATACAAACACACAAAAACTCATATGTGTATGTTTATGGCAGCTTTAGTAGTAATAGTTGTTAGTCGCTCAGTCGTGTCTGACTCTTTATGACCCCACAGACTGTAGCCCGCCAGGCTCCTCTGTCCATGGGATTCTCCAGGCAAGAATACTGGAGTGGATTGCCATTCCCTTCTCCAGGGGATCTTCCTGACCCAGGGATCAAATCCGAGTCTCCTGCACTGAAGGCAGATTCTTTACTGTTTGAGCTATAGGGATCCCTATGGCAGCTTTATTTTTAATAACTAAAAGCTGGAAATAACCGAAAGTCCATCAGCTGATGAATGAATCAACAAAATGAAGTGCATTCATACAGTGACACTCAGCAGTAAAACAAACAGCTGATATGTACCACAACATGGAGGAATCTCAATTGCATCATGCTAAATGAAGGACATCAGAAAAGAAGCAAAGCTACAAGGACGGAATGCAGATCAGTTGTTGCCAGGGCCTGGGGCTCAGAGGAAGGCATTGACCAGAGAGGGGCACACAGGTCCTTTTTGGTGTGATGGAAACCTTCTGCTTCATTATTTCAGTGGTGCTTGTGTGTACGTTTGTCAAAATTCATCAAATTGTACTCTTAAAATTGGTAACTTGTATTCTTATTCAGTGTAAATTATACTGCAAATTTAAAAACAAACAAATTTAAGGCAGCATCTTGAATGCCTTACAAAGTGACTAGTTCATTTGGGGAAATAATCATTTTTAAACTTTGAGAGCATGGTTTTAACAAGATACTAGCAGTTATTTGTTTTTACGCTGAACCTGTATAAAATTTTGATCCCTCAAATGTTTGCATAGGATATGGTAAATGATTGGCTTACTTGAATATCTCATTGCATTTTTGCTTTCTCTTTACTTCTCTGCCCAACCTAGAAAAACTAATTGAGGGACTCAAATCTCCTGACACTTCTCTTCTGCTCCCTGACCTCTTGCCTATGACAGATCCTTTTGGTAGCACTTCTGATGCTGTAATTGGTAAAGTCATTCTCTTTGTGTCTTCTGTTGTGCATGAGATGTGTGTCTGTTTCAAGAATGGCAACCCACTGGTTACCAGTTCCCTACTGAATAACCCTGCAGAGGAGTAGAAATGCTAAAAAGCCTCCTGGTGTTGAAGCATTGCCTTCTGCTGAACCAGAAGCCAGGGTTAGTTGATTTCCCTTGTTATCACTCCAAAGGAGTGTTTTCTCTGCCTCCCTGCAGCAGAAGGGAGTGCTATTATTTATGCCTTTCTTGAAACACTGAGATTTCTAGAGTGAATTTCTTATGAATGAAGGGGAATGTGGGAAAATTGACATTTCATTGCAAAAGCTTTTTGAGGTGGTCTTTGCCTGTAGCAGATTCTTCTTTAGAAGGCCTCCATATGTGCCAAGTGTCAATAACTGAGAAAACATTTGCCCCCTGGTGAAGCACCAGGAGTAGAATCTTGATCTGGTGGCTTGATCTGCTTGCTTTTACATTCTCTTGTGCTCCAACCACAAGGCAGGCAAAACCCATAAAATATCTGGAGTCCCTGTACTATGGGGCACGAAGTCCCAGAACTCAGAAATGCCATGACCCTTCAGAGAGATGCGCCTCCAGCTGGGGGATGTCGCATGGTAAAGAGTACCTCCAGCTACATCATGGCATGGGACTCAGGATGGACCAGTTGCCTTTGCAAGACACAGAACGTGTTTGCCCTAAGTTTATCCCTTAAGAAAAGCACAATTCCCGGAAGACATTAACATGCCTTCAGCCTATGTCTTCTGACATGTAAGAGATCTGCTGGGGTGGCTCCCGTTCTGCATTTATTTATGAAAACTGAGAATCACCAAAATTAGACACAATGGTTAACCACAGTAGTGCCTGCTTGGTCAGGGAAGCCCAGACACTCAAATCAAGAAAAAGAAAGAATCTTAACATGCTTTCCATCTTGCCCGAGATGGGCATTTTAGAGAAGTGCAGAAGAAAGCCTTTGCAGAATCATCCCAAGAACCTTCTGATTCCCTTTTCCTCACCCTTTCCTCTCCTCTCTTAATGCTCTGTCACAAAAGAAAAAGCTGATGTTGCTGTTGAGAGTCTGATACCAGGACTGGAGCCCCCGGTGCCTCAGCGCCTTCCATCTCAGACGGAATCTGTGACCTCGAACCGCACAGGTCAGTCAGGAGTCTCTACAGCTGCAGGGACTGGTCAGTGCCAGCAGCGCTGAGTCAGATGTTCCGCCTGCAGCCAGTGGTCCTGGGCTTATTTATTTCTCAGCCTGGTTAGCTCCTCCCACAATGATGCTCTGCATCATTATAGCTCCAGCTTCTAGATGTTGAGGGATGTGTTTCCTTAGTAAAGAGTGGAGCACTTTTTGAGGCCGTGTTCTCTATAGAGTGATTCCTGAGCTTTTTTTGGTTTCAGTCTTAAGAATTTTTTCACTGGTTCAGGTTCCCTCTAGTTTCTTAATGAAAGAACTGTGCTGTAAGGATACCCTTAACTCCTCCAGGGTACTGAGCAGTCTTTCTCTCAACAGTATCTGTCATGTCCATGGGAACTCATGCTATGTATGTTAACATTCTGTTCCCAGCCCAGAGTTTGATCATATCTAGATGATTTGTTATTAAATTTTAGGCAAAATCGAAATCTTCCCTAGTTTTGTCATTGCTTTTAACCCAATTTCAAAGTTCACTCTTAGTAGAATTCCTTAACTACAGTTCCTTAAATAGAGATTTGCTAACCTTCATTTTGTCGAGTCCATAATTACCTTGATAAAAGTGTCCACTATGCCAACTTGGAATAGAAACAATTAGAAGTCTGGGAAATATGAGAATAAACTCAACCAGGTTAAAAAAGAATTAAGATAGGAGACAATATAGTTCTTTTTCTTGTGCTTACTTGGCTGTTTTCTCCTAGAAAACTTTTGCAGAAAACAATTCATATGTTGAAATACTTGGAACTCTGAATTTTATCTTTCCTCTGTTCCTTAACTAAAAGCAAAGTCATGTGCTCAGAGGACCAATTCAAATTTAAAGAGTACTAATAAGAGACAAGATAATTCTGTTTTGAATGGGCATCGGGTTGAGTTCTAGAAGGTGCTGTCTAATCATGTCATATTCTGCTAATAATAAGCCAGGGATAACCCACTTCTTGTCAGCTTGGATACCTCATCCTGTAATAAATGTTTTCAGTGAACTTTTAGGGAAGATTTAAGTGAAACTCTAGCTGCAGAGTCCTTTTTCCCAAACAGCATTTGCTGAGAACTGAGTTGCCCAAGTTTTATTGGCATCCAAACCATTTACTTGCTTAACTAGTAACCTCCAAGCAAGAAATTCTTCCATATTTATATATTACTGTTAAGAGTTTAGAAATACATGTTTCTGTAGATGAAAATCCAGAGTGCTTAACGTGTTTCTTTTGGTTTTCTTCCTCCCGCCTTGGCTCATATGTATAATATAAATGCAATAACTCAAAAGCTAAGACCTAACCTGTGATATTGTTGTGTGTGCCATTTAATGCCGTCACTGACCTGGGATGCTGTTAATCTGGACTCAGATTCTCTCACCGGGGAAGATTCCCTGATTGATTGCTCTCTGCTTTCTAACCCCACTACTGACCTCCTGGAAGAGTTTGCCCCCATAGCCATCTCTGCTCCGGCCCATAAAGGTAAACACTTTCCTCTTCTCGAGCCCACATGTATCCTTAGAGGAGAAGAGAATTTCCCTTAACAAAAGTCTTTGCTAGTGAAGTTTTCTAACCACCTCCTTGAGTGGAAAACTCGAGTTTGTACTCTTAGCCCCTGTGTTAAAGTTCCTTTCACTAAGAATATTTAATCAGGCTGGGATGGCAGATTGTGGAGGTGTGGCTTTCTCACAGTCACCTCTAATGCAGATATCCCATGCTTTCTCGTAAAGACACAGCTGCATGCCTTTGTAGTCAGCTCAGGGAGATGACTGACTGTCCACAAACTGGCTCTGATTAGATACTGGGTGGCCTTAGAACTTAAAACTGTTTCATTAATCAGATTTTAAGTTTTTTTGGTAATGATTACTATAATAAAGAAAAAAGCACTGTTCCTCAAAAGTGAGTCCTCAAAGATTGAACTCAGAAAAGGTTTGAATTTTAGTTAACCTTGTAGTCATGATTAATTACTATATTTCTCTTTCTAGTCTACTATTTTTATTTCTTTGCCTTGTGTTAATACTGGTTTGAACTTCTGCTGGACAGAAAAATAGCTTGAATTGAGTTCTGTTCATTGAGTGGTTTGTGAGAGTGGCAGACACAGAACATGGGCATCCAGTAAACTTTCTGGGCTCAGACGGTGAAAGTGGTTTTCTAGAAGGAGCAAATACATATAAAAGGAACAGCTGTTAAGTCCTTTCTGAGGGAAATGTAGGAAGGAAGCCTCCCTGATATGACTGAAAAATAGTTAGCCTTTAGTTTGCAATGGTAATAGCTGAGTTTTTGTTTTTATCCTTGATAGCATTAAAATGACTGTGTTTTTATAGAACGTGTAGTGACAAGTTTCCTATTTAGCCAATTATGTCTGACAGGAGTGTGTCAGCTGTGATGCATAATTACAGAGAAGCATCACTTGCAAAACTGGTGCTCAGCTAGCACTTGCTTGTAGAATGGAGAAGAATTTCTAGCAAACTTCTGCCTTAAATCTCAGTGCATACAGTCTTGTGGCCCAGTATTCCTGGGGCATCAGAGTTTGAAAGTCTGTTTTCCCAATCACAGGGCAGTGTGGCCTTTCAGAAGTATGTTGTTTTGTTTTGTCTGTGTATGGCAGGCTATGGTACATAGAATCGCAAAGAGTCGGACACAACTGAAGTGACTTAGCACTAGCACGTACAGTGGTTACTTCTTAAAGGGCAACTAATTATCTCCCTGCTACTCAAAACTCTGGTTTTGAGTTTTTCTAACGTTGTTAGTCCAGCCTCTGTTAGCTCAATGAAGAAGGTAAATGACTAACTCCCATGCCTTTATGAATTACTGATGTTGAAGAGATCTCTCACAATAACTATATTTAATGACCATGTAAAGGTAGGGAGAACTCTTCCTGTAACCCTTCTCCCTTCTCATTTATAAAAGTCTTAACACGGCTAGCTCTAAAGCATTTTTTTTCTATTTCCTCAAGTTTTCCAGCTTTACTACTTTTATTTCAACGCAGGAGAATAAGCATTTTCATCTTTAAAAGCAACAGTGCCTGTGCAGTTGCTCTGATGTGTTCTCTCATTTGCTGACCTCTGCCTCTGTTGTTTCTGCGTGTGTACTTGCGTTCTGTGTTAAGCTGCGGAAGATAGTAATCTCATCTCAGGTTTTGATGTCCCTGAGGGCTCGGACAAGGTGGCAGAAGATGAGTTTGACCCTATTCCTGTATTGATAACCAAAAACCCACAAGGTAAGAAAGAGAGGCTGGGGAAAAGAAAAGAGCTTGATATCAGCTCTCTTCAAAATAGTAATGTACCTAATGTAGAAAGGGGGGGAAGCATTAACATTTAATGAAGAAATTGGGGGTAATAACAATCCTTGTGGGCTGGACCAGTATAGATAGAGGGAGGTACACATAGAGATACCAGTATAGGTATCTTAAAGCATGACTGTGGTATTTATTTAGAGAGAAGGAAAGGATCTAATAGTTTGACTAAAAGCTGGTTTTTACAAAGTATCAAGCTAAAAATAGTGATCTTCAGTAAATGGAAACCTGAAGATCTATATCAAAAAATGAACTGAACATTTTTTATCATAATTAGAACAATCTGTGATAAATACTCTTTCCAAAGAGATTAATAATGGTACTTTGACACCATTTTGCATCTTTTAGACATTTGTGGAGTATCCTTTTTTTCCTCTTTGTTATTTGAACATGCCATAAAGCACTGAATTGCCATAAGACCATCTATGTATTCTTAAAGCATGTTTTTATTGCAGTAGTCTTAATAACTGCTTCCTCCCCAAATCAAAAATTACTGATTTTACTTTATCAGGGAAGTGAGTTGATATTATCTGGAAATTATGTACAGCCAGCAGTTCTCAGGCAAAATAGATACTCATTTGAAAATAGCATGCTCTTTGCAAGATCTCCTGCCTACAGTGTGGTGTGCACACAGTGCCCGAACTTTTGGTGGGAGGTGGTGGACAACTAAGTTATATGTTTAAGAATTAACATGTAAGAGTTTTCAAAATGTAAATTGTTGCTTCTCCAGGATTTTTTTGTTTTGATTTGTTTTTTTTTTCCTTTGCTTATTCTGCACATCTAAACCTTAACCCTCTGTGTTTTGTACTGAATTCCTATCTCTCCACTTCCAGGTGGGCACTCTAGAAACAGCAGTGGGAGCTCTGAGTCCAGTCTTCCCAACCTAGCCAGGTCTTTGCTGCTGGTGGATCAGCTCATAGACCTGTAGCCGTGACCCAGTAGCAGATGCAGTTCTGTAACCTTCATACCGTAATATACATTTTCATTACGGAGTTATAAGAAAATGATTTTTTTTTAATCTGCAAATAAGGGGCCCTCTAGCCCTGATCTTCTATCCCTTGCCTTCTCCCATAGAAATGATAAGGAAAGAAAATCACTTTGGCCCTCCAGATACTCGTTGGCCAGTTCCTCCCTGTTAGTTTGCTGTGTTTTCTCATTACCCGTCTTCAATAGCATTATCTTACATCAAGCGCTAGATGCCATGAGCTTCACCTCCGCTGGAGTCGACTCCACCACAAGCTTAACTGTAACTGAAACTAGTGAATTGACACCTTTGTCTCATTCTTGCTAGGAATGGCCTCCCAAATCGATCCTCCCAACCCCATCTCCTCTGGCCAGATGCTGATGAATGTGTTTCTCTGTTTTTGCTTTTCTATCCTGCTGCATTATCCTGAGGACATGGCTTCTTCAGTTGGTCTTGACTCTAGGCAGTAACCTAGAGATGGGTGTGTGGTTTAAGAGAGGGTAAAACTGACTGATGGTTTATGTCCGGAAAGAGAAATTGAGCCCAGCTCTAGCCAACCAACTCTGACCTTGTTTGATCATAGACTTAGCCAAGAGATTTTACACCCCATGCAACCTGCCCAGCATCCTTCCAGCATTCTGGCTTCCATTGAACCGTGATTTCTCAGATCTGGAGACGTGACCGCAAGTACTTGAGATCCTTGGATAAAATGTGTACATTATATAAATTCCAAGTATTGCCATTCCTTTTAGTGTTTAACTATCCCAAGCCGGGATCTCAGAATTAGACCAAAACAAGACAATATGGTAATATGATACCTTTTATTAGAAGACTTTTCACTGGGGGGTGGATGAGGGAAGGGAAGGAATTGTAGCAGAAACAGATGTATTTTTCTTGTGATTTTTATTTTGAATCAAATATTGTAAATTGTGTATAAATGAAGACACTGAATAGTTCTGTTTCCACTTGGCGTTTCAAGTCCGATATCAGGTGTCTGTACAGGGTTTTGATCTCTTTCCCTTGTATAACTAACTACACGGCAGCCCTACAGTGTAACATATGGAATCATTTTGAATAGACTTGTGTGTTGCTATAAGCTTTCAGCGGGTCCTCTGTCTTTGTAGAATAAGCATGTTGTTTATTTTCAGATAATCAGAAATAAGTATGCAGACACACCAGGCACAATTTGACTCTGGCTACTTACCTTTCTTTCTCTGATGTTTGAACTGAAGGATACAGCCAGTGAAATATGTTCAGTTGGTTTTCCTTGGCTTCTTAGATTAAAAAACAAAGCAGTTTCTCACTAACCTTAGAATATTGTTCATAAAATAAATAAAGGCCCCTGCACTGATGTGACAACATGCCTCATGGTCACCCTCTGTACATGTCCTTCCTCACTAAAGTATATTTTTTTCCTTACATGCAAAGCAGTTATATCAAATCATCCTTTGATAAGAGGTGGGCACAGAGAGCCCCATTTGGTTCTCTTCCTAGAGTGCCATTTCCACAGTCAAAAGGGAACCTCTTAGCTGATCAGATTGTACCAATAAAATTCCAGGTCCATTTGCTTGTTTCCCTGTCTAGTACTCTTGTTTCTGCTTCCTCATGTTTGCACTTTAAGGGGAAAAAAGAAAGCTGAACAGCAACAACAGCCTGCAACACACTGTACTTTAGAGGTCAAGCTTTGACCCCAGAGGTCAAGCTTCAAAAGCCTTTGAAAGGCAGCAGAGGAAAAGTCAGAACTTTTCAGTTTTCCTTCTGACTTTAAGTACATCCGTGCCAGCTGAAACTAGATGCATGACGTACAGGCCTCTGTTAGGATAACGAATCATTCCCAGAATTGAGGGAGGTACAACCTTCCTACTGAGAGGTAAAAAAGATATGCTTGAAAAGCTCTCCTTGACTGGACAGTGAAAATGGGACTTGGTTTGCCCTTTTATGGACAGGATTATTACTGAAGATCAAAATGGTGTACTTTTTCCCAGACATAGAAAGAATATGTAAACTAATGAAGGAGATAGTTTATTTTTAAATAAGAATAATGTTTTATGCCTGTGTTTTCCAATCTGATTTTTTTCCATACATACATGTTAGAAATACAGTGAAATATCTAGCTTCCTAATGTAATTGAAGCCATGAAGAGTACAGTCTAGAAATTAGCTGTCTCTCAATTTGTCCTTTTCATGTATTACCCATAATTACATTGAGATATATTATCTAGTCATCTGGCTCAGTAAAGCTTAGTAGAGAATGTTAATAAAAATGAACAGACTAGAAACCAGAGAGACTGGGTGGAGGAAGGAAGCCTGAGGGGGATAATGACATGAAATTATCTTGAGTTTGTTCTTTAGGAGTAAGTCTTCAAAGGATAGATCTATTTTTCTGTTAAAGAAAACATGTGAGTGACTCAATAAATGGTGCCTCCTTTCGTTTATAGCACCATCCCTGAGCTAAAAGGGTTTATTTGAGATGAGCATAGTATGCTAATAATTGATAGAATTTTGAAACTGTAGACTGAGCTACAAGAGGGACCTTAGAGATTATTCTAGTTCATCCACTTCATTTCATAGATGTGGGTGGTGGGAGAAGAGATCCGGGCAGGAGAGGCCCCCTGGGAGCTCCTCCTGACCTTTGCCAGTCCCTGGCCAAGTGGCCTTCAGCAGGAGCTTCACTTCTTAGAACTGCTCCTTACCACAGTGATGACTTTGAACCAGATGGTTTTTAAGATTATAGAATTCTAGGGTTCTCAGTGTTTATTTTGATGCTTTAGGAGGACTATGAAGGATTTAGATAATCCTGATGTCCTTCAGTTATCTTCCGTAGCTCTTACTATTACTATAGTAGTATTTATATTTTAGAGAATTACAATAGGCTTTCGCTAACCTGGGTTTCTTCTTGGTTACCTGAAGAGACCCCTAAGTCATCACAGAATGTTGGACAGATTTTCCTTTTTTTAATATTACACACATGCATCTACCTATTCCAACAGCGTCAGATTTCAATTATTGTAAACTGTGTAATGAAGGATCTGCTCTTTTAAAATGGGCAAGTACTGTAAGCATATATTCCAACTGTGCAAAATAGTAACTAAACCAGAAAATATCACAAATTGGATTTTTCTTTTCCCCTTTACAGCATTCAGATAACTAGATCACCAAATTCAAGTCCCAGTGAAAACACAGGCCTCAGAGGAGATAAGGTTTAAATGGACACTTGTGAATATGATTATAGTTAGTGATTTCTTTAGCAGACATATCAAAATTGTGACATCTAATTGAGTGTTCCCTTCAAAGGCATCTAGTTTTACTTGGGAAAATAATACTTATTTTAATGATGCTGCCACCATTTATGTTAAATGTATAAGAAAATCAGTTGTGTTATTATCTAATTAGTATCTCTTTCAGCATCTGAACCTATGCTCTTACCCTTTTTTCACCAGTCTTGGTTCTAAGTAACATTTGATGTTTCCAAAAAAGCAAAACCACTCCCCTACACTGAAGAGTGGTTACAATGGAAGATAGTCAGAAGAATAATCCACTGAAAATTCCCAGAGAAGACCTTATAATGGACTGTGACAACAATCAGTCTTAATTTCTTTAATATTCTGAATAAAGGAACTTGTGTGATTTTGCCTGTCTTTAGTATGGCTTAGAAAATTGAAAAATACGGGTTTTATAATACCTCTGAAAGAGATTGTCAGTTTGTTTAATGTCATTGGATACCGGACTTGCCTCTTCCCAAGTGAGAATTATGGAATTTGGATTGCTAATAATTATAGGGGAACAAACCCAGAAAAGAACTTGTTTTTCTCAAGATGAACTATTGAGTGTTGTTTCTGATCTTTTTGGGGAGCTCCCCTGACAAATGATTCAAACCAACACAGCTTTCTCCCCAGGTCGGGAACAGTTCTGCCTTCAGCAGTGCTGGGGGAAGGAGGGGACTTTTGGGGTTGACCTCAGCCCAGCGGTATGGAAGCCTATGAAGTCAGCTGACAAGATACACCCTGTAGATAACTTGGGCCAAAACGAAGTCTCCCATGCTGATGTTTAGCTGTAGTTCCAGGAGTCTAACTTTCTCAGTCTATAAGATTCAGAATTCTGTAGCCATGCACTTAAAGTTTGGAGATAAAATGACAGGATTGCCCCCAAAGTATTGAATTCAGCTAGTCAGAGGCTGCCGGATAAAGAAATTGTTAGATGGATATTTAACATGGTACCTTTACTGAAACACTCCAGATATTACAAAGCTATCTTTTACTCCTCTCAAGAGACTGTAGTTTTACCAACACAAAGTTAGCCTTTTCCTTTTCCCCACTAGTAATGCTCCTGGAGCTGGATGTGCTTGGATTTCTTGAGTCAGAATGAATCCCAGATGGCCTCCATTTCAAGGAACTGTAACATGATACTATTTTGTTTCTCTTGGGTTTCCTTTCATGATGATCAGGGAGAGAGGTTCTGGGTCAGAGCTGATCTATGCAGAATTATGAAGTGGTGGTGTTGCTAGAATGGAAGGTGTCTCCTTGGTTCCCACTCTGATGTAGTGGCCTCAGTTCACTCTTTCCCTGGGAGTCTCTTCTGCCCTGTTGCACACCCCCCTCATCAAGTATATGTGTATTTACCATAGACCTTTTTCCTGTCCTCCCCAAGAAGACAAAGCAAACAGAGGTACATGAAGCTATCTTATACAGTAAAAAATGTGAAATTTGAACATTGCTACGCAAGTATTGTATAAAAAAAAAAGTCTGTAAACAAATTTCTTATGTAAACATACAGAAAAATAAAGACTTTTATCTGTTCAACGGGGAGCATGATGTTCAGAGCTATAAATAACCTACAATAGCTGCTCTTTTCTTGATCTGAAAAGCCACTTTTACAGAAAGGATTTAAACACATTGTTGAGTGACAATAAGCACCTGTGCACGAGTGCTGTGCAAACACATCTGAGAGACGTGCCGAGGACGTTTTAATGAGTCCTGCCTACCCTGGCTTCACCTGTGGTCATGGAGATGAAAACCCCTGTGAGCCTGCATTTGATACGACCAGACGTGGAGTTGTTAAAGGGAGCACACATTTGCAGCTGCCCTCCTTGAATTTAATCATTGATGTACCCAGGCCAATTTAATTAAACATTTTGTCTTGGCAACAGCAGTTTTATGCCCAAGGAGAAATCTCTCTCATTTAATTGCCCCATTGGCTTGAGAGACACAGCATCGCTAGCCAGTGTTAGCTCCCAGGCATGGGTTTTAGTGCAACGACACAGCATATGGTAGAACCAAATGCTTGATCTTATTGTCTAAGCAAAAGGTCATGGAAATTATGCATTTGAAGCACATCTCCTGATTCCCTGATTCAACTCTGAAAGAGTGTGGATTTCATTTGGTGCTGCATTTCTGAAGTTCTTGGGAAGGGATGTATTTTGCTTTCTATTTGCTAATTAACTGAGAAGGTTTTCCGATACTCCCAAGTCTTAATTTCCAGTTTGGGGCAAGAAGTATGTCTCTGATGCTTCTTCTAATTGTTATTTCACTTTATAGTATGGGAGAAAGTGAAATTCTGGTCACCTATGATATATGGCACTCAGGAAGATCCAGCCTGAAATTTCAGTCTTCAGATTTCGATTTTTCTTTTTTAAGGGAACATTGGCCTTCACTGTGTCCATCAGATAAAATTTCCAGGGGTAACCTATTCTAAGTCATTCAGCACTTTGAGTTGCTTGGGAAATTAAGGGGGGATTGGTGAGAGTCTTTGCAAAATCATCAGATACTTGTGAGTATGTCTTTCCTTCAAAGCATATAAGCTCTTTACTGAAATTGATGTAGTTTGGAGCCTCAAAATAGAATAAAATGGAGTTATCCCTAGTGGAAGCGTTGGAACAGTGTGCTTGACCTTACCTCTCACATAGTCCCTACATCAAAGCAAGAAAAAGAAGTGTGTTTTGACTTCTTGCTTAATTTAATGTGCTAAACCAAAAAAGAGAGAGAGAGACATGACTTAATTTGAGAGAATTAGAACAAAATTTCCTCACCTTAAACTTCATGATAAGGAAGATCCTTATGCTTGATAAGGGAGACCCTGACTCTGTGAGGTCAGGTCCTGGGGTTTAGCGCAGCCACCCCGCCCCATCACCCCACACCCCAAGAACAACTGGCTAGCTTTTTGAGTTTTATGATCACAGGATGTCTGCTATGCATAGCCATTGGTTCGAAAAGGAAATGGGCCAAGACACTGAGGTTAAGTTAGTGTAAATCTTTCATCGCTCACAGGCAGACGGCTTCCAACATGTTTTTCCAACAGTACAAGGCTATCTTCACATATAAGGACTATTCACCCTGAAAACATATGTTTTCCCTTCCTACAATAATACATTCATATTAAGGGGAAAAAAAAATGAAACCCTCTAACCGCCAACAAGATTTAATGTCTGTCTTCTGTTTACAGTTATTTAGAATTCCTCCTTCTCTTGACTGCTTTGTTTCTTGGGCTGCCACTACCAAAATTCCCTGCGGGGATGTGGATGTCTGCGCACCCTATACCCACCGCTTGTCTCTGGTCTCCAGAATGCCGGGCTTGGAGAGTTGCAAAGGGCAGTTGCTCTGAGCCTTGGTCATACTGCACCTCCTCTAAAAAGAATGGAAAGGTTAACAGATTGGGCCTTTTCAGGAGAATCCTTTAAATGTACTTTTCCAATCCTATAGAGCAGATTTATGCTCAGAGATCAAATAGGTCTGGTCTTGTTTTGAAGAACTGGATACTAGTTCTCCCATCAAACTTAATGTTATAGTATTTTTGTGACTATGTACATTTTTAAAAAGTTGTTGCAAACTTTAGGTATGATTTTCCTATTATTCACTATGAAAGTCATAGGAATATGCTCGGAGTTGGCAGATTTACAGTCGACCAAGAACTCACTTTTTAACATAAATAGTTTATATGGGCTAGGAATGCCCTTCCAGCCTCTCCAACTCTGGATATGGGCACCCCTACTTGGTACCTTCCAGCTCTCAAAATGTCATCTAATTCTGCAGGCATCCAAGACGCTCACGTTCTATAGGTAACTGCTTTTTGGAGGTCTGTGCTTACAGTTGGAGAAGGCGATGGCACCCCATTCCAGTACTGTTGCCCGGAAAATCCCATGGACGGAGGAGCCTGGTGGGCTGCAGTCCATGGGGTCGCTAAGAGTCAGGCACGACTGAGCGACTTCCCTTTCACTTTGCACTTTCATGCATTGGAGAAGGAAATGGCAACCCACTCCAGTGTTCTTGCCTGGAGAATCCCAGGGACGGGGGAGCCTGGTGGGCTGCCGTCTATGGGGTTGCACAGAGTCGGACACGACTGAAGCAACTTGGCAGTGCTTACAATTTGATTTGACTGCATTCCATTAAAATTTCCCCCAAACACTAGCTCCAGTCAAATTAGTGCTCATTTTCATTGTTGGTCCATATGGTGGCCAGAGTTGATCATTGGCTTGACTAAATGTGTCAGTTCTTTCCTAAGAGATATGTTGCTCTCCCACAGAACTGCATCAGCACTTAGGGTTGTTTTCGGAGATGAGAAGCCATGCCTTAGTTTTGAGAACTAAAAACTTCGTACAACTGATACTATGTTAGAAAGTGGTTCAAGGAGTTTGGAAGGGGTGGTTCCTACCACTTTGCTTAGCAGATCTAAATTTGGAAAACTTCCCTGCCCTACTGCATTTTGAATTTCCTCCCAGATACCATCATCTGGGGATCACTGTGACAGATCTAATATCAGTATGCTTGCTTGAGAGGTCAGAGTTATGTCCCTCCACATATATTTCAAGGGAGAAGGTATTCCATTTATTTCCTGTTCCCTGACTAACGCTTTCCTATCAGCGGGTAGGTGCACATATTAAAGTTACAGTGCAAGGAAACATTTATCCTCTTCAAAAACTATTCAGAAAGTCTTTTGGCACCAGTACAGAGTTTAACTTAAAGAGTTTCTAAATTGGAATTTACCAAATACATTCACAGTTTTAAAAAGAGAAGGGGTGGAGGGGGGCACTTTTGTTTCCAAAAACAATACTTAAGGTCAGAACTGTTTAAAAAGAAGCACTAAAATAAAAAATAAGCACTGCTTAAAAAAATTACAGGATTCAGAGAAACATAGTATTTTTGTACAATATCTCCTAAAATGTTCAGATCACTCTCTACATCACTTTACAATGTAATGTCTCTAACTCGTTTCCCAATAAATTGATTTTGATGCCGCTTCTGCTGTGTTCTGTGTGCTTAATTCAAGCAGAAACTTTAGCAGGGGAAAATTGTTAGCAGATGTTTCTACTAGCTAATGGTTTGCATAGAAGGGGAGAGGGTAATGTGGGGAGAGGATGATTGAATTACTTCTGTACAGAGGTTCTGAATCATCTATAGAATCCAAATCATGGTACCTGTAATTTCTTCCCCTGGTGGGTTGGGAAACCCATGATGACATGATACCTCTGCCCCCAATCACCCTTTTCTCTGGATTCTTCTTGCTTAGTTACATATGCCTTTTTCCTGCCCTCTTGCTAACATGTGCCCAATGACATACTTCTAACCTGCTAATATTTTTGGAAGGTAAGCTCTCTTGCATTCTGATAATTGTCTGTTTGATCTTGAAAGCCAGAGCACCCTGAGGCACCTCTACCTAGATAGAAATCGATTAGCATATTAGCGTTTGCAAATACTTCTGTAATTACCTGTGCATTTTCCTCCTTTTGCTTAAAGAAGCTTATGACAGATACATTTAAGCAGAGGAGATCTTTGCTAACTTGGAAGACTGAAAACAAAATTCCAGGGCAACTCCAGCTGAAGGTGATCTGTTAAATGTGATATTGATTATGTCTCCCTTTTGAAAAGTGCCTTCAGCATTCATATTTGGGGCACTCTTATACTCTTTGAGTAGTGTTTATGATGTCAATCATCAAGTAATTGTGTATTTATCAAGCAGCCATGTTCTGCTGCTTTTTTTGGAGGAGGGAGGTGCAGTTTTCAGTCACAGGCGGTGGGGAGCAGGTGACCACACATCAGATCTGAACTGAGTTTGTCCCCAGACAGTATCTCTGCATCAGCCAGAACTGTCACGGTAGATGTGGAGATGAGGGACTGGGTTTTTCATTCCATCCAGAGCCAGTCAGGTAGAGCAGGTGTCAGTGCCTGGCCCCACGCGTGCAGGAGCATTGCATAGTTAACGCTGAATGTCTGTGTGCCTAACACCTTCATCTCCTTTCCTCCACATTGTTCCTCGTGTTCCGAAATGTGAGACCTTGATTGGTTGTGTTCCAATTTGTGTGCCGTTTCCTTGCCTGACTTTTCTTGTTCTGTTTTTCCTTTTTCCATTTTCAACATCCATTATTTGGTCCCACAATGTTCCTGCCGCGGGTTGACCATTGAGTGTTCCAAAGAGCGTTGAATGGACCAGTGCATTAATTCTGCATTTTGTGCTTTTCTAGGTCTCCAGAGAGAGCCCATTTCCTCTCCTGTAATAACTGTAGAGCACTTTAAAGAATCGACGGGTGTTAAAGGCCTTCCCCTATACCCGGACCCCTCCCGGGTACCTGGCACGAAAACTCAGAACAGTTTGGAATCTGACTACTTGGCCCGAGATGGCCCTTCCAGCAACAGCTCGTTCCACAGCAGCGAAGAGGAGGGGACCGACCTCGAGGGGGACATGCTGGACTGCAGTGGCTCTCGCCCTCTGCTTTTGGAGTCAGAAGAAGAGGATGAGAGCTGCAAGCCTCCGCAGGGGAAGCTAGGAGGAGCTACTCCCTTCACTCAGCCGGAGGTCACTCCTGCGCAGGCCAAGGCCTCACAAGGTGGGAGGAAGAACCAATTCGGAGCCCTCATTCAGCCAATTGCAGATGGACTCGGTGAGCCAGATGTGTTCGCCACTGCCCCCTTCCAGAGCTCAAGGATTCCCGCTGATGACATTTTTGCCAAAGCCCCCTTTGTCTCCAAGGGCAACGTGGCCCCTTCCCAGCCAGAGGAGACTGATGTGTTCTTGAGAGCTCCCTTTACCAAGAAGAAAGGCATGGAGGAGTCAACAGTTGCCCAGAGCCCCGCCCAGGAGCAGTCCGGTCTCCTCAGTCAGACCGATGACATCCCTCTGCTCCCGGGCCTCGATCGAGCCGTGTACCCGTCTGCCCGAGCTCAGTATTCCATGGCTGGCTTTGCCCAGCCGTCTAACCTCCCCTCCCATCCTGTACAAGCAGCAGACCATCTTGACAGCATCTCTTCCAGGGGCTCCTCCCTGGAATCTGGGGCCCATCCTAATGACAGAAACAAAGGACCTCAGCCCCAGAAAGAAGCTGTCTCAGGCCCCGTGGCAGGCAAACCATTCCGCCCCCAGTCTTTATCCAAATATTCCCGTCACTATAGCCCGGAAGATGAGCCGAATCCAGAAGCCCAGCCCATCGCTGCCTACAAAATTGTTTCGCAAACCAATAAGCAGTCGATAGCTGGCTCCGTTTCCATCACATCCCTTGCCTCCAGGACTACGGAGCTGCCAGCTGCTGATCCTTTTGCTTTAGCACCCTTTCCTTCGAAATCAGGCAAACAGAAACCTTAGGAACCATGCCTGAGCCTCAGGCCTCTGTCTCTACCCTACCCTCAATACCCACCACATCACTCCCAGCTGAGCCTTCCTGAGAAGATTATATCAATTATTCTCTTTCAGTTCCATGAGTCAGAGCAGAACTTCTTGAGTCAACAAACTCAGTCAAGGTGATACTTAGTTGAAACTCCTTTAAGTTATGCTCATTGCTTTTGTTTATATTGATTTCTGGACTTTCGGTGAGCGTGTCCATCTTCACCTCCGCCCAGAATTCTGCTTTCTCTTGTGTGCCTAGAAACTGTTTTAATCTCAAACTACTTGTCAGTAAATCCAGAAATAACTTCCCAAAGGGGCCATGCTATTGCTACTTTGATTCCTGTAGTTCCTGTTCTGAGTCATGTCTAATGAGGAATTAAGATGAGTTCCTCCCAGACTTGGTTTCATACTCTTGAAAAGGGTACATTTCAGGAAGGAAACACAAGATAAAAATTCTGCTCATCAAAAGGAAGTGTGATCCCGAAGATACTAATCATTCCTCTAAAACCAGCAACTCTTAGAAAGCTTCTCTGGATCTGAGTCTGTGTAGGCCACCCTGGTCCTCATGCATGAGTGTCAGTGGGTGTGTACCGTGTGTTAGATCCTTTCCTTTGCAGAAATGCAAACAGATGAGATTTCTGTGCTGGTGTCTGCTAATGTGGAGCTTTCTCCCACGTGCACACTTTAAAAATTCATGTGAGTGCACAGCTGTGTGTGTACATGTCTGTTTGCACAGGAAACATTCTTCCTTTAGGTAAATCCTGTCCCACCTTGCGTACAATCACTCATTTGCTGGAATTTGTTCTCCTAACCTAACTTCCTTGAACCCTGTTTTTATTGCCTTCTTTTCTCATGGCAAAATTTAATTTATTGGAATGAGTAGGAAAATCCTTCTGGAATGGAATTTTCTAAGTAGATTGTTTTTTCCTTTAGAATTTGCTATTAACAAATTTCATTTACAAAGTCTTGAAAAATTATCCTTATACAGTTTCCCCAGAGAACAATAGAAAAGAACCCTTTGTTACAGTTACAACCACTGGGTTTGGGGTCTAAGTAATTTTAAAAAGTAATCAAGTAATTTTAAAAATCTTAGGTCTGAGCACTCCATGCTGTCATTACAAAATTAATTGATCATGAGACTAGGCTACAAACTAGATTTGCTTTTTGTTTTTCCACATCCTTGTCACCTTCGTCTGCCCCTTGAGGAAGTAGAAACCTGAGACGTAAATAAGTTTGGGAGAATGGAAAAGAGCTGAACCGGTCAGCCACAAGAACCTTTCCATTCTTTGTCCCCTCGGATGGTGAAGCAGGTCAGACAGGTGCTTGACTTAAGTTTTTGAGATGTCTTCTATTTCTGGAAAGCTCTAAGTTATTCTTGACTGTTCTCATGCCCTTTATTATTATTAGTGCCTTAAGTTGAAACTTACATCTCAGTGGGAAGATTTCTGCTAAAGAATTTCATGTTTCAACTTGAAAGTTCCCTGTGACTCCTAGTAAATGTTCATGATTTCTTCATTAGCTGGAGAAGTTAGAAGAGCTGCTCACCAACCAAGAGTAATGACTTAAGAATTATGGGAAATTCATCCGAGAATCAAGCCTGAATGCCAGACTCGATTGACATTGACTAAATGTCGTATTTTTAAATTTGAAATTCTGGGAACTTGACAGTAAAATATAAACAGATACTTCTCAAGACTTTTTCTAGTTCAGTCTCCACCTATTTCAGCTGTCCAAGTTAAAAGGTAAATAATTGGCAGTGGGTCAGGGCTCCTAGCAGTGGTTTTTCCAACTGAGGCTTCAGCAGTGCCGCCCCTTTACTTTTGAGGATGCTAAATGTTCACTGGGCTTTTCTCCCAATGATCATTTCTGAATTTTCTGTGTAACAGTGGACGTTGAATTATCTTTCTAATTGACTGATTTTGGCTAACGAGTATGAAAATTTGCACCCCAAATTCTTACCTTGGTCATTATCAGTGCACAAGCCTGCATGAGCCGGAGTGAAAGTTCAGTTCAGTCGCTCAGTCGTGTCCGACTCTGTGACCCCATGGACTGCAGCACGCCAGGCCTCCCTGGCCATCACCAACTCCCGGAGTTTACTCAAACTCATGTCCATTGAGTCAGTGATGACATCCAACCATCTCATCCTCTGTCATCCCCTTCTCCCACCTTCAGTCTTTCCCAGCATCAGGGTCTTTTCAAATGAGGCAGCTCTTCACATCAGATGGCCAAAGTTTTGGAGTTTCAGCTTCTACAGCAGTCCTTTCAATGAATATTCAGGACTGATTTCCTTTAGGATGGACTGGTTAGCTGTCAAAGGGATTCTCAAGAGTCTTCTCCAGCACCACATTCAAAAGTATCAATTCTTTGGTGCTCAGCTTTCTTTATAGTCCAACTCTCACATCCATACATGACTACTGGAAAAACCATAGCTTTGACTAGACGGACCTTTCTTGGGAAAGCAATGTCTCTGCTTTTTAATATGCTGTCTAGGTTGGTCATAACTTTTCTTCCAAGGAGCAAGCGTCTTTTAATTTCATGGCTGCAGTCACCATCTGCAGTGATTTTGGAGCCCCCCAAAATAAAGTCTCTCACTGTTTCCATTGTTTTTTCATCTATTTGCCATGAAGTGATGGAGCCAAATGACATGATCTTAGTTTTCTGACTGTTGAATTTTAAGCCATCTTTTTCACTCTTCTCTTTCATCAAGAGGCTCTTTAATTCTTCTTTGCTTTCTCCATAAGTGTGTCATCTGCATATCTGAGGTGATTGATATTTCTCCCAGCAATCTTGATTCCAGCTTGTGCTTCATCCAGTCCAGCATTTCTCATGATGTACTCTGAATATAAGTTAAATAAGCAGGGTGACAATATACAGCCTTAACGTACTCCTTTCCCGATTTGGAACCAGTCTATTGTTGCATGTCCAGCTCTAACTGTTGCTTCTTGGCCTGCATACAGATTTCTCAGGAGGCAGGTCAGATTGTCTGGTATTCTCATCTCTTTCAGAAGTTTCCACAGTTGATTGTGATCCACACAGTCAAAGGCTTTGGCATAGTCAATAAAGCAGAAATAGATGTTTTTCCGGAACTCTCTCACTTTTGCAATGATCCAATGGATGTTGGCAATTTGATCTCTGGTTACTCTGCCTTTTCTAAATCCAGCTTGAACATCTAGAATTTCACAGTTCACTTATTGTTGAAGCCTGGCTTGGAGAATTTTGAACATTACTTTGCTAGCATGTGAGATGAGTGCCATTGTGGGGTAGTTTGAGCATTCTTTGGCATTGCCTTTCTTTGGGATTGGAATGAAAACTGACCTTTTCCAGTCCTGTGGCCTCTGCTGAATTGTCCAAGTTTGTTGGCATACTGAGTATAGCACTTTAACAGCACCATCTTTTAGGATTTGAAATAGCTTAACTGAAATTCCATCACCTCCACTAGATTTGTTCAGAGTGATGCTTCCTAAGGTCTACTTTGACTTCATATTCCAGGATGTCTGACTCTAGGTGAGTGATCACACCATCATGATTATCTGGGTCGTGAAGATCTTTTTTGTGTAGTTATTCTGTGTATTCTTGTCACCTCTTCTTAATATCTTCTGTTAGGTCCATACCATTTCTGTCCTTTATTGAGCCCATCTTTGCATGAAATGTTCCCTTGGTATCTCTAATTTTCTTAAAGAGATCTCTAGTCTTTCCCATTCTATTGTTTTCCTCTATTTCTTTGCATTGATCACTGAGGAAGGCTTTCTTACCTCTCCTTGCTATTCTTTGGAACTCTGCATTCAAATGGGTATATCTTTCCTTGTCTTCTTTGCCTTTGGCTTCTCTTCTTTTCTAAGCTATTTGTAAGGCCTCCTCAGATGACTATTTTGCCTTTTTGCATTTCTTTTTCTTGGGGATGGTCTTGATCACCGCCTCCTGTACAATGTCATGAACCTCCATCCATAGTTCTTCAGGCACTCTTTCAGATCTAATCCCTTGAATCTATTTCTCATTTCCACTGTATAATCGTAAGGGATTTTATTTAGGTCATACCCGAATGGTCTAGTGGTTTTTCCTACTTTCTTCAATTTAAGTCCAAATTTGGCAATAAGGAGTTCATCTGAGCCACAGTCAGCTCTGGGTCTTGTTTTTGCTGACTGTATAGAGTTTCTTCATCTTTGGCTGCAAAGAATATAATCTATCTGATTTCAGTATTGACTGTCTGGTGATGTCCATGTATAGAGTCTTCTCTTGTGTTGTTGAAAGAGGGCGTTTGCTATGACCAGTGCGTTCTCTTGGCAAAACTCTATTAGCCTTTGCCCTGCTTCATTCTGTAGTCCAAGGCCAAATTTGCCTGTTACTCCAGGTATTTCTTGACTTCCTACTTTTGCATTCCAATCCCCTATAATGAAAAGGACATCTTTTTTGGGTTTTAGTTCTAGAAGATCTTGTAGTTCTTCATAGAACCATTCAACTTCAGCTTCTTCAGCATTACTGGTCGGGGCATAGACTTGGATTACCATGATATTGAATGGTTTGCCTTGGAAACGAACAGAGATCATTCTGTCATTTTTGAAATTGCGTCCAAGTACTGCATTTTGGACTCTTTTGTTGACTCTGATGGCTATTTCGTTTCTTCTAAGGGATTCTTGCCTTGAGTAGTAGATATAATGGTCATCTGAGTTAAATTCACCCATTCCAGTCCATTTTAGTTTGCTGATTCATAAAATGTCGATGTTCACTCTTGCCATCTCCTGTTTGACTGCTATCAATTTGCCTTGATTCATGGACCTAACATTCCAGGTTCCTATGCAGTATTGCTCTTTATAGCATCAGACTTTACTTTCATCACCAGTCACATCCACAACTGAATGTTGTTTTTACTTTGGCTCCACCTTTTCATACTTTCTGGAGTTATTTCTCCACTCATCTGCAGTAGTATATTGGGCACCTACCAACCTGGGGAGTTCATCTTTCAGCGTCCTTTTTGCTTTTTCATACTGTTCAGAAGTGAAAAAGATGGGAATATTCAAGGAAGGTTCATCCTAGAAACTCTTAAAGTAGAAGGTCATTCTAATTCACCCTTTGAAACTACTCAGGATTACCTTTGTAACAGCCCTGTGAAATTACTTTTCTTTGGTTTTTTGATCAATCCCTCCTGATCATTTTTGTTCTCAAGATGAAATCAATAAAATGGTGATCTTATTACATAATTGAATTATTTGTCAAGCTGAGCTTGTAACCCTTTTTTATTTTATTCTTGCTAGAGACCTATGCTGGGTGGAGACTTTGTAAATACCTTTTTTGAACAAGGAATATAGACACATATAAATTACTGTTGTCTCCTTAATGATGCATGAACATTTTTGGATTATTGGATTACATTAATTATTAGCGAATAACTAGTGGATTCTGTGCTGATCATCTTTGGATCATATGGGTTAAATGCATCATGTAGAGATAAAGTGTTCTTGGGACTTCCCTGGTGGTCTTGTGGTTGAGACTCTGCTCCCAATGCACGTGGGTACAGGTTCCATCCCTGGATGGAGAGCTAAGCTCCTTCATGCCACGCAGTGTGGGCAAAAAAAATAATAAAATTTTAAAAATAAAGATAAAAGATTTTTGTAGAGGCCATCCTGAAATCTGGGAAATTTAGCTTTAAGAAATCAGGAGTGCTCAGAGTGCTTTGAATTAAATAGCAAATGCATGTTTCCAACAACTACAGCAAGCTAACATTAAAGAGAAAAAGAAAACATATAGTGAACAAAATGCTGCACTCCTTGTTTAGTTTGTTTTCTGTTTTATGTGCATTACACATATGAAACAGAATGCAGGAACCTGTGACCTTTCATTTCAGTGGAGTGCAATGAGCCACAATATATTTAGACATAAAACATTGACCTACAGCATGCACCGATGAACTCTTAAAGAATCCACATTAATCGACTAACACACAGTATTGAATTAATGAAGTTATCTTACGTGTGGTGAAAAATGTTTAGCATATCTATTTCTTAGGCCCACTCTTGGGTGTGTGCTTAGTCACTCAGTCGTGTCTGACTCTTTGCGACTCCTGACTGGAGCCCACCAGGCTCTTCTGTCCATGAGATTCTCCAGGCAAGAATACTAGAGTGGGTTGTCATTTCTTTTTCCAGGGGATATTCCCGACCCAGGGATTGAACCCACGTCTCTTCCATCTCCTTCATTACAGGCGAATTCTTTACTGGCTGAGCCACCAGGCTTACACCAAGAGCCCTTTAGCTTCAAATCCTTATTAGATTGGAAAATGGAAAATGAACAAAATTTGATGCTACAGCAGGTACTGGACAGGATTCAGTGATATCTTGGCCACAAATTCTTTTTCATTTTGGGCTCACTCATTGTTGAGTTGAAAATTTCACATGTGTGGACTGGTGTGTACGTATTTACACCCCCATATTAGGTCTGCGTGTAGCCAGGCAACCAAGATTTCTTTTTGAACTTTTAAGAAAAATACCAATATCTTATTGACCCATTATTTAGTAAGTTTTAGAATACATGTACATCAATGTTTTCAACTATTTGGTGGACATTTCACTGACTCATAAAGTAACAGATTTCAGTTTCTTTAAGATAGGTGTAATCACCAGAGTGATCTGGCAATAGAAATTCACTCATGCTGTATTTGTTTCCGTAATGAAAAGTTGGCAAAACGTAGGTTACATAATATGTATGCATTGTATCAAATAGAAAATTCAGAGAAGAGTGAGATCTAACTCACTCTAGCGGGAAGGATACTACTTAAGTTGGGGCCCCTGGGGTCCCTTTAATAAGGAAAAATGTTATTCTCTGCTATGTCTTTGAATTTGAAATTGGAGAACACAGGCCAGTCAGCTTTGGAATGGCTGCAGGTCACACAGATGCAGTTTTATATGAACTCAGATTGTTCTGATGAAAGGTACATAGGAGAGTCACTAAAAAGACCTTCTAAGGAGATAGGAGCACCTTCTAGATGCCCACAGCCATTCCTGCGTTCTGACCCTCCAATCTTGCCTTCTGGAGTAAATATGAAGATTTTAAATAGAATCATGTAATTTAAATTCTTAGCGTTTCCAAATGACTGTCAACTATCTGTTTGTTGATTGATTGGTTTTAACCAGCAGAACACTTGCAAACTTGTGAAGTTCACTTAACGGAAAATTTCAAAATGCTTGAAAATAAAAAGTAGTATCTAGTTGGGGATTGTTTTTGTGTTCTTTCACTGTAAGATAAATATGCTAGGTTGTTGAAAACAACTTAGCTGCTCCCCCTTGTTGTGGGAATTCACACTGACGGTGTCTCAGTTGCCAGGATGCCTCCTGCTGTCTGACTTACAGTCCTGCTAGCCTCATTTGCACCTTGACCTTCATTAGGAATCAGGCCTAAGTGTGATGCCTAAGATCCCATCCTTAAACTGACAGACTCTGGTCTTTTCTGGTTTTTCTCTATTGCTGCAAGTCTATGTGGCTTACCTTGCTTGCTCATTTCCTCATTTGACACTCCCCTATTATAACCATACCAATAAGTGGGGAATGTAAGAGAAGACTGAAGGACCATGTTGGTTTTTACTTACCTTCCTTTTTACTCTAAACAGTTTCTTCTTAAATTTCAGCCTAGCCTGTGATAATATCACCCTGGAATAATTCTAAATAAAAATGAAATGGTTCACCTTCCCCATATCTTATGGATTAGAAGGAAGGTTGGCAGAAGCCCAGCCTTACTCTTCAGAGACACAACTCAAAAGCCCCATGCTCTCCTAGGACACAGGGGCAGGTTTATGCATGAAGGGACTCTAGAACAACTTGTAAAAGGTAATTTGTAATTCCATAAGAAATTTAGTCTGAGCTACTTCTCAGCAATCTCAATACGAGTGACAGTATCTTGAGTTTATAATAGCAATGTTTTGTTCTTGAAATCAAGTCAATGTTATCTACATTGCATTATAAGAGAACCATATATACATGTTAGAGGGATCTGTGTGATTCCTTTTGGTAAGGAATTGCAGAAATATTTTTTCCCCCATATCAGTTAAAGTGAGACTTTGGGGGCGAGAGAAGACAATATCACCTTTCCTTTCTGAAATGGCAAATCAGTTATACTCTGAGTCAACCAAAGACTCCTATTTGAGGAGTGTGCGTGGAGTGTGTGCATGTGTGTATCCTCATGCTTTCTGCCATGGTGTTAAAGACCTCCTGATGAAGGCATCCAAAGAATAGCAAGAGGTGACAGTAGGTGTTTGAAATGAGTAAATTCAGTGCTGTTTACCTACAACTTTGTGATCTAGAACTGGAATTGTTCTAGATGAAGGGGAGAGAAAGCAGCCGCTGCTTTAGACTCATTTCCACAGTAAGCATGCTTTTTTCATCCACAAGGATGAAACTCAATAGCGTTTGACCTAAACACCTCGTTCATGTGTGGTATTGGGAGGGCAGTAGTGACTAGAACACTACGAGGCCTGTAAGATGTTACTTTGAAATTCAGAGGGAACATTTAACGTCATTTGTTAGGAGACAGAAACGGAATACAGGCCAAGGACCATGCTCATTCCAGAAAGAAGAGGTGAACTCCCTTTACTGACTATATTTTGAGTTGACTGAATGAGGAGGTCAGTACAACTGTGAGAATATTGAGGTCATCAGACCTCAGAAAACAGTATGTGCATGCAATCTCAAGGACTATGAACATGGGAAAGGGAAAGAGACATTTATAGAGTCAATCTTAACAGTTTTTGCAATACCTCTTTTTTGCAGACTCTTGGATTTATGTTATTGCACCCTTCGTGTGGTCTATCTTATGTATCTGCTAGTTTTTATGGATAATTGTTTGAGTTGTAAACTTCTGTACACTTTATTAAAATGGACCTAATTAAAATAAATGATTTACACTTTGCATTATTCCTTAAGTCAAATCTTCCTAGGACTGAAGGGCTCCATATGTGTCTTTCACTTAGTACCAAGCTTTATTCTACATTTTTAAGTTTCAAAGAACAGCTTTTGGTTGGTTGGTTGGTGAATTGGTTTCCAATGCTGGCAGTTATTTCCTGAGACCCACTTTTCATCTGGATGTTTGTGGAGACATAAATGAAATAAGATAATGGAGCCTAAGGACTGAGCTGGGAAAATCACAGAGCTCCCTAATATGTAAACTTTCCTGTGAACTTCTAAAATGTGTTACCTGAATGTGACCTGCATCAACATGCAGCCTTCAAAAAAAAAAAAAAAATCTCTAAAAAGAGACCATAAGAAACTAGAAAGAGAAATCTTGGGTGGAAATGGATTATACCTAAGAAATTTAAAATTCATGCTGTGAGGAAAACCTGCCTCCTGTTTCCTTTCCAAATCTGAGAAAATAACAGAGCTTTGATGAGCCTGACACCCACTGGACTGAGTTCACAGGTATGGTGTTCAAGGAAAATTCAGGGATCCAAAGAACTCTGGTATAAGATGCATGAGTAAAACGAGAGTTCGCCTACTTTTTCTGAAGATTTATTTTAAGATCTGATTAATTTATCTTTAAATATACCTAATTCCACAATGTGAAGTTCTTATGGTTTTTTCCTATTTCAAGTTAACCAAAAGCACAGTCTTCCTTACCTGTGACTCAGAGTGCTCTGGGGGAAACCCTTTCAGATGCAATACTCCCACTGAGATGCAGGAGTCAGAGCTTTCTGCAGAAGTGGATGGAGTTTACCTGTGGTGAGTCATCTCTGCCTTAATTGGAGCCAGAGCCAGAGTTAAAAGCTCCAGTTCCCACAGGGTGATCTCTGATTGCATTCATTCACCCTTTAATGACTCACTTTTGCCAGCCCCGAGATGGGTTGGTGAGAGACCAGCCAGGAAGGAAGTGCCCTTATATTGTGCTCTAATCAAGATCCAAGGGGGAGGAGCCAGAGTAAGATCCGGGGGAAAGCCATGAGCTGATGGTTTAGACCTGTTTCTCTGGATTTGAAGGCAAAGATCTTCCCCCTTATGTTTCCTTGTACTGAATTATGTCACCTTTCATGGAAGGAAACCAAGTACTTCTTCATAGCCCAGAGGCCCAAAAGGACTCCAAATATTTTCTTCAGAAGGCAGCCCAGTTTTCTAGGGCTGAGATATGGGGCCAATACCATCGCTGCGTGTGGAATTCTTAAAGTCAGGTATTGTGAAATTAGTAGTTTTATACAAGGACCAGATCTCCCATACCACATCCTGTTTTTGAGCAGTACTTTTTGACCCCAAGCACATATTTTATTTTTCACTGTAATGAAAGCTTTCATTATCTGGGAGGAACTGATCACAATTTTCTCTTAACCAAAATTAAATATAAACTGTCAGCCTTTTTTCAGTTTATAGTGAATATCATTCAGTTTAAGTAAAATTCAAAGCAGCTAAAACTACACATAAATTGATGAAAGCATGAAATCATGGCAATTTAAATCGAAATTTTGATTTGGGAAGTTGGAATTTACTAGATATAGTGGCCGCAGGAGAACTCAGTAGCAGAAACTATTGGCAAAATTTGAAATGAACCAAAAATTGACTAATAAATTTCCATTGTAAAATGCTTATAGAAAAGACCAGATCCCAATGAACAGAATTACAATAAAATGGAAATTCAGTGCATAGGAAATTGATCCAAGAATTGAGTTGACTTAATGGAGTTGCTTTATAGAATTTCTTGATGAAAATTCATCAATATTAGCCCAATTAAAATATCTTTATTCAAGAACATTGGCTAAGGGCCTTCCATGGTGGTTCAGTGGTTAAGAATCCACCTGCCAATGCAGGGGACACAGTTTTGATCCCTGGTCCAGGAGAATTCCACATGCCACGGAGCAACTAAACCCATGGGCCACAGCTATTGAGCCTATGCTCTAGAGCCTGTGAGCCGCAACTTCTGAGCCCACGTGCCACAGCTACTGAAGCCCATGCGCCTAGAGACCATGCTCTGCAACAAGAGAAGTCACTGAAATGAGAAGCATGTGCACTGCAGCTTGAGAGTAGCCCCTGCTAGAGGCAACAAGAGAAAGCCCATGCAGCAGCAAAGACCTAGTGTAACCATAAATAAATCTTTTAAAAACAAAAAGCATTAGATGAAACCACTACAGAGGTTCAGAATGTCCTGGGCCTATGTAGGGGCTATCAAAGTGAAGTTGTCCAGATAGTCATTAGCTGTATGAGTCAGGAGAGAAGTCTAGACTCCTGACAGTGAGTGGTAGTGGTATTTGAATGCCTGGATATAGATGAGATCAATGAAGGAGAATGTAGAGTAAGGAGAAGAGCACTTCTAACATCCTTTGGGAATATCTACATTTAAAGCATAAATGGAAAAAAAAAAAATTCCATGAGAGAAACCGGGCCACAAATATAGGCAGAAAAACAGAAGGTGACACCAAGGTTATAGGAGGAAAACATTTCAAGGATAAGCAGAGGTGTTAAATGCCAGAGAGACGTAATGACAAAAATGCTTGTTGGATTTGTCCAGTAGGAGGCAATTGATCCTGGCAAGAGCAATTCTTGTAAAGTGGTGGGGACTGATTGCAGTGGGTTAAGAGTTCCAGAAAAATAAACAACCCAATCAAAAAATGGGCCAAAGAACTAAACAGACATTTCTCCAAAGAAGACATACAGATGGCTAACAAACACATGAAAAGATGCTCAACATCACTCATTATCAGAGAAATGCAAATCAAAACCACAGTGAGGTACCATTTCACACCAGTCAGAATGGCTGTGATCCAAAAGTCTACAAGCAATAAATGCTGGAGAGGATGTGGAGAAAAGGGAACCCTCTTACACTGTTGGTGGGAATGCAAACTAGTACAGCCACTATGGAGAACAGTGTGGAGATTCCTTAAAAAACTGGAAATAGAACTGCCTTATGACCCAGCAATCCCACTGCTGGGCATACACACTGAGGAAACCAGAATTGAAAGAGACACGTGTACCCCAGTGTTCATCGCAGCACTGTTTATAATAGCCAGGATGTGGAAGCAACCTAGATGTCCATCAGCAGATGAATGGATAAGAAAGCTGTGGTACATATACACAATGGAGTATTACTCAGCCATTAAAAAGAATACATTTGAATCAGTTCTAATAAGGTGGATGAAACTGGAGCCTATTATACAGAGTGAAGTAAGCCAGAAAGAAAAACACCAATACAGTATACTAACGCATATATATGGAATTTAGAAAGATGGTAACGACAACCCTGTATGCAAGACAGCAAAAGAGGCACAGATGTATAGAACAGTCTTTTGGACTCTGTGGGAGAGGAAGGGGAGGGGATAATTTGGGAGAATGGCATTAAAACATGTATAATATCATGTAAGAAATGAATCGCCAGTCCAGGTTTGATGCAGGATACAGGAAGCTTGGGGCTGGTACACTGGGATGACCCAGAGGGATGGTATGGGGAGGGAGGTTGGGGGGTGGTTCAGGATGGGGAACACGTGTACACCCATGGCAGATGCATGCTGATGTATGGCAAAACCAATATAGTATTGTAAAGTAAAAAGGAAAAAAAAAAGTAAGCACGGTGTAAAGAACAAAAGATACATTTTAAAGAATGGGGGGTTTCATTTTATATAAGGACCTTCAATGATCCACAATTGAAGGACACAGTACAGCTGTATTACTCCTTCCCCCATAAAACATACCTGATCCCCAGTCTTTTTTTATAATTTTTTCTTAAAAGACCTATCTCTCTTAATAGCTTTCTCCATATCTTGTTATATCTAACTTGCATTCCAATATCATTGATATGGATATGTTTTTTTCCCTCCAGTTCTCATATTAGTAATATCATCAAACAAATACTAGATGACATTTTTAGGGTAGAAAAGGAGAATTACCCTATAGTACCAGTGAATTAAAAAAAAAACAACCAATAGTCACTGTGGTAGGCTAAATAATACCTCCCCACTCCCACAAAATGTCCATGTTCTAATCCCCAGAAATTGTGAATGATAACCTTACCTGGCAAAAGGGATTAATCATATGCGATAAAGTTAAGGATCTCAAAATGGGGAGATTATCCTGGATTATGCAGGTGGGCCCAACATAATCAGAGGATTCTTTACTAGAGATGAAGGAGAAGTTAGAGAAGAAGGTGATGTGATGACAGAAACAAGGATTGAAGTGATACTTTGAAAATAGAGGAAGCCAAAGAATAGAGGTAGCCTCTAGATAGTAAAAAAAAAAAAAAAAAGATGGAAACAGATTCTCCTCTCAGAGCCTCTAGAAGGAACCAGCCCTCCTGACTTTTTGTTGTTCAGTTGCTCAGTCGTGTCCAACTCTTTGTGACCCCATGTACTGCAGCCAGGCTTCCCTGTCCTTCACTGTCTCCCAGAGATTGCTCAAACTTATGTCCATTAAGTTGGTGATGCCATCCAACCCTCTCATCCTCTGTCGTCTTTCTCCTCTTGCCTTCAGTCTTTCCCAGCATCAGGGCCTTTTCTAATGAGTCCGCTCTTCACATCAGGTGGCCCAAGTATTGACTTTGGCCCAATGAAAATGACTGTCAATGTCTGACTCCCCAGACTGTAAGAGAAAAGTTTGCTGTCTTAAGCCACTAAAGTGCGTAATAATTTGTAACAGCAGAAATGGGAAA
Source organism: Bos indicus x Bos taurus (assembly GCF_003369695.1). Lineage (NCBI taxonomy): Eukaryota > Metazoa > Chordata > Mammalia > Artiodactyla > Bovidae > Bos > Bos indicus x Bos taurus. The sequence goes on along the minus strand of NC_040086.1, from coordinate 67,482,279 downwards.
CCAGTCCAGACACTAAAATTATTCTCCAAAATTCTAAGAGAAATTAACAATAGTTCCTATAATAGTGACAAAAGACAATGGACACCGGGTGCTGAGGGATGGTGGTGAGGAACATGGGTTAAGACTGCTTAAGCTGGGACTTCCCTGACAGTCCAGGGGCTAAGACCCCACCTTCCAATGCATGGAGCACAGGTTCCATCCCTGTTCAGGGTGTGGAACTAAGATCCCACATGCTGTGAGGTCTGGCCAAAAAAAAAAAAAAAAAAAAAAGACTGCTTAGGCTTGCACCTGGTCCTATCACTTCATGGCAAGTAGAAGGGAAAAAAATGGAAGAAGTGACAGGTTTTATCTGGGGGGCTCCAAAATCACTCTGGACAGTGACTGCAGCCATGAAATTAAAAGACACTTGCTCCTTGGAAGGAAAATTATGACAAACATAAGCACCATATTAAAAAGCAGAGACATCACTTTGCCAACAAAGGTCCATATTGTCAAAGCTATGGTTTTTCCAGTAGTCATGAGAGTTGGACCATATAGAAGGCTGCCAAAGAATAGGTGGTTTTGAATTGTGGTGCAGAAAAGACTTGAGAGTCCCCTTGGACTGCAAGGAAATCAAACCAATTCCAAAGAAAATCAACCTTGAACATTCATTGGAAGGACTGAAGCTGAAGCTCCTATACTTTGGCCACTTGATGCAAAGAGCCGACTCATTGGAAAAGATACTGATGATGCTGGGAAAGATTGAAGGCAAAAGGAAAGGGGGTGGCAGAGGAAGAGATGGTTAGAGACCATCACCAAGTCAATGGACATGAATTTGAGCAAACTCCAGGAAAGAAAACACCAAAGCAAAGATTCCCAGAAAACATATCTCACAAAAGGAGATAGTGGAGGACAGAGGAGCCTGGAGTGCTGCAGTCCATGGGTTTGCAAAAAATTGGACATGACTTTGCAACTGAACAACTCTGTCCATCACTTTCTAGTTGTATGATCTTGAAACATTACTGAGCTTCTAAGGGGCTCAGTCTCTTCATCTGTAAGATGGTGACATTGAATGTCCATGATCTAGATCATTACGAGGTGTGCTTAGAAAAGATGGCCCACTGTAAGTGCTCAATCAATGTAAGCAATTTCTATTTGATTCACCAGCTGTAATGGCACGACCTTGTGGTAATATCACAATTCCCTTTGAGATTGTGTTTTACCTAACAATTTTTAATATTAACATTTATTTCCGATTTTGTACACAAAGCATAGTTGATTAACAATATTATGTGTTTCAGGTATATGGCAAAGTGATTCAGTTATACATACACATGTATATGTTCTTTGTCAAATTCATTTCCCATTTAGGTTATTACAGGGAAAAGATTTTTATTCACATACTTACATGGGCATTAATAGAAAAATACAACTCAAGGAGGTGTTTAGAATTTGGAGCTTATACACTGTCTTAATCAGGTGTTGTTGCAAATAATCAATAAACAATCTAAAGAAGAATAGAAGAGAGTTTTATTCAAGCCAAACTAAAGATTATAGCTTGAGAAACCACCTCTGAGTAGCTCGGAGAATACTGTTCCAAAGAGGTAGGGGAGGCGCCGGTATATATATAATTTTTGACTAGAAAATATATACATCTTCACTGATCAAGCATCAGATCAGATCAGATCAGATCAGTCGCTCAGTCGTGTCTGACTCTTTGCGACCCCGTGAATCGTAGCACGCCAGGCCTCCCTGTCCATCACCAACTCCCGGAGTTCACTGAGACTCACGTCCATCGAGTCAAGTGATGCCATCCAGCCATCTCATCCTCTGTTGTCCCCTTCTCCTCTTGCCCCCAATCCCTCCCAGCATCAGTCTTTTCCAATGAGTCAACTCTTCGCATAGATGTTGATAAAACATTATGGCTAGTCACAAAGGACAGATACCTCAAATTAACGATTTTAGTGACTTTCTATATATGGGAAGATGCAAGAATCTAGGGTCATTTACATTCTTCCTGAGGTATGCATCTCAACTGTCTGGGAGCCAGCTTATTCAAAACACGGGATGCCTCACCATGTTTTGGTCCCCACCCGCCTCGATTCCCTTCAGGGCTCCCACTGTGAGTCACAGCAGTGGGTTGTGACTTAGTCCTTTATGTAATAGACGGTGGGCAACATTCTCTGAATGGTTAAAGTATGTGTACAATGTATGGTTGACAAGTGATAAGACAGACTGTTTTAGTTAGCATAAAGTCCAAGCCAAATTATGTATAAGCCAGAATAACTTCCCCGTACTTCAGTATGTGAACATTTCTTCCATCAAAGAGAAGGGCAAGGGGAAGGAGAAGGGGAGAAGGAGACCTATGGGAATACAAATGATTTTTTAGGAAAAGATAAATAGGTTTTTCAGAGAATAGAGATAAGATAGTTTTGTGAGAATGTCTGCTTTGGTGTTTTCTTATTCCTAAGCCAAATTCCCCTCTTCAGTGATAGGAGTCCATCTTTCCTGGTTGCTAGACTACTGGGGAGAGGATTTATAACAGCTGAATTCTTTTGTGAGGCTCTATTTTTAGGTAGATAAGGGAAGTTCAAAACAAAGTTCCTGAAGTAGTATATTCTGGATGCCTTCAATAGAAAGAGATAAGTATGTGAGATTGGGCAAGGCTCTAATAGTTTAGAAAGTCCATTTCCACCACCACCTTTTCTCTGCAAAGTAAAATCTGCCAAGAATGAGGAGGAAATGGATATCTTTAGAGTAGCTAGTAAAGAGAATGGTTAAAATATATATACATATAACTAGTATTTTGAATAGAAATGAGTTCACTAAGATAACTGTGTTTGAACTCAACTGTGTCTGACTTTTTGCGACCCCATGGACTGTAGCTTGCCAGGTTTCTCTGTCCATGGGATCTCCCAGGCAAGAATACTGAAGTGGGTTGCCATTCCCTTCTCCAGGGGATCTTTCCAACCCAGGGATGGAACCCATGTCTTCTGCACTGCAGCCAGATTCTTTACTGCCTGAGTCATCAGGGATGCTTGCCTGGAGAAATCCCATGGACAGAGGAGCCTGGCGGGCTACAGTCCATTGGGTTGCAAAGAGTCGGACATGACTGAGCAACTAACACACACACCTGAATTGAAGTTTGTCAATTAATCACACACAAAAAAGGGAAAGAGTACCAGGAATGAGGTCCCCCAAAGTGCTTAAGAGGCAGGCAGATGAAACCCTGCAAAGGAGAAGGAGGAGTAATCATAAAATAGGCACAGTTGGCAGTAGTAGTGCCAGGGAAACTAAGGAATGAGATTATTAAAGGAAGGAGAGACCCTCAGCATTTGATGTTCTGGAGGTCAAGAAAGGTAAAAATGAAGAAAAATCCTTCAAATTCAGCAACATGGATGATGGGGGTGGTCTTGACTAGAGCAGGTCCCCTCCCTGCACCAGTGGGACACAGAAGGCTGCTTTTGGTGGTTTTGATCTCAGGGTGCTTCAGCCTCCAGCAGCTTGAAGCAGGATTTCAGTTTCCAGCCAGTTTCCAGGCCGTGTCAGTGACAGTGCTGAATCCCAGACACTAGACCACCAGGAACAGTGGCCAGGGACAAGTGCCTGGCCTGTCACTGTGTGGCAGTGAAATTCCACATCGAGATGGAAAGTAGTAAGTAAAGTGTTTATTAGGACGAAAAAAAGAGTACGTGTGTATAGACACATGGGTGGGCTCAGAGAGAGTCGCACCCTCCTGGTAGTTTGAATCACTTGCATGGGGCATTTCTTCTGGGTTTCCTGTGGCCAGTTTGAGGAGTGGGAGGTGAGAAACTAGAGACTACAACTGTAGGCAACTCTTACATCAGTCGACTTTGCAAGAGGAAAAAGTCATTTGAAGGTGGTTTGGGGCAAGGCAGGATTTTTCTTGTAGGAAGGAGTAGATAAAAGATGGAGAAGTTGAAGGTGAGGGAAAAGATGGTTCCTAACTGGGGTATGTGGAGAAGGCAATGGCACCCCACTCCAGTCCTCTTGCCTGGAAAATCCCATGGATGGAGGAGCCTGGTAGGCTGAAGTCCATGAGGTCACTAAGAGTCGGACACGACTGAGCAACTTCATTTTCACTTTTCACTTTCATGCATTAGAGAAGGAAATGGCAACCCACTCCAGTGTTCTTGCCTGGAGAATCCCAGGGACAGAGGAGCCTAGTAGGAGGCCGTCTATGGGGTCGCACAGAGTCGGACACGACTGAAGTGACTTAGCAGCAGCAACTGGGGTATGTTCTTGGGCGGAGGAGCCACGTTGCACACTTGATTCAAGGTCTAGAAGACAGTAAAGGGTCAAGCTGTGGATGACACTGAAGTCTAAAACGGGTCAGAAAAAAATGAAGCCAATATACAGCCTTGAGTTTGTAAACTGCACTCAGTTTGTTCAGCCCTAGACCAGCTGTAGTCTGAAGCCCCGCCCACTCCCTTCAATGCCCCCCCTTGGATGCGGTCTCAACCTGTCCAACAACAGGTGTGTTGTGTCCATTTCAAAAACCAAGGGGAAAAGTGAAAGTATTAGTCACTCAGTCAGTCTCCTACTCGTTGCCATACACTGTATATATTCTAGAGCAGTGCCTCTCAAAGGTAGCTTGCATCAGAATCACCTGGAGGGTTTGTTAAAACCAATTACTGGATCCCACCTCCCGAGACTGCGGTTCAGTAGTTCTAATGTGCAGTCTGATAATTCACATTTCCCACTCATTCCCATGAGGTTTCTGCCCCTAGTCCACACTTCTAGAACTGCTGTCCTAGAAGAAACTGTATACCCCAATAAGATTCTGGAAAATAGATAATGAACTTTGTACTGTGCTCTGCAAACTAGTCAGTACTCATGTTTATATAGAAGAAGGCAGCTCTGCACTAAAGTGAGTCTCTGTGCGTGCTGAATCCACAAGCCCAGCCTTATCCAGAGCCATACGGGCCTCACAGAAGGAAGGCAGGCAGCTAGGTGGCTGGAGGAAGGCGAGAATCTTCTCAGAGGATGCTACAGGGTGACTTCTGAGCTGGGGCCGAATGGCGAGAAGGATTTTACTGGAGGTAATGGGCAGGGTTAGGGATGGGGAACAGCATTCTGCTCTGCAGAATCAGGTAGTGCAAAGGCAGCACCCATCAAGTGGGAAAAGAAATGTACGGTTCCGCGCATGCATGCAGAGTCCCTCGTGCTTACCTGACACCTGTGCAGGCATCGAAAGAATTTCTACCTGTCCCCCAGCCCCCCCATTGCCCAACCTTATGAAGTAGATAAGTAATGGTTTCAAATTCATTCAAAAAAACAAAGACCATGGCATCCGGTCCCATCACTTCATGGCAAATAGATGGGGAAACAATGGAAACAGTAACAGACTTTATTTTGGGGGGCTTCAAAATCACTGCAGATGGTGGTGAGTGCAGTCATGAAACCAAAAGATGCTTGCTCCTTGGAAGAAAAGCTATGACCAACCTCAGTTCAGTTCAGTTCAGTTCAGTCACTCAGTCATGTCCGACTCTTTGTGACCCCATGGACTGCAGCATGCCAGGCCTCTCTGTCCATTACCAACTCCCGGAGTTTACCCAAACTCATGTCCATTAAGTCGGTGATGTCATCCAACCATCTCATCCTCTGTCATCCCCTTCTCCTCCTGCCTTCAATCTTTACCAGCTTCAGGGCCTTTTCCAATGAGTCAGTTCTTCCCATCAGGTGGCCAAAGTTTTGGAGTTTCAGCTTCAGCATCAGTTCTTCGAATGAATATTCAAGACTGATTTCCTTTAGGATGCGCTGGTGGGATCTCCTTGCAGTCCAAGGGACTCTCAAGAGTCTTCTCCAACACCACAATTCAAAAGCATCAATTCTTCAGTGCTCAGCTTTCTTTATAGCCTAGCTCTCACATTCATACATGACTACTCGAAAAACCATAGCTTTGACTAGACGGACCTTTGTTGGCAAAGTAATGTCTCTGCTTTTTAATATACTGTCTAGATTGGTCATAACTTTTCTCCCAAGGAGCAAGGGTCTTTTAATTTCATGGCTGCGTCACCATCTGCAGTGATTTCGGAGCCCAGAAAAATAAAGACTGTCATTGTTTCCATTGTTTCCCCACCTATTTGCCATGAAGTGATGGGACCAGATGCCATAATCTTAGTTTTCTGAATGTTGAATTTTAAGCCAACTTTTTCACTCTCTTCTTTCACTTTCATCAAGAGGCTCTTTAGTTCTTCACTTTCTGCCATAAGGATGGTGTCATGTGCATATCTGAGATTATTGATATTTCTCCCAGCAATCTTGATTCCAGCTTGTGCTTCATCCAGCCCAGCGTTTCTCATGATAACCTAGACAGCATATTAAAAAGCAGAGACATTACTTTGCCCACAGAGGTCCGTCTAGTCGAAGCTATGGATTTTCCAGTAGTCGTGTATGGATGTGAGTTGGACCATAAAGAAAGTTGAGCGTGGAAGAACTTATGCTTTTGAACTGGTGTTGTAGAAGACTCTTGAGAGTCCCTTGGACCTCAAGGAGATCAAATCAGTCAACCTAAAGGAAATCAGTCCTGAATATTCATTGGAAGAACTGATGCTGAAGTTGAAACTCCAGTGCTTTGGCTACCTGATGCGAAGAACTGACTCACTGGAAAGGACCCCGATGCTGGGAAAGATTGAAGGCAGGAGACCTGGTCGACAGAGGATGAGATGGTCGGATGGCATCACTGACTCCATGGACATGAGTTTGAGCAAGCTCCGGGAGTTGGTGATGGACAGGAAAGCCTGGCGTGCTGCAGTCCATAGGGTCGCAAACAGTCAGACACGATTGAGCGGCTGAACTGCCTGAACTGGTTTCAAATAGCCAGACTCAAGCCCGCCGGGCCAGTCCGCAGCAGCGCCGCGAGTGGCCAGTAGGGTGCGCTATTCCCGGTGCCTTGCCTGATCTCAACTGACCTGCGCCTGCGCTCACGCCTGCGCTGGGCTTCCGCACCTCTTCGAAGGCAGGGGGAGGCGGGGGTGGGCGAGCGTCCTACGCCTGCGCACTCGGACTAAGATGGCGGCGGCGGCGGCCCGCCTGGGCTGGGGAGTTGCTGCCGCTGCCGCGGGGCTGCGGAGTCGGTAGGTGGTGATCCCGGAACTGCATAGGGGTGCCGCTGGGCTTAGCCATCTGAGCGGTGGTCGTCCCGTTCGCCCCCTCTTAAACCGAGTGGGGAGAAGTGCCCCTGACGTTGCTTTTAGGTTCACTCCCATCGCCGAGTTAGACTTGAATCTAGAGGTGGGCAGCTCTCGGTGACGCAGCTCTGCGACCCAGGTTCTGGCGGACCGTGCCATTCCTGGTCCCAAGCTCCGAGACCCGGTGCCTGAATCCCTGCGGTGGGGAGACTCTCAGAGACCGACTGTAGGGACCCCACTGAGGAGCTCTTTTTAAATCGTGGCTCCTCCAGCTCCTCTACCATGTGCATTTCCTCTGCCTTTTAAACACAAAATCAGAATGTCAGACAAAATGTCATCATTTTCTCAGTGAAGCCCGGAAACGGAACGTGACCTGAGGTCACACAGCAATGAAGTGATGGAACTCATGTGCATCCAGAACGCTAGATTTCCCCCGCCCACTCCTACCGGCTAAACCCTCTTGGTTTCCTTGTCTTTCCTCTTTCTATTTGCACTGTCTTTGACATCTGTCAACATTGATTAGGCGAAAGGCACCTAGGGCTTAAGTAGCTGTTGTACCCTGATTTCTCGAATGGAACAAAAGGAGCAAAGAGCCTAACAAAGGTTGACCTCCTCAGTGTTAGGGATTTTAGTGCTGATGATGCTTTTAAAGTTGAAATGCATTTCCTAAAAAATTAGCTTTGCAGAAGGATTTTTTGTTAGTCACCTCTTGTCTCCCTCTCTTATTCCTGAAATAATTTAACTCACCTTTACTGTTTTATTACTCTAGACTCATTTCTTCTCAGATTATTTGTCCTTTCTGCCTTTTCTATCCTCGATGCCCTTCCATAGTCCACAGTATCCAAGATTTAGGGAGTGTGCTATATTTAAAAATATCTTCACCCCAAACCTGAATTCCATTTAATAAACAATTGTACTGCATGGCCTAGCACTGTTTTAATCACTTTACATCGATTATTTGGATCCATCTTTGCCTTAATCTTTATGAGGTAGCTGTAAATATTAACTTCATCTTAGAAATGAGGAACCGAGGTAAGTCATCAGGCTAGTGGCTAGGGACAGAAATGAAGACAGCCCCTCCTTTTTGCAGGTGAAAAGAATCAGAAATGTAAAAAACAAAAAATGATCATAAATATGCTTAAAATTCCTCAGTGAAATAAAAATTGGAATGGATGGGTGTATTAATATTTAAAGTAAACTGGGTTTTAAAGTAATTACATCAGATTTCTAAAATTTTCACAACTAATGTCTCTTTTTGTTTTCCTTTTCCAGTACTATTTGTTTTTCCCTTCTCCTTTTGTTTTTAAGTTGTCAAATCCATGAAAAGAATAGCCAGTCAACACCTGGGAAATTTTGTAACTCTGGTTACTCCATTCTGATTATATTCAGGGTGAAATACAAAACAGGGTCAATATGTTTCCAATCAAAAAGCACATAGGCTGTGGACTTCTTTAGCAGTTTGGTGGAGAATAGTATACTTTCTGTTAGACTTTTGGAGGCATTTGAAATGCCTTTCAAAACAAATAGCAGAGGTTATTGAAAGGCAGAGACATTACTTTGCCAACAAAGGTCCATCTAGTCAAGGCTATGGTTTTTCCAGTGGTCATGTATGGATGTGAGAGTTGGACTGTGAAGAAAGCTGAGTGCCGAAGAACTGATGCTTTTGAACTGTGGTGTTGGAGGAGACTCTTGAGAGTCCCTTGGACTGCAAGGAGATCCAACCAGTCCATTCTGAAGGAGATCAGCCCTGGGATTTCTTTGGAAGGAATGGTGCCAAAGCTGAAACTCCAGTACTTTGGCCACCTCATGCAAAGAGCTGACTCATTGGAAAAGACTCTGATGCTGGGAGGGATTGGGGACAGGAGGAGAAGGGGATGACAGAGGATGAGATGGCTGGATGGCATCACCAACTTGATGGACATGAGTTTGGGTGAACTCCTGGAGTTGGTGATGGACAGGGAGGCCTGGCGTGCTGTGATTCATGGGGTCACAAAGAGTCGGACATGACTGAGCGACTGAACTGAATTAAACTGATCTCTTTCCAGGGAAACATAGTGGTAGAGACCGAAAAGGAGGGAGACTTTTCACTGTATTTACTTTTATTTCCTTTGAATTTTGAACCACGTGACTCTATTACCTAGTTGTTTTTGTATCTGAAAAAGGAAAAAGTTTGTAGCTTTGCCTCCTTCATGCATAGCTAATAGTCTGGGACTTTTACACCAAATATTACAATATTCTGTGTACACTCAGTTTTCAAGGTTGTACATTTCCCCTTGAGCTCTTGTTTTTAAATTGTTTGCAGATATTGCTTGCCTAAGGGAGTGGAAATAATGTTGATGGAAAATGAAAATTCATCTTGGTTATTATTTTCATTGTGGTTTTTTTTATATATGAGAAGTAGAAACTTGAGCTTATCTCCTAAAATGTCATTTTTGTTTTTAAATATAGATTCTGTCATGTGACGAGTCCATATACAATTAAGAAACAGCTTCTGCATCAGTTTTTCCAAAGACCACTTTTCCCACTCCCTGCAACCTTATGTAACACAGGTAAAATTTCATCTCTTTTAGAGCAAACCGCCGGAACGAAATTTTGTAGGTCGTAAACAATGAGAATTTGTAAATTTTCTATTCAGATGCTTATGAAAAGAATATAACATTTTTTCTATCATAAATCACACTTTAATTATTTGCTTACACATATCATTTGGCATTAAATTTCAAGAATCCTGAGTACAGTGTCCAGTAAATCTGTGAAATCTTAGCATGTTGTGTAACACATGTTCTGGAACATAAGAGTTGCTCAATAAGTAATTTCTGAAATGGAGATATAAAAAGAAGTTACAAATGGGTATGAAGATAGGATTTGAACATTTTTGCAATGTGACCACAGTCATGTGGTTAGGGAACCTTGGGGCAAGGGTGTGTTGTCTGTCTGTCTGTGAATGCCTACCTTATGGAGCTGTAAGAGTTTGGATTTGCTTATGGAGCTGTAAGAGTTTGGATTCAGCTCATGGCCCATCTCCATTTCCATTGCTGTCCTGAACTGCTTATGGCCATTCTCTGGAGGGTGGCCGACTGTGTCTTATGGCATGGGTTGGATCAGGGTAGAGACCTTACCTCCCCTGTATCCTGGGGCAAAAATAGGATTGCCTTCCTTGACTCTTTGCTTGAATCACAGAGCAATTTGGGCATAAATAGTAATTCACCTTAAGCTACTTTAATTAGACTTAAATTTTATGGAACTGAATTATGTAGTCATCTAGGCTTTCAAGTTGGAAACCTGCTGATTTTAGTCTTTGATATTGAGGTCAGGAACCATTAATCTGTATTTTGGGGGGAGATTATGTCTACTTTTTTATCTGTTACCTGATTGGTCAGAAACAGGGTTAAAAGAACCTTATTTTCTGTGTATTTACAGAAAGTGGTGGCAGCTTTTTCTATAATGTTCCGTCTGAAAAATTGTTCCCTTGTCAGAGGAATTTATTGCTTGGAAGTATAAATATTTTAAATCAGGTATTAGGTTGGCCAAAATGTTTGTTTTTTTTTTTTTTACCATAAGATGGCTTTAATAGCGCTTAGTTGTTTTTAACTTCATTCAAAACAATTTTGTTAGATTGTATTCTACAGCTGCCATATCAGCATGCATTTTTTAAAAAGCTTATCTAATTTGAAGAACTTTTTATAGTTACTGTAATATTGAAGATGGAGGATAAAAAGGAACATTTTCAGCATATTATACTTTATTATTTCAAGAAAGGTTAAAGTGCAGCTGAAATGCAAAAAAAAGATTTACGTTGTGTATGGAGAAGGTAGTATGATTGACCAAATATGTCCAAGTGGTTTGCAAAGTTTCACACTGGAGATTTCTCACTGGATGATGCTCCATGATCAGATAGACCAGTTGAAGTTGGTAGCAATCAAATAGAGACATTAATTGAGAACAGTCAGTTTTATACCATGTTGGAGATAGCCGACACACTCAATATATTCAAATCAAGAATTGAAAATCATTTGCACCAGGTTGGTTATGTAACCCAAACCATTTATATTTGGGTTCTACATAAGTTAAGCAAAAAAACCCTTCTTGACTGTATTTTGGCGAGCAATTCTCTACTTAAACATAATGCAAATGTTCCATTTTTAAAACAAATTGGACAGGCGATGAAAAGTGGGTACCATTCAATAATGTGGAGCAGAAGAGATTGTGGGGTAAGCTAAATAAACCACCACCAGCACACCAAAGGTCGGTCATTATCCAAAGGTGGGATTGGAAGGGAGTCGTCTATTATGAGCTCCTTCTGGAAAACCAAACAATTCTAAGTACTTCTCCTAATTAGACCAACTGAAAGCTGCAGTCAAGGAAAAGTGTCTGGAATTAGTCAACAGAAAATGCATAATCTTCCATCAGGATAACACAAGACCACATGTTTCTTTGATGACCAGGCAAAAACTGTTACAGCTTTAAATTTTTTTATTTGAAAACTAAAGGAACTTTCAGGCCAACCTGGTACTTCAATGTTGGAGGTTATCATTTTAAATTTTTCTCCTTAATAGGATTTGCCTGGTCACCAAGTCACCAACCAATATCTTTACAAGACAGTGACTTAAGCAAAATGTATGGGAGTTTTGCTCTTCTTTACCAAGAAAATGACTCATCATCAGTTAGCTGGAATTGTCTGGAGAGGTGCAGAAAGAATCTTAGCTGTCAAATTAGAATGTTCTTTTGTAATAGTTAAGTATTTTTATACCAACCATATGTTTTGCCAAATTTTATCAGTTTCTAATTTAAAATAAAACTGTTACTTTGTGATATTTTACTCTTTCTTAAGACAGGTGATGTGAGGATCATGACAGGGTAGAAAGACTGAGCTTAAATATCTTTTTCTTTTATGCTTGGCACTAGTAAGTTTGAAGTGGCACTATGCACAGTGGTTAAACACGTGTGCTGCAGAACTGGCCAGGCTTGAGTCCAGGCTCTGTCACTTAACTAGGTGGGAGACTTTGAGGTTTAGTTTAGTCATTTATAAATTAGGATAAAAACAGTGCTTCCTTGGCAGGATGTAAGGATTAAATGATATAATTCACATAAAGTGCTTAGCACCATATGCAACACATGATAATTACTCAATAAATTAACCTATTTCCATGTACTGCTCTAAGGTGAGAATTGGGTGGTTTTTTTTTTTAAACTAAGTTTATTTTTATCGTAAGTAACCAGAACCTGTTTAATAGTTGTAAACTATTAAGACCTCAGTATTATCTTTTTGTCCTGCAAGCTGTTATCATAATAGCAAGGTAGGAAATTCAGGATTCTGTTATTCTCAATCTAATCATGGCCTGAGAAGAAACAGAAGAATTTCTGAAGATAATTTTAAAATATCCTGAAAAGTAATTCACGTGGAGTCTCACTTATATGATGATTTATAATGTCACTATACCTTTGGACAAGTTATTTAACTTTTAGTAACTTAACAAGTAATTTCTAAGTCTCAGTTTCTTCTTTTGTAAAGTAGGAACAATAATACCTTCTTCATAGGATTGTTAAAGGCTTAAATATATTTAAAGCACTCAACCCTGTATCTGACATGTAATGAGTAAGCATAAAATAAATATTATGATAATTTTTTTTTTTTTTAATGTTAGCACTTTGGCAAGTGATGATGATTTGTAATTATAGCCAATTTGGTATTGAATTACCAAAGAGAATACATCGAAGACTGCCTTCCTACTTAGGTATACGATTTTGCTAGAGTTTGTGGAGTAACAAAACTATATAAATAATATTAATATAAAATTCAATGTAATTATCCTAGATATTTTTATAAATTTGCTTTTTATCTTTAACAAGTCTTCTTTTGTAAGCTTGGGCAAGAAAGCTTTATTTTTTTGTTTTCTAATTTTTCTTATATCTTTTGGTTCTCTGAAAATGAGCACTTCATAGTCCATAAGCTTGTTAACTAGTATTTTTTTCTAGAATAACATTCCTTTTTCTTTTTTCTCTTTTAGTGAGATACATGTTTATTCAAACACAAGATACCCCAAATCCCAACAGTTTAAAGTTTATTCCAGGAAAACCAGTTCTCGAGACAAGGACCATGGATTTTCCCACACCAGCTACAGCATTTCGCTCCCCTCTGGCTAGGTATAGTATTATTTTTATTTGCTTTTACTGAGAAACATAAATAACTGACTTCAGGAGTTAAGGTAGCCTTAGCTATTGCACTTTTATGTGTGTTGCATCTCTTCAGTATAAAGATTGTTTTCTTTTCAGGTAAACAATAAAGAAAAACAAGATTTGATATTAAGAAACTCTTCTCTTGAAAAGTGATGTACTTAAGAGATCTGTAGCGTGACTAAATAGAATTTATATTTTTACTTTTAAAAAATCTATCAAAATGGTAATATGGCAGATATCCATCCTAAATCTTAAAACGCTGTTTTTTAAAAAACATAAAAATGTGCTCATTTTTTTCTCAAGGATAGCTGAACTTCTAGATGCTTCAAAATGGAGTAGTTTCTAAAACAGTCCTCTCAGAATTATAAATGATGATAATTATTAGATGTGGCATGAATTTTTAATAAACGAGTGGTGACAGTTTTTATTCATTTTTATTGAAGTATAGTTGATTTACAATATTGTGTTAGTTTCAGGTGGATAGCAAAGTGATTTTTTAATTTTTCTTTTCAGATTATATTCTATTACAGGTTATGAAAAGATACTGAATGTAATTCCCTGTGCTACATAGTATATACTTGTTGCTTACCTATTTTACGTGTAGTAGTCTTTATCATACTCCTGCCTGGAAAATCCCATGGATGGAGGAGCCTGGTGGGCTGCAGTCCATGGGGTCGCTAAGAGTCGGACACAACTGAGCGACTTCACTTTCACTTTTCACTTTCACGCATTGGAGAAGGAAATGGCAACCCACTCCAGTGTTCTTGCCTGGAGAATCCCAGGGACGGGGGAGCCTGGTGGGCTACACGACTGAAGTGACTTAGCAGCAGCAGCAGCAGTCTTTATCATTAATCCCATCCTTCTAATTTGTTGCTCCCTTCCTTTCCCCTTTGATAACCATAAGTTTATTTTCTGTGTCTTTGAATCTGCTTCTGTTTTGTATAGATTCATTTGTATTATTTTTGAGATTACATATTTAAGTGATATCATACAGTATTTGTCTTCCTCTGACTTCCTTCACTATGTATAATATTCTCTAGGTCCATCCATATTGCTGTAAATTGCATTATTTCGTTCCTTTTTATCATTGAGTAATATTTCATTGTACCACATCTTCTTAAGCCAGTTATCTGTTGATGGCCACTTGGGTTGTTTCCGTGTCTTGACTATTGTAAATAGTGCTACTATGAATCCTGGGGTGCATGTATCTTTTGGAATTAGAGTTTTCATTTTTTCTGGATATATATCCAGCAGTGGGATTGTTGAATCATATGGCAGCTCTATTTTTAGTTCTTTAAGGAACTGCCTTGCCGTTTTCCGTACTGGCTGTACCAATTTACATTCAGTGGTGACAATTTTTAAATTCACTAGATAAAGACATATTAAATGTATGTCAGATGATAAGCCACAAGGATAAAATTATAAAACCCCTTGTAAACTGATAGCTAGAGAAGTCATTTAAAATAAAAATGTTAAAGTCAGTCACATTAATTGAAATTTTTGGTACCCTAAGTCTGATACTGATTGCCAAGGATATTGAGAAAATAAAATTTAGATAACTGTTTCTGTATACACACAGCCATTTTATGTGTCTCATTTAGGGGAGCCAGAAATATGCTTATCTCAAGAATGGTTTTTAAAGTTTCTAGTTAATCAGTGTGCAAATTTCCTTTGACCTAAACGTGCCACTTCTTGGAAGATATCTTAGCACATTTGTTTTTTGTGCTTTTTAATACAAGCCACAGTAAGAAATATTTTATATGATGATGCACTATACACATATACACGTATACATACAAAGATATACCTATATCTGTGTATACGTATGTGTATATATATATGAATCACATACATGTGTGTGTGTATATATATATATGAAACAAGTGTTTGATGGGGCAGTTTTTTCCTTTATAAGGTATGAAACTTGGTTATATTTCCTTTCTTTTTATATTATTATGTTCTGTTTTATTTTATTGAATAAAATCCTGGTTACTACATAATTGATTTTACAACTTACTGGTAGGTCTGAAAAACACTGCCTGAAAGAATTAACACGTATATACATAAGTTGTGTGCAGTGGTGTTCATTGTAGCCTTGTTGATAATGGTAGTAAGTTGGAAACAATCTAAATATTCATCAGTATGGATAGTTAGATAAACTTTGTCCATCCATAGCCCACAGATATTGAAAAGGATGAGGAGGAACCATATTTACTGTTAATAGAGTGACATCTAAGACATACTATTAGTGAAGAAAGCAAGTTGCAAAACAGTGAATACAGTATGTTATTATGTGTATGAAAACAAAACACAAAAATGCACTGACAAAAAAGGTATGGAAGAATGTATATCAAACTGATAACAGAGAATTCTCCAGGCCAGAATACTGGAGTGGGTAGCCGTTCCCTTCTTCAGGGAATCTTCCCACCCCAGGAATCAAACCAGGGTCTCATGCATTCCAGGTGATTCTTTATCAGCTGAGCTATTAGGAAAGCCCAATAGTTTGAAATGTGTACATCAGATATAAGCTCACATATTTAGTATTTTTAAAAATGTAAAAATAAAAAAGCCCAAATTGATTCAGTTATAAATTGGTTGGAGATCATTGTCAGATGTTCAATTGGCCAAAACCTTTTTCAAATTAATCTTTTAGAATTCACCCATTTCTTGTGTTTACAGAATTTGTTATCTTCAGTCAATCTTATTTTGTTTAGCAGAGAATATTTTTGCTGTAAACATGAGGATGGAAACCAGTCTGTCCTACTGGTCACCGTGTCCCTAATGCTTAGAACGGTGTCTGTTACTCGGTATTCAAATATTAGTTGAGTGAATGAGTAAACAGGAATATGTCTGACTTCAGGGAGGCATTTGACTTGTTTTTTCCTAGCCTTGCAGAGAAGATGAGGAAATACAAGCAGAGGGTAGACCTACCTCTAAGGACATGTGAAAGGGCTCTGAATCTCTGTAGTTGGCATGTTTATTCAAGACATTTTAAAAACCAGCAACATTAATAAGATATAATTATCAGTTTTTCAGATGATAGGATTTGCTTATCTGTTGGATGACAAAATTCAGAGACATTTTAAAAAGTTTTATTAGGCTTGTATGATAGGTTGAAGCAAATAAGATAAAATCTAGCAAGAGTAAGTATTAAGCTGTGTGCTTAAATTTTTTAAATGCCTAGCACAGTTATGGGATAGAAGAATCTGACCTCTCAATTATGTTAGAAATATGCTTTAAAAAGTCAGTCAAACAGAGTCCTAGTGTCCAGCATAAGAGAGGTAATAGTTTTTGTATTCAGAACAAGTTAGACTACCTTTGGGAGAGTATGTTCATTTCTAGGTATCATATTTTGTTTACATTGATGAGTTGAAATTGTCCCAAGGAAAATAACCTAAATGACAAAGCATTTATAATAATGCTTGAAACTCCTGTTTCAGCTTTTTCTTTCTCTTAGGGACAGAACTTCTGAACTCTTTGCTCCAAGCAGTCTCCATGATATGGCCCATGTGTGTGCTCAGTTGCTCAGTCGTGCCTGACTCTTTGCAGCCCCATGGACTGTACAGCCTGCCAAGGTCATCTGTCCATGGGATTCTCTAGGGAAGAATACTGGAGCGAGTTGCCATTTCCTACTCTAGGGGGTCTTCCCAACCCAGGGACTGAAGCCCCACCTCTTGCGTCTCCTGTATTGGCAAACTGATTCTTTACCATTGCATCCCCTGACATAGATCAGGTGTCTTCTTTTGCAATGTGCTTTCATTTGGAGGAAAAAGAAGTTTTGCTAATAGTGCTAATCAAGGGTCCTACTTAGAGGTCTGTGTTTTGATTTATTGCATCATAAGCTGCAACCCAGAGAAGGCGATGGCACCCCACTCCAGTACTCTTGCCTGGAAAATCCCATGGACGGAGGAGCCTGGTGGGCTGCAGTCCATGGGGTCGCGAGGAGTCGGACACGACTGAGCGACTTCCCTTTCACTTTTCACTTTCCTGCATTGGAGAAGGAAATGGCAACCCACTCCAGTGTTCTTGCCTGGAGAATCCCAGGGACGGAGGAGCCTGGTGGGCTGCCGTCTATGGGGTCACACAGAGTCGGACACAACTGAAGTGACTTAGCAAGCAAGCAAGCAAGCTGCAACCAAAAACTTTGTGACAACTTGCAGATTTAATATTAAGTGGTTGTGTAAAGGACTTAGCTGACATTGTTTCAGAAAAATTCCTAAACAATTTCAAAGCAGTAATTTTGATAACATTCTTGCAATGGTAGACAAAGAAAAGGAAAACTGTGACCTTCCTTGGAGTATGTCAGCTTTTATTCCTACAGTTGGGGGAAAAGGATACTGCTCTAGTGTCTGCTAGATGTGGTACATGTATCAGTGACTGGGAGGGAGGCCGTATTTCAAAATCCTTTGAAGGGTTTTTCAAATTATAATCTGCCCCTCTTTCTCTTAAAAATTAGCTTTACTGAAATATAATTTACGTACAATAAAAATCACGGAATTTCCAGTGTACAATTTATTGGGTTTTGCTAAGTATATACAATTGTGTATCCACCAAAAAAATACAAATATAAAACATTTTTATCACAGCAAAAGATCCCTCATTTCCCTTTGTTTTCAGTCTCCTCTTGCTTTACCTCCCTGGTAACTTTTTTTTATGGCAATGACTTAATTTTTAAAATTTTATTAAAAAATGTTTTTTCTAGGAGGGAGGGGATATATGTATACTTACAGCTGATTCATACTGTTTTATAGCAGAAACTACAACTTTGTAAAACACTTATCCAATTAAAAAAGATAAAACCAAATAAAAAATGATCAGTTAATCCAATAACAATGTTTTTTCTAGCTTCTGTGAGATGTAATTGTTATAAAACATTGTACAAGTTTAAGGTATACAGTGTGAAGATTTGATACACATACACATTGTGAAATGATTACCACAGAAAGGATAGTTAATACATCTCTCACCCTGGTAACTGTTGATCTTCTTACCCTATTGTTAAATTGCTGACTTCTGTCCAACTCTTTGCAACCTCATGGACTGCAGCACACCAGCCCTCCCTGTGCCTCAGTTATCTCCTGGAGTTTGCCCATGTTCATGTCCATTGAATCAGTGATGCTACCTAACCGTCTACTCCCGTTTTGCCTTTTCTAGAGTTTCATATAAATGGAACCATGTAGTCTTTTGTGTTTGGCTTCTTTGATTTAGTATGATGATTTTGAGAGTCATCCTTGTTCTTGTAGGGATCTGTAGTTCATTTCTCTTTACTGCCAAGTAATACTGTTGATACAAAGTTTGTGTGTGCTCGGTTACTCAGTCCTGTCCACTCTTCGCCGCCCTTTGAACTATAACCCTAGGCCAGACTGTCCTTGGGATTTCACAGACAAGAATATTGGAGTGCCATTGGAGTGCCATTTTGTCCTCCAGGGGATTTTCCCACGTCTCCTGCGTCTCTTGCATTGCAAGTGGATTCTTTACTGCTGAGACACTGGGGAAGATCTGATATACTGTATGGTTATTCCCAATCTGTTTTGTCATTCCCCAGGGCTTCCCCAGTGGCTCAGAGGTAAAGAATCTACCTGCAATGCGGGAGAATGGGTTAAATTCTTGGGTTGGGAAGATTCCCTGAAGAAGAAAATGACAAGCCACTCCAGTATTCTTGCCTGAGAAATCCCATGGACAGAGGAACCTGGCGGGCTGCAGTCCATGGGGCTGCAAAAGTATCAGATGCAACTGAGTTATTATCTCTCAGTTTTTATTTTTTCACAGGCAGTTATTTAGGATTGAGGGGGTAAAAAGTGTCTTTTTTGGACCAGATTTCATCACTGTCACAAAGGTAAGCAGAGTATTGTATAAAACAAGATGTGATGTACTTCTGCTTTTTTCTGAGTCCAATGCTGCTGTCCAGAATATCCATTCTTAATGTGTTTTACACATGCTGTTATTAAAAATCTCAAGTTTACGTCTCATATTTCTCAAGATAATTATTTAATAGAATTCACAAGTTGAAATTAACTTCTAGATCTCTTGTTTTTCAAGAAAGAAAAACATAAGCTTCAGAGAGTTAAATGCAGTGTCCAAGACTCAACCTTGGCAGGACTAAAATTTAGGCTTCCAAGTATTGTTTTTACTAATTCTTAGCTTACACTGATAGACTACAAAAAGAAGTAAATAAATTATCAAATATATATATGTTAATATATATATCAAATATATATATATATATGACCAACAGAATGCTTGAATATTTGTCTTCTTTCACAGTGAGCATTTATAAAATGGCGCCTGGCACATTTTTGTGTCAGCCTGCCATCCCGCAATGAGACTTTAGAGCTTCACAGATGAGAGCAGTGGGCTGTGTACTTCTGTAACACTTGGATAATCTCTTAATGTCAAAAAATCAAACTAAATATGCTATACCCATCCAATATCTGAGATCATATTTGGTACAAAAGACTTTCATTTTTAAGTGTACTAGATTAATGAGAAATGAATTACTTAAATTTAAACTGCATATTCTTTTAAATCTATAATTGATATATATGTGCTGAACTTAATCTCTTGTCCAGTTTTGCATCAAAATCAAAAGTATTCAATGAACTCCTCTTAAGCAGTTTGGAAGGATTACACTTACTGATTTACTTATTTTTATTTCTTACTTTACTGGGTCTTCGTTGGTTGTGTGGGCTTTCGCTAGTCGCGGCGAGCGGCGGCCACTCTTCTTGTGGTTTGTGGGCTTCAGTAGTTGCAGTACATGAGTTCAGTAGTTACGGCTCGTGGACTCTAGAGCACAGGCTCAGTAGTTTGTGGCCCATGGGTTTAGTTGCTGCAAGGCATATGGAATCTTCCTGGACCAGGGTCGAACCAATGTTCCCTGCACTGGCAGGCAGATTTCTATCCACTGCACATCAGGGAAGGCTATGGATTGTTTCTTAAGGATACCAATCTTGTTGACAGTCCACAAGTCCTCTAGCATAGTAGCCATAGATGAGACATGTTATAGTTTGGGTTCAACAGTTATGTCTTTGATGCTCTTAAGTAATATACATAGGTTGAATTTTTTAAATAGTCATAGGATATCCTGTATAGTTCATCAAGCAGTTATATCCTATTTTATTAAAAGAATGGGAAGTCTGTTTATTATCCACTCTAAAAATAGAATCCAACTCTTTTTACTTTATGAAAAAGTATCATTTAGTCATTTTGATATCCCCTCTACGGAGCATGTACACACACCACACTTAATACAGGTTTGATGAATGATTGAATGGTATATGTTCTAAGACTGTATCTTCTAAAAGTCATTATAAGCTAGCTCCTCAATAGTAACTGACGTATTTTCTAGAAATGAGTGCCATTGCATGTTATAGAATATAAATAGGGAAAGAGTCCTAAAAGATTCACATTATTGTTTTGTATTTTGTCTTTGCTCTTGGATGAAAATGTAATGTTTTCCTTCAAATATTTACAGGAGAATGAAGAATTAGACTGGAATTTATTGAAACCAGATATCTATGCCACAATTATGGATTTCTTTGCATCTGGCTTACCTTTAGTTACTGAAGAAACACCTTCAGGAGAAGCAGGTAATATGTTGGGAATTAATATTTAGCTTTTTAAAAAAATTGTTCTGGTTTCTTCACATTTGTCTTGATTTCTGAAAGCATGGGAAACAGATTTTTGTCATTATACTTTATTGAGCGCTGGAACCAATTCCAGAGGGGATAAAACCTCATGTATACTAGTTTTACCCATCATTTTATAAAATGTGTGTTTACATGGAATATATTATAAAAAACTAAAACTTTCAACTATAAAAATTTCAAACTACTATTTGTTATAATATTTATAATATTATAGTATAGTATAATATAACATAATATTTTATTGTTTTCAAAATAATATAATGCTCACCAGCTTGCCCTTCTCTCAGATTTAACAGAAGTTTAACTTTCTGCCTTAATTACTTTAGAATAATTTCTAAACACACTATTAAAGATAATAACGACCCCAGTTTTCTTGCCTGGAGAATCCCATGGACAGAGGAGCCTGGGGGGTTGCAGTCCATGGTGCTGCAAAGAGTTGAACACGACTGAGTGACTAAGCATGCACGTGTGCACATATGTCTACACACACACACACAAACATTTGTATAATCACCTTTAAATGGTACAGTTTAACTTCTAGATATATACTCTAAATGAGTCTGATAAATGTACATAAGACAACATGTGGAAGCATATTTCAATATGTTCATTGAAATATTTTAAAAATATATTAGCAGTTAAAAGGAGTGAACTTGATTAGGAGATACCAATGTGAAAAGAAATGCAAAAAAGCAAAATGGCTGTCTGGGGAGGCCTTACAAATAGCTGTGAAAAGAAGAGAAGCGAAAAGCAAAGGAGAAAAGGAAAGATATAAACATCTGAATGCAGAGTTCCAAAGAATAGCAAGAAGAGATAAGAAAGCCTTCTTCAGCAATCAATGCAAAGAAATAGAGGAAAACAACAGAATGGGAAAGACTAGGGATCTAGTCTTCAAGAAAATCAGAGATACCAAAGGAACATTTCATGCAAAGATGAGCTCGATAAAGGACAGAAATGGTATGGACCTAACAGAAGCAGAAGATATTAAGAAGAGATGGCAAGAATACACAGAAGAACTGTACAAAAAAGATCTTCACGACCCAGATAATCACGATGGTGTGATCACTGACCTAGAGCCAGACATCCTGGAATGTGAAGTCAAGTGGGCCTTAGAAAGCATCACTACAAACAAAGCTAGTGGAGGTGATGGAATTCCAGTTGAGCTATTCCAAATCCTGAAAGATGATGCTGTGAAAGTGCTATACTCAATCTGCCAGCAAATTTGGAAAACTCAGCAGTGGCCACAGGACTGGAAAAGGTCAGTTTTCATTCCAATCCCAAAGAAAGGCAATGCCAAAGAATGCTCAAACGACTGCACAATTGCACTCATCTCACACGCTAGTAAAGTAATGCTCCAAATTCTCCAAGTCAGGCTTCAGCAATATGTGAACCGTGAACTTCCTGATGTTCAAGCTGGTTTTAGAAAAGGCAGAGGAACAAGAGATCAAATTGCCAACATCCGCTGGATCATAGAAAAAACAAGAGAGTTCCAGAAAAACATCAATTTCTGCTTTATTGACTATGCCAACACCTTTGACTGTGTGGATCACAATAAACTGTGGAAAATTCTGAAAGAGATGGGAATATCAGACCACCTGATCTGCCTCTTGAGAAATTTGTATGCAGGTCAGGAAGCAACAGTTAGAACTGGACATGGAATAACAGACTGGTTCCAAATAGGAAAAGGAGTTCGTCAAGGCTGTATATTGTCACCCTGTTTATTTAACTTATATGCAGAGTACATCATGAGAAACGCTGGACTGGAAGAAACACAAACTGGAATCAAGATGGCCGGGAGAAATATCAATAACCTCAGATATGCAGATGACACCACCCTTATGGAAGAAAGTGAAGAGGAGCTCAAAAGCCTCTTGATGAAAGTGAAAGTGTAGAGTGAAAAAGTTGGCTTAAAGCTCAACATTCAGAAAATGAAGATCATGGCATCCGGTCCCATCACTTCATGGGCAATAGATGGGGAAACAGTGGAAACAGTGTCAGACTTTATTTTTTTCGGGTCCAAAATCACTGCAGATGGTGACTGCAGCCATGAAATTAAAAGACGCTTATTCCTTGGAAGGAAAGTTATGACCAACCTAGATAGCATATTCAAAAGCAGAGACATTACTTTGCCAACAAAGATTCGTCTAGTCAAGGCTATGGTTTTTCCTGTGGTCATGTATGGATGTGAGAGTTGGACTGTGAAGAAGGCTGAGCACCGAAGAATTGGTGCTTTTGAACTGTGGTGTTGGAGAAGACTCTTGAGAGTCCCTTGGACTGCAAGGAGATCCAACCAGTCCATTCTGAAGGAGATCAGCCCTGGGTTTTCTTTGGAAGGAATGATGCTAAAGCTGAAACTCCAGTACTTTGGCCACCTCCTGCGAAGAGTTGACTGATTGGAAAAGACTCTGATGCTGGGAGGGATTGGGGGCAGGAGGAGAAGGGGACGACAGAGGATGAGATGGCTGGATGGCATCACTGACTCGATGGATGTGAGTCTGAGTGAACTCCGGGAGTTGGTGATGGACAGGGAGGCCTGGCGTGCTGCGATTCATGGGGTCGCAAAGAGTTGGACACTACTGAGCGACTGATCTGATCTGATGTGATCTGATGTGAAAAGATATAAAAAATATTAAGTGGTAAAAGGAGACTGAAGTGTTTATTTACAGATTCTTAACAAGTATACCATTTATGCAGATTTTAAATAATATATGAAATAGTTACATGTATTCTTGATAGGTATATATGTAAAACTGATATATCATTTTGAGAGCCTTTGACTACCTCTGCCAAAATGTAAAAATACACAAGGCTGTCGACCCAACACTAGAAATTTACCTCATAGATATATTTGCAAAAGTGCACTGATGAATACTTTACACAAACACATCAGTAGCAGGATTGTTAGAAATAGCAGCAAACTGGAAACAAATGATTTAAAAACTAGCCAAAAGAAGACAAATTCATATAAAAATTACTATGCATTTATTTTGAAAATTGAGCCACATCTTTATATGCTGATACAGAAAAACCTTTTAGGTCTATATTAAATAGAAAAAGGAGAAGGCAATGGCACCCCACTCCAGTACTCTTGCCTGGAAAATCCCGTGGACAGAGGAGCCTGGTGGGCTGCAGTCCATGGGGTCGCTAAGAGTCAGGCACGACTGAGCGACTTCACTTTCACTTTTCACTTTCATGCATTTGAGAAGGAAATGGCAACCCACTCCAGTGTTCTTGCCTGGAGAATCCCAGGGACGGGGGAGCCTGGTGGGCTACACGACTGAAGTGACTTAGCAGCAGCAGCAGCAAATAGAAAAAAGCAAGATACATAACAGTGAATGTAAATATAGACATGTAAATGTAAACATGTACTAGAAGGAGGGTATATACTAAACTAATGATAGCAGTTGCCTATAGAAGTGATGATGGCAAAAGGAACTTAGTTTTGCTGATGTAAGAGAATTTTAACTTAATTGTATTCTGTTTATTTAAAAAAATCAAAGTTGATATAATGTAATATTAATATGTTGGTATTTATATTGTTGCCAGAATCCTAGTGTCTGTCGCAATGTAATTTGAATTAGCTGTATTTTTAGTTTTCCCAATGATAAAAGAGATTTTTTTCCAAATAAATGTAAAACCCATAAAGATAGACATATGTGAAGATCTATATATAACCTTACAAAGTAAAAAGGAAAACAAAAATGGACTTTGCTGGTGGTCCAGTGGTTAAGAATCAGCCTGCCAATGCAGGGGATGTAGATTTGATCACCGGACTGGGAAGATTCCACATGTCTCGGATCAGCTAAGCCCCTGCACCACAGCTGCTGAGCCCATGCACGCTAAAGGCTGTGCTCCAAAACAGAGAAGCCACCGAAGTGAGAAACTCATGCAGCACAACTGGATAGTAGCGCCTTCTCCCTGCAGCGAGAGAAAGCCCGTGTGCAGCAACGAAGACCCAGTGTAGCTAAAAATAAAAAATTAAATAAATTTTCCAGAAAAGAAAAAAATGAAAAAAACGAGGTTTTTGTTCAGATTTGTAGAACATTTTAGAATTTCCATAAGGCTTATATCTGTACTTAGTATGATTGTCATCATGAAAACCACTAAATTGAGGGGTTAAAAATTTAACTTAAAAAGTAGTTAAAAAAGACTTAAAAAGTGCCTTTTTGTCTCAAAGTTTTCATCAGGATCCAGGCAATGTCTTTTCTTTGCTCCTTTTCAATCCTTGAGAAGGATGAAAGTTTACAAATATATTGACCAAAAAATTAAAACCCTAACATCATTAGTAGATCATGTTATTTCAGTATATTCACAGTTATCACCATGTTGATCAGTGCGCCTTAGTTTTTCTTCAGAGAATCAAATGAATGATCCTTCCATTTTCCCCCTATCACTTATTTCACTATACCAAGTTGCATGTTCTATGCTTTTTTTAATGAGACATTAAGTTAAAGTCACTTTATTTTAATATTTGTACTTGCATGGATATAAAATTTCTTTTGTTGATATGTTTTATTTGTAATTGTTTCTAGGATCTGAAGATGATGATGAAGTTGTGGCAATGATTAAGGAATTGTTAGATACTAGAATACGGTATGTGTTCGTCTTTCTACCTGAGATCAGATACACTACAGTGTAGCAATAAATTTTTGGTTGTCTCTGAGGTTGTAGTAGAGTTCCAAAACAAGTATAAGTTAATGTAAACAAAATAGGTAATCACAGAAATTGAATTCTAAAGTCTGCAGTTTCTTTACCATCTGAGCCACCAGGAAAGGTCCCTCCAAAATGTATAACACTCTGTCTAAATATAGTCAGTAATTTATGTAATTTATCTTGCATGGTCACTGTTTGGATTTGATATTATTATAATACCAAATTTCTTAGAAAGAAGAAAATGACTTAACAGTGTTTGGGAGAACTGTGAGGAGAGGAGTACCTCTTTTCAGGCTGCTGCCCCACTTTTGCTTATAGTAAACCAATGGTCCTGCTGAGAGTTCCAAAAAAATCTAGGTAAAATACACAAAAAGTTTGTTGTTGGACAGTATGATATAGCTGCCAAAGCAAATAAGATTCTGTAGAGGGGGGAAGCACACTGAAGCTTCTCTTGGGGTATTTACTCATTCTTGGTGTGAGGTTAGAGTATGAGAAGGTGGGCAAAGAGCAGCCATTGAGAAACAGAGAAACTGTGTTAACTTTCAGCAAATTTGTTGAGATTTGGAAGAATGAAGCTTTGACTTTAAGGAGCAAGACCCCAGAGGAAAGAAAAATGTAAGCCTCAGCACTCAGAGCTTCTCCCCACAAGGCACTTAGTTGTTTTTAGCTGTGAAAGGAAAGAGACTAAGTGAAACAAAAGACAGTTGAAAACCTGAGCAGAGTTTTGGCAGTTTTATGGTGCTGGGAGTGATAAAACTTGGAGTTTAGTATCTGTCAAGGAGGGTGGGGCCTCAAAGAACATCCAGGCTCTTAGTTGGGTTCTCTAGAGGACTATACCGTTGAAAGAGAGAAGCCAGAGGTAGACCAAGCCTTGTGAAACTATAGGCCAGTATTGAATGAACTTAATTCCACAGAGGGTTAAGCTGGTGCCACAAGATAGGATGAACCCTTTCTAGTATAATATAATCCCAAGTCACTTTAGTTCTTCATATTCGTTGTCCATCATTTATTGCCCCCCAAATTACTAGGCATAGAATTTGGAAACTGAACCAACAGAAAATAAAACAAATCCATTGATAACCTAGATGTGAGAGTTATCAGACATGATCTTTAAAATGATTGTGAATAAAACGTTAGAGAAAACAGAAAGTCAGATGAATTTCATCAGAAGACTGGAATCTATAAGAAAAAGTAATTCTGAAACTAAAATATACAATAGCTAAACTTAAGAACTCATTAGGTTAGTTGAGTGTCACACTGGATTCTGTTGGAGAGAAGATTAATGTACTGGAATATTTTAATAGGGCAGTAGGAAATATCCAGCTAAAGCACAGAAAAGAGAATGGAAAATACAGCCAAAAAAAAAATGATAGACATAGAATATGTGACAAAAAAAAGTCTCACAATATCCTGTAGACTTTTTAATATATGTAGAATTTAAATATGTGACAAAAATATAATGTGCTAAGTATAAGAGTAAGTGTTCTTCATTCTTGGCATATCTGGGAATTAATAACAGTATAATGTATTTTGCTGAGCTGTGTGTGTTCAGTTGGGTCCGACTCTTTTGAGACCCCATGGACTGTAGCCTGCCAGGCTCCTCTGTCCATGGGATTTTCCTGGCAAAGAATACTGAATTGGGTTGCCATTTCCTTCTCCAGTGGATCATCCCAACCCAGGATCAAACTCACATCTTCTGCGTTGGCAGGCGAATTTTTTACCACTGAGCCACCTGGGAAGTCTGCACTAATCTGTATTCAGTTCAGTTCAGTTCAGTCGCTCAGTCGTGTCCGACTCTTTGTGACCCCATGAATTGCAGCACGGCAGGCCTCCCTGTCCATCACCAACTCCTGGAGTTCACCGAAACCCCTGTCCATCGAGTCGGTGATGCCATCCAGCCATCTCATCCTCTGTCGTCCCCTTCTCCTCCTGCCCCCAACCCCTCCCAGCATCAGAGTCTTTTCCAATGAGTCACCTCTTCGCATGAGGTGGCCAAAGTATTGGAGTTTGTATATAGGTTAATTAACAAGAAATAAAATTGTCAGATTGCCTGTTGAAAAAAGCTATATACTGCCTATAAGGATAGTACCTTAACTATAACTTAACTATAAGGACAAAGAAAGGTTGAGTAGAAAGATTGAGAAATATATAGCATGCAAAGAATGGATAAGAGAAAGCTGGTATAGTTGTACAGATATCAGACAAAATATACTTTATAGCTAAAGACATTACTAGCAATAAAGAGAAATCTTTCATAATAATAAAACGGTAATTTCTGTGAGGAATATACACTAATTTTAAACATTTGCATCTAATAAGAGCTTCAGAATAGATGAAGAATATTTGACAGAACTAAAATGAGAAATAGATAATCCACAATTAACAGTGGAAGACCAACACATCTCTCTTAGAACAAGTAGAGCAAACACATACAATGATGAGTAAAAATACGAACGTTTTATACACGTGATTAACAAACCTGACTAAATTGTCACACATGAAACATTACACCCAACAATAACAAAGTGCTTATTTTTTTTCAAGTGTACATGGAAGATTTACTAAACGGGACTATATTCTAAATCATAAAGCAAGCTTGAACAAATTTTCTGGATTGAAATCATTGAAAATATTATTTTCTATAGTTAGATTAAGCTAGATGTCAATTACCAAAAGGTATCTACATAATCTATATATATTTGGAAACTAAACAGTGCTCTTCAAAAACACCAATGGTCAACAAAGAAATCGCAAAGGAAATTTAAAATAGAGTTTTTGCATGACCTTTGGATAGGCAAAATTTTTTTTTTGCAAGACATAAGAAAACTTAAGAGAAAGACATATAAAGTAGACTATAATAAAAATAAGACTTCTTCGTCAAAAGATATCACTTACCATGAAGAAGCAAAGCACAGATTAGAAGACATTGATAATATGTATGTCAGAATATATTTAAAATCTCTTACATAATGTTAAGAAAAGACAATCAAATAGAGACTGGAGCAGTCTCTTCACAAAAGCACTGGAGTAACAATTCATGAAAAACAATAACCAAATGACAGTAAACATGAAAAAGTACTCAACCTCATTATAGATATTCAGATTAAAACTGTAATGAAATATCACAGCATATCCACTGGAATGATTAAAATTATTAAAACTGACAACACCAATTGTTGGCAAGTTTGTGGGGCAACAGGAACTCTCGTGTACTGCTGGTGGGAATATAAGTTTAAATAACTTTGGGAAACTGTTTGGCAGTAGCTACTAAATCTGGACATAAGCCTATTCTTGGTGAGCAGTTTCACTCTTGGGTACATTCTTAGTTGTAGTTTATTAGTATGCCATATGGAGAAGGCAATGGCAACCCACTCCAATACTCTTGTCTGGAATATCCCATGGATGGAGGAACCTGGTAGGCTGCAGTCCATGGGGTCGCTAGGAGTGGGGCATGACTGAGTGACTTCACTTTCACTTTTCACTTTCATGCACTGGAGAAGGAGATGGCAACCCACTCCAGTGTTCTTGCCTGGAGAATCCCAGGGATGGGGGAGCCTGGTGGGCTGCCGTCTCTGAGGTCGCAGAGTCGGACACAACTGAAGTGACTTAGCAGAAGCAGCAGTATGCCATAGGATATTTGAAAAAATCTCCATAGCTGTGCCATTTGTAAAAGCCAAAAGCTGGTATTAACCCAGATGTCCATCAGCAATAGAATGAGTCCTTCTCTGGTGGTCCAGTGGCTAAGCTTCATACTCCCAGTGCAGGGGGCCCAGGTTCAATCCCCAGTCAGGGAACTAGATCCTACATGCTACAGCTAAGATCCAGAGCAGCCAAAGAGATAAATAAGTAAAAACTAGATATTAAAAAAAGAATAGATAAATTCTGGCATATTCACTTAATGGAATACTCTGCAGCAGTGAGATTGAATGAACTATTACTATATGCCACAATGTAGATGAGTCTTGCAAAGAGAAAAAGAAGCCAGATTAAAAAAGTTAATACATTGTGCTTTCTAAATGAAATTTATGTTTATAAACTATAAAGTTAAAAAGCAGGCAGAATTTGTCAGTGGTGATAGCAGTTGGAATAATGGCTACCTTTGGTTGGGAGGAGTGGTAAAAAGGAAGAATAGGGGGGACTTCTGGGGATCCAGTGTTCTGTTTCTTGGTCTAGAACATATATATGTTCAGTTTGTTAAAATATACTTAATTGATCTTACGTGATTTATGCATTTTTTTGAATTATTTATATTTCAATGAAAAGTTTTAACTGGAAAAAAAAAAGCCAGCACATGTCAGTCTCCCTCCATTTACTTAAAAGAAGTGAATGAGTATATCTTAGGTAATCAGTATAATTATTAGGAAATTTGAAATCTTAAATGATAAATAAGATTAAAATGCAATAAGCAGATAAAGTTCTTGTATGAATGAATTGGCATTTTATCTGAAAGTTACAAATGAGTAGCTACTAACTGTTATTATTCTTGTTTATAAGAGTGGCTCTAACTTTGTGAATTTATTAATATAAAATCTAAGCTCTGTGTTGTATTTTTTCAATAAAAACATATTATTTTAAATATATCACAAATATTCTGTGTCTACAGGCCAACTGTGCAGGAAGATGGAGGAGATGTAATCTATAAAGGCTTTGAAGATGGCATCGTACAGCTGAAACTCCAAGGTTCTTGTACCAGCTGCCCCAGTTCAATCATTACTCTGAAAAATGGAATTCAGAACATGCTGCAGTTTTATATTCCAGAAGTAGAAGGCGTAGAACAGGTATGCCAATATTGTATGACAGTTTAGATTTAATATTAAAATGAAGTTTTTGGAAAGACAAGAAATTCATGACGTGACATTTTCTTCAACTGCTATATCATTGTGTTACCATTATTATCAGGCTCCTTCTTTGAGAATTATCTTTATGTTAATAATTCCCTGCTGTGTGCTCAGCAGTTTTCCAAATATTACATGGTTTATTTTCTAACAACACGGTTTGTTAATATTAAATAAGTCACTTTCATTTTGTACTTGGGAAACAGAGGGCATATTGCTGTTCTGGCTGTAGAAAAATTATGAAAGGGAAACATCATGGAATTTTATAGATGACATTTATCAGTCTTTAGTGGAAGAGCTCTACTACTTCATATTTTTTTAATTAATTGATTAATATTTGGTTGCACTGAGTCTTTGTTGCTGTGTGTGGGGTTTCTCTAGTTGAAATGAGCAAGGACTACTCTTCATTTTGGTGCACAGGCTTCTCATTGCGGTGGCTTCTCATGTCGCAAAGCGTGGGCTCTTGGGCATGCAGACTGCAGTAGTTGGGGCTCATAGGCTCCAGAGCACAGGCTCAGTAGTTGTGGCGCACAGATTTAGTTGCTTCACAGCATGTGGGATCCTCCTGGACCAGGGACTGAACCTGGATCCCCTGCATTGGCAGGTGGATTCTCATCCACTGTACCATGAGGGCAGCCCCTCCACTACTTCACATTTAAATACTTCTTGTTCTTAAACATGCAGGCAAGAAGCCCTTCAAAGAATCATACTTTGTTGTACAAAGTACAGTTACAGATAGAGTTTTAGAGCTTTATTTATAGCCTGATGTCGACATTGTTTTCCTGCCCAAAGATATCTAAGGAATATAGTACCAGTATTTTTCTCAGCAGTAATAGTGACCTTCACTGCTGTTATTCTCAACCAAGAGGCAAGGCCTTCTGGAGAGCCATTATCAAGGAAGGAAAGAGAATATGGAAATTAAAAATTTGAAAAAAAAATGCTTCAGGTAATTCTGTGCTTTTAAGGAGAAGGCATCATCTCTCAGCTCCTGTGAGACTCACTCTTTTCTGGGCAGTACTTAAACCTGTCCCTGTGGTACAACACATGCCATCTCCTCTTTGAAGTTCTTATTAGTTCTTCAGTTGGAGTTAAGCCCTTCTTTGGTGCAAAGCTTCTGTGTGTCTGTTTCAGCTTTCTGGTAATGGATAATTCCTTGAGAGATTTATAATCGTACCTAGGTCTCTGTGTTCTTCTGTAACAGCCTTGTGTGTTGTACATGTTTACCTAGTTTTCGTTAAATATTTAGAAACATTATTCCAAATTTAGGAATATTTTGCCTAAAATAGAAGTTGATTGACAAAATTTTTTTGATTGGATGTTGCTGAGATTGCATATAAAAATATCAGTTCCTTGAAAGTAAATATCCATTTTTTATTCAGTGCAAAAGAAACTATGAGGGAATTGATTGTCTCAGATCAGAACCAGATTCATCTAGATTTAAAAAAATTAATTTTGGCCCCATTATCCTCTGTATGCCTTTTTAAAAAAATAGCTAACACTTTGCTAGATTGACAAAGGAAGGTTTTTATTCACTTGTCCAGGGTTGGGTGATGAATTGGCAGTAGGATTATAAACCTGAGTTGGTTTTAATTATAGTAGGTGTGGCTAAGAAAAAAAATAGTCTTAGGTTTATATAACCCTTTTCTTTTCCAGAGGAGTTGGTTTTTATTATCTGAGTAATATATTAACTCATGAAAAGATACTAATCCTTTTATTTTTTCCTTCGAGTATTCATTAGTATTTTTCCGTAACTTAACTTGAAATGAAAATCTTCATATTTTCCTAAGGTTTAAAATGAACTTTTATCTGAGTAAGACCAACGTGATTAGTTGCTAGTATATTTTCTAGCAACTATAAAGGTATAGTCTCTTTACCATTTTTAGGGATTCATTTTTCTAATACATATTTTTGCAATAGCAATTTGGTATATTTCCCTAGGACTATGCTTAAGGAAATAAGATGCTTTTGAAATAAAAACAAAAGAAGTCAATTCTGTATATTAGTCATAGAGCTAGGAAATACCAGTTCATCATGATGGTCCTCTATGTCCACCTGAGACTCTGCTTTTGGAAACCTCCTTTGGAACAAGGAACACAGACCAATGTTTTAATTAACTTGCTGCCCAATATGCTACTGGAGATCAGTGGAGAAATAACTCCAGAAAGAATGAAGGGATGGAGTTAAAGCAAAAACAAGACTCAGTTGTGGATGGGACTGGTGAAGAAGCAAGGTCTGATGCTGTAAAGAGCAATATTGCATAGGAACCTGGAATGTTAGGTCCATGAATCCAGGCAAATTGGAAGTGGTCAAACAGGAGATGGCAAGAGTGAATATCGACATTCTAAGAATCAGCGAACTAAGATGGACTGGAATGGGTGAATTTAACTCAGATGACCATATCTACTACTGTAGGCAGGAATCCCTTAGAAGAAATGAAGTAGCCATCATAGTCAACAAAAGAGTCCAAAATTCAGTACTTGGATGCAATCTCAAAAATGATAGAATGATTTCTGTTTGTTTACAAGGCAAACCATTCAATATCATGGTAATCCAAGTCTATGCCTTGACCAGTAACACTGAAGAAGCTGAAGTTGAATGGTTTTATGAAGACCTACAAGACCTTTTAGAACTAACACCTAAAAAAGATGTCCTTTTCATTATAGGGGACTGGAATGCAAAAGTAGGAAGTCAAGAAATACCTGGAGTAGCAGGCAAATTTGGCCTTGGAGTACAGAATGAAGCAGGGCAAAGGCTAATAGAGTTTTGACAAGAGAATGCACAGGTCATAGCAAATGCCCTCTTCGAACAACACAAGGGAAGACTTTTTACATGGACATCACCAGATGGTCAACACCGAAATCAGATAGATTATATTATTTGCAGGCAAAGATGGAGAAGCCCTATACAGTCAGCAAAAACAAGACCAGGAGCTGACTGTGGCTCAGATCATGAACTCCTTATTGCCAAATTCAGACTTAAAGAAGGTGGGGAAAACCACTAGACCATTCAGGTATGACCTAAATCAAATTCCTTATGACTATACAGTGGAAGTGAGAAATAGATTTAAGGGACTAGATCTGATAGACAGAGTGCCTGACCAACTATGGACTGAGGTTCCTGACATTGTACAGGAGACAAGAATCAAGACCATCCCCAAGAAAAAGAAATACAAAAAGCAAAATGGCTGTCTGAGGAGGCCTTACAAATAGCTGTGAGAAGAGAAGTGAAAAGCAAAGGAGAAAAGGAAAGATATACCCATTTGAATGCAGAGTTCCAAAGAATAGCAAGAAGAGATAAGAAAGCCTTCCTCAGTGATCAATGCAAAGAAATAGAGGAAAAAAACAGAATGGGAAAGACTAAAGATCTCTTCAAGAAAGTTAGAGATACCAAGGGAACATTTCATGCAAAGATGGGTTCAGTAAAGGACAGAAATGGTATGGACCTAACAGAAGCAGAAGATATTAAGAATAGGTGGCAAGAATACACAGAAGACCTATACAAAAAAGATCTTCCCGACCCAGATAATCACGATGGTGTGATCACTCACACTCACCTAGAGCCAGACATCCTGGAATGTGAAGTCAAGTGGGCCTTAGGAAGCATCACTACAAACAAAGCTAGTGGAGGTGATGGAATTCCAGTTGAGCTATTGCAAATCCTAAAAGATGGTGCTGTGAAAGTGTTGCACTCAATCTGCCAGCAAATTTGGAAAACTCGGCAGTGGCCACAGGACTGGAAAAGGTCAGTTTTCATTCCAATCCCAAAGAAAGGCAATGCCAAAGAATGCTCAAACTACCACACAACTGCACTCATCTCACACGCTAGTAAAGTAATGCTCATAATTCTCCAAGCCAGGCTTCAGCAATATGTGAACCATGAGCTTCGAGATGTTCAAGCTGGTTTTAGAAAAGGCAGAGGAACCAGAGATCAAATTGCCAACATCTGCTGGATCATCAAAAAAGCAAGAGAGTTCCAGAAAAACATCAATTTCTGCTTTATTGACTATGCCAACACCTTTGACTGTGTGGATCACAATAAACTGTGGAAAATTCTGAAGGAGATGGGAATACCAGACTACCTGACCTGCCTCTTGAGAAATCTGTGTGCAGGTCAGGAAGCAACAGTTAGAACTGGACATGGAACAACAGACTGGTTCCAAATAGGAAAAGGAGTACGTCAAGGCTATATATTGTCACCCTGCTTATTTAACTTCTATGCAGAGTACATCATGAGAAACGCTGGGCTGGAAGAAGCGCAAGCTGGAATCAAGATTGCTGGGAGAAATATCAATAACCTCAGATATGCAGGTGAAACCACCCTTATGGCAGAAAGTAAAGAAGAAGCAAAGAGCCTCTTGATGAAAGTGAAAGAGGAGAGTGAAAAAGTTGACTTAAAGCTCAACATTCAGAAAACTAAGATCATGGCATCCAGTCCCATCACTTCATGGCAAGTAGATGGAGAAACAGTGGAAACAGTGGCTGACTTTATTTTGGGGGGCTGCAAAATCCCTGCAGATGGTGATTTCAGCCATAAAATTAAAAGACGCTTATTCCTTGGAAGAAAAGTTATGACCCACCTAGATAGCATATTAAAAAGCAGAGGCATTAGTTTGTCTACAAAGGTCCATCTAGTCAAGGCATTGGTTTTCCAGTGGTCATGTATGGATGTGAGAGTTGGACCATAAAGAAAGCTGAGTGTCAAAGAATTGATGCTTTTGAACTGTGGTGTTGGAGAAGACTCTTGAGAGTCCCTTGGACTGCAAGGAGATCCAACCAGTCCATCCTAAAGGAGATCAGTCCTGGGTGTTCATTGGAAGGACTGATGTTGAAGCTGAAACTCCGGTACTTTGGCCACCTGATGCGAAGAGCTGACTCATTTAAAAAGACCCTGATGGTGGGAAAACTTGAGGGCGGGAGGAGAAGGGGACGACAGAGGATGAGATGGGTGGATGGCATCACCGACTCAATGGACATGCGTTTGGGTAGATTCCAACAGTTGGTGATGGACAAGGAGGCCTGGTGTACTGCGGTTCATGGGGTTGGAAAGAGTCAACACGACTGAGCAACTGAACTGAACTGAACCGAATATTCAGTTTGCTTTTATGTTGCTAGAATATCAGATTTTTATGTAAACCTTGTGCTTTGGGGCTGTTGATAGATTTATTCTTACTGGATTGGTATGTACTGTTGCAGAGTATTTTAGGTAAGCAAGTAATATTAAAATCATGAAAATAGCAATTTCTACTCCTTAATTCTGTATTTTTTTTTGTTTGTTTGTTGTTTGTTTTAGGTTATGGACGATGAATCAGATGAAAAAGAAGCAAACTCACCTTAAACTCATTTGAGTTTTCTGTGGGCCCTGCAGTTGGACTTGTTGATAATATGTACTAAGCTTTTATTATTAATCTGCTAAGCAACTTGAGGATTAATAAAATATGTCCTTTCTTCAGAGAATGATATATAAATATTGCATGTTTGCTTTACCTCATATGAGTTATTTATAACATCCTGAATCATCTTCTGTACACGTGGATTTTGTCCAGGGATATTTTTATTTTTGTTCTTCATTTCTCATGGTTCCTTCTTTGCATAATGTGTGAAGCAGTTTAAAATACATTCCCTACCCCCAATCTGAGTTATTTACTCTTTAAATACAGAAGTAAATAGGGAGAATCTTAAGATATTCTAAAATGGCTTCACTTTTTATGAGATGTTTTAGACTATTTTTACTGAACTTTTACCTTGTTAAACACTAAACAATTTTAGTTTTAAAATGGTATCTGGTGACTTCCCTGGTGGTCCAGTGATTAAGAATCCACCTTGCAACGTAGGGGATGCAGTTGGATACCTGATCAGGGAACTAAGACCCCACGTGCCACAGAGCACTTGAGCCTGCATGCCACAGTGAAAGATCCCAAGTCCTGCAACCAAGACCCGATACAGCCAAATAAATAAAATATTTTTTAAAAATGGTATCTCGCTAGTAGCTCCCAACGTAGTATCATGTAACTTCCCACTGAAAGACCAAAAAAAAAAAAAAAAGGATCACAATGCTGAAAACTGATAAAGAACTAAGTCCTAGAATGTGGACAAAATTTCTATTGATTACAAGACAGCAGGCTGAATTGAGAAAAACTGCCTTAGTGTGCCATGCCAGAAAATTCGACAGTTATCTTTCTATTAACATAATGCAAAGAGCCAACTCATTGGAAAAGACCCTGATGCTGGGAAAGATTGAAGGCAAAAGGAGAAGGGGGCAGCAGAGGATGAGATGGTTAGACAGCATCACCAACTCAATGGACATGAATTTGAGCAAACTCCAGGAGATAGTGAAGGACAGGGAAGCCTGGCTTGCTGCAGTCCATGGGGTTGCGATGAGTCAGACACAACTTAGCAACTGAACAAGAACAACTTTCTACCCCATAGGGGTAACTTTTCTCAGATGACCCAAATAGCAAATTACACGTCTCTCTTGTTTTTGATGGGGTTTCCCTGGTGGCTCTGATGGTAAAGAATCTGCCTGCAATGAGGGAGACCTGGGTTTATTCCTCAGTTGGGAAGATGCCCTGGAGAAGGGAACAGCTACCCACTCCAGTATTCTTGCCTGGAGAATTCCATGGACAGAGGAGCCTGGCAGGCTATAGTCCATGGGGTCACAGAGGCAGACAGGACTGAGTGACTTTCACTTTCACCTTCTTATTTTTCTATAGGAATTCAGAGACAGCAGTTCATAGACAGTATCAGGAAAGGAAACATAAGTACGTTGGATCTTTGGAACTTTCTTCCCCAAAAGTGTGGAGATTAACATAGGGATGGAAACAAAAAGAACTCCAGCATTTGTGAGTGGTGGAAAGAGAAGTTTTTATTTTTGTTCTTTTGGTTCATAGAACCGGGCATTGCGGTTGGAGAATTTGTTTCCTGAGCCATTATAGCGGAGAAGGCAATGACACCCCACTCCAGTACTCTTGCTGGAAAATCCCATGGATGGAGAAGCCTGGTAGACTGCAGTCCATGCGGTCACTAGGAGTCGGACACGACTGTGTAACTTTCAAGTAGACAACCTGAGCGACTTCACTTTCACTTTTCACTTTCATGCATTGGAGAAGGAAATGGCAAGCCACTCCAGTGTTCTTGCCTGGAGAATCCCAGGGACGTGGGAGCCTGGTGGGCTGCCGTCTCTGGAGTCACACAGAGTCGGACACGACTGAAGTGACTTAGCAGCAGCAGCAGCCATTATAGATGAATTTAGGTTAGACTTTGGGAATTACTTTGTAAGCTAGGCACAGTAACCTGCCCTTTAGCTGAAGCTACAGGAAATTGAAATTGTGGAGGAGATGCAGTTAATCAGTCTTGGGTCTGGCCACAAAATAAGTGGCTGAGTGGGGGTGGGAGATTCAGTTACTGGAATATAGGAACTAACAGAACTGAGAGGCCAAGTTATTGGAAAGATTCTCTACAAAACAGAGCAGCCATGAGGAACAAGGAGGAAAGGTGGAGAACGTTCTCAGCACACAAAATGTTGTAATCAGAATCTGGAAGCTGTGAGATGTATTTGGGAACTGCAGGAAGCTAAGTAGGACTTGAGTGTGAAGTGGAAGGAAGGCCTTAGCTGGAATGGGGCAGAGGCAGGCAGTGCTTTGTGCGGACAGCACTGTAGAAGTTCTTGGCTGCCTACTCTTCTTTCAGCCAGAGAGTTTACGCTGAGGCTTTCTTCTGACTGAGAGGTCTTCTCAGTTACCATTTGCTTGCCCTGTGCCCAGGGAAGATAGGTCTCAGCTCAGTCCCAGGGGATAAATTATGACTAGTCTAACTCAGTACATCTTAACTCCTTTTTTCTTTGCCAGTCATTAGTCTAAGTATGGACACAGTCATGTCCGACTCTTTGTGACCCCATGGACTATGCAATTTATGGAATTCTCCAGGCCAGAATACTGGAGTGGGTAGCCAGTCCCTTCTCCAGGGGGTCTTCCCAACCCAGGGATAGAACTCAGGTCTCTCTCATTGCAGGTGGATTCTTTACCAGCTGAGCCACCAGAGAAGCCTCTTAAGTATGGATACATGGCCCAGCTCTGCCTGTGAACTGAAAGAGAAAGTCTATTAGAAAGTTCTGGAAAGATTGTCTTCCTTGATTGAGAGAGAAGGAAGTTTACATGTAAAGAAGGCTCTTTGCTTCTCCATTCCATTCCTCCCTGCTAGGTACACTGTAATATGAAGACTTGATGTCCAAGGCTCTGACAGTCAGCTTGTGATCATGAAAAGCCAGTTTGCTAAGAATGGCAAAGAAGAAGCGAAAAAAAAAGGAGATCTGGATATTTGAGGACTCTATTGACCTTTGAGCTAGTCCAGGAACCACCCATTTTCAGAGTATCATGTGAGATAAAAGGTTTTCTTGTTAAAGCTGCTGTTATCAATTACTCTCTCATTTGAAGCTGGTTGCCTTCTAACAAAGAACCTGGTAAATCATGGAGAACTTTGTAAGTAATTTTACTGCTTAATTATTTGTGGTAGACAGTGCCTAATGTTTGGAGAAGGCAATGGCAAGCCACTCCAGTACTCTTGCCTAGAAAATCCCATGGATGGAGGAGCCTGGTAGGCTGCAGTCCATGGGGTTGCTACAAGTCGGACGCGACTGAACGACTTCACTTTCACTTTTCACTTTCACACAATGGAGAAGGCAATGGCAACCCACTCCAGTGTTCTTGCCTGGGGAATCCCAGGGATGGCAGAGCCTGGTGGGCTGCCGTCTATGGGGTCTCACGGAGTCAGACACGACTGAAGCGACTTAGCAGCAGCAGCAGCAGTGCCTAATGTTGATCCTAAAATGACAACAAATTTACATTTTTAACTGAGCCACTTTTTCAAATATTTTTTCAATCAAATATTAATTTAGGTTTAGATTACTCAGGTGATAGTTTTTCATTTTGAATAGTTAAGTTATATTTAATTTCCTCCTCCCGGACAGCCACAAAGAAAGTAATCATTAGTTAGTTGTTTTTCACTAAAACAAAAAAATTAACCCCTCAAAATGTATAAAATTTTTGTTACATGAAATATTCTTGAAGGCACTTTATGGGATATTTCAATATGTATTTGAGACAGAGATTATTGGCCAAAAGTAAAGAGAGCACCTGGAGGATTTTTTACTAAACAAAATTAGGGTGTAGCCTATCATGGAAGGAGTAATTTCCCCCTCCACCTCTCTTGAGTTCTTATGAGTGGACACATAATTAAATTGATACAAGATAGATTAGCTGGAGAAAAAGAAAAAAATTTAATTCTTATAGATGTCTCATAGCAATGCGACCTAAGAAGTGGCCAAAGCAGTTGGCTTTTATATTTCCAGACAAAGTTGAGAGGAATTGACAGAACAAAGAAATGTAAGTTTGGGTGCTTAATTAGTAGGACTTCCCAGGTGGCTCAGTGTAAAGAATTTGCCTGCCAATGCAGGAGAGGCAGGAAACTGGATTCAGTCCTTGAGTTGGGAAGATTCCCTGGAGGAGGAAATGGCAACTCACCCCAGTATCCTTGCCTGTAAAATCCCACAGACAAAGGAGCCTGGCAGGGTTGCATTGAGCCAGACGTGACTGAGCACACAGGCTCAATTAGTAAGGAAGAAGTTTGGACTTGGGTGGGTAGTAAGGTAGAAAGGAAGTGACGAGGTTTGTTTAGATAACCTCCTGGTCTGAATTCCCTATCTCTACTGATAAGGATGTCTTCCTACCTCCCAGTACAGGAAGGGTACCTGTCACATGGAAGATTTATTTCCTGCTTTCAGGGAGACGAGAGGGTCAGTGAGTCCCTCTTGTAATGGCTATT
This sequence comes from Bos indicus x Bos taurus, assembly GCF_003369695.1. Lineage (NCBI taxonomy): Eukaryota > Metazoa > Chordata > Mammalia > Artiodactyla > Bovidae > Bos > Bos indicus x Bos taurus. The sequence goes on along the minus strand of NC_040086.1, from coordinate 67,442,020 downwards.
TCTTAAGTAACTTGAATTCAAAATAATATGTCTTTGAGGCATATTTTGGGGTGCCTGCCTTGAGCCCCAACAAACCCTAAACAGAATAATGAGCAAAGTATATAAAAGTAGTAAACTTTCATTGTACATTCACTGTGTGACACTGTTGTAAGCACCTTATATTTATGAAGTCATTTAATCTTATGAGATCAGTAACTATTGTTGTTTCCATGAGGCACAGAGAAGAGAAGTACATATTCCATTGCCATAGAACTTAAGGGGAAAAGACAGGAACGTGACCCCTGGGCATTCTGGTTGCAAAGCCTTTGCACAATACTGTACTATTTTGCCTTTAGGGAATTGAACCCATGTACCTTTCCTGAGTATTCCTATCTCAGGGAAGGGAAAAAACATCTCTTGTCTCCATAGCTGCTGCTTTCTAGTGGACAAATCTCTTTTCCATCTGTTATTTGCTCCAGACCATTACAGGCCAAAGCAGTGCATATGGTGGACAGTTTTAAATGCAGGAATATGAAGCTAGCTGCTCTCCAGTCCATTGGGAATTTACATCCCTTTGTGAGGGTAAATTTACACTCCCAGCCTTATGCTCTGCTTCTGCACATCAGGATTATCAATGACAATTCCACAGGGTGCTTACAGTCTGCAGAATCCACTTTTGGAAGAAACTCCAGAAAACAGTATTTTTCGTCACTGTACATTTCTAGCTGTCTTTCAGCTCTAGGCAGCTCCCTAGAATGGTCCACTTTTATTTTGGCTCTGGTCACATCCTGCTGCTGCTGCTAAGTCACTTCAATTGTGTCCGACTCTGTGCGACCCCAGAGACGGCAGCCCACCAGGCTCTGCCGTCCCTGGGATTCTCCAGGCAAGAACACTGGAGTGGGTTGCCATTTCCTTCTCCAGGTCACATCCTAGAGGACAGAAATAGTAGACAGGCCCGGTTAATCTCGTGGTGTCCAATTTGTTGACAATTTCTTGGCAGTAGAATGAGTTTCTTTCTAGCAGAGGTAGAAAACTTGCCCCAGGTTCTGCGTACTGCGGAAATTTGGAGCCACCCTAGAGGGGAGTATTGGGAAGTGTGTTCATTGTTCATTCTAGTTGGAGTCAGTACCTCAAGTTTGTCCTCAAACCTGAGGAGTGGACATCTTTTGATTGTGTGTCTTTGGTGTCCCCTCATTCTTTTCATCCTTTCCTTTGAAGACCTACATTTTCCTGACTCCATGTGGCTCTGTCCAATCACCATGTCCTGCCTTCTTTGCAATGGAAGTGGGGCATGTGACTCACACTAGACCCATCAGAATCCTTGCCTAGAATATAAAAAATGAGGATGGAGAAGTAACCTCTTTCCCCTTGGACTGCAAGCTGGAAATAGGTGATTTCAGAACTGTGGGGGGTGGGGTGGGGGTCTTTTCCTTGTCCATGAGGTCACAGAGAGAGACAGAGTTCTGACAGTTTGTGTCCCTGGATATAGATGTACTTGAAACTCTGTATCTCTGTCCTTCCAATTACATTAGCCAATAAATCCCCTTCTTCAACTAGTTTGAGTTTCCTCTAGAAATTTAAAATAAATACATATATTCACACTGAGGAAATCAGTAAGATCAACCTCGGATGTATTAAGGTTCTCTAGAAAAACGTAACTGTTAGGACAGACAGGGAGAGAGAGAGTGAGAGAGAAGGAGAGAGGGAGGGGAAAAGAGAGAAACAGAACTAATAGGAGCGATAGGAGGAGAGAAAGTGAGAGAGGGAAGAAGGGAGAGAGTGAAATTCATTTTAAGGAAGTGGCTCATGCAGTCATGGAGGCTAGCGAGTCCAAAGCATGCAGGATGGGTTCCAGGCTGGAGACAGGGAAGAGCTGATGTTGCAATCCAACTCCAGTTCTGCTGGGGAATTCTTTCTAGCTCTTAGAGGCGGGTGTGTCAGTGTTTGTTCTGTTCAAACTTTTAACTAACTGGATGAGGCCCATCTACGTAATGGAAGGCAATGTGCTTTACTCAAAGTCCATTGAATATAAACATCCGGAATATAATATTTTACCAAATATCAGGGCACTCTAGTGCAACCAAATTGACACATAAAATCAACCATCACGGTGGATAAAGTTTGCCTTCATCTCCAACTTCTTTCTGATTCCTTCTTCCATATCTCAGCCTCCTCTCTCCGGCATTACCACACCTAATTCCACACGCCCTTATGTTGTCCCTTTCTCGCCCAGTGTGGTAATTTGTCTGGGTGTTCTTGTCTGGAGAATCCCAGGGATGGGGGAGCCTGGTGGGCTGCTGTCTATGGAGTCGCATAGAGTCGGACACGACTGAAGTGACTTAGCAGTGGCAGCAGCCTTCCTTCTAATTTTAGAATTATCTTCACTTTATCCCCATCATAACTTGTATTTCCTAAGGGGTTTTTTTCACACCTGATATCCAAATGAAAATAATCCCATATTTTCACTCTAAAGTGTAATGGATGATAATGACTTAATGTAGATCTCCTTGGGGAGGGAGTAGTGAGTAGTGTTCCACATTAAATATATATGTACAGGTAGAGTTCAGGAAATGTGATAGGGAAGAAGGGAAGGTAATTTTGCACAGGGAACTTGCTGATTCCCTTATAATCTTATTTTGTGAGTAATTGTCTAGTTCTCTATAGTTAAGTCCTAACTACTTAATATTTGGTTCCCTTTTTAATGCTTCTTTTTTAAAAAGGGGAAATGCAAAGATGCAAAAGTTCAGGATTTTTCTTTAGGGAACTACCAATAGATTAAATATAGCTAGACCATAAGATGCTTGAATAGAACGGTGGGAGATGATGCTAATAAAACTGACAAGAGTGAGATCTGAATAACAAATGGTGTGTGCATAGGAATCTGGACTTAACCCTGCAGGTGAAGGATACCCACTGAATTGGAAGCAGAGAGAAACAGGATCTGATCTATATTTTTGAAAGATCACTCTGGTGTGAAGGTGTATAGGATGAACTGGGGCAGTGGTGGAACCAAAGGGGTTCACTAGAGGGGTCTTTCTGAGGCCACGACTGGTGCCTTCTGTTCTTCTGTTTGTTGCTTTCTTCTCATAGGCCTTTGTGGCTCAGCCTACTTCTTTTTCCTTTGATACTTGCTACCACCTTCTCTGTTCACTGAAGTACACTTCACAGAACTCCAGAAAAAGTGGGCTACACATGTCCTTGCTTCCTGTATTCTTTTAATGCACAGACCTTTTAAAATATTGAGATAGGGGCTTCTTTGGTGGTCCAGTGGTTAACAATCTGCATGCCAATGCAGGGGACACGTGTTCCATTCCTGTTCCAGGAAGATCCCACATGCCAAGGAGCAATAAGCCCATGGGCCACAGTTACTGAGCCTGTGCTCTCGGGCCTGTGTTTTGCAACAATAGAAGCCACCGCAATGAGAAGTCCATGCACCACAGTGAAGAGTAGCCCCTGCTTACTGCAACTAGAGAAAGCTTGTGTGCAGCAACAAAGACCCAGTGCAGCCAACAATAAAAGTTAATTAATTAAAAATATTGGGATATAATTGACATATATTCGTTTCAGGCATATAAAATTATTGATTTGTACTTATTACAAATGATCAGCACAATAAGTCTAGGTGACATCCATCACCATACAGTTATAATTTTTGACCCTGGAGATGAGAACTTTTAATATCTTAGCAACTTTCAAATATATAATATGGTCTCATTAATTATAGTCACCATCCTGTACACTACATCCCCAGGACTTATTTATCTTATAACTAGAATTTTGTACCCAGGCCTTTTTAATTTTAGTAATTTATTGCTACTTATTGTTATAATCCAGATGAGGGATAACAAAAATCATAAACATGGGAGCATTTAAAAATCTTATAAAGCCATTTCAATTATGGTTCTTTGTTTCATTGGTAAAGACAATGAAATCTCTAATGGCCTTCAGCCCATCAGTTAGCATGGCAAGGAGAAGGCTGAGAACCATCATATTCAACAGGATCACTTATTTAACTTATATGCAGAGTACATCATGAGAAACTCTGGGCTGGAAGAAGCACAAGCTGGAATCAAGATTGCTGGGAGAAATATCAATAACCTCAGATATGCAGACGACACCACCCTTATAGCAGAAAGTGAAGAGGAACTAAAAAGCCTCTTGATGAAAGTGAAAGTGGAGAGTGAAAAAGTTGGCTTAAAACTCAACATTCAGAAAACGAAGATCATGGCATCCGGTCCCATCACTTCATGGGAAATAGGTGGGGAAACAGTGGAAACAATGTCAGACTTTATTTTTTTGGGCTCCAAAATCACTACAGATGGTGACTGCAGCCATGAAATTAAAAGATGCTTACTCCTTGGAAGGAAAGTTATGACCAACCTAGATAGCATATTCAAAAGCAGAGACATTACTTTGCCAACAAAGGTTCTAGTCAAGGCTATGGTTTTTCCAGTGGTCATGTATGGATGTGAGAGTTGGACTGTGAAGAAGGCTGAGCGCCAAAGAATTGATGCTTTTGAACTGTGGTGTTGGAGAAGACTCTTGAGAGTCCCTTGGACTGCAAGGAGATCCAACCAGTCCATTCTGAAGGAGATCAGCCCTGGGATTTCTTTGGAAGGAATGATGCTAAAGCTGAAACTCCAGTACTTTGGCCACCTCATGTGAAGAGTTGACTCATTGGAAAAGACTCTGATGCTGGGAGGGATTGGGGGCAGGAGGAGAAGGGGATGACAGAGGATGAGATGGCTGGATGGCATCACTGACTCACTGGACGTGAGTCTGAGTGAACTCCAGGAGTTGGTGATAGACAGGGAGGCCTGGCGTGCTGCGATTCATGGGGTCGCAAAGAGTCGGACACAACTGAGCGACTGAACTGAACTGAACCATCCTTACTTTTTTTTTTTTTTGAGTTCAGTTAGTTCAGAACTTTCGTTCAGGAAAGAAAATCTTTTCCATTTCCTCAGATGTTTGAATTAGACCCAGATGTCCTGTTTCTTTCATAGACCATTTATTTTCTTCTCCTCCAGCCCTTATCCCCAAAGGTCCAGCTATGGCAAAGCTCTGTAGAGATGGGGGTCAGACAAAGTTCTTCTGTATCAGTGTCTTTTGACTGATGGTTACAAAGGCTCTTTGTTGCAGTGGGTGGGTGAGCTTGTTCAAGGTTGGGCTGGGAAAATATTGACCTTCAAAGTTTCTTCCTGGCAACTGGTGCATAAGCATCTTCCAAAATAGCTGTAGAACGGACAAGACAAATTGGTAGTCAAGATAGATGAGCAAGCAAAAGAGGAAAGCCAGGGTCTGATAGATAATTAGTTTGAGCATGAGAACTTTGGTGACACTGGGTAACATTTTCTTTGTGGCATCAACGGGTTTTCTGGTGATGCACAAAAGTAATGTTCAAACTTTGGAATCGTACCTTCACTCCTTGAGTGAATATCACTAAGTAAATATCACTAAGATTTTGCCAGAATCTCTTAGATCACGGTTCTGAGGCTAATATGTACATGCATAGACTTTTTTGCCTCTTGAGTTAAAAAATGTGTAGTCTATTAACAAACAGCAAACAGCTCACTGTTTTTTAACTTTGCTATGGGTAATTAAGGAACCTATTTCAGGGCCTGAAATATTAAATGGCTTTCAGGTAAGAAGTACTTTAATTAGTTAAATGTGACATTTTTCTGTCTTCCTTTGAGAACAGTGATAAAAGGGCATCTTTTTCCTTTTTTGAAAACAAACAACTTTTTATTGAAGTATAGTTGATTTACAATGTTGGGTTAGTTTCAGGTGTACAGCAAAGTGATTCAGTTATATATATATATATATATATATATATATGTTGAATGTATTAATAGTTTCCTGTGCCATACAATATGTCCTTGTTGGTTATCTATTTTATATATATTATATATTTTATATATAGCAGTGTGTGTATGTTAACCCCCAAATTCTAATTTATCCCTCCCCCCTTTCCTTTTTGGTAACCATAAGTTTGTTTTCTATGTCTGTGAGTCTACTTTAGTTTTGTAAATAAGTTCATTTGTATAATTTTTTAGATTCCACTTATAACTGATATCCTGTGATATTTATGCTTGTCTGATTTACTTCACTTAGTTTGATAATCTCTAGGACCATCCATGTTGCTGCAAATGGCATTATTTCATTCTTTTTATGGCTGAATAAAATTCCATCATATATATATATATATATAGAGAGAGAGAGAGAGAGTATGTAATGGAATATAATGCACCTTCTTTATCCATTCATCTGTCGATAGACATTTAGATTGCTTCCATACTTTGGCTACTGTAAATAGTGCTGAACATTGGAGTGCACCGTATCTTTTTGAATTAGTGTTTTCATCTTTTACAGATATATGCTAAAAGGACATCTTTTTTCCTCTAAGAAAAACTGGAAAGCCCTTTGCATTTGATTAGATAACCAACCATAGAAAGTCAATTCTGCTAAGAACACAGGACTTTTCCCACTCATTCAGAAACATTTTTGATCTCTTACTTTGTGCTAGGGTATACTAGGTGCTGGGCATGCAAAGACTTGTTCTACTCTCAAGAAACTTAGCTTTGCAGGGAAATATACAAAAAATCATAAAATATAGATGCATATTGCTTTAAATCCGGCAGCTCAAAGAATGAGAGGTTAATGAATAGGCTTAAGTCTCTCTGGGGAAGACAAAAAGGGTTTTCCCCAAGAAGCAGTACTTAGGCAGAGATGGGCTGGGGATTCCCTGAAGGTTAACTAATACATGCAAAAGATTGAGGATGTTGAGAAACTGCCCAGTTGAGAAACTACCTGTTCAGAGTGTAGAGGACTGAAAGGTAGAGTAGGAAGACATCAGTAGTGCGAGAGACGTGGAGTCAGAATATCATGTGGTATTCTGTATACAACACAAATTTTACTTGATTCTAATCTTGGCCATTAATTGAGTTATGATAGCACTCTACGTTTGATCAAAGATAGCATTTAAATCTTCTTAAAGCAAATGCTCAGGTAGTAAATTTTCAGAAACATCGTCTCTCTCTGATTAAGTCTCTCTTGGCAGGAATGGTGCATTAATTCATAGAATTAATCATTCATGAGCCCAAGCTAAGGCTGTCAAATCTAGGCAATTCCTACACTCCTCTCCTGTTGGCCATTCGAAGTCTGGGCCAGCAGAGTTTCTTAAGCCCGAGCACATAGTATTGGATAGTTGAACCTTACAGTCAGCCCCTCAGCCTCTGCAAAAAACGGGGGTTATGCGGTGGGTATGGGGAGCAGAGGTTTTAGAGGCCACGCGTATGACTTGGAGCTTAAGCTGGGACCTGAATCTCCTGTCACCAGAAAGACTGGCCGAACCTGAATACTGCCTTTCTCCCCTCCCCTCACTCAATCCTGTGCAATTTCTCATCAGTCTTCCGTCCTTTTCCCTTCCTGACTTGTTGGTCCCCCAGGATAAGGCCGCCTGTTCTCTTCCTCCTCCTCCTCCGCTCGATGGGGTGCTGGGTCTTGGGGCCTTGGGCTACACGAGGCGAACAACGCACGCTATTTGCTTTGCTAACAAGTCCATCCTCTTTACTGATCCTTTCGTCGTTCCCTGCCAGCCGCCGTGTTCCTTATTCCCCGCAGGGCAGTGCCTAGCGCTGCTCGCCCCCGGGGCGGGCGTCTCCAGGAACCTCAAGCGGATACGGCCACGAACCGGTGCCACGTCTCCGCCGCCAGCAGGCCAGGGCCTGCGTGGGCTCGGGGGCGGGGCGGGGCGGGGCGGTGCGAGGAGGCGGGACCTGCGCGTGAGCGGCGCGGGCGCGGCCCAATGGGACCTGCGGGCGGCGGCGGCGGCGGCGCGGTGCGCGCCGGGGGGCGGGGCCCCGCGGCAGTTGCTGGCAAGCCCGGGAGGCCGAGACCGCTGTCGTTGCCTCCGCCGTCGCATCCCCTGAGGGAGTCGTGTCGGCGCCCCCTTGGTCCCCAAGCTCGCGGGTTGCCCTACAGGCTCGTGTACGCTCCCGGACTCGCCAGCCGCTCGCAATTCGCCTTGCCAACCGTGCCTCCTGCAGCATGTGTGGTAAGGGGGCCGCGGGCGGGGGGCGTGTTGCGGGGCGGTGCTGGGGTGCCGTGCGGGCGCCGTTGAGGCCGGTGGCGCCGGCGGGAGCGGGGAGCGGGAGTGTGGAGGGTGCGAAATCTGGGTGTTGGGCCGGGGGCGTCCCGCGGTGGCTGAGGCTGCTGGGGGAAGGGGAGCTGGAGTGTGGAGGTGTGGACTTGGGAGGGCACCTGAGAGGAGGGCGGGCCTTAGAGGGGATCTGGGGGGCCGAATGGGGGCTTTGCGAAAAGAAGAGAAATAGGAGGGAAAAGCAGTGTCTTGTATTGGAAAAGGGGCGAGGGCTGAGGGAACTGAGGTGTGGAGGGGAGTGAATTCAAAAGAGTCCAGGTGAGTGAGGCAACCTGTGGAACATCAGGTGAGGTCTCTTGAATTTATCTCGCATGTTTCTAGGATTTATCCTTTAAAAAATACTTAATTTTAGTTTCTTTCTTTCGGGCACGCCCAGCAGAAAATAGAACTATAACTAGAACTACGATAATGACATTATGCATGATCTTACTTCCTGCCTACCCCCCCCGCCCCGCCCCGCCCCCTGCCCCCGACTCACCAGAACCCAATGCTGATCAATACCTTTGCGAATGGGCCCGGAAGTGGCCGTGGAGAGAGATCGTACTTCATTTATCCCTTGAGTGTGCTTCCATTTGAAACACTTACTTATGAGAAATATTGGCCTACATTTAATGAATGTGTTACCTAGAACAGCTAAAACCTGAAGTTAGGCTCTTCTATTACATGATTTGAGACTTAGTCATTTTAATAGTAACCTGAAAGTGTGAATTAAAAGGGGCTTCCCAGGTGGCGCTAGTGGTAAAGAAACGACCGGCCAATGCAGGAGATGTAAGGAGACGCAGGATCGTACCCTGGGTCGGGAAGATTCCCCAGGAGGAGGGTATGGCAACCCACTCTAGTATTCTTGCCTGGGGAATACAAAGGACAGAGGAGCCTGGCGGGCTACAGTTTGTAGGGTCTCAGAGTCGGACACGGCTGAAGTGACTTAGGACGCACGCACAGTGAGTTCGAAAGGAATTGTCAGAATTGTATCTGAAATGACTAATATGCTCTAAAATTGGTACTAACTTGGCTATTGTAAACAAAAAGAATTGAATTCTTACCTTCCTTATTGAAATTTACAACAACTTTACCCCTGGAAGATAAACACCTTTTAAGGGAATTATGATTGCAATAGAATTGAAGCTACCTGGGAAAGTTATTCTTTGTAGTCCTTTTCAAGAAGAACTGAGCAGGAGGTAGCTGGTGCTGATTAGTGTCTCTTTTTCTTGTATTTAACTTAATGCTAATTTCAGCTTCTAAAATGAAGATCAGATTTAAATTTAGAGTAGACTAAAAAAACTGCACAAAAAACAAACAACTATAAATAGCTTGCTGAAATTATTTGGAAGAGTGGACTTTAGAATCAGTTATACTTTTGCTGTGTCTCAGGGTAGCAGAATGGTTTTCCGAAAGACATAATTTAGTTTGGAGCTGGCCCCCAAACTAAAGGGGGTCCCCAGGGTGCTTGGTTTGGTAATTAAGTGTTTCTAAGTGATGAAGCATTCACCTAGTCAAGTACCTGGCTTTCTGGTTGCAGATCATTTCTTATCTTGTTCCAGGAAAAAGGAAGTAAAAAATAGATTAGTATAAAAGAAAACATAAGATCTGGTTTAGAAAACGTTCAGATAAGAGTGGAGGTTCAGATTTTAGGGTGGAGATTAAATGTTAGACATTTTCACACAGCCAGCATCCCCATTCCACCGTGTTTTACTACTGAGGAAACAGGTGACGGAGCAAGAAATAAAAAACTAGTATTTGAGGCATTTCGAAGGTCCTGCTCTTAACCTGGATCAGAGTTTTACATGATTCCAGGAATATCCAGAATTTATCTTCTCTTTGGTGTATGGTTCTGAAAGTTAACTGTTAAGACAAGATTTGTCTTTGTTTTCTTCCCACTTATTAATTATTGAAATAGAATTTCTAGGCAGAGGAACTGAGTGGAGATGAGATTAGATGGGAAAATTTAGAGGTTTACTTTGTGAATACCTGCTGCTTGTTAAAGGTTTTCTAAATGATTATTTGATTTCAACATTGCAGAATATTGAAACAGAAGAATGAGGGTAGCAATTCTTTTTTTGATAGCTTTTTCCAATCAGAAATACTGGTAAAACTGTTATTTATCAGATTGTATTGGGATGTTAGTAAGTGTTACTGAGGGGAAAAAAGATTTTATGGTCAAATAAACTTAAGAAGCAAATTTAAACAATACTGAACTGGCCTTTTTTTTTTTTTTCAGTTTTTTAATTGCAGGATTTATTGGAACGTTTCATGTGCCAATAAGCATTAAGAACCTTTGTCTTCCTCTTATTCTTGATTCTTCGGAATGCACTTTGTCCTTTATAATCTGTTTTACCTTTGGCTTCAGTGCGAGAGTCAATTCACTTAAACTTCACACAGCTCTTAACAGATTTTGCTGCATTTTTTTTTTTACATAAGTATGGGATTATACGTTTTTGCTTCAGTGGTATATATAAGCGACATTTTCGTAGATGAGATTGTATTTAAAAGCAGTTAGAGAGCCGCAATTAAAAAATATTCTGAAATGAATCCTTAAAAATTGTTTTGTAATTATACTGTGTAATGGCTGTGGGGCTATTTAAGTGATGCTGAGACTGGCTTCTATGATAAATCATAAAATTAGTTATATTGCCATATTCTTAAACATACCGAGTATGAAGTAGAAGTGAAAGAAAAGAATTATCGCTTAATGAGCATTTTCTCAGTTGTGTTCCCTGGAAAAGGAAAAGTTAACAGGTTCTGGTAATGAGCAGTATAAGGTGGGTGTCTTGTAACAGATAAGTTTGGGTAATTCTGCTTTTGGAGATTCTCAATTAGCAAGTTTAAAGTTTTTAGGAAGTTCTACAAATAAAACTGTTAACTTTGTTTAACCCAGTATTTCTTAAACCTTTAATTATGGAGACTTTCTTTTACTGTATGCCTACTTAGCATCCTGCAATATAGTGTTCTCTTTCTGTGGTTTGAGAATTTTTGACTGTACATTTTAGGTGCCTAGAAAGTACTAGAAGGTATTTGATATGTATGTATAACTGAGTCACTTTGATGTACATCAGAAATTAACACACCATTATAAAGCAACTATACTTCAATAACAAAATATTGGTAAAAGAAAAGAAATTTTAAGTGATCTCTTTGTACTTGGCACTCTGCCCTTAGGAGAGACGACTAGAACAAGGGAATTGCCTTCAAGGAATTGCTGTCTGATTGAAAGGAACAGTAAATACACGTGCAACAGGTGTGGGTGATAATAACACAGTCCTTGTTCATTGCCATGTTTAAGATTTTGAGTGAAATGAATAGAAATTCAGAGACTGGTTAGGCCAGGAATGTTCCAGATGACAGGATAGGACTCTTGGTGAGGACTGCTGCCAGCTGGTAAAGAACTAGTGCATTGTGAGAGACACCACTGATGACACATTTTACCAAACAATGTATGAAGTCAGAAATAATAAATTAAGAAGCACTACCAGTGGGTTTGAAAGAAGAAATTGAAGTACCAGGAAAAGAGGCCAAAGAATAGTAGTTAGAGGCGCAAACGTTCTAAAGTGGTATATTGCCTTAGTAGAAAGTCTGTAAGAGTAGAAAAAGGTCATTCATGTTTAATACTGCAGAGAGAGATTAATTGCATTTGGCTATAAAGAAATCATTAGAGAAGTTACACATATGAAGGTAGAAGAATTTAAGTTTGTGTTCAGGAAGAGAGCATGTGTACCAACAAGAGAGACAATATTGTGAAACTGAAGTCCCTGGTAGAGTTGAAAAGTTGATTTCCAACATGTAAGCTATGAAATTAAAACCAGGTGTTAACTGGTTGATTCATACCCTAAGCATTGTCTCTAAATTGACTGAAAGTTGAGCTAGATCATTAGATAATGAAAACTCAACCCACTGTTGTGTAGGACAGGGATGCCTGGTGTGCTGCAGTCCATGGGATTGCAAAGAGTCAGACACAACTGAGCTACTGAACTGAACTGTTGTGTAGGATCCTCATAATATTTTGATGTTAACAAAAAGTTCTGTATTTATAAAATCAAGGACTCACTTATCAAGACAAGTAGGAGAGGTTTGTTCAAGTAGGAGAGGTTGGTTCATGGAATAGTGTGTAGAATATCTTTCTCTATTTTGAGTTTATAAGGAAGGATAAGAGAGGTATAGAGTATTATACCCTTAAGATGAAGAAGAAGGCTTCAGTTCTACAAAGAATCTACCAGAAATGAGAAAGAAGCTGGAAAGAGAGAAATGAGGATTTAAGAGTTAGTCTAGATTCTAGACTTTAGCATAATATCTGGGGGTGATTTGAAAGTTAGACAAACAGTGAATTAGCAGAACTGGTCAGCAGTTGGGAGGGTCTCTAGGAAAGTAGACTTCAGATGGATGGATGACCTGAAATGGATGGATTTCACTGTAGGAGTGCTCAGGGACACAGGTGAGAGCATAATGGGCCCAGAGGGGCTGACTTGGCAAGATGATGAAAAACTGTGGTCTGATGTGTGATTGATCAGAGAGAAGCAGGAGAGATGGAATGTTGGAATGTGTGTAAGCAAGGAATGCATGCTTTTTCTCAGGAAAGATGATGACAAAGGTAGACTGTGAGGGAGTGTATAATTAGTGATGTCAGGGTTTAAAACACAGCTTTGAGTTCCAGGGTGTTAAATACGCAAGAGAGAAGTGTTTTGGAGCTCCGTCCAGTGGCCACAAGTATTTACAACAAAGTAGGGGACAATTCAACCAGCATTTTGTAACTAGGAAAAAGATTTTGAACAGTTAAATAAAAAATGGGAATTTCTCTTGTGTCACTCCATATAATTTTTTCTTTGTGTTTTTGGGGTTGTAGAAAATGTTCTCTCAAATATTTCATCTTTTAGAGGAATCTTACCTATAGAATGTGCCTGCACAATTATAGTATTGACTGTGTTTTATGGCAAGTGTCCAGTTGTGTATAACTTTAATTGCAGAATTGTTTATAATTACAAAGAGTTAGGAAAGCCTCAATAAATAGGTAAATGGCTGGGTAAAAAATGAGAAGTCTATTATGATCTACTATTATTATCCAGCCATTAAATAGACTGGGGTGGATGTGTTGTACTGACATAAAAAGATCTCCAACATCTTAAGAGAAAAATACAGAACAATATGTGTATTATCACATTCATATGCTTTTAGAAAAACCTCTAAGACCATATACATCTGAGTTTATATATGTAGAAAAATTCATACCTGAAGGTTTGGTGCAATTTGTGTGGGGTTAATGGTAGTTATCTCTTGTATGGAGGTGGAAAAGAGATTTTTCACAATTTATTCTGTAGGATTTGTGTAATTTGAATCTTTAGTGATAATTTGTAAGTTGTTATAAGAATTGTAAAAAGGAAACAAATGACATTGTGGATGGATTGTTTCAGAAAATATAAAATTTGGAGAAGGGATTTGAACTCTTAATACTGATAAACTCTGATATCTAGGTTCTCATCAGAATATTGAAGCTGTCAAAGTGAGAAAATACGGAAGAGCAAAATTTCTTCCTGAAACTAATACAATATTGCAAGTTAATAATACCTCATATAAAGTAAAATTTTTTGTTCATAAGAACCTAAATTAAACCAGACATAGAAACAATAATGTGATTGGTCAGCTAAATTGCATTGTTTTCATTTCAGTACAGTTGAACAGTCTTTGCCTATAACTAGATTGCTTTTAACCAGGTGTGTCAAGTCTATGATCTAGGTCATGTCTGAATATCTTGTTAAGCAAGGCGCTTATAAGTGCTTTTATGTCACTGAATTTAAGTTGCCATTTTCTGAGAATGGTGCTTGTAGGTGCAGCCTCTGGTGCTTGTAGGTGCAGCCTCTTGCTTCAGTTAGGGATATATTTATTCCAGGTATATTACATTAACAAGAAATTTTCACTTTGGAAACACAAGCTGACTTGGCAGTAGAAAATCTCCTGTGCTCCATATAGCTACTACTGTTAGTGGCATTGGAACAGTTACTGAAGAGCTGTGAAGAGTTGGTTTTTAGGCTTTTGTAGTTACCTTAAGCAGAACTGTTTATTGTGAGGTTTGACAAGACAAATACCAAAGACCTGAAGTAGGGATTGCTACTCTGTCGCTTTGAGTTATGAATACCTACCCTGTAAACGGCTGTAAATATGCTCTGCATGCCCAATTGGCAATTGTTTGCGGTTCTGTTTTCCCCAAGATTACAGATAACCCCCTAACCTGAACAAGTGGGCCAGCTGTGCTCTCAAGGGGCTGGTGTGTAAATCAACAGATTTATCCTCTTTATCTTTCATTTTCCTAATGCTGGATAACTAACTTTCTTCTCCCAGCTCTGATACTTTGATCTTAGAGAATTTTTCTATGTGTGTTGTCCTTTTAATCCTCTTAGTTTCTGCCTAGTTATGCAAGGAGAAATATCACTCCTACTACTTCCTCTATTCTACCTCTTCTTTTTTACTTTGTTCCAATAGTGAACCAAAACAATGACAGTAATGATTATTGGTAATAGTAGTGCTTCCTCTCTTGAGAGAAAGGCAGGTTTTGAATTGGAATTGATATATGGTATTTCATTGAATATAAGATGCCATTTATTGGGAAATGTACCATTTTTATATGGACCACAAAGAAAGAAAATATGAATGTCTTGAAATCAGTGTTGTCAGTATCTAAAGGCCTAGAAATTGTTATGAGAATACTTTCAGAGTATCATAGGCTAAGCGATATAGTTGTCTTTACCGTAAAGCTGTGATGAATCTTAGTATTGCTAATAGGAAATCAACAGACAATATAAAAAACATACATACTTACGTGAAACTTCCCTGGCGGTCCAGTGGTTAACCCTCTGTGCTTCCATTGCCGGGCGCGGGTTCGATCTCAGGTTGGGTAACTAAGGTCCTGCACGCTGCAGTGAAGGCCAGAGGTCCTGTGTGCTGTGACTAAGACCTGGCGCAGCCAGATAAATAAAAACCTTGTTTGTTTGGAGAGGGATATTGGTTTAGAGAATATTTCTCTTCCTATAAAATTGTACTCGGGATCTCAGGATCCATACAATGAACCAATGTAAACCAGGGAGATTGAAGTTAGGAAAAATATCAAAGTTGAATGTTGTTGAATTACATGTGTTGAAATTAGTGAATTTAGTATGACATCACTGTGAATTTTCTTTTAAAAAATGTATTGAATCTCTCTATAACTTGTCTTAAAAACAATGTTTTTGTCATTAACATTTAAATTGTTTTAAAAATTGGTATTTGATTATCATATTTCATCTTTAATTCTATGAATGTATTATTTTTTTACCATCAGAATTGCATTTCTTTAAGTGAACAAACCAAACAAAAACAAGAATGTAGCAACACAGAACAGAGTATATAAGGTATACAGAAGTAGAAATATAATGTTGTATGTGTGTGTGTGTTAGTTGCTTAGTCGTGTCTGACTCTTTTCAACCCCATAGACTGCAGCCCACCAGGCCCCTCTGTCCATGGGATTCTCCAGGCAAGAACACTGTTGGGGGTGGGGAGGGGTTGCCATTTCCTTCTCCAAAAGGAACTATAGAAAGAAGGAAAGTGATGTCGCTCAGTCATGTCCGACTCTCTGTGACCACATGGACTGTAGCCTACCAGACTCCTCCATCCATGGAATTTTCCAGGCAAGAGTACTGGAGTGGTTGCCCTTTCCTTCTCCGATAATGTTATATACATGCAACTTATTACCTCAATAAAAAAATAAATACCTCATAAATTATATTGAGGTAGAAAGAAATGCCTCAGTATTACCTCAATAAAAAAATAAATCTCAGGAAAAAGGAATTATATTTCTTTTATTTTTATTTGTAAAAAAATTTTGGCCATGTTTCACTGCACATAGGATCTTAGTTCCCCAACCATGGATCGAGCCCACACATCCTTCATTAGAAGTGCAGAGTCTTAATCACTGGAACGCCAGGGAAGGAATTACATTTCTTAAGGGAGAGCTGATTTAGTAGTGAATTTTTCTGAATGTGTTGCATTATTGGGATTTGGACTTCTTTAAGGCTTTTGGAGAGTGAAAAAGTTGGCTTAAAGCTCAACATTCAGAAAACGAAAATCATGGCATCTGGTCCCATCACTTCATGGGAAATAGATGGGGAAACAGTGGAAACAGTGGCTGACTTTATTTTTCTGGGCTCCAAAATCACTGCAGATGGTGACTGCAGCCATGAAATTAAAAGACACTTACTCCTTGGAAGGAAAGTTATGACCAACCTAGATAGCATATTCAAAAGCAGAGACATTACTTTGCCAGCAAAGGTTCATCTAGTCAAGGCTATGGTTTTTCCTGTGGTCATGTATGGATGTGAGAGTTGGACTGTGAAGAAGGCTGAGCGCCGAAGAATTGATGCTTTTGAACTGTGGTGTTGGAGAAGACTCTTGAGAGTCCCTTGGACTGCAAGGAGATCCAACCAGTCCATTCTGAAGGAGATCAGCCCTGGGATTTCTTTGGAAGGAATGATGCTAAAGCTGAAACTCCAGTACTTTGGCCACCTCATGCGAAGAGTTGACTCATTGGAAAAGACCCTGATGCTGGGAGGGATTGGGGGCAGGAGGAGAAGGGGATGACAGAGGATGAGATGGCTAGATGGCATCACTGACTCACTGGACGTGAGTCTGAGTGAACTCCAGGAGTTGGTGATGGACAGGGAGGCCTGGCGTGCTGCGATTCATGAGGTCGCAAAGAGTCAGACACGACTGAGCGACTGATCTGATCTGATCTTATAGTTTGATTTTTCAGTTTTTATACATTTAAGCTATATTCTTGCTGGCCAAAGCACCAATCATGGAAGACCTCAGAATATTTTCATGCTGCTATTCCTAAAATGTGGATTTCCTTTACCTGTGTTCTGTTGCCACTTTACTGGATCAGTTTATGTTGTACAAGTCTCTGTTTATAGTTTTGCTTTTCGAAATGATTGCTCCTTTTCTATGAATTCTCAGTTCAGGTTCAGTCACTCAGTCGTGTCCGACTCTTTGCGACCCATGGACTGCAGCATGCTAGGTTTCCCTGTCCATCACCATCTCCTGAAGCCTACTCAAAATCATGTCCATCGAGTTGGTGAAGCCATCCAACCATCTCATCCTCTGTCATCCCCTTCTCCTCCCGCCTTCTGTCTTTCCAGCTTCAGGGTCTTTTCAAATGAGTCAGTTCATTGCATCAGGTGGCCAAAGTATTGGAGTTTCAGCTTCAACATCAGTCCTTCCAATGAATATTCAGGACTGATTTCCTTTAGGATAAACTGGTTGGATCTCCTTGCAGTCCAAGGGACTCTCAAGAGTCTTCTCCAACACCACAGTTCAAAAGCATCAGTTCTTCGGTGCTCAGCTTTCTTTATAGTCCAACTCTTACATCCATACATGACTACTGGAAAAACCATAGCTTTGACTAGACGGACCTTTGTTGGCAAAGTAATGTCTCTGCTTTGTAATATGCTGTCTTGATTGGTTCTCAAGAGTGAGAATTCTCAAGAGTTAATAATATGTGTTACAGTTATTTGTCCTTTACTAGAGTCTGGTGAACAAGTGAGAAACCACTGCTTCTATGATGATTACATATTTTTTAAGCCTTTTTCTCTATGATTAAATGATTTAGATTGTGGGTATTCTTCACATCATTGTTATTTATAAGTTATTTATTCCTAAATGTGTTGATAGCATGGTCATTGAAAGTAAGAAAAATTATTCTATGTAAGTTTTGTAGGGTACATATGTTACTTAAAATATTTAGTTCAGAAAATGTTTTCCTTTAAAAATAATGCTCAGTGTATAGAACATAAATCCTAAATTTGTTGGTTAATTTTGAAAAATAAATTTTACTTGATAAAATGTCAATGATGAAGGTAAGTCACCAGTCTTACAAACTTCTTTGAAAAACTGAACATTTGTTTTGACATATTTGCTTCAGTCTTTTTTATATGTATAAGAATTGAAAAAGTTTCACTGCCTTTGAACAGTTTGAAGTGAAGATTTCTTTTGTTTTCAAAGATGGACTCAAGCTTCACCTTTTTTGCACATCTTATACATTATTATGCAAATTAGGGTTTTGGTCATAACTATGCCAATTTTGATTCTCTAGTCAGAATTTTCTATTAATTAAATTTGTTTATTTGCAGGTATATTTGCTTACTTAAACTACCATGTTCCTCGCACAAGACGAGAAATTTTGGAGACGCTAATCAAAGGCCTTCAGCGACTGGAGTACAGAGGATACGATTCTGCTGGTATTTCCTTTAAAAAATATTACGGGTGTTGCATGATTCTTGACTCTCAATAAAAAGGGTTTTTTGTTTTCGGTTCCTAGACTTTTTATAATATCCATTTTGTTGTTTCTGGTAAATCTAAAATCTGAAGAATTTTTGTTTTTTATCATATTTAAGGGTTGTTCATTCAGTTTCAACAACATTACCATTTATGTAGAGAATTGCTTCTTATGGGTCTCTTCTTGTGCTAAGAATGTTACTGTAAAAACAAGTTACTGGGGCCATTTTCATTATAGAACAGAGTTTTTGAAGGCTTTACTCTCTAAAATTTTTTTTCTTTCCAATATCTTTTAATTTCTTTTTCTCCATGGATTCCATGCTTCTGGCGTGTGATCTTGCCCAAGATTCTGTCTTACATAAATGACAAAGCAAAGAAAAATAACTTTTTGTCAACTTTATGTTCTACTCCAACTCCTTCCCTTAATCATATTGGGGTTCCCAAGACCATCTCCAGTTTCACTGATTCCTTCAGAGCATTCAGCATATAATTGTACTCATGGCTATAGTTTATTATAGCAAAAGAATAAAAAGCAAAATTAACAAAGAGAGAAGGTGCGTGGGGCGAAGTCTGGAGGAAGCCAGGCATAGGCTTCAGAATTCTCTCCCTGTGGAGTCCCCACACGTGCTTGATTCCCCCAGCGAGTTGGACAACATGTGTAAAATGTGTACCAGGGAAGCTCATTACTAACTCTGTGCTCAAGATTGTCACTGTGGGCTGGTTATGTAGATACCTGGTGCCTAACATGTACCAACATTGCAGGCTCTTAGAAGGGAAGTGGATGTTCAGCATAAGCCACATTGTTTGCTCCAATGGTATAGGTGCAATAAGCCATTCTTAATCAGTTAACCTGGTGGGGGCCAGCTTTGCAAGCAAGCCTTTCTAAGATAGCGGTCTTGGGCCTACCATATTAACTCTTTACACTCAACATTGCCCTATGTAATGGGCGTTTATCTTCCTTGACTCTTCCTCAGCTAATGGAAAGTCAATTCCTCAACTCTTTGTTCTTCAAATTCTCTCTCTCCTTCACCTCTGACAACATATCTTCTCATTCTCTTCCTAACTTGCTGATTATTTCTTTTTTGTCTGCTTTGGAGGCTGCTTTTCTTTCACCTATTACTTATTTTAATGTTCCTCAAGATATTGGGTTGGCCAAAAAGTTCATTTGGATTTTTCCATAACATCCTGTGGAAAAACCCGAATGAACTTTTTGACTTACTCAGTGTTTTCCTGAGTCCTCTTTCCTTATTTTGTATCTTTGTGCGTGAGCTCTGACTTCATCAGCCTCCTGTATGTTGGTGACTTACAATCCATATGTATTTCCCATGTTGCACACCTGTTTTTCCGGCTACTTCTTAGAAATTTTTCCCTGGACAAACCACGATATTGTAAACCTTGCATGCTCAGAATTGAACTGAATACATTCCAGTTCTCATCCGTGTCTCACTCTATCCTTTCTCTCTTCCTTTTGCCAACAGCCAGTCATTCAGCAAGTCCTTTGAGCCTGGGAGTTGCTTTCTCTCGTTACCTTTAGTCAGTTCTGCTTTTCAGTACACCCATCACTTCATGACCATTGTGTAGCTCAGGCCTTCCTCATTTTTGCTTTGCTGTAACTGTAACTTCTGACAGCAGGTTTCTTCTTCCCTGTTTCTCTCCTCCAGCTTTTGCACTGTTTTCAAAGAGTTTTCTAAACTTCTTTGCCGTGTCATTTCTCTGCTTGAAACAACTCAGTGGTTTTCCAGTACCTCTAGAGTAACTTTTTCCAATTCTGTAGGAACTTTAGTAGAATCTTGAGAGCTGTGTGTCCTGGCATCCCTTCCTTACCCTGCTTCTGAGGTGGTGCCAGTCTTCTCTGTATCTCCATTGTGCTGCAGTCGCAACCTGTAGCACTTTTATTCTAGTCACATGACTTTTATTATATTAAAACCACACTGTATGGTAATTATTTTTTCCTTGTCTGTCTTCTCAATAGACTGTTGAGAAATTTGAGAACAGGAATTGAATTTTCTTCATTTTTATCTCTAGTGGCTATCATGGTTCTTGACATATAGTATGTTTTCAGTAAATTTTGAATTGATAAGTAAATGAATTAATTAGATGAAAAAAATTTATTTTTCACTTACAAGTTCTGCCTTTCAGTCATAGTTTCTAAGTAGTAGCCAATTTCTAAATCTTGCTTTTCTACCTCTGGATGATTCAGGTGTGGGAATTGACGGAGGCAATGATAAAGATTGGGAAGCCAATGCCTGCAAAATCCAGCTCATTAAGAAGAAAGGAAAAGTTAAGGCACTGGATGAAGAAGTTCACAGTAATGTACTTAGTTTGTTTTTTGTCCCCCCTCCTCTTTTCTTCCTTCTCCCTTCCTTACCAAATTATTTTTCCTCCCATATTTTGGGGCCCATTTTAAGAATGGTGATTCTTAAAGTTGAAGGGAAGGAAGAAAAGTAGTTTTGATACTGTTTGTACTGCTTTTAATGTACCTTTGTTGCAGAAATATTATTAACTGGGGAGGGAAATAGCCATCATTCCTGAGGAAGGGCCTTTCATAAGACAAAAGGTATTTTTAGTAGTGCCCTTACTCATGTGGCTTCACTTGGTGCTTGTCTTCACTTTGGACTAAAATGCTGAGTTTGGATATATCATCAGTCTGGATGTTGTACCTTTTAGTAGGTCTGATACAATCAGGTAACTATCATATTTTTACCTCGTGATTTTCTTACTCCCCGAGCATAAAGTAGTTGCCAGAGATACATATTCCATCATACAGAGTGTACTTTACAGTATTTATTCATTATTTTGTGTTTATACATTTTATTTTTTCACAGAAAACTTGAAAACAAAGCAAATACTTTGAAGTAAATTGATTGAAAAAACATATAAAAAAATCCTTCACAAAACCCAGGAAACAGTAGGTTGTTTATATACCTGCTGAAATGGATGCCATCGTTATCATTGTAAAGGGGTACAGGTGAAAGAGGAGAACAATGGATTTACTCATCTTTAATTTTTGCATAAGCCAGACATTCAGCTTCATGGTACAATTGATGCTTGAACAACATGGGTATGAACTGTGCAGGTTCATTTATATGGAGATTTTTTTTTTTTCCCTGTAGTAAATACTACACTGCTACACCATCCATGGTTGGTTAAACCTGTGGATGTGGAACCTTGGATCCAGAAGCTGGCTATAAGTTACATGTAGGTTTTTGACTGCTCAGTGAGTCAGCACCCCTAACCCCCTGTGTTGTTCAAGGGTCAACTGTACTTGTTCAACAAATTATGACAGTATTTATTTTGAATCTGTTATGGATAAGATTAGCTTGGAATAAAGCAGACACCCAAACAGCTACACTTCAAAAACTTGATTATAAATATTTGGTCTACTGTGTGTACTGCATCCTGTTTACCAGGTTGAATATAGTAGGTTTTATAGGAGAGAACAAACGGATTGGTTTAAGATTCAGAGGAGAGCTAGTTCCCACAAGTTGGGGAGGCTAAGTATATGTAAGGATTGGCTGCTAATTATATTGGGGCAGTGAAGGTGAGAGGGAGGACCTTCTGAGTAGATTAGCTTGGGTCAAAGTAAGAATAGGGAAGGCAAGTTTGATGGAATGGTAGATAGCTTTCAAAGCTGCATTGTTGGTCAGTGAGTATGGCAGGCTGGAAAGGAAGATAGTGACCAGAATCACCATCTTTGAATGTCGTCATATTGAAACATGTTCCCTCCTGCAGGAAAGTGATCTCTTTTCTGGAATGGTCACTTGCAGACAGAGCTGGAGAATTTGTACCTGATGAGTCCCTTGGGAGAGCAGTCTGGCACTGTCTAAATGGGAGATGCTTATCCCTTATGGCCAGGCACTTCCATTCGTGGGCGTGTACTCGAAAGAAACACTATGACAAGGAGACATGACAATTAGATGGCATTGCAGCAAAGTTTAGAAGCAACTTCAGTGTCCACCAGCAAGGGAATGGGAGAATAAGCTGTATGTGACAGTGAATGACCATATTTAGCTTCTGGAAGGTATGTACCAGCTCTGGCTCTGCTTTCTGAGAACCTAATATTGGAGTGAAAAAAAAACACAAAACCTGTGGAAAGGTATGTACAGTATTGTGCTGTTAAAAAGAAGAACACTATAATTTATAGCTGTATTAGCACAATGGAAGTTTGAAGGCACAGGTGGGAAAGGTCTTGTGACTCCTTTGGGGAGGAAAGGAATGAAGTAGGGTATAAAGGAGGCACCAATTGCATTTTTTTTTTTTTTTACATTTCAGGACTTAAATAGATCTAAAGCATAAATGGCTAGAAATTAACATTTGTTAATTTGGAGTGTGTTGTTTGGATATTTGTGGTGTTTATTTTGTTATTGCCAGTGTGTTAGTGTTTAACCTCTTAAGACAAAAGGGAAGGAAGACATCTCACAGAAGGTCATTAGACTGGTTATTGGTAGCTTCTAACTTGGATAATACTTGCTGACATTTGTTGCTTTCTGTGTCCCAGACGCTTGACTGAATGCCTTCTGTGTAGTCCTCATTGTAACTGTGGAGTAGTTAAAATTATCTTCCTCATTTGCAGATGAGGAAATTGAAGCTCAGAGGAGCAGGTACTGACTTTAGATGGTGTCAACAGTAAAGCCAGTGAGGTTTGGGAGCAGAGGAAAGGCAGAAGAGGACTGCTATCCTAGATCGTGACAACTAAAGATTTTTTTAGTATTTTATATCTTAAAGCTGTAAAACACAAATGATTATATTAATATGTTAACATTTGTTCTCTGGGTGTAGGTATTTAGGTATTTTGTTATTACCAGCACATTAAATATGTTTGGACTATTAAGAAAGGTGACATCTGAGAAAAGGTACCCAGGGGACAAAGAGCCTTGGGAGTGAATGCAGGGGGAAGAGAGAAGATGCAAGAAAGGAAGTGATTGAGGCATTCCAGCTCAGAAAGGTGGGTTTGGGTAAGGAGTTAGCCTTCGTAGGGGTTAAGGGCAAAAGAAAAGCTGATTTAAACAGTTATGAGGTGAAAGAAAGCTGAGTAAGGTAGAGATTGAGGGACTACATAGAATTGAGTCTTAAGGAGAGTGTAAAAGATGTCATGAACTGTTGGGGAATTGAATGAGCTCTCAGTTTAATTAATAAGGAACATGGGTACATGGCTTTAGAGTGGAGTAACAGCGAATAGAAACAGTCAGGATTGGAGCCATGATTAATCTATAAAACCTGAAATACTACTTGTGGGGAATTTGTGTATTGTTGTAGCAATGATTTTTTTCTTATTAGACCTTAAATAAAGTTCCTTTGGCAACAGTGTACTGCTGCTGCTGCTAAGTCACTTCAGTCGTGTCCGACTCTGTGCGACCCCATAGATGGCAGCCCAGCAGGCTCCGCCGTCCCTGGGATTCTCCAGGCAAGAACACTGGAGTGGGTTGCCATTTTCTTCTCCAATGCATGAAAATGAAAAGTGAAAGTGAAGTCACTCAGTCGTGCCCAACTCTTAGCGACCCCATGGATTGGAGCCTACCAGGCTCCTCCACCCATGGGATTTTCCAGGCAAGAGTACTGGAGTGGGGTGCCATTGCCTTCTCCAACAGTGTACTAGATATGGTAATTACCTTGAATTTGAAATGGGTTCATTTTATAGACTCCTGTTATTTTCTCTGATGTACTTTCTCTTGCCAGTATGTGACGGGACATACTGCTTTCAGTTACAGTTAACCTTAATCTAAAAAAGCTAATTACGTGTTTTCATTGCTTGTATTGGCCTGTTAAGTAGTAATAAACGGTGATCCTTACTTTTCTGGAGGTCATTTATCAGGTTGCCTTAATTATTTAGAACACTGTTAAATCAGAAAAGACACTGACGATTTTTCTCCGTTGATTGATTGAGCTAGCCAACAAAAATTCGAGTATCTGCTCTATATAGCTTAATACTTAGAATTCAAAGATAATAAGACAAGCTCCTCCTTTTTGTAGAACTTAAATTCTGGTAGAAGCCAGGTTGACAACATGTCAAATGTTGTAATAGTACAGAAGAGTGTACACTGTGGTTTTAATCTTAGGCTCTGGAAGCAGCCAGTCTTGGCTTCAAATTCTATCTCTGCTTCCTATAGCCATGACCTAGGGCAGGTTTTGTGACCTTGTGAGCCTGTTTCTTCATCTATAAAATGGGGACAGTTATACCTAATAGTATGTAATTGTATTGTGAGGATTCAGTAACAGAATGAATATCTATTGAGTACCTGTTGTATACCAGCCATTGTTCTAGGCCCTGAGGACAGAGAAGAAGATAAGCAAAGTCCCTGCCCAGATGGAGCTTACTGTCCAGTGAGAGAGCCAGACAACAAATAAATACATAATATCAGGTAGAGATCAGTGCTATAAAGGACAAGTATGGTAGAGGTGACATTTGAGCAGAGATCATGTGATTGTCTGTATGAGGGAATTCTAGGAGGAGGGAACACCAAGTGCATAGATTGTGTGTGGGCTTGGCCTGCTTGCAGCTGGAAGTCAGTGGGGCTAGAGCTCAGTAAGTGAGGAGTAGAGTGCAGGAGATGAGGCTAGAGAGGAGGCTGATGGCTAGGGCACAGAGGGTCTTCAGAACAATGGATTTTGCTGTTTGTTGGGAAGCCATTGGAACATTTTGCATAGGAAGTAACGTGATCTAACTTCTGCTTTGGGTGGATCACTTTGGCTAGATTGTACAGAAGGAAGAGTGGACACAGGGCCACCAATTAGGATTCTGTTTAGTAGTCCAGTGTAGAGATGATGGTCAGAGTGATAGGAATAGAGTGAGGAGGTATTTGTAGTACCTCACACAAGATAAGTTCTCCATAAATGTTAGCTGTTGTTATTTGTAACAGGTGCATTGAGAGCTTTGAGGAGTGACTGGAGAGGGTTGGGAGATGAGGATGGAAAGGGGATGGAAAGGTAGGTGGGGGCCAAATGGTGAAGGGCCTTGTATATTGTGAAAAGGTGTTGGGGCTTTATCTTGTGAGAAAATAGTTTTTGAGTTGTGTGTTAGAATTTGAGAATCTACGTATAAATCCCTGACCAGGTTTAGGATGGTTCATATGGGTAACTAGGGATGCAAACCACATTTTAAGTAATTGGAAGTCTATTCAAGGATTTTAAGCATTGTTTCTTGATCAGATTTGTATTTTAGAATGACCTTTGATTAGCCAGGATAAAACCCACAAAGACTGTATATTAAACTGCATGGACTTTCCTGTTCAGACTTCTCAGCAGTTTGCTCTTAATTTCGACCTAATTTGATAAGCTTTGTTATTTGCTTCCTTAGCCAAATGAATTTTGTATGTAGGCAATTAAAAGGGGACATTCTTAGTATATACTAGAACTCTTTTTTTTTTTTTTTTTCTTTCTTTCCCCTGGAAGAAGAAAAAAGAGTTCATAGGGAGAAGGAATTAGAGTACCTGCTTTTTAAAACAGAGGAGGAACACCAGCCTGTAACCTCATGCTTTCATAGTATTGCTTTGTTCTCAAGGACTGTTCTTTGATTTTGGAAACTTCATAATTGCAGTTTATGGTGTGAGATACAGGCCACTCACTGGGGACCAAAGACATTGTGGTCATAAGGTTGTGTGGCACTGAGAAAACGAATTTTTCTTAACATGATACTAATTAAAATGATACTAATTTTTTTCAAAGAAAGGATTAAATAAGATTTTTAAAGATCACATTAACTCTTTTTGACCATAAGTTTGAAAATTTTCAAATTTGTAGAAAAATTGAAAGAATAGTACATTAATCATCCATATACTTCATCTATTTTTTCCAGTTGTCAACATTTTGTCATATTTGCTTTATCTCTTTGTACACACTTTTGGGGTTGTTATTGGAACCATTTACCCTAAATATTTCAGCTGCATTAACTCCTCTAAGTCTTTTAATTACTGTTTGAATAAGCCTGATCTTCAGTTTTAATAATTGTATATTCCAGGTGTAAGACTGTAATAATTTAAATACAGCTTATAGCATTATCCCTACAGTTTGATTTAATATTGGAATTTTTTATTTTATCTTCTTCAGAACAACAAGATATGGATTTGGATATAGAATTTGATGTACACCTTGGAATAGCTCATACCCGTTGGGCAACGCATGGTGAACCGAATCCTGTCAATAGCCACCCCCAGCGGTCTGATAAAAATAATGGTATGGACGGATTGTACACACTTTGGAATGTTTGTGTTTTGGAAGCCAGTAGGTAGCACATAGATACATATATCACAGATAACTGGATATCATAGCAATTAATCTGTAATTATGTAAGAGTGTGTTTCTAAAAAGTAAGGACCTAGCAGATTGATTTGTCTCCTAAGAGACTTCTCCTTTTCTCTCCTTTCTTCCTTGCAGTTTACTCTGTTATTTGTACTATTGAGTTTCCTACAGTCTAAATCTTGCTAATGGCATGCATCCTGTGGTGTTATTTCACATGATTCATGATTCTCTGTGTCTAAATACTTTGATAAAGAGAAGCTTCTCCATGTTAACAGTTTGATTGCCCAGATGTACAGATTGTCTAGGAAAGGCAAGATAAATGTTTAATTTTTCCCCCTTTATTTACCATTTTTCAAATGAAGTGGTTCTAATGGTCCAAGGTGAACAGATTTTTTCGTTGTTTATAAATTCATGGATTTAAAATATTTTGTTTCAAAACACTGAAGTAGTTATCTATATTGATGCACAAAATTTTGCATCTTTAGTCACTGGGAGCTTCTTCAGGTTGACTCCTGAGTACTTTTGATGTGATCCAAGTAGGTCCAGTAGTCTTTGTTATTTTGGTAGTTGAAGATATGCAGGTTTTTCTAATCCTGCCCCAAACTTGAAATCAGCCAGTTCTCTAAAGAACCCTAGTTCCTTTCAGTGGAAACAATAAAGACTCTAAGCCTGGGTATCACAGTGGCTGTGGGGGTGGATGTGGAGCAGATGCTGGAAGTAAGGGTACCACTTACAGTGAGAGGGGTACTGCCATACAGTGAGAGCTGCGGCCTGAGGGAGTGGGCGTGGCAACCACAGAAACACAGCACTGTCTGTCCCCTCTTCTCCTGGGGCCTTGTTACTCCCCTCTGCCAGCTGCGGTGGGTGAGTACCTTTGCTGCAGGAAAAGGAGAAGGAAAGCATTGAAGAAGACCACCAAAGGAATAGTAGAAACCCTGTCTTTCATAACTCCTGGGACACATAGTCTTCTAGCAGTGTTAATGGTGGGAGCAGCAATAGCAACAGCATCAGTAACCTAGACAGGGCCAGTGGGCTTGAAAGCAGCTTAAACCACCTCGTCGCCAGTCCAGCCCACAGCATCCCCAGCCTGTGCCGAGCAGTCCATGCTGTGCCAAGGCCCTTACTTCCACATCAGCCAGACCCTGGAGGAGGCCCACTTTCATAGCCAACAGCACTGAGAATGGCTTCCCATGTGGTGTGCTGGCAGTTTCTTGCCTTCTGTGAAGGAACAGTTCTGTGCATGTTTGATATTTCAACTTATTGTGTTTTAAAAAGTTGCGCAAAAAAATGCTTGTTGGTTTTTCAATCAGTATTTGAAATAACAGGTTAATAGGGGTTGCTAAGAGTCGGACATGACTGAGCGACGTCACTTTCACTTTCACTTTTCAGAAGGAAATGGCAACCCACTCCAGTGTTCTTGCCTAGAGAATCCCAGGGACGGGGGAGCCTGATGGGCTTCCGTCTATGGGGTCGCACAGAGTCCGACACGACTGAAGCGACATAGCAGCAGCAGCAGGCAGTTGTTTACTTGTGGTTTTGCTGCACTATTATGATTTCAGAAAGATTTTGAAGCAGTTTTTTATAGGATGCTTTTGAATGTGGGTATCAGGGTAACCATAGGAAGAAATCTCATCTGCATGTTGAATCCATAGTTTGTCCAGTTCAGATTGGTTTCTATATAGACCTGTAAGTTAGAAATTCTACTTTATGTAAAAAAGGACTTTAAAAAATGTGAGCGCTTTAATTTTTAAAGTTCAGTACACTAGAAAATGGGGTGCTTCCCAGGTAGTGCTAGTGGTAAAGAACTCACCTGCCAATGCAGATAGACGTAAGAGACATGGGTTCGATCCCTGGATGGGGAAGATCCCCTGGAGGAGGGCATGGCAACCCACTGTAGTATTCTTGCCTGGAGAATTCCATGGACAGAGGAGCCTGGTGGGCCACAGTCCTTGGGGTTGCAAAGAGTCAGACATGACTGAAGTGACTTAAGCACAGCACAGCAAACTAGATAGAAAAGAGTATCTAACTTCTAAAAAAAAAAAATCTAAGTTTTTTCCCAGAAGATAGAAAGCTTGATTTAGTTTTGCACTGAGATTAATTGCTATACTACCTCTTAGTATGCAGATGTTATATTGAAAGTACTCTTTCCTCTGCAGTAGGAGAATAATCAGATCCAAATTAAACTATGTAATAAGCACCCTCCCTGATAACTGTCTTCTGTCTTTATTATATATTTGTGTTTCCAGAGAGGTCTTTCAGACACTTGGATACCCAGATAACTTATTACCATTATTCCTCCAGAGCCTACCTACATCACACTGCTCAGTTCTGACAGTCGAGAAATATGTAATGAATTTCTGTCTTACAAATTTGTCCAACAGTAGCTTATGTGATCTCATTGATAGTTCCACCTTGTAGTGTCAAGAATTAAGGCATGGGCCTCCCTGGTAGTCCGGTGGTTAAGAATTCACCTAGCAGTGCATGGGTTACAGGTTTGATCCCTAGTCTGGGAAGATCCCACATGTTGCAGGGCAGCTAAGCCTGTGCACCACAACTGCTGAGTGCGTGTGCTCTAGGGCCCATGCTGCACAGTAAGAGAAGACGCCGCAAGGAGAGCCCTCTGCACCGCAGCTAGAGAGTAGCCCCCCTCTCGCTGCAACTACAGAAAAGCCTGAGCAACAACGAAAAACCAGCTCAGCCAGAAAATGAAAAACCACAGCAAAATCTAAAAATGAATTAAGGCATTGGTGAAGGCTGACAAAGTGTAAGCTATCTGAACTGATGTCTGAAATCACAAGTACTGTGAAATTATTGGAAAAGGATTCACTTTCTGCTTCAAGTAAGCCCCAGCAGGAACTAGAGCGCCACATTCTACCACTGAACCTGGAAAAATGGATGCAGCATAGAAACAGACGAGCAGAGACATCTCTAGAAGAAAGTGTTTATTTAGGGATGATTGTTCCCGTGTCATTTAGTCATATTAGACAGCCACCCAAGTTTAAATAAATTAAGGCATCTGTGAGTCTTCTTCCTCAGTGACAAGCTGTCTGAATGAGGAGCCAGGATGGGTTGAGTCAGCTGCTCAGGAGAGGGCTGGGGGGACAACCTGCCCTTGTATGTGGAGGAAGGTGCCATAGAGTCTACCTGAGTCCTCCTGTCACTCTCCCTCCTCTCCACTGTGAGTCTGCACCGCATACATAGCAGATCTGAGGAGCATGGATAGTTGTAGAAGAGAACTTTCCTCCTTGTGAAGATTTGAGAAGGATACGGGGGCAGAGTGAGATTTTTTTCATGTGACAGAACTAAAGGCAGAAGATGAGGGTAAACTCTGTACCCCCTTTTCATGGTTGGTTGGTTCCTCTAAATGGGTAGGGTTGAAAGGTCGGTTACTTAAAGTAGAAATGTAGAGTTGTGAGGGAAAAGTTCACAGGCCTGTGCTTATGGAGTAGGTGGTTTGTGTAAGAATTTTTTTTTTTAACTACCACCTCCCAAGTTCTAAAATCATCTGTTTGACAAAGATTTTAAATCTTAATGGGTTTGATGGCAGGGAGTAGGGAAAGGATACATTGCTAATGTTTTATCTAACAAAAAAGCAAACAACTAAGTACTGTAAGAAGATAAGCTGTCTGAGCTCTCAGACACACATGTACACAACACAATTCAGAAATAGCCAGGAGGGCCCCTGCAGGCTTAATGGACGGCAGCCTACTGAAACGTGTATTAACAAGAACATGGAAAACTCAAGAAAACACATTTTTAAAAATTTCCTACACAGCTAAAAGAAATGAAAGATGAAACCATCACCGAAAAAAGTTTTTTCCCCAAAAGTGTAGTTTATATTATAAAGTACTAGGCTAGCAATTATTTCTTTAAATTTTAAACTTTGTTCTTTGAATTTTCTGTTCAGTTCAGTTCAGTCGCTCAGTCGTGTCTGACTCTCTGTGACCCCATGAATTGCAGCACGCCAGGCCTCCCTGTCCATCACCAACTCCCGGAGTTCACTCAGACTCACGTCCATCGAGTCGGTGATGCCATCCAGCCATCTCATCCTCTGTCATCCCCTTCTCCTCCTGCCCCCAGTCCCTCCCAGCATCAGAGTCTTTTCCAGTGAGTCAACTCTTCACATGAGGTGGCCAAAGTACTGGAGTTTCAACTTTAGCATCAGTTCTTCCAAAGAATACCTAGGATTGATCTTTAGAATGGACTGGTTGGATCTTGCAGTCCAAGGGACTCTCAAGAGTCTTCTCCAACACCACAGTTCAAAAGCATCAACTCTTCAGTGCTCAGCTTTCTTCACAGTCCAACTCTCACATCCATACAAGACTACTGGAAACACCATAGCCTTGACCAGACGAACCTTTGTTGGCAAAGTAATGTCTCTGTTTTTCAATATGATATCTAGGTTGGTCATAAATTTCCTTCTAAGGAGTAAGCGCCTTTTAATTTCATGGCTGCAGTCACCATCTGCAGTGATTTTGGAGCCCCCCAAAATAACTCTGACGCTGTTTCCCCATCTATTTCCCATGAAGTGATGGGACCAGATACCATGATCTTAGTCTTCTGAATGTTGAGCTTTAAGCCAACTTTTTCACTCTCCTCTTTCACTTCCATCAAGAGGCTTTTGAGTTCCTCTTCACTTTCTGCCATAAGGGTGGTGTCATCTGCATATCTGAGGTTATTGATATTTCTTCTGGCAATCTTGATTCCAGTTTGTGCTTCCTCCAGCCCAGTGTTCCTCATGACGTACTCTGCATAGAAGTTAAATAAGCAGGGTGACAATAATAGACAGCCTTGACGTACTCCTTTTCCTATTTGGAACCAGTCTGTTGTTCCATGTCCAGTTCTAACTGTTGCTTCCTGACCTGCATATAGATTTCTCAAGAGGCAAGTCAGGTGGTCTGGTATTCCCATCTCTAAGAATTTTCCACAGTTTATTGTGATTC
Organism: Bos indicus x Bos taurus; assembly: GCF_003369695.1. Lineage (NCBI taxonomy): Eukaryota > Metazoa > Chordata > Mammalia > Artiodactyla > Bovidae > Bos > Bos indicus x Bos taurus. The sequence continues at coordinate 67,410,418 of NC_040086.1, read as the reverse complement.
ATGGGGTCGCAAAGAGTCGGACACAACTGAGCGACTGATCTGATCTGATTGTGATCCACACAGTCAAAGGTTTTGGCATAGTCAGTAAAGCAGAAATAGATGTTTTTCTGGAACTCTCTTCCTTTTTCTATGATCCAGCGGATGTTCGCAATTTGATCTCTGGTTCCTCTGCCTTTTCTAAAACCCGCTTGAACATCTGGAAGTTCACGGTTCATGTATTGCTGAAGCCTGGCTTGGAGAATTTGGAGCATTACTTTACTAGGGTGTGAGGTGAGTGCAATTGTGCGATAGTTTGAGCATTCTTTGGCATTGCCTTTCTTTGGGATTGGAATGAAAACTGACCTTTTCCAGTCCTGTGGCCACTGCTGAGTCTTCCAAATTCGCTGGCATATTGAGTGCAGCCCTTTCACAGCATCATCTTTCAGGATTTGCAATAGCTCAACTGGAATTCCATCACCTCCACTAGCTTTGTTTGTAGTGATGCTTTCTAAGGCCCACTTGACTTCACATTCCAGGATGTCTGGCTCTAGGTGAGTGATCACACCATTGTGATTATCTGGGTCGTGAAGATCTTTTTTGTACCCGAATTTTCTGTTAAACACAAGAAATAATCTCCATCCCATCCTGCTTATTTTCTGCAGTCTTGGAAGCCTGAGATACATTTCTGTTATGAGGCTTCTTGATAGTAAATGGGCACCTTTTAAAACTTCTGTTAGTTCAAGCTACTAACACTGTGTTCTTATATATTTGTGCTCCAAAAAAAAAAAAAAAGACTATTAACCAGGGAAGTGCTTATTGTACCTAAGGCCTTTTCAGTGGGCAGAGCTAAGAGATAGAGACACACACACACAGACACACACACCTGTGTGTGTGTGTGTCCATGTGTGCCTGCATAAATTTAAAAAGAATATACAGATAATTTTACACTAATGCTTCCAATTCAAATCCAGGGCTATACAGTTTTTATTTTACCTCATTGATTTATATGTTTCCTGTCAATAACACTTAAAACCTTAGTTCTTAACACCAGCGACATACTTACATGATCTATCAAATGATACATGTACAACAGAATCATAATGCCAACATTGCCACAACAGTATATTTATTGTTTTTTGTTACTTTCTTTTGTACTTAAGGGATATCTCTCTAGGGATGTATAATCAAATTACTGTATTTTGGAGTCACTTGGACTAATCCTTCTGTAAGTGGTTGTGCTGCTAGCTGGGTACAGCATTCTGTTAATGTATTTTATTTTGAATTTTAGGGATTGATTTTCTTAAACCGTTTTTATTTAAAATATTTGCATAGTTCTCAGAGGTCACACCTATAAAAAAGACATACTAAAATAAGTCTAGCTTCTATCTTATTTCCTTTTCCTTATTTCATCTTTTCCTGTATATAAGCATTTAACAAAATTTTTAGTGTCTCTTCTTCCATGGTTTTTAAAAATAAGCGAATGCATACATATGAATATATGTATAAATATGCATATGTATGTGTGTGTATATATCCCTTTGAGGTAAGATTTTGTAATTTAATTCAGAAGCCATCTTTTTTAGGTTTTTCATACTTCACATAATTACTGGATTGAATTAGAAAGCTACTGAAATTTTTAATTCAGAAGCTATCTTTTTTAGGTTTTTCATACTTCACATAATTACTGGATTGAATTAGAAAGCTACTGAAATTTTTAACACTGACAATCTTTATAAAAGATTCCTGAAAATGTATATCCATAATTATATTTTGAGAATTTGGCTTTAACTTCAGGCTTTATATCAGCTATTTATGATTCTCTGTGTTCTAGCATTAAAATTTTTTTAAAGTTATTATAGTATTTTATGATATCTTAATCTGCTGCTGCTGCTGCTAAGTCACTTCAGTCGTGTCCGACTCTGCGCGACCCCATAGACGGAAGCCCACCAGGCTCCCCCATCCCTGGGATTCTCCAGGCAAGAACACTGGAGTGGGTTGCCATTTCCTTCTCCAATGCGTGAAAGAGAAAAGTGAAAGGGAAGTCGCTCAATCGTGTCCGACTCTTAGCGACCCCATGGACTGCAGCCCACTAGGCTCCTCCATCCATGGGATTTTCCAGGCAAGAGTACTGGAGTGGGGTGCCATCGCCTTCTCTGATCTTAATCTAGTGACATGTTTATTTTATTATTTGGTTTGTAGTGCATTCAGTTCAAGCTCACTTAATGTAAGACCAGAATATTAGATCTTATTTTGATAGTTATCAAATGTTATCAAAATAAAATTTTGATAATTTGATATAAAAGTGAATTTAGTAGTAATTTCTCTCCTGACTTACATGAACTTTGAATAGTAAATCCACAGTAGTCTTTACATACATTCTAAACATACATTCTAAGTGGCTAAAGATAATGTTGTCAACTGTTGATATCACATTTTTAACATTTTTGAAAGTTATTTAATCAAAAATATGAATAAAAATTATCCCACTATCATCTGTATTTGATCTTGGAATTTTCTGGACCTCAGGTAAATATAAACTGAATAACTTTTTTTCTTGCTAAGTTCTATAACTTTAGTTTTGAACTTATTTAGTGTAAACTGGATAAAGCCTTTCTCTTTAAACTTTGGATTGTTTTATGCATAAGATTGAATGATAAAAGAAGTGAGAATATAGTTAGTTCAACCCTTTCGTTTTGCAAATGGAAGAAACTGGCCCAGGGAACATGCTTCTTTTGCGTGATGACATTGGACTGGTATTTTAGCCACAACTGAAGTTGATGCCTCTAAACTCCAGTTTATTCTATTAATCTGCTATACCCACTTCTAAGCACTGTGTGCCTTTACACATGGACTATGCTGCTGATCTACCTGAAGGTAATCTGATGATGAAAACTGGATAATACTTGATTACACCTGAAGTACAGTATGTTACAAATTTTTTGATGTGAGAAAAAAATCTATTGACAGTAATGGCAATTTATTGTGTTTATTAGACCTGTAATTTTTTGGTCAGCAGTGATTTTATCTCTTTTTAGAATTTATTGTTATTCACAATGGAATCATCACCAACTACAAGGACTTGAAAAAGTTTCTGGTAAGTAAAGTGACCTAAAAAGACCACCAGTCTTTGAGAATATTTCTAATGAGAGCATTGAGGTTGTTTGGGATGTGCAGTAAATCCCATCTAGGTATGATTAAATAATTCCTACGACAGTTACAGGGTATGTGGTTTATTGGAGTTTTCTTTGTTGACAGTGGAACTTTTTTGTTTTCTTACATGAAAAGGAAATAATTATTTGGCTTTATTATAAATGACCCAAAAGTGTCAATAAAATTGGAATTTGGGAGAGTCTCTTTTGCATTGAGAGAGACCTTGTTTGTCATTTTTAAAAGTTTCTAGAGTGTCAGAAGACTTAAGACAGATTGAATGAAGGCTCTATGCCCTAAATAGCTATATACTACATTGTCATGATAATGATGATGACCTTCATTAGTGATTGAGCAGAGCTGTCCAGTTCAACTTTTCTGCAGTGATGGAAACTTTCTATACATGTACTGTCCCAGAATGGTAGCCAGTGTCCATGTGTGGTTGTGGAGCTGGGATGAATGAGGAACTAAATTTAAAATTTTATTTCACTGTAAATTTAAATAGCCGCATATAGCTAATGGCCATTGGATCGGATAGTGAAATACCATCATTAAAGAATCATTATGTTCATAATGAAATTAATGTTTTGTGAATGTTACATATTTCATTATATTTTAATTATTTTAAAATTTATTTAATTCATATATGGCATATATAGATTTGTATAATTATAAGTATTATGTTTGTTCATAGGGAATACCTTACTATTTTGGCTTCCACATAATTAGATGGTGACCTTAATTTTGAACAGTAGGTATAATTGGGTGTTTGGTGGTCAAAAAAAGACTAGCAGAAGTTGGCTAATGAGATTTTTGAGGAAAAAAATTACGTAGAAAGAGTTTAGATATTATGAATATTTCCTTAAATGTGTCAATTTTTTTTCCTTTCTAATTATAGGAAAGTAAAGGCTATGACTTTGAGTCTGAAACAGACACAGAGACAATTGCCAAGCTTGTTAAGTACATGTATGACAATCGGGAAAGTCAAGATACAAGTTTTACTACCTTGGTGGAGAGAGTCATCCAACAATTGGTATTAAACCACAGTTTTAAAGATAGTTATTGCCAATGTTAATCACAATTAAACAAACACTTAAAAAATGATAAGTAGGAACTAGCTAATTTTTCAAGCATTTTTTGCTTTTATTCCTCCATATGTGTAAAACTATTCAATTTGAATAATTTTGAGACTGCTGCTTTAATGATTTTACTTCTTTCACTATAATTTAGTGTCATGGGAATGAAAAATGTCTAAATGTGAAGAGTTTGTCGAAAAACTGTGTGTACTCATACACAAACCCATACATACCACACACAAGCATGTATACAGTACGTAAGTTGGGGATTCATCACTTTCCCACTTCCTGCTCATTCAAGTGTTCTTCCCAGTCAATAACTTAGCAAAAGGTAGCTTTGGTGAAATACACACTGATTATTCTGAGATAATGTCTGCATGTCTCTGAGCCAGTACAGTCAATTAATTTTTCCCTATGGGGACTTTTACTTGGCACTGTACCTTTTCAGAAGAATATTTCCCAGCCCAAGAGAAAAGTGGTATTTTTTAAAAATTTCATCCCAGTTGTCCTACTTCAAAAATATCAAAAATACACAAAGGTCCAAATACATAGTGACTTCACCCCACCCTTCTACCCCCACAACTCTGGCTTTCCCGTTTGAAAGCTCTTTACTTCTCTGTAAAGGTCCACCCTTCCTCCCATCTCACCCAGATCTTACGGTGTCTGCAGCAAAAGGAATGAGGAAGATAGAGAAGGTAGAGGACTGTTCTTCCCTTTACTCAAGGCAGAGTAGTGTGCTTTCCCAGCCTTTTTTTGTTTCTACTCATTGTATAACCCAGATTGTTCTGTTCCTTCCCTCTCCTACCTTATGTTCCTCCTTTATTCATTCTTGATTTCCTTAGACCCTGTCTCTGAGGAGTTTGGGTTGAGGGAGTTGTATGGTGTGCATGTTAATAATTATGACTGTGTGTGTATATGTCTCATTATCAAGGGTCACAAAGAGTCAGACATGGCTGAAGCGACTTAGCACAGCACACACAGCACATCAAGTTCAAAAAGAATGAAGGTTAACAGTGATGGAGAATTTCTGGGCTAGAGAATGGGTTTTGAATATGGAGCTTAGTATCTTTTCTGACTCTGCCCTTCCTTTACTAATGCATAGTATGGGACACAGGAGAAGCGTTGGTAGCATGTACAAAGGTGACTTTTATAATGCTCTGTTTTTGAACTATTATCCTTTGACCCTATTTTAAGAGTGGGCTTGTTTAAAAAATGAATATTGGGAACATCAAAGCTGGAATAAGTGCCTGAAATTTAGGCTAATTTATAAAGTGCAAAAGAGCAGTGTGTGAACTGAAAATTTCTGTGCTGAAGCCAGTATATTTTAGGCATTTCTCATTTAACAGTTGATTATAATACATATTGCTAATGCACTTTTTTTCCCTCCATAGGAAGGTGCTTTTGCACTTGTATTTAAAAGTGTCCATTTTCCTGGCCAAGCAGTTGGCACAAGGTATATATAGATTTAATAATGACTAATATTTATATGTATTTTGAAACTTCTGAATTATAAGCATATTCTCTTTATACTATAAAATGATCCTTTACTATAATGGCTCTGCCTTTTCTAGATATTTGTGAGAATCATCCCTTAGTATCCATGAGGGACTGGTTCTAAAAACCCTTGTGAATCCCAAAACTCAAGTCCCCTATATAAAATGGTGTGGCATTTGCGTATAACCTGTACACATATCCTGTATACTTAAAAGCATCTCTAGATTACTTACATACCTAATATGATGCAAATCTTATGTACTTAATTGTAAATCCAATGTATATACTACCAGTGTGTAAAAATGTTGCCAGTGTGTGGCAAATTCAAGTTTTGCTTTCTTGGAACTTTCTCAAATTCTTTTTCCCTGAATATTTTCAGTCCACAGTTGGTTGAATCTGCAGATGTGGAGCCCATGCATATGGAGGTCGACTATATATTTTTGTCACATGTTTTCTTATCTGTTTTACTCTTCTTCTATGTGACAGAAACCCTTAACAAAGCAGAACCATTCTGGCATTTGTAATTGGCCTTTTGTCAGCAGTGGGGCACCATTGTTACTTTGTGAATTTGGAGGTTGAGTATTCTATACAATATCCATAGTTTTTGGAACTAAATATTCTAGACAAAGTCCTAGATGATTGTACGATTATTGCTTTTGCTGGGATATTCAAGCCTAAGCATTAAGTCCTTTTGAGAACAGTGTGGAGGCCTAAGACTTTGTAAGAGAGAGGAGTCTTTAAAAAGTCAGAGGAACTAAGGATAAAGTGCTGAATGTTCATATATTGTTCATCTATCAAAAGAAAGTTTCCATTTAATGTTAAAAATGAGAAACTTTTTAACGTATCATCATAGAACAGGGGTCTGCAAACCTTTTCCGTAATAATGCAGGCGTGCTCAGTTGCTTCAGTTGTGTCCAACTCTTTGTGACCCTGTGGACGGTAGCCTCCCAGGCTTCTGTGTCCATGGAATTCTCCAGGCAGGAATACTGGAGTAGGTTGCCGTTCCCTCATCCAGGGAATCTTAGCGACCCAGGGATGGAACCTGCTTTTCCTGCATCTCCTGCATTGCAGGCAGATTCTTTACCCACTGAACCACCTGGGTAGCCCTTTCTATAACAGGCCAGATAGTGAATATTTTAGGCTTTCTTGGCCATGCCATGCCACTCAGTTTGCTGTTGTAGTGTGAAAGCAACCGTAGAAATAAGTAGAGGAATGGGCGTGGCCATGTTCCAGTAAAAGTAGACAAACCTGGCTGTGGGTCATAGTTTGCTAACCTTTGAATATTTTTTAAAAACTCATTCTTTTGTTACATCTGAAGTCGACCTCAGAGGGAGAATTTAAGCATTATTTGAGTAGCATTCCCTCATCATATTTACATTTTGTATCATTACTGCATTATTTATAAAAATGGTTTAATTCTGTTTAATTTTGTACTAACAGACGAGGAAGCCCTCTGTTGATTGGTGTACGAAGTGAGCATAAACTGTCTACTGACCACATTCCAATTCTCTACAGAACAGGTAAAAACTATTCCTATATTATGGTACGGGGAAAATGTATAAATTGAGTGCAGTAGATACAAAAACTTGTTTTCCATAAATTGATTAAATGCCCATTTGATCAGATCCACTCATATATATAGTTCTGTCTAGACATGAAAAGGATTTGTTTTTGTGATTTCTCTGACGAGTAGAATTTTTTTCTGTTGTATATCCTTAGCTAGGACTCAGATTGGATCAAAATTCACACGGTGGGGATCACAGGGAGAAAGAGGTGGGAAATGCACTCTGCATGGATGGGGAGGAACCTTTATCCTCTTTTGTTCATTCTTTACTAATTCTTTGTTCTTGGAGTGAATGAATGTGCTGGGCCTCTAAAAATGTGCTTATTTTATGGGGAAACATATTTTGACCTTATTTTTCTAATTTGCAGAGTATATTTTGTCTGTCTGCTTTTGCCATTTAGAAAACTGCTTTTAATAATTTGTTTCTTTAAGATCTCTGAGATTTGAGGAAATGGTTGAAATTGTAACTTTTTTCCCCTTTGTTTTAAATTAAAATCATGTAGGATATATTATTATAAATAAGATGCTAAGATTAGGAAAAGAGCATTGTGTGTTAGGCTGTTATAGATTGAACTCCATGGTAGTTATTTGAATAATTTAGCCGAAATATGTTTAAATGGATTTTGTTTTATGCATGACATTTTACTTTTCGATTTACATTCGATATCTTGATTGGGTTTGTTTGAATTTGGAATTAAAAAAAAATTTATGTTTGAAATTTATCTTTTCAGCCATACAAACTAGATCATTTTATTGATATAATTAGCAAAAAATGATGTGTTCTTTTAGTTTACCTTTTTACTAAACACTTTCTAGGTAAAAGACACAGGGAGTGGTAAATTCAGGAGATTGAAACCCATATTATTGATGCATAATTCTTGGCTTCTTAAGAAAGATTTAACAAAGTACTCTAAACCTATTCATCCTTAGATAGTGGCTGCTTTCACTATTTTATCTAGAGCAGACAGTTATTTCCTTAAATAACCTTCAAATCCTGAGGTGTTAGAATTTATTTTCCTCTTCTCCTCCAACTCTTTTTGGAAGTAAAGCTAGTCTACCAGTATAAATTTTGGATCCAGAGTTTCAGGTTTCTTTTAATGATTCTGCTTGTGTATATTTATTACTTACATGTTAACATTGTACATTGTCTTAGGCTGCTTTTAGAAGCAATAGAAAAATATTGGCTAAGATCTTAAGAGGCTGGAAGAAAACTTTGTAATGAGACAGATCTTTTTGAGATCAGGAGTTGTGTTATAGTAATCCTGATTTTTTTAGCTCTTAGTAGGTAAAAAGTTTTTGAAGTACAGCCTCTTGTTGAAGAGGCTGTGTATAGGGGAAAACATGGGAGTGGCTTTCAGGCATTGCTTTTTCTCCAGGTGTAACCACTGACCAAATAAAGTAGGATGATAATAATTGTTTTCCACTTAGATCAGATGAAATAATCAACAGATGGAAGACGTTTTACAGATTGTAAGAGTCATATAGATGTATGTAAGCAATGTTCATTTAAATAGGCAGTGATACCTTAATTAAGTGTGCCTTGTTACTTGAAGAATGAAATAACCAGTATTGGAAGAAAGAATATGGTGAAACTCAACCCCAGTAGGACATTTTATAAGCAAAGCTAGTTGTTTTTATGTAAAAAATGTAGGTACTAGCCGATCCTTTTGCTTATTTTTTAACTTACTTTTTCACATACAGTAAAGTTCGTTCTTTCTGATGTACAATTTAATGAGTTCTGTCAAACACAGTCAGTTGTATAACCACCTCCACAGTCGAGATACAGAGCAATTCATCCCCTATAAAGTTCCTTCAGCTGACTCTCTGTCGTCAACCCTTGTCCCTGTATCCAGCCTCTGGCAAACACTGACCTGCTTTATCTTTCTGCAGTGTTGTCTTCTCTGGGATGTCTTCTTATACTTATTTTTTAAAAGCATGGTGTCATTTCTACTGTTGGGTATGGATGGGAAGAGCTGTTTTGTTTTCATGCCTAAATTACATCAAATAATCGTGGACTGTGGAGAACTTTGGATATATGTTACTAAGAATAGTTACTACCAAGTTTTTGTACACATTGATTTTAAAGGATGGACACAGTATGAGTTCTTACAAGTGTATTTATAGTATTCTTGGGCCATTGTGTCCATTGGTTATAAGGTCTACTGTGTCCTGATCTTTGAGAAAGGTGCTTTTTTGTCTCTGAGAATTTATATATATAGTTTTAAGTTAATAGTATTTTCTGTATTTGGCTAATTGGTCAAACTTCATTATACCTTCCAGTTTTGACTTTAGTCAAAGAGGAAAAAGAAATTCTTCATCAGTAGCTTAACAAGTTAAGTAGAGATGCCAGAATTCTACAGTGCTAGAATTAAAAGATGTTACCATTACAAAAGGACTACACTTTATCCTGACTTAAAAGAAATGTAAGAAAATCCAGTTTTTTTTTTTTTTTTTTTAAGAAAGGAGAGGTTCTGGGTTTATAGTTCCAGTCCTTAGCAATAGCTGCCTTGTATGGTATACCACAGTTAGAGAGTATCATTGTTTTGTTTTTAAATCAGAATTAGTGTAGCCTGAACTTTGATTTGTTACTTACCTTTAAAATCTAGAGAAGTTTTATTTGGAGGTAACACAAATATGCCACTAGCCTTCATTTTATTTTTCATTGCATAATTTTCATATTTTTAATGTAATTTTAATGTTTAAGTGCACAAATTTATATGTATGAATTCCATTAAGTTTTGTTTAAAGTTAAAATTAGGCTATACATACATTTAAAAAGTTAGTGACATCATTTGCCTTTTACTTGGAAAAGAAATATTACATTAAAAAATGCATAACATAGCACTGTATATGCCACGCTGTCTGATAGTTGCTCTTTCACTCTGTGCCCTTTGTTCTTGTTGGCTTATTGCATGGAAATAGGGTGATCTACCTGGCATTGAAAAGTTGCTGGAATTATTTTGCATTGCTATGGTTTTTTTGTTGATTTTGTAGAAAGTTGTGTATACTTAGAAATCAGCCATAGTTTTCTATGTGTTTGCTGATTCCTTTAACTCCACGCTCTAGGCAAAGATAAGAAAGGAAGCTGCAATCTCTCCCGTGTGGACAGCACAACTTGCCTTTTCCCTGTTGAAGAAAAAGCAGTGGAATATTACTTTGCTTCTGATGCAAGGTGAGCATCATTGGTTGATACAGAGAAAATTTTTAGTAAAGCTTCTTAGGCTGCAGGAAACCAAAAAGTCATTTTTTATAAATCTAGTCATACTGTATAGGAGAACTTTGTTAATTAAGGTTGTGAAGGTGACCATTCTGGGGTCCTAGAATGTCTTTTCTCTCAATTTAGAGTATGTAGGTCCATCTGCAAAGAAGAGATAATGGTCATTGAGACTTGTTCTGATATATTTACTTGGAGCTCATGTATTTTTTTTGTCTCTTTTTTTAGAGCCATAACCCAGGTTTTATAGGGAGGAGAGATTTTATTTATTTATTTTTACCTGTTTTTTTTTTTTTTTTTTTTTTTTACTTTTTATTTTGTATTGTGGTATAGCCAATTAGCAATTTTGTGATAGTTTCAGGTGAATAGTGAAGGAACTCAGTCACATATGTATCCATCCCCTCCCAAACTTCCCTGGGAGGAGAGATTTTTAGATTGGAGAGTAGAATGGCTTAGCATCATACCAGTGAAAGTATAATTGCTTACCTAGATTGTAGTTTTAATCCAGTGTGGACACATCTTTTTGATTGAAAAATAACTGGCAGCAAAATCACTTATATAGGAAATAGTACTAGACTGAGACATTTTGAGAGAAAATGCAGTAGGATGCTTGGAGGCATTTATAAATGAAATTTAAATAGTAATGAGGGTAAAATGAAATCACCCAAATTGCCAGCAGGTGTTTGAGTCATTCATTGTGCCTGAAAGTAAGGGGACCTAAAAATGAATATTCATGAAGGTTAGGACTGCAAAGGGTGTATTATCTCAGTGGGAAAGCAAGCCTCACTGTTTTCTGAATTTTACAGGTGTGTAGGGTATGTAGTCAGTGCCGAGATGTGTCATTGCTGTCATTAAGTAGGCTTGTTACAGAGTTGACAGTTTTGGCTTAAGTGAGCTGGAAGTTATGAAAGGATTTCAACATTTTTTCTTTCACTCATATATTCATATTGAACACTCCAGCAAAGTAATGTACTGGGCTCAAGAGACAAGGGTGAGTAAAAATAAAAATATTGCTTGTCCTTAAGGATCTCTTCCTTAATGGGGGGAGACAGATTTTAGTGAATACTCACCAAGTATAGAATTCCATTTGTGACAAGAGCTACAGAATGCTGTGATAGAGGGATTTAACTTTCCTAATGGTACATTTCTTTAAGAGAGTGATGTTTGAACTGAGACTTAAAGAGTTACTAGGAGTTAACTCGGTGAAGAGGTGGAGGGGAAGAGCATTCATTCTCTGCAGGTGCATCAGCCTGTGAGAGCTAGAACAGGTGTGAGTGTGGCTGGAGTAGAGAGAGGAAGTTTGGTGGGAGATGAGGCCAGAGAATGAGGTAGGGGTTGTGGTAAAGGCATTTTGCTATTTTCCTGAGAACTAAGGGGAAGGTGTCAGCTGGTTTACTGGGTGAGGGAGAAATCTTGATTAGAATTGACCTTTGATACACATTTTGGCAGAAATGGAGAGTGGATGGAGGGAGGTTAGAGGGAACAGGGGTGGAAGCTAGGAGGTTGCTGCAGTAGTCCTGTGAGGGCTGGTAGTAACTTGAACTGGTTTGTGGTGGTGGACACAGAGAAACTCTGGGAAATATTTAGGAGTTAAAATTGGAGGACTTGGTGGTGAGTAGGATGAGAAGGAAATAACCATGCCTTCTGATCTGATCTCATCAAATTTGGCTTTGGTTGTTAGACTGAGGTTTTATTTTCACTGTCTGTATTGACCACCCCCTCCTTCATTTCTCTGTAAGGAATAGCACTGATAACCAGAAATGTATCAGAGATACTGCCAGATGCAACTTTGTATTTAAACTTGGTCCTTTTGTTCTAATGATAGTTATATTTATAATAATCATCCTAGATTATTGATTGTTCTGTCTCCTGGAACATTTTGTAGTGCTGTCATCGAACATACCAATCGCGTCATCTTTCTGGAGGATGACGATGTCGCCGCAGTGGTAGATGGCCGTCTTTCTATCCATCGAATTAAACGGACTGCGGGAGATCACCCTGGACGAGCTGTGCAGACCCTCCAGATGGAACTCCAGCAGATCATGAAGGGTGAATGTTTTTGTCCTGTTATAGCCCAGTGTCCTCGATGGAAAGGATACATCCTCCTTCCTGTCCTGGTGTAGGAATCTGGTGACACAGAAAATAGTGAAGGGTTCACACCAGAAAGGGGGATGATTCTTTGGAGAAAGTATCTGCTCATTTGACCATATTCTGCTACCACCTAACTCATAGTTTGTTGTTTCTCACATTAAAAAAAAAATCAATCATTTAAATAGTACAGGGAAGCCTGGTGTGCTACAGTCCTGGGGGTCACAAAGATCAGACACGACTGAACGACTGAACTGCACTGATATTTTTAAGATGCTTTATAAGCATAGTTTGTGTTCTCTTCTTTATTCGTCTCTTCTCTTTGTGCTTCAGCTTTCTCATATATGAAGTGGAGATCATAGGACTTACCTCATTAAGGTTGTTTTGGGGATTAGCCCTGACAGCAGTGCCTGACATGCTTAGTGAGCTCTATATAATGTTTGTTTCTATTAACTATTGTGATTATGGTGATAAGGGTTTTTATAGTCCTTTCTGATGGGGTTGTAGTGAAAAACGAGCTAAAGTTTATTGCATAATGACTATATATGTCAAGTCTTTACTATATTAACCCACACTACCACACTATGACGGTGAAGGCAATGGCACTCCACTCCAGTACTCTTGCCTGGAAAATCCCATGGATGGAGGAGCCTGGAAGGCTGCAGACCACGGGGTCGCTGAGGGTCGGACACGACTGAGCGGCTTCACTTTCACTTTTCACTTTCATGCATTGGAGAAGGAAATGGCAACCCACTCCAGTGTTCTTGCCTGGAGAATCCCAGGGACGGGGGAGCCTGGTGGGCTGCTGTCTGTGGGGTTGCACAGAGTCGGACACGACTGAAGCGACTTAGCACCCTTAGCACCACACTATGAAGTAACTGTTAGAACAGATTTAACTGGTTAAGGAGTTTCCCAGAGCCTCTTAGATAATAACAATAGAACCATTATTTGAATCTAGATCTGACTCTAAACCTTAAGCTTGTCTCACTCCCCTGTTTTGCTGTAATTGCATATTTTAGGTATACAGTTAATAAAAGGCTTTTTTCTCCATACTTGCTTATTTTTCTTCCCATAGGGTAAAGTGTCATAAATGAATATTGTTCTCTACTGCATGACCTTTTGTTTAATTTCATTTACTAAGGTTATATCGAAGGAGATAGACTTTTACTTGAATACAAATTTCCTACCCTTTGGCTTGTTAATTTTTGTTTTAATGATACAATTTATATTACTTTAGGCAACTTCAGTTCCTTTATGCAGAAGGAAATTTTTGAACAGCCAGAGTCAGTTGTGAACACAATGAGAGGAAGAGTCAACTTTGATGACTATACTGGTAATTACATATGAACTATGTTATTATTTCAAAGTCTTATGGGGGTTGACATTGACAGCCTTATTAGAGTTCATTGTCCTTTATAGCCTTATAGAATAACTATGGCTGCCAGCTATCAGTGGAGCCCAGTCCTCTTTTAAAAGTCCTTCAGTGTGTGATTCCACTGATACGAGGTTATATCTAAGTTATCCTTAGGGGCTGAGGAGAGGAGGGAATGGGGATTTAGTGTTTAGTGGATATATATCTAAGTTAGATTTGTAGAGACAGAAGATAGACTAGTGGTTAGCAGGGGCTGAGGAGCAGAGAGAATGAGATTTAGCATTTAATGGATGCAGAACTTCAGTTTGGGATCATGAAAAAGTTCTGAGATGGGTGACTGTGACGATTGTACAACAATGTGAATGTGCTTAATGCCACTAAATTATACACTTACAGATCATTAAAATAGTAAATTTTATGTTATGTATTTTACCACAGTAAAAATAAGGGAATAATAAGTAATGGTTGCCAGGAGCTGAAGGGATGGGGGTGGGGAATGGTGAGTGACTACTAATGGACATAGGTTTTTTGGAGGTGATGGAAATATAAAATTAGATAGAGGTGATGGCTGTACAACTCTGAAATACTAAACACCACTAATCATACACTCTGAAAAGGTGAATTTTATGGTAAATGGTAGCATATCTAAAATGGTTATGAAAAATGTATAAGATGGCTAGAGAGTCACATTTGAAAATTGTTGTCAGTTATGGGAGTATTTGGGCTTCCCTGGTGGCTCGAACAGTAAAGAATTTGCCTGCAATACAGGAAACCTAGGTTTGATCCCTGGTCAGGAAGATCCCCTGGAGAAAGGAATGGCTACCCACTTCAGTTTTCTTGTCTGGAGAATTCCATGGCTACAGTCCATGGAGGGTTGCAAAGAGTCGGAGACGATTGAGCGACTAACATTTTCACTTTCATGGGAATATTAGGGTGATCTTCCTGGGACAGGGAAAAGTCCTTCAGTGTACCATTAGAAACATTTAACCCGTTTTCAGTTCAGAGATCTTTTATTGAACGCTTGCTATTACCAGGGGCTGTTCTGAGCACTGAATTCTCAGAAGAATGCGATGTGGTCCCCTTATTGGGAAGCTTACTTGTATCTGTTCAGCCTAGGTTTTTTCTCTCAGTTTATAAATGAGTGAGATGTGAACTTCCCAGAGGTTTTCAAGTGTTTGCCTAATGCCTTTTGTGGTACTTTGTCTTCCTGTGTGTGTAAGGTGGGATGATAGTGCAGCTCTGGTCTTATTTCTGAAAATTCTCTCTAGACCTTGTGTCATAGGATTTTTTGCACTTAGTAAAATGAGTTTGAGATTGACTTTCTGTGGTCATAGAAGATCAGATTGAACATTCCTTGTGACCAGTTTCATAAACAAGCTTTGGGCTAAACTTCTCAGTGTTAGGAATCAGTTTTTGAGAGATTTTGTCTAGTACACAGAAATCTTTTCCTGAATTTGTGTGTTAAATAATAAATGCCTTCTCCTTTTTGTGATGTCCTGCTAATTGATAGAGAATTATTTCTCTGATAAGTGTGGTTTTTGTATACTTCATTGTCTGAGAATCATCATACTCTTTCTCAGCTAGAGAGATTTCTCGATGGCTGAGTTATAAGTGACATCTGCAGGAGGAGCACCATGCTGAATGCATCAGGAGCTGTGGGAAAGTTCTCTCTGCTGTGGTCTCTTCCTCTAGGTTCTTAGAAGGCAGAGGATTTGCATAATTTTACATAATTAACTATTTAAAGAAAGGTAAAATATGATAAATGACATTAGACCCACAGTTTAGTGTTGAAATGTTTAATGTTGAATTGAGAGAGAATGAATCTGTGTGGACAGGGGGCCAGGCCAGGTTCCATGATGTAGGCAGATATAGTTGTAAAGGATTTGGAAGGTTGGAATAGGTGACAGGGAATTGGGAGCTTTGCAGCTGGGTAGAATGCGTTAGCTAAGGGGAGATAGTGGAAAACCATCAGACGTTTATTTGTGATACAATGTGTAGTCCGGTTTGTCTGCCATGTCTTGTACATGAAGAGGGGTAGGGAGCAGTAAGTCTAGGCAGGAGGATGAGAGGATCTGTCAAGGAGGGCCTTGAATGCCTTCTATTGTGTATGAAGGGTGCCTCCCTTGTAGAAATTACAGAGCTTTTAGGAGACTTAGGAGAGGCTTGGGAATGATCCTAGCTTTGCTGAAGCCAGGAATGATCCTAGCTTCATTGACGTGACTGGACTACCAGTCTCCAGTGTGCACTGGAGGAATGAGAGGCTGAGATGCAGTCACCAGTTACAATGTTGTCCCATCTGGGGTAAAGCGATGGGGAAGGGGAGGCAAGTGGAGGCTAGGAGAGAAACAGGAGCATTGGAAACCAGAACCTGCATCTGCTTGTATGGGGCGAGGGAGTTGTGGAAGGTGGTTGAACTGAAAGAACTGGGAGAGTAGCAGTAAGCAAATACTGTTACAGCATGGAAGGGAAGTAAGATTAGGAAAAAGCGTTGTTTTATAAAGGAAGAGAATAAGATGAACTTTGAGAAGTCATGATTTTAAAAAGCACTTTTATCTATGGTATGTGTTCCTCATAAAAGTTCTGTAATATAAACAGGATGACTGTTATCTTTTTTTATTGTTAAGATAAGGAAGTTGAGGCTCTGTCAGTTTGAAGTCTTGCCAGAGGTCATACGGCTGGTCACTTATGGAGTCAGTCGGGCCTCCAGCGTTCAGTGGTTCCCACTCCTCCAGCCCATCCTCCAGGCGCTCCTGCCACAGTCATGGTCTCCCTTACCAGGAGTAGGAGTCTCTCCAGAGCATCCATTCAGACCATGGGCGACTCCTTCCAGAACTCTCCCAGACACCCCTCAGCTAGCAGGGAATGGCAACCCACTCCAATGTTCTCGCCTGGAAAACGTCATGGACAGAGGAGCCTGGCGGGCTATAATCCATGGGTTTGCATGGAGTTGGACATGACTGAGCAACTAAAACACAGACAGTTTTAAGGAAACACTTAATGACCAGCTAACCTCATGGTCCAACCTTCCTGTCCTTTTTGGTCATCATCTGAAGTACTGGTCTCTCCGATAGTCTGTCTGCTTTACACTTAGTCATCTCCAGACTCATGTGCTTTTGCATGACCCCATACCTAGATTCTTAAAGTTGTTTACTCTCCCCCGACTCACATCTTTTCAGTACCTGCTGAAGTCTGTGGAAAAATGCCAGAGACAGAGCTATACGTAAAGGAATAGCAAGGCCAGTCTGGCTGGAGTGGCCTTGGTGAGAGGGCAAATGCCAGGAGATGAGGTCAAAGTGAAGCAAGAAACAGGGTGTCTGCCTCCTGAAGGCCATAATAAGGAATTTGGACTTTATTCCAAAGTTTATTTGGGAAGCCATTGAGGCTTCTCATTATTGTTTTATATTCTGCTTTACTCATTTCTTAAAATAGAGAAATACAGTATGCCCTCTCAGTATTGAAATTTAAAAGGAAGAATATAAAGTTATTCAAAAATATTCAAAAACCTATATCTTGCTTCCATTTTATAACTAGTTAAGGTAGAAAAAAGAGTGGAGGAGACAAAGAGCAGGGGCAGAGTAGACAGACTGATGGTGAGTCAGACGGAGAAGGAGTCTGCTCACGGGCGTGCTCCTCACTCTCACAGTCAGATGCTGAACTGTCTGATAGCCACACAGGCCTTGGACAGTGTGTTCACTTGGTAGGTGCTCAGAATATTAGTTGAGTGATTGAATAAATGCTGGATGAAACTTGCTCACAAGTAGAAAACTAGCCATGTAACCATGTGTAGAAGAATCCATAGACAAGGCACCTTTAGAAGGATACATACGTGGCTATAGAGACAGACTCATTGGAGGGTTTTGATATCAGATTTGTTTCTAAAGAATCCCTCTAAAAGATCATTCTGGCTGTGTGTGGAGAAAGGCTTTAGGAGGTGGAGAAGAGGTTGGAGAATGTGATCCAGGGTAGAGATGTTGAACTCGGGTGATGACATTAGAGGGGCAGTTTGAAGGTAGGGCTCTCAGGACTTGCTTGTGTAGTGGTTGTGGGGCAACCAAGGATGACCCCGATGTTACGTGAGTGGTTGGCATTTACTGAGATGGGAAAGACTGAGAGGGGTGTGGTATATATTGTGTTCAGAGCACTGTTCTGGGCACGTAGTAGAAATGAACATAAGATAATTTTTTTTTCCTGATAGACTTAGAGATAATTATATAATAAAACTTGACTGTTCTTAATGTATAATTCAGTGAGTTTTTACAACCTCTTACAACATGGTCATAATCCTAAACAACCTGTACAACAGTCAAGAGTTAGCACAGATCCTTCTTAAAAATTTCCCCATGGCCCTTTTAGTCAGCTCTTTCCACATCTCCAGGCACTAACATCTACTGATCTATTGTCTGTGTTCTTACCGTTTTTGCCTTTAAGAGAACTTTTAATCTGAAGAGAGGAATGTAAAAATGACCAATCAGGGTAGGTTGTGGTAAATTCTGTAGTTGTGTAGGCATGTTTGTGCAGTGAGGAAGGTTAATTACAAGTTTGGGGTGATCAGTTACATTCTGACTTATTTAATTTACTTTAAAAACTAGAGAGAACTGTGTTTCCTAAGAGGAATATGAACAGCAGTGTTGTTTTCCCAGAGAGGCAGTGGACACTCCTGAAAAGTGATTACCTGTTTCATATGGTTCTTTCCTAAATAATTATGTCCACAAACTTTCTTTTCAGTGAATTTGGGCGGTTTGAAGGATCACATTAAGGAGATCCAGAGGTGTCGGCGTTTGATTCTTATTGCTTGTGGAACAAGTTACCATGCTGGTGTAGCAGTAAGTGGCTTCTTAAAATTTTAACTGTTATTTTGGTTATTAGAAAATATCTGCAGACAAATAGTGCCTCCAGTAACATAGCATGTAAAACTATTTTTTTGTTGTTGTTATTGTTAAAACATCATGTTTTCATGTTTTGATGACAAAAATCAAGAAGGTTGAGGAAAGGAATTTTAATAGCTACTTGGAATTACTTATCAATGGATCATCTACTTTAGAAAGGTCCTTAGATATACAGGTGGACTGCCTGCAACTGACTTAACAAAAGGCAAAGAGTGGCAAGTTCTTGTGCCCTCCTGGCCTTGTGGTTCACACCGCATGCCTGCTTCTGTTAGAGCAGTTCCTGGGTTTTGTGTGTCATTGTTCGCTTACCTCAAACAGGGGGATGGGGCAAGTGAACCTTAACAGGATTTTACCTAGTAAGCACATTTCTGCAGAGAAAGAACGTCTTCTTTTTTGATAGACTTGACTGTTGATTTTGGAAGCTGAAATTCTGTATCAAAGATATGTGTTGGTTCTCAGTATGGAAATATGGGACTTTAACAGTCTTTCAGTCCAATAGATCAGATCCACATGTAGTTACACTGTAAAGAGACAGGTTATGTGCTATTGATACCAATTTCTATAAGTACAAAAAACCCTTACCCACTCAGTTTCTGCTTTAGGATTGATTTCTAAAGTTCATGACAGTAATTTTTTAATTTGCTGGGGCATAAATATTACTTATCTACAATCGTGGGAACCATTCATTTGATGAGTGAGTAAACCAGCCCTTGCCTCTCAGTAGGCTTTGTTCTCTCTCTTCTCCCTCCTTCCCTACTTCCCCTAAATTACATGGTCCTAAAAAGGAAATCTGTGCAGTTTTGAAGGGAAGAGTTGTAAGTAAGTAATTGTTTTGAGCATTAGAAATAAAAAGAATGAACTAAAGACATTAGTGTAAATTAAGGGATTGGTTAATTAGTGGTGGCTTAGATCTGTTACTGAATGAACCCTCTATTCAGAAATTAAAAATTGATTAAACGTTTCATCTAATGCTAAGCCTGTATTGTGGGGCATAAATTATATATATGCTGTGTTAGAATTCTCTGATTTGAAAAGATGTATGGTCTTCTTTTGGTTTGTTTGGTTTTTTGGAGACTCTTCAGTTCAGTTCAGTTCAGCTCAGTTCAGTCACTCAGTCGTGTCCGACTCTTTGAGACCCCGTGAATCACAGCACGCCAGGCCTCCCTGTCCATCACCAACTCCCGGAGTTCACTCAGACTCACGTCCATTGAGTCAGTGATGCCATCCAGCCATCTCATCCTCTGTCGTCCCCTTCTCCTCCTGCCCCCAATCCCTCCCAGCATCAGAATCTTTTCCAATGAGTCAACTCTTCGCATGAGGAGGCCAAAGTACTGGAGTTTCAGCTTTAGCATCATTCCTTCCAAAGAAATCCCAGGGCTGATCTCCTTCAGAATGGACTGGTTGGATCTCCTTGCAGTCCAAGGGACTCTCAAGAGTCTTCTCCAACACCACAGTTCAAAAGCATCAATTCTTCGGCATTCAGCCTTCTTCACAGTCCAACTCTCACATCCATACATGACCACAAGAAAAACCATAGCCTTGACCAGATGAACCTTTGTTGGCAAAGTAATGTCTCTGCTTTTGAATATGCTATCTAGGTTGGTCATAACTTTCCTTCCAAGGAGTAAGTGTCTTTTAATTTCACGGCTGCAGTCACCATCTGCAGTGATTTTGGAGCCGAAAAAAATAAAGTCTGACACTGTTTCCACTGTTTCCCCATCTAGTTCCCATGAAGTGATGGGACCGGATGCCATGATCTTTGTTTCCTGAATGTTGAGCTTTAAGCCAACTTTTTCACTCTCCACTTTCACTGTCATCAAGAGGCTTTTGAGTTCCTCTTCACTTTCTGCCATAAGGGTGGTGTCATCTGCATATCTGAGGTTATTGATATTTCTCCCGGCAATCTTGATTCCAGCTTGTGCTTCTTCCAGTCCAGCGTTTCTCATGATGTACTCTGCATATAAATTAAATAAGCAGGGTGACAATATACAGCCTTGATGTACTCCTTTTCCTATTTGGAACCAGTCTGTTGTTCCATATCCAGTTCTAACTGTTGCTTCCTGACCTGCATACAAATATTAAAAATCTCATGTGGTGGGATTTCCCTGATAGTTCATTGGTTATAACTCCAGGCTTCCACTGCTGGGGGCACAAGTTTGATCCCTGGTCAGAGCACGAAGATGCCGCATGCTGCACCACTGCAGCTCTCCCCCACCCCCGCAAAAAAAAAGTAATTCCAGTGTGGTTTAGGATACAAAAGTGTCATTGAATTAATCCTATCTAGTTATCTACTGCCTACTCTACCCTCCATACTGCAGAGTTTGAAAATAGTGAGCTTTCTTAAATAAGATTTCTGAAGTGTATTGACTTTTTGAGAAAATGCATTCTTAATGAATACATAGTATTTTGAAGTGTTTAATTTTTCATTTGGTATTTCTGCATCTGTTGTCTCATTTGAAATCTCTTACTGATCTGGTATTATATGAATTGTCATTTAAAACTTAGGAATTGGGAAGGTAGAGTTAATATGCAAGCTAACTCAGAACAGTGCTTTTTCCACTACTCAAAACATTTTATATGTGTGGGTGTATTTGCTTATAAGAACACATGCATTTATTATTGTCTAAAGAGACTTGTGCTGAAATGTTAACAGTGCTTATCTCCTGGGTGGTGGGATTTTTTTTTTTTTTTTTTAATGCTTTAATCTTTGTTGTTTGTATTTTCTAACATTGCTTACATATCATTTTTATAATCAGAAAAAGTGAAAACTATACATTGAGTCTAAAGTATTCCAGTGAAAAAGAGTATTTGAAGTACAGTTGTCTGACCAAGGCATCTTTTTCCTCTGCAGACACGTCAAGTTCTGGAAGAACTGACTGAGTTGCCTGTTATGGTGGAGCTTGCCAGTGACTTCCTAGATAGAAACACCCCGGTTTTTCGAGATGATGTTTGCTTTTTCATTAGTCAGTCAGGTATGCTAATTTTAAAGACTTAAAAGGAAAGTCATTCTTTCTAACAACTACAGCATATATCAGCAAAACTGATATTTAAAGATAAACTAGTATTTGCTGGTAACTTGACAAATAACAGATTTATTTTGATATTATGTTAATGAGTTGATAAAGGCAACACATTTTACACTCAAAAGAGCTGAAGTTTTAAAGACAAAGAAGAAAAGGAGATCCTAAGAAGTAGGATCCTGTTATTAAAAGCTTTATAATTTTATCCTTTTAAGTACATGTTTTAAATTTTATTTAAAACAAATGGGGGGGAAGGCGGGGGAGGGATGAATTGGGAATGGGGATTAACAGATATATACTACTATATATAAAATAGATAAACAAGCACAGGGAGCTATATTCAATATCTTATAATAACCCATAATGAACAAGAATCTGAAAAACATATGTATAACTGAATCACTTTGGTGTATGCCTGAAAAATAATAAAGCAAATGATATTGTTGAAAGAGTTGTCAGTTTTCTGTTTTTGCATCTGTGGAAGAGCAAATGTTCACTGCTCTGTCTGTTACTATTGTCTTCTTTTATATCCAGGAGAGACAGCAGATACCTTGATGGGACTTCGGTACTGTAAGGAGAGAGGAGCTTTAACTGTGGGGATCACAAACACAGTCGGCAGTTCCATATCGAGAGAGACAGACTGTGGAGTTCATATCAATGCTGGGCCTGAGATTGGTGTAGCCAGCACAAAAGTAAGTTCTTGACTTAATTCTCATGTGATAATTTAATCATAGTGTTGGTGAAATAGACTAATCTGTATCTTCTATTTCATTTCTTAGCAGTTGTACAGTTCATATAGTTAACTAGTCATTGTAATTATCCTAAGACTTAAGGGTCAAAAATAGATAAAAACACTTGTCATCTCCCTTCCTCACGCTCATCTTAAGAGCTTAAAAGGGACAAAGGTATATAATGTAAGTTCATTTTGCCTGAGTCTCTGCGGGGTCTCTCCATTCAGCATTTATATTACTCCTGCCCTGGGGGTAGGATGTGTGGTAAGTATAATAGCTTCTTCTTTGAGTATAGTAGGGAATTAGAAAAATAACAGAAGCATCCAGTTTAATTCTAATAATTTTTGACGTCTTTATTTACGTATTTATACTGTCCTAATAAATGTGCCAAAATATGCACACTACCTTTGAAGGTTTGTAAAGAGAAATACACTTTTAGTATAAAACTTGGTGATATTAAAAAAAGAGTAATATATGACACTATCTGTTTTTTCTTTAAATATACCATACATTTGTGGAGATTTAAAAGCACCTTTATTTTTGTTGAGGCCTAGTGAGACTACTTTGCTCTTTGAAATTAGGATATGCATAATTTTAGTACTAGTAATAAAAATAGGAATCTTAGGAAGTTGTATAAATGCAGGAAATGTTCTCCAACATGTATTATTCTTTGTGACTTCAAAATTTCAGTTTCTTGTCTGTTGTTCTGCTTAATCTAATATTTATTGCTGATTGTTGAATAAGATGCTTAGGTATTGGTGGATTTATGTTAAAGATGTGTATAGTATGATGTTAACATATACAAATAACATTTGGATTCTTTTTTTCATTTAAAGAACCCCATGGAGAGTTTTTTTTGTGGAAAAGTTACAGTTTTCAAGTAAACATTCCAATTTTCAAGTAAACACTCCAAGTGAGGTTTTTGTTTCTTGGTTACTTCGATATTGCTAACACTATAGTTAACAGAAAACTGAAGTCTGAATTTTCTCCATGTGGTAATTAAAACATGTAGGATATTTGTTCTTGGGTTTCTGTTACCTGAATGAATAAACAGCCTCCCTCAGCAGCAGTTTGTGGATTCTTGGAAAGTGTCCAGACCGACAGCTTTTGATCAGGGGTTAGAATCCCAGACCCTTCATTCAGACACATTTGAATCAAGGGCTTCAGCATGGCATGTGTGGGATGTGGGATCATAGCAGTGAACAGGAGCTGTTGATTTATCTTTTTATTGAATCTTTGTTAACTATGAACTGCCAGGAGAAATAGATTTATTTTTGAATTTCTAATTCTGTCATTCATGAAAAGATAATTTTCCTCAGTGTTTTATTATAATTTTCAAACTTATTAGCAGAATTAAAAGAATTTTGCATTGAACACCTCTATACCCATCACTTAGATTCTGCTGTTAACTTTTTTCTACAGCTTTACTGAGGTATAATTTTCATATCATAGTATTCACAAATTTTAAGTTATACTTTTAGTAGATTTGGCTGTTTATCACCAATGCCTAATTTTAGAAGACTTAATTACTTGAAAAAGTTCCTTTGTGCCTAGTCAATTTCCACTTCTACCCCTCAGCCTCAGCTTCAGGCAAGTATTACTTTCTCTTGCTATATTATTTCATATTTAATTTTATAGAAATTTCTTATAAATGGAATTGTAATAATACATGTCTTTTGTATCTGGCTTCTTGCATTTAATATGAAGCTTTGAAATTTATTCATTTTTTTTTAATTTTAATTTTTTATTTTAGTTATTTTTATTTTTTTAAATTTAATTTTATTTTTTAACTTTACAATATTGTATTGGTTTTGCCATATATCAAAATGAATCCACCACAGGTATACATGTGTACCCCATCCTGAACCCTCCTCCCTCCTCCCTCCCCATACCATCCCTCTGGGTTGTCCCAATGCACCAGCCCCAAGCATCCAGTATCGTGCATTGAACCTGGACTGGCGACTTGTTTCATATATGATATTATACATGTTTCAATGCCATTCTCCCAAATCATCCCACCCTCTCCCTCTTCCACAGAGTCCATAAGACTGTTCTATACAACAGTGTCTCTTTTGCTGTCTCGTATACAGGGTTATTGTTACCATCTTTCTAAATTCCATATATATGCATTAGTATACTGTATTGGTGTTTTTCTTTCTGGTGTATTTCACTCTGTATAATAGGCTCCAGTGTCATCCACCTCATTAGAACTGATTCAAGTGTAATCTTTTTAATGGCTGAGTAATACTCCATTGTGTATATGTACCACTGCTTTCTTAGCCATTCATCTGCTGATGGACATCTAGGTTGCTTCCATGTCCTGGCTATTATAAACAGTGCTGCGATGAACATTGGGGTACACGTGTCTCTTTCAATTCTGGTTTCCTCAGTGTGTATGCCCAGCAGTATGATTGCTGGATCATAAGGCAGTTCTATTTCCAGTTTTTGAAGGAATCTCCACACTGTTCTCCATAGTGGCTGTACTAGTTTGCATTCCCACCAACAGTGTAAGAGGGTTCCCTTTTCTCCACACGCTCTCCAGCATTTATTGCTTGTAAACTTTTGGATGGCAGCCATTCTGACTGGCGTGAAATGGTACCTCATAGTGGTTTTGATTTGCATTTCTCTGATAATGAGTGATGTTGAGCATCTTTTCATGTGTTTGTTAGCCATCTGTATATCTTCTTTGGAGAAATGTCTGTTTAGTTCTTTGGCCCATTTTTTGATTGGGTCATTTATTTTTCTGGAATTGAGCTGTAGGAGTTGCTTGTATATTTTTGAGATTAGTTGTTTGTCAGTTGCTTCATTTGCCATGTTTTTTTTTTAATGTCAGTAGTTTGGGTTTTTTTGGCAAGTCATTTTCTAAAATCTTTTTGTTTTGAAATAACTATAGATTTATAGGAAGTTGCAAAGATAATAGAGAAGTCCGGGTACTCTTCACCCAGTTTCCCCTGGTAGTTGCATCCTGTATAGGAAAATAAGCATCTCTTTATAGTATGTACTTCAATTTCTTTAAAAAAATGACTCCCTGAAAATATAGTATTATGACAGTTTAGTCTTAGTTTAATTTTTCTTGGATTCACTAAAAGCTCCAGGCCAATTATCACGGAAGAACATAGACAAAAAAATCAACAAGATACTAGCTAAGCAAATTCAATAATACGTTAAAAGAATCATACACCAGGATCCGTTGGGTTTACCCCAAGGAGGCAAGGATTTTTCAGTATCTGCAAGTCAATCAGTGTGATACACCACATTAACAAATTGAAGAATAAAAACAATATCATCTCAGTAGATGCAAAAAAAGCTTTTGATGAAATTCAGTATCCGTTTATGAAAATGCTCTTTGGAAAGTGGGCATAGACAGACTCTGCTGCTGCTGCTGCTAAGTTGCATCAGTCATGTCCCGAGACCGCGTGACCCCATAGACGGCAGCCCACCAGGCTCTGCTGCCCCTGGGATTCTCCAGGCAAGAACACTGGAGTGGGTTGCCATTTCCTTCTCCACCTCAACATAATAGAGATCATATGTGAGAAACCCATAGATAACAATATACTCAATGGTGCAAAACTGAAGGCATTTCCTCTAAGATCAGGAAGAGACAAAGATGCCTGCTATCACCATTTTTATTCATCACAGTATTGAGACCCTATTCATAGCAATCAAACCAGAAAAAGAAATAAAAGGACTATAAATTGGAAAGAAGTAAGACTGTCACTGTTTGCAGATGACATATTATACATAGAATATCCTAAGGATATCACTAGAAAAC
The DNA here is from genome assembly GCF_003369695.1 of Bos indicus x Bos taurus. Taxonomy (NCBI): domain Eukaryota; kingdom Metazoa; phylum Chordata; class Mammalia; order Artiodactyla; family Bovidae; genus Bos; species Bos indicus x Bos taurus. The sequence continues at coordinate 67,384,075 of NC_040086.1, read as the reverse complement.
CGCTAGAGCTCATCAGTGAATTTAGCAAAGTTGCAGAGTACAAAACTAATACACAGAAATCTGTTGCATTTCCAAACACTAACTATTAGCTATCAGGAAAAGAAATTAAGGGAATAATCCCATTTACCATTGCTTCAAAAAGAATAAGATGCCTAGAAATAAATATACCTAAGGAGGGGAAAAGACCTGTACTCTGAAAACTATGACACAGTGATGAAAAAATTGAAGATTACACAAGTGGATGGAAATACATTGTGTTCTTGGATTAGAAGAATTAATATTGCTAAAATGAACAACTGCCCAAAGCAATCTACAGATTGAATGCTGCTGCTGCTGCTAAGTCACTTCAGTCGTGTCCGACTCCGTGCGACCCCATAGACGGAAGCCCACCAGGCTCCCCCGTCCCTGGGATTCTTCAGGCAAGAACACTGGAGTGGGTTGCCATTTCCTTCTCCAATGCATGAAAGTGAAAAGCGAAAGGGAAATCGCTCAATCGTGTCTGACTCTTAGCGACCCCATGGACTACAGCCTACCAGGCTCCTCCATCCATGGGATTTTCCAGGCAAGAGTACTGGAGTGGGGTGCCATTGCCTTCTCCGAGATTGAATGCAGAGCCTATCAAAATACCAATGCTGTTTTTCACAGAACTAGAGCAAGTAATTTAAAAATTTGTGTAAAAACACGAAAGACCTTGAATAGATAAAACAGTCTTGAGAAAGAAGAACAGAGCTGGAGGATTCATGCTCCCTGACATCAAACTATGCTACAAAGCTATAGTAATCAAACAATATGGTACTGGTACAAAAACAGACACTTAGATCAATGGAATGGAATAGCGAGCCCAGAAATAAACCCATGCACTTAAGTTCAATTAACCTATGACAAAGGAGGCAAGAATATACAGTAAAGTCAATCTCTTCAATAAGTGGTACTGGGGAAACAAGACAGTTACATGCAAAAGAATGGAGTTAGAATGTTCTCTAACACCATACACAAAACTAAACTAAAAGTGGATTAAAGAAAGACTTAAAAGTGAGACCAGAAATCATAAAATTTCTAGAAGCAAACCTAGTAGAACACTCTTTGACTTACATTGCAGTAACTTTTTTTTGTATCCTTTTAAAATAATGGAAACAAAAGCACAAGTAAATAAATGGGACCTAATTATACTTAAAAGCTTTTGCACAGTAAAGGAAACCATCAGCAAAACAAAAAGACAACCTGCTTAATGGGAAAAATATTTGCAAATGATATGACCAATGAAGGACTAATATCAAAAATAATCAGCTCATACTTATCAGAATGGCTATCATCAAAAAGGGCACAAATAACGAATGTTGATGAGGATATAGAGAAAAGAGAATCCTCATACATTGTTGGTAGGAATGTAAATTGATACAGTCACTGTGGAAAACAGTATGGAGAATCTTCAAAAAATTAAAGACAATTATCAGATGATCCAGCAACTTCTCTTCTGAGTATATATCCAAAGAAAATAAAAAATACTAATTCAAAAAAATACATGGACCCCAGTGTTCATAACAGCATTATTTACAGTTGCCAACTTATGAAAGTAACCTAAGTGTCCATCAACAGATGAATGGATAAAAAAGATATGTATATAAATCACTTCTTTTTTATCCATTCACCTATACACACACACACCCACACACACAGTGGGATACTACTTAGCCATTAAAAATGAATGAAATTTTGCCATTTGAAATAACATGAGTGGACTTGGAGGATATTATGCTAAATGAAATAAATCAAAGATAAATAATATATTGTGTCACCTATATGTGGAATCTAAAAATATAGGAATCTAAAAAATACAGCAAACTAGTGAGTATAACAAAAAAGAAGCAGAGTCACAGATTTAGAGATCTAGTAGTTACTAGTGGGAACAGGGAAGAGGAGAGGAGCAATATAGAGGTAGAGAATGAAAAGGTACAAGCTATTATGTGTAAAATATGCTACAAAGTATAATATAGGAACTATATCCAGTATTTTATAATAACTATAAATCAACTATAATCTTGAAAAATTATGAATCACTATTTTGTACTCCTGTAGCTTATGTAATATGATACATTAAGTATTACTTCAATAAAAATAAGTTTTAAAATATACAGAAGTCTTTCTCTGTAAGCTGACAGTGGCTACTTAGAAATGTATGGGTGTGTGTGTTTGGAGAGGGGATTCTATTTTTTAACAACTATGTGTTAGTTGCTCAGTCATGTCTGACTCTTTGTAACCCCATGGACTGTAGCCTGCCAGGCTCCTCTGTCCATGGGATTCTCCAGGCAAGAGTACTGGAGTGGGTTGCCATTTCCTTCTCCAGGGGATCTTTCCAACCCAGGGATCAAACCCAGGTCTCCTGCATTGCGTGCAGATTCTTTACCATCTGAGCCATCAGGGAAGCTATAAAAATACTTAAAATACTTAAAAATAACTCTACCAAGAAATGTGTAAGATATTCATAAATGTTTGTCAAACAGATGAAAACTATATAACTTTTTTTTTTTTTTTTAATGGGCTTCGCTGTGGCTCAGTGGTGAAGAATCCACCTGCCAGTGCAGGAGATGCGAGTTCGATCCCTGGGTCGGGAAGATCCCCTGGAGTAGGAAATGGCAACCCACTCCAGTATTCTTGCCTGGGTAATCCCATGGACAGAGAAGCTTTGGTGTGGGCTACAGTCCCCAGGGTTGCAAAAGTCAGACATGACTAAGCAACTAAACAACAACAACATATAACTTTCTAGACTTTTAAATTCCTAACAAATTGATAGAAACCATGTTTCTGGATGGGACGATTGTTTTGTAAATAAACTAAAAATGTGAGGCAGGATCTGTATTCTGTGACATAGCTCTAGTATATCAGAGAACTTAGGCTACAGGAAGTGTCTAAGGAAAAAAGCAGAAAGGGACAATGGAACCAACAGAATTAAGAATATTTAATAATACTTAATTGATGTTAGGGTGGAAGGACTGTTTATGCTAGAAAGTATGACCTAAAGTTAAAAAATTAAAACTTTTGTGTCAATACACACTATTGTAAAAGATTAGCCTAAACTGGGAAAATGTATTTGAAATTTAACGAGATCTTTCAAGACCAACTGAAAAGAAAATAAACCAAGTCAAAAAAAAAGCAAGTGAAGAATAATGAAATTAATTTTCAATAGATAAAATGACTGACTAACATGAAAAATCTTAATTTTTTGAATTCAAGGGCTGTATGATGAAGTAGTAGTGAGAGTCTATTGTCCAGCTGTCTGGTAAAAGTTTGTTAAAAGGATAATTCTCCACATTGCAAAGAATGTGGTAAAATAGGCATATCTCATATTCATGTACAGCTAACAGGAATGAAGAGGGTCTGGGCACTGTGATTGCAGGTCTTTAAGATATTCACAATCCTGTAACCTCAGTGGAAATTTTTTGTTTATTTTCATCTTTTTTTTTTTAAAGTTAATTCCAAGTTCTTAAAATGCAGTGCAGCTAATTCTGCGCATTCTTGTGCTCTTTCAGGCATACACCAGCCAGTTTGTATCTCTTGTGATGTTTGCTCTTATGATGTGTGATGACAGGATCTCCATGCAGGAGAGACGCAAAGAGATCATGCTTGGATTGAAGCGGCTGCCCGGTATGAAGACCCTTACACACACAGTAGTTATTGTCTGAGGGAGTGGGGGATGGGTGAAGCTGTGGCTTGTACCTATTTAGTCAGTAGTATCTTTTTACTTTGTACCTGTTCATTTAAAAACCCCGCACTGATAGCACAGAAGATTAGAAACATTGGTGTTTTACCGATTGTTACCCATATGGGCTGGAAGAAGCACAAGCTGGAATCAAGATTGCTGGGAGAAATATCAATAACCTCAGATATGCAGATGACACCACCCTTATGGCAGAAAGTGAAGAGGAACTAAAAAGCCTCTTGATGAAAGTGAAAGAGGAGAGTGAAAAAGTTGGCTTAAAGCTCAACATTCAGGAAACAAAGATTATGGCATCTGGTCCCATTACTTCATGGGAAAAAGATGTGGAAACAGTGTCAGACTTTACTTTTTTGGGCTCCAAAATCACTGCAGATAGTGATTGCAGCCATGAAATTAAAAGACGCTTACTCCTTAGAAGGAAAGTTATGACCAACCTAGATAGCATATTCAAAAACAGAGACATTACTTTGCCAACAAAGGTCCATCTAGTCAAGGCTATGGTTTTTCCTGTGGTCATGTATGGATGTGAGAGTTGGACTGTGAAGAAAGCTGAGGGCTGAAGAATTGATGCTTTTGAACTGTGGTGTTGGAGAAGACTCTTGAGAGTCCCTTGGACTGCAAGGAGATCCAACCAGTCCATTCTGAAGGAGATCAGCCCTGGGTTTTCTTTGGAAGGAATGATGCTAAAGCTGAAACTCCAGTACTTTGGCCACCTCATGCGAAGAGTTGACTCATTGGAAAAGACTGTGACACTGGGAGGATTTGGGGGTAGGAGGAGAAGGGGACGACAGAGGATGAGATGGCTGGATGGTGTCACCAACTTGATGGACAAGAGTTTGGGTGAACTCTGGGAGTTGGTGATAGACAGGAGTCCTGGCATGCTGCATGCAATTCATGGGGTCGCAAAGAGTCGGACATGACTGAGCGACTGAACTGACCCATATGTTATTATTATATTGTTTAGTATATTGTCCTTTTTTCATAGATTTTGCTAATATTACTTCTTAACAGATTTGATTAAGGAAGTTTTGAGCATGGATGATGAAATTCAGAAACTGGCAACAGAACTTTATCACCAAAAGTCAGTCTTGATAATGGGCCGTGGCTATCATTATGCTACTTGTCTTGAAGGGGCCCTGGTAAGTCTTCTCATTTCCAGTTGTAGTCTGTTGACTCATGAACCTGGCACATAGTCATATTTTCAGACTGAATGAAATAGATGGAACTTTGACAAAAGTGCCTTTATATTTACACATTCTGATTTGTTTACCTTGAGAAAGTGTAACAGAATACTTAATTCAGAAATTGAAAATCAAGGAAGTACACTTCAGCATGAGAACTTGGGTTTAGAAAGTAACTTGGGTTAATGTTTTGTCCACATGTGAATAAAATAAATAATATATTCTCTAGGTGTGAGATTTGAGGTGAAATATGAAACAATTAGGAAAACAGTTACAAAGAAATACGAGTACACTTGTGATAACCTAAAATCTTCAAAAAGTCCTTTTGGAGCTCTAAAATTCCCAGCTGCTTGTTAACATTATAGAAATAATGATCAGTAAATGTATTAGCTCTGTTTGTACATCACAGATCCTTTAATACTGTCTGATAAATAAGACAGGGATTTCCAACAGCAGATATCTTGTGTAATATTTATGTAAGAATGGGTTTTTGAAAAACAGACTGAAGACTAATCTAGTTCTTTCCTCTTAGAAAATCAAAGAAATCACTTACATGCACTCTGAAGGTATCCTTGCTGGTGAGTTGAAACATGGCCCTCTGGCTTTGGTGGATAAGTTGATGCCTGTCATCATGATCATCATGAGAGATCACACCTACGCCAAGTGTCAGAATGCTCTACAGCAAGTGGTTGCTAGGCAGGTAAGTCGGGGGCTACTGTGAGGACACAGGCTGCACGTGCAAGGGATCTTGGTTGCATTACGAGAATCATCCTGAAACCATCCCAACCCTCCCCCCACCCACCCAGGTCTGTGGAAAAATTGTCTTCCACAAAACTAGTCCATGGTGCCAGAAAGATTGGGGACCACTGCCACAGAGCTTCTATTTCCTTGACTTATGCATGAGACTTACCACATGGGATTGTGAGTTTAAATAAGCTTAAATAAGTTTAAATCAGTGTGGAAAATTCTGAAAGAGATGGGAATACCAGACCACCTGACCTGCCTCTTCAGAAATCTGTATGCAGGTCAGGAAGCAACAGTTAGAACTGGACATGGAACAACAGACTGGTTCCAAATCGGGAAAGGAGTATGTCAAGGCTGTACATTGTCACCCTGCTTATTTAACTTATATGCAGAGTACATCATGAGAAACTCTGGGCTGGAGGAAGCACAAGCTGGAATCAAGAATGCTGGGAGAAATATCAATAACCGCAGATATGCAGATGACACCACCTTATGGCAGAAAGTGAAGAACTAAAGAGCCTCTTGATGAAAGTGAAAGAGAAGAGTAAAAAAGTTGGCTTAGAGCTCAACATTCAGAAAACTAAGATCATGGCATCCAGTCCCATCACTGAATGGCAGATAGATGGGGAAACAGTGACAGACTAGTTTTTTTGGCTCCAAAATCACTGCAGATGGTGACTGCAGCCATGAAATTAAAAGACGCTTACTCCTTGGAAGAAAAGTTATGACGAACTTAGACAGCATGTTAAAAAGCAGAGACATTACTTTGCCAACAAATGTCCATCTAGTCAAGGCTGTGGTTTTTCCAGTAGTCATGTATGGATGTGAGAGTTGGAATATAATGAAATCCAACCAGTCCATCTAAAGGAAATCAGTCCTGAATATTCATTGAAAGGACTGAAGTTGAAGCTGAAACACCAATACTTTGGCCACCTGATGCGAAGAGCTGACTCATTTGAAAAGATCCTGATGCTGGGAAAGATTGAAGGTGGGAGGAGAAGGGGACGACAGAGGATGAGATGGTTGGATGGCATCACCAACTCAATGAACATGAGTCTGAGTAAACTCCAGGAGTTGGTGATGGACAGGGAGGCCTGGCGTGCTGCAGTCCATAGGGTCGCACAGAGTCAAGACACGACTGAGCAACTGAACTGATGTCAGTGAGGCCACATTGAATTGAGCAGTGCAAAACATGCATGTTCTCGTGTTACAGCCCTGCCTTTACTTAACCAGTGATCGTGCCTGTGATCTCTTTCCCAGGGACGGCCTGTGGTGATCTGTGACAAGGAAGACACTGAGACCATTAAGAACACAAAAAGAACAATCAAGGTGCCCCACTCAGTGGACTGCCTGCAGGGCATTCTCAGCGTGATCCCTTTACAGCTGCTGGCCTTCCACCTGGCTGTGCTGAGAGGTTATGATGTAAGTGACGGACCACTGTGGAAATTGAGTTTCCTTCCAAATTTTTAGCAATAGAATTTGATAATTCCATCATACATACATCTGTCACCTGTTGTAGTTCCATGGCCCAGTTTTGTCAGTTACATCCTGACATTTTCACACCCATCGAACGTGAAGGAGTTTTGGACAGAAGCTCCACCAGGGGAGATTACCTCCCTGGGGACTCTCCACCTGTTTTCTTTCTGTGTTTCTCAGTGGGGTAGCTATTGGAAATTCTTTGGGACTTCCTCACACATTGAAGGACTCTCAGCATTCCTAGTCCCTCATTCATTGTGACAACCACAGTGACAATCAAAACATTCTACTCTTAACAGTCTCTGTGGCAGTCACTATTATTTTTCTATTAGGACTGCATCACTGCCTCTGAGCTTTAATCTTGAGGGTCCAATTGTACTTACTGTTCCACATTTTCTGAGGGCAGAAAAATGGATTAATCTGTATTTAAAAGATTTTAATATAGATTCAAGTCAAAAGGGCTCCTTCTGCTCAACTTTTGGTTAATCTAAAGAATCTATTCCAAAATCACATATAGCTAAAAATTTACTAAAATGTATCCTTCTATTCTATTTTGTATAAAAAAATAAATATACAGACAGTGAATGCTGAAAAACAAACAAAAACATCACACTCTTATACATTTCTAGTGTCCCGGGAGAGGGATGCCAGCTCATAGAGGACCACAGAAGTTTTCCATGTGCTGAACTGGGTCCTTTGGAATTCTTGTTCTGAATTGATTTCAGGTCGTTTTAAGATGCATTATATTACTATATTTCTAATCGAATTCTTTGTAGTCTCTAGTAAAGATGGTTAATGAACAAGTTGTTTTCTATTTTCATGGGGTTTCTTTGGTCATTTATTTGGCTGTACCAGCTCTTAGTTGTGGCATGCAGGATCTTCTGTTGCAGCATGTGAACTCTCAGTTGGCATGCAGATGGCAAATCAGTTGGCATGCAGCATATAGTTCCTCGAGCAGGGATCAAACCCAGGCCCCTACATTGGGAGTGCAGAGTCTTAGCCCCTGGACCACCAGGACAGTCCCTGTTCTTATGTTTGTATAAGCAAAAATAATTTGTTGATGGCAACTGCCACCCCAGTTTGTATCATCTCTCAAATCTTACTTCTTTTTTTTTGCAGGTTGATTTCCCTCGGAATCTTGCCAAATCTGTAACCGTAGAATAAGGAGCATCTGAAACTGGGCGATTAATCAACACAAGACACCTTTGTATTTAAAACTTGATTTAAGATATCACCCCTTTAAGCCTTTTTTAGTAAATCCTTATTTATATATCAGTTATAATTATTCCATTCAATTTGTGATTTTTGTGAAATTACCTCATATTTTTCCAGTGATTTGTGGGGGAGTTTGAATAGTGGAATCTATGTTGGTATCGGTATCAGAGAGATTTAGCTCTCATTTTCTTTAAAGGATGCTGAGAGTTGGATTTTGGGACCCTCCACTTCAAACTGAAAGGATTGTGTGTTATTAAAATAATTGGCATTTGTTTCAGCATACATTGACATTTCATTCAGGCCAATGAAAGTGTGTTTAATTGGAATATTTAAAGCCGGTGACAGTGTACTTGGATATTTAATTAAGGTTTTGCTAAGTTATAAAGAAAAAATTCCATGATTATTGAAATTTATTGTTTTGTTTTTAAATCAGTCTATGAAACTTAAAAACTGAAAACTTCTTCATGGGATTTCTAAGTTAATCTTAGTCTCTCAGATTTATTGCCTGTTATCTGTAGATCAAGGTTTCTTAGGAAGCTAAGAAGTATAGTAGTGCATTGGTTTTCTCCAGCTCTTAACAGAGAATGCTTGTGCAATTTCATAGCACAGACTTTAAATCTGAGCTGCTTTGAACAGCTGACAATATGATATTAAATTTGAAGATGGGATACAGATAAGTTGGATATCCTACTTCTTGTTTTTTTTTTTAATCGCCTAAAAATGGTTTTGGTTTCCTTGTATCTGTAGTTTCTTTTTAAAAATTACTGCTGAAGGACATTCTATCTTGTTCTTTGAAATCACCACAGAGAGTTGCTATCAAATATGTCAAATACTGATGTTCAGAATTCTCTTCAGTTTTGTCCCAGAGAAGAATTCCTTACAGTTAATTTTAACTTCCCTTTACTGCTTTGTTGAATCAAACTCTAGTACCTTCATGCCAATTTGGAAACTCCTTGCAGTTATTTGGAAGATTTGCAAGTCTTTTGACTAAAATTTGGCTAAATGTATATGATGGGCTAAAATTAGAAAAAGCTATCAGCTTTACAGTGATAGTAGTGAAGGATTATATAAAATTTTTAGTATTACTTTCTAGGTATTTTTCTCTCTGAATATTCTGTGTTTTACCCCTGAAATATACTTAGGAATGAAGAAAATATAAATATAAAAGTGATATTGAGGTGCCTTTAGCTGGCTAGTGTCAGAAATGGAAACTTAACAACTTAGATTAAAAAATTTAGAGTAGAATACTAGTTTGACACCCAAAAAGTTGTGAATAATAATTTCTTCACGGAGCTTTCTAGCAACATCTTGGGCATCACAGGGCAGTGTGTTTATGTTTTGGTTAAGTCCTTTTCCTTCAAAAGTTTTCATTTTTAAATTGCAAAGGTAATTAGCCTAATAAAGTTAGCTGAGCCTTTCCCATTTTCTGTGTTTGAACTCTAGTAGCTGTTGTCAGAGAAGCATAGAATTCTGCCTTGTGTTAGCGTTAGAGAAAGCACTGGCATATTTTGAGGTAATTCAGAAAGACTCTTAGATTGAGACTAGAAACCTGTTTTTAAAATAGGATTATTATTCATGTCATTATATAGCTACTGCAGGTATAAATTTATCTATTTTAATTGTTTGTAATATTATTTTGTGTAGGCCTGCTAGTTTTAGTCTGTGTGTAGTGTCATCCTTAACTATGTTATTTTAGCATTTTTATGCACATGATTTGTATGGATTTGTAGCATTTCTGAAGTTCAGATTAGCTTTCTAAGTGAAACTGATATGTGAAGTCAGTCATTAGTTTTCAGTCTGTTTCCTCTCCCTCTTTGTGTGTGTGTGTTTGTGTGTGTGTGTGTGTGTCTTTCTCTCACAGACACACACAGATACACTTCAAGCTAGGATAAGTTCTAAACCAAATCTCAAAAACCAGTAGTAAGAAAAAAGAAGTGGTATTTTCCAAACAAACATCGTTTTTCTTCCCTACCCCTTATTCTTGCTCCCTACACTGTTTAATGTAGTGATTTTTAGATGCTTTTATGAATTATGAACACAAAATAATGTAATGAGGCAAACTGCTAGTAAGTGTGGATGCTCAGATAAAACCAATGTAATAAGTATAAGAAAATCATTTTTGGGGAAAGATATTCTACAAAAGGAGTCCTTCATATAAGAAATTCTTTCTTGTAATACATTTAAAATTAAATTCACTTTTGTATAACTTAGTACTCTTTACCCAGGCCATGAATCCTTTTTAGGCCAAGGATCATGTTAGCATCTGACACGTGGCACAGTAAATGATTGTTACTTTGACATCAGTCAGCTCTTCTGTCTGTTTAAATCACCTATGCCATAGGAATAAATAGTTGAAGGAAAGTTAATGTTAACTGTCTTTGGCTTGTTATAACTCTGTCAACAGTGTATTATGTGAAAGTCACTGTGCCAGAAACTGAAAAATACATCCTGTTTAAAGTCCACTTGTCTCCTTGAGTACTTACCGCTCCTGGAGACTAGGATCATTGGAAGGTACAGGGTGAGAGAGTGGAAAAATGGAGTTGAGCTTTTAAATGTTGGGAGTGAATTTGTTCATTGAAATGATGGTTCAGGTTTTGGTGTATATCATGTTCCTAAGAGGTGAAGTGCATTTTGCAGAGTTAACTGTTACCACAGGCTATAAATCCATGTGTCTGTAGTACTGTAAGGAACAGCAGTTGTTAGATACAAGGTGAAAACAAGCAACACAACTAAAAGGGAACTGACACAGGTGACACGTAGGTGAGACTGTTGATTAGAGAGCTAATAAAGATTTTCTTTAAGGTTCTTAGAAAGATGTTTCTGAGATGATACTGTCTTAACCTTTTGAATACAGATCTCTTGACCTGAGTTAATTATGAGGATGAGAGGAAAGGAACCCCTTTAGCTCCTTGGTTATATTCCTTTGACATATTTCTAGTAACTCTTGAAAGAGGGAAAACTATGTGAAATGTTGACTTCAGCAAACATATTTTAAGAAGTCCTTTGGGTTCAGTTTCCTTTGTCTCTCTCTCTCTTTCTAATTAGGCTATATACTATAGCAGTAAAAGGGAAAGACTGAGGTTAATTATTATATGCTACAGCTTAAGTGATTTTTCTAAAGAGAACAATGTCATTGAAAGTGTTTATTTAAAAAGAAATCACAGCTCACATTGAATTTATGAAGGCCAAAGAAATTGAAGGGAATGGTAAAGGTAGATAAAAAAGTGTTATATCCACATATTTAATAGATTTTTTTTATATTGGAATACCAGGTAGTATTTTACCTGTGAAAATGTATTTCAGATTACTTTGTTTTCTTGTGTTAGAGCCTCAAGTTAAAAATTGTAACAATTAAATCATTTTTTCCCCCGGAGTATTTAAAGATTGTTAATATGACAGTGTTTCTCTAGCTTGACGAATTTAACTCTCTTTAGATCTGTGATGATAACCAATAGGATGGATAGTACTAGCTTTGAACTGATAGTATCCGCAGTTAAAATAAAATCATAGTTAACTAGCAAAACTGTCAAGTTATGCCATATTAACTTGTGAGTCTGTAATAACTTGATATCAATGTTATGGAATATACGATAAATAATGGCTAATGAGAACTTTTTAAGAAATCTTAAATTACCTTTCTTACTATACTAGTTTTCAGAATGAATATAAAAATGATCCTATTAGCCTTTTAAAACTGTTCTGCAGTAGAAATTTTTTTTTTTTGCTTAAATAAAACTTTTCATATTTGTTTAAGTTATATTTCTTTTGAGCTGGAAGTTTTAGAGTCATCCTGGCTTTGTTTCAGTTTTCTGTTCTTTAAGATGAATGTTTAGTTTACTGAGCCACTTAGTCATTTCTTCCTCATGTCTTCTCAGTCTAATGACTATTTCTGAACTGTGAATAAGTTACCCAAATCTTGCTGCGAATTACATTTTTAAGCAGTTTGCCAATATTTGAAGTATATACATGTTTGTTGTTGTGTTAAAGATTGTATTGTACTAAGATTGTAGCCAATGTTGTCAGTAAACATTTTTGATGCTAAAAGTTTATTCATCACTGTTGCTTTTAAAAAGAAGAAATATTACATTATATTCAAAAGTCATGTCTTCACTCCAACTTCCCAATTACTTTAAAAAGGATCATTAGATAAAACAAAGGCTCTACTTTTTCTGATGTTATGCTCTGTAAATATTATACTTACTCAAGTCTTTTAGACTTGTGTGTTTCCAGCACATTTACAGGGTATACAGTGATCAGCAACTTTAAGTTGTTGATAGTTGCAAAAGAAGGGTGTTTAGGATGGGTGAATAGTAAAATAACATAGACTCCAAATCTAAAGTTTCTGTCATATCTGGCAGTCTATTAATTGTAGAACAAAGAGTCCTTTTACAGGATCCTTTGATAAACAGCAAGCTAAAAATCTCTGTCCCTAGTGCTTACAGCACTTGCTGTGTTTTGCAGGAGACAGAGTTATGCCCAGCGTGGTTTGAATGAATGGATATGCTGTGTTGCCTTCCCATAGAATTGAGCCCAATCTTTCATCTCTCTTTTGCTCTGTGTTGCTCTGCAGCAAAGCCCAGGGCTGCCACACCAGCATGAATCATTTTTTCCACAGGCCACATTTTTTACATAAAATTTAGCTTTACTTCTAGTGAAAAGTTTTCTTTAAATCCTCTTCAATTCACTATCAGTAAGTATTTACTGAGTACTTTTAAAGGCCAAGAAATAATTTCCCTAGAAATTACGAGGCCACTTTTCATTGGAGTGGATTTAAGGAAAAATAAGTTCTTTAATTTTTTGGATGAGTGAAAGAAGTCTTTATTAAGTTTCTCTCATTATCCATGGTTAAACTGTTCTATCTCACTTCAAAAAATGACGTAGAAGCTTTATTAGCTAGCTTTAACAAGCATCCCAGAGATCAAAACTAATCTTGTAATAATATAAGAAAAGTTGCCAGGTTATAGGTCATTTAACCAGACAAAATTTATTACTGTCTTTTTGGTTAGCATGTATACAGGAGATTTTTCCCACAGTTGAAAAGACATGTTTGTGATCTTCATATTAACATGATTCATTGACTCAAACACCAAAGTTCACACATGTATTTTTTCATAAAGAATGCTGTTATGCAGCCACATTTCCTTTTCCGTATTTCAAAAAATATTTGAATATGGAGCATGGATATGTAATTGAAATATGGAATAAAAAGTGGAGCTTGTAAGCAATTGGAGAAGTGCTCTCTGGATAAAATGGTAGCTATTTCCTTCCCATTCATTTATCAGTCTGCCTTTATATATGTTTATAAAAAGTAAAAAACTTTTACTGTTAGGAGGAAAGCAATTGGCATGGTTTCATATGTTTTTAATTTCTGTTGTGTAGTGAGTATTGCATTATTTCCAACAATGCAAGTAAGTTATATTGTGGAACTCACAGCAATTGTACACCCGGGGGATCTTTAGGGGTTAATTTTTGCCTCTGTCACTCAGCTTTGTATGTTTTGAAATGGAGATAAATACTGTGTGGTCTTCGAAGGAAAATGGCCAAAATTCCCAAAGCTTGTAATATAAGTAAATACTCATTGAGAGTTCTAGATCCATTGTACCTAAAAGGCAAATGATCACGTGTTCTTAACTAATGTGTTCTTAATTTGTGAGACCCAAATGTTGATTTCCATTAATTTTAGATTGTCATGCAATAGCCAAGCTTCAAAGGTCTAGATTTGTCAGCATCACTACAGTTTCTGCAAACAGCCCCTTTGAGGTGACACTGTTGTTGGCATTAGGAAAAGCCAGTGTGGCAACAGTCAAGGATGTTTTACTATGGCAAGTTCAATGTGAGATGGACTCATTAGAAAACTTTGTCTTCAAAGAATGCCCCACACTGGGATGGAAAATAGTCTGAGACAATAAAAACCAGTTTCTAGGTAAGCAAAATTGCATTAAATTCAAGTTTCTTTCTGTGTTAGACTTGAATGTATCTAGCTAGTGTGATTTATGGGGGCTTTTGGTGGGGTTTTTTCCCCCTATTTGCTTTGTGTGTAGAATTGTTTTGAAATACTGAGTATATTTGCTTTGAATTTTATCTCTTTCTGTTTTGTATTCATCCTTTGAATAAAATTGTAAATCCAATATTGATTTTATTCTTAATTTACTTTTACCGCTGCTGTGGAAAAACCAAGGAACTGTGGGAGATCTTTGTAGGTTTTCTGTCTGAAGTTCTTGGTTATTAACTTGGAATCGTGTGTTACTGAATTTCAAAGCATTTCTTTCTTTGAAAGAAACAATTTTAAAACTTATTCATATAGATTGTCTCTTTTTGTGCTTTAAGTGAAGTGGAAAATATATACTGGTCTCTGAAAGCAGAATTGACTTTACTGGTACAACATTAATAATTTAAATACTTTTGAGTTGTTATCTTGGCAGAAAAGACAGGTTTATATCAATTTATTTGCAAATTCCTGAGATTCCCCAAGATAGAGAAAAGTTAGCTGCCTTATGGAATTACGGAATAAAAAATGGAGATTGTAAACAATTGGAGAAGTGCTCTCTGCATAGAACTGTAGTTATTTTCTTCCCATTTGTTTATCAGTCTGCCTTTGTATATGTTTATATTAGTTAAACATTGGTCTCTTCAGTGTGATGTTCTGAAGTTAATGGTTCTCAACTTTGTTTGGGCTTAATATGCTGAAACAAAATAGGGGCTGCTCTGAGAATGTTGATAGTCACCCTATCAGAAGATGGAGCTGATATTTAATGGTAATATTTTAAAAATTAAAGATCTATAATGGCTTAGCTTGTGCTCAAATAGGATGCCTGAAAATTGGATCAATATTTAAATGGATAATCTCTTTACAAAGTTTAACAGCCAACTGTTGCTTTCTTGTCCATCTTACCTTATGTTATCCAGTGTACTGGGTACACCAGATATACAAATCATATGAGAAAGACCTAAGGATAAATGGGCTTTCCTTATAGCTCAGTTAGTAAAGAATATGCCTGCAATGCAGGAGACCCGGGTTCGATTCCTGGGTTGGGAAGATCCCCTGGAGAAGGAAATGGCAATCCACTCTAGCATTCTTGCCTGGAAAATCCCATGGACAGAGGAGCCTGGCAGGCTACAGTCCATGGGGTCGCAAGAGTCAGACATGACTTAACAACTGAACCACCACCAAGGATAGATGAGCTCAGCATAAACAAGATATATCTCTGTGCCTGAGCCCATGACTGCCATAGTAGTTGGCTAGTAAAATACTGGCTGACCTAAGTTATACTCTAAATAGCATTTTCCCTCTTATTTTTTCTTTCAATGTCTTTGCTTGCTCAATTAAAGTTTGGTCAAGAAATCATAAATCACTACTGGCATTTCCAGTAAGAAAGGATTTAATATGAGAATTGGGTTTACACAGGCATTAGGTCTGAGAAATGCAGATCAGGGAGGAAACAAATCTGCAGGAATTGCAGGGGACTTCTGTTGGTGATCTCAGTTGTCCATAGCACTGGGGTGAGTTCTCGGAAAGATGCTTGGAAGATAATGGCAAGTCCCGCATTAGCTGTCTGATGCTCATTAGTCTGTTTGCAATTGCCATTGGAGAATATTATTTGTCCTTTTCTTTTTCCTTCCAAATTGTGTTCAAATGATTCTCACTGGAGAAATCGAATGGGATATCTGTGTACAAGTATTCAGTAGGAGGGAGAATTTAGAAGGGTGGGTATAGTATATATAGAATATTCAACAGATGTTGTCCATCACAGTTCACCCTTTGGAATACACGGTGTCTTTACTTAACCCTTGTATCCATATTTAAGTTTCCAGAAAACAAAAAGAATATCATGATTCTGCCTGATATGCAGCAACTATCCCTGTTGAAATAAAGATGTTCTCAACTTCTTCCCAGGAAGAGATACATTTCGTGAATTTCTCTGTCCATCTCTGTGTGATGTTTTTCTTTATCTGTAAAAACAATCCTCCTTGATATAAAAGTCTTATATAGTCTTAAGTGGAATAATTGGAAGGAGAAAGGAGAAAAGTTGATTAATTATATAAATATATATATATATCTCTCTCTCAAGGAAAAACAGTATACATTGCTACTAAGTCCCTTATTTGTATAAAAGTCCATAGTTCTATTATATAAATACATGCATGCAGATACTTACTTACAAATACGTACATTTTCTCTTCCATTACCTGTTTTGTGCTTCCTTAGCTCTCACCCAGCACTCAGGTAGTTGTGATATTTGCCAGAACCTTTTGCTTCTCTCCTTAAACCTCTTCCTCCCACCCATTCTTGTACTTAAGCTAGGGGCCTATATGTGAAAAAGATACCAGCAAGAATTTCTGACAATATGGTAGATTAGATGACCTGAGGAACTTCCTAGGACAAATTTTAATGCTGTATAAAAGTGCAAAAAACCCACATTTCCTTTATATAGTTAAATTAGTTGTTAAGAAGAAGAAAAAAAGGAATTCTAAGACACAAAAGGTAAGACAAATACTGAAGCTGATAGTTAGACTAGGAGAGGGGGGCATTGGTTAATATCTTGCTGACTACATCGTTCAGTTTTAATGGGTTGCATATGGGAGATGGGAAACTAAGCCATGGGTTGGAGAAAGGTGGGAAATCAACCAAAATGGAAAATGACATGTTTGGTAAAAGAGTAAATTAGGAAATAAAATTGTCAGAGTTATTGTGAAGAAAATGCAGGCCTCAACTGAGGGTTGTGGATGAGAGAGAAATCTGCCATGAGAATCCCATGGGAATTCTTACCACAGCTAATCTCCACGTAGGCTTTGTGTAGAAGTTTGCCGTACCCGTATGTCCTAAAAAGCCTCAAACTGAGTTTCTTTCACGGTGATTCCGAGTTGATGGAGTCCCAGGAAGCAACTCCAAATCCTTGCTGGAGGAGTGTGCTTTACCACAAACCACAAAGCATTCCCACTAGTATTCCAAGAAACAAGCTCAAATCCAAAATCACAAACATGCAAGAGAAGAAATTACAAATGGCAAAATCAAACCTTCAAAGGTTGCAGAAATTGGAAGTATCAGAAGCAATGTGGGAATAAGACAATTATGTATGTATGACAAAAGAATAAGAGAAAATAATGTCAAGGCAGAGTTCAGGACTAAAAATGAGATGTAGTAATTGAAATTAGAATGGATAAATAGACATAATTGAAGAGAAAATTAGGGAACTCAAAAGAAGGTCTGGAGAAGGTTTGATGAAGCAAAGAGTTATAGAAAACGAATCAAAAGTCAAAGCTTTTCAGAGAATGTCCTAGACCAGATTAAAGGCAAGTTATGGAATTTAGGGAGCCCCCAAAATCCAAAGCATTAGAAGAAATTCCATTCTTAGATACATTGTTTCAAAACCACAGAAAAAGAGACCTTAAAAACAATTAGAGATAAGTTAAATAAGCAGGGTGACAATGTACTTGTCAGCCTTGTCATACTTCTTTACCAATTTTGAACCAGTTCATTGTTCCATATCTGGTTCTGTTGCTTCTTGACCTGCATACAGATTTCTCAGGAAAGAGGTAAGGTGGTGTGGTATTTCCATTTCTTTAAAAATTTTCCACAGTTTGTTGTGTTCCACACAGTCAAAGGCTTAGTCAATGAAGCAGAAGTAGATGTTTTTCTGGAATTCCCTTGCTTTCTCCATGATCCAGTTTGTGCTGGCAATTTGATCACAATTTGATCAATTTGTGCTGGTTCCTCTGCCTCTTCCAAACCCAGCTTATACATCTGGAAGTTCTCAATTCACATACTGTTGAAGCTTAGTTTGAATGATTTTGAGAATTACCTTGCTAGCATGTGAAATGAGTGTCACTGTGCAGTAGTTGGAACATTCTTTGGCATTGCCCTTCTTTGGGATTGGAATGAAAACTGACCTTTTCCAGTCCTGTGGACATTGCTGAGTTTTCCAAATTTGCTGGCATGAGTGCAGCACTTTTCACAGCATCGTTTAGGATTTGAATTAGCTCAGCTGGCATTCCATCACCACTAGCTTTGTTTGTAGTAATGCTTCTGAAGGCCCACTTGACTTCATACTCCGGGATGTCGGTCTGTAGGTGAGTGATCACACCATTGTGGTTATCCAGGTCTTTAAGATCTTTTTTGTATAGTTCTGTGTATTCTTGCCACCTCTTCTTAATATCTTCTGCTTCTATTTGGTAATTACCTGATGAGACATAAGTTAGATTATCTCACCCTATTCTCCGTGCCTCTCTCATCCTCTCAGGTGTATTTTCCGTCTTTTTGTCTCTCTGTTAATCATTCCAAATGATTTCTTCTAATCTGTTTTCTGGTTCACTAGTTTACTCTTATCTGTGTCTAATTTGTTTTGAAGGCAATTCTTTGAGCTTTGTTTTTAAACAACTTTATTAAGGAATACTTTATATACCATAAAGGGCTTCCCTGTTAGCTCAGTTGGTGAAGAATCTGCCTGCAATGCAGGAGACACTGGTTTGATTCCTGGGTTGGGAAGATCTGCTGGAGAAGGGATAGGCTACCACACTCCACTGTTCTTGGGCTTCCCTTATGGCTCAGCTGGTAAAGAATCTGCCCACAACGTGGGAGACCTGGGTTCAACCCCTGGGTTGGGAAGATCCCCTGGAGAAGGGATTTCAATATTGTGGCCTGGGGAATTCCATGGACTATACAGTCCATGGGGTTGTAAGGAATTGGACATGACGGAGCAATTTTTACCTTATATACCCATAAGTTTTATCCCTTTTTACTGTAGAACTGATAAGTTTTTGTGAATTTATGGTTGTGTAACAAACATCACATTTCAGTTGTAGAATATTTTTATGTCCCCAGAAAGTTCCTTTGTGCCTGATGACAGTCAAGCCACTGACTTTTAAAATTTCAATGATTTTTCTCTCTCTCTTTAAATACTTAATATTTATCATAAATATATTTTTATAATATTTAATACAAATATATGCATATTTAGCATAATTATATACACATGTATATATATGTGTGTGTATATATTTATACATTTACTTTTTGGTTATTTTTCAACTTTGGTCATTGTTTTCCTTCAAGCTTTTTTCCACCTCATTTTTACTTCTTTAAACATGATGTGGAAATTATTTTTAAGTCTATGCCTGATATTTCCAGTATCTGGATAGTCTGTTGTTTCTGCTGATACGCACTCCTAATGATTTATTTCTTTCTGTGCTTTGTTCATTTTGACTGTGAGTTCCCCAGTGAATTACTTTTGGGAATTCTTTGAGTCCTAGGTTGAAGATGCCTTCCTTCAGAGAAGTTTTGCATTTATTTCTGTGAGGTGCCTCAGACTCTACCAGTTCAGAATTTTGCTTTCTACATTCATGGTTTGAGATTTTTTGCTATCGAGTGATGTGAATTTGGGGCTTAAATGTGCACAACTGTCACTCCTAAAGGACTTGATTGGTATCTGGTCAGCACTGATTCCCAATACAATTTTACAAAGAGAGACTACCACATCTTCCTTAGAGACATGTCTCCTTTTAGACCTTGGGGAAGTAGTTCTTGAATTTTAGTGTGCTAAGAAGCCTATTAAACAGTGCAGATTCTCAGGTCAACAGCAGGGACTGTTGATTCAGTGAGTAGAGTTGCAGCCCAGGAATCTGCATTTCTAACAATCACCAAAGATAATCTGGCTATAAGCAGCCGAGATCCACACTTTGAGAACCATCACCCTTAGATCTCATAGCTTCATTGGATCCATTGTACAATCTTGAGCAAGAGTGTATGTGAGCATGGCTGTCTCCCTGGAGGAAAACATTCATTACAATGTTCAGTAACCATTTATCTTTTTATATGCATGGGCTGACCTACTTAAGTCTATTCTTTGACCATGGTACAAGAGGGAGCATTCTGTCCTCCTGCAGATCTGATTCTGAGTGAAATAAGAGAAAAAGTACCTTGTATATTGTGGTTTCGTGATTTATAATAGATATGTATTGTTTAGTCTCCGGCACAGAGCTCCTAAAACACTTGGAATTTCCTGAGTGATGAGCATCATAAGATGCTCTTGTATTAACGAGGTGACTTTAGAAAAACTTCTGGTCACCTCAGGATGGTAGTTGGTGGCCAACCACAGGATTAGAGGGTTAGAATTTTTAGTCCCATCCTCTGATTTCCAGGGAGGGGAGAGGGGCTGGAGGTTGAAACAGTCAACAGGGCCAATAACTTAATCAACCCTGCCTCTGTGATGAAGCCTCTGGAAAACCCAAAAGGATGGTGTTTGGAGAGCTTCTGGGTTGGTGAACACATGGAGATGCTGGGAGAGCATAGGAGCTCCATGTCCCTTCCCCATACCTTGCCTTGTGCATCTCTTCTATCTGGGTGATTCATATTCTTTGATAGTCTTTGTAAATCAGTAACCTGGTGGGGAAGCAGGTTTCCCGAGTTCTGTGAGCTGCTCTACCAAATTACCTGAACCCCAGGAGGAGTCCCAGATGGCACTAGTGGTAAAGAACCTGCCTGCCAATGCAGGAGATGTAAGAGACGCAGGTTTGATCCCTGGATCAGGAAGATTCCCTGGAGGAGGGCACGACAACCCACTCCAGTATTCCTGCCTGGAGAATCCCATGGACAGAGGAGCCTGGAGGGTAACAGTCCATGGGGTTGCAAAGAGTCAGACACAACTGAAGTGACATTATGTATGCATGCAAGGAGGAGTCATGGGAACTCTGATTTATAGCCAATGAGAAGCATAGGTAATACCTTGGGTTTGTGATTGGCATCTAAAGTCTTGTGGGATTGAGCCCTTGTCCTGTGGCCTCTGATACTCTTTCTGACTAGATAGTGTCAGAAATGAATTAACTGCTTGGTGGTGTGGGGAACACCCCTGCTCCCACATTGGAGTTGGTATCAAATTATTAATATAGTTATTCTGGCACTAGTTATAAAGAACCTGCCAGCCAATGCAGGAGACATAGAGATGTGGGTTCGATCCCTGGGTCAGGAATATCCCCTGGAGTAGGGTATGGCAACCCAGTTCAGTATTATTGCCTGGAGAATCCTATGGACAGAGGTGGCTGGTGGGCTACAGTCTGTAGGGTCACAGAGAGTTGGACATGACTGAAGTGACTTTGTACACACACATTCAAATATTTACCACACTGAAGAAAGTAATGATGTAGAAGGTTTCATTTATGCAGACAGGTATTTAGTTCTTTTTTTCTTGCAGTTCATGCAGTTCTAAGCAGAGAACTGCAGTTCATGCAGAGCTCCCCAGTTCATGAAGAGCTAAGCAGAGGCTTCATTTTCTTGGTGTGACACTTGGATTGAAACACACCAGCAGAAGCCAGTCTGCCCTTCTCTAAAAGTAATTTTTGGCTCCCATATACCCTTGGCTGAGTTGGAAGTGTATGAATTGAAGCCTGAGTTGAGATCGAAAAGAGGGTGAATTGAGGTCATGAAGCTCTTAAACACTTATTACCTGAGAAAATATCTATAAAAGGACTTTTAATCCTATAATGTATATAACATATGTAATATATGTAACATATGGAAGGGGAAACTTACCAGAAATGTGAATGAGAAGTAGGTAATACAGAGAGAAGGTATTACTTATTCTCTATTAAATTAAGAACTTTAAAGAGTAAGCAAAATTGTAGTAAGCCAGGTTTAAAAAAAAAAAGAGAGAAATCTAAAATGTGACCAAACTTAATAAATAACTGTGTGTTGCAACCTCACTGTATCTCTCAGACCCGGTTTCCTGGTGTATCAAGGAGAACATTTCAGGTAAAAGCCAAACGATGCTCAATCGTAAATCCACTTGAAAATAATAAAGTTCTTGATTCCAGTTAATTTCCCTTTTATATTATCAATACCCCAGAAATGGCTACCCAGTCCCGTACTCTGGCCTGGGACATCCCATGGACAGAGGAGCCTGGCAGGCTACAGACCATGGGATCGCAAAAGAGTAGCCATTAATGAGCGACTAACACTTTCTGTCCTTTTGAAAACTGGAATGTGGAATGCAATGTGGCAAATGTTAAGAAGTGGGAAACGCTGTTGGAAAATAATCTGATGTCAATGTACTTTTCTCCTGGAGTAGAGCAATCCTTTCCCTCAGGGCTTGGGCCCAGACCATCAGCCTCAGGCGGGCAGATGGAGAGGGTGGATGTCACTGCTGCATTCTCTAAAGGTCTCTCCTGTTGGAGAGATTGGAGTTCCCCACTTGAGTGTAAGTAGGTCAGACATGTTGGGACATGTCTGAACTGGTAGGCGGGGCCCCCAGATGCCTGTTTGGGTGAAGGCCTGAGCAGCCTCCTGTGGATTAGACTGGATGCTTTGACCTCAGTCACTGGAGGGAAGGGTATCCTGAGACACGCCAGGCGCCACCACTTGGACTGGCCATTGGATATGTGGCTGGGTTCTTTGCATGGCAGGGACATCTTCTGCTACAAACGTTAGTAAGATAATCAGACAGTGGGCACAGTAGCCTGGTTTGATGTGTGTTAATTGAGCAGAACATCAAGGGATGCAAGGGCTTCTCTGGAGTTCCCCCACACATCACTGGGTCCCCTGACTTCCAGGGAGAGCACAGAGGTGGTGGGGGCCCTGTGGACACCACCGGGGGAGAGGCTGCACTGTCTCACACTGGATTTGTTCAGGGGCACCTCTAAGTACACCCCTTAAGATGCTCTGTGAGCAGGTAGGAGAAAGACCCAGAATACGGGTTACAGCTGCCTGTATGTTGTTATTTCATTGGTCCTGCAGGCTTGTGGGGCCCAAGGAAACTTTGGTTACATAAAAAAGGAAAAGCATACTGTAACTGGCAAACAAAATCTGTGTGTGTGTGTGTGTGTGAGAGAGAGAGAGAGAGAGAGAGAGAGAGAGAGAGAGAGAGAGAGAAAGAGAAATGAGCTTTCATTTAGAAGCTTTGGACGTGGTTGCAACCAGTTCCCCCAATACTTTTTAAATGACATTTTCTGAGCCTGGAAACCCAGCAGGCAAATCATGGAATTTTGGCTGGGGATGTTTTTAAAAAATGTAGGCTAGCAGTGAAAAAGGAGGCGGGAATTTGGCTGGGAGGCTTTAGGCTGTAAACCAAGCAGGGTTACCATGGTGGTGCTTCTACTGTTTATATAAACAAAGGTTTTTCCTGACAAACATACTTCATATTTAATAATCTTCAATCCACAGGGGCCTCTTCTCTTTGCGTGTAGCTAGTTCAAGCCATTTGGACTTGAGTAGAATTTTATTATTTTGGGAGGCTGTTTTCAGGCACCCTATACACTTTAAAAATTAAGCGTTGAGGACTTCCATCTTGAAGTATAAGGGTGAGAGGGGTCTAATGATTGGAAGAGAGATTAATCTGCAATATGATAATGTCAAACAGGCTTCTCGTGGATCTAAAGTCTATAGGACCAGCCTCCACTGAGCCCTCCGAAGAATCGACTGCCATTTTAATTCAGCTCATGTGTCTGACAAAACGCGTACTCCACCCCCCTGACTTCTCAGTCTCTCTTAAGAGCACCGAGTCCCCCTAGTCAACTCTGCTTCATGCTGCCATTGCCCAAGATGGAACCCGCATCCAATCATATGTAAAGTTGTAACAAGCTCCTGTATTGTAAGAGGACTCATTTGGTTATTAGTAAAGAAAAATCCTACTTTTTTGAACTGAAGCACAAAAGGGGATTTATTGGTTCATGTAACTGCAAAGGCAGGGGTAGATCTGGCCTACACACCCATGTCTCCAGAGGGCCCCGGTTCTGGTACATCAGACATTGCTTGCTCCTCGGAGACTTTAGGTGGACTTAGTCTTTCTAGAAACTTTTTTTCTTTTTTTTGGGCTGCACAGAAACTGTAGTTTCTGACCAGGAATTGAACCTGGGCCCTTGGCAGTGAGACCGTGGAGTCCTAATCACTGGACCACCAGGGAATTACCCAGTCCTTCTAGAAATCAGGACTTCTAGAAATAAGGAATGAGATAAGGAACTTAAAGAGCGCTTTCAGGCATCCTTTTCCCAAGACCATGAAGTGATCAGGAATCTCTGAAAGCCTCTGGGTAAAGAAAGCCGTTTGCCATTTTTCTCCCCCCTGAACATCTGGACACTTGCTCTGAGCAGCCTATGGGCTCAGAGCAGCTTCTTCAGGTGTCTCGTCATGGCCCTCTGGAATCTCCAAAGCCTGCAGGGACCACCGGCTTCTGGGCTGTTGCCCCTTCCAGAGTTTCCCTAATAAACTGGTTCCATTCCAGGGGCACCAAAGTGCATGATGCCTGTACACATGGCACGAGGGTTCCAGAGACCCAGATGAACCCTGGTGATGTCCCCTGGGCATCTCCAGGACCAGCCAACCTGGGGTCCATCCATTAGCTTCATGACCCCAACTGCAGGGCCCCTAACAACTACAGGACCTCTGGGTTCCCTGCTACTCCCGGTGACATAGGAATTTTGCTCAGGTGTTTGGGAAAAGCCCACTTGTAGGTCTTCTGCCAGGTCTGGGTTGGATGTCTGCCTCGCTTTTCACGCCCTCTCCTAGGGCCATGCCTGGCCACCCCAAAGGTGCACCTTTGAGGCACCACAGGGCTCAGTTCCTGGAGTGGATGGGGCTGGGATGACACACCACGATGTCCACTCTCTCACCCTTGGCTCCACCAAGAGCCATCTCCTTCTCAAGATTCTTCTCCATCGAGTGTCCCATTCCCCTCTCCCCGATCCTATTCCTCCAGGCTTCCATACTCACTACTTGTTATTTTAATGGGGAACAAATGATGCACAAAGAGATCTCCAGATTCCAGAGCTGGTTGGTGACCACTGGGCTGGGATCCAGGTGTCCTCATTCTCTGCTTTTTTCTTTTATAACAAAACAAAACAAAAGACACAGTGCAAATATAGCTGGTGTGTTAGTTCTGACAGTCTAATTTGAGAACTTTGGGGGATGCCAGTGTAATTACAGTGTCGGGGCTATTGGCACCAGGGCCCTAGCAGATAGTGGCTGAAGGCAACACCAGACCCTGATGCTGGGAAAGACTGAAGGCAGGAGGAAAAGGGGATGACAGAAGATGAGATGGTTGGATGGCATCACCGACTCAATGGACATGAGTTTGAGCAAGATCCGGGAGTTGGTGATAGACAGGGAAGACTGGCGTGCTGCAGTCCATGGGGTTACAAAGAATCGGACATGACTGAGTGACTGAACTGAACTGAAGGCAACATCAACTTGGTCTGAAGACAGTGGTTGATGCTCAGAGAGAAAGGACAAGCTTCGAGTAAAGTGGCCTCTGAGAGGGCCTCTACTGGCGCTCCGAACTGAGAGTACTGGGAAGAGACGGAGATCAGTGGGTGGCGAAAGGGCCACCTTGATAAGAGAAAATAGTGGACGTCACAAAGGGGCTCCCAGGGGTTTGTTAAACTAATTTGGTTGAAACTTGTCGGGGTCCACAGTACTCACAATTCTGCAAGTGAGGCCGAACCAGAAAAATGCTGTTCTGTGCTGTTACTGCGATCCTCTTGTACCTGCTTCCAGGTAGATGTGATCAGGAGGAAGCAGAGGGTGACTCAAACGTACAGAACCGAGAAGTTTTGTTCAGTTCAGCTTACTCTCTCAGACTCATGTCAGACTCTTTGCGACCCCATGGACTGCAGCATGCCAGGCTTCCCTGTCCATCACCAACTCCCAAAGCTTGCTCAAACCCATGTCCATCGAGTTGGTGATGCCATCCAACCATCTCATCCTCTGTCTACCCTTCTCCTCCTGCCTTCAATCTTTCCCAGCATCGGGGTCTTTTCAAATGAGTCAGTTCTTCGCATCAGGTGGCCAAAGTATTGGGGCTTCAGCTTCCCCTAAAGAAATTTTGTTACGAAAGGTGAAAATCTCGGACGGAAGACAGTTGCTGTGACGGGCGGAGGCCACAAGGGGGCAGTGCCTCGCCAGTCTGTCTCGGTCCAAATGTGCAAAATCCCGCGGGAGTCTGAGGAAGAAAGGAAATGTAGCCACATCGCCAGGCCTTTTATCCACACTGGGCACCCGCTCCCACTGCAGAGGTCGGAGGCACCCCGCTCCCTGCTCTCACCCACCACAGCCCCCTCCCTCTTCCCCTTTCCAGAAATGTTTGGTAAGCAGCCACTGTTGCTCGGGCACTTTTCTAGGCCCTGCAGGCACCCGCAGTTCTGGGATCTAGATCCTGGAGGGGAGGGGCCGAAGTCTCCGGGCAGCTCCTCCCACCTGGCCACCACCTCCACCTGCGCCCGGAGCCCCAGACTCGCCCGGCCCAGCGGCAGATGCTTCAATCGCCCCAGGCCTGACTTTAGAAGGCCGGGTGACAGAGGACCTTCAGCCTTGCCACATCTGTCTCCCACACCCCGGGTGTGGCTGGGATAACAGAATGGTGATCGGGTGACAGAGCTGCAGGGGCGTGCAGTGACCACCAGGTGGCGCTTGGAGACACCAAAGGCACTGTGATCGCAGGGCCCTAACAGTTACTTCTTTGGGGATGCCAAAGGTCACAGAGACAGGGCAAGTGCAGCATAGCTTTAGAACAGTTCACTTGCCCCTGCGTGCTTAGAAAATTCCCAAGAGTGCTCTAAACGCAGAGATAAGTGTTCACTTGCAAGATGGGGCCAGCCTGCCTCCCACCCAGGGTCAGGGCAGGAGTAAACGAGCTGGTGTCTGCAGGGCATGATCCCTAGGCAGAAGACTGTTTCCCTGAGTGTTTTAGACATCTGTGGTTTATTCCTTCCTCCTTAACTGGATCCAGGAAATGGCTGTTGCCTGGGACAGCTGGGTCCTGAGTCCTGGCTTCTAGTGGAAAGAGGGGCTGAAGGGAAGTGGGGTTTCTGGTTGATGGATGACCACCCTAGATGGGTGTGTTAGTTAGATGCTGGATTTATTGGTAAAGAATCTACCTGTAATGCAGGAGACCCAGATTCAATCCCTGGGTCAGGAAGATCCCCTGGAGAAGGGAATGGCAACCCACTCCAGTATTCTTGCCTGGAGAATTCCAAGGACACAGGAGCCTGGCAAGCTTTAGTCTGTGGGGTCGCAAAGAGTTGGACACAACTGAGCAGCTAACTAACATTTACATGCACAAAGCCCTCCTTCAGTTATGCAAAGCCGCGAAATGCTCCTATTTTTGGTGGCTAAAGCCCATCTCTTGTGAAAGCCCACTCTTTTATTCTCTGCTGGTTTGGAGTAGAGAATTCAGGGTCTGATATAGCCACCCATGCCAGCCAGACATTTGCCTGACATTTGATAGCAAATTGCAACTTTCCAGGTTAAAATTCAGGTGTAGAAATCAAGAAAGTAAATCCATCTTTAAATGTTCTTCTCCTTAGTGTTATCTTTTTTCTTTTTGGCTGCTATCCCTTTGGCACAAGGAATACAGCTGAGGGTCGCAAAGCTGGAATGTTTCTTTCTCAGTCCACAGCACAGTGGGGATAAGAAAAGAATGTCAGTGTCCTCAAGGTAAGCGTGCTGTCTGCCTCAGCATCCCAGGCTGGGTGTGACCAGGGCACCTTTATCTCTGACTGTAGCTAAAATGAGAGTCTAAGGTAAGTGGAATTTTGCCTTGATTTGGAAGTTGGATCTGGTTGTTCAAAACAATTTGGAATTCCTGGGTGTCGAGGTAGCTTTGGGACCCTGGGTCTCATTAGTGCCTGCTTCTTGCTCCATGAGCAGTGGCCCTGGTGTGGAGAAGAGCAGACATCAGCCTCTCAGGTGGCCAGCTTCCTGGTTAATCTTCAGGGTCAGCTTGGAGGGATCAGAGGTCTGGCTGAGAGCAGATCTGAAAAGACCTGCTAGGGCATGGGGCCAAGAGAACCAGTCACGCTGAACGGCAGATACAAACAGGTGGACGGTGATTCAGCCTTGATCTCCCAAATGCCAAACTGGCTTGTCCTGGTTTGGCCAGTATGTGTGACTCTCAGCAGTTACCTGCTAGTAGAAACTCACATTTCAGTCAGCTTTACAGATCACTACCCACACAGGGCCCTTGCCTTCCCCCTCCCTTCTCCCAAGCCTCTCCCAGTGTGCTGTCTTATTATAAGAACTCACCTGTGGTCCTAGCTCTGCCTTGTCTCAACACATGGCTGCCCTGGCTTGGGACAAGGGACATTGTTCTTCTTTTTGCTATTCCATGGAAAGATATGGGTGTCAAATAAAAATCTAGTCACAACCTGAAAGTAGAGAGTTATTTTATTTGGTGGGAATGTTTAGGACCCTGAGCCTAGGAGACAGCATCTCAGTATCTCTGAGAAAACTGCTCCAGGGAGGCAGGAAGGGGAGTTAGGGCTATATATGAGTTTGCAACAAAGGGGGCAGGCAGCCTGAACATTAAAGATTATTGTGAGGTAAGGAAAATCAGATACCAAGCTAAGAAATTTAGCGTTCTTCTGTGTATGGGAAGATGCAAGCCTCTGGGCTCACTGAATTCATTCCTTTCATACACACCTCAGCTATCTGGGGCCAAACCTGGTTTCCTGATTGTTTACATCCTTCTTTCCTTGTTCACCTTATGGGGTGGCAGATGGCTGCTTCTGCATTCCCCTCCTGCCCCAGCTCCTCAGCAATCACCATGGGGCGCTGGGTGGTGGCATCTGCTGGATCACGTGTGTTGTGTTCCATTTTGGGAGCCCTCCTTCACATTTGGAGGCCCAAAATCGCTGATGGCTGTGACTTTTCTTGTTTATTGATATAGCAGCAGATATTCCATTTCACATGGGTAAGCTTTTCTCTCCATACCCTGTGATGTGGCTGTGATCAGCTGACATATTTCATAGACTGTAGGAGAGGCTTGGACAAGCAGAGGTCTGTGAGACACAGAGTGTCCTGGTATCCACCTACCTG
Organism: Bos indicus x Bos taurus; assembly: GCF_003369695.1. Taxonomy (NCBI): domain Eukaryota; kingdom Metazoa; phylum Chordata; class Mammalia; order Artiodactyla; family Bovidae; genus Bos; species Bos indicus x Bos taurus. The sequence continues at coordinate 67,354,950 of NC_040086.1, read as the reverse complement.
ATGTAGTGGTACTTAGGGCCACCAGCCCGTCCTTGGGGAGCAGAGTTCTATCGTCATCCTCTCTCCCCCAGAGAGAGGGCCGTGTACACCCTCCCTACATCCTGGCCTTCAAGTGTGAGAGAGGGTGGGGACTGGAATTCACCTTTGGGACAAACTTTACTTTATCCCCAGGCCCAGAGAGAAGAGGAAATGCCTTTTCACCGCAGCCCAGGACTCAGATCCTTTCATTTCCTGTGCTGGGACCTGCCTTTCCTAGGACATTTGACAGTGGGGCTGTTCATCCAGCCCCACCCGTCGGGGTTGCTCTGTCCTCCTGGCCGGCAGGATGGACCTCGCGGCGTAGCAGTGCACTCTAGCACACTTGGCGGGTGTGGAGGATGGCAAAGTCCAGTCCCTTTGCCTCCCCTCAGCACCAGGTGAAGCTTGTGTCTGCCAGGAACGTCCGCATGCAGCCTCCGGGTAGCTGCACAGGTCCCCTTGGGGATAATGTGTGGACATTTGCTGGACTCAATGTGGTTTTCTCAGAAAAAAGGCAGCTCTGCCTTGGGGGTGGATTTAACCATTGACCGGTCCTTATGGACACAGACTGACAGCCTCGTGAGAGACCCTAGGTCAAAGGACCCAGCCAAACCTGGCTAGACCCCCACTGCAGGAACTGTGAAATAATAAATGTTTGTTACTCTAAAATGCTAAATTTTGGAGTAATTTATTACACGGCTATTTGTTTTTTTTTAATTTAAATTTATTTATTTTAATTGGAGTCTAATTACTTTACAATATTGTATTGGTTCTGCCATACATCAACATGAATCTGCCACAAGTATACACGTGTTCCCCATCCTGAACCCCCCTCCCACCTCCCTCCCCGTACCATCCCTCTAGGTCATCCCAGTGCACCAGCCCCAAGCATCCTGTATCAAACCTGGACCGGCGATTCATTTCTTATATGATATTATACATATTTCCATGACATTCCCCAAATCATCCCACCCTCCCTCTCCCACAGAGTCCAAAAGACTGTTCTATACATCTGTGTCTCTTTTGCTGTCTCGCATACAGGGTTATCGTTACCATCTTTCTAAATTCCATATACATGCATCAGTATGCTGTATTGGTGTTTTTCTTTCTGGCTTACTTCACTCTGTAAAATCGGCTCCAGTTTCATCCACCTCATTAGAACTGATTCAAATGTAATCTTTTTAATGGCTGAGTAATACTCCATTGTGTATATGTACCACTGCTTTCTTAGCCATTCATCTGCTGATGGACATCTAGGTTGCTTCCATGTCCTGGCTATTATAAACAGTGCTGCGATGAACATTGGGGTACACGTGTCTCTTTCAATTCTGGTTTCCTCAGTGTGTATGCCCAGCAGTAGGATTGCTGGGTCATAAGGCAGTTCTATTTCCAGTTTTTTAAGGAATCTCCACACTCTTCTCCATAGTGCTGTACTAGTTTGCATTCCCACCAACAGTGTAAGAGGGTTCCCTTTTCTCCACACCCTCTCCAGCATTTATTGCTTGTAGACTTTTGGATAGCAGCCATTCTGACTGGCATGAAATAGTACCTCATTGTGGTTCTGATTTGCATTTCTCTGATAATGAGTGATGTTGAGCATCTTTTCATATGTTTGTTAGCCATCTGTATGTCTTCTTTGGAGAAATGTCTGTTTAGTTCTTTGGCCCATTTTTTGATTGGGTCATTTATTTTTCTGGAATAGAGCTGTAGGAGTTGCTTGTATATTTTTGAGATTAGTTGTTTGTCAGTTGCTTCATTTGCTATTATTTTCTCCCATTCTGAAGGCTGTCTTTTCACCTTGCTTATAGTTTCCTTTGTTGTGCAGAAGCTTTTAAGTTTAATTAGGTCCCATTTGTTTATTTTTGCTTTTATTTCCAATATTCTGGGAGGTGGGTCATAGAGGATCCTGCTGTGATGTATGTCGGAGAGTGTTTTGCCTATGTTCTCCTCTAACAGTTTTATATTTTCTGGTCTTACATTTAGATCTTTAATCCATTTTGAGTTTATTTTTGTGTATGGTGTTAGAAAGTGTTCTAGTTTCATTCTTTTACAAGTGGTTGACCAGTTTTCCCAGCACCACTTGTTACAGAGATTGTCTTTTCTCCATTGTATATTCTTGCCTCCTTTGTCAAAGATAAGGTGTCCATATGTGCGTGGATTTATCTCTGGGCTTTCTATTTTGTTCCATTGATCTATATTCCTGTCTTTGTGCCAGTACCATACTGTCTTGATGACTGTGGCTTTCTAGTAGAGCCTGAAGTCAGGCAGGTTGATTCCTCCAGTTCCATTCTTCTTTCTCAAGATTGCTTTGGCTATTCGAGGTTTTTTTGTATTTCCATATAAATTGTGAAATTATTTGTTCTAGCTCTGTGAAAAATACTATTGGTAGCTTGATAGGGATTGCATTGAATCTATAGATTGCTTTGGGTAGTATACTCATTTTCACTATATTGATTCTTCCCATCCATGAACATGGTATATTTCTCCATCTATTAGTGTCCTCTTTGATTTCTTTCACCAGTGTTTTATAGTTTTCTATATATATGTCTTTAGTTTCTTTAGGTAGATATATTCCTAAGTATTTTATTCTTTTCATTGCAATGGTGAATGGAATTGTTTCCTTAATTTATCTTTCTATTTTCTAATTATTAGTGTATAGGAATGCAAGGGATTTCTGTTTGTTGATTTTATATCCTGCAACTTTGCTATATTCATTGATTAGCTCTAGTAATTTTCTGGTGGAGTCTTTAGGGTTTTCTATGTAGAGGATCATGGCATCTGCAAACAGTGAGAGTTTTACTTCTTCTTTTCCAATTTGGATTCCTTTTATTTCTTTTTCTGCTCTGATTGCTTACACAGCTATTTGTTGTTGTTGTTCAGTCATGTTAGTGTAGTCAAGGAAGCAGAAGTAGATGTTTTTCTGAAAGTCTCTTATTTTCTCTATGATCCAATGGATGTTTGCAATTTATCTCTGGTTCCTCTGCCTTTTCTAAATCCAGCTTGTACATCTGGAAGTTCTCGTTCACGTACTGCTGAAGCCTAGCTTGAAGGATTTTGAGGATTATCTTGCTAGCATGTGAAATGAGTGCAATTGTAATGATAGTTTGAATATTCTTTGGCATTGCCCTTCTTTGGGATTGGAATGAAAACTGACCTTTTTCAGTCCCGTGGCCACTGCTGAGTTTTCCAAATTTGCTGGCATATTGAATGCAGCACTTTTAACAGCATCATCTTTTAGGATTTAAATAGCTCAGCTGGAATTCCATCACCTCCACTAGCTTTGTTTACCATGATACTTCCTATGGCCCACTTGACTTTGGATTCTAGGATAACACCATTGTAGTTATCAGGGTCATTGAGATCTTTTTTTGTATAGTTCTTCTGTGTATTCTTGCCACCTCTTCTTAATCTCATCTGCTTCTGCTAGGTCCTTACTGTTTCTGTCCTTTATTGTGCCCATCTTTGAATGAAAAGTTCCCTTGGTATCTCCAGTTTTCTTGAAGACATCTCTAGTGTTTCCCATTCTGTTGTTTTCCTCTGTTTCTTTGCCTTGTTCATTTAGGAAGGCCTTCTTATCTCTCCTTGTTATTCTCTGGAATTCTATATTCAGTTGAGTATGTCTTTCCTTTTCTCTTTTGCCTTTCTCTTCTTTTCTCAGCTATTTGTAAGGCCTCCTCAGACAACCACTTTACCTTCTTACATTTCTTTTTCTTTGGGATGGTTTTTGTCACTGCCTCCTATACAATGTTATGAATCTCCATCCATAGTTCTTAAGGCTTTCTCTATCAGATCTAATCCCTTGAACCTATTTGTCACGTCTATTGTATAATCATAAGGGATTTGCTTTAGATCATACCTGAATGGTCTAGTGGTTTTCCCTACTTTCTTCCATTTAAGCCTGAATTTTGCAACAAGAGGCTCATGATCTGAGCCACAGTCAGTTTCAGGTCTTGTTTTGCTTACTGTATAGAGCTTCTCTATCTTTGGCTGCAAAGAATATAATCAATTTGATTTTGGTGTTGACCATCTGGTGATGTCCATCTCTTGTGTTGTTAGAAGAAGGTGTTTGCTATGATCAGTGTGTTCTCTTGGTAAAACTCTGTTAGCCTATTCCCTGCTTCATTTTGTCCTGCTTCATTTTGTACTCCAAGGCCAAACTTGCCTATTACTCCAGGTATCTCTTGACTTCCTACTTTTGTATTCCAATCCCCTATGATGAAAAGGACATGTTTTTGGGGTTTTCTTTTTGGTGTTAGCTCTAGAGGTTCTTGTAGGTCTTCATAGAACCATTCGACTTCAGAAACGTTCAACTTCAGGCATTAGTGGTTGGAGCACAGACTTGGATTACTGGTATAGCTATAGATAAAGAATACAAGGGCCCTCAGACTTGTCAGTTTCTTAGCTCTGAAAAATTTGAAAAGATTTGAAGATCTACATAAGGTTGCCACCTTCTTAGTTTACACAATAGGTCTTGAAAAATGACAGTCAATTTTTACTTCCATTATTTTTATAAAAGAAGGATCATTTAAAATTTTTATCACAGTGTTATTTGTTTACATACACTAAAGTTCATCCGTTTAAAATTTGAGGAATTTTGATAATTCTAAGTGATTTTAAACTCCCTTCCATAATTTATATATAGAATGGCTTCTTTGTCCTAAAAAGTTTCCTTATGCTCCTTTGTTGTTAACCCCCTCCTAATGTGGCCCCCATGCAACCTTTGACTGGCTTAAGAGGAAGGACAATTGAATATAGCAAAACTTAGGAAGGATGTAATCTCAAAATAAAAGGCAACCATTAAACTGAGTATATTTAAATGTATAAGCCAAACTTTATTTATACAAGGTCTTATGAATTCATAGACTAATGGCTTTCAACACCACTGTTCTGGCTCCCAACAATTTTAGGTAAGCTAGGCTGCAATGGCACCCCACTCCAGTACTCTTGCCTGGAAAATCCCATGGACGGAGGAGCCTGGTAGGCTGCAGTCCATGGGGTCGCGAAGAGTCAGACATGACTGAGTGACTTCACTTTCACTTTTCACTTTCATGTGTTGGAGAAGGAAATGGCAACCCACTCCAGTGTTCTTGCCTGGAGAATCCCAGGGACGGGGGAGCCTGGTGAGCTGCCATCTATGGGGTCGCACAGAGTCGGACACGACTGAAGTGACTTAGCAGCAGCAGCAGCAGCAGCAGGCTGCTATAAGAAACAGTCCTGAGTACAGTGGTTTAAATAAGATGGAAGAGTTTTCACTCCCTCACATTTCAAAGGTAGGTCGGCAGTTAAGGCAACTAGAGGGCTCTACTGTACAAGGTCATCTGGAAAACAAGGCCTGTGAGCTGACCTGCCGACCTCTGTAAGCGATGCCCTTCTCCAGGCCCAGAGCAGCTGCTGCATTTCCAGCCATCAGGAAAGGAGAGAGTGTGTCCATAGCAAACACCTTTAAGGAAATAACCCAGAAATTTAATATGCAACTTTAAAAAAATTTTTATTTATTTTTCGGTTGTGCTAGGTCTTTTTTTGCTATGCGTGGGCTTTCTCTAATTGTGGCTAGCTGGGGCTGCTCTCTAGTTGCAGTGTGTGGGCTTCTCATTGATGTGGCTTCTCTTGTTGCAGAGCATGGGCTCTAGGTGCACAGGCTTCAGGAGTTGTGGCACTTGGGCTTAGTAATTGTGGCACATGGGTTTCGTTGCCCTGCAGCATGTGGGATCTTCCTGGACAAGGGATCAAACCTCTGTCCCCTGCATTGGCAGGCAGATTCTTAACCACTGGACCACCAGGAAAGCCCTAACACCTAACTGTTGCTGATATAGCATTGGCTCAAACTAGTCAGATGACCAAGTCTGTGGGAGGTGGGAGGCAGGAAAACACAGAGACTGCTGGGTGACCCAAAGTCCAGTTAACAGATGGAGGATTCTACTGCCAGCCAAAGAGATGGTTAGCATTATGCCCTCTCTTCTGAACTGCCAGTCTTTTCCTCTCTTCTGCTTCCAGCTGTCAGCATTTCCAGTGCTTCTCATCTTTAAAAGCGCTTCCTTGGGCTCCATGTGCTGTGCTCTCCTTGTTGGTACCCCATCTCCTCCCTGTTCCTCACACTCTCTTCCTTCTTCCTGAATCCTGTTCACTTCTCAACCCACGCAACTTGGCTCTCTGCCAACATGTCTCTAAGACTCATTTTTATTGAATTCATGCTTTCCTTACTGGATGTTTCTTTAGCCTCTAATATGTTGACCTTCTCTCTTAAATATTTTCTTCCCCTCATTCATTTGATATCATGACTTCATGTTTTCTACATTCACTTAGTTGCTGTTAGTCCCTGCCCAGAATGGTTCTCCTGCTGCCTTCAGTTACCTCTCAGCATTTCCCAAGACACTATTCTGTTTTATTCTTTTGTCTATACACTCATCTTAGTAGACCCACTCCGATGGTGAGTCAGTTAGGATTGTGTTTGACTGCATGTAACAGAAATCCAACAAGTGGTGGCCAACAAAACTAAGAGGATCATCTTTTTCATGATGTAACAGGGTGTTTGGGGGCAGGCTGTCAGTCCAGGGATATCTGTGCTCCTTTTATGGACCTGCTTTGCCAACCTGAGTGTGTGGCTCTTTTCCCTGTGGTTCAAAGTTGCTTCCATGTCTTCAGGCATCACATCTACATTCCAGGCAGGAGGAAGGAGAAGAGAAAGAGCAAAAGGCAAAAGGAGGATACTAATTAATCTGTCACATTGCAAGAAAGCTCCCTCAGGAGTTCCCCAGGACTTCTATCTCAGAAACAGTTCCCATGGCCTCTTGTATCTAGAAGAGTGTCCTGGGAAGTGAGTGATATAGCTGTGCACAGCGCCGACATGAACAATGCTGGGAGCATTAAGAAAGAAGGAGAAGATGGATACTGGATGGGAGTGGATGCCACCCGTGACTTGAGCATCTATCTGCTGACAACTCAAAAAATCTGTATCTTCTATGCAAATGGCCAGTTCTAATACGTCACTAATGATCAGTTCAGTTCAGTCGCTCAGTTGTGTCCGACTCTTTGTGACCCCATGAATCGCAGCACGCCAGGCCTCCCTGTCCATCACCAACTCCCGGAGTTCACTCAGACTCACGTCCATTGAGTCAGTGATGCCATCCAGCCATCTCATCCTCTGTCGTCCCCTTCTCCTCCTGCCCCCAATCCCTCCCAGCATCAGAGTCTTTTCCAATGAGTCAACTCTTTGCATGAGGTGGCCAAAGTACTGGAGTTTCAGCTTTAGCATCATTCCTTCCAAAGAAATCCCAGGGATGATCTCCTTTAGGATGGACTGGTTGGATCTCCTTGCAGTCCAAGGGACTCCCAAGAGTCTTCTCCAACACCACAGTTCAAAAGCATCAATTCTTCGGCGTTCAGCTTTCTTCACAGTCCAACTCTCACATCCATACATGACCACTGGAAAAACCATAGCCTTGACTAGACGGACCTTTGTTGACAAAGTAATATCTCTGCTTTTCAATATGCTACCTAGGTTGGTCATAACTTTTCTTCCAAGGAGTAAGCGTCTTTTAATTTCATGGCTGCAGTCACCATCTGCAGTGATTTTGGAGCCCCAAAAAATAAAGTCTGACACTATTTCCACTGTTTCCCCATCTATTTCCCATGAAGTGATGGGATTAGATGCCATGATCTTCGTTTTCTGAATGTTGAGCTTTAAGCCAACTTTTTCACTCTCCTCTTTAGCCTTCATCAAGAGGCTTTTTAGTTCCTCTTCACTTTCTGCCATAAGGGTGGTGTCATCTGCATACCTGAGGTTATTGATGTTTCTCCTGGCAATCTTGATTCCAGCTTGTGCTTCTTCCAGCCCAGCGTTTCTCACGATGTACTCTGCATATAAGTTATGCAGGGACATGCAAATGATGCTAATCAGGGACATGCTAATGATCAGGGACATGCAAGTCTAAACCGCAAACCTCACACACATTAGAATGGCTACCATGAAAAACAAAGAACAGAAAACTAGTGTTGGTGAGGATGTGAAGAAATTGGAAGCCTTGTACATTGTTTGTGGGAATGTAAAATGGTGTCACTGTTGTGGAAAACCATAGGGCAGTTCCTTAAAACATTAAATATAGTATTAAAAAATAGTATAAAAAACCAAACATAGTATTACCCAGCAATTCCATGTCTAGGTATACACCTAAAGAAATTGAAAACAGGGACTCAAAAAGATATTTCTACATGTGTGTCCATAGCAGCATTATTCACAGTAGTCAAAAGGTGGAAGTAATCCAAATGTTCATTGACAGTTGACTGGATAAACAAAATGTGGTGTATATGCATGATGAAATAGTAATATATCTTCTAAAGGAATGAAGTTCTGATCATGCTACAATGTGAGTAAACTTTGAAGACATCCTGCTAAGTGAAATAAGTCAGACACAAAAGGACCAATATTTAAATAGTGAAATAGGCAAATTCACACAGACAGAAAGGAGAACAGAGGTTACCAGGGGCTGGGGAGAGGGAAGAGGGGGAAATTATTACTTAATGGGTACAGAATTTCAGTTTTGCAAGATGAAAAGAATTCTGGCAATGGATAATGGTTGATGGTTGCACAATAATGTGAATATATTTAATGCTACTGACCATCCACTTAAAAATGGTTAATATGGTAAGTTTTATATTATATATATCTTACCATAATAAAAATCCATATCTTCAGTTTTGAGCTCCTTTGAAAAAACCCACTTACTTAGGTACTAGACATTTTAATTTGGATACCTCTGTGCTCAGAATGGAACTCCTAAAGTCCCACACGAGGCTTGACGTTTTAGCCCTTTGAAATCACACTCACTCAGTCTCAGGCCTGCAGAGCTTCACAGGGCACCAGGATAGGAGGGTCTGCAAAAGTTCCAGTTTCAGCCATAGGCTCATGGGAACCAGCCTCCTCAGTGACCCTCAGCTCCTTGGGGCCAGCCCAGGTTACTTCCCCTCCAACAAACGAGCAACTCTTTCCTCTTTTCCTGCTGGTGAGTTCCTCTTTGGAGCTTATGGTGTCTTTTCCTGATATGTTGCCAGCTTTGGAACAAGTGTCTGGGCTCTTCTTGGACATACAGCGCTACCTTTTTCCAGAATGCTGCCTGTCACGAGATGTCAGAGACTGGAATGCCTTTGTCCAGCCTCCCAGGCTTCTGGCACACCTATTCCTCAGGACTGGGGGCTTACCCGGGACATGATGAATCATCCAGCATCCATCCTGGTCAGTTCTCATGCCCAGACTTGTTAAATATGTTGAAGCCTAAGGCTGTGGGGCCACTTTCTGCAAACGGAGGTCCGCTGACTCTTATGAGAAGGAAAGTTTTCTCCAAGGGGACCTCCAGTCCCCTACAGTGTCTGCTGACATTGAGTCTGACATAATGTAAGGGCTTCTGCTTCATCCAACATTTCTACAGACACAAAGTAGTTCTCAAGTTGAATGATTTAAAAACTATGTACTAAGCTTTTTGGGAGACATACTAATTAATGGTGAGGACAGGGGAAGATTTAGATGAAGGGGATGTTTCTGGTTGTATCAGGCACAAATGTCAGCTCAGGCACACATATGACCTGGTTTTTATCCCTGGAAACCTGATTAGACTGGGTATTTGTTATCTCTTGCTGGATAACAAATAACCCCAAACTTAAGAACTGAAAACAACAATATTATCTTCCAGTTTCTGTGGGTCATTAATGGATTGGTTGGGTCCTGGGGCTCAAGACCTCCTAACCAGCCATCAGTCAGGGCCACAGTTATTCTAGGCTACCCCGGGCAGAATCCTCTTCCAAGTCAGTACAGTTGGCAGGATTCAGATGGTCGATGGCTGTTGGCCAAAGGCCACTCTCAGTTCCTGATCATGTGGACCCTTCTGCCTCTCATAACGTGGCAGCTGGTTCGTCAGAGTGAGCAGCTAGATGAGCCAAAGAGAAAGAGTGAGCAAGAAGGAACTCACCGTCTCAGGTCTAAATCAGAAGTGACAGCCCATCCTTTTTGACTGTATTCTTCTAATTTGAAGTCTCTCACTAGGTCCAGCCCACGTTCAACAGGAGGAATGGTGGGGGCTGGGCGGGGGGCAGTCATTGGCAGACATTTGGAAGTTGCCCACCACAGAGGTCTCATTCTTGCGAGTGTATTTCATCTTCCAGGGAACTTTGATCAATCGGTGGGATCAATCAAAAGCTAGGAGGTGGATAAATCACCTGACAGATCTCTGAGCAGCTCTCCCTGCCTCTGCATGTCTTTTCCAACTCGGGTTGATTTCAGTATTTTTAAGCACAGATGGTGAGATTGCAGACAGAGTGGAAGGACCAGGTTTCCTCCCTGGTCTTTTAAGAAGGAGAGAGCGCCGCTTCTCAAGGCAGCTTCTCCTCTCTTTGTCTGACTAGCTCTCTGTGGTTTGGCTTTGCTTTGTGGTTTGTTTACACGGCTGGCAAGAAAGATGACTTAACTCATCCAGACTGAACTCAGGGCTGATTTTAAAGCGAACCATCCGTCAAAAAAAGGGCATAATCAACATAACGAGCAGAAATTCATGTCTTTGCTACACACGCACCAGAGTGAATCATATTCTGTGCCTCTGTTCCCATCTGAAATGCTCTCCCGACTTCACCTATCCTTCCTGCCAGGGGCCCCTTCAGGAACCTTCCTGACGATTCCTGTCCACACAGCTCTTCCTCTTTCTTCTCTGAAGTTTTAGAGCAATTAATGTCTGTGCCTCCCAGTTGATCTCCTGGTTACATCCTGCCTCATGGGGGTGATTTCCTGCATGTGGGCTTTATGCTCTGTCTCCGATGAGATGTAAACTTCTCCAGGGCAAGAACTGTTGTCTAGTTACACCCGCCCTGGTATCCAGGCCAGGGCACACAGTTTGTTGATACTTGAGGGCAGAGGCCTGGTCAGGTCTTATATTCTGAGCCTCTCCAAACTTCTTGCACAGCATCTGTCCATGCATGGCAGGCTTTCCCTCAATAAGTGTAAATTTGATCTTGGTGTCTGTAGCATTTGCATGGGTGGAACCTGTTACTGAGGAGATGGATGGAGAGGATGCTGGCCTCTTCCTGTTGGCAACAGTGGTGTGTGGGCGGAACCTGCTGTCACTCAACCTCCTCTGCTCATTTCACACGAACGTCTTTGTGCATTTCACTCACAGCATCTGGGTTAGACCTTCTCTCCTGGGGTGGCTGGGTGTGCCGCCTCCATGGTGATGCCCAGTCTCTAGAAATCTCTCGGACTAGGGAGGGGAATCTGAATCTTTACTTCTGGGCAAGGAACCCTCGCCTCCCCAGCATTCCTGTCTTTTGGAAAGAGCAGCTGTTTTTCTGCTTTGAAGGAAGCAGAGGAAAATGTACGTGGGAACTGTGGGGAGAAGCTTGGCGGTTGTTCAGCAGCCTCTCTGCGCAGGCGCAGCCCTGGTGCCAACTTGGAGCCCGAGCTGGAATGGAGCAGATAGAGGGGTTGGCTTCTTGCAAGGGTCATGCTGTGGATTCTGTCCTCAACTCTGCAGTTCTAACTCTAGGACTAGGCCTGGAGTGTTCTGGTGCCCATGGAAACAGGAGGCCGTGTGGCCCTTCTGGTGGCATTCCTGTCTCCTGTGAGCGCCAGGGAGCCTGTGACTGCAACTGAGTCTAGGGGCTGGGATGGGGTGGGGCCAGGATTCCTTACCTTCCCGTGCAACTGCATTTATAACCAGCATCTGCTGGGCTCCCACTGTGTTCCAGGCTTTGGGGTGGCAGACACTGAAAATGGTCACATAAGGCAGGTCGTTGCCCTGGAGGAGCCCTTACAGCCTAAGGGGAGAGGACAAGGGGCCCTCAGAGGACTGCATCCTCGCTTGGCTGCTGAGGGGCTTCCCATGTGACACAGTGGGTAAAGAATCCGCCTGCCAGTGCAGGTGCCTCAGAAGACCCGGGTTCGATCCCTGGATGGGGAAGATCTCCTGGAGGAGGAAATGGCAACCCACTCCAGTTTTCTTGCCTGGAGGATCCCATGAACAGAGGATCCTGGCAGCCTCAGTCCTTGGGGTTTCAAAGATTTGGACACGACTGAGAGACTGACCACTCATGCATTGGGTGCTGAGAGTCTAGATGAGGGGCCATTGCAGGTGAGAGCCATCAGGGATAGTGAGGGAGACGTGCTTAAGATGAAATTTGACAAATATGAATGAGTTAGTTGGAGAAGAGGAGTTTCAGTAGAGGAGGTGTAAGGTGTGTGAAGACCCAGCAGGATGGGACTACACGGTGCATTGAGGGATGCTTGGCGAGTTGGACCTGGCTATAGTATGAGGATTTCAGGCAGGAGAGAAGCAGTCAGGCTTGGATTTTAGAATGATTGCAGTGCCTTGTAAGGTGGGAGAGCTGGAGGGGCCAGGAGAGTAGTGGGTAGGCGGGGGGTGGGTGGGGGGCTGTGCTCTGCAGTGGTCCCCTCCCCTGAGGGAATCCAGAGAGCAGGTGGCCATGGAGTAGATGTTGTGGAAGGCAGCCAGAGTTTCTGCTGGTTGTGTGTGTGCAAGTGTGTGTGTGAGCGTGTGCAAGTACACATGTGCATGTGTGTATGCACGTGAGAGCAGTGCCTGCATATGTGTGTGCATGTGCTTGCATATCGAGATGCATGTTTGTGCACGTGTGTGCTTGTGTGCTGGGACTGGGGGAGGGTATGAGAGAGCCAGGGAACCCACATTTGGTGAACTTGGTATTGTAGTCTCTGTTTTCCATTTGAGTAAACTGAGGCTTCCGTGTATTAAATGATGTCCTTTCTTCATTTAATGAATATTGAACCGTCCATTTGAAGGGCATATTTCACATATTTAATCCTTAAAGAAACATAAAGAAGGTACTGTTATCACCCCACTTTATAGATGAAGAAACTCAGGCTCAGAGAAATAAAACTCCTGAAGAGATTGAACTGACTATCGTGTATTGTGTGTGGAATCCGTGGTAAATGTCAGCTGGGACTTTTCTAGACAGGTGGGATTCTCATTTTGAATATTCCAATTCTCTCCCTGCTACCGTTTATTTTTCACAAAAAGTGATCTGAGTGCTTTTCAGAGCCCTCCAAGGATAAGGCAAGACAGACTGAGAGGACCAGTAAAGATTTCTTCAAACAATAAGAAATATATATGCACACATCCTCCATGAGGCAGCTCCCTCTATGACAAAGTCCAAAGCAGTGAGTAGGGCTAGAGGGAGTCTGCTGGGTCACTCTTTGCTACAGGGTGGACGTCCTTCTGTTTTAATGTCAAGCCTCTATGTTGGATACATGTTAACACAATGATCATTGGAAAAAAAGATGGTTGTGATACATGATGCAAACCCGCACTTCCAAAAATTACATCTGGGGATCTTGTTAAAACACACATTCTGATTCAGTAGGTCTGAGTGGGAACTGAGATGATGCGATTGTCGTGAGTTCCCAGGGAAGTCCATATGCCCACATGGCAGGGTTTATACAAGCTTCTGGGGAGCAAGACCAAAAAGGAAACAAAGTCGGGGTGCCTGTGATTAATGACAAGGGGAGCATGGCCAGCTGCTTAAGGGAGAAGAGAATGAGTGTCGCTTTGCATGTGTTGGTTTGAGGCACTCAGATTCTTGTGGGAAACTGTGTGGTGATGACCAGTGGGGTCAGAGTTCGGTGAGAGTCAGCAAGAGGTCAGCGAGAGGCCAGAATCAAAGACGCAGATCACCCCCATCTTGGGGACTGCATGGATGCCTGGTGGGTGGGGAGGAAATGAAGTTGTTAAAGGAGGGAGGGACAGAGTTTGTGAAGACAAATAATAGTCAGGCATAGGGTCTAGGACAAGACAGTTAAGATGTTGGTGGGAGAGAGGGATCAGTGAAGACCCTGACAAGTGTGGTTAAAGCGTTAGGAGAACAACCGGAAGAGTCAGTGACAAACCAGGAGAGAAGACAGGAGGAGGAGGAAAGGCAGTGCCAGGGCTTTCTGTCCCCAGACCCCCATCCCCATTCATCTCCTGGGAGGGGACCTGCACCCTCAGTGACGGCGCTGTTGCCTTCTGGGCTCTGGTCGGTTCAGCCAGTGGGGAGCACTGACTGGAAGGGGAGGGTGGGTAGCTGTGTGTTGTCCTCGCCCCTACCCTCCACCTCAAGCCTCCAGCTGCCATAACTCCCTCTGGTTCTGGCAACTCTTCTGTCCACTACTGGCCATTACTAGTATTCTGACCATTCCTTGTGAATAGAGGTGCTATTTGCAGAGGTGCTGGGTGGTTTGGGAAAACCCCCAAGTTTGGTGTGTGCCATTTGCATTCTGTTTGAACCATGAACAATAGGGAGGGAATGGTTGGCAGGGCTAGATGCTGTCAGAGGAAGACTGGGACCAGGACAGAACACCTCACAGTTGAGAGCTCGCCTTGTTTCCCCAGAGCCATTTCCCAAAGATGCTGGGCATGGTGAGTTGAGGATGGAATGAAACTGGAGGAAGTAGAGCCTACTCCTTTGAAAAGCTTGGCTTTGGAGAGAGTGGGGGAAGGCAGGCAGTTGCCAGAGGGAAGGCTGGGGTCGAGGAAGGTGATCTTAGGGTTGGAGACCCCGGAGCATGTTTATGGCAGACAGGAAGGTGCTGTCAGAGACAAAGAGACCGAAGATGCAGAAGAGCAAATGGATGATGGGTGGAGAGATTGCGAGAGCCTGAGGCCTCAGGATATACATGGGAGATGGAAGACTCAGCTTTGTAAAGGAGGAGGCACGTTACCTTTGTGACAGATAAGGAAGAAGGGTTGAGTGGGTGATGACAGTCATTTGTGGAGGAGTGAAGGGGCATGGACATACCTTCCCTTGGAGGCTTTGCTTTTTCTCCTGATGGAGGAGGCAGATCTCCACTGGAAAGTGAAGGGGTGAGGGGTGGAGAGAGGTTTGGGGAAAGCTGCTATAAGGAGGGAAATCAGAAACATCTGGAGAACAATGAAAGGAGGGGCAGCAGCCAGGAGGCCTTTTCCACGTTCTGTGGTCTCCAGTTTCTCTCACGGCGTGGGCTACTCTTCATGTATTGGCCCGTTCTCTTTCCCCTCACAATGGCTTCTGCCACAGCATTCAACACTAATGCACTGTGGTTGTGAAGAATCTTGCCTTTGTGGCATAACTGCTTGTCTTTCAGGATTTCTCCCCCTCTCCCTCCTCTGTTCCAGCATGGTGTCTGGGTTGGGTGGGAAGCACATGAGTCCTCATCAGGTTTGTTTGATGGCTCTGGTTGATCTCCCGTTGAGGGCGCAGACCCCCTTCTCAGGTCTAGGGGCATCCATCTACACCCTTCATTTGGCTCAGCTCCTCATGGCACTAATCTTGCTTGGTCTGGAATCACAGATCCAGGGCCTACCTCTCTCTTATCCCCTTTTGAAAGGGAGAATCTGATTGGCTCAGTTCAACCAATGGGTAGATTTCATCTGGGTCAGGACTACACTGGTGTTTCAGGCAGGACTAGGGGGCCACATGGTCCAAATACGGGCCTAGGCTCACCCTTCATAGAAACTGTGCTTGGTGTTCAAACAGATTTGTATGAGAAGCTCTTCATGAGACTAGTATCCTTGAAAGAGTTTATTTTACTTTATTAAAAAAAATTTTTTTTGGACTGTGGTGTGTCTTCGTTGTGGCAGGCAGGTTCTTTGTTGCAGTGGGTTGGCTTTCTTGAGCTGTGGAGTGTGGGCTTCACTTATGGCAGAGCTCAGGCTCTACAGTGGGCAGGGTCAGTCAGTCATTGGCAGCCCATGTGGTATGAGGGCTTAGTTGCCCTGTGGCTTGTGGGATATTAGTTCCCCAACCAGAGATCGAACTTGTATCCCCCTGCGTTGGAAGGTGGATTCTCAACCACTGGACCACCAGCAAAGTCCCTTGAAAGAGTTTAGTTCATTGGACTCCAGATTGATGCGAATGAGATTGTTTCAAGAAAATTCTTTTGATGATTTTCCTGGGATGGTGAGAGCTTCTGGAGGGATAAAAGGGAATTAGGCTCCCCAAAGATACTTCACCAAGAGGTGGAACTACCTAAGAGGAAAAAGTGATATTTCTCTTTATTGTTATTATTTTTATGACTCCAGGAGATAGATCTGACTGGTGAACCCATCTACTCAGAGGCTGAGGTGGTAGAAATAGAATGTGGGCATGCTTCTCACCATCACCTGCCCAGAGCTATTATGCCTTAGGCAGAGAAAGTCTTAATAGCCCAGAGAAGGGAGAAGGGCTCCAGCCTCATCCTAAGGCATAGCGGTGAGGTCTGAAAGGAGCTTGGCATTTAGAGTCAGAGCATCTTGTTGGAATCATCCCCACTCTGTTCCATATAATTTCAGTCAAATCTTTATCTCACTGAGATTATAATTTTCAATAGACAACACTCCAGGATGGATAAGACATTGGGTTAAATTCACACTAAGGTGTGGCTGGTGGATTATGCAAACTTTTCCTTGGAGCCAGTTCTGACTCTAAAAAGAGTATTGAGCTCTGAAGAACAGGAGTGGAGGAAATACCACAGAAGGAAGATGTCAGTAAGTCTAGAGGCCAGGAATTCTACTCTGGAGATTTCTACCCTCTTAGCCTTGGGCTGATTATTCTCAAGCCTGATTGCATAGGCATGGTGCCCAGTGGGCTTTAAACATGCATGTCGATGTAGAAGAAAGCCATCACTTGGAATGTTTGTAAAGGGTTTGTCTGTCACGGACTTGAAAATGTTTTGCATGAGATATGTGCCGACTCTCCCCCTCAACTGTCCACACCAATTCTGCTTGAAAGAGACAATTCTGAACACTGTCAGTGCTCTGCTGTGACCCTTCAGTCTGCTGACCCATGAAGGTATGTGTTCCCTCCATAAAGGGCCAGGTACCCTGACTTATTGCCAATTTTCTTGAAAAACTAAAAGCAAAAGCTAGGGAAGCTTCCCTCCCCAAGCAGCGGCAGAGCCACAACAACAACAGCAGCAAGACCCCCTTGGGCCTGTTTCTCAAGGAGACGCTCGTTCATCAAGTCTCACTGCGGCATGTTTTTCTTTTGTGAAGGAGTCCTGACTTCATGTCTCCCCAAGGACTCTGTCCGGATGATCTCACCCTCTGAAACTGGCAGGAAAGAAGAATTCTGATTGCGTTCCAGCTCAAGAACAGAAAGGTGGTTGTTAAGCAGAAATTGTCCAGTCAATAATCAGACAAGCCCAGTCCCTACTTCCCAAAAAGATTTGGTCCAGATCTTGGAGATGCTTTCTGCAGGTAGGATTGACCTTGAACTCACAGGCATCTGCTTCTGGCTTCTGTTTTAGGTCCTGGTTGCTTTTGAGGGGCTCTGTGAAGGAAAGGGAGTCTTGGGAGGAGTGGACTCATGTGGAACCCTTCCTGTTACAAGCACAGAGAAATGCAAGATAAAATGAAAACCAAATCAGTTCAGTGGCTGGAACTGAAGAGGTAATGGAAACACATAGCTGGAAGTGGCGAGTGGCGCCCCAGCAAGCCAGGGGTGTGGGTGTGTCTGTCTGTGCTCTATTAGATGGGGGTAGGGCCCATGCAGAGATGAGAGTGAAGGCCTTGGGCCAGAGCCAGGCAGAGGCCTAAATAAGAAAGCAAAAAGGCAGAGGGACTGCAGGGCTGAACTCTCCAAGAAAGGAGGACTAGGAAAAAAATAATCCAGTCATGAATCAGGCAGATGCCAAGAAAGTTTGCCTCTGCCTGGATTCTGGGTGGAAAAAATAAAAGCCATTTTGCAAAAAAGTGAAACCCCAAGCTTCTGCGTTGACAGGTTCTGGAGACAATGTACACTGTCTGAATTGGGGACATCCTAGATTAAGAAATGCCCATAAAAGAGTGGTCTCGGTTATGTTACAATTAGGACACATGCAGAAGCAGATGAAAAATCACTCTGGTCATAGGAGTTTTCATTGAAAACTCAAGTTCAGTTGAAGATTAGCTTTCAGTAAAAAATCACAATATGAAAAGATCCACCATGAACAACAATTTGCAGAAACAAGAAGTAGGTGGTGGAGGTCAGCAACCCCCACCTTGAGATCATAAAGAAGCAATCAGAGAGAGACCATAAATATAGGGATGTTTAAATGATTAAAGAGAGAAAAAGAAAAATATAGAAACCACAATAAAAGAACAACCATTATGAAAGAGTGGGAGTAATACTGATAATAAAATATATTTGTGTTCACGTTCAGATTTACAAATAAGTAGACTTAAACTAGGAGCTTCCCTGGTGGCTCAGCAGTAAAGAATCCACTTGCCAATGTACAAGATACAGGTTCAATTCCTGGATCAGGAAGATCCCATGTAGAAGGAAATGGTAACCCACTCTAGTGCTCTTGACTGGGGAAATTCCATGGACAGAGGAGCCTGGTGGGCTACAGTCCACGGTGTCACAGAGTCGGACACAACTTAGCGATTAAATAAAAACAACAAGACAAACTGGGGAAGATGGGTTGCCACCAACCAACCACCTGACCAACAAACAAAAAAACAAAATTCTAGAGTATCCCTCTACCCAGCCCCTTTCCCCTCCCCCGCAAAAAACCCCCTGAATTAAAAAACAAACCAAAACTCTAAAGCCAGACCTTGGAAAGAGAAAATGGGAGGCTAACATCTTGTCTTTGTGTATTTCAGCCCACTGAAGATTAGCATGGTTTGCATTAGGTTAAACTGGACCAGTTAGCTTTGGGTTTGTCATGAAGATGAGAATGCAGGCTCTCAAATTGGTTGCCTAGGACACCAAAATAATCTACATGATAATGGAAAGAAAAGTATTGGGCCAGTAAAATTTCTGTGAGCAGCCCCATAAGGTTACACGGTGGGAGAGAATGAATGGGAAATCTGAATGAAGACATGAGATGGGGAAAGGAAGTTGTATAATTGTAGAAATAAAAATTGTATAATTGTACAATATGTGGTAGAGAACGTGGGCGCTGAACACGCCTGATGGTCAGCCACCATCAATTTTAGCTTTACCTCCTCCTCATTCTGCTCATGTTCCATCCCAGTGTTGCCACAGTGTTGTTAGTACTGGATCTAGGTTGCAACTGATGTGGTTGTAGAAAAAAGAAGAAAAAGGTTGGATAGGAGAAAAGGAAATTGCCATGATTTGAGATTATATGATGGCCAAGTTGGGTCACCTATGAGAACCTGTGGGCAAAATATTCAAAATAGTTGAGTTTAGAAAAGTTATTGGAAATGATCAGTGTACAAAATCATTAGTAACAAAATTTAGAAAATTTAATGAGATACTATTTATAATAACAATAGCAACTAAAAACTATGAACTCCAAGAAATAGACATAATAAAAGAGTATAAGATCATTAGGGGAAAAAAAATCAAAACAATTTATTGAAACTATAAAATAAAACCAAAGTAGTTGGAGACAAAATACCATGGATGGGAAGACTTGACATCATAAAACATGTCAATTTTCATCCAAATTAAAGTCTATTCAATTCAAATAAAAATTCCCAAGACATTTTTCCTCCCAGAAATAGACAAAAATAGGTTCAAATAGTCACACAAAAAAGAGAATGCCAAAAATATTCAAAAAATTTAAAATAATCATCATAACTGTAAAGATGATGAAGAGAGATTTGCCCTACCAGATTTCAAAAATTTGTACAAAACTATAGTAGTTTAAACAGTGTGATGTAGGCATTGAATAGAGAAATCTAACAATGAAATAGAATAGAGATTGTAGAAACAGATTTATGTATATGTTAAATTCGACTTATGATGACAAAGGTAGCATTACAAAGTAGCAGGAAAAGGGCAGACTATTTAATAAATTGGTCTTGGACAATAAATTACAGATAAAGATAAAATAAGATGCCTACCTTACCACATACACATACACTTCTAGCTAGATTAAAATATAAACATAGTAACTTTTGTTGTTCGTAACTTTTGTTGTTCCTTCACTGTCATGTCTCTTTGTGACCCCATGGACTGCCGCACGCCAGGCCTCCCTGTCCTCCATTAGCTCCCGGAGTTTGCTCAGACTCATGTCCCCTGAGTTGGTGATGCTATCTAACTATCACATCCTCTGTCAACCCCCTTCCCCTTTTGCCTTCTATCTTTCCCAATATCAGGATCTTTTCCAATGAGTCACCTCTTCACATCAGGTGGCCAAAGTATTGGAGCTATAGCTTCACCACCAGTCCTTGCAATGAATATTCAGGGTTGATTTGCTACAGGATTGACTGGTTTGATCTTGCTGTCCAAGGGACTCTCAAGAGTCTTCTCCAGTGCCGCAATTTGAAAGCATCATTTCTTCAGTGCTCAGCCTTCTTTATGGTTCACCTCTCACATCCATACGTGACCAATGGAAAAACCATAGCTTTGACTAGATGGACCTTTGTCAGCAAAGTAATGTCTCTGCTTTTTAATATGCTGTCTAGGTTGGTCATACTTTTCTTTCAAGGAGCAAGCGTCTTTTAATTTCATGGCTGCAGTTACCATATGCAGTGATTTTGGAGGCTAAGAAATTAAAATCTGCCACTCTTTCCACTTTTTCCCTTTCTATTTCCCATGGAGTGATGGGGCTAGATGCCATGATCTTAGATTTTTTTAATGTTGAAGTTTTAAAAACATGTATTCTTATTTATTTACTTAGCTGCATCAGTTTTTAGTTGCAGAAAGTGGGATCTTTGATTGTCGTTTTGGCATGTGAACTCTTAGTTGCAGCATGTGGGATCTAGTTCCCTGACCAGGGATCGAACCCAGACCCCTTGCATTGGGAGTGCAGAGTCTTAGCCACTGGAGCACCAGGGAAGTCCCTAATGTTGAGTTTTAAGCCAGCTTTTTCATTCTCCTCTTTCATTCTCATTAAGAGGCTCTTTAGTTCCTCTTCACTTTCTGCCATTAGAGTGGTATCATCTGCATATCTGAGGTTGTTGATATTTCTCCCAGCAATCTTGATTCCAGCTTGTGCTTCATCCTGCATAGCATTTCACATGATGTAATCTGTATGTAAGTTAAATAAGCAGGGTGACAATATACAGACCTGTTGTACGCCTTTCCCAGTTTTGAACCAGTCTGTTTTTCCATGTCTGGTTCTAACTATGGCTTCTTGACCCATATAAAGGTTTCTCAGTAGACAGGTAAAGTGGTCTGGTATTCCTGTCTCTAAGAATTTTCCACAGTTTGTTGTGATCCACACAGTCAAAGCCTTTAGCGTAGTCAATGAAGTAGATGTTTTTCTGGAATTCCCTTGCTTTCTCTATGATCCAATGGATGTTGGCAATTTGATTTCTGATTCCTCTGCCTTTTCTAAATCCAGCTTTTACATCTGGGAGTTCTTGGTTCACATACTGTTGAAGACTTGCTTAAAGAATTTTGAGCATAACCTTGCTAGCATGTGAAATGAGTGCAATAATATGGTATTTTGAACATTCTTTGGCATTGCTCTTCTTTGGGATTGGAATGAAAACTGACCTTTTCCAGTCCTGTGGCCACTGCTGAGTTTTCCAAATTTTCTGACATATTGTGTGCAGCACTTAAACATCATCATCTTTTACAATTTGAAATAGCTCAGCTGGAATTCCATCAACTCCACTAGTTTTGTTCATAGTAATCTTCCTAAAGCCTGCTTGATTTTACACTCTAGAGTGTCTAGCTCTAGAGTATGGTATGGAAAATATTTTAAAACAAAATGACATAGGTAAAAAAGTTAGAGGAAAGAGGAAATTTTGATAAATTTGACTACATGAAAATGAGAAGATATTTGCAACCTACATAGCTAATAAAGAGCCAGTTTGCAGAATATACAAAAAGCCTTGAAGACTAAAAATAAGGATCTAGGCAATAATATTGGTAATTTATAAACAATTGAGTAGGTAAGGATGACCCAAGGAGGAACTTGGTTTTTCACTAATGAAAGAAATACAAAATGAAACAAGAAATCATAGCCTTCCTTGGTGGCTCAGTGGTAAAGAATTTGCCTGCCAATGTGGGAGACATGGATTCGGTCCCTGTCTGAGAAGATCATACAAACTGAGGAGCAACTAAGCCCATGCACCACAGCTATTGAGCCTGTGCTCTTCTAGAGCTAGTGTGCTGCAAAAAATGAAGGCCATGTGCCCTAGCGTCTGTGCTCCACAACTAGAGAGGAACCCTTGCTCCCCCAAGTTAGAGAAAAGCCTGCACAGTACCAAAGACCCAGGAGATTTAGCCCAACCAAAACTAAATAAATAAAATTATTAAAAAACATCATCTCACTCCACCAGATTGACAAAAATACAAAGACTTGTAACACCAAGTGGTGGAAACTCTTTAAAAATGCTGATGGCAATGTAAATTCATACATCAGTTTCTAGGAAAATTTAGCAATATTTACTACAGTTAAATAGGTGCAAGCTTTGACTTAAGCAGTTTCATCTCCAGTTATGTGTCTTAGAGAAACTTTTGAGTTTATGCGTAAGAAAGTTCACTGCAGGACACGTTGCAATAGTGAAAGGAGAGAATCAGGCTAATTGTCTATAAATAGGAGGATAGATAAATGTTTGAGTAACATGACTAGGTAAAAACGAATGAACTCCTTGGGTCAAAATGACGAATTCTCAAAAACTATTGGACGTGAAAAAAGAAGCTATAAGATGATATTACAGTGGAATGCTAATTTTCTCAAACTGTTGGTTATGACCCATCTGTAAATTGTGAAATGAATTTAATGAATAACTGCCAGCATGACGAAATAAAATTAGAAAATCTCCGCATGTGCTGATGGTAAGAAAACAAGTAATTTCATGAAAGTTTTATTTCATTTTATGTATACATGCACACACTCAGGTGTATATGTATATGTACACACACAAGTGTTTGCATGTGCATATTTATGGGGTCAAAATGTAGAATGCACTTTTTTTACACTGGGTGTGGTAGAGAAGTCTAAAGCCTCTGTTTTATATAAAAAGAATACTATATGCTTACACATCCTGTAGAATGCATGGGAGTGATAAATACAGTATTCAGAGAGTGTTTTCCTCCAGAGTGGGTGGAAGGAGGAAGACACGGAGTCAGAGTATGAAGACTTTATTCCATTTATGTTGATATATTACAAAACCACATTAATATCTGTTAAGTCTAGGATAAACATGGGTGTCCATTACAGTATTATCTGTACTTTTCCATATGTTTGAAATATTTCACAATGAAAAAAAAAAAGCCTTAAAACTTAACCAACAATAAAAGCTACAGGGATGTAGGTGGGGAGGCAAGAGGGACCCAGATGGTTGCAGGAGGCTTGGAGCAAAGGAACAAGTTGTATTCACATCTCTGTGGCCAAAAGTCCCAGAAGGTTCTGGGGCTCTGGGCCAGTAGTCTGGGCAGCCAACTGCCATGTGCTGATGTGGCCTCACTGCTATCCCTTCATCCTTGTCTGGTATTGTCACCAATTTTATTCTTCTCCATCAGATCAGCATCTCTCAAAGCAGCCTGGCTTCAGAAAGTTACTGCTAGTTATTTACATAAAATTCTTTTCCTAGGATCCCATTGGGCCTCTGGCCTTGGAATTCTTCTTACCCCAACTTTATTGAGATATAATTGGCATACAACATTGTGTAAATTTCTATTTTTTCCCCTATTTATTTGCCATGAAGTGATGGGACCAGATGCCATGATCTTAGTTTTTTGAATGTTGAGTTTTAAATCAGCTTTTCCACTCTTCTCTTTCACCTTCATCAAAAGACTCTTTAGTTCCTCTTCACTTTCTGCCATTAGGTTGGTATCATCTGCATATCTGAGGTTATTGATATTTCTCCTGGCAATCTTGATTCCAGCTTGTAATTCATCAGTGACAGACTATTTTCTTGGGCTCCAAAATCACTGCAGACAGTGACTGCAGCCATGAAATTAAAAGATGTTTGCTCCTTAGAAGAAAAGTTATGACAAACCTAGGCTAAGGCTAAGTCACTTCAGTCGTGTCCGACTCTGTGTGACCCCATAGACGGTAGCCCACCAGGCTCCCCCGTCCCTGGGATTCTCCAGGTAAGAACACTGGAGTGGGTTGCCATTTCCTTCTCCATGACAAACCTAGACAGCACATTAAAAAGCAGAGACATCATTTTGCTGACAAAGGTCTGTATAGTTAAAGTTATGGTTTTTCCAGCAGTCGTGTACAAATGTGAGAGTTGGAGCATAGTGAAGGCAGAGCACCAAAGAATTGATGCTTTCAAATTGTGTTGTTGGAGAAAACTCTTGAGAGTCCCCTGGACACCAAGGAGATCAAATCAATCAGTCCTAAAGGAAATCAACCCCGAATGTTCATTGGAAGGACTGATGCTGAAGATGAAGCTCCAAAACTTTGGCCACCTGATGTGAAGAACTGACTCTTTGGAAAAGACCCTGATGCTGGGAATGATTGACGGTGGGAAGAGAAGGGGACAACAGAGAATGAGATGGTTGGATTGCATCACCAACTCAACAGATATGAGTTTGAACAAACTCCAGGAGATGGTGAAGGACAGGGAAGCCTGGCATGCTTCAGTACATGGAGTCGTGAAGGGTCAGACATGACTTAGCGACTGAACAACAATTGTATAAGTTTAAGGTGTAAAATGTGACATGTGATTACCACCATAAGGCTAGTTAACATCTCCATTACTTAACATAATTACCATTCCTTTTTTTGGGATCAGAACATTAAGATCTACCCTCTCAGAAACTTTCAAGTGTACAACGCAGTATTGTTAACTATGCGCTTTCCCAGGTGGCTCAGCGGTAAAAGAATCCACCAATGCAGAAGATGCAGGAGACCGGAGTTCAGTCCCTGGGTCTGGAGGATCCCCTGGAGTCAAGAATACTGGACTGGCTCATCATTTCCTACTCCAGCCAGTCCAGTATTCTTGCCTAGAAAATCACATGGACAGAGGAGCCTGGGAGGCTACAGTCTACAGGGTTGCAGAGTCAAACATGCTGAGCTCATATGCGCACACCCACACACACGCGCGCGCGCGCACACACACACACACACGCACGCGCACACACACACATTGTTAACTATAGTCACCATGCTATACCTTTGTTCCCCTAGGCTATCCTGGTGGCTCAAATGATAAAGAATCTGCTTGCAAGGGAGGAGGTTTGAGTTTGATCCCTGGGTTGGGAAGATCCTGGAAAAGGAAATGGCAACCCACTCCAGATGTTCAATCTGGTTTTAGAAAAGGCAGGGAAACTGGAGATCAAATTGCCAACATCCGCTGGATCATCAAAAAAGCAAGAGAGTTCAAGAAAAATATTTATTTCTGCCTTATTGACTATGCCAAAGCCTTTGACTGTGTGGATCACAATAAACTGTGGAAAATTCTGAAAGAAATGGGAATACTAGACCACCATACCTGCCTCCTGAGAAATCTGTATGCAGGTCAGGAAGCAACAGTTAGAACTGGACATGGAACAACAGACTGGTTCCAAACAGGACAAGGAGTACGTCAAGGCTGTATATTGTCACCCTGCTTATTTAACTTATACACAGAGTATATCATGAGGAATGCTGGGCTGGAAGAAGCACAAGCTGGAATCAAGATTGCCGAGAGAAATATCAATAACCTCAGATATGCAGATGACACCACCCTTATGGCAGAAAGCGAAGAAGAACTAAAGAGCCTCTTGATGAAAGTGAAAGAGGAGAGTGAAAAAGTTGACTTAAAGCTCAACATTCAGGAAACTAAGATCATGGCATCCGGTCCCATCACTTCATGGGAAATAGCTGGGGAAACAGTGGAAACGGTGTCAGACTTTATTTTTTTGGGCTCCAAAATCACTGCAGATGGTGACTGCAGCCATGAAATTAAAAGACGCTTACTCCTTGGAAGCAAAGTTATGACCAACCTAGACAGCATATTAAAAAGCAGAGACATTGCCAACAAAGGTCCATCTAGTCAAGGCTATGGTTTTTCCAGTAGTCATGTATGAATGTGAGAGTTGGACTATAAAGAAAGCTGAGCACCGAAGAACAGATGCTTTTGAACGTGGTGTTGGAGAAGACTCTTGAGAGTCCCATGGACTGCAAGGAGATCCCACCAGTCCATCTAAAGGAAATCAGTCCTGAATATTCATTGGAAGGACTGATGTTGAAGCTGAAACTCCAATACTTTGGCCACCTGATGCGAAGAGCTGACTCATTTGAAAAGACCCTGATGCTGGGAAAGATTGAAGCTGGGAGGAGAAGGGGATGACAGGGGATGAGATGGTTGGATGGCATCACCAACTCAGTGGACATGAGTTTGGATGAACTCTGGGAGTTGGTGATGGACAGGGAAGCCTGGCGTGCTGCAGTTCATGGGGTCTCAAAGAGACGGACACGACTGTGGGACTGAAATGAAGTGATCCAACTCCAGTATTCTTGTTTGGAAAATGCCATAGACAGAGGATCCTGGAGGGCTATGGTCCACAGGGCCATAAAGAGTTGGACACGACTGAATGACTAACATGTGACTTAGTTCCCCAGAATTTGCTCATCTTGTACCTGGAGGTTTATGTCCTTTCACTTATATTAACCATCCCCCACCTTCTGCCCCTGGCACTACTATTCTACTCTCTGTTCCTTCCTATGGGTTCAGGTTTTGTTTTTGTTTTTTTAAAGATTTCTCACATAAAGTGATATCAAACAGAACTTGTCTGTCTCTGTCTGACTCATTCTACTTAGTGTAATGCCCTCAAGGCCTATCTGTGTTGTTGCACGTGGTGGATTTCCTTCTTTCTTATTCTTTATTAAGTAATTTTCTGTGTATATATGTACCACATCTCCTTTATCTATTTGTAGACGGACACTCAAGTTGTTCCCATGTTTTGCTATTGTGAATAAAGTTTCAATGATCATGGGAAGGCCAATATCTCTTTGAGATTTTGATTTCATTTCCTTTGGATATTTACTCAGAAGTGGGATTGCTGGATCATATTGTAGTTCTATTTTTAATTTTTTTTTCATATTCCTTCATTTCCATAATGGCTATACCAATTTACATTCCCACCTTTCTTCCACATTCTCATC
Source organism: Bos indicus x Bos taurus (assembly GCF_003369695.1). Taxonomy (NCBI): domain Eukaryota; kingdom Metazoa; phylum Chordata; class Mammalia; order Artiodactyla; family Bovidae; genus Bos; species Bos indicus x Bos taurus. The sequence goes on along the minus strand of NC_040086.1, from coordinate 67,327,979 downwards.
AACACATGGTCTCTTGTCTTTTTGATAACAGCCATCCTAACAGGTATGAGGTGATATTTTTTTGTGATTTTGACTTGCGTTTCCCTGGTGGTTAGCCATGTTGAGCATCTATTCATTTATGTACCTGTTGAATACTTGCATGTCTTCTTTGGAAAAGTGTCTATTCAGTTCCTTTGCCCATTTTTAAATCAGTTTGTTGCTTATAAGTTGTATGAGTTCCCTGTATATTTTGGATATTAGCTCCTTATCAGATAGATGATTTGCGAATATTTTCTTCCGTTCTGTGGGTTGTTTTTTTCATTTTGTTGGCGGTTTCTTTTGCTGTGCAGAAGCTTTTTCATTTGCTATAGTTCCACTTATTTAGTTTTACTTTTGTTGTCACATCCCCCAAATTATTTCTAAGACCATAGTAAAGGAGTTTCCCCTAAATGTTTCTACTAGGGGTTTTATGGCTTCAGGTCTTATATTTAAGCCTTTAATTCATTTTGAGTTAATTTCTGTGAATGGTGTGAGATAGGGGCCCAATTTCATTTTTCTGCATGTGATTACTCGGTTTTCTCAGCACTGTATATTGAAGAGAGAATCCTTTCCCTGTTGAGTTTTGTTGACTCCCTTGCCAAATGTTAGTGGACCTTGAAAGCAAGGGTTTAATTCTAGGCTTTCAATTCTGTTCTATTTGTCTACGTATCTATTTTCAAGGCCAGTGTCATACTATTTTGATTATGATAGCTTTGTAATATAGTTTGAAATCAGGACCTGTGATGGCTCCAGGTTTGTTCTTTCTCAAGATCACTTTTGCTCTTTAGGGTCTTTTGTGGCTTCTTATGAGTTTCAGGACTTTTTCCTGTGAAAAATGCCATTGGAATTTTGATAAGAATTGTACTGAGTTATAGATGACTTTGGACATTTTAATACTATTAATTATTCTGATCCATGAACATAGAGTATATTTTCAGTATTTGTGTCATCTTCAATTTCTTTCATCAAAGCCTTACAGTTTCCATTCTACTTATCTTTCACTTCCTTGGTTAAATTTATTCCTTCTTTAGTTAAATTTATTTTATTGTTGTTCATGCTATCATTAATGAGATTGTTTTCTTTATCTTTTTCAGATATTTATTTCATTGTTAATGTATAGAAATGCAATTGACTTCATATACTGATTTTGTATCCTACAACTTTACTGAATTTGTTGATTAGTTCTAACAGTTTTTTGGTGGCATCTTTATTGTTTTCTATAGATAATATCATGCCATCTGCACAAGCAATTTTACTTCTTCCTTTCTGATTCAGATGACTTTTTTCTTGATTAATTGCCCTGCCTAGGATTTTCAGTGCTTTGTTGAATACAAGTGGTTAAAGAGGTCACCCTTGTGTTGTTTCTGATCTTAGAGGAAAGCTTTCAGCTTTTTACTGTTGAGTATGATGTAGGTTGTGAGCTTGTTATCTAAGGCCTTTACTATGTTGAGGTATGTTCCTTTTATACCCAGTGTATTGAGAGTTTTTATTGTGAAAGCATTTTTTGGCAACTGTTTTTTCTACATGTATTGAAATGATCATAAGCTTTTTATTCTTTATTCTTTTAATGTGATGTGTCACACATTGATTTGAATATGTCAAACCATCCTTGTATCCCAGAAATAAATCCCACTTAATTATGGTGTTTAATCCTTTTAATGTGCTGTTGGATTCAGATTCCTAATATTTTAAGATTTTTGCATCTATGTTCATCAGGGCTAATGACCTCTAGTTAGTTTTCTTTTCTTGTAGTGTCCTTGTCTGACTTTAGTTTCAGGGGTAATGCTGACTTTGTAAAATAAGTTTGGAAGCGTTCCCTCCTTTTCAATTTTTGGGAAGAGTTTGAGAAGAATTGGCATCGGTTTTTCTTTCAGTGTTTAGTAGAATTCACAAGGAAACCATCTGGTCCTTGACTTCTCTTTGTTGGAAGGTTTTTAATAACTAATTAAATCTCCTTAGTCATTGTTGGTTTGTTCAGATTTCCTATTTCTTCATGATTCAGTCTTGGTAGACTGTATGTTTCTAGGAATTTATCCATTTCTTCTAGGTTATCCAATTTGTTGGCATATAATTATATATGGTAGTTTCTTATGATCCTTTGTATTTCTGTGGTGTCAGTTGTAATTTGTTCTCTTTCATTTCTGATATTATTTATTTGACTTCTCTCTTTTTTTCTTAGGTTAGCTAAAGTTTTGTTAGTTTTGTTTATCTTCTCAAAAAAACCCAGCTCTTGTTTCTTATGATCTTTTCTATTATTTTTCTGGTCTCTGTTTCATTTATTTCTGCTCTGATCTTTGTTATTTCCTTCCTTCTTATAACTTTGGGCTTAGTGTGTTCTTTTCCTAGTTCCTTGAAGTGTACTTTAGATTATTTACTTAACGATCTTTCTTTTCTCTTAATGTAGGTGTTAATTGCTGCAAAATCCCTCCTAGCCATCCTAAAGTTACTTTTGCTGCATTTTATAAGTTTTGTTGTGTTGTGTTTCCACTTGTTTCAAGATTTTAAAAAACTTTTTTTTCCCCTTTTGATTCCTTCTTTGATCCATTGGTTATACTGGAGTGTATTGTTTTATTTCCACTTTTTTTTTAATATTTTCCAGTTTTTCTCCTGTTATTGATTTTTAGTTTAATAGTGTTGTGGTCAGGTTTTTTTGGTCTACATACCATACATTGAATTATTTTAGTGTTCTTAAATTTGCTAAGACTCATTTTGCGACCTGTCATATGATCAATCTTTGTGGATGTTTCTTGTTAGGCAGGTTCCCCTCTGCCCTCCGCCCCATTCAGCACTTTGAATATATTATCCTATTCTCTCCTAGCTAGTAAGGTTTCTGCTGAGAAATCTGCTCATAGCCATACAGGGATTCCCTTGTAAGTTACAAGCTTCTTTTACTGCCTTTAATTCTCTCTTTGCTTTCATATTAACAATTTTATTAAAATGGGTCTTAGAGGATATACCTTTGTGTTGAGTTCAGGAACCTAGTCACTTCATGAATTTGGATGTCCAAATCTGACCCCAGATTGGGGAGTTCTCGGTCATTATCTCTTTAAATAAGCTTTCTATCTCCTCTCTCTCTCTCTCTTTCTCCTGACACTCATAATTTGCAGAGTGTTTCTTTTGATGGTGACCCATGGATCATGTGGGCTTCCCTCGTGGCTCAGACAGTAAAGAGTCTGCCCACAATGCAGGAGAGACCTGGGTTTGATCCCTGGGTCGGTAAGATCCCCTGGAGAAGGAAGTGGCAACCCACACCAATATTCTTGACTGGAAAATCCCATGGTCAGAGAAGTTTGATGGGCTACAACCCATGGGGTCACACAGAGTTGGACACAACTGAGCAATTAACCCTTTCACTTTTATACTTTTATTGATTATGTAGACTTTCTTTACTCTTTTTCAACATTTCAATGTTGTTCTCCTCTGGATAATTTCAAAGTTCTTGTCTTTTAATTTGCAGAATTTTTTTCTGCTCAATTCATTTTGCTATTGATGCTCTCTGTGGCATTTTAAAATTGCAATCATTGTGTTCTTCAGTTCCATACTGTCTGTTTTTTAAAGTGATTTCTGTGTCTTTGTTAAACTTTTCATTTTTGTGTGTGCATTGTTTGCTCAATTTTGTTGAATTTTGTCTTTCCATGTTTTCTTCTAGGTCACTGATCTTTCTTAAAATAGATATTTTGAAATCTTTATTGGGTAAATTGCAGATATCCCTGCCTTTGGGGTTGGTTACTGGAATGTTTCAGAAAACGAAGATCATGCCATCTGGTCCCATCACCTCATGGGAAATAGATGGGGAAACAGTGGAAACATTGTCAGACTTTATTTTTTGGGCTCCAAAATCACTGCAGATGGTGACTGCAGCCATGAAATTAAAAGACGCTTACTCCTTGGAAGAAAAGTTATGACCAACCTAGATAGCATATTGAAAAGCAGAGACATTACTTTGCCAACAGAGGTCCGTCTAGTCAAGGCTATGGTGTTTCCAGTAGTCTTGTATGGCTGTGAGAGTTGGACTGTGAAGAAAGCTGAGCATCGAAGAGTTGATGCTTTTGAACTGTGGTGTTGAAGAAGACTCTTTAGCGTCCCTTGGACTGCAAGGAGATCCAACCAGTCCATTCTAAAGGAGATCAGTCTTAGGTGTTCTTTGGAAGGAATGATGCTAAAGCTGAAACTCCAATACTTTGGCCACCTCATTGGAAAAGACTTATGCTGGGAGGCATTGGAGGCAGGAGGAGAAGGGGATGACAGAGGATGAGACGGCTGGATGGCATCGCTGACTCGATGGACGTGAGTCTGAATGAACTCCAGGAGTTGGTGATGGACAGGGAGGCCTGGCGTGCTGTGATTCATGGGGTTGCAAGGAGTCAGACATGACTGAGCGACTAAACTGAACTGAACTGAACTGGAATATTATTATGATCATCTGGTGGCTTCATGCTTCCTTGATTGTTCATATTCTTTAAAGCCTTGTGTTGCTGTCTTCACATTTGAAATAGCAGTTGACCCCACAAGTCTTTACTGACTAATTTCTCCAATGTGTCCAAATGTGTGTGTGCATTTTTTTTTTTTTTTTGCTCCAACACTGTGTCAGAACTTTCTTGCTAGACACCTGGACTTCCAGAGAGCTCTCTAATCTGTGGGTCATTGTCTAAGACAATGTTCTCCAGGAGCTCCTGGACCACAGTTGAGAGGGCCTAGAGGAGCTTCACTGTAGGATCCATCAGTTCAGTTCGGTTCAGTTCAGTTGCTCAGTCGTGTCTGACTCTTTGCGACCCCATGAATTGCAGCACGCCAGGCCTCCCTGTCCATCACCAACTCCCGGAGTTCACCCAAACTCATGTCCATCAAGTCGGTGATGCCATCTAGCCATCTCATCCTCTGTCATCCCCTTCTCCTCCTGCCCCCAATCCCTCCCAGCATCAGAGTCTTTTCCAGTGAGTCACCTCTTTGCATGAGGTGGCCAAAGTATTGGAGTTTCAGCTTTAGCATCAGTCCTTCCAAAGAACACCCAGGACTGATCTCCTTTAGATGGACTGGTTGGATCTCCTTGCAGTCCAAGGGACGCTAAAGAGTCTTCTCCAGCACCACAGTTCAAAAACATCAATTCTTCGGTGCTCAGCTTTCTTCACAGTTAACTCTCACATCCATATATGACCACTGGAAAAACCATAGCCTTGACTAGAAGGAACTTTGTTGGCAAAGTAATGCCTCTGCTTTTCAATATGCTATCTAGGTTGGTCATAACTTTTCTTCCAAGGAGTAAGCATCTTTTAAATTCATGGCTGCAGTCACCATCTGCAGTGATTTTGGAGCCCAGAAAAATAAAGTCTGACACTGTTTCTATTGTTTCCCCAGCTATTTCCCATGAGGTGATGGGACCAGATGCCATGATCTTCGTTTTCTGAATGTTGAGCTTTAAGCCAACTTTTTCATTTTCCTCTTTCACTTTCATCAAGAAGCTTTTTAGTTCCTCTTCACTTTCTACCATAAGGGTGGTGTCATCTGCATATCTGAGGTTATTGATATTTCTCCCGGCAATCTTGATTCCATCTTGTGCTTCTTCCAGCCCAGCGTTTCTCATGATGTACTCTGCATATAAGTTAAATAAGTAGGGTGACAATATACAGCCTTGACGTACTCCTTTTCCTGTTTGGAACCAGTCTGTTGTTCCATGTCCAGTTCTAACTGTTGCTTCCTCCATACAGGTTTCTCAAGAGGCAGGTCAGGTGGTCTGGTATTCTCATCTCTTTCAGAATTTTCCACAGTTTATTGTGATCCACACACTCAAAGGCTTTGGCATAGTCAGTAAAGCAGAAATAGATGTTTTTCTGGACCTCTCTTGCTTTTTCCATGATTCAGTGGATGTTGGCAATTTGATCTCTGGTTCCTCTGCCTTTTCTAAAACCAGCTTGAACATCTGGAAATTCATGGTTCATGTATTGCTGAAGCCTGGCTTGGAGAATTTGGAGCATTATTTTACTAGCGTGTGAGATGAGTGCAATTGTGTGGTAGTTTGAGCATTCTTTGGCATTGTTTTTTTTGGGGATTGGAATGAAAACTGACTTTTCCAGTCCTGTGGCCACTGCTGAGATTTCCAAATTTGCTGGCATATTGAGTATAGCACTTTCACAGCATCATCTTTCAGGATTTGAAATAGCTCAACTGGAATTCCATCACCTCCACTAGCTTTGTTCGTAGTGATGCTTTCTAAGGCCCGCTTGACTTCACATTCCAGGATGTCTGGCTCTAGGTGAGTGATCTCACCATTGTGATTATCTTGGTCATGAAGATCTTTTTTGTACAGTTCTTCTGTGTATTCTTGCCACCTCTTTTTAATATCTTCTGCTTCTGTTAGGTCCCTACCATTTCTGTCTTTTATCGAGCCCATCTTTGCATGAAATGTTCCCTTGGTATCACTAATTTCCTTGAAGAGAATCTAGTCTTTCCCATTCTATTGATTTCCTCTATTTCTTTGCATTGATCTCTGAGGAGGTTGTCTTATCTTTCCTTGCTATTCTTTGGAACTCTACATTCAGATGCTTATATCTTTCCTGTTCTCCTTTGCTTTCACTTCTCTTCTTTTCATAGCTATTTGTAAGTCCTCCCTAGACAGCCATTTTGCTTTTTTGCACTTCTTTTCCATGGGGATGGCCTTGATCCCTGTCTCCTGTACAATGTCACAAACCTCCGTCCATAGTTCATCAGGCACTCTGTCTATCAGATCTAGTCCCTTGAATCTATTTCTCACTTCCACTGTATAATCATAAGGGATTTGATTTAGGTCATACCTGAATGGTCTAGTGGTTTTCCCCACTTTCTTCAATTTAAGTCTGAATTTGGCAATAAGGAGTTCATGATCTGAGCCACAGTCAGCTCCTGGTCTTGTTTTTGCTGATTGTATAGAGCTTCTCCATCTTTGGCTGCAAAGAATATAATCAATCTGATTTCGGTGTTGACCATCTGGTGATGTCCATGTGTAGAGTCTTCTCTTGTGTTGTTGGAAGAGGGTGTTTGCTATGACCAGTGTGTTCTCTTGGCAAAACTCTATTAGCCTTTGCCCTATTCCATTCTGTATTCCAAGGCCAAATTTGCCTGTTACCCCAGGTGTTTCTTGACTTCCTACTTTTGCATTCCAATTCCCTATAATGAAAAGGACATCTTTTTTGGCTGTTTGGTCTAAAAGGTCTTGTAGGTCTTCATAGAACCATTCAACTTCAGCTTCTTCAGTGTTACTGGTTGGGGCATAGACTTGGATTACTGTAATATTGAATGGTTTGCCTTGGAAACGAACAGAGCTCATTCTGTCGTTTTTGAGATTGCATCCAAGTACTGCATTTAGGACTCTTTTGTTGACCTTGATGGCTACTCCATTTCCTCTAAGGGATTCCTGCCCACAGTAGTAGATATAATGGTCACCTGAGTTAAATTCACTCATTCCAGTCCATTTGGATCCATAGTTAGGACTGAAATCTGTTTGTCTACTACCTGACACAAGGGTGGATGAGACTCCTCTCAATTCCCTTGGCATATGGTGATGGATCCCACATCTCCCACAAAGACACTTTTATCTGGATGGAAGCCAAATAGTTGTTGTGGGGTGGGATACAAGCAAGGGACTTCTTATTTGGCCGTCTTGCTGATGTTACTCTCTTAGGATTCTATTAGAAAAATTTTCCCATTATTTTTATTTATTTTAAAGTCTTTATTGAGTTTGGTACAATATTGCTTCTGTTTTACGTTTTTGATTTTTCGGCCATGAAGCAATGGGATCTTAACTCCCTGACAAGGGATGGAACCCACACCCCACTGCATTGGAAGTCGAAGTCCTAACCACAGAACCACCAGAGAAGTTCTCTCATTATTTTTAAATTGTGAAATTACATAAGATTTACTGAAAACTTAGAGAATAATTTACCAACATTCATGTATGCATCATTTAGTTTAATAAGTAGAAAGTGCATTTGAAACTTCCTGTATCTTCCTCTGCACCCCAGTACCCACTTCTCTTTCTAATTATGATGTTGGTGTTTATCATGCCCCTATACAAGTTTATAACATACACTTTTAGCTTTAAATAACGCATTGGATTACTTTGCATATTTATAAATTTTACAGAGATGGGATAATGCCACATCTATCCTTCAACTTCTTTTTTCACTCAATATTATGTGTTCTGAGATTTGTCCGCATAGATACTACTAGCTCTAGTTCATTTTTTATGAATATGACACCATTTATTTATCCATCCAGGTTGTTTTCATTTTTTACTATTCCAAATAACACTGCAGAGAACCAGATTTTCATTTTTTACTATTCCGAATAATATTGCAGAGAACATTCTGGTTCATGTCTCCTGGAGCACACTTAGCATACTCCCAATATTTCATGGGTAACAGAACACGAAATGCAAACCTTCCTGTATCTATGGTTCTGGCAGAGACTTCAAAGTCTGAACCAGTTTTTCCTGATGGACTATTTGCCTTGTTTTTACTAATTTGTAGAAGTTTTAAAAATGTTTTCTAGAGACCAGTTCCTTGCTGATTACAATCATTGTAAATACATCTCCAAAGTTTATCTTTGTTACTGTTTATTCTGCTTAAAATAATTTTAAAAATTCTGAAAGTGTCAAAATTTGTGAATCTCTTCTTATATTTGTTGTGCTTTTTGGGTCTTATTTAAGAATGGCTTCATCAAGCCCTGTAGTGGAAGGATTTCTCCTTTAATTCTAGCTGTTTATTTTTAGTGACATAATGGGTTTTGGCTTATATCCTCTGGTAGTGTCCTCTGTGCCCTGGGTCTCTTCTCATCCATGAAAACTATGACTTATGCGTACAGAGACTCATCTCCCAGGCCTACCAGACCCATTTCATCCCAGGGGTGCTGCCATCTTGACCTATCTCATTTTTTTTAAGTGCCAGCCCCAACCTTTTTGTCTTAGTTAATTAATTTCCTTTGGGTTGTGCTGGGTCTTCATCGCTGCACAGGCTTTTCCCTGGGTGCAGCAAGTGTGGCCTATTCTTCATTGCAGCGCTCGGGCTTCTGATTGTGGGGGCTTCTGTTGCAGAGCACGGACTCTAGAGCGCAGGTTCGACAGCTGTGGTCCAGGGCCTCAGTTGCCCCTTAATTGCATGTGGGATTTTCCCGACCCAGGGATGGAATCCGTGTCTTCTGCTTTGGCAGGCGAATTCTTTACCACTGAGCCACCAGGGAAGCCTGACCTGTCTCGTCTTGTCTCCAAAAGAATTACCTAATTTAGTCAGTAAGCTTGGCTAGAATTTTTTCAGCAAAGGTTTTTGAAATTCTTCTCTAGAATAATGTTAGATAGAGATTGATAATTGGGCAGTAGAAATGGTTTATATGGGTTTTAGAGCAAGATGACGACAGCCATGCAATTAAAAGACACTTAATACTTGGAAGAAAAGCTATGACAAACCTAGATATCACTTTGCGGACAAAGATCTGTATAGTCAAAGCTATGGTTTTTACATAGTCATGTACGGATGTGAGAGTTAGACCATAAAGAAAGCTGAGCGCCAAAGAATTGATGCTGGAAAAGACTCTGGAGAGTCCCTTGGAAAGCAAGGAGGTCAATCCTATAGGAAATCAACCTTGAGAATTCACTGGAAGAACTGATGCTGAAGCTCCAATACTTTAGCCACCTGATTTGAAGAGCTGACTCACTGGAAAAAACCCCAATGCTGGAAAAGGTTGAGGGCAGTAGAAGAAGGGGGTGACAGGATGAGATGGTTGGATGATATCACTCACTCAGTGGACATGAATTTGAGCAAACTCTGGGAGATAGTTCACTAGACAGGGAAGCCTGGCGTGTGGCAGTCCACGGGCTCACAAAGAGTCAGACACGACTTAGTGACTGAACAACAAAGACTGGTTTTAAAATCCCAATCAAGTCACTCGTTCTGAGTCTTAGTTTTTACTTTTTATCTATAATTTGGGGATTAGTTGTATTTAAAGTGAAGAATGTTATAAGTTTTGAGTGTACAATTCTGGACGCAGAGCAGTTGTAATAAGCAATGATGGTTAAATTTGTTAAGTACTTAATATATGCTAGTCACAGAGCTAATTGTTTTATGTGAATTATTGTACTTGGTCCTTATGACAGTCCTCTGAAGTTAAATACCACGACTGTAGTAATGTAGGGGTGAAGGTAAAGGTTTTGATTGGATTCAGATCTCAGCCCAGCTACTTACTGTATGAACTTCAGCTCTTACATTTTGGTTTTTTCATCTATAAAGTAGAAATATGATAATAGTATATTTATTAGATTTTTGCTGCTGCTGCTGCTGCTAAGTCGCTTCAGTCGTGTTCGACTCTGTGCGACCCCATAGACAGGCTTCCCCGTCCCTGGGATTCTCCAGGCAAGAACACTGGAGTGGGTTGCCATTTCCTTCTCCAATGCATGAAAGTGAAACGTGAAAGGGAAGTTGCTCAGTCATGTCCGACTCTTAGTGACCCCATGGACTACAGCCTACCAGGCTCCTCCATCCATGGGATTTTCCAGGCAAGAGTACTGGAGTGGGGTGCCATTGCCTTCTCCAATTACATTTTTAGGGTTGTTGAAAAATTGATTAATAATCTAATTACATTAGATTTAGGGCTCCTTTTTAATAAAGGGCCATAAATGAAATGGCATATAGAGATTTTTCTCTCAGGGCTCTGTAGGCTAGAAGTCTGAGATTAAGGTGTCAGCAGGGCTAGGCTCCCTCTGACAGTACAAAGGAATGATCTGTTCCAGGCCTTTCTCCTCCCTTGTGGCAGTGTAATGCCAATCTTCACATAGTATTCTTTCTGTATGCACATGTTCATGTCCAAATTTCCCTTTTTAAAGTAAGGACAGCAGCTTCATTGGATTAGGGGTCCATTCCACTTTAATATGATCTCATTTTAACTAATTACATATAATGACCTCCATCCCCAAATAAGGTCACATAATGAGGTTACAGAGGTATGGTAGGACTTGAACATATAAGTTTTGGGAGGACACAAAGCAACTCATAACAATATACATGAAAGTTTCTCATGAAGATAAAAAAAGTTGATATATGTTGAGAGTATAGAATATTGGTACAGAGAAAATGATCAGAAAGTATTAGTTCTTGTACTATCACCATGAATCAGATGGAGAAACTGACAGAGTCGTGAAATGACTTTCCTAAAGTTACATAGCCAATAAGTGGCAGAACCACGGTTTCAATCCTGATGTGACTGATCCCCAAACTTCTGTACTACGTGTCTTCATCACCTAAAGAGGACAGAACAGAGACCTTTATTGTTCAAGTCTCTATTTAAAAGAAGAGGCTCACCTGAGTATAATTATGTACAAAGAGTTCGTGCTTAGTCCCTCCATTTCCTTCTCCAAGGGATCTTCCTGACCCAGGCATCAAAATTGCGTCTCCTGGATTGGCAGGCAGATTCTCTACCACTGAGCCACATGAGAAGCCCTAAGTACAAAGACTGTTCTGAAAATTGTGTTTAGTACTTCAGTTGCATAGTTGCGTTGCATATACATTTTCTTATTTTCAGTAACATATTTAAGATAAAACGATTGTCAGTGATCAAAATGAAATAAATTAAAAGAAAAGTAAGCCTTGCATCATTGTACTTCTGTTTTCCTAGTCCTTATTTATTGCGTTGTATCATTTGTGCTCCCCTTTCCTCTGTGCTATTTTTTTTTCCACTTAGTATTGTCCAGAGCCAGGACAATACCTCCTTATGAGGCTGCCTTCCTAGTAAAGTATTCTGTTGGCTGTTGTCTTTTCCTTCCAATTAATAGTTACATCCCATTTGTATAACAGGATGCTTGCCCAGGCATCTTGGGTAAAAAATCAGTGAGGTAAGCCCTGCTGGGGCACATGTGTCATTGCCCCAGTGAGTTCACAAAGACTCCCCCAACAGCCTGGAACTGAGGGCAGTAGAGTTTGCCCTTAGGGACGAGTGAGAGATGGTCACGACAGGACAGGCCTAGCCACCTTTGGAGGCTGAGACTTTTACCACCTCATGTCGTGACACCAAGCCTTCAAATTCCCCCTCGTTTCCAGGGTGACTAATCCCATCTCTCCATCAGGGTCCCGCAACAGGGTCCTCACCCACCAGGCACTGTGGAATTAGGATTTTGTTTTCCTTTTTCCCCGTGTGGTTCATCGTGCAGTTAATTCTCCCTGCTTGTGCTGAGGCGAGGCTTCTCTGGGATGTTGGAAGGAAATTTCCTCACATTTTCCATTTCTTTCTTTCTGAGACAGTTTGCTGGCAGAGTAATGGCCACTTCTCTTGGCAGCCAGATGAGAAGCCGAGCTTAAGGCAGAGGCGAGAACAACGCTTATGTGGCCAGTGTTATTCCTTGGCATTAAAAAAAAGTCAGTCCAACTTGGGGTCTTTTTTTTTTTGAAAAGTAAAGGAAAATGCAAAATTTTAAAAAGAGAGTGACTGTGGCTGGGTGACAGATGCCGTGTTTCTCTTTCCTCCCAGGCATCAACACTCACCCTTCTGTGTCACAAGCCCTGGCCTGGGTCTCCAGTGGCTGGGCTCCTGGGCTCCAAGGCCCAGTCCTCCACCTCTTGTTCCCAAAGGCCGCCTCTCTCAGGCCCTGTGTCCAGGTGCCCAGCCCCACATCCCAGTGGCTGGCCACCCCCCCTCAGATGTTGGCTACCCCGCCACAGGCCCTTAGTCACTCACTGGGTTCCTCTCTTCTTGTTCCAGATGGCCCTGGTGCCAGAAGGACAATATTCACATTAAAGGGCTTCTGAAGGGCTTTTTGCAACTACAGTACAATTATCAAAATCATAAAATTACCATGAACACAATATTATTATATATTCTATAGACCTCATATTCAATCCTTCACTTTCCATTAGTTCTTGCTTAAGGAATTGCTATCACTTTTAAAGAAAGTGATGAAATAAAAGCAATACATGTGTGTGGTTACAATACAAAAAAGAGCAACATTACGGAAAGGCTGACAGAAGTTTCCATCTCTCGTGCCATCACCACTCATAGCCCTGTCTTGCTTCCTAGAGGAAACCATACTTAATCATTGCTTTCTTTCCTTTATCTATTTAGTTTTTTATTTTGTTTATCATGGTTTAATGAGTTACATAGTTCTACAAGGATTGTTATTAAAACAGCAGTACATTTTCTGTCTGGGGTGATGACACTGATCTAAAATTAGATTGTGTCAATGGTTGCACAACTCTGTAAATATATTAAACCCACTGGGTTGCACACTTTACATGGAAGAAAAGTGTGGTCAATCATGTCTGACTCTTTGGGACCCCATGGATGATACAGTCTATGGAATTCTCTAGGCTAGAATACTGGATTGGGCAGCCTTTGCCTTCTCCAGGGGATCTTCCCAACCTGGGGATCAAACCCAGGTCTCTGGCATTGCAGGTGGATTCTTTACCAGCTGAGCTACCAGGGAAGCCCTTACATGGATTAATATAATGTAAATTATATCTCAGTAAAGCTGTTTTAAAAAGGGGAGGATAATAAACATTTCCAAGAAAAACTTGCTGAAACCACTCTCCCGTCACTTCCCAACAGCAACACATTTCAATCAGGGTGAGATTTTCCTCCATATTTCTAACTGGTTTGCTTGCACTGCTATTTTTGATTATTCATTTTTTGTTGTTGCTGTTCAGTCACTCAGTCGTGTCCTATTCTTTGTGACTCTGTGAACTGCAGCCCGCCAGGCTTCCCTGTCCTTCACTATCTCCCAGTTTCCCCAAACTCAAGTCCATTGAGTTGATGATGCCGTCCAACCATCTCATCCTCTGTTGCCCCCTTCTCCTCCTGCCCTCTGTTTTTCTCAGCATCAGGGTCTTTTCCAAAGAAAATAATTAAAAACAACTAAAATTAATTTTCATGGTTTATCTATTTGTTGATTCAAAAGTTAAAAATTAATAATAAAATTTATGAATATGTAATATTTTAATTGCATACCCAACTTAATTGCATTTTTATTACATTTCATTTTTTGTTCAGTTTTTATTTTTTCCTGGAATTTTTAACTGCCTTTCTTTTTCTCTTGCATTGTCTACCTGAATTATAAGCTTAAGTTTCTAACTAAGAGTAGATTATGTTAGTTATAGTTATTAATGTATTGGTCTTAAAAACACAGAGGAAAAATTACAGATGACAAGCTAAGGAGTGTAAATGGATGAGAGAGGTAAATGAAAAAGAAGAGAAATAAATATATCCAGATCCTTTTCCTTGATTTTTACTCTCTGGTGGTCTCTGTTGTTTACCTTTAGTCTGGATTGACTCTTCTTTCATTGTGCTGAACAGTTTTTATTCTGCAACCTTAAATTCCTGAGTTGAATTTGTTGTTTCCAGAATCCTGTGTCTTCCTCTTTTTACTCTCTTATTTTGCTGGAATATATCCTCAAGTGTATCTATGAAAAAGAAGTAAATTTCTCTTTTCTTGAAAAGAAAATCATCTTTGTCTAATTTTATGTTAGATTGATAGGGTGTACAATTCTATGCTGAAACTAGAATTTTATCAGAAATTTGAAGGCTCTGTATGTTCTAGTGTTTTCTGGAATTCAGTATTTCTGATGCAATGTCTGAGGTCAGTTTGGTTCTGGTTCTCCTGTAGACAATTTTATTTTCCTTTCTGGAAGCTTATAGGATATTTTTCTTTATCCTTGGTGGTCTTGAACATGTTTTTCTCTCATTTTCTCTTTCTCTCTTTCTCTTTTTTTGTGCAGTGCAGTTGGTTGACCTTTCAATCTAAAAACTTGTATCTTTCAACTCTGGGATTTGGGGGTATTATTTGAAAAATAAAGATTCTGTTATATCGCTCTCTTTTTTTTCCCCCTGGGACTTCTACAAATCAGATGAATTAATCCTACATGTCTCTTATCTTCTTTCTTTCTTTTAAAAATTATTTTATATTCTTTTTGTTTTTATTTATTTATCTTATTTTTTTGGCCATGCAGCATGTAGGATTTTAGTTCTCTGACCAGTGGTCAAACCCATGCCCTCTGCATTGGAAGTGTGAAGTCTTGACCATGGAACCACCAGTGAAGTCTCTCTTATCTTCATTCTTTTATTTTATATTTTCTTTTCTTTTTTATTCTCTTTGTTAGGAGATTCTCTTGCTTCCCTGGTAGCTCAGGTGGTAAAGAATCTGCCTACAAGGCAGGAGGCCCAGGTTCAATCCCTGGGTGGGGAAGATTCCCTGGAGAAGGGAATGGCAATCCACTCCGGTATTCTTACCTGGAAAATTCCATGGAAAGAGGAGCCTGGAGGGCATGGACAGAGGAGCCTGGTGGGTTGGACATGACTGAGCAACTAACACACACACACACACATACACACACAGGAGATTCTCTTAGATTTATTTCCCAATCATTCTGATAATTAAGTTCTTTTTGGATTGTTCCTTTTAATTGTAGTACTGTATCTCACTGGGCTTCCCAAGTGGTGCTAGTGGTAAAGAATCTGCCTGCCACTGCAAGAGATTTGAGAGATGTGGGTTTGATCCCTGGGTGGGGAAGATCCCCTGGAGAAGGGAATGGCAACCTACTCCAGTATTCTTGCCCAGAGAATTCCATGAATAGAGGAGTATGGCAGGCTACAGCCCACAGGGTTGCAAAGAGTCCAACACTACTGAAATGACTTAGCACTGTTAGTCGCTCAGTCATGTCCAACTCTTTGTCAGTGCATGGACTGTAGCCCACCAGGCTCCTCTGTCTATGGAATTCTCCAGGCAAGAAAACTGTGGTGGGTTGCCATTTCCTTCTCCGGGGGATCTTCTTCACCCAGGGATTGAACCTGGGTCTTCTGCATGGCAGGCGGATTCTTTACCATCTGTGCTGCCAGGGAAGCCTGCACTGTGTCTCACTATTATTTCATGTGGCGTTGCCTCAAATCTCTCTGAGGATACTAATTAGCAATCTGCTGTGTCTGTGAATTGCCCATTTCTAATTGTTTGTGTTGGTCTTTCTCTTCACATTGTGGGATTCCCTCAGAAGTCTAGTAAATTTTTAGTTGTTTGGTTATATTGAAGGAGGAGGCAGTAGAAATGGGTGATTGGGAGGTCTGTGTGAGAGGGCAGAGCTTGTCAACTGTAGCTTTTCTTTAAGGAGAGTGGACAGGAAGTTGGACTTTACCGAGGAGACCGCAAATGCCCCACACTGACTATCCTAGTTTTTCAGTTGGTCTACTTAAAAAAAAATAATTAAATTGTGCTGGATCTTGGTTGCTGTGGGCAGGCTTTCTCTAGTTGGAGCGAGTGGGGGCTACTCTAGCTGTGATGCACAGGCTTCTCACTGCAGTGGCTTCTATCACGGAGCACAGGCTCCAGGTGTGCAGGCTTCAGCAGTTGCTGCATGTGGGTTCAATAGTGCAGCTGTTAGGCTGTTGAGTGTGGACTCAGTAGTTGTGGCACATGGGCTTTAGTTGCTCCTGGCATGTAGAATCTTCCCGGACCAAGGACTGAACCTGTGTCTCCTGGATTGGCAGGTGGCTTCTCATCCACTGGACCACCAGGACAGTCCTGTCTACTCTTAAAAGAGAAGAATTCTCTTATTTGTTTGGAGTATGGAGATGGTGATTAGACAATATCAGATGACTAGGAGTTTTGCACGAGGTGGAGGCAGGGGGTAAATTGGGGGACAACTTTTTATTATTCCATCAATCTCCTTGTTTTTGGCCCCCCATTTACTCCCACTTTCTGGTACTTGGCATGTCTGAGTTGGAAGCTGCCCTGGAGCTGTTCAGGGGAGAGTTCTCCTTTAGCTGTGGCTCCTTCTATAAGTCCTGTAGACTGTTGCATCCT
Source organism: Bos indicus x Bos taurus (assembly GCF_003369695.1). Lineage (NCBI taxonomy): Eukaryota > Metazoa > Chordata > Mammalia > Artiodactyla > Bovidae > Bos > Bos indicus x Bos taurus. Next base: position 67,311,163 of record NC_040086.1, on the reverse strand, counting down.
TCACCCTGTTTCATCTCTTGCCAACTTCTTAAGTATTATTTAATGTCTTTCAGAAATTTATCAAAATCCATGACCCATTGATGGATACTCTCACTCTATTGTGATGGATTTTAAAATATTTTTACTATTATTTAATGAGGTCTTGTAAGGGAATGACAGCAGTGTGTTATCTTGAATTAGAAACTCTGTTTTGATATAGTAGAAAGATCTTGTGTTTGTTTACAGATCTGGATTCCAGTTCCATGAAAGTAAAAGTGAAAGTCACTCAGTTGTGTCTGACTCTTTGTGACCCCATAGACTCTACAGTCCATGGAATTCTCCAGGCCAGATTACTGGAGTGGGTAGTCATTCCCTTCTCCAGGGTCATCTTCCCAAGCCAGGGATTGAACCCAGGTCTCCCACACTGCAGGCAGATTCTTTACCAGCTGAGCCATCAGGGAAGCCCAAGAGTACTGGAGTGGGTAGCCTATCCCTTCTCCAGCAGATCTTCCTGATCTAGGAATCAAGCTGGGTCTCCTGCATTGCAGGCGGATTCTTTACCAACTGAGCTACTAGGGAAGCCCAGTTATATAGTTATATGCCACTTCATCCCTTCGAGCTGTGGCTTTGCTAGTATGTGGAAGACTGGAGAAACACTGAGAAGAGTAGGCTAAACAATTAATCTGTCTGAGGCCCAGGTCCCTCACTTTTAAGTCATTCATGCAATTCATGAGCATCTACCCTATACATGGTTTTGCGTTAGATGCTGGAAAAGCAAAGATGAAGCAGTTATAGTCCCTTCCTGTCAGGTATTTGGGGTGAGGGTTGTTGTTCAGTTGCTCAGGCATGTCTGACTCTTTGTGACCCCATGGACTGCAGCACGCCAGGCTTCCCTGTCCTTCACCATCTCCCGGAGTTTACCCAAACTCATGTCCATTGAGTTGACGATGCCATCCCACCATTTCATCCTCTATCACCCTCTTCTCCTGCCCTCAATCTTTCCCAGCATCAGGGTCTTTTCCAATGAGTCAGCTCTTCAACTCAGGGGTGGGGGTTGGATGGAGAAAAGAATGAGGTGAGCGCTATGACAGAGATATGTAACAGGTGATGTATCAGAATAGAGGAAGGTGAATCATGGAAAGTTTCACAGAGGAAGTGATACATAAACTTCCATAATAGTTATCCAGATTGACAAGGAAGGGGAAGGCATTTCAGGCAGAGAAATCAGCATGTATTTAAGCATGGAGTCTTGACAGAGCTTGGTGTTTTCTGGAAACATCCCCAAATAATAATTCCAGTGATAATTCCATATAACTGGGTAGGGCATAGGTGCTTGTGGAGGAATGATGAGAAGTGAGACTAGAGAGTTAACAATGGCAGCTAATAGGTCTTATATGAATAATGACTATGCACATTTACAGATGAGGAAACTGAGGCACACAGTCACATGACCTCAAGTTTCCCAGTTAATAAGTGGGAGAGCTGCCATTAGATCCCTCCAGTCTGGCTCTAGAGCTCATTCTTTTTGTTGAGGGATTAGATGATCAAGGACTTTATTAAGGAGTTTTGGTTTGTTCCTTCAGACACACTTTAAGTTAGGGGAGTGATATGATCAGTGTTGTCTTTTAGAGACATAACTCTGGAGCTATCATTTGAAAGGCTGTTAGGCCAGAGCCAGAGAGCCTATAGAGCTAGTTAGGGGGTGACTGCACCATGTTTCAAACAACGGATGAGGCTCCTGAGTTTAGAAGGAAAATGGGACTGCGATGGAAGAGGCTATTTGTTATTGTTATTGTTGTGTTGTGTTGTGTGCTCAGTCATGTCCGACCCTTTGCAACCCCATTGACTGTAGCCCACCAGGCTTCTCTGTCCATGGGATTTTCTAGGCAAGAGTACTAGAGTGGGTAGTCATTCCCTTCTCCAGGGGATGCCCAGGGATCGAACTGCGTCTCTTGCATCTCCTGCATTGGCAGACAGATTCTTTACCACTGTACCACCTGGGAAGCCCCAGGAGAGGCTACTGTGAAACTTATTTCAGAGGCAGTATCCACAGAACTTGGTCACTGACAAAACATGAGAGTTAGGTGAAGATGGAGTCAAGATTGGGTGGCTGAGCCCCGATGGTTTGTCTGTCATATCTGGGAGTACACACTGAGCGTGCTTGGGTGGGTGGAGAGGCAGAGAACGAGTCCGTGTTGAAAATCGTGCAGTTGAGGCGACTGTGCAGTATCCAGGCAGTCAAGTCCAGCAGTGGTTGGAAAGGTGAGTCTGCAATGCGGGGAGCAGATCTGTATTGGAGGTACAGAGGTGGGAGTCACTGACTCGTGAGGAAAATGAAATTGTGGGGGTGGACATGAAGAGCGTATGCGGTAGAAAGAGAGCCGAGGTCTGATTTCTGGGAAGCATCAGAACTTATGAGGACCTTGCCTAAAAGTTGGCTGATGACATCCCTGAGAAGAGGTGGCGGGGTGGGGGCAGTGGGAGAAGTTAGGAATATTCTAGCACTGCTGCTGGGCCTTGTGGTGTGCGGGGCTGAGGGCTGTAAGGGGAGAGCAGGTCTCTGAAAGGCAGGAGGTTGAGGCTGGGGGTGAAGGAAAAAAGAGTTATCCCAGAGATGAGGACTGCAGGAGGAAGAGGGGAAAGGGGTGCAGAGAGGAGAGCATTCAGAAGGATTCAGAAGGTTTGTGGTGGCAAGAGGATGCTGGACCGAGAGCTGAGTGACCAAGGGCACCATAGAAGGCGCATGAGGGAGGGGAAGGAGCCATTCCAGAGAGGCTCCTCATGTGGTGCATATGTGCAATGGAATACTACTCGGCCATCACAAGGAGTGAAATAATGCCATTTGTAGCAACATGGATGGACCTAGAGATGATCATGTTGAATGAAATAAGTCAGAAAGAGAGAGACAGCTGTCATATGATGTCTCCTATGTGGAATCCAAAAAAGTAGGAAAGTCGCTCAGCTGTGTCTGACTCTCTGTGACTACATGGACTGTAGTCCTCAGGCTCCTCTGTCCATGGGATTCTCCAGACAAGAATACTGGAGGGGGTAAGCCATTCCCTTCTCCAGCAGATCTACCCACTCCCCAGAGATTGAACCTGGGTCTCCTGCATTGCAGGCAGATTCTTTACCATCTGAACCACCAGGGAAGCCCATGTGGAATCCAAAATATGATACAAATGAATTTATTTACAAATCAGGAACAAACTCACAGACATTGTAAACAAATTTATGGTTACCAAAGAGGAGAGGGGGGAGGAGGGATAAACTAGGAGTTTGGGATTAGCAGATGCGAACTACTGTATATGAAATAGATCCTACTGTATAGCACAGGGAACTATATTCAATGTCCTATAATAAGCCACAATGGAAAAGAAAATGAAAAAGAATATCTACGTATCTGAATCACTTTGCTGTAAACCAGAAACTATCACAACATTTTAAATCAAGTATACTTCAAGAAAAAAGAAAAAACAAAGTGGTTTCTTTTCTCTCAGCTGTTTTCAGTCCCTAGTCTGCTTGGGTGCCTGCAGGTGGTGGTCAACCCTTATGGATCTGCAAGGTTGGACCTGGGTTCCTGAAGTGCTGATGGGCAGGAACCACTGTATACATTTACATCTACGTATTTGGCTTCCCCGAACCTGAGGACAGATGTGGAAAGAGCAATCTTGGCCAGCCAAAGTAAGCAGGGAGGCTTCCAAATCCAATCCTTTCTGTTTTCACTGGAATGTAAGAACCCAGCTTCATTCCTCCAAGCTGCTTTGGTCCAGAAGAAATGGACCATCCCTACTTGAGTAGAGCATGACGACTGCATGCCACATATCCAATGGGCTGGTCTAGACCACCACGCACCCTGCTCCCTGGCCACTCCGGAGCCCTCTTCCATACCCTGTGCAGATGTCTTGATTGGTTTCTGAGTGTCTCCTGAACTTCTCTCAACAGCTCATCCAGTATTATTTGATCTTATTTGCAACTAGATAAAAGGGAGGCTGGGGATCACGCAAATACAAAATGGGAGAAGTAGAACGTATTATATTAAATTTTTCTTTCATTAAGAAAAACTCCAAACAGATAGAAACATTCCCAAAGTAATATATTTGATACTTTCTGTACCCACTGATGGTTCTGTAAGACTCTACCGAAGAACCATCCTTGTCCCATATTTTAAATTTTAAAAATAGTTGTTTTAATTTATTTGGCTGTGCCGAGTTTTTGTTGATGTATATGGGATCCTTAGTTGAGGCATGCAGGCTTTTGGTTGTGGTGTGTGGGATCTAGTTCCCTGACCAGGTCAAACCGGGGCCCTTTGTGTTGGGAGCTCAGAGTTTTGACTTCTGGGCCACCAAGGAAGCCTCTAGATTTTTTTTTAAAGAAAATTTTTGTATATCCAGCTGAAGCTTTCTGTCTTCCTTCCTGATGTTTCCTCTCTCCCTGTCTCTCTAGAGATAACCACTATTTGAAGCTGGTATTTATTATTATCATGCAACTGTATATGTTTTTTCACATATATTATATTAAAAACAATCTCAGTATTATTTTGCGTGCTTTCAAGTGTTGCATATGTAATATAAAACTCTGCATTTCTTTTTTATTTTTTGGATTCCACTTGAGTGCATTTAAGATATCCATCGGTGATCACGGACCATGTTCACTTCAGCTTGCTTCAAGCAAGCCAGTTTTGTCAGCTCTGACATGAAGTGCTCATAGGCTATGAAAGTTTAGTGGCTCATAATTCCATTCCAGTCCTAATAACTCAGAGCTCCAACTCCTTAGCTCCTAATGTGGATATTGAGGTCAATTTCCTTACTTCCTTGGGTAATGTTACAGGCTTTATTATTGGAAATTTGTCTTGGTCAAGGCATCCTTGCCAAACCATTCTGTATAATAAATGAAACATGTACAATATTTTCCATAGTGTGGAGGTGGGGGTGGAGGATGGGGAGAAATGTAGACCAACCAAGAAATCAGAGGACATAAGAATATCAGAATCTTCTCAACAATGTTTGCAATAGTCTCAAGGTCCTTTATTACTCCTGATTCTTCTTGATGAGCCTCTCTTCTTTGGCAAAAAGAGCTATCCTGGTATTGAATTCAATAGGAAGTGGAGTGTGTGGGCTTTATTAAAGGTATTTCTCATGTTTTGCCAATTTTCCATGACTCAAAGACAATGAAATAAATAATCACAGCTATCTTCATCAATAACAAGCTCTTCAGCTTCTGTAACTGAATATACAATGTATAATGTAATATACAATGTTATCTGAAGATTTATAGACTGCCCAGAATTTTCAGTAACAATGGAAGTGTTCAGTATCTATACTGTACAGTAATAATGGCTATAAACCACTAGCCACATGTGGCTATTGAGTACTTAAAATGTGGCTCATGTGACTAAAGAAATGAATTTTAAAATTTTATTTATTTTAAAAATAATTTAAATTAGAATGCCCCACAGACCTAGTGACTACCACACGAGATAGTACAGTTCTAGAGCATTTAGAGCAATATGTGTTGAGAGAGCTTCAACAAGTCTCACATTAAATTACAATGGCTTTATTTGCTCTCTAATTCCCCAAATCTGTAGTTAATATAAGAAACTGGTTAGCTTGGAACTATCGTACAGAGTACTTTTTCTCCAAGAACTGCGAATCTGTTATTTGCAGTCAGTATATTCTTGTGGTTTTTGTTGGCATTATTGAGTGCCAGGTACTAGTGGCCTATCTGCTTGCACTGTCTTGTCCCTGGCCTTATGGCTCACTCAGTCCTCATTCCCCAGCTCTGCTGATTCTGACTCCTTTCAACTCAGGCTGTCCTTAGCATCCCTCAGCTCCTTTGCGAGATAGGTGAGAGTGGGGATCTGGACCTACCAGACCCTGATCATAGTCCTGGTTCTGGACTACAAAAATGTTCTGAATGGGACAGTGGTATAAAGAGTCTTAGAGTATATTCTTCACCCAGATTCCCATTTTTTTCACATGGTTAATATTTTACCACCTTTGCTTTATTCTTCCTTCCCCCCTCTTTATGGCCATATCATCATCTCTATCAGTATCTGTGCTTATATCTGTTCTTCCTCCTTTCCTTCTTCTTCCTCTTCTTCTCTTTCTCCTTCTTTCTGTTGTTTAGTCGCTCAGTCGTGCCCGACTCTTTGCGACCATGGACTGTAGTCCAGCAGGCTCCTTTGTCTGTGGGATTCTCCAGGCAACAATGGAGTCAGTTGCCATTTCCTTCTCCACTCCTTCTTTCTAGCTGTTTCTATATATTTTCACTACAAACAGGAATATTCTCTTATATAACTATAGTATTATTATCAAAATCATAAATTAGCATGAATACAATATTATTATCTATTCTATAGACTTCATTTGGAGAAGGCAATGGCACCCCACTCTGGAATTCTTGCCTGGAAAATCCTGTGGATGGAGGACCCTGGAAGGCTGCAGTCCATGAGGTCGCTAAGAGTCAGACATGACTGAGCGACTTCACTTTCACTTTTCACTTTCATGCATTGGAGAAGGAAATGGCAACCCACTCCAGTATTCTTGCCTGGAGAATCCCAGGGACGGGGGAGCCTGGTGGGCTGCTGTCTATGGGGTCGCACAGAGTCAGACACGACTGAAGCGACTTAGCAGCAGCAGCATAGACCTCATTCAAATTTTTCTGGTTGTCCCATTAAGGGCCTTTATATCATTGACAACAAAAATCTTCTGATCCAATATTCAACCCAGGGTCATAGGCTGTGTTTTTGGTCTCATTAGTATCCTTTAATCTAGAAAAGTTCTATAATCTTTATCTTTCCATGGTCTTGATATTTCTAAAGAGTGTAGGTCAGTTATTTTGTAAAATTTCCTTCAATCTGTATTTGTCTGATGTTTCCTTGTGATGAGATTTAGCTCATACATTTTTTGGCAAGAATGTTAACAGAAGTGATGGTATGTCCTTGTCAGTTGTTCATATGCAGAAGAACAGGATATCATTTTTCATTTGTGATTGCTTGCTGAAGATCTGCCAGTTTTCTCCATTATAAAGTTTTTATAATTAATAAGTATCTCTGGTGAAATATTTTGAGACTATCTAAATATCCTGTTTTTGTTACAATTCTGCCCATTAATTTCAATATCTATTTTTCATTCTTACTTGAAATACTATTGTGGTTGCCAAATGGTGATCAGCTAATCATATCATTCTTTCTGTAGTTGACATTTATTTGTTGACATTCTATTATAAGGAAGTTTAAAAAAAATTTTTTTGTCTATATCTCTGTATCTATCATCTACCTCTCTAGCATATGGTGCTCTATTTCAGTATAAACTTGTGGATTCTTATTCCTTTACATGAATTTTACTCTAATAAACTGTCACAGTTTATTATGAGGCCAAATTTTCCCAGATGTGAACAGTGGGAATCCATTCATTCTAGTTCCTTTTTAAAATATCTTGCAATCTTTTTTTGGAACAATTTCTTACTCTCTGATACAACAAAATGTTCCAGTCTCACCGTATATTTTTTTGTGTGTACCAACTCTGGAAGCACGCATTTCTTTAATGAGACCCAGCTTTCATTTTGATGATCACATGTTGTAGAGTTAATAGGAGGCAAAAGCCAAAGGAAGGAGCTGTAACAGTAAAAGACAGCATAGTGTATGAATGAACTTGAAAAATATACTGCTTTACACATAGAAATAGCAAGGAAGCTTGCTTGTCTGTGTTGGGTTAAGGGAGAAAATTTTCTCTTCAGATTTCCTAACCATAAACCGGCACTCATTCAAGTTTGTAACTCAAATTTATGCTACCTGCTTGACTCTAAATACTCTTAGGTCAAATTTTATTTTAAAATAGGTCTGGATTGGTAATGCTTCCTGAAGTTTGGAAGAAGCAAAAATAAATCCTCTTTGGAGAAATGCAATCACAACAAAACCCTCAAAGTTTTCCATGAATAAAGTTCAGAGGAATGTGGGCTAAGAGACAGAATCAAAAAGCATTTAAGGAGACAAGGCAGCACTCAGAGCAAAAGCCAGCAGGAACAACAAACCACAGAATAAGGCCAGCAAAGTTTTTAGATATAGGAATTATCAAACGTGAAATAGAACTTAAGCATGTTTAATATATTTAGAGAAAGAAAAGTGGTGATTAAAAATACAAGGTTAAAGTTATTATGAAAAATAAACAGGCATAGTTGAAAAACAGCCAAATAGAATTTTTATGAAAGACACATCTAAAAGCTGAAATAAGAAAACTCAGATGATGGTTTAAATTTAAAGAGAGAACTAGATATTGGCGATAAAACATGAACAGGAAAATAGATCTGAAGAAATTATCCAGAATGCAAAACAGAGGGACAAAGTAGTAGCAAATATGAAAGACAGGTTAAGAGGCATGAAGGACAGGGTGAGGAGGTCTAACTTATGTCTAATTGGACTTCTAGGAGGAAGAAGAACAAGAATGAAAGAGAGGCAGTTTTTGAAGTGATATTGAATAATGACTGAAAAATTTTCAGAATTGATGAAACATGCATGCATACTGCAGTTTTAAGAAGGTCAATGAATTTATAGCAATATAAGCAAAATTTTCCTTAGACAGTAGTAGAACTGAAGAATACCAAAGACTGTGGCTAGGTCTTAAACATAGCCAGAATGTAAAGACAGATTAAAGAACCTTTCTGTTAGTAGTTCTTACTATGGAGCTCACAAACAAAGTGGTGTCCATAAGACATTGGAATAATATTAATATCTTCAATATTCTGAGAGAAAGTAACTGTCATCCTAGAACTGTATATACAGTGAAACTATCAGGAGGGAAAGAGGGAAATATAAGTATGGTTTGGTCAAATGAAAAAATCAGAGACTTTTTAATTAACAGATTTTACATTAAGGAAATTCTAAAGATGCCCTTAGGGTACACAAAAATTTGATGGTCTACTGCAAGAAGGAATGAAATAAATCTTTAAATATGTGGCTATCTATAAATAAATGATTGAGTTTAATAAAAACTAATGTCTAAAGATGTATAAAAATTACAAAACAAGTAGAACTGAAATACTGAACAAAAATAAAAAACAGGTTTGGAACATATGATTCGATTTAAAAGTCTAAGTTCTTGTATTTTTTAAAACAGTAGTATATGTAGACTAAGGTTAGATATGTCAAATCTATGGGGTGATGTCAGCAAGATGGACAAATAAGACATCCCTCTCTTGTATTATCCCCTCAACAACAGCTTAGGCACCTGTCTATGGAGAAAGTATCTTTGTGGGAAGTTGGGATCCAGCACCATATGCCAAGGGACCCAGGGGAGACTTGCTCATTAGATAACAGGCATACAGACTTTGGTGAGGTCCCTCTTCAGCTTGTGATTTCTCCCATGTGGGAAATGAGAGAGTGAGTGGCCACCAGCTTCCCCAGCTGTGTGGGATGCGGCCACAGAGGTCCATTTCTCTTTTGTCCCATCAAGAGTACTTAGTTGTGAGTTGAATGATTGTAGGTGGGGGTGGTAGAGGAGAAGCTGGGAGAGAGGCAGGTGGGGCTGGAGGGCCCTGAAAGGACGTGGATCCTACTAACTGCCTCTTGACCTGTGGGACTCCATAAAGAAACCCACCAATGAGGCCCTGGACATGCATTATGGATACCCCAACTGGCCTGTTGCACCCCCAGTGCTCTGGATGCCTCGCCCACACACTTCCCCATGCTGTGGCCAGATCCTTGGGCATGCTCACGATGGTGGTGTGAGCAAGCCTTGGCAGATGGCTAGTTGAGGACACATAGAAACCTGAACTACTGTCCGGCCAGGGAGAGACCACAAAGCTGAGCTTTAGTTCTACTCTGAGAGCAAAAAAGAGGCTAGTGTACTGCAAGACTGAGAGTAGGCATACAAAGTTAAGAAGCCTGCCACAAGAGGGAGAAATAAGGGGAGAGCAGGAATATCCAGGTAAGTGGTCTGAGAAAACCTCAGCATCCCTAGCAGGGCTGGTGGAAGTTAATTTTCTCCTGAAGTCAATTTGTGAAGACCAGAGGAGGTGATGACAAGTTCAAATGCAAAGACAGCAATGCAAGCCTTCAGGGAACATGAGATATCAAGGAAATATGATGTCACTGAAAGATCAGAATAATTCTTCCAGTGACTAATCCTAAAACACGGAGATCTGTGATTTACCCAAGATAGATTTCAAAAACAAACAAACAAAAAAGGTTTTAATGAAGCTCAATGAGCTACAAAAAAACCACCACCACCAACAACAACAACCCAAACACACAGAAAGATAATTTAACAGAGTCAGGAAAACAATGCACACAAAAAATGAGAAGTTTAACAAAGACACAGAAATCATTAAAAAGAACCAAACAGGCACTCCAGAGTCAAAGAATACAGTGAATGAAATGAAAAATGCAGTAGAGAGCATCTACAACAGAATGAAGCAAGCAGAAAAAAAAAAATCTTTGAATTAAAAGACAATAACTATGAAATTATCCAGAGGAGAACAAATTTAGAAGATTCAAAAAGAGTGAAGAAAACCTACATGATTTTTGGGTCACCATCAAAAGAAACAATCTGCAAATTATGGGAGTCCCAGAAGGAAAAGAGAGGGAGAAGGGCATGGAAAGCTTATTTAAAAAAATAATGGCTAAGAACTTCCCAAATCTGGGGAGAGATTTAGACATTAAGTTCATGAAGTGAATAAGTCCCCCCAACAAACTCAACATAAGGATATATTCTCCAAGACCCATTATAATAAAACTGTCAAAATCAAAGACAAAGAAAGATTTAAAAGCAGCAAGAGAAAAGAAGTTTGTAACTTAACAAGGGAAACCCCACAAGCTGTCAGTGGATTTCTCATCAAAAGCCTTACATGACCAGATTGAACCCACAGAAATGCATCTCAAGGGGCTCTGAGGAGCTCTAGTTCTTATGTCTCAGAGTGGAAAGAATTCAGTGAGTGGCAAAGTGATAGCTAAAAAGTGACTTATTAAAATAGGATTCTTGTGAAGTTTACAGGTGAGTGGGTGAGAGGGCGCTTGCTATCCAGAGAATGCAGTTACCATGTTTTATAATCAGAGGAAAAGTGAGGAGAGGGAGAAAACCATCTTCTTCCTCATTCTTGTGTAGGTGTCAAGCTTTTATCATCAATTCCTCCTCCACGATGGGTGGAGGAGTTTTTTTCTCCCTACATGGACAAGCCAGGACCGTCATGGGGGCAATGGAAATGAGCAAAAGGAGGTAACATATACTAAAACATGGTAAATCACCTCAGGTTTCAGTATAATGTCAACTTTTCCTTGTGTTTTTGTTTTTGGTGTGCAACGGAGTAGCATGTCCTAGGAATCACTGATTCACTGAGTTCACTGGGCAGCATGTGAGTCTCATTTCACCATTGTTTTATTGTTTTGGGGCATGCTTCTGTTGCATGGTTTTGTTGCTAACTAAGCCTTCTTGGTTTTGTGGTTAAGCAAACCTGCTTTCTTGAGTGATCATAAACTTACAGGGGTCTCTCATACTTTTTTCCTTACTTATGATCCCTCAGTGGAATCAACTATTTAATTACCTTACTTTGTCTCTTTACTCTGTTCCTGTCAAAAGCCTCCTTCTACTAGTATCCCATCCCAGTTTTACCATTTGTGAAAGTTTTAATAGTTACATCACCAGAGCATGCCAAGGGCTCTCCATTCTCCATTTACCATCAGTGATGGGGTTGCCCAAGGGATTTCCCAAGGGATTGGTGTAAGTCACCCAGCTACAGAATTCAATGTTAGAGTCTGCTTCCTAAGACCATTTCTGGTGACAACTGTCTTAGATTCCTTGAAACAGAGTTGATGAGCTATATGGGAGGAGAGGGGGTGGTACTCTCAGATTAGAAGTAAATAAGGGAGCTGGTTTTCAGTGTAGCTGTAACTTAAGCCTCACCTGATTCTAAAGGGATCTCTGGAGCTGACATGGTTCTTCTGAGTTTTCTCAATTTGAGACAAGAGGGTTCTCTGCATCTATGCATCAGCCTGTCACTGGCATGGGCTTACCCAGAAGGGAGCATAACCTTGGCCAAGGCCAAGAACAAGTCCTAGTGAGGGAATTAGCTGTGAGCTGCCAGCAACTAATATACCCAGCAGCTGGGGGTTGGTATGTCATTTGTTAGCCTTGAGGAAGTGTTCTTGGCAGAGAACCAACTATCCACTACAAAATTTCATAGTATTAAGTGAGAAAAACAAGATAAAAATTGCATTTATTCTGACTTTGGTACTTTACAGTGGGAATATGTAAAAAATGACTGGAAAGAAATTAAACTGTTTAAGAGATTTTGTTTTGGTGTTGGGATAATGGGTGACTCTTATCCTCCTGCTCCACGAAACACCATCTATGAAACCATCCATGTATGTTTATAAAGATACATGAAAAACCTCAGAGAATCTTATGGAAAACATAAAGCCATCCCACTGATTCCTGTCTATGAGCTGTTCAAATCAGTCATAATGAACATCAGTGTCACTTGAATGGATAAACATGCTGTAGTACATCCAAACAATGAAATACTATTCAGCAATAAAAAGAAATGAGTTATCAAGCAATGTAAAGACATGGACTCTTAAATGCATATGGAGTGGTGGCTGCGCGGGTGCAGGAGGGCCGAGAGGAGCTACTCCATGTTCAAGGTCAGGAGGGGCGGTGGTGAGGAGATACCCCTCGTCCAAGGTAAGGAGCAGCGGCTGCACTTTGCTGGAGCAGCTGTGAAGAGATTCGACATGTCCAAGTTAAGAGAAGCCCAAGTAAGATGGTAGGTGGTTGCAAGAGGGCATCAGAGGGCAGACACACTGAAACCATAATCACAGAAAACTGGTCAATCTAATCACGTGGACCATAGCCTTGTCTAATTCAATGAAACTAAGCCATGCCGTGTGGGGCCACCCAAGACAGGTGGGTCATGGTGGAGAGGTCTGACAGAATGTGGTCCACTGGAGAAGGGAATGGCAAACCACTTCAGTATTCTTGCCTTAAGAACCCCAGGAACAGTATGAAAAGACAAAATGATAGGATACTGAAAGAGAAACTCCCCAGGTCGGTAGGTGCCCAATATGCTACTGGAGATCAGTGGAGAAACAACTCCAGAAAGAATGAAGGGATGGAGCCAAAGCAAAAACAAGACCCAGTTGTGGATGTAACTGGTGATAGAAGCAAGGTCGGATGCTGTAAAGAGCAATATTGCATAGGAACCTGTAATGTTAGGTCCATGAATCAAGGAAAATTGGAAGTGGTCAAACAGGAGATGGCAAGAGTGAACATCGACATTCTAGGAATCAGCGAACTAAAATGGACTGGAATGGGTGAATTTAACTCAGATAACCATTACATGTACTACTGCGGGCAGGAATCCCTTAGAGGAAATGGAGTAGCTATCAAGGTCAACAAAAGATTCCAAAATGCAGTACTTGGATACCATCTCAAAAACGACAGAATGAGCTCTGTTCGTTTCCAAGGCAAACCATTCAATATCACAATAATCCAAGTCTATGCCCCAACCAGTAACACTGAAGAAGCTGAAGTTGAACAGTTCTATGAAGACCTACAAGACCTTTTAGAACTAATACCCCCCAAAATATGTCCTTTTCATTATAGGGGATTGGAATGCAAAAGTAGGAAGTCAAGAAACACCTGGGGTAACAGGCAAATTTGGCCTTGGAGTACGGAATGAAGCAGGGCAAAGGCTAATAAAGTTTTGCCAAGAGAACACACTGGTCATAGCAAACACCCTCTTCCAACAACACAAGAGAAGACTCTACACATGGACATCACCAGATGGTCAACACCAAAATCAGATTGATTATATTCTTTGCAGCCAAAGATGGAGAAGCTCTATACGGTCAGCAAAAACAAGACTGGGAGCTGACTGGCTCAGCTCATGAACTCTTTATTGCCAAATTCAGACTTAAATTGAAGAAAGTGGGGAAAACCACTAGACCATTCAGGTATGACCTAAATCAAATCCCTTATGATTATACAGTGGAAGTGAGAAATAGATTCAAGGGACTAGATCTGATAGACAGAGTGCCTGATGAACTATGGATGGAGGTTCATGCCTTACAAATAGCTGTGAAAAGAAGAGAGGTGAAAGGCAAAGGAGAAAAGGAAAGATATAAGCATCTGAATGCAGAGTTCCAAAGAATAGCAAAGAGAGATAAGAAAACCTTCCTCAGTGATCAATGCAAAGAAATAGAGGAAAACAACAGAATGGGAAAGACTAGAAATCTTTACAAGAAAATTAGAGATACCAAGGGAACATTTCATGCAAAGATGGGCTCGATAAAAGACAGAAATGGTATGGACCTAACAGAAGCAGAAGATATTAAGAAGAGGTGGCAAGAATACACAGAAGAACTGTAAAAAAAGATCTTCACGAACAAGATAATCACGATGGTGAGATCACTCACCTAGAGCCAGACATCCTGGAATGTGAAGTCAAGTGGGCCTTAGAAAACATCACTACGAACAAAGCTAGTGGAGGTGATGGAATTCCAGTTGAGCTATTTCAAATCCTGAAAGGGCTGCACTCAATACGCCAGCAAATTTGGAAAACTCGGCAGTGGCCACAGGACTGGAAAAGGTCAGTTTTCATTCCAATCCCAAAGAAAGGCAATGCCAAAGAATGCTCAAACTACTGCACAATTGCAGTCATCTCACACACTAGTCAAGTAATGCTCAAAATTCTCCAAGTCAGGCTTCAGCAATATGTGACCCGTGAACTTCCTGATGTTCAAGCTGGTTTTAGAAAAGGCAGAGGAACCAGAGATCAAATTGCCAACATCTGCTGGATCATGGAAAAAGCAAGAGAGTTCCAGAAAAACATTTATTTCTGCTTTATTGACTATGCCAAAGCCTTTGACTGTGTGGATCACAATAAACTGTGGAAAATTCTGAAAGAGATGGGAATACCAGACCACCTGACCTGCCTCTTGAGAAATCTGTATGCAGGTCAGGAAGCAACAGTTAGAACTGGACATGAAACAACAGACTGGTTCCAAATAGGAAAAGGAGTACGTCAAGGCTGTATATTGTCACCCTGCTTATTTAACTTATATGCAGAGTACATCATGAGAAATGCTGGGCTGGAAGAAACACAAGCTAGAATCAAGATTGCTGGGAGAAATATCAATAACCTCAGATATGCAGATGACACCACCCTTATGGCAGAAAGTGAAGAGGAACTAAAAAGCTTCTTGATGAAAATGAAAGAGGAGAGTGAAAAAGTTGGCTTAAAGCTCAACATTCAGAAAACGAAGATCATGGCATCTGGTCCCATCACTTCATGGGAAATAGCTGGGGAAACAGTGGAAACAGTGTCAGACTTTACTTTTTTGGGCTCCAAAATCACTGCAGATGGTGACTGCAGCCATGAAATTAAAAGACGCTTACTCCTTAGAAGGAAAGTTATGACCAACCTAGATAGCATATTCAAAAGCAGAGACATTACTTTGCCAACAAAGGTCCATCTAGTCAAGGCTATGGTTTTTCCAGTGGTCATGTATGGATGCAAGAGTTGGACTGTGAAGAAAGCTGAGCACTGAAGAATTGATGCTTTTGAACTGTGGTGTTGGAGAAGACTCATGAGAGTCCCTTGGACTGCAAGGAGATCCAACCAGTTCATTCTAAAGGAGATCAGTCCTGGGATTTCTTTGGAAGGAATGATGCTAAAGCTGCAACTCCAATACTTTGGCCACCTCATGCGAAGAGTTGACTCATTGGAAAAGACTCTGATGCTGGGAGGGATTGGGGGCAGGAGGAGAAGGGGATGACAGAGGATGAGATGGCTGGATGACATCACTGACTTGATGGACGTGAGTTTGAGTGAACTCTGGGAGTTGGTGATGGACAGGGAGGCCTGTCGTGCTGCAATTCATGGGGTCACAAAGAGTCCGACATGACTGAGCGACTGAACTGAATTGAACTGAACTGAATGCACGATGTTAATAACAGGGAAGACTGTCCAGGAAGAGGGGATATACGGAAACTCTCTTCGCTGCTCATTCAAAGATAAAGAAAGACAAAGAAGAAAGTGAATGTTCGTTTTTGTAATCTACCAAAGGCAACAACATAAGCAGCCTTGAGAGTGAAGATGACAGGCTCAGCAACCCGGGGTGAGATTTACTTATCATGGACTGAACAAAGCCCGCTCAGACAGTTGTGAAATATCAGAGCCCAGATCTACAGATGAACAGCTGCTTTGTTGATGAATGCACTATTGAGTATCACGACAGCTTGACTCTTGATTCTAGATTCTTGCTATTTCTCAATGAACCATGACAGGGCTGTTGAGTCTTGCTCTATGCACTTACAGAGTGGCCGGGAATCTGGTCCTGGGATAGGACATTTGATAAACAAACAAGGGAAATTGGAGCTGATTCTTCTGGTGACTGCCAGTGCTGGCGCCTTTTTTCCCTTTTGGCACATACCCTAAATTCCTGGCATCTACTCTTATTTTTCCTCCCAGGCAAAAAGGACTTGACCTCAGCTGACATAGAATGTGAAGGAATGTGTATGCATTGAAAAGTAATTCAGTCAGTGGATGGAGTTAATGAATTTGCATAGGAATTTATTCAATACCACCCAGTGAGAGTCCACAGTTTGAGTATTTGCTCAAAGGCAGTGGGGAAAGGAAGAACCTCTTTACCACTGTTGGTTCTTGAAAGTAAACATTGTCTCAGATACAGCTGTTTCTTCTGTTGATTTGCTTAAACATGGGACTTGTTGGGATTCTTCATTTGTACGTTTATTCTCTCAACTACAATTGATTAACTACTGTGGGTTGGGCACCATATGCATAAATTATTACTGGAGAGCTACACTAATACACAGTCTACTTTAGTGTCAGAATGTAGGGGGTGAGAGGACCCTTTTATTTTTCTGTTTCTTCTTGCTATGACCATAGAGAAGACAATTCTTCCTTGCCTTCCATTCTTCTTTTTGCCGTTTTCTTGATTTTCCCTGAGGGTCGATTGGCAAGATAACAAGAACCTTCCGTTCATGGACAGGCCTGCCAATGAACAGTCACCATTAATTAGAAGCAAGAACACTTCTTTTACATTCTCTCTCCATTTTTAAAAGTCCATTTGGAATCTCTTTCTATGTAGTGGAGATCTGACATCTTTTTAGTATTCAGTTTTCCAATTTAGAAATGTAGTACATCTCTCTTTTTATGAAGGGTTATTCATAAAGTTTTATAGCTGTCTTCCTATAGGTTCTGCACATTTTTTGGCTAGGTTTTTTTCTAGTTACTATATATATACATATATGTGTATAATTTATACATAATTTTAAAATTTCATAATTTATACATATTTCTATTATGAATGGACAGAGCGCTAACAGGTATGCTCATTGACTGTGTTGGTCATGTCCCTGTCTAGCTCACTGACCTCCTTTGTTAGCTGTAGTAATTTTTAAGTTGATTCTTATATTGATCTGTTGTTATTTTAGTTGCTCAGTCATGTCCGACTATTTGTGACCCCGTGGACTGTAGCTAGCCAGGCTCCTCTTAAGCTGATCCATTATATGATCTGCAAATAATGACAGTTTTTTTCTTCCTGATTTTTGTAACTGTTTTTATAACTTTGTGTTATTGCACTGGTTAGGGTGCAATGGTTAGTAATGGTGATGGTTAGAATCCTTTCTTGTTTTTTATTTTAAAGGAAATACCCCTAATACTTCAACTTTATTTTTTATTTTTTTAATACTTCAACTTTAAATATAATGTCTGAGTAGTTTTTGTGGATACATTTTATCAGGTTAAGGAAGCTTTTCTTCTTTCCTATTACTAAGTTGCAAAGGAAATTAATTTTTTTTTTTTTTTTTAGAAAATCAACTACCAGTTACTATTAATTAGAAGCAAGAAAACTATGTCCAGGACATAGAGCTGAATGGGATCTATTTGTTTTTACTAATGATTCAAGACTAAATAAAGGTAATAATCTTCTAAGAATCCCCTAAAAGCAAATATTGAAAAACCTATGAAGATGCTGATCTAAATATAAAAGTTTAGCATTTTAGAGAACTGATAGTCTCAGCCAGTAATATGTGTAGTGGCCTGGGCTTTTTGAAGAGGAGTCTTTGTTTTGGCATCTCTAATGGGGCAAATGGAAATGCCTGACGAAGGTAAGACATGGACTTGAATTCTCCTGGAGCTCACTGCAGGTCTATTCCTCATAAGCAGGAATAATGTCATCAGAGCAGATACAAATGTGAGTGAGTCTGAAAGAGTGAGTGAGTCTGAAAGTCTGTTCAGCTTCATGGAAACATACAATGCAAAGCCATGGAAACAAAACATGTGTTACACAGACATTAACAATATTTCTGTGTTAGCACCAAGAGGTGCTCATTATATCCAATTTTGTATGGAGTGGAGAAGGCAGCCAGGTGTGGTGTTAGAAAGGAGTTTTGGTACAAAACAGTTACATGCCTATTTGAAGCAGGAAAGAAAACTTCTCTTCCTGAAGGGATGACTGGGAGCCACATTACTATTCTTGAGGCTGGGTTTACTCACCCAAAGCTTAAAGTCCACCATCGTGGCCACCATTTGGAATGAGAGGAACTGAACAGGGTCTGTCTGGACTTTCCCTCAGATCAATCCCATCAGTTATCAGTACTGTTTTCAGGGAAGTTGTGCCCAAATGTATAGTTATTGCCACCAAAAGTTGAATAATCCTTTGGTCATTTGCTACATCCTAGTACTCTTGCCTGGAAAATCCCATGGACAGAGGAGCCTGGTGGGCTGCAGCCCATGGGGTCGTGAAGAGTCCGACAGGACTGAGTGACTTCCCTTTCACTTTTCACTTTCATGCATTGGAGAAGGAAATGGCAACCCACTCCAGTGTTCTTGCCTGGAGAATCCCAGGGACCGGGAAGCCTGGTGGGCTGCCATCTCTGGAGTCACACAGAGTCGGACATGACTGAAGTGACTTGGCAGCAGTAGCATTAGTAATCATATTGGGCTTCCACTGTGGCTCACTGGTAAAGAATCTGCCTGCAATGCAGGAGCCACAGGAGATGTGGGTTTGATCCCTGGGCTGGGAAGATCCCCTGGAGGAGGGCATGGGAACATGCTTCAGTATTCTTGCCTGGAGAATCCCATGGACAGAGGAGCCTGGTGTCTACCGTCTACAGGGCCGCAGAGTTGGACACAACTGAAGTGACTGAGCACACATGCACAATGACCATACTATCATGTCTGATGTCTTTAGCCAGCAGGACCACAGAGCTGAATCAGCATCCCCACCCCTGGGCCCTAGTTTTTTGACACTGGAATTAATTCCAGGTGTGCATTATCAGAAAATTTGTAGTCTGGTTTGACAGCTCTTCCTTTTCCCCACTCTTGCCTGGAATCACTCTTTTCCTATTCCTGTCTGAGGGTCTCCCACTGTCTTCTTTCCCACTCTTTGGAGCCTGCCTGTGAACCCGAGAGCCAACCCTACAGAGCAAAGGCTGCTTCTCAGTCACCTGATATCCACCCCAGCTGGGGAGAAGCCTGATCCTTCAGGTTCAGCTAAGTGTGAATGCTTCTGCATCACCTTTATCTATGAGGTACTCTGCATTCACAGGGAATATTTAAAGCTTGGATGGAAATGCATATTACCATCAATTTCAAACTGGTCTTTTACAATGTGTATGTGTGTGTGTTTGTGCTCAGTCATGCCCAACTCTTTGCAACCCCAGGGACTGTAGCCCACCCTAGACTCTGTCGATGGAATTTTCCAGGCAAAAATACTGGAGTGGGTTGCTATTTCCTAGGGGATCTTCCTGACCCAGGGATCGAACACCTGGGTCTGTTGTATCTCCTTACCACTGTGCCATTTGGGAAGTCCCTTTTACAGTAGGAAAATAGTTTTAAAATAGTTTTAAGTGAAAAGAGATGTACTCTGTATTACATAGTTTCAGGTGGGGCTCACAGGGAGAATGTCAAAGGGCTTGTATTTATTTATTGGCTTTTTCATAACTAATATTTATTATTTTAAATTTAATATTTATTTAATATTTTAAATTGAAGTGTAATTGACCTACCACACTGTTATTTCCAGGTGCACAGAATAGTGATTTGATATTTTATTTTAATTAATTAATTTTGAATATATTTAAATTATTCACTTGGCTGTACTGGGTCTTAGCTGTGTATGTGGGAGCTTTAATCTTTGTTGTGGCATGTGAGCTCTTAGTTGCAGCATGGGGGATCTAGTTCCCTAACCAAGGATGGAATCTGGGCCCCCTACATTGGGAGTGGGGAATCTTAGCCCTTGGACCACCAGGGAAATCCCTGATAACTTTTATATGTTATGAAATGATCACAGTTTGAGTGGTGACATCATCATAGAAAGTTATTATAATATTATTGACTATATTCCCCATGTTGTATATTTTATGCTCAAGGCTTAGCTTTTTTGTAACTGGAAGCCTGCACCTCTTAGTCGCCCTCACGTCCTTCCACACCTCCCACCTATGGCAACCACCTCTTCGTTTCCTATGAGTGTGTTTTTTTTTGTCATGTTAGTTCATTTGTTTTTTGGATTCCACATATCTGTGAAATCCTGTGGTGTTTGTCTTTCTCTATCTGACTGATTTTACTAAGCATGCTACGTCTAGGTCCATTCACATTGTTTCAAGTGGCAAAATTTCATTCTTTTTTTATTGCTGAGTAATATTCTATTGTGTACACATACCACATTTGTCTGTTCATCTATCGGTGGGCACTTAGGTTGCTTCATATTAGCTATTGTAAATATTGCTGCAAGGAACATAAGGTTGCATATATCTTTTCTAATTAATAGAATTGATGGATTGTATGGTAGCTCTGTTTTTAAATTTTGAGAAATCTTCATAGTGTTTTTCATAGTGGCTACACCAATTTACATTCCTACCAACAGTGCACAAAGTTTCCCTTCATTCTACATCCTCTCTAACATTTATTTGTTGTCTCTTTTTTTTCTGGCTGTGCCATTAGGCTTGTGGGATCTTAGTTCCCCAACTAGGGATTGTACCTGGGTCCCCAGCAGTGAAAGCACTGTGTCTTAACCATTGGACCACCAGAGTTTCCCTCTTGTCTTTTTGATGATAATCATTTTGATAGATGTGAAGTGATACCGTGGTTTTGATTTGCTTTTCTCTGATAACTAATGATGCTGAACATCTTTTCATGTTTCTTGGCCATCTGTATGTTTTGACAAGATTTGCTTTTCTCTGATAACTAATGATGCTGAACATCTTTTCATGTTTCTTGGCCATCTGTATGTTTTGACAAAGTATCTATTCAGGTCTTATGCCCTATTTTAATCTAGTTGTTTGTTATTTTGATGTTAATTGTATGAGCTCTTTGCATATTTTTGATATTAATGTCTTAACAAAGATATTATTTGCAAATATCCTATCCCAAACAGTCTTTTTGTTTTGATGATAGTTTCCTTTGCTGTGCAAAAGCTTTTTATTTGTTTATTTTTGCTTGTTTCCCTTTCCTGATCACTATGGCTAGACCTTTCATTTCTGGATTGAATAAAAGTGGTGAGAGTGGGCATCATTGTCTTGTTCTTGGTCTTAGGTGAAATGCTTTCAGCTCTTCAACATTAAGTATGATGTTGGCTGTAGGTCTGTCATATATGGCATTTGTTATGTCCCCTCTATACTAACTTTGTTGAGAGTTTTTCTCATAAATGAATGTTGATTTTTGTCAGAATTTTTTTTCCATGATGTTGAAGGGGATAGGCCTGCAGGGTTTCTGCTGAAAAGTCAGCTGATAACTTTATGGGAGTTCCCCTGTACATACCTTGTTGCCTTTCCCTTGCTGCTTGATTTCTTCCCCATCACATACACATTTTCATAAAAGAACTGCATTCCAAGCATATATACTTTCTACTTTCCCCCAACACTAGACCATAAACACTTTTCATGATTAAATATTATACCTGTCCATGACACATAGATTATCACTCAGCCACTATTGAGCATTTAGGTTATTTCTAATTTTCCTATTATAAATGATGCTGTGATAAGTTTGAAATAGCTAACACGAATTTACTACAAAGAATTACCAATTTTTTCTTACCTCTTTTGAGAAGATGTAAATGAGAGCTAAGGAAATACTAACCATGAGGGCAGCTTAAGACCAAACTGGGCTTTGTGAAATTTCTTAAATAAAACTCTCAGATGCCTAGGGAAAAAAAAAATTTTTTTTCTCTTTAATTTTTGCCATTTTAATTACAATGAGTTTGGCTGTGGATCTCGGATTTATCTCTTTTGGGATGTTCTGTACTTGCTGGCATGTTCTCTTTCCCAGATAGCTGTAAATTTTCAGCTATCATTTATTCAATTATCTGCCCTTTTTTCTCTTTTCCTTCTGTGACTCCTCTAATGTGACTGTTATTATGCTTAGTATGGTCCCAGAGATCTCTTATACTATACTTCTGTTTTAAAATTCTTTTTTCTGTTCAGCTTTGGTGATTTCTTCTACTCTCTCTTCCAGTTTGCTGACATATTCCCCTGTCTCATCTATTCTACTGTTGATTCCTTCTAGTGAATTTTTATTTCAGTTATTATATTCTTCAGTTCTATTATTTCTTCTTTATGTTTTGTAGCTCTTTAACTTCTCATTGTGTTCATACATTTTTCTCCTGAGTTCATTAAACATCTTTATGATCATTACCTTGAACCCTTTATCTGTTAGATTGTTTATTTACAGTTCACCAAGTTCTTCTGGCATTTTATCTTGTTCCTTAAGTTGGGACATAGTCCTCTGTTCCTTCAATTTGCCTAATTTTCAATGTATTAGGTATATTGTTATGCTTTCTGATCATGGAGAAGTCACTTTGTACAGGAGATGTTTTATGGGACCTAACAGCATACTCTTCTCTGGTCACTGGAGCTATATGCTCTACAGTGACCCTGTGTGGGATGCTGGGCCCTTCTGTTATGATGGGACCAATTGCTGTGGGCAGCTGGTAGGTAAAGCTGGTCCTTGGCCTGGTTTGTTGCCAGGTCCTGCTTCATGCAGGGGCTGCCAACCTGCTGTCTTGTGGTGCTAGGTCTTGGTGTGGCTGGCTGCATGGACAAGGATGTCTGGGGCTATTGCTCGGCCCACTTCTGGGCAGGGCTTAGTTCCTGTGCTGCTGGCCTTTCAACCTGGACGGCCCCAGGACTGGTGCTGATCTCCTGGTGAGTAGAGAAGTCCTTGGTGCTAACAGGCTAGAGAAAGACTCCAAAACTGTGCTTGCCAGCCCAAATGTCACCATGGTAAAATGAGCCCTCAAAAATAACTGCTGCCAACACTACGTTCTCAAGGGGAGTCCTTGTTGGATCTTGCTTCTCTGGGAGCCTCTCCAAGATCAGTAAGTGGGTCTGACCCAGGCTCCTTTAAATTACTGTCTTTGCACTGGGTCTCAGAGTATGTGAGATTTTGCATGTCTCTTAAGAGCCCTGGTAGCCGAGTCAGTAAAGAATCTGCCTGCAGTGCAGGAAACCCAGGTTTGATCCATGGGTTGGGAAGATCCCCTGGAGAAGGAAATACCACTTTGGTATTCTTGCCTGGAAAATCCCATGGACAGAGGAGCCTGGTGGGTGACAGTCCATTGGGTCACAAGAGTTGGACACAACTTAGCAACTAAACCACCTTAAGAGTCTCTAGCTCTCCCTTAAGCAAGTCCCATTAGCTTTCAAAGTCAGACATTCTGGGAGGTCATCTTCCTGGTGCAGGACCCCTGGGGGCTAGAACCCAAAGTGGGACTTGGAACCCTTGTTCCTCTGGGGAGAACCTTTGCAATTATAATTATCCTCCTGTTTATGGATCACCTACCCATGGGTGTGGGTCTTGACTATACTGCATCTTTGCTCCCACCACCAATGTTACTATGGGGACTTCCCTGTAGTCCAGTGGTTAAGCATCCACCTCACAATGCAGGGCACGTGGGTTTGATCCCTGGTCAGAGAATTAAGGTCCCACAGGCTGCAGCCAACTAAGCCAGGGCGCCACAACTACTGAGCCCATGTGCTGCAAAAAAGACCAATGTCACTATGGTTCCTTCTTTACATCTTTGGTTGTAGAAAATCTTTTCTGCTAGTATTCAGGTCATTCTCATTGATAGTTGCTCTGTAAATAGTTGTAATTTTGGTGTGCCCAATGGGAGAAGGTGAGCTCAAGGTTTTCCTAACCTTGGCAACATCTCCAAAATGCTGGTATTTTAAAATAATGTGAATATAGGAGGTTGTAAATCTTCCATGACTAATCTTGGGGGTACAAATTTTTGTTGTCAATGATGAGTGGTTGACATGTCTCTTATGACTTCTCCTTCAGAAGAAAATGAAGCGTTTTCTGCACTCTTAGCACCAATGTTTCTTGTACTTTTAAAATGCTTTGCAAGAATGCAAGCCACTTCACTAAAAAGAAGTATGTCTTTTATGAATTGCATCCATTTTAATGTTTACAAGGATCTCTCAACTAAAGATGCTGGCTAAAAAGTACTGAATGTGCACAACTAATTGAACATCTTTTAACAGAGCTTTGCTCTGCACTCTCCAGTGACTCAGGCATTATGTTAACTGCTGCTGTTGCTTTATAAGGACATTGTGAAATGACATTTGAAACTAAACAGAGGAAATGTTGCACAGTTTTAACTCCAAACTTTAAAACTGTCCCAAGTAGAGAAGGAAGGGTTTATATAACTAAATGACCATTTTAACATTTAGCAAAAAGGAAGGAACCAAAGCTTATGCCCAGAGGAATTAAAAGGCTTCTAATCTGTTTAGGTATGATAACTTTAGGGTAGAGGCATGGTTCAAGCCAACATGATACAATTGTAACCAGAATAACTTCATTTGTTTTGCATATGCCAACTCTCTGGTCTATGTTTGATAATTATAAGTACCATGGACCTTGTTTACAATGTATTGAGATGGACAAAGTGTTATACTGATTGTTCTACACCTAAGTGAGACTCTGCTGCTGCTGCTAAGTCTCGTCAGTCGTGTCCGACTCTGTGTGACCCCATAGATGGCAGCCCACCAGGCTCCCCCGTCCCTGGGATTCTCCAGGCAAGAACACTGGAGTGGGTTGCCATTTCCTTCTCCAATGTGAGACTCTAGGGAAACACATTTATCTGAAGATAGAAAACTGGATTTAGTGACAAACAATTTTGTACCTGCTGCTCAACTTTGCAGTTAGCACTTGATCAATAATCTTATTCCTGTTAGTTTCTTTGTTTATTCAACATAATACATTGGAGCATGACTCAACATTCAGGACTCAATCATTGAAATTATATAAGAAAGTTGGTTGGCAATGCAAGCAATATATGAGATTTAAAAATTCTTCATTCCGTACAGTAAACATTTTTCCTACTTTTGGTACTTTCCTGGTTTCATCTGTTACACTTAAATACAGCTAGAATTTATTTTGGTATAAGGAGTGAGGTAGGGCTCCAACTTCTTTTTCCTTCCAAATTGCTAGTCAATTATCTCAAAATGATTTAATGATGAATGTAATTTGAAAAAGTCCATGTGCCCAAAATGCTATTAAAGTTGAATACTAATGAAGCCTTGGGAAGAAATTGTGGAATGATTTTGTTTTCAGATGGTTTTATTCTAATTAAGATGAACTAAGGCTTAATGAGGACTTATAAAGAAACAGATTCAGGAACTAGTAAGAAACACTGTTTTACCTACAAAAAATATAAGTTGAATGTTGGACAGCTAAAGAAGAAAGAGTAATCAAGATAGTAGAAGGCACAAAATAATTTGGGAAATATAATCTGCAGAATGATAGCCATTTTTATGATCACAGTGTTAAGCACTTGAGCAATCTGTACTTCATTTTCATAGCAAAGAGACAACCAGTAAAAGAGTTGATTTTCGGAATTTATTATTTTTTTTTAAAAAAAGCAACTTCCAAGGTTTGTCATTGTACACATTTAGCCCAGTCTTCTATAGCAGGTACAGCAATAACTGATCTTTATAACAATGACTCAGAGGCACTGAAGATCCATAATGTCTTCTGAATTATCACAGATAGAAGAAAGAATTAGAAGAAGAGTTTAATGTTAAGTGTATTTAAAACATCATATTCTAATTCTTTTAAATTGGTTATCCAAGTACAATAATATAGTAGAGTTCAGATAACTAGAAAACACGACTAGAACATCCCATTCCCATCTGATGTGCATTAACAGGCTTTTTACTGCATATATCTTTATTATAGTTTGCAAACTAATTCAACCCACTTTTACACAGCATTAATTTCTTTTTGAGTTGGCGCTGGGCTGAAAACTGTGGTGCAATATTTCATGTTTTTTTTTTTTTCTAGTTCTTGGATGAATTTCCCTCTTCTGACCTGGTGTTTGAACTTTAGTGTGTATGAGACTTCCACATAGTCTCTGCCCATTCTAGATATATTTACAGTAAAGTTACCCACAGCCAGATATCCAAGACTATTAATTAATATGTCCACCAGCTCTGTTCTTGACTCTGGTAAAAGAGACCTTGTGTCTCACTGGAGTATGTGCCAAGCTACAGGCCAGACACTGTTTGTGAATTGGTCGTTAACAGAGGTAACCACTCAAGGTTCTTCTTAATGCTGTGCAAATAAGGGTCTCGTCATTTCAGTAACTATTTGTACATTTATAAAAGCAATACAGTCATGGGAAAAACCAACAAGCACAGCTTGGTAGAATAACCTGCCATGAAATTTCATTGGCCTTATAATAATTTACTACAACTGTTCCTTTTATTCACACTGGATAGGAAATGCTTCCATCTAACACATGGAATATGAATATATACAACAAAAAGTTGGTTTTTATTAAAAAAAAAACTTTGGGAGGACAATAATATGAGGGTTGAAAAAAATAATTTTGTGCAGTTTCCTGATCACAATCATATGTCTGCGACCTTTTACAAGGAATGACCCAAGTACAGACAGACTTATAAACCAGTTAAAGAATTTTCCTGCCTGTGATAGCCTACTATTCAAATATTACCTTATTCATACAGTATAGAAGTTTCTCCTTCTCCACTGTCATTCTAAAGGACTAGGGTTTACATGAAGAATCCGTTTTAAGGACAAACCCTGCTAATCCTCTTCAAAGCCATCATGTATTTGCAGTTCCCCATTTCATCAAAGAGTTTATCAAAACAACATCTTGGAAACTGCACAGGGGCTTCTGATTGATGTATGGTTGAGATTGTAAATGTTGCATTCTCACCTTATGCCTGCCGTCTTGATGCACAATGTTAACATTTTGGCTTGAACTTTTTGATGGCCGCAGTGAGCCCGGCGGCAGTGGTGTGGGGTGGACTGTTTTGTACCGCCAGCAGTCAAAACAGTGGCCAGGGGCTCAACGCCTCTAGGCCGTGAGCCTGGGAAACCCTTTGGCCTGTGGGATGGGTCTCTGGAGTCCAGCAATGGCACTGCGGGTCGCTGCGACAGTCTGACACCTGCTTCATGGAAGACTGTACTAAAGAAGAAGCCCAATGTTTTCAAAATAGATAATTTGGGCCAGGATCGGGGGGTGAGGGAGGGAGCCCTGGAAAACATCTCTGATTTTAGCTCTATGAGGAAGCTGTGGGCATCTCTGGAAGTGGCAGGCTGGAAGAAGGGAGGCCCAAGGTATGCCTGGGGAAGTGTCAGTTTGGTGTTGGCAATGCGTTTAGAGCCTGTAGCCCCCCACTAAGGCACTCTGCCTAGATCTAGTTTCCCCTGACTGTACCTTTTATGTCCAAAGGTTCCCCCATCCCCCCACACAATCCTTGTTTGCTTTTGCTTTCTAAAGTTGAGATGGCAATTAAGGATCATTTATCTCTCAATTTGAACTGATGAGTGGTGGCTCTTCAGACTTATGGTTTGAAGGTTGTGAGGGAATCCTGGGCTCATTGGAAGATGTGCTGTGATTGATTAGCAATGTCTGCCCTGGCTACAAGCGTTGGTGTGTATGCAGTGCATGCTGCGTCCTATGTCTCTGTTCTAAGTAACGTGAAAGAATGAGACTGGCTTGGGGGGTTCTTGCAAGATCTTTGGAGACCACAGCCCAAAGCACCAATTTGCATTTACTTTATATTCTGCTTTATTCTCAAAAAGATTTAAGAGTTTTACGACTTTTAAGACCTGTGGAAAGTTGGAGGGCGGGGGGGGGGGTGGGGTAATTTTGAACAGGCTGGTGCAGCAGGCCCTGAACAATGGCTTCTGTTTTCATCTTTGGGTGATGAAGTCTAATGTTTAGAAAGTGATTATATAGCTTCCTGGTGACAACAGATTTAGAAAGACTTGGAGGAGTGGAGTGGTTCCCAGGCATGGTGGGAATTTCAGGCAGCTGATAGTATTTGTCAGTGTGCTGAAAAGCCAAGGAGAAATATATTTGCACCAGCTTTTTTGGGGGGATATATTCCTTAGTATGTTGGGACTATTGTCTCTCAGCTCTACCTAGAAGTCTCTGGTGCACAACTTCATGAAGAAAGAAAAACAAAATTAGTGAAATTGTGTGGTAGGTGCTAGTGATGCCATTTTGGGAAGGTCAACTCATATTTGTCTCTGGAAAATAGTATCAGTCACTTCTTCATATCTCAAGTGATCTACATTGAAGCCAAATCTTGATTTTTCTTTTAACATAAATCATGAATAAGTTGCTCTTCGACAGTGCTATTGTCTGTTGATTTAGGGGCCATGTTGGGCCAAAGCCAGCCACCTCTAGCTGCTGATGGCCTGTGAGCTTTAGAAACTGTCCGATGCTCCCACCAGTACTCGCCTGTCGATGCACACACCTGATTTCACTTACACAGCAACATGGCAACATACCTTTTCCATCTGTGAACAACCACCCTCTTCCTCACTTGGAAACTGGGAGAATCTGGAAGGTTTTATTCCTCTGCAAGTCCCAGAACATGCTTTTGGATACCTATCTGATGTTGAGTTTCTTGTCACAATGGGGACCCTAATCTTTCCCCAAAGTTGTAGGTGAAGGGTTTTGACCTTCTTGGCTGGCATGGAGAGGATTCCTTGGTTCGTAGGTCTAGGGTCAAGAGATGGAGGTGGTGTGGAAGAGGGAAGGCAGCACTTAGCAACCCAGCAATATGACTTCTTATCTGACGCTGCATTTCACCCTCAGAGAAATGATTTTCATATTGGTCTCCAGGAGACCCAATCCCACTTAGAGCATCTCAGCAGTTTCACTGTCTCTGGAACCTTCTAGAGATGATGGCTGGCTGGTGGCTATGATTGTGACTGTAGTTGCCTCATCACTGGTTTTCAGGCAATTCAAAATTTCAATTTCTTTCCGCTGATCACAATTGTTGGTGTACTGGTGTTACAAACAAATTTTTATAGTGTGTGAATGTCAGTGGGCGTTATCACCACTCTTTTCCAAAGTGGAAGCCCCCTCTAACTGAAAAGACTTGTTCTAACACCACAGAGGAGCCTCCTCCCCAAAGTTTCTGAGAGAACCCAGAGCATGAACTGTGGGTTCTAGACAGAAGGTCTAGGAGGAGGTCGGGAGGGGGGTGGCGCCCTGTTGGGAGGGGGAGCCTGCGGAGGAGGGGGGAGAATGGAAGGTGGGGATGGAATTGGAGGGGTGGGGGCACTGGGAGGTGGGGGAGGGCAATGGGGAGCAGGGGGTGGTGGGGTGTAGATGGGGGCAGGAGGCGGTGAGGTGGTGTGGTAGGCGTTGTTGAGGGGGTACTTGGCAGGCGGATTGTTCTTGACTCTGGTGAAGTTGATACAGCGTCCCTGAAAGAGAATCAGAGAAAAAGAAACATGAGCTGATGCTTGCTGGGGTTTTACAACAGGGCAGGTGGGAAGTGCAGGGAGCGGGCAGAAAGAAACCTGCAGAAAGCAGATGCTTTCTGTGAGAGTTTATGTCAGTGCTCTCAGCAGAGCACTGAAATAGAACCTGATAACAAATAACCTCCCCATTTCCTTCTTCTGGGCTTACTATAGACAGAGTTAATTCTTAGGTACATTGATAAAGAGTCCAGGGCCCTCAAGGAGGAGAAAGGGGTCCGGGGCTCTCAAGGAGGTGAAAAGGAAAACTTTTTTTTCTACACTGCTTTGTCTTAGTCACATAAGATGTTATTTTCTTTAAGCCAAGAGCTAACAGTTACACAAAACTCATCTTGCTCAAGGGTATGTTTTTCCTTAAGCCTTGTACTAAGGAGGAGAAGGGGACGACAGAGGATGAGATGGCTGGATGGCATCACCGACTCGATGGACATGAGTTTGAGTGAACTCTGGGAGTTGGTGATGGACAGGCAGGCCTGGCGTGCTGCGATTCATGGGGTCGCAAAGAGTTGGACGGCGACTGAGCGACTGAACTGACTGAACTGAAGGATTATATAACAACAATGTATCTTGCTGAAAGACATGTTTCTCCTTTTTAACAAGAACCTTCTGATTAATCTTGTTATCTTAAGATGTATGTTATGGGAGTGGGTCTGGTAAAGTATTTAAGGCCTTGATAAGACTAGCCAGTGGGGCACTCTCTGTCCCTCTTCTGATGTCTATGTCAGAAGCTTTCTCTGTTCTTTGTCACTGTAATAAAACTTCTGCCACAAAAAAGCTCTGAATATTCCAGCCTGGTCCCTGGTCCTGAAGCTAAATCTTCTTTGGAGATCATGAATCTGACATTGTTCACCATAAGCTATCATATTGGGGGCTTTTAAGAGAACTAAGTTGCCAAGGGAAAGGGGCAGAGTTCTCATTCCATAACTTCTTTGAGTTGGTAAAGGACACAGACCCTAAATTGTTGAGGCCAACACTATGCTGCAAAATTATTTGTTCAACTTCATTTTTGCCCCAGATTCTATCAAGGGTGCGGAAGAGAAGGGGACTGGATGCACAGGGTCAGGGCAAGAACAGAAGTCATTGAATTTAATCTCCTCAACAGCCTTGCCAGGCAGGTATTACTATCAATTGTTCTGTTGCACAGATGAGGGAACTGAGGCTCTGAAAGGTTAAACCACAACTAGGAAGAGGTGGGTTTGTTGTTCCTAGGACATGCCGCCGCCTGCTCCAGGCCCCTGCCTCCCTAGCGCAATGACATAGACAGTTTATCCTGCTTTTGCTTTGGCTGGGGAAGCCTTCTTCCAGGGTGCTGTGGCACCTGCGTGGGTGCCCTTAGATTCTTAAGAAATACAACCTGGGGACCTCTTATTGCAACACAGGCATCTTGAATTCTGTCTTTTCTCCACCCTTCCCAGGGACCCAGCTGGATAACATGGAGTAGACACCTGGAACACTTCCAACTGCCTCCTCAGAGTAGCCCTCTCCCCCCTGGGGCACTTCCTCTCTGCTCTGTGGAAGCACACACCCACCAGCTCTATTCCTTTAAAAAAATTTTTTTTTTAATTGGAGGATAATTACAATATTGTGATGGTTTTCACCATATATCAACATGAATCAGCCATATGTACACGTGTCCCCCCATCCTGAACCCCTTCCCACCTCCCTCCCCACCCCATCCCTCTGGGTTGTTCCAGAGCACTGACTTTCGGTGCCCTGCTTCATGCATCGAACTTGCACTGCTCATCTGTTTAACATATGGTAATTATGCATATTTCAATGCTATTCTCTCGTATCATCCCACCCTCTCCTTCTCACACAGAATCCTAAAGTCTGCTCTTTACATCTGTGTCTCTCTTACTGTCTTCCATATAGGATTGTCGTGGTCCCGTCTTTTTAAATTCCATATAAATGCGTTTATACAATATTTGTATTTCCCTTTCTGACTCACTTCATTCGTATAATAGGCTCCATTTTCATCCACCTCATTAGACCTGACTCAAATGTGTTCCTTTTTATAGCTGAGTAATATTTCATTGTGTATATGTACCACAACTTCCTTATCCAAAGGACCAGTTAGACCTAATTGATATCTACAGGGCATTTCACCTAAAAACAATGGATTTCAGTTCTATTCTTAATCGGTGCTTGGGAGCCTTCCACTCAACACTGGGCTCTGCAAGGGATGGGAGCACAGGGCCTCTCCCCCTCATGAAGTTCTCCTTCTGGTATGTGGACCATCGCTCCCCCCTCATCACCTTTCCCATTCGACCCGCCCCCTCCTGTCTAGGCGGCATGCTGGCCATCCCTGTGGGCCCTGGCCTTTTCCCAAACTCCCCATGCCCATGGGGGCATCTTCTTCTCCCCACTGTGTGTCCTGGATGCTGACAGAACCCTTCCCCAGGAGGCTGAGGTGGGGTACCGGCTCTGAGGCTGTCCTTTTCTCCTCGTCCTGCTCATTTTAACCTGATTATAACCCATGACAGGGATGACGGGGATTACTCTGGGGCTTCCTCTGAGGAGGAAGTGTGGATTTTTCCTGGCTTCCTTCTTTAGGATGGACACCATCCTGTGCTGTCCAGCCTGGATGTGATGTGTCCTGACAGGCCAGGGTTTCCTTTTCCAGGCCTTTCGAGGAAGAGCCTGGGGGAGTAGGGAATGAAGAGGGTGTGACTGTTGACCTTAAGGACCAATTACCCAAAGGACAAGAGGGAAATACAAATGTGTGATCTGAGACTCGGGTGGGGGCGAGTCATGGCAGGGGCACAATGCAGGTGTGTGTGAGCTGATGGGGGCGGGGCCAGAGCACAGCTTTCCGCACACATGCGCCCCTCCCTGCGTCTTTCAGTCAGGAGTCAGGTTCTTTGTCCCCCACGTATCTTTCCCTGAAAAGTCCGGCTTCTACTCATTCCTTGCTTTCCTCCCTGAATTCTCTAGTTACCATCTACACATACTCCAAAGCCTGCATCCTATAATTGCTTTATTTGTAAATGCATTGGCTTCCTGACTAGATGAGAAACTTCTGGAAGGCACTGGCCTTGTTTTGTCATCTGCTGCTCCACTGCTGGTTTAGGAATTATAAGGCCATATTTAGGTGCCAGCACCCCAATTCCTATGAGCTTGCATTTTATGAAATTAAACCAGGGCCTGACCTCATTAGGTTCTGATTGGGGTCCACTAACTGCAGAAATCAGCTACCATTGCATTGCTGGCAACTCCAAGATCGTGGTCGGACTTTCTTGAGTTAATTTTGTGACCCAGTACTGTGAATTCCTATTTGCTCAAGCAGCCCTGTTTTACAGCTTTATAAACCTAAGCCTCAGTTATAGTTTATTTATGATCCTGGATAGAGCGCTTTCTTTCAAGATGTGAAAGTCCTAATTTTATGACCGTCTGTGATAAGTTCCTTTAATGGGTAAGTCAGCGTTGGGATTTACTGTACTACATGTTCTGTCCTATGTTCCCAGATGTGCCCGACCAGACCAGGAGACTAGAGAAACCCATTTGCTTTAAAGCTGAAGGAAAGTTCCCTTCCTGGGGAAGGAGATGCTGATGCCTGTGGTCGAGTCCCCACGTACCTTCAGATCTCCTTTAGGGTTGGCTGTCCCACTATTCTCTCCCTCCCTCCAAGGATCAGTTGATGGTCAGGGTGGGCAAGAGATGAGGTGAATGAACCCAGAGATCCGTTTAATTATTTCATGCAATTGTAGCTAGTACTTTTACCAGAGACAAAATTAGGAGCTCCCAGGCTTCTTCTATCAATATTTTCATTCATAACCCAGATTTGGATTCCTCAATGTCTTCAAAGGATTTGAAAGGATCCACTGAGCAAAATTCTCTCACATCTGTCAGCTAAAGATGGAGTAAAAGTAGGTAGGGGTTGAGGGGGGTGGCGATGAGAGTGGGGAGAAGAGAGATCTTCCTTGGTCAGCCCCTCCCCAGCCACCATCACAGCCTATGGCCATAGCAGCTGAGGGACAGGGGTGGGGTGGGGTGGGGGAGAGGCAGAGAGCGCTCCTTCCTATAGTCAGTAACACCCCAGGAGTGCCCTGGGGTCAACTGCTGCAGAGCACAGGCACAGGCCTAGCACGCTGGAGCGGAGTGCAACAGCTCGGAGCCAGAGGGGAGGGGGCAAGCTCACAGCCTCTGTCATGCCCCTCCTGGGTGACACCCCACTGTAAAATAATACACCACCTGCCACTCACTGTCAAGAGGAGGATTAACTTAATCAGCACTGGTGATGGGCTTGGCACTTGTTTGATAAGTGAAGTTGAGTCTATGTGGGGACACAGACAGTAATGTCTGTTGTGCTCAGACATGATAATGACCTTGTCTAGGGTAGAAAGGCCAGTTGGAGGTAGTAGCAGGTTTTCTGACTCCTAGTTTAGTGCCTTCTAGGAGGACTGTGGGGTAGAACCTCTATGTTCCTCACCTGGCTTCTAGAATAAAACTGATACACAGGGGTGACAAAAAATGTAGCAATGGACATGTGACCAGAGCAGCTCCCAGAGCCCACTCACTTCCCCACCCTCCTCTGTCCTCCCGTCGCTGCGCCTCCTATGACTTATTCTTACAGGACACAGTTGACTGGCAGTGCTGTCACACGTACTTATCGTCCCCCAAAGAAGATGCAGACACCGCATAAATAGATCCCCGGAGTCAGTTACAGTAAGACGCAGTTAGGACTTCAGGGAGGGGTGTGGCTACAAATTAAATTCTTAAAACCTGGAGCCAGAGGAGCCAACACAAACACTGTAACACTTAGACCATATAATTGGCCTAAAGATCAGTTTACACGACATCAGTTTTTGCTTGTGAGAGGGTAATAGAAAGGCCAGATGCTTTCAGTGTCACATATGCCAGCGAATCTGCACCAGTGTTTGGTTAAAAGGTTGCTAGGACGGTAGAAGCACTTAGTTCCTCCACGGGTCTCTGTAACCAGGTTAATTCTTTGCACTATTGCTTTTGGGTGGTTTGATTCAGAGCCAATATTTGGTTTTGACCTCAGTTTACCTCATTGCTCTTTTACAAAGTAAAAATGCCAGTTATTTTTACATGTTAGCAATAAAATGTCCTGATTAAATTTTAAGAAGAAAATGCAACAGTATTTCCTGCTAACTGGAGGCAGAGCAGGATGCTAGGTGGCGTTCCCTCCAAACTGAAAAATTCCACTTTGATTTGGTTGCATGGGAAATAGATGGGGAAACAGTGTTAGACTTTATTTTTCTGGGCTCCAAAATCACTACAGATGGTGACTGCAGCCATGAAATTAAAAGATGCTTACTCCTTGGAAGAAAAGTTATGACCAACCTAGATAGCATATTCAAAAGCAGAGACATTACTTTGCCAACAAAGGTTAGTCTGGTCAAGGCTATGGTTTTTCCTGTGGTCATGTATGGATGTGAGAGTTGGACTGTGAAGAAGGCTGAGTGCTGAAGAATTGATGCTTTTGAACTGTGGTGTTGGAGAAGACACTTGAGAGTCCCTTGGACTGCAAGGAGATCCAACCAGTCCATTCTGAAGGAGATCAGCCCTGGGATTTCTTTGGAAGGAATGATGCTAAAGCTGAAACTCCAGTACTTTGGCCACCTCATGTGAAGAGTTGACTCATTGGAAAAGACTCAGATACTGGGAGGGATTGGGGGCAGGAGGAGAAGGGGACGACAGAGGATGAGATGGCTGGATGGCATCACTGACTCAATGGATGTAAGTCTGAGTGAACTCTGGGAGTTGGTGAGGAACAAGGAGGCCTGGTGTGCTGCGATTCATGGGGTTGCAAAAAGTCAGACACGACTGAGCAACTCATCTGATCTGATCTGAATGGTGTTGGGAGGATTCTTAGAAACGTCCAGGCACATTATCCACTTTATTTATTATCAAACCCCATTAGCTAAGTATTATCATCAGTGTATAGAAAGGAAGTCGACTGAGGAGGTAGAACTATTTAAATAACGTGCCCAAGACCATACAGCTGGTAAATTGTGGGAATGGGATTAAAATCTAGCTCTGCTTGCCCTAGGCTCTCATTCACACCCCCCCCCCTTTACTGTATTATCCTGAATATAGACTAAAAGTGCTAATAAAGCTGTTGAAGCACTTGTAGATAGTATCATATAATGTAGTACTTGGCCACAGTCCATCAGCTGTCAAGAGATCTTTCCAGAACCTAAGTCTGGTCAATTCACTCCCCAGGTCACCATCATTCAATGGCTCCCACTGATGCTGAAGCTGAAACTCCAATACTTTGGCCACCTGATGTGAAGAACTGACTCATTTGAAAAGAGCTTGATGCTGGATTGAAGGTGGGAGAAGAAGGGAAGGAAAGAGGCATCACCAGCTAGATGGACATGAGTTTGAGTAAACTCCGGGAGGTGGTGATGGACAGGGAGGCCTGGCGAACTGTAGTCCATGGGGTCGCAAAGATTGGACACGACTGAGTGACTGAACTGAACTGAGTCAACTTTAAAGTAAATTCCAACCACCTCCTTCCAATAGCATACGTAGCCTTTTGTGATCTGGTCCTTACTTACACCTTTCAATTAAATTCTTGCTCTTCTATTGCAGGATGTTTAGCTGAGCACATCCTAAGCTCTCCACAAATATTTATTTAATGAAGTCTGTACTCTGCCACTTGGTTTTCTTCTCAATATAAACTGTGTTCCCCAATGTGTGGGTGAATATTTTTGAGGCTCTATCTGCTTCTTCTCCTTTTGAGGTCTTCATAGCAGCATGAGGGTCAAGTTTAGGCTGGCACTCAGCGAATACTGCTCACATCTCCAAGTCTCTCTGAGGTGGAGCAAGCCTTCTTAGGAAGCTCAGATTTCCCCTGCAAGTTTAGTTTCTCAGAGGACCAAAACTCCATGGTCTCACAGCTCTGTGTTTACATCTCCTCAGGTATCCTGTGATGCTTTCCTTTGACCGTAGGAGTGGTACGAATTCTATGTATTCCCTTTGATTTCCACACTTGAAATGTTGACATGTTACTTTTAAACATATCTTTTTAGGTTACTTTTTATTGATTTATCAAGGGAAGTTGGTCTTCAATAAAACTTTCTATCTAAATTGGAGAGGACACACTCTGAAATGATCGTGGGATAGGCAGGATGAAAGATCTTATTCACCAGGTTCTGGCTTCTTCCCAGCTTTGAACTGCAGACAGATGGTCCAGGAAGAATAGGCAGGAAGCTGGGGGTGTGGGACTGTGGTCTGTCTGCCCTGCGGGTCTGGCCTGGGAGGCAGAGCTCTACCCCCAGTTCTGCCTCTAGCATATGAAACCCTGAGTCCCTTTCTCTCTTGGGTCTCAGCCTCATCATCTCTGAAACAAAACTGTTGTGCTTGCTAGATGATGTCCAAAGACCCTTCAGCTCGAATGTTTTAAAATTCTATCAAAATTCAAACTGCCTTGGAACACTTTAAGTTGGATACTTTAATCTGAAGTCTTTGGGGGCATCCAGTTTGCACATCTTTTTATAGACTATTTAGTTTGGCTAACTCTTTGTATTGCATATTTTCCATTTGGTCATCAGATTTATAGAACATTAATAGACTGAAAATTCAGAATTGGATTCTTTATGCTCTGCTCTTTTTTGTTACCATGGTAAAGGATTCAAGCTTGCCTGCGGGTTCTGAATTTGGGTTTGCGGGAGATGTGTGAGAAGAGCTGAGGTCTGATTGTGTGCAGAAGACTTGCCAGTGGTGAGCTCATGTGTGCTGAGTGCTGTAAAACATCTGTTTGGGTATCAGGCACCCTCAATGGAGAGGGAGCTGGCCTTCAGAGATGGTTAAAAATATGCCATGGCTTCCACTGATTAAACCAAATAGTTTCCTACGAACAGAGGTCACTTAAGGAAATTGGATTTCACAGGAAGAATATGAAAATAATCAGACGGAAAATGGAGAACATGTCTGCCAAGTTTCGTCTGACGAATACCTTTACTCTCTGGTCTAGTTCCTCCATTGATTGTCCTGCTTGGAGGTATTTCTCAAGTTACAAGTAGATCAGGTTTCCAAAGTTTGTTTTATGTCAGTTGTTTAGAATTAGGAGCATAGTTCCTAACTTACATCATTCTAGTAAATGGGGGTTGGTTCTCAGGCTAGACCACAAAAAGCTCACTGGTGTGTTGAAGCAACTGATGTAATTCTGCTGAAGTAGATGCTCTGGTGATAAATGAGGCACATGACCAATGAACAGATGGAGGATGGGATTTGAAGACTGCATCAGGCCTATTCTTCTGCCTGAATCTCTTCATTAGTCATTTGTGCATTTCTTTCCCACAAATGGTTTTTGAGTGCAAACCATGTCCTGGACACCTTATAAGGTGCTGCAGACAGTGCTGAGCAACCAAACACAGTCCTGGCCCTCAAGAAGAATATAGTCCAGAAGTGGAGGTAGACAGCAATCAAACAATCCCACAAATAAATGGATCTCAGCACCCATGGGCTTCCCTGGTGGCTTAGACGGTAAAGAATCTGCCCGCAGTGTGGGAGACCTCACTTTGATCCCTGGGTTGGGAATATCCCCTGGAGGAGGGCATGGCAAGGGACTCCAGTATTCTTGCCTGGAGAATCCCCATGGGCAGAGGAGCCTGGCGGGCTACAGTCCATCTACAGTTGCACATGACTGAGTGATTAAGCACACACAGAACACAATATTTGTGTTCGTGGGACTGTCCTTGGTCATAGTTGACTGGTCAGGGGAGTGGACACCTAATTTGAGGTAGATGGATCAGATTCTCTCTTCTGGGAGTTTGGAATTATGACTAAATTTGCAGGTAGTCATTCAGTTAGGGTTGATCTCAGTTAGGAAATATAAGTGGAAACTGGGGGATGGCCATCTACTGCCACATTCAGGGAGAAGCAGAGTTCTGATTCTCTTACAAATGATGAATACTTTATTTATTTTATGCTTGGCTGCATCAGGTCTTAGCTGCAGTACATGGGATCTTCGTTACAGCATGCAGGATCTTTTGTTGTGATGTGTGGATTCTCTAGTTGAGGCACGTGGGCTCAGTAGCCCCGTGGCACATGGGATCTTAGTTTCTCAACCAGAGATTGAACCCGCATCCCCTGTGTTGCAAGGCAGATTCTTAACCACTGGACCACTAAAGAAGTCCCTGATTCTCTCTAAGATCTCTCCATCCATTCTTTCCTCCATTGAGCCACTCAGTGAACCTGTCTTCCTGATTTCTGCCTTTCTCTTTTCCAGTGACATTTTGGTTTCCATGTAAAATTTATATGTAGTGGGCAGGAGGAGAAGAGGGCAACAGCGGATGAGATGGTTGGATGGCATCACTGACTCAATGGAATGAGCTTGAGCAAGCTCTGGGTATGGTGAAGGACAGGGATGCCGGGTGGGCTGCAGTTCACCAGGTCACAAAGAGTCAGATATGACTTAGTGACTGAACAACAAATGCACATAGATATACACATATATGCACAAACATGGATAAATAGAACTATATAGAAGATGTGGGTTTCCCTAGTGGCTCAGCAATAAAGAATTCGCCTGCAATGCAGGAGATACAGGTTCAGTCCTTGGGTTGGGAAGATTCCTTGGAGGAGAAAATGGCAACCCACTCCAGTATTCTTGCCTGGAAGACCCCATGGACAGAGGAGCCTGGCAGGCTACAGTCCATGGGATCACAAAGAATTGGATACAACTGAGCGACTGAGCATGCATGCAATAAGGTATATGTATGCCTGTATATGGGCTTCCCTGGTGGTTCAGATGGTAAAGAATCTGCCTGCATGTGGGAGACCTGGGTTCAATTCGTGGGTTGGGAAGATCCCCTGGAGGAGGGCATGGCAACCCACTTCAGTATTCTTGCCTGGAGAATCCCCATGGACAGAGAAGCCTGTCGGGCTACAGTCCATGGGGTTTCAAAGGGTCGGACACAACTGAGTGACTAAGCACAGCACATGCCTGTATATATAAACATTCATATATTTCTATATGTAAATATAAACATATATATAATCATATACATATTACATAAACACACAGTCAATGTTGTCTTCCTGCTTAAATTCTTCAGTGTCTCTCCACCTTCTACAGGAAAATATCTAAGCTCCTCAGCGCGAATTGGTCCTGATCCCTTGGTATTTCTTTCTGCCAATTTCATGTGCTTTTCTTTTTTTGAACCCTACACTTCAGCTTTGGTCCATCACTGGAAATGAAGATACCACACTTTGGCTTTTCATTTATAAGTTGCAGAGACACCTGTCTTGCCTCCTTCCTCTTCCCCAAAGTCAGAGCCGAGGGCGAAGAGAAGGGTGTGCTGTGAGTGGTGATGCCAGAATTCTTCTCTGCTCCCTTTCCTCCACTGCACCCTTACCCTGTCTATAAATCTCATATAATAGCCTGCCTTTTATGTGCTGTTCGTGGAAAAGGATCCAAGGTCAATTCCTTTAGTTATTTGATGCATTTTGCTGACACACATACTGGCCTGCTCTCCATAATAACTTCTTTGGATGCCAAAACTGAGGGTAAGATGAAAGTACGAAGGAAATATTTGGTAATGAGAACAAACTAGAAAAGTGAAAGGGTAGAAATATATAAAAATGGCACATTTTTAGTGGGACATGTGTAAACATGGGGTTTGTTAAGAACGACGACTGAGATAAGACATTTAAGAGCAAAATTCCCCCCTTTTTTTCTGATTACTAAGTTCTACAGTTTATTTGTGGAAAGTTTGGAAATGCACAAAGGAAGGAGGGAGAAAAGGAGGGAAGAATTTTAATGCTCACACTCAGAGTTGTGCTCATTCTTTCAGATCACACACACGCATACACACACACAGAGTGGGCACATGTTTACAAAAAATTGTATCATCATCTGTCAAAGTTTTTTAAATAAAATGCTATCATCATTTCTCCCCTGCCATTTTCAACGGTTGCATAATCTGTCACATGAAGTACCAAATGCAATTATTAAATTCTTTACTGGGTATTATGAGTCGTTTAATTTCTAACTATCCTCATATTTCTAAAATAAACTTCTGAAAATTGTTAATTTTTGATTTGGGATTTTTGTACCAATTTTCATATGTGAGATTGGCCACTTTTGTTCTTTTTATCATCAAGGTAGTAATTTTCACTAAAGGAATTGGGAAGATTTTCATCTTTTTTGTATATTCTATATTTGTGAAATAGCCTAAGAATTATTAGGTCACTAAAGAATGAGAAAATGCTCTCAAAATCTTTCTGGACATGTTATTTTTTTTAAGTGCAGCTTTTTGATGGTTTTAAAAGTTTTTGCCACAGATATTGACCTATTCAGGTCTTATAGTTTTTCTTGCATATTTTCTTGCATATTTCTTGAGTCTATTTCTATAACTTATCCTTTCTTAGAACATCATTCATTTTATCAAGATTTTAATCCCTTGCATAGATCTATGCTTTGTACATAGGAAATTCTTACAATTAAGCAAATCTTTCTTTGTGATAATACCCTTTTTCTCATTATCCATATTATCCATATTTACATATCCTGACTTTTCTGAATTTCAAAGATTTGTCAATGATATTGGTATTTGCAAAGAAAACTTTTTAAGATTTATTTCTCAGTTCTACTCATTTTGCTTGGTTTTCATTAATTTGTTCTTAGACTCACAGACTTCTTGTTACTGTTTTTTGTAGATTTGTTTCATATTCTTTTCTAATTTTTAACTCAATGCTTAGCTCATTGTTTTCATTTTTTCTAATAATGAAAAAAATTAAGGCTATGATTTTTTCCAGTTCCCATAGGTTTTAATTGTGGTGTTCTAATTGTCTTTATTTTCTAGAATCCCAGTAATTGTCATTTTCATTTCTCCTTAGACTCAACAGTAATTTATGAGAGTGTTTTAAAACTTCTAAGGGCTTTAAAAAATAGTTAAATTCTTATTCCTAACTTCCAGGAGTGGTTTGTTTATTTGTATTTTTGGTGGTGATGTGGTGGGAAAAACATGGCCTGTAAAATTATATTTTTTCTCCTCTTCCCAGTTTTCTTTGTTGCCTAAGTTATAGTAATTTTTCACAAATTTAAAAAATACTGTGAATTTTCTAGTTGATGGGTACACTGTTAAAGAAATATCCAAAAATCTATTTTTATTAGATTATAATAATCTATCTGTTGTTTATTTATTTTTTCATCAGCTTGATCTGTTGAAGTCTAAGAGTGGTATGTGTTTATTAATTCCTCTATGCTTCAATTTTAAACAATTGTATTTGCCCAAATTTTGCTTTGCTTCGTTAGTCATTGGGCCACCCAAGAGCAGCAGGGGAGGGGCCTCTCTCAGAGCAGTCTAGGCAGAGAGTTCTGTTCCAAAGAATTCTCTCTTCCTGTTTGGGTAGCTTGTCTGCAGGAATGGCTACCATCAACTCCTTCCTCCCTCTGGGTACAGGCTTCTGCCCCTGGTGAGGAAGAGTCCATTTTTCCACACTCTTGAATCTGGTTTGTGATAGTTTATTTATTTAGAGTTATTTATTTATTTGTTTTTGGTTGTGCTGGGTCTTTGTCGCTGCTCCCGGGCTTTCTCTAGCTGCAGTGAGTGGAGGCTACTCTTCACTGCCGTGTATGGTCCTCTCAGTGCAGCAGGTTCTCTGTTGCAAAGCACGGGCTCTAGGTGCAAGGGCTTCAGTAGTTGCAGAGCGCGGGCTCAGTATTTGTGCTGCATGGGCTTAGTTGCTCCATGCGGCATGTGGAATCTTCCCGGACCAGGGATCATACCTGTGTCCCCTGCACTGGCAGGCAGGTTCCTATCCACTGTATCGCCAGGGAAGTCCTGTGATAGTTTTGAATAATGAAACATAATGGAGATGATGTACTAGCTTTGAGACTGATATCAAGTGGCCTGGAAGTTTCTGCTTCCTGTTTTTGGTGCCCTGAGACTCGGTGTAAGAGGTCCAGACTACTGCAGTGAAAGGCCATGTGGGGAGCACTGGGCACAGCCAGGTGAGAGAAGAAGCCTTCCTGGACATCTAGCCCAGTCGATCCTGATGACTCTAGCCCTAGCCACCATCTGACAGCAACCTCATGAGAGACCAGACCCCAGGTGAGTCAGGTCAGCCCACAGAACTGTGAGAGAAATAGCAAGTTATTGTTTTAAACCACATCGTGTACACTACAGAGCAATCACCACCACAGGTCTAGTTACCATCCCTCACTATACAGTTGACCCCTCACCCATTTTGTCCACCCCCACCTCTTTCCCCTTTGATAACAGCTAATCCGTCCTCTGTATCTATAAGTATTTTTGTTGTTGGTGGTGGTTGTTTTTTAGATTGCACATATGAGTGATGGACTATGGTGGCTGTCTTTGACTTATTAGCTAAGCATAATATCCTCAAAGTCCATCCATATTGTTGCAAATGACAGGATTTCATTCTTTTTTATGGCTGAGTAGTACTCCATTGTGT
The DNA here is from genome assembly GCF_003369695.1 of Bos indicus x Bos taurus. Classification (NCBI taxonomy): domain Eukaryota; kingdom Metazoa; phylum Chordata; class Mammalia; order Artiodactyla; family Bovidae; genus Bos; species Bos indicus x Bos taurus. The sequence continues at coordinate 67,268,023 of NC_040086.1, read as the reverse complement.
TTATATGTATGAAAAGTAAAAATGAAAGTGTTAGCCTTTCAGTTGTGTCCTACTCTTTGCGACCCCATGGACTGTAGCATGCCAGGCTCCTCTGTCCATGGAATTCTCCAGGCAGGAATACTGGAGTGGGTTGCCATTCCCTTCTCCAGGGTAACTTCCCAACCCAGGGATTGAACTCTGGTCTCCTGCACTGCAGGCAGATTCTTTACCATCTGAGTGCACCTTGGAAGCCCATTTATATGTGTGTGTATCTGGAAAATCCCATGGATGGAGGAGCCTGGTGGGCTGCAGTCCATGGGGTCGCTAAGAGTCGGACATGACTGAGCGACTTCACTTTCACTTTTCACTTTCATGCACTGGAGAAAGAAATGGCAACCCACTCCAGTATTCTTGCCTGGAAAATCCCAGGGATGGGGGAGCCTGGTGGTCTGCCGTCTATGGGGTCGCACAGAGTGGGACACGACTGAAGCAACTTAGTAGTAGTAGTATATATATATATACACACACATATGTGTGTATATGTATACATACATACATATGTATACACATATGCACATATACATACATACACACCACATCTTCTTTATCCATCCATCCACTGACAGACACTTAGGCTTTTTCCATATCTTGGCTATTGGAAAAAATGCTTCAGTGAACACACAAGAGTCTATGTCTTTCCAAGTTAGTGTTCAGAAGTGGAATAGCTGGGTCATATGGTAATTCTGGGCTTCCCAAGTGGCACTAGTGGTAAAGAACACACCTGCCAATGCCGGAGACATAGAGATGTGGGTTTGATTCCTGGGTTGGGAAGATCCCCTGGAAGAGGGCATGGCAACTCACTCCTGTATTCTGGCCTGGGGAATCCCATGGACAGAGGAGCCTGACAGGGTACACTCCATGGAGTCACACAGGGTCAGACGCAACTGAAGTGACTTAGCACACACACAGACACAGACACACACTATTCTTCATTTTTTTAAAAATCTTAATACTGTTTTCCATAGTGGCTGCACCAATTTACATTCCTACCAGCAGTGTGCAGGGTTCCCTTTTCTCCACATCCTCTCCAACATTTTTATTCCTTGTCTTTTTCATAATAACCATTCTAACAGGGGTGAGGCAGGATCTCATTGTGGTTTTGATTTGCATGTCCCGGATAACTAGTGGATGCCTGTTGGCCATACGTGTGTCTTTTTTTTTAATTTTTGGTACTTAAAAAAACTTTTTTTTAATTGGAGGATAATTGCTTTACAATGTTGTGTTGGTTTCTGCCATACAACAACGTAACAGCCAAAAGTATACAAATGTCCCCTCCCTCTTGAAACTCCCTTCCACCCCCTACTTCATTCCAGCCCTCTATGCTTTCACAGAGCACTGGGTTGAGCTCCCTATGTTACACAGTGGCTTCCCACTAGCTATCTATTTTACATATGTAAATTCTATTCTGGTCAATGCTACTCTCTGAATGCGTCCCACCCTCTCCTTCCCCTGCAGTGTCCACAAGTCTGTTCTCTATGTCTGTGTCTCTATTCTTCCACTGCAAATAGGTTCATCAGTACCATTTTGCTAGATTCCATGTGTGCTAAGTCGCTCCTGTCATGTCTGACTCACGTCCGACCGATGTGATCCTATGGACTGTAGCCTACCACGCTCCTCTGTCCATGGAATTCTCCAGGCAAGATGGGGAGGGAGATGGGAGAGGGATTTGTTGAGGTTTGACAGAAAACAACAAAATTCTATAAAGCAATTATCCTTCAATTAAAAAATAAAAAAAAAAGAATACTGGAATGGGTTGCCATGCCCTCCTCCAGGGGATCTTCCTGACTCAGGGATCAAACCCATGTCTCTTATGCATCCTGCATTGGCTGGAGGGTTCTTTACCATCAGCGCCAATTACATGATGTTTATTTTTCTCTTTCTGACTTACTTCACTCTGTTCATCCACCTCACTAGAAGGGACTCACATCTGCTCCTTTGTATGACTGTTGTGTATATGTGCCACAACTTCTTTATCCAGTCATCTGTTGATGGGCACCTAGATTGCTTCCATGTCCTAGCTATTGTAAATAGTGCTGCAATAAACACTGGGGGTACATGTGTCTTTTTGAATTATGGTTTTCTCAGGGTACATGCCCAGTAGTGGGATTGCTGGGTCATATGGTATTTTTATCCCTAGTTTTTAAATAAATCTCCATACTGCTCTCCATAGTGGCTGTATCAATTTACATTCCCACCAACTGTGCAAAGTTCCCTTTTCTCCACATCCTCTCCAGCATTTATTGTTTGTAGATTTTTTTGATTATGGCCATTCTGACTGGTGTGAGGTGATACCTCATTGTAGTTTTGATTTGCATTTCTCTAGTAATGAGCGATGTTGAGCATTTTTTTTTTCCTTTGTTTATTGGCCATCTGTATGTCTTCTTTGGAGAAATGTCTGTTTAGGTATTCTGCCCATTTTTTGATTGGGTTGTTTGTTTTTCTGATATTGAGCTGCTTGTGCTGCTTGTATATTTTGGAGAGTAATCCCTTATCAGTTGTTTCATTTACAATTATTTTCTCCCATTTGGAGCTGTAGGAATTAACTTTCCTGTATGTCTTCTTTAAACTCAGACAGTGTGATACCTTCAGCTTTGTTTTTCTTTTTCAAGGTTATTTTGACTATTTGGGATCTTTTGTGATGCCATACAAGTTTTAGAACTATTTGTTTTAGTTCTGTGAAATATGCCATCATGCAAGCATGCACACTAAGTCACTTTAGTCATGTCTGACTCTTTGTGACCCCATAGATTATAGCCCATCCTCTGTCCATGGATACTCCAGGCAAGAATACTGGAGTGGTTTGCCATGTCCTCCTCCAGGGGATCTTCCCAACCCAGGGATCAAACTCACATCTCCTGCATAGCAGGCAGATTCTTTACCGCTGAGCCATGGGGGAAGCCTTTGTAGCCATTATATTTTAGAGTGACTTGTCACAGAATGGTACTCAAATAAGTGGTAACTCATCTAGTAGGATCATTCCTTTTTGTGGAGTTGAGTAAAGGAATTGTGGGTTTCTCTTTTTTTGTGGATTCAACTTGGTATCCTTCAAAGGTGTTGGTAAGGACCATGATCTTTGCTCTACTTATTGACTGATTGGCTAGGACTTCAGATGGCTAGAATCCATGGGACCTCAGGAGACAGATAAGCTTGCTGAATGAGAGAAAGATATAACCCCAAAGGAAACCATCACAATTTTCCCTTTTTGTTCTCTTGATATTACCCTGCTGCTGCTGCTGCTAAGTCGCTTCAGTCGTGTCCGACTCAAATGTAGGCTGTTATGGTGATGAGAAAAGGTTGAACTGGGAAAGAAATAGGCAAGATGTTGCAATATTGAAAGGCTTTTCCTTGTTTATACACTTGTGTGAGCTTACTTATGTGAGCTGGGCCTGAGATATCCCATCACTTACTTCTATGCTGCCAGTGGGTAGCTCAAAGTTGAAAGGTCTTCCCTGCTTCTGCAGTCAAGTGAAGTAACTATGCTCCAATTGCCATTCCAGCACTGAAAGTCTTTAACCATATTTTTATAAGTACCCTGACAGAGAGGAAATACAGTAAGGTAAAGTAATCCTGCCACTCAAATGTGGATGAATAAGTTCTGTCCTAAGGTTACATGAAAATCTGCTAAGTGCCCATGTCTAAACTATGCCTAAAGTTGCAATGAATTACTTGTCATGCAAATGAATGTATTAGTGAGTCCATGTAGAGAAGGACTCACTTTTATGGCTTCTGAGGAAGATCAATATGCCATTGCGGTCAACAAAGACAAAAACATACACAGTGACATAAGGAACTGCTTTACAAATGAGTTTCCCATTTGATGCTTAAATCCCCTATTTATGTCTCATCATTATATAAAACCTTGACGTATTATGTCTGCACCTGTCTAGTTTGGACACATCTTAAAAACAACAACAAAAGAAGGAATAGGACCAGAGAAAGGAGATCCAGGAAACGTGATCAGTGGCCAAAGGGACTCTAAAAATTCAGAGCATTCAGGGTAGCAAGACAAAGATGTATGCAGAGATTCCAAGGGTCACGCACTTAGAAGTGGAATTAATTGAAAACATTTGCTGATTGAAGAGGAAATGAATGGTGCTGAGCGGTCAGACCTGAGGTAGCATGCCCTAAATATTGTTTCTAAGCATGCCCTAAATATTGTTTCTAAGCTTCGCTTTTCTAAAAACCAGCCCTTGGTATTGACCATTTTCTCTTCATTGGTGGTATCAAGTTCAATGTTGGGTCCTGCTAAGCAGTGCAGCAATTATTTTTCCAAAAAGCCTGGTTTTAATTGACATTTTGGATGGGTCTCAGTAATAATGTTGCTTTCATGCACTTTTCTAAAATTTAAGAAAACACTGTGGCATGGTCATGCTGAGTGAGTGAAAGTCTGACCCAAGATGAACTAATTTTATTCAGAGACTTCCTTCTCTCCCTTTCTGTCTCTTCCAGTTAACAATCTTGAGGATATTTTTCCTGTCCTTGTCCATAATCCCAGTTAAATGACTCTGACTACTTAGAACTATCATTAATATAGTCTATTTATTATTTTATTTATGTTGAGATATTTGCCTTAAAAAATAGGGGCCAGAAGATAAACTGAGATTGCCTTGCCAAAAGCATTATTTAGCTTGGATGTGAAATGTCAAATTACGAAATTACTTATTCATCTGGTGCATAGCTCCAGTCCCATCCTGCTCCACACATACAAGATCCTGGATGAAGGTCTGTTTTCTTCTTTTGCACAATGTGAGGAATTCCATCTTTAGGGCGAGTTCTTTTCCAATGCCTGTAGATATCAAAGTACTTTTCCCAAGTGGAGAGGATATTAATTAAAATTTAAAGAACATTTTGCTTTTGTGACTACTATACTCTTGCTAATGAGTGGCTGGCACCCTAAATGGGTATGTGTCCTTTAGATTCACAGCATCTCACACATGTACTGTTTTTCTATCCTGTGACCTGTCATAATGTCTAAGCTCCATATTTGAGGGACCAGTTGCTTATCATGAGATGAAAGGTTTCATACTAATTGCATCCACCATTCACTGAGCCAGGCTGTAACTAGTACATCATCTCATTTTGTTCTCTTAATAGTACTGAGTGTATGTGTGTTAGTTGCTCAGTTGTATCCGACTCTTTGAGACCTCATGGACTGTAGCCCACCAAGTTCCTTTGTCCATGGAATTCTCCAGGCAAAAATACTAGAGACGGTTGCCATTTTCCTCTCCAGGGGATCTTCCTGACCCAGGGATGGAATGCAGGTCTCCTGCATTGTAGGTAGATTCTTTACTATCTGAGCCAACAGGGAAGCCCTAATAGTAAGTACTATTAGTTAATATTAATACTGTGATTCCAAAATGTAGAAATGGGCTCAGAAAAGCTAAGTAATTTGTCCAGGGTCTTTCTGCAAGCAAATGATGGAGCAGAGATATAACTCCAGCTCTGCTGAATGCTAAACTCTTTCTTTTGAGCAACATGTGCTTTTTAGATTGGAATGAATCTAGAGCAGAAGGAATCAAGAAGCATGTCTACTTAAAGAGCTGGCCACCGGTGATATTATATATTTGGGGATTGGCTTTGGGTCCTGATATGTTCCCGTTCCCACCATTCCCTTCAACCTCTCCACATCTCTATTTTTAACTTCCTCAGAATTTTAGTGCCCTGCAGCTGCCCTTCCTAGAGAAGGGCTCCATATATCCCCACTTTCTTCTAATCAAAACTTGCTTACCCTTTCAGTCCTCTGTGCTTTCTGTGTGACAGTCTCTAATATGATCCATGGGCTGGGACCACTATGAAGGTTTATTCCTTAATAGGCACTTTCTTTTCATGTCTGCAAACATATACTGTAAAAAGCAATGGCTAACTGTCTCCCACATCCATTTTCACTTTCTTCCTTCAGGGGTAGAACCATGGAGTTCCACTGGGCACAGGACCACATAGTAATGACGACACTTCCCAGCCTTGCTTGCATAAATTGGTTCAAGAGGTGGAGTAAGTGATGCTGAAAGCTGACCTAGTGTGGTGCAGGAATTTTCAGATGGGTGTGTCTTCCTTTCTGTTGAGGTGTGGCCACATGACCTAAACTTTGACCAGTTGGCTGTGAGCGGAAGTGGTGTGTACGAATTCTAGGTAGTGCCTTAAAAGGAAGGGACATACCCTTCCCTGTTCCTTTCTTGGATTATGCAGATGAAAGCCACTACACTTGGGTTAGTGGAGACACAGACAGAAGGAACCTGGACCCCTGACAGCATGGAGCCACCATACTGAAGCCTCTGTATTGACTCTGGATGGCTTATCCCCAGAAGGTTACATGTGGGAAAAAAAGTTCTATCTTCTTTGCTGTTTGTTTAGTTGCTAAGTCATGACTGTTTTGTGACCCCATGGACTGTAGCCTGTTACGCTCCTCTGTCCGTGAGGTTCCCCAGGCAAAAATACTGGAGTGGGTTGTAATTTCCTTCTCTAGGGGACCTTCCTGGCCCAAGGACTGAACCTGTGTCTCCTGCCTTGGCAGGCAGATTCTTTACCACCGAGCCACCTGGGAAGCCCCTATCTTGTTGCTCCTGGCTTGTATTGTTTTGGGATTTGCTAGACCAGCTGAACTGCTAACCTTAATATTGTAACTCCTAAAGGGAAAGTCCCAAGATAGTGTTTAAAGGGGCGGCCCCAATAATGGGCATTTGGGGGGCTATAGCAAGCCACTATGGTGATGTGCTGGAGCAGGTAGGCTTTGGGATGCCTCTTAAATGTTGACCATGAAGTTGGCTGCCCACTTCAAATTTACAAAGGCTGATCCTTGCCCAGCTGGCTCCAGGCTGCCACTGATATTTTCCTGGACTCATCTGCTTTTCAGGTAAGGGCTGCTGTGATCCTGCCAGAGTGCCTCTTAAATTGAAACCAATGGAAGACAGTAGTCAAAGCCCTGAAAGGTCATGGTTGATGTTTGCCACTGCCAGCTGAAGAAATGGAAAATTTATAGCATTCAGAATCTGGGATTCATTTAGGAGTAAAAAACATTAAGTTATTCAGCCTTAAAATTAGTTTCAGGCCTCCACTGGGCCCCCATATTCTTCCCAACTATGACACAGTGTAGAGTTGGATCTGAAAGGGGACCCAGTATTGAAATGCCTCATCTCCGTGGTACAGGAAACACCTCACTAATTCAGGCTCATTAATTCAGTATCTGTGATATTTAATTCTTCCTAGGCTGGTCTGAGCTTACATTCTGTCAGATCTGGGAAGAAATGGTTTGTTAGACTGATATTTAGTGAGAGTAGAGCACGAATCATTAAGAGGAAAAAAATTATACATTAAATCCCTTGGAAAGAAGCAGGATATAAAATATAGGAAAGCTTCTGTGGATTTCAGCACCTTAATTGCGAATAAAGGATGTTGCCAATGACCAATGCATTTTATTTGTTCAGTGGAAGTGGACTCAGTAGAGTTCACTCTCAGCAGAGGGTCCACTCTTCACTTGGAGAGACTTAGGTGGCACTGCCTGCTTCATTTCTATCCATTTAAACGGTCCCTTCCAGTTGTACAAGCTCCTCCCATGGCAGCAAAATGTCACCTAAGTGCCTGCATGGATCTCTGATTCTGGAATTCTTCTTGGCCTCTACCCAGGTTATGTTGATGTAACTGGTTTTCTGCATTTCTTCCTTCTTGAACACTCTTCTGGCCCCAGGCTCTCTCATTTGTATGGGTTGATGAGACCTTTGAAACTAGCTTGACCTTCATTTCCCTTGGATGCATGATCTGCTCCAGGTCCTGCCTAAGTGACTGGGCTTTCAGCAGGCCCCACTCAACAGGGGGCAGAGAACAATCTGGAGCAGATGATCACATTTACAGATAGGAATGCGGCTGCCCTGAGAAATGGACAAGTCAGGCTTTTGTTAATTTGCTTTGTGTTCCCTCTTCCCCTGTGTGCATGCGTGCTAAGTTGCTTCAGTTGTGTCCGACTCTATGTGACCCCATGGACTGTAGCCCACCAGGCTCCTCTGTCCATGGGATTCTCCAGGCAAGAATACCTGAGTGGGTTGCCATGCCCTCCTCCAGGGGACCTTCCCAACCCAGGGATGGAACCATGCCTCTTACATCTCCTGCAATAGCAGGCAGATTCTTTACCACTAGCACCACCATGGAAGCCCTCCCTCTTCTCCTTTGTTGTTAGTGTTCAGTTGTTCAGCTAAGTCATGTCTGACTCCCTGTGACCCCATGGACTGCAGCATGACAGGCTTCCCTGTCCTTTACTATCTCCCATAGTTTGCTCAAATTCATGTCCATTGAGTCAGTAATGTTATCTAACCATCTCATCCTCTGTCATCCCCTTCTCCTCCTGCCTTAAATCTTCCCCAGCATCAGGGTCTTTTCCAATGGGTCAGCTCTTCACATCAGGTGGCCAAGAAAAAGTATTGGAGCTTCAGCTTCAGCGTTAGTCCTTCCAATGAATATTCATGGTAGATTTCCTTTAGGTTTGGGTGGTTTGATCTCCTTGCAGTCCAAGGAACTCCCAAGAGTCTTCTCAGCACCACAGTTCTACAATCCCACTCCTGGACATGTATCTGAAGAAAACTCTAATTCAATACACACACCCCAATGTTCATAGCAGTACTATTACAATAGTCAAGCCATGGAAGCAACCTAAATGTCTATTGACAGATAAAAGAATAAAGAAGATGTGGCATGTATATATACCTAAATCTAATATTACTCAGCCATAAAAAGAATGAAATAATGCCATTTGTTGTAACATGGATGGACCTAGAGATTATCATATTAGGTGAAGTAAGCCAGACAAAGAGAAATATATAATATCGCTTGTACGTGGAATCTAAATAAAGAGAGATACAAGTGAACTTATTGACAAAACAGAAATAGACCTATAGACATAGAAAACAAATTTATGGTTACCAAAGGGAAAAGGGGGAAGAGAGATAAATTAGGCTTCTGGGATTAACATGTGTGTGTGTGCTAAGTCGCTTCGGTCATGTCTGGTTCTTTGCGACTCTATGGACCACAACCCGCCAGGCTCCTCTGTCCATGGGATTCTCCAGGCAAGAAAACTGGAGTGGGTTGCCATGCCCTTCTCCAGGGGATCTTCCTGACCCAGGGATCAAACCCTGGTTGCCCCCACTGCAGGTAGATTCTTGATCTCCCAGTTTGGATCAGCCTTATTAGGGCTGAAGGAGAAAGTCCTGAGTTACTCTGCTCATGTAGAGGGCTATCCTTCCAATGAGAGCACTTCTTCATAGTTCCATTTTAAGGATGAACTGAGAAGGAAGTCAGAAACTTCAGAAGCCTCATCTCTCCAGGTTGGTAAATTAGTAGAAGGGGAAACCTACCAAACCAAAATGAGAAACCAGTTAAGAAGGGAAGGGAGACTATGGAGGATTGGGAAAGGGAGATGTCAGCTGAAGAGTGACAGACAGCATTTGGGGGAGACTGACAGAAGAGGTTGCTTGCGATGTTATCTACATCGAGGAAGGAGCTGGCTGAGTAAGGCACGGCCCTCCCTCTGGGTCTGTCAGTGTCCAAGCTGTTGGTTACTCAATCACCCTTGTGTGTACTATTTTATTCCCTATCCATGTACTCCTGAAGGGATCTCAAGTTGTGGTTCACAGCCCCACCAGGGCCTTCTGAGTAGAGGTGACCTGATGCCATCTCAGAACTGTTCTGGACTTGAAGAGAGCCATTTCCTTGTTTCTCTTGGAACCACAGGGACCCCCAAAGTGTGGAACATGGTTAGTGAAGGGGCTTTTTCTGAATGCAAATCACAAATGTATGCATTCTTTATATAAATGAAAAGATGCCACTTCTCCTTATACCTGAAGGTACGTTAAAGAGTACAAAAAGGAGCAGTTCCAGAAAGTGATTATGAAAGTGTAATTTATACAAAATAAAACCTCAGAGAAGGTTCTAGGCCATGTGAAAGGGGTTTATGGACCACAAATGTCAGAGTACTATCACTTCACATCCTTTTTTATGAATGAGGAGAACCTTATCTTCTTGATATGCCAGGGCTGGGACAATGGTGCTGTTCCGCTCCAGTCTCAGGAAACCTACACAAGGACGCCTCCTCCACCTCCGCTACCTTGGAAACCAGACAAGGTGCCTCCAACTCCATGTCACTCCTCACCCCTTTCCTCAGCATCCAGCGATTTTGGGGTCATTCCTTATCCACTTTCTGGCCTGCTGTTGTTCAGACCAATATAGAAAGCCTACTAAATAGTCTCTGGGGGAAAAGACAGTTTTCTTGGGTCATTTTTAAAAGTTTCTACAGTTTATTACTATTGTTATACAGAATAACTAATATTTTTATAATTTCGCAATGGGCACATGTAGGGACAATGACAGTTCTGTCACTCTGTTATTAGCACTAGGAAAACATCACTGTGTACTCAAGAACGTTGAATAAATATTGTACGTTGGCTTTTTCAGCTCTCAGTGCTTTTCACTTTTAAAGGTTCAAATCTTGGGTCAGCCTGCCAGAAAACATTACCTCATCATACTCTGTCACTGAGAAAAGAAAAAAATTCTGAACTAAATGAAAATTGGATTTCATACCAAAGTGCTGAGTCCAAAGACCTTGGGGGATCACTAGACAAAAAGAGAGACAAGAAGACCAGAAAATGACTTTGAATGATGTGACCTTGTGAATGGGTGTCTTGGGAGACTTGGGCCACAGATGTGAAGATGGTGCTGGATGCAGTGTAAGCAGGAGTGGGCAAGGCAAAGAACCATCACGCTCTCGTGTGACCAACCACTCACACCTCCTTGCTTTGGTGCAATGAACTGGAGCGTGTTTTATCCTCAGAAAGTCTAGCTGAGATATCACAGACCCAGTTCTACAATCACCCCTTCAAGCATGCATTTGCAGTTTTCTCTTGCTTCTTAAATTCCCACTTCTTTCATTAAATAAAAACAATTGAGGACATTAAAAACTTTACAGAACTAAAAGAAAACCTCAGGCCCACGATCCCAGCTTGAACACTGTTAATATTTGGGAGCTATATTTTTTCCACATTTCACCATTTTCACATTTCAATGGATCTGCCTTTTTTTGGGTGATGCAATAGGAACCAGAGATTTTTTTCTTTTTTTTTTCTAGAGGGGAAAATGCCATCCAGGCAAAAGTAATCAACTGCCAACAGTCTCTCTTTGATGAACTGTGCCATGATTTGAATTAAGACCCCACTGAATGCCTTTTAATTTATTTTTAGGTCCCCCTTTCACTCTCATTCAGATTAAAAGTTGAATTATGATACAGGGACAAGATGGGGCTTTATCTGGATCATTTTAAAAGAAACAATCTTTCATTTGGGTGTAAGGGCAAATAAAACTCCCAAACTCTGATATCTGGTGAGATTTTACTGTATTTTAGGTACATAAAGTTGTACAGATACTTTTGAAATGTGTTTTTAAGTCAGTTTCACTGGAACTTGATTGTTTGGGGGTATTGTGGCCACTGAGTTCTGGTCCTCTGTAATCATGTGTGTGCTCTGTCACTAAGTCGTGTCCAACTCTTTGTGACCCTATGCACTGTAGCCCACCAGGCTTCTCTTCCATGGGAGTCTCCAGGCAAGAAGACTGGAGTGTTGCTATTTCCTTCTCCAGGGGGTCTTCCCAACCCAGGGATCAAACTTGCGTCTCCTGTATTGGCAGGTGGATTCTTTACTGATGAACCACTTGAGAAGCCTCTCTAACTGGAGGGTCTCTTGATAACTCCTGGTCAGCAGGCTGCTGTTATAAATGTATAGTGTCATTTAAAAGCCCCACATTGTTGGAAAAAAGGCAACAGAAAAAAAACGCCTTCCCATATGTTTCTACTTAGTGTATACACAAATATTGCTTAAGTCTTTTTTGTGACATTCCATCCATCTTCTCTGTTTTGTACATGATGTTTTATTTAATATACCTTCATTTTATTATGATGGATCATATGAGCTGTATTCCCAAGACATATCACATAAAATCACTCTTTGTATTTGAGGCAATGATGATCTCTCTGAGTTTCAAAACAAATTTGATTCAGGGGAGAGGAATCATTGGAGCATAGGAACTTCCAGGGGTCAAACACTCCACCCTGTAGTTTCACAGTGAAGATCAGCCCCCAACAATCTCTGCACAAGGAGAAGATGCTGGACTCTGTCTTTACAATCCACCAGAGGACAGTCCACTACTTGTTACATAAATCCATCCTAAGAAGCACATTCAATTGAAGCTAAGACATGGAATACATGTTTTGAAAAGTTGTTTTAAAGAAATAGAGAACAACACACACACCTGATTTCAGAATGATTCTTATTTATAATTCCTAAATAGTACATGGAAGTCTTTTAGGTTATAGATACAAGCTGTGAGTTTCCTTGTGTCTCAGACTTGGAGGTTTCAAAGCAGTGTCTTGTTGTTCCTCGACATATGAGAAAACTCTCAGCTAATTGCTTCTTTACCCAAATTTAAGCATTTCTTATCAGGCTCCCCTGGTGGCTCAGATGGTAAAGAATCTGCCTGCAGTGTGAGAGACCCAGGTTCGATTCCTGGGTTGGGAAGATCCCCCAGAGGAGAGCATGACAACCCCCTCTAGTATTCTTGCCTAGAGGATTCTATGGACAGAGGAACCTGGTGGGCTACAGTTTATGGGGTCGCGAGGAGAAGGACATGACTGAGCAACTAACACTTTCATCATTCCAGGCACCATTGGGATCATCTGGTGGATAAGGAATCATAGTTTCAGGGGATGATGCTATAACTGTAACTGTTTAATTTTGCTTCAGAAACTCTAATGCCAGCATGGCCTTATCTTGTGGATCACTTCAGTTTCTCCATGTGAAGAGGAGGGAGCAGGAATCATCATTCCCTTATAGGCCGGAAAAGCTGAGCCACAAAGGGGAAGGAGAGGGCCCAACTCTAAGGTTTCTTGGACTCCCTGTGTGGGGCTGTCTTGGCTTCCTATGTGGATATTTCTGTTAAATATTTTTGCTGTTTCAGTAGGTGAAACCACCATCAACATGAATGTTTAACCAAAACAGACTTCAAATTAGTTGGCCTCCCATTTCTTTAAATCATGGTTCTAACTCTGAGAATTTCATAAATGCAAAAAAGGTACTGTCCTTAGGGCAGACAGTTTCTTTCCAATAAAAATTTCCTTACAGTGGCCTGCTTTGGTTTTCAATAGCTAAAAAGCTTGTACAAAAAATACACAGGGAGGATAGAGATGATTCTGGAAGAACTCAATGAGAGGGGAACTTCCTGGTGGTGGAGGGGCTGTGGCCAAGTCCAGAGCTGCTGGTCTGGGCAACTCCTGTCCCCAGTGGACAACAGGGTACATGGACATTTTCTGCCATGTGTCCTGATGACCCCTGGCTACGAGGGCTGCCAAATGCATGGGAGAATGGAGCCAGGTTGAGAAGCAACAATAGGCTAAATTAAATAGCTTAGGTATTTAGGATTAAAAACCAGGTCTAGCACTTAAGAAAACTGACTCTGGCATGGGGGAGGCCCTGGCTCAGTCACAGCTGGGGTGAAGAGGATCTGGCGGTTGCAAACTAGCTGGTCAATCTGAGTCTGCTGTGTGACAGCCCAGGAAAAGTGAATGGATTTGTAAGTCACATTGGGAGGTCAGTGCCCCTCACTCAAATGACCAGCCTGCTGCTCTCTGCTCCGCGGTGATGAGATCCCACCTGCTGGGAAATTGGGGGCACCTCAGTCAGGAGGCTGTGGGCAAATTGGGACGCCTCCCAGGAGAGCTGCTCAGTCATAAGTATCAGTTGGGATCCTTGTCAAACACACTGATTCCAAACTCCGGATCTACTGAATCATGATTACCAAGGTCATCTATCATTTCTGGGCTTCCCCTGTGGCTCTGCTGGTAAAGAATCCGCCTGTAATGTGGGAGACCTGGGTTCAATCCCTGGGTTGGAAAGATCCCCTGGAGAAGGGAAAGGCTACTGACTCTAGTATTCTGGCCTGGAGAATTCCATGGACTGTATAGTCCATGGGGTCGCTCAGAGACACGACTGGGCGACTTTCACTTTCACTTCACTTCTATCATTTCTACATATACTGAAAGCTTTCTGATACATGAAGATGATTAATTTGGTAAGAGTATAGCACAGTGCCTGGCTCATAGTAAAGGATCTAATTATTAGCAATACAAAAAATGGTGAATAAATAAAGAACAAGATCTACTCTTAGCCAGTTGATTAAAGAAGATTTAACTGATATCATTTTCATCAGTGATGTGTGTGTGTGTGTGTGTGTTTGTGTTCCTCAAGCTGGTGGACATTGATGTTAACTAGGTTCAAGTTTCCTAAAGCAAAGAAATGAACCTTTCTCCTTTTGGAGACTTTCTGGTAAGTAGGTTGGGGAGATACATATACACAGAAGAGTTTTCTAATCACAGCTTATGAACTGCTCTGACTAACCCTCCAATATAAGAGTAGGACTACCAAAACCCTGCTAAGGAAACTGGGGACTTCTTTACGAGAGGCTGGCTCTGAGAATAGATGTCCATCTGTGATGGATGAGGAAGTTTGATCTTTGGTGATCTTTAGTCTCACTGGTTTAATTCTTCAAGCATTGATTAAGTGCATGAAATAAAGCATTAATAATCTCTACATTGTAACCATTAGCAGAACCAAGAATGAGTTCCCTGATGTCAACATAGGGCAGCAATTGAGGCTCCTAGTTTGTTTTAATCAGACCCGAGTTTTTGGACCTGGAGGGCCCCCCACCCCAATTAAGTGGTGATCTAGGTGGGGCAGGGATATTTAGTAGGTCTTTGGTCTTCTGTTAGCCTTTTATTAACGCTGAAAGTTACAGGGTTCGGATGTTCTCGGCTGTGTTTCCATCTATGCTGGATTCCTGGCTGCTGTGGTTTTGTTCCGGTTATGGTCTCTGACTCTTGCTGAAAGCTGGTCTAAGTCAAGGCTGGAAGTGCTGCCCCTTCTAGCAAAGCCTCAGGCTGGGCTAGGTGCTTTGTGAAGAAGCAGCCTGGCAGGCACCACCTCCCTTTCCAGGGACCTCGCCAGCAGCTTTCTGCTCTTAACCTACCCTTGTCACTTCCATATCGTCCAGCCAGGAGGGCTTTTTCTAAAGGGTCTCAATCTGTGACTGTGGCATATTGAATTAATTACTTTTAGACTGACAAACACAATGGAATCTCTCTACTGAATTATCCTTAATACGAAAATATACAGGGATACCCAACTCCCTAATTTTTTTCAGTTTGAAAATAAAACTTTTAAGTTCCCAGCTGTCATCTATTACTATTGCCTTTAGCTCAAGTATTTAAAAAATAAATGTGCTTTAGAAATTGGCCCAGGAGTTCTAAAATCCACTGCAGCTGAATTCTGCCAGTTTAATTTTAATCAACAAAGGCATAGGGTGACTGTCCAGCAGTTTTCCCACAAGGGCTGGGAGCGTGGATTGTGATAACGCTTGCCCTCTGGATGGACATTTCTTTGGAGGGTTCTCTCTCTTGGTTCCTCTGGATTTTCCTGAGTCCTCAAGGAGACAGAATCTCTTGTACTGAGCCCTCTGTGGGTTAGGAGCTACACTGAAGAACTTACCCATGAAAACCATAGATCTTCTGAAAAGTGACTCCAGGAACCAGCTGGGGGCCAGTCCTCTGGGATCTCAGCCTGACATGAAGACAGCAAATTCACAAACCATGTGGCTTCAGGGACATTTTTTTTCATGATTTTTTTCCTCTACAAGAATCCAAGCTTTATAGGAAGACTGTATAGGAAGACTGTCTTTCCTGTATACCTCCTGATGCCTGGGAAAATGAATTGTGTACTTAGGAGCATGCTCCTCATACACAGATCCCTTTCTCTGGGCCTATCCCTTGCCTTGTCCCACCCTTGACCTCCAGGAATTGATCAACAAGGTCATTTTCTCATAGTGACAGTCATGATGTGTGCCAGCCACCATTCTATGCACTTCATGGACCATCCTGCATTTAGTCCTTACAACCTCCCGCAAGTTCATTTGACAGGTTCAGTGAAAGTGAAGTCAGTCACTCAGTTGTGTCTGACTTTGTCACCCCATGGACTGTAGCCTGCCAGCCTCTTCTGTCCATAGGGATCCTCCAGGCAAGAAAACTAGAGTGGGTTGCTACAGTTAACCAAACCCAGGCAGCGTGTGGGAGAGCTGGGTTGCAAATCCAGCCGTGCTTCTTTGTAAAGTCTTGTTCTTCTGCTCTCGGCTAAGCGATTCTGAGCCCCGGATTGGTGTTGCTGATACAGAAATAATTCCACTAACTTGAACTCTCCCTGCTTCCCATTGTGCTCCTGTAACAAGCAGGAGGATGAGGGAGCCATCTCTGTGTCCTGGACTTGGGCCAGCACCTGGGAAAGGAGCCCCTGAGGCCCTTAACTCTTGGTGGGAACTGCTGACTGGTGAGATGGACGTCAGTCCTTGGCAGGAAGCTTGAACAGGTCATTACACAGATGGTTTGTGAGTTCCAAGGACAGGAAGCAGTGGTCGTCCCTTTGAGCCAAGGTTTGCAGAGAGTGAATTGGGGCCAAACCTCATTTTTTTTTTTTGCAAGTCTCACCAGAATTATAGATGGGGGCTGACAGATGTAGTTTATCTGCATTTCAGCAAATCATTTCACAGTGTGTCTCACAGCACATTTGAAGAAAAGATGGATAGATGTGGGCTGGATGTTTAGTTGCAATTGAGATGGTTCAGAGAAGGTTGAACAAACAGCATCCGGAGAGTGTTGATGAATGCAGCTATGACAATGACCATTTGTCCTGAGTGCCATACACAGGGTCAAGGGTGTAGCCAGCACTTAGTAAATATTTGTTGGTTGCATTAAACTCAGGGGGGAAGTCTTTAGTGGCCCCATGAAAGGGCTCTTTCTTCGATTCAGCAAACATTTACAGAATAGATGAATTTGGGGAGTGGAGGGAGCAAGGTCTGACCCTCAATGGAGGGAGGGAAAAGTCGGGTCTATTTGCTTTGACCTCTGGAGCCCAGCCTCACAGACATGCTGATGACAGAGGACAGCATGGGTCTTTCACTTGTTTTGACCCACTGCTTCAGAGCACTTAGGAATTCTGAGGGGGAGGTTTGGGGCTACTGTGGGAAAATCATGTGTATGTGTGTGTGTGTGTGTGTGTGTTTGGCTTTTCTGGCTCACTGCCCATCTAGAACCAGATCATCTCTTCTTATCTGTTTTTCGTATTGGCTTCTGGTAAGATTTCAAGAATTCTCCTTTTGGCTCAAAAATGTTTGAAAACCACAGACTCTGATGGTATCTAAAATTCCTTCTAGCTCTAAAAATTAAGTGGTTCTTAAAAGCTGTGTGGGAGGAGGCAGTGCTAAAGGCAAAACACATTGCTAAAAAAACAATGGCTTTGTTTCCCATTCCCCTTCCACCTCCTGGTAGGCTCAGTCTCCTTGGCGAGTCTCTCAAAGGGTCCCCACCTGGAGGGGTGCCATTTTTTTTTCCTGTGGGCGCTCCCTCCTGGCTCTGTTTAGGTCAACTAGCCTTCCTGTATCAAGCTGCCTTCATAAGTATAAATGACTGACAGCTTCCATTTACTTAGTGCTGATGTATGGATTGCTAAGACTCACTCTGAGAGAGATCTCTGATGGGTACAGTTTCAAGCAGTGTGGCCAAGTGAAGGATTTGAGGAAGGGTGCCAGAGACTTTTGGGGTTAGTGGAGCATCCATGAATTCTACTGGAAGTGTGGCCACTTGCCCAGGTTCATTAGTTCATTCAAAGCTACTTTTAGGGACTTCTCTAGTGGGCCAGAGGTTAAAAGTCTGCCTTCCAATGCAGGGGACACGGGTTCAATCCATGGTCAGGAAACTAAGATCCCACATGCCAGGGTAAGTAAAGCTGCACATCACAATTAGAGAAGAGCCAGTGAAGCCCAAAACAAAATGAAACAAAAACTACTTTGAAAACACCTACAGTGGGCTAGCGTTCTACAAGATACTAGAGGTAGATGTTGAGTAAAAATTAGCCCAGTCTCTATGCTCATAAAGTTTACAGTCTAGAGAGAGACCAAGACTTTACTTAAAAATTAATTAATTCAACAATTATTCCCTGAGTGCTCACTATATGGTGGGATATAGCAGTGAATAAACCAGATGAATTTCATGCCCTTTGGGGCTTATATTTAAATAAGAACATGATTAAACTCTAAGATGAGTGTGTGCAGAATGTTAAAATGGAAGTTCTGACTATGTTCCATGATGTAAGAGTTTCTGAGGAGATGTCTTGCCATCAATGCAAGTTTCCATGGCAACATCTGTAAACTGGCCCCATGATGCATGGACCCCTCAGCTGAGGTCTATAAATGGGCTGGGGTAGGGAGAGGGGTTTGGAGAGGTGCTTTGCTTGTGTTGTGAGTCCCCAGTGGACCTCCTGCCAGGGAGAGAGGTATGGGGAGAAGGGGAGGCTTCCCTTCTAAACTGGTGAGGTGAGTGAGGAACAGAGAGCTTGGAAACAAGTTCCCTGAAGGTGGTAAGCGCAGAGTTCTGGAAGCAGCCACGGCAATGGAATAGAGACGGCTGCCATGGGGTTGGCCTGGCCACGTGCTGTCTGAGTGCCTCCTGTGGAGCAGATGTAGCCATGCAGAAGGATCCAGTGTGGAGCCATCTTAGATCCTGTCTAAAGCCATCTAATAGGAGAGAGGGAGTAGGAAGCTGGAGATGAACCATCCAGAGGTTGTGGAAGCAAGTAATCCAAGTAAACAGGTCATAGGAACTGCCTGCAAGGATCCAAAAGGAGTTCCAGACACATCAGGGGAAAACAGAGCCAGCGTTTAGCCTGGGCTGCACTCAGCTTAATGTCCAAGATCAAGGAAGATCTATTCTTTCTCCTATCTCTGCTCACCTGTCCTCGCCCAAAAGGTGTTAAGAAATTGGCTAATAAGCTGGGGTGGGACTGAGGAGAAGAGTGAACTACAGAAGAGAGGAGAGACACCCAGACTTGTGCTTCATAGGGAGGCCAGCCCAGGGTGGGGAAGGGAAGACTGAACACCGGTTGAGGTGTGAGTTTTTGATTGATCTCTTAGATCAGACTTTCTGAGTGCTGAATTTAGGTTCCTCTTTTGATTGCAGATCTGCCTATAACCTAAGAGTGGGCCTAGGGATTATGAGGCCTGCTAAGTTCGTGTATGGTGGCAGGAGGGAAATCTCTCAGTGAATGAAGTATACAAGGGGTGGAGGGAAAGACAAACCAAAGTTTTATCTTGATCATGCACAAGTCATCTTATGCCACGTTCCAGGTACCAGAGCTCAGAAGGAGAGAGACTCAGCTTTGTGGGGCTGGTAACAAGGAACTGACCCAGCTACAGGGCAGGGAATGGCTTGGTCTTCCTGAGTCTGGGGAATTGTGCATCATTTTCTCTTCTTCTTCCTCATAAGCCCCAGAAATGCTCTCCTGGACTGGGCTCTTACACACGTTACACACTTCCAGCTCTTTTTCTCCGACAGGGCTGGCTGTGAACTAGTGTGGATGGCTCTGGCCTCAGCCCTGCTCTGGCTCAGCTCTGCCAACTGTGGGTCCCTGGGGGCTGGGGGAAGGGCCAATTTCTCTCCCACGGCCCACGTCAGCCTTTTCCGCTCAGGGTCCACTATCTCCATCATGTCCCATGGCTTCTGGCACATGGGGCCCCGTCATCTGCTTGCAACTTGTAAAAGTCAGAGGAAACACTGACTGGAACCCGGGCCTCCTGGCATTCAGGTTCTTTCCACGAATCACTTTCAGGAGACGGACTGAGGTGTTGCCCTGATACTCTGAAATGGAATTTATGCACATGCATGAAAGAAACACATCTGGGCATTTAACAGAGTGTTAGAGACAGGTCTGGCAAACCCGCCAAGCCATGTGCTTCCATAGGATGAGCTTTTCCAGGGTGGGACTCTGGCAGGGCCCCAGCCTTTGCAGAAAGGACCTAAGGTGATGAAAATGGACTGATGTCTTACCAAAGCTGGGCTCTTTTGGAAGATATCTGTTTAATCTGATTTATAAAGTACACCATTTTGCTTGACTTTTTTTTTAAGAGTATAGGGGAAAAAAAGAGGAAGGTTGGGCCCCATTTAAAAAAAAATGCTTTGTTAAATGGGGTGGCCATGTTTGTGTGAGTCAGAAGCATAAAGCAGATGTGGGAAGGTTTCTTGTGTCTCTGTCTCAGGCAGTGGGCCATTTGGCTGAGAAAGAGATCACAGACTTCCTTGCCAGGGAGGCAGAGCTTAAAGTAGTTCAGAAAGTGAGTGCCCAAGGCTACAGATTCAAGGTTTAAGCTCAGTTTCAAGGCCCAAGATGCTCTGTGTTTCAGGCCTCTCCCATGTAAAAGGAAGGCACTGGCTTTAGCAAAATGCTCTTTTGATGATTGCTTTAGGGTTAATCTGTACTTTGTTATTTATTTTGCTTAATATTTATCATTAATTGTATATGGTGTTATGTTATCTGGGCTTCCCAGGTGGCTCAGTGGTAAAGAATCCCCCTGTCAGTGCAGGAGATGCAGGAGACACAGGTTGATTCCTGGGTCAGGAAGATTCCCTGGAGCAGGAAATAGCAACCCACTCCAGCATTCTTGCTTGGAAAAGTCCCATGGACAGAGGAGCCTGGTGGGCTACAGCCCATAGGGTTGCAAAGAGTTGGACACAACTGAGCACAATTATGTTGTTGACAAAAAACAACAAAGAAAGGGGTACATATGATGTTTTGTTAATACTGTAAAGGCATACCTAATTATGTTAATTATTAAGGCACAAGTCAGGTTAAGGGGTCACAGCTGGGGCCAGTCTCAGGTATGGCACCTCCAGTGTGAGCTGGTGCCCTACAGTTGGGCACTGGGCCTTTTGCAAAGTGGGCCTGGGGACCGGTCCCCTCCCTGGGGGCTGCTGTCATGGAAGGAAAACCCAATGGATCTTCTTTTCTGCAAAGTAGTTGAGGTGCAATTCCTGGCTGTGCCTCTCCCGACACTGAATGAAATACCACGTCTAAGATCCTGGAGGACTCCTTTTCCCTCTGTCACCTCAGTGCTCTTCTCTCCTCTTCCTCCACCTCCATCATCCCGTCCTCCTTCTCCCTGGCTCCTTTTCTTGTCCTCTCTTCCTTCACTGCCTTCCTATTTCTCCTCTTGTTGAGCGCCTACCACATGCGAGGTGTCACAGAAAGTTAGGGTGGGGGGACCTCTATGAAATGCTAGATGAATGGGACATGAAGCAGGGTGATGATGGATCAGAGGCAGAAAGCATCTCGGAGACCTGGCAGGGACTGGCAAAGAAGAGACATGATTTGCACTGAGTTACAATCAGAGGACAGGAAAGGCCAGGATCATTTGGGTTAGGGCATGGTGTGAGTGGAGCTCTAGATGCAGGAATACACAGGGCCTGTCCACTGAAACAGGGTCTCAAAGGGAAGACTGTTTTGTGTAGGACTCATGGACAGGCGGGCAGAGTCTGATCCACTGTGCAGGGTGATGGGGGTCAGGGGGTTGGGGGGAAATGCTGGGCAGCCCAGCACTTCCCAAATTTGCCTTCCACAGGGCACAAGTGATGCTCAATCAAAACAGAGCAGTCATTTTCAAGTTTGGGAAATATGGCATGATACATTCCATGGGAATTCTTTGGAGATTCCCAACGCAATTGGGTCATGAAAGCATCTTTGAAGTCTTGCAGATTAAAAAGCAAAATAAAACCAAACCTTTAACACTGTCAAGTGCAGCATTCCCCAAACTTATTTGATGCCTATGAGCAGCTGGGGAATAAGTATCCATAAAACACATCTTGTGTGCAGGCAGTGGGAGCCAGTGGAGGTTTCAGAGGGGGCACAGTTCATTGCTGTCAAGGAGTCAGAACCCCCTCACATCAGGGAGAAGGGGGTGTGGGGCATATGCAGACGTGCCAAACACCTGCTGCTGTGGTTAATCGCCCTCTGTTTTCCTGGGAAGAGGCTGGCTGGCTAGTAGGTAAAGGAGAGCGAGTTCTCATTCCTTAGCACTGAGAGCATTTAATGAAGGCTCAATGTGCACGCCAAGAAAATGTTTTCTCTGGCTGGAGAAGGGGCTACATATACATATACACGCACATAGAAACTTGCTGACTGGCAACCCTGTTGGTCTTACTTTTTTTGTTTTGTTTTGTTTAGCCAAAGCCTGAGCATCCTCGAAGGAAAAGCTGAAGTCATACCTCCTATCTGCAGTCTCTTTCAATCAAACTTGACCTCTGGCTTACCCCCTCCACTCATGATCTCTCCATTTTACTGTCAGCAGCAAACAATCACTTTATGACACACCACCCGGTTTCTTTCCCATCCACTCTGTCCCTTAATCAGGAGTGCCTACCCCAAGCTGGGTCCCTGTGTGCATGGTGCATTGGCTGATGACTGGCATATATGACAACGCATTCTGCTTTTTCAGTCTCCAAATGGCAGCAGGGCAAATGAATGTGCAAATGACTCATCTTCCTGCCAGCCCCAATGTGAGAAAGAACAGAATCACTTCTCTATTATTTCCATGGAAGAGATTCTGGAATACAGTAAGGTCTCACTGTTCATCTCGATATGATTCCAGAGCTTACCAAGCATAGTCAAGAGGCTGACAGCGAGGCACGACAAGAATTCACAAAGCAAAACCAAAGGGTGACACACAATGGTGCTCTGCTGGAGTTTCCTTCTGCTCTCTGGGCATGGTGGAAAGGCCCGTACTGGGTGAATGGGATGTGAATTTCCAGGACACAGTGTGCTGGGAAGGACACTGCAGGAGGTGGAGGGGGCTAGAGGAACAGCCAGATGGAAAGAGGGATGAGCACCCATCAGCTAGTCTCATCAGCTGTGTTTCCAGAATACTTTCTTCCTTTCTCTTTTTCTCGGCTGCACTGGGTCTTCATTGTACATGGGCTTTCTCTAGTTGTGGTGCACAGGCTTAGTTGTCCCAAGGCATGTGGGGCCTTAGTTCCCTAACCGGGATGGAACCTGTATCCTCTGCATCGGAAGGTGGATTCTTAACCACGGGGCTGCCAGGCAAGTCCCTCTACAATACATTCGGATTGCATTCACTCCTTGCCACTTCTGCTCTATTCTCGCCAGGCCATCACTGCTGCCCCTCACCCAGCTCTATTTGCAATGAGCTCCTTACTGGTTTTCCAGTTTCTGCTCTGGGCCCTACAATCCCTTCTCCCCATTGAATCAAGGGCAGTTTGAGTTGAATGTGAATCACACCATGTCCCTCCCCTGCTAACCCGCTACTCCATGCAGCCCTCCTGTTAACACACAGAGTAAAATCCAGTCCCTGGTTTACAAGCCTTGCCCTCCTGTCTCTTACTGCGCTTGGTGACTTCCTCCAACAAGCCATGCTCTCTCCAGCCATACAGGCATCACACTGCTGTTCCTCTCCTGATCTTGGCATGGCCAGTCCCTGCTTGTCATTGACACCTTAACTTCAGTGCCACCTCTCCAGTGCCCATCTCTCTAAAGAGAGGGCTTTTCTAACCACACAGGCTAGGTGTTTATTTTCTTTCTATACCACCACCCTACTTTAATTCTTGGCATAGCACTTAACACTTGGGTACTGGGAACCCTACAGTGCAGACCGCAGGGAGGGACCATGGCCTCCTGGTTCACCGGGGCTTAGCCTGACAAACGTGATGAGTGAATAAATGCTAGCTTTTCCATGTATCAGCCATGGACTCAAGAGGCTCTTGAGTCCTCTGTAAAGTGCATTTCCTCCTCTGTAAAACAGGGATGAGAACACTTACATCAAAGGATGATCAGAGGAAATGCATTCAAAATAATTACACATTATGAAGCTCCTGGTAAATACAAGTTATTATTTCCCAAGTCAAGTCAGTTTTCTTTTTGGTAAAATGGGGATAATATTTGCTTTCTAGGAATTTTTCAAAGATAAAGCAGAGAATCCAATAAATGTACAAATATCTAGAACAAAGTTTTAAATGCAGCAAACCCTTTCTTCCCTGTGATGATAGTAAAAGGAAGCTTAAAAACAAAACCCTTCATGCTGGTTTGGAGCATGGAAGAC
Source organism: Bos indicus x Bos taurus (assembly GCF_003369695.1). NCBI lineage: Eukaryota > Metazoa > Chordata > Mammalia > Artiodactyla > Bovidae > Bos > Bos indicus x Bos taurus. Next base: position 67,243,978 of record NC_040086.1, on the reverse strand, counting down.
TCTTGGCTCCGAACAAGAAGTTTGGAATAGGAACTGGCCCAGAAAGGCAAAGTCACAGCTGACCTAACAGAAAACCAGGAAGGGCAGACTGTGACCCAAAACTCTGAAATGATCCTTATGTGTACTAAATAGAGATGGCTGGAAGAGGCGGGGCCTGTATGAAATCATGTTGTCCCTCCTTTCACAAGTGTCTTGCAGGCTAGTTCTCTAGACCAGCACAACCAATAGAAGTGTCACACAAACCACATACGTAATCTTCAGCTTTCTAGTAGCCCCATTTGTAAAAAGTAAAGAAACAGGTGAGAGTATTTTTAATAATAGATCCAGAATGTTATCATTTCAACATGTGACCAATATAAAAATGACTGGTTGCAAACTGGGAGAGGAGTATGTTAAGGCTGTATATTGTCACCCTGTTTATTTAACTTATATGCAGAATGCTGGGCTGGATGAAGCATAAGCTGGAATCAGGATTGCTGGGAGAAATATCAATAACCTCAGACATGCAGATGATACCACCCTTATGGCAGAAAGTGAAGAGGAACTAAAGAGCCTCTTGATGAAAGTGAAAGAGGAGAGTGAAAAAGCTGGCTTAAAGTTCAACATTCAAAAAGCTAAGATCATGGGATCCGGTCCCATCACTTCATGGCAAATAAATGGTTAAACAGTGGAAACAGTGACAGACTTTATTTTCTTGGGTTCCAAAATCACTGCAGATGATGACTGCAACCATGAAACTAAAAGATACTTGCTCCTTCGAAGAAAAGCTATGATCAACCTAGACAGCATATTAAAAAGCAGAGACATTACTTTGCTGACAAAGGTCCATCTAGTCAAAGCTATGGTTTTTCCAGTAGTCATGTACAGATGTGAGAGTTGGACCATAAAGAAAGCTGAGCGCCGAAGAATTGATGCTTTTGAACTGTGGTGTTGGAGAAGACTCTTGAGAGTCCTTGGACTACAAGGAGATCAAACCAGTCAGTCCTAAAGGAAATCAGTTCTGAATATTCACTGGAAGAACTTATGCTGAAGCTGAAGCTCCAATATTCTGGCCACCTGATATGAAGAACTGACTCCTTGGAAAAGACCCCGATGCTGGGAAAGATCGAAGGCAGGAGGAGAAGGGGATGACAGAGGATGAGATGGTTGGATGACATCACCGTCTCAATGGACATGAGTGTGAGTAAGCTCTGGGAGTTGGTGGTAGACAGGGAAGCCTGGCACACTACAGTCCATGGGGTCGCAAGGAGTTGGACACGACAGCGACTGAACTGAATTGAAGGATATCGTTTACATTCTGTTTGTCATGCTACATCTTTGAAAATCCAGAGTGTATTTCACACGTACAGTACATGGCATTTCTGACTAGTCACATTTCAAGTGCTCAATAGCCACATGTGGCTGGGGGCTGCCTTATGGGACTGTGTAGCCCTACACTTTACATTTTTTAGAAAAATTTGCTTTAATTTTTAAATTTTGCTGTGCCAGGTGTTAGTTGTGGCATGTAGGGTCTAGTTCCCTGACCAGGGATTGAACCCAGTCCCCCAGCATTGGGAGTGTGGAGTCTTAGCCACTGGGCCACCAGGCAAGTCCCTAGATTCTCCTTTTGAGCTGTTCAAGATCTTTTGCTACTTGTGAGGGTGAAAGGGGAGGTCACAAATAATTTTGTAAAACACTCCATTTATTTGTAACAGACCACTGTTTATTTGTAAAAGAAAGACCATTAGTTGCCCACTGTTTTCCACAGCTGGAAGAAAAGTTCTAGTTGACTCTTTCGCTGGCCAGTGAAGAGCTTAAAAGAAAATTTAAGAGTTTAAATTCCTGTCATGGAAATACTTTTATCTTCTGATCTCCATAGACTCTTCAAGGTATGTAAAACTGTTTGAAATGGTGCCCGTCTGTCTGTCTGTCTATTTATCTATCCTCTGGAAGTGATAGGAAGCTTTATACTCATTTAAAATCAAATCATGCCGCTTTTCTCTCACCCTGTGTTTCAGAGAAAGATTTATGAGCAGCTGTGTTTTTTCAGGGTGGGACAGTTTGGTCCATGGCTTGCAAAGCAAGAGAATTTCAAAAATCAAATTGTTGTCTTTAAAAAATAAATGGATTAGAACTAAACACATCAATGGAATGAGCTTAAGAGAGCAAGAAAACGATTACAAGGTAAAGTTATCCAAAAATTGTTCTCTCTTGATTCATAAATCTGTTATGTAGTCTCAGGCTTTTTGGACATAGACGGATGAGTTATAAAGGACAGGCATCAAAGCTTGGCTGTGTCCACCGAGGATCAGAACAGTCATTTCACTATTGGCATTTACAGTAATTTGAAGGCATAGTAACACTGCTGGATGAAACTGGAATTTTCACACGGGTAGGTTAAATCTTTTGGAAGCTTCCATCTGTGTTGCTTATTAGTGACCTTGTGTGGGATGTAGCCACGTGAGTTGTTGGTGTATGTGATGTGAACTGCTTGTAACCCTAATTTTTTGCTAGGAGGTTCTGTTGTGAATCATCCAAACACATTTTAACTTTAGGCCACCAGCGGAGGATCTAGTGCAGAACAAGCCAGGGCAGCTGATGTGGTACAGTGGAGACCATGGGCTACAGGAGTTCTGTACTTATTCCTGGTTTGGAGGGATGCTTACTGTCTACAAGCACAGAAGGTAACCTCAGTTCTACAGCTGCCTTGGCCATCTCTGGAGGACCATACATCCCCTGGGCATGTATGGTGGAGCATCGAGGGCGTGGCTTCATAAATTTTGGGAAGTTTGTTTCCACCACCAATTGGAAAATATTCCCTCTTCTTTCCATTTCTCTCTACCTCCATGTTTAAGAAGTCCAGCCCTGCTTGGTCAGAACTACTTCCCTGTTAGAAAAAAAGAAGGGAGGATTCCACAGTGGACTTTCCAGTGGACCCACTTTGATTAATGATCCCAGTAAGGGGCATGGATGTCTGTTATGATGTCCAATTTTCCAGACTCTGTGACATTCAAGAGTTTCCCATTACAAATCACCTTGAGTGAGCAGTAGAGAATGTGGAAAAGCTTACACAAGATTTACTCCTATTTAGAGCTTATATTTGAGTTGGAGTCACAGAGGCCTTGGAAAGTAGGTACACTGGGGACTGAGGCCAGTGACTGGGTGTCAGCTGCGTAGGGCCACCCAGTCAATGGGGTGACCCAATCCAGATGTTGGGGGGATACAGGAATGCACACAGGTGCTGAAGGCTAGAGGAGTGAGCGCCCCTGAAGCTAACTCTGCCATTACTATGGATTCTGAACATAGCTCTGCTCTCGACGGTCTTAGCCAAAAGAAAAAATGGAAAAACACTAAAACGTTAAACAAATATCACAAGAATGAATTTACAAAGCAAGACGAGTAAAGTCAGAGAGTCGTTTTCCTCTCAAATTTTCTATTTTCAAAAAATTTAAAGGAAAAGTCAAAGTTATTAATGGCAATGACAGAAAGTATGAACAGCAATTATAATGAAAGTTTAATGTTTTAATAATGCTCAATCAAGTGGCGTAGTGGTAAAGAAACTGCCTGCCAATGCAGGAGATGCAAGAGATGTGGGTAAGATCCCTGAGTCGGGAAAATCCCCTGGAGCAGGAAATGGCACCCTCCGCCAGTATTCTTCCCTGGAGAATTCCATGGGCAGAGGAGACTGGTGGGCTACAGTCCGTGGGGTCACAAAGAGTCGGACACAACTGAGCACACAGGCAAACTGTTGGTGTAGTGAGGTGAGTGATAGGTATGTACACACAGGTGCATGTGTGAATAACTGAATAAACTGAATGCTCAGCCTCATTTTACCTGAAGATGCCCCTACAAGAACATGTGAACGCTCCCTCTTTGGTAAAGGTGAGGATTTTTTTGAGACATCTTTGGGCACTGCTGAAATGCAGGTACCTATGGAGGGAATCTTATAAAAGTTTACAAACAGCTATGACCTGGGGGTCACAGAAAAAGTCTTCACAGAACAAGAAAACAAATTGAACCACGTTCTCAGTGCTGTGAGGGAAAGGAAAGGAAAGGAAACGTCCCTTTCCTCAAATCAGTTACTGTTTCCTCAGGCAGTGAAATGTCAGTACTGCCTTTAAATTAAAATGGTGTGAAATTTTGAGGCAGCAGCTGTGAGCACAGGAGGAACGAAGGACCAGACAATGAGCAGGAGTCAGGGGAGAGCCTCGGAGAGCTGGGCACCCGAAAGATGTGAGCAGCTGTAAGGGTGGAGAAGGCAGAGCTGGGAGGTGGAGTGTGACTGCTCTCCCCTCCCCCTCCAGTGTCAGCCTGGGCCACCTCTTTCAGCTAGTCTCCTGTCTGGGCCTTCATACATGCTGTTTCTCCCACCCAAATGCCTTTCCCTCACTTCACCAGGAAGTTCATCCTTTAAATCTCAGTCCAATGGTCTCTTTTCAAAGTCTTCCCTGGTCGTCCAGCCTGGATTAAATCTCTGTGTTCTATGCTCCCATGAAACTTCAGATGCTCCCCACAGTTCCATACCACTCATCACATCAAGTTCTAATTTAGTGCTTTTCTGACTACTCTGATGAACATCCCACAAGGGCAGGGATTGGCCTCATTCGTGTAAATCCCCATTGCCTAGCATGGTACCTCCTGTAGGGTCGGAGCTCAAGACCAGTGCACGGGTGCACTCTGTCTTAGACACAGTGTTGGTGATAAAGGGAGAGGCAGGCAGAGGTGGAATCAGTAAGAGAAAATATGAGGTAACTTGGGAACACAGCACACGGAAAGAGGGCAGGTCACTAAGGGAGGCAAGCAGTGGGTATGTCATCTTGGGCAGGGTATAAAAATGGAACAGCGCTGGGAGGTGGGCAAAGGTAAGTGGATAGGAAAGGAGGGGTTTGGGTCACAGGGACCAGCTCTACCTCCCAAAATTCAGTCTGGTTTACCTTTTCTTCAAGGGATCAAGCCCAATCATGAGCCCCACCCTCTTCTCCTGGCCTGGGGAGAGAACTCAGGAGAGCCAGGGTATGTAAAGGGCTGGAGGGGTCTGGTCCTGCCACTTCCAATAATTCCCTTTGTAACTGTGAATGAGGCAGGGATCTTAGTATGAGAGCATTAATCTAACTAATATGAAAATAGATAAGTAAAGCAGTGATGGGGAGCATCCGAGAAAATGTACTTGGGAGTGTTTGGAGGTGTCCCCATCAGCTTGCTAAACATCAGTTTCCTTATCTTGAAAATGAAGGGACTGAGATCATAAGGAACCTCCAACCCATTCCTGAGACTCAGGGTCAGGTTGAGGTGAGGTGGTAATGGGGATACTGGGAGAAGGGGTGTGTGTGTGTGTGTGTGTGTGTGTGTGTGTGTACAGCAGACTGTGAATTCTGGAAGGATATCTCCTAGGTCAGATCCTGCCACCTAAGATTCAACATAACACTTTTGGACCAGAATAGAACTCCCCACCAACCTGGGTTAAATAAATCTTAATTGAGGCCTATGGCAGAGGTGTAGACCATTCACTAGAGATGATCTTTTCTGATGCCCTCAGCTGAAAGAGAAGGCCCATAGTTGCCAAGTGACTAAACATAAACATCACACTTGAGCAAAGTAGAAAACTTCCTACAATGTTATACACTTGGATGAAATTTTGACCCTAGAACCAAGCCCAATTTCCCTTAGTCCTGACTCTCTTTGGCAGGAAAGAGAAATGAGATCAGAGAATTTCAAGAGGGGTGTCTCTATTACCCAGCCCTGCCTTCTTCAACCCCCAAATTCTCTTCTGTTTGCTATTTGCAACTTGATACCAGGACTTGACCTGTTGCTGCAGCTGTTTGGGAGATGAGGCAATTCAAAGGTGAAAGTCATCAGTTAAGCAATAAAATGATGATCCTGATGAGTATGGAAATATGTGGAAAAAGGAGGGGTTAGGTTATGGGAGATTGAAAGGGGAGGAAGAGACCTCAGCCACTTCAGATACCGTCACAATTATTTATTTAAAGAGACCTCCCACTGAGAGCAGGAAGTTAGTTCAAAAAAAAAAAAAAACCCTCAAGATGGTATATTTTGCAGCATCAACTTTGGGTTTAACCTTCAAAAAAAGTTAACTTTGCAGGTTTTGGGTACAGTTTGGTTTTTGCTGTGGACAGAGGATGTCTTGAACTTTTTCTTTTGTAAAATCAGGCGGGTAAGCCAAGAATTCTAAGTACTCATGTTCCTCTCCAATGAGACAGTGAAGGAGAGATTTCCAAGGGTGAGAACTGAATAAATACTACTGAGGATTCAAACATCCAGGGAAGGGGCTCAGCCAAAATAAATCACACCCTCTAGGAACATTTCCTATAATTTTCTTTTTTTTTTTTTTCTTAAATGATCTAGTCTTACAAAAGGTTATGAAAGGTCAGAAGTCAGTGGCCAGCAAGTTGGACTTTCTCTCTAGATCTATTGGGGACTTTACATCTTGGTGTCAGACACTGATAGAAATTTTGAAGATCCCTGTTTACTCAAAGTAAAAACCAATATATTCTATGCAAACTTCTTTTCCCCCACTTTAAAATAAAAATGTCTACTTTTTCAGCAGTTCTGTGAATTGATTAAAGAGCAGAGGGACTAAGAAAAAAGCCTTATATAAAGCCTATTGTCTATTGTGCAAGAAGGAACTGACCTTTACATAAAGACATTAATACAGTAATTTGATTCTTTTAGTCACTGCTGATTTAAATATGAGAGAGGAATTCTGAGAAGTTTTTCTTGTGTGCAGAGATCTAACTTCTTTGAAATCAATTGTAGTTTTCAGGGTAAAGAAGGGAAGAAAATGAACTCCCATCTGTTTGAATTATTTACACTTGTCATTTTGTTTCATCCTGACAAACCAATATCATTAATTATTAGCTTATTAACTATTTACCAACACATTGGATCCTTTGCGTTCTTGAGCTTTGGTAGAATGATTTTAACTGGGCTGTTCTGCAAGACAAAGATGCCTATGGCCAAGTTTTCTACATACATTAAAAACAATTAAAAACTCTATCAATATTTTGTCAAACCAGAGCTTTGCAAAACTTTTGAGAAACTGTGCCTGAAATCAAATGTCTTGAAATACAATGAATTTGGCACTCTAATATTTATCCCAGATGAAGACTAGCTCAAAATGGTGATAGTGTAAAATTTTCAGTCCCTATCATCAGGGTGGCAATATCTCACCCTTGTTCCCCCTCCAGCCTCAGGAGGTACACTCTGTATCCCATCCTGGGGTGTCTCCTCTCACTCCGCAGGTTGGCCATGGGAACTAATGGGCTGCAGGCTGGTCCTGGAAACCTGCTACCCCGACCTTTCTACTTCCTGTCTGCCCAAGTCCCAGCTTTCCTCCAAAGCCCACTTCAAGCCCTTCCAGTCCAGGAGAAGGTCTGCCATCCTCTCAGATGACTGCCCTTCCTGTGGCTTTCATTCCCTTCAGCAATCTTGGTCTGTCCCGGGAGGTACCTTGACCACCATCTGTTCTGTCTCCTCAACCTTAGCCATCTGTTCTTTGAGGTCTCACACTTGTTTGTCTTTTCCCCAGAGCCCTTCCCAGCACCTCAGTAATATTTGTTGAAAAGGATCTCACTTAGAAAGTTGGGTAAACATTTCCTGCTCTCAGGTTTGCTCCGTTCATTTTATTTTCACCAATCAGTGTTGTCAGAACAGAGGCATTTACTAGCGATGCAATGAAGCAAATTCAGAGGAAAACTGAAGTGAGGAGTTTCAAACGCAAAATGTTACTCGGCAGACAGACAGGAAATGACTGATAAGAGCCTCAGGGTCAGGTGAACTTTCCACAGAATATTAACCAACCAATTGTGTGTATTATGGACACTGGGACTTGCCCAAGTTATCCATTTTCACCACGTTTTGGGGATGTGTCTTAGAATGTGCTGGTATTTATGTACTTGGATCTGTTGTTTCATCAGCAAGCTGTTCAAATGGGGATGTTCATGGCTTTACATAGCCGCCATGTGTTTTAAAATTGCCAATATTCAGGAAGGAATGTCTTATCAGCACACATAGAACAGTGGTTTTAATGATTTTAATTGCCTAGCAATTTGAAAAATTGTTTCCCCCTTATGTTAACAGGGATAAAATTAAATAAAAGAATCAGACATTAAGTTATATACATGATCACAAGTGAAGAAAGAAAAAAGATAATATAGGGTAAAAACTCTATTAACTATGTAAATGCTTTCTTGGTGAGTACAAGCAATGGTGAGAAGGATGTTGCTGGGATTGATAAAGTTGGGGGAACCCACTGGACTGAGCAATAGTATCTGAAGCAATCCTTGGGAGGAAATGAGTTGCTTTGTATTTTCATATGATGGGGGCCATCACTAGCCCACATGGTACTTTTGTGTGAGTCAGGAAGAGACACTCCTCTCTGAGCTGGGATGCAGACCTGTCTCAGGGAGCTTGACCAGTGATGTTCAGGGTGGTCCTCTGTCACAGGGCACAGCCTGCACATCCAGGTGTATGCATTCCTGGTAAACAAGTCTTTGGAAAATGGACATGATTTTAAAGAGCACAGTGGCCTGAAAAGTGACCCTGCTAGTACATAGTAGAATGAGAGACTAAGTCCAGAATTGTTGGTTTAACCTAATCCCGACCAAGGACATTTGTCGATGGCTTTGTCTATGAAACGCAGGGCTCTGCCACAATATTGATACATGACAAGTATCTCACTTAAGTAGCTGATTATAACCTAGTATAAAACTAGTAATTGGTAATTGACAGATATTATGGGATTAATTTATCAGAGAAATGGGAGGCCTAACAAAAGAAGTGGGAAGCCTCCACTAACAAAAAAATACCTCAATGCAGTCAGCACTGCCCTTTAGGTGCCATGGGTAGAGAAGATCATTATTTCCATTTTGCCACCAAGAAATAAAACATACAGTGATATATTCTAGGGAACCAACAATGGGCTCTCTTGCAGGTGGAGTTTTGAAGTGAAATTGCTTGTAACATGGCATCCCAAATTACCATGTTTCTTGCATGAAGACTCTGGAGAAGGAAATGGCAAACCACTCCAGTACTCTTGCTTGGAAAATCCCACGGACAAAGGAGCGTGGCAGGCTATAGTCCACGGGGTCACAAAGAGTCGGACACGACTGAGTGACTTCATTTTCACTTTGCATGAAGAAGAGATACCCACCCTGGAACTGCAGAAAGTGCGGATGCACGGGAGAGGTGGAAGGTGTGGCTGGTTTCCTCCTCATCCTCTCCTCAGACAGTCTACGTCTACATGCCCTGCTTGGCTGGCCTATCACAGGGAAGACAGAGGCCACTGAATGGGGGAGAGCCCATCTTGGACTTTGCCACTGAGGTCACTAAGGAAGAGAGGCATATCCCGGCCTCTAGGTCATCTACTTCCTCAGGGCTCTTGCCCTCTAACAGTGAGCTCCTCAGTCTCAGCCCCTCCTGGTCTTGCATCATGAGCCCTTCATCTTTCTTAAGTCCTTCATCCTGATCAAACAAAGAGCCTCTTTCAAGCCCAGCTCTGCTCCAGCCACTGCTTTGGTTCTCCCTTCCCATTTTCCACTAAGCCTCACTCCTGCCCCCATCGTTGCACTGAATCCACGTCACTAAGACCTCCAGGACCTTCTTACTGCTAGTAATTAGAGGACCTGTCAGCTTGCATCTAAATTTCCCATACTTGAGGCTGATGACCCCAGCCTCCTCCGTGATGAGCCATCTTCCCTTGGCTTCCATGACCCAAACTCTCCTGTCACACCTGCTCTTTCTTTCGCTGGTCCTTCTTCGTTTCCCTCTTGTTCTCCTTTTTCTTTCCTCGCCCCAGCTCAAAGGATGTGACCCTGGGTGTTCAGCACTCAAGCCATTTCCCTTCTGTCTCTCCACCCTCTCCCTGGCTCTGCATCTGTTCACATTGGTCTCAGCTGTCATGGTGGTGACACTTAAGTCTCTGCCTCCTGCCCAGAACTCTCACTGAGAAAAACTGCCTCCTGACAGGTCGGGTGATGTCAGGGGGCATCCAGGGCACACCTTCCACTCTCAGGTCCTGTAGGTGCACACCCTGCACGTATATGACTCTGAGAGTGAGCATTCCTGAAGTGTAATAAGCTGGTGGTACTTACACTCAATTCTGTAAGTGAAAAAGCTAAGTCCTCCTCTTCCCTCCCAAAGCTCTTCTTGCACCCTTATCCTGGTGACTGATGTCACAGTTGGCTCAGACCAAAACCTGGAGGTCCTCCCTGACAACCCACTCTCTCATCCTCCACACCAGCCAGTTGCCAAATCCAGTCATTCTGTTTCTTCAATATCTCCTAAATCCAGCCTCTTTCTCCCTCCTTCACTTTCTTATCGGTCGACTCCAGACCACCAGGTTCTGGTCCATTAAAGGACCTCAACAAAGAGGCTCTTTAGTTCTTTTTCACTTTCTGCCATAAGGTGGTGTCATCTGCATATCTGAGGTTATTGATATTTCTCCCGGCAATCTTGATTCCAGCTTCTATAAACGTCTATAATTAATACAATGCTTTACTCTTCTCTTTCAAATCATGCACTGAACTCCAGGAAGTTAGAATTAAGTCCTATTCTAACTGACATCTCCAGTGCCCAGCCCAGGGATGGGTTTCTAGGTGGGAGCACAGTAGATGAAATTTGATGAAAGAATGTTTGAGGGAAGGTAGCCAAGATGAAGATTGAAGAAGGAGGAGGAGGTCATGCAAGGTACATGAAGAGGTAGAAAAGAGAAAGCAAGAAACAGAGTGCACACACTTTGAGTCTATTTATGTTGCAGGAGGCTCGTCTGCTTTCGAAGGACTGGGCTGAGGACGCTCTGTCCCTGGAGATAACCTGCCCAGATCATTCTTGCCTCTGCAACAGTAGGAAGGCATGGGGCCCACGCGACTGGCCCAGCTCCCTTGCTGGAAACAGCTGTGCAGACGGCAGCCCTGGGGAGCTCAGGGAGAGGATTTCACAACCTCCGCGCTGCCCTTCAGAGGAGTATCATATGTTGTTTACATACATCTCCATCTACATGTGTGTTTCCGGGGTCTCTTCTGATTGCAATGAGGCTCAGTCTTGCAAAACAAGTTCAGAGTGTGCCTCATATTTTGTTTTTGCAGATAGCGATGGAGCGATGGAATGTACCAGCCTCCCCATGCCAGATCAGAGAGAAACTGAGGAGCTGAAAACAAAGACATCCAACCCCAGTGGCTCCTCCCAGAGCATGTGCAGGGGTTGGGACTTTAAAGCTGGGGTAAAAATGCCTGGGGAGGGTTTAGACAGGTTGATATTTTAATTCCATCTGGGAAAGACCCAGGAGGCAGAGTTATATTTTCTCTTTTCCTTTCTCTTCACCCAAGCAGTAACAATATTGGAGCAGGAAGAATCTATGCTTATTGTCTGGTGATTGTAATCATCCATTTTCCTTATGCCTATGAAACGCAGGATAGAGTTTTTGAAAGGATATTGAGAGTTGCCTTCAAATTGTTCCATGAAGGAAACAGAAGATGCTGCCCAGGACAAGAAATAGAGACTTGGGTCAAATCACTGATTGTCAATCCTAGTTGCTCCTTAAAATGACCTGGGGAGCTTTTAAAACTCCTGTATCCAGACTTCATCCCAGAAAAATTAAATAGAATCTGGCACCAGGGCCTTAAAACTCCCCAGATGATCACAACATGCAACCAGATTGAAAATCACTGGATTCTGTGAACCCTGATCTCTGAAACTCCCTTACATTTCTGTGCTTGAAACTAGCAATCTAGGAACAAAACCATCTGCAGCTGGCAAGATTTCTCTGCAACTGGTTGGTATTTAATATTTAGACTTCTGCTAGAGCAGTTATTCCCCAATTAGGCTAATAGGTGTTCTGCAGAGAAACATAGGAAAGTAGTCACTGGTGGTCAAATAAACACAGAGATGCTGACTTCAAGTCCCCAGCAGTCAGGGTTAGAGGGATCTTGATGGGCATCTAATTCCATTTATCTCACTGGTTCCAAAGTGTGGTCCCCAGACCAGTAGCATCAGTATCACCTGGAAGCTTGTTAGAAATGCTAATTTCCAGGCCTCACCCTAGACCTGCTGAGTCAGAAACTCTGACAGTGGGATCCAGCAACCTGTGTTTTAACAAAACTTCTAGGTGATTCTGTGCTCAAGTTTGAGAACTAGTGATCTGCTGCAGGAACTGTTTACTATGTCCTGGCCCAGTGGTTTGACTGGTTTTACCCCTGTTTAGTAACACGGAGCAACCCCAGTGAGGCCTGTGGAAGCCCATTTGTTGTTGAAACTCATCTTTCAGTTTTTTAAGATGAAATACGTGTTATTGTAATTTCTACCTGTGGCTTAACTTCATGTCTTCTCTGAAATCATATTCTGTGCTTTAGAGGCTTTAGTGTTCCAGGGCTTCTGGTTGATATAACATATAGCTGATATACCTGAGGGCACTTCTCCAAATTTACATAAAATACCCAGGAAGATAAAGAAAAGGTACCAACTCACACCACCACCAAAACTAAAAGTGACAGAATAGAACAGAAAATTTTTGTGAAAATTTACATCCTCTTGGAGTAGAGAAGACTGTTCTAAGTTTGACACCAAAGGCAGAAATTAGAAACATTCATAGATTTAACTATAAAATTATAGGTAATTTCACATGCACTCACACACACACAGACACAGACACAAAATTAGACTTTAAGTTTCATGAAGTAAGCATCTTATACTTAATGTATACCACTGGATCTTCAAAACATTTGACTAATAAATGAATGAATATGAGTTAAGCAAATGGCCATATAAAAATCAAAGCTAAAATATTCAATAGAAAAGTAGGATAGAGGCATATATAGGCAATAGACAAAAGGGAAAATAGTTATTTGAAAGAAGTTTCACTTCAATAACAGAAAACACAAATTAAATTAACACCTGTCAAATAGATAAGGTTAATAATGTTAATGGGAGATGGGATTTTCACAGATGGTAGGCGGTCATGTTAATTCACACAGTGTTTCAGGCAATAATGAATAATGAGCCCAACCTGGCAATTCATGTCAAAACTTTAAAATTTTGCATGCTGTTTGATTGATCGACGAGACAACTGCATGCTTAATCCTAAGGAAACATTCATGAATGTGCACAATGATCTAGCAACAAGTATACTGATTACAGATAGCTTCATTTGTAAGAATAAACACTTGAAATAAACATTCTAAAAAGAGAAGGCAGGCTGAAATATAATGTCACAGTTTGCACTTAAAATCACATCATATAATGATAGGAAGTGGCATGAAAATATTATTCCTTGAATACAGGTAAGTGATTAAAAATATTAATGAAAGTGAAAGTGTTAGTCTCTCACTTGTGTCCAACTCTTTGCGACCTGACCCCATGACAGGGCTGACAGGCTCCTCTGTCCATGGAATTCTCTAGGCAAGAATACTGGAGTGGGTGGATATTCCCTTCTCCAGGGCATCTTCCCAACCCAGGGATCAAACCCAGTTCTCCCCCACTGCAGGCAGATTTTTTACCATCTGATCCATGAGGCCCAGAGAGAAAATATTAATAGTTTATAAAAAGAATGCTTAGAATGATGACCAAGTTAAAAAGCTCTCAGCTCCCTTTAAGTCTTCTGCCTCAGACTGAACATTCCCAATTCCTTCTGCCATTTGTCCTTGAATGGTAAGAAAATTTTCTGAAGTCAGAGAGGCTCCCATATAGGAAGAATTGGGGACTATCCTGGCAAATGCTCATGGGACACAGATTCTAATTGCCAGACTTTCCTGCTAAGTCTCTGTAAATGTTCTCTACTTTGGTAAAACCCCCTTTAAAGCCTGGGTCTGGACAGCAACGTTTTGTGTTTACAGGGGTACCATGGGGACAATGAACAATATTACCAAGGTAACAGTTCAGTAGGTAGAGATGATGGGAAAGACATCCCAGGCAGAGAAATTAAGACTGTGCAAAGGCACAGAGACACAAACGATTCTGGCATGTTCAGGGAATAGGGAGCAATTCTAGGTGGCTGGAGCCTCTATGGAGTGATAGGGGAACCAGAGGGAAAAGTAGATGAAATGACAAGGAAAGCCTTTCTAAATCAAGCTAAGGGTTTCGGGCTTCTTCCTAGCCTTTGAAAGACTGAAGCTTTGGAATGGCATGCTGAGATCCATGTTTTCAAAAGAGCAAAGCGGTGGCTATACACTGGAAGCCAGGGGATGGTATAAGCAGAGGATACTATATAGTTGGGGCTTCCCAGGTGGCGCTAGTGGTAAAGAACCTGCCTGACAATGCAGGAGATGTAAGAGAAACAGGTTCGATCCCTGGGTTGGGAAGGCGCCCTGGAGGAGGGCATGGTAACCCACTCCAGTATTTTTGCCTGCAGAATCTCATGGACAGAGGAACCTGATGGGCTACAGTCCACAGAATTGCAAAGAGTTCGACACGACTGAAGCAACTTGGCACGCAAGCACCATGTGCTTAGTGAGCTTATTAAATTTTAGGATCCGATGTGTTGCTGGTTTGCTACTTAAGTGGCTTCTTTGGTACTTTACCTTTTATGTTGGCTCAGGCTTTCTTGGTGGGCTCCAAAACACAATAGGACTGTGGGCCCACCCCAGGCAGAAAGAGGAAGATGGGTGGTGGCAGTCAGAAAGCATTCATGTCCCCTGCTGTCATCCCATTCATGTTTTCCCTGACCCAGGGAAAACATGGACAGCTCCCACGAAGTGGGCACCAATCCCAGGGAAGGATGTGACTCTGGGCTCAGGCCTCTCTCAGCCCTCTGCTCTGTGGTGGGGGCTGGAGGCATTCTGCTTTTCCAGCAGCCTCCGAGGCTCTACTGGTGAGCCCATGTCTGCCTCTGTAGAGCAGGGGTGGGTTCATTTGGGGAAGGATAGAGCAGATAGGAACTGAGAAGAACTGCCAGGTTTTTGTGTGATCAACATGTGTTTGAAACAATTCAGAATGTAACTGAGAATGTAATTAGGTGATGTTTGTTTTTGTTTTTGTTTTAAAGGAAAAACTCAGAACCTATGACTCTTGTTCATGAGCACATGCCTGGATGTAGTCATTTTGAGTTTATGGAAAATGTGGTCAGCCCCATAAATCAGTGCTGAGGAATTCTTACAGAGTCATCCACTGTGCAAAGAAGGCAGGTCTGTAGTGAGTCTGTCGAAGTTATGAAAACAGAACAGAATAAGCACATAATGATAAGCGACAGCATAGTCTTCTCTTCCAGAATTCTTTCCTGAGTTGCGATAAGGTAGCTTTGAATTTCCCTTCCTACATAATCTATGATCTTTCTTGTGTATCTCCATGTATACAACTAGAAGTCTGTGGCCATCATCATGATTACAAAGACACGGTTCTCTGCATCTACTCTCATGTGTCTTAAAGATTTTAGCAGGATTCCTGTAAAGAATGTCCATTTCGAAGTAGGCTCGGCAATTGTACTTTGCAACACCTCTAAGAACATGGTCACAAATGTATCCTAATTCTCAGACCTCCCGTCCTTCCCATCTATTATTTTGTGTGACTGGAGAATGAAATTTCAGGGTGGGATTGTATTTCTCAAAAGCACACAGAAGGTCTTCAAATGTGAAAGACACAAGCTTTCATTCAGAATTTGTAAATAAGAGATTCAATCTAGGTGTGATTCATTAGAAGGAACTCCATCCATTTTCATCTCATTTTTGTTAGATTTATCCAATCAGCCATTTGCCCTCAAACAGTTTTAGTTCTTGTATCTTATCTACCATAATATTTCTCTTATCCTTCCTCTTTCCTACACTCGATTCTCTGGTTGACCCAGTTTATAAATCTGTTTCTGGCAAACTGGTCAGTGAAGAATGGAATGTTAACAAATCTGAGTGGAGATGTTTTTCAAGTGCTCTGAGAAAAATGGTCTTGTTCATGGACTAGTACGTTCTATCACAAAAATAGTACTGCTGAGCCCGAGGAGTTTACCTATCCTATTGTTTTCTTCTTATTCTGTTAGATGCGTTTCATGCAGGCTAAAAAATTTCTTAATTTTCCACAGAAACCATATGTATAACTTACAAGGCCAGATACCACGCTGAGTACAAAGCTGATGGCCAAGGCTCATTTCTGTTAGCTGTTTATACTTTAAAATCTGCTCTAGCAGATTGTTCTTGTTGTGTTCTTGTTGACTTCCAGACAAAAAACAAATTCTAGAGATCAAGAAGGTCAAGTTGGCCCAGCATTTATATGCCCTGGGTGGTTTTTTTTTTTTACATCATACTTGCCTGCTGTCCCTGCCACAACGTGGAGCAGGAACAGCTAGCTGGCAGCAGTCTGCTCAGGCTGTGAAACTTTGGACCAAATCCTCTCAACCACAAGCCACCTGTTGTCACCAGGTGCAAAGGGAGGGCAACCTGCCTGACTGACCCTGCTCTCATGTTTTATCAGTTGTACCGTGTTGCAGAGTGGGCAGTGCAAAGATGCAGGTATATCTGACATAGTCAATAGCAATATAGTTTGAATTTCTGCACCAACCTTTCACAGACAGAAAAGCACAAGGTAAATAATCATAATAATGTTTGACTGAGCATTACTATTTAATGTGTTCAAATGTTAAGCCAAATGCTTTACAAACATTACTGTCTCCAGCCAGCCACACTGAAGTAATTATTATCAACCACTTTACAATATGAAGAAATGGAATGCAGAGAGGTCAAGGGACTTGCTTAGAGTTTTCCAGGCAGGAAGGAAGCAAAATTCAGACCCAACTCTACCTGATTCAAAAGGAGCCCCAAATTAGACACCTTGATTTTGCTTTTGGGTTAGTGTGTCTGATTCCCAGAGCAGCAGATGAAAGATGCAGGTTGCGGGTGGTTGAGGGAGAATTTGGTCCCAGGCTTTGCTTTGAAGATTTTATAAAAGAGAGACTAGCTCTTCCCAGAAGAGCTAGCAATGGCATGATTACGACAGAACTGAGGTTGTTTCCAGCGTTGTTATTATTCAGCTTGTCCTGTCCTCTGTTTCCTCATTTACAAAATGAGGACTAAGGCCGCTGTGGCCTCCTCCCTTTCTATCTCCTTCCAGTTGGAGACACTCAGAGCTTAGTCCTAACAGTTTCAGGGCAAATCCTCACTGTGGAAGACCCTCCTGTGATCCTGGACCAGACAAACCCAACACCTGCTGGACGATGGGGGAGTTTTCCCATGGTCCCTATTCCCTGGCTCCACCTTGTGGCCCTGGCGTCCTGCTTGTCACCACTGGCCAGTGTGGCCAAGGAGCAGCAGCCCTCTCTCCGGAAGCTGCCTGAGCATCCTTGCTTTATTCACTCACTGTACATGGAAACCCAGCAGCTCAAGTCCTAGGAAGCTAATCTAACCTGTTTCGGTCAAAATCCTTTTCAGAAAAGCAAGTCGAAACTCAAGGTCTTGTAGAACCCAAAATTTGAAAACTAGTATCTGATTTGTCACAACATGAAATGATAGCTGGATTCATTATCTGGAGTTATTCCAGCTCAACAGTCAGAGGCAGAGAGAGAAAAAGAAAAAGAACGCGTGTATGCGACACTGTTAATGAATCCTACCGTGTCTCCTGGCTGTGGACGCATCACGGACACACGATCGTAGCCTTTCCTTAGTAGGACCCACAAGGCATCAAGTTTTCCCTGAAATAAAACAAATGCACCAAGATTACATCTGAAACCAGACTGAGGGCCCGCACTGACATGAACTTTCCATGCTTCTTCAGTCATATGAACCACACTTCACCAGCAATGCAGTTGTCACAGGATGTGACTCTCTAGTTCAAAATGTGGATTTCAGCAATAGAGGAGAAGAGACACATCCCAGAGAACCCTGATGCTCACGCAGGAGACACCTGCAACTGTAGCACAGCCTCAGGTGTGCAGACACACAGGAGTCATCCAGCCTGTTGCCCTCATTGCATTTCTGGGCATCTTCTCACACTGCAGGCTTTTCAACTTGCACTCAAGTTTTTTCTTCCCACTTAGTGTCCCGAGTTTGCAAATGAAACAATGAGGACAAATTCAGGAAAATGACTGAACAGAAGCGTGGATGGGGCTAGACCAATGAAAGGGTCCTGGGGCACAGATCCACGGCTGTCCCCACAAGAGGCTCCAGAATCCTGGACTTGAGGGACAAATGACTAAGGATCATGGATCACCACAAATCACAGCCCCCTTTGGAGTTGTAGGTGATTGGCTGAATCTGAGAAGACTGAATCTGTGAGGGCTAAAGTTTTCATAGTGTGTGACAAAGGGAGTCTAATGTTCTAGTTCCTTAGACATGCTGAGTGGAGCTGGCTTCTGCCACTGCAAACACTAAAAACACAGGGAAAAAAGGTCCCTGGCTGGTGACGCCACCAACAGGCAGAAGTCACCTTTACTTTGTCTGATTTCCCTTCACCACCAGGAAATCTGCTCGCCTCCACCTCTAAATATGACATTTTAGCCTCTGGAACTGGTGACTACGTTCCCTTTCATGGCAAAAAAAGGACTTTGCACATTTGATTACTGTTGAGTCCTGCTCCAAAGCCACAGGTGCAAGCCCTGTACCAAGGCCACAGAAGTGGAGCACAGAGCCAGGTCAACAAGCTAATTGACCCTTTGTTGCCAAAAGCCCCTGATCATCACTAACAGGCCTCCTGACTCCAAATTAGGCAAAGAATGCCCACTCTAGTAAACACTCTATAGTGCCCCAACCAATCACCTAACACCAACCTTCCAGCAGGAATTTTCTTTGTCTTGAGGCTGTAAAAATTGGCTCTTACCCCACAAAGACTGTCAACTCTTCTTGGTCTGTCAGGTCAGCCCACTGTGTCTGCAGTGCCTCTTTTATCTCTGCTCTTTGTTCTTAATAAACTCACTCCCTTCTGAAATGCTGTGTGTCTGGAAATTCTTTTTCAATCTGCGCTCGAATTGCCCCAACAACTACGTTAAGGATCTTAGATTGGGGACATGATCCTGGATCATCTGGATGGACCCAATCTAACCACGTGGATTTGTTTATTATTTATGTATTTCACAGGGGTCCTTAACAGAGGGAGGCAGGAGGGTCAGACTCAGAGAAAGAGATGGAGAAACAGAAGCAGAGTCAGAGTGATCCCATGTAAGAAGGACTCAACCCATGGTTGCTGGCTTTGGGGAGGAAAGAAAGAAAGAAAAGAAAGAAAGTGAAGTTGCTCAGTCGTGCCCGACTCTCTGCGACCCCATGGATAAGTAACCTGCACCAAGCTCCTCCGTCCATGGGATTTTCAAGGCAAGAGTACTGGAGTGGGTTGCCATTTCCTTCTCCAGGGAATCTTCCCAACCCAGGAATCGAACCCAGGTATCTCACACTGTAGACAGACATTTTACCGTCTGAACCACCAGGAAAGGGGGCCACAAGCCAATGAGCGGTCAGCTTCTGGAGTCTGGAAAAGATGAGGAGATGGATTCTCTCCTAGAGCCTCCAGAAGGAGTGCAGCCCTGGCCTTGCTGTCATCTTAGCCCAGTGAGACCCATTTTGGGCTTCTGACCCCCAGAACTATAAGACAATAACTTTGTGCAGTCTTAAGCCACTTAGTTAGAGGTAATTTGTTAGAGCAACAGTAGGAAACTAATACAGCCCTTATCACTCCCTGACAAGGACTCTGTTTATTTGCTTAGTATTTGTCTCTGTCGTCTGGAATGCCAGCTCTGTGAAAGCAGAGGTGCCTCTGGTTTTTTTAAGTGCTGTATACCCAGCCCTTAGCCCAGCTTCTGGTGCTCAGAAAATATGTGTTAGATGA
Organism: Bos indicus x Bos taurus; assembly: GCF_003369695.1. NCBI lineage: Eukaryota > Metazoa > Chordata > Mammalia > Artiodactyla > Bovidae > Bos > Bos indicus x Bos taurus. The sequence goes on along the minus strand of NC_040086.1, from coordinate 67,224,259 downwards.
ATGAATGCATCCAGTGCTGCTATGTGCAGGCCGAGGTGCTTTTCTGAGTGTCCGCTCGTTTCATTCTCCCAGCAGTCCCAGAGGGTTATGGGGAAGGAATCAGAGAGGTCAACTAACTTGGCCAGAGGCACACAACTTGCAAACTGGAGAGGTGTGACTGGATGCCCCCACCATGTCTAATTCTAAATATTAAAAAAATTTTTTATGGCATTTATTAATTTTTAAATTGAAGCATAGTTGATTTACAATGTTATGTTAATTTCTACTATAGAGCAATGTGGCTCAGTTATACACGTATCTACATTCTTGTGGCTCAGCTGGTAAAGAATCCACCTGCAACGCAGGAGACCTGGGTTCAATCCCTGGGTTGTGAAGATCCCCCGGAGAAGGGAAAGGCTACGCACTCCATTGTTCTGACCTGGAGAATTCCATGGACCATTCCATGTGGTCACAAAGAGTCGGACACGACTGAGCAACTTTCACTTTCACTTCACCTTCTTTTTAAATATTCTTTTCCATTATGGTCTATCACAGGATTTTGAATATAGTTTCCTGTGCAAAGCTCATATCCTTTCTATGATACCAACTGCAGCTTCTTCCTTGTGCAGATCTTCTGGTCGGAGCACTTTCACTTAGATCCTCTGGAACAGGGTTTCTAAACTGGGGGTTGCAACTCTTCAACCCCTCATGAAATAATTTTGTGTGTTAGGATCTGAATTAATAGGAAAGAAAATATTTGAGTTAATGGCACATGGTGAGGATAAGTATGATTTGTGAAAAATGTGTATCAGTTAAACATGCATGGGTGTGAGTATTAGTGTATGAAGTGAATGCACACATAAGGATTTACTGGGCCAACATGTATTCCTGTTGGGGTTTTTCGAGCATGTTTGAAAACACTGATCTGTAAGTGGTCTTTGAAGGATAATGCTAAAGGCTAGAAGAGTCTAGAAACTTCAAGTTCCTTGCCACAAAGCGTTCATAGTAGCAGCATCAATTTAAGAATGCCACTTGAAGAGTTGGTGTTCTGAAGTTATTTTCTGGTGGGTTTTATTCAGATACGAAAAATGTGCTCTGCAACCTTTATCAATGGTCGCTTGAGTTCTTGTGGGTTCAACTCTGTCTTGCTAAGCATAATGTTTCTCATCTCTCTTGGCCAAGTATTTACAAAAACCTCTAAAAATATTCTGGACTGACTTCAGAATGCTGGGAAGGACTGCTGCTGTGTTCAGCATGGTTTTCTGCATTAAACCGTTTCAATCATTGGTTAAATGTTTTCCTTTAAAGTTCTTTGGGATAAGTATTTATGTGTCAGGATATAACCAGGTGGACTTCCTGGACAAACGCCTCTTTTCTTTTCCATTTTTTAGGGGGGACTCCTGGTAACTGACTTGGTAAATCATCCCCCTCTCAGTATTCTGTGCCCTGATCACTCAACTCCTTGACAAATGAGGTGCAATAAGATGGGGCTAAAAGAAAAAGTGGCTGTTGAGGAAGTGTTATAATTAACTCAGCAGAAATACAAAGTTCCAGGCAGGGAAAGGGGGCAAAAACCACCTAGATGTGCAACACCAGGAGAATGGGTGGCAACAGATCATAGAGCAATATTTAAGCACAAAATGACTGGCTTTAGACTGTATTTTGGGGCTGCCCCTCACCAGCTCTGCTGTGGCCTTGAACAAACTGTTTCATGTCCTTAAGTCTTACCTTTCTCATCTTTAGAAAAAAGAGAGATAATAATATTGTCTGCTCTATGGATTTCTTAAAAGGCTTACAATTAGATATTGAAGTAAGATGCGTGCATGGTAAGTCGCTTCAGTCATGTCTGACTCTTGGTGACCCCATGGACTGTAGCCCGCCGGGCTCCTCTGTCCCTGGGATTCTCTGGGCAAGAATACTGGAGTCGGGTCCCCGAGCCCTCCTCCAGGGGATCTTCCTGATCCAGGGATTGAACCCATGCCTCTTATGTCTCCTGCATTGGCAGGCAGGTTCTTTACCATTAGAGCCACCTGGGAAGCCCTTGAAGTAAGATACTTGTCTCACAGAAAGCATTCATTCAATGTTATCAATGTATTAATCCTTAGGTAGTCATTAAAATAATAATTTGGAATGCCCTGTAGAAAGATGGAAATGAATGTAAGATGACAAGTAAGAATCCAACAATTTGTACTTTACAAGCATGGAGCGCCCGCCCTCCACTCTGTCCTGCAACCACATTTCCGCCTTTCCCCCTGGCTTCTATGACGGTGTCTGGAGACCCCCAACACTCCACCACAGCTGCTTCACTAAGGCTTGGCTAAACCTTGGCTCTGCCTGCTCCTTCTTAACTCTCATATCCTTTTCAGCTTCTTCTTCCCCTCCCCTCTGCCTACACTTGATGCAAGGGGGTCCCCTCGGTGTCCCCCCTCTACCAGACTCACCCCCAGGCAGAATGCTCACCCTGCGTACTCTCACCTAGTCTCATGGGTCAAATTTCCACCTGTCTGCCCATGGCTCATATAAGCTTCCAATCCAATTACCAAATCTTAGTTGTAAAGTAAACATATCACAGGTATAAAAAGCCCCCAAACATCACATATTGAATAATTTTCCTCCAACCTGCTCCCCCTTTGGCACCCTGCCTTGAGTATGCCATGGAGCACCACTGACATGGAGACAGGCAATGACCAGACAGGCCATTCTCACCTCCTCTCTCTCTGCCACCCCTTCACATCCAACTTCGACCGTGTCCGGTGGATGTTCTGTCCCATCTTCCCTCTTGCCTCTTCCTGTCCAGCCCTGCCCCATTGTCTCCTTGGCTACTGCCTTGGCCTGGATCACCTGTCACTTATCCTGTGAATAGTTTCCTGATTGGTCTTTTACCTCCAGGCTCCCAGTCCTTTCTACTACTTGATTAATAACAGATATCATGGCTAGCTGGAATGGATGCTTTGTCAGTAATAAAATAAATCAAGAAACGTATTAGCAGTGTGAATTTAGGCAAGTTACCCCTCTGTGCCTTGATTTTCCCATTTGTAAAACAGAAGGAGTAGTAGCAGTTTCTAATTTTGAGGGCGTTGGTGAGAAATGAAGAAGTGAGTGCAAGCAAGACCCTCGGGACTATGCCTGACTTGTGGTACATGTGTCACCCAGGTATGCCCTTCATCCAGCTGAGCTGCTATCAACAGCTGTTCTGGCTGAGGTAAGACCAGCTAGTTCTGATTGTAGCCCTCAGTGTTCTGAATTCTCAAAGTTCCACAGATGAATCCAAAGTCCCCATTCTGTGTGGCATAGAAAACAGCTGGGGTAATCTATACATCCTATACCTTGTTGTACTTCTTTCAATACATCAGGTAGCATTTTATGCAAGAGCTGAAGTAAGCTATAGAATAAGTGTGTTTAGAATCAAGAGGATGAAAAATAACTCTTAAAAGTCAAAGTACATAACAAGGTTCCTTTGCTTGATTTTCTGAGAGGAGGCAGAAGTTTTGTCATTTCAAGACAGTTGCTACTGGGCTTATTAATAACATCCCTTTGGGGCCAGAAGAGCCTCAGGAGATTCTTCCAAGTGGTTGGTGGGTTTTCCTCACAGCCTGGGGGGAGCCTCTGAGTTGACGCCACTATTTCTCTCAGATCTGAGAGTCCTGCCTGCATGGCCCTCTCTACAAGGTGCGTTTCAAGACACAGGTTCTCACTTCCCAGGAGGAATGCTTCTGCGAAGCTTAAAGATTCTCCGCCACTCTGGGAACCCTCCACCACAGTGTATTACCTGACATTTATATATCTTTCTTTCATATGAAATGGACACACTTTGACTATCCCATGAGAAGTGTACCAATTCCAGGTTCCCCAACTCTACCCTAGCCTGATAATCAATATCTTCCAATCCACAAAGGCTGGCAAACCAGGAATTTTACATCAATGCTCGCTTGTTTCTTCCTAAACAAGAAGACCACGCCAGGAGGTTTGTGAGGTCCATCGCTCAAAGCATTTCAGTGCATGGGCTTTGTGGCTGCCTTTCTTTCCTTTTTTGGGGGTGGGAGGAGGGGTGGGCAGGCAGCAGCTGTATCTTCTCTCCTGGTTTGTCTGCCTCAGCTAATTGGAAGTTAGTCAGAAGCTGGGAATTTTGAGGGTAGTTCAACTTAGAGGGGTGTGAGAGACTAATACTAATTTTTTATACCTTAAAATATATAATAAATATTGTGACTCATGCTTCTCCTTAAATGAAACAAATGAATGCATAAGTTAGAAACTTCCCCTACATATACCCACACATAGACACACTCATACACGGTAATTTTTTTTCTCTCTTCTTTTGGTCTTTGTTTAAAACATGTTTGGAACCATTCTGAATTGTAGCCAGGAAGGGACAAAAAAATGTCTGTTCAACATCAACAGCACATCTGACAACATTTAAGGCTTCAGTGTGTCTTACTGGACGGCATACAGCTTCGTTCAGTGCAGTTTCAGCACTGAATGCTGCTTGATTACAAGGTCAAGGTGCTTAAGCAGGGATGACAGGTTTGCCTGAAAGAAAATGAACAGAAGACCACCGGCTTCCCGGTGCTGTGAGCAGCACAGGCTGGTCAGGCTCTTCTGCAGAACACAGCGGTCTGCAGGGCCAGCCAGGGTCTGGCTTTTGTCCTTCGGCTGTCATTTCTGTCATTGCCAGTCAAAGGGAGGAGCTACTGGAAAAGGAGGAAAATCATTTCTCTGAAGGCTGCAAGCCTTCCAGCAAACTTGAAAACAGACCTGGTTTTCATCTTTCTGGTGGCCATACATCTGGGCATTACTTAACTCGCCTGAAGCGGTCAGTCCCAATTTAATGAGAAGCACGGGATTGCTGTAAATCCAGGGGGTGAAAACCAAGCAAAGAAAAATTCAGGCCAAATATCGGAAAATTTCCTGATCATGAGCCTGGAATGAGGAAAGGGTAAAGTGTGGTCAGCGTGGTCAGTGCCTTAAATTAGCCTAGGCGATGGCAGGGAGCAGCCCGTTGTGGACTCCTTCTCCTAGTGAGCTCCCTTGGGGTGTGCTGAGGCAATGTGCTCCCCTGCTTCTCTGGTCCTCAAATCTATTTCCTGGAATGCTTGAGAAACTGAGTCAAATGCAATCAGTTCAAAGGTGTGTGATTCTGACCACCTTCACTGGGGAACCAGGACTCTTTCTAGAACTTTCTGAAAGTTTTGCCCTGGGTGGAGATGTTCTCCCTGTTGATAGTGGGGCAGAGAGTGGGCGGGCCATTCTCCATGAGCTGCCTGCCCCCATCCACTCTCTGCAATTCTCTGCCTTCCTTGTTCCATGCCTTGGAAGAGCAACCTCAACAGATGGCATCATTTAGCTTCCCTTTGGTCTGGCCAACAGGTAGCACCAGAAGATGACAGCAGACAGATGAATGGATAAAGAGTATGTGGAGTGCACGCGCACGCGCGTGTGTGTGTATATATATATATATATATAGCAGAATATTACTCAGCCATCAAAAGAATGAAATAATGCCATTTGCAGCAACATGGATGGACCTAGAGATTATTACACTAAGTGAAGTAAGTCATACAAACATGATATTGCTTAAATGTGGAATATGAGAAAACATGATATAAGTGAATTTACTTACAAAACAGAAACAGACCCATAAACATAGAAAATGAATTATGGTTACCAAAGGGGGGAAGGGGGTGGAGGGATAAATCAGGAGTTTAGGATTAACATATACACAATACTAGATATACTAGATATAGAATAGATAACCAACAAGGACCCCACTATATAGCACAGGGAACTCTACTCAGTATTTTGTAATAACCCATAATGGAAAAGAATCTGAAAAAATAAAAAATAAATATATAATAGAATCACTTTGCTATACAGCTGAAACTGATACAACCTTGTAAATCAGCTATACCTCAATTTAAAAAAGGAGAGAAGAGGGCAAGATAACGAGGAGATTGGTACTTGTTCCTTCTACTCCCTCCCCGATCCCCACTTCCATCAGTGGCTGCTTTCTTATAGGGCAGGGGTCTGCAAACATTTTCTGTATAGGCCCAGAGGGTAAATATTTCAGGTTTTGTAGGTCAAGAGGCAAACTCAAGGCTATTATGTAGGTGCTAATAAAATGATTAAAAAATACAAAAACCATTCTTAGCTTATGGACCATATTAAAACAGGGAGCAGGGCAGATTTAGATTACTGACTCCCTCTCTAAGGCCACAACTCCCGTTGGGTGACCTCTACTCCGGGGCTGCAGCTCTCACTGGATCCAGTAACACCCTCTCCTCTCCTTGCCCTTCAGGCCCAGGGGTGTCGCAGCTCTCACTGTTGAGTGCCTGCGTGCCTCACCATTGCCACGGATTCTCTTAACCCTGCCCAGATTGTTTGAGTTTGACCCTCTTGAGTGTGCCTTCTGTTTCCTGCCAGGACCAAGACAAATCCAGCACGAGCGTTCAGGAAAGGGAAATAGAGTTTACGGCACAGCTTGAGGCTGAATGCTTTGTCCAAGGCCTAGTGAGTGTGTAGAGACATTGTGGCTAGAATGGGGCTCATCGTGAACCACACATGGGGTTACAGTCCAAGGGCTGAAGTTCTGGTGGAGAGTCTGCTCTTCTTCTGAACAGTGTACATTACGCCTTTTCAATTCTGTTCTGTGCTTCCACTCTCAAACTTTCTTGTTCTTTCCCTTCCCTTGCCCATATGGCCCAGATACACATAGGATGACCTTTTTCTCTCCTTGCCTCAAAGAGATGGCAAGAAGAATGTCACATTCTTTAGTCCGAGAGTACCAAAGTGATCTGTGTAGGTCACAGGAGAGTCTAACCGGCATGATGCTCTGGATGTGGTTTCATAATTACAACCCACGCATCAGCTCTATTATCAAGAGGTGGAGGAATCCTTACTCCATGCCAGGTATAATGCTGTTTGTGGGTGATTCAAAGATGAGTTAAGGATAACTGGTGCCTCCAGCAGGGATTAAATCTGGTTGGGGGAAGACTCACAAACAGGAGCAGTCACACAAACGAGCTGTGCTACGTAAGCCTTGGTGTGAGCTGCTCCAGCAGCAGGAGGAGCATTCACACTTTCTCAAGTCCTAACAAAGGGGTCCTACAGAGGTGCCTAACGAGCCCACCAGCATCACAGGTTTTTTCCAGCTGGCTTTTTTGGTGATCCCTTAACATGCAGTTTTCCAACCATTCAACATTAATCCAGCAGCTGTGTTTGGGAGAACAATGGACCCATGTGAAATTTAGGATGTCTCCCAGGCATGACTGTAGTCACTTTGCCACGCACCATGGTTCCTGCCCTCAGGGAGTCTCCTCTGGAAGGCTGACTGGTACCTTGGGTGATCCCTTCTTAATTGGGCCCCAACCCCAACGCTGCTAATTCAGCAGGTCAGGCTTGGGGCCTGAGGGTGTTCATTTCTAACAAGCTCCTGGGGGATGCTGATGCTGCCCATTCAGGGACCACACACTGGGAATCAGCGTGAGACCAAGGCTGAAGAGCAGGGGCTGGGGAGGGAGTGGTAACTGAGGTAACAGTGGGGTCTCCCTTAGGGAGTTTGGATGGGAAATTTGAAAACGGAGAAAATTAGGGGAAAAAAGGAGTTTCACTTCATGAGAAAAAGTGGGCAGGTCATGAAGGCTAGAGAGACTTTGAAAGCCTTTTGTGAGACTGAATCATGAGGTTTGAGACAGCAGGCCTGGGGATTTGTATTTTTACAGCTCCTACAGGTGACTGATTCTCAGCCAAGTTTGAGACCCTCTATAGACTCAATATCCAGCAGTACTGGCATACAGTAGGTACACAGCAAATTTCAGTTCAACTGACACTAATTCCAAGTGCGTGTTGGGAGTATTTTGAGATTTCTAAATCCAGTTGACCATATGCTCATTTGTTTCATAAAACTCAGTCCTAGACAACTAGTTAACAGATGAATAACATGCTCTCAAGCAAATATGAGTTCTTCAAATAGAATTAAAGCTCTCTCAATATCCAAGATTACAGAGATGAAACCCTGGCTCTTACCAAATATGTTGTATTAGTCACAAGGTACAGATTTCTGAAAACAACATAATAGAAAATCCCCTTTCGCCTTCATCTGAGATTCTCCTTGGCTCCTTCCTGTCTGTGCATGCATGCACGCCACTGAATGTTCCACATTAGAATATAATTAGAAGCAAACAGCTGTTAGTCAAGCAAACTACATTTGGGCCACATTTTTTCCAGAGTTCAACCCATTGCTCTAGGAGAGGGGGTGGCTTATCTTAAGAATCTCACCACTTGAAACACAACAAACCAAAATGACAATGCACTGAGATTAGTTTGAGAATGAGGTAATTCAACTCAGCAGAGACAACTACCAAGAAAGTGTCCTCCACTGTTAAAAATGGTTACTACTTTTGATTTCATGGGAGAAGAGCTGCTCTGAAATTAGCAAATATCTCAGTTTATCACTGGAAGGGGGTAAAGCTGTATGTGTGTGTGAGGGGGGTGGCTGCTGATGAGATCTGGTTCTTTTTTTTAAAACTTTTTATTTTATTTTGGAGTATAGCTGATTAAGAATTTTGTGATAGTTTCAGGTGGACTCAAAGGTGAGCAAGGGGACTCAGCCATACATATACATGTATCCATTCTTTCGCAAAGAGAGCTGGTTCTTATATTGAGTCTTTCACCGGAGGCCTTGGAGTTGGCATAGTTCTGTCTGCAGCACAGAGCTAGAGGGTACAGATCTGAGTTGGAGCCTTGGATTCCAGACAGACCCGGGCAGAGCAAAGACTCTACCACTCTAGTTTTACTGGTAGACTATGTTGGTCTTTTTGGCTACAATTTTCTAGTGCTCTTTGATGGTTGGCATAGTGCAGATGCTTATGGGGAAGATCAAGGAGCAAGGGTGTTGAATGAATCACATGAATTCAAAGACATCTGCACCCATGAGGAAGAGAAAAGAGGTCTTTGGGAAGCATTAACTGCCTCTTATGACTTAAATTTCTCAATAAGTCAAAAAGGCTTTCAGTTAAGCTGTGGAACTGTGAGGGGGGAAGAGAGATGCTGGAGAAATAAGACATTTTGTTCGCAGCCAGGGAGAATGAGTACTAGACTCATGGCCAACACAGCCCTCTACACCAGCACACGGCTTGAATAAAGGGAAATGGGCTACTGTTGAGGCAAGAAGGATAGATATTAGGCATTGAGGAGAATCCAGCTATTGTTGTTAGACTATGGAAAGCTTACCAATGAAATTATTCAAAGTTATAATCATTCTCTGGGGTTACTACCCAAGTCACTTTCTTCAAGTCCACTCTCATTCCACCACTTTGCCATGGGGATTTTAAGAAGCCCAGCTCCTACTGCTGGGCATATATCAGGAAAAGATGAAAACTTTCAAGCACCCCAGTGTTTACAGCAGCACTATTTACAGTAGCCAAGACATGGAAACAACCTAAATGCTCGTTAACAGATAAATGAAAAAGAGATGTGATGTATATATATACACAATGGAATATTACTCAGCTGTAAAAAAAAAAAAAAGAATGAAATAATGCCATTTGCAGCAACATGTACGGACCTAAAGATTATACAGCAAGTGAAGTAAGTTAGAGAAAGATAAATACTATACACTATCACTTATATGCTGAATCTACAAAAATTATACAAATGAGCTTATTTAAAAACAGAAACAGACTCACAGACACAGAAAACAAGCTTATGGTTTCCAGACAGGAAGTGGGGGGAGGATAAATTAGGAGTTTGAGATTAACAGATAGAAACTACTATACACAAAATAGGTAAACAATAGGACCTATTGTATAGCACAGGGAACTATACTTAATATTTTGTAATAACCTATAATGGAAAAGAATCTGAGAAAGGATATACATGAAACGGAATCACTATGCTGTACACCTGAAACTAACAAGACACGGTAAATCAACAATACTCCAATTAAAACAAAAAAGCCCAGCTCTCACCTCGATATTGTGGAAACTGGGAAAATATACATTTAAACTTTCAAGTCCATGATTTGAGAAATTTGTTTCTTTGTGATAAGCTGGGTTTTGGTTTGATATCATCTCAAGAGATTCTGGTTCTTCCTATGTAAGTGTTTTACAAGGAGTGAGGATGGGTTTTTGAATAGAAAGAGGCGCACCTTGATCGGAGAATACCACTTCCGGGGAGAGGAGGGCCGGCGCATGTTGTTGTTGAGATTTCGGGGTTCAGGGAACTCATACTCCTGCTCTGGCATCTTGACTCTTGCATTCTTTGCTTTCTCCAACTTAGCACCTTCTTCTGTGGAGCCCTTTTCTCCCCAACGAACCTAAAAGAAATAACATACAAAAAACCCCATGAAATGACAAAATAAAATATGATGCCCCTGGAGAACAGGGATCACAAATAACTACAATGTGCTACCCAGTCCTCATTTCTTTTGGGTCATGAGGACCAGAGAAGAGGGGTGGAGTAGAGAAAGGGAAAGGGGAAGGGCTGGAGGAGCAGCGAAAGCAAGCAAGGGGAGTGGGCATTTGGGGGAGGGACCATCCAGGGCGTGGGAACAACACACGCAAGGGCATTGTGGGCCCAGTAAGAACTCTGGATTGTATTCCAGTGACAGAAGAAACCACTGGAGTGGGGGTAGGGGGACTTGAGCTAATGAGTGAATTGCTCTGATTCACAGTGGACAAGACACTGGGGTGCAGAGGTAAAAGCCTATACTTGCCATCTCTCCATTGATGCCTCACGAGTCACATCCCCATTAGACCATAAGTGTGAGTTTTCACCATTTTGCTTTGGTTTTCTGTCACTGAGTAGTCAGCACGTAGACATGAGTAAGTGAAGCTGTCCTTACCTCCATCCTTTTAATGCCTCCAACGCCTCGGCCACCATAATAAGAAGCGTCTACCGTAGGCCACTTTTTCTTAGGCAGACCATCATCATCTTCTTCCTGCAGAGAGATTGTGACACATGAAGGAAGCAAAGCGCCATTGTGTCCACTATGGCAGAGTGGATGGGAGCAGACTGCCTGGGTTAAATCCCAGTGCCACCGTTTATTGGGCCTTGAGCAAATCGCTTAACCTGTCCAAGTTTATTTTCCTTATCTGCGAAGTGGGAATAAGAGCAGCACAACCTGGTTAGATTGTGTTGCGTTCTTGGAACATGTTCTCTTCTGCATCTCTACTCCTTTATAGCATATTTCATCTAATCCTGTCTACATGTTAATGCCTCGTGAATGTACATCTTTGTCCCTGACTTCTCTGACCTCTGTTGGCACTGACATCTTCTCGGGGACTAATCAACTTCTCAACAATACATGTCTAAAAGAAGTCCCGATTTCCCCACCTCAGATTGTTTCCTGCCATAGTCTCTCCCTCTGCCTGGGAGTCAAGCTTGAATTCTCTCTTCCTCTGCTTCCCCTTCCCTGTCTCATCTCAATTTTCCAGCAAGTTCTACTGGCCTTAATTCTAAAAGATCCTCAGTTGATGGCTTCTCCAACTCAAGCTCCATCACCACCTCCACCACCCGGTACCAAGGCTTCATAAGTTTTCTCCTGGGTATGGAGACAGTCTCCTAACTGACCTCTCTTACCTATAATCCATTCTCCACAAAGCAGCAGAATAAATTCCAAACCTCAACTCTGACTTGAGAGCTCTGGCCTTTATTCATTTCTCCAGCCTTCTTCCTTCCACACTCCCCTCTCTCAGATACTCTCAATGCATTCCCTGGACATCCTTCTCAGGTAGCTCCAGTCTCTTCATCCCATCAATCTATTTTATTCCTAGTTTTTGCTCTTATAGGGCTTCCTAGGTGGCTCAGTGGTAAAGAACCCGCCTGCCAATGTAGGAGACGCGGGTTTGATCCCTGTGTCGGGAAGATCCCCTGGAGGAGGGCATGGCACCCGACTCCAGTATCCTTGCTTAGAAAATTCCATGGACACAGGAGCCTGGCGGGCTGCAGTCGATGGGGTCACAAAGAGTTGGACACAACTAAAAAACAGAGCATACACATGGCTTGCTATTTATTTATTGTCTGTCTCTCCACACTGCAATGGAAGTTTCAAGAAAGCTTCTGTTTATTTGTCATAGTTACCACTGCAGTCTCAGCTTTTAGAACAGCACCTAGTACATGGTAGATGCCCAAGAATTATCTGCTGAATTTACAAATAAATTCAACAAGATGATTCAAATAAAGCAGTTAACTAGGTGTCTGGAACTTAGCTTACCGACAGAAGTTAGCATTTACTATGCTTTTTAAGATGAAGGGAGAAAACAACAGGAACTTGTAAGCTTATGGGTGGAAAAGGGAGGGATAATTAGCAAAACTCCTCCTTATCTTGGCGCTGATTCCTGTTGTGGGGAGAAAAAGTCACCATCTACCGTCCTGGATGGGCTAGGGGGTGGTGGCATAATTTCCCTTCTGGGTAAGGAAAGGAAGCTGAAAATGGAGTCTGCAAAGTAGATAAATGTGCTCAGAACAAGCTCACCTCCCACAGCCCTGGGTTGGAGGCATCTGGGGAGGCAGAGTGGAGTCCCATGTGGGGCCACTGCTGTGCGGAAAGCGGCAGGCATGGGACTGGGTACATGCAAGGGTCCACGGAAGAGAGATCAGAGCCAGCGGTGACAAAGCAAAGCAGTAACACGACACGTTCAGACCTTCAAGGTGACCTTCTGTGCTTGTGATGGGCAGGCTTCTTTTTAAAAATTAATATATCTAAAGGACAGTGATCACATTCTGGCAGCTGACCAGAATGGGTCAGTCTGCATGTGTGTGTGTGTGTGTGTGTCTTAAATGAATTTTTCTTCATTTAAGAAAATGTCCTTCTTGTATGTGGGACTGTGAGCCCTGAAGGCACAGTGGATTCTGTTGACTCTTGTATTCTAAATCTTGCACAGAGCCTGGTGCATAGTAGGTGCTCAATAACTGTCAGTATTGAATTCGTGATAACACAGCTGGATTTATGTAGCCTTTAACATGTATGTGCTGGTCACCTTTCCAAGTGCTTGACGTATATTAACCAGCCAGTGATGTCGGTGGTGCTATTACACCCACTACACAGGAGGAACAGAGAGGTTAAGTGACTTAGTCAGCAGCTTGGATGTGGCAGAGCTGGATTTGAGCCCAGGCAGCCACACTCTTGTTTGATTGTTTCTCAGTGTTGACAAAATTCTAGGTTTTGGCCTTTTGTGTTTTGCTTTTCCAATCATTTGATGCTTTCAAGTAAATGCAGTTTTCTACTTCTCACCCCTTGTACCTGCTAAGACTTCTGACTACATGTGCCAAAATAATAAATAAAAACAAACGAAAAAGATACCAGCAAGAAAATACTATAGCTCACAGTATCTCACCTTATAATTTCAGAAAATTTATTATGTCAACCAGGAACCTTATATGGTTAAACTTTATCACCAGAATGTGTCTGTGTCATACATGAAACATGGCTTCCAAAACTCTGGGCATGCCTGGTCAAGGACTTAACTGAAATTACGTCATCCTAAACTGAACATAGCAGCACAGAGAATGTATGAAATTCCAAGAATAAAGCTGCTCTATTCATTAGGGCACTGAAAGGGTCTCATGAATCTCCTAATTTTTTAAATGACAGGGGCACAGATGTTAAGAGACCATCTAAGTGGGATTTTTCACTGCATAGAAGAGGATAGCTGGATCCAGAGAAGTAAAGAGACCAGTGGAGTGGAGTTCTGATCTGGCCTGCCTTGTCGGGTATTCCCCTTATACTTGCACGCATAACAGCCCTTCCCGCTATCTCTTACTGCCCCTGGGCTCTATCCCCCTCTGTGGTTGCCGGGTACCCAGGCTGGGCTGGCCTTCTGCATATGTGCAGGTCCTGCATCCCATACAGGAAATGCCTAGATGGCAATCCGCTCCACCCGCTCCTGATACAACCAAGCCTGCCTTTAATCCCGTGACCTGAGCTTGCGGGCCAAACTCAAACAACAGCAGCAAAAGACAACACAAAGGCCCAAGGACTGACCAAAGGGAGAGTCCCTTCAGTTACTATGGCTCTGTTTACATATTCTAGAGACGGAAGGGTTTTGCAATCTTCAGAAGAGAAGGGAATTTTTGATGTGGTTTTTTTTTTTTTTTTAATCTGGCCAAAAATTGATGGAGTAAAATCAGAGATAGTCCCCAGCAATTTCACTGACAGAAGTGGCAGCACCTGAGGTGAGTCTCAACCTCTAATTAAATAGCAGGGCTTTGGGGGGAAGTCTCCTCTCACACTGCCCTTTAAGGATGTAGCAGGGAAGGGAAAAACCACCAGGACAGAAATGCCCTATGATAAATGGAGGACTGGATGAGCCGAACTGCTTTGTGTCAGCAAAGCCATAGGAATCAGGGATTTGTGGGCAGTCAGCAGAAGATGAGCAGAAGAGTGGAACTGAATTCCAGGAAACGCCAGGTTTCACGGCAGAAGACGGCCGGGAGAACCTTCCAGGAATGGGATGACAGGGATGGTATACATGTATACGTATGGCTGAGTCCCTTCACTGTTCACCTGAAACTATCACAACATTGTAAATTGGCTCTGCTGCTGCTAAGTCGCTTCAGTCGTGTCCGACTCTGTGCGACCCCACAGACGGCAGCCCACCAGGCTCCCCGTCCCTGGGATTCTCCAGGCAAGAACACTGGAGTGGGCTGCCATTTTCCTTCTCCAATGCATGAAAGGAAAAGTGAAAGTGAAGTCGCTCAGTGGTGTCCGACTCTGTGCGACCCCATGGACGGCAGCCCACCAGGCTCCGCCGTCCCTGGGATTCTCCAGGCAAGAACACTGGAGTGGGCTGCCATTTTCCTTCTCCAATGCATGAAAGGAAAAGTGAAAGTGAAGTCGCTCAGTCGTGTCCGACTCTGTGCGACCCCATGGACCGCAGCCCACCAGACTTCTCCATCCATGGGATTTTCCAGGCAAGAGTACTGGAGTGGGGTGCCATCCCCTTCTCCCAAATTGGCTATCCCCCAATACAAAATGTTTTTGGTGTTAAAAAAATTAAAAATAAAAAAGAAGAGGCTGTTTAATATTCTGTTTAGTTGGCTGCACTGTATTGTAACCTACTGGTACTTTTAAACCTTCAGTAAAACTTCCTACATAGATGGCTTTGTGCCAGTTGTGCCTTGGGGAATAGAGGGATCTGATTTGTTAGATGGTTCCAGCAAAGGAAGAAGAGGAGATAAGGCAGAAGAAGCAAGTAGTAGGAGGCGGTGGTGCCTGGAGCAACCGCAGACATTAGGAAGGGATGCTGGTTTTCCATCAGCGGAAGTTTTGTTTAAATTTTAAAGGATGTGGTGGCCCCAGACATCCAGTTGGCTGATGCTTGAGTGGCAGCACATGACTCAGATAGGGAGGTCTGTTCTGACCTGTTCATCCAGGCAGACCTGGACAAGAAAGAGCTGAAAAATAGAAGTCTGATGCACACATTTGGGAGTCCTCTGCTGCCTGCACGCACTGCACTTTTTCCATCTTTCCAATCATGCCAGGCTTTTATATATATAGCTCCATGCTTCAACATTCACAATTCCATACGCTTGAAACAAACTTCTCCCGCTTCTTTTAGCCATCTTTTAAGATATTGCTCAAATGTAACCTATTCCATGAAGAACCCCCTGGTTCCCCAGGGAATTCAGTGCTCCCTTCTTGTGTCTGCCATGGTTCCTTGTATTGACCTTCACTCACTCAACAAATATTGACCTCTTAGTCAGTTATTAAGCAAACCAGCAAGGAAAGGGGTGAGATTATTGATCTTGGGGATCTCTCACTCCTCATGCAGACCATGCTGTGAATAGCGCCCCCGAGAGTTGTGCCTACGGTGGCCCTCTGAGACTCAGTCTACAAGTTCTTTAATATTCCTGCTTCTTTGATATCCATCTGGCAGAAGAACCAAATGGCCATTTTGATCCAAATAGGCTCTCAATCTCCAATTCACTACGGGTAACAGTAGGACCCATCTATAGAAGGGAAAACATAACTGAAATAGAATGGAGCCCAAGGAAATAGTTTTAAACCAGCCTCTGAATTCATTAAAAAGTTCCTTGAACTGTTGCACATCTTAAAACCTTATGCTAAACCCTACATACCCCCAACAAGGGCCCTATATTTGTCCATTCCTTCCTTCACTCACTCAGACAATTGTAGTTGTGCCTCCACTGCAACATGTTCTATTTTGAGAAAAATAGAATGCAACTGTCAATGAGATTGTTTACATTTATAGAAGAGTAAGTTTTGTGAGGATGATGATATGAAATAAAGGACGGAAAAAAACTCCCAGGTCTGAGAGGCTCTGGAGGGCCGACCTTAAGTAGCTCTGGCTGTACTGTGTCCTCGGAAGTCTCTGGGGATAAGCCAGAGAGGTCAGCTTCAGCGTCTGTCTTGGAGACGAATTCCTCAAAATGAACTGGTGAGTCAAAAAAATTCATCAACCCTTCTGTGTAAGTGCAAAAAAAAAAAAAAAATCTCAGTTGACTTAACTGATATGTTTTGGTACCATCCGGCACCCCACTCCAGCACTCTTGCCTGGAAAATCCCATGGATGGAGGAGCCTGGTGGGCTGCAGTCCATGGGGTCGCTAAAAGTCAGACACGACTGAGCGACTTCACTTTCACTTTTCACTTTCATGCATTGGAGAAGGAAATGGCAACCCACTCCAGTGTTCTTGCCTGGAGAATCCCAGGGACGGGGGAGCCTGGTGGGCTGCCGTCTATGGGGTCACACAGAGTCGGACACGACTGAAGTGACTTAGCAGCAGCAGCAATGATTAACGCAATGGCTGTCCTGTGTTTTTCAATAAAGAATTCTGTATGCACGTTTTAAGGCAATTGTGTGTTTATTTTTTTAAACTACTGAATATAGAAGACTGAATTTGGGTCTGTTCTAGGACTTCTGATTGGAGCAGACATGTGTACATAAGGGTGTATTTGTGCATGTGTGTATCGGATGTGTCATATGTCCACTGGAAAAAAAAGATGCCTGGCAGAAACTTGGCTCTTCACCCCTCCACAGTAGGATGCTAGTCTGGCTGTTTGTGTAGACACAGCTGTGAGAGGGACCAGGTCTGCTGCTGTTAGGGAGTTCAAAACAACAAGACACATGTTTAATTTTTCTGTAGCCCAGTTTTCCCATCTAAGAAATTCTGGCCACAGAGAAATCATTAGCATCAGTGAGCATGATGATAAACCTGGAAATAAATCCATCATTTAAAGCCAGGTGCTTACTATTAATTGGGTGCTCACACAGTGTCAGTTAACTCAACACATGTCCCTTTCCCTCTCAAACAGTCAGAAAATGCATGGAGGGTGATGACCTTTAGAACTAAATTAGCAGGTCAAGTACTCCATTATTGATTCTTCCATAAACTGCCAATTATTTGGAATAACTGGAGATAGTGAGGAGTCCTCAGCCTACTGCCAATTAGGGAAGACCCTAAACCCAGGAAATACTCTTCTTAGTTGCTAAAATTTAGCTTTCTTGTTTTTGTGGAGAGCTTGAAATTTCAAGTAGTTTTTCTTTGTCTTGTCTTTATACACAGAGATACACTGTCAGTTGCTCAGAATCTATAGCTCCAGAAAGAATGAAGTGGCTGGGCCAAAGCCAAAACAGTGCTCAGCTATGGGTGTGTCCGGTGAGAGTAAAGTATGATGCTGTATAGAACAATAATGCATAGGAACCTGGAATATTAGGTACACAAATCAAGGTAAACCGGACGTGGTCAAGCAGGAGATGGCAAGAGTAAACATCAACATTTTAGGAATCAGTGAACTAAAATGGGTGGGCATGGCTGAATTTAATTCAGATGACCACAATATCTACTGCTGTGGGCAAGAATCCCTTAGAAGAAATGGAGAAGCCCTCATAGTTAACAAATGAGTGCAAAACATAGTACTTGGTGCAGTCTCAAAAATGACAGAATGATCTTGGTTCTTTTCCAAGGCAAACCATTCAACATCACAGTAATCCAAGTCTACGCCCCAACCACTGATGTAGAAGAAGCTGGAGTTGGCTGGTTCTATGAAGACCTCAAGACCTTCTAGAACTAACATCAAAAAAAAGATGTCCTTTTCATCATAGGCGACTGGAATGCAAAAACAGGAAATCAAGAGATATGAAGTAACAGGCAAGTCTGGCCTCAGAGTACAAAATGAAGCAGGGCGAAGGCTAACAGAGTTCTGTCAAGAGAACACACTGGTCATAGCAAACACCCTTTTCCAACAACACAAGTGATGACTCTACACATGGACATCATCAAATGGTCTATACTGAAATCAGACTGATTATATTCTTGGCAGCTGAAGAAGCAGTAGCTCTATACAGCCAGCAAAACAAGACCTGGAGCTGACTGCAGCTCAGGTCATGAGCTCTTTATTGAAAAATTCAGGCTTAAATTGAAGACAGTAAGGAAAACCACTAGGCTATTCAGGTATGACCTAAGTGAAATCCCTTATGATTATACAGTAGAAGTGATTAATAGATTCAAGGGATTAGATCTGGTAGACAGAGTGCCTGAAGAACTATGGACAGAGGTTTGTTGAATAAGCTATGACAAACCTAGACAGCATATTAAGAAACAAAGACATCACTTTGCCAACAAAGGTCCATATAGTCAAAGCTATAGTCTTTCCAGTAGTCATGTACAGATGTGACAGTTGGACCATAAAGAAGGCTGAGTGCCAAAGAATTGATGCTTTTGAGTTGTGGTGCTGGAGAAGACTCTTGAGAGTCCTCTGGACAGCAAGGAGATCAAACCAGTCAATTCTAAAGGAAATAAACCTTGAATATTCATTGGGAGGACAGACGCTGAAGCCGAAGCTCCAATACTTTAGCCATCTGATGTGAAGCACTGACTCGTTGGAAAAGACCTTGATGCTGGGAAAGATTGAAGGAAAAGGGGAAGGGGGCGACAGGATGATATGTTGGGATAGCATCATCGACTCAATGGACATGAGTTTGAGCCAACTCCAGGAGATAGTGAAGGATAGGGAAGCCTGGAGTGCTGCAGTCCATGGGGTCACAGAGAGTCGGCCATGATTTAGTGACTAAACAACAAGAATAAAGAGGATAACTGAGAATTCATTATAAAGTTGTGTTCATTTTCTCAGCATATTTATTACCTTTAGGATATGATGCTTATAGAGCTGATGAAAGTTTGGATAATTGATACTTATTCATATATATGGCAGAAAGCATTTAACCTCATTTGGCTATTAATTAAATGTTAGATATTGTAAATCCTTTGGGGATAAGTCAAAGATCCATTAGATATAGATCCTGACCTTCAAGTATAGCTAATAATCTTAAACTTTGATGCAGAAGGAAAATGTCAATAAAATACCCTGGGAATACAGAGAAAGGAGAAATTAGCTGTGGTGAAAGGAAATTAGAGCACAGGAGCTGTCTTTGAAGGGCTGGTGGGATTTGAACACAGGGAGCCAGAGTGGAGAAGGTTGTCTAGGTTCAGACTGTGATTCAGGGCTTCGTGTAAAATACTTTGGGGTTTCTTTTTATGATTATTTTCTTTTTTTCTGCCAAAACACATTAGGAAGGAGATGAGGGCTGCTGAGCTCACAGGGCCAAGGAGCAATCAGGACAAGCACGCATGCCCAGAGAATCAGCGCCCCCTTTAGCCTGTCCTGGAAGCTCCTATAGGTCTAACACAGCCTGCTCGGTCTCAAGGGTCCCCAGGTTGTCAATTGTGTCTCAGGTCTGCCTTCTAGAGGTGAAAGTATGACTCCCATAAGAATATTGGATGAAACTGGAAAAATCCAACTACTTGTCTTCTTTTGCTTTTAGCTATTCTTTCTTGGTGATTTACTGACTTGGGCTTTATTTTTTACCTCCAAAATTGTAGGACTTTACTTTACAAATACTTATTGCTTTTGTTTTGTGCGTGGAGTCCTATGCTAGATGCTGGGGCCTGGGGTCAACCATACCCCACAGTCTTGGACCTAAGACCCCTGGTGTATTTTGGCTATGGTGGCTGCCACATCACCTTCCAAAAGCAAATGCAGAGCCAGCAGCAGAAGAAAGGGTAATAACTCCGCTGATTGAACACGATGAGTGAAGGGAACATTCTTCACCTCAGGGCAAACAGAGCAACCTCATCGAGAGTTTCTTGCCCTATTTTTCTCAGAGAGTATAAGACACAGCTGCACACAATAGAACCACAGCCAAATTGGAACTGGGGGAGCTAGCCACGGTGCTTTCTCTTGAAGGATTAAGAAGAGGCTTTTGTGGATGTCAGGAGAGTTTTTTTCCTTCCCTTAGCTGTGCACAGCAATGTAATTTCCTCCACTGATTTCTGGGCAGAAAGTTAGCATTCCAACAAGATGCGCTTTAATTGATTGCAGTTATTAAATCCCTTAGCTTACAAGCTTATAGTTCAGGATATAAGAGCCACATGGAATTTTAATCATTATCTTTTTTTCTGTATGAAGGAAATTTGACAAAGGCACTGGGAAGAGGAATGGTGAGGGGGTGGTGCTCACTTTGCATGCAACCTACCTTAGGGATTAAGGAAAATGAACTGGAAACCTCACTGATATCTCTGGATCCCACTCAGCTTGCAGACCTGTACTCTGGCTTCTACATTGGTGAATGCCACATTGAGGGAAGCCAGCTATCCCAGGAGTAATCAGAGGACTAGGAAAAGCTCTGGGCAGGCACTGCTCCCCAGGGATGCTCCTTCTCACCATTAGCCTTTAACGCCTCTAGGCCACACATGACCAGATCTGCTTATTGGGCAATTTACGATGGAATCTAAGACATTTTTCTCCTTTCCAATGATGAGGATCTAATATCCTATACAAGGCCAGAATACTAGCATACTGGAGGGGGCTCCAGTATATTTTCTTTATTGCCTGGCAAGTCTTTAGGTAACATTGTTTTAAATTAAAGGAAAATGTAATACTTCAGCATCAGTCTGTTCCTAGAATCACTGATTGTTTGGAGAATGTGGCAAATTCACTCCGATCCACCCACAAAAAGGATTGTCTCTTCAGGGAGAAGAGATCCAGCAAGTATCTGCTTTGGAGAAAAATCAGTACCTCAGGGCTCCAAATAATTGTACTGAGAAAACCATTTATGTTCACATCTCAATTTTTTCTTCCAGGGAGAAAACCTTCCAAAAACCATTGTGCCTCCAGCTGTCAGTTCAGATCAGTTCCTGTTTATCCTTGGTTAAGAAAGAGCCAAAGACCTCCCTCTTTGCTGCTTCATATGCAGTGGGAGTCTAGGCCTGATGTAGTTCTGCTCTGTGGGGGCCTGAGCCTGGGGCCAGCCCAGTCAGTTCTGTGTCCCACCATGCCACCCAGCCCACCTGGTCACTCACCTCACTTTCCTCAGCAGGGGGTGGAGGGACCTCCTTGATAATCTGAAAAGGAAAAAAAAAAAAGAACAAATGAGTAGAAATCTCCAGCCACCTGCTTTCCAAAGGTACCTGGGTGGTATGGCTATAATTACCACCGTAATGGGTTCAAGCAAGGCAGGTGTCTTTCTGGGCAGAATAACTCAGTAATTACAGCATGATCCATCTGAGGGCTCCACACTCAACTGGGCCTCTTATAGTTTTATATAGGGAAAAATATATTCCACAGCCAACAGTTTCATCTGTTACCCCAGGTAATGTCCTGCAAATGTATTCACTCATTTATTCATCTAGTCATTCCTGCATCAACTCATTCACCAGTCCACCCGAACCGCTGCACATCTAACAAGAATGGTACACAACAGAAGTTAAGATAGTGCTGCAGAGGTCAGTCAGGTATGGGCCACACTCAGACTGTTGGCAATCCCATTCACTGTTGCTGGCCCCAGGTGGTACTCTTGGAGGGAGGGTGTGACAAGCAGGCAGACTGATTCCCAACAGAAGGCAGCAAAGAAGGGCTAACCAGGGATTCCTTTCAGGGCCTTGAAACTGAAGAGGTACAAAGATTTACATATCAATATTCTAAGACTGGACTCCGCAAACACCGCATCCTCCGGGTTAAAGAGAGATGTGTGGTCACTTTGGGAAGGCAAGCAATTGGGAGCCGCTTCTAACCAACGAGAGGATGGAACACATGGGAGAAGGACAAGCAAGGAGGACAGAGGGGTGGCAGTAAGCCACCTGTCTTCATTTTTATCTCCAACTTGTACATCCATTCATAAAAGGAAAGCTCTTGCCACCTTTAAGTTAAATCTGTTTAAAAATTTTTACAAGGCAGTTTGGCCATTTATTCACTCTGACTCTACCTCGTGAAAAAGCTGGCTTAAAACTCAACATTCAAAAGACTAAGATCATGGCATCTGGTTCCATCAATTCACGGCAAATAGATGGGAAAAGGTGGAAACAATGGCAGATTTTATTTTCTTGGGCTCCAAAATCACTGCAGTGGTGACTGCAGCCACGAAATTAAAAAATGTTTGCTCCTTGGAAGAAAAGCTATGACAAACCTAGACAGTGTGTTAAAAAGCAGAGACATTACTTGCTGACAAAGGTCCATATAGTCAAAGTTATGGTTTTTCCGGTAGTCACGTACGGATGTGAGAGTTGGACCATAAAGAAGGCTGAACACTGAAGAATTGATGCTTTCAAACTGTGGCACTGGAGAAGACTCTTGAGAGTCCCTTGGACAGCAAGGAGATCAAACCAGTCAATCCTAAAGGAAATCAACCTTGATTATTCATTGGGAAGACTGAAGCTGAAGCTCTAATACTTTGGCCACCTGATGGGAAGAGGCAACTCATTGGAAAAGACCCTGATGATGGGAAAGACTGAAGTTAAATGAGGAAGCAGGCAGCAGAGGATGAGATGTTTAGATAGCATCACCGACTCAATGGACAAGAATGTGAGCAAACTCCAGGAGATAGCAAAGGACAGGGAAGTCTGGCATCTTGTAGTCCATAGGGTGGCAAAGAGTGGGACACAACTTAGCGACTGAACAACTACCACATCCCTTGAAGCCTCCCTCCTCTCACACTCCAAACTTTATTATCAGAATGTTGGGACCCCAACATGCAGTCCTTTTCCTGAGAATTCTGGAAAATACAAAAGTCATTATGTATCTTTTCATGTGTTAGCATCATCGCTGGCCTGAACCACTTCGTGGATGGGTGCTCAGGTGCTGTCCATGGGACCAGTTTCTTAATCTGATTGGAGAGCTCTACCGGCTACAGAGCAGGCTGCCTACTAGGCAGCGCTTCCTCCCCATCCCTCCAACTAAGCACATCCCACCTTTCATTTGATGATTATTCTGGGGCCTCTTCTGGGTTCTGATCCCCACTGCTGTCACCCATGCTACCACTATCTGTAATGTCATCTCTGTTGCTGAGATAGGCTACTCACTTGAGGTTCTACTAACACCAGCCAGGGGACTGAGCCCTCAGTCACCCAAAAGGATGGTATTCAGTTAATCAAGAGGCAGAGGTGATCATTTCAAACTATTGTTGCATTTGCTTCCATTTCCTGGCCATTGTGAGAAACCTGCTGAAGGTGTTTGTAAAGTACAAAGCCATGATTTTTCTCACCCACTCAACGCTGGCTCCAAACTCCTTTAAAAAAAATCTCTGAGGAGGGTCTGCTGCTGCTGCTGCTAAGTTGCTTCAGTCGTGTCCGACTCTGTGCGACCCCATAGATGGCGGCCCACCAGGCTCCCACGTCCCTGGGATTCTCCAGGCAAGAACACTGGAGTGGGTTGCCATTTCCTTCTCCAATGCATGCAAGTGAAAAGTGAAAGTGAAGTCGCTCAGTTGTCTCCGACTCTTCGCGACCCCATGGACTGCAGCCTACCAGGCCCCTCTGTCCATGGGATTTTCCAGGCAAGAGTACTGGAGTGGGGTGCCATTGCCTTCTCTGCTGAGGAGGGTCATTACTGCCCAATGCAGACTTCCCATCGTCCCAGAGGCAGTGGTGATTTTCAAATAGGAAATGGAAGGAGGAGTGAGGAGCCAGGGACAGCAATCTGGCATACATCTCTTCTCTCAGGGCAGTCTTAGGGAAGGGAGTGAGAGGAGAGCAGGTGACTTGGGAACACAGACAGATGTCGACCAGCGTGCTGTGAGCTATGTGCTTGCTGAGTACTCGAGGTGAACAGAGGTTTGGTGCAGAGCAGCTGGGCTTTTGTCTTCAAAATGCAATCAGCCTCGTCCCTTGCTGCATGGAAGTACAGAGTAGTTGTCACTTGTGAACCCCAGACCTGCCTCTTTCTGACTGTGAAGATCAGACAAGTCTCCGAACCTCTTTGAGCTCCACTGTCCACTTCTGTGAAATGGGAGCAATAACACTAACCTTGCAGGAACTGAGTCACGGTGAGCAATAATGTTTGCTCTGAAACAGGGTGGGTGCTCAATAGATGGTGCATACTATTATTAGTCCCCTTTCCTTTTCTTATAGTCACTGTCTCTTGCTTTTATCACATCTTTAATGAAGGTTTCACTTAACACTGCCCACTCTCCCCTCCCCTCCGCCCCGCATATACTGAATGACTATGTATGGTGATTTCCAGATGGTGCAGCCTACAAGCCAGAGCTTCATAAAATGAGTGAGATAGGAGGCTGGTGTTCAGACAGTGGCCAGGGGGGCCTGACAGTGGCCAGGGTCTTCACAGGGGTCAGCAGCAGTGTGTTTTACCATGTATTTTTAAGAACATGACATCAGCTAGGAAGTGCAGATATCAGCCAAGTGGCCCACCACTCAGACCAACCCATCTTATGTGAGCTTATGTTCACAGTGTCTTATTGGATATTTATTGAATTTTACAGCCAACAATGTCCCAAGGGGAACCCAAAAGACAAAGTGCAAGATTTATTAAGTGTTAATCAGAAGCAGACTAATCTATAATCTAGATTCCACTCTGACATACTTGTAAACTGGCCACCTGAGCCTCTGAAAAAATGCCACCATGTTCAGGTAGACAGGATTTAAGCACTTCCATCTGGCTTCCTGGGTTGGGTGTCTGGCGGCATTCAGTGGGAATGAAGAAGACTTCCTATTGCCTCCAGCACCGCCTGCCGCCCCCTAAACACCACTCCCCCCCGACCCCACCCTGAAGTGATGGCAAGAGAGCATCTCAAAGTGCGATCCAGGCAGGCTGAGTTGAAGTCATATGATTACTCCAAGCCTCGAAGCTGGCTGGGCTGCCTGTGAGCGAGCCAAACCCTCATACCAAGACCAGCGCCTGGGCCACCCAATGGAGTGCTCTGAGTATACAGCCACATCAGCCCTCCCCACCTCACCCGCCCAAGGGCCCTAGCCCAGGTGGCCTGGAGGAGCAACTGGGCAACAGCCTGCTTTGCTCTCCAGCCTACAGCCCACTGCGGCCTTGCTACACAGAGTGGCCCAGGCTCACAGGATAAAATGCAGACTGCCCTGGCCCCCACAAGACCTGTAAGACAGGGCCCCCCACTTCCCTACCTCACTCCTCTCTACCTCCCTCCCCTTCACTTCTGCACTTCAGCCTCCTGTCACCTTCCTGCCCATTCCACGCACCTGGCTGCTTCTCACTGGGAGCATCTTCTGCCTAAATGCTTGCTGCGTTCCCTGCTTTGTCTGCATATCTGCAGGTCTCCGCTATGGGGTCTCACACAACCCAGTGTTTTCTGTCATACTTTTAAATGTAATCGAAAGTTAATTGCATAATTTCTGGGCTTCTAACTAGTATGACTGGAGGATCTTTATTTCTTACAAGAATGCACACAAGAAGCTGCTGAGGACTACCAAACTTAGGCTTGATTTGGGCCACTTCCCTTCTTAGAAGGTTCTGGAGCTTCCTCTTGGTTTTTGGTGGGCTTGTCAGCTCCTTTCTCACTAGGAGGGACAAAGAGAAGATGGATAAGGGTGAAGAAATCCTTAACGAAATGTTTAAGAGGAAAATCCCTCAACAGACATATTTGTAAGCATGTCATGGCAGGACTGGGGAGAACTCTGGTCTGTGATGTCTGGAACAGAACTGTCTCTGAAGTACGCCTGTATATATTTTAGATTTTTTTGGTTATGGTAAAATTCACATAACGTTAACCATTTAAAAGTGTGAGCCAATTATATTGGGTGTACCAACTGCTATCAGGTGACTGTGAAGATGCCGTCCAGTTGTCAGTAGTGACCTGGAAGAAATACACAAGACTCTCTCTCTCGCACACACACCTCATCTGCTTTCTCACTTATGTTTTCCCCTGTGCAATGCAATTACATACCACACTTGTGAGCACGTGTACTTTTCTTCACTAAAGCATTTACTATAGCATCCTTAACACAAATGTGTGTCCTGGTTAAAGAAGCCAGGTATTCAGGGAAGGAGGAAAATCTTAAGCTTTGGTAGAACTCGTGAAGACGTGAGAGACAGAAGACACCCAGAGAGCAAAGGAAACAGAGGGACCCCCGAGGGCTTCATCAGAGACCACACTGAAGAACACAAAGAAAGGAGAACGGAACTCATGGGGCCCATCATTTGCTTTACAGGAGATTAGAAGCATGTGCCATGGATGAAGAAAAGGCTATAATGCTGAGAGCAGCAGAAAAACAAATTTGTGGCATTTTTTTCTTATTTGGAATCACACAAATAGCTTTTTTTTGTTGTTAAGAAAAGAGGACCCTGGCAAGACATCAAAAGCTGGGTTTCTATTTTAAGCCAGTGCAGAAGGAATAACAAGACAATGAGTCACAGCCATCCACCTCTGTTGTTGTGATACTTCATCCTAAGAATGTCCTTCCTTCCGTCCTGTTAACTCAAAGGCATGGGGCTACATCATACTCAAACCCATCATGAAACTTCATGTGTTTATATTTTAAAAATTGAGACATAGAGCTATTTATACTGTAGCATTATTTTAATTGGGCTTTCCTGGTGGCTCAGACAGTAAACAATCTGCCTGCAATGCAGGAGACCTGGGTTCAATCCCTGGGTTGGGAATATTCCCTGGAGAAGGGAATGGCAACCCACTCCAGTATTCTTGCCTGGAGAATCCCACGGACAGAGGAGCCTGGTGGGCTACAGTCCATGGGGTTGTAAAGAGTTGGACATGACTGAGGGAATGACTAAAATACACACATTACTTTAATTAGGAATTTAAAGCATTTAAAATGCTAGAAAATTTTAGTGTATTATTAATGTTAAAAAATGTGTTACTTTAGAAGGCTTTGGGTATTCTGTTCTGAACCTATTTCCCTCACTAGGCTGTTACTTTCATGGGGCTAAAATTCCATAAAGAATTGACATTTTAATTTATTTATTTTGCTTTTATTTTTAAATTTATTTTTTAATTGGAGGCAAATAGCTTTACAATATTGTGATGGTTTCTGCCATATAACATTGCAAATCAGCTGTAATATACATATATCACCTCCTTCCCTCCCCCCAACCCTCTAGGTCATCACAGAGTGCCAGGGTGGTCTCCCTGTGTTATATGACAACTTCTCACCAGTCATCTATTTTACAGATGATGGTGCATATGTGTCCATGCTGCTTTCTCCATTTGTTCCACTCTGTCATCCCCACTGTGTCCGTAAGTCTGTTCTCTATATCTGCATATCCATTCCTTCTCTGCAAATAGATTCACTGATACCATTTTCTTAGATTCCATATATATGTGTTAATACATGATATTTGTTTTTCTCTTCCTGACTTACTTCATTCTGTATAACAGGCTCTAGAACTCACCAGAACTGACTCAAATCCATTCTTTTTTATAGTTGAATAATAGTCCATGGTATATATGTTCCACAGCTTCCTTCTCCATTCATCTGTCAATGAATATCTATGTTGCTTCCATGTCCTAGCTACTGTAAATAGTGCTGTAACGAATACATGTGTCTTTTTCAATTATGGTTTTCTCAGGGTCTATGCCCTGTAGTGGGATTGCTGGGTCGTATGGTAGTTTTTTATTCCTAGTTTTCTAAAGAATCTCCATACTGTTCTCCATAGTGGCTGTATCAGTTTTTATATTCCCACCAACAGTGCAAGAGAGTTCCCTTTCTCTATATCCTCACTACCATTTATTGTTCGGAGATTTTTGGGTGATGACCATTCTGACTGGTGTGAGGTGATACCACGTTGTAGTTTTGTTTTGCATTTCTCTAATAACTAGTGATGTTGAGCATCTTTTCATGTGTTTATTGTCCATCTGTATGTCTTCTTTGGAGAAATGTTTAGGTCTTCTGCCCATTTTTTGACTGGGCTGTTTTTCAGATATTGAGCTGTATGAGCTGCTTATTTATTTTGGAGATTAATCCTTTGTCAGTTTGATTTGTAATTATTTTCTCCCATTCTGAGGGTTGTCTTTTAACCCTTGTTTATTTCTTCATTTGCTGTGCAAAAGGTTTTAAGTTTAATTAGGTCTCATTTATTTATTTATTTTTGTTTTTATTTCCATTACTCTAGGAGTAGGGTCAAAGAGGATCTAGCTGTGATTTATGTTAAAGAGTGTACTGCCTATGTTTTCCTCTAAGAGGTTTATAGTTTCTGGTGTTACATTTAAGTCTTTAATTCATTTTGAATTTATTTTCGTGTATGGTGTTAGGAAGTATTCTTGTTTCATTCTTTTACAGGTGGCTGTCCAGTTTTTCCAGCACCACTAACTGAAGAGGCAGTCTTTTCTCCATTATATATTTTTGCCTCCTTTGTCAGAGATAAGGTGCCCATAGGTGCAGGGGTTTATCTCTGAGCTTTCTGTCTTGTTCCATTGGTCTATATTTTTGTTTTTTGTGCCAACACCATACTCTCTTGGCGACTGTAGCTTTGTAATATAGTCTGAAATCAGGAAGGTTGATTTCTCCAGCTCCATTTTTCTTTCTCAAGATTGCATTGGCTGTTTAGGGTCTTTTCTGTTTCCATATAAACTGTGATTTTTTTTTGTTTTAGTTCTATGAAAAATGCCATTGGTAGTTTGATAGGGATTGCACTGAATCTGTAGATTGCTTTGGGAAGTATAGTCATTTTCACAATATTGATTCTTCCAATCCAAGAACATGGTATATCTCTCCATCTGTTTGTATTGCTTTTGATTTCTTTCATCAGTGGCTTACAGTTTTCTGCATACAGGTCTTTTGTCTCTTTAGGTAGATTTATCCCTAGGTATTTTATTCTTTTTGTTGAAATGGTGAATGGGATTGTTTCCTTAATTTCTCTTTCTGAGTTTTCATTGTTAGTGTATAGGAATGCAAGGGATTTCTGTGCACAAATTTTATATCCTGTGACTTTACTATATTCATTGATTAGCCTGAGAAATTTTCTGGTGGCATCTTTAGGGTTTTCTATGTATAATATCATGTCATCTGCAAACAGTGGGTTTTGCTTCTTCTTTTCCAATCTGGATTCCTTTTATTTCTTTTTCTTCTTTGATTGCTGTGACTAGGACTTTCAAAACTATGTTGAATAATAGTAGTGAGAATGGGCACCCTTGTCTTCTTCCTGATCTTACAGGAAATGCTTCAGTTTTTCACCACTGAAAATAATGTTTGCTGTATGTTTATTA
Organism: Bos indicus x Bos taurus; assembly: GCF_003369695.1. NCBI lineage: Eukaryota > Metazoa > Chordata > Mammalia > Artiodactyla > Bovidae > Bos > Bos indicus x Bos taurus. The sequence goes on along the minus strand of NC_040086.1, from coordinate 67,194,846 downwards.
TGTTGAGATACATTCCCTCTATGAGTTTTTTTTTCTGTATCATAAATGGCTGTTGTATTTTTGAAGTGACATTTTTAGAAACACCCTTCAAGTTATGGGAGAAATAATGGTACTTAGAGAACTTTTGATGTATCTGCTACTTAACCATTGTTAATTTTGTAAAGAGGACAGGAAGGACAAATGACAGGGCCTGACTTTCTCAACTGGTTTTTGGTCTTTTGTGCTTTCTATGCATAGTAAAACACCAAGGAATCTGAGTAATAATATTTCTTGAGTTTTGGGTAATTTTCAATTGTGAACTCATGTGCAGTTTGCATTTACCTATGGGAGTCTTATGAAGACTCAGCTAAGGGATCAGCCTGCCAGAGGGGATTCAAGTTTCATTTTGCAGATTCCTAAGTACTTCTAAACTGTGAATCCCTTTCTCTTAGTTTGTAATTTATAGAACCCAAAGTAATATATATTTGAACTCTAAAACTGAGAGGTTGTTGTTCTGAATTTTTAGGGACACACACATACACACATTAAACTCATAGCCCATCCTTTTACTCAAAGTCTCAACTGTAGGCAGAAGATTCAGTCCTACTGTCAAACTTTTATGGACTTATGTAAAGTTATGAAACCAAATGTCTAGGTTATTGAGATTAGAAAATCACCACTGCTTTAGGGTCAGCTAAGCACCTAATTTCCAGAACTTTCTTTGTTTTGTCCCTGGAAATGTCTGTTTTCTTGTGATCCTGGTTATGCACTTAAAACAAACTTTTATACATTTTTTCCAGGAATTTTTTGTTTTTATTTTTCTGTGAGGTCTAGTGTATCACCAGCTGGGAGTAATCGATTTTTTTGCAAATGATTACCTCCTGCATGCTCAGAAGGCATGCTAAGTTGCTTCAGTCATGTCTGACTCTGTTCAACCCTATGGACTGTAGCCTGCCAGGCTCCTCTATCCATGGGATTCTCCAGGCTAGAATACTGGAGTGGGTTGCCATTTCCTTCTCCAGGGGATCTTCCCAAACCAGGGATCGAATCCGTTTCTCTTACATCTCCTGCATTGGCAGGTAGGTTCTTTATCACTAGCACCACCTCAGAAGGGTTAACTCAAATAAATGTATTTAGATGCTTAAAGTCATTTGGAGCTTTTGATTCAAAACATGGCATATTATGGGACTTCTGGACTGATACCTTAATTCCAACTCTTTTGCTACCTCCCTGGCCCTACAGCTCAGTTAGTATAGAATTCGCCTACAATGCATGAGGCCCTGGTTCGATTCCTGGGTTGGGAAGATCTGCTAGAGAAGGGAGAGGCTACCCACTCCAGTATTCTTGGGCTTCCCTTGTGGCTCAGCTGGTAAAGTATCCACCTGCAATGTGGGAGACCTGGGTTCGATCCTTGGGTTGGGAAGATCCCCTGGAGAAGGAAAAGGCTTTCCCACTGCAGTATTCTGGCCTGGGGAATGCCATGGACTGTATAGTCCATAGGTCGCAAAGAGTCGGACACAACTGAGCGACTTTCAGTTTCACTGACCTCATAGGTTCTGTGTGAGGAGAAGCCATCAGAAGAGAGCTGTGTATAGAAGAAATGCCAATGAGATCTGAAAAGCCATATAACAAAAGGCTTTAGTCTCATGGATGGAAGGAGATGCTTGCTCTTTTACTTTTACAATCTAGACTTCAATTCTGATTCCTTAACCTTATAATAAATATCTTTCTAATTAAAATCAAGAAACCAAGGGAAACTAGGCAATGCAATGTGGAGAATGTCCAGCAAGTATGAGATATTAGCTGATGACAGATAAATGAATCTTACTATACAAACAGTATAAATGTAATAGAAACCTCACAGCTGATTAAAGCTGGCCAAGTACTGCTTGAATTCAATAAATTTACACTGTAAAAGTTTAGTAAAGGCTACTGCCAAGGGTGTTGATCTAGAATGTAGTACAAGACATTTTCAAAGAAATGAGCTCAACTTTTTTTGTCTTTTGCATTTGGAACTCAAATTCCAAATAATTCTTGGCCTTTCATCATATCTCCCTTAAGACTGGAATTATTTCAAAGGCAAAACTCATCCATAACTCAAGAGAAAATGGTGGCAAGAATTTTAACATCAGTTGATAAGGCCCAAATGATTTACATGGTAATTCAAAAAAATGGCTATGCATAGTCTCCAGTAGACAATGTGCCAGGCACTGCAAAACTGAGACAGTTTTAAAAAAATCCATGAATTCAGATTCCCTGAAGCTTGGAGGAGCATCTTGTCTGCCTTGGTTATGAGCAAGGTGATTCCAGCCACGGGGAGTGGCTGTGGATCTCATCAGGACACACACTGAGCAAGGATGGGGGGTGATGTTCACAGCATGTTTGAGCTTGTTGGTGTTGACGTACCCTTCGAGAAGGGAAGGAATGGGGCCGTTCTTAGGAACCCAGGAATATGACATTCAGCATTCTCTGGGATTATGTTTCCCAAACAGTCTTTGGCAGAATGGTAGTGCCCTTCCAGACATCAGTATGTCTATGGGTGTTTGGGAACGAATAGTGTGCCAGGTGCTGGTATGTTAATGGGTGGGGATAGGACTAGGCCAAGGGGAAGGGGCTCCAGGATCAAAAGAAGCTTAGGTGGACGTTGTTTAGAAATGTTGCCACTGACTACTTGCATCATATTTTGATGTATAACCAGATTTGAGGATCACAGGCCAGGACATGTTGAAGGGGAGGAGTAGATTCACTTATACTAGGTGAGAATAAAAGGAAGCAACCTTAGAGCCAATAAGGTTCCAATTTTCTAATTTTTCACATGAGGAAATGAATTTAAAAGATTTTCCTTTAACTGATGGACGATGATCTCATATTGGAATCCTGTTGTCTTTAATGACGGCTCGTTTCTTCCCAGCTCACTCGGGGGCATAAGGATGGTGGTGGGTGGGTTCCCAAGCAAGTGTCAAGACCAGCCCTGCAGGGATGAGGGAAGCCATGAAGGCAAGGTGGAGATGACAACAGACTGGGCGTCTGGGGCTTGCGGTGCAGGGCAGGCCACGGCAGAGCTCTGTGTAATCTTGCAAGCTTCAGAGCAAGGCGTGTTCAGATGGGAGTGGGTGGAGGCTGGAAAGGGGTCCAGAAAGCACGATGAATCTAGGCCTAAAATGCCTGGCTAAGGAGCTGCTTGTACTTGTTAGGTTTCTATTAAATAAACTTCAGTAAATCCCTTTGGTGATGTGAGGTTTGGTTGTCTGGCCCTTAAAATTAAATATTATGCTTAAAGGTGTGGAGGGCAATATTTGAAGGCTTTATTTTTATTTCAATTTAAGGCATATCAATTTCCTGATTAGTTTTCATCCCTTGGAATTTGTCACTGGTGATGACAAAGGGGCTTATTTGTTGAGCTACCCTGGAAATTCAATAAGGGAATTAAACATGATCCTTTACATAATTCTTTAAAAACTGTTCATAAAATACCTACAAGGCCGTTAAAAACAAAGCAAAGCAAAAGGGAACTGACTTTTGTTTATATGGAGAGAAATTCTCAATACAAGCACATAATCCTTTCCCAACAAACTGAATAAAAATATTTGCTATTATTTGAATAGAAATATAGCAATTTGATTTCACCTAAATAGTGTGGTTTAATTAGCTGGGTTGCAGAAGAATTGCGACTCTCTAGCAGGATCTCTTTGAAGTAGGAAATGGCAACCCACTCTGGTATTCTTGTCTGGAGAGTTCCATGGACAGAGGAGCCTGGTGGGCTACAGTTCATGGGGTTGCAAGGAGTTGGACACAACTGAGCGACTGAGCCCAGCACAGCAGGATCTCTTACTTTCTTTCTAGTTGTGGAAAAAAAATGCACAACCTACTCTTGACCATTTTAAAGTGTACAGTTCAGTAGTGTTAAGTATATTCCCGTTGTTAGGCAACCAAGCTCCAGAACTTTCTCATCTGGCAAAATACAGCAGGATCTTTTGTCTCAGGGCTCCTGATCCCATTTACCTTCCAATAAAATGGGCACATTTCTATGATTATATTTAAGAAGCAGATATAAATGTGCTTTGTTACGCAATGTTTGATACATATAAAACCATGTGTTAACAGACATGTAATTTATGAAACCTAATAATAATGATGCAAACACTCATGAGACTACCATGTCCTACAGTTCCACTGTTTGTGAGCTCCTTGCATATCCCCAAGATGATTTAGCTTTTTAGTTTACTTTGGAAAACATAATGAATTACATGCCAGGCACTGTACTCCTTTGTAGGATGATTTTCTGTGACTAGTTTCTCCCTCCCCTGGAGGGGTTCATTGTATAGTGACAGGAACATATATATGAATGAATCGCTGTGTTAGAATGAAACAGTTCTCTAGTCCAGTGGTACCCAATCTTTTTGGCACCAGGGACAGGTTTCATGAAAGACAATTTTTCCAAGGATGGTGAAGTCGGAGGGATGGTTTTGTGATGATTCAAGCTCATCATATTGAGGGTTCATGCTCCTATGGGAATCCAGTGCGGCCACTGATCTGACAGGAGGCTGAGCTCAGGTGGTAATGTGAGCAACAGGGAGCGGCTGAAAATATAGACGAAGCTTTCCTCACTGGCCTGCCTGCTGCTCACCTCCTGCTGTGCAGCCCTGCTTCTAATAGGCCATTGACCAGTGCTGGTCTGAGGGTTAGGGACCCCTGCTTTAACAGATGTGTGAAAAAAGTGCTATGAAAACCAAGGAAAGTTGAAGCTAATTCTCCCAGGTGGGAGAAAGGAAAACTAGTTAGATGGAGTAATCATGAGCAGGACTTCAAAGAGGAATTGTAGACAGAATAGATAAAGACTATGAGAATATTTCAGCAGATGGAAGCAACAGAAAGAGATCAATAATAACTACATGGTATGTTCAAGGAGCCCCAAAGAACAGAGCGAGCCTGGAGACCGCTCTCCTTCCATTTGGCTACTCAAAGAACTTTGAGATTTATAAGTAACAGTCTTGAACTGGGCACGGTTAATGTCTGCGGAACTACACTCCTGGCTGCCAACAGCTTATGTCCACAGGGGAAGATTGACAAGTAAACAATCAGTAACAACAGCATGGTTGGTGCCATGAAGAAGCCCTCATGGGGTGTTTAGGGGGTCCATGCACACACAGGGAGAAGGGTAGGAGGTGAGGCTGGAGAAGGGGGTTGTGGCCAGACTGGGAAGGGTCTACACATGCCAAGTCAAGGAATTTGAAGTCTATTTTAGAGAACTTGAACAGTCATGAGGATTGGGGGCACGGAAGGGAGTGGGATCATGAACTGTTTCCTTGATTTTTTTTTTTAAAGGAAAAAACCTAGTGACGGTAGACTAAAAGAGCAGTTAGAAAGTTACTGCAATAGTTCAGGTGGGCGATGCAGAACCTTAGACTAGGGCAATGACATCCATCTATTCACTCGTTCATTCATTCCAAACTATTTGTTAGCAACTCCTGAGTTCTAGGTAATATACTTGGGCTAGGGTAGAGGATGTGGACAGAAGTGCCAGATGAGACGGGGTGTGAGAGAAGAGGATGCTCTATACACAGTTCCGAAGTGAGAGAAGACAAGAAGAGAGAGAGAAGACATTGGCAATCACTCTGCTATCTCTAGTTTGGGCAGCTCCGAGGATGATGACATATCCATTGATGGAGACCAGTTCTGGCATCAACAAGTTTAACTGGGACATGTTGTGAGGGTGGGTAGAGATACCCATGTTTGAGAAATCCACTTGGTCCTGATACTATAGACCTGATCTTTTGAAGCCAAGGCCAGAGATGGGTGGCCACACTGAGGAGTCACTAACATATCCGTTGTAGCCGAAGTCATGAGCATTGGTGATATTGCCAGAGACAATGTGTAGAGAAGGCTGAAGACAATCTCAAAGAACAAGAGGTGAGCAGCAGCAGAAGGAGACAGAAGAGTCAGCAGCAGCCGGCAGGGGAGAGAGTTGAAAGGAGAGAGTGCCCACTGCTGGAAGAACTAGAGTAGGAAGAGAAATGAGCACTCCTGGCTGGGAGTTCAGGCTTGCAAGGGATGGACTAGAGAAACAATGGTGATGGAGCCCAGGATGCAGCAGGCTGAAGAGTGAATGGAAGAACAGTCTGCCCTGCAGAGAAGTTTTCAGATGAAAGAGAGGGAGAAGGAATAGGGCAACGTGAAGGAGGAATAAGCTATGACACATTTGTTAAGGTTGAAGGAGGCCAGCAGGCAGCGGGGAGGAAGATGGTGGAAAGGATGAAGATACCATAGGCAGAGGTGGGTGGGAGAGAACAGGATGAAAGACATGAGTGGAAGGAGAGGGAGAGGGGCCAGTCTGCATCTGGGGAAGGGAGGGATGTTGGAGAAGGATGCACACAAGTCTGTTTGAAGTGGAAGGTTTCTCACAGGATGGTTTCCATCTTCTCACTGAGACAGAAGAGCAGGTTGTCTGCTGAGAGTGAAAGGGCCCGAAGTAGCATAGACATCTCCAGGAGAAGGAGAACAGTCTGGGAGAGACACTGTGAGAGTGAAATTGGGGCTCCATACGAATGAGGTCAGAGTGTGCTAAGCAATTCAAAGGACTGGTAAATGTGCTCTGGCTTCATCAGTGTGCTCGGGCTTCATCAGTGTGCTCGGGCGATTATTTTCTGAAGGGATCAGCATCTTGGGAGCAGGAGAGAAGACTTAGAATTGCTCTGTTCAGGTGCAGGAAGGGGCCAGGGCAGGTGGAGAAGGAGTTACGGAATCAAGGGTGTTCCTGAGAGTGGCAACATGGGATCAGTAGGTTAAGAGACCATGCAAGATTTTATTCTATCCCCAGATTTTTGATTTGGAGGAGTCAAGTCCCCACTACTAATCAGGGATCTATCAGTGTCTGGTGACCTGCTGAAATTTAGGCCGGAGGTGATGGCCTTTCCCTGTGTACATGAAGCTACCACCCTAGCTGGACTGCAGGCTCTTGTTAGGGTGCTGCCTCTTGGCTGGGACGATGGTAGACACCCAGGGTTACCTATACTTTCTTCATCTATATTAGATGATATTTATTGCTAATACCACTGATTTATTGTTGACTTTTTCACTCTTACAATATATTTCAACCCTTTTCTCATGATCATCTTCTTATTTAGATTTCTTGGTCTTCCTTTTTTTAAAGTTCAATTGAGAAAGTTCAATAATATTGGACCAACTAATAAGCAGATAGAATGGCCATTGCATGACTTTAAGGGTTCTGGCAATGTCCCTTGTGGAACTGAGGCAAGTCTCTATTTACTTATCTATTTTGGGGTAAAATATTGGCTTCTGAATTCCCTTTCTGCAATGGCAAATAAACCCAGGCTACATAGTCCAGTGACTCTCTCCCTTTCAATGGGAAAGTTTTTCGTGCCAGTGAATAAAGGTAGGAATCTTAGAAATCAAAGGTTTACCTGGGGATATTGAGGTCCTTGCTGGGAAACACTAAAAGGTTTTGATTCAGGGTCTGGAAAAATTCTCTCTCCATTGGTCACCACTGATAGACTATTCTCTGCTATTTGGGCAAGAAGTTAACCCAGGTTTCATCTAGGCAGAAGATAAGAGCCAGATGGGAGTAAGGTCCTTTCAGAAAGGCAAAATGCAATGAGTAGCACCAGTCACTCTCACCCTTCAGATTTCTGCTTCCAGATGGGGCCAGCAAGAAGCAAGAGGATGCTGAGTTCTGCAGAGGGCCAGCTTGTAGTAACCAATACGCTTGCTCTGGTCATCCTGGTCATTACTTTTAAAATGTTCATTATGATGAGTAAAGAGTGATCTAATTGCCTGCCCCCCTACCTCTGCCACCCTCCAGTACTTTGTGGACCATCTCCATTCCCAGTTCATATCCAGCCACTAAAGGGTTAATGTTTGGCTCAGTTGCGATGGGGGGCCTTGCGGGTTGTTAAATACTTTAAATATCATTCCTGGAGAGAATTGTGTAGAAGACAGAGGAAGGACACAGCAGAGAATCCTCATGGGCTCCTCACGTTACAGACCCTTTCTGCTCTCTGGTTATTTTCCATCATTGAGATGTGGCTTGGTACCAGGTCACTGAGGCATTCCTCACACTCGAGGCAGGGTAGAGAGAAGGACAGAGGAAGGTTTCAGGACCATCAGTTACAAGGATGCCCTCTGTCAGTCCCAGACTTGGAGAGGGATGCTGTCAAACAAGGGAGAGAAACTTCCTGCATTCTGCCTCTTAGGGAGGCAGGAGATGATGTTTGCCCTCCTTCCTGTGTACTCCCTTCAGAAAACACATGACTTTATCCTATCCCCCTCAGAACATCACCATTCATGAAGGAAGCCAGTGATCAAGAAGCAATTTTGGGGGTACACCAAGTGTCAGCCCCAGCCAGCTTTCAGAAATAGCTGTGAGGGCAGTTTCTATAGACCTCATAAACAGGGAAATCAATCTCTAAGATTTTCCCCTTGCAAAGAAATCCTTCAGGACTTACAAAATCAGACCGCATTAAGACTTTTGGCTGTCTTCCAAAGCAACATAGGCTTAACCAGATAGAATCGTTGAAAAATATTTTGAGTATTGCAAAACAACCTGGCCTTATGTAATCCTGCTCCCAGTAATGAAAGGCGTTAATTAAGAGACATTTTCCTGGAAAATAAAACCACAATAACATATCATCTCATGCCTGTTAGGATGGTTATCATCAAAAAGACAATAACAAGTGTTGGTGGAACTCCTTAGACACCATTCATGGGAACATAAACTGGTATAGCCACAGTGGAAAAGAGTACGGAGGTTCCTCAAAAAATTAGAAATAGAACTACCATGACCCAGCAATTCCACTTTTAGGAAACAAAATTACTATCCCAAAGAAGTACCAGCAGCCTCCTGTTCATTACAACCTTACTTGTAATAGCCAAGAGGTGGAAACAACCTATGAAGGATGAATGGATGAAGAAGATGTGATATGCACATACAGCGAAATACCATCCAGCCATAAAAGAGAAGGAAATCCTTCCATTTGCGACAACATGGATGGACTTTGAGGACATTACGCTAAGTGAAGTAAGTCGGGCAGAGCAAGACAAATACTGTATGATCTCACATGTGGAATTTAGAAGAACCAAATTCACAAAAGCAGATCATATTTGTGGTTGCCAGAGGCAGGGGTTCGGGTACAGGTTTGAGGGTAGAGGAACTGAGTGAATGTACAAATTTGCAGCTAGTTCTAAGATAAATAAGCTCTGGAGCTGTAATGTAAGACACGATGTCTACAGTTTAGACTACTGTACTGTCCATTTAACAGTTGCTAAGAAAGCAGTCCTTGGGCTTCCCTGGTGGCTCAGTGGTAAAGAATTCATACGCCAGTGCAGGAGAACATGGGATTGATCCTTGGGTTGGGAAGATCCCCTGGATGAAGGACATGGCAACCCACTCCAGTATCCTTGCCTGGGAAATCCTATGGACAGAGAGGCCTGGTGGGCTATAGTCCCTGGGGTCACTAAAGAGTCGGACATGACTTAGTGGCTAAACACCACCACCACTACCAAGACAGTAGTTCTTAAAAGTTCTTATCACGAAGGAAAAAGTGTGTGACTATGTGGGGTAATGGATGTTTGTTGTGGTAAACTTTGTGCAATCATGTATCAAATCATTAAGTTGTATACTATAAACTTATAAAATATTATATGTCAATTATTTCTCAATAAAACTGGAAAAAAGAGACATTTCTCACCAATATAAATTGAATGCCATATGGTACAGCTATGTATTCTTATTATAGTAACTATTTTAAAATAATAATATTAATTATTGTTATTAAAAATAATACAAGGAACTGCTTCAAGCAGTATATATACACATATACATATATATCTATACATATATAGATATACATATTTATGATCCTTTAATTTTCACTATCTACCTATGAGGTCAGAGCTCTCATTGTCCTCAGTATACAACTGAGGAAACTGGGGGACAGAGTGGTTAAGTAACTTGCTCAAGATCACACAGCAAGTAAGTCATAGAGTACTGCTTGGCTGTTTTATTGTTTCTAGCTGCCCTCACTCAGAGGTAACAGTTTTTAACAATTAAGGGGACTCAGTGAACAAAGGTGATGCCTACTATAACAGAAGCCCTGGTGTTCACTCTGGGCTGCCACCAATACCACCACCAGCCACCCCTTCTTTAAGAGCCCCTCCAGAATTCCAGACTTGGAAATGTGTATATTTCTGAATCACCATACAGAGCACTCTGGCTGGCTCTTTTTTTTTTTTTTTTAATCTTCAAAATAAAATGGTTGTGCAGCCTTAAGTATTTAAACGTTTAACTTTTGAGGCCGCCGTGGCCGAGACAGTTTAAAATCTTGGTGAAATCACTCCAGCCTGGATTACACTAATTGATCCAAGATTTGCACCTGTCTGGAGTCCCTCTCCACTACACATTCTTGTCTGCTAAAAGTCATCTTTTCCCGTCTACACCAGAGGCTTCTGTTGGTGCAAAGGCTTTACTTTCCAGAAATCCTTGCCACATGGATCCATATCCTGGCTGAATTTCTTGTTTCATTCATTTCCCATCTCCTTTAGATGTCCTTTGAAGATATTTCCTCCTTCAGGTCAAGTCTAGTACTCTATGAGTCTTTGGTTTCTGTTCTTCACACAGAAATAAAAAAAACAAAACAAACAAACAAAAAAACACCCCTTTTTTTTTTTTTTTTTTGCTGTACTGAGCAGCATGTGGAACCTTAGTTCCTTGGCCAGGGATTGAACCTGTGCCCCCTGCAGTAGAAGTACAGTGTTAACCACTGGAACTGGTACCAGGGTATTTCCACACATAGATTTTAGGAGCTTTGTGCTGTATGCTTAAATGCTGGCATTCCAGAGATAACGTGAAGACAAACTGGCTTGGAGAGTCTCATCATCTGTTTTCCCCTCCGGGGCTGGCCATAGAAGGACTGAAATCCAGGGAATGAAAGATGCTGCAGCAGCAGAGCAGCGCTGATTCAAACCTACCTGGCTTTACAGTGCATGCTCTGACTGGCAAGAAGGCAGGGCGTGTGCTAGAACTAGACCCGTGAGACCTAATGTTTTTCTTCATTTGAATATTACGTTGTTTGGGCTTTTCCTTTTGTTTGGGTCTCTGGGCCAGGGAATGGAAACTGACTGTTGCTGTTGTTTAGTCGGTAAATCCTGTCCGACTCTTTTGTGACCCCATGGACTGTAGCCCGCCAGGCTCCTCTGTCCATAGAATTTCCTAGGCAAGAATACTAGAGTGGATTACCATGCCCTCCTCCAGGGGATCTTCCTGACTCAGGGATCGAACCCATGTCTCTTATGTCTCCTGCATTGACAGTTGGGTTCTATACCACTAGCGCCACCTGGGAAGCCCAGTTGCATGCTATAAAAGGTAGGTGCCACTCTGTATTGTTAAAAATAGGGGCCTAAGTCACTTTCCGGAGAAGGCAATGGCACCCCACTCAAGTACTCTTGCTTGGGAAATCCCATGGATGGAGAAGCCTGGTAGGCTGCAGTCCGTGGGGTCGCTAAGAGTCGGACACGACTGAGCGATTTCACTTTAGTTTTCACTTTCATGCGTTGGAGAAGGAAATGGCAACCCACTCCAGTGTTCTTGCCTGGAGAATCCCAGGGACGGGGGAGCCTGGTGGGCTTCCATCTATGGGATTGCACAGAGTAGGACTCGACTGACGCGACTTGGCAGCAGCAGCAAGTCACTTTCTCGGATGAGCTGAAAAAGTTGCTAAGACCAAGTTGGCTTTGGAAGAGTATCAGTTGGTGCAACTCCACAAATATGTGTGCGTATGTGTGTGCACACATGCACATGTACCAAACACACACACATTCATGTGCATTGGTTACATATCATCATTTACAGTATTCTACTAATCCTTCCTAGGCACTGGGCCCAGAGTAAGCTCTCCAGCTGTTCTACCCAAATGGCATGTCCACAGGCAAACTCACTCCCTAACACATTTGAACTCCTAATGACTCAGTTTTATTGACTGTGTTAGAGTTTGCCAATTTTGTATTAATTGTACAAAAAAATGCTAGATTTATACTGAACTATTCACACATTTTCCCGTCGCCCTTTCCTTGCTCGTGGTGCTGTTAACTTTGTGTCACTCTTCGCTTTGAGTGGCCAGAGGCCCAGGGTCAGGGGAGGGGGCTGTGTCACTTACCACAGTGCAGCAGAGGGGCCAGAACCACCAGAGGAGCGCCAGGGCCAGGAGTAGGAACAGGATCAGCAGGGCGATCGCCAGGATGGAGCCATCGGACTGTGGGGCCGAGAGAGAGGGTGGTCAGCAGTGGGACTGGCTGTGTGTGCAACCAGCACGGAGCTTGGGTGGGGCAAGGCAACACCTGTGGTCCCCCCACCCCACACTCCCATCCTCAGTATGCAGATTTAAGGCCTGGAGAAGAGCACGGCTCGCTAAGCAAATGGCTGAGACTCTGTCCAGCATTTTGGGCAACACACTCTATGTAGCCAATTCTCATGAGAAATGGATTCCTCTTTTCAGCGAGGCCCTGTTCTTCTCTTTGAACAACATCCCGAAGGACCAATCCTGCAAGAGACAGAGCAGATGGCCGCTTATGCATCTGGGCGCTGAGAAGGCCCGCCACACCGTGCCTGCCTGCGGACCATCACCCTCTGCACGGTGACAGTTTCCTGCTCCCTGGATCTGCTGCTCCTGTCACCACCTGGGCTGGACTCAGGACAGTTCTTAGGACTCAGTCTGCTCCCCTGAACTCGTTTCTCATATGTGCATGTAACAGATTCATGAGCAAAGACTAGAGCCCACAGATAGGATGTGATAAAGGGCAAAGGGATTCCAGGGTATGGAGGGTAAAGCAGCTGCTGCTAACCCTGGGAGGAGAGGGGTGTGGTGGCTGAGTCAATGCTGCTGTCAGATCCAGTGAGACAAGTAGCCAAGACAAATTATGCCCACTTCCAAACATGCCTAGGCTGGTCCCCAAAATGACAGTTGCCGTGGCCTGAGATGGTTAACTTTTAGCAGCAGAGATCTCATTGACTGGGTGTCACTATTCTGAGGCTGCTGGTTCAAAGAGGCAGATTTAAGTGCCCTCCATCTCCCTTCCTTCCCAGCTACTGGGAATGCAAGGGGGCACAATGTTTGGAGCTAAGGGTTAGAGGCAAGTTGACACAGTTATTAACTGTCATGGGTACCCCTTCTGAATACAGCTGGCACTTCTACTTTTAGCACCTCCCTGGGAAAATCAGGTATGTTTGCACAGATAATGATGATGATGATAAAGGAAAGCAACCTAAATGTTTAACAAAGGATGACTAATAATACATCATAGAACCACCATGCAGTCAGTTACTCTGTAGACATTATGTTTGCAAATATCTAAATGACCCAAGAAAACAGCCCTGATATAAAGAGTGGACTTATGTATATGTGTCAAGAGTGAGAGAGACTGAGGGATATTTACTAAAATATTAATGGTGGTTTTGCGGGTAGTGGGTTAATGGTAATTTAAAAAAAATCTATCTTTTTTTCCCTCTTTAACATTGCATAATAAGAAAATAAACTCCTGAAGTTGTATTTTAAAAATCTGCACTTGGAAAAAAAAAAAATCTGCACTTGGGGAACCTTGCTTTGGTGTGAGCGCTCACATGACCCTGGGGCTCTCACCCTGGGTTGGTGGACCTGTGGGGTACACAGACGGGCTCAGCTGGATGGAAGGTGTCACCCTCCCAAAATGACACTCATGAACTTTAGGGCACACAACTTCACGGGAAGCTGTTCACAGTGTGACCAGGTTCTCAAAGCTGCTCCCTCCCACCCATTTCCAGAGCCGGGAGGCTGGGTGGCCTGTTGGAGGTTACACAGTAGGTTAATGACAGAGCTGGGGTGTGACTCACTCTTACTCTGAGTGCTCATCAGGGACTACTGGAAGCTGTTCAAAGGCGTCTCTTACTCTGTGGAACGTCTTTGACCCAAAAGCCAGGGAACTAAACATTTGACTCCCACCAAGCCAAGGCTTGGGAATGCCCTATTGTCCCTGAGGGAGCTGCACCTCACAAGGGCAGGTGCAGGGCTGGGCAGTGGGTGGGGAGAGGGCACAGTGGCCAGAGGATGCTCCTGGACCACAACATTTATGCATGAGCTACAGCAGAAAATGATGCTCTCCTGGAAGACACAAAGAAACGATGTGTGTTTTCCAGACTTACTGTTAGTCAAAGACAACCCTCTTGATCTTTCCATCCCTACATTCCATGCCCATAAAATGGAGATACTAAACCTCACCTGCCTCATTGCATTGACGTGAGGAGAAAACGAATTGTAAGATGAAAGCAGACAGGCCTGGATGAGAGATTCGGAGGCCATCAAGCCAGATGCTGAGCTGAACTCACCCTCTCTCTGTTTCCACATGGCCAACAAATATGGTGGCCATTTCACATCATAAATCTGTTTGCACTCGGAATAATAAGTGATTTTGTTACTGCAAGGTTTATAGACCTTTGGTATTTCAGTATTAAGTTATAATTTAGTAAAGACTACAGACTACATGTATTCACATTATATGCAGTCTCTCTTCTTCTGATTTAATTCTCACTCTAGAGAAAGGAACTGAAGCAGAAAGGCTGATGTATTTGGGGGATTTTTAAAAATTTCCTTCTGGAAAAAGGAGAAGGTTTCCTATGAAGTGGGGAGGGTGAAGGACAGGGCCCAGATGGGAAGACAGAAGCCTTCATTACTGGAAGAAGATTTCCTGGATTCAGACAAAGCTCCATGTGGCCTGCCTCTGGCCAGGTTTGGTCTGACCCTACCCAGCCCCAGGCCTCCCTGCTGCAGTAGAAGACAACGTGGGACTCCGGCAAGGGCAAGTACACTGGGGATGCTGGCGGGGAGGAAATGCTGCAGGGTGGAAGGTCCCGAAGGCACTGACCCCTGCTCTGGATGCAGCCCCCAATAAACCCCCCAAATGCACTGCCTGGTTTTCAAGATCTTCCAGCAAAACTGGGAATTGAACCTTCACAGTCTGATTTTAGCACTTTGCCCACTTCCACTTCACCATTATACTGTAATAGATTTATTAAAAAGTCACTTAAGAAATATTGATACTTTAAAGACTAAACATTAAATAGCCATGTGAGAGACTGACAATGTGTTTGTAATTGCTACATCTGCTCTGACGGAAGTTCACCCACATGGCTCCAGGTGGACTGGAGTCTCACATGGTAAGAGTGTACTTCAGAGTAAAGTCCAAAAGGGATGGGGGCCACAGCAGAGCCTGCTTGCCCTTTATGAGCTTGGATTGGAGTTTTAATCAATTACCTCATGACAACTCATATTAGGAGACTGTGTTACCTTGTTGAGTATATATCAGAGTGTAGTAGAGAAATACATACACACCTGCGCTGTGTAGTAAATGGTATTTGTTCCATTCCAGAAGTTGGTTCAGTTACTCTAAACTAATCCTTTTGTATCTCCACCAAATTCCAAGATGAAGAGCTCCCTTGGATGTTAAGATTCTTCCATGAGCCAGGAGACATGTGGAATGCTCCAGAGCCCAGAGTATAGCCTGGTGGCCCATAAGCTGCCTCTTTTGTTCTGTTCTGGTGCCACCTTCTTTGGCTCCTTGAGCTCTGGCCTTCCACCAGCCCTCCTGTGTCCCAGGTCACTGTGTTACCCACTGCTTGCTCCCCAAAGCTTCTTCCTGGCCTGGAGCCTAAGAGGGTCATGGGCTTAACCATTGCTCTCAGTCTGACTCAGGACAAGTGTGTGGACTCGGCCTCTGCTCTCCGCTTCACCAGGCACAGGGTGACCAAGACTGGAAATACCCCTGGGCCCACATAGCCTCCACTATGGGGCTGAGCAGGGCCATTTGAGGCAGTGCGTAAATGTGTCTGCCCCGGCCCTGTCTTAGATGACTAGCTGGCAGGGGGCGAGCTGGCTGCCTCACCACTCACAGTGCCGCCCCAGCCAGCCTCCAGGCCTGGAAGCAAATGTAGCCTCTATTTTCTCTGACGCTGGGGAGGGACCTGCCTGGACCTGATTTTACGACATAAAGTGAAAGCAGAAGCTGACCTGCCCTGCAAACTCTGTCTTGACACCTGTCCTTGCTGGGAAGCCTCTGCATGTAATTCTCTAGAAACTTTGAAAGAGCTTTCTGAGGGAAAAGAAAGCAGCAGACAAATAGCCAAAGATTGATTCCTGCCATTGTTATTTTCTGGACAGCCTAAATATCCAACAAGTTAAATTCTTATTTTATTTAAAAAATAAAAACAAAGTTTAATAAATCAACATAGCCCTTTAGTTTGGAATATTTTCAGCAGGAGGTTGGGGCTTCTGGGGTCTGTGACTAGAGCTGAACGGAAGCAGCCTAAGGTACTTCCAGCTGGGGGAGGGGACACTCCTAGACAGCGTATTAAAAAGCAAAGACATCCCTTTGCCAACAAAGGTCTGTATAGTCAAAGCTATGGTTTGTATAGTAGTCAAGTACAGATGTGAGAGTTGGACCATAAAGAAGGCTGAGCACCAAAGAACTGATGCTTTTGAACTGTGGTGTTGGAGAAGACTTGGGAGTCCCTTGGACTGCAAGGAGATATTCATTGGAAGGACTAATGCTGAAGCTGAAGCTGAAGCTCCACAACTTTGGCCACCTGATGTGAAGAATTGACTCACTGGAAAAGACCCTGATGCTGGGAAAGCTTGAAGGCAAAAGGAGAAGGGGGCGGAAGAGACGGATGGCATCACCAACTCAACGGACATGAACGTGAGCGAACTGCAGGTGATGGTGAGGGACAGAGGAGCCTGCAGTCAACGGCGTTGCAGAGAGCTGGACACGACTTAGGTCTGAAGGACAACAATACGTCGGTTTCTTCAATGAGTAGTAGTCTCATGCCTTTTTTCCTGTGAATGCTGAGGTGTAACATGCTCACAGAAGCCTGCAGTGAAGCAGACATGGTATATTAAATACGAGGGCAGGATGCTCACCTGCTCCTTCCTGCAGTCATCCTTTGTTAGGATAACTTTCTCTGAAGTAGACCTGGCTTGAAAGGCAAATCCCTGCTGAATGGCTTTGTCAGTTCCTTTGTTCCCAGCTCACCAAATAAGGGTGTATCTTTTAAAACAAGGAGGCATTATTTTCAAGGGTATAGATTTGGAAACTTGAATAATGACAGCAACTCTCACAGTAGGTTTAGTAATTTTGGATTTCTGACTCACAGTAGTGGGGCATGAGAGATCTTGTATAATAAGAGGGAGGCAAGCTTCTAAGCAAGAGAGCATTAAGCACCACTGCTCCTTTCTGTCTTGATATTTTGCTTTTTTGTTTGTTTGCTCTGAATATATCTTTTAAAAAAGGAGAAAAAATAAAAAACACAAACCTGTCCCCACAAGGGGATGGCCTCTAGTGGGACCCTGCCTGTTGTTTTCCCTGACTCCAGAGACTTCTATATAGGTCTTAGCTGCTTGCTGACCCGGGTAAAGGGAGGAGGGTAAAACTGAGAGGAACGATAGGAAATTGGGGAAAGCTCAAGTTTAAGAAACTCAGATCTTCAAGGTGGGTTTGAACTGGAATTCTGCCTGATGTCCAGGCACAGGGTGATTAACATGTAGCCAGTGAAGTGTCTTCAGTTCTGGATCAGTTAAGGAGGGTGTGTTCTTCCCCACTCCTGCGTATCTTTCCCTGTTGAAAGCGCTTTGTGCACAACTCCAGGCCTTTCTTCCTCTTTGAGTGCATAGTTGCTCAGTTGTTTCTGACTCTTTGTGACCCACATGGACTTGCCATGTGGCTTGCCAGGCTCCTCTGTCCATGGGATTTCCCAGGCAAGACTATTGGAATGGGTTGCCATTTCCTTCTCCATTCAGTAAATAGGACCAGAGCACAGAGAACATGGGCCTCTGCTCTCCACTTCCTCTCCTGGGAGCATGCTACCCACTGGAAACAGCTCCTCTTCAGCTCCATGCAGGCTGGTTTTATGTGAGGCCTGATGCTTGTACAATTTGGGGAGTCCTCTTTAAGAAAAAGAATGTAAAAATACAAACTCATAATTATAAGTGCCCCTCCTGGGGCCTTAAAAGGGCCAGGAGGAACCCATTCAAATGAGGATCCTGGAAACTTAAACTTCATCAGCTCCCCCAAAGCTCTGCATCTTCCCTGGACAAGTCCCAGGTGAGAGGAGGCTGACAAGTCTGTTTAATCCTGGGCTTCAGTTTCTAGCCCATTGCTGTACCCTCAGCCTCAGTTTCCAGTCCACAACAACAAAGGCTTTCATATATGGTGTTGAGCGTCTTATTTCTGTTTGTTCACATGCTTTATTGCCCCTAGGACTGTGACCCCTCAGTACCTTTTAACTTACTCTAGTATGGGCCCTAGGGCTTCTCTGGTGGCTCAGACTGTAAAGAAACCGCCTGCCAATGTGGGAGACCCACATTCGATCCTTGGGTCAGGATGATCCCCTGGAGAAGGGAATAGCTACTCACTCTAGTAGTCTTAGCTGGAGAATCCCAGGGACAGAGGAGCCTGGGGGGGCTAGAGTCCATGGGGTCCTAAAGAGTCAGACAGGACTGAGTGACTAACGCTTTCACTTTTTAGGAAGGGCCCTGGTAAATTGTAACAATTACATGTTGACAAGAGTGTACAGGAATTATCAATAAAGCAGTATGGAGAGCCCTCCCTGATGGGTGGTGGGTTTGCTGCAGTTTTAGGATCTAGGCTAGGTTTTACAGATCCTGAGCATTATCACTGAGTTACCGAAGATAATGATTATTTCACCTGGTTAGATGAGACTGTCTTTTAAACATTCAACCTGAAGAATAAATTAGCAGGTTTATTCTGCCACATTGTAGGCTATCAGCCAAACTCTGCCAAAAGTATGACAGGAAAACAGCTGATGATCCATTAGATCTTTTTAAAAGCTGGAGAGGCTGCTTCCCTGGATTCAGCCGGAAAATGATGATGCCACAGGGCACTCCAGGACACGACTAGGCGTGTTTGCTATGGGGTGTGGCTACCCAGTGGTCCCTCTTCCTCTCCTGCCTCCATCTTTGGCTCCGTCCCTCTATCCCTGGTGTTGAGCACGGCTGTCTTTGAAGCGCTGTCTGAAAACACTCAAGGGAAAGAAGCCCTTCGGCCAGGGGCAGTTCTGGTTCGTGACCTTGAGATCTCATGGCAACTCGCTTGTTGTAAACAATAAAGAGGCCATCTGGAGGAGAGGGAGATGTGCAGACACAAAGGGGCCAGGGACATGGTGGACAAGTCGGGCGGGAGTGTCAGCTTCTCCCAGGAGGCCAAAGGGCTCTGTACCCCCTGCTGTACCCCCACCCTCCGCTCCAGGCAGCTTCCCTCCCTCCATCCCTCCCTAGGCAGAGGCTGCCACTTGGGAGGTGTCACATTCCAGGGCTCTGAAGTGGAATTTCAAATCATCCTCAGCAGCTGGTATGAGCTCTGTTTCCTGCCCAGACAAAACTGGCAGAGTATGGGCAAGTTTTATTTTGAAAGATGAAATTTAAGTCATTTTATTACTGCTGAGAAGTTCTGGATGGGCAAGCCCTGAGACCAAAATTCTCTCTCTTTCACTCTCTCTCTCCCAGAGCTTATATATTCCTGACTGTTATTTCTGGAAGTAACTTTAGCCGTTATCTAATTCACTGCCCATCCCGCCCTGCATTTTATTGGAATTCTGTTGCCCTGGCATCTGTGGTGGCTCTCTTCAGCTTCCCACCTCTCATCTCAGATTACTCCTTGCCCACCTCCTCATGGGCTTTTCCTTGTATGCAGTCCCTTAAATATCAGCAGGCAGCATGGATCTTTTTTTTTTTAAAGCAAGGTATATACTTTTTAAAAATTAATTTTTATTGGAGTATAGTTGCTTTACAATTTTGTGTTAGTTTCTGCTGTAGAGCAAAGTGAATCCGCGATACACATACATATATCCCCTCTTTTTTTGAATTTCCTTCCCATTTAGATCACCACAGAGCAGTGAGTAGAGTCCCCTAAGCTATACCTGAAGTGCCTACTTTTTTCTCATTTTAAAAAGCATGGTAAAATACATATACACACAGCATATGCCACTTAAACCATTTGTAAGTGTCCAATTCGGTGGCATTCAGTTTGCTTACCATGTTGTACAACCCATGGATGCATTCTTGGTCCCTTGCTGTTTTTCTTTCTAGAAAACTGGCCACGGGCTGTCTCCCTTCCTTTCACAGTTTAAACTCTTATCTAGATACTGATGACTTAACTCTTTATCTCTAGCCTAGATCTCTCCTCATGCTTCAGGGTCATGGTCAGGGTCATTCCACTGTCTGGTAGGTTCTACTGGCACTGCACTGCAAACTCAACAATTCAAACTGAGCTCACTGTTTCCTTTTTCAAACCAGCTCATTCTCTTCTCATTCAATGATAAGTACTAAGTACTTCCCAGGTGGTGTAGCGATATAGAACCCGCCTGGCAATGCAGGAGACAGAGAGACCTGGGTTTGATCCCTGGGTCAGGAAGATCCCCTGGAGAAGGGAATGGTTACCCACTCCAGTATTCTTGTCTGGAGAATCCCATAGACAAAGGAGCCTGTCAGGCTATAGTTCGTGGAATTGCAAAGAGTCGGCCACGACAGGTGACTTAGCATGCATGCACCGCCTATCAATCCAAGTTGGAAATCCGAAAGTTTTCTCTTTCTTCCTCTCCCCCTTCCCCAAGTTCACACCCTCCTATAAGTACACCTATTCCTTTGACCAGCTAAATACTTCCTGAATCTGGCCTTATCTACTCCTTCTTCAACACTTGATTAGATTTAGAATCTTTTTTTTTTTTGGCCACTTATATCTTCACTGGTTTGTCCACCACCAGACTTGCTACCCAAATTCCATCCTCCACCACTGCATCTAGAGTTATTGACCTAACATGTTATAATAGCTCTGCCGCCCATGAATCTTTAACAGCTCTTCACGGTCAAGGGTTCTTAATATTGGAGAATTTGATGAAAGTGATACAGCCCTTTCCTCAGAAAAGGACACATTCAAATTTATAAACAAGCTCACTAATTTTGATCATATTTTCAGAGGGGTCCATCAAACCCCCAGAATCCATTTATGGGTCCCTCAGTCCAAGAGTCCTTAGCTCAAGGCCCTTCACAACTAGGCCTCTCTTTTCTCCAACCTCCTCCCTCACCACCTCCCTCCTTAAACTTTGGGCTTTGACGAAACTCAACCACATGTAGTTCCCTGTACACCAGCTCACTGTTTCTCTCATGGTCTTCTCCCTGAAACACCCTTTCTTCCTTCATTCCTTGGGCAACTGTTTTTCATCTTTCAAGTCTTAGCTAAGTGAATGAGTGAAGTTGCTTAGTTGTGTCCGACTCTTTGCAACCCCATGGACTGTAGCCTATGACGCTCCTCTGTCCATGGGATTTTCCAGGCAAGAGTACTGGAGTGGGTTGCCATTTCCTTCTCCAGAGGATCTTCCCGACCCAGAGATTGAACCTGGGTCTCCTGCATTGTAGGCAGATGCTTTACCATCTGAGCTACTTCCCAACCAGTCTTAGCTAAGGCACCACCCAATTCATTCATACTGTACATATTTATTGAATACCTACTCTATGCCAGGCCCTCTGTAAGCACTGGCATAAAAGATGGATGTAGTCTTTGTAATCACTGACCTTGTAATTGAGAGGGGAACACAGATAAGTAAGTGCTACCACTCAACTCCAAGTCTGGGCTCTCATCTTACATCTCTATCTCAGTATCTCCTGTGTATTTTAGATATTATATCATTATGTGCTTGTCTCTCACTGAACTATAAGACCCTGGAGGACATAAGTCTGACTTTACTTATCTTTGTGACTGAGATGTAATATAATGTTTCAAACTAAAAGGACTTGTCACTCAGGTATTTATTAGATTGAGGGAAATAAAGATTTGGTAGACCAAGATCTTCCACGGCTAGTGGGTAGCCGAAATGGCACAGTTGCCAGTGTTGCCCCAGGTTGCTCACCTCCCCTCCATGGTCCTGTTGCTAGAAACAGCTCATCAATCTTATTGCAAAGAGCTTGTGCTTTGGACTCAGTAAAATCTAAAGTGCTAATTCTTTCACTTATTAATACATAGACTTTAGGTAACTAACCCAGCCTCTCTTAAACTTCCTTTTCTCAACGTGTATGAAATTGCACTAATTCCTACTTCCCAGGATTGATTCGATATGACATAGGATAAGGTATGTAAAGATCCTGGCACACAGCCATCCTTCAATAAAATGTGACTTTCCTTTCCACTCTCCCCCTTGCTTTTATGCCCAAGCTGTGTTCCTGGTGATGTGCCCAGACTTGGCTCAGGTGAATAAATTTGATTCCTGTGAACAGTCTCTTACAACTATGACTGGGCTGTGGTGTTGATGGGTGGTCCCAGGTTACATAGTGGGAAACCACAGGCCTTCAGGTTGCCATTGCAATGTCAAGCAAAGGAAAACCCAAGTGAGTGTTCCAACAGTAAATTTACTGCTGCTGCTGCTAAGTCACTTCAGTCGTGTCCGACTCTGTGCGACCCCATGGACTGCAGCCCACCAGGCTCTTCCGCCCATGGGATTTTCCAGGCAAGAGTACTGGAGTGGGGTGCCATTGCCTTCTCCAGTAAATTTACTAGCTTCCATTAAAATCAATCAAACATTAATAAGGGTAAAACACTATCAAATATGATGATTTATTCTTGCTACCTGAGAGGTAATCCAGGCTAGAGGTAATCTGGGCTAAAATGGTGATAAAATTGATAAGCACCAAAGATACTGGATTCCTTAACCCATAAACTGGGCAGTACAGGAAAAATACTGAGAATTACCTCGGCTCCTGTGGGACTCTGTAAAAAGCATGACTATAAAGTAATGAGGCTGTTCGTGTATTGAACATAGTAGAACTCCCAGAGAGGAATCTAATTCCCTCCAAACTAGTGACTCTGGACGCTGAAGACTCTACAGTGATTCAGCCCATGCTCAAAGCAATTCTGAAATACCTCCTTTGGAAGTGTTTCTGAAGCTAATTTATAGGCCACAAAAAGAAAATCTGTTATCTTATAAGCTACGTGTTGCTTTTTATCAGTAAGTTTCCCAATTTGATCACCCAACATTCACCAGACCTGGTTCCCACAACTTTTGGAGTTGTTTTGATATCAAATGATGATGATGTCTTCCTAATTCTTTGACTGGGGGTATTCAAATACTGTGCCTTCAGAGTCATGCCAGTCTCACAGCAGGAGTGCAGAAGATAGCTGAAATTTTGAGTCTTGTTAAGCATACGGCTTTCCAAGGTAAATATTTTGAAGAAGCAGTAATAATTTGGATGTGTCAATTCTAGTTTGCTATACATCTTATTACTTTTTGCCTTATACAAATAATACCAAAAGGCCTCAGACAAGCCACCGTTATAATGCAATGAGAAGGGGACGATTAATGCCACACTCCTAAAACTCAAGCTTTGAGGTCCTTATCATGGAAGGACACTGTCAAGATTTTCCAGCATCACCTTGATCTTCACTCGCAATGGTGAGGGTGATAATAAGTAGATGTTGGATTCATTCACTTTCCTTTCCATAAAATTCACAGAGCTTGCTAGTCAGAACCAGTTTTTAGAGAATAATGCAGACAAGATGTACCTCCTAAGTACTCAGAATGCCTTAATTCCTGTCAGTGGGCTGTTGAAATACGATTACAGAAAAAGTAATGGTCAACTACTGATGGTGGAAGAGAGAGACTAATTTCTCATTTCCACTTTTTATTCCATTAGCTACAGAGACTTGTCTATTTGCCTTTAATGTAACTATTTATTTAATGTTAATGCATATGCTCAATTGGTCTTAGTGATCATACTTCTTATGTTAGTCAGCATCATTATTATCTACTGTCCATAAGCATATCTTCACTATACTGTTAGCTATTGCTTTAGACTATGAACTTGGAAAGGTAGAAGCCATGTTTATGATTTGCAGCCATTGTCGAGAGACAGATGCTTACTACTGGTGACCATGATAATCTAGTCCTTAAGACAATGTCTCTAAACTGCATAATAGGGCTTCCTGGGTGGCTCAGTGGTAAAGAATCTGCCTGGAATGCAGGAGATGTGAGTTCGATTCCTGGTTGAGAAGATCCCCTGGAGAAGGAAATCGCAACCCACTCCAGTATTCTTGCCTGGAAAATCCCAGGGACAGAGGATCCTGAGGTGTTACAGTCCACGGGGTCACAAAGAGTTGGACATGACTGAGCGAAAAAATAACAACAAAACTGCAAATAGTATCAGGAAACCAACAGATAATTTTCTATTGAATAGTTAACATATGTTCAGCAGTGGGAGACATAGAAAGATGAACAAAGTCAGCCTACAAGCTTGGAAGATGTTATCACCGTCCAGTGAGAAAGTCAGGACTGACTCACAGAGCTTACTCAAAGAGCAGCACACATTATGTGCAGTTAATCTCTAAATGATGGTATAACCCACAGTGCTTGAGCTCAGAGCAGGAGGAGATCAGTGAGGCAACCTGGGGCAGGTCCAGGCAGCACTTGGCAGGCCCTGTAGCCATGGTGAAATTTGGGTAGGTGGAAAGGAAGAGAGGGCATTCCAGAAGAAAAGTGAAATTTGATCAAAGGCACTGAGTAAGGATGGACATTATTTAGAGTGAGGAAATATGAGATAGAAATATGGGATCATCATCAAACATTTTTTTTTAATCTGTCAGGGATCCAAAATTTGCATTCACAAATTTTAAAGCCAGCAGCTAAAGGCCAACTGAGGTTGCCATGTCGGACTCTACTGTGAAGAAGCTTTGTTAGATACTTACTCTGACGGGTTTGCACCTTTTACATACAGTCTCAAAAGCCTTGAGCTACCTTTTCTAAGTCGAAGGATTTGGGCAATGCAGATAAAACAAAAGTGCCTTAGCCGCACCTTTTTCATTTTCTTGGCCTGCAGATGAAGCAGTTTTCCTGCTGCTGGACGGTATATAAAAGGAAATCAGAAATATTTTAGTTGTCACTTATTCAAGTGCTTTCTAATTTATTAAGTAAATGAAACAAAATATTAAGCCCACTGCTTTGGACACTGGCTGAACTAACATCTGTTCTAGGAACCACGGTTACAGCAAAGGAATGCTAGTTATGTATTACTTGTGGCACAGACTCTTCTTCTGGAGAGCTATAAATTAAATCACTGAACTTTGAATTTCCTTGGTGCCCTAAAGAATAGCTGAGAAGCTGGTTGATTTGCAAAAGGAAGGGCGCTCATGTACCCTGGTGGGACTTTGTCATTCTGTGGGGAGCAGAGGGAAGAGTCTGTTTGCTCTTTGGGGGTGCAGACAATGTAAATCACAACATCCTGGTCAGAAGATATATGTAAAGACCCCGTGGCAATTTGTGATTTGGTGCATTGTGACTGTAAACTCCTAGCCAGGACAATGTAGCCTGGGTCTGGCTGCTGTCTCCTCTAGTTCTGGGATAGCCTAGTCCACTGGTTTTTGCCAATTTGGGACCACTTAAAGAGTTGGCATTATTTTAGTGCTGGCAGAGAGAAATGCTCAGAGGCTTTCTCTGTGATTTGGTTGTATTTCCCCAACTATGAATCTGTCCTCCCTCTCTTCCTGCCCCACTCCCTCTACTCCTCTTTTCTCTTTCTCTCCACAAACACACACTTTTTGGATCCTCTTTAAATTGTGCACTTCTTCTTAAAATTGTGCCTCTCCCAACTGGATTTGCTAATTCAGAATGCTCAACCTAAAAGACTCAATCTTTTGGAATAGCCTCAATGACCCAAGAGCACACGTAAAAGCACACACTGGACATTCACTAAAACTTGTGTACTTAAGGAATATACTCTCTTTCAGGTTCCTATTCAGAGACTGGGGATTCTTATTTTATATTCAAAGAAGCTTGGTTGTTTGATATCTGAGCACCCGGAAGCTTCTGTCAAATCAGAAAAGAGGGGGGGGAGGGGATCTAAAATAGAAGACCAGGAAGTGAGAGGCTAGAAAAAGCAGAACCATAAACTTCAAAAAACAGTGATCAGAAGACATCCCTAGGGGCAAACAGCCACAGATATCAAGGGTTTCACAGTAACATGGAAAATTTTAGTTCCTGATAAGAATGGCAGAGAGTAAGGGATTTTCCTGACAGTCCAGTGGTTAAGACTTTGCCTTCCAATGCAGGGGGTATGGGTTCAATCCCTGGTTGGGGAGCTAAGATTCTGCACACCTCTTGGCCAATCGCACCCAAAAAACCAAAACATAAAACAGAAGCAATATTGTAACAAATTCAATAAAGACTTTAAAAATGGTCCACATTAAAAAAAAAAAAAGAACTTAGAAAAGAATGGTGGAGAATAAAATGTAAACACTACACAACACTTTATAACATTCACTTTGTGTACAAAGGCTTCCATAGGAGGAAAGACCTCGAAAGGAGTGAGTCCAGTTTAGTTCAGTTCAGTCGCTCAGTCGTGTTCGACTCTTTGCGACCCCATGAAGGGAGTGAGGGATGAGCTCAACTGGCATGTGTTTTCTTTGTTCACTCAGTAAATGATCTCATTGTAGCACAGCCTGAACCTGTGACAGAAGGGAGTTTGTGTGTCCCCCAACCAGAACTGGGGGCTTCCCTGGTGGCTCAGATGGTAAAGAATCTGCCTGCAATGCAGGAGAACTGGGTTAGATCCCTGGGTCAGGACAATCCCCTGGAGAAGGGAATGGCTGCCTACTCCAGTATTCCTGCCTGGAGAATTCCATGGACAGAGGAGTCTGGCGAGCTATAGTCCATGGGATTGCAAAGAGTCAGACATGACTGAGCAACTAACACTTTTCATCCAGAACTGACCGATGAGAACACAGTTCTTTGAATACATGTTTATTCTTTTACCTCCCTTCCCCACAACTCTGGGAGAAGGCAATGGCAACCCACTCCAGTACTCTTGCCTGGGAAATCCCATGGATGGTGGAGCCTGGTGGGCTACAGTCCACGGGGTCTCGAGGAGTCAGACACGACTGAGCGACTTCACTTTCAAGTTTCACTTTCATGCACTGGAGAAGGAAATGGCAACCCACTCCAATATTCTTGCCTGGAGGCTCCCAGGGACGGAGGAGCCTGGTGGGCTGCCGTCTATGGGGTCACACAGAGTTGGACACAACTGATTCGACTTGGCAGCAGCGGCCACAACTCTGTTTTCTCTCTATTTTGTTTTCTATTCTCTTACTTTATTGTTTTTGTTCTATTTTTGGAGGGGCTTACTCCATTGTTTCTCTGTAATGGTTTGAGCTCAACGCTTGGCTAATCAACTTATGCCTTTCTTCTTTTCTCACATATATATTTAAGGATACACATTTCCGTCTAAGACTCACTTTAGCTGTATTCCACAAGTTTTGGTATGATGAATCTTTATAATCGACTACTTTATTTTCTAATTTCCATTATGATTTTAATTTGACTTATAAAAGATTTAAATGGTTTATTTGAAACTGCAAGCACATGAGATTTTCCTATACACCATAAGCCCTGCAGCAGCACTATGAAGATGTCATGGATTTGGCTGTAAGGTGGTTGGTGATCAGCTCCTTCCCTCTGCCTGGCCCCCACTCTCCAGAGGAGAAAGGATAGAGTTCTCATTTCCACTCTTGGTAGGGGTGATTGGGGGAGAGTGAAAAATAAGTTTTGCTCAGCATATATTTCATCATCTTTACTTTGGGTACAGCACAGACTGCTGGGAAATATTTTAATGAACTTAAGATGCATCCATTGTAGGATGACTCATTATTTTATGAGCCATTAGGGAAAAACACTAGGAGATTATGATACATTAATCTCTGAAATTTTCCAATTTCAGAGATATGTTTCTTAAAATGTATGGAATAATGGTGTTTTTCATTAATCTTATAACTGTATAGCCCTCATTTTATGCAACCCCCAAATTTTGGATCCTATTTGAAACATTTTGCTGTAGCATTACGGTGTGTCCACTAGATCAAGTTTAACTGCATGATTTAAATAATTTTTTCAGGTATTTATTCTTTTTGCAAAGAAACAGAGGAAAACAATCGAATTGGAAAGACTAGAGATCTCTTCAAGAAAATTAGAGATACCAAGGGAACATTTCATGCAAAGATGGGCACAATAAAGGATAGAAATGGTATGGACCTAACAGAAGCAGAAGACATTAAGAAGAGGTGGCAAGGATACACAGAAGAATTGTACAAAAAAGATCCTCATGATCCAGATAACCACAATGGTGTGAAAACTCACCTAGAGCCAGACATCCTGGAATGTAAAGTCAAGGGGGCCTTAGGAAGCACCACTATGAACAAAGCTAGTGGAGGTGGTGGAATTCCAGTTGAGCTATCTCAAATCCTGGAAGATGATGCTGTGAAAGTGCTTCACTCAATATGCCAGCAAATTTGGAAAACTCAGCAGTGGCCACAGGACTGGAAAAGGTTAGCTTTCATTCCAATCCCAAACAAGGGCAATGCCAAAGAATGTTCAAACTACTGCACAATGACATTCATCTCCCACGCTAGCAAAGTAATGCTTAAAATTCTCCAAGCCAGGCTTCAACAGTACGTGAATCGTGAACTTCCAGATGTTCAAGGTGGATTTAGAAAAGGCAGAGGAACCAGAGATCAAATTACCAACATCCGTTGGATCATAGAAAAAGCAAGAGAATTCCAGAAAAACATCTACGTCAAAGCCTTTGACTGTGTAGATCACAACAAACTGTGGGAAATTCTTCAAGAGATCGGAATACCAGACTACCTTACCTGCCTCCTGAGAAATCTGTACACAGGTCAAGAAGCAACAGTTAGAACCGGACATGGAACAACAGACTGATTCCAAATTGGGAAAGGAGTACGTCAAGGCTGTATATCGTCACCCTGCTTATTTAACTTATATGCAGAGTACATCGAGAGAAGGCAATGGCACCCCACTCCAGTACTGTTGCCCAGAAAAATCCCATGGATGGAGGAGCCTGGTAGGCTGCAGTCCATGGGGTCGCTAAGAGTCAGACACGACTGAGTGACTTCACTTTCACTTTCAACTTTCATGCATTGGAGAAGGAAATGGCAACCCACTCCAGTGTTCTTGCCTGGAGAATCCCATGGATGGAGAAGCCTGTTAGGCTGCAGTCCATGGGGTCGCACAGAGTCGGACATGACTGAAGCGACTTGGCAGCAGTACATCATGCGAAATGATGGGCTGAACGAAGCACAAGCTGGAATCAAGATTGCTGGGAGAAATATCAATAACCTCAGATATGCAGATGATACCATCCTTATGGCAGAAAGTGAAGAGGAACTGAAGAGCCTCTTGATGAAAGTGAAAGAGGAGAGTGAAAAAGCTGGCTTAAAATTTAACATTTAAAAAATGAAGATCATGGCATCTGGTCCCATCCCTTCACGGCAAATAGATGGGAAAACAATGGAAACAGTGACAGACTTTATTTTCTTGGGCTCCTAAATCACTGCAGATGGTGACTGCAGCCATGAAATTAAAAGACGCTTGCTCCTTGGAAGAAAAGCTATGACCAACCTAGACAGCATATTAAAAAGCAGAGTCATTACTTTGCTGACAAAGGTCCGTTTAGTCAAAGCATGGTTTTCCCAGTAGTCACATATGGATGTGAGAGCTGGACCATAGAGAAAGCTGAGAGCCCAAGAATCGATGCTTCTTAACTGTGCTGTTAGAGAAGACAACGTAAGGAGATCAAACCTGTCAATCCTAAAGGAAATTACTGGAAGGACTGATGCTGAAGCTGAAACTCCATTACTTTGGCCACCTGATGTGAAGAACTGACTCACTGGAAAAGACCCTGATGCTGGGAAAGATTGAAGGCAGGAGGAGAAGGGGACAACAGAGGATGAGATGGTTGGATGGGATCATCAACTTGATGGACATGAGTTTGAGCAAGTTCCAGGAGTTGGTGATGGACAGGGAGGCCTGGCATGCTGCAGTCCATGGGGTCACAAAGAGTTGGATATGACTGAGTGACTGAACTGAACTCAACTGATTCCTTTGGCTGCTTGACCTATTAATTACTGAGAGAACTGTTTTAAAATGTCCTATTGTGATGGTGGATTTATCAATTTCTCTTTGTAATCTGGTCAGCTTTTTCCTCATATATGTTGAGGATATGTCATGAAGTACAGGTTAGAATTATACTTCCTAGGTTAATGGTTCCTTTTAACATTATGTAATGGTCCTCTTTTTATCAATAAAGATTTTTAGCTAAAAAGTTTAATATAGCTATATTAACTTTATTTTGGTATTCCCTTGACATAATTTTTCTCATACTTTTATTTTTAACCTTTGTGCCCTTTTATTTTGTTGAATGCATGCTTTATTATAAATAAAATAAAGCAGAATATATTTTAAACACAATATATCAGTCTGTGTTTTTCAACTGCTGGGTTTGGTTCTTTATTTATCTTGGTTATGGATTAGTATTTGGAATTTTTATTTCTAAAAATAAATATTACCTTCTTGCTATGTGCTTATCTGAATTTCCTCAAGTATAGATTCAGAAAAATCTTTTTTTTTTTTTTCTCATTTACTCTCAAAACAAGGAAATTTCAAACTTAGGGCAAACATTCTTTAAAATGCCTTGAGATAAAAATACTGAAAGTCAATTCCTCAAACATCCAAGAAAAACAAATCAGCACAATCCTCCAAAACATATTTGAAAAGATTCTTATGTATACAAGGGTTATCAAAATAGAGATGCCGCCAAACTATTTTTATTTCAGTTCATAAACAACATCTGACATCTGAGTTTGGCATTCTGATATTCCTGTGGTCTTTCAGCCTTTCTAATGACAGTACAAGAAACCATAGCTCATCTTGTTAAAATAATAGTAATAAATACTAGGATATTGTAAAAAAAAAAAAAAACAAAACACACCTTGAATTATATATGTCTCGCCTAAGGCCAGATAATAAATAGATGAGAGTGATTTGTGACTAGTGTATTAATTGTTTGTAAATGAGATGGTGTGTTTGAAGTTATTTGAAAACAAATTTTTCTTGGGAGGAGCTTTAAGCTCACTTTAGTCTGAAATATAATCTCACTTGTATCAGGCGAAGGTTGGCTAGTTTGAACCACACTAAGAGAAACTTATCTCCAGTGTCACCAACAAAAGGCTTTCCTTTATTTTCAAAATATAAAAGCCAAGCTCATTTGTTACACCATTTAGGACTGATAGTATTTGCCTTACTCTTTCACTAGATCACTTTTAGTTCTAGAATTTCACTTTCAACATTGGAAGAAGTCTGAAAGTTTTTCTAGTCCAGTTGCCTATCTGATGCATGAATGGCCTTTACATAATTCTGCCAATTTATCAAGTTGCCTGGACTTGAATATAACCACAACAGGGAGTTGACTCCCACCTGTACGGAGCACCCAATCAGAAAGACCTTTTACAAAACTAAGCCACAAACTATCCATCAGCCTATTCTACTCCACTCTTTGTAAACTCATGGACTGTAGCCTGCCAGGCTCCTCTGTCCATGGCATTTTCCAGGCAAGAATACTGGAGTGGGTTGCCATGCCCTCCTCTAGGGGATCCTCTCAACTCAAGAATTGAACCTGGGTCTCCCACAATGTAGGCAGATTCTTTATCATCTGAACCACCAGGGAAGCCCCATTCTACTCCTTAGATATACACAATAAAAGCAGTTGTACCTCAGGAGAGCCCAGCCCTTGAAATATTGAAAATGTCTATCAAATCTTTATATCTTCGGTCTCAATTCAGTTTTTTGAGGTTCTCCTTTGTAGTGTCCTTACTATTTAATATGATACTTGAAAGATGTTCCTTCAGCAAGTTGAAAGGTTCTATCAACTTCCTTAGGCTCAGATACCATTCTCCTGTTAATTCAATCAGAAGTCAGAGACTGTCACTGCACTGATTCTTAGAGAACCTATAACATCAGCCTAAGGAAACTAACATTGGGTATCTATTCTGTACTAGGACCACTGCCAGCTGTTTAAGGCCTGGGATTTTAGCCACACTGATCTGATCCCAAAGTCCATGATGGTTCCTACTTTTCTTCCTCAACTAAGTCTTTCCTTCGTACTTTGCTAAGCCACATCTTTCACAGGACATATCACCTATAATTACAGCAATAAGAAAGTAACAGCCATCCTTTTTCAGGGGCTGATTATGAGACACTAATGAATCACTTGTAGCCCTAGGGTTGTGAATTGGTCATTCTTGGAACAAAGTTTCTTTCACCTCAAATAATGGAACACTAAACTGGAGCCTGTTCCTTTCCAAATGACCAAATTATAAATCAGGGACATCCAGACAAATAATATTTTGCTAAAAGACTTGGAATAAACAAATGCTGAATTAATCTTCCAAAAATATTGCCTTGTTCTTTCTTTGAATGGTTTCCCATCACCCAGACTCCATCTTTTGTCATTCAAACACTCTGCAATGTCAGTCTCCTATTTCCCCTCCAACCCTGACACCCCTTATTCTTCCAGGATAGGAATTCTTCACCCTCTGTGAAGACATGGGGGCTAAATGGATAAGGAGAAAGATGGGAGAAAGGTGCACACGGGAGTGAGCTGTACAGGCAGTGGAATGATGTCAGGGTGAAGAATCTATAAGCAAAACTGGAGTGTGGGGCTTGGTCCTGCCCTTCTCCACTGGTTGTTTGGAAGGGACTTGTCTTCTCCATGAGTTTTTTCCTGTAATTGAGAAATACAATTGGGGAGAAATAAAAACTGGGGAGGGTCTTGTTGGGAAAAAGACACTCTGAGCTCAGTACATCGTGAGCCGTCTACATGTTATTCTTGAATTTCTGGAATTTGTCCAGCTCCCTTTTGCAGGAAGTCATGAATGCCTTCTTAAGTAATTGAGAATTCGGGTTACAGTTAGAACCTGGTAACCCGCTAGGACCATTAAATGGACTCTCCCCAAAGTGTGCAGTGCTTGTGTCAACTTACTTATCCACAGGCCTGGGTGGAGGCTCACAAGTCTTTAGAATAGACAAAGAATTTCTGGATATCCTGTGGTATTTGTCTTTTGCACCCCCAAATATAATATTTACCTTTTATGCCACCAAATACAGCATTTACCTCTTGGAGTATGTATTCTGCCTTGATAACTAGTTTGTATGTTCTGGAGGGCAAAGACAGGCTACGCGCTTCTCTGAGACCCTAACACTTGGACCATAGTACTATTTCATACATGCCAGTCCCAGTCTTTGGCTCTGTTCACCATCAGCAACTGCTTCTCTAAACTACTTTACTTAATGAAGAGGCCCACATGCTTATAGCTGCTGGTATGAATTAGCTACTTCAAAGATAGCTACCTATTTTGATTAATGGACTGTTTTGTTTACCTTGGAAAAGAAATAGAAGAAAAATGACTTCTCTGATTTCTACTTTTTCTGAAGAGTGAGCATTAGTTTTTTATTAAGTTGGAAGGCGAGATTGCCACTCAGCACAAGGTTCTGGATTCATTCCCTACCAGGCTGGTGAAATTCAAGAAATTTTGGCAAGGGCAGTCACGCCAACTGTCTGTTTACCTAGATAGTTATACAACTACAAAGCTGGGCTGGATTTTTATTTTCCTAAGTTATTTCAAAGCAATTAGTAACAGAATTGAACTCACTTACAAAATGAACCCAGGAAGTTGCTAAGAATAGAACTCTGCAGACAAGGTTGGAAGATGCCCCCTGACCTCCATCTGAAGCCTCGCTTTGCTGCAGCCACTGGAGCATTCTTCTATGGCTCCAGCACACTGTCTTCTGAGCTAGCCCTAACCAAGGCTGCCTGTGCAACCCCAGCCTTCACTGGCAGCATCCAGGTTATTTAAGTTACCATCGCCTTGGTTTCTGGTGAAAGTGAAAGTCGCTCAGTTGTGTCTGACCCTTTGTGACCTCATGGACTATATAGTCCATGGAATTCTCCAGGCCAGAATACTGGAGTGGGTAGCCTTTCCCTTCTCCAGGGGATCCTCCCAAACCAGGGATCAAACCCAGGTCTCCTGCATAGGAGTCAGATTCTTTACTAGCAGAGCCACAAGGGCCCTTGGTTTCTGGTACTCCAAGGCAAACTCAGGCCATGACAGTTTTCCTACGACACTGCTTTCCTCTAGATTCTTTTTTTGAAGATGAAAAATGTTTATTTCCTAAATGAGGAGATATTGGCATTCAACATCAAAACAGCATTCTGTATTATACTTAAAGTAAACACTAGAGAAAAACTCCAACTAAGGAAGGCTTCTCCAACTGGTCCCAGTTATCTCTATCTTCTCTCCTAACATCCTATCCCAACTAACCACAGCCACATGGGCCTCAAACACACCTTCACCCAGGCCATACCCTGAGCAAATTTATCATCTTTCTTGTGAATCAATCCTTCTTTGACTCCCCAGACACTCCATTTCACCGTATCACTGGGCATTGTTCATTTCTCAATGAAAGCACTTATGTCAAATTGCAAATCTTTGCAGTACTTGTCTGTTTCCCATGCATTATCTTTGTGTTCCTTGGACTTAGCAAATGCAGTTACTTAGATTCTGTATCAGTCGCAATGGTTTTGTCTGCTTTGTGCTGTAGATCCTCATGTGCCAGAGCCTGCCCTGAATCTTGATCTTGATAGCACACACACACATTTTTTCTCACTCTTTTTCTGGGAAAAATCCCATTAGTTTTGGAAAAGAACTGTCTCAATTCATGAAAATCTGAAGAATAAAATCATTTAAAAACCCTTGGGAAACAAATTGGTACTATGTTCATCCATATAGAAGTCAAATGTGCTCCAAACCCCAGTGAGTTGTGGCTATCTCAGGGCACGCTGGAGGATCTAGGCTGTCAGAAAATTCTGAGCTTGCAGTTCTCATCTGTGTGAAATGGTACCTCCTGTGATAAGACGCTTCCAGACATGCTGGGTGTGATAGCATATTTTAAATTATAATACTAGAAATCTTCTATGTGGTAATGACACATCAAATTTAGTTAATACTTGTTTTGACTCATTCTTCTAAATAGTCTCCATGATTCATTTACTGAGAAAACTTTTTTTTTCAAAAATAGTGAACATTAACAGAACACACCACTATGTATAAAGTAGATAAACAACAAGATTTACTGTATAGCCCAGGGTACTATATTCCGTATCTTGCAGCAACCTATAATGGAAAAGAATTTGAAAAATTATATATATATATATGTAAAACTGAATCACTTTGCTGTACACTTGACACTTGCACAATATTATAAATCAACTATACAAAAAATATTGAAGAAACTGCAGCTTAACCCAGTTTGACTTATCACCAGATCTAATTTACTGGTGCTGCTTTCCCTCGTTATTATGCAGGCAACATCTTCAGTCTTTCCCAGCCTGTTGGAACAGGCTTATCATGGACTCAGAAGGAAGCATACTTCTTAATCAGGGGAAAATAGGCTGTTTATAAATAATGAACAGCAAATCTTTTAATGAGATAGTCCCTTAGACTTTTACTCAGCAAGGAGAGGGAATATCAATGAACTAACACACAGCTGTCACTTTTTAAACTTTACAACAAGACAGACACTGAGACAGGCTCAGATTAACTTGCCCAAGATCACTGTAGGAAATGGAAGGGCTAGAACCTGAAATTAGGATTTTTGACTCAATATTATTCTTAATTCTTCCATTATGCTGTAATCATAGAGCATTTGTTCTGGTTTTGATGCCTTAGGGTTAAGTCTGTTGCATTTTTATTTTAATTCAAAAATTTTCTCTGAATAGGAACTGACATGAGTCCTCTCAGATTTACTCAGCCTTGTCACTGTGGGGCTTCCCTGGTGGCTCAGTGGGTAAAGGATCAGCCTGCAATGCAGGAGACACAGGAGATGTGGGTTTGATCCCTGGATCAGGAAGATCTGGAGGAGGAGGGTATGGCAACCTACTCCAGTATTCTTGCCTGGAAAATTCCATGGACAGAGGAGCCTGGTGGACTATAGTCCATGGGGTTGCAAAGAGTCAGACACGACTGAGTGACTGAGCATGCTCACATTCACACCATTGTAGCCAGGCTATTGATCATATAAATTAGGAGGAAAGAGAGGGTGTCCACTGAGTTAGTGTTGATTTTAGACTTTTATGTCTAACTTTAGGTCTCCTCTTCAAAGATTGTGATTCTCCAACCTGGAAACCAACACTAATCAAATCCTAATAGTTAATAGGGAAGAGCATCAGCTGGGTCTCACTGCTGATCACCAGGTGACCAAGGGTGTGGAGTGCACATCCTAGGAAAGTAATTGGCAACCTGAGAGATGGACCTCAATTAGAAGGCCCCAGATATTGATACAAAATAAGAGGGAAAAAAAAAAGTCATGTTTCCTGGGAGGGACCATGAACAAACTATGCTTATGGCCGTATCCAGTCCTGCTCAGGTTGGTTTCACTTTAGCAGAAGGTCACTTTCCACTTCTCACCTGTTATTATCATTTTTCAAACCACCACTTGGGTTTTGTCTCCTTTATGAAGCCCTCATGACTCTTCGTGGATTCTCCCCTTTTTCTCTACTCTGAAATCCTACAGCATTTATACACCTGGCTCCCACAACCTTGTTCTTTATTACATACTCTTTTATGAGTTTGTTGGATTCACGTCTCAAAATGGATTTTAAGTTCCTTAAGGACAGCGACTTGTAAAATGTAAATGGAGCACCAGAGACACAGGAAGAATTTGAGAAATACTTGTTGGATGATTCTCTGGTTTTTGTACACTTCAGGTGGAAAATTATACAATTTTAAGGTTATTTACATAAAAGAAGACAATCTTTCATAAAAAGTTCTGGTAAGGTCCTAAATTTGCTTGCATTGTTATCAAAATGACAAATTGCTTTTTGCTATTTCCCTTAGAGCAGTACATTTGGGTGATTTTTCTCAACCTATTTCTAGAGCTGGGGAAAAAAAAGGAGGCTGGTGAAGACTCTTAGAGATGGGATGTATTCAAATATGCTGGGAAGAGAGAGCTTTGGATCTTTGACCATTTTCTATAGTCATGGAGCTCAACAAAGTTTACCATTTGTATAGGAATCTTTTAGTTCTTGGATGGAAAAATGTCTTTCCTGTAAAACTTCATGGAATTTCTGCTCCTGGCAGAGGCAATAGTTATTCATTGCAGATCTTGAAAACTTGTGACATGGTTGTCCAAATGGGCACCAAATAAAGCGAGAAAAGAACAGGTTCAACTACATATTTTAAAATTATTTTTGGTTCCAGGGGATGGACTGGGCAGGCTGCAACTGGCACTGACAAGACTAACCCTTTACTCAGACCCAAGGGATCATTTTTGATCTAAAAACCTTGTCCTTCAAACCAGCTGCCCAAGAAACAAAGGGAAGTCCAAGACCTTCATATTCTGGAGGACCACCCACTCCTCTTGCATCTCTATTTGTCCAGTGATGGCTTTAGTCCTTTTAATTTGAGCTTCTACAGGACCTGCTGGGGACTGGGGTTGAATATTTCACTATAGGTCCTCTTCTCTGGATGATTTTGGCCAATTTGTCTGCCCCCTTGCAATCACTTGGGTTTGATCAAGCCACAAACATGTTCTCACAGGACTACATGTTGTGTTGAAAGAGTTATTTTGTTACACTGGGACTCTGAAGTGAGGAGCAACTCCTTGGGAAGAATCTCCAATTAGGTCCATCATTTTGACTAAGCTTCCACTATAATAACAACTAACATTTATTGAACACTTACTACAGGCCAGCCCTTCTACCAAGCCCTTTACATAATCATTTCATTTAATACTCACCATACTGCGAAGGGATGCAAATTATTATTATTCTAATTTTACAGATTACGAAGTTGAGGTACCTAGAGGCTAAATAACTCAGTCATAGGCCACGGGACTAGTGGACAAAAAACTGATGTGATTCCTCCTCTGCCTCAGATCCTCTCTGGCTTTAGCCTTCTTCCTGTCAACTGAGGGCTACTCCTTGGCCAAAGCCCTTGGGACCATTCTTTTTTTTTTTTTTTTAATTATTTACTTAAGTATAGTTAATTTATAATGTTGTGTTAGTTTCTGGTGTACAGCACAGTGATTCAGTTATATTTATATATGAGTATATAGACTCTTTTTCATATTCTTTCCATTATGGTTTATTATAGGATATGGAATTCAGTTCTGTGTGCTACACAGTAGGACCTTGTTATATATCTATTAAATATATAGTATTTATTGGATATATGGCATTTTGTATCTGCTAATCCCAAACTCCTGATTTATCTCTTGCCCATCCCTTTTCCCCTTTGGGAACCATAAGTTTGTTTTCTATGTGAAGTTTCTTTGTATCATATTTTAGATTCCACGTATAAGCGGTAGCATATGGTACTTTGTTTTCCTCTACTTACTTCACTTAGTATGACAATCTTCACCTAGTACAACGATAGGTCCGTCCTTGTTGCTGCCAATAGCATTATCTCATTTTTTTTCATGGCTGATTAATATTCCATTGTATATATGTAAATTACATCTTATTTATTTATTCATCTGTCAATGGAAATTTAGGTTGCTTCCATGTCCTGGCTATTGCAAAACGGTATTGCTATTAACATTGCAATGCATATTTCCTTTGAATTAGATATATGCCCAGGAGTGGGATTGATGGATCTTATGGCAACTCTATTTTTAGTTTTTTTATGGATCCCCCATACTGTTCTCCATAGTGGCTGCACCTTGGGGCCATTCTTGATTCCTCTCCTCTCAAGCCGTATGTCTAACGATTTGGGAAATATGCTAGCTTTGCCTTCGGAACATATCTGACTATGATCTCTTCTCTCGTCACCATTGTTCCCACCTGAGTCAAGTTGCCATCATCACTTGTGCCTGAAATATTGCCATAACCCTCCTAACCAGTCAAGGTCCTTCTATCCTTGTCTTCCTATTGGCCATTCCAGCAGCCAGAGTGAACTTTCAAATGCAAGCCAGGTTGCGTTGCACCTCTGCAAAAGCCAAAGTTCTCACAAGACCCTCCACTCTCCATCCCATACCCTCACTGCCTACTGCTTGCCTCACTCTCTCCTTGTGACTAATCACCAGCCCTCTTTCTTCCTTGAATATACCAGCTGCCCCTGGTGATGGGCTCTGAGCAGTGGGGCTCACCGTTCGCAAATTCTCCCTCACAGTTAACTTCAGAGTCTCTATTCAAACGCCACTTCTCAATGTATCTCTATTTAAAATTTGTACTCACTCACTCACGCAGTACCAAATTCCCTTACTTGGTTCTATTCTTTTCTTTGTTTTACTTCTGGTGGTATGGGTTGTGTGATCTTAGTTCCTCCACCAGGGATTGAACCCAGGCCCATAGCAGTGAAAGCATGGACTCCTAACCTCTGGATCATCATGGAATGCCCTTGGCTTTTTTTTTTTTTTTTCTAGAGCTTATATCACTTCTAACATAGAGTGTGATTCATTTGTTATGTCTATTGTTCGCTGTCTGCTTTCTCCCCTGCATCCCTGTGAGATAAGAGATTTTTGTCCTTTGTGTCTTCTAACGTATCCTGAGCACCCCGGGCAGTGCCCATCTGGCACATTGTGCGTGATCAGTGAATATTTGTTGAATAAATGAGTGAATGGACCTGGATCTAAAATCTTAGGGTCCTTATAACTTTGTCATAGATATGCAGCCTTCTCAAGTGAAAGGCGAATAATGCAGATGTTATGAGGTGATGGTGATCAAGGGTTAGTTGAACAGAAAACTTAGTGATTTGCTCTCAGATTAAGGAGATGGGAAATGTAAGGGAGGGGGCGATACTAGAGTGACTTGACTGGGAGTTCTTTTCCTTTTGGGTTATGTCAGTGAGGACACCATCTCTTTTTGGCTTAGAGGCCCAGGACTTGAGTTTATCGTCCTGCCCCTGCCACCCCACAGGCTTGGTCCCGAGATATTTCCCCTTCCCACCTCCCTGCCCTCGCGACTCAGGACATGGCTGTTTCTCTGGTCCGGTCAGACATAATGAGAAACACAGGCCCAAACTGTTGGGTCATTCCAAAACGGGGAGGAATCTGGAATGGCGTTGTTAGATTTGGGGTATTTTAATCATTTCCTGCAGGTTGGCAGTTTCCAACAGGGTCAGTTTCTGAAAGAATCGGGCAGGGCATGCTTGGAGACATGTCACTGCTCCCGCATCCAGCTTTCAGATTTGGTCTCCAGATTTGAGGTTCCACTGAGGTGTGACTGAGACACAAACATCGCTCAGGGGTGACAAGTCTGACACGTCTCTGTGATGACGCTAGGCTCTTACTTTGGTCAAGTGGAACTTTTCCGTTGTCTGTACCCACTGCATTGGTTTACCCAGCTGTCAAGAAAGCTGAGTGGCTCCTAACATAGGATGGACTGTATATGTGTGGGGGGAGAGGTGGAGGAGGGACAACTGAGGAAGCTGGGTGCATCGTCCCTCGTGAGGCCTGGCCTCCTGCTCCTCCAGGAAACAATTCATGTTTATCTTGTCCAGCTCCAGGGCCTGACTGCTCTCCCTCATCCACCTGGATAGTGTTAAGGACACAAACCCCAATCACTGAGGGATTCTAACGACATGCCCTCCAAAGGCCAGCTGGAAAGTAACTAAGGTACCTATCTAAGTTGGCCAGCAGGTCACAAAATGCTAGTCTCTAGAGTGATCTTCCCAGGTGGTGCTAGTGGTAAAGAAGTCTCCAATTTGCCTGCCAATGCAGGAGACATAAGAGGCACAGGTTCAGTCCCTGGCTTGGGAAGATCCCCTGGAGGAGGGCATGTCCCCAAGGATAGAGGAGCCTGGTGGGCCACAGTCCATAGGGTCGCAAAGAGTCAGACACAACTGAAGTGACTTAGCATGCAGAGCAATCTCATGGGAAAAGTGCATTTGGTAGAATAGAAACTGAATATTCAACAAAGATCCTTTTGGAAATGTTCGTATTAGGAGCTGAGGTCTGTATATGAGCTAACAAAGCCCTGACTGCTCTCTGACGGGCTGAGCTCCAAGACACTGACAGTGGGAGCAACCTCATAAACCCAGGGGTTCCCAGCCATAGTTGCACAAGAGAACTCCCAAGGGGGCTCTGAACCCACCAAAGCTGGGGCCCGCTGCACAGACTTTGTCCCAGTTGGTCAGGGAAGCCATATTTTTAAAAAGCTTTCCAGGTGATCTCATGGTAGCCAGAAATGAATACTACCTTCCATGAAGGACCCAGAGATGGGGCATCGGAGGAGCTGGCAGAGGATACAGTCTGCCCTCTGCCTCACTACCCCTATGGGCCAAGGTCCCTTCCCCTTCTCTCCCACTTCATGAATTTTCCATTTTCCCCTGGATTATTTTCACAAGCATATTAACAAGTGGCAACTTTTCCAATTCTAAATAAAAGCCTCTCTTTTTACTCCACCTCTTCCTTCAGCTACTGCACCACGCACCACCCACCTCCCCCCTGCTTCCTTTTAGAGGAAAAACTCCCTAAGATGGGTTTTCTGTATATACTGTGCCATTTCCTTCTGTGCATTTTCTCTTAAACCCAGTCCATCTAGGCATCCCCACTCCATACTGCACAGGCCCTGGCCCCATCGTACCGTCTGGTCATGCCAGTGTGTCCAGGTCTCACTTTTAGTAACAGAAATGGGGAACCTGGGAGGCACAGGCCTTCCTGATACACTCCTGACATGTGTACAGCCCCTGAGGTGGCCAAAGGCTGGCCTCGCAGTGCCAGAGTCAAAGCTCAGTTAACAGAATGCAGAACTGGAAAAAACTCGCCAGGGAGATGAGGATGACAGTGATGTTCTCGGTCAAGGGAAAGGCAGGGACTTACGCAGTGTGTGGTGGTGATGATGACAGAACTGGAGATGAAGGAGAGGCCGTCGTTCATGCTGACCTGAAGTGCGGCTTTCCTGCAACGACACGGGGACCAGGGATACTCAGCATGGCGTGCAGACACACAGGGCCCCGGGGGCTCCGTTCTAAACCACCCTCTGAGCTGGCTCCTTTGTAAAACACGGAGGATGCTCTCCAGGGGCCCATCCATCTCTAACACCCTAGAGAGATGTCAGGATACACCCGGCTGGTGCAGCAAGGCAGTGTATCCAGCCTTTCTTACATCATGGCAAATAGAATTGAATGGGCAGAGGCTGCTCCCGTTTAATTTACTTGCCACACTGTAGTAGGTAGGAAGAGGTAGTCTTAACAAACGGTCCAAATCAGCGGGGGATGAACTGGTTAAGCTAGAAACTGTACAATTGTTATCTGGAGTCTCAGTGATGAGATTCTGATGGTGATGGTTTGTTACCACCCAGCCAACACAGAAAGGTACAGCAGCACATGAGCTAACCTGCCTTCTATTTCCTCCCATCTAGAAGATGCTCATTGAGACACAAGCTTGCCTTCTGCAGCATGGACACAGGGCTAGTTTGTGGAATCAGTGGCATCATGAGCTGATGTCAGGCAACTAGATTTGGAGGCTTTGTGATTTGAACAAACGATTGAAAGCAGAATTCAGATGAACAAGTGTAGCATTTTTCCTTAAAGCTACCATTCTGTCTTCAGTCTGTTAGAGATGTGTTTACAGAGAGGTTAGTTTCTTTCTCTCACCAACACTGCTTGTCTGTTTCCCTGCATATTTTTTTCTTGCTCAGGATGCTAATTCTCTTCCTTCTCTTGAATATTTTGATCTCATCTCACTAGCACTTATCACAAATGCATCACTGTGAGATTTTCTCCGTAAATTAGTTCACAGAGGCTTGGGCAGTGTGGATGAAGACACGGAGGAACACTGAACATGGCCTCAGAGGGTCTGACTGTAGGGTCCTGAATCAGCTGTGGATCACTTAGCCTTGCTGAGCTTCTTTTCTGAGTTTCCTTACGACAGCGCTTTGGGCAGCCTGAGAGCTTTCTAGAAATGTAGTTGTGATGAAGCCAGACAGACCTTGTTTTGAACTCATACTCTTCCACTCACTATGTGACCTCGACAAGCTACTTAAATTCTCTCTGCTACAGACTGCACATCTGTAAGATTGCGATGGTTCATTGGGCTTCCCTGATGGCTCAGAGGGTAAGGAATCTACTTGCAATGCAGGAGACCCTGGTTTGACCCGTTTGGGGAAGGTCCCCTGGAGAAGGGAATAGCAACCCACTCCAGTACTCTTGTGTGGAGAATCCCATGGACAGAGGAGCCTGGCAGGCTACAGTGGATCTTGGGAGAATCAAGGTCCCCTCTGTGAAACACTGATGCAGTGCCTAGCTCACTGCACTCATAGCACCACCATCATTATCTGGAGGAGTCTAGAGAAAGGTTCCATAATGACAGTGAAGAGCGACTCTTCTCCTTTTGTCCGCCCCGTCCTCCTCTCACTTCCCTGGCTGTGGGGTTTAGTTGCTGGTGGAAACTTACATGCCAACTTCCTTTAAGATAGGTGCTGGACACAGCAAATAAGTATCTTCCACAGTGAAGGGCTTCTCATCTGTAAAAAGGAAGTCACTGGATTAAGAGGAGTGAGGCAAGTTGATAATTTCATATTCGGTGCCTCCTGCAGACCATCAACCAAGTCCTAGAAGACACTAGAAAAGCCGTGATGTTTTGAAATATAAACTTGAGTTGTAAAATCCATTAGAGTGAACGCAAGCTCTTCTGCCTGAATGCTTTCTAACCTGTATATCCAACTGAGTCTCAGTGAGCACACAGAGTGAGCTTTTACCACAGACCAGGCACAACCGAGGGGAAATGAGAAGGTATTAGACTGATCCTTGGGAGCTTCAAGTCTAGGTCTAGTTTGAGACAGGAGTCATATTCATGGGAAAAGTTTGTTGATTCAACATTGTTTA
The DNA here is from genome assembly GCF_003369695.1 of Bos indicus x Bos taurus. Classification (NCBI taxonomy): domain Eukaryota; kingdom Metazoa; phylum Chordata; class Mammalia; order Artiodactyla; family Bovidae; genus Bos; species Bos indicus x Bos taurus. The sequence goes on along the minus strand of NC_040086.1, from coordinate 67,151,106 downwards.
TTGATACAATAGCCAAGACAGGGAATCCACCTAAGTGTCTATCTACAGATGAATGGATAAAGAAATTAGGGCATATGTGTGTAGAATGCAGTATTATTCAGCCATAAAAGTGGAAACCTCGCCATTTGTGACAACCTGGATAGACTTTGAGGGCATCATGCTAAGTAAAATGTCAGACAATGAGAGACAAACACTGTATAATCTCACTCATATGTGGAATATAAAAAGGAGAAGAAAAAAAAAACAACCAAAAACAGAACTCACAGATACAGAGAACAGATTGGTTGTTACCAGGGGCAGGGGTAGGTGGGGTAGGTGAAATGAGTACGGTGGTTAAAAGGTACAAATTTCCAGGTATAAAATAAATAAGTAATGAGCATGCAATGTACAGCATGATTTTTTTTACAAGAGTAAATCTTAAAAGTTCTTATCCTAAAGGAAAAAATTATAACTATGTGTGGTGATGGATGTTAACTAGATTTAATGTGGTGATCATTTCACAATATATAAAAATACTGAACCATTATGTTGTATACCTGAAACTAATTATATCTCAATTAAAAAAAAAATTGCTGACAGATACAAGAAGTAGCTAAGCCAAAACATCATTTGGCTTCAGAAGACAGAGAGCAGCTCCCTCTAGGTGGGTGACATGATAAGGTCACAGGGAACATAACAGCAGCTGAGTTTTGGGGGAGAGATGGGAAGATGCATTCCTGGTGGAAGAAATGGAAAACAGCAAAGACAGAGCAAACAAAAGGGATGCTCCAGGGTAGGACACAAGGAGGATTTGAAAAGATCAGTATAGGAAAATGTTTGGTCCAAGTTCTTTGAGTTAGACCGAGGGATTTGGACCTAAGCCTATGTGGCTATGTAAAGAACTTTGGAGGTTTTTGGAGAAAAACTTGAAGTGATGATTTTGGAAGTTTTAGCCAATGTAGTTATGAAAGATGGATTCAAGCGGGGGAGGAATCTGGAGCTGGGGGATTTCTTTTTCTTATCCTAATGGATGTCCAGGGAAAAACTTAAGCAGCTTTAATCTGGAACTCCTTAAAAACTTCATCATATCTCAGATTCTGGGGCCAGAAGCAGGGCTGAGAAGTTACTATACTCAGCATATGGTAGCCATTCTTTCATGACTCAACATTTATTGGGAACTCAGCATTCTTTGTTCAAAAGATTGTAGTAGGAACTGTAGGTGATATGAAGATGAATAAATATGCCCCTTTAATCAAGTTGTGAATATAAATGCCTAGAAGACAGAAAGGAATCCATGTGTAATGGAAGGATGCTATGCTGCTGTTGCATTTGATAGGAAATTGATATCTCTAATGACATTTAAATGCAATTGACACTAATCACTTGCCTGAGTGGAGATTAGGAAGCTTCGTGCCCTCCATGATAGGATTTAAGGACCAGACCCACATGAGACAGGAGCTGGAGGACACATCTGAGTTCTAAGCACTGAGTCTCCATGGAAGGAGGAAAAAGGGATGGCCAATTACAGTTTCCCCTGATGTCTAGGGAGACCTTCAAGTGGTGAAAAGGTAGGGAGATTATTCCAAGTCATTCATTCAAAAAATATTTCTTCAAGACCTACTATGAACTAGAAACACAGGCTTTTAGAAGAGAAACATGGTCTCTGTTTTCATGGATTTTATAGAAGTTGCAGGGGAGATAGTTGTTAAACACATTCAATTTTTTGAAGCAGTAAAAATACTACATTTACTTAGTCTTCAGTACAAGATTTTTTAATTGAAGGAGAGTGGATTTATAATACTATATTAGTTTCCAGTGTATACCATGGTGATTCAATATTTTTATAGATTATACTCCATTTAAAGTTATTACAAAATAATGGCTAAATTTTCTTGTGCTGTACAATATAGCCTTGTTGCTTATTTAAACATTTATTTATTAAAAATATATTCTCTTGAATGTCTACCATGTGCCAAGCATTATGCTAGGTCTGGAACTGAACACAATAGACAAAGCCTCTCACTTTTTTTTTTTTTTTAATGGCCAGTGTTTTAGTTATCTATTGGAATTAGGGATGTGGCCAAGATCTATGTCCTGGGGAACATCAGATATTGAACTTGCTAATAATAAGTGGCATTTATTTCCTGTTATTCTTTGGGTCTGTAGCCTAAGGAGAAGGGATAATTAGCAGAACAAAATGCAGACACTCTTACACCTTCCAGACAGAGGTCACCTACTAAATCAAAACTTCAGTTAGAGTTCTAATGAGTAACGCTGTTTGCGGGAGGGCTTCACATAGGAAATACAATGAACATTGGGTTTTGCTGAGTGAACAGGAGTTCTGGAGGAGGAGAAATCATGAGGAAAGTACAGCAAAGCACAAAAAAATACTGTTATTACACATATTACTATTTAATTAAATTGTGTTCAGTACAAAGAAGGAGAATCAGGGGGCAGACTTTCATCTGGAAGGTCAGGAAACATTTCCTTGAGGAAAGGCTCTGTGAGCTGAGACCTGAGGCCAGGTGGAGAGGAAATGGGTTGGCAAAGAGGTGGACCTGCACAGATTCTGGGACAAGAAGCAGCCCAGGTCTTAAGGAGCTAGGAGAAAGCTGACAAGGCTGTTGGATTTCAGTGAGACAGCGGGTAAAATACGAGGCTAGAAAAGGCAGCAGGGCCAGCTGATCAAGCCCTTGTAGATCATGGTGGGTTTGGGGGACTTTTCCTAAGTGTAACAGGAAGATACTGGAGTTTCCCCTCATATTTAGAATGAATGCTGGCAGACTGGGCTTCCCAGGTGGCTCAGTGGTAAAGAATCTGCCTGCCAATGCAGGAGACGCAGGAGATGCAAGTTCAATCCCTGGGTCGGGAAAATACCCTGGAGTAGGAAAAAGATTTCCACTCCAATACTCTTGCTTGGAAAATTCCATGGACAGAAAAGCCTGGCGGGCTATAGTCCATGGGGTCACAAATAGTCAGATGGGACTGAGCACACAGCCCGCAGACACTGGCAGATTATGGAATATGTCAGAATAGTGAGTGTGTTGAGAACAATTAAAAGCTTATGAGGACAGAGGCAGATCACACAGGGCTTGAACTGGGCATTATCTTCAAGATGCTTTTCTGTCCATGATGGTGATGATGACAGTGAGACTTGGGGCATGCTGTGTGCTCTAAGTCATCACACACATCACATAACCATTTTACCTTCCAGTAGTGCTGTCAGGGAAGGCTATTATTCCCTTTACTTTATTTTTTAAATTATTTTTGGCTGAAGGGGGTTCTGGTTGCTTTGCGCAGGCTTTCTCTATTTGCTTTCTTTCTCTATTTGTGAGTGGGTTCTACTCCCTAGTTGCGATGCTCCAGCTTCTTATGCCAGCGTCTCTTGGTGCAGAGCCCAGGCTCTAGAGCCCGCAGGCTTCACTAGCTTTGGCCCATGGGCTTAGCTGCCCTTGCCAGGTGGGATCTTAGTTCCTGGACCAAGGATTGAACCTGTGTTCCCTGTACCGGCAGGAGGATTCTTAACCATTGGGCCACCGAGGAAGTCCCTATTCCCTTCCTGTAAAGGTGAGCAACAGACAAAGATGGAGACACTTGCCAAGTGTTACACAGGAGAGCTCGCATCAGCACGTGGGCAGTCTGGCCACCACCTCTGGATAAAAGCCAGGCTTGATCTCTTCTCACTATGACCTTGGGAACCAAGGCAAGGCAGGACTCACTAGGCTCATTTTCCAGATGCAAAATGGAGGCTCAGAGAGGCTGTAGTAAACTATGATCTCACAGCAAGTCAGAGGCAAAGCCAGGACTAGGACTGGATTCCCCAGTGTCCACACCAAGGGCCTCTCCGTTCCAGGAAAAGCTCGTATTAGAGGAGAAACAAAGCCCAGGATAGGCGTGGCCAATGACAACCTATATTTACTTGCTCTGGGTGCTGCACATGCTCTAGTAATACATGGGAGTGTGGGGTCCTGCCCACGGAGCCACCAGCCCACCACAGCGCGGCCACAGGAGGCCTTGTGACTCCTGGCTGCATTCTGCGGGGGGAGCGGTAGGGGGCGCAGTACAACCACACGTCCGGGCCCAGGCTCCCTCCCCTGCGCTCTTCCAGCAGTTCCTCTGCTCCCTCCCAACAGGAAAGGCAGGAGAGGTGGAGGTTGTCTCGGTTAGCCTTGGTCAGCCTGGGTCAGCCTTGGTCAGCCTGGGTCCAGCAGACTCCTTTCTCACTTTCCCCCTCCTTTCATTTTCTTTTCCTGCCTGGGAGACCAGCGATTTCAGGAGCAGAGCAGAAGAGACCCTCGCCGCTGAGAAGCCTGAGGAGACGTGGCTGAAGGCGGTGGCACCGCCTCCCACCAGTTCATCGGAGTCCCAGGCTGTGGGCCTGCTCTGGGGAGCTGGCATTTTCGGCTCGGAGAGAGATTGTTTGGTTTGGAGGCTGGTTTCACTTTACCACAAAAATGAGTTTTTTTTTTCTTTTTTTTCTTTCTCTCTAAACAAAGGAGGGCCATTTGGTTTCCATAATTCTGATCATCTGACTCCTTCCTGGAACGTCCACTTGGGAAGCAGGGCCCAAAGCCTTCCTCCTCTGGCTGGGCTACGTTTGGCTCAGGGGCCACGCCAACCTCAGGGCCACCTCTGCCAGAACCACTGGTGTGGTGATGTTTACGGGGCAACATCCACTTTGGAGGATGGTGGAGGGCCCTGGTCCTCTGTCCACTGGCGGCCATTCACTGCTTGTTAGTACCAGGTGGGCGGGGGAAACGGAGGAAAGCTGGGAGGAAATTAGTGAGGGGAGGGGGTTGAAACCAGGCCTTAAGGGAATTTTTGGATGATCTATAAATATAAATGTCCTTGCTTTTTACCTAAGATAGTTCCAAATTCAGTGCATACCCATGACATAGGTGAATTCAAAGCATCTGTCTTACAACAGTCTGATAATCAAACTGAAACTTGACTTAAATCAGGATTTGGGGATCAACAAGTGTCCTTAAACCAAACCATCAGACACCCAGGCTTGGGATCTGAGCAGCTCTGGAGATGAGTACAGGGGTTACAGTGCCGGGTAGACTCCAGAGTCAAACAGATGCAGGTTCAAATCCCAGGTCCTGTGACTAGTGTGTGACTGAGGACAAGTTCCTTATCTGTGAACAGTAATGATGACATCATTGCACTAGGCTGTGTGGGGATTACAAGAGCGCATGGAAGTACATTACTTGGCACTCAAGAAACATTTACTAAATGTTCAGTTCAGTTCCGTCGCTCATTCGTGTCCGACTCTTTGCGACCCCATGAACCGCAGCACGCCAGGCCTCCCTGTCCATCACCAACTCCTGCAGTCCACCCAAACCCACGTCCATTGAGTCGGTGATGCCATCCAACCATCTCATCCTCTGTCGTCCCCTTCTCCTGCCCTCAATCTTTCCCAGGATCAGGGTCTTTTCAAATGAGTCAGCTCTTTGCATCAGGCGGCCAAAGTACTGGAGTTTCAGCTTCAACATCAGTCCTTCCAATGAACACCCAGGACTGATTTCCTTTAGGATGGACTGGTTGGATCTCCTTGCAGTCCAAGGAACTCTCAAGAGTCTTCTCCAACACCACAGTTCAAAAGCATCAATCTTCGGCACTCAGCTTTCTTTATCGTCTAACTCTCACATCCATACATGACTACTGGAAAAACCATAGCCTTGACTAGACGAACCTTTGTTGGCAAAGTAATGTCTCTGCTTTTTAATATGCTGTCTAGGTTGGTCATAACTTTCCTTCCAAGGAGTGAGTGTCTTTTAATTTCATGGCTGCAATCACCATCTGCAGTGATTTTGGAGCCCCCCAAAATAAAGTCTGTCACTGTTTCCACTGTTTCCCCTTCTATTTCCCATGAAGTGATGGGACCAGATGCCATGATCTTCGTTTTCTGAATGTTGAGCTTTAAGCCAACTTTTTCACTCTCCTCTTTCACTTTCATCAAGAGGCTCTTTAGATCTTCACTTCCTGCCATCAGGGTGGTGCCATCCGCACATCTGAGTTTATTGATATTTCTCCCGGCAATCTTGATTCCAGCTTGTGCTTCCTCAAGTCCAGAGTTTCTCATGATGTACTGTGCATATAAGTTAAATAAGCAGGGTGACAATATACAGCCTTGATATATCCCTTTTCCTATTTGGAACCTGATTGTTGTTCCACGTCCAGTTGTAACTGTTGCTTCCTGACCTGCATACAGGTTTCTCAAGAGGCAGGTCAGGTGGTCTGGTATTCCCATCTCTTTCAGAATTTCCCACAGTTTATTGTGATCCACACAGTCAAAGGCTTTGGCATAGTCAATAAAGCAGAAATAGATGTTTTTCTGGAACTCTCTTGCTTTTTAAGTGATCCAGCGGATGCTGGCAATTTGATTTCTGGTCCCTCTGCCTTTTCTAAAACCAGCTTGAACATCTGGAAGTTCACAGTTCACATATTGCTGAAGCCTGGCTTGGAGAATTTTGAGCATTACTTTACCAGCATGTGAGATGAGTGCAATTGTGCAGCAGTTTGAGCATTCTTTGGCATTGCCTTTCTTTGGGATTGGAATGAAAACTGCCCTTTTCCAGTCCTGTGGCCATTGCTGAGTTTTCCATATTTGCTGGCATATTGAGTGCAGCATTTTCACAGCATCATCTTTCAGGATTTGAAATAGCTCAACAGGAATTACATCACCTCCACTAGCTTTGTTCATAGTGATGCTTTCTAAGGCCCACTTGACTTCACATTCCAGGATGTCTGGCTCTAGGTCAGTGATCATACCATCGTGATTATCTGGGTCATGAAGATCTTTTTTGTACAGTTCTTCTGTGTATTCTTGCCACCTCTTCTTAATATCTTCTGCTTCTGTTAGGTCTCTACCATTTCTGTCCTTTATTGAGCCCATCTTTGCATGAAATGTTCCCTTGGTATCTCTAATTTTCTTGAAGAGATCTGTAGTCTTTCCCATTCTATTGTTTTCCTGTATTTCTTTACGTTGATCGTTGATCACTGAGGAAGGCTTTCTTACTCTCCTTGCTATTCTTTGGAACTCTGCATTGAAATGTGTATATCTTTCCTTTTCTCCTTTGCTTTTCACTTCCCTTCTTTTCACAGCTATTTGTAAGGCCTCCTCAGACAGCCATTTTGTTTTTTTGCATTTCTTTTTCCTGGGGATGGTCTTGATTCCTGTCTCCTGTACGATGTCACGAACCTCCGTCCATAGTAAATGTTACTTCATGTTATTACATGGGTATCCAAGCCTTTAAAATGGACTGTAAACTAAATGTGTGGTTTAAAATCAGAGGAATTGAAAATTCAAAATTTCAAAATGCCTTAATTGCTTGATTACATTGTTCTATCAAACATTTATTTAGGCATTAGTGATAAGAATAGAGTAGGATAATTAAATAGTTTAGAAATCCCACTAGGGGATTAAAGATAGAAAGGGAATTTTAAGGGAGTTTGGGAGACTGCTGAGAGCGTATGAACAGTCAAGAAAAGAATCCAGTCACCTAGCAACAATCTACTCTGTCTTGAAGGAAGACCAGGCACATTCAAGTGCCAGGCACAGTCAAGCCACAAATCCTGAGAGTTATAACACAAGACAATAGATATGAATCTTGTTACCTGAAGTCAGGGAGTTAACGGTCCTTGGAAGACTGGTATTTCTGCATGTAGCCAAGACAAGAATTTAGGTGAAAGGGTAAATGAAGGGCATGTTATATCAAAACCTAAGACTAATCAACATGTGTTAGTATATGTCATCACCCTTTTGCTCAGTCGTGTCCGTCCAACTCTGTGACCCCATGGATTGAAGCCTGCCAGGCTCCTCTGTCCATGGGGATTCTCTAGGCAAGAATACTGGAGTGGGTTGCTATGCCCTCCTCCAGGGGATCTTGCCAACCCAGGGATCGAATCCAGATCTCCCACATTGCAGGCAGAGTCTATTAACTGAGCCACAAGGGATCAGATCAGATCAGATCAGTTGCTCAGTCGTGTCTGACTCTTTGCGACCCCATGAATCGCAGCACGCCAGGCCTCCCTGTCCATCACCAACTCCCGGAGTTCACTCAAACTCATGTCCATCGAGTCGGTGATGCCATCCAGCCATCTCATCCTCTGTCGTCCCCTTCTCCTCCTGCCCCCAATCCCTCCCAGCATCAGAGTCTTTTCCAATGAGTCAACTCTTCGCATGAGGTGGCCAAAGTACTGGAGTTTCAGCTTTAGCATCATTCCTTCCAAAGAAATCCCAGGGCTGATCTCCTTCAGAATGGACTGGTTGGATCTCCTTGCAGTCCAAGGGAAGACCTTTGCTAATATACATATGATTTAAATAGCACCATGACAGTACCAGTTAAACCATATAGGGACAAACTAAATGACATAAGCCTGATGTCTACTCCAAAATGAGGAAGAAGGTGGTCTTCTCCCCTCCCTACTTTTTGATTATAAAAATATAGCCCTCTTTGTTCTCAGGGCTGCAGTCCCTTGCCTGCCTGCTTGTATTTCCAACAAGCATCTTATGCTAATAAACTCACTCTTAGCCTATTGTTCTACCTCATGCTGAATTTTTTTCTGTGGCAAAGGAACCTGAGCTTCATTAAGTCTGGATGCCAGGTAAACAGTTTCAGTTAAAACACAATGGATTCTAGTCCCTTCCCAAGTCAGGAACTGTGGGTTCAAGTCCCAGTCTGAGTTTTGGCTGGGTCTGAGTCCCATCTGAGAAAGAATGTGATTTTATTAGAAATTCCTGGGAAAATGAAAAGTTTTAGTGAATGTGTTTTGTGTGTATATATGTGCACACACACAGGCATATATATTTACCTATGCATTCACACATATATTTATACCTATACATACATATATATATATATATATCTAATCTATACTGATTTTGTGTAACACTATATACCTATGGACACCATATTAAAAAGCAGAGACATTACAGACATTACTTTGTCGACAAAGGTCTGTCTAGTCAAAGCTATGGTTTTTCCAGTAGTCATGTATGGATGGGAGAGTTGCACCATAAAGAAAGCTGAGTGCCAAAGAATTGATGCTTCTGAACTGTGGTACTGAAGACTTGAGAGTTCTTTGGACTGCAAGGAGATCCAACCAGTCCATCCTAAAGGAAATCAGTCCTGAATATTCACTGGAAGGACTGATGTTGAAGCTGAAACTCCAGTACTTTGGCCACCTGATGTGAAGAGCTGACTCATTTGAAAAGACCCTGATGCTGGGAAAGACTGAATGCAGGAGGAGAAGAGAACGACAGAGGATGAGATGGTTGGATGGCATCACTGACTTGATGGACATGAATTTGAGCAAGCTCCAGGAGTTGGTGATGGACAGGGAGGTTTGGCATGCTGCAGTTCATGGGGTCGCAAAGAGTCGGACATGACTGAGTGACTGAACTGAACTGATATACCTATGGTCTCATTGGACATTATTATTATTATTATTAATTTATAATTTGGGAAACTGAGTCTCAAAGAAGTTGGTTAATTGAGTTAGTGTTGTAACATGAATAAAAGACCTGGAAATCAAACCCAGGTTTTCTTGAAATAACTTGCCCATAGTCAACTCAGCTAGCTTTTTTACAGATATAATTTAAACTAGTTAGTCATTTTATATTGTCGTACTCTCACAGCTAGTTTTATGATATGGCCTGAAGTATACCCAGAGCTGAGTCTGACAGCTGTGGAGGCAAAAGTCAAGATTCTCCATGGGTGAGGTTGAATAAAGTTAGGAGGCTTGTCTTCCATGAGAGGCAACCAGGGTTGAGAAGCTCTGTGATAAGGTTCCAGTGTCTTCTGGGAGACCCTGACTTATTATAATTAACCCATATCTCAAAACCATACTGGAGAAGGCAATGGCAACCCACTCCAGTGTTCTTGCCTGGAGAATCCCAGGGACGGGGGAGCCTGGTGGGCTGCCATCTCTGGGGTCGCACAGAGTTGGACACGACTGAGTGACTTAGTAGCAGTAGCAGCAGCAAAACCATACATTCAAATGTGTATAATGGTTTTGATCTCAGATCAATGTAATTTTTTTCAGACTGGTTAAGAAGTTTCCAGAATTCTTAGTTGCAGTTGGTGACTGTCTAATGGAGTTGGAATAAAACCAAGATTAAAATTTATTAGCTAATTCAAACAACAATCACAGTGAATCCTTTTAAAGGGCTGATTAAATAACTGAAATATTTTCCAAGTCTTGGCAATCCTTTCTTGATATAAATATTTATTTCTGGCCAAAAGGACAAGAAAAATAACTCTTAGTCTTATCTAGGGGAGCTTGCTGAAACCCTCCAAAAGCTGATGTAAGCTCCAAAGTAGGGTTTACATTCCTACTGTGACAAAAGAGTGGAGGTTAGGGACTGAATGAGCTCACCCTGCTCTTTCTCCCCATCTTCCCTGGGTCTAGGGAGCATTTTTGTGGCATCTCTGCGCCAAGTATAACTGTTCAGCACCAAATTATCAGCTGGTTGGGGAATGTGTCCCTGAATGAAGGGAGAAAAGACAGGCTAGACTAAATGTTTCTACCTTTTCACTGACTTGAAAAGTAACCAGCTTTTAAAAAATTAGACTTTTAAAATGCTGTGCAAAAACTGGAAATAAAATGATACTCTGCAGGACTCCAAGTTGATGAAATTCAAGGCATCTGTCTTGAGCTTTCTGAGGTCCCAGCCAGAAAAGAGGTGGTTGATTGCTCTACTGGGACTCGTGCAATGAAAATTCACAAATGTGAGGGTCTTACTGTAAAGCTAAATGGGATCCATTGCTTAGAGTAGAAAGAAGCTATTTATTAGGCCTGTGAACTCCATGTCAGACCCTGAACTGGAAGATTTTTCATAGACAGGTTTGGTAACAAACCTATGCATTCTCCTGATAGAAGTCATTAAACTCTACAGAAGGGGACCCAGCATGGATTTTCAAAGTGGAGAGGGAAGCTTCTACTTGGAAAGGCTAAACAATGGTTTTCTGTGGTCAGAGCAACGAGAAGAGTCAACACAGAATGGGAAGAGCCAGTAGTGAAGCACAGGAGGGTGTGGCCAAGTTGGGAATGATCCTCAGAACATACACATCTGCTATAATGTTCTCTCATGTCTTTAATATGGCAGAACCGGGCTGGTCACTATTTTTTTTCCCTCAGACATGACCCATATCTATCCACCCATCCCTTGGCCTGGAGTTGTTGCAAGATTTCTCTGGAAGCCCTCACTGCTTAGTTACTATGAGATCAGCTGATGAGCTTGGCCAGCAGGTTCCAGGTAAGTTTCCTGGGTCTATACATGACTATTTCCCTAGTACCTCTGTGTTAAGGTGTCCAGAATATACCTTTTGGTTTTCTTCATTGTTCTCTGGGCAGGTTAGAGTAGGAACCATGAGCACATGAATAGCCTGGTCCCTGGCTGGAGCCCCATCACAGCTTGCTACCTACAGACTGTATAATCCTATCCATAACCCAGAGTTCTCACCTGTAAGATGCAATAATAGTCATTTCATACTCACTCATTTAATGAGATGATATGATTAAATACTGAACACTTAATAAGCACTTGACATATGTCAACTGTGACTACTAAAGTGGGGTATTTCTGGGTTCATAGCCTGATGTACCTGTACAACACATGATGTGAGGGTATATATAAACTGACTAGGTCCTACAGAACTTATTTCCTAGGTTGTGTCAGGCTATATAGTGTAGGTATGACAAGAAGGCATTCATTTATTCTAATAGCACATGTGGACACGTATGCAGTGCAGCAGTCCTTGCATGGGGGTGGTTTTGACCCTCAGGAAATGAAAGGCAATGTTTGAGGCAATTTTCATTGTCAGACCAGAAGGGAAGTGCTATTGGCATCTAGTGAGTAGAGACCACGTACAATGCTAAGTAGCCTACAATACAAGGCATTCCTCTCCCTCTTATTAAAAAATTATCTGGCCCAAAATGTCAGTAGTACCAAGGTTAGAAATCTTGGTATAATATCTACCATGGTTTTGGTGGCTCAGATGGTAAAGAATCTACCTGCAATGCAAGAAACCTGTGTTTGATCCCTGGGTTGGGAAGATCCCCTGAAGAAGCAAATGGCTACCTCCTCCAGTATTCTTGCCTGGAGAATTCCATGGACAACAGAGCTTGGTGGGCTACAGTCCATGGGGTTTGCAAAGAGTCTGACACAACTGAGTGACTAACACTTTCACACATGGTTTTGGCCCATTGTAGAGGGTTCTGTAGATATTACTAGGTAGTTCACAGTTCCCCCTGGGGTACTGACAGAATGTCCAGAAAAGTTCAGAGGTGTTGAATGATTATGCATAGAGGAGGGTGAGGGAGTAACAGCTTGGGGGCCATTGGAAGGCATCTTGTTAGAGTAAAGAAGAGTGTTTTTTTGGTAAATTCTTCCATGCAGGCTTTGATGGGTCCAGGTTTGCCTAGTGGTAGGTGGCACCTGAGCCACTCTGCTGGGTGGGGCTTTACAACTGAAATGGGGGTGCTCCAGAAGTGGGGATTAGATTGCTGCTGAGGCTCTGAGGATATGGGTGGGAAGGCTGCAATCAGAATACCTTACCTACAAACACCAGTGTAGGACAGAGAGTTGAATGCAGTCTTGGAAAAAAATGAAGTGGGTTATCTTGAACATTGTTTACAGGAGGATCAAGATTACATCATGGCGCCAGAAGGAGAGGCAGTAAAGGGTGAGGGACCATGAATGCATTCCCAGAGAAGCCCAGGGATAGTAGCCAGCAGCCTGCTGGTCACTGGGTTGTCTTTTGGGGGCTTGATCTCTGTGCCTCAGAACTCTCCAGCTTTTAGAACTGGTCCTTAGCACAGCTAGTCTGACTTCTCAGGATGTAAATTATTTTCAGCTCATATTTACTGTTATTTTTAGTGACTGTAAAAGTAATACATGGTGAGTGTGGGAAGTCTGAGAAATACAGAGAAGAATATAAAATGCATGAAAATCCTTGGTAATCCTAACTTCCAGTAACAAACACTGTTAATGCTTAGGGGCATACTATTTCAGAATTTTTTCTATGCATATTATTTTTTACATAATTGGAATCATACTGCACATAATGTTGTAGTCTTCTGCATCATCTCTATCCAAAGTTAATAGGGACAGATTTAGGTATTGCAAGAAAACCAAATGAAGATAATGGGGCTCAGGGCTCTGGCAAAATGTTTCCTCCTCTCAATAAATCTAGACCAAAAATTCTTGACTGTTGACATTTACAAAACTAACAAATTATCTTATAAGCAAAGCATCAACCTTTAAAAAATTTGTAAGCTTGAGGTCAGAAAACTGGTGCCCTTGAGACAGCTGTAATTTGCTAAGAAATATATTTTTTAAAGTTTTGTTTTCACTTGGCGGAAGACAATTTAGGATTCATGCACAAGGTATGTGTCTACTGACACAAAGTCTTTCAGCTGTGCACAATTAGGTTTGGAAGGGTTTACCTTTGGAATTGGGATTGAGGGACAAGTCTATTAAAATATGGTAAAGACTCTGCCTGCAATGCCGGAGACCCAGATCTGATCCCTGGGTCAGGAAGATCCAATGGAGAAAGGAATGACAACCCATTCCAGTATTCTTGCCTGGAGAATCCCATGGACAGAGGAGCCTGGTGACCCTGTTCATGGGGTCGCAAAGAGTTGGACACGACAGGGCGACTATCTATCACTATCACTATCTATCACAGGATCATGACCATGACCTATGGCAAATGCTGACTGCTCTTAAAGAACACAAATTAATACGGAAATGCAGAGAAGAGGTGGGAAGCAGACCTCAGGCACGCACTTGAGTCACAGTGGACATCACTAAGCTGCTGTGCTGTGCATATTAGGGGCCAGAGCTGAACCGCTCGAAGGAAAGATACATCAGTAGCGCTCTCTTCCTTTCCCTCAGAAGCATCCAATTTTTCCTCTAAATGAATGTGGAGCAAATATTTAACATATTTCAAATGCTAATTTGAAGGGGGCATAGCTTATTAGCCTCCTTGGAGTTCCCATAAGTCTGGTCCATTTCTGTTAACCACTGTTTCTTCCGTCATCCCACTGAAATGACAAAGGAGTAGTGCTCCATGAGGAAAGGCACTGCAAAAGTCCAGTTATCTGGTACAGAATAGAGGGGGTGCCAACTTCCCCTACTGAGACAACAGGACTAGGGTAACAGCAGTTTCAGGGACATTCACAAGCAAATCTTTCTTAATCATGCTTCAAAGAAGCTCACTGGGTGCCAGAGTCCGCAGGCAGCTTCCAGTTTTCATTTGGCAGCAATTGCACCCTTGGTAGAACCGGGGCAATGCCAAGTTTGACCATCTGTCAGGTACTGCTGTAGTTAACTTTGTGTCAGTTTGCCCCTGGAAGAAACTCTTTTGCCCCTAAATGAAAGTCTTCACCAGTTAGTTACATCTGGTAGCAAATTCTCTTTTATCACCACCTCATCCCAGATTCCTGAGGTTTTTGTCTGACCAAGCAAAACTGCAGTAAATTTCCACTTATCTATATTTTTGTCTGGATCTGAAAGATAGAAACATGGACTAACACAGTCTTGGCAGGAGCCATTTCAGAAACAACTGGGCAAAACCCAAACTCCCTCTGAGAGCAGGGGCAAAGGGAAACATGAGCAGATACATGGAAAGCTCGTAAAGTGTAAGAAAGAGAGGCCACTTGGGGAACCAGAAGAGGTGGCTTCCCCGTGTTCACAATCAGCTGCATAAACTGACCTAAAGCCTGGGCTCTTCGTCCCCTGGTTCAGGGCTTTTTTTCCCCTTTGAACCAGAGCTCAAGTCTTGACTAACAAACCCAATCTTGGGCAAGTAGCTGAATCTCTCGGAGCTGAGGTTTCCTGTCTCTACAGTAAGGGGAAGCCATGGGAATCAGTGTCTTCAAATCAGGCACGTGTCAGAGTGATGTGGGCATTCAGGATCAGGGACCCGGGGACCTGTGGGGATCGGTGTTTAAGAAGCAACATAAAGAAGCGGGCAAGAGCCTCTGGAGTAGACCGCCTGGTGTCCACACTGCTCCAACCTCTGGCCACCTGGGTGGCCTTGGGCAGTTTCTCTCTGTGCTTCAGTTTCCTTGTCAGCCAAGGGGGATACAAGTAACTCCTCCCTCACTGGGCTGCTGGGACGATGAAACGAGTTGGTTTAGGAAGGAAACCAGGCAGGTGCTCACAATCAGTAATTGTCATTACTTGGATCACGCTTCTGGGGGATTCTGATGTGAGGCCTGATTAAGAAGCAGGAGTGGAGGATGGATCATTAAACTGAGTGAAGTAAGTCAAACACAGAAAGACATATATCCTATGATATCACTTATAGGTGGACTCTGAAAAACGGGTACAAATGAACTTGCAAGACAGAGGTAGAAGCGCAGATGTAGAAAACACACTTATGGTTACCAGGGGATAAGGGGCGGGTAGGGATAAACTGGGAGGTTGGGACTGACATATACATACTACTATATATAAAATAGATGACTAATAAGAACCTACTATATAGCACAGGGAACTCTATTCAATACTCTGTAATGGCCTGTTGTTGTTTAGTTGCTAAGTCGCATCTGACTCATTGAGACCCCACGGACTGTAGCCCACCAGGCTCCTCTGTCCATGGGATTTCCCAGGCAAGAATACTGGAGTGGGTTGCCATTTCCTTCTCCAGGGGATCTTCCTGACCTAGGGATTGAACCCATGTCTCCCGCATAGGCAGGCAGATTCTTCACCACTGAGCCACTGGGGAAGCCCAATGGCCTGTGTGAGCAAAGAGTCTAAAAAAAGAGTGGATGTTTGTATATGTATAACGGATTTAATTTGCTGTATACCTGAAGCTAACACAACACTGTAAACCAACTACACTCTACACTCCAATAAAAAAAAAAGAATTACGAGACAAGATGTCCCTTTGTATCATTTAATTCCGAGTTGCACAAAGTGACATTCTGTTATCTTCATACGACATCAAAGCCCTAAGTAAGGATGCATCCAAATTGCGCTAAGTACTTTTGACTGATAGATGCAACATTCCAACCAGTGAGAAAGGAAACAATAGGCTTTTGTTTGGCAAATGTTTCTCCTTCTCTCTCCCCAGCTGTCACCATAGGTGCACTTCGATGATCTCCTTAAGGGGCCCAAAGCAGTCCTGAGGACCAGATGTTTTCTAAGATAAAGTATAGTTTCTGGATAACTGGACAGATTTCTAAAAACAAACACACTGGAACTTCTATATTTGAGTGAGTGTAGTCTCTCACCCCCTTGGGAAGAAGCCCCTCTCTGAAACTCTCTTAGAGCTGCTTTCAGGACTGATGTTCAGTTTGAGAAAAAAAATCTTCAAAGGGGGCAATGTTTTATTCTTTGAGAGTGAACCAAAAGTGAACCAGAGCTATGCCTTGTGAATAAGATTGAAGAAATAAAATCCTGCATCAGAAAAGAAATGTGCCTATAAAACCAAGAGGCTGATTTTTCACATGGCCCTTCAATTGAATTTTAGTAAGTTTGCTAAAAATCAGTTTCTTTTGTTTCTGGTCATACCTCGTAAGTCTCCATGCAACACTAGGAGAGTCTAACAAGTTTCTCATTATGGTATTAGTAAAACCATCCATTTTTTATTTACTGTTCTTTAAAATGGGTCATTTCTCAGCTCCTACCTCAGTGTATCCTTTTTAGCATTTTAATCTCTCTACAAGTGGATTTCCAATTGAAAGTGGATCTTTTCATGGCACAATACACCGAATACTGAAGTAGGAAAAAGTGTAGCCAGAATAAATAAAGTTTGTGTGAAGATTTCCAAGATACTTTCTTGGCCAGGAGTAGTAGTTCAGCCTGGTAACTGGAGAACCAACTGAATGCTACACTTAAGATGCATGCTTGGCCTAAATAATTAACAAGAATTTTAAAATGAAAATTTAAATAACTGTCTTTTTTTTTTCTTATGACAGAAGGGACATATGATCATAGAAAACTTAGATGGATAGAAAGAAGTAAAAACTCATAGTGGACTCATTCAGAGGTAACTACTGTTAACATCTGGATGTGTGTCTTTCACATTTCTCTCTCTGCATATAAATGTATGTGTCTAAATCAGGAGCAGCTTTAAGGCACTGTTTCATAACTTATTCTCGACATGTGAAGCAGTACTGTTAACATTTCTCCCACATAGGTAATTACTCTTCCTTCTCACAATATTAATTATTTAAACATGAATATAATTTATATAACACACCATCAATTGTAAAACATTTATGTTACCACCTAGATGTTTCGATTTGTTTACTCGCTTTCCTCTCTGCTTCCTTCCTTCCTCCCCCCTCTGTCTCTTTTTTTCCTTTTTGCTAACATAAAGCAATATTATGATGAACATCTCGCAGCTGAGTCTTTGTTAACATTCTCTAGCATTTCCCTTTGATGAAGTTGAAGTTGAAATTCTGGGTCAAAAATGTACAAAAGCAGTTGATTTGTTAAGAGTGGCCTTCCTGGAGAGTTCCCTGATGGCCTAGTGGTTAGGATTCCGGGTTTTCAGTGCTGGGCCTGGGTTCAGTCGCTGGTTGGGGAACTGAGATCTTGCAAGCTGTGTGACTCGGCCAAAAAAAAAACAAAACAGGAATGGCCTTCCAAAAGATTTAGTGATCTTTAATGGTCTCTTGCTAATGATGAATGAAAACACTTCTTCCCCTGTATCTTTGCCAATACTGGCATTGTATGTCTGTTAATCTTTACCAGTTTGATAGATTATTTTAATTTGCATTTCCTTGACTACAGTGAGCATTTACCATATTCTTATTTGCCATTATTTTTCTTGTAAATTTCTTTTTCCTATCTTTTATCCATTGATGTACTCATCTTTTCTGATTTTAAGACCTATCTATACATTAAAGTTATTGACCCTTTATTTGTTATACATCTTAAAAATAATTTAGCAGGTTTTCTGTTTCCCTTCAGATTTTTTTAAGGGGGGAGGTTTAAAGAATTTTAAAATGTGTACTCAAACCATTCAAATTTTCCTTTGTGGTATCTCCTTTCAGAGTTATGCTTAAAAGGATTTTCCCCTGTGGAAAATTATATAAATATTTATTTTTGTTTCCTTCTAAAACTTCTATAGTTTCATGTTCACATTTAAATTTTTCATCTGGAATTTGTTTAGATGTAAAGTGTGAGATAAAAATTGAACTGAATTGTTTTTCCAAGGGGTTAGCCAATTGTCTCAATACCAAAAAGCATAATCTACTCTTTTCCCACCGATTAGAAAGGTCACTTTATTTTATACTAAATTCATAGAAGTGTTTGGCTGTCTTTATGGACTTCGTGTTTCCTGTCCCAACATTCAGTTTGCCTTTTGGGGCACCAGTCATACATTGTTTCAGTTACTGCAGATTTTTTTCATACATCTTAAAATGGGCTAGGGCAAGTTTCCACATTTTTCTTGGCTATTCTTAAATGTTTATTCTTCCATATACACTTTAGAATTATTTTGTTAACTTCAAAAGTCCCATTGGACTTTTCCTTGGGACTGCAGTAAAAGTAAATATTAATTTGAAGACAACTGATGTCTCTACAATCCTCAATTGCTGCTCCACTGAATAATAGTGATAATGATAATAATAAATTAATACTATCAGCCAACGTTGATCGACTGCTTACTGCATGCTTGGCCCTGTTCTGGGCCCTAATTATTACACTGAAATACCATAGGGATCCACCACGGAGGTGCTATTATTGCCATACTCATTTTACAGCTGGAGAAATTAAGGCTTAGAGAAGTTAAGTAACCAGCCATGGTCAAAAAGCTTTAAGACAGAGCCAGGGTGCTTTTCCTGGGTGGTTTGGTTCCAGTGTGTGTTCTATGCCATGAGTCTATACTGGCTCTCTATTCACTTACATTGTCTTCATTTCCCTCACAGAGTTGTTTAACTTTCTTCCTATATGTCTTTACAGTTTGGTTAAATTTAGTTCTTTCTAGAGTCTATATGCTGCTGCTCTATTTTTCCTGTGAATTTTTTCTTTTCTTTTTAAAAACATAATTTTATTTATTTATTTATGGCTGCACTGGGTCTTCATTGCTACATGTGGACTTTTCCTAGTTGTGGAGAGCTGGGGCTGATGCTGGAGTGGAGGTGTGCGGGCTTCTCACTGCGGTGGTGTCTCTTGTCATGCAGCACAGACTCTAGGGCGCTTGGGCTTCAGTAGCTGCAGCTCTCGGGCTTGAGAGTGTGGGCTCAGTAATTGTGGTGCATGGACTCAGTGGCTCTTGGCATGTGGAATCTTCCCATACCAGGGACTGAACCCATGTCCCCTGCATTGGCAGGCAATTCTTGGACCACCAGGGAAGTCCCTAAAAAAGTATGTATTTTTAAAATTTGGAATGGATAGTGAATTTTAATATCTTCTTGGCATCAAAAAATTTGCTATGTGAGAGGAAAATTCCCCTCTCATTTTTTAAACGGTATTACTTATCCTGGTCCTTTTTAAATACATTGCTGGATTTTTGTTTACCAATAGTTTATCTGTATGTTTGTCATCAAAGAAATCGATTTCAAATATACTCTACTACTAGTGTCTTGTCCAGTTTTTAAAAAGTCAAGATTACATAATTTTCATAAGTGAATTAAAATGCTTTTGCTCTATTTCTTTTCTCTAGAAGAATATGTATCAAATATGAATCATTTGTCCTTAAATTCTGGTAAAACACAGATGAAAAAAATCTGGGTCAAGTGCTTTGGTTGAGGGGTAGTATTTCCTCACATCTCTCTTCCAGTTCATGCATTTCATCTTTATCTGTGTCTAATCACATTGCTTAGTCTATCCACTAAGTTGTGTATATATGTGGACAGAGGAGCCTGGTGGGCTACAGTCCATAGGGTCATAAATAGTCAGATGCAACTGAAGCAACTTAGCACACAACAAACACACACACACACACACATATATATCACATGTTCCTCATCCATTCACCTATGGATGGATGTAAGTTGCTTCCACATCTTGGCTACTGTAAATAATGCTGTAGTGAACAGTAATATGCATATATTTTTTCAAATTAGTGTTTTTGTTTTCTTCAGGTAAATACTCAGAAGTGAAACTGCTAGATCATATAGCAGTTCTACTTTTAAGTTTTTGTGGAAACTCCATACTGTCCTCCAAGTGGCTGCATCAATTTACATTCCCACCAACATTGCACAAGTGTTCCCTTTTCTCCAGATCCTTGCCAACGCTTTGTTATCTTTTGATGATAGCCATTCTGACAGGTATGAGTTAGTATCTCTTTGTGGTTTTGATTGGCATTTCCCTGATGGTTAATGATGTTCAGCATCTTTCTATGTGCCTATTGACTATCTGCATATCTTCTTTGGAAAAATGTCTACCCAGTTCTTTGCCCATTTTTTAATTGGGCTGTTTACTTTTTTAGATGTTGAATTGTATGAGTTCTTTGTATATTTTGAATATTAACCCTTTATCAGATACATAGTTTGAAAATGTCTTCTCTCATTCAGCAGGTGGTCTTTCCTTCTATTGATAGGTTCCTTTTCTGTGTAAAAGATTTTAGGTTTGGTGTAGTCTCATTTGTTTTATTTTTTTCCCTTGCCTGAGGAGACAGATCCAAAAAAATATTGTTAAGACAGATGTCAAAGTGCATACTGCCTATGCTTTCTTCTAGTTCTGTGGTTTCAGGCCTTACATTTAAGTCTTTAATCCACTTTTGAATTTATTTTTGTATGTGGTGTGAGAAAATAGTCCAGATTGATTTTATTACACACAGCAGTACAGTTTTCCTGACACCACTTTTTAAAGAGGCTGTCTTTTCCCATTGTATATTCTTGCCTGCTTTGTTGTAGATTAATTGACCATATAAGCATGGGTTTATTTTGGGGCTCTTTATTCTGTTCCATTGATCTGTGTGTTTGTTTTCATGCCAGTACATAGTGGTTTGACAACTGTTGCTTTGTAGTATGGCTTGAAACCCAGGAGTGTGACAACTCTAGCTTTGTTCTTCTTTCCCAAGATTGCTTTGGCTATTTGGGGTCTTTTGTTTCTTCATACAAATCTTAGAGTTATTTGTTCTAGCTCTGTGATATATGCCATTGGTATTTTTATGGGATTGCACTGAATCTATAGATTTCTTTGGGTAGTGTAGTTATTTTAACAATATTGATCCTTCTAATCCATGAGCACAAAGTATCTTTCCATTTGTTTTGTTGTTTTTGATTTCTTTCATCAATCTCTTATGGCTTTCAGGGCTTTTTCATCTTTGATC
The DNA here is from genome assembly GCF_003369695.1 of Bos indicus x Bos taurus. Taxonomy (NCBI): domain Eukaryota; kingdom Metazoa; phylum Chordata; class Mammalia; order Artiodactyla; family Bovidae; genus Bos; species Bos indicus x Bos taurus. The sequence continues at coordinate 67,129,879 of NC_040086.1, read as the reverse complement.
AGATTTATCTCAAGTTATTTTATTCTTTTTGAGACAGCTATAAAAAATGTGATTGTTTTATGAATTTCTCTAATAGTTCACAATTAGTATTTAGAAATGCAACATATTTCTGTATATTACTTTTGTATCCTACAACCTTACTAAACTCATTTCAGTTCAAACAGTTTTTGTTAGTGTCTTTAGAATTTTCTGTGTATAGAACCATATCATGCACAAATAGTGACACTTTTACTTCTTCCTTTCCAATTTTATTTGGATTCCTTTTCTTTTTCTTTTTTGATTTTTGTGCCTAGGACTTCCACTTCCATGTTAAAAAAAAAAAAGAGTGGCAAGAGTGGGATCCTTGTTTTGTTCCTGATCTTCCAGGAAATGCTTCTAGCTTTTCACCATTGATTATGATGTTGCCTGTTGTTTGTCATACATGGCCTTTATCATGTTGAAGTATGTTCCTTCTATGCTCACTTTGTGAAGAGTTTTTATCATAAAAGGATGTTGAATTTTGTCAGAAGCTTTTGCTGCATATATGGAGATGATCATATGGTTTTTATTCTTCGGTTAGTTAACATGGTGTATTATGTTGATTGATTTGTGGATACTGAACCATCCATGCATTCCTGGGCTAAATCCTACTTGATCATGGTGTATGATCCCTTTTAACCTACTGTTGAATTCAGTTTGCTAACATTTTGTTGAGGACTTCTGCATTTACATTCATCAGTGATAATGACCTATAATTATTTTTGTGGTATCTTTGTCTGGCTTTGATATTAGGTTGATGTTACCCTTGTAGAATGAGTTCAGAAGTATTCATTCATCTTCATTTTTAAAAAATAGTTTGAGAAGGATAAATTTCTTATTTTAATTTTAATAGAATTTCTCTGTGAAACTGTGTGGTCCTAGAGTTTTTTGGTTGGAAGTTTTTTAAAGTAATGATTCAGTTTTACTACTGGTAATTATTAGTCTATTCATTTTTTATATTTCTTCCTGATTCAGTTTTGGGAGATTGCACATTTCTAGGCATTTATCCATTTCTTCTAGGTTGCTCTTTTATTATCACATAATTGTTTGCAGTACTGTTTTATGATCCTTTGTATTTCTCTGTTGTCAATTGTACTTTCTCTTTTTTGACTTATTTATCTGGATCCTTTCTCTTTTTTTCTTGATGAATTTGGTTAAAGGTTTGTCAACTTTGTCTATCTTTATATAAAAGAAAAAAACCTCTTCTGTTGCAGAAAAAAAACATTTTCTGTTGCTTCCTAACTCTCTATTTTGCTTATTTCCACTTTGATCTTTATTTCTTTCCTTCTAATGACTTTGGGTTTTGTTTGTTCTTATTTTTCTAGTTCCTTTAGGTGTAAAGTTAGATTTTTTTTTAGATGTTTTCTTGTTTTAATACATTTTAAATATGTTTATTTTACCATCTTTTTTAAAATGCTCCCTAGTCATCTTGCTTGTTCTCCTTTTTCTTTCAACTATTGCCATATGATTTATCATTTGGTGCTGTGAGCCCATCTTCAGAGGGAGTTATGGCTTCAGGAGTGGTGTAGGTTGGACTCGATGTATACTGCCTCGGCCAGGGCCACAGCAATCAGGATGGCCACAGACACATTGTGGTGCTTCTGTATTATGTGGTTGGTAGAGCATCTTACCTTACTCCCCTGCCTGCTTTCCTGAATCACTGAGCGCCTGTCCCTGTACCCATTCAATGTGTGTTACAGCCCCTGAAGCCTGATCTCTACAGGTGGCTCTGCTTTTGCCTGCTTTCCAAATAGGAAAAGGAGTACGTCAAGGCTGTATATTGTCACCCTGCTTATTTAACTTATATGCAGAGTACATCATGAGAAAAGCTGGGGTGGAGGAAGCACAAGCTGGAATCAAGATTGCCAGGAGAAATATCAATAACCTCAGATATGCAGATGACACCACCCTGATGGCAGAAATTGAAGAAGAACTAAAGAGCCTCTTGATGAAAGTGAAAGAGGAGAGTGAAAAAGTTGGCTTAAAGCTCAACATTCAGAAAATGAAGATCATGGCATCCGGTCCCATCACTTCATGGCAAATAGATGGGGAAACAGTGACAGACTATTTTTTTTTTGGCTCCAAAATCACTGCAGATGGTGACTGCAGCCATGAAATTAAAAGATGCTTGCTCCTTGGAAGGAAAGTTATGACCAACCTAGACAGCATATTGAAAAGCAGAGACATTACTTTGTCAACAAAGGGCCATCTAGTCAAGGCTATGGTTTTTCCAGTAGTCATGTATGGATATGAGAGTTGGACTATAAAGAAAGCTGAGCACTGAAGAATTGATGCTTTTGAACTGTGGTGTTGGAGAAGACTCTATAGAATCCCTTGGACTGCAAGGAGATCCAACCAGTCCATCCTAAAGGAGATCAGTCCTGGGTGTTAATTGGAAGGACTGATTTTGAAGCTGAAACTCCAATGCTTTGGCCACCTGATGTGAAGAACTGACTCATTGGAAAAGACCCTAATGCTGGGAAAGATTGAGGGCAGGAGGAGAAGGGGATGACAGAGGATGAGATGGTTGGATGGCATCACCAACTCAATGGACATGGGTTTAGGTAGACTCTAGCAGTTGGTAATGGACAGGGAGGCCTGGCATGCTGCGGTCCCTGGGGTCACAAAGAGTTGGACACGACTGAGCGACTGGACTGAACTGAACTGAACTGAACTTCCTGGTGTCCTGTATCTATATCAGTACTGAGATCACAGCCTGAAGATCTCTCAGGCCTGGAGCCCTCACAGCTTTGCCTTCTGCTTAGATTTTGCATTCCCTTTTTGTTTCCTGTACCTGGGGGTTTTCCTCATTCCTTTGAGCAAGACCACATGTCACAATTTTTACATCATATTTTATGCATAATTTGGAACCACTGACCAGAAACAGGTCACCAAATTGTTTTAGATTCCTAAGTGGTTGATTTATTTTTAAGCAAAGGCAAGGAAAGCAGGATGGATATAGGTATTAACCTATGCTTTTTATTTTCTGGTTATATTTATCATCTAAAAATATATGTAAACAATTTCAACACTTTGGCATTAATATGTCAGTGGTTTATTTCTTAGTGCAATACATGTTAAAGGGAATTCATAGCCATTTAAAAAAAGTATATATATTTGCTCTATAGCTTTAATTTTTTTATTATCCATCCAAAGGCTTTGACAGTTATGTTAATATATCTCACTATAAATGTAATTTTTTTGTTATTTTTTACTTAACTATTTTTCTTCACATAATCTGCTACAAATAATACATTATTTCTTGAAGACTCCAAGGCTTATATAATAAAAACCATAGCTTCATTATTGGGCCTTCAATTAGTCATTTTTTGATTAATAAGGGAATTCTATTCTCTTTTTTGTTATAAAATGTAATGCAGTATTTAGGGAAAAATCTTGAAAGAGGAAATATATACTATAAAAATGAAAACGTAATATTTTAAAACATGATCTGGAAGTGGAAAAGGAGAATGGGAAAAATAAGAGAATCTGAATCTGTCTTATTTTATGGGGACAACTCAATAAGATACTTACATTCATAAAGTTGACAGAAAGATGAAGAATTGAATATGTTGCACTTTAAAATTTATTTATCTTTTCTGTCCTCCGTAGTTTCTTACTTTACTGAATATAAATGAACAGATGAATTAATAAATACAATTTTTTTAAAAAATTTCAGTATCTCCCCCTTAGCTAGGATATTTTTAGTACCTGTTTGAGTTCAGGAGTGTTGCTTGTGGTATATAATATGGTTGAGTCACTGCCTTTCTCTTGTCCAAGCTGTCAGTGCTTGTGTTGAAAGCATAATGAGGTTTGTGGTTGAAGCTAAACCCAACAGCCTTTATTTCTTTTAAAATATGTATTAGGTGAACAGACTGTGCAGGTGTTTGCAAGTTTATATTAGGAAAGGAAAAGAAGCTAGTTTTCCAAGAAATAAAATTTTATGGAGAAGCTGGAAAATACGTGTTTAAAATGTCATTCTATAAATCCATCATAAAAAATTTGCATTTTTTTGTTATCTTAGTATAGAATCTCTGGGTAACCTTTCAAGCAACAGCAATGCTATACTCATGGCCATGCATCTTCAGAGAGGAGTTGGTTCTAAAGGCTTGCTTGTCTGGGAAGCCTTCTTTGGAAGGTGTTGATGTCTTTTGAATTTAATCCTCAGGAGTTTCTGATCTTAGATTTAAGATTAAGAGGAGAGAGGGAAGGTGGACTTGAACATCACAAATTAAAGGAGGAAAAAAAAAAATGGAAAGATTCTGCAGAGGGTGCATGTCCAACTTTCACACTACGACAGGATACTTGAAAATGTTTTCAAAAAGCAAGTACTTTCTGGATACGTGAGGGCATTTCTAAGTATTAGGAAAAAATAACTGAATATTTCAAATCTCTGCAGTTTCTCCATATACAGGAATTCCAGATGTAAAGAAACCATTGCATATCTTTGTTTAAATATTCATATGGGTTTTGAGATGCTAAAGAGGGAAAAAGGCATACCCTTCAGTTCTTCCTTTTTAAAAACAGGATAGTAGCTACTCCACAATGCTAACAGGAGGACAAAACCAGTGTGAAAGGTCAATAAATGAGTATGCTCTCCATCTTCTTTGTCTTTCTACCTCCTAGGGCTGTTGTGGTAAAAAGATGTGAGGTATTTAATAGGTCCTAGCACTGTAGAAAATACAGTATATGATTGCTGTTTACTGCTGCAGATACTGAAACAGTAATTATCTGTGGGATGAATGCCAGATGTAAATAATAACAGGGACTCCTGGCCATCTGTCTTAACATAACCCATCTGCCCCCATCTTTCCTGGACAGTAATCTGAGTCACACATGTCTTTAACTTCCCTACTACAAATGTCTTGTGAATGTGCCAATGTTGTGATAATTCATTTTTCCCATGAAATACACTTAGTTTTACATCCATCTTTCTGTATCTCAGGTCAGGTATCTCCCTGATGAGATTTTTTTGGCTTTTGGTTTACTCAGAATTAATCAATTTGGAACACCTATTGTTTTCCTCTTTTTGTTTGGAGAGTCCTGGTATCTCACTAAGCTCCAATGTGGAGCTTTGTAAGCCCCAACCAGTCAGGGCCACCACTGCCACCTGAGAGTTTGGAACTTGGTACAGGTATGCTGGCGGACTGGGAAACAAGTACCCGCTGCCTCTCCTCATGGGAGCAAGGGGACCGCAGGGGCCAGTTATGCCCTTTGCTGGCGGCCTTTCTGGCAGGGAGGACCCTTCTCTGTAGTTTCCTGGGTGTGGCTTTTCGGGGAGATAGGCTGGGAGCTCCCCCTTCCCAGAAGCCAGCAGCAGAAACCCCCAAACTCCGCAAGAACTTACTGAGCGTGACTGACTCGTTGATCTTAAAGCTGCAAAGGACCCTGTCCACGTTGCGGGCGTGTCGGAAGCCATTCCCTCTCACGACTACTTGAAATGATTCTGAAACAAAGAATAATGACAAGACACCTTAATTGACTGCACAGCGTTAACCTTACATTTCCCATCTGCCCTGATTTAAGGCACTTGTTAACTATTCATCAGGCTTAAAACATTCAAAAGCAGTTCAAGCTGGGAAACAGGAGCATCCATGAGGGAGCCTTTCACCACCTAATCACTACCTTCTCACTAGTTGTCCACAGGAAGGCACAGACTTCTTACTTTAAATTCCCACCTTGGCTTTGCCTTTACTGTTCGTCCTCCCTGGAGTGCCTCTCCCTCACCTGTGTCCTGCAAACCTTACCCATCTCTCAAGTCGTGGCAGTTTTAAAACCTGTGATGTCTGCCGCCAGCAGGCCTCTTGTATCTCTTTTATACATTGGATGTGGAGGAAAGGATTTCTTTAGAACTCAAGGTGCCTACGGTTTTTGAAGACCACTGTCTTCTGGCATTCACAATCTGCCCTGAATAGTGCAGCATGTGACTAGGTATCGTTTGCCGTTGTCCTTTTGTGTTTTCTTCCACAGCTAGAAAAGCATTCCTTTGTGTTTAGAATTTGTTTGACAACAGTTTCAGCTCTCCTGTCTCTGCAGGGCACACAGTAGGAAAACCTAGTGTTAGGTGGGAGTAACTGTACTCACCAGAGAAGACAAGTCTTGTTTATGGGTGGCCAGTTGTCAAGCATTTCCCTTTTGAACTGACATAGGTCCTAGTGCGGTTAATGCTCTCTTCTCTCCAAATAGAAGAGCTAATATAGCTCACTGGCCTCTAGCCCTGCATGTTAATTTCATGTTGGCATAATTTATGCTGAATTAACACAATATCTTCATAAAGTAAAAATAATGATCCTCTTACTAAGGGGAAAAAACAACTAATTAATTTATTAAATGTTTAGGAATATTTGCTTAAGTTTGATGGTAACTAATAGCCAATACTTCATTTTCTTTTATTTTTGTCATCCTTTTGTATATAAAAATTGGGGCATGGGATAATGCTGTGTGGCATTAAAAAAAAAGAAAAAGCCTAAAAGTTAGAAGTCAAAGTATAATATTTGTGAAAGTGGATTTGGCAGTGTAAAGTTTCAGATGGAGATTTTCATTGGAGGAAGAATGGAATTAAAGGACTAGCATAGGGGACTCTTCCAAACTTTAATAAATGGCATGAATGTGTGTCACCTTCATTCCCAGGAAACTCATTTAGGGGTCATGTTTGCCAAGAGAATAATAACTGATATCAATTGCTCCCTCTTTGTGTGCCAGACTCTGTACTAAGTGTTGTAAATGTCTGATGTCATTTAAACCTCACTACAGGGAGGTACAAATGAGAAAAACAAGCTTAGTGAGGTTAAATAGCTGGTCCCAGATCACACAGCTGGTAGTGAGGATTAGAACTGGAATCCAGGTCTGTCAGGTGTCAAGTGTCATGTGCTTAGAACTCAGCCATGCTCTTTACCATTATGCTAAAATTAATCCTCAATGTCTTGTGACATATGACTCATTTGGAGATTAACACTGTGATTTTTTTTAAAGCTTACTTTATTTTTATTTTGGGCAGGTTTGCCCGTTTTGCAGGTAAGTGGAGCTGGCCTGGCTGGGAGGCGGAGAACCCAAAGTAAAGGAAAGGAACCTAGAGGCACTAAGTGTGCCACAAGGAGAAACAAGTTAGCACAGAGTGCTGTTGAGAGCTATGAACGAACTTCACTGTAAGGAAACTGAATTGTAAATGACTTGCCCAAGATCAAGTAATCTGTAATTGGTGAGCAGCAAAACTGGGTACTAATATATGAGTATTCACTGCCTTAGTTTTGAACTATATTAAGGTCATGGGCACATGGCTTTTTCAGATCCAATTACCAGGCTACCTGATGCCAGCTATGACTGTTTTGAAACAATGCACGAAGAAGAATGCCAAATTCTCACTTTGTTCCTTATTACATACCCCAGACTGGGAGGCCCATCTATATGGTCCCCTCTGACTCCCCAGGGTGGGGGGCACTGGCCTGCTGTGTTCTTCCCTCAACCAGCTGAGGATTCAAGCCATCTTTCTAGTTCCTCCAAACTCTGTCTTTGTAATTTTTTATTTGGCTTCAGTGGCCAGAGAAAGTCAAGATTTTGGTGGTAACAAACGGGGGCTTATAGTCTGGGGATGTGATGAGGAACAAAGTAGTGAGAGTTTTCTGTCCTTCTCCTTCTTGTATTGTTTCAAAATACTCATAGCTGGCATCATGAAGACAGGTAATTAGTCTCTGTTAACTCAGACAGTAAAGAGTCTGCCTGCAGTGTGGGAGACCTGGGTTTGATTCCTGAGCTGGGAAGATCCCCTGGAGAAGGGAATGGCTACCCACTCTAGTATTCTTGCCTGGAAAATCCCATGGACTGAGGAGCCTGGTAGGCTACAGTCCATGAGGTCACAAAGAGTCAGACACGACTGAGGGACTAATATTACTATCTCTGGTTGATTTTCCTGTGGCCTTCTTTTTGAAATGCAAAAAGCTACAAGGGGTGGTCTGCAAAGGGAGAGCTCAGGAAAGGTAAGCACCAGGTACAGGATGTAATTAGCATAGAGTTAAGGGGCAATACATGCAGGATGTAACTCATGCAGAATAATTTACAGAGTGTCAGGTTAGTTTGTGAAAAGCAAATCTAGTAACAGACTACAGATTAGGAATAGTTAAAAGTAAAACTAGGAGTGATCAACTCTTTCAGGTGTGTTTATATTTCTTCCCTGACCTGTTCACTGTTCTCTTTCTTTGTTCTCAGGAAAGGGAAAGAAAACAAAAACTAATTCCTCTATTTTCCTTTTCACTGCAACAGTATGAGTATTAAGAATTTAGATATGCATGTTGATACATAGATAGGATTGCTAAATTTAGAAGGATGAACTAAATAGTTTTCTTTATTTTTTTCTTTTTTAAAAAAGTTTATATTATTTTTAACACCAAAAACATTTTGCATTGGGGTATAGCCGATTAACAATGTTGTGACAGTTTCAGGTGAACAGCAAAGGGACTCAGCGTTTTCTTTCGATGCCTGCCTGGCATGTGATCGATGACACTGTCGGTTCAACAAGCATTCTGTTAAGTGCCTGGCATTGTGGAAGAATCTTATTGTACAATATCTTTTTATTCAGTTTAGCCTTTAGAAACTCATTTCTGTTTTTAGTTTGAATGCTAGACATCCAGAAATCTGCCATTGGATGTTTCTGCTGATTCAAAATGTTTTCTGCCTCACTGCTGGGCCTACTTCTCTTATTTCCTCAAAGATCAGTGGAAGGAGAGAAGATGCTGGAAATGTAGGCCATGTGCCAAGTTCTCTTCTCTTAAGGTCATATCCTAGCCTTAGCAGTGCTGCTGAGGGGTCCTCTGTAAGAGAGGATGTCTGTCTGGTTGGGCCTGGCACACCCTCAGGGTATTAGGAAGAAAGACATCAGGAATCCATGAACAGCCACAGTGGAAACCAAACAATTTAACCCCCAGGCCTGGGGAGCAGATGGAGGAAATGATGCTCTGGGAGGCACACCAGAGCAGAGGCCAGATGCCACCTTGCCTGGTACAGTTTCTGTGATAGGATGCACATTTGGTCTCCAGAACAGCCCAAATACTGACCCTGCAGCCTGACTGGAATGTCAGCCCTTCACACGTAGAGGTTATGTAACAAAACCTTTGTCAAGTGGATCTGCCAGCAAGTGAGACCAGGACACACCAGAACCAGGACATACTGATTGAATTACACTATTCACAAAGCCCTAAACCTACCTCTCACAATAAGTACATCTAAGGTTTTTTTTTTTTTTCAGTTCAGTTCAGTCTCTCAATCGTGTCCGACTCTTTGTGACTCCATGGACTGTAGCACGCCAGACCTCCCTGTCCATCACCAACTCCCAGAGTTTGCAACATGAATGTTGGGTTACAGCTCCTACAAGAAGTGCTTAGAGATTGGAAAGCTTCAAGGAGGACTTTCTACCAGGCAATGATCTTTTACTCCATCTCTTTACATATTCTTTAAGTTAGCTTTAAGATATATATTTATTATGACTTTTTGTCACTTTATTCTCAATTATAATTTAAGCTTCCTGATGGGAGAGGCCATGATTTCTTTTTCTTTATAATTTTGGGCTGTGCCTAACCCAGGGCTGAGTCAGCATCAGTCTGCTGCTGCTGCTAAGTCGTGTCAGTTGTGTCTGACTCTGTGTGACCCCATAGACGGCAGCCCACCAGGCTCCCCCATCCCTGGGATTCTCCAGGCAAGAACACTGGGAGAGGGTTGCCATTTCCTTCTCCAATTCAAGAAAGGGAAAAGTGAAAGTGAAGTCGCTCTGTCGTGTCCGACTCCTAGCGACCCCATGGACTGCAGCCTACCAGGCTCCTCCATCCATGGGATTTTCCAGGCAAGAGTACTGGAGTGGGATGCCGTTGCCTTCTCCCAGTGTCAGTCTAAGCTCATTTAATGAATGGATAAATGACCTCTTGGGAGAGAAAGGGAATAAGGGAAGGAGAATGTGGTCATTTATTCAGGTACCAGTCAGATAAAAATCCTGTTTATTTTCTGAGGCTTAATAAGGTCATTGAATGAGAAGATGCCCAACATCATTAATTATTCAGTTCAGTTCAGTCTCTCAATCGTGTCCGACTCTTTGCGACTCCATGGACTGTAGCATGCCAAGCCTCCCTGTCCATCACCATCTCCCAGAGTTCACTCAAACTCACGTCCATCGAGTCGGTGATACCATCCAGCCATCTCATCCTCTGTCGTCCCCTTCTCCTCCTGCCCCCAATCCCTCCCAGCATCAGAGTCTTTTCCAATGAGTCAACTCTTCGCGTGAGGTGGCCAAAGTACTAGAGTTTCAGCTTTAGCATCATTCCTTCCAAAGAACACCCAGGGCTGATCTCCTTTAGAACTCATTAGTTATTAGGGAAATATAAATCAAAATCCCTCCACACTCTCCAGAATGGCTGTAATAAAAGAGATGAACAATAACAACTGTTGGTGAAGAAATTAGACCCTCTGTACCTTGCTGGTGGGAATGTAAATTGGTGCAGTTGCTTTGGAAAATAGTTTGACAGTTCCTCAAAAAGCTAAACCTAGAATTACTATATGACCCAGAAATTCTATCCCTAGGTATACACTCAAGAGACTTGAAAATGTATGTCTACACAAAAGCTTGTACATGAGTGTTCACAGTAGCATTATTCATAATAGCCAAAAGGTGGAAATAATGCAAGTATCCATCAAATGATGAATATGGTGTTCATACAATGGAATATTATTCATCCATATAAAGTAAGTTCTGACACATACTGTGATGTGGATGAATCTTGAAAATATCATGCCAAGTAAAAGAAGCCAGACACCCATTCCCTTTCATTTCCATATGAATAGCTCAGATTAGCAGATCCAGAAAGACAGAATATTGTCTGGCAGTTGCCAGGGCTGGAGAGAGGAAGAAATGGGGTGTGACTGCTTAAAGAGTAAGATTATGAATATATTCTGGAATTAGATAGTGGTTATAGCTGTACGACTTTGTGAGTATATCAAACATTACTGAATTGTGGAGGAAGCACAAGCTGCAATCAAGATTGATGGGAGAAATATCAATAACCTCAGATATGCAGATGACACCACCCTGATGGCAGAAATTGAAGAAGAACTAAAGAGCCTCTTGATGAAAGTAGAAGAGGAGAGTGAAAAAGTTGGCTTAAAGCTCAACATTCAGAAAACTAAGATCATGGCATCCGGTCCCATCGCTTCATGGCAAATAGATGGGGAAACAGTGACACAGTGGCTGACTTTATTTTTCTGGGCTCCAAAATCACTGCAGATGGTGACTGCAGCCATGAAATTAAAAGATGCTTGCTCCCTGGAAGGAAAGTTATGACCAACCTAGATAGCATATTAAAAAGCAGAGACATTATTTTGCCAACAAAGGTCGTCTAGTCAAGGCTATGGTTTTTCCAGTAGTCATGCATGGATGTGAGAGTTGGACTATAAAAAAGCTGAGTGCCGAAGAATTGATGCTTTTGAACTGTGTTGTTGGAGAAGACTCTTGAGAGTCCCTTGGACTGTAAGGAGATCCAACCAGTCCATCCTAAAGGAGATCAGTCCTAGGTGTTTTTTGGAAGTACTGATGTTGAAGCTGAAACTCCAATACTTTGGCCACCTAATGCGGGAGCTGACTCATTGGAAAAGACCCTGATGCTGGGAAAGATTGAGGGCCAGAGGAGGACACGACAGAAGATGAGATGGTTGGATGGTATCACGGACACAATGGACATGGGTTTGGGTGGATTCTGGGAGTTGGTGATGGACAGGGAGTCCTGGCATGCTGCGGTTCATGGGGTTGCAAAGAGTCGGACACAACTGAGTGACTGAACTGAACTGAACTCTTTGAAAGGGTGAATTTCAGGATATGTGAATTATAGCTCAGTTTAAAAAAAGAAAACTGTTAAGGTCAGAGAATAGATTGATAAAGTTATTCTATTCCCTCCTTTTTCTTTTTTTTTTGAAAATATGGAACACATAGTTTTGTGATGACCTCAATAAAGATCCTTTTTCAATCACTGGATCTGAAAATGAGATATCTGTATATTCACCATTTGCTCTGGTCACCTAAGACTTTTGTTGTTATCACTAACAAAATTATTGTTAGTGATATTTCTATCTTGTGAGTTAGTTTTAATTTTCTCTCCTATTAAATGCTTATTGTGACATGTAACATCTAAAATATAATATAGAGGTGAATGTTTATTAAGTGCTTTCTGATACCTAAATTACTCTGCTGCGTCGCTTCAGTCGTGTCCGACTCTTAGCGACCCCATGGACTGTAGCCCACCAGGCTCCTCCGTCCATGGGATTTTCCAGGCAAGAGTACTGGAGTGGGGTGCCATTGCATTCTCCTAGAAGATTCAAAAAAATTTTTATAGCTATTTACTTTTTAGTGAGGTATAACTGATATACAAGTTGTATGTAAGGTGTATAACTGAAACATTTTGATACAGTTACACAATCATGGGGCAATACCACAATCAAGGTGGTAAACACACCCAGCAGCCTCAGAAGTTTCCATGTTCCCCTTCATAATCTCTTCTTCCAGTCCCTCCCCATACCATGCAACCACTGATCTGTTCTCTGTTGTTATAGGTTAGTTTGCATTCTCTAGAATTTTATGAAATGGAATCATATGGTAAGTATTTCTTTTTGGTCTGACTTCTTTATACTCAGCATAATTATTTTAAGACTCATCCATAATTACTTTGAGGTTTATGCATAGTCTATTCCTTTTTATTGCTGAGTATTATTCGTTGTATGAAAAACCACAGTTGTTTATCCATTCATGTGTTGATGAAAATTTGAGTTGTTCACAGGTTTTGGCTCTTAAAAATAGACCAGTTATAAACATCTGTGTACAAGTCTCTGTCAGAATATACATTTCTTCTTTTCTTGGGTGAATACCTAGGAGAACAATGGCTAGGTCATGTGGTAGGTGCATATTTAACGTTTTGAGAGACTGTTAGAACTGTTTTCCGAAGTAAGAGTATCATTTTACATTTCCACCTTCTAAGTGTGAGTATCCCTCCTTCAAATAGAAATATCTTTGAATGGAAAAGAAGACAAGCAGAGAATTAAACAACTGATTCAGACGCGGTGCCTATGGGCCAGGCAGGAGCTTTTTGAAAGAAAATGAAGAGTGAAAGAAACAAAGCCACTTTTTGATTTTGCTTAAAAGTGTCTGGTTTAAGCTGCCTAAAAGTACCTTCCTTTGCACTCACTTGATCATTGTTTATTACAATGGGAAACAACAGAGTACAATAATACAATTGCTTCTCAAATGATGATGTGGGGAGCTGATGAAAACCTCCTTCCATTTCTGGAGGACAAAAGCTTCACATGAAGAGTAGCTGGCAAGTTGTATGCTTAATTCCAATGAGTTTCTTCCTGGAGTATTGCTTACATAGAACACTATGAGCTTTGACTGTGTGGATCACAATAAACTGTGGAAAATTCTGAAAGAGATGGGAATACCAGACCACCTCACCTGCCTCTTGAGAAACCTGTATGCAGGTCAGGAAGCAACAGTTAGAACTGGACATGGAAAAACAGACTGGTTCCAAATAGGAAAAGGAGTACATCAAGGCTGTATATTGTCACCCTGCTTATTTAACTTATATGCAGAGTACATCATGAGAAACTCTGGGCTGGAGGAAGCACAAGCTGGAATCAAAATTGCCGGGAGAAATATCAGTAACCTCAGATATGCAGATGACACCACCCTGATGGCAGAAAGTGAAGAACTAAAGAGCCTCTTGATGAAAGTGAAAGTGGAGAGTGAAAAAGTTGGCTTAAAGCTCAACATTCAGAAAATGAAGATCATGGCATCCGATCCCATCACTTCATGGCAAATAGATGGGGAAACAGTGGACACGGTGGCTGACTTTATTTTTCTGGGCTCCAAAATCACTGCAGATGGTGACTGCAGCCATGAAATTAAAAGACACTCCTTGGAAAGAAAGTTATGACCAACCTAGACAGCATATTAAAAAGCAGAGACATTACTTTGTCAACAAAGGTCCGTCTAGTCAAGGCTATGGTTTTTCCAGTAGTCATGTATGGATGTGAGAGCTGGACTATAAAGAAAGCTGAGTGCCGATGCTTTTGAACTGTGGTGTTGGAGAAGACTCTTGAGAGTCCCTTGGATTGCAAGGAGATCCAACTAATCCATACTAAAGGAGATCAGTCCTGGCTGTTCATTGGAAGGACTGATGTTGAAGCTGAAACTCCAATACTTTGGCCACCTGATGCGAAAAGCTGACTCATTTGAAAAGACCCTGATGCTGGGAAAGATTGAGGGCAGGAGGAGAAGGGGACGACAGAGGATGAGATAGTTGGATGGCATCACTGACACAATGGACATGGGTTTGGGTGGACTCTGGGAGTTGGTGATGGACAAGGAGGCCTGGTGTGCTGTGGTTCATGGGGTTGCAAAGAGTTGGACATGACTGAGTGACTGAACTGAGCTATATACATCTGAGGCCGTCATTGTGGTAGCAGAAGAAAACTGTGCTTAGGCAAAGGATGCATTTCCTAAAGAGGAGCTACACTAACGTAGGCAGGGCCAATCCAACATTGGGCCTATTCTCCTAATTACACACAGGCTAATCTGCAAAACTATTTAATTAGGAAATTTTAAAAGGAGTCTATATTGGAAGGGAAAGAGAATCATTTAAATGTAGGCAATGTCAAAGCTGGGGTTTCCCAGGTGGCACTAGAGGTAAAGAACTTTCCTGCCAACGCAGGAAATGTGAGAGATGTGGGTTCAGTCCCTGAGTCAAGAAGATCCCTGGAGGAGGGCATGGCAAACAACTCCAGTATTCTTGCCTGGAGAATCCCATGGACAGAGGAGCCTGGCTGGCTACAATCTATAGGGTCACACAGAGTCAGACATGATGGAAGCAACTTACCAGGCACACATGCAAAGTCAAAGGTGCTGTAAAGGCTCTCCACAGAGCAGATGACTTCCTACATGTTTTAGAACAGGAGCTGTAAATCCAGGGACTTCAGCACCATACTAAATGGCAACCATATGCTTGGCCTTAGTGTAGGGGTGACAATGGGGAGAGGTGGGATAGTAGGTGAGTTGGAAAGAGTACATGCTTCTTTTAAAGGGAAGTTATTCCGTCTCTAATAATCATTATCATATGATAAATACAGGCCCAGTGTTGCTAGATCTGATTTTTCAATATGAGATGAAAATCTGAATTTTTAGGTGAAATCAGACTTTTAAGTGTTAGTAATAAATTTGTTTTGTTTTTTTTTAATTGCGGTGTGAATCAAAAAGAACATATGTGCAGACCAGAGAGGGCTTGTTGGCTGCCAGTTTATAACCTCTGGAACTGGAGGCTTTGGGGGACGTCTCTCTCTCCAAATAGTTTCACTCATTTCATTGAATGAAATTCTTTTTGATCAGGGCAGATCCTTACATCTTCTTCCCATTAAGACTTTTTGTTAAAATGCAAAATAGTTCCAAGTGTACTGGTCTCTTTAGCAATTAAACAATAATCAGCCATTAATATCTTAGCGGACGTTGAATTAAGTCTTTAGAAACTTAAAGTTATAAAGGAAACCCAAAGGAGGAGTTCTCTGGACAGCATATGTTTACAGATGGTCATTCAGCTGTTGCTCACATAATTCTAGGGGTGGAAAGTTCAAACCATCTACTCCACTGTTGGAAAGCTTTCATTGTAAAAGTTGCATGTGTTAAGCCAAAATCTGCCTCCTTGAATTCCTCCCCAACCGCTCGGTGGTGGTCTCCTAAAGCTACATATAATAAGACCAATAAGTCCTTTCTGCATGGGAGTTCTCCAAATATCCTTGTGTTTCAATGCTTTGTCTAAATCTCTGTGGTCGCTTCAGTCCTTTCTCATCCCACAAGCATCTCATTAGCATCTCTTTGAGCAGATCTCTGCTATAGTACTTCATACATGGTTTTGTATTTTATCTGAACATATGACTATCTCCTAGAGAAGACTGAGAATTTCATGGGGGTTGGGACTCAACTCATTTTGGTACTCAAATCTTTTCACATTGTTTGGTACGTAGTAGACACTAAGAATTGATGGAAAAGGAAAAAATAAAGGAGGGAGAGGGAGAAAGAAGGAAAGAAAAAAGGGAAGAAGGAAGGAAGGAAGAAGAAAGGAAGGAAAGAATCAGTGACTGGATTCTTAGAAGCTTGACTATCCTGCGTGTTCCTGTAAATGGACCTTGAGTGCTTGTTTGGAGGTTGTAGCAAGGGAGCACAGCTACTTGTATATCCTTGACTGAAGAATGGACTACAGTGCATGATGCACTATAGCATTCATGAACTACGCATGAAGCACTATTGCAGAAGGTTATCCTCTTCTACTAAGCATACAGCTTCAGAAGGGACACACGTGGGAGGGAGGGAGGGGACACCTGTCTAGCCAGCCAGATCAGCTCAGTCAATCCTGTCTATCAGTGGAGTGACAGATATCACAGCCAGGCTGCCCTCACATCCTGAATGAATTATTAAATGCTTTCTAGTTCCATCTCCTCTTCTATTAAGAACATGTGTCAATGCTATCCTTAAAATATGGGACTTGGAGCCATGGTCTGAACTTGGAATAGCACAGCATGGAATTAGCTCTCTTACCCTGGACACTGGATGGCTACTGATGCACCCTAAGATGGCATCAGCTTCTTTTTTGTCAAAGGCATTCTTGTTGGCTCTCAAGATAGCTATGCGTCTTCTTGCTTTTTTCTTTTTCTTTGCACGAAATGTTACTAAGTCAAGTTTCTCTAAACTTGCTTGTATATGAAACTGTTTGCAAGTTCAACATTTTATATCTGTCCTATTAAATTTCACCATGTTATTTGCAGGCCAACATGGAAAGGTCTGTGTTGGATCTCAGTTTTGTCGTCCAGTGCGTTGTCTCACTGCCTCACTCAGAGCTCGGTGTGCTGTCAGAATTATGCCTGTTGCTGAGTTGTTGGTGAAAGCCAGCAGAGATCACTGTCTTGGGGGAATGCAGTCATCAGCATAGAGTGTCTTGAGCGGACAGGCCTGGGTGGGGCTTCACAGGAGGGGGTGCTCTGGTGGCCAAGGAAGGGAAGTAATTCAGAGAGGCAGGGGAGGGGGCTGAGAGGAAAGGTTTTGGATGAAAGCAAATTCTATCTTCTTCACAGGGTTCAGTCTCAATATTTCCTTGTTTACTTTCCCCTTCAGTACATATTGAGTTAGTGAATCATTTTGCAGATACTCTGAACTCTATATATTTCTCCAATTTTCTTTCAGTAGAGAAACACTTGTTGTTTAGTTACTAAGTCATGTCTGACTCTTTTGCCACCCTATGAACTGTAGCCGCCAGGGTCCTCTGTCCATGGGATTTCCCAGGCAAGAATACTGGAGTGGGTTGCCATTTCCTTCTCCAGGGATCTTCCTGACCAGTGGATCAAATCCACGTCTCCTGCATTGGCAGGTGGATTCTTTACCACCGAGCCATCAGGGAAGCTCAGAAAAACATACAGGCATATTTTTCTCATCTAGGTATGACGTTATCAACATTCTCACATTGACCTTCAATCCTTATTAAAATGATACTTATGATAATAATATCACCTTGTTTTGTTATAACAGTTCATGATTTTTAAAGCACTTTCACATAAATCTCCGGATCCTCGCAGTAGCCTAATGAAAATTTCAGACGGGGTATGCCTGGGTCTACTTGACAGGAGTTCATAACCACGGGGAAGTGGCCCCCAATATTTCATGAAAGCCAGGCTTACTCCAAGAATGATCAGAGATAGACCTTTAAGAGAATCCTTGGAAGAACTTTTGGAGTAGGGATATCTTATGAAAGTTTCATTTTCTTCTTAATAAAGTTATTCTCTAATCAACATGCTTTAACCCTAATGATTCTAAGTCAAGAGAGGTGGGAGCTTGCCTTTTCAAAACATATGACTAGGTCTATTGTTGTGTCTTGTGTTAATTTTTTTCTAAGAAATGAAGGAAATGGGGGGGCAGAGGGGGAGTTGGGGGTTAGCAGATGCAAACTCGTATATACAGAATGGATAAATAACAAGGCCCTACAGTATAGCACAGGGAAATATTATCCTGTGATAAACCATACTGGGAAAAAGTATAAAAAAGAATGTATATATACACACAAGCACATATATAACTGAATCATTTTTCTGTACAGTAAAAATTAACACAACATTGTAAATTAACTATACTTTAATTAAAAAAGAAATAAAATAAATAGAATTGGATAGTTTACTCTGATATGGGAAACTATTGTTTGTTTATAAAATATGCACTATTGCATTTCAGTCAGAGATATAAAAAGTATCCAAAGGAAGATTCTTTGGACTGGATTTACCAGAGATTTGCCTATTTTATTGGTCAAAGACACAGCTCCTGGCATAATTTATCAGTTAACTTGTTTTAATTTGTTTAAATTAATTAATGCATTTTAATCTTTTTTCTTGTATTTTCCTTAGCTTTAAAAATATCTTTTACTCAATTATTTTTCTTTTTTGTTTAATAAGAAACAGACTAAAAACTGAATTTGCTAGGATTAGATCTTGTGGATCTTGATATTTCTGTGACATATTCATTATATTTATATATGTGGGCTTTTTATTGTCTTGAACACCTTGATGGCAAGTAAAGTAGATTTTGGTTTATTAATCTTTGATTCAAGAATTATTTAATAAGATATTTTTCCATTGTCCAACCGGTTGAGATTTTGTGGGTTTGAGGGGTCTTGTTCTGTCTTCGGCTATTTCTAATTTTGCTTCATTTTAAATTGGCAGTTCAAAGGTCTGATAACTTCTTGAGATTAGGTGAAAGTAGTTGTTAATCAGGGTCAAATGAGCAAAAATTGGTGCATTGTTTATTGAAGGAATATATGAATCAAGGCATTCGGTCAACATTTATTGACCACCTATTAAGTACCATGTACTCTGAGGCAGTGGGAAGTGGAGAGAAAGATTTCTTCTCTGTCCCTAATAACCTTACAGGAAGGGAACTGATTATGCTGCTGATTTAACAGAATTCAGTATTCATTGTCTTTAAATGTTCTGATTCAATACACGGTTGCAAAACATACAGTAGGATTGCTAAACTGCAAGTCTGGGTTGTTTTTTCATGAATGAGATAATTGCACAATTAAGGAACTCCCCTGTTTTCTAATTGTTTTAAAATAAAGGAATGATAAAAATTGTGGAGGCAGATTTACCTTGGAGCTAATGAACGCTGGTTAGGCTCCTGGCACTGGGTTTCATGTAGTCATATGCTTTTGTAAATTTGCAAAAGTAAGATATTTCAATTCTTTTTCTTAAGAAGGTTTTCCTGGACCTGTCTTTGTGCCAGCTACATATGTTGCTGCCATCTGTGTTGCCAGGTAGCAGTGTATTTAAAGGTCAACAGATACTCTTTGTTGATTGCTTTTCTTCAGGAAATTTACACACATTTCTGAATAGTCAGTACCCAAATACCACTAACAACTTTGTATGTTTACATATATACTTAGTGTTTTGTTGTTGGTTCATACTATTCAGTACATTTAACTCCTTGAAAGTGTTTCAGCTATTCTAAAATATAGCCAAGAAACTAGAATGAAATCCTCAAGGAATTACCTCACTTATATCAATAGAATATGCCATAAGGAATAAAACTGTACAGTTTTTGAAAAAGCTGGAAAGTTCTTCCTCACTGCTTACAGGGTTGCATGATATATTTTCTATGATAAATTAATAATTGGCACTTGGTATTTTAGGAGACTAGAAAGATTATGTCAACAGTGAGGTCTCAACAGTGGAAGACTCCAGGTCCTAGAGCACCAGGAAATAATGGAGAGAGTTTATCCTTTTCGAATCTTGAGCACCTACCACAGTGCCTGGCATTCAGTAGGTGCCTAACGGTACTTTTTAAATAAATAAAAGGAGAATGATGGGGAAACTACCAGGAATTGTACGAAGAGAGCCAGCACGGTTGAAGCTTTAGGCAGTCCATTATAATACAAAACAACAACAAGACCCCAATTTTGATCAATCAGAAAAAATACTGTGACCCAGAGAAGGGTGATTCTTTGTTAAGCAGAGGTTTGCTGCATTAATGATAAAATTATAATGGCTCTTTATGGGGACAACTGGAGCTGCCTATTGACATTCTGTAAGGGCTGGCAGATGGGGCGATTAACTAAAATGAAAATATTAGTTATGGAAAGAGGTTCAGCACCAGTTAAACAATTAAATATGTCAACATTTCAGAGGTGGCCTATGATCACTGTGATGTGATGTAGGGCTGCCATGAAGATGAAGGGTTAAAGGGGTATTGGTAGCGGTGGGAATCCAGTATTTCTGTAATATTCCTATAATTAGTTTCCATGAAAGGAGAGAATTTGGATAGGCTTTTTCAAACTTTCAAACAACTGACATGTTGTTTATTTATTACCTTTTTGCCCCAGAAGCAAATTTAGCAATTTCTACTCCTTTTTCCCCCTCCCCTTTTGTGCCCCAACTCCCTTCTTTGCTACTGATGAAGTAACCGTGACCTGAATTCGATATCTCATCATTCATGTGACAGCAATTAACAGTTAGTTTCAATTTACCTCCTGCACATATGGTGGATGGTTCAGCTGCTAGAATTTCGATGCAGGATTTCTTCAATATCTAGGAGGAGAGGAAATCAAAAAGTCAAAGTCAAAGCATAGCTATTTTGTTAGAAAAGTGGGTTTGATTTTAGCTACCAGGATCAGAAGGCTCAAGGATACTATGCTGTAGTGGGTGGATAAGTAGAGTGTTACATTTTCACTGATATTATTAATGTCAAGCATTTAATGAGCAGTACTGTGCTAGATGTTCTGGGTGTCACAAAAGCTATGTGCCTGTGTGCTAAGTCGCTTCAGTCCCGTCCGACTCTGCGACCCTATGGACTGCAGCCTGCCAGGCTCCTCTGTCCATGGGATTCTCCAGGCAAGAATACTGGATTGGGCTGCCTTGCCCCACTCCAGGGGATCTTCCTGACCCAGGGATTGAAGCTGCATCCCTTAGGTCTCCTGCATTGCAGGTGGGTTCTTTACCACTAGCAACACCCTGGAAGCCCCACAAAAGCCATAAGAATTATTTATTCATTTGTTCTGGCAGATATGCATTGAATCTATGAAAGGCCAGTCCTAGTTATAGAGACGTTTACATCCAGTAGATGAAATGGGAGCTACACTTGAAAAGATAAATAACCATGGACCATTCTATGTGATAGATGCCAGGGTAAAAGGGCAGACAGTACAAGCTAGAGTTCATGGGGGAGATCACTGAGGGCTGTAATTGAGAAGGGCTTCCTGGAAGAAGTGGCTGCTGAGGGTGGGATGTAGTCAAGTGGGCAGGGATAAGTTAGGGGAAGGTTAAGGTCCCAGCAGGGAGTGGCATTTGCAAAGGTGAGAAACTAGAAATGCATAGACCTCTTTAGCTGGAACAAAAGAAGCTTAAAAAGTAGAAAAACAAGTGATTAATAGATAAGACCAGAGAGATAGGATGGAAATGGCCAACTCTCTAGAAGAGATGCACGCTCAAATTACTCAGTCGCCTTCTAGTTAAAGAAGTGGAAACATGTTGCAGGCAAAGGATGTCTTTGAAGCCTGCTTATTGTGCCTCACACTTTAAGAGGACCTTACGTAAATGGAAATAAAATAGTTTTTCCCCCAAGTGAGTCTTTCAGGGTTCAGTGGAGAGTCTGGAGAACTCCAAGACTACACAGGGAATTAAAGGCTTCTGGCGAAATCGGGGTATCTGACTTTTAAGCTTTTCTCTAGCATTTATGAATCCCACTGCTTACTGCATAAGGATTCTAAAATTTTGGCCAAGCATTTTAAACAAGTACAGGACACTGAGTGATATACCGCATGATCTTTATTTGGGTGGGCCTTACTTAATTTGGAAATTGAAATGGGTCAGAGGGCTGAAGAAGACCATTTTGCTCTATTTATGAAGGGGGCATTTGTTAAAAGAATTAATAGTGAAATAAAATGTAAAGTCTGTAAAAGAAAAAAAGGATTTTTAGCATTGGGAAACACACATTAACTTGCATGGATGTTTTTAGCAAATATGCTTCTTTTTTCCAGCTTAAGTGATACATATGCCACAAGGATACAGTAAAACAAAATATATAATAAATTATAAAAGGGGAGGAAATGGATTAAAGGGAAAATCAGGGGAAGATGAAGTAAGGAGTGAGAATAGCATAGACAAAATACATTGGGAAGAGCTTATTTCCTTGTTAGGAGTGGCTCCTGAATTTAATTCTAAGCTTTCTAGTAGCAAATGAGGACAGACAATATTTATGAGATTCTCAGTCTGAAGAATGAAAACAAACCAGTTTCTCAGAAGAGATAATATTTACCCATTCCAGAGAGAAATCTGGGCATCCTCATAGAGAAGCATTGTGAAAGGAAATGAACAACATGCTTCAGAAAATTGTTCTCTGATATACAGACGACAAAACATTCAGACGTATTCACTGAAAGAGGCTCCCTCGAAACCAGGTATTTGAGGTAATTCTCTATACCTGAGAGTCATAAGCAGCAGCATGGTCCTCCCTCAGTACCTGCAGGAGGACTGGTCCAGGATCTCCATGGACACCGAAATCAGAGGATGCACAAGTCCCTTATATAAAATGGTGGAGTATCTGCACACATTCTTCCGTATACTTTAAGTCAGGGGTCCCCAACCTCCAGGCTATGGAAATGGTACACATCCATGGCCTGTTAGGAATTGGGCCGCACAGCAAGAGGTGAGTGGCAGGCAAGCCAGTGAAGCTTCATCTGCCACTCCCCATCACTCGCATTACCACTGAACCATTCCCCCGCCCCCACCCCTGGTCCATGGAAAAATTTTCTCCCACAAAATCAGTCCCTGGTGCCAAAAAGGTTGGGGCCTGCTGCTTTAAATCATCTCTAAATTGCTTATAATTCATAATACAATGGAAATGCTATGTAAATAGTCCCCAGCATGCTGCAAACTCAAGTTTTACTTTTTGGAACTTTCTGGATTTTTTTTTTTCCCAAATATTTTTGATCCCCAGCTGGTTGAATCTGCAAATGTGAAACCCAGGTTACAGAGGGCTGACTGTATTTCTTTTTCTTGACAATTCTAAGATTCAGACTTCCAGCTATTTTTCCTGAACATTCTTTCTGCCTCTTTCACAATTTAAAGGCATTTTAGTATCTGTTTTCAGCTTCTATGTGATTCCAGAGTCAAAGCAATTTGTTCCTTTTTGTCAGCGCTTGACTTCTTTCCTCTCGCTTTAGCTTACCCAGTCACCACGCACCTCAAGCACAGGTGCAGTCTCAGTTCCCCCTGTTTCGCAGGAATGAGATAACATGCACCCAGCTCTCCACCTCCATCTCTGTTGGTCAGTGGTCCTCACATACCTGGCTCTAGGGACCCAGTATCACCCCTGAGCCCTTCACTGACATTGTTACTTGGAATGAGGGACAGCCCCACCCCCTCCACCCCCCACCCCCCCTCCCCCACCCCCGCCACCGAAGGATATATCCTGGGCATCCGTGTTTCCCTTCAGGCTTTTCCTTCCTCCTCTTTCCAATGGTCAATACAGTCCTTTAGATGAAGCAGCATCCTAGGATTGGGGCTTGCCAGGATCCTCATCCAGATCCTCCCCAGATAGCACCCAAGCTACCTGAACTGTGATGACTGTCCTCTCCTCTCTCCCCCCTAGTTTGCTGCCACTGGGCTCTTCTTGCCTGAAGGGCCATCCTAGCTACTGGTGGCCGTTACTCAGAGAGGCAACCACCCTCTTCATCATGTCTTCAGGCATAAATCTCCAAACAGGCCACATTGGAAGAAACACAATTGACCCATTGGAGAAATTTATTTAAGTGATATTAGAACAACATAAAGCTGTTTCTTACGTTTTAAATAAAATTCCTCCATCTCCATTTATAAGTCATTTTATTATCTTCAACTAAAGATTTCAACAGTCCAAGAATGAAAATTGAGCTATTGGATCTATCCTGTCCCATTCCTCAAACTCCATCAAAACACAAAAATGAAATTTTCACCCATGTTACGTTCCTGACTTGGAAGCAACATTTTTGAACCAACTCTAATACTTAACCAGGGGTCAGTAAAGGAAACACCCGTGAATCTTTAACCACAAAGACACACTTGCAGGTTTTGTCATAATAAACACATGCCGTATGATTCTCTCAAAGTGTCTGCAATTAGCTGATAAATCTAAGGAGTGTATTAGGGCCAAAAAATGTCAGCCAAGTGCAGTGATTCAATCCAGTAAAAACACAGCTTTCCCAATCTTAACATAAAACATCTGGAAGGGATATGGTGCAGCCAATAGAGTAAAATTTATCAGTGAGGGGGATGGGCAGGATTTGTCTGGGACTGTGGCTTCTATTAGTTTGAAATATCTGGTTTCAAAAGGTAGGAAGTCAGAATGGCATGGGGTGGATTTGGGGTCCTTTGGTTATTAGCAGCCCAGACTGTACAGTAATCAGTCTGTCTGAACTTCAGCAGACAGCAGAGCAGCCTAAGGGACTGGAGACTGGATGGGTGTGGGGAGGCAGAGGATCCGTCCCCGATCTGGGCACTGGTAGTCATGGAGGAGGTACAGACAGAGCACTGGGAACCAGAAGATGGGAAATGACTAGACAGAGCGGAAAGAACTCACACAGGGTCGGGGTGATGTCAGAGGTGACAGAATAATTGACCTCCACCGGAGACTGGGCTAAGACTACCACATGTCTCAAGCCTAACCAGTGTGAAGAACTGGCTTTTGGCCTTGATCTTGGTCCTCTACTTGTCTGACTTATGGTCCCTGGCAAATCCTTAAACTTGTCTGAACCCCAATTTTGTGAAACAGTTTAACATACTAATAATTTAGAATCTGGAATCAAATTGCTTGGGTCAACTCATAAGCACTGTGACCTTGGGGAAGTTCCATAACCTCTCTGAGTCTGTTTCCTCATCTGTAATGGTAGGATAAGAACAGTACCTACTGCATGAGGTTGTTGAGTTGGGAAGATTAAATGAGATACTATAGGTAGAGTCCATAGCACAGGGCCTGGAAATCCTCAACTAATGATAATTTATTCTTAGGAACCTGGGCTCTGGAGACAGAAAAAAATAGATCTGGACTTTAAATAGATTTCTGTTCAGATCCAAGCCCCACCACTTACTGGCCAGGAGGATTTGGATAAGTTATTAAACTTCTGCATCTCAGTTTCTTTTTCTGTAAAATGAGAATAAGAAAAACACTGACCTCAAAGAGCTGTCTGATGGTAAAATGAGTAACAGACAAGAACGCAGAGAAGTTTCATTTGTAAAATCAATAGAACTTAGGTGGTAAAAGTTGGCTTAGAGAGTGAGGAAGAGAGTGAGATTAAGGAATACTGACAAGGTTTTTGTTCTGTAGACAGAACTAGACAGATGTGATTAGTCAATAGATAGTTATTTAATGACCTTGGGCCATCAGCCAACGAGTGCCTTTCATGAAAATAAGGTACCAAGAAACAGGCTCAGAGCAGCCTTAGTAGTAAAGCTCTTAGCAGGATGTCTAACACATACTCAGTTCTCAAACAATGGTAGCTGTTACTCTTACTTCTGTTACCTACTGCTATGACTGCTACTACTCTTGGGCAAAGACAATCACTCATAACTGCGTCTATCTCATCACTCACCATTGGCCTCTTGCTAAATCCTATTTGCTGAAAATGCCTGAAAGATGGCTAATAATGTTATCCTGCTACCTTTTGGGCAGATTTCAAAAAGAAGATATATGGGTAAGCATGTTGGAATCTGTAAAGAGCTCTAGAAATGCACGTGTTGTACTGGTAGTGATACTCTTGAACACCTCATTAGATTATTAGGGGAGTAAAAGAGGCAACCGATGTAAAATAACTCTGCCAAGTAATAAAAGCTATTCAATATATTTAAAGTGAAATCCATGGTGGATTAGTCCAGGACTTTACTTATTTACTTTGAAGACTTTTCTCATAAAGTTCAGGGTTTATGCAGAGATTTCTCAAGAATCCTTAAAGATTGTGAATATTTGCATAGAGTTGTTATGAATCCCTCCCTTACCATAAGCTTACCTAATTTTTTCCCCCTCATTGCTCTGCCTCCTTCCCTAATAAACTATCATTCTTTATTTACTTGGCCATTTCCTGTTGGAAGGGTTTTGTGTGTGTTCATTTAAGACCAATTTCCTTTATCCATTTGTAGTATTAGGGCCTTTTGCTTCTACATATCTAGATAGCATGTTTCTTAGTGTCTTATTTATCATGAAAGGCATATTCTGCTTCTAAGATGCCTAGAGCTTGAAGTAGGCTGGCCCATAGGTGGTTAACTATCTATCACCCAATTCACTCCAGTATTCTTGCCTGGAGAATCCCAGGGACAGGGGAGCCTGGTGGGCTGCCGTCTATGGGGTCGCACAGAGTCAGACACGACTGAAGTGACTTAGCAGCAGCAGTTCTCTAAGCCAAAACTTAGCAATGTCCCTTACATTCACTCTCCTTGTCACCCTCCAAATTCAGTATGGATTTTGTGACCTAAGTCTTGGTGATTTTACCAATGAAATATTTCTGTATTCATTCACATTTTAGTATAAATTACCATCTTCCAGAGGACTTATTGTGGTTTATAATGATATATTTATGATTGGTTGGTCATTGTCTATCTTCCCTCTTAGACTATAACCTCTACAAAGGCAAGGAGAATTGTTTTTATCCAGCACATAGTAGGCACTAAATAAATATTTGTTGCACAAATGGCACACTTTCTGTATGGCTTCATTAACTGGCATTTTAGCATATTATATAGCAGTCTTTCTTTTTCCCCATAAATATAATCTTTTATTACATTAATCTTTTCTGGTTTTTTAAATTGAACTTTAAATCTTTTATAGTCTTTTGAATACAAAGCTAGTTTCAACATCTTGTAACATCTCCCTCTTCTTATTAAGCACCACCATCTTTGGAGACTGCCCTTTCAGCAGGACTACTTCTCACCTTCATCCTTTTAAATGACTTATATTTTAAAACAGTAATGTTGTAGGTGTACTATATCCCCATGTTTAAGGTCTAGACAGGCCTGCTTTGTAAAAGGCCTTGGTCCCTTTACTTGGCAAAAATGTATATGTTTGAGAGGTGGGGTTCAGACTCCCAGGTACAATACTATAGCTGATGGCAGTAATCATGTTGGATAAACCTGGAGGATATTGCTTTTAGAAAATGTCAGGGAGCTTGGGACACGTATCTGGCTCATCCTTGTCTTCAGGACTGTCAATCTTGCCCCCACGAATTTTGAAACTATTTGATCTCTAATAAAATTTTGGAAAGAAAAAAAAGATAGTCACCTTTCCTAAGTAAATTCCATTCCACATTTAAAACTCAATAGACATATCACTCTAGTACTCTTGCCTGGAAAATCCCATGGATGGAGGAGCCTGGTAGGCTGCGGTTTATGAGGTCGATAAGAGAGCAAATTCACTTTCACTTTTCACTTTCATGCATTGGAGAAGGAAATGGCAACCCATGCATGGAGAATCTCAGGGGCGGGGGAATCTGGTGGGCTGATGTCTATGGGATTGCACAGAGTCAGACACGACTGAAGTGACTTAACAGCAACAGACATATTTATTGTTAACTATGGACATTATCCTAGATTCCTATCAGTTCTACAGAATCTGAACTTAAAAATTTACTAACACACAGAGATCTTTCTAGGATTCATACATGATTTTATGTATAGTCATTGTTGTGTTTAGTTGCTAAGTTGTGTCTGACTCTTTGTGACCCTGTAGACCCTAGCCCTCCAGGCTCCTATGTATAGTCATGCATAATACCAAGTAAATATTCCAACGTGCAAGAAAGACATGTTTAAGAGATTACTGAATTTTAGACCATAAAGTTTATTATCCTCAAAACATTCAAGAGTTTTTGTCTGGAGAGGGGCATCCAGCTTATCTAAATATATGCTACTCTTCTCTCAGTTTCACACTCAAGGAGAGTCTGGTGTGAAGGAGCACAGGACAAACAAGGTTTTGAAACTGAGGAAATTCATCGTTTTTCTATAAAACCACTTTCCTCTCTTGTTTTCAGAAGGAAAGCTCAGATAACTGTGAACTCCAAGAGGAGGTTTATTTAGTAAGACGAGCTTGTTGATTTCATGAATACTGGCAAAGTCAGTGGCCCTCATGGGGAGCTGGACCCTGCAGTGTTTCAATGGATTTTGTCTAAACTCTGCTATTGCTTTTACAATAAGTCTTAACAGATTCCTAGATATAGGAGGAGCTGGAGGGTGTGGGGTTGACCTGAGGATTAACTGAACATACCTCCCTGCAATCTCTTCAGCCTATTTAAGTAATGGGAATTTTTTATTACATTTGGATTCTTTACTGAGTTAAATAGAAATAATAGTTTAGCTGAAATGCCTGACCTGAATGTCTGTAAAGTCTAATTAGTGACTCCTGAGGCAAATGATTTTTTAAAAAGCTTTTCCACTCACCACAAAAACTATAATTAATTCTATTTATGCTTCCAGGCCTGCTAATGTGAATGCAGCACAAAATGCCATCTTTTATAGATACAGTCCTAGAAAAGAGGGTAGGGAAAGACTAAGAGGATTTTACAAGAAACAGAGCCACAAAACTGCCCACGTGTGGTGCCACGTAGGTCACGAAAGCTCTGCAGTCCTTGGCGCCGCTTTGCAATGAATTCTTATGCTCAACCCTGCACTCGATGCCACAGGGGGAATACGACAAAGGGGGCGGGCTCTGTGACTACACAATTCAGCAACTGACCAGGAGGAAACACAAGGGCCAAGCAAGTGATGCCAACAATTAGCGCCAGTGGAGTTCAAGGCAGGGAGAGTTCAAGGTGCAGGAGAGATCAGGGCAGGCTCTGCGGAAAAGAGAGGATGGGAGCAGAGCCTTGAAGTTGAGACAGAACTCCAGACAGGATTTAGATGGGGCAAAGGTAGAGAGGGCAGTTTCTTCCTTCACAAACAAGGCTGATTTAAGAGAAGGGCTGCTGCTGACATGAATCTCCCCTCTGCTAGCCCTGGAAGGAGAGCTGGTTCAGTTAAATCAGGTACTTTCCAGGACTACAGGCATGTGATGCAGATACTGTTTTGTTTTTTTTTTAATGTGGAACATTTTAAAAGTCTTTATTGAATTTGTTTCAATATTGCTTCTGTTTTTTATGTTTTGGTTTTTTTGGCCACAAAGCATGTGGGATCTTAGCTACCTGACCAAGGATCGAACCAATGCCCCCTGCA
Organism: Bos indicus x Bos taurus; assembly: GCF_003369695.1. Lineage (NCBI taxonomy): Eukaryota > Metazoa > Chordata > Mammalia > Artiodactyla > Bovidae > Bos > Bos indicus x Bos taurus. The sequence goes on along the minus strand of NC_040086.1, from coordinate 67,100,593 downwards.
TTGGAAGGTGATATCTGAAGCACTAGAACTCCAGGGAAACCCGAGGGATTTAGATTTTGATTGGAGAAAAACCCTTAGCAGTCCCTTGTGGAGGAGAAGGCAATGGCACCCCACTCCAGTACTCTTGCCTGGAAAATCCCATGGACGGAGGAGCCTGGTGGGCTGCAGTCCATGGGGTCTCAAAGAGTCAGACATGACTGAGCGACTTCACTTTCACTTTTCATTTTCATGCATTGGAGAAGGAAATGGCAACCCACTCCAGTGTTCTTGCCTAGAGAATCCCAGGGACGGGGGAGCCTGGTGGGCTGTCACCTACGGGGGCGCACAGAGTCGGACACGACTGAAGCGACTTAGCAGCAGCAGCAGTAGCAGTCCCTTGTGGGGTCTTGGAAGAGTAGATGGGTGGGAAGCCAGGAAGATGGGCTTTGCCTTTTGTCAAAGCTCCGGTAGGGCTGGACGAGGGGCTTTCGCATTCCCATAAGGGGAAGGGAGAAATTAGCACATGATATGGTTACCATAAACAAAATAAATATATATACACCATGGAATAGATACAGTCCTCAGTTTCAATAGTTCTTACAGCTTCCTTGATAACAAGGATGTTAGTGCCAAAACTTGCAAGAAATCATTTCAAATATAGTCATGTTTGCTCAATACTTGTTTATAGTTGATCAAACATGCAGAAAGCTCTAGGCACTGACTCACCCCTCGAATTAGGAGGAAGCCCAATGCAGGCTTAAATATTTATTCTAGAGAAATGCTCCTGGATGGATATAATTTGGTGCCAGTGACTGGGTTCTTCTCAGAGACCAAGTGTGCTTGGTTCTAGACACCACCCTTGATTGCACGAGAAGTGGGGACAGTGGGGAGGAGGAGCTGGCACCATGGTAACCAGGTCAAGCGTTAGGATTCAAAGCTGCAGACCCACTTCAGTGTTATCCGAACCCAGCTTTCATGCAGGTTCCCATTTCACTGCCTGCAGCACTTTTGAAAAGGCAAACAAAGACCCAGGAGCCTCGCTGGACCTTTGCTTCATATTTTCACTTGAGGGCTGGCGCTGCATTCACCAGTTGTGGTCAATGGAAACTCCCGGAGAAAGCCACAATAAGAAAAGGCAAAGAAATAGTTTCTTCCTTTACAGTTTTACTGGCTTAAAGGGCTCCAATCTACTAACCTTCCAAATTTTGTTTTATAATTTTATCAACTGAATTCTGCAAAAACAAGGAATTCTGTCCTCCGAGGTAGAGTCCTGAGCAAATGTGAAAGTGAAGATGTTTCTTTCAGCTGTGGCAAGCTGCCAGCCTCTCAAAATGATGGAATTTCATCCACTGACTAGAAACTGAGATTTTCAGAGATGCTCTCCACCTAATAGTAAATGGCAAAGGTTCTCCTGCTCACCAGTGGTGCACTCACAGCAGAGCACCTGCCTGGACTCTGGTCTTGTCTTTGTTATAACTCTGTAAACTGTGTTGAGTCATTTCACATTCTTGGTCCTCAGGGTCCTCTTCTCCGAAATGGAGCTGCTTCCCGGCCTACCCACATCAATCATTAAATGCTGTGGTCATCTTGTTATGGACCTTAGAGACAGAACTGAGTCTATTCTGGATCACTGCCCACTGCTGTGCAATCTTGGACCAGTTAGCTAATCTCTCTGTGCTTAGGGTATCTGCTTCTATGGAAGGAGTAATAACATCTACATTAAACAGTAGGGGTGAGCATTCGATGAGAAGACTATGTAAAATGATTTTCACTGTGCCTAACAGGTAAGAATTCACTAAATGATGACTTCTTATTTTTAACCTTTCTAAGGAAATTAACGTGGGAGAAAGCCTGAGCTCTAGAGTCATGTACTTGGGTTCCAATCTTGATCTCCCCATTAGAGCTGTGTGCCCCTGTGCAGGGTATCTGAGCCTCAGTTTCTTCATCTGTTAAATGGGAATATTTCCTTCACAGGGCTGTTATAGTTTTTAAATGGGGTAATATTAAAAAAAATAAATGGGGTAATATTAAATGAGAAAAAGGAACAATGTTTGGTACCAAAATAAATTACAAGCTTTTCTCTCTGCCTATTCCCTGTGTTGCACTGATGGGAGATTAAAATGGAAAACAAGTGAAAGCACTTTGAACTAACACGTTACACAAAATCTGAGTACTTCTTCCTTAAAGTAGAGAGGACTGAAGGATAGTAAAAAGACCAAAACACAGGAATCATATTGAGGAAGCAGAGAATCCAAGGACTTGCTGCATCCGTACCTTAGATAATCAGTTCCCTATAATCCAGTGATTTTCCATTTCCTCAGACTTTCACAGCCCAGTATTGTGGAAAAAGCAGACTCTCTGGACCCAGATGTGGGTTCAACTTCCCTCCTCCACCATTATGAGCGGGCAGACTTGGGCAGTTTATCTAACTGCCTACACCTCAGTTTCCTCACCTGTAAAATGGGGATAGTAAGTCCCTCTTGACAGAGTGGTTGTGGAAGTAGTTAACAGAGGAGCTGGTAGAAGGAAGATGCTCAATAATCATAGTAATTTTTCTTCTTTTTCACAGGTCTCATTTCACAGGTCCTGAGTGTTGGTTTATTCATCATCCAAAGGGGATAAAAACCACGATCTCTAGATTCCCTGAGCATCTTGATTATAAACATGATCGTTCCTTTGTCGGACTTTGTATTGGCCATGGTTGCCTATTGTCCTTATAGTAAAATACCATAGTTTTCAAGGCTCCATGTGATTTAGCCACTTCTTGCTTCTTCCTTCATCATCTGTCACTTACCATCTAAGCCCCACTCTTCTTCAATTCTGTTATACACCTTCTTAGGGTTCTGCTCTGCCAAGAATGTTGTATCCACACTTTTCCAATGAACAACTCCATTTCACTTTGAGGCGATCTCTTCAAAGGAGCCTGAGTTCTTTGCCAACCACTTTACTCTTAATCTCAGTTGTAAGTTACTTTCTATATACGATGTATCACAATTTAAATTATACATGTTTATTTATTGAGTTGTTTTTTTATGTGTTCTTCCCACTAGATTATAAGCTCCACCAGGATAGGGTCTCTATCTGCTTGCTGCTGCTGCTGCTAAGTTGCTTCAGTTGTGTCCAACTCTGTGTGACCCCATAAACGGCAGCCCACCAGGCTCCCCCGTCCCTGGGATTCTCCAGGCAAGAACACTGGAGGGGGTTGCCATTTCCTTCTCCAATGCATGAAAGTGAAAAGTGAAAGTGAAGTCGCTCAGTCGTGTCTGACTCTTCGCGACCCCATGGACTGCAGCCCACCAGGCTCCTCCGTCCATGGGATTTTCCAGGCAAGAGTACTGGAGTGGGGTGCCATTGCCTTCTCTGCTCTATCTGCTTACGTATAACCAAATGGCCAGAGTCTACCGTAAAAAGTTTTCAATGAATATTAGAGGAATGAATAAATATTAGCCCATGCATCTTGACTGGGGATTTAAAAACAAAGTCACTATTAAGAGGTACAAACCTCTGTATAAAATAAATAAGCTATAAGGATATATTGTACCACACAGGAATATAGCCGGTATTTTATAATAACCTTAAATGGAGTATAATCTATAAAAACATTGAATCATTATGCTGTACACCTGAAACTAATATTGCAAATCAACTCTGCCTCAATAAAAAAAGAAGGTCACAGTGGATCTAGAACTTCATGAACTATCTGAGCTTTTGAAAGCTGCTCTGCACTCCTATTCTGGATAATTAAGCCCAGTCCTACTTTATTATGAGAAAAAAACTAGCCACAAAACAACATCCATGGGAAAAAGCTGGAAAAGATTCTTCAGATGGGGAGAGGGGATACAAGAGTTTCCTTTTCAGTATCCAAAAAGAGAAATGAACCCACTTTTTAAAATTAGTTAGCCAAATTTCAGGCCATAATTGTTTTTGTCTGACTTGAGAAAGATGAGCTGTGCTGTGTTTGTCCTCATTTTTCTGTCCAAGCAAATGAATTAACAACTGCAATAAACATGGGTTTCAAGTATTGGAAGGATGGAAACCACCAGCATAACTCCCAGATAAAAACTCACAAGAATGCTATCATTCAGCTAAAAGGTTGGAGTCTCAAATTATTTTTTCCCTTTTTGGAAGACAGTTTTACTAAAGTTTCTTAAACATCTTTGGAGTGATTTCTACTGGAGGGGTAGGGAGAGCTTTACAAACATCTGAGCTCATACTGAGCTTGAATGAGTTGCTAAGGCTGAAACAGTCAAAGAAAACACAATTTATACAGACAAAAATACTCATTATTTGGGGAGGAACCAACTCCTGAATGATGTGGCATAACACTCATAAGAATCTTTGAACAAGTAAGAGTTGTCCCTGTTTAGAACCCAGCCATCTGAAGAAAGGACTTCTACAGTAGCCTCATGACTGGGCTTCTGCCTCTGGGGCCCCTCAGTATCCTTTTTATATACAGAGACACTGCTATCAGATTCTCTTCTTAAACATCACTTGTTAGATGTTCAAATACTTCAGTGATTACACTAAGTTGGAGTTAAAATTCCTTCCAGGCTCTCATCAATCTGCTTCCAACCCAATGTCTTAGTTTATTTCTCATTATTCCTGACTCCTTTACCCAAACTCTCCCAGACAGATTATTGTCCTCAAAATATGTTTGCTCCTTTCCATGCTTTGGGCTGAGGTCATATTATCTCTTCTCTGGAGCTATCCATCACCCATCCTTGGTCTTTTAGGAATTCAGGTCTGCTCAACTTCTCATGAAGTCTCCAGTCCAGAACAGTTCACCTCTGAGCTGCCACAGGATTCATGATCAGGCCTGAATCCCGTTTTTAATCATCTGGAGAAATCAGTATTTGGGTGTTGTATTACATTTCTTATTGTTTATACTGTCAAGTGTGCCACACTGACCTCAGAAGTTATTTATAGGACCCCAGGGGTCCCTCGCCTGGGGATCCATAATTGGAACTGATAATCTTCTATCCTTTCAATTATTTCCACTTTCTGATTAAGGTACTTTAAGTGGGTTTCTGTTTCTTGCAATCACATCTTAAAGAAGATGTCTGTCATATGTACACATTTAGGATAGGAGCTCTCAACTTGGGGTGGAATTATTTTTTCACAGTTCTGGAAATGTAAGGTCATACATATCGATGTTCTGAATGTACAACATCTGGGGCACTGACTAAAAAGTGCAGATTTAAAAGATGCAGGTTCATAGGCTCCATCTCATACTGATTCTGATAGAAGCTCTTGGGGACAGACCCTGGGAATGGGTAGTGCAGACAAGATTCTCCACGTGATCATTATGCATATTCAAGAAATTCAGAGGATCAGGAGGAAGCTAACACTAAAGTTTCCCGTGTGGTGGTAAAAGGATGTGGAAGAGGAAATAATTCATATGTCTTGAATACTGATTATGTGCTTGAAAAAAATATTAGGCATTTTAACTGGTGTTATCTCTTGTCATCCTCAAACAAGACTACAATGTATGTCTTATCATTAATCCCCTATACAAATACGGAACGAAAGAAAATACCTCATCCAAGGATCTACACATGATAGTTGTTGGGCCAGCCTTTAAACTCTGGACTGACCAGCTCCAAAGTTCATACATCTCACTCTGCTTTCCACTCTGCTGGGGTTCTTAGCAAACCTTGGAGGGAGGGAGAGGGAGCATCAGGCACAACAGGTTGGGGGCTTCCTAGGTCAATCTGCAGGAGCTGGACAGATCCTGAACTCCTGAGGAGTAATCCCTGGATTAAAGCCACACTGACATCTTAAAAGGACAGTGATCCTCTGAGCTCTGAATCTGTACTTTGGACCTTAAGTCTAAAGCCTGGTGAACTCCAACTGCAGATACCGCTGGCTGTCTGCCTGGTTCCCAGACCTAAAGGTGGAGGCTTTAGCAACTCTGGACTTTATTACGGGTACAGCACACACACAGGCCTTTTGGCTGAACTTTCAAAGATCAGCATTCTCCAGGATTCCACTGGACCAAGGGTCTAGCTAGGGGATGGAGGGTAGAAAAGAAATCCAGGAAGCCAGGTCATGTTCATTGATAGGAAAGGGATGATTAAAAACAAAACAAAACAAAACCAGGTTGTGATGGAAAACAGGGCTGGTGACTGTGCAAACCCTGGGGAACATGGAAACCCTCATATTTTACAGTAAGGTGAACTATTACTCAGTTATAAAAAAGAAAGAAACAATTCTATTTGCAGCAACATGGGTGGGCCTAGAGATTATCATGCTAAGTGAAGTCAGTCAGACGAAAGACACACATATGATACTACTTAAATGTGAAATCTAAAGAAATGATACAAATGAACTTATTTACAAAAGAAAAACAGGCCCACAGACATAGAAAACAAATTTATGGTTACTAAAAGGGAAAGTAGCAGGAGGTATAAATTAGGAGCTTGGGATTAACATATATATACTACTATGTATACAACAGATAACCAACAAGGACCTACTGTACAGCATAGGGGACAGTACTTAATATCTTGTAATAACATATAAGAGAAAAGAATCTGAGAATCTGAAACAGAATGTGTGTGTGTGTAACTGAATCACTTTGCTGTATATATACCTGAAACTAACACAATATTGTAAATCAACAATGTATATTAAACAAACAAACGAGCCATGAAAAAACAGAGAAACAAGAACCTATGTTGTGACTCCAGGTAAGTTCCATTCATTAAATAAATAAAAGTTTAATATTAAAAAAAGAAGCCTTTTAAAATCACCAGGGAAGAACTTAAAACTCCTGTTCAGATAATCATCAACGGGCAGCCAAGGTAGAACACCACTGGTGGAAAGTACCTCTGATGAGCAAGTGATAGGGGTTGAGCCTGCAACGGTCTGAAGGGAGGCTGCAGTCAGTCATGACTGGGAAAGCTGAGGTCACTCAAGAGCACAGCAATGGGCCACAGTGCTTCCAGTACGAGACCTGCCTGAAGTCTGGCTCACTGCCAGAGCAGGACTCCCTTCCATTTTTAGTTTTCCACTGTAGGGTGAAGAATTGGCACAGAAGAATAGAAACACGTGTGAAAGGCAGGAGGGAGAAGTGGAACACAGCAGATACGAAGATATACAGCGGCGTGTGTCTCAAGAACAAGACCACCAGCCTCAGCGAGAGGCAGTGGGGCCACTGGGCAGCAGATCAGGGGGCCAGAAAGGCCGGAGTATTCAGTCCCAGAGGAAGTTGCTCTACTCACTGAGTGGATGATGCCTTGCAGGGCCTGAAAGCCGTCATTTACCGGAAACACGTGATCCTTACTGTCCGCAATCCGGGCCAGCTGAGAACACAGCAAACATAAACACACACAGAGACGTGTAAGGTTCGGACACGGAGAACCGGGAAAAGCCACTGGGTCCAGGGGGCTCCATCTCATGTAGAACCCGCAGGAACTGAAGGGCTTGCCTGGGCGCAGGGGCCTCACTGCAAGGCCCTCAGTCATAATGAGCTTACCAGCCGCCCTTCTGGAGCCGGTCCGGAGAGTCGGCTCCAGCTTTTACGTTTGTTTTAATGCTTGTCTCCTTGGGAGCAGGGGTAAGATTGCGCAGCGAGATGAACATTTGGCCTGGGTTGATGTATTTATGGATTTGGGGGCAGGCCATTGGCTCATTTCTCTCCCATTCAACCACATTTCTATTGGCAACGGTATTTGAATCAAACAGACTCAGGTTTCCTTTCAGAGCAACTTTAAAAATAAATTCAAGCTTAGGTGTTGGGTGAGGTCAATGAATGGGGACCCTTATCTTAGACCCAAGCTGCTCATTGAGGGAAGAACCCTTAAAGACTGGTTTGGCTGCTCCTGCTTGATGGAGCAGAGGACTGAAGAAAGGAGAAACTGATCTGTGAGCTTTTCTCCTCCCAAATTTCTGTCTAGTGCTGAGACTGCCACAGTTAGAGTCAATGCCAGGATTTTTACTGATTGCAAAAGGAACACACAATCATTGGGAAATTTCAAAAAACCCAGGAGTATTAAAAAGAAAAAAAGTTCATATAATTCATCTGTTAAAAAAGGTTCATATAATTCATCTATCTACCCATTTGTCCATTCATCCTTCATCTATTATTGTTAATTTGATAAATATAGTTATTCATACTTTTTCTATACAAATATCATATTTTATTTTAAAAAGTGGGCTCATACTATTCCCAAAACAGTTTTTGTTACCTTATTTTACTCATTTAGCAACATATCACGAGTATTGTCCATGTTGTCAAAACAAAAATAAATTATGAAGAACTAGGTTGCTAACACATTTTCACAATTTGATTATATATACCTGGACATACTTTTCTGCCCACTGGCCAATTATTTCCATTTATGGGAGGGGTATTGAAAATGCATTGTGTTTTTAATGAGATAAAAGGGATGTTTGCCATTTAAATAAGAAAATCAGATTTGTCAAAATAAATTTTAAAAAACCAATCTGTTTCCATGTTAGTTTCGATCTGTTTTGACGTCTTGGCAATTTAACATCAACTAAAAGACTTTTCACTGAACTGAACTGAAAAGTCAACTAGAAAGGATGCTGCCTAGATGCTCTGTGTTGAAGACCCTCAAGTGTATTTGCAAATGGGTTCACATCCCTCACACATCCAATGATTCCCTTCCTGTTTAGCATTCCTGGAAAAATCATCTATCTAAAGGGTATTTATACTGCTGATGTACCCTCCTCACCAAATGCATATGTTTTCTATCATTCACAAGCTTAATATGCTCCCAAGCATGAAGAAATCTAATGTTCATACCTGCGTTTCATTGAAATCCTTCACGCCTACACAGTAAACAATTGCACCGAGATCTCGGGATCTGTTCGCCTGGGCCAATGAAAAATGACATTAAAGTGAGAAGCAATGGCAAATGCAGTCCTTTTGGATCAGCCAGACTAATTGCAATAATCAGGTATTTATTGAGCATCTACTGTGTGCCACGTACCATAAGGGAGAGGGCAGTCCCTGTCCCTGAAGAGTCAATACTCCAGTGAACATATTCTAATTCAATATGGTAGATGCAAAGGGCGTGATTAGTCTAATGGGAGGTGTTGAGAAAGACCCACAGAAGTAGAGTCTTGATGAGAAACTTTGCATGACGAAGGGAGGAAAAGGAAACTGTAGGCTAAGTCATATTAAATATTCCGGGGAAATAATTATCTTTTCTGTTCCTCTGATGGGTTTTTATTGACATAGGTTCTTCCTTTGTAATGGCATCATGCTCTGGCAGCAAGGTTGTAATCTTTGGAACCTGATATACCTGTGTTTGATGCTTGACTTAGCTCTGTGAAGTGTTTGGGGGATTAAATGAGATAACATATGCAGAGCTCCTCACATGAGGCCCAGAACAATACAGATGGGCATCAATGTCAGCACCTTTGTGAATAAGGGTTTTTTATTCCCAAAGACACAGGGTCAATGGTATGGGGATTGCAGTCCATATTTGAGTGGGTGAACCTATGACCTTCTCTACAATTAAGTATTGAGAGGGCAACACAATGAATAATATACAGATTTTGGCTTGGTTTTAATATTTGATTTATTAAAGACTCTTCCAGGTTTTCTAGGTTGTTTGTTTCAGAATAGAAAACAAAATTTGTAATTCCTTGGTATATGTCAATACAGTAGGAAATTAATAAATAATTGATAGGAAACATATAATAGGTGCCCAATATATGCATATTGATTTCAATGGTATCCTTTTATCCCCCTTTCTTAGTACTCCAACCCACTTATGATTAACCTTGAATTTTAGAAGGGACAGAAACATACATCTTTTTACCTTCAAGTTAGAAATTATTTCTTGCTGCTTTCAGGGTAAAATTAACTTTTAGATACAGTCTAGCCCCAGCCTTATCTGCAACAACTTCTATATGACATTTCTCCTCTAGCAGGGCTTTATATAGAATTATCAGAAATGGAAAGGTTCATTTTCTTTCTGTATCTTGAAATGTATCTTTCTGTTTCAGACACCCTCTTCCTATTGGCAGTGGCACTCCAAATATTTTTCTAAGTTTGCATGTGCCATACCTAAAATTCTTTTCTACCAATCCCTATTTTAAGCCTGTCACTTACCATTTATTTTATATTCACTTATTCCCTTATTAGGGTTTTTACTTTGATTGCTACTTTGCATCTAGATAAACCATTTTGCATTCCTATTATATAGTTAGTTTCAACTTTTTCTAAAGTTAGGAATTTCTATATAGGAATATATTTTCATATAGGAATATATTGTTTCCCAGATGCTCAGGGAGTGTCTGTCGTAATTTACTCATGTGTCTCCCCATTGAGAATTTTGTACAAGTTAAGGATGGGGGACAGTAATGTGTTTACCCACTTAATATCCTCATGCCCTTTGCCAACAAAGCCTTCAAAAAGTTGAACATTATTACATGGTAAAGTCCTTGAGGGCAGCAACTGTGTCTTACGAATCAATGTTTCTCTAGTCCAGCAAAGTGCCCATACAGGTCAAACTCTAAGTAAATAGTGAGTGAATGAATGAATGAATATATACTTCTGGCTTGTGGAGAAAGCTGAATTTAAATTAAATAGTAGTCAAGAGCTTCAGGTAAGGGTAATGCTCTGATTGATTTCTCCTCAAGAGGCTGGCATCGCCCTTCCTCCCCTCCTGTGTTTCTTCTTATCGTGTTTCTTTTGAGGTTGTCCTGAATGAGCCTTTGTCACTAATGAGGCTTCAATACATTTCTATGGTGAACTGGTTTCTTTGGGTTACTTATACATATAGCTCGCATGTGAAATTTGAAAGGAAAGAATTTCCTAAATATAAACATCACTTTCAAGTCCTAGACAAACCTCTTTTTCTGAATCTCTTTATACAAACTGAAAGCTTCATTTAGAAAGAATTCCTTTAATTGCTTTGGGGAGTACTTTTCAAGAGCATAAAGAAAAGGAAAAAAGGAATATTGAAGGAGAGCTTGCAATTTACTTTGTCACCAGTTAATGTTCAGCTTTGATTCTTAGTAAGAATTTCAGTGATTAATACATTTTGACAAAATTGGCCCTTACATATTTCAAGTAATTCTTTCCCCTCCTGTTTTTAGTAGAAATGAAAGAAAAATAGTACCAATGGATTTGTTAAAAAATGATATAGTATTTCAAAACTGCTTTCAATTAAGAAAGGCATGACAGATATATTTTATCCCCCAAAGTAATATGCAAATATTTTGTAAAAGGGAAAAATACCCACCATGTGTGAGACATGTGGATTCACTTTAAAAATAAACTTATTACTTTTCACATATGGGACTCTATTTTATCTGGGGATTTTACAAAGAAAATCTATCATTTTTGCCCAAGTAGAGAGACTGCAGCCCATTTCAGAAGGAAGAAGCCCTGTTTGTATGTCAGACACAGGCCAGGCTGTCTCTTACCTCCCTCTCTGAATAGAAGAAGAGGTCCTCATGGAGTTCTCCATCAGTCAGAGCAATGATGACGCTGGCTGTCCTGTATCCTGGTCAAACAACACAGACCCACTCAGTTCATCCTGCCACACCAAGAAAACCCCCTCAGCCCTGGGAGTCTATCTCTTCAAAGCTGTACCATCTGAGTTCAGTATTGTGAGAATCAACACCTTTTCTTTTGAGACTGGAAGTTGCTCCAGCATGAAGAAGAATATGGAACAAACTCTAAGGGGGAACATGTTTTGTTTCTGGGTTGCCAAGTCTTGTCTTTAAAAAAGACCAAACCTTGTAAATTGGTCACTGGACTGATAGCTGGGGGCTGGGGGTAGCTACAGGGAATCACGCATGACTATTTCCCAGGAGCAGTCCACCTGACTCTTGCCAAGGCCTGAGGGCAAACTTGACCACCTGGGCCATCCAGGTGTCCTTCTCACATGCTGTCCTTGACTGCATGCTACATACCTTGAGGAGTTTGGCAAAGATGAACAGTCATCATGATTTACAAGTTGACTGGAGAAGGAAATGGCAACCCACTCCAGTGTTCTTGCCTGGAGAATCCCAGGGATGGGGGAGCCTGGTGGGCTGCCGTCTATGGGGTCGCACAGAGTTGGACATGACTGATGCGACTTAGCAGCAGAAGTATTACAGCAGTTGTCAAAACTTACTAGAATTCTGTCAGTGATTTAGAAACTTCTAGTAACATTGTTTGTCAGTTGTTCAGTTGTATCCAACTCTTTGCAACCCTATAGACTGTAGCCCACCAGGCTCCTCTGTCCATGGAATTCTCCAGGCAAGAATATTGGAGTGGGTGGCCATTCCCTTCTCCAGGGGATCTTCCCAACCCAGGGATCCAACCCGGGTGTCTCACACTGGAGGGACATCTGAGCACATCTGAGCTCACATCTGAGCCACCATTGCTGATGATGTCTTTGTATTAACAACTGTTGCTATAGATACTGGGTCTGGCTTATTTGTTGCAGTTTAGAGTAAAATAGGAAATGGACACCTCTACAGGTCTGGGAGAAAAGTCCCTACTGTAGTGCTGACTCTTTTTGGAGATTTGCCTCAGATAGAGAAATGTTACCCATGAAAGATAAGGTAGTAATAGTATATTAACTAAAATAATAATAAATATTATTTCCATGTGCTAAACACACTAGCAAGTGCATTTCATGCCCTTTCCCCATTTAAATGAAGGAACGATGAAGCCAAACTGGTATCTTAATCTAAAATCATATCCAGTCACAATGATGAAGAGGCTTGGAGCTCAGAGAAGGACAAGAGAATTAAATTTGACATAAAAATCCAAGACTTTACTAACTCATCCAAGTGTTTATTAACTTGATGAATTCAGCATGCAAAACTGGTCATGAGCATTACAAACTGTAGCCCGTAATGAGATCTTAATTACTTTTATATAACTTTTTGGGGAATCATCAGAGCAGTAGAATTTGATCTGGTACATGCCATCTTTCTATGTGTCCCTTCTCTGTGATGAAGTGTGTGTTCAAGGATCTGAAGCAATATCATATGTGTCTTTTGAAACAGGAAATTACTGAGGTAATTTTTTCAGAAGGAAACACAGAAAAAAAAGTTAATCATAATGGTAATTCAGAATATAGTCTTACCTTGACTGTTTTCATAATAAATCTGCTCACTGGCCTGAAAAACACATGAAAAAGTCATTAGATATACCTACTCTTTGCTACAACAAATGCCATTATGGGCAGTGGTCTCTGATGTTGGATCCACAGTCTTGGGTCAGTCTTGATTCTTATGTAATTCACCCAGGTTTCACTCAAATACCAATGGATGACATTCATCTAAGGTTACCTTGGATCAATATCTTACTTCTCATAAACTGGGACTTGTTTTTCTTAAGACTGAAATGATGAAATTCTGTCTCAACCTCTGAAGAAATATATAGAAAGGCTACCCTGGGAATAGAGAGGACTTGTGTGTGGCATGATTCATGAGCATCAGCCAAGCATTAGCTGAGATTCTTCATCCAGTGTCAGGGAAGGAGGAAGGAATTTCATTTATTCAGCTCTTTTGGATGGAATTATTGGGTACACACTTCTGGGAAATTTTTTTACTCTTGCCATTGAGTGTGGCTTAGTTCCGTTAAAACATGTGTCTCATCTCATCAGTCATCCCTGTTTCTACATCACAATCTACATTTGGAGTTTAAAACTCTTTTTAAAGTTACCCTTTCAAATCCTTCATGCATGTAAGTGTCTCCTCCTGGCAGAACCTTCTGGAGTTCTTCTAGCCCTTGACGGATCTGTTCCCTGAAATCCAAAGACACCCTGTTAGTCTTGTTTTTATTTTGCTGTTGATAGTCACATGCATTAGTCTTTATCTCCATGGATAGTCTGTATTACCCCATTAGTCCCCTAAAAGCCTATCGGCAGGAAAGTCTTTGCAGTAAATCATCAATTTAGGGCAAGCCATAGTGTAGAGTAAATGAGATTCCAGGGACTGAGGGAAAGGACACTTCTTCAGGAATCTGTGGGTGAAAATTTTCCATTCCCTGGAAGAGGACAAAGTTTTCACTCTACATTAGAAACAAGTCTTGAGATGCAACTGGTCTTGAAGGAAACATACCACCCTAGGCAACTTTATATCGAGATGCAAAGGGCTCATGTAGTCCAGAGAGAGGCGGGTGCTAACAACCCAGGGCAAGGTCACCACAAGGACCACAGGCAGGAGGGACAGGCGTCTGGAGCAAAATGCCACCAGCACCATTGCGCCAGAGAAAACCAAGTAGTCAGCTTTGAAAATAAAGACCCTGGCAAACTGGGCTTTCCAGGACACCAACAGTGTTTTCTGTGGGTTGGAGTCTGTGTTTTCTTACTTTGATTGCTCAAGGTGGTAGTGGTGCAGGAAGAGGAAGTGGTTATAGTCTTGGGAAAGGGTCTGACAGCAGCGGAAAACATGAAGCTTAGGGGACCAATTAGAATCCTTGTGGACCATTCCCTTAGGGATGTTAGATGTCCACATACACATTCCCATCAATTACATAGCTAAATGGCAACCCACTCCAGTGTTCTTGCCTGGAGAATCCCTGGGACGGGGGAGCCTGGTGGGCTGCCGTCTATGGGGTCGCACAGAGTCGGACACGACTGAAGTGACTTAGCATGGCATACTATGCTGAAAAGGGCAAGAAAGTGTAGTTTTTGACAAAAGAAAAAAAAAATGAACTTCATTCATGAATAGGAAGCCCATAAAGGGTTTGAAATTATTCTTCCTCCCACTGGAGTTTCTTTAGGGGCAGACGGTGGAGATGCACAATTTAAATTGGGTGGGGAAAGTTCTTTTCAGCAGGGAAGGAAACTAATGTTCACTGAGCATCCACTAGATATAGGCCCTACACAGATTTCAGATTTCATCCTCATAATAACCACTCCAGGTGGGTATCATTGCCCTTAGGTAAGAAAACGAGTTCAGAGAGGTTAGTTAAGTAAGAGAACAGAGGCTTGACATCAAATCTGCCTGATTAGAAGAAAAAAAAATTTTTGCCTGGATTTCTACTTTGCCAAGCAGCATAGAACAGTGAGAAGTTTTCAGTAAAACTTGAATTAATGAAGAGCAATGGCAAATTTTAAAACCATCTGTGTACTAATACTGTGTCAAACTGTTTGAAAAATGCATACAATTAATTCACTTATGACTTATGATAGCTCTCTGAGGTAGATACTAGAGTTATCTTCATTTCGCAGATAAAGAAACTGAGTCACTATATTGCTGAAAGTATTAAATAGTCACTTGACTTCCCCAGTTCAAATTAGCTCCCTCAATCAGACTTCACATGGCACCCGACAATTCTGGATTTACAGCACTTACGACATTTTATAACTAATAACATTTGACATTTTATAACTAATTTATAAACTAATAACGAATTCTATAACTAATAACATCTGTTTGTTTCAGCTCTAGACTTTAAGGAAGTTGTCCAAAGCTCCTTCACTACCAAGTGGCAGAGGTGGGATTTCAACCTAGAGGCCCTGCTCTCGGTCACTATGATAAACTATTCCTCTCTTGAATAAATGAATGAACAAATGAATGGATAAAATTTATTACTTGTATATACTGGTAATTGCTTAAAGAGGAAGCCCAACGCAGAATTAATATTTTTGTTAAACTGATGTAATGGGGTGCTCATAGGTGAGACTGGATCGTCAGGTTGGAAGTTTTAAAAGACAAATTGAATAGGGTTTAAACTGAGGTTGCTGATGCTTCTAAGGTGGAATATTTAAGGTCAAGTAACTTAGACTTTGGAAGACGTACAGATTATTGTCTGCTTCTCTTATCAGTGCCCAGATATCAGCTCACGTGCCAAGCTGCCCAAATCATCTAACTGGAAGCCTTCTTTGACCCCCTCTACCTTGACTCCCCTCTCTCCTAATCCCCTATGTAATCTAACATTAGATTCCATTGGTTGTATTCTAAAGATATCTTGAGACTGACACTTCTATTTCTTTTGCCAACCTCATGGCCTGGGCCACCATCATTTCTTACTTAGACTATTGGGAAAGTCATTAGCTATCAGACTGCCTTTTCAACCCTCTTCTGTTCAATCTCCACATGTTCTTAAACTATGTGTCAAAACATGCCATTCACTCAAATCCTTACCACAACCTTCAAGGGCCTACATGGGATGGTTCTCTGCCTCCCTGACAGTCTCAACTTGCACCAGTCTGCCCCTACTCCCTTCATTTGAGTGCCACTGGTCATCCCTAGCTCCTTTCTCCAACAGATCCTTCACATCTGCAGTCACTGATGCCTAGGGATGGGAGATATTCTTTGCCCAGCTCTCCACTGGGCTAATTCTCTCCCAGCCTTCAATCCCAAGCTAAATATCAATTGCTCAAAGTAGCTTCATTGGACAATTAGCTCCCTCAATCAGACTTTACAGGGTATCCCACAATTTTTGCTTTATAGCACTTAGGACATTTTATAACTAGTAACATTTGATTATGTCATCATCTGTTCAGTTTAGTTCATTTGTTTCAGTTTTAGACTTTAAACTCCATGAGCATTGGGCCATGTCTGTTTGGGTCTCCACTAATCTTCTGTGTTTATGACATACCTGGAACATTACAGACATTCAAAAAATATTTGCTAAAGAGGTAGGGGAGGGAATAGGCTTCATTGCTACATGTGGACAGTGGCCAGGCAGAAGCTCACCTGGTAGTAATTGACTGTAGGGCAGGCCTGGGTCCATATAACTATAAACCTTCTCTACGCTGTACCTCTTTACAGAACCCCCACATTTTAATAAATTCCATTAAAAGCCATAGTTTAATTTCAACTCTGCTGTTTGGTGATGAGAAAGAGCATATATCTGTGCATTAGAAGGAGGGTTAAAGATGAGAGCAGAGTCCCCCATGAGGCCACCATGGTAGGGGGAGGGTGGCATTAGCATTCACCTGGCAGAGGGCAGCTTTGCCCTGCAGGTCAGCCTTTTCATGAGGGTAACAGCAAAGGTCCATCTAGTCAAAGCTATGGTGTTTCCAGTAGTCATGTATGGATGTGAAAGTTGGACCATAAAGAAGACTGAGAGCCGAAGAACTGATGCTTTTGAACTGTGGTGTTGAAGAAGACTCTTGAGAGTCCCTTGGACTGCAAGGAGATTAAACCAGTCAATCCTAAAGGAAATCAATCCTGAATATTCATTGGAAGGACTGATGCTAAAGCTGAAGGTCCAATACTTTGACCACCTGATGTGAAGAACTGACTCATTTGAAAAGACCCTGATGCTGGGAAAGATTGAAGGCAGGAGGAGAAGGGGACGACAGAGGATGAGATGGTTGGAAGGCATCACCGACTAGACGGACATGAGTTTGAGTAAGCTCCGGGAGTTGGTGAAGGACAGGGAAGCCTGGTGTGCTGCAGTGCATGGGGTTGCAAAGAGTCAGACACAACTGAGCAACTGAACAACAGCAACAAGGGCCAACAAGGTGGCAGGATGGTGAAGCTGGGATAGGAGAGTGTGGCTGAGACAGAAAACTGGGGTTTGTTCCTAAGTCACAGAGGTCATACGCTGAAACTCTCCGGTATAGCTGAGGTGCATTATGGAGTCGGAGGATAATTTCTAATTAGGTGGACGCAGATAGGGCATTGAAAGGAAATGTGAACCAAAAAAGTAAACGTGGTCTTGTCTTGGGTCATTGACTAGTGAGGTTTAGGACGTTTTGGTAACACTAAAATTGGTGTATTGTGTTAAAATTGGAACTTTAAAAAGAGGAAAGAAAAACGGGATACTGGGGGTGTGGAAAAGATTCCCTGGCTGCTTTGTATTTTTCTGCCAAAAAATGTCTGGGAACGGGGTGTTTTCTCTAAGCCTATTTCCTTTCCTTACAAGTGTTTTCTTGAGCTTTCTATTTTTTTGGTACCAGAACAAGCACAGGCTGTTTTGGGAGCTGTCCTTATCCTTGATGTGTCTGGCAAGATATGATGAGCTCACTGGTCCCAAGCAGTGGTCAAACTTCCTTTATACCACCCTTAGTTGGTGAAAGATCAGATGACTTATGGCCCCATCCCCCTACTCCATGCCCCTTCTCTAAGCTCCCACAACATCCAAGCAAACAAAACAGATGGTTTCATGGAAATTGTGGGTCTGTTTTAATTCTGGGACAACAGAACTATTAATAAAGACCTATTTTTTTATGCTCTCTTAGAAATGAAAGAAAGCTGGGAGAAAGGTCTTTTAAAGGGGTTGATAAGAACCTCTCCTTTTTCTGAGAACTTGGGTATTACCAAATGAAATGTTATCTTCCTGGGAAATGAGAGAGTCTGGGAATCCTACGAAAACAGGCTGCTATTAAAGAGTCTCCTCTTTTCCTTGGTGGTTTCACATGTCTGCCAGTGTTCCTACTTAGAAGTTAAGGGTTTTCAGGCCACATGTCTTGTGTTCCTTTTGCAACTCCTGCAATACTTAATGATGGACATAGTTGAGTGATTTGTTGCTGAATGAATGACTCCACTTTGGACAGTCCATCCATCCATTCATTCATTTTCACAACTACTTACTGAGCACTCACTTTGCACCTGTACTATGCTGGTTTGTAGGGGGAGGGGTGGGGAGAATCAGTTACAGTGTCTGTTGGGCTTTCTCTTACCCTGGAATTTTTCTACATTTCTTGAAGATTACTTTCTGGGATTCCAGTTGTACTGTGACATTTTAATATTTGCTGATGGAACCATTAAAGGAGGAATGTACATAAGTACATCAAGAAGCACTTCAACAACTTTTTACCCCAAGTATCCCAGTGATTCTTCTACTGCAGAATCCACCTTGGGGTTGGGCAATGTCTACCACATTTCCAGTCTATAAAAAATAAACTCCACTACCACCTCTCTGACACCCAGCGTCAGCTCTGAATTGGCCAATTTTTGCCTCCTAGTGAAGGAGCTTCCGTGGAACTGACTTTCCTCAAATGTCCTGCAGTTTTTGGCTTTGGAACCTCAAGGATACAGTAAACATGCATCACAATTAACCACTAATGCTACACTCACAACCTTTCCAGATGTCTCAGGCCTCCAGTGTCGGCTACCCAAAACATGGAGTGAACCGAACAGAATAGCAAAGAAAGACGTTTTGCTGCTACTTGGGAAGTCCCGTAACCAACTCTAATCACTTGTTTATAATGTATAAAGATCACGTCCTCTTTATGATTTTTATCTCAGAGTAGGCCTGATTAATGGCATTTATCTCAGAGTAGGCATGATTAATGACATCAGGATGCATGTTGAACCAAAGATCCATTGTTAAATTTTTTAAAGTTAGGTATAATTTATAGATAGTAACATGCATAGGTATTCATTAATATCCATTATAATTGTTGAATTTATTTCTATTACTTTTCTCTTAATATTCCTTCATTCTCTTTTAATATCTGTAGGATCTCTAGTGATATCCTCCCTTACATTTCATTTCAGCAGTTGCTATATGGATTATGATGTTTATCCTTATTTTATAATAAGTTAATATCACGCTACTTCTCATATAATGGAAAAACCTTTTAGTATTATACTTCCATGTAATTCTCTGTCATACTTTGAGTTATTGTTGTCATATATTTACCTCTGTATGTAATACACTCCAAAATATAGTGTTAATTGTTTCTGACTTAAATAATCATCCTTTTATGAAATTAAGAAAATAGTTGGCCTTCCCTGGTGGCTCAGTGGTGAAGAATCCACCTGCTCATGCAGGAGACAGTAGTTCAATCCCTGGTCCGGGATGATCCCACATACTGGGGAGCAATTAAGCCTGTATACACGACAACTAGAGAAGTAGCCCCTGCTCACCACAACCAGAGAAAAACTCGCACAGCAACAAAGACCCAGCACAGTCAAAAACAAAAAATAAAATTATAAATGAAAAAGAAAATAGTTATCATTTCTGGTTGTTGTTTTTAATGTGTTGTTATGGATAGTTTGCCGGGGGAAATTTCAATAACCTCAGATATGCAGATGACACCACCCTTATGGCAGAAAGTGAAGAGGAACTATAAAGCCTCTTGATGAAAGTGAAAGTGGAGAGTGCAAAAGTTGGGTTAAAGCTCAACATTCAGAAAACGAAGATCATGGCATCTGGTCCCACAACTTCATGGGAAATAGATGGGGAAACAGTGCAAACAGTGTCAGACTTTATTTTTCTGGGCTCCAAAATCACTGCAGATGGTGACTGCAGCCATGAAATTAAAAGACGCTTACTCCTTGGAAGGAAAGTTATGACCAACCTAGATAGCATATTCAAAAGCAGAGACATTACTTTGCCAACAAAGATTCGTCTAGTCAAGGCTATGGTTTTTCCTGTGGTCATGTATGGATGTGAGAGTTGGACTGTGAAGAAGGCTGAGCGCCAAAGAATTGATGCTTTTGAACTGTGGTGTTGGAGAAGACTCTTGAGAGTCCCTTGGACTGCAAGGAGATCCAACCAGTCCATTCTGAAGGAGATCAGCCCTGGGATTTCTTTGGAGGGAATGATGCTAAAGCTGAAACTCCAGTTCTTTGGCCACCTCATGTGAAGGAGTTGGCTCATTGGAAAAGACTCTCATGCTAGGAGGGATTGGGGGCAGGAGGAGAAGGGGACGACAGAGGATGAGATGGCTGGATGGCATCACTGACTCAGTGGACGTGAGTCTGAGTGGACTCCGGGAGTTGGTGATGGACAGGGAGGCCTGGCGTGCTGGGATTCATGGGGTCACAAAGAGTCGGATACGACTGAGCGACTGATCTGATCTGATGGGTAGTTTACACCTGGTATCATTTTTTCTCTGAAAAATTTCTTTTAACATTTATTTATTTATTTTGTAACACAGATATGCTGGTAATGATTCTCTCAGCTTATTTTTTCTTTCTAGAAACGTTTTGACTTTGCCTTTAATTTTAAGGATATTTTCAATGGATACAGAATTCTGGTTGGACTTTTTTTCATTTTATCTCTTTAAAGATATTGATCCTTTGTCTTTTGGATTGCACAAGCTTTTTTCCAGGGAAAGTACAAGATTTTCATTGATATTTCTCTGTAATATGTCTTTTCCCTCCCCCTTTGACAGCTTTTAAGATTCTCTCTTTATTCTGGTTTTCAAGAATTCAGCTGTCATGTGCTTGGTTTTCAAGAATTCAGCTGTGACGTGCTTAGGTGATTTTTTTAAAAATTTATCCTGTTTGGGGTTCTTTCAGCTTCTTGAATCTGTGTGTGAAATATCATGTTTAGTATTCTAATTATACATATATTAGATCACTTGATATCACCCCACAAATAATAAGATCTGGTTCATCACCCTCCATGTTTTCCCTTCTCTCTTTCAATTTAGATAATTTCTACTAATGTGTTTTTAATTCATTAATCCATTTTCTGCAGATATTGTATTTTTTAGTCTGCAGTTTTCACTTGGTGTTTTGAGATTCTTTCTTATTTTTCAGATACTCCATGTCTTTCTCCATTATATGCACCCTTTCCTGTAAATTCTTTATATGTTTATAGTGGTTGTTTTAAATTCTTGTCTATTAATTCCAATAACTGAGTCATTTGTAGTTTGCTACCATTCCTGTTTTTTTCTTGATCATCGGTTACACTTTCCTACTTCCCATGTCTCACAATTCTTAAATTTGTATTTCACACATGGTATATTTTTTAAAAGCAGTGGAAACTTAGGTATAATATTGATTTGTTTTTTTTGACTAACTGGAGACTGTAAGCCTTTTGTCTTTGTGAGCTGGAGTCGGGGTGGTGCTGAATGTTTAGATTCTCTCTTGAGTTAGGTTGATCTTCGTTTGGGATACAGCTTTAATTAGACTGTATTCCCTGTTATTAACCCAGTTCCCAGCCCTGTCTTTGTGATCTTTTCTGTATTTGAGATGGGAGTTAGGTGCAGTTTCAGATAATTTTGCTTGACTTAGGACTCCAGAATCCAAGCAAGCACCACAAATATCCATGGGATGAAGTGATTTCTCTCTCATTTTCAACAACTCTTTTACTGCTACTTTCTTGGGAAACTGCAGAGGTTTGGATGAGAGGGAAGAATTATTAGGCTGAGAAATTTTTATTTATTGGGGCTCTTTAAGATAATCCATCTCTTTGGTGAACATTGTTGTCTAAGGTTCAGCTGACTTTGCCTCATACCTGAGAGGTCTGTCCATGGCTCACCTACATTTCTAATTTCCCAAACCCAGATCAGGTGGCCACCTTCAAGTACAGAAGCTTCTGCAGATGTCTGCTCAGTTCTACTGGGCTTGTTTCTGTCTCATCTCATCAGTGCTTCCTGTGTGTCTGCTAGCCCCAGTGGAACATATGAATTTTATTTTGTCTGGGCTTTTCTGGTTGACCATGGAAATGAAGGTTTTTCACATCCCTCTACATCCTAACTAGAAGCAGACATACTATAAAGGCTTTTTCTAAATATTTGCGACTACACATTTGTTTCAAGACAGGAAGAAAAATACTGGAGATGATTACCAGCATATAAATATACTCTAGTACCTTTCATCGTAACAAAATAAATCCTCTGTGACCCCACATGTCCCTCTAGCTATTGACCAATTCATTTGCATGTCTCTTCAAAACAAAACTTCTTGAAAGAGTACTTGCTTCCCAGTTTTTCTTGGTAAAGATTTCAAATGTAAAGTGATCTTTATCTATCTCTTCATAGTGATTGAACAAGACTAAGACTGGTTGGAAGCTCTGTGTGCACGGTGCGTGCGTGTGTGCTGAGTTGCTTCAGTTGTGTCCGACTCTGTGTGACCCTATGGACTGTAGCCTACGAGGCTCCTCTGTTCATGGGATTCTCCAGACAAAAATACTGGAGTGGGTTTCCATACCCTCCTCCAGGGGATCTTCCTGACCCAGGGATTGAACCCATGTCTCTTACATCTTCTTCACTGGCAGGCAGGTTCTTTACCATTAGTGCCACTTGGGAAACCCTGCGTACATGGTGGGGCATACCAGGTGGTGGGTGATCAGCTTTTATCAACAGGATTCTTTGTTGGATGGATCATCCACCGATGCATCAGTGTATGAACATTTTTTCCCCTCTGAAATGATTATTTCTACAGAGAAGTCGTTTTCAAACTCTTTCCTTAGGTGTTAATTCTGAAATTGACAAGGGAGAGGGTTGGAAGTAGCAACATTTATTGTGCATACGTCTCCATAATCTCCCTTGTGTGGTGTCTGTCCATGAAACTTTTCTTGTTTAATTTTGCCAGAGAATACACTTCTCTTTTCTAGTGGAGTTGGAAAAGAGGGAATTTTTCAAATTGTAGTGGAAGCAAGTGGTTCTGAAGGTTGAAAAGATCCTTAGGTAAACTTTTAAACATGTCCTAGTCTTCACCCTGTAACACTTTCTTGCCTTCTGCAGTAGCAGAAGACAGTTCCAGGTTTTGAGCTTTCCAAGGTTCTGCAAGGCTACAAGGCTATTTCCTCCTCAGTATCTCTTATTATGTATGACTTCTCTCCACACTGCTTACATCGTTTGCCACTCTCTGTTTTTTTTTTCTGTCCTGTGTTTTTGTGGTTTTAATTTCCTCAAAGATGGGCTTACTGGTTTTGTCTCACCTTCTCCTGATTGTGGGTGCTTTTTGCAAGAAAAGGGGCTAAAATGTCTTTCCCTCTCAATTTAAAATTGAAACCCCTCACCTTTTGGCTCATTTTGCAGTGACTTTTGACTCAACAATTCCACTGAAACTGCCTATTTCAAGGCCCTCAATGATCACCACATTCCCAATTTAATGGTTACTTCTCTGCCTTCCTCTTACTCACTCTTTAACAGCAGCACAGTTAACTCCCCTCTCTCAATTAAAAATGCTTTCTTCTCTTGACTTCCATTGTAGCATCCTCTCTCCATTTCCCACATCAGTTGTCCTTTCTCATATTTCTGAGTAAGCTTTACCTTCTCTTCTAGAACTTTAAAGACTGGAGTGCCCCAGAACCCAGATCCCCTATTCTTACACCTACACTGAACCCCTGGAGAAGGGAACGGCGACCTACTCCAGTATTCTGGCCTGGAGAATTCCATGGACAGAGGAGCTACAGTCCATGAGGTTGCAGAGTCAGACACAATTGAACGACTTTCACTTTTTTCACACTGTCTTACAAGGCAGTCTCATTCTTCACATGGGTTCAGTACCATTCACAAGAGCATGGACTTTGCAGGAAATCAGACTGAATTGAATTCTAGTTCTGCCACTTCTAACACATGTCAACCTTTGGTTTCTCAAATGCAAAGTGAAAGTGTGGAACTATAAGATCTACCAGCTTCCTTCCAGCTCAGAGTCCTGCATCTGATTTTATGTTAGGACCAATGGTTGAAATAGAAGCAGAACCTGGGAATCTGATGGTAACTGGAGAGGCTACATTCGACAGGCAGGAGTAGTCTACAGTACGACACAGGGTCAAGTGCAGACCAGTAACTGGAGCCCATCAAGGAATTTCCAAATTCCCGAGCTGTCCTAAGCTAGCATAAAGGACAGGAACAATGGTTTAATCACAGGGCAACATGATGAATTTGTCCAAACAAACTCCTCTGTATACAACTCTATTTTGGTTTATTACTCATTTGCAGAGTGGTTTTCACCATGCAGTTTCCTATGGCATTGAAAGTGAAAGTGAAGTCGCTCAGTCGTGTCCGACTCTTTGTGACCCTGTGGACTGTAGCTCTCCAGGCTCCTCTGTCCGTGGGATTTTCCAGGCAAGAATACTGGAGTGGGTTGCCATTTCCTTCTCCAGGGGATCTTCCCAACCCAGGGATCGAACCCAGGTCTCCCGCATTGCAGGCAGATGCTTTAACCTCTGAGCCACCAACCTGTAAGACCTTCCCCATCACTAACCCTTTCCCCTAGTTGAGTCATATTTTGCAAGAGACGGGAGTGGTGCAAAGTAGGCTCTATAGTCAGGGTTGCCCAAATACAGATTTTTATCCTGTGAGAACCTTTAGTTTCACAATCCTCTTTGTTCAATAGAGACAGGGTCTCTCCTGGTGCTGGTGGCATCTAAGATGGTCAGTTTGATGTACGTGAGCTTAGTACTACTGACCACAAGGAGTGTTTGCAGGGGCAGAGGATAGAGTAACACTCTACCAGATCCTGAGCAACAGAGAATGAGGAGCCCAGAGTCACTTTCTTGGATGGAAGCTGAAAGTAGACAGTTCTACGGTAGATAATAGACAAGAGTCTGCTGTTCTGGTCACGCTGAAAAAAGCTACAGTTCTCTCCAAAAGACAGGACTTCCTTGTCACACTTTGGAGCAATGTTGGGGTGGAGGTGGGAGGAGGTAGGAGTATACTAGGTTCACACCAGATAATCCAATCCACAAGTCATATGTGGGCACATCTCTTTGATAAGAATAGGAGAATCACACAAGACATTGGTAGAATGTTGGGAAATGAAAATTCTTATAATCACTAATGGCAGTGTAAATTGGTGCAGCCATTTTGGAGTACAATTAAATCATGTCTACTAAAGTTACATATTCACATACCAAAGACCTAGCAATTCAATCCCTAGGTATATATCTCTATTGCAGAGAAATCTTGCTTCCCACCTTCTGGGAGACAGGTACAAGAATGTTCAATGCAACTTTGTTTATAATGGTGAAAAGTTAGAAACAAACTAATTGTATATTAATGAGAGAATAGATTAGTACATGGTGGTACATTATTACAATATAATGCAATGCAACAGAAAGTATACATTAGTTAAAATGAACCAAGTGTAGCTACACATATCTACATAGAAAAAGTTTCAAAAACATGATGTTAAGTGTAAAAAGCAAGCTCAAGAAGAACACAGTATGATAGTTTATTATAAAACTGAATATGAAAAAACACATTATTCATGGGTATGCAAAAATATACAACAGTCATTAAGATGATAAATCCTACTTTCAGGATAGTAATATCTCTGATAAGAGAAAGAGGGGTGTCAAAACATGTAGCATTTTCTTTCATAAGCTTGGTGGTGGATAATGAGGGTTTACAATCCTTTCTTTGTATACTTTGGTTATACTTAAAATATTTAATGGTTTTTAAAAATTGTTGAGGGTGAATATCAAAGGCTGAACCACAGTTCACAAGGAAGCATTCTGAGCCTGTCAAAGGCAGTGCTAAACCTGAGGTTCACGTTCCCACCCGAGAGGCCAAGGGACTAGGAGGTGATGGACAAGCCTGATGTTGACCAATAGTAGATTTTTTTTGGTTAGCCCACAGAAAATGTGTTGGTCTTAGCTCTCTGATTTGAATATGAGAACTCTACCATGTTTGATGCTGCTATTTCTGACGTTTGCCTTGCTGGCTTCATCCAGATAAGAATGTTTGTGGCTGCTGGTCTGTAAGATGTTATCCTTTATCTATGCCACATGCCAGATAGTAGGTGAGCAGGGAAAGTTGTATTTCCTGAGGATCCATGCTGTGCTGGGGTCTCTGCTAGGCTCTTTCTATGCATTAGTTCACAAAGCATCACAACACCACCCAATGGTGTTTATCTTCATCATGCATTTGAAAAGAAAACAGATTTTCTATGTGCTGGTAGAGCCCAGATTGGAGCTGAGGCTGTTCCTGGTACAAAGTGTGTGTTGTCTCTACTACGTATGTGGCATCCAAACTTGGTACAGGACAGTGAACTGTACACAAAGACACAGAAGATGTGTGCGTGTGTTTGTGTGTATAATGTTTTTTCCTAGGGCATAGATTATACTCCAAAATTTGAGAAAGGACTCAACATGATTTTTATGTGAAGTTAAACATCAGTGTGTTACAGAATAGAATACAAGTGTACATTCATTTTAAAGATGAAAGGATGTTGAGGAAATTTCTTATTTTGATGAGCCACTTCAAACTCAACCTAGGGACCCCAGGGCTATGCCTTTCCTTTCTCCTTCCTAACAGCGGCCCTCCAGAGGGAGACTGTGAGAAGCACACAGTCTGCTCTCACACATCCATCTGTTCCTAGACCTACTGAATTGCTTTAAGGTGGGTTCTTTTTTACCATCATTGAGAGTCAATATGAGACGCCCTTAGACAAACTTCCTCTAGAGACATTGCCTGTGTGCTCCCGTCTGGAGGAAGTCTTGCTAGAACCATTAGACAAAGGAAACAATCATTTTTACCTGACGCCATGCCAAAGCAGTCTTTTCTACCCATATCCCTCTGTGTAGGGAGAGACCAGCCAACGGTTAAAAACTTCAGAGAGGGATGTGAGGCATGGAGACCCGGGGACTTGCTCTGAATTATTCTTGGCTATGCTGTGATGATTTAAGTGGGATGTGTCCATGAGGATTTAGGGTGATTCCTTAATTCTTTGTTAAAACCCCCAACAATAACCACAAATGTAACAGCACCATCTACTAGGCGGCTGGCATTGCTAATCCTTTCAACAGTTCTATGAGGTAGGGATGATCGTAACAGTATTCATTTCACAATCAGAGAAACAGAGGCACAGAGAGGTAAGGCCCTTCCCATAGACTGAGACACCATGATATTATCTCTCAGTCAAAAGGAGAAGAGAGTAAATAAGTGCTCTGCTCCATTTCTCTTAATTTTGACATCAAATCTTCTTGTATCTGCATGAAAAGTTCTTCAAAATGGAATGAATCCAGGTGCTTTCAAGCACAAAGTATCTGAAGACTCTTTTTCTCTCCTGTTACTTTTAAATTTAGAAAAAGCTTTCAGAATTATGCCCCTTGGTAATGACAGCCTGCAATCATTCTGCTCCAGGAATCAAGTGATGTGTTCAGAATATGTCATTTTCCCCCATGATACTGATGGCAAAACCACACTCTCGACCAAACCAAAGGCTGACTGGGAGGGAGACAGAAGTGTGGTCTCTTGGTTTCTACTCAGCAGTTTGAGCCAAGCGTCCTTGGCTTTCTTTCCAACTCCTTAAGCAATAAGCAAGATGCTTAACCTCTTAACCCATCTGCAAATTGCTGATTCTACCTCTGTACTTCTTTGTGAGGAGTATTTCCAAGCTATGTTGTTAAAAGGCCGCAAAGATAAAACGTGTAGAGGGCACATGCTTTCAGGGGAAATGCTTTCTGGAAGAAGTCAGAGGGTTTGGGGTGGTGAGTTATGTAGGCTCAGGTTTATTTTTAATTTAAAACTGTATATAGTAGTAAAACTGTGGGAAACTCTATAGTGCAGTGATTAGGCATGTGGGACATTGGGGCCATGGTTCCCGGGCTCAAATCCAGGTTTCTACATTTACAGTAGAGTGGCCTTGAGCCTTTTCTGACTCAGTATCCCCATCTACATAAAACATAATAAATAATATAATTCCCATAGCAACCTTACAAGGTAGGTATCATTATTTTCTATTATAATTGAAAAACATATTCTAGGTTGTCAGTACATAATAAGCCATTAATAGAAGACTATATATATATATATATACACACACACACACATATATATGTACACACAAATGCATATATACTTCTGTATTTGCACATATTATATGTAGAGTGGTTGCTACCATTTAATTATTCCACAGATAAGAAAAAGGATAACAATATGCATACAGATACAGTGAATTAGGTAAGCTATGTAATGTAATTGAAAAAAAAATCATTGGATTTAAACATTTTAATTCTGTGAATTAAAAAGAAATCCTACTCTTACTGACCACTTATATGAATTTAGGCAAATAATTCAACCTCTCTGAGAATAATTTTCTTAGCAGTGAAGTGAGGCCATTGAGTTGGATAAGACATAATAATTCTTTGACTCACAGTTGTTTCATTATGCTTTGTTTTTTTTCATCTTGCAAAGTTTACAAGAAAGGTGAAATTTCCAGTTAAAAACAGTGATCTGGTTCTACACATTTCCACCTTTCTTTTTCTTTCCAAAATGCTACAAAAACAGCTGAACTAGTATGAAGGGAAAATGTTTTGCATTGCTGGCAAATTGGTAAGCGTGTTATATACATGCCAGACTCTTAGAATAATTCCTGCAAGATGTAGAGCTGCTGACATCAAGGTGACAGAAGGACCTACCAGCCTGCAAGTCTGTGACTTGAGGGGGAAAGCCTGTGGTTGATGGTGAGATAGATTCTCAACATAGTGATCCAACATTTACACTTGACTATTTTCCTTTGGCATAAGCTTCCTCCTTACCTTGAACATACTAAGTCTCTACCTTCCTCAAAAAAAAGTTACACTACATATAAATTTTCCCATCTTCTTTTCCTATGATCTTCACATTTTCAACAAAGATTTACATGATCTCTGACAGAACTCATCTCAAATCCTAGTAAATGTAGTTGTTCCTCTTTTGAGTCACTCTACTAAGAAAAATTCTCATAAGATGGAAAGAAGAGGAGCAATTTAAGAAAGTTAAAATTTCCTCTTTGAAGCAAACTCATATAAGAAACAGGGGGACACATAAGGCAATTCTAATTCACATTCATGATAAAGATATATCATCTCTAACACAGTGATAGTGTGTGCCCCTCCACATACAAAGAAAAATTCAAGATCAGAAAAATATTCATAGGGTTGAAAGATATTATTTGTCAGTTTAAAAATGCAATGGCACTGATGAAACAAATTAAAGAATGCCTCAATAAATGGAAAGACAGCCTATGTTCATGGATCAGAAGACTTAATATTGTTGAGATGACAATACTACTCAAAGTGATCTACAGATTCAATGCAATCTCTGTCAAAATTCCAATGACATTTTTTTTTTCCTGCAGAAACAGAAAAACTTATCTTAAAATTCATGAGGAATCTCAAAGGAATCTAAATACCCAAAACAATCTTGGAAAAGAGCAGAAGTTGGGAGATTCATACTTCCTGGTTTCAAAACTTGCTCCAAAGCAATGGTAATTGAAACAGTTTGGTACTAGCATAAGGACACATGTATAGGCCAATGGAATAGAACAGAGGCCCAGAAATAAAACTTGGCGTATATGATCAAGTAATTTTCAACAAGAGTGCCACCCACTGAATGGAGGAAAAGATAGTGTTTTCAACAAAAGGTGCTGGGAAAACTGGATATCTATTTTCAACATAATGAAATTATGCCCTTATTTCAAACCATAGGTAAAAATTAACTCAAAATGGATCAAAGACCTAAATGTAAGAGCTAAAACTATAAGTCTCTTAGAAAAAACAAAGGGGAAAGCTTTATGACCTTGGATTTGGCAATAATTTCTTGAAATGTAAAACCAAAAGCACAAAGCAGCCAAATAAAAAAATAGATAAACTGGATTTATCAAAATTAAATAATTTTATATATTAAAAGACACTATCAACACAGTGAAAAGATAGCTCACAGAATGGGAGAAAATATTTGTAAGTCATGTATTTAGTTAGGGCTGAATATCCAGAATATGTAAAGAACTCTTAGAATTCAATGACAACAATAAAAAACAACCCAATTAAAAAATGGGCAAAGGACTTGAACAGACATTTCTCTGAAGAAGATATACGAATGTGCGAATAAACAAATGAAAAAATGCTCCACATTCATCATCATTAAGGAAATACAAATAAAAACTACAATGAGATACCATTTCATACCCATTGGGATGGCTATTACAAAAGAAAAAAAAAAAAAAACCCACCAGATTAAATGGATTAAAAATGAATGTAAGACCTGAAACCATAAATTCCTAGAAGAAAACATAGGTAGTACACTCTTTGCCACTGGTCTTAACAATATCTTTCTGAGCATATATCCTCAGGCAAAGGAAATAAAAAATCAGCAAACCAGACTACATCAAACTAAAAAGCTTCATATCTGATGTGAGTTTAATATCCAAATACAAAGAACTCATACAACTCAACAGCAACAAAACAACCCAATTTAAAAATGAGTTGAGGACCTGAATTGACATTTTTCCAAAGGCATACAGGTAGTCAACAAGCACACAAAGAGATGTTCAACATCACTAATTATCAGGGAATTGCAAATTAAAACCATAATGAAATATCACCCCATGCCTGTTCAATGGCTATTAACAAAATGGTAAGAAATAAAGAGTGCTGGAAAGGATGTGGAGAAAAGGGAACTCTCAAACACTGTTGATGGGAAGGTAAATTTGTACAGCTATTAATGGAAAACAGTATGGGTTTTCCTCAAAAAAGAATAGAACTATCAGCTACTTGACTTCTGGGTATTTATCCAAAGAATATGAAAACACTAATAATAAAAGACATACGTGCCCCCATATTCATCATAGTATTAGCATTACTTACAATAACCAATGTAGAGAAACAACCTAAGTGACTGTCAATGGATGAACATGACATGAATAAAGAACATGAATGGATAAGAATATGTGCGTATATGTGTGTGTCTGTATGGAGAGGAATACACAATGGAATACCACTCAGTCATGAAAAGATAAGTGCATAAAAAGTCCTGCCATTTGCAACAGCATGAATGGACCTAGGGGATACTACGTTAAATGAAATAAATCATTTCGGAGAAATTTTCGGAGAAAATAAATCAGACGGAGAAAGACTGATGAATAGTGTACGACTTCACTCATATGTGGAATATAAAAGTCAAGCAAACAAACAAAAATAAGTGAATACACCAAACCAACCAAAAACAAACATGTAGATTCAAAGAACAGAGTAGCTGTCAGAGGGGAAGGTATTGTAAGTGAATGTGAAACGGCTAAAGAGGATCAACTATGGTGATGAATGGAAACTAAATTTTTAATGGTGTCCATGTTGTAGTGTACACTGAAGTAGAAATATATGTTGTACAAATAAAACTTACATAATATTATAAACCAAAGTTATCTCAGTTTTTAAAAAAATCAGAAAATGATCAATAAGAATGTGAAGAAATTGGAATCTCTATGCGTTGTTGGTAAGAATGTGAAATGGTGAGGCCACTGTGGAAAACACAAAACACTATGACGTTTCCTCAAAAAATGAAACACAGAATTACTATATAATCCAGCAGTTCTACTTCTAGTGTATGCCCCCAAAGAACTGAATGCAGGGACTTGAACAGATATTTACATGCTAATATTCATAGCAGCATAATTCACAACAGCCAAAAGATGGAAACAACTCAAATGTCCGTTGACAAATAAATGGATAAACAAAATGCATTATATACAAACAAAGCAATATTATTCGGGCCTTAAAAATGAACAAAATTCTGATGCATGCTACAATATGGATGGACCTTGAAGACATGTTAAGTGAAATAAGCCAAACACAAAAGAACACAAATTAAATGATTCTATATGAAGTACCTAAAACAGACAAATCCAGGGAGATAGATGGTAGAACAGAGGTTACCAGGGACTGGGAGAGTCTCAGTTTAGGACGATGAAAAAGTTCTGGACTTGGATAGTGGTGATGGTTGCACAACTTACTGCCATCACATTGTATGCTTAAAAATGTTTAAAATGTTAAGCTTTATGGATGTACATTTTATCACAAATAAAATATATGATGGATATGAATACAATGGAAAAGAAATGATGTGACTGACGATGGGTTAATATGCAAAATATACAAATAGCTCATACAACTCGATATCAAAAAACAAACAACCCAAGATACCCAAGAGGCATTACAGCTATAAATATTAGAAAAGAGGACAGATGTTATCATTAATTGCAAATAATGTAACCATCTTGCTAGAAAAAATACTTCAAAAGTAGAAAAATATTAGAATTAATAAAATGGTTCTTTAAAATGTTGAGATAAGAAATAAATCTACAAAGCAATGATTTCCCCCAGGCCAGTATTTCTTAATTGTTTGGGAGGCATTGGCCTGTTTTGTTGCAAATTATAATCTCCTTGACTTGCAAATCTTAAAAAATAATTTCATGGAGTTCAGTAAAAGCCCAGGGATCCCAAGCTATAGATTAATTGCTTTATAGTGAACAATAGTTTAGAAAATACAACAGAAAAGAAATTCATTCATGACAGAAGCAAAATTTTAAAATGTCTAAGAATAAACCTAATGAATACTGCATGAGACTGATTTGAAGAAAATATCAAAACCTTACAGGGGGACATAAAAGAGAAGTGATATATCCTTAAGTAAGAAAATAGATACAGTAATAATGTAATGCTATTTTGTTCAGATTATTCTGTACTTTTCACAATTCAAGCAAAAACTCAGGTATATTTTGGAATATTTAATAATTTAAATAATTACTTGAAGTGCACATTGTAGGGAAAAAGAAACCCAGTCACTTAAAGACCAGATTTTCACCCAAGATTAGAGGTAAGGAAGGACTTATCTTTCACATGTTAAAACTAATTAAAACAATGAGGTACTAGCATAAGAACAGACAAATGCAGTACATCAGAATAGAAAACCAGCAAAGGACCCAAGTCTATGAGAAAGTTTAAAATTTTAAATCAGTAGTAAAGTTTTACCCAGCATCTAAATGGTGTTAGAAAAACCACCCAAACATCTGGAGAAAAATGATGGCCCTCATACCTTATATCAGGTTAATTCTAGAAGTAATAATGTAAAAAAATTATTAAAAAGTACAGTAACTAAAGGTAGTCATATAAAGGAAAATAGTAGCCCACTCATAATTATGAATACTGATTTAAAATTTCTGAATAAACTACACAAAACAGAATTCAGCTCTACTTTAAAATAATAAAATATCACAACCAAGTGTAACCAGAAATGCATCTGACCCAGTAGTAAAATATCTTTTCAATGCATTTCACTGTATTAGTTAGGTCAAAAAAAAAAATGATCTCAATAGATACCAAAAATGCATTTAATTAATTCGAGTATCTATTTCTTTTTTCTTTTATAGGAAGAGTTGGACTTCCTTGACATGGTCTCGTTTCAAATGATGAAACATTTGAAGCATTTTTCTATTAAGATTAGGAAAAAGACCATCCAGGGAGTTTTTAGGGACTCACGTGCAAATCGTTAACACTAAAGTAATGTATTCTAATAACACTTAAATTAACATCAGTTAATTTAACACTTAAATTAACTTAAATTAATATGTTAATGAATAAACCTAAAAAAACTTGCTACACATTGTCAATTATTTTTCAAACTGATGACGCCAAGAAATCTTGAAAGAGCAGCATGATAGAATGCAAAGCACATGAGTTGGACTGAATCCAGAATCCAGAACCAGAATGCCAGTTCTGCCATTTTCATTCTTTGACCTGAACAAGTTGTCTAAACTCTCTGAATTTCAGTGTCCTTATCTGTAGTACTGAAGCAGCAGCAGGGAAGATGGAGTTAAATTTGCTGTCTTTTCTGTTGATTGTAAAAATGTCTGGACAAATGAAGAAAGCAAACACAGTAAAACTCTGAAAAGCAAAAAATCAGGTGAATTGGAGAGTTAAAACCTAGAGAAATAACCCATACAGGAATGAATTCCAATTTTTTTTCCTTCATTTCCTTCATAGCTTTAATCCGAGGGTGGTCTCAGTCACATGGCAGTAGCCTGGGATGTCATCTGAAAAACTAAGAAAGTCCCCATATTTTTGGCCTCTGGGAAAAGAGGTCCCTGTGGTCCAAAGAATGCGGAGGAAATCCCATTTCTATTCTCTTTTATTATCCTGGCTTTGTCCCAAGGGTGGCCTCGGTACAGAACTGCACGCAGCAATGTGGTGACCAAAACTCCACGAGGAACCCTGTTTTTCTTGCTTGGAAAGGGGGGCCCTCACTGAGAAAATTAGTGTGTGGGGAATCCTAGAGAGGAGAGAGCTGGAAAAGGGGATCCTTCTAACTGTGTATGAAGCTGTGTAAGTCCCGGGCTCATCTCTGAACCGCACATGTGCAGCAGAGACCCAAAGCAACTTAGCAAAAACTGAAAACTGAACCAAAAGAAAAACCACCACCCACAGAAGAGACAGAACTTGTGATCTGAACTTCGCCATGGCGATTGCCAGCTAAAGCAAACAAACAAATCAGCATTCTCTATAGGATTTGAATATGACTCAGTCTTAACAATCTAATATTAAAAACTTTTAGAATATAACCTAAAATTGTTTGACATACAAATCACCTGGAAAATGTGACCAAGTCTCAAGAGAGAAGACAAGAAGCCAATCCTGAGCTACTGGAATTATCAATTATAATATAATAGTTATTATATAATAGGAGTTAAAATAACTATTTTTATAGTCATAGTATTATAGTTATATAACTATAACAACAATATAATCCATGAGGTAAAGGTAAACACACCTAAAATAAAAGGAAAGAAATTCTCAGCAGAGGAAATTTTTTTAAAAGAACCAAATAGATATTTTAGGATTGAAAAAATAAAGTATCTGTAATTAGAAATTCAGTAGATGAGCTAAGCAGCAGCATGGAGATGACAAAGGAAAGTCAATATGAAGATAGAATGACAGAAACAATCTAGTATAAAGAACAGAAAGAAAATTGCAAAAAACAATTGAACAGAACTTCAGGGACATGTGGAATAACACCCAAAAGGTTGAACATGTATGTCACTGAGATCCCAGAAGGAGAGGGGAAAACGACCAGTGCAAAAAAAACTATTTGAAAAATAACGGCTACAGAGACACCCAATTTGATCAAAGTCATAAATTTCTAAATTCAAGGAGTTCAACAAAGCCAAAATAGGAAAAACTCAAAAAACAAGCAAAAAAAGAAAAAGACTAGCTATGGCAGACATATCATAATCAAACTGCTGAGAACTAAAGGTAAAGAGAAAAACAAAATCTTTAGTTAGTGAAAAATAATACTTTACATAATTATTTTTCACTGTATTAGTCCAACCTTCCCCTGGTTTCCCTGTGTGGACCTAATGCCAAGAATTGGTTTCAAATGTACCTTTGATATTATTTCTTTTAATACGCCCCAAATCTTTTGCTCTTGTTGAAATAAGAATCTCTAATTCATGTCTTGTTTTTCAGCAAGTTTTTAAAAATTCTATAAGTTTCCACATTATTATACAGGTCTAATAATGCATCTTTCCCTGTCTTGCAGGGATATTATGAAGATCAAATGAGACAATTGATCTTCATACTAAATATAAATATTTATTATATTTCAAAAAATATAAACTAAAACTCTGAAAATTATGTATTTCAGAAACTATCAGTTTGGGAGCTTTAAAGCCTAATTCATTACACCAATCTCATGAGGAAGTATTTTAAATACTTTCTGGCTTGCCCACATCTCTCCACAGGCTGACAAGGTTAGGGATGTGTCGGTGAACCATTGCCATGCTTCACCAGCTGATCCGTAGTTTAGGCCAAGAGGTCACCACATAAAACTCATTCAGTCTTTGTTGGATTTACAATGTTGTGTTAATTTCTCCTGGACAGCAAAGTGATTCACTTATATACATTCTTTTCATATTCTTTTCCATTACGGTTTATCACAGGATATTGAACATGGTTCCCTGTGCTATACAGTACGGCCTTGTTGTTTATCCATTTTCTATATAATAGTTTATATCTGCTAATCCTAAATCATTCAGCCTTTAGCAAGGTATTTCTGGCTGTTATTTGATGTATCTTCATCCTTTAATATTAAATGCTGCATCCAGAAAAGTAGAGATTCGAATCCCAGCCTTCTCCTTGGCACAAGATACTAAGAGTAGTAAAGGCACAAAAAACTAGATTCAAAGTAGGATTCAGATGACTAATTGGAACTAGCATAACCAAAATGGGTCTGAAAGCCTCAGCGTTCTAATAGTGTTTATAAATCTGTGACCTTCCCCGACCTCTCCAACTTCCCAGAGGCTATGAGCAGTAGCACACAAAATATCCACAAGGGATGTGTGATCTTGGTCTCTTGCCAGACTCTCAGGCATGGAGAGAGTAGAATCAGCATAACACAGCATTAGGCAGCCTTGGGTTACAGGAGGATGTGAAGAATGGCTAAGAGAGGAGTTTTCTCTAAAGAAAAGACATCTTTGTAAATTAAGACCGAGATATTATCATATATAAAGACTGAGAGAGATTAGGAGTCTTGCATGTGGTCCACAGGGTACAGATAGTGTCTCGGAGTTTCTTAAAATCCTTGGCCAATACTGAAGGGAAGTCACACAGGCTTCTTGGGTGTCATGAGTCTCTGATTACCAGCAGGTGGAGCAGAAAGGATGTGCAGCCTGGATCTACAGTGGGTTCTGCTCTTTTCTTAGGAACAAGATAAGGCTCAGTTTCCCCTTCTGTCATAAGGAATAAGAAACCTCTATTTTGAAAATGGGGTTTCAGTGAGTCTCATATGGCATGAGTGCTTATAATAGACACTGCTGAAGGTGTAACAGGATTTGGAAATTCCATGTGGTACGGAGGACTATTTTTGTTACAGATGGGAAGCAAAGACACGGAGAAAAACAAGGACTAGATTGCTGTGTGAGTGCAAATTCCAGGAAACCTTACTCCATCCTGTTAGTCCTATTCTCATTTCTAGAAGAATGGTAGAGAATAAAGTCCTTTGCCCTCCCTGTACTTGCTATTTCTCCCTTTCTCTATCCTGTTCACATAAGTCAGTCAGTAATCCCAAGAGTGTCCCACCCTGGGGCCTCTCTCATGTGGACCATACCACTTTTTAAAACATAGAATCATTAACTCAGGAAAAGTGTCGTCTCCTATACGCCACCCTAGCTGTGAATAAATGACACGTCTCTGTTACTGCTAGTTTTCACCTACAAGTGGTAAAACCCCAAACAATGTTTGTGTTACGCTAGGTCTAAATAATCCTTTTATGTCAAAAACATTTTTCCACACCTGATTCAAATTGTCTTTTATCTTGTGGTACCATAAGCCCTCCCTTTCTATTTCCTGCTTTTATAATTATGGATGATAATATTTCAAGTTCTTGGTGCTTTCACCGTGCTCAATCCACAAAATAAATCTAATTTAAAGAAAAGAAAATATAGTCCCCTAAGAATCTGGTTTGCTAACATTTTGCTCCACGTCAGCAGACTGAGTCACCAAGGTAAAATTTACCTTAATGTGATTCAGTCATTTATAAAGTTTCACCAACAGCAGGAAATTCTATCAAAGTCATCGCAGAGTAAATTAGCAGATGGGTCAATGTGCAAAGTTCAAGGCATAAGTGAAGAGAACTATTTGATTAAAATAACAGGTCAAGGCTGGCAGGAGGGCACAAATATCAGAACTACTCAAGAAAAGATGGGTTTTGTAATGACAGAGATGGGGAGCATCCTTACCTGTCTTCTGTGAGTTTCATTAGGGTTGTTCCTTGAGTAGAGAAGACAATAAAGGACATTCTTAGCTGTGGGCTGGAAGGAAAAGCAATTCTATTAGGGCAGAAAGAGACACAGTGGAACGCCATTCCCTTCTAGGCTTCCCCCTCTTTCTTCCCTTTTATTATGGCTGCCAGAGCTGCCAACCTACAACCCAAAGGGCACTTCCACAGCTGGTGTTGCAAGTATTTGGCCACCAGAAAACCTGAAGCTGTGGATCAAAGAGAAGACTCTCTTTGTCTTCCTGGAAGCTGCTTCTGATTTGACACCATCATTCAGTGAATGTGGATTACAAGTAAGAAAGCTAAAGCTCATCACTTTCCCCCGCTATGTCTGAAGTGTGCCCCTAGAAGACTGGTTTGCATCCTGTCTATACAATTCAGGATCCCAACAGAAAAATTCGTGGGTGTCTCTGCTATAGTCTGGTGTATCCTATAATGAATGGAGTGTCTTAGGCAGTGGCAGCTTTATGCCATTAGTCACCAATATTATACAGTTTATTTTACTTGGAAAGTAGGATCACAATCAATTTGTCATCTCTATTTGGCTTTCTAAGGAGGTTACCTTGTAAGGAGAGCATATGCGGATGGGCCACAAGAATAACTATTCTACTTGGTAGTTAGAACTTCTCATGATTAATGAATACATCAGCATGGTTTTTACATGGCAGTGATTGGGAACTTTATCAATGTAAAATCCACACTCTGAAAGACAGGATAACCCTCGGGTGAGGACAAACGTAACTTTTTGTCTGCAAGATGGACTGTCACACTACCACGGATCCACCACGGGAATGCCGCCCTTTGGGGCTCTCTCTAGGTAGCCAGCTGGCTTCATAATATCAACCTATTTCTACATGATGCAATAATTTCTCATATCTGACTTGGCCACAGATCTTATAGTTCCCACTTCCTAAAATGTTTCCCCAAACCTGGTCCCCTTTTCCTGACAACGGTAATTGTTTCCTAGTTGGTGACCCAGCTGATCATTGCTCCAATTCATTCCTCACACTGCTTCCAGAATTATTTTCCTAAAATATAAATTAGATCTTGTCACTCATCTTGTCATCTCTATCAAACCTCCAATGGCTTCTATCGCCTCCAAGATAAAGTTTACATCCATTATCTTATGTCCAATGCATCTTTGGAAACCCTTAGCGTGGTCTGTAATACATAGTAGGAGCCCAGGCAACACCTGGTGAGTTGAAATTGGCCTCTTGAGAAAGACCTGGGTTCTCTGTCCATGGCATCAGGCTGCCTGGTACTACTTCACCAGTGCTGAGGACATTACATCACAAGTGATAATAACAATCATAAGTTTCATAATAATATAATAATCGCCAGTCCAATGATGTGCTTACTATGTGTCAGGCACTATTGTAAGTGATTCCCATGTATTATCTCATTAAACTTGTAACAACTTTATGAGATCATTACTATTACCAATCTTTATTTTCCACAAAAGGAAATTGAGACTCTGAAAGATAAAATAATTTTCCCAAGGTCACACAGTGGGAAAGTGGTGAACTTTGGGCTTAAAACCAAGCATTCTGATTCTAGAACTTGGGTTCTTCACCACCAGGTTATACTGCCCACCTTATATAGAATTATTAAGCTCTGGAAAGAATGAATTTGAAATGTGGGAAATGTAGGTCTCCAAACAGTAACTGGTATATGAGTCTGGGCTGAAGACATAATTTGGGAATTCTCAGCATACTAATGTGAGTAAAATTGTTCAGAGTGTCAGCAGGGAGATGGGAAGGGAGCCAAACCTAGAACCAACACTAACATTTAAAGGCCTGGCTCCAGTCAGTGGATGAAAGGTGAGCCAGAAGTCAGCGAAGGAGAGGATTTCAAGGAGAGATAAATCTGAATCCAATGAAGTGCCTCTAACCAGCAGAGCAAGCACTACATGGCTCTCAATGGATTTGTCCTATTGAGCATCACTTTGGGACTGTGGTGAGAGTAAGCAGATGTAAGGGTGGGGATAAAGGCAGATGGGAATGGGTTAAGGAATGAATGAGAAGTAAGGATGGAGCCAGACAGTCTTTAAGGATATTTTAGTGAGAAACTGGGAAAGAAGGTAGTGTCTATAGGAAGACAGGACCAGGAAATTCATTTTTTTTTAAATGAGATTTTATCTATTGGCAATGGAAATGGAGCCAGAGGAAAGGTAGAGAAAAATACAAGAGAGAAACAAAGACCTGGGGGAATATTGGAGACAATGGGATAAAATGGACTAATGCGAAAAGACTGGCATTAAATAAAGGGGATACTTGAATCTCAGAGACAATGGGAAGGCATGAATATATCTTTTAAGAGGAGGATTAGAGTAAGAGGTAATCCCTTGCCTGCTATTCTCTGGGCTTTTGGTGAAACAGCAGGTGAAGTTCTTTGCTGAGAGTGATGGGTGTGAGGTGTAGTATGAGGGTTTAAAGAATATGGTGAAAAGTTATGGTATTGAATGAGCATGTACTGTATGTTGGGCACTATTGGCGGCCCTGGGCCTGCAGCAGTTAACAAAAGACAGTTCCTCCTTTTGGAGTCTGCATGGCAGTTGTGTCCTGATGCCACATTTTAATGGGGGTCCATAGCCAAAGAGGGCCAGAGGAGACATTGAAAGGAAGGTGGAAACTCCCTGGTGGTCCAGTGGTTTAGAGTCCATGCCTCCATTGCAGGGGACACCAGTTTGATCCCTGGTTGGGGAACTAAGATCTCACATGCCTCATGGCACAGACAAAAAAACAAACAAACCAGGAAAGTGCCTCGTGGTCTGGATTAAGCCATATCAACTACTCTGGTCCTTAGTTTCTTTGTCTATAAAACAAACAACTGGATTAAATGGTCTCTTAGTTTCCTCAATCCCTACCTCTAATTTCTTTGAATCTAAAACAGCAGAGTGTCTGGAGGTACTGAAGGAACGGGGGAAGAGAAGTGCGGAGTGCCCACTCTAAGTCAGGTGCTGGGTTTGTTGCTTTGAGCACATTTTCTCTTATAATTTTCACATGTAAACTTAGGTTCAACCAAGGTGAGTCAGTTGCTTTGGTTGCCCAGTGGAGCTTGGATGCAACTCCACACCTGCCTAACTTCAAATCTTTTTTCAGGAGACTCCTTTGTTTTAGAGGAAACAGAAAATCATCAGAGCAAATAGAAACATAGCAGAGACTCCCAAGTATCTGGAGGTAGATTTGTTTTATATCACTCCTGGATGAGAGTGTAGGAAGGGACATTATGGGTCAACGACAAAAGGAAACTGGAACTGTCCAACTATTGGGTTTGTATTTGACTCAAAAGGCAGCAGTTTCTCACCAGAGCTTTTCAAGCTGGCAGTTAGCGGGTAGCTCTTAGGATAGCTTGGAAAGTTATTCCTTTCAATTCTAAGCTTCTATGAGTCTCTTAAATATTTTGTTTCTCTCCTTTCCCTCTGTTTTCCCCCTCCATCTCCTCCCAGCTTCTGTTTTCTCCATTCATCTGGGCTTATATGCTACTTGCTCTGCTGCTGCTGCTGCTGCTAAGTCGCTTCAGTCGTGTCCGACTCTGTGCGACTCCATAGACAGCAGCCCACCAGGCTCCTCTGTCCCCAGGATTCTCCAGGCAAGAACACTGGAGTGGGTTGCCATTTCCTTCTCCAATGCATGAAAGTGAAAAGTGAAAGTGAAGTCGCTCAGTCATGCCTGACTCTTAGCGACCCCATGGACTGGAGCCCACCAGGCCCCTCCATCTATGGGATTTTCCAGGCAAGAGTACTGGAGTGGGGTGCCATCGCCTTCTCCAGCTACTTGCTCTAGTTTCCAATTTTTGGCATCACAGAGAGGATACCCCTTACCCTGCTCCCTCTGGTCAGGCAGATGGGTACATGTGGAGACCAGAAGGTGAATTTGCAGGGAACACATTTATCAGTACCCTGGTCTCAGAGGACAACTTGTCTCCTGAGTTAAAAACAAAACAAAAAAATCTCACTCACAGAAGATGTATACGGCTACTCATATTGGCTGGAAGACTCAATAGAGGCCACCAAGCAGAAGTGGAGTTGCTTTCAAAATTACAACATCCAGAACAATTTTTACCAAAGACCTGGACAACTGGTTTAAACTCTAGCATATAGGTGAACGCTATCAAAGTTGTGTTGTCGTTTGGCAGCTGCACCCAAAGAGGGTAAAATGACCTCCTTTCTTTTACTAGTGGGAGTCTACATTTACTGGACTGCTAAGACCCCTGCAACGTGTACAGTGCTGACGTTCAAAATTTCATTGTCCTCTCTTGGACACATGGTTGAGAATGCTCAGAGCATTCTATATCACAGGGCACATAGCCAGGCTGAACAAGCATGGTGGTTTGCCCAGGATTGAGGAGAGCTCCCAGGGTATGAAACTTTCAATGCTAAAACCAAGGAGGTTCTGGGCAAACTGGGGTGAATTGGTCACTTTACACTCCATAAGGTGTAAGACGACCTTACACCATACACATGGGTCCAGCTAGAATGAGCCAATTTCTCCAGCATAATGCACTGTGAAAGAAAATATTA
Source organism: Bos indicus x Bos taurus (assembly GCF_003369695.1). Taxonomy (NCBI): domain Eukaryota; kingdom Metazoa; phylum Chordata; class Mammalia; order Artiodactyla; family Bovidae; genus Bos; species Bos indicus x Bos taurus. Next base: position 67,057,990 of record NC_040086.1, on the reverse strand, counting down.
ATGATCCTTCTAGAAGGATATTATTTGACAAGAGAGGGAGAAAGTTAAAATGTTGATCTTATAACCAAATTGGGTTCCTCCTGAAAACACATAGTCAAGTTATTCTATTTAAAAACAAAAAAAAAATAGTCTGACATGTGGCAAAGATGAAAACAAAGGCAAGTCTCTCTTCCAAGGTCTGAGATTCTACCTTTGTCAAAAAGCACCCCCAAACTAGTCAGTAATTAGAATAGCAAACATAGGCTGGGTTTACTTTATGGCCAAGAGCTACATATTTCTCACCTGATGAATTTATGAGCCAACTGTTCCACAAAGTAATAGATTTCATTCCAGTGGTGCAGCACACTTCCTGACCTAGGGAAATAAAGCAGATGTGATTTAATCAGGTGTTCATTTGTCTTTACCTTGTGTCATATATTCTATTCTTTCACAGTTGATCTATCCTTTAACAGGGCTCACCATCTGAAACTTCCATAACTTTGGAAATTACCTGAAAGGATGCTTAGAATTAATTTTAGAATTCTGAGAAACTTCGGTAAAGAACTCTCTTCACTCCACCTCCGACTCCTTACCACCCCTACTCTAGACACTCATATGTCAAAAAAATTCCTGGGCCCAGCCAGATTCACAGGTTAGTTTCACAGCTTTAAGGAATAGTTATTTTTGTGCAATTTATTGCTCTGATTAGAGAAGAAATAGTATTCCAATTCATTCAAATGAAATTGGCACAAACTATATGCCCAAATAGACAAAAACAAATTCCACTCCTCAAAAGAGTCAAAATTCATTGGTAAATACAGATTCAAAGTCTCTAAAAAAAATATTAGCAAAACAAATCCAGCAGGAATTCAAAAGAATGCTAATTAGTTCATTGGTGATTTATTTCCGTAAGATATTGATAGTTCAAAATTTAAGGATCCAGTACTTTGGCCACCTCACGTGAAGAGTTGACTCATTGGAAAAGACTCTGATGCTGGGAGGGATTGGGGGGCAGGAGGAGAAGGGGACGACAGAGGATGAGACGGCTGGATGGCATCACCGACTGGATGGACATGAGTTTGAGTGAACTCTGGGAGTTGGTGATGGACAGGGAGGCCTGGCGTGCTGCAATTCATGGGGTTGCAAAGAGTCGGACATGACTGAGCAACTGAACGGAACTGAACTGAATGTATCTAGTCATACTAATACTTAAAAGAAGAAAAATGATACAGCCCCTCATCATTAAAAAGGGATCCTTTTACTGAAAAAAAAGAGGGAAACTTTCTCTAAGACATATGGAATCATAGCACTTTAGATTTGGAAATGGGCTTATTTCCCACAGTTGACTTCTGTTTCACTGATACCACTTACTACTGCTTCAATTCACCTTATAAGTATTTTTCATAGTGCTCATACTCAATCTGTTGCACTGACTTCATAGTAGCTTTTTCTATTTTAACATACTCTTCTGTAGACTCGATGTTCTTTTCTTTTTATTAAGGATCTGTTTCAGCTGAGCTCTGCATTTCTGCCTGTCATAATTGTTGAGGTTAGTTTGCTTTTTGGACTCTGACATTTTGTACTGAAAACATTTTCCACTGGTTTCAGATAGCTTTTATTTTTATGCGCTCATCTACCTTAATTTTAACTTCTAGAAAGTTATTGTTATTTTTGTTTCAGACTATTTTATAGATCTTTAAGATGAATCTGTGCAAAGTAAATTTTATGCCTTTTTTTCTGTGATTCAATATGTCTAGGAACTCTTATTCTGGTTAAGTGTATTCCACTTCTATGAGTAAAATCTATTTTTTTCTGCCCCACATCCAGTAATGACATGTCTGTCTGATCTGAACAGAAGTGATACAATATGTTATGGTCAAACACTGCAAGATTACTTATCATAAGGATATGGAAGTTCTCCAAGTTAACCTATAACTTCAATTCTAGGAGAAATTCTGAAAAAATGTTTTGTGAAACTCAAAAACTGACTTCAAAAATGAAATGAAGATTAAAGTTATAAAAGTAATCAAGGTAATAATGAAAAAGAACAAAGTTGGAAAGCCTGCCCTATCGAATATAGCAACCTCATACACATGATATGTAAGAGTAGAGCCAATGGAGTAAAATGGAAAACTACATCCACACCCCAGTGTATGTAAGGTCTTGCTATAATACATAGGGAAAGAGGTGATTCAAACTGTGGAGGGAGAATAAACCCTTCCATGTCATTGCAGTGACAATGGATTTCTAATTGGAAACAACCAATCAGATCGCTATCTCATACCAAATGTAACCCTAGGTGTATTAAAACCTAATAGGAAAAACAAAACTTTCAATCCATTGGGTGAATTATAGAAGATTTTCATGGCATCAGGTTAGTGAAGAGTTCCCTCAACCAAATACAAAAAGTAGGAATTGTTCTTTACAAAAAGAATTATTATGACTATTATAAGTGTCTAAAATTCTGGATGACAAAAGATAAAGATGACAAAAGCAAAGATGAGGAAGAGATTGAGAGAAGATGTTTGCCACAAAAATAAATGGCAAAAGATTAGTGTCTAGTATATGTAAATCGGTACAAGTAAATGTTAACAAGGCAAACAATACAAAAATAGACAAAGGATCAGAACAGGCAATCCCTTGAAGGATGGCAAATCAGCATTTGAAAAAATATTCAACTCCTCCTCTAATAAATCCAGAAATGCTTTGTTTGGGGAAAAGCAAGTAGTTTTGGGGGGCAGCAGCATAAAGCCTACAGGGTCGAGGAGTGGGGAGTTGGGGAGATGCAGAAAAATAAACCTTTTCCAGTAAAACTCTCTATTCCAGCTTCTCAGCCTTTATACATTCCATCTGCTTGAGACACACAATGTCCACACTGGCAAACTCCTACTTATCTGTAAGAGCCAACTTGATCTCTGCCTGCTGCCTTTGACCAACACAGATGGGGCTCATTGCTTCTGCCCCGGGATCTCAGGGCACTGTGTTCATCTCTCAGTCATCATCCTCGGATACTGGGTTGCCATCACTTTTTTTCTTCAAGCTTCCATTGTGAGAATGTGAAGGATATTTCCCTCCCCAGCATCTACCTATTAGTTGGATGGAAGGAAGGAAGAAGAGCGTGGGGAGACGTCTCTATTGCTCATGGATGCCTCCTGATCTTTTGCCAGCTGGTCCTGGCTTCTGGCCTTGTTTGGATGAGTGTCTCAGGCCTGAGACTCAGATACCTCCAGCCAATTCCTGTGACCCTATGTGATCCCGAGGAGCCTTCCCAGAGGGGCCAATGATTCTAGAGTACAGGTCCTCAATGAACGGGCCTATCTAATCAATGCAAAGAAATAGAGGAAAACAACAGAATGGGAAAGACTAGAGATCTCTTCAAGAAAATCAGAGATACCAAAGGAACATTTCATGCAAAGATGGGCTTGATAAAGGACAGAAATGGTATGGACCTAACAGAAGCAGAAGATATTAAGAAGAGATGGCAAGAATACACAGAAGAAATGTACAAAAAAGATCTTCACGACCCAGATAATCATGACGGTGTGATCACTGACCTAGAGCCAGACATCCTGGAATGTGAAGTCAAGTGGGCCTTAGAAAGCATCACTAAGAACATAGCTAGTGGAAGTGATGGAATTCCAGTTGAGCTATTCCAAATCCTGAAAGATGATGCTGTGAAAGTGCTGCACTCAATATGCCAGCAAATTTGGAAAACTCAGCAGTGGCCACAGGACTGGAAAAGGTCTGTTTTCATTCCAATCCCAAAGAAAGGCAATGCCAAAGAATGCTCAAACTACCACACAATTGCACTCATCTCACATGCTAGTAAAGAAATGCTCAAAATCTCCAAGCCAGGCTTCAGCAATATGTGAACCGTGAACTTCCAGATGTTCAAGCTGGTTTTAGAAAAGGCAGAGGAACCAGAGATCAAATTGCCAACATCTGCTGGATCATGGAAAAAGCAAGAGAGTTCCAGAAAAACATCTATTTCTGCTTTATTGACTATGCCAAAGCCTTTGCCTGTGTGGATCACAGAAAACTATGGAAAATTCTGAAAGAGATGGGAATACCAGACCACCTCATCTGCCTCTTGAGAAATTTGTATGCAGGTCAGGAAGCAACAGTTAGAACTGGACATGGAACAACAGACTGGTTCCAAATAGGAAAAGGAGTACATCAAGGCTGTATATTGTCACTGTTGGGCTGCCGTCTATGGGGTCGCACAGAGTCGGACATGACTGAAGTGATTTAGCAGCAGCAGCAGCAGCAGAGTACATCATGAGAAACGCTGGACTGGAAGAAACACAAGCTGGAATCAAGATTGCCGGGAGAAATATCAATAACCTCAGATATGCAGATGACACCACCCTTATGGCAGAAAGTGAAGAGGAACTAAAAAGCCTCGATGAAGGTAAAGTGGAGAGTGAAAAAGTTGGCTTAAAGCTCAACATTCAGAAAACGAAGATCGTGGCATCCGGTCCCATCACTTCATGGGAAATAGATGGGGAAACAGTGCAAACAGTGTCAGACTTTATTTTTCTGAGCTCCAAAATCACCGCAGATGGTGACTGCAGCCATGAAATTAAAAGACGCTTACTCCTTGGAAGGAAGGTTATGACCAACCTAGATAGCATATTCAAAAGCAGAGACATTACTTTGCCAACAAATGTTCGTCTAGTCAAGGCTATGGTTTTTTCCTGTGGTCATGTATGGATGTGAGAGTTGGACTGTGAAGAAGGCTGAGTGCCGAAGAATTGATGCTTTTGAACTGTGGTGTTGGAGAAGACTCTTGAGAGTCCCTTGGACTGCAAGGAGATCCAACCAGTCCATTCTGAAGGAGATCAGCCCTGGGATTTCTTTGGAAGGAATGGTGCTAAAGCTGAAACTCCAGTACTTTGGCCACCTCATGCGAAGAGTTGACTCATTGGAAAAGACCCTGATGCTGGGAGGGATTGGGGGCGGGAGGAGAAGGGGACGACAGAGGATGAGATGGCTGGATGGCATCAGTGACTTGATGGACGTGAGTCTGAGTGAACTCCGGGAGTTGGTGATGGACAGGGAGGCCTGGCATGCTGCGATTCATGGGGTTGCAAAGAGTTGAACACAACTGAGCGACTGATCTGATCTGATCTAATCAATGGTAGATCCCTGACTTTAATGCAACTGGGAGTCTCCCAATAGCTCACCAGAAGAGCATATCCCAGCCCTAAACTTTTAAAGCTTTGAAAAGTTTTTCATTAGAATCCCAGCCATCCTCTTGGACATGTTTCAGTTGTATATTTAAAATCTCAAAGACTGGTTCTGATTCCCTTTCTTCAGCCAAAGGGTAGATGCTCTGGTCCTGGGGGTCTTAGTGAGGGTCTGGCAGATCTGGCTCAGTGCTGTGTATGTGCTTCCGATGAGCCACCACGTGACTATTAACCACAGTCTACTTAGAATTCTACAACTCTTTCCCACTAGAATCAAGAGATCTCCTTGAACACTGGTCATCTATGCCCACTTCTGAAATGCAATACTGTGTTTTGCAATGCTGTGTTATGACCCAGACAAGTATCATCTGAAATTTTGGTCAGTGAGGAGTAGGATAAGATACCTAATGACTGGAGAGGAATCCCCACAGTTCCTCCATCCCAGGTCTGATTTTCTCATCAGTAGAGAAGTCCTATAGTGAGGGAATTAAACTGGGAAGGGAGGTAAAGAGTTGAAGTAGGGACTTGAACTAGAGTTGCGGGTCTATTCTTGGCTGTCTACTAAAGAAGCAGGGGTCTCAAGTAAATCCTTTTTGTGTTAGTAGTTTTCTGTCCTCAAGAATTGAGCACAAATCATTTGCATTCCTTTACTTATTACAAATGGCACTAGTGGTAAAGAACCCTTCTGCCAATACAGGAGACATAAGAGACGCGGGTTGAATCCCTGGGTTGGGAAGATTCCCTGGAGAAGGGATGGCAACCCACTTCAGTATTCCTGCCTGGAGAATCCCATGGACAGAGAAGCCTGGTGGGCTACAGTCCATAGGGTCACGAAGAGTCAGACACAACTGAAGTGACAGCACACATATACACACTTATTACAAAGGATCACCCACTGTTAATTAATTCACATTTTCTTTTATCTTAAAATATTTCATTTGCACTATTCTTCTATCTGACTGACATGTAAAATTTAGAAAATGTTGGTATTCATCTTTGATTTCTAGATGCTAGATATAAGGAAAGATCCAAGAAATATTCTGGAGTGTTGAGAAAATTCTAAAGCCGTCTGGAACACTTTCTTGCCAATGGGCAGGTGCTGTATTTTCTCAAGAAGAAAATAAGATAAAACAAGAGGTAAGGGGATATTGACAGGCTTGCTTCTCCCATCCCAACTCTACTAATAATTGTCCTGTTGTTTCATATGTACTCATGATCATTCTTTACACAATTATATAAGCCTTGACCAAAATATATCCCCTTTGGGACACCCTTGAGATGTGCATAGCCGATTCCCTCCAACACTGAGGGTAAACATAATGTTCAAAGATTCTGGGAACAACATTGACTTTATTTTCTCTTTTGTTACATGGGACCCCAAAGGACTTCAGCTACTAAAGTGGCATAGGAATATAGGATTATGTAAGTCTGCACCTTGGAATCCTTCTAGTCCTCAGGACTGACCCTTCTTAACCCACATATGCATGCTCTGTGCTCCCCAAGATCAAATAATCACTTAGAGAAGGAAATAGTCCCATGGCAGCTCCTTATGGTTTTAGCATGGAGGTAAGCTTGTTGGGCATGCAGCTCATTTCTCTTTAACCCAAATCCCCAGGATGAAGGGGCTTGCCTGCTTGGTGCCATGGTCCTTTCCCCTGCCTCACCACCACCCATTGGCTACAACTGGACTCCTAACTCTGAACTCTTAACTAGTTCATCCATGGAGGATCTCAAAACTACCCCCCTGAACCAGACTCCTGCCCTTCTGTCATGGGGAAAGATACACTGGGTTTTTTATTCTGTTTGGACTTTCTGTTAAAACATGCGTGTCTCTCCTGTACTTTGCCTTGTGAACTGATTTTCTCGTTTGGAATCTAAACTAGTAGATACTCCCAGAATAATCAGCCCAAGATGGTGTGTCCATTTTCTAACATGGCTTCTTTTCAAGCTTGAGGACCCATGTGGACTTCTGGTCACAGCCAGAAGTAAGGTGTTGGTTGGGGAAGCTTCTCTCTACCCTACAGTATGTTAAATATCTCATTTATCATGCTAGACTGTTCAAGAATTACTGATGTTAACATCCCAGCTATGGGAGCCCTGATGTTCTCTTCAATAATGGCTCATCCAGCCATTGTTACCAAAGCCCCAGGGTAGAAACAAAAAGTCCTGCCTCAGTCAGTTCAGTCACCCAGTCGTGTCTGACTCTTTGTGACCCCATGGACTGCAGCACACCAGGCCTCCCTGTCCATCACCAACTCCCGGAGTTAACCCAAAGTCATGTCCATTGAGTTGGTGATGCCATCCAACCATCTCATCCCCTGACGTCCTCTTCTCCTCCTGCCTTCAATCCTTTCCAGCATCAGGGTTTTTTTTTTTTTTTCCAATGAGTCAGTTCTTTGTATCAGGTGGCCAAAGTATTGGAGTTTCAGCTTCAGCATCAGTCCTTCCAATGAATATTCAGGACTGATTTCCTTTAGGATTGACTGGTTTGATCTTGCAGTCCATGGGACTCTCAAGAGTCTTCTCCAACACCACAGTTCAAAAGCATCAATTCCTCAGCGTTCGGCTTTCTCTATAGTCCAACTCTCACATCCATACATGACTACTGGAAAAACCATAGCTTTGACTAGACTGACCTTTGTTGGCAAAGTAATGTCTCTGCTTTTTAATATGCTGTCTTGATAGGTCCTAACTTTTCTTCCAAGGAGCAAGCGTCTTTTAACTTCATGGCTGTACTCACCATCTGCACTGATTTTGGAGCTCCCCCAAATAAATAAATAAATAAAGTTTGTCACCCTTTCCATTTCTTCCCCATCTATTTGCCATGAAGTGATGGGACCAGATGCCATGATCTTAGTTTTCTGAATGTTGAGTTTTAAGCCAACTTGTTCACTCTCCTTTCACTTTCATCAAGAGGCTCTTTAAGGTTCCACTGAACTTGTGTGGATTGTTTTGTTTTTAGAATTGTTTTTAACACACAATTGCTGACAAACTATAGTCAAAGAGTTGAAATATCCATGTTTTAGATCCAAGTCAGTGGATGTGAAATGTCCCAGATATTTGCCTCAATTAAATTCTAACTCATGCAATTCTAGCCCCTGAAGATTTCCGTGAGCCCACTGGGTATCGAGATGCTGTAGAGAATTCAGGTCCCTTCTTAGGAGCTCATGCTTTGGCTCCACAAATATATATCTCAACAAAATTTGGAATTCAAGCAGCCTCCCAGGGAATTCTGCTTGAACACAGTCCTACAGAGTTCTTTGCTTGAAGATTCACTTACTATATCTGGATCCACTCAAAATCAGTCACCTCCTCTTCACATCACTTTCTGCTTGGCTTTCAGAAGGGTTCCCCAGACCACAAGGAGGCGAAGCCACTGGTCCCCTGAGAAGGTAATTGCTGGGAGCAGCTCCAGGGCTCCTTACTTATTTTTGTTTTTCTAGGCCCTCTCCAAGGTTTGGAGCCTGATAAGAAAGTCAATACATCTTGTGTATTCACTGTGTGTTTGCAGAGAGGGGTCTGCATGGAACTTGACCTGGTCCTCAGATTACTGCTCAGTTACTTTCAAGGATCTCATATGCAAAGAGTAACAGCAAAAGAAGAACCCTGGGTGTCATTCTGATTTGTTTCTGAAACACATTCTTTTGTGTTTATATGAGTTTCCAAACTTCCCTGTGGTTGAGCTCCTTTAAAAACACAAGCTCTTTCCATTAGCCACAGATACAACCAGTCAGAAAGAATTAAGTGCTCCAAATTGAGTTTAAATTGTCCTCTCCTTGGCATAAGGGTCAGAGCAAAATGAAAGGGAAATAAAGAGAGCTCACAGTTGGAAACATCACCCAGGAGTCTTTTAGTCCTGGAAGAGCATAGTCCCAGTAAGGATGGAAATTATAAAACTGTCAGGTCCTGCTTTTCTTCAGCCCCACCCAGTTGAAGTCATTCATGTCCTCAGTGACCCACCAGGTCCCCAGCTAATCCTGCAAGGCTAGGGCAACCTCAGGCCCACTGAGCAGAACAGGCAATTAATTCTGGCCCCGCATTCATCTGTATCCCCCTCTGACCCCCTACCCCACTCCACTTCTTCCTTGGCCCTTCTCTCCTTCCTCCTAGCCTTCCTGCACCCTACCTGGCTGGGGCCCAGATCTTCAGCTCTTGTCCTCTTCTGATTGGCTGGAGTCATGAACCAGCCTCCCTCTTGCTCTAAAAGCTGACAGCAACTCTTACCCTTCTCCAATGTCTTCAGTGCAGACCCAAGTCAAGCCACTGAACACTGTACCCACCCTGCTCCTATCTGTGTCTGGAGACCCCAGCCCCACTGTACTGACTTGTAAGGAATTTCCCTGTTAGTCCACCTCACTGAAGGCTATGACAGCAATGACTTATGCTGTGGAATGCAACCTATTAGTGATTTGGGAAATCAGTTTGGTGGGATGTTGCCAACAGTTAATAAAAATGAAATAGAATAGAAATATCAGAATATATTGTATACCATGACAGAAAGTCATGTTATGTAAAACTTTCAGTTAACTATGTGTAGGTATATAATGCACATATACTGTGTCAAGATGTAAACTAAACTGTGTTTTTCTTGTGAATGCTCAGGAAGATACTAGACCAAAATATGTAATCCTTTCACCTCCACTAATTTACCTTTCCAATACACACACACACACACAGAGCAAGAAAAGTCTAAAGATATTTCTGATATCACGTATTGGTACATTTGGTGCAAATTCAACACAGAATTGTTGTTAAAATTGTTGTTAACTGTTGTTAAGACAACAGTTTTAGTTGTCTGAAAGCAAGATGTGATAAATGAGCCTGAAAGGCCACCAGTCAAAGCCAGCAATGTGATCTGTGGATGAACACCAGGTGACCGTGACAAGACAAGGTATGGTACTATGGATGCCAGAAAAGTCAGAGGCACCCTTCACGTGCAAGACACGAGGACACAATGAGCCCCCTTCAAGCACACAGCCATAGGACTGAGAGAACTGGGGTGGCTCTAAGTTGTGCCTGACTCTTTGCGACCCCAGAATCATGATCTTTTCCTGTGAGTTGGCTCTTTTACATCAAGTGACCAAAGTATTGGAGCTTCAGCTTCAGCATCAGTCCTTCCAGTGAATACTCAGGGTTGATTTCCTTTAGGATTGACTGATTTGTAAGCTAGATAAAAGTAAACTTCATTTTAGGGGGGCAGTATATGTGAATATAGTATGAGCAATTTTTTCTATGTGGCATAAAAAAATTTATACTTTTCCCTTTCTGTTTTGAGAATCCATTCTTTAACTTTTAAATTTTGCTGTACAACCTCATTGATAACATTACTGTGACATTAACTTTTCTGAGGCCATTACTTCTATTTCTTTTATATTATGTCTTTTTCATATCCTTTATTTACAAAAGTTTTCCATTTTGATGTCAATACTTTCAAGTGATATTTTTTTAATAAAGGTATGTGGGTGGTATATATTTTGGATTTTTTTATGTCTGAGGAATTTTTTATGCCTTTGTATTACTTACCTCTGGTTTCATAATTTTAATGTCTGTATTCTTTCTGCTTGAGTTCTGGAAAAAGTTTCTTAAACTGTCTTTTGATGAGTTGAATTTATTTTTGTAATATTCTTTGTGGTGGTCATTTTTTCCAATGAATTTGAATACTCAGAAACAGCATATTTTCTCTCCAAAAGTTTCTTATTTTCAGCTGTTCCTTTCTCATAACAGACTGCTCTTATTAGTTGATGTAATATCATCTCCAAATTTAATGAAAATACTAATGAGACATATTTGCTTAAATGGTTTGGATGGTCATTGGAAGTTCTTTTATATAATCACTATTAAGTTTTTTAAAACCCTGATTCACTTTTTGAGTAATTTCTTAAAGAAAATTATCCCCACTCCCCCTTTTAGAAGAATCTGTATGTATTTGAAAATCTCCTTCTGTTTTCATGTAAATGACATCTTGACAGAACATTTTTGTTCATAAATTTATCCATTAAATTTTTCCAGCATTTAATGTTGCAGAACCTTTGTAGGTAACCTGTATCTTTTCCCATTCATAAAATTCTTCTTCTGCTTTTGAAATTAAACATTCTTACCAGGAAATGTTTAAGTACAAATCTCTTTTAATTAATTTTGATTATTACTTGATGAGTTGAAATCTACATTTTCAGGTTTTTGTTTTTTAATCAGGGAAGTTCTATCAAATTGTCGAGTGCTTCTTCTGGATTATTCTTTAGCAATGCAAATTATCTGGTATACTGGATATCTATTTTTGTCATTCATTATTTATCATTTTCTCTCTCATCATCTTTGTGTAACTCATTTCCTATTCAACTTATAAGAACTTCTCAAACATTCCTTCATCCTTCATTTTCTGCATTGTCAGTTCTTTACTGCTTCTCAGGTGGCTTTATGACTTTACATTTTTCTGTATTATTTTATATTTCCTCAACTGTTTTAGGTCCCTTTTCTTCTCCTTTCATATTTTATCACCTAACAAAGTTCTTATTTTATTTAATGTCACTGAAATCATAAAACATATGGTGCTAAAACTAACTTCTTTTGCTGTTGAAAATTCTTTCCATAGACATGTTCTTCCACCTCAGGAATTTTGTTACATCATTTATTTTCAGTTGTTAAAATCTTGTAGGCCCTATTTTCATCTTTCAATGTGGGAAGGTATAACTGGGTCTCATATTTGCCATATATATGGCAATGTCTTGAACTTGCAAACTTCTCTAAAAACTAAATCTGGGGAACAAATATCGTATGATGTTGCTTATATATGGATTCTAAAAAATAAAAAAGGTACAAAAGAACTTATTTATAAAATGGAAGTAGAGTCATGGATGTAAAAAACAAACTTCTGGTTACCAGGGATAAGGGAGGGGAGGGATAAATTTGGAGACTGGGATTGACATACACACACTTATATATAAGATAGTTAATAAGAACTTGCTGTATAGCACAGGGAACTCTACTCAATACTCTGTAATGGGCTACATGGGAAAATAATCTTAAAAAAAAAAAGAGTGGCTATATGTATATGTATAAATGGTTCACTTTGTTGTACACCTGAAACCAGCACAACATTGCAAATCAACTATACTGCAATGAAAAAAAAAATTTTTTTTTAAGAAAAGAACTTAGTTTGGGGGAAGGGAGTTGGCCTTAATAGCTAAAGTAAGCTTATGTTATTGTTCCATCAATTAGGGGAGAGTAGGGAATGGAATAATTCTTCATCGTTTTTCACAAAGGAATCTCATCCTTGCAAAGTTAGTGTGTTTGTTTTGGACAGGGCCACATCAGTTCCAGCTTGCCATATGTTGGGCTTTTGGACCTGATGTCTACTCCAAGTTCACACTGCTGTATCTGACCTCATTCCTGATCCCTACTGCATCCACATAATCAAAGACAGGACTGCCATTTCCCTGGAGGCCCAGGATATGTGGGAAGGACTCAGCAATGCTGGAGGGAGTCACTGTCATGAAGATGCCCGGTGTTCGTGCGCTCTCTCTTTTGTGGCTTCTTTTCCCCTCGACTGTCCCGCACAGATGCCTCTGGGTGATACTGATGCCGCAGGGTAGCAGGGCTCCGTGGAGGTGGCCTCTGTTCTTCTGATGTCACAGTCTTTCCTTCAGACTCACTTCCAGATTTGGGATTGTTCTTGAGGCTCCTCCAGAACCCTCCTCTACATGTTTTTCTAACTTGGCAACAGGACTGAAAGCAGACCCGGCTGGACCTCCTGCAAACTCAGCTCACCTGCTTTGTTCCTAGTGGAATTTCTTACGAGGGTGTTGGAGGTCAGTGTGGCTGTCCTCCACGCAGGTGGCGGACACGCAGGCGTCCTGCATGGACCTGACGCAGGCTTCCCCGGATGCCTTCTGAAGACTTTCAGGGGATGAAACAGTTTTAGATGATGGTCGGGAAGGCAGTAAGAAGCTAACTGTCTGTGTTCAGCTTCTTTTTCAGAAGTCATCAACAAACTTTCTTTCCTTTCTCATCTCAAACTAAGCCCCTGAGTTCATTCAACCTTAATTTCTGCATTTATGAGGTCCTGAAGCAACACTTCCAAAAGTCACCAATGCCTTCAGCATAGGACCTTTCTCGGTTCTTTCTTGCTGGATATATTTGTAGTATATATAAATAAAAAAGATATGTATTGATGCAGCAAAATGATTTTTGAATGCATGGTAGGTCCTTTAGAATCCAGAAGATTAATTACAGAACAACATGCACTAAGTACTTACTAGGCAGCAGGTATTGTGCTGAGCACTTTACATTCATTGCCATTTAATTATGTGGTGGTTTAGTCCCTCAGTCATATCTGACACTTTTGATGCCCAATGGACCGTAGCCCGCCAGGCTCCTCTGTTCATGGGATTTCCCAAACAAGAATACTGGAGTGGGTTGCTATTTCCTTCTCCAGGTGTTCTTCCTGACCCAGAGATCAAACCCGTGTCTCCTGCATTGCAGGTGGATTCGTTACCAACTGAGCCACCAGAGAAGCCATTTAATAATAGCTAGCACTTAATGAGCACTTCCTGTGTGTGGGCAGCATTCTGCTCTGAGCACAACCCTATGTGATAATACTATTAGGTCCCTTTTCACAGATGAGGAAACCTAGTTCACAAAGAGAATAAGTAACTCATTCAAGGGCACACTAGTGAGTGGTAGGGTTGGGATAAGGACCCTAGAGTCCATGCTCTTAGTCCAAACACTACTCTCCTCCAGTCTTTCCAGTGTTTAAGCCTGTACTCCTAACACCTGTGCAACACTGCCTCCCCATGGAGGGAGGAAGCATACGATTACAATTCGTAGTGTTAGGCTGCTAAGTTAGCGAGAAGTACTGCAGAAGTTCCACACATTTTTATGAGAATTTGGGAATGGGGATGCCAGGGCAAGGTTAAAATTGGTGTACTTGAGTGGAATCAGAAGTGCCAAACTGATTGCCCATTTTAATGGAATAAGGTGTATCAGAGGATTCACCTGTTGGGCCTTCAATCCTCTTGTGTTCCTTTGATAGTGTCTTTTATGACAGTCAATAATCAGGATGACCATATAATTTAAAATCCAAACTGAAACACTTTCAAGAGTAAACTAGGAAGCCACTAATAATTATACTGGGACAAGCACAGGCGAGGAATGAACTGGAATGTACCATCCATTTACTTATGGTTAGATTATGGCTATCCAATGGCATTTTGTACTTCCTTTGACCTTATATTGCTTATTATTGTGACTGGAGTGTAGTTGAGTTAGGATATTTCTTTTTTGTAAATTTTCTATATAGTTTCCATAAACTTGATATTTGCATTATCTTTTATGGTGGCTCAGATGGTAAAGAATCTGCCTGCAATGTGTGAGACCCAGGTTCAAATCCCTGGGCTGGGAAGATCCCCTGGAGAAGGGCATGGCAACCCACTCCAGTATTCTTGCCTGGAGAATTTCATAGACAGAGGAGTCTGGTGGGCTACAGTCCATGGAGTCGCAAAGAATAGGACACAACTGAGTTCCCTTGGACTGCAAGGAGATCCAACCAGTCCATTCTGAAGGAGATCAGCCCTGGGATTTCTTTGGAAGGGCTGATGCTAAAGCTGAAACTCCAGTACTTTGGCCACCTCATGCAAAGAGTTGACTCATTGGAAAAGACTCTGATGCTGGGAGGGATTGGGGGCAGGAGGAGAAGGGGACGACAGAGGATGAGATGGCTGGATGGCATCACTGACTCGATGGACGTGAGTCTGAGTGAACTCTGGGAGTTGGTGATGGACAGGGAGGCCTGGCATGCTGCGATTCATGGGGTCGCAAAGAGTCGGACACGACTGAGCAACTGAACTGAACTGAGTGACTAACACAACATTTTATGTAAATAATGATGGTTAAGATTCTGATCATAATCCTTTTGCCAAAAGGTGTTGGTGAAGTCCTGTTCTAGGTGATTCCTACAGGAATGAGCTGTATATGGTTAAGCAGCAGGGTATGAGGAAAAGAAGATAAGGCCACTGAATGAGACCTCAGAGGACACACACCAAGGGTTATTCTTCTCCATGCCTTGATAATGGACCCCTCTGCTGCTTACTATGTGATATGAGCTGTTACAGGGTTGAGAGACTCTGAATAAAGAACAAATGTAGAATGAAGATGATATGTAAAGAGATGACTGTTCTCAATTTTTCTGTACCACTGTGAGCCCACAGCTAGTGACGGGAAGGGAAGAAATGCCAGTATCATCTCAAAAGTTATGAGGGTATCACCTATACAAAGATGGAAATGGTGATGAGGTCACTAAAGCTAAAGGCAAGAAAGAGCATGGGGTTAGTTCAGGGAACTGCACACCAACAGTTTTGTTGGAAATTGTAAGGGTGTTGGGTGTGGTAAGAGATGAAACTAAGGGCAACACATAGTAATCAGAGCAAAAAAGCTCTAGAATCCCTTGCTAAGGAGTTCACATTTTATACTGAAAGAACTTGGGGAGTATTTAGAAGTTGAAGGAGTGGGGGAGATGAAAAGATCAACTTGGTACCAATGTCAAGACTATAGAGTAGTGTGTACATGCTCAGGTGTGTTGACTCTTAGGAACTTCATGAACTGTAATCTGCCAGGCTCCCCTGTCCACAGAATTTTCTGGGTAAGAATATTGGAATGAGTTGACATTTCCTACTCCAGGGAATCTTCCTGACCCAGGGATCCAATCCATGTCTCCTACATCTCCTGCATTGTCAGGCGGATTCTTACCACTGAGCCACCTGCAAAGCCCCAGGGGTAAAGGTTAAAAAAAAAGAGGAGGTAAAGAGACCAATTTAGAGAACATTTCCATGAACTGGGTGGGAAATGGCCTGAACTAAGGTAATGATAGGGCTTCACTGGTGGCCCAGATGGTAAAGAATCCGCCTGCAATGCAGGAGACCTGGGTTCAATCCCTGGGTTGGGAAGACCCCTGGAGGAGGGCATGGCAACTGACTCCAGTATTCTGGCCTGAAGAATCCCCATGGATAGAGCAACCTGGCATGCTACAGTTCATGGGGTTGCAAAGAGTTGGACACGACTGAGCAACTAAGCACAGTACAGCAAGGAGATGACAAAGCAGAGATGTGGGAGCAGACACTGCCAGGCTTTGGCGTATAAGAGGATTCATCCCAGCCTTTTGGCTTACGTGGTTAGATCTATGGGTGATGCTGCCCCCAAGACTAGGAACGGAGATGATGATTTTAGGGGGAAAACATCTAGTTCGTCATCCCTCCACTGAAATTCTCTCTCTCCTGGCCTCAGTGGTAACAGTTCTTAGCTGTTTCTCTTCTAACTGTTCTGGTGAATTCTTCTCACCTCTAGTTAATGGAGTTTCTTCTTTGGCCCAGACATTCCTTTTGGCAATTCCTCGAGGTTGGACCCTGGCCATCTTCCTCATTAAATACCACCTCTCCTTGACATTTTTTAACCCTGATATTATCTTGATATTATCTCCATATTATTTATTATCATATCCATATTTTCATCTACTACTCTTGGGCTGACAACTCTCAAGTCTTTTTTTTTTTCCCCAGTTACAGGGTATAAATCCAACTGCCTACTCAATACCTTCACCCAAATGTCCTACGTGTTCAGACTCCACATGTCCACACCAAACTCCTCTTTTCTTCTGAAACCTACTCCTTCCCCTCATAGCTCTTTCTTCTCACTCACTCACAGCCAACTGCTCATCAAGTCCTGGTACTCCACCCTACAAAGTCACTCAATTTCATTTGTTCTTTTTTTCCCATTTCCCCCAACATAATTCCGTAACCTACTGTTGATATGAAAAATCCTGCTCTTCCCAGATTCTTTTTCTGTCACCCTCACTGTCATGCTTACATCACAAAGAGTATGTGTCATTTCACCTTCTTGTGTTGCTCCTTGGGCACTGATGTTTTTTTCTTTACTTTGTCACCTGGCAAAACCCTGCCTGAGGTTCAAGTCCTGGATCCGGTTACCTTCTCTAGAAAATCTCCTAAACCTCTCTAATCTCAATCAAAATTCATTATTTCACCAACTCTGTTTCCCTAGCCCTTTGTCTCTTCTGCTAAACTGTGAAATCCTTTAGAGCCAGGAACATGTCATAGGCATTTTGTAATCTGATACATTTAGCAAAGTTTGATAAATACTGAATGGAACTGATGTACTCCTTACCCTAGACAGGAAGTCCAATTTATAATCTAAGGAGATGTCTTTTGTTAGAGGAACACATCCATTTCCTCTAGGGGTAATTACCACCATTACCACCACCAGCATCACTGTCATCACCACGACCACCACCACGACTGCTACATCATCAATAATACTATAATCATTATCACCTCTACCATCATCATCAATACCATCATCACCATCACCACCACCAATACCATCATCAGTAATACCACCACCAATACCATCATCACCACCACCACCATCACATCATCAATAATACCATTATCTTGATCACACTACCATCACCATCAATACCATCACTGTCACCATCACCACCACCATCACATCATCACTATCACCACTGCAATCACCATCAATACCATCTTCACCATCACTGTCGCCCCCTCTACCATCATCCCCATCACCACTGCAATCGCCATCAACACCATCTTCACCATCACTGTCGCCCCCTCCACCATCATCCCCATCACCACCACTGTACTGTCACCACCATCACCACCACCATTATCATCATCTAGGACACTCACATACCAAATGCTTCATTAAGGGTTTTAATTGAATATTATTTAATCTTCAGGATACTTCTGTGAGGCAGTAGTTTTAATACCTGTTTTATTAATGAGAAGACTGAGGTTCGGAAAGGCTAAAAAATTTGTTCAAGTCATACAACTTAGTAAAAGGTTGAGGTGGTATCTAAAGCCAGAAATGCCTGATTCCAAAGTCAGCTTTCTTAACCTCTGTGATTAGTCCAGTTCATGCCCCTGAGGAACTGGGGTATGTTTCCTGCCTGGAATCTTGACAGAAAGGGAACAAAGGATTGTCCTAGAAAACACTACGGCCTCCATGTGTATGCACACACGCAGGACCTGCCAACACAGCAGGGCAAAGCATGGCTTATTTGTGACCTTGGCTCTTCCTTCGCTATATCATGTTGAGCCTTCCATACCACCATCTAAAGTAAGAACTCTGCTTGGCATTCAGTTATCAGGTGTCTGCTTCCTTAGCCACATCCGCATGAGAGAGGAACAAGGCCATCACTATAGGACAGCTTTTCTGGTCTTTCTGTTCACTCTCATGATTTATTGTGGGAGGGAAAGAACCACATCACAATCACTTGGGAAATTTTCCAAAAGATACAAGCCTGCCCTTGACCCTTAAGGTTCTGATCTGGTCCCTAGTTGAGAACCACTGGTTGAGCACATTCATTTCCAAGGTCAGCAGTTTCCACTGGCCCTCTGGTTCCTCCTGTAGATAAATGCTCTTCCTCATCAGATGTAGTCCTACGATGCCTAAAATCAGTATCACTGGCATGCCTTGCTCTACCTGCTTTCTTTCAGTCAGGAGTTCTCAACCAGGGTGGTACCACCTCAAGGAAGGCATTTAGGGATATATGTAGAGGTATTTATTTATTGAGTGTCACAATGACTAGAAGCTCACGGCATTTACAAAGGAATGATCAGAAATGCTAAGCATCCTACAGTCCCTCTCAGTGAAGAACTGTCCACTGAAAATGGCAATGACACCTTCACTGAGAAACACATTTGGTTGGAACCCAGATACTCTTGATTCAAGGTCGGAATTAGCCTCTGCAACACACAGCATCCTCTGAGCCTGGCTGCCTCAGTGTTCCAGGGGCTGCTCTCCCCTGGTGTACAGGGGTGCCAAGTCGCTTCCGTTGCAGCCAACACTCTGCGACCCTACGGACTGTAGCCCACAGACTATTCTGTCCATGGGATTCTCCAGGCAAGAATGCTAGAGTCAGTTGCCTTATCTCTTCCAGGGGATAGTCCTGACCCAGGGATCGAACCCTTGTCTCAGGCATCTCCTGTATTGGTAGATGGGTTCTTTACCACCAGCATCACCTGGGCATCCCGCTCTCCCCTCACAGCTTTTCAAATTCCCTCATAGTCCACAAACTATGAACAAAGGGATTCTGAGCTTCTGAATACATTCATGTAATACTTAGCTATCAGGGAAACATGTCTCATCTTCATTTCTACTTTCTATTTAGTCTAATTTAATCCCGTGCCCACTGCACTGAATTTTTCATGTAAAGAATGGGAGCAATGGGCAAGGAAGGAAAAGAACAAGAGGCCATCACTGCCACACAGGCGGATTTGAACTGTCGTGTCTGACTGTAATTCCAGGTTGATGAACATATCTAAGACATGGATCAACACTGACCCTGGACCAGAAGTCTTATCCTTATATCCTCTCCCAGGGACTACTCCTTTCTTGCTTACTCAGGCAAAAGTAGTGTATAGTTAAAGGTTTATAGTAAAGACTTTTCATGCCCACCCATATCTGGCTTTCCTCTCCCTTTAGAAAAACAGGAGGATGGTATTTTTCCACACCCTATTTGTTGGTTTGGTGGTGATGGCAGTGGGCCTTCCAGGTGGCTCAGTGGGTAAAGAATCCACCTGCAATGCAGGAGATGCAGGAGACATGGGTTTGATCCTTGGACTGGGAAGATCCCCTGGAGGAGGGCATGGCAACCCACTCCAGTATTTTTGCCTGGAGAATCCCATGGACAGAGGAGCCTGGTGCACCATGGTCCACAGGGTCCCAAAAAGTAGGACACGACTGAAGCTACTTGGCACGCACACCTGCGTGTGTGGTGATGGTAGTGGTAGTATTGATGGTGCGATGGTGGTGGTGATGTTGAGTAGTCACGTGACTAGTTCTGACCAGTGGGTTGTGAGTGAAGGATGCATGTCATTTCACATGTCTACAGAGTTGAATTTCCCTTTCCCATCAGATTCAATCTGGACAAATCATTAATTTATTGGCAGTGCTCCAGCCAGAGACTCTCCAGCATTTCCTTCCTTTGCAGCAATGATGGTAAAAGCCAGTACTGAGGAATTTGCACCAGTCTAGCTTCCAGGATAGCACCCTGAGCAGAGCCCCTGTTGCCCCTCACCAGATGTGTAGCAGAGACAGAAATTACAAAGATTTATACCTTTGCTGTTTTGTGTCACTGTGATTTGGGGGATTTTTTGTTACCATGGCATACCATAAACTGCACTGACTGAGTCAATGTTCTCCTGCATGCTTAGATTCTTTTCATCTCTGTGCATAGATCGTGAGTCAGAGATGCCTGGATTTGAGGCTGATTTCACCACTTACAATGACCTTGGCTAACCTTGCTAAACCTCAGTTTCCTCATGTGTCAAATAGTGATCATGGCCTTATGTGGTTATAAAGGAGATAACTAAATGGGATCATACAGGCAAAATGTTTACACAATGCGTGGCAGGTAACATGGACTCAGTACACTTACTTATTTCTTCTCCTTTTTGATCTAAAATTGACTTTACCTGCGTGCATGGTAAGTCACTTTATTCGTGTCCAACTCTTTGCGAGCCTATGGACCGTAGCCCGCCAGACTCCTCTGTCCATGGGGATTCTCCAGGCAAAAATACTGCAGTGGGTTGCCATTCCCTTCTCTGGGGGAATCTTCCTAACCAGGGATCGAACCTGTGTCTCTTATGTCTCCTGCGTTGGCAGACATGTTCTTTACCACTAGCACCACCCGGGAAGCCCAACCTAACCTGCCCCCCGCCCCAAATCCTCATTAGAGCCTTTAGCTTTGCCTGCCTGGAGTCCTTCTAATGTCCTCCTACCTAAAAAGCAAATAGCTTTGGACTGCTTGCTGTTTTCTTCCATTCCTTGCAGCCTCCAGGACAGGACAGTGTTGACAACAGGTATTGTCACCTGTACTTTTACTGGAGCACACACCTGTGATCAGACTTGAGAACAAATCTATGCCAAATGAATGAAAGAATCAGCTCTTCCAGATGGAAGAAATCTAATCACTATTTTCAGTACAAACGTGGTATGTCTGGGAAACACATCAGGAAATAGCCAAATACCCACTTGGTCTTTTGTTGCCCAGTAATCACTGCAAGAGGCAAAATACAGTCTCTGGACATCATATCAAAAATAGACACATGTTCTAAATTCAGTTCAGTCGCTCAGTTGTGTCCAACTCTTTGCGACCCCATGAACCACAGCACACCAGGCCTCCCTGTCCATCACCAACTCCAGGAGTCCACCCAAACCCATGTCCATTGAGTCAGTGATGCCATCCAACCATCTCACCCTCTGTCATCCCCTTCTTCTCCTGCCCTCAATCTTTCCCAACATCAGGGTCTTTTCAAATGAGTCAGGTTTTCGCATCAGGTGGCCAAAATGTTGGAGTTTCAGCTTCAACATCAGTCCTTCCAATCAACACCCAGGCCTGATTTCCTTTAGGATGGGCAAATCCTATTTGCATTTGTGTGACAGCCAAGTCTCACTAAGGGATGCCAGAGTTTGCTCCTGGACTGTTGGGAGTCCTACAGGATTTGAAGATAATTGCAGGTTATCTCAGGATGGGTGCCTTCCTCCAGCACTCCTGGATTCTATTCTCAGCTTGACACTGAGTTTTACCAGGTCTCCACAGATAGAGGTAATTACTTGGCAGGCCCAGACAGAAGCACAGAATAAAACAAAAGAGTTCTGCCCTATTTATTTTGAACCATAAGCCAAACCTTCCAATTTGCAAGCAGTTCTACCAACTGTTACCTGACCTGATAAGACCTCTCCAAAACTACAATTCTTTCAATTAAGGAAGAATAATGAAAAACCATCAAATCCATCTTGATATCAAAAAGAAGACATTCCAAGGCCCTGAAAAGCTTTTTTCCCTGATGCTTCTCAGAATTATTACTGTATCATTTTCAAGGTACCTTCTAATGAACTCTGTCTTCCTTATTCAGAGTCAAGTTTGCATTTTCATTACTGGAAGTCTTCTTCCAAAGCACTTCTGAAAACAAGCTACATCTGTGAGTTTTAACATGTCTACAGAGTTGAATTTCCCCTTTCCACTGGATTAAATGTGAACAAATTATTAATTTATCAGATCTTTAAGGGCATTATAATCAGAGGTCCTTAGAGTCCTGCTACCCATCAGGTAATCCCCAGACCTCTGGAACATCTCCATGGGCTGCAGAGGGTTGGAGACCCGAAACTTTCAATCAATTTAGAACTGCTTTAACAGCAGAGCAGTAGCTCCTCAATTAAGTAACCTTAGTTGCCTTATGCACCATCATTTCCTGAAACTCTGATGCAGGGATTTTTAATTCCTGGAATCTACCCAGTCGTATTGCCATGTGCTTCTCATTATGACCCAACTGCACAGGGCAATGATGAGTGGAAAGAGCTGGGCTGAGAGTCAGGAGCAGACAGCATCCCAGCTTTGTCATTATCTAATCCTAGGTCCTTCCACAGGTCACTTAATCCAGTGGGTTGACCAAGGTTGAACAGTTTTCTCATCAGTAAATTAGACACTAGTGCGTTTGCCCTAGCAACCAAGCAAGGTTTTCTCTGGGGCACTTGTGAGATGGTGTAAGTTTTAGGAGACTTTCGTTTTGACTCTAAAGATTTCTTTTGTAAGTTAGTAGCTGGGAATCCAGAACATGGTGTGGTTCCCAGTCTAATGTTATAAAAATCCATTTAATGACTGTGTCTCTGAAGTGTAACACATAGGAAGGGTTCTACAGAGCATCACCACATGTGACCACCCAATTTTGGATGCTGGGGTTGGACTTGCATGAGTGGCAAGACAGGGTCCCTTTGTATGGGGAAAAGAGGAAGAGAAAATTGGTGCTGAACAGAAAAGACGTCGTGGAGGGAGGAGCTGGGGAGTTCTAATGGGGAAGGAGCCCACACAGTGAGCCTGTAGAGGGTCTTTGCAAATGTAAGGATTTGTTGGGTGACAGGCTGTGGCTTTAGGAAACCCTGTAGGTCAACTATTCAAGGCTTACTGCCATCCTCCAGCTCACTATCTCCTCCACTTCTCCTGCCCCACCCCACTCAACCATTCTATTTTTGAAATCTGTAGGGCACACATGAATATAGCCAGCACTTCCCCAGACTCACGATGGAGAGTCCATTTTTTCCACTTAAGTGACTAACAGCTCTCTATAAAACAGACCAATATGTGATATATAAATATCTAGTGTAATAACAGAAGAGCCCTGCAAGAGAGGAAAGGTCCACGCATGTCCATGGGTTGGCCAACTGGGTGCACTAATCTTAGAGGGCCCTCTGGGAGATTTAAGGTGGCTAGCTGCTCCTTGACTGTTTTCCTCTGGATAAAGTCCTTCCAAATCTGACTTTTCAAATCCCTGATTGAATTCCCAGCAGTCTACTTTTCCTGACTGTAACCAGAAAAGCATGCTTGAATGAACATAAAATTCCATCATATAAAGCCTTGTGAAGCCCAGTCCATCAGCTCCGTGGCCAAAGCCGCTAATAATGCCCTATTGTGTTACTGTGGTAGTCTAGGTTATCATTATGAAGTCTTTGCTTCTGGTTGAGAAAACATGACGTTCCATTAAATGTATAATCTGGGTTTCTTCCAAGCCAGAGGTGCATTCTGCTTAAAGCTGAAATGAGCTGAGGTTTAATGTCACAGAAAAGAAGAGAACCATTCGCTGGGAAAAAAGGGAGTTGAGGGGTGGGGAGAAGAATGGTGAATCTACTGCCTTGTGAGCCACTGGTTTCAGCCTCTACAGTGTCTTGTCCGCCAGAGGATCTGAGAAGCCCAAGGAAAAAAAACTCATCAGCACTCTTTCCCTTTGCAAGCTGTAGTGGTTGGGTGCTGGACAGCACTTTCTGGGGAGGTACTTTCTAGGACAAAAGACCATGTCTTTAGGGACCAGCTGGGGGACTGTTTGCTATCACTGGCTTGTGGCCCATACCCCAGCTTTGGGTTCCACAATCCCATAAATCAGCTCGAATCGAGATGGCAAACTGGAATTGCATACGCTTATCATACCAAGTTCTAGCAACTTTCTCATTCAGCACAAAAATGTCCCTCTCTTCAAGCAATAAGACAACTAAAAGAAGTCAGAGGAGTCCACCTCCATGTAAAGGTAGGTACCTGTAAAGGTCTCCCCACCATTTTTTTCCCAGAGCATTTTTGGGTCCTCAACATTGCCAAGGACCCTATGGTGTATTTAGAAATGTACTCCAGGATTAGACATGAAAGCAAATCCTCTATAACTGTGAGGGGCTTGGAGTTCAGCACTCTGGTTAAGAGAGTCCCCTCACACTTGAAGTGACTTTTTAAAAACTCAAAATAACTTATTTTTGTTGAATATGAAAGTACTATACATTCATTGTAGAAAAATTTGAAGATTCAGAAAAGTGTAAAAAAAGAATTTTAAAATTCTACTTTCTACAGACAAATACTATTACATATTGGGTAAATAAAGACACATGTGTTTAGCATTTTTTACAAAGGTAGAAACATAGCGTATAATGTTTGGTAATTGTATTTTCCCTTAAGAGTATATTATGTGCACTGTGTTTCTCCTAAAAATATCTTACATGCATGTATAACATGTGTACTCAATATCATGTATATACCACGTCTAACTTATTAAAGCCTCTGTTGTTGTACATTCAGATAATTTTCAGCTTCATTATCATAAACAGCACAGCCACGAACATATAGGCACTCTTTTCTGACTGTCTTGGAGTTTTCCTTTGATACATGTTGCCATGCTATCTTCTTGTCTATGCTATTCAAAATAATAGACACATATGGCTACTGAAATTTATATTAAACTTAAATAAAATAGAAAGTTCATTTCCTCAGTCCCACTGGACACATTTCAGGAGTCCATACCCACATATGGCTAGTGGCTACCGTACTGGAAAGCACAAAAAGAGAGTATTTCCATCATCACAGAAAGTTTTACTGGAGAGCACAGACCTAGAGAGACCAAACCAAATGTATATTTTCCTTATAAGATATGACAACGGCCCTCATTCCCACAAGTTAGCCAATGCTGAATATTACAATTCTTTAAAAATCTTTGCCAACGTAATAAATATTACATCTTGTTTGATTTTCCCATTTCTTTGCTAGGGAACTTGAACTTTTTTGTTTATTACCTTTCATAATTTTTTGTGATTTATTCATATAGTAAGCCTGTTTTCTACTGAGATGATCTTTTAAAAACTGCTTATTACATTTTAAGGTTACTCTATAGAGGCGAATTTATGTTGCAAAAGTTTTTGTAACTTGTTATCTTTTATTTGTGGCATTTTTTTCGCTTATAGACATGTCAGATTTTAATATATTTAAATATTTTTGCAGTTTTCTTTATTGTTGCTACTGTTTTTAAAGCTCCAAAGTTAAGATTACAGTAATACTCATTAAGTTTTCTTCTAATTCTTTCAATACTTCATTTTTCAATTAAATGTTTAACATTAAAATCTTTAATTCTCTTGGAATTTATCTTGGTGGTGGTGGGGGGGGTAAAGAGTAAATCTAAACTTCTTCTTTTCCTATGGACCAACCATTTGTTCAAGAACCATTTTTTAAAAAGCCATCCTGTGTTTTATTAATTTGCCTCACAGTACATTTTAATATTTGGAGATATAAGTATTCATTATTCTTTTTCCAAAATGTTTTAGCTCTTAATACTTGTTTTTTTTTTTTCTCTAAGATAAACCTAGAATCATTTTGCTAAATTCCTCTCACCAACAAAATTCTTTCAGAACTCTGATTTTAAAGTTTAATTCAATCTATAAGGTAATTTGGAAAGAGTTTGATAAATCTGCAATGTGGAGTTGTTCCATTCCAGGACATGGTGATTCTGTCCATTTTCAAGCTTCCTGTATGTTCTTCTGAACTGGCTTTAAAAAAAAAAAAAAAGGCAAAATGATGGGCATCTGTGTTTTCAGATGGTCTGAATCTGTGAGCTGGTGATCCCAGCCGCTAGAAGTAACAAAAGAAATTCCATTTCTTAGCACTGGAGTATATTTTCAGTATCCACCTTCTCATAAATCTGCAGGAAAGAGATCTCCCTTTTCATCCAAAGAATCTGGAGTTCAAAACAGCCTTTACGGAAAAAAACCAAACTCCAGGGGCAACTGCAAAGCACATTTGGTGTCTAGCTGGCCAGCTTGCTTTGCAGGACTCTTTTTCCAACTCGCAAATACTTTCCAGTCTGTGAAACTCATGTCCCCTCCACTGTACCAGCAAGCGTCCCGTCCTGGCAGCGGGGCGCTCACACGACGCTAGTGAGCACTGATCTTCGCTGAGGGGCTTTTTATTGTTAAAGCTGCTTTTTAGTTGATAGCAGGCAACTTCCTTGAATGACTGTGGCTTGGCAAGTCTACGGGAGATTGGGCAGAGTTCAGTTCTCCCTTGAACAGTCCTGAAGCCTCATCCATTTTTGCAAGAAAACCAGGGCTCCTGCACTTCCCTGGTAGCCCACCAGTCAAATCGCCAAGAACTTGACTTCGCCTGCATCGGGGTTTCTCAAGCCCAGAGGGAGGAGAAATATACCCGCAGGGGACTTTTGGCAATGTCTGGAGACATTATTGTCTGTCACCACGGAGAGACTAGTGGGGGTTGGGGAGTGGGGTGGGGGACTTTATGGAGCGGGTAGTACCAGCATCTACAGGGTAGCGGCCAGGGATGCTCAACATTCTACAACTCACAAAACATCCTACAACTCACAAGACGTCCCCACAACAAAGAACTCCCTAGCCTCAAACTTAGTGAAGTGGAGAAATTCGCCTTATATTTCCACGAAGTGCCCAGTCTGCCTACATTCTATGATGAGGAACCAGGGAAAAGGAATATGTAGGGCAGCGTTTTTAAACAAGAGACGATTGGCTTTTAAAAGCCCACGCCGCTTACTTTAGACGTGCCTGAACGTTGTTCTACCTCTCCTAAGTCAGCTTTTCTCACCAAGGATTCTAAAGCAAATGGAAAAGGTTCACAGAGAGGTAGTAGGTCAACAGCATCTTTACACTCCCATCCTCAAACTCAGGCGCCTCGGTCGCCGGAAAGCAAGGCAGAGAAGAAGCTGTCTGGAGAACAAGCAGCGACGCCTGCCCGTCCTGCTCCTGCAGCCGGGAAGGATGGGGACGCGCGCTCGGTCCACAAAGGCGCAGAGCTGGGGCCAGCGCCACCTCCCGCGGCCCCTCTGGGTCCCTGGAGATGCGCGCCTGTCCCAAAGCCACCCTGCCAAGGAGCCCAGCCCGGGTAGAAAGCATCATCAGCTTAGCCTAGGGTGGAACAACTCACGGCACTTACTTGTCCAGAATGAAGTACAGGTCAAATCCCCCGTAGCAGGCTGGACCCCCTTCCTCCCTGCGTCCCCCTTGCCCGGCGCAGATGAGCACAAAAGTGGCCAAAGAGAGACACTTGAAGCCAATGCCCAGGGCTTTCTGCTCCACGGTGGCCATGACCTGCAGCCCAAGGGAGAGGGTATGGTCCTCTCCTCCCCACGCTCCTCGAACTCGCCAGGACCCTCAGGGGCGCGCCATCCGAGGGGCCCTCCTCTCGGGCCCTTTATTCCCCCTCGCTCTCCCGAAAAACTCCCCGGAAGCAATTGTCTGGAGGAGTTCAAGGTTTTCCTTCTGGTTTCCGCTACGATTCTGTTTCTAGGTTTCGGGTTTCAAGAATCCCAATACTGTAGTCCGCTTTTTTTTAAAGGGGCTGCTCCTGACTCGGGCCGGCGGGCCGCTCGGGAGGCAGCGCTGAGGTTTTGCAATTGAAGCAGTTCCGTCCTGACGGTTCTTTGTCCCAGATTTTAAATATTTTGGGGTGGGTTTTCAAATTGTTCTTGGTTGGGGGAGTGCTTACTCTTTTCTCCCTCCTTTCAACCCCCCCGCCCCTTTCATATTTTGATGAGGAAAGAAAGTTCAAAGGGTGCCACCTTGTGGCCAAGGACGGCGAAAGCACTCTTGCGCGTTCTAGGGAGCCTGGCTGTGCACGTTTCTTATTCCTTCTTTTTTCTCACGCATCTTTTCTTTCATTCTCCATTTTTAGTTCTTCCTCACTCGCTAGCCTTTTTATCCTTGTTCTTTCTTTTCCTGTTCTACGTCCGCTGATAAGGTCCATGTAAGCAATTGGTGAGAACTTACTCCAAGCACCACGGCTCTGACCCCAGGCTAGGACCTTTGCAAACAAGATGCTGGACAAACGAGCAGAGAAGAACGGGCCTTTGTTATCTGAATTACCCAAGTGACCTTACTGTACACTTACCGCAGATCATAAAAGAGACTGTTAGGATGCGGTCATGTGACTGTAAACAGCAAAAACAGTACCACACAGAAAGCTGTTCCTGGCATGAAACAGCGGAGCATTCTAGACGGTCTCCAACTCCGATTTTGGAGATTCTGTGGTAAGTTCTTTTCAGCCTGTGAACTTTGACTTTTTTCACCCAATCTTTGATTTAAGACAGAGGAAACAAACAGCTTACAAGAATGTGAACCTTCCAAACAGTTTGGGACTGCCAGAGAAGCTCGGTTTTATACAGGGAGAGATCCTCTTTAGAGTGGGCTCTGGACCCCCGTTCCCAGCGGGAACTCAAGTTTTATCTTCCTATGTCTTCCACTCTGGGAATCCTCAATACACACTCGTGCTCTGTATTTCAGGATTATTGCTCCAGACACTCATCTTCCCCTCTGCTTGAGAGCCTCTAAATTTTGGAGATTCCTAATTGCACTGCTGCTGCTGCTGCTAAGTCGCTTCAGTCGTGTCCGACTCTGTGCGACCCCGTAGACGGCAGCCCACTAGGCTGCCTCCAAAATGTTCCTTTATGGTCTTCATCTCCTGATATTCACACCTCCTCTCCCACACTGAATGAGACTGAACTGTGTGTAATAAATAAGGTACAGCAGAATGATGGTTTGTGACTTCTGAGAATATAAAAGATATTGTGCATTTATCTTTTTAAATTAGAATTTTCTCCAGATGTATGCGTAGGAGTGAGATTGCTGGATTATATAATAACTCTATTCTTAGTTTTTAAAGGAACCTCTATCCTGTTCTTCACACTGGTTGTACCAATTTACATGCTCACCAACAGTGTGGGAGGGTTCCATTTGCTTCACACTCTCTCCAGACTTCATTATTTGTGGACTCTTTGATGATGGCCATTCTGACTGGTGTGAAGTGATACCTCATTATAGTTTTGATGTGCATTTCTTTAATAATTAGCGACTGAGCATCTTTTCATGTGCCTGTGACCAGCTGCATTTCTTCTTCAGAGAAATGTCTGTTTAGGTCTTCTGCCTATTTTCTGATGGGGTTGTTTGGTTTTTTTATATCGAAACTGTTTGACACCAATGTTCATAGCAGAACTAATTACAGTAGCCAAGACATGGAAGCCACCTAAGTGGCCATCCACAGATGAAAGGATAAAGAAGATATGGTATATATGGACAATGGAATATCACTAAGCCATAAAAAGGAATGAAATAATGCCATTTGCAACAACATGGATGGACTTAGAGATTATCACACTAAGTGAAGGAAGTCAGAGGAAAAAAATAGCATTTGGTGGTATTTAAAATGTATACTTTCCCAGGTGGTGCTGGTGTTAATGAATCCACCTGCCTATGCAGGAGACCCAAGAGGCTTGGGTTTGATCCCTGGGTCAGGAAGATCCCCTGGAGAAGGACATGGCAACCCACTCCAGGATTCATGCCCCAAGAATCCCATGGACAGGGAGCCTGGTGAGCTCATGGGATCGAAAAGAGTCGGACACAACTGAGTGACTAACACATACTCCAGAATATATATGTGGAGTCTAAAAATATACAAGTGGACTTATTTACAAATCGGAAATGGACTCACATACCTAGAAAACAAACTTACGGTTACCAAAGAGGAAAGTGCAGGGGGAGGGGTAAATTAGGAGTTTGGGATGAACTCCTATATAGAGAATAGGTAAACAACAAGGTCCTACTGGGTAGCACGGGGAACTCCATTCAAAACCCCTTGTAATAAACTGTAATGGAAAAGAATCTTAAAAAAGAATAGATATGTATATGAATCACTTTGCTGTAAACCTGAAACAATTACAGCATTGTAAATCAACTATATTTTAATAATAATGATAATAAAAGATATTGCGGTTTCCTTCCTTGTTCTCCTGTACTGCTTTCTCTGGGGAACCCAGTGCCGTGTCATGAGATTGCTCAAGCAGCCCTGTGGAAGAGTCCATGTAGTAAGAAGCTTACTGCACCTGCTGACAGCCAGCATCGATCAGCCAGCCACGTGAATAACCCATCTTGGAGGTGGATCCTCCAGCCCCAGTGAAGCCTTCAGATGACTACAGTCCTGATTGACTTCTTGACTGTAACCTCATGAGAACCTCAAAGCCAGAACCACTCAACCAAGCCAATTTCACAAAATTTCACAAAAATTATGAGAGAATGAAAGTGTATGTATGTTTCAAGCATCAAATTTGAGGGCAATTTGTTATGCAATAATAGACAACTAAGAAATGCCTATTATCATGTTAAAAATTTTCGGCTATCTTTAGGGGGAAAAAAATGTCTAACTATATTTTCCAAGCTTAGTTGACCAAGAAACTGTTCTTTTTTTTTGAAAAGTACTGTACCTATTAATACTTATACTTTAGGAATAACTACTCTCAGGAAAAAAATAATTGCAGGGAGATTAAAATACTCTAACTTATCCAAGTTTTTTTTTTTTTTTTCATATATTCTCCCTCTCTCCAAAACTGAAAACCTCTTCTCGTCCCATTGCAGCTCTATGATGAGAAAGAAGGTGAGGAACATCTACCGAAATTAAGTGGGTAGATGAATGCAGAAAAACCAGAGGAAACTGATTAGAGAAGGAACATGAGATAGAAAAACATACTGAAGAGAACATTTGTGGGTAACAGGATTGGCAAAGAAAAAGAAAGGGCTTGAACCTGAAAGGGATTTGGGGGATGGGGGGGTCAGGGAAGCTTAGGAGTGTCTTCTCTCATCCTCATGCTCTAGGGACTCTCTTTAAAGTTTGGGTGACAGAAGCGTGTTTTGAAGGGTTTATAGATTAGGAAGCTAGTCTGGCAGGGGATCAGAAGAGTCTTAACAGAACTCTTCAAAGTTAGAGACACGATTGTTAAAGATAAGTGAGGGAATTCCCGCAGTAGGAAGCCGTGGGGAGGGAAATTCAGTACGAAACAAAGTTATGGGAAACGGGAAAGAGTGGAGCAGTCTCCCCTGGGACAAAGAGGGTTCTTTCGAGGACAGAGAGTTAGATGGATTCAGATACTTGAAAGCCCAAGTTGCCTGTTTTTCTTTCACTATCCTAGATAAAGTGAAAGTCACTCAGTCATGTCCGACTCTTTGTGACCTCATGGACTATACAGTCCACGGAATTTTCCAGGCCAGAATACTGGAGTGGGTAGCCTTTCTCTTCTCCAGTGGATCTTCCCAACCCAGGAATGGAACCCAGGTATTCCCCGCATTGCAGGTGGATTCTTTACCAACTGAGCTATCAGTTCAGTTCAGTTCAATCGCTCAGTTGTGTCCGACTCCTTGCGACCCCTTGAATTGCAGCACGCCAGGCCTCCCTGTCCATCACCAACTCCCGGAGTTCACTCAGACTCACGTCCATCGAGTTAGTGATGCCATCCAGCCATCTCTTCCTCTGTCGTCCCCTTCTCCTCCTGCCCCCAATCCCTCCCAGCATCAGAGTCTTTTCCAATGAGTCAACTCTTCGCATGAGGTGGCCAAAGTACTGGAGTTTCAGCTTTAGCATCATTCCTTCCAAAGAAATCCCAGGGCTGATCTCCTTCAGAATGGACTGGTTGGATCTCCTTGCAGTCCAAGGGACTCTCAAGAGTCTTCTCCAACACCGCAGTTCAAAAGCATCAGTTCTTCGGCGTTTAGCCTTCTTCACAGTCCAACTCTCACATCCATATATGACCACTGGAAAAACCATAGCCTTGACTAGACAGACCTTTGTTGGCAAAGTAATGTCTCTGCTTTTGAATATGCTATCTAGGTTGGTCATAACTTTCCTTCCAAGGAGTAAGCGTCTTTTAATTTCATGGCTGCAGTCACCATCTGCAGTGATTTTGGAGCCCAGAAAAATAAAGTCTGACACTGTTTACACTGTTTTCCCATCGATTTCCCATGAAGTTGTGGGACCAGATGCCACGATCTTCGTTTTCTGAATGTTGAGCTTTAACCCAACTTTTTCACTCTCCACTTTCACTTTCATCAAGAGGCTTTTTAGTTCCTTTTCACTTTCTGCCATAAGGGTGGTGTCATCTGCATGTCTGAAGTTATTGATATTTCTCCCAGCAATCTTGACTCCAGCTTGTGTTTCTTCCAGTCCAGCATTTCTCATGATGTACTCTGCGTATAAGTTAAATAAGCAGGGTGACAATATACAGCCTTGACATACTCCTTTTTCTATTTGGAACCAGTCTGTTGTTCCATGTCCACTTCTATCTGTTGCTTCCTGACCTGCATACAAATTTCTCAAGAGGCAGATCAGGTGGTCTGGTATTCCCATCTCTTTCAGAATTTTCCACAGTTTATTGTGATCCACACAGTCAAAGGCTTTGGCATAGTCAATAAAGCAGAAATAGGTGTTTTTCTGGAACTCTCTTGCTTTTTCTGTGATCCAGCGGATGTTGGCAATTTGATCTCTGGTTCCTCTGCCTTTTCTAAAACCAGCTTGAACATCAGGAAGTTCACGGTTCACGTATTGCTGAAGCCTGGCTTGGAGAATTTTGAGCATTACTTTACTAGCATGTGAGATGAGTGCAATTGTGCGGTAGTTTGAGCATTCTTTGGCATTGCCTTTCTTTGGGATTGGAATGAAAACTGACCTTTTCCAGTCTTGTGTCCACTGCTGAGTTTTCCAAATTTGCTGGCATATTGAGTGCAGCACTTTCACAGCATCATCTTTCAGGATTTGAAATAGCTCAACTGGAATTCCATCACCTCCACTAGCTTTGTTCATAGTGATGCTTTCTAAGGCCCACTTGACTTCACATTCCAGGATGTCTGGCTCTAGCTCAGTGATCACAGCATCGTGATTATCTGGGTCGTGAAGATCTTTTTTGTACAGTTCTTCCGTGTATTTTTGCCATCTCTTCTTAATATCTTCTGCTTCTGTTAGATCCATACCATTTCTGTCCTTTATTGAGCCCATCTTTGCATGAAATGTTCCCTTGGTATCTGTAATTTTCTTGAAGAGATCTCTAGTCTTTCCCATTCTGTTGTTTTCCTCTATTTCTTTGCGTTGATCGCTGAAGAAGGCTTTCTTATCTCTTCTTGCTATTCTTTGGAACTCTGCATTCAGATGCTTATATCTTTCCTTTTCTCCTTTGCTTTTTGCTTTTCTTCTTTTCACAGCTATTTAAGGCCTCCCCAGACAGCCATTTTGCTTTTTTGCATTTCTTTTCCATGGGGATGGTCTTGATCCCTGTCTCCTGTACAATGTCAGGGAATCATTAATACATCTTGACCATTTCTAGATTTTAAAGTCACTCTACCTTTTCCTCTCTCTCACTAGTCCAGAGAAATCCATTTCATGTGCATCTTCCAGTTAGAGAGTTTTTGCCAGCTTCACTCACTATGGAGAGGTATCCTCCAAATATGCCCATGAAGTGAACTTGATATTGAGCCATGGAGATATGGTTAATCTCATGGAATGCTGAGTAGAACAAAGGTGTCCAGAGTCTATAACAAGACAAATGAAGTCCCTGGTATGATATCAAAATGGTGGTTCAGCAGGTCCTCAAGAGGAGACATTTTCAGGTTCTTCAAATCGGCAATATTTTCTTTTGGAAGTGAAAATGTAACAGACTTATAATTAGTGCACATAGGGAAATGAAAGGGGTGGATCAGTTCCTTGAGGTTGGAGAAGAAGTTTGGAAGAGTTTTCAATGGGTTTCTGCTAGCATTTCTCAGATTGATTTCACAGCTCAGAGATATTCTAGTATCAAGATACCTTTCCACAGATGTTATCATCTTCTCAAGGAAATGCTAAATATTCTACCTGGACTAAGGGTATCCAGGGTTCTAATCTCTTTATAGAACATTGGCTGGCCTTCCCAGGTTTCACAGAGAAAGCCATATGGAGTTTGGAAGGAACTCCCCCGCTTCTCAAAGTCAAGTCAGTGGAAGAATGATATAAATGATGATGCTGGGGCTATGGAAAGATATTTCTGGGGTTGAAGAAGCACAAGGGCAAATTAACCATGCACGTGAAAGTGTTTGAGTGATAACTGGAAGT
This sequence comes from Bos indicus x Bos taurus, assembly GCF_003369695.1. NCBI lineage: Eukaryota > Metazoa > Chordata > Mammalia > Artiodactyla > Bovidae > Bos > Bos indicus x Bos taurus. The sequence goes on along the minus strand of NC_040086.1, from coordinate 67,023,565 downwards.
CAAGGCAGGGAAGAGCTTCTTGGAGGAAGAAACAGTCAACAGTGCCACATCGTGTGGAAGTCAAGAGCATAAGCAGTGAGAAAACACTACTGGTCTGACATGTGTGTTATCGTGTCACCAAGGAGCATGCCAGTGGAGTAGTGCAGGGAGATGTTGGACTGCAATGAGTGGCCAGGAAGGGGAAACTTCTGTGTCAAGAAGAAAGAGGGACAGGTGGTAACTTGTGAATGTTTGCACATTTTATGACACAGAGAAGGATCCCAGGATACCTAAGAATGCCAAGAATTTCAAGTTCCCTGGCTTCCAAAAGATGGGGACTTTGTAATACTAGACTGACCATCTTAAGGCTTTATCTTGCACTCTAATCACTATTTCACATGAATTTTCCAGGCTTCTTTCTTTGAGACAGAAATTGTTAAATATGACCTACCTGTCTACCAGCCCCTAGTGACTCACTCTCCATCATTTGTCTTCTACTCTTCAACACATACGATTGAGCCCTTTTGTCAAGCTCTCAAAAACAAAGTTTGCTCTCCTGATAACATTGCCATCTAATCTTCTAAGAATCCAATTGAGTACCAAAGGACCATTGGTCTAGGTTTTTAGCAAAGGTTTTGGAAGCTCCAGGTAACAGAGTCTACCGAAGAAAACTTGGATAATTATTTCTTTAGGAATACTTGCTCACAGTATGGACAAATCTGGCATCCTCTGCCAAAATTTGTGTCAGTCAAATATGTTCAATGTTTGCTAAGGTCTTGGAGGTCTCACAGGTCCTCGGGCTTTGGTGAGACTCCATAGCCTTTTAAGGCAAAACAGCTTTTAGCTAAAAAAAAAAAAAAAATCTCTTTTCATTGTTATGAGATTTCCTTCATGCTTATCTTCCATTAGGACCACCACTTGCAAAAATTCAAGAGAGCATTCCTAGGAGCAATTTATGGTCCATAACAATATTTCTAAAGAATCTGAATTATTTGAATGTTGGTTTTTGGTCATAGGAAAAGAAAAGCCACCAGTAATAGCTTTAAGTCCAGCGGCAGAATCATGATTTATAGCTAAATAACTTGATGCATTCCATAAGACAGGTTATCCACAACCTCAGCTCTGAAACAGGCAAAACCTTGCTAAATCCAGCATGCTAAAGCCCAGCACTGCTGCTGCTACTGCTAAGTTGCTTCAGTTGTGTCCAACTCTGTGCAACTCCATAGATGGCAACCCACCAGGTTCCCCCGTCCCTGGGATTCTCCAGGCAAGAACACTGGAGTGGGTTGCCATTTCCTTCTCCAATGCATAAAAGTGAAAAGTGAAAAGTGAAAGTGAAGTTACTCAGTCGTGTCCGACTCTTAGCAACCCCATGGACTGCGGCCCACCAGGGTCCTCCATCCATGGGATTTTCCAGGCAAGAGTACTGGAGTGGGGTGCTATTGCCTTCTCTGAACACGGGCTAACTTAAAAATCAGTTAACTTCACTATATCCCTTGATTCAATTTAGGGCAATCCCAAAACCCTGTTTACAGCCATCCAAGTGAAAAGAAAGAACTTATTCAACACAGTCCCAACCCAACTCTAATAAATTCAGAGCCATGAAAAAAATGAGCCAATTTCATATATCTGTCAGCATCATCCCAGAGACAGGCCATGCATAATATGGTTCACAGCTGAGTTCAGCTAAGCCTACAGACCATCCCAGTAGATCCTAAACCACATCCAAGCCCAGCCTGAAGTTGAACTGCTTACCTCCTTTAGCCTAATCCAACCAGAGTTTAGCCAAAGCTCAAAGTCAAACACAGCAAGCCTTATTCACATCCCTACAAGGACTAGCAATAGCACCCCACTCCAGTACTCTTGCCTGGAGAATCCCATGGATGGAGGAGCCTGGTGGCCTACAGTCTGTGGGGTCGCTGAGAGTTGGACACGACTTCACGACTTCACTTACACGTTTCACTTTCATGCATTGGAGAAGGAAATGGCAACCCACTCCAGTGTTCTTGCCTGGAGAATCCCAGGGATGGGGGAGCCTGGTGGGCTGCCGTCTATGGGGTCGCACAGAGTCAGACACGACTGAAGTGACTTAGCAGCAGCAGCAACAAGGACTCAGCCAAGAGAATAATCCATGATTCATACCAACATATTGAAAAAAGAAATCCATTCCAGAGCCTCACAAGACCCAAAGCCTTGCAAACAAAACATTTACTTCATCTAGAGTAGAGACCAGGCCCGTCAAATACAGAACCCAGAAGAGGGATGAACTGGACCAGTACAGATAATCCAAGGTACTGACAGGTCCAGAATTTACAAATGCCTAATGGAAGCTTTATCAGATGACTCGAGGCCAGCACAAAGGTACATACAAGACCAGTTCAGCCCTTTTCTACCCAGTTCTGCTCAGTCTTGGCATATTTCAGGGTATTAAAAACCAAGGTCTTACTCAGAGACCCTGGACCAGTTTATAATTGAAGACAACACAAAAAACCTACCTAGGCCTGTCAAGCCCATAACTCCTTCAACACTTTTGGTAGTGGCCACTGTCCAAGTTCTAAGCCAAAAAGAACAGTTGTTCTCAAAGTGTGTGAATACATGTGTGTGTGGGTGGGGAAGTGTGAAAGGTGGGGGCAAAGATATTAATCACCCTGGAATAACCAATGGAGTTTTTTCAAGATATATATCTCTGTAAAATATCAGAAATGGATGTGGAGATTCCAGGGACACATATAGTTTAATACAGCCTTACAGTGAGCAATTTCTTTTTCATCTATACCTTTTTCTTCTCTGATGAGATCTGTTGAAATAGGTAGAATTAATGGTAATTCCCATAAACTATTTGAGCACTAGGCAGGACACACACTAATAAATAGTGTAATTGCACAACAGGCTATTTGAGACAAAGCACAGCTCTGCCATTATTAATGGGTGACCGAGCAAGTCAAGTGACCTATCTGTAGTACAATTTCCCATCTGTGAAATTGGGTTAATATTACTTACCTCATTGGATTGTTGTATAGTTTCAATGGGATAATATATTACATGTGGCCTTCAGGAAGCACACAGTAGATTTTGGCTTTTAGGGTTATTGAGAAATTCTGGGAAATTGCATGTGAATTTGTTCTAGGGATGAAAAGAGTAAGTTTAGAAGAACCACTTTCAGAGTGTTTGATTTTCTACCACCAATGAAACAAAGCTGTTTCTGTACCATGGGCATTCACATTATCAATTTTGAAAAATGCAAAGATAAAGATTTTAGCTCATCCAGGATCTAATGGGAGTCGATGGTTTCCTAGGGTGTGTACAGAAAACAAATGGAAAACATGCTTTGGGGCTATTAATAATCTATTGGCACCAATTCTGTTTCTGCTAGCCAAGAATGCTAGAGAGCTAAACTCTAAAGAAATGTCTGAGGAAATGGTTATAATCAGTGATGCTTCTTTCTGGTACTGTATTTCTTTTTTTTTTTAAGATCTAACAATTTATAGAAAACAACCATTATTATTTCTTCTTCCTAACTCATTCATTCATTCATAAATAGTTTTTGGATATCTGCTATAAGGCAGGCCCTGTGCTTACACTGGTGATAGAAGGATGAATGCAACGTGGACCTTGCCGAGTTTAGCTGGGAGGCACAAATATATAAACAGGTCCAACAGTGTGGTTAATTTACCTTCTAGAGAAAACTCAACTTATCTCCTTGTCTCCTCTAGACCCCACCAGGACAATTCCAAGGAGAAGGAGATCTGACACAGTGGAATCCTCAGTGATACACTATTGGAAAATATATAAACAGTCCAACAGTGTGGTTAATTTACCTTCTAGAGAAAACTCAACTTATCTCCTCGTCTCCTCTAGACCCCACCAGGACAATTCCAAGGAGAAGGAGATCTGACACAGTGGAATCCTCAGTGATACACTATATTGGACCACAGTCTTTGGGATGACCTGTTCCAACACCTGGAACACTGTCCTCTAGAAATCAGATTTGCTCAGAGGTAGAGGGAAAACTTCAGATGATAGCTTTCTAAAGAAAGCTTTAGAATTTGGTGTCTAAAAACAGAAACTGTGAAGTGTGGAGGGAATTCATCACAAGCTTAGTAATGGAATCAGCTTAAAATATAGTTCTTAATCTTGCAGTCAATTCAGGGACCGTGGGAAAGAGATAAAAGGGAAAGAAAAACATTCAATTCAGAAAACTCTATGGATATAGTAGGATTTTCAGAATACTTTTTCCACAAATGGATAGTTCTTCATTAAGCACGTTCTCCTAACATAAAATTAAAACAGCAAGTCTTTATTGATGCTGTAGTTCAGATCTACATGGGTGGTCCCATGGTTATGTGTTTTTAGTTGGATTACTTTCTTCCTCTCTAAGATGTCTATTTATACTTTATCTTTAAATTTCCAACATACGCTTCTTTATTCTTAATTGATACTGCCGCTTCATATTTTTGGAAAGTTAGAATGCAGAAGGCATTCATCTGTGTGAATCTTACACTCAGGAATGGTGACTGGATGAAGAGCATTGTAAGTCATGAGTGTAGAAGTTGACGGTAAGAGTACACTTACATATTATTTTAGGCCAAGTGAAGAGAGCCACATAATGAGGTCAAGAATGGAGCCTGGGGATCTTGAACATTTTTACAGAGCTTGTCAGAGAATGAGGAACCAGAGGGAAAATAAGACACTTTTAGGAAGGAGTAATCATGAGGATCAATCACGATAGAGAGGGTGAGAAAACTAAATACCCTTCATTACATTTAGTAATTAGTTCTTTGCTGGTCTTTATGAAAGGAGATTAATAGAAATGGTGCTAGAAAAAAGGAACATTCAGAGAGGGGGAAAAAAGAACTCTTAGAAATTAAAACACAAAAATAAAAATAAAAAAAACTCAGAATAAATGGAAAATAAGCTTGAAGACTTTTTTTTTAAGGAAGTGGAGTTAAAAGACCACAAGAAGAAAAAGATGGGTAGAAAACGTATGTGAAACAATGGACCAGTGCAGGAGGTCCACTATCTGAATAACAGAAGTATAGAACGTGAGAACAGAGAAAATAAAGGGGAAAAATCATCAAAACTTCTTAGAATTAAGGACAGAAGTTTCTAGCTTGAAAAGACCCTTTGAGTCTCCAAAACAAGGGCTAGAAATAGACCTACCCCAAATTCATTACTAAATATCAGTATATTTGGGATCCCTTTCATGGATCACTGTCTTGACGTGACAAAGGGACTTGCATAACTCAACGAAGTTATGAACCATGCCATGCAAGCAAACAAAACCATCCCAAAGAAAAAGAAAAGCAAGAGGGCAAAGTGGTTATCTGAGGAGGCTTTATGACTAGCAGAAGAACAAAGAGAAGCGAAAAGCAAGGGAGAGAGGGAAAGGTACATCCAGTTAAATGCAGAGTTTCAAAGAATAGCTGGAAGAGACAAGGAGTCCTTTTTCAATGAACAGTGTTTAATAATAGAAACAAAAAACAACAACATAAGGGGAAAGACTAGAGATCTCTTCAGGAAAACTGGCAACATCAAGGGAGCATTCTGCCCAAAGATGGGCACAATAGTGGATAAAAATGGTAAGAGACCTAGTAGATGCAGAAAAGATCAAGAAGAAGAGATGGAAAGAATACATGGAAGAACTGTACAAAAAAGATCTCAACGAACCAGATTACTACAATGGTGTGGTTAGTCACCCAGAGCCAGACATTCTGGAATGCAAAGTTCAGTGGGCCTAAAGAAGCACTGCTGTTAATAAAGCTAGTGGATGCAATGAAATTCCAGCAGAACTATTTAAATCCTTAAAGGAGGATGCCATCAAAGTTTTGCATTCATTATATCAGCAAATCAGGAAGACCCAGCAGTGGCCACAGGACTGGAAAAGGTCAATCCTCATCCCAATTCCCAAGAAGGGTAGTACCAAAGAATGTTCTAATCATTGGACAATCACACTGATCTCTCATGGTAGTAACCTCATGCTCAAAATCTTGCATGCTAGACTTCAATATTGTGTGAACCAAGAGCTTCCAGATGTCCAAGCTGGGTTTAGAAAGGGAGGAGAAACTAGAGATCAAATGGCCAATATTTGCTGGATTATAGAAAAAGGAAGGGAATTTCAGAAAAACATCTATCTGTTTCATCCACTATGCAAAAGCCTTTGACTGTGTAGATCATGACAAACTGTGGAAAGCTCTTAGAGAGATGGGACTACCAGACCATCTTACCAGTCTCCCAAGAAACCTGTATGCGGGTCAAGAAGCAATAGTTAGAACCCTGTATGGAAAAACTGATTGGTTCAAAATTGAGAAAGGAGTATGACAGGGCTGTCACCCTGTTTGTTTAACGCTGAGCACATCATTAGAAATGCCGGTCTGGATGAGTTACAAGCTGGAATCAAGATAGGCAGGAGAAGCATCAACAACCTCAGATATGTGGATGATATCACCCTAATGGCAGAAAGCAAAGAGGAGCTAAAGAGTCTCTTAATGAGGATGAAGGAGGAGAGTAAAAGAGTCAGCTTAAGACTACATATTAAAAAACTAAGATCATGGCATCTGGCCCCATTACTTCATGGCAAATAGAAGGGGAAAAGGTGAAAGTAGTGACAGATTTCCTCTTCTTGGGCTCCAAAGTCACTACAGATGGTGGACTGCAGCCATGAAATCAGATGATTGCTTCGTGGCAGGAAAGCCACAACAAACTTAGGCAGTGTGTTGAAAAGCAGAGACGTTACTCTGCTGACAAAGGTCCGTATAGTCAAGGCTATGGTCTTCCCCGTGGTCACATATGGTTGTGCGAGCTGGACCATAAAGAAGGCAGAGCACCAAAGAATTGATGCCTTTGAACTGTGGTGCTGGAGAAGACTCCTGAAAGTCCCTTGGAGAGCAAGGAGATCAAACCAGTCGTTCTTAAGGGAGATCAACCTTGAATATTCACTGGAAGGACTGACGCTGAAGCTGAAGCTCCAGTATTTTGGTCATCTGATGTGAACAGATGACTCATTGGAAAAGTCCCTGATGCTGGGAAAGATCGAGGGCAGAAGGAGAAGAGGGCATCAGAGGATGAGATGGCTTGATTGCATCACTGATGCAATGGACATGAACTTGGGCAAACTCTGAGAGATGGTGAAGGACAGAGAGGCCTGGAGTTCTGCAGTCCATGGGGTCACAAAGAGTCAGACACAACTGGGCGACTTAACAACAACAGTATTTGGAACAGAGAGGAATTTTCATAGGACTCTAAAAAGAAAAACCAGGTCACATATAGATAAATAGTTATCAGAATGGCCTTGAACTTCTCAACAGCAAAATTTGAATCCAGTAGATAGTGAAGCCTCTGAACTTCTGAAGGAAAATCCAGAATTCTGTATACAACCTAACTGTCAATGAAATATCAGGATAGAATAAGACATGTTCAAACATTCATGATCTTTTACTTGCCACACATATTTCTCAAGATGGTGCTGGAGGAGTTCCACCAAAATGAGGGAGTAAACCAAAAAAGAAAGACAAAATGCCAAAGCAAAAGGGAACCATTGTGAGGGTAATTTTATGTGTCAACTTGGCTAGGCTGTGGTGGTTAGTTTTTCGGTCAAACACCAGTACAGATGTTGCTGTGAAGGTATTTTTTTTAGATAAGATTAACATTTAGATCAGTAGACTTTGAGTAAGGTGGACTATCATAATGTTGAAATGTAAGCTTCATTCAAGCAGTTGAAAGTGTTAACAGAAAAGATAAAGGTCCTCAGAAGAAGGAATTCATCCTCCAGAATACCTTGGGACTCAATACTACAACATCATTTCTTTTCTGGATCTCCAGTCTGCTGGCCTGCTCTACAGATTTCAGACTTGTCAAGCACCGCTGTTGCACAAGCCAATTCCCTAAGATAAATCTCTCACTCTTGGCCTCTCTTTCTGTACACTGTATTAGTTTGATTTCTCTGGAGAACTTTAACTAGTACACCAGCTCAGCATGAAGGTAAAGACAATTCTTAGGATGACAGCAAAGGGATGTCCCTGAGATGTAGCCCAGTGGGACCTTAAAGGCCTTCCTGGGACAGATGCTCCCACCACCCACCCATCATGTCCTCTGCCTGCCTCTTGTTTGTAGGAGACCTTTAGCTTCCTAGGCCTTCCCTGACATCAAAAGACTAAATGTAATCAGAGGAGTGAGAAAATGCAGAAACAAAAGAAAACAGTCAAGCAATATAAAATAATAATGTTAGCCGTTAAGCAAAGCCAAGAACTTTTAGTTCCTCCTCTAGGGCTAGAGATAATAATATTCTGAGCCATATCCTTTGCACTGTTTTGCAGATACTGAAACCCCCACCAGGTGGTAGAAGTTCAGTGCATGCTGACCACAAGCACATAGAGCCCAGACTGGTTGGAACTAGAAGGTTGAGGCTGACTCCCCATTACCTTACCACCAACCAATCAGAAGAATGTCCATGAGCTGATCATGTAAGCTGAAACACTTTCCCTCATCTCTCATCCTTTAAATACCTTGCCCTGAAAGTCATAGAGGAGCTTGGGCTTCTTGAGCATTAGCTGTGCATTCTCCTTGCTTGATGCCTTGTAATAAACACTGCATTTTTCCTTCACCACAACCAAGTGTCAGTAGATTGGATTTACAGCACACGGGTGAGTGGACCTGAGTTTAGTTTGGTAACAATGACACATACACAGATGGCCTAGAGGGCAGCCAGTCCAGACAGGAGAATGAGTTCTCCTAAAAGGACACTGCCAATAAGCAAGAAAGAAATTGATAGCTCATATGATGTGATTGACACAGGAGAGCTAAATCTCACCTCTAAAATAGAAAGTCAGTGGATAATATCTGAGGCCAATGAATTAAAATATATCAGTGTGTATGCATCATTTAGAGATATGGCCATGTGTAAATGCCAGAAAAAATGACCTAAAATAGTTAAAAGGGAAAGGAGACTGAGAACTGGGGAGTATGGTGGGACAAGAAACAGAAACATTTTACTATAAGACTTTCAGAAATTTGACTTTTAAACTATGTGACTTTAATATTTTGAATAAAAATTTTGAGTCTTCAGATTTTGCCAAAGTTCTTGCTAAGGAATTCTGCTAAGTTTGTTTCATTCTATTGGGTTATTAATACAATGGAATGCCATGTTGTCTTTAAAAGTGACAATCACGTGGGCTAGATATAAAAATAGGGAGATATTTATAAAATAAAGGGGCTTCCCTGATAGCTCAGTTGGTAAAGAATCTGCCTGCGGAGGAAGAGCCAAGATGGCGGAGGAGTAGGACGGGGAGAACACTTTCTCCCCCACAAATTCATTAAAAGAGCATTTAAACGTCGAGTAAATTCCACAAAACAACTTCTGAATGCCGGCAGAGGACATCAGGCACCCAGAAAAGCAATCCAATTCTTCGAAAGGAGCGCAACTGAACAAAGAGAAGAAATACAGCTCCACCCATCAGAACACTGACACAAGCTTCCCTAACCAGGAAACCTTGACAAGCCACCTGTACAAACCCACACACAGCGAGGAAACGCCACAATAAAGAGAACTCCACAAACTGCCAGAATACAGAAAGGACACCCCAAACTCAGCAATTTAAACAAGATGAAGAGACAGAGGAATACCCAGCAGATAAAGGAACAGGATAAATGCCCACCAAACCAAACAAAAGAGGAAGAGATAGGGAATCTACCTGATAAAGAATTCCGAATAATGATAGTGAAATTGATCCAAAATCTTGAAATTAAAATGGAATCACAGATAAATAGCTTGGAGACAAGGATTGAGAAGATGCAAGAAAGGTTTAACAAGGACCTAGAAGAAATAAAAAAGAGTCAATATATAATGAATAATGCAATAAATGAAATTAAAAACACTCTGGAGGCAACAAATAGTAGAATAACAGAGGCAGAAGATAGGATTAGTGAATTAGAAGATAGAATGGTAGAAATAAATGAATCAGAGAGAATAAAAGAAAAACGAATTAAAAGAAATGAGGACAATCTCAGAGACCTCCAGGACAATATTAAACGCTACAACATTCGAATCATAGGGGTTCCAGAAGAAGAAGACAAAAAGAAAGACCATGAGAAAATACTTGAGGAGATAATAGTTGAAAACTTCCCCAAACTGGGGAAGGAAATAAGCACCCAAGTCCAAGAAACCCAGAGAATCCCAAACAGGATAAACCCAAGGCGAAACACCCCAAGACACATATTAATCAAATTAACAAAGATCAAACACAAAGAACAAATATTAAAAGCAGCAAGGGAAAAACAACAAATAACACACAAGGGAATTCCCATAAGGATAACAGCTGATCTTTCAATAGAAACTCTTCAAGCCAGGAGGGAATGGCAAGACATACTTAAAATGATGAAAGAAAATAACCTACAGCCCAGATTATTGTACCCAGCAAGGATTTCATTCAAGTATGAAGGAGAAATCAAAAGCTTCTCAGACAAGCAAAAGCTGAGAGAATTCTGCACCACCAAACCAGCTCTCCAACAAATACTAAAGGATATTCTCTAGACAGGAAACACAAAAATGGTGTATAAATTCGAACCCCAAACAATAAAGTAAATGGCAACGGGATCATACTTATCAGTAATTACCTTAAACATAAATGGGTTGAATGCCCCAACCAAAAGACAAAGACTGGCTGAATGGATACAAAAACAAGACCCCTACATATGTTGTCTACAGGAGACCCACCTCAAAACAGGGGACACATACAGACTGAAAGTGAAGGGCTGGAAAAAGATTTTCCATGCAAATAGGGACCAAAAGAAAGCAGGAGTAGCAATACTCATATCAGATAAAATAGACTTTAAAACAAAGGCTGTGAAAAGAGACAAAGAAGGTCACTACATAATGATCAAAGGATCAATCCAAGAAGAAGATATAACAATTATAAATATATATGCACCCAACATGGGAGCACCACAGTATGTAAGACAAATGCTAACAAGTATGAAAGGAGAAATTAACAATAACACAATAATAGTGGGAGACTTTAATACCCCACTCACACCTATGGATAGATCAACTAAACAGAAAATTAACAAGGAAACACAAACTTTAAACGATACAATAGACCAGTTAGACCTAATTGATATCTATAGGACATTTCATCCCAAAACAATGAATTTCACCTTTTTCTCAAGCGCACATGGAACCTTCTCCAGGATAGATCACATCCTGGGCCATAAAGCTAGCCTTGGTAAATTCAAAAAAATAGAAATCATTCCAAGCATCTTTTCTGACCACAACGCAGTAAGATTAGATCTCAATTACAGGAGAAAAACTATTAAAAATTCCAACATATGGAGGATGAACAACACCCTGCTGAATAACCAACAAATCACAGAAGAAATCAAAAAAGAAATCAAAATTTGCATAGAAACGAATGAAAATGAAAACACAACAACCCAAAATCTGTGGGACACAGTAAAAGCAGTCCTAAGGGGAAAGTTCATAGCAATACAGGCACACCTCAAGAAACAAGAAAAAAGTCAAATAAATAACCTAACTCTACACCTAAAGCAACTAGAAAAGGAAGAAATGAAGAACCCCAGGGTTAGTAGAAGGAAAGAAATCTTAAAAATTAGAGCAGAAATAAATGCAAAAGAAACAAAAGAGACCATAGCAAAAATCAACAAAGCCGAAAGCTGGTTCTTTGAAAGGATAAATAAAATTGATAAACCATTAGCCAGACTCATCAAGAAACAAAGGGAGAAAAATCAAATCAATAAAATTAGAAACGAAAATGCAGAGATCACAACAGACAACACAGAAATACAAAGGATCATAAGAGACTATTATCAACAATTATATGCCAATAAAATGGACAACGAGGAAGAAATGGACAAATTCTTAGAAAAGTACAACTTTCCAAAACTCGACCAGGAAGAAATAGAAAACCTTAACAGACCCATCACAAGCACGGAAATTGAAACTGTAATCAAAAATCTTCCAGCAAACAAAAGCCCAGGTCCAGACGGCTTCACAGCTGAATTCTACCAAAAATTTAGAGAAGAGCTAACACCTATCCTGCTCAAACTCTTCCAGAAAATTGCAGAGGAAGGTAAACTTCCAAACTCATTCTATGAGGCCACCATCACCCTAATACCAAAACCTGACAAAGATCCCACAAAAAAAGAAAACTACAGGCCAATATCACTGATGAACATAGATGCAAAAATCCTAAACAAAATTCTAGCAATCAGAATCCAACAACATATTAAAAAGATCATACACCATGACCAAGTGGGCTTTATCCCAGGGATGCAAGGATTCTTCAATATCTGCAAATCAATCAATGTAATACACCACATTAACAAATTGAAAAACAAAAACCATATGATTATCTCAATAGATGCAGAGAAAGCCTTTGACAAAATTCAACACCCATTTATGATAAAAACTCTCCAGAAAGCAGGAATAGAAGGAACATACCTCAACATAATAAAAGCTATATATGACAAACCCACAGCAAACATTATCCTCAATGGTGAAAAATTGAAAGCATTTCCTCTAAAGTCAGGAACAAGACAAGGGTGCCCACTTCCACCATTACTATTCAACATAGTTTTGGAAGTTTTGGCCACAGCAATCAGAGCAGAAAAAGAAATAAAAGGAATCCAAATTGGAAAAGAAGAAGTAAAACTCTCACTATTTGCAGATGACATGATCCTCTACATAGAAAACCCTAAAGACTCCACCAGAAAATTACTAGAATTAATCAATGATTATAGTAAAGTTGCAGGATATAAAATCAACACACAGAAATCCCTTGCATTCCTATACACTAATAATGAGAAAACAGAAAGAGAAATTAAGGAAACAATTCCATTCACCATTGCAACGAAAAGAATAAAATACTTAGGAATATATCTACCTAAAGAAACTAAAGACCTATATATAGAAAACTATAAAACACTGGTGAAAGAAATCAAAGAGGACACTAATAGATGGAGAAATATACCATGTTCATGGATTGGAAGAATCAATATAGTGAAAATGAGTATACTACCCAAAGCAATGTATAGATTCAATGCAATCCCTATCAAGCTACCAACAGTATTCTTCACAGAGCTAGAACAAATAATTTCACAATTTGTATGGAAATACAAAAAACCTCGAATAGCCAAAGCGATCTTGAGAAAGAAAAATGGAACTGGAGGAATCAACCTACCTGACTTCAGGCTCTACTACAAAGCCACAGTTATCAAGACAGTATGGTACTGGCACAAAGACAGAAATATAGATCAATGGAACAAAATAGAAAGCCCAGAGATAAATCCACGCACATATGGACACCTTATCTTTGACAAAGGAGGCAAGAATATACAATGGATTAAAGACAATCTCTTTAACAAGTGGTGCTGGGAAATCTGGTCAACCACTTGTAAAAGAATGAAACTAGAACACTTTCTAACACCATACACAAAAATAAACTCAAAATGGATTAAAGATCTCAACGTAAGACCAGAAACTATAAAACTCCTAGAGGAGAACATAGGCAAAACACTCTCTGACATACATCACAGCAGGATCCTCTATGACCCACCTCCCAGAATATTGGAAATAAAAGCAAAAATAAACAAATGGGACCTAATTAAACTTAAAAGCTTCTGCACATCAAAGGAAACTATTAGCAAGGTGAAAAGACAGCCTTCAGAATGGGAGAAAATAATAGCAAATGAAGCAACCGACAAACAACTAATCTCAAAAATATACAAGCAACTCCTCCAGCTCAACTCCAGAAAAATAAATGACCCAATCAAAAAATGGGCCAAAGATCTAAATAGACATTTCTCCAAAGAAGACATACAGATGGCTAACAAACACATGAAAAGATGCTCAACATCACTCATTATCAGAGAAATGCAAATCAAAACCACTATGAGATACCATTTCACACCAGTCAGAATGGCTGCGATCCAAAAGTCTACAAATAATAAATGCTGGAGAGGGTGTGGAGAAAAGGGAACCCTCTTACACTGTTGGTGGGAATGCAAACTAGTACAGCCACTATGGAGAACAGTGTGGAGATTCCTTAAAAAACTGGAAATAGAACTGCCTTATGATCCAGCAATCCCACTACTGGGCATACACACTGAGGAAACCAGAAGGGAAAGAGACACGTGTACCCCAATGTTCATCGCAGCACTATTTATAATAGCCAGGACATGGAAGCAACCTAGATGTCCATCAGCAGATGAATGGATAAGAAAGCAGTGGTACATATACACAATGGAGTATTACTCAGCCATTAAAAAGAATACATTTGAATCAGTTCTAATGAGGTGGATGAAACTGGAGCCTATTATACAGAGTGAAGTAAGCCAGAAGGACAAACACCAATATAGTATACTAATGCATATATATGGAATTTAGAAAGATGGTAACGATAACCCTGTATACGAGACAGCAAAAGAGACACTGATGTATAGAACAGTCTTATGGACTCTGTGGGAGAGGGAGAGGGTGGTAAGATTTGGGAGAATGGCATTGAAACATGTGAAATGTCATGTATGAAACGAGATGCCAGTCCAGGTTCAATGCACGATGCTGGATGCTTGGGACTGGTGCACTGGGACGACCCAGAGGGATGGTATGGGGAGGGAGGAGGGAGGAGGGTTCAGGATGGATTTTCTTTTAAAAATTTAAAATAAATAAAAAAATAAAATAAAATAAAACCAGCTTGAACATCAAAAAAATACATAAATAAATAAAAAAAAAAAAGAATCTGCCTGCAATGCAGGAGACTCCAGTAAAAATGAAAAAAAAAAAAAGAAAAAGTTAAAAAATAGTCAGAGCACAGAGTAATTTATAAACTTTGAAGGCAATACCAAAATTCATATACAAATATACACACACATATCATATGTATAGACAATATATAATGGTATATATATATTTGGTTTGGGGTCATTAATAAAATGGTGCATTATATGCCATTAAAAATAAAACACAGGAAGGTTAAGTCTGTTTTGACTTTCATGGTGATCACTTCCTAGGCTTCTTTATGACCTTACCATTGGTTGGGAGCAAGGTAATGCCCTCCACCACTCACCTCACTTCCCAGTTTGGATGTCCATGTCCTAAACTCCAGAACCTGTGAACTAGTTACCTTATAAGGTAAAAGGATTTTGCAGATGTGATTAAGGTAAGGATCTTGAGGTGAGGAGATTATCCTTGATTATCTGGATGGGTCCACATACACACAAGGGTCCTTATCAGTGAAAGAGGGAGGCACAAGGGTCAGGGAATGAGAGATGATGACAGAAGCAGAGGTTGGAGTGATTTGATGGCTGGAAGGGGCCCTGCAATGAAAGGAGTGTAGGGCGGCCTCTAAAAGCTGGGAAAAGCAAAGAATAGATTCTCCCCTTGAGTCTCCAGAAGAAACACAGCTCTGCTGACATCTTAACTTTAACCCCTAAAGATCAGTTTCCCACTTCTGACCTCCAGAACTATAAGATAATAAACTCATGTTGTTTAAAAAAAAAATAAAAATAAGACACAGGAAGACTGTAAAACATGAGAAACTGTTCATGGTGCATTGTGATATGAAAAATTTAGAATCTATGTAGGTTATGATGGCAACTATGAAATATATTAATCTGGATAAGGACTCAGAAGTCATTTTTACAAATCAAATCATTTAGAAACAAAAAGAACACATTGAAGAATAGTGGATGCAATTCATATAAAACACGAGTTTAAGAGCTGTAAAGAAGGGAATATCTGAGATGAGGGAATTGGAGGCAGGACAAGGCTACAAGAGGTCTACTTATTTGCCTGATTTCTTTTTTTAAGCTGGGAGATGTTTTAGTTGATATCCATGATGGGGAAGGGACAAAGGAACTGTAGAGACCAACAATGTGAAAGGTCAAAGATGGGAGAGGGGAGGAGGAGAGGAGAGGAGAGAGGAGGTGGTGCCTGTGTGAGGAGATAGGAAGGGGGGACTTAGAACACAGAGAGACAGGTCAGCACTGGCCAAGGAAATGAACATATCACAAGGCAGTAAAGATGCTAGAGGACCATGGATGCTGCCTTTCTCTAACGACAATAGCGTGATTTCCATATTACAATCCTTATTTCATGAATGAAAACCTGAGACTCAAAGAGGTCAAATAACTTTGATTAATCATCTCTGTACCTGTTTGTGGGCCTGGGATGCCGGCCTGTACCTGTTTGCCTTGGCTCTTCCCACTGTGTGATCCTTTGAGACAGTGGAAAGGATGTTGACAAGTTGACAAGTGTGTAAGTGGAAAGATGAGGAGTTGAAGTTTTGAATGATGAAGTATAAACATAATAGTCCTTTCTGAGCAACCATCTTCTACTTCTAGAGTTCCTGGAACTATATTTTCTGGATTCTATTCATAACATAGCATTTGACATAATAAACTTTGACTATGTCAAAGTACTTTGACATTTCTTTATTCTACTGTCAAGACACTGGTTTTTATAGCATTAATTTATGTTCTATCTAAATGTTTTAAGTCATATAAATGACTGTATCATGTGTTGGTTAGTGGATAATGAGAGTCCTGCCTCTGAATTATGCAAGGGCCAAGGATGCTTGAATTCAAACACAGGGTTGCTACTTCTTTTACTGTAAACTTAATTCTGCAAACCAGATGTGCAAAACAAACAGGGAAGGGATCACTTAAACCATAGTGTTGTGATTGCATTTTGTTTCCCAAAATGTTGATGGGTGCCTGTGGATACCTGCCATGCTCTGAAGGGTGATGCTTTGGGGTGGGGTGGGATTCTGTCAGACCCACCAGGGTCTTGGCAATGCCATCAGACACTAACCAGCTACACATGCCTGCCTATGGGTCTGTGTTCTTTGGAGTTTATGAAACAGGGGAGGTCAATGCAGGATTCTAGGGAATCAGATTCTAAGAGTGCTTCTCGAAAATGTCATTAAGTATGTTTGGAGTCAAAGGCAAAGATTGTCTACAGCGGAAAGTCTAAGGGTCATTTCAGTTCCATCTGAGCTGGACTCTTCCTGGAGGAGGGGACATGGGGACATGTATGTGCCTTCAGAACTCGGACAGCATACCCTCTCACTGTGGACTCCCTCCCCATTTGTGAAGTAAAACAGGCTGGAGAGGGAGCTGAGAAGGTGCTAAAACCTTTGCCAAAGGGGAAGCAGGACCAACCCTAGGAGTGTGATGAATTTGATGGTGAGAAGGGAGTTTTTAAGTGGCAGATTCTCTGTTCAGCAGGGTCCTTCATGGTTTCAGTGGCTGCCTCATCTACCAGGTATCCAGAATGAGACACATGGAACAGATCAGAGCCAGCTGGATTCACAGTGATGTTCAGCCAAGCCTTGCCTAGGACACCCTACCTAGCTGACCACTGATGGGTGAAAAGAAATGCTTATTATTGAACATAACTGAGAGTCTGTGGTTGTTCATAATAGTTGACTAATACAGCAGGCATTATTAATCCTATATTTTTTGCCCTGGGTCCCTGAGAAGTTAATTAATTTACCTAAAAGGATTAGCTGTGCTCAGTCCAGCTACCCACACCATTCACTGGTACTCCAAGAGATGGGTTAAGACAAGTGTGACCAAGCTCCTACACTGCCTGATGGGCATGGGTTAGAGAATTGGAGGAGGCTAGTTTCTAAGGATCTAAGTGGGAAGGCTCCTCTCTATATTTATTCCTCAGGAAGTTCTTAGAGATTGCCAAGAATTTTGATCTTGGGGTGCGTGTGGGTTGGGAGTGGGGGTTGCTGTGCCTAGTTTTACTGTTTACTGAGTAATTTCCACGGCAGAGATGAACAACTAAGGAGGGAAGTCCCATCTACAGAGCTCAAGCATGAAAGAAAGCATTGTGGATTTGGCTGCCTTAATGTGGTTAGCTAAAGGGCTCAAAAGACCCTGGAAAGATGCTGGTCTCACAGAGATGAACTCTGCCTGTGTATGTGTGTGAGAGGATGGGGATTGGGATTCTGTACCCTAAAGGTCTACCATTTGATACTCTTCACAATGAGAACAAACGGAAGACTTGACATTCATCTAAAACTTAGTTTTTGGTATTTACCCATGTTAAAACTCTCTCTTCTATATCCTGTGCTTGTGTTTTCAACAAATCAGATAATGTGAATAAATGTGCTAGAGAAAAAACTGGACTCAGATCCAAATCAGAGACCCAGTCCTGGTCCTCCAGCATTTGCTAGCTACCTGATTCTGATTGAAAGCTTTACCTTGCTAAGGCTCAGTTTCCACATGAACTGCTGCCCTAACTGCTGCTGCTGCTGCTAAGTTGCTTCAGTCGTGTCCGACTCTGTGCGACCCCATAGACAGCAGCCCGCCAGGCTCAGCCATTCCTGGGATTCTCCAGGCAAGAACACTGGAGTGGGTTGCCATTTCCTTCTCCAATGCATGAAAGTGAAAGGTGAAAGTGAAGTCGCTCAGTCGTGTCTGACTCTTAGCAACCCCATGGACTGCAGCCTACCAGGCTCCTCTGTCCATGGGATTTTCCAAGCAAGAGTACTGGAGTGGGGTGCCATTGCCTTCTCCAGCCTGCCCTAACTACCTCACTCCAAAGAGCCAAATGAGACCATCGAGGGAGAAACATACACTTTCATCAAACAGATGATAAAAGAACAAATCCACATAGTTCTGGAATAGAGGTTATCCATGCATATCAATAACCTGGAAATATGATTTTCAATTTTCTTACTTTTGCATTTGTGAAAAAAAAAAAGGCATGTGAACCTTGTTTGTCATGATCTGGCTGCTGTCTGTCTAAGTCAATACCAGTATGGTCACTGTCCCCTGAAACCAGGCAAGACCTGTAGAGAGAGACATCAGCAGTTCAATTGCCCCTCTCATTTTTTGAATAAAATCATAAATTGGTTTTGAATTTGTCAAATGATTTTTCTGAACCTATTGACTGTTTTTTTTTCTCATTTAATTTCTTGATGTAATTTGTTGTTGTTCAGTCGCTCAGTCATGTCGACTCTTTGCAGCTCCACGGACTGCAGCATACCAGGCTCCCCTGTCCTTCATTATCTCCTGGACTTTGTTCAAATTCATGTCCATTGGGTTGGTGATGCTCTCTAACCATCTCATCCTCTGCCTCCCACATCTCCTTTTGCTTTCAGTCTTTACCAGCATCAGAGTCTTTTCCAATGTGCAGGCCCTTCACATCAGGTGGCCAAAGTATTGGAGCTTTAGTTTCAGCATCAGTCCTTCCAATGAATATTCTGGGTTGATTTCCTTTAGGATAGACTGGTTTGATCTCCTTGCTGTCCAAGGAGCTCTCAAGAGTATTCTTCAGCACCACAATTAGATAGTATCAATTCGTTGGAACTCAGCCTTCTTTATGGTTCAGCTCTCACATCCATACATGACCACCCTCAGTCATGTCTGACACTTTGTGACCCCTTGGTCTGTAGCCTGCCAGGCTCCTCTGTCCACAGGATTTCCCAGACAAGAATACTTGAGTAGGTTGCCATTGCCTTCTCCAAGGGATCTTTCCAATCCAGGGACTGAACCTGGGTCTCCTGCATTGCAGGCAGATTCTTTACCAACTGAGCCATCAAGGGAAGCCAGAAAAATCATACCTTTGACTCTGTGGGCATTTGTTGGCAAAGTGACATCTCTGCTTTTTGACACGTGGTTTAGTTTTGTCATAGTTTTCCTTCCAAGAAGCGAGCGTCTTTTAACTCCATGGCTGCAGTCACTGTCCATAGTGATTTTGGAGCCCAAGAAAATAAAATCTGTCACTGCTTCCACTTCTTCCCCTTCTACTTGCCGTGAAGTGATGGAACCAGATGTCATGATCTTAGTTTTTGTAATCTTGAGTTTCAGGGCTCGAGAGGCTCTCCTCTTTCACCCTCAAGAGGCTTTTTAGTTCCTTTCCACTTTCTGCCATTAAAATGGTATTATCTGCATGAGATGAATGATATCTATAAATATTTGAATGTTAAATCACACTTGAATCCCTAAGATAAACCCAATTTAATCATGATATATTGTATTTCTTATACATTGCTAAAATTTGATTTGTCAATATTTAGTCTAGAATTTTTGAACATTCAGGAATGAGATTGATCTGTAATTTTTCCTTTCTATACTATCCTTGCCAAATTTGGGTTTTTAAGTTTATACCAAGTTCTCAGAATAAGTGAAGAAGTATTGCCTCCTTCTCTATATTCTGGAAACATTAGTATAAAATTGAAACAATTTGTTCATTAAAGCTTCATAAAAAAAAAAAATAATAATAATTCTCCTTCCCGTCCCTCAGCACCAGAGACACCACAGCCCCATCAAAATTGCTGCTCTCAACATTCATTTGCCAGACCTTCAAAGCCCCATGACAAGGTCCTGTTGGGGTCTGACATTAACTCAGCTTCCTCTCCAGCCTCTGGTTGAAGGTGGCATTTAAAGTCCATATAGGACTTCCCTGGTAGTCTGGTGGTTAAGAATCCACCTGCCAAGAGACACAAGTTTGATCCCTGGTCTGGGAAGATTCCACATGCAACTAAATTCATGAGGCACAAATACTGAAGCCCACATGCCCTAGAGCCTGTGCTCTGTAACAAAAGAAGCCACCGCAACGAGAAGCCCGTGTACCGCCACTAGAGGGTGGCCCTCATGACTGCAAAAAGCCTGCGTGAAGCAACGAGGACCCAACACAGCACCCCCCCCAAATTGTAT
The DNA here is from genome assembly GCF_003369695.1 of Bos indicus x Bos taurus. Taxonomy (NCBI): domain Eukaryota; kingdom Metazoa; phylum Chordata; class Mammalia; order Artiodactyla; family Bovidae; genus Bos; species Bos indicus x Bos taurus. Next base: position 67,002,904 of record NC_040086.1, on the reverse strand, counting down.
ATTAACTACCTTCTCATCCATATTCTTTTAGAACTTAATAACACAAAGAGTCGGACACGACTGAGCGACTGAACTGAACTGAACTGAACACAAAAATAGAGTAAAATTTTGTTTTAGCACTAGGAAAGATGGACGGTTGCCATTGAAAGGCCAGAAGCTGACAAGTTTTTGCTACCTACACCAAGGCCAAGGACCAGGATGACGGAAGTGACAAGCAACCCATGATTCAAGCAAGGGAAATAAAATGTTCTGGGAGAGCACATTAATGGGACAAAGGGCAAAGGCCCCTAAGGCTGGGAGTGAAGGGTGGTGATGACACTTCAGTCAGTTCAGTTCAGTCGCTCAGTAGTGTCCGACTCTTTGTGACCCCATGAATCACAGCAGGCCAGGCCTCCCTGTCCATGACCAACTCCCAGAGTTCACCCAAACTCATGTCCATCCAGTCGGTGATGCCATCCAGGTATCTCATCCTCTGTCATCCCCTTCTCCTCCTGCCCCCAATCCCTCCCAGCATCAGAGTCTTTTCCAACGAGTCAACTCTTTGCATGAGGTGACCAAAGTACTGGAGTTTCAGCTTTAGCATCATTCCTTCCAAAGAAATCCCAGGGCTGATCTCCTTCAGAATGGACTTGGTTGGATCTCTTTGCAGTCCAAGGGACTCTCAAGAGTCTTCTCCAACACCACAGTTCAAAAGCATCAATTCTTCGGCGCTTAGCCTTCTTCACAGCCCAACTCTCACATCCATACATGACTACTGGAAAAACCATAGCCTTGACTAGATGGACCTTTGATAGCAAAGTAATGTCTCCGCTTTTCAATATGCTATCTAGGTTGGCCATAACTTTCCTTCCAAGGAGTAAGTGTCTTTTAATTTCATGGCTGAAGTCACCATCTGCAGTGAATTTGGAGCACCAAAAAAATAAAGTCTGACACTGTTTCCCCATCTATATCCCATGAAGTGATGGGACCAGATGCCATGATCTTTGTTTTCTGAATGTTGAGCTTTAAGCCAACTTTTGCACTCTCCTCTTTCACTTTCAAGAGGCTTTTGAGTTCCTCTTCACTTTCTGCCATAAGGGTGGTATCATGTGCATATCTGAAGTTATTGATATTTCTCCCAGCTATCTTGATTCCACCTTGTGCTTCTTCCAGCCCAGCGTTTCTCATGATGTATCTACATATAAGTTAAATAAGCAGGGTGACAATATACAGCCTTGACATACTCCTTTTCCTATTTGGAACCAGTCTGTTGTTCCATGTCCACTTCTAACTGTTGCTTCCTGACCTGCATACAAATTTCTCAAGAGGCAGGTCAGGTGGTCTGGTATTCCCATCTCTTTCAGAATTTCCAACAGTTTATTGTGATCCACACAGTCAAAGGCTTTGGCATAGTCAATAAAGCAGAAATAGATGTTTCTCTGGAACGCTCTTGCTTTTTCAATGATCCAGTGGATGTTGGCAATTTGATCTCTGGTTCCTCTGCCTTTTCTAAAACCAGCTTGAACATCTGGAAGTTCACAGTTCACATATTGCTGAAGCCTGGCTTGGAGAATTTTGAGCATTACTTTACTAGCGTGTGAGATGAGTGCAATTGTGTGGTAGTTTGAGTGAAAAAGTTGGCTTAAAGCTCAACATTCAGAAAATGAAGATCATGGCATCTGGTCCCATCACTTTATGGGATATAGATGGGGAAACAGTGGAAACAGTGTCAGACTTTATTTTTTTGGGCTCCAAAATCACTGCAGATGGTGACTGCAGCCATGAAATTAAAAGACACTTACTCCTTGGAAGGAAAGTTATGACCAACCTAGATAGCATATTCAAAAACAGAGACATTACTTTGCCAACAAAGGTCTGTCTAGTCAAGGCTATGGTTTTTCCTGTGGTCATGTATGGATGTGAGAGTTGGACTGTGAAGAAGGCTGAGCACCGAAGAATTGATGCTTTTGAACTGTGGTGTTGGAGAAGACTCTTGAGAGTCCCTTGGACTGCAAGGAGATCCAACCAGTCCATTCTAAAGGAGATCAGCCCTGGGATTTCTTTGGAGGGAATGATGCTGAAGCTGAAATTCCAGTACTTTGGTCACCTCATGCGAAGAGTTGACTCGTTGGAAAAGACTCTGATGCTGGGAGGGATTGGGGGCAGGAGGAGAAGGGGATGACAGAGCATGAGATGGCTGGATAGCATCACTGACTGGATGGACATGAGTCTGAGTGAACTCCGGGAGTTGCTGATGAACAGGGAGGCCTGGCATGCTGCGATTCATGGGGTCGCAAAGAGTCGGACACAACTGAGCGACTGATCTGATCTGATCTGATTGAGCATTCTTTGGCATTGCCTTTCTTTGGGATTGGAATGAAAACTGACCTTTTCCAGTCCTGTGGCCAATGCTGAGTTTTCTAGAGTGCCAGGCTGCGACGGCGCAGGAAAGGCAGAGAGGAGCTATTCCACGTTCAAGGTCAGGAGGGGCTGCAGTGAGGAGATACCCCTCATCCAAGATAAGGACCAGCGGCTGCGCTTTGCTGGAGCAGCCGTGAAGAGATACCCCACGTCCAACATAAAAGAAACCCAAGTAAGACGGTAGGTGTTGCAAGAGGACATCAGAGGGCAGACACACTGAAACCATAATCACAGAAAACTAGTCAATCTAATCACACTAGGACCGCAGCCTTGCCTAACTCAATGAAACTAAGCCATGCCGTGGGGCCACCCAAGACGGGTGGGTCATGGTGGAGAGGGCTGACAGAATGTGGTCCACTGGAGAAGGGAATGGCAAACCACTTCAGTATTCTTGCCTTGAGAACACCGTGAACCATATGATGACACTTAGATGCAGTCAAATTTCCAATGTACAAATAACTCAACTCCAGAGCAGCTGACTGCACCCAAATGCCAGCTTCCATTGCACTCAGATGGCCTGGGAAAGATTTTGCAATAGCAGATTTGAAGTGGAACATCCATTTCAGGCAAAGGAGGCAGTGCCCATACTAACTTCAGCTATACCACTGGGAAAGAAAACATTTGACACAGTGGACATGCCCAGTGTAACAGGGAAGAGAAAACTGACTCCACATTGGATCTCTTTGTTACTTTAACCTTCTGTTTTTCTTGCTTTTGTTATTATAATAGCTGTCTATAGCTGTAAGCATACATAAAAGCAAGTCACAGGGAACCCTGCCCCCCTGCCTGACTGTTAAACTAAAGTGCCTTTGATCAGCTCGCAGGGAGACAATCTGACCCTGCCCACCTGTGAATGACTGCAGAGGAGAAGAAATTAACACATCCCCTCCCCTAATGCTGGCCGAGTAAGGAGATATTTTGCAAGATAAATGGCCTTTTTACTTTACTTCTTCACCTCCTCCTCTTCTCTGTTCTATAAAAGAAACTGACCCCAATAAGATGGCTGTTTTCAGACAATAGTCTGTCATCCTCTAGTTCTGCTGGCTTTACATATAAAGTATTCCTTGCCTCAAAACCACATCTTTCGATTTATTGGCCTGTTTACAGTGAGTATACTGAGCTTGGACTCAGTAACACTAGAACTGAGGCCACCTCCAGTCAGAGATGCAAATACTGCCCTGTTCAGAATGGCAGAGAGTGGAGTGGAGGGCAGTTCTCACGGACAGAACCTGACGGCCAGTGGCTTCAGGATTTTCCAGATTAAAGGCCTTACAGAGTATGATGGGCTTCCACCCTTGTTCCAACCAAGTAAAGAGCTACAAGAAAATGGGCGTCAGTTGCTTCAGCGGTCCCCTAACTGGAGAATCCTACTAAGTAGAAGACCCAGCTAACTTCAGGCAATAAAACATAAAAAGAAAACCTTGTGTCCAGTTGGGACATCCCAAATATGCCACCGTTGTTTTGGAGCTCTCTCCAAACTATTAACAGGTAGCATATAACAAGCAGTAAAAGATTTGAAGAAAATTGTAGGAGAATTTTAGTTGTCAAAATTAATTGTGTGTATCAGACACACACTGAAGTCATTTGGAGGGTTGCTCAGCTGAGATTGCAATAGGCTCCGTGATCTTGTCCTACATCCCATGTGATTTTTAATCTAAATTAAGTTTAGATAACACTTATCTTTATCTAAACTCAGTTTTCTGGATTTAGATACTAACTTATTTTACATGGAGAGATTTACTTTGTACATTTTTGGGTGGTTCCAAAATTTCCAGGAATGAATGTAAATTGAGGGAAGATGTTGTTTAGAACTGTATCAGAAATTGTTTGCCTTTGAAAAAAAACCTCTTCAACAATGAACACAGCTCATGGTATTTAAACCACTGAAAGCAGATACTGACATGACTGCATGTCATTGTGATTCTATGTTAAGATGCAAACATATGATATTGAAGTTTTTCATATTCTATTTTCATGTATTTAATCTTAAAAATTGATGGATATGGTATCCTCTCTCCTCTCTCTAACTTCAGTTCAGTTCAGTTGCTCAGTCGTGTTCAACTCTTTGCGACCCCATGAATCCCAGCACTCCAGGCTTCCCTGTCCATCACCAACTCCCAGAGTTTACTCAAACTAATGTCCATTGAGTCGGGGATGCCATCCAGTCATCTCATCCTCTGTCATCCCCTTCTCCTCCTGCCCCCAATCCCTCCCAGCATCAGGGTCTTTTCCAAAGAGTTAACTCTTCACATGAGGTAGCCAAAGTATTGGAGTTTCAGCTTCAGCATCAGTCCTTCCAATGAACACCCAGGACTGATCTCTGTTAGAATGGACTGGTTGAACCTTCTTGCAGTCCAAGGGACTCTCAGGAGTCTTCTCCAACACCACAGTTCAAAAGCATCAATTCTTCAGTGCTCAGCTTTCTTCACAGTCCAACTATCACATCCATACATGACCACTGGAAAAACCATAGCCTTGACTAGATGGACCTTTGCTGGCAAAGTAACATCTCTGCTCCCCAATATGCTATCCAGGTTGGTCATAACTTTCCTTCCAAGGAGTAAGGGTCTCTTAATTTCATGGCTGCAGTCACCATCTGCAGTGAATTTGGAGCCCAAAAAATAAAGTCTGACACTGTTTCCACTGTTTCCCCCTCTATTTCCCATGAAGTGATGGGACCAGATGCCATGATCTTTGTTTTCTGAATGTTGAGCTTTAAGCCAACCTTTTCACTCTCCTCTATCACTCTCATCAAGAGGCTTTTTAGTTCCTCTTCACTTTCTGCCATAAGGGTGGTGTCATCTGCATATCTGAGGTTATTGATATTTCTCCAGGCAATCTTGATTCCAGCTTGTGCTTCTTCCAGCCAGCATTTCTCATGATGTATCTGCATATAAGTTAAACAAGCAGGGTGACAATATACAGCCTTGATGTACTTCTTTTCCTATTTGAAACCAGTCTGTTGTTCCATGTCCAGTTCTAACTGTTGCTTCCTGACCCGCATATAGGTTTCTCAAGAGGCAGGTCAGGTGGTCTGGTATTCCCACCTCTTTCAGAATTTTCCACAGTTTTCTGTGATCCACACAGGCAAAGGCTTTGGCATAGTCAATAAAGCAGAAATAGATGTTTTTCTGGAACTCTCTTGCTTTTTCCATGATCCAGCAGATGTTGGCAATTTGATCTCTGGTTCCTCTGCCTTTTCTAAAACCAGCTTGGACATCTGGAAGTTCATGGTTCACATACTGCTGAAGCCTGGGTTGGAGAATTTTGAGCATTTCTTTACTAGCATGTGAGATGAGTGCAATTGTGTGGTAGTTTGAGCATTCTTTGGCATTGCCTTTCTTTTGGATTGGAATGAAAAAAAGATGTCCTTTTCTTTATAGGAGACTGGAATAAAAAAGTAGGAAGTCAAGAAACACCTGGAGTAACAGGCAAATTTGGCCTTGGAGTACGGAATGAAGCAGGGCAAAGACTAATAATAGAGTTTTGCCAAGAAAATGCACTGGTCATAGCAAACACACTCTTCCAACAACACAAGAGAAGACTCTACACATGGACATCACCAGATGGTCAACACCAAAATCAGATTGATTATGTTCTTTGCAGCCGAAGGTGGAGAAGCTCTATACAGTCAGCAAAAACAAGACCGGGAGCTGACTGTGGCTCAGATCATGAACTCCTTATTGCCAAATTCAGACTTAAATTGAAGAAAGTAGGGAAAACCACTAGACCATTCAGGTATGACCTAAACCAAATCCCTTATGATTATACAGTGGAAGTGAGAAATGGATTTAAGGGACTAGATCTGATAGACAGAGTGCCTGATGAACTATGGACAGAGGTTCGTGACATTGTACAGGAGACAGGGATCAAGACCATCCCCATGGAGTCATTTCAGTCGGTTCAGTTGCTCAGTCATGTCCTACTCTTTCGACCTCATGAATTGCAGCATGCCAGGCCTCCTTGTCCATCACCATCTCCTGGAGTTCACTCAAACTCAGGTCCATTGAGTCAATGATGCCATCCAACCATCTCTTCCTCTGTCATCCCCTTCTCCTCCTGCCCCCAATCCCTCCCAGCATCAGGGTCTTTTCCAATGAGTCAACTCTTTGCATGAAGTGGCCAAAATATTGGAGTTTCAGCTTTAGCATCAGTCCTCCCAAAGAACACCCAGGACTGATCTCCTTTAGGATGGACTGGTTGGATCTCCTTGCAGTCCAAGGGACTCTCAAGAGTCTTCTCCAACACCACAGTTCAAAAGCATCAATTCTTTGACGCTCAGCTTTCTTCACAGTCCAACTCTCACATCCATACATGACCACAGGAAAAACCATAGCCTTGCCTAGACGGACCTTTGTTGGCAAAGTAATGTCTCTGCTTTTCAATATACTATCTAGGTTGGTCATAACTTTCCTTCCAAGGAGTAAGCGTCTTTTAATTTCATGGCTGCAATCACCATCTGCAGTGATTTTGGAGCCCCAAAAAATCCCCATGGAAAAGAAATGCAAAAAAGCAAAATGCTGTCTGAGGAGGCCTTACAAATAGCTGTGAAAAGAAGAGAAGCGAAAAGCAAAGGAGAAAAGGAAAGATATAAGTATCTGAATGCAGAGTTCCAAAGAATAGCAAGGAGAGATAAGAAAGTCTTCCTCAGAGATCAGTGCAAAGAAATAGAGGAAAACAACAGAATGGGAAAGACTAGAGATCTCTTCAAGAAAATTAGAGATATCAAGGGAACATTTCATGCAAAGATGGGCTCGATAAAGAACAGAAACGGTAGGGACCTAACAGAAGCAGAAGATATTAAGAAGAGATGGCAAGAATACACAGAAGAACTGTACAAAAAAGATCTTCACGACCCAGATAATCATGATGGTGGGATCACTCACATAGAGCCAGACATCCTGGAATGTGAAGTCAAGTGGGCCTTAGAAAGCATCCCTACGAACAAAGCTAGTGGAGGTGATGAAATTCCAGTTGACCTATTTCAAATCCTGAAAGATGATGCTGTGAAAGTGCTGCACTCAATATGCCAGCAAATTTGGAAAACTCAGCAGTGGACACAAAACTGGAAAAGGTCAGTTTTCATTCCAATCCCAAAGAAAGACAATGCCAAAGAATGCTCTCTAACTTAGCTAGTTTCTTTTGGCAATTCCAACAGGGATTTTTAGTTTCATATAGTTTGGATATATGTAATTCAGTATATAAATTTATGACTATTAAGTCTTCCATGTGGATTACATGTTCCATCATCACAAAAGTCTTCCTATTAATTTATTTACTGATTTTGCCATAAGTTTTACTTGGCAGTAATAATATCACCACTTGACTTTATTATTTATTTTAAATGTAAAGCCAAACATCTTTGACTATTTTGTCCTGACATATCAGTATTTCTTTTTATTGTTTTAGCTGGTCTAATCTGGATTTTTAAACAAACTCTTTGGTTTTTATCTCTTAATAAAATAGTATGATATGGTCATTTAATGGAGAAGGAAATGGCAACCCACTCCAGTATTCTTGCCTAGAGAATCCTGTGGATGGAGGAGCCTGGTGGGCTGCTGTCCATGGGGTCACACAGAGTCGGACACGACTGAAGTGACCTGGCATGGCACGGTCATTTAAACAAAACTTTTGACTTGAAATAATTTTAGATTTATAGAGGAGTTGTGAAGATAGTACAGAAAATCCCCATATACCCTTCACCTAGTTTCTTCTAGTAAGAATGCATATCTTACATGATCATGGCACAATAATCAAAACTGGGAAATATATATTAAGGCAGTGTTAAACAATAATAAGAAACTAATATTGTCATGGCTTTATTAAATAACATACAGATTTTATTTGCACTTTACCAGTGTTTATCTTTAATGTCTCTTTTTTTAACTCCAGGACACCACATGGCATCTAGTCATCTCTGTCCAAGCCCCAACCCCTGGTACCTGTGAATGTGACCTAATTTGGAAATAGGGTCTTCACAGATTTAAATTAAGAATCTTGGGATAAGATCATGTTGGATTTAGAGTGGATCCTAAATTCAATGATTGGTGTCTTGGTAAGTGAAAGGAGAGAAAGTTTTGAGATATGTAAGGAAGGAAGATGGGGCATATAAAGATGGGGCAGAGACTGGAGTTAGGCTTCTCAAAGCTGAGAAACACCACAAGTCACCAGAAGCTGGAAGAAGAAAAGCAAGATTCTTCCCACAGCCTTTGCTGACATGTTAATTTCAGACTTTTGGCCTCAAAATTATAAGAAAATAAATATCTGCTATTTTATGGGCTTCCCCAGTGGCTCAGCAGTAAGGAATTCACCTGTAAGGTAGAAGCTGTGGAAGACACAGGTTCAATTCCTGGGTCGGGAAGATCCCCTGGGGGAGGACATAGCAATCCACTCCAGTATTCTTGCCTGGAGAAGCCCATGAACAGAGGAGCCTGGTGGGCTACAGTCTATAGGGTTGCAAAGAGTCGGACAGGACTGAAGCGACTTAGCATACTGCACATTTTAAGGCAGTAGGTGTGTGGCAATTTGTTTTAGTGGCCCTGAGAAATGAATACAAGAACCTTGACACTTTTGAAGAGTACTATTAAATACTTTATAGTTCCCAGGTGGCCCTAGTGGTGAAGACCCTGTTTGACAATTCAGGAGACATAAGAGACATCGGTTTGATCCCTGGGTCAGAAAGATCTCCTGGAGAAGGGCATAGCAATACATTCCAGTATTCTTGCCTGGAGAATCCCATGGACAGAGGAGCATGGTGGGCTACAGTCCATGGTGTCACAAAGAGCCAGACATGACGGAAGTGACTTAGCACAAGCACATTAAATATTTTATAAAATGCTCTTTGTTTTGGGTTTATCTGATATCTTGTCATGATTACACTGGGGTTATAGATTTTGGGGAAGGATATCAGATAAATATATACATCATATCAGAGGGCATATGATATCTACATGACTTAGTACTAGTGCTGTTCACCCTGATAACAAAGTGGTCTCTATCAGTTTTCGCCATTGTAAAGTTACTATTTTTTCTCTCCACATTTGATTTATTAGAAGCAAGTCATTGAATCAATACATACTCATGGGCTAAGAATTAAGTTCCACCTCTGTAACTTTATGTTCTGCCTTGAATCTTGGAACTGACACACATTTTTTAAAAATAGCCTTATGAAATTTTAGGTAATTTAAATAAATAATAGTACTGTCAATAAACTGGAAAATTCTGAAAGAGATTGGAATACCAGACCATCTGACCTGTCTCTTAAGAAACCTGTATGCAGGTCAGGAAGCAACAGTTAGAACTGAACATGGAACAACAGACTGGTTTCAAATGTGAAAAGGAGTACATCAAGGCTGTATATTGTCACCCTGCTTGTTTAACTTTTATGCAGAGTACATCATGACAAATGCTGGGCTGGAAGAAGCACAGACTGGAATCAAGATTGCCAGGAGAAATATCAGTAACCTCAGATATGCAGATGACACCACCCTTATGGCAGAAAGTGAAGAGGAACTAAAAAGCCTCTTGATGAAAGTGAAAGTGGAGAGTGCAAAAGTTGGCTTAAAGCTCAACATTCAGAAAACTAAAATCATGGCCTCTGGTCCCATCACTTCATGACAAATAGAGGGGGAAACAGTGGAAACAGTGGCTGACTTTATTTTTTGGGGCTCCAAAATCACTGCAGATGGTGATTGCAGCCATGAAATTAAAAGACGCTTACTCCTTGGAAGAAAAGTTATGACCAACCTGGACAGCATATGAAAAAGCAGAGACATTACTTTGCCAGAAATGTCTGTCTAGTCAACGCTATGGTTTTTCCAGTAGTCGTGTATGGATGTGAGAGTTGGACTATGAAGAAAGCTGAGCGCAGAAGAATTGATGCTTTTGAACTGTGGTGTTGGAGAAGACTCTTGAGAGTCCCTTGGACTGCAAGGAGATCCAACCAGTTCATCCTAAGGAAGATCAGTCCTGGGTGTTCATTGGTAGAACTGATGTTGAAGCTGAAAGTCCAATACTTTGGCCACCTGATGTGAAGAGCTGACTCATTTGAAAAGACCCTGGAGCTGGGAAAGATTGAGGGCAGGAGGAGAAGGGGATGACAGAGGATGAGACAATTGGATGGCATCACTGACTCAATGGACATGGGTTTGGGTGGATTCCGGGAGTTGTTGATGGACATGAAGGCCTGGCGTGCTGTGGTTCATGGGGTCGCAAAGAGTTGGAAATGACTAAGCAACCAAACTGGACTGAACTGAATGTCAGTGTTGTTGCTGTTCAGTCACTAAGTCACGTCTGACTCGTTGTAACCCCGTGAACCTCAGCTTGCCAGGCTCCTCTGTCTTTCGCTATCTCCCTGAGTTTGTTCAAAGTCCTATCCATTGAGTCAATGAAGCCATCCAACTATCTCATCCTCTGTTGCCCCTTCTCCTCCTGCCCTCAGTCTTCCCAGCATCACGGTCTTTTCCAATGAGTTGACTGTTTACATCAGATGGCCAATGATTTGGAGCTTCAGATTCAGCATCAGTCTTTCCCAATGTAATGTGAATAGTACATGTTGAAAATGAAGGAATAAAGTTGAGTCAGTTATACACAGGAAGAAATTAAGAAATTAGTAAACGTTTGTATTATTTAACAATGGAAAGAATGATAAAGATAAATTAAGTCATCAACTCAATAAACTAGAAACAAATAACAAACTTAAGAAGAATAAGAATGAATAAACATATTAAAGAAAGTGACATATTATAAAAGAGAATTGATAAGCAAATTCTAGAGCTTTTTCTTTGGTTTGGCACAGGGTCCACTGCTATGATGACAGTTACAAAAGTCACCTTGATGAACCTTTACAGCTTTGGCAGGAATCTGAACCAGGAGCCCTTTGCAAAGCAGGAGGGTCAGCCTAAGCCTCATGTCGGACACTTACAAGTTTTATGAGGGGAGACTCTTCCTAGTATCTAAGTTAGGGTTAGGACCAGACCTCCTATTTGGGCACTAAGAGCTTTAACTCAGTAAGTTCTGGTAGACACTGAGGATTCTTCCAGGTCCATTGAAGCGTGTCTGGTTTCTGATTCCATGCGGAAACAAGAATAACCAGAACAGTTCTTTAGACATGAGTACATTCCCAGGACTGTGGAGATGCAGAAGGGGAAAAGCCCTGTGGAGACACAGTGGACTTTTGCTAATCTTGACAGACGGGTTTTGAGTGTCTTCCTTTCAGATATGACCAGAGAGACAGTATTTGCACTGTAACTATAAAGCAGAACACATCAATTAGATCAGAATTCACTAGAAGCTGTAGCCCATTTCTGATTAAGTTCAATGTTTTATTTTGTATTGTAAAACAGACCTCTTAATTTTCTTATCTGACTAAGCTTTTATCTTCCTACCTCAATAAAATAATACTTTCTCAATATAAACAATTAAAAGGTCTTTTCTTTCTCTTTTTAAAGTTAAGGCAATCCAAGAAGTAGTTAGATAAATTAGAAATAAATCTTCCAATCTATCTTTGACAAGCTGATTGTTGGCATGCTGTTTAATGGTAAAAAATGAAGGTACAAGTTGTGTGTAACTGCTACGACTTTATATTTTATACTGCTATTAATGTTCTAGCCAATGCAATTAGGCAAAGAAAGATAAAGAAAGAAAGCAGGAAGGAAAGAAAAAAGAAAGAAAGAAAGATAAAGAAAATAGATATTAAAGGAAGCAACATAATCAAATTTGTAGGCATTATTATCTCCACAAACTGCCTTTGCTTTGGAAACGAGCTATGAGGTCAGGAGTCTCCAGGCTACCCAACCTCTGACCAGCTGGCTAAATATTCAGGGGTTCTCACTACAGTTTCAGATTGAATAATTAACTAAAATAACTCAGAACTCAGTTTTACTATACCAAAGGGATACAAATCAGGACCAGCCAAAGACAGATGCATAGGGCAAAGTCTGGGAGGGTCTCAGTCATGAAGCTTTCTTTGTCCTCTCTCTGTAGGGTCAGGGTCCTCACTCTCCTGACACACTGATGGGGAGTGTTATAACCAGAGAAGCTTGCCCAAGCTTTGGTGTCCCAGTCCTTACTGGGGCTTACCTTATTAGGTAAGCACTACTGATTGAATCATTAGTCATGTGATTCGATCTTCAGCCTTCTTTCTTCCCCTGAGGTCAGGTTGATATCATTAGGCTCAAAGTCCCAACCTCTAATCAGTTCAGTTCAATTCAGTCACTCAGTCATGTCCGACTCTTTGCGACCCCATAGACCGCAGCTCGCTAGGCCTCCCTGTCCATCACCAACTCCCAGAGTTTACTCAAACTCATGTCCATTGAGTTGGTGATGCCATCCAACCATCTCATCCTCTGTCGTCCTCTTATCCTCCAGCCTTCTATCTTTCCCAGCATCAGGGTCTTTTCGAATGAGTCAGTTCTCTGCAACACTGGCCAAAATATTGGAGTTTCAGCTTCAGCTTCAGTCCTTTCAAAGAATATTTAGGATTGATATCCCTTAGGATGGACTGGTTGGATCTCCTTGCTGTCCAAGGGACTCTCAAGAGTCTTCTGAAACACCACAGTTCAAAAGCATCAATTCTTCGGTGCTCAGTTTTCTTTACAGTCCAATTCTCACAACCTCTCCAGTGGACCACATTTTATCAGAACTCTCCGTTTGGGTGGCCCTACACGACATGAGGAGATACCCCATGTCCAAGGTCAGAGAAACCTCAGTGAGATGATAGGTGCTGGAGCAGTGGCTGCGCAGTGCTGGAGCGGCTGTGAGGAGATACCTTATGCCCAAGGGCAAAGGAGAAGCTCCAGCAAGGTGGTTCAGTTCAGTTCAGTTCAGTCGTTCAGTTGTGTCTGACTCTTTGCGACCCCATGAATCACAGCACGCCAGGCCTCCCTGTCCATCACCAACTCCCGGAGTTTCCAGAGTTCACTCAGACTCACGTCTATCAAGTCAGTGATGCCATTTAGCCATCTCATCCTCTGTCATCCCCTTCTTGTCCTGCCCCCAATCCTTCCCAGCATCAGAGTCTTTTCCAATGAGTCAACTCTTCGCATGAGGTGGCCAAAGTACTGGAGTTTCAGCTTTAGCATCATTCCTTCCAAAGAAATCCCAGGGCTGATCTCCTTCAGAATGGACTGGTTGGATCTCCGTGCAGTCCAAGGGACTCTCAAGAGTCTTCTCCAGCACCACAATTCAAAAGCATCAATTCTTCGGTGCTCAGCCTTCTTCACAGTCCAACTCTCACATCCATACATGACCACTGGAAAAACCATAGCCTTGACTAGACAAACTTTTGTTGGCAAAGTAATGTCTCTGCTTTTGAATATGCTATCTAGGTTGGTCATAACTTTCCTTCCAAGGAGTAAGCGTCTTTTAATTTCATGGCTGCAGTCACCATCTGCAGTGATTTTGGAGCCTAGAAAAATAAAGTCTGACACTGTTTCCACTGTTTCCCCATCTATTTCCCATGAAGTTGTGGGACCAGATGCCATGATCTTCGTTTTCTGAATGTTGAGCTTTAACCCAACTTTTTCACTCTCCAATTTCACTTTCATCAAGAGGCTTTTTAGTTCCTCTTCACTTTCTGCCATAAGGGTGGTGTCATCTGCATATCTGAGGTTATTGATATTTCTCCAGGCAATCTTGATTTCAGCTTGTGCTTCTTCCAGCCCAGCGTTTCAACAGGGTGACAATATACAGCCTTGACATACTCCTTTTCCTATTTGGAACCAGTCTGTTGCTCCATGTGCAGTTTTAACTGTTGCTTCCTGACCCGCATATAAGTTTCTCAAGAGGCAGGTCAGGTGGTCTGGTATTCCCATCTCTTTCAGAATTTCCCACAGTTTATTGTGATCCACACAGTCAAAGGCTTTGACATAGTCAATAAAGCAGAAATAGATGTTTTTCTGGAACTCTCTTGCTTTTTCAATGATCCAGTGGATGTTGGCAATTTGATCTCTGGTTCCTCTGCCTTTTCTAAAACCAGCTTGAACATCTGGAAGTTCAAGGTTCACGTATTGCTGAAGCCTGGCTTGGAGAATTTTGAGCATCACTTTACTAGTGTGTGAGATGCGTGGAATTGTGTGGTCGTTTGAGCATTCTTTGGCATTGCCTTTCTTTGGGATTGGAATGAAAACTGACCTTTTCCAGTCCTGTGGCCACTGCTGAGTTTTCTAGAGTGCCAGGCTGTGACGGCGCAGGACCAGCCAAGAGAGGCTCCCCACACCCGAGGTCAGGGGCATCAGCCCGGAGGAGCTACCCTATGTCCGAGGCCAGGGGCGGCGGCCGGGAGAAGCAACCTTACGTCCAAGGAGCGGTGGCTGCGCGGGTGCAGGAGGGCCTAGAGGAGCTATTCCACATTCCAGGTCCGGAGGGGCAGTGCTGAGGAGATACCCCATGTCCAGGGTAAGAGAAACCCAAGTAAGATGGTAGGTGTTGCAAGAGGGCATCACAGGGCAGACACACTGAAACCATACTCACAGAAAACTAGTCAATCTAATCACATTAGTACCACAGCCTTGTCTAAGTCAATGAAACTAAGCCATGCCATGGGGCCACCCAAGACGGGCAGGTCATGGTGGAGAGGGCTGACAGAATGTGGTCTACTGGAGAAGGGAATGGCAAACCACTTCAGTATTCTTGTCTTGAGAACCCCATGAACAGTATGAAAAGGCAAAATGATAGGATACTGAAAGAGGAACTCCCCAGGTCAGTAGGTGCCCAATATGCTACTGGAGATCAGTGGAGAAATAACTCCAGAAAAAATGAAGGGATGGAGCCAAAGCAAAAACAATACCCAGTTGTGGATGTGACTGGTGATAGGAGCAAGGTCTGATGCTGTAAAAAGCAATATTGCACAGGAACCTGGAATATCAGGTCCATGGATCAAGGCAATTTGGAGTGGTCAAACAGGAGTGAACGTTGACATTCTAGGAATCAGTGAACTAAAATGGACTGGAATGGGTGAATTTAACTCAGATGACCATTTTATCTACTTCTGTGGGCAGGAATCCCTCAGAAGAAAAGGAGTAGCCATCATGGTCAACAAAAGAGTCCAAAATGCAGTACTTGGATGCAATCTCAAAAACGACAGAATGATCTCTGTTCGTTTCCAAGGCAAACCATTCAGTATCACAGTAATCCAAGTCTATGCTCCAATCAGTTACGCTGAAGAAGCTGAAGCTGAATGGTTCTATGAAGACCTACAAGACCTTTTAGAACTAACACCCAAAAAATATGTCCTTTTCATTATAGGGGGCTGGAATGCAAAAGTAGGAAGTCAAGAAACACCTGGATTAACAGGCAAATTTGGCCTTGGAGTACGGAATGAAGCAGGGCAAAGACTAATAGAGTTTTGCCAAGAAAATGCACTGTTCATAGCAAACACCCTCTTCCAACGACACAAGAGAAGACTCTACACATGGACATCACCAGATGGTCAACACCAAAATCAGATTGATTATATTCTTTGCAGCCAAAGATGGAGAAGCTCTATACAGTCAACAAAAACAAGACCGGGAGCTGACTATGGCTCAGATCATGAGCTCCTTATTGCGAAATTCAGACTTAAATTGAAGAAAATAGGGAAAACCACTAGACCATTCAGTTCAGTTCAGTTGCTCAGTTGTGTCCAACTCTTTGCGACCCCATGAACTGCAGCACGCCAGGCCTCCTTGTCCATTACCAACTCCTGGAGTTCACTCACTCATGTCCATCGAGTCAGTGATGCCATTCAGCCATCTCATCCTCTGTCGTCCCCTTCTCCTCCTGCCCCTAATCCCTCCCAGCATCAGAGTCTTTTCCAAGGAGTCAACTCTTCGCATGAGGTGGCCAAAGTACTGGAGTTTCAGCTTTAGCATCATTCCTTCCAGAGATATCCCAGGGCTTATCTCCTTCAGAATGGACTGGTTGGATCTCCTTGCAGTCCAAGGGACTCTCAAGAGTCTTCTCCAACACCACTGTTCAAAAGCATCAATTCTCAGCTTTCTTCACAGTCCAACTCTCACATCCATATATGACCACTGGAAAAACCATAGCCTTGACTAGACGGACCTTTTTTGGCAAAGTAATGTCTCTGCTTTTCAATATGCTATCTAGGTTGGTCATAACTTTCCTTCCAAGGAGTAAGCGTCTTTTAATTTCATGGTTGCAGTCACCATCTGCAGTGATTTTGGAGCCCCAAAAAATAAAGTCAGCCACTGTTTCCACTGTTTCCCCATCTATTTCCCATGAAGTGATGGGACCAGAGGCCATGGTCTTAGTTTTCTGAATGTTGAGCCTTAAGTCAACTTTTTCATTCTCCACTTTCACTTTCATCAAGAGGCTTTTTAGTTCCTCTTCACTTTCTGCCATAAGGGTGGTGTCATCTGCATATCTGACGTTCTTGGTATTTCTCCAGCAATCTTGATTCCAGCTTGTGCTTCTTCCAGCCCAGCGTTTCTCATGATGTACTCTGCATAGAAGTGAAATAAGCAGGGTGACAATATACAGTCTTGACGTACTCCTTTTCCTATTTGGAACCAGTCTGTTGTTCCATGTCCAGTTCTAACGGTTGCTTCCTGACCTGCATATAGGTTTCTCAAGAGGCAGGTCAGGTGATCTGGTTTCCCATCTCTTTCAGAATTTTCCAGAGTTTATTGTGATCCACACAGTCAAAGGCTTTGGCATAGTCAATAAAGCAGAAATAGATGTTTTTCTGGAACTCTCTTGCTTTTTCCATGATCCAGCCAATGTTGGCAATTTGACCTTACCATTGGCTATTCCCTTTGCCATTAATACTTTTCTCCCCAAAATATTGACATTGCTGACTCCTTTATCTCCTTCATTCTTTGTTCACATGTCACCTGCTCTGCATTTTTCCCTTAGCATTTCTCATTTTATATCCCATTCATAACAGTACACAATACTGTCCTATCAAATATCCTATTTATTTCTGTTTGTTTGTTAATCATGTTTGTCATTTATTTTTGCCTCCTCCAACTAAAATATCACCTTTATGAAACAAGGATCTTTGAATTTTTATTTGCTGATGTATTTCAAGCGTGTACAGTAGTGCTATACATGTAGCAGATACTTAAGAAATATTCTTAAATAAATTAAATATTTTTCCCTAGGTATGTCATATCTGTTGCTGCTCTTATTTCTGTTATCAATGTTTTTAAAAAATTAAACTTTCTGTATGTTTGCTGCTGACATATTGAAACACAATTCATACTTAATAGTTATTTTTGTATTCAGAAAAATTTCCAAATGCTCTGACTCCCATAACTTATCTATAGATTTGCATTTTTTTACACAGAAAATCTTGGCATCTCAGCATAATAATAGTTTTTTCTTCTTTTTCTTCTAATTTTTATAGTTCATTTTTTGTTTGTTTTTACTATACAATACCACCTGACCTGCCTCTTGAGAAACCTATACGCAGGTCAGGAAGCAACCGTTAGAACTGGACATGGAACAACAGACTGGTTCCAAATAGGAAAAGGAGTACGTCAAGGCTGTATGTTGTCACCCTGTTTATTTCACTTCTATGCAGAGTACATCATGAGAAACGCTGGGCTGGAAGAAGCACAAGCTGGAATCAAGATTGCCTGGAGAAATATCAAGAACCTCAGATATGCAGATGACACCACCCTTATGGCAGAAAGTGAAGAAGAACTAAAGAGCCTCTTGATGAAAGTGAAAGAGGAGAGTGAAAACGTTGGCTTAAAGTGCAACATTCAGAAAATGAAGACCATGGCCTCTGGTCCCATCACTTCATGGGAAATAGATGGGGAAACAGTGGAAACAGTGTCAGACTTTATTTTTTGGGGGGCTCCAAAATCACTGCAGATGGTGATTGCAACTATGAAATTAAGAGACCCTTACTCCTTGGAAGGAAAGTTATGACCAACCTAGAAGGCATATTAAAAAGCAGAGACATTACTTTGCCAAAAAAGGTCCATCTAGTCAAGGCTATGGTTTTTCCAGTGGTCATGTATGGATGTGAGAGTTGGACTGTGAAGAAAGCTGAGTGCTGAAGAATTGATGCTTTTGAACAATGGTGTTGGAGAAGACTCTTGGGAGTCCCTTGGACTGCAAGGAGATCCAACCAGTTCATCCTAAAGGAGATCAGTCCTGGGTGTTCATTGGAAGGACTGATGCTGAAGCTGAAACTCCAATACTTTGGCCACCTCATGTGAAGAGTTGACTCACTGGAAAAGACTCTGATAGTGGGAGGGTTTGGGGGCAGGAGAAAAAGGGGATGACAGAGACTGAGATGGCTGGATGGCATCCCCAACTCAATGGACATGAGTTTGAGTGAACTCTGGGAGTTGGTGATGGACAGGGAGGCCTGGCTGGCGTGCTGCGATTCATGGGGTTGCAAAGAGTCGGACACGACTGAGTGGCTGAACTGAACTGAACTTTCAGTATAATGTTTCTAGAAGTTGTGATGGCAGGCATCTGTTTATATTTCCTGTTTTAATGGAAATGTTTTCATTGTTCTAATTAATGCTTACAGTTTTCTTTGATGATTTTGGTCTGTTTAATGAATTTTCTTTTAATTCCAAGTTTCCAAAGAACTGCTTGTTTATTGTGAATGAATATTCAGCTCTATTAGGTAATTTTGCTGCTATTGAGATATTTAGTAAGTTTGTTGTCTTTTGATTTTTATTGTGCCAAACCACATTATTGGTTTTCTAATATAAAATCTGTAATCTTTCCCAGCAGATAAACAAAGTTGAAGATTGAAGGCAGGAGGAGAAGGGGACGACAGAGGATGAGATGATTGGATGACATCACCGACTCGATGGACAACAGCTGAGCAAGCTCCAGGAGTTGGTGATGGACAGGGAAGCCTGGCGTGCTGCAGTCCAAAGAGTCGGACACAACTGAGTGACTGAACTGAACTGAACTGAATATCAAACCACCTGGCATGGATAGGGAAAATTCCACATGGTCACACTGTATTACCTTTTCTACACTTTGCTTGATAAGTTTGCTATCATTTCACTGAGACATTTTGCATCTATTTTTATGACAGAGATTGCCCTGTACTTTTCCTTTCTCATACTTGTCACATTTTGGAATGAACTAAATATTCTTATGAAAGGAACCGGAGAGTACTTCTCTCCTTGCCACCATACATTTGAATAGTTTTATGATTAGAATAATCTATATTTTCAGTGTTTGTAAAATCTCAATGTAGAAACTATTTTAGCTTGTAATTTTCTTGTGTGAAGTTTTTATACTTTTCACTAACTCCTTTTCTGGCCATAATTATTCAGGTTTGCTATTTCTTCTTGAATGAGCTTTGGTAGGTTAAGTTTTTAGATATGCAGTTTACCCAATCTTTAAAATTCATCTGTGTAAAATTCATATCATTTTATTGACATCTTAATATTTGTGATATTTGTAGGTTAGTATTATTTTTATTACTAACATTGCTTATAATTTATCTCTTATTTGTGGTCAATTTTACCTAAAGCTTGTCAACTGTCTGCCTTCCCAAAGAACCACTTTTTGACGTTGTTGAGTTTTTCTAGTGTATAGTTGTTTTCTATGTTACTTACATCTGCCACCGTCTGTGAAATGGAATATCTCTGGCCATATCAATCAACCAGAAATGTCATAGCCATCAGCGATTTCAGGGCTCCAAATGTGAATGAGAGCGCCCCCAAATGGAAATCAATGCCTGTGATCCAGCAGATTCCCTACTCCTCACCCCTACCCGCATGGTGACTGCTAAGGAACTGAGGAATGCAAGAAGCAGCCATCTGCCGCATCTGCCACCCAGTAAAGTGAACAGGAATGGAGGATGTAAACAATTAGGAAATAGGATATGGCCCCAGATAGCAGAGGTGCATGTGAAAGGAATGAATTCAGTGAGTCCAGAGGCTTGCATCTTCCCATACACAGAAGAACGCTAAATTCCTTAGCTAGGTATCTGGTTTTCCTTACTATCAGTAGTCTTTGATGTTCAGACTGCCTGCCCACTTTGTGCAAACTTGTATGTAGCCTGACTCCCTTTCCTGCCTGTAGGAGCAGTTTTCTCAGGGCTACTGAGATGCTGCCCCCTGGGTTCAGAGTCCTTCATATGCCCAAGAAATAAAACAACTCTCTTATTTACAGGTTGTGACTAATATTTTTTAGTCGACTTATCCATATTGTTGTTTTCCTTCTACTGATTTTGGATATTTTATTGTCTTCCTTTATTTTTAAAGTTGAATAGTTGACTCATTTTTTAGCTTTTCTTTGAACATTTAAAACAGTAAGTTGTTACAGCCGCTGCTCACAAGCTTTTGACATGTAGCACTTCCATTATTGCACTGTTCTAAATAAATTGTATTTTTCATCATGGATTTTTCTTTGGCTCAAGTGTTATTTAGAATTATGTTGCCTAATTTCAAAACAAATGAGGCCATCTTGTTTTATTCAGAGGTGAATGCTTATACTCTCTTAATTAAATTGAGATTTGTAAAAGTGTGATCTTTTTGATACCAATCATTGAATGTTTTTGAGATCTGCTTTATGCCTCAGCATGTGATTGATATTTGTATATGTCCCATACATGCTTAAGAAGAATGTGATTTCTGTGGTGTTCTTTACATATGTTCATCAAAATAAGCTTGTTATTATTAATTACATTCATTTTTTCTTAACTGTTTACAAGTAATAGAAAAATATGTGTTAAAATCTTTAATAGCATACTCAGATTGTTAAATTCTCCTGAAATTCTTACAATTTTTATTTCATGTATTTGATAGGTATATATAATCTAAAATTTTTACTTCCCATTGAATTCAATTTCTTATCCTGAAATAGTGATGAGACAATTCTTCTA
This sequence comes from Bos indicus x Bos taurus, assembly GCF_003369695.1. Lineage (NCBI taxonomy): Eukaryota > Metazoa > Chordata > Mammalia > Artiodactyla > Bovidae > Bos > Bos indicus x Bos taurus. The sequence continues at coordinate 66,981,690 of NC_040086.1, read as the reverse complement.
AGAAACATGAGACTCACTGGTTCACTTAAGTCAGCTCCATGACATTGTGTCTAGTTGGGGAGTCGTGGTTTTCTTTCCTACTTGCTTGCTCATAGGAGGGCAGTATGTAAGACTTTTATTTTTAATGGATCTTTGACAGGTTTCCACATCTCATGGCTTCAGGGTATTTTGGAAGTTCTACTCTGTTGGTAGCACACTTCTTATGAACAGCAGTGGAATAGAGGCAGGAGATAGATGGACTCCAGGCTAGGCATTTACAACTGGTCTCCTGTTCACACCTCCTTGTATATAGCCTGATGAGAGGTGAGAAGGTGAGCTCCAGGTCGGACATTCATTACCAGCCTCCTGTTTATATTTCCTGAAGCAAGAGACAAACAGGCTCCACGACTACATATTTGTGACTGGACTCCTGTCTATATTTTGAGATCTACACGTTAATATAAAAACCAGCAACAGGAATAGGGTAAAGAGCTGGACACTGGACATTTTTATGGCAAGGACAGAGTGAAACTAAACCCTGTTAAAAGAGCGGTTGTATATTTCCCATCCTTGTGGCAAGGAAGACATTTCACATGCACAGAAAGACTCCTCGGGGGAACCAAAGGAGGTAGTACCATCTTATAATACGTGATGCTAATATTCCATAGGCCTCTGGGCTGGAATGCATCTTGGAAAAAACTTGCACAAGCATGTCAGGGAGGGTCTTAGGCTAGGTCAGGTGTGGAAAAGGAAATCAGATAATTGGTTAGAGACAAACAAAGATCCAGAAAAACTACCTCATGTAAATAACTTAACTGCCTCTTTGCTGCACTCCTCACCAGGAGGGGTACTCACATCCCTCCTCTCTGGGTGTGCATCTCTGTCTTGCTTCCACATTAACTAAGCAAACCACTTCTCTGTGTGCTCTCCCACTTGTTGTGCTGTGTCTCTAATAATAAACTTGGCACTTGCAGGAACAGTTTTTGCCTCTGGGATAAATGCACTTTTTGCTGGAGGCAAAGGAAAATAGCTTCTAGCCTCTAGTCTTTGCTGTCTGGTGGCAAGGATTCCTGTTTTTCATACAGGCTTCCCAGATCCGATGCTTAGGCAGGGAGTTAGGACCTCACGTCATGCCACCACTCACTGCTGCCTCGCACCAAGATCAGAATTGTTTCAGAATTTAAAAAATTATAATGTTTCCCAATAAGGGCTGGTAAATATGGGCATTTTTCCAATGCCATTTTCACCATTTCAATGCCCTTCATTTTGTTTGTTAGGTTATTTAGGGGTGTCTTATACGAAGACATGGTAATGGATTAATATCCTCTTATGGCATCCAGGATATAAAAAATATATGTGGGAGTAATTTTTAAAAAGAGCTGCAGTTTCATATGAGAACACACACCAGTTCGCACCTCTGTTTTCTCTGAGATTATTCTCCTTCAGTGGGGACCTCAGTGCTGTGTGTACCATGTGACTTCACTCCCCTGCCCGTCAAAGAGTGGAGGTTGTGGGCTTTTGAACCATGCATTGTGAAGAAAATTTGGAATATGGATTCAAAAGTACAAGACTTGATCTTGTGAGCTGGAAAGACACAAAAACATGGGAGATGGGGATGACATTCTGGTTCAGCCATCTTCTGCCATGAATACAGAGAAAGTCATCAAGATGGAAAGAAGAGAGAAGTTGAATTTGAGAGGAACAGAGAAGAACTATATGTGGTTTCAGAGACAAGGAGACTTGGGTCTTGGAGCCAATATAGTTCCAAGACCCAAGTCTTCTTCTCCTTTTCTTTCTCTAAGAGTAATTTTAGACATTCTAATATCCTTGCAATACCCTTCCCCCTCTTTTGGCTTATGCTACGTTGAGTGGATTTCTGTTGATCTGAAATGTTACTATGCACATCAACTATAGGCAGTCTTCAGAGCAGTTGGATGGTCTTGGAACTATTCCCAGAGCTGTGGTTAGTAGTGTCTGAAGCAGCTGAAGGGGCTCTTTATAAGGCACAGGCCCTGAATATAGGCTAACAGTTGGGTCTAATGCACTTCGACAACTTGCTGCCACCATTCAGCACTTTTGACCCTGTGCTTTCCAAATAGAAATACTAAAGAATTTTAGTATAAACTGAACTCAGTGCTAAATAGGTTTATTGACTCTTAAGGAAACCAAACAGGACTAGGAGAGAACATTTCAGAATGATACGATAAACACCATTAGAATCCACATTTTTCTGAATAGAATATTCTGATGACTAAACCCACAGGAACTTTTTTTTTTAGTTCTCCATTGCTTCTTCACATAAGGAAATGTTCAGAATCCAGAGTATATCAACATTGAAGCACTTTTCTGGGTACAGAATCAGGTTTGCTCCTGATAAAAGAAGAAGAAAGCACCATCAAGCCTTTTCAAGGACCTGTCTTTTTGGGGATGGTGGTGAGAAATGTTGCACAGTTTTCAAACCAACTCTGCAATAATTTCAAGATTAAGCTGGTTAGCCATAAATTAACCAATTAAGAGATCTAAAAAGTTGGTGTTATATTCGGTTCCTGAGTGGACACTCTGTTTCTGCGTAAATTATTGTTTTAATGCTCAGAATTGGTGATTGTTTGAGCTATAAAAAACCCAACAGATTCTATCAGCATTCTCCTTGCGTTTAATGATTTATGCATTTCTTGAGTTTACTCTAGATTCACCCATGAAAGGAAATATTTCCGAATGGTTAAAAACCACAGAATCCAGAGCCAAAATACTTAAGAATGACCCAGGCAAGGAGTTTGTGTCCTCTTTCTGTGCCTGTTTCCTCATCAGAAATTGAGAATAACAATAAAGTCTATCACATAAGACTGGGATCAAGAACAAATGAGCTAACTCACGTAAAGCCCATTGAATGGTGCATGGCACAGAGCAAGCACGACTTAAGTGTTAGCCTTGATCACCACCTCCTGAGTAATTTGTGTCCTCTGTGGACAGGCCTGAAAACAGTCTGACAATCCTACCAGCACTAACTCAGAATGCACAGTAGGGGGGTTCCTCACCCTGAATCTCTTCAGCCATGTATGTTGGAATCCCCTTGCACATGGTAACAACGAATTTCCCAAACTGGTCCAGGTTGTTGACTTTGTCAGGCTTGACTGAGTAGATCAGGCTCTTGGGAGGTGGTCCCTCTGGTCCTCTACCCTGAAGCTGAGTGTGGGGAAGATGTGGCAAGGAGGAGAGAGAGTAGTGTTAAACCCAGTGGTTTGTTGAATTGGGGGTTGGATACAAGGCCAAGCAGAGACATTGATTTGCCAACAATGGTCCGAATAGTCAAGACTATGGTTTTTACAGTCATCATGTATGGATGTGAGAGTTGGACCATAAAGAAGGCTGAGTGCTGAAGAATTGATGCTTTTGAACTGTGGTGCTGAAGAAGACTCTTGAGAGTCCCTTGGACTGCAAGGAGATCCAACCAGTCCATCCTAAAGGAAATCAACCCTGAATATTTATTGGAAGGACTGAGGCTGAAGCTGAAGCTCCAATAGTCTGGCCATCTGATGCGAAGAGCTGACTCATTGGAAAAGACCCACCTGATGCTGGGAAAGGTTGAGGGCAAGAGGAGAAGGGGACAACAGAGGATGAGTTGGTTGGATGACATTACTGACTCAATGGATATGAGTTTGAGCAAACTCCAGGAAATAGAGAAGGACAGGGAAGTCTGGTGTACTGCAGTTCATGGGGTCGCAAAGAGTAGGACAACTGAGGGACTGAACAGCAACAAGGCTGACAGGGCATATTTCTTGGCTATAATTTTTCCATAACCAAAATGAAGAAGAACCAATTACAACCCTGTATATCTCAACACTTTGAAATGTCCTAAGGGATTTAGCTGATTCAAAACCTCAGCTTTTCATAACAGCATAAGTCTGAGGATAAATTTACCCTGAAGGTTATAGCTCATTTGGTCATCTTATAGTTCTTGGATTGATCTATATGATAATCAGTCTCTGAAAATGTAGTTTCTTTTCTTTCCACTGTCAGTGAAAGATACCCACTTATCAGTTATACAAATATAAACTCAGGCTGACATTTTAGTGATAGTTCCCCTCTCCCTGCCCACCACACCTAGGGTTACCAGATAAAATACAGGACACCCAGTTAAATATTGATTTCAGGTAAACAAAAGATCATTTGTAAGCATGTCCCAAATATTGCACGGGACATAGTTAGGCAAAAAAAAAAAAAAAATTATCCACTGTTTATCTGAAATTCAAACCTAACTGGGCATCCTCTATTTTTGTTTGTTAAATCTAATAACCCTAACCCAACTCTTCTGGGAAAATGTCCTTGAAGTGCGGAGGACTCCCCTTGATGTGAACAGAGCTTTGTTCCCCTAATAGTAAGAGTGAGGTGCTCTGATCAGACTCCAGAGGCACAGGTGTGAGTCTCAGCATTTGAGTGTGATGGCAGTTGCCTCTCCTCAGGCAGTTCCAACTCCTCTTCCCCTTTTGTGCTGCACAGGACAGCGTACTATGTGGTCAGGAGGGAGCAACTGTGACCTTCTCACTGTTTATTGGAAATCATAAGATCCCCCCTCTCCCCGAGTAAGGAATAAAATGACTTTTGCTTTTACCTTGTTTTTCTTGGCCAGCATATCAAGGGCTTGAATAGAGGGCATGACTTCCTTGTTCATTTTGTGCACAATGCACGACTTCTTCTTAAAGGGTCTGATGACAGCAAAGCCCTATTAAAGAAGATGCTGGATGGTAAGCAGTATGTTCTCCAAGGTGTATTTCTCATCAGAAATTAGTTTCACCAGCAGATGGAAATGGAATTGTGAGATCACAATGAACTGAGATAAGAGTGCTGGATCTGGCCCTGTTTTGCAATCATTTTTATTGCTGACATTTGTAAGCACAGATCACAAACTCTTTGAGGGAGAGACTGTTGAATTCACTTCAGATTCTAGCCCAGCAAGAGTCTCCCTACATGTTTGTTTTGCCAAAATAAATTTTTAAATACTATCATATTTTAATCTCCTTTGATCTTCACAACATTTCAAGGAGGCTAGCAGGATAGTAATTAGTTTTCTAATTGACCAGATGATAAAACTGAAACTACAAAGAGTTGCCTTTTCTAAAGGACAAATTTTGTTAAATATAGAGCTGATAATTGCAGAGTTAGGTTTTCTAACTAGAGCCAAGTGGGTATTATTTTTTTGTTGTTTTCTTAGGTGCCCTTACATTTAATTAATACTATTACTTACATTTACTTTGGTCCTTTTGAATTATAAATTAAATGCCAATTTCTGTCTTTTTAGGAAATTGACAATAGAATGATGTGGACTATGGTTTGGCAACAGTAATATTATGAAGGTCTTTCATCTTTATTGAGGGTTTCTGCAGGTAAGGCCAAAGGATGTTGCACTTGTTTTATAGCCTCACACCATTCACTGGATTCTAATTAACATTCATTGACTTGAATTTTAACTTACTATGAGAAACTTATTGACAGCAATTTTATCTAGGAAGTGAAGCTGAGTAAGCAAAAGAGACACTTTTACTTATAACTCTCTTATTTGCAATTAGAATTTACATAAGTTTTTTATTTATTTATGGTTAGCAGGCAGTTTTCATTATTGTTTAAAAGGAAATGCCATGTTTGCAAAGAACAGAAATTGCATGTTGACTACCTACACTTCCGTAATCCCAGAGGGAGTTCCAGGAGTCCCATCCATTGTTATTGTCAACATTGGCCACGCCATGTTCATTGTTGACACTCACTGACTGCTGCCCACTTCCACCACTGTTGTTGTTATCATTAACACTGATATCCTGAAATTTACAAGAAATTGATAATGATTTAATACCATTTTTTTTTTTTTTTGCAAATGCATTTTGGTAACACACTTTAAAAAATGAAACTTACATAGTCAGCAAGAGTAGGAGTCAGGAAGATGCCAAGAAGTCCAGCAAAGACAATCTGAAATCACAAATAACATTGGTCTACTGTTAAATGGCAAAACAATGTCCTCATCGTCTTTTTCTAGCTAAACTTATAAAAGTGCTTACTAAATTTATTACTGTTGAGTGATCTGTCTTTTCTTCTTCTTTGATCTTCAATTTTTTTAAACTGTAGAAAATTTAATGATAATGTTGAATTGTAGGTTAATTATAAATAATTATGTTGTTTTAGAATTTTTAATGTAGGTCTTACGAAAAACTGATGAAGTGTAAGTATATTGAAAAATAGCATTGACACTGAATAGCATACTTGGCATGAAAATTGTTTTAATTTCTGAGAAGCAGACCTGAGAATGAATTAAGATAACTTTCCTAATGTGGTCTAGAAACCAAATAGGACTAATTTCCAGATCAAATTATTGACCTGAATGCTTTCTTCTCTTCCTAGAACCCCTAATCTCAAAAGCAGTCTTTATTAAAAACATTTTCTATTATGGTAAAATTCACACAATATAAAACATATTCTTTTAACCATATTTAACTATATGGTTCAGTGACACTAAGTACATTCATATTGTTGTTCCTATTTCCCCTTCCCATCCTACCCCCAGCCCCTGGCATCTATCAATGTACTTTTTGACTATGAATTTAACTATTCCAGATATCTCGTGTAAGTGGAATCAAATAGTATTTGTCTGCATCTACTGTGTGTGTATATATATATATATTCAAAGCAATGGATTAGTAACCAGGTTGGATATGAATGATGAGAAGCCAAAGATGGAGTATCTGGCTATCGAGTATGCTTAGTAGAAGGGAAGTCAATCTGTGTCCCAGGATACCTGGGTAATCATAGTTGTCATTGAGTACATGATACTGGTTCTCAGAACACGGACCTTTATGCAGAATGCGCAATTTTGGGTCCCTATCTTCATTTTCTTTGCCTGGAACAAAACGGGTTGAGACCTGCACTAGTGATTCAAGATAATTAAAAAAAAAAAAAGTTTGATGTATCCCCTGACAGTTTAAAAAGGAGGATGAAAAAAAATCAGAGGTGAAAGAAATTTTAAAGATCTATTAGTACAACATAATTCTTCACAGATGAGAAAATGGAGCTTCAGAAGTTGAGTGACTTGGCCAAGGGTCTACCTTTTGTTCATACCACAACTGGAAGAGAAATCAGATCTAACCGGTCTGAAGCTCTTTTTTTTCCCTTAACCTTCCTATCATTAGCACTTATTTCCAGAAAATTATTTCACACTTGCAACTCCATTATGAAGCAGAATCTACTGTCATATATTTTAATGTTTAGTATGTCAAAATATGAATGTTTATTCACCCTACTCTAGCCCTTTTGCATCCTGTTATGAGACACACAGCATCACCGGTTGCTTTGGCAGAATTTTGCTGTCCATTTGCTACTCTCTCAGCCTTTTACATGAAACAAGTGAGATGATGAACTAGCTTCATGCTTCTAGTGTTTTCATGAATATAAGACTATAGATAGGGTTCAAGGCAAAACTTTGTTACTTAGAGATCCATTTCACAGGAGGGAATGTGACAGTAAGTCTCTCACTAATTTATTTTGATAATAAGCTTTTTATCTTGCCTGAACCTGCTCAGTAGTATTTTTTTGTCAAAAAAGGAATTCAAGAATGTAATGAAAAATCAGACATTTCATATAGTTAGCAGCTGTTTGCTCTGTGCCTAGATCTGAATCAACAGATCCAGAAAGCAATTTTTTTAAAAGATAGCATAGTATAAGATGCTCAGGCAGCTGACTAATCCCAGTATGATTATCCTTTTCTATGGAGATGTGTATAAATGCCATAATTCCATAAAAAGGGATTATTCTTATTTTTACAAATTTTTCCATGACAGTGATATTATAATAAGAAGCATACCCCCACTTAGCTGAGTATATTAGCAGTTTCCGATTATAAGGTAATAAATTCAAAAGGAACAATCTACTCACTGTGAACTTCATCTTGACTTCACCAAAGCAATGAAGCTGAGATGACAGGTATGCATTCAGATAAAAAGTGTTCTCATATTTGTACTTGGCCAGCTTTACTCAAGCTAGGTGTGAACAGGTGGGGCCTAAGACTTATCTTTCTCCATTTTCCATATCTGTGCCACATTCCGGCATACCAGGAAGCCTTTTGGAATATCCACCTGGTGGGCAAGGCATTTTGACATGGAGCTGATCTGACTCACCATATGTTGATGTTGAAGGTATCAAAATGATTGATGACAACTTCTGGTCCAATTGAAGCCGTGGCTGTGGGTATTTTATACATTGATATTACTGAGATTTAGGAAAAGAATCATCCCTAAAATCAAACAAGATAAGAAACTATGGACCTTGCAGAGAGCAGCTCATGCAAGAACGTGGCATGGCTTCCTCTTTGTACCTTCAACTGAGCCACTGTGAGGTTTTTGCTTAGGCTAAGCTGTTCTATTAGGGCTTCCCAAGTGGCGCGGTGGTAGAGAATCTGTCTGTCAATGCAGCAGACACAGGAGATGTGAGTTGGATTCCTGGGTCAGAAAGACCCTCTGGAGGCGGAAATACTAACCCACTCCAGTATTCTTGCCTGGGAAATCCCATGGGTCGAGGAGCCTGGTGGGCTACAATCCATGGGGTTACAAAGAGTTGGTCACAACTGAGCATGCAGGCATGCAAACGTATTCTATTAGCTACTTCCACTAAACCTATATTTTTCTCTACAATCCTGAACTCTCTCAGTGACAGGACCATACATCTGGTTAGAAAACTAAGGACTCTCTGTGACTCTTCTTACCACCACATGCAGTTAGTTACTAACCCTTGTCATTTCATCTTAGAATTGGCTCTCAACCCTGGCTTTGTCCACAGATTTGTTCACCTGGACTTTTACAACAGTGATGTAATTGATAGCTCTGGTTATCAGTCTCATATTCCAGGGCATTTTCTCCATTTTCCCTAAGGCTGTTTTTCTAAAGTATTTAAGTAAACTGACTACTACGCTTTGAAATTTTCACTGGCAACCTACAAGATAAACTTCAAGCTCATTGGAATGGCACAGAGGGCGTTTTTAAATAAGATTTCCAAAGCCTCTCCAGCTGTATCTGTCACTCTATGCTAAAAATCTGTATTTGAGCTACACCAGGGTTCTCACTCTAGTGGAAACATTCAGGATGGTTCATGCCTCTCTGCTTTCATACATGCTGTTCCTTCACCCTGGAATGCCAACCCTTGCCTTTATCTCTAACTGGTAATTGTTATTCATTTTCCAGGCTCAGCTCAAATATCACTGCCACCATCACGTCTTCTCCATATCCTGGGGCTAAATCTTTTTTCTTTTTTCCTGGAGTTCTAGAAGCAATTCTTGTCCTTTGACTTGTTTTTAGATAATTAAATTTTCAGAAATGATGTTAACATAATCTTTTTTTGATGTTTTTATCAGAAGCAGAGAGTAGATATTGTCACTTGGACAAACAAGTAAATGCTCAAAACAATCTTGGAGGTGAATTAAAGTCTTAATTTTTTTTTCCTGCTCTCTCTTACAAATGAAAGTTAGTAAATTAAATTACTGAAGAGAAAAGCTATACGTCATGAATCACTGATCTATAAATTTTCCCTTGGGAAACCTTCCTGAGCCCATAGCTATCTTTCTATATATGGACTGCAATCACAGGACTGGGTTATGTGGTTATAAAGCTTGATCACTATCCACATCTCTTTCAGAATGTTGGCTTGAGTGATTTAGTGTAGCTGTGGTAAGCTTTTATGTTTTTAATATGTTCACTAATCTTTTCCAAACTTTCTCTTTAACTGCATAAGATCAGGAAGCCTGGGATAGAGGCAGAGATCTGTGAAGAGGTCTTCATCTTCTTCATGTGCTGTCATGTGACTTCAAAGTCAGCGGGACAGCACGGTGTCTGTACACTCAGCCATGTGTAGTCACTTAGGTACATGGCTGCAGTACCTAGGATATGTTTTGCGTGTCATATCTTACGAAGGATTGGAGGTTGACATATTTTCCTCTGGGGCTATGGAATGCTGGTCTGGAAGATGCTCCACAGTGAGTAATTAGTTAACTAGCTAACTAGAGTTCAGGGTTCAATAATCTCCCTCTTAGGGACTGACAACTCACATTCACCTATCAAACGGGCTGAGGATTTTGTGGAGGAGAAATCTATGTCACATTGCTTCATCCAAATTCTCCTAAACTTAACTGACCATAGAATCTGGTTTTCCTTTTTTCTTTTATTGATTTATTTTTCCTAATAGCTATTAACGTTCCTGGGAGGCAACTTCCTTAGGGAGACAATTGTGCTGCCTCTGAGGATGCATTTTGGATTTGACAATAATTCATCCTTCATATAATATTGTATTTCAGTGGCCTGAAAAATCAGAAGAATCTCTTCCTCTGTACTTTGTGTGTGTTGTGCTGTGCTTAGTCACTCAGTTATGTCCAACTTTTTGCGACTCCACGGACTGTAGCCCACCAGGCTCCTCTGTCCATGGAATTCTCTAGGCAAGAATACTGGAGTGGGTTGCCAAGCCCTCCTCCAGGGGATCTTCCCAACCCAGGGATCGAACCCAGGTCTCTCACATTGCAGGTGGAATTTTTATTGTCTGAGCCACCAGGGAAGCCCATGAATACTGGAGTGGTAGCCTATCCCTTCTCCAGGGGGTCTTCCTAACCCAGGAATCGAACTGGGGTCTCCTGCATTGCAGGTGGATTCTTTACCAGCTGAGCTACCAGGGAAGCCCATACTTTGTGTGAAAGTGAAAGTGAAAGGCGCCCAGTTGTGTCCAACTCTTTGTGACCCCACAGACTATACAGTCCATGGAATTCTCCAGGCCAGAATACTGGAGTGGGTAGCTGTTCCCTTCTCCAGGGGATCTTCCTGACTCAGGAATCGAACTGGGGTCTCTTGCATTGCAGGTGGCTTCTTTACCAACTGAGCTATCAGCGTAGTATGTATGAAATATACTCACCTCACCCCACACCTATATATGTGTGGGGAGGGGTCAATTCTGACCCCAACACTAGTCTCATCCAAAAGTCTTAGGGAAGTGGGAATTCCCTGGAAGTCCAGTGGTTAGGACTCTGCACCCTCACTGCTGAGGACCCAGGTCCAATCCTGATAGGGGAACTGAGATCCTACAAGCCACATGCATGAGCAAGTCTCTTGCTCCCTTCCATTCTGAGAGCTATGTTTTATATGTTTCTTGCCTTCCCTTGAGAGAAAAACAGGTGTTTTTGTCACCTCCATAGAACCTAGAATATATATGGCACATATATGATGCTCCATAGGCCTATTTTGGGCTTCCCTCATGGCTCAGCTGGTAAAGAATCTGCCTGCAATGTGGGAAACCTGGGTTCGATCCCTGGGTTGGGAAGATCTCCTGGAGAAGAGATAAGCTACACACTCCAGTACTCTGGCCTGGAGAATTCCACGGACTATATCCATGGGGTCCCAAAGAGTGGGACACGACCAAGCGACTTTCACTTTCAGGCCCATTTTAAAATTTAGAATTAGAAAAAGGAGAGGCTTCCCTGGTGGCTCAAACAGTAAAGAATCTGCCTGCAGTGCAAGAGACCCAAGTTCAATCCCTGGGTCAGGAAGATTCCCTGGAGAAGGAGATGGCAACCCACTCCAGTATTCTTGCCTGGAGAATTCCATGGACAGAGGAGCCTGGCAGGCTACACTCCACAGGGTCACAAAGAGTCAGACATGATTGATTGACAAACACACACTGAAAGGAGATGTTCAAGCTAGAAGATAAAAGATGCACGATATTCATTCATTTCTGATTTTTAGAGGCAGCTAGATAGCTGCTGCCTTGCACTGGCTATGGTAACACAGCAAGGGAGTCTTGGGAGATGGTGTGACCCCAGTGCCCAAGGTCAGTGTGGGGCAAACCAGCCGCTGCGTAAATAAAGCCTCCTTTGCCCACAGAGCTCAATGCTGGGCCATGCCAAGAATAAGGCCCTGTTTTATCTCACAGCACACACACCCAGGACCTCACGTCACCCCACACCCTGTATGTCCAGCTGGGTGGGAGCTCTCTTTGTGTGGATCAAACAGGGGTGCGATATGAATGCGATATGGTCAGACCACAGATCCGGAGGAACTTTCAGAGCTGTTTTGCATAAATCAGACTTCTATTTCCCTTCTCTTTCTCTGAGTTAAAGGGATGTTTACTTACAGGGCAATTTTTCATCATTAAATATCCTCATTCAAGATTCCTGCTCTGGTGTAGGTAGGTAGAGGGGCTGCCCTCAACATCTAGGAAGCCCGAAAGAATCTCATCTTCCCTTTCCTTCTCTCCCATTTTCTGATATTTAGGACTCAGGTGGCCTTTAACCTCTGTGACTTCACACTATACTGTCTTTGCTGGAGAGGGGAATCCTCTTCATGCTGAGATTCTGTCTCAGTCTCTCTGTCTCTGTTTTCTTGCTGAACACTAGTCTGTGATGGTTCCACATCAGATGGTTGATTGTGAGATCTGAGCACCCTTCATCACCTGGAGGTGGGGAGTGGAGGGGACTTCTGCCCCCTCCCACAATCTTGGTTTACCAGTTTGCATCTAAGACTCTAATAACAGTCCCTGTGATTACAGCTCCCAGGGCTTTTAACCGTGATGTACTCCTATTGAATCTTCCATATGTATTTCTGGCTAGGAATGACACATCTGAAAAAATAGCAATAAGGACATGTAGAACAGCATGTTAATAATTATTGCTAGAAAGCTTCCAATTCCAGAAAATCCATACTTATTACATAGTTGTTTTTTTGTATAGGAGAGAAATTCTTTTCAAATTACAGCAACATGGAGGAAGCTCTTTCTTATGGCATCACAGAGCCTTCTCTTTTTGTTATTTCCTCTAGGACCATTGCCTGCCAAAATCTATATAATGCTGCCTTTCTGTTGCTGCCTGTATGTCTGCCCAGTCACATCTGCCAAACCTCTGGAACCCCTCAGAGACAACCAGTGACACATTATGACTCCAATCGGTCGCTAACCTTGAGCGTTAGAGTGCTGTGAACAGGATTTGGAAACATCTTGCTAAAAGAAGGTCTCCTGAGTGATGACATCATTTCTACAAAACATATGAAAGTAGAGCTAAAGGGAATATTGATTAATAACTTCATTTTTCATCACTATAAAGAGTAATCAAATCAAAGTACTTTTATTCTGAAAAGGAGTTGGAGAAAATGTGTCTGCTTGAAGAATAGAAACAAAGTGATAATACCGTGCTGCTTTATAATTATTTACAGGTAATTCAGAAGTAATAGCACGTTCCTTGTTGATTGCTCATATTGAAGCAATTTAGAGAAAGTGGTGTGAAAGCTCATGCTGATGGTATGTTCCTTCAGCCATAGGAGTCAGGCCTGGAAAGGATCAAAGTGAACACTGGAAGATGAAAATCAGATTATAAGTGATGAGAACCAAAAGTAGCACAGCTGTGAGAGTCACACCCGGAGCCCAGGTTTTGTGAGGACCCCATGGCCCTTACACTGAACTATCCCCATGACTTCCCTGGCAGAAGAGCCAAAGTGAAGGACTTGCCCTAAGACTGAACAGTGAAACATGATTTTGTGGATCACTGAATGTTCTGCAGGGTGACTGATGTAAACTGGTTTTCTTTTCTGCATCCCAGATAGAAAACACACACATGTGTGTAATCTGTTCAGGTCTGGAAGCATACATCCTCAGAGGAAGAAGCTGGATACTCAGAGGTGCTTCAGGGAATACTGAGATCCATGTTTATTCAATTACGTACTCGTTCTACCCACACCCCCAGTCTCCAATTCCTGGAAATGCTTAATACAGTGTATCCACTGGGATTTATTCTGGAATGTATTTTTTCTTCAGGGGGCCAACTGCATTTAAATAAAGACTCAATGCCCCTCATCCAGCCTGGGAAGTTTTTTCATTTGCTGCCCAGACCTACAATTCTTTGCTCATTTTCTTATATTGAAAAGTAATCAATTAACCATGTTAATTAATCATGTTAATTAACCAGCTAATGCAATGAGCCAGTTAAACACAAGTGCTATAGAAGATTCAAAGATATAAAACAAGTGCTCACACTCCAAGATCCTGAAATCTGTCCAAGGGCAGGATTCGTTTTTTGGACATGTGATCACTATAGTACCCATGCAGGACTCATGCTCAGAAGAGGGTCCCAAACTTAACATTTTGAAGTTGCCAACTTGAAATTATTGTTAATTACATTTTTGAATTTGTGTTTTGTAAGTAGAGTCTAATGGGACAATGCAGCATGCCCTGGGGGCTTGGATTTGTGGCTCAACAGTTCAGTTCAGTTCAGTTCAGTTGCTCAGTCATGTCCAGCTCTTTGTGACCCCATGAATCGCAGCACGCCAGGCCTCCCTGTCCATCAACAACTCCCGGAGTTCACTCAGACTCATGTTCATTGAAGTCAATGATGCCATCCAGCCATCTCATCTTCTGTCATCCCTTTCTTCTCCTGCCCCCAATCCCTCCCAGCATCAGGGTCTTTTCCAATGAGTCAACTCTTCACATGAGGTGGCCAAAGTACTGGAGTTTCAGCTTCAGCGTAATTCTCTCCAAAGAAATCCCAGGGCTGATCTCCTTTAGAATGGACTGGTTGGATCTCCTTGCAGTCCAAGGGACTCTCAAGAGTCTTCTCCAACACCACAGTTCAAAAGCATCAATTCTTCAGCACTCAGCCTTCTTCACAGTCCAACTCTCACATCCATACATGACTACTGGAAAAACCATAGCCTTGACTAGACGGACCTTTGTTGACAAAGTAATGTCTCTGCTTTTGAATATGCTATCTAGGTTGGTCATCACTTTCCTTCCAAGGAGTAAGTGTCTTTTAATTTCATGGCTGCAATCACCATCTGCAGTGATTTTGGAGCCCAAAAAAATAAAGTCTGACACTGTTTCCACTGTTTCCCCATCTATCTGCCATGAAGTGATGGGACCAGATGCCATGATCTTCATTTTCTGAATATTGAGCTTTAAGCCAACTTTTTCACTCTCCACTTTCACTTTCATCAAGAGGCTTTTTAGTTCCTCTTCACTTTCTGCCATAAGGGTAGTGTCATTTGCATATCTGAGGTTATTGATATTTCTCCTGGCAATCTTGATTCCAGCTTGTGCTTCTTCCAGCCCAGCATTTCTCATGATGTACTCTGCATATAAGTTAAATAAGGAGGTGTGGTTCATGGGTTGTCCCAATTCCTGCTTCTCCCCAACTTCCTGGATGGTCTCTCCACCTCCCACTCCTCTACCTCTACTGTGGACTCTGGGTGCAAATGCAAACATAATCAAGGTCAGACACGTACACCTGCATGCTGAGTCATAGTGAGGGGCCCCGGGTGCCTCTGAGGATTTGCAATTACTTCCAACTATCCCCATGCCTGAGAGATTGTGACATTAATTATCAAATCAAAGATACCATCATAGGTTGAGAGAAAGAGAGAAACTATGGAAGAAAGGAAAAAACTTATTTTTTCTTTTTTAAAAATTTATATATTTATTTTAATTGGAGGCTAATTACTTTACAAAATTGTGGTGGTTTTCTGTTTCTTGAGCAAGAGGTCCCATATTTTCATTTTGCCCTGGGCTTCACAGATTACATATCTGGCTCTGTAAGGAGACAACACACACACATAACATGGATATATCGAAGTAAGGTAAGAGGAAGGTTCTGGGAGGCTTTGAGCTTATCCAAGGTCACATGGCAGTTAAAAATGGAATAATCCTTTCATGAAACTCAGAAGCCTATATTCTTTTCTTTTACGCCTTGCAGTTTTTCCAAATGAGCAGTAGAGACAAAATATTCAGAGGAGTGTGTGCTCTTTAAGCTGGAATAGTTATGGAGGCTTCATGCAGAAGATGGACCTTTGGTCAAGATCTGTGGGGCAGTCTGGATCTAGATACCTAGGAACCAAGTGTCAGCCTAGGGGAGCAGCAGAGCCAGGTGGTGTGAACTGGGGGAGTTCCATAGCTGTGAGAATCACCTTACGACATTCTTAATACTCTCAGATTCCTCTTTATAGTTATGAAATCTCCCATTTAATTGGATTTCAATAGATAAAGTTGAATCAGAATTATTCCACTTATCAAGAACTGACAATTGGCTACACACTAAGCTCAGAAAACTAAGATCATGGCATCTGGCCCCATCACTTCATGGGAAATAGATGAGGAAACAGTGGAAACAGTGTCAGACTTTATTTTTTGGGGGGCTCCAAAATCACTGCAGATGGTGATTGCAGCCATGAAATTAAAAGACGCTTACTCCTTGGAAGGAAAGTTATGACCAACCTAGGTAGCATATTCAAAAGCAGAGACATTACTTTGCCAGCAAAGGTCCATCTAGTCAAGGCTATGGTTTTTCCAGTGGTCATGTATGAATGTGAGAGGTGGACTGTGAAGAAAGCTGAGCGTCAAAGAATTGATGCTTTTGAACTGTGGTGTTGGAGAAGACTCTTGAGAGTCCCTTGGACTGCAAGGAGATCCAACCAGTCCATTCTAAAGGAGATCAGTCCTGGATGTTCATTGGAAGTACTGATGCTAAAGCT
This sequence comes from Bos indicus x Bos taurus, assembly GCF_003369695.1. NCBI lineage: Eukaryota > Metazoa > Chordata > Mammalia > Artiodactyla > Bovidae > Bos > Bos indicus x Bos taurus. The sequence goes on along the minus strand of NC_040086.1, from coordinate 66,965,194 downwards.
GAAACTCCAGTACTTTGGCCACCTCATGTGAAGAGTTGACTCATTGGAAAAGACCCTGATGCTAGGAGGGATTGGGGGCAGGAGGAGAAGGGGACAACAGAGGATGAGATGGCTGGATGGTATCACTGACTCGATGGACATGAGTTTGGGTGGACTCCAGGAGTTGGTGATGGACAGGGAGGCCTGGCGTGCTGTGGTTCATGGGGTCGCAAAGAGTCAGACACGACTGAGTGACTGAACTGAACTGAACTGAAGCTCGAGATATTCTAGGGATTTAATCCTCACTGATACCCATGTGAAAATTCCCTTTCTCCCTGGGCTCTGAGCTCAGGTATGTCAGCCTCATACTTCCCTGCGTGTGTGAAGGCTCTTTTCTCTTTGCCACACCTATAAGTTCCTTGCGCTCCTCCCAGAAAAATAATATTTTAATTGGTGTTAGTTTCCGTGGGTATTTCTCTAAAAAGGCAATCACTCATTTTTAAAAATAATTAACACACCTTTAAATTTGATTTACTCTCTTCATATAGGCACATATTTAAGGGGGTATGTAAATAAATATGTATATTTTAGAAATGTAGATACTATTTATTGTGTAGAATTTCATGGCTCACCCTAAAATAAATCGAAGAATTGACTCCTTTATCATGCTGTTATTGCCCACTTTATCTTGAATAATTTTTTTTGAGGCCTGCTTTATCTAAAATTAATATAGATACTCTAGCTTGTAAAAATTAGTGTTAGATGGTATGTATTTCTTTACTCCTTTACTTTAAACTGTATTTTAATATATAATCTGTATCTTTATATTTAAAGTGAGTTTCTTGAACATAACATATAGTTGGGTCTTGTTTTTCTGATCCACTTTGACAACCTCTTTTTTACTTGGTGTATTTAGATCATTCATATTTAAAGTAATTATTGAAATAGTTGGATTAATATCTAATATGTTTGAAACTATTTTGTATTTGTTGCATTTGTTTTTTTTCTTTCCTTTTTTTAACTTCTTCATTTTTTTAAACAGTTTTTTTAAAAGATAAGTTTTAAGTTGGCATTAAAATTGAGTGGAATTCCTGTATCTTCCTTGCCCCCACACATGCATAGCCTCCCTCAGCAACACTGAAAGGAAAGGCACATTTGTTACAATTGATGAACCTCTACTGACAGATCATTACCACCCAAAATCCATAGTGTGCATTACATCTATCAGATCAATTAAGAATAAGGAAAAAGATTTAATTTTACCTTCTTTATTCCTTCTCTGATTGTCTTAGGCATTCAGACTTGGTGGCTTATAAACAATACATATTTATTTCTCATAGTTCTAGAGGCTCATAAGTCCAACAGATTCATAATCTGTGAGAGCCCACTTCCTCTATGAGGGCCATCTTCTTACCGAGAGGCTCTGCAACTTGTCAAAGGTCACATGGCAGCTAAAAAATGGAACGATGTTTTCATGAAATCCAGGAGCCTGTACTCTTCTTTTGTGCCTTGTAGCTTTTTCAAACGAGCAATATAGACACAGCATTCAGAGGAGCGTGAGTTCTTTAAGCTGGGGTAGTTACACAGGCTTCAACCAGAAGATGGAACTTTTTTCACCTTATACTCACTAAAAGAAGTAAATGGTTTCTTATTAAATTATTGATTTGCAATTTCTTAATAACTAACAAGACTGAATGTGTATGCTGAATAATAAACAGTGACCGTAATATTAGCTAACATTTATTAAGAACCTACTGTGTCTGCTACTCTACTACGTGCTTTATATGTGTGCCCTCGTTTAATCTTCATGGTACCCCTGTGAGGAGATGCTTTTATTACCCTTTCTTTACAGATGAAGATATCGAGGCATAGACAGATTAAACAACTTGGCAAAGAACACACAGTGAGTAGCTGGAACACCTAGACAATTCAAATTTGGGTAAGACGTGTCAGAAGCTATAACTCTAAGCACCTCCTATGGTTTTCTTCCCTCTAATCATGTCTTTGGCCCTAAAGACATGTTCCATGTGTTCATTTTATAACCTGTGGATTTGTAAAATGTTTCATAAGTTGAGACTAAATCTACATCTGTGACTCAATTTCTGTTTTGTAAATAGGTTCATTTGTACTCTTTTTTAAGATTCTATGTTTAAGCAATACCATATGATCCTTGCCTTTCTCTGTTTGACTTACATCACTCAATAGGGCAATCTCTAGGTCTGTACATGTCGCTGCAAATTACTTGTGTTTCTTTTCTGATACTTAACATCTACTATATATTTCTTGATTATTATTTTTTAATTGAAGTATAGTTTACTTACAATATTGTGTTAGTTTCAAATGTACACCAAAGTGTTTCATATATTCATACATATATATATTCTTTTTCAGAGTCTTTTTGCATGTAGGTTACTACAAAATACTGAGTATAGGTCCCTGTGCTATACAGTAGGTCATTGTTGGTTATCTATTTTATATATAACAGTGTGCATAACACCTACTATATTTTAATAGTTATTTATGTTTATGATAAGAACAAGCTCTAAGAACAGATACTCATCGGGTCTGATTTATTCTTCTATCCATTTCAGAATATTTATTTGGTGACTTTCATAAGAGAGACTGTCATTAAGAACAGAAGGAAGAAGAGAAATAAAAGAAGGAAGGAAAGAAGAAAGAGAGACAAAGTAGATAAAGGTAATATGAAAAGAAAATAGCATGGTGAAAGGTGGGGAGCCTAAGACATGGAGGGAGAGGACAGGAAAGTAAAGTTGAGTGTCTTTTGTGGCTATTGACTACATGAACAGCTCTCTATCTCTATAACCACATCCTCTCTTCTTCATTTCAAATATTTCTCACTCATACCACTTGAGAAATTTAGTTTGCAATGAGACTATAATAGTGAATTAAGTGCCAAGCTAATAGTCTTCAATTTCTACAAAAGCCTACAGTTTCTGGAGAATTTTAGAAAGTCTTTGAACACAAGAGCGACTTAAGCAATGTGGTGCCTTTAAGTCTTGAATTAATTGGTTTTGAGGATGGAACAATGGAAAGTCTGGAAGCAAGAAGACAATGCCCAAAGACTGGCTTCCTCTTTTTGGCACAGAGCTAAGCTTCATTTCCCTCACATCTAGATATGAACTGTGGCTGGTCCTTACTAATGGATAATGAATGGATGTGGTCATCTTCATTCTGAAGAAGCTAAAAGAAGGTGTGTTTTCATCATGCTGTTTATCTAAACTCCCAACTGCTGGTTTGTTGATGCCAGGATAACCATGAAACTACATTTCAAGATGGGGAAGCTGCATAAGAAAGAAGCTGGAAGCCATAAGTCATCGGTTGGAGGACAGCCATTGTCCATGAAGTCATCTGTATTGGCCTTTATGTGAATGAGAAATAAAAGTTTATGTTGTCAAATCACTGAGATTTAAGTGTTTCTTGTTATGGCAGCTACTGTAGCAATTCTGGTTACTTAAAGTCATTGCGACAGGGGCAGTGTGTGGTGGTGAGAGTGAGAAAATGGAGTTTTATCTTATAGATTGAAAAGAAAGACACAAATGGGCAAGGCATTACAGAGGAAAATGGCAGAAAAGGCAAGGATAACCTCAAGGTGAGCCTGAACACCTGAGGGAAATTGTTAGCAGAAATAACAATGTCCAGAAAAAAGGCTGCTTTGAGGGAAAAAATGTAGGAACTTTTGTTTTAGATGTATTGAGTCTCATATATTATAGTATATCCAAACATAAATGCCTGGCAAATTAAAAAAAGAGTTACAGAATTATGTTCATGTGTGTGTGTGAGAGAGTGAAAGAAAAGTTGCAAAAATAGGGGATGTAGGTGTCATAAAAAAGGTAATAGTTAAAATAGGCTCAAACTTACATAAGGAAAGCCAACAAAATCAGTAAGGGAGTGGATTTACTATTTAGTTTGAACAATAAAATAGCAAGAAAAAGTCTTATCTTTTCCACTAACCATATCTATATATGACCTTGGCCAAGTTTCTTAACCTATTTGAATCCTATTTTCCTCAGGAGGGGTTTGGACAGGATTTGAAACAGCTCTTTCAATTAGAATCACCCAGGGAAGTTTAAGAGTCTACGTGGCTGTGCCCCTTTTCGGACCCACTGAAGAAGAGTCCAAGGTGTAGGTAAGGCCAACAGGAGCCCCTTCTGCTAGGCAGTTGAGTCTTAAATTTTATTTATAATAGCTTTTGTAAGTACAGTGTCTCATTCGCCCTATTTAAAAGTTTTACCCTTGGGTTGTGGGTTAGGCCTATTTCCAAATCTATCTTTTTGTCAAGAAACTTTCTGGAATCACAAGGCTCCTTGCTAATGCCTCCATCTCAGAAAGGCAAGAAGTTACACTTAGCACCCAGTCAGAGAGGACAGACAGCACTTGTTACCAGTGTGGACTCTGGTGACACAACGTGATGTCAGATTGTGCTCTGACCCCCACTTGCGTCCTGAAAAGTTGAGTTCTCTGCACCCTAGTTTTCTTATTTGTGAAATGAAACATGGTTAGAAAGTAACCTATAGGATTGTTGTGGGGACAAAATGAATTAATATATGCAAAGTTCTTAGGAAGTGATAGAACATATTAGGTGCTCCATTAATACTAAAGTGAAAATGATAGTCATATCTGACTCTTTGTGACCCCATGGACTATAGCCCACAAGGCTCCTCTGTCCATGTGATTTCCCAGGCAAGAATACTGGAGTGGGTTGCCATTTCCTACTCCAAGGGATCTTCCCAACCCAGGGATTGAATAGGTGTCTCCTGCATTGCAGACAGATTCTTAACCATCCTGAGCCACCAAGGAAGCCCCTATTAATGCTAACTATTGTCGTTATTAGACATACAGACTTAGAACTCTTGAGGGGACAGGGGACACATTAAAGGGTAGAGTGTAATACCTCTAATTCTAATATCTATTGTGTGATTTTAGGGGGGATTTTTGGAGCCAGATATGGGAGAAAATTGCAGATGTACTGTAACCCTTCTTGCTGTTGCTATCTTAGATTAAATGAAAAGCCCATTTTACATCCAATGCAGCTGAACAGCCAAGGTAGGGGAATTCCAACGAGCTAGGTAACTCCCAAATTGCCCAAATGTCTGCTTTTTAAAAGCTCAAGCTTTAAATAGTTACTGGCTAAGAAGTCATTCCAGCTCTAGAACAAGAACATCATTTATGTTTTTTCTTTGCTCACTGTAGTAATTTTCCGTATTGAACAATTCTGCCATTTACAGGTGCTATTTGCTTTTGTATTTTCCCACATTTGAGTTCAAAATCCCACCCTAATACTAGCTAGCCATTTCTAATGGCAGAATTATAAAAATTACTTGCTTTAATCTTTATTCTCTCTAATTTTTCAGTCTGAGAATTTCTCAGTGTATATCAAGATAGCAAGAACTATATGTCATAGTTGTGATGGAGTTTTAGGTAATGTTTAAACATAAAAATTGGTTAATGCTGGTAATTGGGCAGAGGGATCTCTGAGACTTGTTCTTCATGGATTTCTGGAAATTGGCACCAAATCTGAAGGAGAGGAGAAAAAAAGTCATAAGATGGCTTTTTCTTACAACATGTCCCCAGACAATACCCTCAGCTCTAGTCTCATATCCAACTCTTGGATGGAAAAATTCAACAGGCAGGGATGAAAAGACGCTGAGTGGGGGCCCAACTAATGTCTTAAGGGTGGACTTTACCATCAGGTGAGATTTAGGAATATAGTATTAGTATAGATGACCATGAGATGTTTGTGTAAAACAAGGATCTTGCAATGCTTTTAAAGGGTGGACATTGACATCACAAATGCAACACAGAATAGATAAGTGGTGATATTTACAGAGTGACCAAGTGGCGAATTTTCACTATTGAGTAATCAACTTCTCTGATATTATGTTATGTGGTTGGGTCTTAATCCTGATAAAGGAGTTTGCTGGGGTGTGGCATTGATAGGAACATGGCCTTTTTCAAAGTGATCCTTCTGGACAGAGATTTCTGCACCTGAAATCTGATATAAAGGTCGAAGTTGCACTGGGCAGCCTCACTTGCTCCAGCAGCTTCTTTTCAGGCAAGATGAAAATCCTTGTGAGTATTTGTTTATGCTTCTTTATACTCTTATGGTAACTGCTTGCAGAGAATGTTCACATCCAATATGTGTTGGTTTTCAGGGGTCTTAGACAAATACTGCATGCTTCTAAGTTTCTTGACTGAATTAATGCTGTCTTTGGCAGGAATAATGTCAAATATTAATTAGTCCATATTTATTTGTCCTTTGTTTCTTGAGATGTTTACTAAGAAAATACAAAGAAAAAATGGGAAATAGCTAGGGAATTTTAATTTGTAATATTATAATAATAATAATTCCTTATTGTGAAATTTGGAGGGAATATAGGCATTTTAGGATAACTATACTTACCATCTAAAAGGGAAATAGTCATTTGAAAATAGTAATATCAGGGACCTTCCTGGTGGTGAAGCAGTTAAGGCTCCGTGCTTCTGCTACAAGGGGCACAAGTTCAGTCCTTGGTTGGGGAACTAAGATCCTGCATGCCATGAGGTATGATCAAAAGTAATAATGATATCAATAATAAAAAAAAATCTGCCATTTCCCAAGTGCAGACTAGGCCTTATGCTGAACATTCACATGAATCACTTTGTCTATTCACTGCAACAAGTGTATGTGTGCTATGCTCATTTGCTTCTGTTGTGTCTGAACCTTGCACGACCCTATGGACCACAGCCTGTCAGGCTCCTCCGTCCTTGAGATTCTCCCTGCAAGAATACTGGAGAGGGTTTCTTACTCTAGGGGGTCTTCCTGACCCAGGTATTAAACCTGTGTCTCCTGCATTTCCTGCATTGCAGGCGGATTCTTTACTGCTGAGCTACTGGGGAAGCCACTGAACTGAGTAGTATTGCCCCATTCTACAGGTGAAGAGATTGAGGCACAGAGGAATATGATTTCCCTAGGCCAGGAAATGTGGGGTTTAGTCTTAAAATCTATCCATCTTAGGCCCCACATACAGAAGCAATCATGGCAGAGCAGCCCTGCCGTGACCACTCCAACTGATCCCGGCCCTGGTCCCAGTCTCCCATAGCTTCACACGGCAGCGCTCCAAAGACCGTGAACTATGATCTATTGCAGCATGGAGCCTCTATCCCTTATTCTCACTGAGTTGTTGAAGGAGAGAGTAATATAAGTACCTCCCCATAAGTGTCAAACACTGACAATTTAATGAGTTCCTTCTCCCAGGATCTCTTGATTTTCCAAGAGAGATCTAACCCCCAAATACACACCTAGGACGGTGGTGTATTAATCACATTGTTGGGTGGGTGGCTATTTGGGGGCAGGGGACATTTCCTGACTCTTTAATCATTCCACTAAGGTGCTCAGCCCTCCACCCATCTAACTCAAGCTTCTGTATTTGACCCATTAAACAGAACACGTAGGAGTGTCAGAGGTTACTAGAGCTGGCCTTGGAGCCCAGGTTTTCCGTATGCGAGTAGACAGGTTGGACATCTGCACTTAGGTCCATGTTAGACATTCTACCCAGTCACCAGGACAGAAATATTACTGATGAGATGCAAAGGGAAGTAGGAAAACCTCACTGCTGCTGCTGCTGCTAAGTCACGTCAGTCGTGTTTGACTCTGTGCGACCCTATAGATGGCAGCCCACCAGGCTCCCGTCCCTGGAATTCTCCAGGCAAGAATACTGGAGAGGGTTGCCATCTCCTTCCCCAGTGCATGAAAATGAAAAGTAAAAGTGAAGTCGCTCAGTCATGCCTGACTCTTCGCAACCCCATGGACTGTAGCCTACCAGGCTCCTCCATCCATGGGATTTCCCAGGCAAGAGTACTGGAGTGGGTTGCCATTGCCTTCTCTGAAACCTCACTGATAGGTACTAAAAACATCTGCCCCTCTGAAGAGTCTCTCCATCAGCAGTCTCAATGACAGTGCAGTGCCCTGTGATGTTCAGAACAGGGAACACAAAACCAGCATCAGCATATTGAATGAGACCCTTGTACAACTGCAGCAAGATGTCAGCAATGCCCCTGGGTCAGTCTCACATTCTGCTGGCCTAACACTTGTCTGATGGCATCACTAATGGGAATGTGGATGTTTTCTTTGATGTCAGCCTCAGAAGTTATTTGTGCCTCCACAATCTGATTTTCATGGTTTCCCTTAGGAATACATAGGTATCCCTATCACCCATGAATCTATTTTAAATCTGTCTTACTCTCTTTATCTCAAGGAATTAAATAATTTTTTAAACCAAAAACCACAACTTGATTCCTGACTACTAAAGCCAATGTGAATACCTCCAGGGTCCTCCTCTTAGTAAAATGACCCCTTTCTTACTGCTCATTTCTCCCAAGTATTTTTTAAAAATTTATTACTATTATTATTATTATTACTTTTAACACCAAAAAGCATCTTGTATTTCTCCCAAGTATTTTTCTGGCATATTCTTTCTAGAAGGTTGTGTTGTTGGGAAGGGTCAGGAATTTGGTAACCAAAGGAGAACTAATCTGAAAATTAGAAAAAACTCACCAAATGCCTGTCAAATGAATGAGTGTTGGCACATTTTGGAAATGGACTGCTGACCATCCATGACCTCCCCCCAGTGTCTTTAAGTATGTTTTCTGAGATATTTGTGCTTGTCCTGTGTCACCGCACTCCAAATGACAACCCTATTATGAATGGATGTGACTGATCTGTTTTTCAGGTGGTATTTCTGGTGGCACTGGCCATCTTTGGGACACAATCTTTGGGAAATGAGGTGAGTTAGTTCACTATAGATATTATATCCTAGAGATATTGGGAGAGCAAAAAGAAGACACAAAATAATCTGAAGGACAGTGGGGAGTCTACATGCCCTACGCGTGGGATGAAATCCCAGAAATAACCAATAACAGAAACAATGAGGCTGACTATTTCTTCCAATCACAATACCTTAAAAATATAACCCATTGCTTTAAAATGTGGTCAATTTCATTTCTCATGTGATGTCATTGCTTTGCCCATGTATAATACAATGAACTAAGAGGAAGACCTTTACATTCTTATTTTAGCATGGGCTTTTGGTCTGGGATGCCAGTGGGAACATCTCAATGTTCAATCTCTTGTTCAAAGCAATAGAAGGCTTTACTTTGCTGGGAGGGTTGCCTTTCAAATGCACATGATTTGTGAAAACACCATTATGTCTTTGTCAATCTAGGTGTATAACATCATCAGCCCAACTGACAAAGGTGGCCAAATTCAGGAGACGATGACAATTGACAATGAAAAAAATGCTGCCATCATTAACATCCATGCAGGATCATGCTCCTCTACCACCATTTTTGACTATAAACATGTAAGCAGCAATATTTATATTCTTCAAGAATGGACTCCTACAGGGTGGAGGGACAACCATTTATCATGCATTTGAATTCCAGGATCTATCCTTGTAATTCTTTCAGAATTTCCTTACTTCTTCTTTTCCCATTTCTAATTTAAAAATTGATGAGACAGGAAATATACAAATTTGCTTGATTTTTTCAGGTAGGAAGCCTGATGATGCTGGCTCATTACAGGCTCAGAAAGTGCCTAGAAGACTGACTAAAACCCAGGGCAAGGCCTGGCACACAGGCTCTCAAAAATATTTCTCAAATGTGTGAGTGAAGTAGGGCTTCTTCTAATACAAAAAATTTTGCAGAAAGAGAGCAATCATGAAACAATCAGTCACAAAATAGCAGAAATCCTGAACAGCTACATAGTTAACTATGTACATAGGATATGAAATAAATTATACTTTTGGAAGAATTAAAGCATGTTAACTTAAAAACATTATGCTATTTCCAAGTTTCAATTGCTGGAATTAACAATAAATCTCAGAAACCTGTTCAGAAAACTTATTCCATCCTTGATTCATTCATTTATGTTTTTGTTTTCCATTTGTTCCACCTGGGTGACAAACCTGCTTTTATCTATGGAGAGAGTTATGCGCTGTGGATATAAGTAGTCCACAGTCTATGGCACTGGGCATTTGAACTTGCTTTTCTTGTAGAAACCTCCTCCCTGCCTCTGTCCCACTGTTATTGGGAGTTTCATGACACATTTGAAAGCATCAGGTCTTAGTTTTCAAGGAGTTGTGCTGAAATTCTTTTTAAGCAGATATCAGGGAAATCCCAAAAGTATCTTTAAAAAGTAGCATGGTGAGAAGTTGGTATAAGCCTCTCCACTATCATCAGGCTTGGCTTCTGGATTTTTGGATTTTAGGAACTGGAAATTAGTGAGAACTAAAAATTAGGGACTAGAAAGATTTGCATTATATACAATCTTATATGCTGAATAACTATTTGGAACTATGCAGAGAAAATTCCACTCCAGATGAATATTCCAGAAGGTTCCTTTTGGCTCTAAGTTCTTCACCTTCCACTGTTCTTCCAATCCCAACTTCCTTCATTCCATCCTTATGCAGCCAGCTTGGGTTTGAGGTGGAGAAAAGATGAAGAGAAGATGGTGAAGAGGGGAGAGGAGAGTCAATGAAACATGTATGTGTGGAGCATGAGGGTGGTGTGGATATGTTGAGGAGATCTTCTAAAGCAGTACTGTCCAGTGGAACTTTCTGCAATGGTAGAAATGCTCTGTATCTGCATTTTCCAATAGGGAAGCTACTAATCACTTGTGGTTACAGAACACTTGAAATATGTGATGGAGGAAGTACACTTTAAATTTTATTTAATTTGACTTTAAATGCAAATGGAAACTTGTGGCTGGTAATTAACATATTTGAAAGCACAGTATTTACTCCAAATTGAGGACGTGGCAGAACAAAATCAATAGAGAAAGACAAAGAACAATTTCTCCTTAACCTTTCAAACCCCAAACTGCAAAACCAAAACGTGAAAAGTGAGAGACACATCAAGAGTTTACAGAAATTTAGAGATATAAATGACAAGTGAAAAAGTGAAATGATGCAGTAAATGGATTGCAGCTTGAAAATCTTACTGTGCATGTTTGAAGCTTTCCTGAAGGGCTGTACTCACTAAGTTCAGAACCCAGGGAACTGGGAGGGGCAGTGACTGTGCTCTTGCTGCTTTAGGGCTACATTGCGCTCAGGGTGCTCTCCAGAAGAGCCTGCTACATCCTGAAGATGGACCACAAAGCCATCCCTGCTCTGGACCAGCTCAAACGGTACATCTTTGAGAGGAAGGTAATTATGGGGTAGTCTTAAGTATTCCCTGTTCTTGAGCCAGAGAATATAGGGTCCATGGAGAAATGAAGAGGGGAAGGGATAAGGACACGGTACTCTCCACTTTAAAGCATTTTCATATACATTGATTTTAGAGCAGGAATATATCTCTTAGCTTGAGTTCCACTATGCAGCCCCCAGGTATAAGAACTTATAATACAAAGGCTGCCTCTGCTCAGCCCTAGATATGTGTCCTCAGGCAAACTACTTACTTCCTTAGAAAGTAAAAATAACAATTAAAAATTTAAAAACCTATCATAAATGCCAGTGTCTTTGTAGAAAGGACTAACTGCTCTTTTCTTAAAACAAGGCTTCAGGAAGTAATGATTGGGAGGAAAAATGAGTGAAGTTATAATATCCAATAACACAATGGTGCAAGTAAATACAATATAGGGAGAATAAGCAAACATTGTGTGAGGCTAGGAACCCGAGGTTTAATTTTCCTTTTGTGTCTTCTCATTGGGCACAGGATTCACTCTCTCTAGATTTCATTGTCATTAGCTGCAAAATAACATTGATAATAATAATGAGGCTTCTCTACAGACCAAGCGGTCAGAAGAAATGATGTCTTGAGATCCCTGACCACCTTCTGTTCAATAATCTGAAAGAGAAAAAGTCACAATTTAGAATAAGGTACACCAGATTGTATTGATTTATTTCATCTTATTCCACTCTGTCATACTGATCTAGGCTTTGAACAGCATGTTCTCTGACAAATACATCTGGGTCAAGTACAACCCACTGAAGTCTCTGATCACACATGTGGATTGGTTCCTGTTTGGATCACCCATCAGGCAGCTTTGCGAACATGTCCCCTTATATCAGGGGGAAGTGGCTGATAAGACACGTAAGTACCAATAAATCATTCCTTCACCAAATATTTTCTGACTGCTGCAATATGTCAGGCACTCTGTTAAGTGCTGTGTGAGATACAAATAAACATGAAACATGACTCGATTTGGTTTATTGGGGGAATTAAATATCTTTCTTGTGTGGAAATGCTTCTAAATGTTGGGGGAGACACAGAAATGAATAAAACTCTGCCCTCAAGGAACACATGATCTGGTGGAGAAGTTAATTCATTAAGATAGGGGATGGAATAAAAAGAGATTCCTTTGGGACCAAGGAAAAACTATTGGATTTTCTAAAGTATAGTATAGGGCTACCTTGGTGGTTCAGTGGTAAAGAATCCACCTGGAATGCAGGAGACACAGGACATGTGTGTTCGATCCCCAGGTTGGGAAGATTCCTTTAGAGTAGGAAATGGCAACCCACTCCAGTATTCTTGCCTGGGAAAATCCCACGGTCAGAGGAGCCTGGCAGGCTACAGCCCATAGGGTCGCCAGGGGTCAGACATGACTGAGCAACTGAACACAAAGTTCAGCATGGTAACTCTGGTTAATAATATGGTATTGCACACTTGAAAGTTGCTGACAGTAAAGATTAAGAATTTCTACCACACAAACACAAAAGGGTTAACTACGGGTAGTGATGGATGTGCTATTTTGACCTTCTTATAATGTATCTGTATATCAAATTATCATATTGTACACTTTGGTGGTGGCTTAGTCACTAAATCATGTCCGGCTCTTTGTAACCCAGTGTACCGTAGCCTGTCAGGCTCCTGAGTCCATGGGATTTTCCAGGCAAGAATACTGGAGTGGGTAGCCATTTCCTTCTCAGGGGTATCTTCCTGACCCAGGGATCGAACCTGAGATTCCTGTGTTGAAGGTGGATTGTTTACCACTGCGCCACCAGGGGAGCCCCAATATATTGTACATTTTAAATATATACAAATATATTTGTCAATTGTTTCTCAAAAAGGTTAAAGAGCAATCAGAATTTAGGATAAGATTGGTCCAAAAAAGAGCAGGCAAAGTGGACTGACAGACGGGGAATAAAAACTCCGATTTATCCAGGTAACATATGTCACTGCAGTCATTCCTGGTATTTTTACACAAAACTGCTAAATATGGCCAATTATTAAGAGTGGCCAGAGTGAAAGAGAGGCTGGATCACAGACAGTGAAGGCAGCAAGAAAAATTCCTCAGAGTAGTGGGAGGTAGATAAAGAAGAAAAGAAATGGTGTTTATTACCTTTCTATTGCCCAGGTGTTAAGGTATTTTTCTTTTAATAAGGTCATTAGTACTTACAAATAAAGGCACACTGGCATGCCATCAATGCAGAATGCCATGGCATCAACTGAGTCAGAGAGTACTTCCAGGAGTTGTTAGTCTTATTTAAGCTAATATATAATTATTCTTTACAAGTATAGCTGAAATCTTGGGCAACATGAAATTATATGTACAACCCCTTGTCAAAACATTTACAAAAGGGCATTGGTTTGCTAAATTAAACCTAATTTGCTAACGTCTTCATTCTCTTTCTTTCAACAATTTCCCCCTTTTCAGATAATACTGGTGCTGGAGTCTGCGCAAAGGCTGGGCTCCTGGGCATCTTGGGAATTTCCGTTTGTGCAGATGTTCACGTGTAAGGCATTCAGCTCACTGGTTTCATCTTTTTAAAGAAATACACTCTTGGTTTCCACTCAACACCCAAATTAAATTCTTTCTCAATGCCCCAACTAATTTGGAGATTCACTAGTAAAACACGACTAGTATATTTATAGATATCTGCGTGTTTGTTTTTGTAAACCACAAAGGGAAGCCAAACGATGTTTACATCAATATATGACAGAAATTGCCAGGATTTCAAATAAAGTGCATAGTGTGAAAATTCCCAGATAATATAGGTGAGTTACATACAGGCTGGTCACTTATGTGCAAGTCTCCATTTTTGCATCTGTCATTTAGACCAGCTGCCCATCTCTCCATCCAACACACTGAGGTAGCTTAGGTAGGGCAGGGGCTCAGGTGACAGGAACTTCCACCTAATGAGAGGGATAGTTTATTTATACCCTTTAAAGACAACTTGACTGATCAGATGATGCAAACTTTATAAATAAAATTTATGTTATCAAGTATACCTTCTGACAAAGTCCCCAGCTTTGAGGGGCATTTATATAACTTTTAGTTCATCAGATTAGTGACTCAACTGTAATAAACACTATCATGACATATTTCATCCCAGAGTGTGGACAGAGAGGGGGAGAAACACCCATCACCTAGAGAGAGATGCATATTCCTGAAAGTTTTACAGGAGTGAGGACTTGACTGGGAATATCAAGTCAATGTAGGAGGAAACAATTTCTAACATTTCAAATAAATTGCAAAAGGTGGGCAAATTTCCAGCTCATATAATTAATTCTCATATGGACTGGTCAGTGAATGCAAGTTCAGAACAAAGAGGAACTACTTTAGCAAGAATTTCTATCGTCAATTGCTCCTATTTCTAACATATACTCCTTAATAACCATTAGCACCAGGATAGATATGCTGGCAAAACTACCATAGTAAAGAAAGTTATTTTCTTGTTAGGCAATGAGTCATTTATATGAAACCGTTTGAGAACAGCAGTAAAGAGTGTATAATAAAGTGTCAAACAAAAGTAGAATATATTAGCTGGGCTCCTAATGTTTGCAAATTATGGCACCCAAATCAAAATAACAGGTGGGAGTGGCGAGGTGGGAATTTATTGTCTCATCTACCAAACGAAGATAGGTATGTTCTGGTCTTGGTTGGCCAGAACTAGGTGCTTGAAGGTGACCAGACTATCTTTTTCCACTCTCAACACTCTTCCTCTCCACATGCCATAGTCAGTATCTTGCATTAGCTTTCTCCATGGTGGTAAAACCAACGTGACTGTGAGTCCCAAGGTCTCCATCTTCCTTGTGTCATCATCAGAAGGAAAGGACTCTTAGTTCTAATTTCAAATTAGCTTGACTTTAAATTACCAGGAAGATAAACAATTATAAATCTATGTACACTCAATGTCAGAGCACTTAAACATAAAAAGCAAACATGAACAGATCTAAAGGAAGTAGATAGCAATATAATAATCATGGGGGACTGCAACACCCCACTTTTAATAATAGATTTTTCACAGAAAATCAATAAGGAAACAGCAGACTTGAAAACTATAAACTGAACAAGCCTGGCAACATATAGAGAATATTTCACCCAACAGTAGCAAAAACACATTCTCCATAAGCACTCATGGAACATTCTGTAGGGCAGATCGTGCTAACCCAGAAAACAAGTCTTAACAAATTTAAGAAGATTGAAATCATTCCAAGTATCTTTCCCAACCACAATGGAATAAAACTAGAAATCAATAACAAGAGGAAAGTATTCATAAGTACATGGGAATTGAACAACATACACTCGAACAACCACTGAGTTCAGAGAGAAGTCAAAGGGAAATTAGAAAATATCTTGGGACAAAATGAAAACAGAATTAATGTCTTCCCTCCCCAGCCCTTACACAGGGACTCCTTCTGGAGAACATTTAATGCAGCCCCAGCTTCCTTGTAGCTTACATTTGACTCACTTCTTGTAGGCATGTGCCTGTCCTATTTGATTTGCTTCTCCTAATAAGTTTAATTGAAGTGTAATTGGCCTACAACACTTAGTTCCAAGTGCACAAGATAGTGGTTTGATATTTCTATACATTATAATATGGTCACCATCAGTCTAGCTACCACCTGTCATCATACAAAGATACTGCATTATAAATGACTATAATCCTAATACCTCACCTTAATTTTGTAACTGAAGTTTGTACCTTTTAATCTCCTTTAACTATTTTACTCATCCCTCCACTCCTTTACCCTCTGGCAACTACCTGTTTGTTCTCTGTACCTATGAGTCTGTTCTGTTTGTTCATTTGTTCTGTATTTTGAGTCCACATATAAGTGGAAATATATGGTGGTTATCTTTCTCTGTCTGAACTATTTCGTGTAGATTAATATCCTCTAGGTCCATCCAAGTTGTTGCAAATGGCAAGATTCAATATTTTTATGGCTAATAGTCTGTTGTGTGTGTGTGTATCCATTCCACTTATTCCACTGTGCATGCTGCTGCTAAGTCGCTTCAGTCGTGTCTGATTCTGTGCGACCCCATAGATGGCAGCCCACTAGGTTCCTCTGTCCCTGGGATTCTCCAGGCAAGAATACTGGAGTGGATTGCCATTTCCTTCATCAATGCATGAAAGTGAAAAGTGAAAATGAAATTGCTCACACGTGCCCGACTCTTAGTGACCCCATGGACTGCAGCCTACCAGGCTCCTCCGTCCATGGGATTTTCCAGGCAAGAGTACTGGAGTGGGTTGCCGTTGCATATATACATCTTATTTTTCTATTCATCTATGGGTGGACACTTAGGTTGATTTCATATCTTGATTATTGAAATTAACGCTGTAGTGAACATATGGGTGCATATATCTTTTAGAATTAACATTTTGCTTTTTTCAGCTATATACCTGGGAGTGAAATTGATGGGTCATATGGTAATTTTATTTTAGTTTTTTTAAGAAAACTTCATATTGTTTTTCTTTATAGTGGCTGCAGTCATTTGTATCCATACCAACAGTGTACAAGGTGTTCCTTTTTCACCACAATAACATTTGTTATTTGTGGTGTTTTCGATGATAGCCATTCTGATATGTGTGTGGTGATATCGCACTGTGGCTTGGATTTGCATTTCTTTGATGATTAGCAATTCTGAGCATTTTTTCATGTGTTAGTTGGGCTATGCATATCGTCCCTGGAAAAATGTCTATTTAGGTCTTCTGCCCATTTTTAAATTGTTTTTTTCTACATTGAGTTGTTTATATACTGTGGATATTAACCAATTTTCAACCGCATCATTTACAAATATTTTCTCCCATTTAGTAGGTTCTCTTTTTGTTTTGTTGATGGTCCCCTTTGCTGTGCAAGAGCTTTTAAGTTTAAATAAGCCCCTTTTATTGATTTTTACTTTTTTTTTTTTTTGCCTTAGGAGACATCCAAAAATATTGCTATGATTTATAGGCAAAGTGTTCTGCCTATATTTTCTTCTAGGAGTTCTATACTTTCAGGTCTTATATTTAAGCCTCTAACCCATTTTGAGAGGTGTTTTTTTTTTTTTTTTTCCCATGTATGGTGTGAGAAAATCTTACAATCTCATTTTTTCCCATGTAGTTGCCCAGTTTCTCCAGCACCAGAAGGATGTTTTCTGCTAGTCTTCAGATCATTCTTATCAACAGTTGCTCTGTACATAGAAGTAATTTTTGATGTGCCAGTAGAAGGAGGTGAGCACAGGGTCTTCCAACCCCATCATCTTGGCAAATCCTCCTCCTCATCTATTGTTGATCAGAATTTTCCAATCTCTACAGCAAAAACAAAACAAAACAAATCCACCAACTACCTAACCCCTATTCCCCATTCACGTCTTTCCTGCCAACAGTAGTCGTTTCCTGTTTAAGTAGCCATTAAAAAGATCCTTCAATTTTAAGGAATATGTTCCTTATTTAGTTCCAAGGCTTCCATAATGATTAGTCTAAATCAGTGGTTTTCGGTTAGAGCTTTTTAATAGCCTGTCTTGGTTTGTCATAGCTTTCCCCCAAGGAGCAAGTGTCTTTTCATTTCATGGCTGCAGTCACCATCTGCAGTGATTCTGGAGCCCAAGAAAGTCTGTCACTGTTTCCGTTGTTTCTCCATCTGTTTGCCACGAAATGACGGGACCAGATACCATGATCTTAGTTTCCTGAATATTGAGTTTGATGCCCAGGTAAATAGCACCCACCTGATGAGGCCAATGAAGCTGCTTCATAGGAGTAACTGCAGAGATAGTTTTAACTGTGAGGATGGTCCTTCTACCTCAGGCAGGAGTAGGAAGAAGAGGAGCAGCACATTCTCAGCAGGACAAGGGGCCCCCCTCTGACCCCTGGGGAATTTGAGAGCATGGAGTGGGCAGGGAGCCAGAGAGTAAGCTCTGGGCAGTCACTGCCCTCGGCTGGTGAACCTGCCCACCCAGACCCACAGATCTGGGGTTCGGGGCCAGTTGGCTCATCCCTGAGGCTGCAGAGAGGCAGGCGTGATGAGGACAGGTAGGGGAGCCTCCTTCTAGGGTGGAAAGAGCAGGGCTAGTGAAGGGAGCAAGACTCCCCTCAAGGGAGCCTATCATTGGAGCCTCATTCTTCAAGCTCAGAGGCAGGGAAATTGACCTCTATCTTGGGCCTCCTCCCTGAGAAAGGCCTAAGGGCAAGGGTGGAATTTATGCAAGAATCTCAGGGATTTCTTGGCAGGAGGATTTTGAGCAGTTCCCAGCTGGGATTTAGACATGATCCTTCCACGGCATGTTGGCAGGAAGATAAGGACAAAGCTGAGGGAGATAGAAAGCTCAGGGAAGAGGGAACTGGGACATGGTCATACCCAGCAAGTCCTAGATGGGAGGAGTGGTGACGAACACCCTGTGACATCTGTCTTGTGCTCAGATTTGCCCCCAGTCCAGTCTCCAGAGGGCTCAAGCTTCAGGCTCCAGGGTGGTGAGTGGGAGCTGTGAGCAGAAGCAAAAGAAGAGAGAAGCCTTTTCTCACTACACTTGCTCGAAGAAACCAGAGCAAATGTTGCAGCAGTGCGAACAACTGACAACAAACCCCAGGGGGAGACACACTTTCCTATTTCACGATAAGTCCATGACCCTCTGAGGCTGAGACAGCAGTGTCTGCCCGGGGCGCATGCTCAGTGGAGGCATGGCAGATGTGGTGACTGCTCAGCTGAGAGCACCTTGGGCTGTGGGTTCCCAGTCCCTTCCGCCCAGACCTAAGAGGCAGCATTGGAGATGTAGACAGAGGTCAGTGACAGCAGCTGTACCAAGAAATGGGGGAAAAAAAGAAAAGAGAATAGAAGATTTCCCTGCTTAGAAGATGAGTGGTTTCATAAGCCAGTTCAAAGATTATTGCAAAAGACCTAGCGAGAAGCTTGGGTTCTTCAGTCACAGATGGAGGAAAACACTTTGCTATGAATATTAATGTGATTGCATCTTAAACAGAAGGCTGGTGGTGTTGATAACATGGAATATGTTTGGGTCAGGGTGAGGGGTACTGGCTTGAGATTCAAATATGGTGAATTTCGCTGAGTGATGAATTAAGGATAAATATTACAATGGTCATCAGTAGGGTGGTGCTGTAGACAGGAATGTTTATGTCTCCTTAAAATTCATATGTTGAAATTCATATGTTGTGGGATTAGTCTCCTATAAAAGAGGCCCTAGAGAGCTCCCTTTTTACCTTCTACCATGTTAGGACACAGTGAGAAAACGGCTGTCCGAATATGAGGAAGTGGGCTTTTATCAGACACCAGATTTGCTGGTGCCTTGATCTTGGACTTCCCACTCTCTAAAAATGTGAGAAATAAATGTTTGTTGTTTACAAGTAACCCAGTCTATGACAGTTTGGAATTTTGTCCCTTCCAATCCCATTTCCTAAAATATCTAAATCCTGGTGCACACATGGAAGATTCTTTATGAGATGAAGATTGAGCCTGAAGGACCCGAAGGACCAAAATCTATCTTGACAAGTTCTGTAAGGTCTAGAGCAGTGGTCTCCAAAATTTTTAACACCAGGGACTTGTCTCCTGGAAGGCAATTTTTCTGCAGACTGGAGTCAGGGGGAGCGTTACAGGATTATTCAAGTGCATTACCTTTATTGTGCACCTTATTTCTGTTATTATTACATGAGTTCCAATTCAGATTATCAAGCATTATCAAGCATTAGATCCCAGAGATTGAGGATCTCTGGTCTAGAGGACTATGCTAGTTGTTTCTCAGAGTTGGTATAGAGCTCTTACAGCCCAGTCAATGATAGCCAAACATGGCAGGCCTTGAACCAAGAATTTCCTGAAGGAAAGCAGCCTAGCTGGCAGAATGTCTGTGGGGAGGGTAACAGATGGAAAGACACATGGTGGATGTCGGGAGGTGGGATGTCTAAAGTCTCCTGGAAGTAACTGCGATGTTATAGTGATCAGGTGGAGCCCCGAGATGATGGGAAATTTAGAAACAGCTGAAGCTCAGATGTCCAGAGGGGAAGATGTGATAGATACCAGAACCAGTCAGTAGGCAGCAGGGGTCCAGTAACTGTAACAGGGACTCAGGCACCTGGGACCAGATAGGGACTGCTCCTGAAGATGCTGGGGGCTAGATGTCAGGGATAAAGCATACACTAGTCAAGGAAGGACTGATAGCCATGGGGACTTAACTCCAGGGACACTTTAGGTCAAGCCTTGAGGGCAAGACGATGCTTTGTGGGCCTCTGGTTGAAAAAGACTTAATCTGTCACATCTGTCTGATTCTTCCAGCCTGGATGCTCTGTGCAGGTATCTCCACCAGCCTTATCCTTGACAAGATGCTTGTGACCAAATGCATAGTTTCAGAGATCCTGGCCGACCCAGCCACACCTTATTTAAATCCAGCTAGGGGTTTATTCTGGGCCTTTCCCATACAATCACCTTTCCATTCGTAACTGTAAGTCACATCACATCATGACCTTGCAGAGCAGAGCTGAGCTCCAGCTCTGCCTGTGGCAAATCAGTGCTGAAATTCACCCCAGTCCGTCTACTCCACACGCATGTGCGGTTCAGCACTCCCCATCCCTCCCATTCCAGTCCTGTTTTATTTACTCCAAACTCCAGCATGACCTTTGGTGGATGTCTATGTATTTCCAGTACTCTTTCCTTGTTTATTCTGGTTTAGGCAGGTCAGGGATGTTCTGGGTGCTGTGGGTGGGGCTGACTAGGGATTCCCATGAAGGGGTTTAGACTGGTTCCAAAGAGAGGTCTGAGAGGCCTTGTTCATGCAGTTAACTCTCTCTTAGGGATTTTCACTGTGCAGGCTGGGCCACAGTGAACAGCATCAATTTGCAGGAGATGGAGATGTGACCTCAGACCTGAAAGCTTAAGTCAGGCCGTGGCTGATGTCTTTTTGTTCTTTCTTTCTTTGTGTCCCAGATTCTTCAGGAATTCTTCAAGGGACACACCAAAGAGAGGCCCTTAGAAATGAGACCTTCCAGGAGAGGCGTGTTCTCCTCTGTGCCTTGTTTGTGTGTGATGGTATGGACAGCATGTGGATGGGAGTCCAGTAACTCTAGAGAGGATAGTGTAGGCAGGCAGTGCTCATATGTTAGATCAGGGAGGCAAGAAACTTTATTGTTCTAAGCCAACAGAATAGGGAGAAAGTGTATTCAGTTTCTAGGTCACAAAGCTGGATCTTGGGTCAAAAGATAGGGGTAATCAGGCCTGAAATGAGCAGCTTTCCATTGGCAGAGGTGGGCTGGGTCCCTGAGCTCTGGGGTCAGGTCAGTGGCCCCAATCCAGACAGGTCTGCCCCTCACGTGGCTGACCTGGAGGTTCAGAGCCCAGGTATCTCCCCACAGATGGAGAGTCCCAGGAAAGACAGGAGTTGGATTTCAAAACAGGAATCTGGGTCAACAGCCAGTGCAGTACCTTTAAAAAGAAAGAGAAGCGTTTTATTTAAAAGATCACTTAATTGCTCTAAGACTCTAAAGTAGAGTGGATATATTATGAGTTGCACCTAGATGAGGTGTGATGCTCAAGACAACGTTACTAACCAGAGACTTGGGAACAAAATGGAAGATCTCATCAATGCTGCAATAACGGGTCCCACATTCTTTTTTTCTATTTCTTTTATTGATCTTTAATCACCTTCTGAACTCCTTATTGCCAAATTCAGACTTAAATTGAAGAAAGTAGGGAAAACCACTAGACCATTCAGGTATGACCTAAATCAAATCCCTTATGATTATACAGTGGAAGTGAGAAATATATTTGAGGGCCTAGATCTGATAGATAGAGTGCCTGATGAACTATGGAATGAGGTTTGTGACATTGTACAGGAGACAGGGATCAAGACCATCCCCATGGAAAAGAAATGCAAAAAAGCAAAATGGCTATCTGAGGAGGCCTTACAAATAGCTGTGAAAAGAAGAGACGCAAAAAGCAAAGGAGAAAAGGAAAGATATAAGCATCTGAATGCAGACTTCCAAAGAATAGCAAGAAGAGATAAGAAAGCTTTCCTCAGCAATCAATGCAAAGAAATAGAGGAAAACAACAGAATGGAAAAGACTAGAGATCTCTTCAAGAAAATTAGAGATACCAAGGGAACATTTCATGCAAAGATGGGATCGATAAAGGACAGAAATGGTATGAACCTAACAGAAGCAGAAGATATTAAGAAGAGATAGCAAGAATACACAGAAGAACTGTACAAAAAAGATCTTCACGACCCAGATAATCACAATGGTGTGCTCACTGACCTAGAGCCAGACATCCTGGAATGTGAAGTCAAGTGGGCTTTAGAAAGCATCACTACGAACAAAGCTAGTGGAGGTGATAGAATTCCAGTTGAGCTATTTCAAATCCTGAAAGATGATGCTGTGAAAGTGCGGCACTCAATATGCCAGCAAATTTGGAAAACTCAGCAGTGGCCACAGGACTGGAAAAGGTCAGTTTTCATTCCAATCCCAAAGAAAGGCAATGCCAAAGAATGCTCAAACTACCGCACAATTGCACTCATCTCACATGCTAGTAAAGTAATGCTCAAAATTCTCCAAGCCAGGCTTCAGCAATACGTGAACCGTGAACTTCCTGATGTTCAAGCTGGTTTTAGAAAAGGTCGAGGAACAAGAGATCAAATTGCCAACATCTGCTGGATCATGGAAAAAGCAAGAGAATTCCAGAAAAACATCTATTTCTGCTTTATTGACTATGTCAAAGCCTTTGATTGTGTAGATCACAATAAACGGTGGGAAATTCTGAAAGAGATGGGAATACCAGACCACTTGACCTGCCTCTTGAGAAACCTGTATGCAGGTCAGGAAGCAACAGTTAGAAGTGGACTTGGAACAACAGACTGGTTCCAAATAGGAAAAGGAGTACGTCAAGGCTGTATATTGTCACCCTGCTTATTTAACTTATATGCAGAGTACATCATGACAAATGCTGGGCTGAAAGAAGCACAGACTAGAATCAAGATTGCCTGGAGAAATATCAGTAACCTCAGATATGCAGATGACACCACCCTTATGGCAGAAAGTGAAGAGGAACTAAAAAGCTTCTTGATGAAAGTGAAAGTGGAGAGTGCAAAAGTTGGCTTAAAGCTCAACATTCAGAAAATGAAGATCATGGCATCCGGTCCCACCACTTCATGGGAAATAGATGGGGAAACAGTGGAAACGGTGTCAGACTTTATATTTTTGAGCTCCAAAATCACTGCAGATGATGACTGCAGCCATGAAATTAAAAGACGCTTACTCCTTGGAAGGAAAGTTATGACCAACCTAGATAGCATATTCAAAAGCAGAGACGTTACTTTGCCAACAAAGGTTCGTCTAGTCAAGGCTATTGTTTTTCCTGTGGTCATGTATGGATGTGAGAGTTGGACTATGAAGAAGGCTGAGTGCCGAAGAATTGATGCTTTTGAACTGTGGTGTTGGAGAAGACTCTTTGAGAGTCCCTTGGACTGCAAGGAGATCCAATCAGTCCATTCTGAAGGAGATCAGCCCTGGGATTTCTTTGGAAGGAATGATGCTAAAGCTGAAACTCCAGTACTTTGGCCACCTCATGCAAAGAGTCGACTCATTGGAAAAGACTCTGATGCTGGGAGGCATTGGGGGCTGGAGGAGAAGGGGACGACAGAGGATGAAATGGCTGGATGGCATCACTGACTCGATGGACGTGAGTCTGAGTGAACTCTGGGAATTGGTGATGGACAGGGAGGCCTGGCATGCTGGGATTCATGGGGTCGCAAAGAGTCGGACATGACTGAGCGACTGAACTGAACTGAATCATCCTCTTTAGCCCCCCAGCCTCTCAAGTTCTCTTTGTTTTCCTGCTGGAAGTTCTCGTTATGAAGAAGCCTTGTTCACTGGGTTAGTTTATACTCAGATGTAGTTGACAGACAACAGTGTAATGGGAAGTGGTTATTGACTCTTTCTGGAGCACCAGGGAGATTCTATTCTTATCTGGTAACTTCCCAAGCTGGTAGACACTGATCCCACTGTATCCCCATCAGGGATGCCAGCCACTAAGACATTTCTTTCCCAAAGTGTAGTCTGTAACTGTCAGAGTCTTGCTTTACAGCATCTGGGCCGCCTGATAAAGAGGAGGACTGAGATTCTCCAGAGCCATGGGCCTCCATGGGGGATTCCAGGCACTGTGCTGTTGGGGTGGGGGGAAGGGAGGGGAGGCTGAAACTTTGGGTCAGCTGAGAGTATCCACCAGCTGTCAGTTTTCAGTGGCAAAATGACTGTCCTCAACCATTTGGTAAAGCTAACTTCACTCTGCTTCCTGTTCTCAGTAATCGGAAGTCATCTCTACCACCAGAGGGAAATACATCTCAGGCCCCATTATTTTTATACCCAATTGCAAAGAAATGGAATAGACCTGAAAAGTGTCATTAGAATTTGTCAAGGACCTAAAAACCATTCCACACCTCTTGCCTCACCTGTGGTCTTGAGTTTCTAGGTAAGTGATTCATGTACCTTCTTTTTGCTGTTGGGCAAAATAAGTGGGGACCGCTCGGCACATGTCCTTGATGGGTGCTCCGAACTGGGCTAAGTTCTTGACCCGGCTGGGTAAAACAGTGTAGGTCAGGCCGTGAGTAGATGGATAATGCTTTGGAGCCTGGAAGATGTGACATTTCAAAAGGGTGAGACAGCAGGTAGAGGTGGCCCAGCAAGGAGGAAGCGTGAGAAACCTATTCCAGTGCATGGGGGCACTGGATGTCCAAAAATAGCCTTGAACCTGCACTAGCCCTTGAGTTCCCTCTCTAATAGCAATATTCTATCTGACCACAAGGTGGCAAAATTATTCCAGAAAAGTCTGTGTGCCTCTGTGACTCAATCTGTACTCCTTTCGCCCTTGAATTCTCAGCGCTTCCAGACTCCTGTGCTATTCTCTTTCTAATAATGATATACAATACATTTTAAGTTATGGTCTTCATTTATATTATGCTTTTTACTTGTTATAAATCAGATGAGGGGAATACTTATTACCTCTCTTTTTAAAAAGTGACAAATTATTTTATTTTTATGTGATCCAAAGGCATTTTCTTCCCCAGGAATCAGCAGCCCTGCTGCCATGGACATCAGGGACACAGCCCAAATGTGCTGGGTTGGTTATTTAAGCAAAATGATGCCAGATTTCAATGACTTCCCAAGGGCTTCCTGCTGATTTTTAATTTATCTGACAACCCTTGGCGTTTAAGAGACAGGAAGAGAGTTTCAGGAGTCCTAAACTCATTTTCAACTAAAGATATTATGTGTGTATGAGCTTAAAGGGTCTGCAGGGGAGGAGAGGAGGTATGAGAATGAAAATACTCTAGTATTTCACTTTAATAATTCATATTCACCAACGTGTAGTTCACACCCTTTTGGAATACATCAAAATTATGTCATTGCATGGAATGCAAAGGTTCATTTTCATTAATGTGCTGTGACTTAAATAGGCCACGGATTGGACTTGGAGTCCTTTGCACGATGATGGAATTCCATGGGCGTTAAGATCAAGTATGAAATGAATTCCCCAGCATGTACAGCATCATCTTAGGAGGTCAGAACGTAGAGTTCAAAAACACCAAACTAGGAGGGGACTCCAATGAGCTGATCTCACTTACCTGGTGGTCCAGGGCCTTAACAATGTCATCCAAAGTTGGGAAGACAGCTTCATCCATCTTGGCCAGGACACAGGCCATCTTGCTAAACAACTTAGCCACCAAGAGGGCCTTAAAGCAACACAGCAGAACCCTGTCATTCATTTAGTCACAATACAGGGGCTCCTACTTGTCAACAGAGCTGCACATAGCTGTCCTTCAGACTGTGGTGTGGAGCATCCTGGCAGAGCAGGCCCTGGGCACCAGAGCAAAGTGCCAGCCACAGGACTGGCCTTGCACATGGGGCCCTGCTGCAGGCATCACGGAGGGTATCCCCTGGGGCACTCTGCGTACCACTAACAGACTGGGGGACTGGAGGGACAGGGGGTCGGCCGCAGTGACAGTTCTGTTCATGGTCCTCAGCCGCCTCCATGACCCTCAGCTTCCCCATCTGCAAAGCAGGAAAAGTAGACTCTCTCCAGGGGGATGTCCTGAACAGATGAGACAGATAACGCCTGCCTGTGAAGCCAGTGTGTGAGTTAGTGTCCCTTCTGGGTTTACAAGATGAGGAGGAGCCTGGGCTTAGACCTCTAGGGTCAGATCCCGTCCCTTGATTTGTGACTAACTGCCCCCAACGTAGCCTTGGACCTGACCTTCGGCCTCTCTGAGCTTTGGAGTAAAGCAACGATTCTCCAGCTGAGTCTGACACTGATCCTCTGAATCCTTTCCAGTAGGAAAGGCAGCCATTGATTTTCCTTTGCAGATGAGGAAACCGAAGCACACAAAAGCTGCATCCTGTCTCTGGTTGCCTCGTGTCTCTGATTGCATCATGTCTCTGATTGTGTCGTGTCTCTGGTCATATAACTTTTCTATTGTGGAGCCTCTCTTCCCAATCCTGCCTCTTTCTTCCAGGTCATGCCTCGCCATCCCTGACCACATGGGCAAGTGGAAGCAAGATTTCTAAAAGTGAAAATAAATTATTTTCCTGCTTTGGAAATAACCTGATTAAAATCTGAGAGCAAGACCAAAGAACCTCTATGGTACATACAAGTTGGAGGACATCAGGATTCTTAAAATAGCTCTCTTATTCAGAGGCCTTCAGGAGCCCTGTGAAGTCAACACAGGAGGGGGACACAAAGAGTGCTGGATCCCTAGAGATCTCAGAAGCTCTTCCTCTGGTCGCTGGCTCAAAAACAAGTCACTGCAAATGCACGAAAGCTGGTTCCTTACCAAGAGAGATGTATTCCCTCAAGATCCTAAACTTAGAGAGGCCTGTGTAGACAGGGTTCTCTTCTCTCTGGAAAAGCAGGAGGCTAAATTTTGGAGCAGGCAAGGCTTTCTTTGGCATTGTAATGAACGTGTTCTACATCTTACATTCTCGTAGTCCAAGACTCCATCCCATTCACTCAAAACATTGTTGTCTCGGATGCTGACCATACCTCGAAAGGCATTGACATGGATGCTCTGGGTCCCAACAGATCCATCCAGAGGATGGTTGTCACTGATGTTCTGGAGAAGAGAAGGCAGCAAGGAGAACAGTCCTAAGTCCAGAGTTCCTGCATTGCCCGTCTCTCGCAGGTATAAAGGGGTCCTCACAAAAAATTTGACGGAGGCCACCCCAGATTCCCTGGTGGCTCAGATGGTAAAGATTCCACCTGCAATGCAGGGCACCTGGGTTCAATCCCTTGGTTGGGGGGGTCCCTTGGAGGAGGGCATGGCAACCCTCTCCAGTATTCTTGCCTGGAGAATCCCCATAGACAGAGGAGCCTGGGGGGCTACAGTCCATGGGGTTGCAAAGAGTCAGACATGACTGAGTGACTAAGCACAACACAGCACCCCAGATTATCACCTTTGAAGTACTTCTGCTTCAGGAGGACGAGACAGGTTGAACCCTCTCCACCCTCACTTACCATCAGGGCCAGAGATGGAGCTAGGAAAAGGACCATAAGGATCGAAGGCACAATCTGAAATGGAAACAAATGTCAGTGTACAGGGCTGGCTCCCTTAGCCTCAGATGAGCCCAGGGCGTGGGGCTCAGAGTGAGCCGAGGGTTGGACCCTTTTTAAAAGATCTGTAACTTTCATAGTGTCTCTTGCCCTAGAGGCCCCAGATGCATCAGGAGACTGTCATTCTGTGTGTTCTATATGGGATGTACTGGCTGCTCAAGAAGGAAAGCTTTATCGTTCATTCAAAGATACCTTTTGTTTTGCGCTACATCTGCTATCGATCACTGGGCTAAAGATTAGGCAACCTGACCAAGCACTTGAAGTCGTAAAATAAGTGATAATTCAGGTCCCCCATCTTCCTTTCTGTACCTCCTTCTTTCTTCCCAACCAGTGGGGACCCCTTCTCTGTCCCCTCTGGAATCTGATAATCCTTCCAATTTCCTCTCCTCCAGTTTCTCCCACCTTGCCTGAGCATAAAGATTATGCATCACTTGTTTACACCTTATTTTGAAATAGATTTGACTCAAGGGTGAGTGGTTCTTGAGATATTTGCAGGGAATCGTTTGCTCCTGCTGTGGCCTGCCTAACCTACTGGAGGCATTTCAGACACCAGAAAATAAGTGAAAGAGAATTAGAAGGACGGGAACTGGCTAAGATAAATGTAGCAGAGAATCTTTCCCTACACTCACAGCTCAAGGCTCACTCAGCTCAAGAGCACTTACAACCTAAGCCGAAATCGACAGGAAACCCCTCCTCCCCTTCCCCACAATATCCTATGCAGTATTCTGCATGTGTTGACACCATGAATGTGAGATACATCTTCAAAGAAAAAGACAACAGTTACTCTCTGAATAATAACCACAATGCAATGAGGTTAACCAAGGAAAAACATGTGATGCAGACAGCAATAATATTCTATTAAATGATTCTTAGAATTAGTGCCATGTGTTAAATACACCTGAAACTTTCTTTGCCAGAAATTTATAAATAAGATGAATCTAGGAAGAAAAGACCCTAAAATATGAATATCTACTCAATCCCCAAAGATAGTTGACCTTTTAAGAAACTAGCTATTAATTCTTTTGGGACAGACCCATTTTCTGATGTTCTAAAAAAAGAGAGGCTTACCAACAGGGAAGTTATGTGCCAAGTTAATATTTGGAAGTTCTATTTAGGGTTCATTTGAAGAGTCAATGGGAAAAAGGAACTGCTCCCTGGCTATTCTGGCTCTGAAAACATAGTTAACTATATTCAAAACCAGAAAAAATACTTACAAGGTGTTTCATATTGCCTCTTTCTCAGAACCTAGGCAACTTCACGCATAAAAGAATTTTCATGTCCTATTTGCTTTCTAAGTCTGGTTTATATAGTCTTGGACCTTTCAACTACTGCCATGGTAAAAGATTCTGGAAAATTAATCATAATCTGAATACCATGGGGGGGCGGGGAAAGGCAAGTTTATGTAATCACTGCTATCACTTTTCTTTAACTACTTCTAATATTTTCCTTTTACTCAAATACCTCCACTGGTTACATAAGGCAAACATGGCAAAGAACAAGGCTTTGTGGGCTGGCGTGCCCATGACATTAACAGTCAAGGAAGGATTGCAAATAGTAGATCTCACCAAATGGTCCCGATACAAAATCAGTGTTTACCATTTCTATTTCCCAGTCCAGAGAAGTTCTTTACTAATAGTGGAGGTGGTTGAGAAAAACCTTATGAAACCAAAAGAGATGAACTGTAACCACAAGATTAGATTGGAGAGCAGACTAGCCCAGTTCTTCATCCAAACCCCATATCACATGGTTGGTCCTGTAATGCCTTCTGCCCACCCACCAAGCTGACCTCATTTAACCTCTTCAAAGATCTACCTCTGGGTGACTTCCTGATATTCTGATATTTTGCTTCCACTCTATGATTTGTCTTTCTCCTCCAAGCCTTTGTTTCAGGGTGACTTTTTCCATGAAGGACCATTTGAGCAGCCCTGGATCTCCTGAGACATAGAACAACATTCTATGACTAGACAACACTAACTCAGGCTTTTTCAAACATTTTCTTATGTTTTTATCAAGCCCTTAACTGGTTGTGACTCAACTACCTGGACCAAATTCCAAAAAGTCATAATCAAATGAATGTATTTCTTCAGAGATAAAGATGAAGTATATGGATGAGGTTGGGCACTGGAATGATTAAAGTGGAAGACAGACAGCTCAGTTCTTACAGTACTTCCTGTGAATTTTCAATGGGAGCATGAACTAAGTGGGCCCTGGGGACTATCAGGTCACCCAGGGCTCAGATAATATAATCTCAATTGCTATCAGTACTTCAAAAACACCACGCACAGAGCACATGCTCAGTAGTTATTGGCTGAATAAGTAAAATGCAATGAAAGAATGACTTTCATTTTGGGGTACGTGGTTATGCATTTTTCCCAACAGGATTTATTGACTACATTATCCTTTATCCACTGTATGTTCTTGGTGCCTTTGTCAAAAATTTGTTGACTGAACATGCATTGGTTGCTGTTCTGTTCCACTGATTTATGCTCCTATTTTTATGTTCAGTTCAGTTCAGTGCAGTCACTCAGTCGTGTCCGACTCTTTGCAACCCCATGAACTGCAGCACGCCAGGCCTCCCTGTCCATCACCAACTCCTGGAGTCCACCCAAACCCATGTCCATTGAGTCAGTGATGCCATCCAACCATCTCATCCTCTGTCATCCCCTTCTCCTCCTGACCCCAATCCCTCCCAGCATCAATTAGTACCATACTATTTTGATTACTCTAGATGTGTAATATAGTTTGAAATCAGAAAGTTTTATGTCTCCAGTTTTGTTCTTCTTCCTCGGAATTTCTTTGGCTCTTTGGGACCAAAGACTTAAATGTTACGACCTGAAATAGTAAAACTTCTAGAAGAGAACATAGGAGGAAAGATCCTTGATATTGGTTTTGGCAATGCTTTCTTGGACACCACACCAAAAACACAGGCAAAGAAAAGCTAAAATAGACAAACCAAAGATCTCCTGTACTGCAAAGGAAACTATCAATAAATTAAAAAGACAACCTACAGAATGGGAGAAACTATTTGCAAAGTATATATCTAAATAGGAGTTATTCAATATATCTGAAGAAGTTATACAATTCAATAGCAAAAGGGAAATGATCCAGTTTAAAAAAATGGACAAAGAAACTGAAGAGATATTTTTCTGAGGAAGAAAGACATTTACGTGGCCAATAGGTATATGAAAAGGTGCTCAACATCACAAATCACAGGGAAATGCAAATGAAAACCACAATGAGATATCACTTCATACATTTTAGGATTGTTGTTCCAACACCCAGTAATGTTCAACTCTTTGCGACACCATAGACTGCAGCACACCAGGGTTTCATGTCCCCCACCATCTCCCGAAATTTACCCAAGTTCATGTCCATTGCATTGATGATGCCATCCAGCCATCTCATCGTCTGATGCCCTCTTCTCCTTCTGCCCTCAATCTTTCACAGCATCAAGGACTTTTCCAATGAGTTGGCTGTTTGCATCAGGTGACCAAAATAGTGGAGCTTCAGCTTCAGCATCAGTCCTTCCAAAGAGTATTCAGGGTTGATTTCCCTTAAAATTGACTGGGATGATCTCTTTGCTGTCCAAGGGACTCTCAGGGGTCTTCTCCAGCACCACAGTTAGAAGGCATCATTTCTTTGGTGCTTTGCCTTCTTTACAGTCCAGCTCTCACAACCATACATGACCAGTGGGAAGACCACAGCCTTGACTATACAGACCTTTGTTGGCAGAGTAATGTCTCTGCTTTTCAAAACACTGTCTAGGTTTGTCATAGCTTTCCAGCTAAGAAGCAGTCATCTTCTGATTTCATGGCTGCAGTCACCATCCACAGTGATTTTAGAGCCCAAGAAGAGGAAATCTGTCACTACTTCCACCTTTTCCCCTTCTATTTGCCATGAAGTAATGGGGCCAGGCTTCAGCAATATGTGAACCATGAACACAGATGTTCAAGCTGGTTTTAGAAAAGGCAGAGGAACCAGAGACCAAATACCAACATCCGCTGGATCATGGAAAAAGCAAGAGAGTTCCAGAAAAACATCTATTTCTGCTTTATTGACTAAGCCAAAGCCTTTGACTGTGTGGATCACAATAAACTCTGGAAAATTCTGAAAGAGATGGGAATACCAGACCACTTGACCTGCCTCTTGAGAAACCTGTATGCAAGTCAGGAAGCAACAGTTAGAACTGGACATGGAACAACAGACTGGTTCCAAATAGGAAAAGGAGTACGTCAAGGCTGTATATTGTCACCCTGCTTATTTAACTTCTATGCAGAGTACATCATGAGAAACTCTGGGCTGGAAGAAGCACAAGCTGGAATCAAGATTGCCTGGAGAAATATCAATAACCTCAGGTATGCAGATGACACCACCCTTATGGCAGAAAGTGAAGAGGAACTAAAAAGTTTCTTGATGAAAGTGAAAGTGGAGAGTGAAAAAGTTGGCGTAAAGCTCAACATTCAGAAAATGAAGATCATGGCCTCTGGTCCCATCACTTCATGGGAAATAGATGGGGAAACAGTGCAAACAGTGTCAGACTTTATTTTTTTGGGCTCCAAAATCACTGCAGATGGTGACTGCAGCCATGAAATTAAAAGATGCTTAGTCCTTGGAAGAAAAGTTATGACCAACCTAGATAGCATATTGAAAAGCAGAGACATTACTTTGCCAACAAAGGTCCGTCTAGTCAAGGCTATGGTTTTTCCTGTGGTCATCTATGGATGTGAGAGTTGGACTATGAAGAAAGCTGAGCGCCAAAGAATTGATACTTTTGAACTGCGGTGTTGGAGAAGACTCTTGAGAGCCCCTTGGACTGCAAGGAGATCCAACCAGTCCATTCTGAAGGAGATCAGCCCTGGGATTTCTTTGGAAGGACTGATGCTAAAGCTGAAACTCCAGTACTTTGGCCACCTCATGCGAAGAGTTGACTCATTGGAAAAGACTCTGATGCTGGGAGGGATTGGGGGCAGGAGGAGAAGGGGACGACAGAGGATGAGATGGCTGGATGGCATCACTGATTCAATGGACGTGAGTCTGAGTGAACTCCGGGAGTTGGTGATGGACAGGGAGGCCTGGCGTGCTGCGATTCATGGGGTCACAAAGAGTCGGACACGACTGAGCGACTGAACTGAACTGAACTGAACTGAATGGGGCTGGATGCCGTGATCTTAGTTTTTTTTAATATTTATTTAAAAATAGCTTTGACTCTATGGACCTTTGTTCGCAAAGTGCTATCTCTGCTTTTTAATACATTGTCTAGGTTTGTCATTCAATGAATGAATATAAAAATGTGATTAAAAGCCATATATATATATATGGCTTCACTGGTGGCTTAGCAGTAAAGAATTTCCCTGCCAATGCAGGGAATTAATTCCTTGGTCAGGAAGATCTTCTGGAGAAGGAAACGACAACCCACTGGAGTATTCTTCCCTGGCAAATCCCTTGGACAGAGGAGCCTGGCAGGCTACATTCCATGGGGTTGCAAAGAGTCAGATATGACTTAACAACAAAACAATAACAGCTATATATATATATACACACACACACACATACACACATATATATAAATATTATATATATACATATAGATATCACATGTCTACATGAGTATTATTCAGCCATTAAAAATACTGATATATAAGTTTGTTAACAAATAACTGTATAGCTATATAATGAAATCTGTATTTATTTCTGCAAAGAACAAAAGCCATGTGCACAAAGGAAAAATCAATATATCCAAACAATGAAGTCTCATTAAGGAATGCGCATTGGCCAAAAAAAAGTTTAGGAAGCACTTCTTTTTCACCCAACATTCTCTCTTCTATCTTCCAATCCATTCCACAAACTTTTGTAGTCTTACTACTTCACTTTTCCAAAGTCACCTGAGGATTTCCATGGTTTGCCCGCCCCCCCCAATCTTTGCAGTCCTGTCTTCCACTTCTTTCAGCCTATGCCAAGATGCCAACCAAAGGTGGCTGTCCACTGTTCCCCATATGGAGCGCATGCTTTCTGGACTCCAATCCTTGGTCCATACCAGAGACTCCTTACCTGGCCTCTTCCTCTTGCCCATTCTTTAAGGCCAATTTAAACAGTGCCCCACTCCCCACCCTGCCATCACTCCTAGCCACATGTGACCACTTCTTCACAATCTCATAATTCCATGCTTGGGCCTTACTTTGCTATTTATACTCTTTGCTGTGCTATGTTTAATTGTATAGTTGTTTGATCTGGTCATTAAATGACACATTCATGTCACTAGACCATAAACTTCATAAGTTTAGAGGCTCCTTTACTTTCTGCTGCAGCTCTGATATAAAATACTGAGAGCAGTACCTGGCACAGAGAATGTGCACAAAAATATATACATTAAGAAGGTGAGTGAATGGGTGCCACTCTTGGTATATCATTCATCGCTCTATCTCCTAGAATACTCAGCAGTGGTCAACACGTAGTGAGTACATAGTAAATGATTGTTAAATTTAAAGGCAAATTATGAAATCAACAATTTAATAATAATGTGAATGAGGAAGGCAATTAAATTTTGAAGAGCATAGCGGATTCAACAAGAAAAAAATGAGCCTTTTTATAGATGCCAATTATAGGGCAATTATAAGGTTAGCCAAGACATCATTAATATTTCTGCCCCTGGATTTGAGGGTAGGGGGTGAAGAAAAAGGAAAAGAAAGCCAGGCATCTGCGAAGCTGTTTGCCTTTTATCTTGCATCCTGGAGCCTCTGGCATGAGCCCAGCTCCCTTGACTGGATCGCTTGTTGTACTTGGTGTTTGCTAGTCACTCTTTGATTTCTTCTGTAATGGACTTACCACTTGCTGCAAACCAGAAACTTCCTCATCCTTGTTTTACAGTTTCTAGTTCCTGCCTGGAGCGCAGGCCTCTGTATTCATCCCTGTCATGGTGCTGATATTTAGTTAATCTTTTCAGCTTTGTAGAACTCAGCAGGCATCACAACTGGGGAATGACTTTTTTAATTAGTAAAGCTAAGGAAAATGACTAAGTCATTCAGATATGACCTAAATCAAATCCCTTATGATACAGCAGAGGTGATGAATAGGTTCAAGGAATTATATCTGGTAGACAGAGTGCCCAAAAAACTGAGGACGGAGGTTCCTAACATTATACAGGAGGCAGTAACCAAAACCATCCCAAAGAAAAAGAATTCAAGAAGGCAAAGTGATTGTCTGAGGAGGCTTTACACATAGCCGAGGAAAGATCAGAAGCAAAAAGCAAGGAAGAAAGGGAAAAACATACCCAATTGAATGCAGAGTTCCAGAGAATAGCAAGGAGAGATAAGAACTTTCTTCAATGAATTGTGAAAAGACGTAGTGGAAAACAATAGAATGGAAAATACTAGAGATTTCTTCAAGAAAATTGGAGATATCACAGAACATCTCATGCAAGGATGGGCATGATAAAGGACAGAAATGGTAAGGACCTAACAGAAGCAAAAGAGATTAAGAAGAGGTGGCAAGACTACACAGAGGAACTATACAAAAAAGGTCTTAATGACCCAAATAACCACAATGGTGTGGTCACTTGCACAGAGCTGACATCATGGAGTCTGAAGTCAAGTGGGTCTTAGGAAGCATTACTACAAACAAAGCTAGTGTGGGTGATCAAATTCTAGCTGAGCTATTTAAAATCCTAAAAGATGCATGTTGTTAAGGTGTTGCACTCAATATGTCAGCAAATTTGAAAAACTCAATAGTGACTACAGGACTGGGAAAGGTCAGTTTTCATTTCAATACCAAAGAAAGGCAATGCCAAAAAGCTGTTCAAACTACTGTACAGTTGGTGTTTATTTCACATGCTAATAAGGTTATGCTTAAAATCCTTCAAGCTAGGCTTCCACAGTACATGAACTGAGAACTTTCAGATGTACAAGTTGGATTTAGAAAAGGCAGGGGACCAGAGATCAAATTGCCAACATTCATTTGATCATAGAAGACGAAAAAGAATTCTAGAAAAGCATCTACTTCTTGCTTTGTTGACTATGCTAAAGCCTCTGATCATGTGGATCACAACAAACTGTGAAAAATTCTTCAAGAGATGAGAATATCAGCCCACCTTATCTGTCTCCTGAGAAACCTGTATGCAGGTCAAGAAGCAATAGTTAGAACCTTACATGGAACAAAGGACTGGTTGAAAATTGGGAAAGGAGTAAGACAAGGCTGTATACTGTCACCCTGCTTATTTAACTTATGTGCAGAGTACATCATGAGAAACGCTGTGCTGTATGAATCACAGGCTGGAATCAAGATTGCCGGGAGAGATATAAACAACCTCAGATATGCAGATGATACCACTTTAATAGCAGAAAGTGACGAAGAACTAAAGAGCCTCTTGAGGGTGAAAGAGGAGAGTGAATAGCTGGCTTAAAACTCAACATTCAAAAAATTAAGATCATGACATCTGGTCCCATCACTTCATAGCAAATAAAAGGGGAAAAAACGGAAGCAGCAACAGATTTTATTTTCCTGGGCTCCAAAATCTCTGTGGAAGGTGACTACAGCCATGAAATTAAAAGATGTTTGCTCCTTGGAAGGAAAGCTATGACAAACCTAGACTGGATTAAAAAGCAGAGACATCACTTTGCTAACAAAAGTCCGTACAGGCAAAGCTATGTTTTTCCCAGTAGTCAGGTATGGATGTGAGAGTTGGATGATAAATAAAGCTGAGTGTCAAAGAATAGATGCTTTCAAACTGTGATGCTGGAAAAGACTCTTGAGAGTCCCTTGGACTGCAAGAAGATCAAACCAGTCAATCCTTAAGGAAATCAACCTTGAATATTCATTGGAAGGACTGATGCTGAATCTGAAGCTCCAATACTTTGGCCACCTGATGAGACCAGTCGACTCATTGGAAAAGACCCTGATGCTGGGACAGATTGAGAGCAGAAGGAGAAGGGAGTGACAGAGGATGAGATGGTTGGATGGCATCACTGACTCAATGGACACGAGTTTGAGCAAACTCTGGGAGATAGTGAAGGTCAGGGAAGCCTGGCATGCTGCAGTCCATGGAGTCACAAAGAGTTGGACAAAACTTAGTGACTGAACAACAACAAAGCTTTGCCCACACTCTGTGTACTTGTATTTCTTCCCTAATCTCTAAGCAAATGAAAAATAGAAATCAATAACATCATTTTGGCCCACAAACCAATTCTCTTTTTTGATACTCTTGTTTCATTTTTTTAATATAAATATTTTTTCAAAAGGAAGCTCATCTGTTACTAACTGTTTTTGGTTGCACCAGGTCTTTGCTGCTGTGTGCCGGCTGCCCCTGGCTCCTTGGAGCAGGTCTGCTCTCCAGCTGTGGGATGCAGGCTTTGTGGTGGCTTCTCTTGTTGGGGTTTGCGGGCTCTGCACACTTGGGCTTCAGTAGTTGTGATGCAGGGGCTTAGTTGCCCCAAGGCATGTGGAATCTTCCCAGACCAGGGATCAAACCTGTGTCGCCTGCATTGGCAGGTGGATTTTTAACCACTGGATCACCAGGGAACTCCTCTTTGATTGTTATTAATTAGTTTTTTTTCCTCCAGAGTTTGATACTCATGTGCATTTGGACTGCTTCATCCATGCACCACTTGTTTCACATTCGTAGATTCAATTATGATTGTATTTATATGTTCTCTATGACTGTTTTCAAATTTCACCCCACCCTCCTCTCTCCCTCCCCTTGGATTTTCTCCTTTAGCCCCTTTACCTTCCGGATGCCTCCATAAATCTTAGGACTCAGGATCTCAACTTTAGGACACTCCCTGTCCCAGAACTTTCTGTAGCTGTGTCTCTTCCCTTCATGGGTCCATTGCCCTGAATGTTATCTCTGCCCCTTCTTTTGTCCTCCCTGGATCCCAGACCCAAATATTTTTTTCCACAGCAGGCACTTCTGAGCCTGCCTTCCCTGAACAGCTACAACCTTCTAGCAGACATTATTTTGCTGCATCTTGTCTTGGCTCTGAGCTGCTATTCTCATGTCTGTGTCTCCCTGACCTGCAATTGCTTGATTGCACTCACTTTTTCCTGAGTCCATTCCAGGTAAATTGGCAACCAGAATCCACTGTGTCCTGCCTTGGTAGGCAGCTGACGTCATCCTTTACAGGGGCTTCCCAGGTGGCACTAGTGGTAAAGAATCTGCCTGCCAATGTAGGAGACATAGAGATGCAGGTTCGATCCCTGGGTTGGGAAGATCCCCTGGAGGAGGGCAGGGCAACCCACTCCATTAGGCTGACTGGAGAATCCCTTGGACAGAGGAGACTGAAGGGCAATGATCCATAGCATTGCAAAAAGTCAGATTTGACTGAAGCAACTTAGCACACAAGTGTCATCTTTTACAAAGTAAATTTTTACAGCAGAGTTTTTCTGAAAGCAGAGATTCTCACCTGGGCCCACGATGAAATGGTTCTAAGTCTTCCTGAAATTGCAAGTAAAACATATTTGTGTGGACATACGTGGTTTTTTCCTCCCAGGGAGAAGTGTCATGCCCTTCATCACAAATCTCAAAGGAGTTCTATTTTAAAAGTTTAAGAATCTCTGCCTCAATGA
The DNA here is from genome assembly GCF_003369695.1 of Bos indicus x Bos taurus. Taxonomy (NCBI): domain Eukaryota; kingdom Metazoa; phylum Chordata; class Mammalia; order Artiodactyla; family Bovidae; genus Bos; species Bos indicus x Bos taurus. The sequence goes on along the minus strand of NC_040086.1, from coordinate 66,926,872 downwards.
TCCTCCTCCCACAGAAAATACATGTTTATCTTTTCTTTTGTGATTTATTTTCTCATTTCTTCGTTTAGTTCACTTGGGAGAAAACTTAGGAGGGGACGCTAGTAAGGAAAGACGAGTTTAGGTGGTAAAACCATGGTGGGGGAGGTGGAGATGGTGTAGTTTGCCCATTTCACAGATCTGGAAACTGAGACTGGACTGTGGGGTGGGGCTAGAGGTCGTTGGTTGCCACTGAGACCACAGGCCATCAGTAAATAAGCTCACACCTTGCCCTCTCCTCTACACCCCAGACAGCATCATGAAACCATGTGCAGAGGCATATGGTTAAGGAGGGGCTAGGGGGGAGCTCACACCTTGCCCTCTCCTCTACACCCCAGACAGCATCATGAAACCATGTGCAGGGCATCTGGTTAAGAAAGGGGGAGGGGGTGCTAAGGGCTTTTTTGCTCAGGAATCAGGAGGACAGAAAGCAAGGGAGGTGGAAACAAGGACTCACTGGCTACTTAAAATGAGCCAGGAGGATGCAGGGAATTAAAAGACCTGTTTGGTTTTCTGATTTTTTGAGGTGGAAAGCCTTGCCTCCATCCCCCTGCCCTGAGGCCCAGCCACAGTGAAGACATCTGGATGTCACACTTCACTAACTCCCTCGGATCTCCACCCAGCAGGTGTTTGCCAGAAAGTGAGAGCAATCTTGGGTCCCAGCAAACTTCTGACAGACCTGGGCCCTGTGTGCTTCCATTTGGCCCTTCCAGGCTCTGCATCACCCCCGCTGGGGAGTCCTTTTATCCTTAACCCAGAACCTATACCTGATGACCGATGGCTCATTTTCCTGCAGATTTGTGGGCCAAAGTCACCCATTCATGAAAGATATTCCTTCAAGTATCAACCTCTAGAAAAACAAACTGGAAGGCCAGCTGTCCCTGGAGCAGCAGCCTGGAGCCAATAACTTTAGCCTATGACTTCTCCTCTGGGCCTCCCTGTGGATCCTGAGTCAAAGAAACTAGACTCCATCCGCTTCAGACCACCCAGCTTACGCTCTAAGACGCTGCTCCTTCAGGGGATGGGTGGAAATGGACTTCTAGAAATGTTGCCTTTCTCTTTTTATGCTGAACCTCTGTCCTACCACTGTTCGTCTTATGGGTGTGTGGGAGAGGAAGACCACCTCCCTGAAGATGTGGCATTTTCCTTCCTTTGGCTTCTAAATGTCTTTGTTTGTATGTGTTTTCTTTCCTTTTTAACTTAAAAAATTAATTTTTTAATTGGAGGCTAATTATTATAATTATTTATAATTGGAGGCTAATTACTTTACAGTATTGTGGTGGTTTTTGCTCTACGTTGACATGAATCAGCCACAGGTGTACATGTGTCCCCCTGTCCTGAACCCCCCTCTCACCTCCCTCCCCCTTCCATCCCTCTGGGTTGTCCCATTGCACCGGCTTTGAGTGCGCTGTTCCATGCATCAAACTTGGACTGGTCATCTATTTCACGTATGGCAATGTACACGTTTCAATGCTATTCTCTCAAATCATCTCACCCTTGCCTTCTCCCACAAAGTCCAAAAGTCTGTTATTTATATCTGTGTCTCTTTTGCTGTTTCACATATAGGGTTGTCATTATCATCTTTCTAAATTCCATATATATGTGTTAGTATACTGTATTGGTGTTTTTCTTTCTGACTTACTTCACTCTGTATAATAGGCTCAGTTTCATCCACCTCACCTCATTAGAACTGACTTAAATGTGTTCTTTTTTATAGCTGAGTAATATTCTATTGTGTATATGTACCACAGCTTTCTTATCCATTCACCTGTTGATGGGCATCTAGGTTGCTTCCATGTCCTGGCTATTGTAAACAGTGCTGCAGTGAACATTGGGGTATATATGTCTCTTTCAATTCTGGTTTCCTCAGTGTGTATACCCAGCAGTGGGATTGCTGGGTCATATGACAGTTCTATTTCCAGTTTTTTAAGGAATCCCCAGACTGTTCTCCATGGTGGCTGTACTAGTTTGCATTCCCACCAACAGTGTAAGAGGGTTCCCTTTTCTCCTCACCCTCTCCAGCATTTATTGTTTGTAGACTTTTTGAGAGCAGCCATTCTGACGGGCGTGAGACGGTACCTCATTGTGGTTTTGATTTGCATTTCTCTGATAATGAGTGATGTTGAGCATCTTTTCATGTGTTTGTTAGCCATCTGTATGTCTTCTTTGGAGAATTATCTGTTAAAACCCTCACTGTTTGCAGATGGCTTCTAAATGTCTCGATCCTTCTACTCAGTAGAATGTTGAGAGAGAAACCCGTCAGGATGCGTGCTGTCATGATGCGCATGGTGTAGCTGGAACCTCACACTTTTGTCATGCGCATTTACTCAAAAGGCACTGTTAGAGGAACATAAAATCAACTCTAGTCAAAGGATTCCTACCTCTTTATTCTCTATGACATTCTCTTGTATTGTTATTGCATACCTCATTTTGCCTTTTTATCTTAAATTCCTTGGAAGACATACAGTGTATTGGAAAAAGCACCAAATCTGAAGTCTGAAAACCAGGGTTTTAGTCTCAGCTCTTCTGTTTTTCACCCTCACTGACTGACTGTCCTCCATCTTCCAACAGATAAGGGTTTGGATGCTTGGCTGACGTCTTGAATGCCTGCAGGAAACCCACCTCAGGTGTCAATAAGCAGCGGTAACCAATTCCACTGATATCTACTTGTTTTTCATCAATCCCTGGTGGGTTGAGCCCTTTCAGAAATATATTTATTTTATTTTGGGGCGGAATGGCCAAGAGAAATTAACTTGTTGGCACTGCCTATAGAAGTGTATACCCTTACATATGTCCTGCTTGCTTTTTGTGATCTGTCATAAGCAGTAACTTGAACAAGAGAATAGCAGAGGTTAAAATGCAGTGTTAAGACCAAATTAGCTGAATGCTCCTGTTACTGAATTCTTTATTCAAGCAAAAGCCTCAAGTGGCCTGACCATTTTTCCTCTCTGAATGACAAATGACCAACATTTGGATCACTTGCTTCCATGAGTGTGTCCAAAGAGTGTTCCATCCAAGTTAAGATTTTGGTAAAATTGTATTGATCTGGCTAACTTTCAGGAATGCTCCTATCAGTAATCTGATTGGGCAGGATCTTGGAAGATTCGACTCAAGAGATGACACGGCCAAGCCTGCAGTTCTGTTGGACTGTCTCTGGACTCTCAGAGCCATAATGTTGTAAAAGCTGCCGTTTCTGAGAATGGAGGGATCGTCTGGACTTGCGCAGTAGGGTAGGCCTAGGAGGTGCAGGGAGGCAGCGTGCTGACATGTAATAACCCATAAAAGGAAACTAGGGAACCAGGGGCAGGGATCACCCACTCATCCCTAGTTCCTGACAAGGTGTCTCATTATCAAGGATCAATAATCCAGTTACTTAGGAGAGTCTTCCTTCAAAGAATATTTTCAAAGAAAATAGTTGCAGTGTAGTTTCCAGCACAACACAGATGCCCGAGGCACTTTGTAGAGACTCAGGCATGATTTGTATAGTACCCCACATGTATGCTATTCACATGTGGTATTTCCCGTGTTTTCCCAAGGCTGCCTTTTGTTCTCTGCTTTTGGTGGTCAAGTTCATGTTGAGCAGGGGATGTAATTCATTACTACTCCTTGGGTAAGGGCCAGGAAGTGTGGTAACCAATCTTCCAGGTGGCCCCAGGTGATCCTTCCTTCCTGATATTCGTGTCCCTGTAAAGGTCCCTTCCACACTAACCTGTGCAACCAATGGATGGTGTGGAAATGATGGTATGGTATTTCCTAGGCTAGTCCGTACAAGACATTGTGTCTTCTGCCTTATATGCTCATGGATCACTTATTCTGCGGGGGAGCCCACTGCTGTGTTGTAAGGACATTCCATCAGCCTCATGGGGAGGTCTATGTGGCAAGAAGCTTCCCATTCCAAGCTAAGTCATCTTGTGAGGGAGCCATATTGGAGGTGGATCCTCCGTCCCTAGTCAAGCCTTCAGGTGAGTGTGGCCCCCACCAACATCTTGATGGATACCTCATGAGAGACCCTGAGCTGGAACTATCCAGCTAAGCCTTCCCAGATTCTGACCCTCAAAAGCTATGTAAAGTAATAAATATTTATTTTCTTTATGTTTGGGATAACTTGTTATGCAATAAGAGCTAATATTTTTCCATGAAGGTAAAATTCACATAAAATTAACCATTTCACAGTGGACAATTCATCAACATTTTGTACGTTCACAAAGTTGTACAACCATCACTTCTATATAGTTCTAAAACATCACCTTAAAAGGAAGCCCATACCCATTAAGTAGTTATTCCCTATCTTTCCTTCCCTTAGCCTATTATAGCACCACAAATTTGCTTTCTGTCTCTATAGATTCACCTATTCTTCATATTTCACATGGATGGAATCATATAATATTTGTCCTTTTGTGTCTGAATCGTTTCACTTAGCATATTTCATCCATGTTATCAGCACTCCATTCCTTTTTATGATTGAATAATATTCCATTGTATTTTATATCACAATTTTACAAATATATTGAATTTCTGCAATATGCCACACACTGTCATAGTACCAAACAGATAGAAATGAAAAAAGTTAGACATAGTCTCTGACTTCATAGAGCTGACAGCCTAGTAAGGCTGTGAACTGTCCTCAACCTCAGTACTTGGGCATTTCCTCTTTTCTGTCTATATTTGGCTCACTTAGTGATTTTACTAAGTGTGTTATGGCTTTAAATATCTTTTCTCTAAGACTCCTAAGTGTATACACTCCTAATCCCAATTCTCTCTCAACCTCCAGACCCATATGTCTAGTTCTCTACTTGATGTCTAATCACCTAAAAGTCGACTTGTTTGGAACTGATCTTCAATGGTTCCACCTGCTGCCCACAGTCTCCATCCCAGAGAATGGAATCACCATCCATCATTCACTAAGGTCAAAGTCACTGGAGTCACTTGACTCTTCTTTCCTTCCCCACCATATCCAATTGAGTGAAAACCTTTTCAGCTCTATCTTCAAAGTGTATCCCAGGTTAAGGTATCAACAATGCTACAACCACCCTTGTTAAAAATCCACCCCAGGCATCTTTTGAAAGTCTCCACCAGGGGTTTGTCAGAGCCCTGTCCTGTGAAATCCTAAGGCAGATCATGTTATTCCCTGATCAAAAGCCAGCTGTATCTTTCTAGCTCACTCAGTGCAAAAGCCACATGTGTTATAGGGACCTAGTAAGTCCCACAGCGTCAGACCTCTGTTACCTGTCTGTCTTCACCTCCAATTCTTGCTCCTCTTGCCTCTCAGCTCTGGCCACTCTAGCTTCTTCATTGTTCTTTGCTCAGGGCTTTTGCCATCTGTCTGGAACACTTACCCCAGGAATCCAAGTTTTGCTTCCTCATCTTTTGAGATCAAGATGTAACCTCCCTCAGGTCTTCCCTGGACACCCTGTCTGAGACAGTCTCCACCCTGGATATTCTCTGTCCCCTCTTGCTTTCTTTTTCTCTACCACACTGATCACACTGTGGTTTGTTTATAAAAACCACACCATTTCTTCCCCTAGGATGTAAGCTCTTTGAAGTTAAGGCCTCCTGTCGGCTTTGTTTACTACTTTATCCCCAGCCCATAAAACATTAGCACCAAGTCCTTAATAAATGATTGTGAATGAAGCAGTAAATAATTATCATGGGTGTCCTCAACCAGAAAGACTTTCACAAGATAGAGGAGCAGTGAGGACCCAATTTAGATGTAGGGGGAGAGTCAGGACTCTCTGAAAAGTGACTTTGGGGCTAAGAGTTTCTGGAAGCCTGGGCATGGCCAGTTAGGTACCTGGGGTTGGATGGGGAAGCAGCCTGGTCCATGGTTTGGGTCTGCTGGGGAATGAGAGGTTTCTGACGGAGAAGGCAATGGCACCCCACTCCAGTACTCTTGGCCTGGGAAATCCCATGGGCGGAGGAGCCTGGTAGGCTGCAGTCCATGGGGTCACTAAGAGTCGGACACAACTGAGCAACTTCACTTTCACTTTTCACTTTCATGCATTGGAGAAGGAAATGGCAACCCACTCCAGTGTTCTTGCCTGGAGAATTCCAGGGATGGGGGAGCTTGGTGGGCTGCCGTCTATGGGGTTGCACAGAGTCAGACACGACTGAAGTGACTTAGCAGTAGCAGAGAGGTTTCTGAAGTGTTAAAAGGAAAGTGCCAGGTCAACCAGGATGCGTGGGTCATTATGGGGGAGTGAGAAGAGTATGTCCCCAGCGGAGGCTGGGAGAAGTGCCAGTGTTCAGGGGGTAAGGCGGGAGGGCCAGGTTGGGCAGGCTGGAGGCTGGGCCCAGGTGGTTTTCTATTACCTGTGACGGGAAGCCACCAGAGGTCTTTGAAAATCCTTTCCTAGCTCTCTGTGGACAGTGAATTGGAGGCCAGTAAGAGCAAATGTGGAAACTTGTTATCTTCTGGTAGTAAGGATTCTGAAAAGGGGTCTGGGTTTTATGAGCTTCATTCCAGACTCATTCCAAGCCCTGGGGTGAGGGTGAGGGTGAGGAGCCAAGCCTGAGTTATTGCTGCTTTGTCTCCTGGGGTTGGACAGAGCAGGCAGACTGAGAGCTACCTAATTTCAGTTCATACAGGCACTTAGTGTGAATTGCTAAGTGGGTGAGATCCGAGTGGTTTCTTGATAAAGAGAGAGGTTGTCAAGGAGGATTTTGGAGCCATTTTCTCCATCAAATCAGTAGAGGTGTTAATCCTCAATCTAGATAATGGAATAATGCAATTGCAGATTTTGGCTTTAAACCCCACTGCAGATGAACCAACTGTCAAGGACCTCAACTGCCAGCAGACAGGCCTGGATGGTGAAGAATGCCAGGCATGTGGGCCTGAGACCGTGGACATTCCAGACCTCATTCCCCACTGTAGGCACAGGGTGCTGCCCATGAGCTTCTGGATGGCTCTGTGCTTTACTACCTGCCGGCACTATACCCGTGGCAGGAAGAATCCATCCAGGAAAAACCTGTGACAGACTGTAGGGTGGGATATCCTGGCCCAGGATATCTTTAAGGCAAAAACTATGATTTAGAAAAAGAGCTTGGTAGACAGATAAGCATTGTAACAGTTGTCCTACACGCACATAGACAATAGACTGGGAAGTTGGGGTTAGCAGATGTAAGCTTTTATCTATAGAATGGATAAATAGCAAGGTTCCACTGTAATGGGGTTTCCCTGGTGGCTCAGCAGTCAAAGAATCTGCCTGCGATGCAGGAGACACAGGTCCAATCCTTGGGTTGGGAAGATCCCCTGGAGAAGAAAATGACAACCCACTCCAGTATTCTTGCCTGAAGAATCCCATGTACAGAGGAGCCTAATGAACTACAGTCCATAGGGTTGCAAAAAATTGGACACAACTGAAGCAACTTAGCACACAATGTAATAAATTAATAAAACAAATCTTTGAACAAGATGAGAACATTACTAAGCATCTTGAAAATAAATTTGACAAGGCTATGATTACTCTTGCATAACCTCTGCTGGTATTTTCCCACGGGAATTTATTAACATAATTTCCATAAATGAATGTGGTGTTCTAATTTTTTTATAATGAAATATTTCAATTAAGTGTCTAAAGATGCTTTAAAAAAAAAAAAACAAGGGAAAGCAGAGGATATATAAATACAAAATACCAAAATTTTTTTTTCTAATTGTCTGCATAATGTTGGAATGAATGTCTTAGTGTGAGAACATTTTTCATCTTTTGTATTATTCCTATAAGATAAGCTCCAAGAAGCAGATCAAAATCAAAATGTTTGCAACCCATTATGATTCATGATACACACTACCAGATTGCTTCCCAAAGAACTCTGTTCATCTGCACTTTCACCCATAATTATGTATATTCAAATTTCATGGAAATAAACACTCTTTTTTAAAAAAGTTTTAATGGTTTCAGTATGACATCAAATCTTGTTTTTCTTTTATTTCTTTGATTATAGATGAGATGACTCAATCTTTTCCCATAAGAGTTTCTTTGTTTTAAAACTAGTTCTTGTTATGTGTAATTCCTGTGTGAACCTCATCTTCCTCTTCTGTAAAATGGGGATGTCAGCAGCATTACCTTATGGGATTGTTGTCAGAGTTAGTCAGTCTCAAGCCTGCGAGAGTGCTCACAGACTTCACTCGGATGTCGTCTAGATTATCGGGCTTTGGATGCCAGTTCTGATATTTGAAAGCTGATCAAGTGGGAGGCGTGTGGCGAGGTCACATTGCCAAAAGCAGGAGGGATTGGACATGTTGTTGCAGCCATCTTTGAAAAATACCATCTGTCACTTTAACCTGCTTCTTCTTTGAATAAGTCTCTACATGAATAATGCATCCTTGTAAAACATCAAAGTTAGGGCTTGTATCCCTTTTGACCAATACTTCAATTCCCATCTCCTCACCAAAGATGACCACCATATTCTGTTTGTTGAACGTCTGATGGGAACTTTGCCTGCGCCTACCTCCTTGTACATAAACACATGCCCACAGGCTTTTGTAGAAAATCTGGAGTGTTTCTAATGGTTCCCATTAATAGCATCTTACTGTATGTATTTCATTTCAATTTGATTTTTCATTCAGTACATCCAGAGATTGTATCATGTGAGGCACTGAGATCTCTTTTAGCCTTTTCCACTTATGCACAATATAGATATGATGTGGTTTATTGAATTACACTATTCACCAACAGAAAATGAGTGTGCTTTTCCCACATCTTTCTGACAGTTATAAAAAAATGTTCTCAATTTTTGCCAGTCAAATTAGTGAAAAATGGCATACTAACTGTTTTATGTTGCATTTCTTGGATTATTAAGTAAATACTTATATCTTTTCCTAAGTTTATTGACCATTTGCTTTACTTCTGTGATTTGCTTATTTTTATACTTGGCTCCTTTACAACTGAGTCATTCAAAATTAATTTATAGGAGCTTATATACTATTCATTTGTTGCAAAATTAGTTTCTCCTACTTTCTCTTACTTATCTTTGTTTACACTCTTTTAATGAACATAATTTTAGAAATGTTGATGTAATCAAATTTTTCAATCACTTAGGCCACAGCTTTGTTTTGTGGGTTTTAAAAACTTTGTTTAAGAGCCTTTGTTACTCCACAAATTTTTTACTTTAATATTATATAACTGAATTTTATAAGTTTAGGTCTACAGTCCATTTATAATTAAATTTTATGAATATATTATTTAGATCTTAATGGACAGTCAATTGTTCTAATCACATTTATTGAGTAATTTCCCCTTAATTTGAATAGTCTTTATTGTATGCTAAATTCCTGTGTGTGCAGAGATGCTTCTGAATTTTCCGTTGTGCTTCACTGAGCTATCTGCTTACTCTGTGACAATACTCCTGTTTGTATAACTATAGCTGTCTAACCTATTTTTCTCCCTATCTTTATTCTTATTTCTCTAATTTGTCTTGACTATTCCTGCCCATTCAGTCTTCCATTGCTATTTAGAATCAACTTATTAAGAGCTTTTGATTGACAATGCATTAAATTTATTAACTAACTTGGAAAGACTTAAATACTTTTTTATTTGCAAATAAACTGTGGTGCTGGAGAAGACTCTTGAGAGTCCCTTGGAAATCAAGGGGATCAAACCAGGAAATCAACCCTGAATACTCTTTGGAAGGGCTGATGCTGAAACTAAAGCTCCAGTACCTGACCACCTGATGCGAACAGCTGACTCCTTGGAAAAGACCCTGATGCTGGGAAAGATTGAAGGCAGATGAAAAGGACAACAGAGGATGAGATGGTTGGATGGCATCACCGACTCAATGCACGTGATCTTGAGCAAAGTTTGGGAGATGGTGAGGGACAGGGAAGCCTGGCACGCTGCAGTCCAAAGGATCACAAAGAGTAGGACATGACTTGGCAAGTGAACAACAAAACTTGTTTTTTTGCTTAGTGTCCCTAGTTGTGGCATGCAATTCACAAGGCAGCCACAATGTGGCGGTAGTAGCAAAGGAGGTGAAGCTCGGGTCCCCTCATGAGAGACCCAGTGAGAGGCTGAGACTGAATGTGGCAAAGTGAGCTTGCAATTATCTGCACATGATACCTTACACTTATTCTGCATTGTTTACAAGTATTTCATTCACATTATTTCTCTTGGAACAAATGAAGAAGGTTATCTTTTATAGAGGAAAAAAATGAAGCCCAAAGAGGTTAAAAGACTTTTCTAGGACATGCAGCCGCCATTCTGGGAGATGCGGTGCCTGCAACTCTCCAGGTCAAGTTCAGTTCTCTTTCCATTCATGCCCCTGCATGTTTCAGACTTCTCCACACTAATTGAATATAAAAGTAGTGGAAACTAAAATCCAAAGCAACAGCAGGAGAATGTATGCCTGACCATCATGCCTATGTTCAAACTCTTGGTGTCACTTCTACATGTCTGTCTCTCCTTTCACTAATTTAGATGGTCCCTAAACCTGTGAATTTTCCCTCTGTGACCTTTTCTCTCTTCCCCAAATCATCATCTTCGTCTCAATTCTTATTCAGTTCAGTTCAGTTCAGGCACCCAGTTGTGTCTGACTCTTTGCTACCCCATGGACTGCAGCACGCCAGGCTTCCCTGTCCACCACCAACTCCCAGAGCTTACTCAAACTCATATCCATCGAGTCAGTGATGCCATCCAACATCTTATTCTCTGTTGTCCCCTTCTCCTTCTGCCTTCAATTTTTCTCAGCATCAGGGTCTTTTCCAGTGAGTCAGTTCTTCACATCAGGTGGCCAGAGGATTGGAGTTTCAGCTTCAGCATCCGTCCTTCCAATGAATATTCAGGACTGATTTCCTTTAGGATGGACTGGTTTGATCTCCTTGCAGTCCAAAGGGACTCTCAAGAGTCTTCTCCAACACCACAATTCAAAAGCATTGATTCTTTGGCACTCAGCTTTCTTTATAGTCCAACTCTCACATCCATACATGACTACTGGAAAAACCATAGCTTTGACTAGATGGACCTTTGTAGGTGAAGTAATGTCTCTGCTTTTTAATATGCTGTCTATGTTGGTCATAACTTTTATTCCAAGGAGCAAGTGTCTCAGGTTTCCCTTCAAACTCCTCCGCTTTACCAAGGTAATAATTTTTATCTGTCAGAGATGGGAAAACTGGGACAAACAAGGCTACTGTTTCAAGGACAGGCTGACTGGGGTTGAATAGGAAGTTGGTGGGGCTTTTGAAGCAGGTGGGACCTTCTGGGAATATTTGGGTGGGTCGATGCACAAGGTGCCCAGGGCATGGGAAGCTGAGACGTCATCCTTCAGGTGATCATCGCTCTCTGACTACCTGGTGTGACTCAAGTAGGGAAGATGCAACAGGAGACAGATGAGGGGCTAGTCAAAGATAGGCAGGCATGGGCCTTTTGATTTTCCTGGAGATCAGCCCATGCCGCAGCCACACTAACAGCCTAGGCTTTGGAATCACTTGTGCTCTAGGCCACGCTGATCCGACAGCCTCAAGCCAGTGGCTTCAAGGTTCTGACGACTCAGGCTTCTGTTGACTGAACCCTTGTCACCTTCCTCATGATCGGGGCTTTACTTCACATCCAGGTCCAATAATGCTCTTATACCTAAGCAGCTGACTGGACTCTGAGCTCAGCTCCCCAGTTCTTCCCGCTCCAGGATCCTGCTTCACGTCCTGAGGGTCTGGTCCAAACCTGGCCTTGCAGGTCTTCCTGACCCTGGACATCTGCCTCCCTGGAGCACCATCTCTTTTCTGCCCCCAGGTACCCTGCCATCTGACTTTGCACACAGGCCAGGGCACCTCCTGCTATGCCCCTTGCTCCTTCACTGGAACTTCTGGCCCTGCATGCCCGCCTGATCCACCGGGCTCTGCTTGACCACAGTCCCCTTGTACCTGCTGGAGCTCCGCCCATGGGACCTCTCTCAGTTCCTACTGCGGCGTCCACAAAGACCTCTCCAAGCGCCTCCAAGGACAAGGGCATATAGTCTGTGGATCCCAGGCAATGGGCAGCAAAGCCGATCGTGTTGGGATAAGCATCCGGCAGCATGGACACTGCTCATCGCCCAGAGGCTGCTGAAGAAGAGCACCCTCACTGGGATCTGTTTTCCAAGAAGACTCCCTGAGTCACTGTGGAAATGCAACCCTGGACCATGCCTCTCTGCACCTGCTGTTTCTACTCCCTGCAATCTTCAGAAGAGAAATTAGAAACCTCAGTTTTACCTTATAAGGCAAATTGGGGCACTTCTCTGGGAAGGCGGGGCTGTGACTCAGGGAAGCCTGCAAGGGGCCTGAAAGAAGGTCTCTGTGCAAGTGTAGTTCAGATATTTACACACACACACACAGGAGCAGTGCTCTGGTTTAGGAAAGAAGACAGGATTCCTTTACCTTTACAGGATACCTTTACACACACACATACAAGCTTTACAGATGCTCTCTGTATTTCGTGAATTTTTTCCCTCTAAATTCACAGAACCTGGATTCATTATTGCAAATAGGAGTATGGCGGGTGTTTATTCCCACTATCTAAAAAAAAAGGAGGTCTGGGGACTTCCCTGGTGGTTCAGTGGCTAAGGCTCTGTACTTCCAATGCAGGGGGTCCAGGTTCAAACCCTGGTCAGGGAACAAAATCCCACATGCTATGACTAAGACCTCATGCAGCCAAATAAATAAATAAATATTTTAAAAGAAGGTCTAACACCAATACAGTATACTAACACATATATATGGAATTTAGAAAGATGGTAACAATAACCCTGTATATGAGACAGCAAAAGAGACACTGATGTATAGAACAGTCTTTTGGACTCTGTGGGAGAGGGAGAGGGAGAGGGTGGGATGATTTGGGAGAATGGCATTGAAATATGTATAATATCATATATGAAATGAGTCGCCAGTCCAGGCACGATACTGGATGCTTGGGGCTGGTGCAGTAGGACGACCCAGAGGGATGGTACAGGGAGAGAGGAGGGAGGAGGGTTCAGGATGGGGAACACATGTATACCTGTGGCGGATTCATGTTGATATATGGTAAAAACAATACAATATTGTAAAGTTTAAAAAAAAAAAAGAAGAAGGTCTCTAAGAACTGTGCCTCTAAAAGGAAAACATCAGCTTATAGGGCTTAGCATGGGGTAGGGGCAGGAAAAAGATGGAAACCTTAGCCAATCTGATGAACAGAATCAGAAATTGTGTTAGATTTTAAAAAGATTTCAGCAGGCAACAAACATTTCTTAAACAAGCATTGTGAGTCCACAACCTTCAAAAAATAACACTTTATTTGAAGAGTTATAAAAGCACAAGCATCCTCACTCCGTTCTTCCTTAATCCCACCTTACACCCCAAGTGAATGCTGGTAAGACCTTATGTAAGTAGAATAAAATAAGGAGAATTGGAAAAAGGCTTTTTCCCCTTCTTTTGTTTCCCCCTTCCAGTTTACCCTGTGGCCTGGCAACAAGGGCTGCTGGATAATTTGTTGAGAAAGTTCGGGAGTGGTCTGGACCCTGGAAGGACAAGGACGTTTTAACTACTAGGGCCGATCAGAGAGGACCAAACCCAAGTGTTTCTCTGGGTTCAAGTCACCTCCCTCTGCAGTGACTACTGCCCATTCAAACCCCTGGGTGTGGTCTATGGAGACTTTCGGGGGCTGCGGCCAGCCCACTTCCACCTATGTTCCTACTCAAGGACCAAGAACTACCTCATGCCCCCTGAACAACAGCTACAAGCCTTGCCCATCTCTAATCTCCTGAGATTTTTTTCACATCATATCTCATTTCCAACTGGGCCATCCAACACTCAATACTATCCTGTACGTGTCTTTATAACCCTTTTTTCCCCAATGTTTTGTTTTTTTTTAGCTCACCTTGCAGCATGTGGGTTCTTAATTCCCTGACTAGGGATGGAGCCCATGCCCCCCTGCAGTGGAAGTGCAGAGTCTTAACCACTGGACCACTGGGAAGTCTCTGTCCTTATAAAGAAAAGGTGCATCTTACCTCCTTGCCTAAGCCCCAGCTACAGCGCCTTCTTGTTGGTGGGATATTTCTCCACTTCTTCCTTCCACCCCTGGATCCCCAAGTTTCCTGATATTCAACCTGGGTCCCTAGTTAGAATCCTGGTTTTGAAAAGTGCTGTTCAAGGCCCTTCATGATAACCTATCTACCACCCGTGACTAATTGCCAAGTAGAGCAGTTCATATAATATCAGATATATGTTCCTGGTAAGTCACCAATATTTACCTGTTACCACAGAATAGGACTAAACCACAACAACAGATTAGATGGTGCTAAGTACTCTTGCCTGGAAAATTCCACGGACAGAGGGTCCTGGTGGGCTACAGTCAATGGGGTCGCAAAGAGTCAGACACGACTAAGCGACTTCACCTTCACTTTTCACTTTCATGCATTGGAGAAGGAAATGGCAACCCACTCCAGCATTCTTGCCTGGAGAGTCCTAAGGACAGGGGAGCCTGGTGAGCTGCCACCTATGGGGTTGCACAGAGTCCGACACAACTGAAGTGACTTAGCAGCAGCAGCAGAGGTAAAAAACCTGCCTATCAATGCAGGAGACATAAGAGACTACGGTTTGATCCCTGGGTCAGGAAGATCCCCTGGAGGAAGGCATATTGCTTTGGCCTCCAATATTCTTGCCTGGAGAATCCTATGGACAGAGGAGCCTGGTGGGCTACAGTCCATAGAGTTGCAAAGAGTCAGACACAGCTGAGTGACTGAGTGCATAGCACAGCACACAGAATGTTTCCACCCTCCTTATCAGCACAGAATTGTGTGTGCGGTCTTGCTGTGCTTGCCCAACCCAATCCCCACTGTTCTCAGTGGAAGGAAATAAAGGAGACTGTATTATTGTTCCAAATATGCCCCTCCCTGAAAAGGACGAAAGCATTTTATCCCCCTGTCCCATGGGCATCAGACTTGTGCATGTGAACTGTTTTGGTCAATGAATGTGAATGGAGGTGGGATGTGTCACTTCTGGGCAGAAATTTTAGGAGCTGACATTTGCTGCACCATATTCCTGTTCCTTCTGCCACAAGGAACAGTGATGTTCCAAGCAGACGCTACTCTGTCTTCCTGAGTCCCAGAGTGAAGATGACCAGTCGATTTGTAACTGACACATAATCAGTCAGTTCAGTCGCTCAGTCGTGTCCGACTCTTTGCGACCCCATGAACCGCAGCATGCCAGGCCTCCCTGTCCATCACCAACTCCTGGAGTCCACTCAAACCCATGTCCATTGAGTTGGTGATGCCATCCAACCATCTCATCCTCTGTCGTCCCCTTCTCCTCCTGACCTCAATCTTTCCCAGCATCAGGGTCTTTTCAAATGAGTCAGCTTTTCACATCAAGTGGTCAAAGTATTGGAGTTTCAACTTCAACATCAGTCCTTCCAATGAACACCCAGGACTAATCTCCTTTAGGATGGACTAGATGGATCTCCTTGCAGTCCAAGGGACTCTCAAGAGTCTTCTCCAACACCACAGTTCAAAAGCATCAATTCTTCAGCACTCAGCTTTCTTTATAGTCCAATTATCACATCCATACATGACTACTGGAAAAACCAGATGCCGTGATCTTAGTTTTCTGAATGTCGAGCTTTAAGCCAACTTTTTCACTCTCCTCTTTCACTTTCATCAAGAGGCTTTTTAGTTCTTCTTCACTTTCTGCCATAAGGGTGGTGTCATCTGCATATCTGAGGTTATTGATATTTCTCCTGGCAATCTTGATGCCAGCTTGTGCTTCCTTCAGCCCAGCATTTCTCATGATGTACTCTGCATAGAAGTTAAATAAGCAGGGTGACAATATACTGCCTTGAGGTACTCCTTTTCCTATTTGGAACCAGTCTGTTGTTCCATGTCCAGTTCTAACTGTTGCTTCCTGACCTGCATACAGGTTTCTCAAGAGGCAGGTGAGGTGGTCTGGTATTCCCATCTCTTTCAGAATGTTTCAGAGTTTATTGTGGTCCACACAGTCAAAGGCTTTGGCATAGTCAATAAAGCAGAAATAGATGTTTTTCTGGAACTCTCTTGCTTTTTCGATGATCCATCAGATGTTGGCAATTTGATCTGTGGTTCCTCTGCCTTTTCTAAAACCAGCTTGAACATCTGGAAGTTCACGGTTCATGTATTACTGAAGCCTGGCTTGGAGAATTTTGAGCATTATTTTACTAGCGTGTGAGATGAGTGCAATTGTGTGGTAGTTTACTTAGTATAATAATCTCTAGGTCCATCCATGTAGCTGCAAATGGCGTTATTTCATTCTTTTTTATGGCTGAGTAATATTACATTGCATATATGTCCCACCTCTTCCTTATCCATTCATCTGAGATGAACATTGTTTCCATGTCTTGGCTATAGTGAATAGCGCTGCAAGAACATAAAGGTGTAAGTATCTTTTTGGATTATAGTTTTGCCTGAATATATGCCCAGGAGCAGTATGGCTGGATCCTATGGTATCTCTACTCTTAGTTTTTTGAGGAACCTCCACATTGTTTTCAGTAGTAGCTGCACCAGTTTACATTTCCACCAACAATGTAGGAAGATTCCCTCAAGAAGAGATTTGAGAGTGTTAGAATTTAGAGCTGGGAGGAATGTCAAATGCCTACTGTTTCTGGGCCTTCCTTACCACTGCACTTTGTGTGCACACGCACGGGCACACACACACACACCCCCTCAGAGAAGAGTTTCAATGTCAGCTTCCATAGAGAAAAAGATTCCCAGGGGAGCAGTTATAACTCCACCCTCTTCCCACGATGATTAATACACCCAGACCAATAGGTCTCTTCCAGTTTATTTACTGCATTGAGACAAAAACTAAGCACCAGAGCTAGTTAGTTTGCGTTGAGATATCTAATTTTAAAAATGAAATAGTGTGTTGGTCAACTGAATGTCGCCTCCTGTGCCTTTGTTAAAAATGAATGTTGAAGTGCTCATCACTAAGGGGCTTTTCTTGTTCAGAGTAGAACCACAGATTGAGCAAATAAATTAACATCCCATTTTGATGGTCTCACTTAGTGGGAACCAGGAATATAAATAAGGAAAAATGAGCACAGCAGAACACTTCCTACATTTTATCAACAGATGAGCACTGATTCCACATTATTTGTTTATAATTTATTTTTATTTTAACACAACAAAAAAGTTACACTAAAGTTATAAGCAAAGGGAAAAGAACCTTATTTTCCTGACCCATCTGAGTGTAAGTTCCACCCTAATGGTCACCAACCATGAATTATTTGCATTTCCTGCAAACTAGGACATTCTTCTACATAACCAGAATACAACCAACAGATCAGGAAATTAACATTGGTACACTATTACCAATTAATTCTTAAGCTCCCAGTCAAGTTTTGCCAATCATCTTATTAAGGTCCTTTATAGAAAAAGGATTCAGTTCAGAATCAAGAGTTGCATTTGGTTGTTATACCTCTTTAGTTCCCAGTTCCTCAATCTTTTCTTCATTTCAATGACCTTGATACATCTGAGGATTACAGGCCAGCTATTTTATAGAGCATCCCTTGATTTCCTTTGTTTGATGTTTCCATATGATTAGATTCAGGCTATATATCATTGGTAGGAGTACCACTGAGGTGATGCTGTATATGTCTCACTGCATCCCAACAGGGAGGTCTTGGTTTGGTTTTGTTCTGTTACTGATAATGCTCACTTTGATCCTTTGATTAAGGTGGCTTCTGCCAAGCTTTTTCACTCCTTTTGCCTTTATTCTTAATGAGGCTTTTTTTGAGAGATACTTGGGAACCATGTTAATATTCCATTTCCCACTAAAGGTTCCATTGATTCATATGTTTATTTGTGTTTATAGATGCCCGATTTACTATTTTACTCAATGGGTTGCAATCCATTGCTATGATTATTTATTGGAGGCTCAAATTGTCCTTGATTTGCCCAGAAGGAGGGCTTTACTTTGGCTTCTGTATCCTGTTGAGGGCCCCCATTATTCCTTGTGTTCTTCGTAATTGTCTTTTGAAGACAACAGATGTGCAAGGCTCATCTTGTAATTTCCCTGCTCCAGCCCTGAAATCAGCCATTTCTACAAGGAGCACTGATTCCTTTTACTGGAGAATGATGTTCAGAAGCTAGGATATGGGCTCTAGATGTGTTCACAGAGATACTTATGTCAGAGTATCTTTGCCCTTACTTTCTTAGTGGCCAGAGTGAGGGACGGTATGTATATACACACATATTTTTAAATATTTGTGCATATTTATAAATATAGACATAACATTTTATATCTATAGATATTGACACAATTTATCCATCATATATCATTTAGATCTATATCTACTGAAAGTCATGGTTCACACGAATACCTCCAATCTAAATTTAACAGCAAAAGGTTCATTTCAGTTTCTCACTTTTCCCATTTGTAACTCCCTTCTCTGACAGTAAGGACTTAACTCCTGTTACCCTTAATCTATTGATTTATTTGATCAATCATCCTGCACCATCAATTCCTCCAGAGCCACTAGCAGCTCTTCCCCATGTGGCTGACCTCACCCCACTTGGACCCTGAATCCCTTCTCTGACCACTACGGTTCCTACTCTCCTTCCTTCAAGCATGGATGTCTACTTTGCAGGGTCTCACCTAATGAGTTCAGGAAGAAATCGTTTAGGAAGGGAAAGAAAATGATTAGAAACAGCACATATATTTATTTATTTTGAAGAGAAAGGAGAGTTTTTCCACTATAGCACTCTATTATGTGAATCTTCTTAATGGTGAGTACTTGAGCTGGTTTAGAATTGAAAGGAATAAATGGAATGATATCCCGAAAGTTTTACACCAAGAGGTGTTCCCGAGTAGATAATCTTTGCTTAAAGACAGTCTCAACAAGCCATGATAATCTAACCCACAAATGACAGAAGCAATGTGTGAATAAAGACCCTGTGAACTTCTCTATGGTTTATCCTATAGATTCCCAGAGGAGGGACCTTGGGGCAAGCGTGGGGAGTGTACTGAGCAGGGAATTAGCTCTGGGTTCTAATATGGGCAGCACAGCCCATTCAAGGAGGCCACATGATGGATGCTAAACCCGCTGAGTGTTGGCCTTCTTGTGAGTAAAGCCTGATAATCCCTAGGTCCTCTTACAGTCAGACAGCACAGGGTCCCCAAAGCATGCTACAAGTTTATCACATTGTCTGCACATCCTCCTTGAGGACAAGCCTCATTCATTATCTCCACGGTGCCCCAGCCCGGGTCTGGCAACAATAGGCATTCAGTTGGCCTTTGTGGATGAGTGAGTGCACGACTGACGGCCCCCAGCTGTCTGCTCTGATCCCCTCTTTAAAAGCATCTTCTCTTAGCACAGCTGAGAACGCCTTCCCAGACTGCATGCAAGAAGTCAGGCTTGTTAGGATTGCTGGTGTTCTGCAAGGGCTGACATCCACCCCATCCCTCACAAAAAGCCCCGATTGCCTGATAAGGGGAGGAAGTGACTGACACAGGAATTTGATCTGTGATAACCCGTTCCATCACCCTCGGTGGACTGTGGTGTGCGGCCGCTGGTCGCATGAGGCAGCAGCAGCCACAGCCTTTAAAAGAATGTGTGTCCAATATTTGGTGCTGAAAGGCTGGAAGGAGAAGCACAGCCCAGGACGTGTCAGGGTGGAGGATTCCTGTGATGAGAAGGGTGTGATCCTCATGTGGGCAGAAGTGGGGGACGGGGTCGTGGGGAAGAATTTAAAGAGTATCAGGTCTTGCTTCCTGGGGCAGAATTTTTTAAGAAATATAAAATCTATCTATCTTTTTAACATTTCATACTGTTTCCTCTGAATCTTTCAACCTGGCCCCCACTAAAACCGAATTTTAAATAATCTTAAAGTTTGCGGTGCCTTGCGTGCATCCATGAAACTTATGAAGAGCTCTGTTCCTTTGGAGACGAAAGGAAATAGTCTCTCATTTCAATCTGGAAGACAGCAGACAGAGGTCTTTTAGTTTAGCAGTAGGGATGGGAGTGGGAGTGCAGGGGCAAATATTCATAAGAGCCAAATGGTTGATTCCTATTCTTGGAGGAAGAAGGAAAAATCTACGCTGCTCAAAAATACCCCAATAGGCTTCCATGCTTTTATCAAGATAATGTGTTAGTGGAAAGAGTCCTGGATTCAGTGACTGAAGTTCTGAGCATCCACTTCATCTTTGCCACCTATGTTTTCTGTCCAGAGAAAGGAAAACTTGCCTGAGTCTTAGATTTACCCATCTGTACAATACATGTCATACTGTTGATTATGCAACTCTGATATGAAATGTAAATGCTCTGTAAAAGGCATGGGGCTAGGAACACGTGGAGAGTATTGGATGTATATATTCCCTGGAGGAGTAACCCATCACCATTCACATCTTAATGTTAATTGCATGAGCATTCTCTCAATTCTTAACCATAATTAACAGTGGAGGAAGTGAATTTTGTTTCAGATCAAGCTCCTACTCTCACATCACAAGTTATTGGGGGAAGGAGCTTTTAGAGCTGGGCTTGCAGGGAGGGTATTGTAGAGAGGAGATTAGCTGTGACACCACCCTTATGGCAGAAAGTGAAGAGGAACTAAAAAGTCTCTTGATGAAAGTGAAAGAGGAGAGTGAAAAAGTTGGCTTAAAGCTCAACATTCAGAAAATGAAGATCATGGCATCTGGTCCCATCACTTCATGGCAAACAGATGGGGAAACAGTGGAAACAGTGTCGGCTTTGTTTTTTTGGGCTCCAAAATCACTGCAGATGGTGATTGCACCATGAAATTAAAAGACGCTTACTCCTTGGAAGGAAAGTTATGACCAACCTAGATAGCATATTGAAAAGCAGAGACATTACTTTGCCAACAAAGGTCCGTCTAGTCAAGGCCATGGTTTTTCCAGTAGTCATGTATGGATGTGAGAGTTGGACTGTGAAGAAAGCTGAGCGCCGAAGAATTGATGCTTTTGAACTGTGGTGTTGGAGAAGACTCTTGAGAGTCCCTTGGACTGCAAGGAGATCCAACCAGTCCATTCTAAAGGAGATCAGCCCTGGGATTTCTTCGGAAGGAATGATGTTAAAGCTGAAACTCCAGTACTTTGGCTACCTCATGCGAAGAGTTGACTCATTGGAAAAGACTCTGATTCTGGGAGGGATTGGGGGCAAGAGGAGAAGGGGATGACAGAGGATGAGATGGCTGGATGGCATCACCAACTCGATGGACGTGAGTTTGAGTGAACTCTGGGAGTTGGTGATGGACAGGGAGGCCTGGCGTGCTGCAATTCATGGGGTCGCAAAGAGTCGGACACGACTGAGTGACTGAACTGAACTGAACTGAACCAATAAGAAATGGTGGATGCTCTGGACTCATGGCGAGTTGAGTTGAAATCTCAGTTCTATTAGAGACTATGTCACCTGGGAAAAGTCATCAAACATCTTTGGGTTAAGATTTCACATCTTCTGTATAATGACGTAGGGCTTCTATAGATGATCTTTGGGCCCTGACATTATTGCATTCCATGGTTTAGGTTGGGAAAGCAAAATACGGTTATCTGGAGTATGATATGACATTACCTTGAATTATTTTCTAAAAAGAATTAGGAATATCGTCTATGAAGTGGTAGTTCAGATCTTATTTAAGGACAAATAGTTTCTGTCATTTGTAGATTCCCCAGCACAAAGCACAGTGGTGGCACACAGTAGGTATCTATGTATTATAGAGACATGTTATACAATATTAGCCTGCATTTTAATGGAAGGAAAAAGTCAATTTTTCTGCTTGTACCACTGACAATTTTAAGAGTTCATCTAGTCTTTTATCAAAGGTTTTCCCTGTTCATTTTTGTTTTCTTAGGTATAAAGAATTATTTAAATAGCAAAAATTCTGAATATTTAATAATTAGTGATTGGGTAAGGAAATGTGGGTATATGCAAAATAAATGAAGTGTTATGTAGCCATGTAATAAAGATTATATAAATGCACATTGGCATATAAAGATATTCAAGTTATATTAAGTTTTAAAAGGTAGATTACTACAAAGCTCTCTTAACATGGAAAAAAAGACCAAAAGACTTATATACCAAAATGTTTACAGAGTTTATATATCTTCATGGTACAACTAAAGATTTGTGAAATGAAATTCTGCTTCCTTTTTTCTTTTTTCCTATTTGTTCTTTTAAAGATTTTAAATGAGATATAATTCACATACCATATAACTCACCCAATTAAATTGTACAATTTAATGGCTTTTAGTGTATTCATAGAATTGTGTGACTACATGACCACAGTCAATTTTAGAACTTTTTCAACATCACATAAAAGAAACCATGTACCCCTTAGCCATCACTTCTGAGTCCCACCCACCCCACCACCCATACCCTTGCAACCACTAATTTTTCTTTTTTGTCTCTATATATTTAAAAACATTCTCTGGATTCATATTTTAAACTTATGTTTATATGTCTTACCTAGGCTTTTCAGTAGAACTCACCTATGATATATCCAATGATCATGCATGGACACAGCCATCACTGAACTGTTTGATCTGGATCCAGACTAGGGACCAAAGCTGCATCTATAATTATGTGTCGTTTTTAGATCTGACGGCATTGGCTGGATTACTGTGTGGGGTGGGGTATGAGGATCCCAAGCTTCTTTTGGTTTCTCATGGTGCTCTCATCCCTGGCTGGAGAGAGAGAGAGAGAAATTTCCCAGTAATTTTTAGCTCTTTTTATTCCTGATCTGGGATTTCTTTTCATTTTTTGGAGAGGGGACAGAGATATGACTGAAACCCTCACCCTTAACATCCATTTTCTTTACTTTTTTTTTTTTTAAATTTTACTTTATTTTTAAACTTTACAATATTGTATTGATTTTGCCAAATATCGAAATGAATGCACCACAGGCATACATGTGTTCCCCATCCTGAACCCTCCTCCCTCCCCAAACCATCCCTCTGGGTCGTCCCAGTGCACCAGCCCCAAGCATCCAGTATCGTGCATCGAACCTGGACTGGCAACTCGTTTCATATATGATATTATACGTATTTCAATGCCATTCTCCCAAATCATCCCGCCCTCTCCCTCTCCCACAGAGTCCAAAAGACTGTTCTATACATCAGTGTCTCTTTTGCTGTCTCGTATACAGGGTTATTGTTACCATCTTTCTAAATTCCATATATATGTGTTAGTATACTGTACTGATGTTTTTCTTTCTGGCTTACTTCACTCTGTATAATAGGCTCAAGTTTCATCCACCTCATTAGAACTGATTCAAATGTATTCATTTTAATGGCTGAGTAATACTCCATTGTGTATATGTACCACAGCTTTCTTATCCATTCATCTGCTGATGGACATCTAGGTTGCTTCCATGTCCTGGCTATTATAAACAGTGCTGCGATGAACATTGGGGTATACGTGTCTCTTTCAATTCTGGTTTCCTCAGTGTGTATGCCCAGTGGGACTGCTGGGTCATATGGCAGTTCTATTTCCAGTTTTTTAAGGAATCTCCACACTGGTCTCCATAGTGGCTGTACTAGCTTGCATTCCCAGCAACAGTGTAAGAGGGTTCCTTTTTCTCCACACCCTCTCCAGCATTTATTGCTTGTAGACTTTTGGATCGCAGCCATTCTGACTGGCGTGAAATGGTACCTCATAGTGGTTTTGATTTGCATTTCTCTGATAATGAGTGTTAACATCCATTTTCGTGCTATGGTTTGCACAGCTTTGTTTTTCATCAAGAATCACTGATTTGAAGTGAAATGATTTCTATATGATAGATCTAGTTTGCAAACTCAACCAGGTCAACTCAAGTCATACATATGTGCTATTCCAGTTTTTTTGAAATGATGGGTCAATTGGTCTTAGGTATTAGAACTGTGATGTTACAACTAAGGAATATAGGCTGGTTTTTAACAAGTAGTTTGCTATTTCCTAAAGTTTTGTTATATGAATTAATTATGCTAATATTTATTAATCATCTCCAATGTAGAAAGCCTTGAGAGAAATGCTCAAATATACAAAGTGTAATATGACTGGAATAAAAATTATACGCCTGGACCTCCAGTCTTTGGACACCATAATCCTTTCCTTATGTACATTATTAAGGAGATCAGTCTCCTTAACTCTGATGGCAACCAACATAAGCCTATCTGGAAAACACAACTATACAAGAAGTTAAATCATATGACCACCAGTATTCTACCATTTCAACCTACAAAGGTGGCAATTGCAAACGGCTCAATCTAAGCAAATAAGAAAAATGTGCACTAAATAACAATAATGAATCTTACCATTTACCTGTAGAGGACTTAAAATATTTTATGGTCTCACAACAACCTTATGAGGTAAGTAGTGTTTTGGTCTTCATTATATTTTTATTTCTTTTTTTATTAAAATATAGTTGATTTACAATACTGTATTAGTTTTAAGTGTAAAAGCATATTTATTTTACACATAGTATTTTATAAATAAGAAAACAGAGTCTCAGAAAGGCTCAGTAATCAACTCAAGTTTGTATGGTCAATCAGTGGTCTTACTGCATTCAATATGATACACAGAAAGGTCTGTGTAACACAGAAAGTTATGTTCTTAAATATTGTGTTAAAGGAAACATTAAAGGAGTTATAAGAGAAAGTAGTGGCTATGGAAAGGCTTGTATCCAAATTTGTAGCCAGTAGTGGGTGCTTAATAAAATTAGAGGGCAGAGAAGGGAATGATGAATGCTAATAAAAATGCCAAAGCATTAAATTGTTTTCATATCTTTCTTTTATATTCAAAAGTATACAGAACCATGTCCCCTTATGCTATAACATCTCTCCTTGAGCCCTATCTGCATCTGATTTTGTTGTCAGAGGTTCTGGGAGAATGAAGGCTCCCTTTAGTCAGTAATCTCTGGCCACTATCAAGAATCTTCAAACCACTGAACAAAAATTTCATTTCCACATGAAGTTCTTTCTTCTCTTTCCAACGGGCTCCTAACAAACTCAGTATCCAACCATAAACTAGTTGAGATAAGATGTATACTCATGAAAATTGAATAGCAATACAAAACATCAGAGGAGATATATGACCTCGGAATGGGTCCTGACCAATATGTCCCAGTCAGAATTCTGTTGCATCTCCAATTCAGGCAGTCTTTGGGCAGAGGCAGTCTGCCTGGTAGGACACCTCTGAGTTTACTAACAACAATCACCAACTGATAAAACACCAATGTGTGAACCACTTGACTCCATCTTATGATGAATACTTTTTCCTGAAGTTCCGTCATTGGAATTCACCACTCTATAAGCTTTGTTTGTAAAATATGTGCTGACAACTGCTTCTGCAGCTTTATTTCAGAATCCCGACATCTATCAATGATTTGGGAGCAATGGAATGATACAAATCATTCTCAAAAGTCATTGATACCAAAGGGCAATTCTAAGTTCTTCCAAAGCATTATGGGATGAGCAACACAAAGATGTCTATAAATGCTATCAGACACTGCCCGCAGCATGAGCAAAACCTTCGGTGAGAAGAGAGATACAGAGGAGTGTGACAGGGGTGGGCGTGTGCAGGATAACTAAAATTAGTTCCCAATCTGAGCTCCTCATTTCTGCCTTCTCTGGAATGGCTGTCATTTCCACATTTTTCCCATACATGGTCCATTCTGAGATGATTCTCATTCAGAGGTCTAAATGTCAATGGCGCTAAAAAAGCTACTGAAATTCTGATGATGAATGAATGTGTAACATTTCAAACAGATACTCTGGAATCTTCTCAGTCTGCCAGAAAAGCAGCTAGGGAGAGAACCACGGGTATGTATTGACGCAAGACCTTATTTCTGGCCTTGTAAAGATATGTCTCAAACATACAGGAGCATACTGCTGGTTGATACTTCATCCTATTAATAGAGTTTTACCTTGACCTAGAGCTCCCTGGCCCTCCCATTGTTTCATGTAGGCAACCTCATTCCCCAAGAAGGTCAGAGGCTGGCAGTTAATAGGCAAATGGGCCTTCAGGCCAGCTGTTGTAGAGGCCCAAGTGAAAGGTCAAGACTTCCCCCAAAGTTCTCCTTTAGAAAAGAGTCCACTTCATATTTGAGGCCTTACAAGTCTCATGCTACAATTACTGTCTGAATTCTTTTCTCTTGACCAGTAAAATATTGCTTGAAGAAAACATCAACATGATAACCTTAGTTGGATATTTATTGAGGTCTGTCTGAACCGATAAAGTAAAAAAGAAGCAAAGGAATTTAACTCATATCTCACAATTATTTCTGAAAGTATGCTTCCCAACTGCAACCACCCAGTGATATAAAGGGGGGAAAAACCTTTTGAAAATAAGCTTTAAAGCAATAAATTGGACGATTACCTTAGATAGGTCATAAATGCATACCCGAGGACAGTTGAAAACCTGACAGCTAATGTTATCCAAATGTGTTTGTGCTTGGGATCAGTTTTCTAGTGACAGGCTGATTTTTCCAATGTCTTAAAAGTGAAGATGAGGAGGTCTTGAAAATGTGATAAATGACTCAAAAATGGCTCAAGCAATGACACTGATGTTGAAGATTCAACTAAAGGGTTTGAATGCAATCTTTTGAAAAATATGAAAATAGAAACAATTTTAAATTCATATTTTGTTTTTTTTTTACAACACTATTCTAAATACATGTGTTAACATTATTAAATGAAATAATATAAGTAAAAATTTGACCATTTCTTCTACATCTTTAAAAGATGCACCCCCTCTTCCCTCAATCTATGTCTTTTATTAATCCTTCAGGGAAAAATGGGAGAAATTACATTATACTTGGTGTATAAGGGCCATTTGACTAATAAAGAGAAAATGTCAAGTGTCCTCCAAAAAAGAGATATTAGATGTGATTTTGTCTTGTTTTATCTGAATTACTCATTATGATTTTTAAAATACTGTCAGCAAGCATTCTGTAGAATATTTAAATCTGTATTACGACTGAAATCATTAAAACCATTAGTCAACTTAGTAAATTTATTGTTCTGATGCTATCCAGCTTATTCTTTAAAAAAATCCTGTCTATTTCTCGGTTTAGCTTAGACCTAGTTTAACTGTTAGATTTCGATCTCGACTTTCAGGATCACTGTAAGAGGTCTTTGACAAGTTTCATTTCACTTTGGGGCATTTTGGTTTCCCTATTTATACAAAAAGATGATGTTGTGTGCCCTGCTTTTTCCACAGGAATATAGTGAGGATCTGAATACATGAAAGTGAACTGAGAATATTGCAGTAGTCAAGTTTTCTTTTCTTAAGTGTATATACTAAAAAAAAAACTAACCTGAAGCATTCAGAACATATATGGAGGAAGGGAGAGAGGGAAGATAGAAAGAAAGAAGAAAGGAAGGATAAGAGGGAAGGCGGGAGAGACAACCCAGAGAATACATTTTCTGGACTCCAGATTATAAAGGTTGAGGGTTTTTCAGCCCCTTTTCTTCCTTACATCTATCAAATTCGGTTACTTCATTCATCCCATGTGGCCATGAGAGGACAAGCTGGAGGAATCTTCCTAATTCTCCTGGCTTTGCAGACCTCAGTTTTCCATGAACTTTGTTTTCCTTTTTCAGACACAGCTAATGTGAACTTCACTGGAGTTCGGGGTTTGACCTTCTCTTGTATGGAGTATTTTAATGACTGTATCAGCCAATGAAGAAAGAAATGGTCCATTCAGTGAATGAAAACTCCTCATTAATAAGTTAACTGTGTACTCATTTAATCATTTTTCCAAAGTTTCTACTGCTGCTGCTGCTGCATCGCTTCAGTTGTGTCCGACTCTGTGCGACCCCATAGACGGCAGCCCACCAGGCTTCCCGTCCCTGGGATTCTCGAGGCAAGAACACTGGAGTGGGTTGCCATTTCCTTCTCCAATGCATGAAAGTGAAAAGTGAAAGTGAAGTCGCTCAGTTGTGTCCAACTCCAGCGACCCCATGGACTGCAGCCCACCAGGCTCCTCCATCCATGGAATTTTCTAGGCAAAAGTATTGGAGTGGGGTGCCATTGCCTTCTCCACCAAAGTTTCTAAGTAGTTTTCAAAAGCTGTGTTTGAATCACAGCTTAGGGCATGATACAAGACAGAAAAGATAACAAATTTTAAAATGAGATTTTATTTAAAAGGGAGAATAACTATTCTCAAAGCCTCAAGCTGAATAGATATCTACATTCACAACAGTTATTAGAACTAAGCCTTATGCTAAAGACTGTTGTCCATGCATTACAGATGGCAAAGGCAAAGCTTTGAGGGCTTAAGAAACCTGCCTATTCAGGGCACAGATCGAGTGTTTCTGAGGACCAGGTCACACTGAGAATCAGGAAGTTCTAGGCTAGACTATGTTTGATTCTGGGCAATACATTTTAAATTGCATTTTCAAGTCACAAAGATAAAAATAAAATATTCAAAATTTAAAAAATTATTCCTAGGAATAAAAAGAATAGAAATTTACCTACAAATTCAATGCATAGCTAAAGTGGGAATATCACTAAAAGGCTGGGGTAAGGCAATTTAAAGATGCTATAAAGGGGAATCCCACAAGGTTGCCTGGTTGGTGAGAGTCTTGTGGATGAAGGCCATGTAGAAGTTGTCTTCCATAGAGCATGGGAACAAGCGTGCCATGTGTGTGCAGAGCAAGACAGTGTGTGTGGGCTTGGCTGAGAGTGATAGGAAAAGTCAACAGAGGATCATGGGAAGGAAGGGATGGAAAAATCTGGGGATACTGGTTTACAAGAAAACCAAAGATGCTGTTAAAATGTTTTAGCTACTTACTGGAGATGTTTGTTCATTTAATAAAACCCTTGAATGAGTGACATTGGAGCCTGGCCTTTTCCTCAGCGACAATTCAGCAATGAAAGAACTTCTTTCAATGGAGAGATTAACTTCTTGTTGGCTCTGTACCAAGTAAAGAATAGAAAATAGCAAAGAAAATAAAGCAGGAGCCAATCTTTATCTTCTCCCTGGAAAGCCCCCTGTTTCCCCAAGACCCTCTCCCTCTGGTCCTTGGCAGCCTCCTTCACAGCTGTCCTCCTCTTCTCGCTGTTGAACTCACTGGCGCTTTCCATGGAGAACCTTGTCTTGCTGTTAATGTGATTACTTCTGGTGCTACAGACCATTTATCTACTTCCTTCACCAGTATACTCTGCTTATGTACTGTTTCAGGGCAGCTCACAGTATCTGCCATCAGCTCTGTAGTTCTGCAGGATAAGTAACTTTACACCTGAAGTTTACAGTATTCCTTCAGTATGACTGAAACTCAAATTAGACTTGACTTTAGTAAAAATGAAAATAGTTCTGATTCTACTTTATAGATTGAGATTCTATAGGGTTTGCTTAAAATCTGTTGTATTTAACTGAGTTTTGTGGGCAGAGATGATATATTTTACTAACTTTAATGAATGTTGGGGTCTATATATACATATTTGCATGTGTGTTGAATTGTATCACTCATTCAGTTAAAATTCTGGTGACTATAACATCATGCATTTGTTTAGTTGCTCAGTCACATCCAATTCTTTGTGACCCCATGGACTGCAGTATGCCAGGCTTCCTTGTCCTTCCCCATCTCCTGGAGTTTGCTCAAACTCAAGTCTGTTGAGATGGTGATGCCATCCAACCATCTCATCTTCTGTCATTCCCTTCTCTTCCTGCCTTCAATCTTTCCCAGCATCAGGGTCATTTCCAATGAGTCACCTCTTCACATGAGGTGGCCAAAGTATTGGAGCTTCAGTGCATATGATATGTTATTGCTATAAAAGCTCTACACCTAATTTCTCTCTTGAACTCTGGTTTCTTCATGTCTAAATACCTCCTTGGCATGTTGGCTTTGCTGCTCCATGTTCTGTCTAACATGCTAGGCTAAAATTCCCCCTGCAAACCACCTCTTAGATCACCGGTTTTCTAATGTTTATCTTTTAAACGAAAAGCATATGAGGAGTCATCTTTTTTTATATCCTGAACGGTCTTCTCATTTTCCCCTCAGCAGGTTGGGCTCTAGAGTCAGACTTCCAGGATTGAAATCCCAGTTTTATTACTTAGTCCCTGTCCTGTGATAGGCTTTTCTATTTCATTTCTTTGAGCCTTGGTTTCCTGGAGTCCAAAATAGTGCCTATCACATGGAATTGTGAGAATTAAAATAGATCACTCATGTTAATAAATTAGTGCATTTTCAGCTCTTAATGGGAGCTTCCCCTGTGGCTCAGCAGTAAAGAATCCACCTGCAATCCAGGAACCGCAGGAGATGCAGGTTTGATTCCTGAATTCGGAAGATTCCCTGGAGGAGGGCATGGCAATCCACTCCAGTATTCTTTCTTGGAGACTCCCATGGACAGAGGAACCTGGCAGGCTACAGTCCAGAGGGTTGCAAAAAGTCGAACACAACTGGAGCGACTTAGCAAACAGGCAGGCAGCATGTAATGAACTCAATATTTGCTGCTCTTATTGTCATCATCCTCATCATGATCACTACCTCTTCCCTATCCTTGCACTAATTTGACTCAAACAGATGATTTTGCCTCTTACTTCTTAGAGGAAATTGAGGATGTCAGGTATGAAGTTCCTCAACTTCTACCATCACCAATGTGGCTGGATCTCCACCAGTCTTCTCCTCTCTCCCTTCACTGTAGACAAAGATGATCCCCTTTCTATGGTTTATCCTCCTTCTCCCAGTTGTGTGTTCTTTGCCATCCTGCTCAGCCCATCAAACCAGCCTTTCTTGGGGATGGAGAGCAGTGTTAGAGTGAATGACTGGGCTTGGGACTGAACCAAGCTGGCGTCAATCTCAGACCTTCCTCTTCCTGGTTTTCCGACTAGCCTCTTCATCTGAAAAATGGACACGATGGCTTAAATGACTCTAGGTCATAGAGTCTGGGGGAGAATTGGGTAAGATAATAACCATAAGCATGGAGCTAAGCGCCTGGCACAAAATAGGATCTGAATAAATGGCAGCCCTTTATTCTCATTGTTACATCTGTGAGCGCTGCCAGCCTCGTGCCACTGTGCATTACACAGTGTAGGTGCTTGATAAACATTTGTTCTAGAGGTGGTGGTGAATGACGAATTATTAGCCATGATAAGTTAACTCTGGCTGGGACTCAAGATTCCTGACTCCTCAGAGAGCTGCATGATATCACAAGTTCAAGGGACCAATATTCATGTAGCAGGGGGATGTTCCAGGCAAAATCATTGTATTTCTATGAGGATTTTTGCCCCAAACCTAATGCAGTCTCCTGATGAACTGGACCAGAGGAACATTTTCTGGCTGTTTGCAGGTTCAAAGATTACAGCCCAAGGGCAGCAGCAATCTCTTTTCCCCTGAGGACCACACATCAATCCATTTGAGAAGAAAAGCAACCCTGTAGAAACACAGGCTTCCCTGGTGGTTCAGAAGGTTAAAAATCTGCCTTCAATACAGGAGATCCAGGTTTGATCCCTGGGTCAGGAAGATCCCCTGGAGAAGGAAATGGCAACCCACTCCAGTATTCTTTCCTGGAGAATTCTATGGACAGAGGAGCCTGGCAGGCTACAGTCCATGGGGTGGCAAAGAGTAAGACATGACTGAGCAACTAATATTATAATAGAAACACAGTAAGAAAAAAAAAGGGGGTCCAGAGACTTTGATCCTGAAGGTCTATCAAAGAGAGTGGTGGCTTGGG
The DNA here is from genome assembly GCF_003369695.1 of Bos indicus x Bos taurus. Lineage (NCBI taxonomy): Eukaryota > Metazoa > Chordata > Mammalia > Artiodactyla > Bovidae > Bos > Bos indicus x Bos taurus. Next base: position 66,895,259 of record NC_040086.1, on the reverse strand, counting down.
GAGGGTGTGCTTTCTTAACTGGAGGATACCCAGACCTTTTTTGTCTCATCTGCCATGTGGAGGAAGGGTTCTCATGTGTCAAGATCTGGCTAGTATTCCCAAAGACTTTGTCTGTAAAAAAAATAGTTAAAAAAGAATCTCAATATTTTCAAAGGAGACCTCAAGGAGAGAGAGTAGATGGGTATGGCATGGGGTAGAAGATAGATGGCAAGAGAGGTAAGTGTCTTTAAGGATCTGATGCACCAGCAGTTTTGGGGAAGATGGGGACACTTAGGAAAATTAGTAAAAGTAATTAAAAGTAGATTCCCTTGAATATCTTTAGCCTAGTTCTCTCTACAGTACTATAGAAAACCCAAAGCAGATAAATATGTGATGATGTCACATCAAAAATATGTTCCTTTGTTTATTGATTTATTGAGCATGTACTACGTGCCAAGCTTCATCCTGGGTTCCAGGGATAAGTAAATGGAATACAGCCTCTGCATTCAACTTGTCTGAGAAGACAGGCGTTCTAACATTATCTCAGGAAAGATGACACAACTCACGAGTATGCCAATCATGTAACAGAGAAGGGCCATTCTTGTGCCTGGGATAACAGCTGGGGGATGCATATTTTGGAATTCTTTTTATCACAGATTTGGTCATTTGGCTTTATAACAGAACTCACATGGATATTTCATGTTAGCTAAGCCAATGGATTACTATGTAGTGGGAGTGGCAGAATCAGGTGACCATAGCAATCTCCTTAAACCAAGTCTTACATGCTGTTCTTCGGCACTCCAAACTCCACTTAACTGTTTGATTGGCTATTTAAAGAATTCAGTTTTCAATCCTAACTGCACAAATTCTCCAGAGGTAATTAACCAGTGATTTCTAACAAAACCTTGGTAGATAATTCACTAATAATAATTTTGGATGGTATGTGAAAGACCAAACAAATAGCTTTGGTCCCTTGGACTTCTACATCAGAACAAGCTTAATTGAAGGTGCTTATCTAAAATTCACTTTGTCATCTTCCAGTCATGTATTCACATCACTTTGTAAGGACTGCTTAAACTAAATTACTGTCTTATGACATCATATGATTGGATTGGAGCTTGACTCTATAATCTGACCTTTTGCCATGGAAAGAAAGACAGAGAAAGAGATTTTCATGGGGAGGTAACTAAGCCTTTTAAGGGAAAATGATCATCCCTTTCTGTTTAGGAACCGAAAGTTTGACTCTAAAAGTATCTGCTTTTGCAACATTTCCTAAAGATTATTCATGGTTTCGAGTTTCTTTTTCTCTTTGTTCTATGCATGACATTTAATGAAGATGGATCACATGCAGACTCTAATTTCACAAAGAACTGTGTGATGCTCAGCAGCAGTTCTGTCACAAGACACTTAGGCTATCACTCTGATACGGAAGACCTTCTCCAAGAAGCCCTTCTGGCATGCAACCTTCTGAACTTGTCAAGTGAAAGTAGTCAGAAAAGTGGCTAGCCACCGATAAGGCAGGTCTCAACTGTTACTCTCTCCTTCCTTCTCCCTTCCTGCAGAGTGTCTGAGGCCAGCTGGGCTGACCTCCTTTGTTCCTTCCAACTTGGAGACGCAGTGAGTCTCAGTCATAGAGTTTGCCTCAGTGAGTCACGACACTGGGGAGCAAGGAGTTTCTTTGGGAACGTTCTGGTAGTTACACAGTCTCAGACTGTGACAGTGGCATTCATATTGTGATTTGGCTGAGATGAAGCTTATAAAACTACATGCCTTCTTCCTCCCCCAGGGAGTCATCATCTAGTAACAGTCACCTTCCAAGTTCAAAAATATCCTGAGTGGTCTGCCTTGACCTTGCAGCTGTCTGCAGAAGGTCCTGGTGATGATCACTCAAAGAAGGAATGTGTGTTACTCCTTTAAAATGTAGGTGCACTGAGTTCTGCAGGTAAGGTGACCATATTTTCTTAATGAAAAAAAAGAAAGAAGACTCATATTTTGCCTGGACAGAACATTTGAAATTGGAACCATCCTAGGAAATCTAAAAATATTAGAGGTTTCATGCAGTCTTCAGGGAAAACACAGAGGAGTCAGAGTACAGACTGTCCACCACTCTGTGCTTGAATTAACCTGGGGTCTCCTGCAATGCAGGCGGATTCTTTACCAGCTGAGCTACCAGGGAAACCCGAATAATCACACCAGTCAAGGTGTATACGGGCATACCTTGGAGATACTACAGATTTGGCTCTGTAGATCACCACAATAAAGCAAATATCACAGTAAGGTGAGTCACACTCGTATATTGTTGGCCTCTCAAGGCATATAAAATTATGCTTATACTTAGTTATTAAGTGTGCAACAGTATTATGTCTAAAACAGCAGTGTACAAATCTTAATTTAAGGATACTTTATTTCTAAAAATATGCTAACCATCATCTGAGCTTTCAGCAAATCATAATCTTTTTCCAATAGTAACATCACCATAACAAATACAATAACTGAAAAAACTTGAAATATTGTGAGAATTACCAAAATGTGACACAGAGACACAAAGTGACCAAATGTTACTGGGAAAATGATGCTGATAGACTTGCTCCATGCAGGGTTGCTGCAAACCTGTAAAAAATGTAGTATTTGTGAAGTGCAAGAAAGAAAGTGAAGTGTAACTCACTCAGTCATGTCTGACTCTTTGCAACCTCTTGTACTATACAGTTCATGGAATTCTCCAAGCCTGAATACTGGAGTGGGTAGCCGTTCCCTTCTCCAGGGGATCTTCCCAATCCAGGGATCGAACCCAGGTCTCCCACATTGCAGGCAGATTCTTTACCAGCTGAGCCACTAGGGAAGTCCTGAATAAAGAAAAACATAGTAAATAGAGGTATGCCCTATTTACCTTCGCAGAGTCTAACTATGTGGACTACCAGCTGTTCAGACAATTCAGAGGGAGCAATACAAGAGGGTGAGGTTGAATACAAATTTCCCCAATGCACGAAATTGGCGCAAGTTGTTTCGACCTTTCAAATGTCAGTTTCATCTCTAAAATGGGGAGACAAATGACATCTTTCAGAGAGGGGCTCAGATGTAAGTGCAAAATGGCTGATAGCGAGAGAGACTCAGGGCCCTGGGGTTATTCGTCTCCTCTATCCACATGTTTGCAGAGCCTAGAAGACACACACGTCTTGGCTCCTCATGAAGCTGGAATTCAAATAACTTGAAACCTACTAATTTTCTTCACTGAAATAAATAATTACACTTATTTGAATAGCTTTTTTTTTTTTCTTCTGAGCTGCTTTCCAGATCTGAGTGTCTTGTGAGGCGTGAAAGGCAGCTTATCTTGCTGAGAGTGTGGAATAAAACCTTAGCAGCTTCTGGTGTTAAAGGGCTTGACTTATCTCAGGGTGGTGGCAGAGCGCCCTGGCTGGCTTTGCTGCTTTGTCTTCGCACTCTGGATGGTTGCTTAGCGCAGCTGTCAAACACCTCTAGTGATCCTAAGAGCACGTTGACGGACAGTCTATGCCACTCCCAGGATATCCTAGGTCAGTGGGCATTTTCCTTTTTAGCACTGACTCCTTAAGACGCACATGCCAAAAAATATTTTGTTAGCTTTAAAGAACTACGAAAACGTGAACTAAGATGCAAATAATGTAATCTTCTGTGACAAGGAAAGCTTGCCTCATTCCATGAATAACTGTGTTCCTGAAAGCAGTGTAACAAAATCAATTTACCATGTAATTGGGGAACTCTGTTCCAAGGAACTCTTGGTGACATTTTTTCTAAAGCTAATAATGATAATACTATTTTGCTACTTTGGAATTTGATAGAATAAATTTATATGCTTTTTTTTAAAAAAGCAAAAGGCGATAGGACAATGATTTATCTCCTTTTTATCTTCTGCCATTGGAGATAGCATATGAAACACTAGCTCTTGGGGTGAAAGGAGCTTTTCTCCCAGGATTTTTTTTTTTTTCTCCCAGGAGTCTCTATGTCACCAAGGCAAAGGTTCAAAATTACTCTTTCACATTAAGCTCTTACTCGATCTCAATTTGATTTTTGCAGAAAAAGTGAAGTAGATAGTATCCTCCAAGGGTATCTAAGCTATTCTTAACTCTTTGCTCCTGCATTCAAGTTTTAGGATCATCTTTTCAAGTTCAATGAAAAGTCTTGTTAGGATTGTGAGTGGGATCTTATTGAATCTATATACTAACTGGAAATTATTGACAGCCTTGTTATATTCTCTTCCTATTCATGGACTTAGAATGGTGTGGCCAGGACTTCGTTGGTGGTCCACTGGTTAAGACTCTCCACTCCCAATGCAGGGGGAATGGGTTTGATCACTGGTTGGGAAACAAAGATCCCACATGTCACACAGCATGGCAATAATAAAAAATAATGGTGCTGTATTTATATCAGTCTCCTTTCCTGCCCTTCAATAAGTTTTGTCTTTTTTTTTTTTTTTTTGCTCTGGGGAACCATGCTTTATATGGTTTGAATCATTTATTATAGAGTTTTGGGAACCGACACAATACCTTAAAACAGTGCTTGCTTTCCCACATAAACTATGCCTTTTGTCCAAGAGACTATCTCCTGCTCTGTCGTGGATCCTGGGAATAAACGGGGCCAGCAACAGATGAGACAGCCTCATTCAGCCCCCAGAACAAGTGTTGGCAAGGATGTGGAATAACAGGTACTCCTGCTGGGATGAACAGAATTGGGAAAAACAATTTCAATTTGGCAATAAGATTACTCATAATACACTATAAATAATGAGGAAAAAAGGAATAACCCAAGTGTCAATCAACAGCATAATCAAAAAGCACATCTTTATATATTTGTAAAGCTGGTAACTATGTAGTTATGAAAATCAATGGATTACAGGTTAAAAAGTGCAAAAAAAAGTAGGCCATACAAAAGACATACAGCATGATTCAATTTGTATATAAGTTAAAACATGCAAAGCTAAGCTATATGTTTTTTGGAATTGGTTCATTTGTAGTAAAATCACAAAAGTGTAACAGATTAATTAATTAAAATTTTTAGTCTGATAGACTATTGGAATCTCTCTGTTGGAGAGGAGATGAATTGGAAAGGGTTACACTGGAGATTTTAAAGGTACTGGCCTTTTTCACTTTTTAATTTTCAAGTGGTAAGTGTGTGAGTGTGTCTGTTCTATTATTGTCTTCAAACTTTTGATATATTTCATATAAACACTTTGTATATATAGTACAATGCATAATAAAATTTTAGAATGATAAACCAATTCTTTGCAAAGTTTTAGTTGAATGGTATGTAATACCATTATATACCATTCTAGAACATAAGCCAACCTAGATATATATACTGTGTCTCAAGAAAACACATGCACATTTTAATAATGGTTTAAATAGTATTAAAATTATTACATATTATATTACTTATAATAATTTTACTAATTGTTATTTATTTTTAATGGCATTTATGTTTTTATGAAAGTACTGTAAGTAGTCTCAGGAAGAAGATATTAGAGTGTTTGATATCATTTTTCCTTGAGTGACTGTGACTATTTATTAGCCACTGTGGGGAAAGTAAAGCTCTAGGCACTTGTGATATAGCATGGAACATAACTAGGATTCCTGCCATTCCTGGAACACATATTCTAGCTAGGGGGTGAGGAGCAGATGGCAAAGAGAGACAGACTGACAGACTGAAAACAATGAGTATACTATATAAGAAAATCGTGTTATATCTTATGTTGAGAGGTGATAAGTGACCACTGGAGAAGGGTTGGTAAGTTCTGGATTGCTGAATGAGCTGCCATTTTGAATAGTGGTCAGGGTAGGCTTCATGGAGGAGGTTGCTTCTTAGCAGAGACTTGAATGGGTGAGAGAAGGACCATGTGGATTACTGCGGAAAGCTTGTTTCAGGTGGAGGGAACAAAGGCCCTAAAATGGGAACAGGCATGGGGTGTTTAGGAATAACCACTGGCCCTAGAGTGGGGTTAGCAAGTAACAGTGATGTCAGAGCAGCAGTGGAGGGTCATGAGGACTTTTGTAAGACTTTGTCTTTTTGTCTGAGTGAGGAAAGGAGTGATGGTACAAATCATATCAGGATCTGGTTATCATAGTGAGAACATATGGTTAGGAGTTGAGGGCAGAAGCAGCTGGTAGCCTGCTACCATAATCCAGACAAGAGGCAGTGTGGCATAGACAGTCTTCAAGTATTCCTGAGACTGGTGGTCTTCTATGAAGAAAAAAATGTGATTTAAGTACTCTGCATTTTTCTTGGACCTACATTCCAGGTAAGTGAATATATGAACAACTGCTCTCAGTCTTGGAATATGTTGGCAGTTGTATTTGAAATCTAAATATCCAATGTCTTTACACTTTAATAAAACTGTAAGTTTTCCTTTGCTACTTTAAAAATCCTCTTGCAAGGTTATGGAAATTCTACCCAACGGAATTATGCAATTATTATAATGAATGGTTATAAACACTATATGCCAACGTGAAAAACACTTAAGATGAAGCAGTCAGTGAAAAATAAAAACAAGAGGAAAGTTGTGTATTTGCACAGTGTGACTATTAAAAAAAAATCTATGACTTTCTAATTGGTCCAGCCCATTTCCTTTTGGGTTTATCATACAGCTCCCCCTTGCTTGGGTTCCTATAGCCATCTTGACCTTCTCATCGATGCTTAAGCCTCCCAAGCATCCTGTTTCTTCAGAGCCTTTGCATGAGCTGTTCCCTCTGCATGCAGTCCCCTTGTGTGTGCTCCATGGGCTCCCTGGACCCATCCGACTGACTCCCTCACCTCCACCAGTAAGGCCTTAACAGTGAAACAGCAGTCCCCTTCCCCCTTGGCTCTTCTTCATATCATTTTGCTTCCGTTTGGTTTTGCCATTGTGCTTATCACCACCCAACAGGTACTTTGCTTGATTTGTGTATTTGTCTCTCTCCCTCCAACTGAAAAGTAAGCTCCACAAGGTCAGGGGTTTGGCATGTTTCCTTCAGGTTTTGTTTTTGAACCATACCTGGCACATAGTAGGTACATGCAAGAAATTGTTGAATGGAAGACTATTACAAAGCCTTGAATTTTTTTTAATTGCTAACAATTATTGACGATGATTCACATTCTAGGCCTCATTGGAGAGTGAAGGGATCAGGTGGAAGTTTATTGAAGGACGGACCTAAGACCCTACATCGGAAATACCCTACATCGAAAAGTTGAGTTGAGGCACTGGCTCCTGTGTGCTAGGGCATGAGAAGCACTTGGCACACTGCTAACCTTGGGTCAGCAGCCACCTAACTGTTGAGGGGTCAGTAGAGGCAAGGGTAAACATCTCCTACTGAGAAGGTGGACTGTGGCCTGTGGAGTTAATGAGAAATACCACTGCCAAGGCAACTTCTAATCCTAGAAGGAAGTCCTGGGCAGACCATATCAAAAGAAAAAAACCCACCCTGGGAACAGCGGCACCCAATCCCCCCTCAGTGGATTCCTACATCTGGTACAGTAGGCACCATCTGGGAGGGAGAAAAAAAGGCAGCCAGAGAGCAGATTTAGTAGTAGCTTGGAAGTGAACAGAGCAAGCTGTCATCCTTATGTTGACCTTCCAAGTTTTAACAGCATGAAATTTTCAGAGCTCTGGCTGAGGAATTTCCAGCAGAACTTAGATTTACCTGTTATACATGGTATAGCAGTACTGTGTCGTGCTAAAATTTATCATCATGTTCCCATACCGCTTGGTAGATAGCTGCTGCCCAAGTTCCTTCCTCAGCATTACACCCCAATCTCCCCAGGATTCAGAGCTTAAGAGGTGAAGCTTGGGCCCCTGGGATCCTGCTAGTATCTCTTTTAATTGGCTGGGACCTGTTATATATGTATCTTTCTAAGCAATTTTATTATATACCTTCAAAGTAACGGAAGAGACCATGTCCACAAATGTGAAATAAGTCAGAAAGAAAAAAACAAATATTACATATTAACACATATAAGGAATCTAGAAAAATGGTACAGATAGACCTATTTGCAAAGCAGAAATAGAGACACAGACATAGGGAACAAATATATGGACACTAAGTGGGGAAAGAGGTGGGGTGGGATGAATTGGGGTATTGGGGCTAACATATATACACTATTATGCTTAAAATAGCTACCTGATGAGAACCTACTGCATGGCACGGCAAGCTCTACTCAGTGCTCTATGGTGACCGGAGAAGGGAAGGAAATCCAAAAAAGAGGGGATATGTGTATATGTATGTCTGAATCATTTTGCTGTGCAGCAAAAAGTAACACAGAATTGTAAAGCAACCACACTGCAAAAAAAAAAAAAAGGAATGTGGAGATATTTGGACTTTTCAGAGTCATTAGAGAGTCACCAGGAAAAGCCCGAGAAAACTGTGGTAATAAAGAGATGCTGTAGCTAAAATGTAAGATGCCTAGAAGAGGGAGGAAGTTGTGTATGCTTCTTTTATGCCTGAAGTCCGATCTTCTGCCTTATTTACCCAGCACAGGTGAGAAGCCTAAGGACCATGCATTCCAAGAAGTCATAGGCATTGAGACGTGGTTGTAGACACTTTCCTATTCTATCTTTGTGTGCGTTAGTTTCTCAGTAATGTCTGACTCTTTTGCGATCCCACAGACTGTAGCCCATCAGGCTCCTCTGTCCACGGGGATTCTCCAAGCAAGAAAACTGGAGCCATTCCCTTCTCTAGGGGATCTTCGCGACCCAGGGATCAAATCCAGGTCTCCTGCATCGCAAGCAGATTCTTTACCATCTGAGCCACCAGGCAAAGGCTCACTTCTATCTTTAAATCAACCCCAAAGTTAGACATTTGTGATGGGGAAATGGATCCAAATATTTAACGCCACTGATACTCTAGCACAGAGTACATGGAAGCCAGTGAAATCTCAGCTGCACACCTTAGCCCTGAGAATGTTCAGAACCAGAATTCTGCAAGACAGGATGCCTCTCTCTCCTCCTGACATCTGAAACCAGCACACCCGGGTTATAAGTACCACCACTTACTCGGCTGTCCTGTGGCAGTTAGACGCACATGCCTGCCATTCAGAGTTTTGGAGTGTGCGCTGACATTTGTGTGTGTATGTGAAGATAAATGGGCGCTGGTTTCAATGCAAAGTGTCATATAGGGGCCCTGCTGGTATGCTGTCAGGAGCCTAATAGTAAAGCCCAAGGGATGGAGTATGGCCCTTGGACTCACTCACTTGTGGACCTGTTCAGGTTGCAATCTATTTTCAGTCTACGATTGTCTTTTTAATGGAGGGGCAGAATCTTTTATTGAAATAGAGCATTGAATCAAATCCACAACTATTAACTGCTACTGCTACTGCTACTGCTAAGTCACTTCAGTCGTGTCCGACTCTGTGCGACCCCATAGATGGCAGCCCACCAGGCTCCCCCGTCCCTGGGATTCTCCAGGCAAGGACACTGGGAGTGGGTTGCCATTTCCTCCTCCAATGCATGAAAGGGAAAAGTGACAGTGAAGTTGCTCAGTCGTGTCCGACTCTTTGCGACCCCATGGACTGCAGCCCACCAGGCTCCTCCATCCATGGGATTCTCCAGGCAAGAGCACTGGAGTGGGGTGCCATTGCCTTCTCCGACTATTAAAGAGATGACCAATTTTGTGGAGGGATTTTTTTATCCCCTCAAAATACAAATCTTTTCTCTGATTGTTATAAAAATTTTGTTATAAATAATAAAATTTTGTTATAAACAATAAAAAAATTGTTATAAAAATTTGCATTTTTAAGAGGGGGAAGAATTAGAAGATGACAATAAACCATAGCGAACCTAGAGGAAAAAAGGAGAGATGCTGTACTTATCTTATTGGGGGAAATGTAGGAAAATGTAACTCAGAAACTATTTGAGGGCATCAAATACATAGATGCAGACCCCTGAACCAAGGCGTGCCCTGAGCAGGTCAGAGAGACATCAACCCCAATACTTCAGCAGAAAAAGCAACCCTGGCGTGTTGTCTGCAGAAATACCCTGATGGCTGCATGCTGCTCCCGCCACTAATTAGGGTTGAAAACTGGGATGACTTTGACTTGTCTTTCCCTACAGCAGACACACAGTCAATTCCACCATTGTTTTCCAGACCAAGGCATTTGGCACTTTTCACCTTTGTTTGCAAGCTTTTACTTGAACCATTTGATGGTCCTTTGATTTAACCATAAAGGCAGAGATTGTGGTCTTCTTAGAAACTCATCACACAGGTGAAGGACCTGAGCACCACACCCAGCTGCAAACTGTCACCTGCCTTCTCCTGACTGTGGACTCCCTGGGGACAGGCTGGCCTGGCCTGGCTAAACTGCCTCTGCCCAGACTAGGGGAAACCTGGTTAAATGGTCTGATTATTTTCTTGCTTCATAAGAGTCAGACTGCCTGGATTCAAATCCTGGCTCTATCACTTTGTAGCTCTGTGAGTTCTGGCAACTTCTCGAACCTTAGTGACCCATATAGGCCACGGGGATAATAGTAGGGTTATTATAGGAAGCACATTCGGTGATACATGCAAAGCACTTAGTACAATGCCTCTTCGTAGGAAAGCACCTAATAAATTTTAGTTGCTGTCATAATGAAGCACTTGCCCTATTTTCCCAAAGCCATTTTAGCCAGATCAAATCTGTACGAAAAAGGCTATTGCCCGTGAAGTTTATACTTTCCCGTTTCTAATAATGTCAGCTTCCAACGATTTATGTAAGATCATTCATATGTATTAACTCAACTTGGAAATGTTGGCTATTTTGTCTTTCTTCAGAAAAGCTTATGTGAGGATGAAACCCCATCACTTGCATTAATACGTATCACCATTGATGTGTATCCTGTAGATTCCTAATGTCTATTTTATGCATGTGTGAAACCAAACCATGTAAAAGCAGAATTTAGGCGTTCCTGCCAAAAGGAAGTGAATTAAAAGGAGAAACAGAGCCTTTTCGAGGAGAAAATTGTCCTATCTCTCAGCCAGTGTCAGAATGTGGAAATGTTTACAAAATGCTCATTAAAAGAAAAAAGGATTGCAAGATAGAAACAAAATCTGGTGCGCAGTTTACACTAGGGAGATAAGAAAGGCTAGGCCCCTATGGGGGATTTGTTATCCAATTACTGCAACCTGATTTTTTGGTTGGGGGGGAGAGGAAGAGTGGTAAGGGGGAGGGGGAGAGAGGGGAAGTTTCCAAACTTGTCTCCAGTGACACGAGACATTTATGCTCCGCGAGATAAAACTGCCACTTAGAGCCCCAGGAGCGCTAAACCTTCCTGGGTTGGCCTGGGGGCTGGAGCAGAGTCATGGGTTCCGTGGTCCTGCAGCTGTGCACTCTCTCCTGCCTGCTGGTTCACTCGGTTTCTGGCAACCCTATCATGAGTCTGGAGCAGTCGCCCCTGGAAGAAGACATGCCCCTCTTCGATGATGTCTTCTCAGAGCAAGATGGTGTAGACTTCAACACACTGCTACAGAGCATGAAGAATGAGTTTCTCAAGACATTGAACCTGTCTGACATCCCCATGCAGGACTCGGCCAAGGTTGACCCACCAGAGTACATGCTGGAGCTCTACAACAAATTCGCGACAGATCGCACCTCCATGCCATCGGCCAACATCATCAGGAGTTTCAAGAATGAAGGTAAGTGGAGATTTTACTGATTAAATTTGGCTTCGAGTCTTCAGAAGTGGTGGGTAAATTTACAATGAGTGGAAATAATACAGCTAAGAGTGAAGACATCTATATAGGGGTATGTGTACATAGATGTTCCAAAGCAATGCACATTTTGGTCTATACTATTTTTATGGTCATTTTCCAGATAGTACTAAAAGGTATTAAAGAATAGCTTTTTAATCCAGTGCCATAAAGTGTCTACCATTTCACTATCATAATTGGCTCTTTGAAAAATTTCAATTTTGACAGCAGGTTAAAAAAAAATATTAATGTTGGTCTACCACTACACCTTTGTCATTTTCCAGATAGGCCTCAGTCCCATTTGGCTTTTAATTGACTCCAGGTTTGTGAACTTCTACTTCAAATGAAAAGGTTGAAGAAAAGACAAAATACAGAGTTGTGATTTGTGTTTCACTCAAACTTTGAGTTTTCATTTTGTGACTTGATGTAAAAAATATTCAAACAGGATGGAAACTTACATTTTAGAGATTCTTCCTAAATTTTTGTTTTGTTTGATGTGACATGTAGATCCTTGAGGGCTCAGTGGTAAAGAATCTGCCTGTAATGTAGGCGATGTGGGTTCAGTCTCTGGGTGGGAAAGATGCCCTGGAGGAGGGCACAGGAACCCACTCCAGTATTCTTATCTGGAGAATCTCATGGACAGAGGAGCCTGGCGGGCTGCAGTCCCTAGTGTTGCAAAGAGTCTGACACGACTGAAGCAACTGAGCATGCATGCGTGTATATCCTCGAAGCACTGGTTATAGTTTCCAGGAAGTGTGCATGCCCAATTAATGATTCAGCTTATTCTATGTCTTTATGAAGAACAATGCACAAACTTTAAATTTCATGGGAAAAGTGTGTTTTCTCCCTCTAGATCTTTATTCAGTACTAAATCTAATGACCTAGAAAGTTAATCCTTTGTTTAATATGGTGCAAGTAATCAAAAAAAAATTTTTTTTTCTAGAATCTATGCTAAAAGCTGTGGGTCCAAAAAACCTAATTCTCTCATATTTACCAATTATTCTTTTATAGTCATTAACCAGGTACAAAAGACAGTTTAGGTAGATGTTGGCCAAATGTTCTTGAAATGAACAGGTAGTAGTAAAACAGGTAGTAGCTCAGAATTTGGATTTTTGAGACAGAGTTGACTTAAGAGATGTGGATATTTAGTTTAATTTCTCTGAATCCCAATTTTTCCTCATCTGTAAATTGAGAATAATATACCTACATAGCGGGCTTCCCAAATGGGGCTGCTGCTGCTGCTGCTAAGTCGCTTCAGTCATGTCCAACTCTGTGCGACCCCATAGATGGCAGCCACCAGGCACTAGTGGTAAAGAACCCACCTGCCAGTGCAGGAGACTTAAGAGACATGGGCTCAATCCCTGTGTCAGGAAGATCTCCTAGAGGAGGGCATGGCAATCCACTCCAGTATTCTTGCCTGGAGAACCCCATGGACAGAGGAGCTGGTGAGCTACAATCCACAGTGTTGCAAAGAGTCCGACACAACTGAAGTGACTTAGCAGACACGCATACATACATATAACACATTGAGCAATTTCACAAAGAGGTCATGAGTAAGAAAGTACACAACTGCTATGAAGTTCTGAATGTCAGTTATTGCTAATGAATTCCTCAAATTCTAGGCATTGGAGGAAGTATTGAATAGGTATTGCTCAGTCCTGGAGAAACTATTTGGTTTAAAATGTAGGTGACTGCCAGTTTCAAATATTTAGTAACATTGGAAATGAGACTTCATAACATTTAGTAACATAATGACAACGACAAGTTGACACTACAGATTCATTTTGGGTCAGTCTGGATTGAAAATAAACAACCTCCTTCCCTATGAAGACTTCCTAATGTTTCTGATTACTAATCCCTGGGCAGCTGGCTCAGAATGTGGGTGGGAAAGTGTTTGCATCCCTGGGGAAAAAAGTTTTTTCAGTTCTCACTTCTGTGGAGGATTTGGATGATCTAGGTCAGGAAGTGAAGTTTTCAGAGCTTCTTATTACTGAAGATCAGCGAGGGTGGGAACAAACCTCTCCGTGAACGCCCCTGCTGCCCGCACTTCTGTCAGTCCTCGGGTGAAAATGCACAGCCCGAGGTCATGAACCCCGCACTGCGCTCACCCTGTTGGCTGTTATTATCTTTCTTTGATTTTCTGCGTTTGCTCAATGCAACTCCCTAAGAGGCAAAGACCAACAGAACAAAATAAAATTTCCTCTACATCTAACCAATCAGGGAAAAACAAGAGCTCCTTCCAAGGTGGAAAAACACGACTTTATTTCCTACCACTGCTTTGACCTCATCTTGGAGAAGTCAGTTCTCTGCATTGAGGCTTGATTTCTTCCAGAATCAGATGAACAGAAGAGAAATACAAGCATTATAGAATCATTGCAAGAGCTAGATAAAACAGTTTGCAAAACACCTGGCACAGGAAATTTGCTCAACAAACCCTAGTTCCCTTGCCTGAAATATAACACCATTATTATCACTATATTTGCACAAGCACAGTGAATATATTTTTTTATACCAGCTCTATTGAAGCATAATTGACATACAATAAACTTCATATATTTAAAGTGTATAATTTAACAGGTTTTGACTTATGTAAACATCCATCAGGACCATCACCACCATCCAGATAGTGTGACCATACGTATCATCAGTGAAAGTTCCTTTGTGCTTCTCTGTAAACACTTCCTCCCACAACAGTGAGCTTTTATTGTGTGCATTTTTTAAATGGATGGAACACTAGTCTATTTCCTTATTTTGAGTTTTCTCATGTTTCCTGTCCAAGGGGAGTGAAGCTTCCTCCATTCCTATGGTGGGGTGGGGGGAGGCGTCCAACTACCAAATTGCTCGATATATTAAGGACACATATCGTGCCCATAATCAGTTTGGTTTGATGCCCAGAATCATCAACTCATCAATATTTTTTAAAGTGCTATCTCCATCACAGTAGATTAGGGGCATAGAAGGGAATTTAAATTGTGGTATCTGAGTAGGATGTCAATCTATTAATAGTCAGGAGGATCCACTTATAAAGACAACTGAGAAACAAGGACGTGAATGGCAAGGTCAAAGGAGAGATAGACAGAGTAAGCACTCAAGTTACCCAAGGGAGTGGACTTCCAGGTAGGGAGGTGAGGAGAGGAGGGTCTCATAGGGAGGGGTCACAGCTAGATAGGTGGAGAAGAGGGAGTAGACCTTTTCAAGGGTCAGAAGAACATATCTGAAGGTGCAATAGACAGTAAAGCAAAGAAATGTTTGGGCAAGTAGTGAAGATACCAGTATACTTTAAATAAGAGACTTTGTTTAAAAGATTTGTTTAATCTTTCAATGAATATTAATTGATAAATTGCAATATTCCATGCTGCTGGCGAAGAATGGGAGCTATGACTGGGTCAACAGATTAAGACCTGATTACAGTCCAGTTTTGACAGCCATGCTAGAAAGTCTAAATTCATTCCATTCACCTGTAGTTCTCACTGGTGGTGTATGAGAAGATTTGGGGTGGTGCCCAGAGGAAGCTGTAAATCATGCAAAATGATTATTTATTTTTGTTAATGTGGATTGAAAAAAAATCCACGCAACTATCATCTCAAACCTCTCATTTCAAGAATAGAGCTGCTTGGGACAAGTCTAAAAGTTAGTAGGAAAACAATAAAATCAAATTAAATATTAAAAAATACAATCTGGCATAGGGACCTAACAGAAATCATGAACTGGATATACAAATGGGAAAAGGTTGCCAAAGATGATGGAGATCCCTTCAGATGGTGATTCTGAACATTTTTGGCATCATGGAACACTTTGATTGCAGACAGATGCCTTTAGGGATTCATCATAGACAGGTGCTAGCTGGGGCAAACTACTTCCCTGGTGGCTCAGATGGTAAAGAGTCTGCCTGCAATGTGGGAGACTGGGGTTCGATTCCTGAATTGGGAAGATCCCCTGGAGAAGGAAATGGTAACCCACTCCAGTATTCTTGCCTGGAAAATCCCATGGACAGAGGAGCTTGGTGGGCTATAGTCCATGGGGTCGCAAAGAGTTGGACATGATTGAGCAACTAACACACAAGTGTACAAGATTTGGACACCTATAAAATTCGCATATAGGGAGTCAACATGATAATATCTGGGGGTGTGCTTCTAAGACTAAGGGACCTTTAAAGTTTTATTTCATAACCATTCTGAATGTTTCCTATGTTCACAAAATCAAGGGCAAAATTAAGGCAACCAATTCACCCTCAAGGTTCATTTTCCCCCATCCTTCCTTACAAAGGACCACACACTCCAGATTCAACTGCAGTGACTCCCTTAGTGTTATGGCTATCTTGTTTGGTGTCTAGAGCAGGGATCAGCAATTTTTTTTTTCCTGTAAAGGGCCAGATAAGTAAATATTTTAAGTTTTGTGGGCCATATGATCTCTGTTGAGACTATTTAACTCTGCCATTGTAGTGCAACAGTAGCCACAAACATAATGCAGAAATGAATAGTATAGTATAGTGAAAGTCGCTCAGTTCTGTCCGACTCTTTGCAACCCCATGGACTATATAGTCCATGGAATTCTCCAGGCCAGACTACTAGAGTGGGTAGCCTTTTCCTTCTCCAGGGAATCTGGAATCTTCCCAATCCAGGGATCGAACTCAGGTCTCCTGCATTGCAGGTGGATTCTTTATCAACTATCTATCAGGGTGAACTTTATTTCCAAAAACAGGTGGGCCAGGACTCCTCTTGTGGTCCAGTGGTTAAGAATCCACCCTCCAATGCAGGAGGTAGGGGTTCAGTCCCTGGTCAGGGAACTAAGATCCCATATGCCTAAGCCAAGTTTAAAAAACAGATGACAGGGCCAATTTGGTCCATGAGCTAGGTTTACAAACCCCTGGTCTAAATGGATGTTTTTCTGGAAGGCCCTGACTATGTGAAGGACTCCATCCATAAGTACAAATATGAAAAGCCATGACAACCTCATCTCTGACAAGTTTCAAGCAAAGAACAACCACACACAGCTCATTTGATAACTCCTCACTGGTTAGAAAAGTTTTGCCTGCACAATCTCCAAGGACCCTCCCAGTTTTTTAATTCTGTGACTGATAAGCTATGGGGGCCCTCCCAGTTGTGTAATTCTGTGACTCATAAGCTATGGGAACCAGGCTGGGTGTATCTTCTTTCATTCATTAGGGGGCCAGTTTCCATTTTAGTCTTGGCAGCTTAAGGTGGTCTAGCAGTCAATGCTTGACCTTCGGTACTTCCTCTTAGAGAATGCCAACACTGTGTTTGTTTTCACTGATTTTCCTTCATTCTTTCTGTGTGGAGAGAATGGACAGGCACTCTTATTGCATAAATAAGCATCTGTTTTCCTCTGCTACATGCTGCAAATCTGATTTCTTTTTTGTTTTTTCCAGATCTGTTTTCCCAACCAGCCAGTTTTAATGGACTCCGAAAATACCCTCTCCTCTTCAACGTATCCATCCCTCACCATGAAGACATCATCATGGCTGAGCTCAGGTTGTACACCCTGGTGCAAAGAGACCGCCTTATATATGAAGGAGTGGACCGAAAAATCACCATTTTTGAAGTACTTGAGAGCAAAGAGGACCATGAAGGGGAAAGAAACATGCTGGTCTTGGTGTCAGGGGAGATCTACGGAACCAACAGTGAGTGGGAGACTTTTGATGTCACTGATGCCATCAGGCATTGGCAAAAGTCAGGCTCATCCACCCACCAGCTGGAGGTCCACATTGAGAGCAAACACGAAATGGAGGACACACTTGGCAGGGGACAGCTGGAAATAGACACTAGTGCCCGGAATAAGCACGATCCTTTGCTTGTCGTGTTTTCTGATGACCAAAGCAGTGAGAAGGAGCGGAAAGAGGAACTGGATGAAATGATCGCCCACGAGCAATTCCCAGAGATGGACAACCTGGATTTGGACGGTTATTCCAACGGACCTGGGGAAGAGGCTTTGCTGCAGATGAGGTCGAATATCATCTATGACTCCACTGCCCGCATCAGAAGGAATGCAAAAGGAAACTACTGCAAGAGGACCCCGCTCTACATCGACTTCAAGGAGATTGGCTGGGACTCTTGGATCATCGCTCCACCTGGATATGAAGCCTATGAATGTCGTGGTGTTTGCAACTACCCCCTGGCAGAGCATCTCACCCCCACAAAGCATGCGATTATCCAGGCCTTGGTCCACCTCAAGAATTCCCAGAAGGCTTCCAAAGCCTGCTGTGTGCCCACCAAGCTCGAGCCCATCTCCATCCTCTATTTAGATAAGGGCGTCGTCACCTACAAGTTTAAATATGAGGGCATGGCTGTCTCTGAATGTGGCTGTAGATAGGAGAGGAATCCTGTGGCTTATTTAATAACTGTAAATGTGTATATTTTGTGTTCCTATTTAATGAGATTATTTAATAAGGGTGTACAGATCATAGAGGCTTGCTGCCTTAGGGAATTTGACAGGTCGGTTTGTTGTAGGAAATCCATGTTTTACTCTACAGTCGAGTCCCTTCCAATCTATTTTTCTTTGGACTTACCATGTCCTGGCAATGCCATCTCTAACAGCAAGGGGCAAGCCCACACTACTTGCCTTCTATGTCAATTCAAAAGGAACACCGCTAAGCAGAAATACAGTGTCAGGAGAGGTAGATATTTGTGTATGTATATGTGTACATAGATAAGCTTATCAACCCTTTTGGGTCTATAGGAGCAGATTCTACTCACATGCACCATCAAATGTGTATATCTTAAAAGCCAGTGGGAAGGTCTCAGTCACCTCTTCTCTGAGTAGGATTTACATCAAGATAAATTGCACCAGGAATTTAACATCCTAGAGCTATTATATCTCTTCAATACTCTTGGAACTCTAGATGCAGCTTTGGTGAGTTGAATTTCTGTCATTACTCAGAGCAGCAAGGCCTGGTAAAGAGGCTGTACATTTGAGGGGAGGGCTTGTTTGATACAGAAACCAAAGGCCTTCAAAGGGCAGTGGCCTTAAGGGACAATAGCAGGGAAGGAGCCCATGGGAGACTAGTGTGCTTTCGAAGGTGGTGCCTTGTCAAGAAAGGAAAGCAGGGGACTTCGTCTGTTCCTGAGGTGATAGAAGATTCAAGGCCTTGTGTGTTGGCCTTTATGGCTACAGAGGGTGTGGGAGGTGGGAGAGGCTCCTAGGGGAGGAGGGGCAAAGAATAGAGATGTCCCAGGACTGTTTGTAACAGTATGCTGCTGCTAAGTCACTTCAGTCGTGTCCGACTCTGTGCGACCCCAAAGACGACAGCCCACCAGGCTCCCCCGTCCCTGGGATTCTCCAGGCAAGAACACCGGAGTGGGTTGCCATTTCCTTCTCCAATGCATGAAAGTGAAAAGTGAAAGTGAAGTCGCTCAGTCGTGTCCGACCCTCAGTGACCCCAAGGATTGCAGTCTACCAGGCTCCTCCGTCCATGGGATTTTCCAGGCAGGAATAATAAGCAGGTCTAATTGGATAGTTAAATATTTTGGACAAAATAAAATTATCAAAGACCAAGAGAAGGAAATATCAGAAGGGATCTATTTGTTGGACTCTTCACTTTTACTCTTTTCTTCACATTTTCTTCTTGGCCTCTGAACTTCCGCTCTTGCTTTTTCCCACCTTTTCACTTCCGTCTCTCCTTCTGCCCAGCCCCTTGTGTCCTTCTTCCATTCCTGTGTCCCCTGTCTTCACTGGCCTTCATTGCCCCTGCTGTGAGCTGAAAGAGGACGCCTAAAAAGCATTTGCTCTTAGGATAGGAGTTAGTGCCTTATGCCGAGGTTTCCCCCTGATATTTTAGTTGAATTGCTAATATATAAGATTTTTATTCATGAAGAATACTAAAGTGTAAGAAAAAGAGAACCAGAGTCAAAATGAACACACTTAAACAAATGAGGTAGTAAACAGACACACAACCAAATGACTCGAAAGCCAAGCTGGAATTTAGAAATCAGCTATGGTAGAAACCCGGGGCCTTCCCTTCCTTCTCCCGCTGCAGTCTTTCCGTTTTGCCAGGATGAAGGGGCTGGGAAGTTGTTTCTGATGGGAATGGTCTGGGAGGTCTGCCCAGTAGTTGGCCAGTTGGAAGGATACTTGGGACTCTGACTTTGGTCCCAGCCCCTCGTGCAGGACCACAGGTGCTGTGCAGGCAGAACCATGACAGAATTGTTCTGACACCTCCAGGCAGACGACAGGGATGGTCCAAACTAGAACTGGAAATGTGGTTACCCCACCTTCACCCAACTGAATACTTCTTTAAGAAGTTTTGCACTTTTTTTTTTAAACCCTGGGAAGCCATCAGCCTTCCTTTGACAAAACCCTGGGTTCATAAAACTCATCTTGCACTAGAAAATGGAGGCAAGGGAAGCTATTTTGAAGGACATTTTGCCGAATTTGGATCTCAGCTCTGCACATCCATTGTCTGCTGGTGTCCAGAGGGTGAGTCCTGGAGAATTTATTGGCCCTGGAAAAATGGAGTTTTGGCCATCAATGGGTATATGGTGACTGACAATTTGAGACAGCTAGGCAACTCAGAATTATTCAATGACGAATGCCTTCTACCTAAAATGGTGTGCTTGTGTGTGTGTGTGTGTGTGTGTGTGTGTGTATGTGTGTAACTGGCTTTATATAGCCAAGCTTAGTACCCTTTGTCAGAGAAGGCAATGGCACCCCACTCCAGTACTCTTGCCTGGAAAATCCCATGGATGGAAGAGCCTGGTGGCTGCAGTCCATGGGGTTGCTGAGGGTCGGACACGACTGAGCGACTTCACTTTCACTTTTCACTTTCATGCATTGGAGAAGGAAATGGCAACCCACTCCGGTGTTCTTGCCTGGAGAATCCCAGGGACGGGGGAGCCTGGTGGGCTGCCGTCTATGGGGTCGCACAGAGTCGGACACGACTGAAGCGACTTAGCAGCAGCAGCAGCAGCAGCAGTACCCTTTGTGAGAAGCGGTCCATCCTTTCCATTCATGGTACACACCATTTACTCATATACTCTATAGTATTTCTAAAGGACACTGTAATAGACATATGGTAAAACCTTGGTTGAACAGGATTGTTGTAGTTAGATAAAAACCAACCAAGATTTTCTTTATATGTAAAATACATAGGAGGCGTATGCTGGTGAATGCTTATAACCAGCAGTGGTAAGGATGGGAGTGGTGGGAGGGAATAGCTCTGATTTGCGGGTTTTGATGGTATAAATACCTCCTTCCCCCCGCCCCCCACCACTGCCTATTTCAAGCCACCAGTGTGTTGTCAATTGGCTCACAAAATTCCCATAAACGTAACAGCAGGTTCTCAGGAGTCATGAATGCTAGCTCTGGTACACTCTGCTGTTAGCACATAGATAATAGAACACTGATGGTGTGAGGTGCCAGACTCTGCTTTTCTCATCCCCTCTGCTGGCTCTGCTGGGTTCCTAGAGAAGTTTGTCATGAGCCCTCATCACCACTCTTCCATTTAAGAGATGTGAAAATCTAGGCTGTAGGCGATCAGGCTGCATATGCCAGGTATTTCTCTTTTCACTGCAGTCCAGATGTAAGCATGTGTTTCTAAGATTTTCTTCTACCCTACAGAAAGAGAGTGCAGAAAGCCTTTTATTGCTTATTCAAATGTTTGTTTTTTTTCTTTTTTCTCATCAAAAAATGAAGAGACACTGACCATAGATAGCGGAGTCCTGCCATCTCCCCTTAGACCTCCTGAAGCATGTTTGCAACCTCTCTACATCACTGCATTGATACAAAGCCAGAAAGTTGTCAGACCCTTAGGAAAGTAGAATTCACTACTGTCTTTTCTGGTCATAGACCTTTGCTATGTCCCACACCAGTCTTTTTTTATACTTTTATGGCAGAATTATCATCATAGAAGTTGATAAACCTGAATGACTTTCGAGGAGAAAGATAGCAGAGGGACTTTGGCAGCCAACAACCCAAATATTCATGTAAAAGTTTCTAGGCTTCCTACTATTTATTGATGGATATATTTATTTTTGTAATATAGTGTAGAATACCAAATATTTTATTTTTATGTTTGTGATTCTCTCTTGGATAAAAGCGTCTTCTGTGCTTTTTCAAACAGTACCTTCCCCTAAATATGGCTCCTTTACAATGTATGGCCTGTATTTTCATCTCTCTCTTTTTGCACCAACATTTCCTGTTACTTTAAGGAGTCTTTTCATAACTTTGCCATAACTTTGTATATTTGTACCTTGTAGGTATGCTGTGAGCTCCTTGGCATGTTTACTGATTTGTAAATAGGACAGTTTTAACTGAAGTGCCCATGTTTTCAGAAAGCATTTCATCAGTAAATGTCACTCTGATGAGCTGACATTATCATTTTACTGTGAGAGGCAAATGTCAGGATGTGAGGGACTAGGATTGCTGCTCAGTGAATGAAGACAGAATGTAATGGGGGCCTTTCCTCCCCCCAAACTGGGTGCTTCCCCTCTGATCTTATCCATTGCCTTCAATGACCCACCAGTTCAGATATCCAGTTGGAAAAACCTGTTTGTAATTGGACTCATTATGCCATAAATGAAAAAGATATATATAATATATATATTAATTTAGTGATTTCTCCAAAGAATCAGTCTTAAAGTGAATAACTTCCTTCCCGCATGTAATTTTCTGGTCTGGAACAGTAGTAAATACATTCCCCAGAACTCTTATTAAATTTTGTGGTATTCTTTGGAATTTACATGGTTGAAGTAAAGGATACTTTCATAGAAAGGAATTTTACGTATGACTGCTTACTGCACTCATCAACAGACTATGAAATCCAGCTGTGTTTTAGCAAAACCATTTGCAATTTGTAACACTGGGGGGCCCTTGCCCTTTTTAAAGACTGTGGATCTTTTCACAGAGTCACCATGGGTGGTACTCAGCCCTTTTCAGATCTGGTTAAAAAAAGCAATGTTTCTGTGACTCTGTGTTTTCTTGCCTCCAACAAAGACACTTGATTTCACACATTAGAGTAAAGGAAAGTAGATAATGTTGTATAATAGCAGCAAAAAAGGGTGTTTCTGGGTGTGGCAATGTATCCGAAATGAACAACCCCATCAAGGAATGCCCGTTTGTCGTGATCCACATGTTTCCATTGCACACGAGCACTTGTTTTGTGAGAGTCTGGCCTGAGTGCTGTGGGAATGTGGACTGTTCGTGCCCACCTAACACGCCCCCACAAACACGGGAAATCGGCTAATACCGCAGTCACACTGAACCAGCTGAAGCATGCTTATGTTCTCTTGTCAAACCATGTCTAAATGTACGTAGTAACTATTAGACTAAAGTGAAGGTAGAAATAAATATTTGACACTGTGTTCATAAGCCACATGTGTACATTCAGGATCATCTTGTTAAATAAAATGGAAAAACTATTTTGACAATAATTATTTGCAGCTTATTTTTCCACGACATGAAATCTTTTCTGCCTTGCCTTCCCACCCCACCCCCTTCTTTTGCATATCTGTTTCACAGTCTATTCTGATGGAATAAAGCTTCCTGCTACATTCGTAGAGCATGGCCAGAGGAAATGATGAGCTGGTTTTGGCTTCTAACTGGTCTCCCCAGAGAGTGAGTAGTTGTTTCTCTCATTTTATACAACTTTCTGTGAATCCCAAGAATTGCAGAGACATACATAGACAATGATGTTGGCTCCTGTCAATAATTGAGGAATATTTCTTCTTTGAGTGTGGAATGAGGCAGGACAAGCAGAAGTTTCTTTGGGAAACGTACTCATGCTAAATTTCACTGAAATTTGATTATTCAAACTTTACAGAATCTCAGGCTCAGAAGGGAACTTGAAAGTTATCTGAGGGCTACTCAGGCAGCCACCAGAACACCTTTCATCTTTTCTGCAAATATTAGTGATGAGAAAGGAACACACTTCCTTTAAGGAGCACCTAATGCGTTTTTAGAGGACCTGCCTTGATTATACTCATTTCATCAAGTAGGTTAGGTCCTTATGCATACAGGTCACTTCAGGAGAGACAAAGGTAAGCAGAAAGCTGTTAGGATTCTTCCTTATATGAAATTTAATTCTCTTTCAGTGACCCTCACAGCTTTCCAGTTCCCAGCGCTTGGGGCTGGACATGTACATCTGATCCACCTTCCTGACAGCCTCTCTGGCTTGCAGACCACTCTCCTGTCCTTCTGGATCCACTGTTTTCCTTGTTCTGCAATAGGAAAGGAAAATGTTAGGTGCTCAGTCGTGCCCGACTCTTTGTGACCCCATGGACTGTAGCCTGCCAGGTTCCTCTGTCCATCGAATTTTCCAACCGAGAATACTGGAGTGGGTTGCCCTTTCCTTCTCCAGGGGATATTCTTAAGCCAGTGATCAAACCAGGGTCCCCTGCATCGCAGGCGGATTCTTTACTATCTGAGCCACCAGGGAACAATAGTCTATGTTGAAACACATGCTCAGAAACAGCTCCTTCAGCCAGAGGCAAACAGAAGGAAGGCCTGTACCTGGTCTAGACCATGGCCCTGATGGGGTAATAGGTCTGGTGGACAGACAGATGGTGCTGCTTGTCCTGGGAGGAAGTTTACTCTTATGGCAGAACATAGGATCTGAAGGACATAGAAACAGTCCCAGGTGGGTTAAAATTCCTTTTATCAATCATCCTGCACCTCTTTTGGAGGTCATATCTGGCAAGTGCATCAGCAGGGAGCACCACCCTAGTTCCTCAGCATCAGAAGTGATGAAGGCAGGATGAGAGTTCCAGACACAGAGAAAAGAGAACCAGCAATGCGCATAGACCAGGACTGGACTGACAAAACCTGAAAAGCCATTCTTATACTTAATTTTGAATTTTTTAGCAACATATTCATTCCTTTCTGTAAATAAGTCCATTACTGAGTGTTTCTCCCAGTGTGGAGCCTGGGTTCATTCTCCACCTTGGTCTGACCTGAGCATGGCAGCCCAGGACTAGCTATCATGGCTCTAGAAGTTTCTCATCTACAGTAGAGCCTGGTAGTACATTGGGCAGACAGGGCTGTAAGTGATTTGGGGAGGGGGGTAGTTTGTCTACAAAGTAAGAGAAAAAATGATTTTCAAAGCTCAGATTATACATTAATACTATTTATAGGTTGTATTACTGCTCTTAAGGTGAATGGGTCTTTGTGGTGTTGAGGGAAAATAGTGCCATGAGAGGGGCTCCATGTGACTCTAGTCACGTGGTCAAGAGCCCGCTTTTGTGCAGAAGTGACTATTTGTAAATAAGGGGCCTGCTTGGAGAGGGTGAGAGCTTGTTAACTTGGGTGGTTATAAATGGATTATGTGATTATCTTCAACTCACTCCCCCAAACTGTCAGTTTACAAGAACCAGCTCCTGCCTTCTCTTAACGTTCATCAGACAGTTCAGACAGATCCACAGGAGCTCAGCTCATCCCAAGGAGAAAGTCAGAAACTACACAGACACCCAGTCCATTTTCACTCTTACGTGAGATTCTGAGACTCTTGTAAAAGCTTTAGGACTCTCAGTTCAAATTAAGATTCTTTGGTGGGAAGTGTGAAGCAGGGTTTCAGCTGAAGATTTTCACTCACAAGATACAAGGCCAGCTTTCTCCCACAGAAGAGAAATGGTGTTAGAAAATCCAGTTCTAACTGAATTTTTGCCTAAAATGCATGACGTAACCTAATTACGAGGGAATATCAGATGAGTCCGTTTGGAGAATATTCTAGAAAATAACCAAGCTGTACTCTCTTAAATCTTCGAGGAAAGGCAAAGAAAAACTGAGAAGTTATTATAGATTAAAAGAGGCTAAAGAGACATGACAACTCAATGCAACACCTGATCCTGGGTTGGATCCTAGATCCCCCCCTCAGCGCCCCCCTCCACCAAAAGGGCAAAAGGACATTCTCTTTTTGTTAAGTTCACTACTGCTTAGGGGGTAGAGTCTTCAGCTCTACACTCTCAAATGATGGTCATTAAAAAAAAAAAATCTTCTGCATGGTTATTGCTCTTTCTCTGAAGCTGTGGGGAGTCATATGGGAGGAGTAACTAGGCCTTTTGCCCAATGTCATCTTCAAGAAGCAAGCAAGTAGCATCCAAAATAAGACCTTTGCCCAGTGGGTAGACAGAAGGAAAACAGAGTGG
Organism: Bos indicus x Bos taurus; assembly: GCF_003369695.1. Lineage (NCBI taxonomy): Eukaryota > Metazoa > Chordata > Mammalia > Artiodactyla > Bovidae > Bos > Bos indicus x Bos taurus. The sequence goes on along the minus strand of NC_040086.1, from coordinate 66,869,524 downwards.
AAGGGAAACTATTCATCCGCGTGGCAAACGTGATGTCAGTACATGAGCTACGGCCAAGCATTTTCCTGAAATAACCACGCTCAACACTCCATTCCCCGAAAAGAAGCACGCTTTTCAGGCAGTAAACCATCTGTTTTAAGTGTTTAGAAAACGGCTCTCCAATCACTGGTAATTTAAACTTCCTTATACCCCAGTTCAATGTTTGATAAGGAAAGAGTGCTAACAGGATGGGAACTGAGTGACTATATTAAGAAACCCAGCCAGAACAAAAACCAGCCCCCTGCAGCTATGTTGTTTATGCTCCAGATCCATCTGTTTTAATTAACGTAATATTTACATGAGACCAGCTCCTGTCACATGTTCTGTTCTTTAATATTTTTTTTGGTTTTGTTTTTTTTTGGGGGGGAGGGTGGGGTGTTGTTGTTGCCTTTTTTAAAATTCCTACAAAAGCATAACACAGTGAAATCATACCATTGCATCCTAGCTCCCAAGGGCCAAGTCCTCTTGCTTTGTACAGTAAGGGGTCAGGTATTAAGTTGCTGGATAAAATATAGGATGCCCAGTTAGATTTGAATCTAAGATAAACAATTAAAAATTGATTGAGTATGTCTCAAATATTTGCATGGGACATACATATATTAAAAGTGTGTTTGTTGTACATCTGAAATCCAAATTTGATTGCGTGTCCTCTGTATTATTTGCTAAATCTGTCTGTCTTCATGGGTTATTGCTCAGAAGATTCCTTGAGCAGAAAGAGCCAGAGGAAATGAAGTGCATCTCCCATCAATTCCCCAACTAGCTACTCAGAGGATAACAAATCAAGCCTAGCTGGGTTCATTGTTGAAAGAAACTTTGAGATTTGAAGTTGAAACCCCAAATCCACTTTACTATGATAACTGCTAACACTAAAAACAGTAGCAATCCCAGACAAATCCTCCTCCTTCTTTCCCTGGAAATCTTACCTTCAAATTTCTATTTTTCATGTGCACTTTGCCTATTTTGGATTTTGTTATATTCACAAAAGTGAAATTGCTAGAGATAAATGATGTACATATTTAGACTATATCATTCTAAGAGATACTACCAAGTTATTATCCACAATGTTATATACCCTGCCCCACCAGCTGGATACAAGAAGTCTGTTCCTATAGAGTTTCTAATATCAAATACTATTATTTTTCTTAATGGATGCTTCCATGGTTGAAATGTGTCCCCTCAAAATATATGTTGAAGCTCTAACCCCTAGTACCACAGAGTGTGACCTAATTTTAAAATAGGGTCTTCAAAAAGGTAGCTGGATTAAAATTAGGTCATTAGGGTGGTCCCTAACCCAATACGACTGGTGTCCTTATACAAAGGGCAAATTTGGACAAAGACAGAGACATGCACACAGGGAGAACATCATGTAAAAATGAAGGCAGAGATCAGGGTAATGTATCTCCACGATGAGGAGTGCCAAAAATTGTCAGCAAACCACCAGAAGCTAGGGGAGAGGCAAAGGACGAATTCTCCATCGCACTCCTCAGATGGAACCAACCTTGCCATCACCATAATCCTAGACTTTTAGCTTCAAGAACTGTGAGGTAATATGTTTCTGTTGTTCAAGTCACTCAGTTTGTGGCGCTTTGTTATGCAGCCCTAGGAAACTAATACAGATGCTAAGAACAATGTGCTCAGTTGCTCAGTTGTGTCCAGCTCTTTGCGATCTGCAGCCCTCCAAGCTCCTCTGTCCGTGGAATTTTCCAGGTAAGAATACTGGAGTGGGTTGCCATTTCCTCCTCCAGGGGATCTTTTTGACCCAGGGACCAAATGCTAAGTACAACACATTTAATTTAAAAATCTATTTCTTTAATGATTGGTGAATTTGAGTATTTGTTTTTACATATTTCTTGATTAACTTTCTTTATTCCACCAATAGACTTGTCCCGTCTTTTACCCACTGTTCACATTCTTCTAGCTGGTCTGTTGAAATCTGTATATTATATGCAATCAATCCTTTGTTTTATGCTACCAATGGTCTTCCTGGTTTGTCATTTACATTTCAACTTTCAAAAATATTTTATTTTTCTGTTCAAAAGTCTTAAACTTTTATTTAGTCAAATCTGTCAGTCTTTTCCTTTGTAGCTTCTTGGTTTTTGCATGTTATGCTTAGAAATAATTTCCCTGCCTCAAAATTATTAAAATGTTTGGTTGGCAAAGTAATATATGGTCCAGCTCAATGAAACAGTTAAATGAAGAAGAAATAAAGAGGAGAAGGAAGCTTTTTTCCTGACTAGGACTAACATAAGCCAATTTCACGCTGGGACTGGAAAAGCCTTAAAGCTTTGCTTCTTTCATGTGAGTTCTTTAAAAAAAAACCTTTGCTTTTGCAACAGCCTTTGACTCTGTAGTTTCTGTGACCTGAGGGTCTGCTTGCTGCCTCCTGCAACACCCAGGGAACCAGCGGTACCACCCCCAGTCCAGGCTCTTTTGTGCTAATGTCCCATCATGTCCTTAGGCAATTATATTGGATGGTGTTCCCATTATGCATCACTATATACGCAACCTTACCCAAATAATCATAGTCATTTGTTTTGTTTATGAAATCTGAGTGCTGATTAGGCTCATGGGGGAAGATCCTTCTTTCCCATCTCAGGCAGTCAGACAGGGGCTGGGGGTTCATCACCTCCAAGGCTTCCTCACTGACAATCTGGCATCTGGCCTGGGGCACCTTGGGTCTCTCTCTCTATCTATGCTATCTCTCCATGTGGCTCCTGCAGGGTAGCCAGACATCTTCTCTGGTGGCAGAATGTTTCCAGCGTGCATGGCTAGCCTTGAAAGAAAAGGAATATCACTTCTGCCACATTCTATTTGTGGCCAACAAGCTCACAATCAATGGGATGGAGTTGGACTCCACCTTCCAAAGAGAGGGGCTTCCCTTGTGGCTTAGCTGATAAAGAAACAGCATGAAATGCGGGAGACCTGGGTCCAATCCCTGGGTTGGGAAGATCCTCTGGAGGAGGGAAAGGCTACCCACTCCAGTATTCTGGCCTGGAGAATTCCATGGACTATATAGTCCATGGGGTTGCAAAGAGTCAGACACAACCGAGGGACTTTCACTTTCACAGGGAGATGTGTTGATGAAGCTTCAGCCATCTTTTAAAACCTCCATAGATAATAGCTAAGAAATCTCGAAGGTGATTCTCTTTCTTCTGCGCACCACCCACACAGAGGCTCCTGGAAACACGTGCATTCTTGGCCCTGCCTAACTCTGAGACGCCCCTCCCTGCCCCTCACAGTAACTATTCTGCACTCTTCCACCAGAGCAGGTCACCAGCCCATCTCTTGACCTTAGATTTCTTGGGTGGGGCTCAGACTTGAGCTACCCAGGCCCCTCCTTGCAAACATAGAAAACATCTGTCAAGTTCTCAGAGGGGTGCAATTTGAGGCAACTCTGACCATGTATGAGATGGACAAGTATTCTTCTCCCTCCCCTTAATTCTAACGATTAGAGCTAGGCCAAATAAATGAAGATACAGCCAAAATAAATTAATAGTCACTAAAATTAAGTTTTGAAGGATATTTGTAGGCATGGCAAATCCTTTCTTGATAGGAAAATATTTTTCTTGAGTCAAATCATGATAAGTTTTTAAGCTTGGTGACTCAAGATGGCTAAGTAATGTGTTTAAAGTTAGAGGCCTCTTTCAGGTTCTTTTGGCTTATTAGATTTTAAAACTCTAATAATAAAAATCTTATTAGATTTTAAAACTCTTTTTTGGAATTCTTGGTCTTTGGACAAAGGAGTTGCAAAAATATTAAGTAATTTAACTAAAGTCATCTAATTAGTCAGTGAAAGACTTAATCCTAAGACCTAGATATATTACAACCTCAGGTGACCAAGATGTTTTTAGTGAAGTTATAGACTAATGTTTGCCTCAATACTTTTTTGTGTTAATGAGCAACAAACAGATGAGCAAAACATCCCAGGTCCTACTAGACTATATTCTGCATTTTCTAAATTTTCATGAACGTGTTTGATCAAAAGCCAGATTTTTGGCAATCAAATATTGCCAAGCAATGTTATTTAGTAAATAGGGATTTACATAATATGGTTGAATGCCATTGGCTTGAGGAGTTGCAAAGTGAGAAGCAAAGTGCTTTTGAGAGAACCCAGGACATGTGTTGAAAAGCTACATGTGGAGTTCAGTAAAGGTTGAAGGCAGTGTGGATTCACAAGGCAAGTACAGTAACCAAGTCCCATGATCCATCACCTTTGGGTGTGTTGTTTTTTGCCATGACAACTGCTTATCTTTGGTAGACGTTTTTGGATCCAGAGCTGACATTGAGGAAGTGGCTTTTCTTAACTGGTTTGACAAACAAAGACTAAATGTGAAATTCAGCAACACAGCAAGAGATTTCCATGAGGAGGATATTAAGGGGTTTATTATAACTGCTCTTTTCATCATCACACAAGTGATGTCAAAAAGACACTGAGCAGAGAATACTTGTTATTCTGAGCTCTAATACTCACAAAAAAGATGGAGTTCATCAACTACCTACAGCTAATTTGAGCCCTGTAGTTCTATTACTAGTGCTATTACTAGCACAGTAACTTATAATCAGTGGTAGAAAGATCAAACTATTTGTCTCTAACCCTTGTGTCCGGGCAAATTAGACCAACTGCCATGTTTGAGCCTGTATGGCTGTCTGATATTCTGGTACAGCCCTTCTCCCTGCCTTCTTATCAGACCACCAAAGGATCCCACCATTCTCTTTGAGCTATCTAGAACTGGGATGGCAACCCCAGAGGCCAGGTAAGTGACATAAACAAGTGAGGCGGCCTGGAGACTGCGGATCACTGGAAGACTCAGGCTCCAAGTATGGGCAGCAGCAGCTGTGAGGAAGCAGACGATTGTTGCTGAAGTAGTTTAAGGCCTGTGAGGGTCAGATTTTCCAATTTTAAGATAAACTAGAAATTTGAAATTGTAATTAAAAATTTTTTTTCCAACTGATTTCAGAAAATGTCTACATTCTGGGAAATACAAATAATACATATCTCTGAGCCTAATTTGGCTCATAAGCCACTTCTTTTCCCTGTCTCTCCTTGGGCTTGGTTAGGACACTGAGAGAATCACATTCCCCTTGACTGGGACGGTGGTTTTTCTGCTGAATCCAGCAAACATATTCATGTTCCTCTTGAGGCTCATTCTCTGACTCCCAGCTGTTTTTCTTGATCAAAATGAACCAGGAGTTAGGTCAGGTGCTTCCTTGCCCCCCACCCCAGTTTTGGGGAGTTTACCTCTGGTCCTTGTTGATGTGGAGCCAACAACATCCTTAATGTCCCCCACTAGACTGTCAAGGCCTATCCTTGATCCTGGCATTGTTTCTACAGCTCAACAATAAAATGAGGCTTTCTCCAGCAAAGACATGCTATGTGTCAATGGTTCTTAAACTAATTTGTGCCTTAGAATCATCTGAGAAACAATTTTTAAAACAGAGTCCCTGGTCTTAGCCAAGAGACTTACATTTAGTTGAATGGATATAATACCAGAAAGTAGTCCTCAAATGTTTTATTCCTCAGACCCCTCTACAGCCTTAAAAATTACTAAAGACCCCCAAAAGAGCTCACATTTCTGTAGGTTATAGCTATTGATATTTACCGTATTAGAAATTTAAACTCACAAGTTAAAAAATATATTTACCAATGTATTTTAAAATTAAACTCATTGTACATTAATATAAACAATGCATTTTTAAGAATAATAAATCTATTTTCCAAAACAAAATTAGCATCACAAGAAGATTGGCACTGCTTTATAATTTTGCAAAAATCTTCAATGTCTGGCTTAATAGAGGACAACTAGATTCCTATAATGTTCAATTCTTTGCAATGTTATTTTGGTTGAAGTTGATGAAGGATATGTGACCTCCTATAAATTTGTAGTTGAAAAGGGGAGACGTATTTTAATGGCATGTTCAGATACTTGTGGGTATTCTTTGACACTACACTAAAACTCAATCAGTGCTAGTTTCTTCAATGTTAGATGCAAGGTAAAATCTTAAATCATATCAATGAAATCTTTGTATGTAATTACGTTAAAATCCATTGGTCTTCTTGCACTTTTAATGGATCTTTTAGACAAGAGTGAGTCTATAATATTGTGCACTTGTTATCTGGAAAATATTTGCTCACAGATACCCTAAATGTTGACACATTTCATGTTCAATATCAGCACACATTGTATAGCCTCTGAAAAGCTCCACTGAATGAGAGTGATAAATTCAAATCATGTCTTAGTATTATTATGAAAATAGCTTTGACTCTGTGGACTCTCTGGTGTAGGAAAATAAGCCCTTTCTTAAAAATATGTCTATCTGGATTTTACCTTAGGTTTCGCTACTAACTGGGCTTCCCAGCTACCTGGGTTTCCCAGGCTGCTCAGTGGTAAAAATTCCGCCTGCCAATGCAGGATACATGGGTTCGATCCCTGGGTTGGGAAAATCCCCTGGAGAAGGAAATGGAAACCCACTCCAGCATTGCCTGGGAATACTTGCCTGGGAAATTCCGTGGACAGAGGACCCTGGAGGGCCACAGTTCACAGGGTCAAAAAGTTGAACACAACTTAGCAAATAACAACAACATTTTATGGTTCAGTTTCTCAATTGTAAAATGGAAGTTTGGAACTCAGTCAGTGTTTATCAATGGGACATCACTGGCATTCAAGGCAGAAAAATCTGACATTGTGAAGGACTGTCCCTTATGCTATAGAGCATTTAACATCCCAGGCTCCCTAACTAAATACGAGTAGCACTGCACTCCACCCTCAGTTATTATAACATGCCCAGACCCTCAAAAGAGCCACTTGGAGGGTGACATGGCCTTTAGTTGAGACTGACTGGACTAAATGAACTTTAAATTTCCCTTCAGTTCTGAAGCTAATTCTATTAAACAGTGGGGAAATGAACTAAAATAACATACTTCAAATTTCTCTTTTGATGTTGTAAACATTCTTAAATATATCTGATTTGAATAAATGTTTGTGACCACTCTGGTCTAGTAACATGGAGGGAAGGTAACAAAATTAGAAGAGGGGGTCACCTGGAAGAGAAAAATAGAAACAGGAAAAAAATTCCCATTCTCCTCGCCACATTTCAGAAACTAAGGATTCCTGACATCTTTAATAGCGGGTAGTGCTTTGACCAGAGGTGTGGAAAGGAAGAGCTAAGTTTTCCCTAGACTAATAGATGGCCAGGCAGACAGCTCTCAGAAGGGCGGCCTCCTTTCTGCTCCTTGAAGACCAGTGTTGGCACAATGGCTAAAAACCGAACTGCTGGAGGCAGCCTGCCTGTTACTGACTCCCTCTGTGCCTGTGTTCCCTCATTTGCCAAGTGAGAGAAATAAAACACCTTACCTTACAGACATACTGAGAGGATCAAATGTGCTAATGCACATAAAGTATTTGGAACAGTGTGTGCCAAAGGGTAAGGAAGCAATAAATGACAATTAATAGTGTTACTAAGTAAAGGCAGGAAGCCCCAGTTCCTCTCCATTGAAAACCCTGGGCTACCTTTGAAGCTTTCTTCATCTTTTCCTGTTCCATTTTTCCGTTCTTTTCCCATAAGGCTGAGTATAAAGCTGACTTGGTCATATATTTAAGTGTGCGTGTGAGTGGTTGATTGTCGTGGTGGGAAGCACCATCTTATCACCCTGGATGGCTTCAAGGAAGAGCTCTCAGGGAACCCACTGATGTCCACTCTAAGTGAAGGCAAAGCCCAGTGGAGCCAGCAGACTAGAATTCTGGGGGGTTGAAACACACATTTTTAAATGAGGTTGATTTGAAAGTCTCTGTTGGCAATGAAAGTCCCGGAGAAACAGGCCAAAATGGAATTCCCAAGATTTTCAGCTTTGCGATGACCGCTGAGAAGAAAATTCCAGATTGAAAAAAAAAGAGACCACCCTTGCCAGGACTTTTCCACAGTAAACATTTGAAAAGGCTGGGAGGTGACTCTTTGAAGAGTGCCGCCTCTTCTAAATTTGGCAGTTCATACAAAGGCCGTGTCTTCTTCCTTATCCTGCTCTGGAAAGGAAGAGATTGATTTGCAGTTGTGCATTCTGTTCTCTGAGAAACCTTCCCCCAGGCCACAGAGAATTTTCACTTTCCTGTCACCAGAGGAATGAGGCAGGAGGGGAGATAAGAAAGCAAAGACACTCACTTCTTGGGTTAATTGTGAACCTTTCTGCAGCTTGGCTTCCGGCGGACTCACGGAACTCTGGGGAAAGAATTCTGACAGATGTGTATATTCCATCAGCATTGCAGAGATAAGGGCAAGGTGACCTCATGGCAGAGCTTCTGTCTGTTTGCGTGTCTCTGGATAAACACTGTAGTGGAGCTTCTTGTTCTGGGTTCTTTAGTGGCCCAGACACAGCCACTCTCTCGTCAAGATTCTACTGATGACCAACTTAAGTACTTAGTGGGCAAGATGAACTTACGGGCTCATCCAACTCCATAAGTATATACATTTATATATGTGTAGAGCTGGAAATGACTTCAGATTTCATCTAGTTGAACTCTATTTTTCCGAAACAGAAGTGGAAGCCAGAGAGGCCAAATAAACTTTTGGGATCAGAAACTGCAAGACTGAATCAAGAACTCCCAAATTACAGCCCTTTCTGTTACTCTCCAGAGTTCTCGAGATTGGGGTCTGCATGCTTCCTTACACACATGTGTGTGACTATATGGGCAAGGTACACAAAAGGGAGGGGATACAACTTAGGGTATTTTCCTAGAACTCAAGTCTTATCCTAAGGCCAGCACTTAAATGTCATATCACATGGACCACTGTTCATGTCACATGTATTGCCTGTTTCCTAGTTCCCAGAATAGTGCCTGATCGAGTGGGTAATCAATATTTGCTGGGTGAATGAATAAATGAATGTTAAAAATAAGATATGACTTTTCATCAGAAATTTTAGTTTACAGTGCCTTAGAGATATGTCATGAAAATATTTTAGAAAACTATAGTAGTGTTAAAACTAGATGTCTCAAAGAAGTATCTATATTGTGGCCATGTACCTCATCTGTGGCCTCATGATTCCATTCTAAGCAATAGCAAGTCTTCTGAGGATACTTATTTTTTCAGATCAAAGGACAGTGCCTCAAAGGGAGAGGTGCATTTGTCTTCTGCTCCTTGAGTTAGGATGTGGCCACTTTTGGTTTTGATGGGATAATCTCTGGTGATGAGGACTAAATACTGCTCTACAAGTACTGGTTCCTCAGAGCTTTGAGCCAAAGCGTATTCTTTTTTTTAAAACAGCTCCTTTTGGAATTCCTGAAGCACCCCTTGGGCATTATTCTAGGTCTTAATAGAGCAGGGGCTGTGGACCAGGAAATCCATTGATCACTGAGGCTCATGCATGAACCAGATAGACACAGTCTGTGCCCTGTGAGTCTATAGGTTGGCAGATGAGATCAACATTAATCAAATAATCTTACCTGAAATGTATCACTACAAACTACGATAAGTACAGTGAAGTACAACCAGCATGTTGCCAGCAGGACTTGTTCTCAGGCCTGGGGGAAGAAGCTATATCTGGTTCTCAGCAGGTGTTTCCTTTGGCAGCTGCAAATCCACAATCATGCTCAGCACCATCCTTCCTCAAACAATGACTTGAAGGGAGGAGAAAACTTGTAGGTTCCAAATTGAGGCATTAAAAATAACAGTGTTAGTCTTAATGAATCCATATTAGATTCATCGAGGTGGGTTTGAGGATGTTTATGCCAACCTCAGCATCTTCTTGTGACCTGTGGTTCTCAGTGACCATGTTCAGAAGGGGCTCTCCAAGAAAGACTACTTTAGTACAATAAGGCTTTTTTTTTTCTATAAATTCTAGAGGTTGGGCCAGGGTGAATGCTCGGGCCTTTTGGAATGAATGACTTTTGTCCGGTTCCTGGGCAAATTGAAGCTTACAGCCTGGAAGCAGACTGTCTGGCCTTCTGGGTCTCAGTGCCTTGGGCCCTTTAGCCCTCTCTAGGTCTGTGTTTTTTAAACTTGCCATGTATAAGGGTCTGAAGAGGTGGAACTTCTCTTGCCCGGCTAGCTGTGTGGAGTAATAAGACTCAGAAGATAACACTACAGGGGAGAATTTGGAATACAGCCTGTGGTCCCCTAGCTCAAGGCCCACCAGAATATCCGCACCCCATATTCTAGCCCATCTCGGGGCTGATGGAGGCATGAACCTGGAGCTCCCACTAGTGGCAGGAGTGGGTCACCAACGCTTCCCAACTTTTCCATTGAGGGTTTCTCAACTTTTCATTGGTTTCTTCCTTCATTCACATTGGGTTTCAAGAGATATTAAAAAACTTCGTCTTCACCTTTATGGGTACAGTTTTTCCAAATGCTAGCAATTTTCTATGGACCTATGGGGAACAATGGATGCCTCCAGGCCTTCATGAATGTCTCCTTATAGTTGACGCCAAAGCCTCAGCTACTAGGAGGGAAGTGTAAGGCCACTCAATCCTGCTATCACCTCCGCTGACCTCCACTACTTTCTTTTTTTAAGGACTGTTCAGAATCAAGAGATGTGAGTTTTGCGTGCACACACACACACACGCACACACACACACACACACACACACACACACACACATGATTAGTTTATCTCTGCCTCCTGCCAGCTGGGAGGTTGGAAGAGCTCTTGGGGAGTCTGGAATGAGAGGTTTAGAAAAGCTCTCCACAGGGGTTAAGGAGAGTGGTCTCCTTTGCTTCTCTTCAGGCCTGTCTTTTCTCAGTGTCATTATGGGAGGTTTGGGGCCCAGCATCTAGGGGCGGAGAGGCTGCCCAGTCCTTCTGGAAATCAGGCTGCAAACCCACCTCTAGCCCAGGTACCATGGTGCTGCCGTGAGGTCCAGCTCAGGTCAGCAAGGGATTAAACTGAAGTTTGGGGCAAAACCTTTATAGTAATAAAGAGCATGCAGTTGTCAACATATCCCCACAAACCCACCACAGTAATGATTGAATGAGTGCAGGCTGGGGCATTCAGGGTTCCTGGGCTCAAGTGAAATAGTGCCTCATCACACCCTCCTATTATTATTATTAATAGTTTAATAAATAATCTAATTAAAATGCTGTATATTATAAATAGAAATCAGGTTTCCTGGCCCCTATCCAATGTCCTTCTCATGACATCCATGGGTCAGCAAGACTTTAGAGTTCTGATCCTATTCATCTCCTGTGTAGAAAATTTAAAACTAAGTAAAACCATAGCCCCTAGTTTCTAGTTGTGAAGATATTAAATCTTTATTGATGTGCAGAAGAAATTCTGAAAAGTGGGGGGATCTTTCTTCTTTGGAGACATAAATGATGAAGTGTCATGTTACCGAGTGTGATGGGTTGAATCGTGTCACCTCTAAAATTTACATGCTTAAGCCCTAACCCCTAGTACCTCAGAATGTGACCTGTAATTGGAGAGATGGTGCAATTTTGTAATTAGAGGGGTAATTAAGGTAAAATGGGATCACTAGGATGGGCTCTAATCCACCATGACTGACGTGCTAGAAGAGATTAAGACAGATGTGCACAGAGGAAAGACCACATGAACACACAGGCAGAAGGCGACCATCCACAAGCCAAGGAGAGAGGCTCAGAAGAACCCGACCCTTCCCATACCTTGGTCTTGGACGTCCAGCTTTCAGAACTGTTAGGTAATAAATTTCTGTTGTTTATGGCAGTTCAAGAAAACTAATACACCAAGGGTGGGAGTTTTTCTGAAGATTTTACTGGTGATGGAGAATTCAAAATAATACAATTGAATAGAGTAGAACTGGCATTCAAATTCAGGGCTTCCAAGGTGGCTCAGCAGGTAAAGAATCTGCCTGCAATGCAGGAGACACAGGAGTTGCAGGTTCGATCCTCGGGTTAGGAAGATCCCCTGGAGCAGAGCATGGCAACCCACTCCAGTATTCTTGCTTGGAGAAACCCATGGACAGAGGAGCCTGGCGGGTTATAGTCTATAGGGTCACAAACAGTTGGACAGGACTATAACAACTGAGCACAGCAGGGCTCAGGGATTCAAATTCAGGTTAATTCTCACTCTGGAATCCACACAAACCGTAAATGTAATTCACTGTTCACCACCTTGAGCTGGCTTTCAAAAGGCAATTAAAATACACTTGGGGGAGGAGTACTTTTCATAGATAGACTGCTTTCTTAGTGGTATGGGGGGTAAGCAGGAAGCTTTGACGTTCACCAGAGTCTCTTCATTGCTCTGTCCCACTGCTGAGGCTTCAGCTGAAGGAGCAAGCCTGACTCCTGTTTTTCTTCCAGGTGTTTCCTCCACACCAGGTGCTCTGGTGTGAACACAGTTCCTAGAAGGCAAAATGGAGAAACTAGGTCCAAGGGTCTCCTTGAGCTGTGTGAGGACCTCCCTGCATTGGAGGCTCCTCGTGTGCACATTGGGTCAAAGACATGAAACTGCTCATAGTGACTTGTGTACTAACAGTCCATTTTCTCGGGCTGCATCAGGAGACCCTGGTGCCCTCCATCCCAGTAAGGACCCTCATCCTGAGCCCAGGCAGTCAGAGGGGCCGGGAAGGATCTGGGTCCTGCTCCTGCTTGGGGAGCTGGAATGCCAGCAGGCAAGCAGGATATAGAGCCTGCTTTCAGCACAATTCCTATTCCGGGGTTGTGAAATGTGGAGTCCTAACCCTCAGGCCAGTAGCTCACATTTGCTTAGCCCTTTCACAACATCATCCTATTTGGTCCTAAGGGCCATTATGAGCTTTGAGCGAGATAGATCTCCCCACCATCCCTGTTCATGGGTGAGCAAAGTGATGTCTCACAGGTGACTCAGAAGACACTTGCACTGCCAGTCAGATGAACGGCATGACGACGAGGACAGAGGCGATACCCGAGAGCAGTGGAGTGCTGGTTCCTGTGGCAGTCTTGTCTTGGCATTGGTTCTGCCCTCCAGGGGAAGACAGCCAAGACGGGCTGGGCCGAGCACATGGCAGCTCCTGGGGTAACATGGGGACTGCATGTGTAAACATGTGTAAAGGGAGGATGTGGCTCAGAACTACAAAGGGGCTCTGGCCCAGCCCTGGCCTAAGTGCCCCCCACACCGAGTACAGGCAGTTGGGCTTGTCCTAGTGGCAGGCAAAGCTTTAAGAGGCAGGGTGGTCAGATGGCATTATTAGCTGTGTAGGATGCCTCTAAATAGACTAAATAATTTCAAACTAGGAACAATTCTTCCAAGGTAATATCCTTGTTTACACTTAATATAATACCATGCATCACCTAGACTAGTGAGAGGAGGTAATTTTAGAATGGAAGCCTGGGCATCTCTTGCTAAATTTGCAACCTACGGTTCTCTCCATTCTTAAATCTTTTTATTTTCCTTTATTGTTGAAGTGTAGACATTTAGGTTGCTTCTATGTCTTGGCTATTGTGAATAGCACTGCTATGAACCTAGAAGTGAATGTATCTTTTCAAATTATAGTTTTGTCTGGATATATGCCAAGGAGTGGGATGCTGGATCATGTGGCAACTCTATTTCATTCTTAAGTCCTTTTGATACTTTTTTTTAATCTGTAAGAGAGCTTTTCATCAAGGGAAGTAATAACAGTTGCCTCAGTTACTAACAAAGAGCTATTTTAAGGTGGACGTTTTGGCAAATCTCTTGAAGTGTAAGAATCTTCTTTTCCCCTCTGTCTCTGAGTATTCACCAAGTATTTACAAAATTACATTTTGTAATTTACAAACTTCATCATTCTCAACAGTTAGGTGGCCATTTCTGCTTCACCAAGACCTCTGATCGAGAGCCATAAGCAGCCTGTGTGGCTCTTTGGTGTCAGCTGAAAATTGTGCCCACTGTGGGCTGGCAGAGCCCTGCAGGTGCTGGGCTTAGCAAACTGAGTGTGGCTCTGCATGGAGGAAGGCCCCCTTCCGTGGGGTGAGAAGTCAGGATGGAGGGTTAGGGGACAGATCAGGCTGCAGACAGCAGAGTGAAGGATCTGTGTTTGCCCCCTCAGCTGTACAACTGCTCACACAGCCTGGAGGCAGGGTACACTCACCGTCCCCCACCCCTGGAGTTCCAAATGGTGAATTTTCCCTGCCTTCTGATCCTCTCTACAGGGTCTGCAACCACTGCCCCAGCTCACCTTGCCCTCGGTCCTGATTTTCAGTTCAGTGGTCCAGGAAGCAACCTCTGCCTGCCTTGTCTAATATTTTCCTATCAGGTGTGAACTTCACTGATGCTTTACTGAGGTTTCCAGTAAGTCTCTGTTTCCAGTTGGCCAAGCTAGGCTATTAGCATGTGAAGCAGACTAATTTGCTCAAAGGCAATTTGTCAGATGAACAATTCACCCAATTACTGAATATTGCCCTCATGTGCTCCCAACTCCATCTCCAACCCCAGGAGCTGTCAGAAAAATGTTCTCCTCTGGACGTGAGACAGTTTGCAGAGTCACCATGAAAAGCAGGAGCAAAAGCAGCAACAAATTCCTTTGCTGTAAAAAGGGGTTAGTGCTATCTAGTTCTGGGGATTTTGTTAGGATTAACTCAGATAATACCAAAAAAGCACTTAGAACAGTCTGACTGGCAATATTCAGCACACAATAAAGGTTAGTGATTATTACAATTATAATCATTATTACTTTTAATTTCACACGTGCATTTAAACTATATGAGCTAAACTACACTTTACATTAAAAATTAAAATAACAATTTGAATAAGAATGCCAGGAATAGAAGACAGATTGCAATCACTAGGCTTCCCTGGTGGCTCAGTTGGTAAAAAGTCTGCCTGCAATGCAGGAGACCTGGGTTTGAGCCCTGGGTTGGGAAGATCCCTTGGAGAAGGGAATGGCAATCCACTCCAGTATTCATTCTGGCCTGGAGAATTCCATGGACACAGGAGCCTGGTGTGCTACAGTCCATGGGGGTCACAGAGAGTCGGACATGATTGAGTGACTAACTCACTTTCAGGGCCAGTTCAGTGGTCTGTAACTTTGGTCTCATCATTTACCCGGAGGGTCGGGGGAGAGGGCCTGGAGATTGAGTTTAATCACCAATTTGAAGCATCAATTTGGTCAGTGATTTAATCAATTGTTATTATAGAATGAGGGCTTCCTATAGGCCCAAATGACGAAGTTTGGTAAGTTTCTGTGTTGGTGAACACATGGAGATACCGGAAGATCAAGGAAGCTCTGTGCCCCTTCCCGTCTACTTTGCCCTATGCATCTCTTCCATCTGGCTGTTCCTGAGCTATATTCTTGTATAATAAACCTATGATCTAGGGAGTGAAATGTTTCTCTGAATTGTAGTTTAGAATTTTTAATTTTAAATTTTAGAAATTTTTAATTTCTCTGAAGTGCTAGTGATCCACTCTAACACTAGGCAAACTGGACAGACTTGGGTCAGTTCCTAGCTCTGCTACACTGAAACCTCAATTTTGTCCTCTGTAAAACTGGTATCAGATCAGATCAGATCAGATCAGTCGCTCTAGTAGCACTTAATCCAAGTGTTGGTTTAAGGCACAGTTCTTGAGGCACAAGTCTATTGTGTTCCCCCTTTGCCTGGCAAAGTAATAAAGCTACTCTTCCTTTCTCTTCAAAAAAAAAAAAAAAAAAAAGAGAAGAGTTGATGTAAGATTTAAAGATGACATGTACAAAATACTTGGCATAGTGCCTTGCAGAGAATACGTGGTATTTGTTGCTTATCAATGGTAGGGACTGTTATGATGTCGATGATGACACTGATCAAGGATCCAGAACGATGTTTGAACGTGACTGGCCTTGCAGGCAGGGAGGACAGCCATTAGTAAATGGGAGGAGAGAGTAGAAAAGGAAGTCAAAGTGCCAACTTTGATCTGTTATCAGGTTTGTTTGAGGGCAAATGAGCTTTCCATCCTGCTGCTTGAATCCCCTGTCCCTTTGTAAGTCCCTGCCTCCTCACCCAGTAGTCAACTATGGATGTGAGAGTTGGATTATAAAGAAGGCTGAGCACTGAAGAATTGATGCTTTTGAACTGTAGTGCTGAAGACTCTTGAGAGTCCCTTGGACTGCAAGATCAAACCAGTCAATCCTAAAGGAAATCAAATCTGAATACTCATTGGAAGGACTGGTGCTGAAGCTGAAGCTCCAATACTTTGGCCACCTGATGCAAAGAGGTGACTCATTAGAAAAGACCCTGATGCTGGGAAAGAATGAAGGCAGGAGGAGAAGGGGACAACAGAAGATGAGATGGCTGGATGGTATTATTGATTCAATGGGCATGAGTTTCAGCAAACTCTGGGAGATAGAGAAGGACCGGGAAGCCTGGCATGCTGCAATCCATGGGGTGGCAAAGAGTCAGACATGACTGAGCAACTGAACTATGAAACAGCTCTTTACCCATCTCAGATTGTATAACCTGTGCTCTCAGGTGACCAGGGCCCTCACCTGCTCTATTCTGTGGTACATCCCACACTCCATCCACACCTCCACCCATAGCACAATTTAGCCAGCCAGGTTCCCATCTTAATCACACAGCTCTCTGCTAGGAATCAGATAACTACATGGTATAAAGATGGTATTAATGATTAATGGAAATTTCATGGGTGTCTCCTAGGACTGTCACACTCATGGTTAATATCCCAAAGGCTCCTGGTAGAGATGTCGCTATCTGCCTTGAGTCTGCAAGAGAGATGGTTTGAATCAGTCATTCTCAAGACTGGGACTTCCCTGTAGCTCAAATGGTAAAGAATCTGCCTCTAATGCAGGGAACCTGGGTTCAGTCCCTGGGTTGGAAAGATCCTCTGGAGAAGGGAATGGCAATCCACTCCAGTATTCTTTCCTGGAGAATCCCATGGACAGAGAAGCCTAGGAGGTTACAGTCTCTGGGGTCGCAGAGAGTCAGACATGACTGAGCTACTAACACACATTCTTAAGACTCTTTAAATCAGGCTCTCAAGGGCTTACCTTCTTTGCTTATGTGAGCATTTAAAGTAAGTTGAGTGTATCCCCATATATTAAGGAAGTCTCAGACTCTTTGGATTTATTCAGACTAAGCTACTGTTATATTAAAGTTGTTTGGTAACATCTTCAGGCTCAGTTTTTCCCATCTGAAAAATGGATTCATATCATAAATCCATTTTCTATCTTGTAGGCATCTCTTACCTTATATGAATGAACCCATGATAAACCAACATGTAGGGAGGACAGAGTGTATATTTGTGTTGATTGAAAATGGGAGAGGGAGCAGGTAGATTTAATATTATTATTAGTCATGACTTGAGTCATACTTAGCAGTTTTAGACTCATGTTTAACAATCCTGTCTGTATTAGAAGTAATTGAAAAGTTTTTTGTATTTTTTTTAATTCTTAGGCTCCACTCCTAATATTCTGATTCAGTTGATATGGAGTAGGATCTGATGCTCAGATCAAGGGGGTTCTATTGTGAGGCTAAGTCTGAGAACCACTGTCTTAAGACAGCTTTGGTAATGCAGAGAAGGTGGAAAATGCCATATTATGTGGGTCTTGGTTGTGACCAATAGCTAAGCCCAGCTCCATATTTTGGAAGCACTGAAGTGACAGACATTCAGTGGGTTTCACAGCATGGTCCTGGTCTGGGGGCAGAACCCTCGGACAGAAGCTAAGAATCACAAACATCACTGAACGGTGAACAGAGGAGCCCTTTAAACCTCTTCCTCATCGCTCTGTGAACTCTGACAATTTACTTGTCTCTGGGCTTCAGTTTCACTATCCATTAAGTGAATAGGTTAGATTAGACAAGTTCAAGGGTATCTTCCAGTCTGTTATTCTAGGATCGTAAAACAGTTTCCAGGCAGCAGAGGAAAGAGAGGTTGGCCTCCCTGTTGGTATTCTGCACTCACTTCTCGTCTGAAGTCACTCAGCAGCTCTCTCTGTGGCTGACCAAAGGCCAGCCTTGAGCAACAGCTGAATCTCCATCCCCGGGGCCTCCTTTTATCCAGCCTTCCCGGCAGGATGAAAGCTTTCCTGCAATTCTTATGAGGGCAGCCCACATGAATTGCAGGAGTAGCCTCTGAGTGATCTCTCTGCTCCCCGGCAGCACACGTCTGATGCTATCTGGCAGCACGTGACCTGATGCTATCTGCAGAGGAAGTAGTGGAATGTGGAAGTTTACATGATGTCAGCGCATATGCATCCTCCTGTCCTGAACCCAGAGCCCAGCCATCCACTCCTGTGCCGTGCAGCTCCTGGCCCTCCCCTTCTCCAGAGCCTCAGGCTGCTTGGGAGCCCTCTGCTCCATGTTTCCCGAGAGGATGGGCATCTGAGCAGGACTGAAAGAATTGGTCAAAACAACAACAAAAACGATTATTGCTTGCATCCTCTGCAGTAGGTTCAGTATTGTGATGTCACATTCCATCTCTCGAGGCTCAGACTGACCAAAATTCACTGGGAAAGAATGGCTCTGATCTGAATGTTTGCTTCCCTTCCACCCAAAGTTCATATGTAGAAATCCTCAGCCCTAAAGATGATGGTAATAGGAGATGTGGCCTATGGGAAGTAAGTCATAAGGCGGGAGCCCTTGAGAATGGGATTAATGTCTTACAAAAGAGCCCCCATGGAGCTCCCCACAGAGCTTCTTCCATGTATGCATACAACCGGAAGCCTTCAGCCCAGAAAAGGACCTCACCTGACCTTGATCTCAGCCTCCAGCCTCCAGAATTGTGACAAATAAATGCCACCCCATCTGTGGAATTTTGTTAGATGAAATCAGGACTTACCCCAGGCAATTCCCTAATACAAAGTCTCCTGCCCTATGCACAAACAGATGGAAGACCATCAGGTCTGCTTCACGCATAGGAGAAAACGTGCCATGCTCGAGGCAGTGAGGAAGTGAAGAATGTTGGTGAGAAGAGGGCAAGGGGTTTGAAAGTGCATATTGCAGACTTTTTGAAGTTCTCAGCACCTGTGCAGGTAGAAGAAAAGGGACGGTAAAGGGCTGGTGGCAGGGAAAAGGCAGATTCCTTAGATCCTGCGCATTGCAGGGCTTTGAAAGTAACACTGGGAGCTCCAGGCTCCAACAGAGGTGGCAAAGGTCAGTCTGGGTTTGGCTTCCAGAAACCGGCTCCCGGGTCCAGGTGAGCTGCAGCTACACTGCTATGCAGCTTGTAGGTGGTCTTTGGGGGCTTTGATGACACTGGCCTCAGACCCCAGATCTGCTTCCCTGGCCCTTCCTTGGATTTGAGGGCCTGAGGGCCTGGAGAAACTCTTCTTTGTGTTCTCCTTATGTGGAGGGTGGCACCAGAGCAGGTAGGGGCAGCTTCGGTAAGCCAGATGCCCTCAATTGTGAAGAGGTATTGAGACACTGGCTTCAGAAGCTGGACCGGTCGCTCTGTGATCTTGTGGTTCTGGCAAAAGGCGTGGAATGAGAGGCATGATCTGACCAGGAGGCGCTTGGGACTCAAATGTGGGCCAGCAAGTTCCTATAATGTGGACCCCCAAACAAACAGGCTTCAGGGCTTCCTCGCTGTACCTGCAGACAAATGTTCCCTTTGGAACTATGAAGCCGGCTACTTCCACACTCAAGTCTGTATTAGCATCCAAAGGGTCCATGTCAGGAGCCCATGGGAACATGTGGCACACATGCCTGGCAGAACTACAGACACTCATCAGTGGACATCAAGTATTCAGGAAGTGTTTCTACGTTTGCTACTCTGTCATTGAAAAACAAATCCCAGGAAATCAAATATTTAACTGCTTTACTTAATAATGTCCCAAATCAGTCTCCCTGCCCTCAATGGGCTGTAAGCAGGCCTCTACTAGGAACTCTACGTGTCATCCTTGTCCTCCATCCGTCTGGTCCTCAGGGTGCTGGAGGTGGGAGGAACAGGGCCTGGGTAGTAAGACTGGGAAACAGCTCCTGTCCAGGCCTTTCACTCTGTGAGGGATATGATGACCAGAGTGAGGAAAAGAGGAAGAAAAGGGAGAAAAAGAAGTAACGAGGAGACACAGATGCTGGGGAAGGCTAAACTCTCATTGTGGTAACCGGAGATTCCAAACCACTAATTCAGCCATGCGTCTTCCCAAAGTCAAGCATATTTATGGGAGTAATGGATGAAATATGTAATATGTAATATGAGTACAGGTAACACCCACTGGGAAACTGGGCTAGGGGCTTCCAGAGCTGAAAGCACATTTGAGAATATTTACTTAGGTCAGTTTTTATCTCATCGTTATTCAGCTTCTTCCTGTGTATGTTTTGTGATATACATGATAAATTAATATAGTAGTATGTGTATATCATTTATAAATAAATAAACATGTTGAGAAGGATGGACTTCCCTGGCTGCTCAGATGGTAAAGAATTAGTCTGCAACGCAGGAGACCCGGGTTTGACCCCTGGGTTGGGAAGATACCCTGGAGAAGGGAATGGCAATCCACCCCAGCATTCTTGCCTGGACAATCCCATGGCCAGAGGAGCTTGGCAGGCTACAGTCCATGGGATTGCAAAAATAGGATACGACTGAGCGACTAACACTTTCACTTTTTTTCATGTTGAGGAAGGTATGCTCAAATATTTTCTATTGATGGGGTACATGATCAAAAGAGCTTAGAGACTACTCAACTAGAATGATGACAAAAACCATTAAAGACTCCACCATGCTTCCTAGGAAGGCCTGGGGCCTCACGAGGGGCCTCTACCAGGTTGGCTTAATATAGAAGGAAAAGTCAACTCTCAGCTGGGAAAGCCCTAGCTTTTCTCTAGTGCCTCGGGATCATTTAAAGAAAAAATCATATGCATTTTCATGAAACAGGAAAAATATTATTATATGACTGTTACTATCTAAACTCACAGTTCACTTCAGTTCAGTCGCTCAGTCGTGTCTGACTCTTTGCGACCCCATGAATCACAGCACGCCAGGCCTCCCTGTCCATCACCAACTCCCGGAGTTCACTTGATGGACATGACTCTAAACACACAAACAGCGTCTAAAAAAAGTTGTATCATCGTGGGCCTGACCTATGCAATCGCGGCCCCTGAAATGCAAGTGGAATTAGAACACAGCCCATGTCCTGCTCACTGTGTGCCTCGAGAGGGATGTCTCTGCCCCCAGGAAGGGGAGTCATTTACTCTCATAAAGGTGTTGCATGGATTACCAACAGCCCTGCTGCTGCTTTTTTTTTTCTTTATTTGAATATAATTTTCTAACGAGTTTTGCTTTCATAAATACAGTTTATTGCTTGGTTTGTCTTTGCCTAACACTAATTTTGAGTTTCCAGCCCTGGAGAGTGTGCCTCATGGTGGGGGTGGCAGAATGGGGTCCCGGCTTCAGCAGGTGCCGCTCTTCAAAACACAGTTCCCCTCCCCCAAGGCAGAGAACTCAAAAGCTGAATATTATTTTTGGCCCCTGTGTCTCAGAGACATCCCAGTCAGACATCTGACCAAGCAAGTTGTTCCACAACGGAAACACAGCTAACACTTCAGTCCAGCCTATGTCGGGGGCAGCCTGTTGCCTGTGGCCTGCATCAGTCTCCACTGGACACAGCCATCCAGTTATGGAAGGTGCCGTTTCACTCCGCTGAAACCACCGTGGAATAATGCAATCCTTTCAAATACAGCCCCATGGGCTCAGAGCTGTCCACACAAGTCCCCGCTCACTCTTCTCCTCTTGCAAACTCCACCGATCTATTTATTGGGAAATGTGATGTTTTTCCCTCCAAATGTCGTCTCCCTCTTAGGGAGTGATGTTGCTTCCTGGCTATTGGTTAGCAGCAAGAAAGGCAGCAGTGCTGGGTCTCTGCAGGCGGTCTCTGTGGTTCCTGGGATCCTCAAGCGTCGGTCTTGGGTTCCTTTATCGATTTGACAAACTCCTTGACCTCCTCTTCCAAGACCTTGTTCCTCTTCTCCACATCCTCCCGGCAGCGTTCCACGTTGCGGAGGCTGATTTCCAAGGCTGCTGACTTCTTCTTCTCATTCTCCAGTTCTTCATTGAGCCTCACCACCTTAGCCCACACGTCATAATTTTCCTTCTCGAGGCTATGAAGAAGGGAAGAAAAGAATGGGATGACAAGGCATGACCTCTAGACTCTCCCTCCGGCCTTGCCCACTGCCACCCTGTCCGTTTCACCTTCCATATCACAAGACCCATCTCCAGCCTGTGCCTCCTAGTGTGTCCCACCCCAGACAGGAGGACTTCCCAGTAAAGCTGAACTCCCACAGCATGTTCCTGCTCCTCTTTCGTCATTTATCATCCATCCTGTGACATCTCGTGTTGTTTTTCATGTCGTTTTGTGTTTTGTATCTTCTACCACCCTATAAAGTCTTTGAATGAAGATACCACCTCTAATACTTAGAGCCCACTAGCGTCTTACATCTGTCCTGATCTGTGGAAGTGTTGATTGACAGCTGAATCTCACCCAGATTCCATGTGTACGGATCCCCAGCCCCTGTGTAGGGATCCCCAGCCCCTGTGTACACATGTGTGCCTTCTCATCCTGCTCCACGCAGACCATGGATCAGAGCCTTCTCTCATGAAGGCTCCTGGAGACCAAGATTTGGAGAATCCAGGGAGCTGCCCTTTGACAGCAATGGTCTTTCCAGCCCCACCCACACTTCTGAATCCTACTCAAAGTGCAAGATCTACTGGATTCCTGAATTCCCAGGATTTTCACTGTTACTGCCCCAAATCTTGGTCTCATCCCAGGTGCCTGTCTGTCCCCCTTCAGGCTGTGCTGAATTAACCCTTGAAAAATGAGCGTATATATGACATTTTTAAACCACGGTAGGGAATTTCAGGCCTGTGAGGAGAATGTGATTAGAAAAGTCACTTCAGAGTTTCATTCTGTGAGATACTGCCTCCATGCTACCCAATGGCAGAGACATTCTTAAATGGAGACTTGAGCTCCTGTTTGAGCCCATCCCTGGGCTCCCCTGGTAGCTCAGATGGTAAGGAATCTGCCTGCAATGCAGGAGACCCATCTACAGCGTGTGCAGGGGATCCCGGTTCAATCCCTGGGTCGGGAAGATCCCCTGAAGAAGGGAATGGCAACCTACTCCACTATTCTTGCCTGGTGAATTCCATGGACAAAGGAGCTTGGCGGGCTACTGACCGTGGGGTTGCAAAGAGTTGAACACAACTGAGCAACTAACACTTTCACTGGCTTCTAACTTCACAGGCCCGGTCGATGCTGCACGTAATGGCCTCTCATCAGAGTATTGCCTACCACTGCCCATTTCTTCTTAAAGCCAAATTAGACATTCCTCTGGAATCCACATTGCAGGAAGATTCTTTCCCATCTTCCCTAGTGACTCAGACAGTATACAATCTACCTGCAACGTGGGAAACCCAGGTTTGATCCCTGATTTGGGAAGATACTTGGCAGGAGGAAACGGCAACCCACTCCAGTATTCTTGTCTAGGCAATCCTATGGACAGAGGAGTCTGGTGGGTTACAGTCCATGGGGTTGCAAAGAGTCAGACACGACTGACTGAGTAACACTTTTACTTTCTGTAATCGTACTCATCACAAATCTAATTTTCTTCTCACAGTTCTCCACATCCCTCTTGTTCAGAGGGCAACCTCACGAGACACTGCTAGATCTTGACCACTGATTCCAGTGGTGGAGAGGTAGAATCTGAGTGGGCTCGGGAGGGTGGCTGACCCGGGTTCAAATCCCAGGCCCATCAATGATAAGCTGTGCAATCTTTAGGAAACTTTTTATACTTCCCAAACTCTTATTTCTTCTGTAAAATGAGGGTATTACTTATTTCACCTCATTACTGAAGGTATTATATGAGAAGGGATGTCTGAAGCATGAAGATTAGAGAAAGTATTATAGACTGAGTCCTCTTTCCTCTCCCATGGAGGAGTTGGGAGTCCCCACCCCCCACCCAATTTTGGATTCAGAAGACTTTGTCCCCTTCAGGAGGAGTGGCCACCTTAATAAATATTTGCAGAGTTGGTGAATGACATTAATACAAAAAAGTTTTTAAATTTCTCTTAATGTTTTAGGGCAAATGCATGAGACTCTTTGCGATCCCATGGACTGCAGTCCTCTAGGCTCCTGTGTCCATGGAATTTTCCAGGCAAGAATACCGGAGTGGGTTGCCATTTCCTCCTCCAGGGAATCTTTCCAACCCAGGGATTGAATCTGCCTCCCATGTGTCTCCTGCATTGGCAGGCACATTCTTTACCACTACTCTACCTGGGAAGCTCGTATTAAGGCACGTTGATGCTTAAACAATCACTTTTTGGAAATAGCTGGTTAAGCTACTTAAGCTACATACTTACTTTTCCACGAATTTAAAGTTTAGTGTTTTCACTAATTTGGTCATCTCCTCAATCTTTTTGCCCTTTTTCTTCATTAGGCCAGACTACTTACTATAGAATCTGTCGTCTATAATTGAAGTTTCATGATGTCACTCCTTTGGCAGAGAAAAATCCCTATTTGCTTTTAATATGGAAACCAAGTGGCTGCCCAAGCCCCTCTGGGATTGACTTACTTTTCAATCTGTTCCTCGTACATTTGCTTCTGTGTTTCTATTTCCTTTCGCAGCTCCTGGACCATCCTCTGCAAAGATTCAAGTTCCTCTTCACCAGAGATTTTTTTCCCAGGCCCAGTTTCAGAGTTTAGGCTGGCAAGAGCATCTCTCTTGGAGTCACAGGCCTGGGGTGAGAGTGTACTGGCTTCATCCCCAGGCGACCCGGGCTGGGTGGGGACATTATCATAGGTGGAAGTTCGTTGGGAGTCGAAAAGCTGCGGCACACCTTGAGACATCGTTCTCCTGTGCCCATCCCCAGCCTTCGCCTCCGAAGAAGATGACCAGAATTCATTTTTAAATATCTCTGTTTTGCAGCTGTTGGCACCTTGCAAAGCAGAGGTCAAGAAGCATTTCCGGTTTGGGAGCGTCTGAGTCCTTTTTCGTGATTGCGGCTTCCAATCCCCTGGCTTGTCCCTGGATGCTTTGTCTTCTAGACACCCATCGTTTGGCTGTTGTCCAGTGGGGCTGGTTGCATCTGAGTCACTGGCCTGAAAAAAAAAATGGCCATGGATGTTACATGGGTTTTTGTCACATGTGTCATGTTCTCAGGATGAGAAACTTGAAAGAAGCCATCTCCTGGGTGCGCATCTATGAAACTCCAGAAGACCGTCTCTTTTATTTCCTTGGTATTTTATTATTGTATTTTAGATTAGAGGATAAATACTTAACAATATTGTGATGGTCTTTGCCACACATAAACATGAATTGGCCACAGGTATACATATGTCCCTTCCTTCCTGAATCCCCCTTCCATCGTCCACCCCATCCCACCCCTCTAAATTGTCAGAGAGCACTTTGAGTTCCCTGCATCTTACATTAGACTCCCAGTGGCTATGTATTTTACATACGACAATGTATATGTTTCAATGCTATTCTCTCAAATCATCCCCCCTCTCCTTCCCCCACTGTGTCCAAAAGTCTGTTCTTTATGACTGTATCTCTTTTGCTGTCCTGCATATAGGGTTGTCAATACTATCTTTCTAGATTCCATATATATGTATTAATATATGACCTTTATGACTTACTTGACTCTGCATAATAAGCTCTAGGTTCATCCACCTCATTAGAACTGACTCAAATGCATTCCTTTTTATAGCTGAGTAACATTCTATTGTGTATATGTACCACAACTTCTTTACCCATTATCTGTCGATGGACATCCAGGTTGCTTCTATGTCCTAGCTATTGTAAATAGTACTGCAATGAACATTTGAGTACCTGTGTATTTTTCAGTTATGGTTTCCTCAGGATATATGTCCAGTAGTGGGATTGCTGGGTTGTATGGTAGTTTTATTCCTAGTTTATTAAGGAATCTCCAGATTGTTCTTCATAGAGGCTGTATCAATTTGCATTCCCACAAACAGTGTAGAAGGGTTCCCTTTTCTCCCCACTCTCTAGCATTTATCATTTGTAGACTTTTTGATGATGACCATTCTGACTGGTGTAAGATGATACCTGATTGTAGTTTTGATTGGCATTTCTCTAATAATGAGCAATGTTGAGCATCTTTTCATGTGTTTCTTAGCTATCTATATGTCTTCTTTGGGGAAATGTCTGTTTAGGTAAGACCATCTCTTAATTTGTCACATTAGTTGATTTTCTGCCAGGCATTTTTTTCAGAAGAATATTACATTAATACTTGAAGGAACTCATGCTCTAGAAGTGAAATGCTGACTAAAATCAATTGCTTGTGGGAAGGAGTCTTAAAATAGGATCTTTTAAAATAACCTTAGAATGGGGAGGCTTTTCCATGACCAAAATCCAGAAGCCATAAAAGAAAAGTTTGATAAATTCAATCTACATGGGTTTCCATGATTTTCCAAATTAAAAGTAAGCCACAGAAATCACTACATGCTAAATCAAAAAAGAATTAACAAACTAACAAAAATATTTGCAATGCATATCACAGACAATAGGCTATTTTCCCTAATACATAAAGTTCATAAAATTTGAGAAGAAGACCAATAATCAATAGAGACATAGGCAAAGAACAAGGTCAGACGGTTTATGCAGGAAAATGCAACTGGCCCTTACACATATGACAACAATGTTTGGATTCTCTTACAACAGGAAAACTTCACAATTAAAATTAATGAAATATCAGTTCTTTCCTATCAGATGGGAACCCCCACCCCCTGAAAGCTAACATACTCTGCTGGGAAAAGTGTAGGGAAATAGATAACTTCATGCATCACTGGTGGAAGCACAAAAGAGGACAACCACTATTTAACAATTTTAATCAAAATTACATTACAAATCTATTTACTGACTCATCAATCCCACTTCGAGGAATTTATGCCAGAAATATATTTGTCTGAGCATTAAATAAAGCATGGTCAAGATTATTTATGGCATCCTTGTTTGTAGTATAAAGGAATAAAAGTAACCTGCTCGTCTCTAGGGGCTGGCTGAGTAGATCATGGTCCATGCACAGAATGGAATACCATGTGTGTGAGTCGCTCAGTCATGTCCGACTCTGTGACCACATGGACTGTGGTCTGCCAGGCTCCTCTGCCCATGGAATTCTCCAGGCAAGAATATTGGAGCGGGCTGCCATGCCCTTCTCTAGGGGATCTTCTTGACCCAGGGATCAAACCTAGGTCTTCTGCATTGCAGGCAGATTCTTTACCATCATACATCTGCCAAAAACACAGTTTATGAAGTTGCTGTCTATGTATTGACATGAAAATGTCTCCAGAGTATGCCATTAAACAGAAAACTTCAAGATACAGAGTAGCATGCATGTGTGCCTGTGTGTGTGTGTGTAAGGGGAGAGAATGAGTATGTTATACCTTGTATAAAAAGGGAGGTAAATAACAGTTTACATTCATATTTACTTATGTTTTCATAAAGGAACATTGGGAAGACGAAAAAGGAACTGATAAAGGCAGGGAAGAATGAGGTGGGTGGAGAGAGCAGAGGGAGCTGAAGTTCTAAACATATCTCTTTTTCTTTTGTTTTGATGTTTTTGTATCATGGATATATATGTTTAGATTAAATTAAGAAGAAAGAGAAAAAGACTGAGCCCTAAATGTAAAATCAGAAAATCAGGGCTCAAGCTGCACTGGAGGCTTCTAGCTTATCACCTGCGCCAGCAACCCCACCTGGAATCAGAAGGGCCTGGGCCCTGAGATGCAAACTAGGTCTAAGTCCCACTCTCCTGCCATTCTAGTACCATCACCTTGGGCTAGCTGGTCCACCTCCCTGAGCCTCAGCACCTCAGCTATCAGATGTGTAAGATAAATTCTGCCCTACAGAGGAAGGGTGACGACTCCACACGTGATCTATTCAAGGTCTCCAGCACAGTGCCTCTCTTTAGGGTTACACTAAGTACAGAAACCTGTCAAATGAGCAAAATGGCCACTCTCAAGGACGTCCAGGATGATTTCACTATATGAAGTAGGAACATTCCTAAATATTAATTTGATTTTAGAGTATTAGTAAGATGCACTGTATCCAGACAGGCATCATCCAGGAAAAAAATCACAACCACCACCACCTTTTTTTCAATACTTTCTTCACCATCCACAGGATTAACAGTACTGAAGGCAGCTGACAGCACCTGGTCAACCGGGACTTTTAGATTCATTACTTGGTCACACATCAAGAATCAAGCTGCTACGTAAAGTTCACATGTTCTTTTAAAAAATATTTGTTTCTCTAAAGATGTAAAAATAGCTGAGCTTTGTAAATTGTTGGCCTTACTCTAAATTTCAGAGTCTGCAGAGTTTTTTGACATTGTGAACGTGAGCCACAATCCTTCAGTACAAATGAGGGGTTGACATTGCTGAGACAGCTTATCAGGGAAAGGGAAATAATACACAAACACATCACATACTCTGAGAAAGAAATCACGTTTCATGGCTCAGCAGGAAACCAGTTCTCTCTGGACTTTCACCCGGAATTTTCAACAACTCTCACTGAAACATTTACACTGTGGTATACATTAATTTCCCTATCAAACTTCCCTGGACTGCATTTGAAAGGGTTTCCTTTTTAATGTGGGCTTCAGTGAGGACTCCCATTGCTCAGTCACTGAGGGGTGGGCACACATGTCACTAATCTCATCTCCAGGATACGAACAGAAACTAGATTTTGAAAGATGCCAGGCTTTCAAGATGCATTCAAAGGAGTCTATACCAGCTGCGCCCACTGCCATAGCATCTC
The DNA here is from genome assembly GCF_003369695.1 of Bos indicus x Bos taurus. Lineage (NCBI taxonomy): Eukaryota > Metazoa > Chordata > Mammalia > Artiodactyla > Bovidae > Bos > Bos indicus x Bos taurus. The sequence continues at coordinate 66,840,871 of NC_040086.1, read as the reverse complement.
CCAGGACTCCCCAGATTGCCAGCCCAGAGCAGCTCTTACATGGAATGACCTGGACTGAAGGAAGAGTTGGATGGAAAGAGGAAGGTTTTCTACACCTTACCATGTTACTTACACTGTCAGTCCTAGAAATTGGAGGGTCCTCAGTGGCATCCCAGCCCACAGAGCTTCGTGCAACTGGAGGTTTCTTGGGGTCATTTTGGGGGGCAGGGGGTGACAAAGGTGCGTCCTTGGACTTGGGGAAAAGGACTTCGTGGTCTCTGATCATCATGGTCATCACTCTTTGGATTTGAGGAGTCCCTGAAAGAAAGAAGAAAGAGATTTGTAGTGCAAGACCATGGGCAGGGGGCAGGCAGTCCTCAAGGGTCTCCACCCATGAAGTGTCACTAAACTTGACTCTAAAACCACATGGCCCCCACGGACTTCAGTTATTCCTCACAGAATCCTTCTTAATTGCTTGGGATAGGGGATCCTGAAAAGGATGAGACAGAAGGATATGGGACTGGGGTGAAAAAGGGTTGTTTTCAGCCTATAGTCCTCTGCATCATCTTTGATTAGGAAGTAGGGACTACAACAAGAAAAAAAATGAAGACATCTTTCTCTCCTGATGTGGTCCTCAATATGACATCTGATTTCTTACTGCACACATACCTAATGTGCGCCAAGCGTACTGCCTCCCCGAAATTATGGCAGACATCAATACTCTGTGTCAGAACTCTTGTTCACTGAACTAAGACACAGCCTCAGAAGTCTTTTCAGCACAGCTTTACACGTAGCCTCTTGCTGAGGTGTCTTATAAAATTACATTTGTTCGTACTCTCTGGTTAAGGGTGTTTAAAAATACTAAAAGATTAAGAAACACCAGCTAAATGTTTGTGTGATGACTGGTAAATCTCTAACCTCTCTGCTCTGCTGTGACCCAGAAAATAAACTGCCTGCTGATTTCACAGGGTTATTTTACAACTCAGATAAGATAATCTACAGAAAACTCTCAGCAAATTGCAGAGCAATTTGGTAGTGATGTCACTGTTATTACTTCCTCTGCCCCTGCCATCACCATGGGACCAGCGGTACCTCTCATGATCACAGCAGGGTCCTCGACCTTCGACCTGATGAGATTCACACCAATCACAGTAGCCAGATTGTCCACACTCATTTTGTTAACTCCACAGTTCAGCTGGATTTCATGGAGGAACCTGCGGGCAGCCAGGATATCCCAGAGTGGGAGACAAGAAGTTGCCACAAGGAAGTACTTCCAGGTACCAACAAGATCACAGAGGTATGTCTCAACTCTTTCCTCCTGGTCTCAGGAATGGGACCAGTCTGCTTTGACTACAGGAATTTGGTTTTGTCTCAAAAGATTCAAGATCAAGGCAGACAAGAAACAAGCAGCCCAGCTGCTGAGGGTGGTGTAGGGGTCAAGGGTGGCTAGGAAGTTACATTGGCACAAAGCAGGGTCCAGTGCAAGGAGCTAAGAGGAGATGAGAAAGATTAAAATGGGTGTGGACCATGCCTAGTCTTCACTTTACAGGCTTATCTCCCAGGCTTTCTGTACATCCCAGCTGAGTCTCCAGAGAAGAAAATGTTATAGTGAGATTTCATAAATGGGAATTCATGATCCCTCCGTGCTCTCATCCTCAGAGTACACCACCGAGCATCTCAAATTTTCAGCAGGTGCTCAAAAACTAACAATGAATTTTCACTATAATTCTACCCAGCTGAGGCATGAAGCTCTCAGACTCATTATTAAAAAAAAAAAAAACTCTGAAAAGATCAGCAAAGGGATTTCTAAACACTATCTCTAAAAAACACTTTTAAAGGAATAGGCTGAAACAATATAAAATTCCCAATATGGAGAAATTCTCAGAGAAGGGTGTGGTGTCCAAATGAGAAAACTTAATGGAATATTAGAGTCATATATAACCCTATTTTGCAACATAGGAAAATTCTCAAACTATAATGTTTAGCCAAAAGAAGCAGCTTACAAATATATATATATATATATATATATATATTATTAACATATATACATATTTCTAATTTGGTATAAAAATTGTTTCCCTATTATTTATATTGATAGATGTGAAGATGTAGCACAGAGACAACAACATTCAGAAGGAAACACATTCAAATGTTAATAGTGATTTTTGCTGGGTGAATGGACTTGGGGTAATTTTTGTTTATATACAGTATTTTGTATTTTGCTGGTTTCCAAACCAAGCATGTATCTCTTCTATAATTTGGAAACTATAGAAAATTTAAAAAAAATAATAAAGAGAAATTCAGCTATGTCTGGGATGGAGATCCAGGTTCCCAACTCAGCCTGATCTGGGTCAATCTACTTACTGTGTGTTGCCGCAAAGTCAGCACACAGCAGGTCCTCAGAAAGGGAACTAAGAAAGATAGCCTGGAATGAATGCCTCTGGGTACTAAGTTATGATCCAGAGTCAGGAAAATGGGAGATAATTCTAGAAAATTTTAAGGATTTTGGGTTCTAATGTCTGTTCCAGGATTCTGGGCAGCCTTGGAGTAGGTTTGAAGGAAGACGTATGTTTCCTTTTTGTGTTGATCAGATTTTCAGGGGATCCTTTAAATTATCTTGGGGTCACAGGAAAACTACCTCAGTGGTTTGTGAATAGAGTTGATCTTCCAAAGGTCTGGACCAGAATCTCTTGAGTTCACAGAGATCCTCTTTCCTCCTATAACTGGGGGCCTCTTTCTGGTGTGGCTGAAAATTATGGAGCTGATTCCAGGGGCCTCTTACCTGCAGATGTAGCTCAGGAGGCTATAGTTTTCTCGGGGAAGAATAGAAAGCTGTTTTATCAACTCCTGCTGGGCCTGGGAAGAGATTTCAACACCAGTGAATGAGGCTGCTCACTTGCCAGCAATGGGACCCTGGAACATAACTGGGGTTCATCTCTGCAGGAGCAACGCTTTGGCAGTCAATCCTATCTGTCACCATAGTTTTCTATGTTTTTTTAAAAAATGTTTCATTTTGAAATAACTATAAATCCACAGGAAGCTGCAAAAACAGCATGGAGATGCTCATTGCTTTTAGTACAGTGTATTTCTTTATTCATCTGCAATTATGCTCTCCTCCCCAACTCAGAACTACTCTAAGGCAAGAACTAAGTGATAACCATACTCACAATAATTGTTTGTTTCATAAATGCTAGAGATGTAACACTCCAATAAAGAATTGGACCAGAACCAAATGCCCCCAAGTAACTTCAAATGTATTGAGAAGGAGGATGCTTCTGAGAACTGGGATTTCAAGCAATATGGTTTTCCTGGAACACACTGGGACACAAAGCCAGGATGACCAACCTGGAGGGCAGGTGAGAGGTCTGAAGGTTAGAGCTCCATGACGACACTGAATGTCATAGAGAGTCATACAAGGAGAGCATGTGCCAGGAAGAAGAAGGACTGCAAACTTTCTTTCCTGTTTTCACTCATAGTACCTGCAGGGGCTGCCATCACTATTTTTTAAAGATTTTTTTAAATGTGGATCATTATTAAAGTATTTATTGAATTTGTTACATTGTTGCTTCTGTTTTATGTTTTGGTTGTTTCTGGCTGCAAGGCATGTGGAATCTTAGCTCCCTAACCAGGGATGGAACCCACATCCCCTGCATTGGAAAGTGAAGTCTTAACCTCTGGACCACCAGGGAAGTCCCGAATCAATAATTTTAAAATGTGACTCACTTGTGACACATATCCTTTGGTTCTCCAAACGATCCTGTTATGAAACCTAAGTTTGTACTGTCTACTATAACAGCAACTTGCCGCATGTGACTATTATAAAATACAATAAAAGTAGAAATTTCGTTCCTTAGTTGTACTAGCCACATTTCAAGTACCTAGTGGCCACATACAATGAGCAGTTACTACATTGGATGGTGCAGCTATGTAACAGTTCAATCATTGTAGAAAGTTCTCTTGGTCTACGAAAATAAACTGAGTCTTACAGAAGATACATCATTTGCTATTAATAAATAGCAAAATCAAAGTTAAATTTATTGCAAGTTTTTCTGTGCACCATTTTGCCAGAGAGAGCTTTTAGCTTAGTAGTGCTAAACACAAATCTCCCCCCGCCCCCAACGTGGGGAGTTAGACCCCTTTAATAGCTGTGTAATACAAACACATTCATGGACCATTTAGTTTTGCAAATCTTGATTAAAAACCATGAAGGTTTTATCGTTGTCAGTAGGGTTTTACTGGTTTCTTTTGCTGGTTGGTTAGTTTCTTTAACATGATTCTAATGTGGTTAACTGTTGATTCTAAGCCCTTTAAGGAAACAATTTACCTGAGGATCAAAACTCCTGCTGGTGAAGAGCTTTGTGATGTTGCAGACAGGAACTGTAGGCCCTGCAGGCAGCTGTGGCTGAAATGAGCCAAGGAAAGTTCCTGTCCTTCCTCTCCCTGGCATATGTTCCTTATATACCCACGCCTGCCATGCATGGTATCACAAAGCTAGAACACTCGGACCCTGCATCTGCCCTCCAGGTTGGTCAGTCTGTCTTTCTGTTCCAGCAGGTTTCAGCAAGGCCATATTGCTTGAAACCTTCTCAGAAGCATCCTCCTTCTCTTACTAGCTTTAAAGTGACTTGAGGGTATTTGATGACAGTCCAGTTCTTTGTTGGCATGCAACATCCCATAAAGACTGTTACCATGATTGGCTTCATTCAACTTTTTGCTGTTGAGAAAGTTCTAGTTTAACAAAGTATCTCACCAAAAGGTCCACCCTTGACCCACTGTTGCCTGCCTAACAGACTAGTGTTCAGTAACCATTACCTTCTTCTAAAGTAGGACAATTTACTCTAATGACATACAAACCTTTGCCTCATCTGAATTCATTAGCTGCCCACAGAGCAGGAACCCATCGTACTGGCTCCAGGGAACGACGGGCTCTGGGAGGTCTCGGAGGTAGAGCTTCAGCAGGGAGGCCACTGTGTGGACATCTGTATCTCTGGAAGAAAATAAGCAATGCTTTTTGAAAGTAAAGTTTCAGAATTCTCCTCACCTCCCTGCTGGTGATCTACTGAATAAAACCAGGTCCCCAAAAGGAAATTTTGCAAAGTAGACTCAGCAGCAGCAGCAGCAGCAGCAGCAGAGTTTGATAAAGATGCATTTGACTAAAATATTTTTGCTACTCCCCCTTCTGGAATAACAATCCCCAACACCATTTCCTTTATCTCTTCTATCTAAGAGCCTCAAAGATAAGTTGAAGGTCTACTTTTCCATTAAACCTGTTAAACTATCTAGCCTTCATTGCTTTCTTCTTTCTCTAAGTCACTTAGTATATTACAACTTAGCATTTTCTATGTAGTCTATAGTTTTTCACATGATAACTCATTTATAGCTATGGCCCATTGTTCTCTTTAATCCCTCAGAGAGTTTACATAGTTCTGGGCTTCATTCATATATTTACACGATCATTTATTCAACATTTACTCTCAACAGTAAGTGTTGAGAGAACCTACTAAGTTCAAGATACTATGTCAGATATAGGGATTTCAGCAGTGAACCTGAGAGACACATAAGACCCCTGTCTTCATGTAGTAACAAAGCTGTACAGACTCAAATGTTACCAGTCATTATAATACTGTGTGGTTAGTGCAAAGACAAGGGACGTTCAGGACCTGGGACTGCATCGAAATGTAGAAAAGGGATATCCAACAGAGAACTGGGGAGTCCTAGGAGACGCTTTAGAAAAAATTTGAAGGATGATGAGGAATTAGGGCATAGGCCAGGCAGCACGTTATCAACAAGGAGAATGGAGGCAAGACTGGGTAAACCGTGGCCCAGAAGCCAAATCTGGCCCATCGCCTTTATGTGTACATCCTGTGAGCTAAGAATGGGCTTTACATTTTCAAATAGTTGCGGGGGGGTCAAAAGAAGAATATTTCATGGCAAGTGAAAAACCATATGAAATTTGAAGTTCAGCATCCATAAATAAAGTGTTATAGGAACATAGCCATGCTCATTCATTTTTGTATTGTCTTCAGCTGATTTCATGCTATAAGAACAGAGTTGAGTAGCTGCAGTAAATATTGTCTGACCCACAAAGCCTAAATATTTTATTTGTGGCCCTTTAAGAAAAGTCTACTGATCCCTGGGGTTTATGGAGCTATTGCATTTATCCCACAGCTCTATAAGAGAAAATGAGTCTGAATATACCATAAACTTGAAGCTCAATAGTGAAAAAACATATGCTTATTTCATTCATATCAAGGAAAACTGGTCATGCACTCCACTGTTCAAAGCAGCACTATTTATAATAGCCAAGACATGGAAGCAACCTAAATGTCCATTGAAGATGAATGGATAAAGAAGATGTGCTACATATTTGCACAATGGAATGTTACTCTGCCTTTAAAAAAAATATTATAATGCCATTTGCAGCAACATGGATGGATCTAGAGATTATACTAAGTAAAGTAAGTCAGATAGAGAAAGACAAATATACGATGTTGCTTATATGTGGAATCTAAAACAATGGTACAAATGGACTTACTTACAAAACAGAAACAGACTCACAGACACAGAAACAAACGCATGGTTACCAAAGGAAGGAGGAGGGTTGGGGTAAATTGGGAGTCTGGGATTAACATATACACACTGCTGCTGCTGCTGCTGCTGCTAAGTCGCTTCAGTCGTGTCCGACTCTGTGCGACGCTATAGACGGCAGCCCACCAGGCTGCCCTGTCCCTGGGATTCTCCAGGCAAGAACACTGGAGTGGGTTGCCATTTCCTTCTCCAATGCATGCAAGTGAAAAGTGAAAGTGAAGTCGCGCAGTCATGTCAGACTCTTTGAGACCCCATGGACTGCAGCTTACCAGGCTCCTCCATCCATGGGACTCTCCAGGCAGGAGTACTGGAGTGGGGTGCCATTGCCTTCTCCGATATACACACTACTACATATAAAATAAGTAAACAAGGACTACTGCATAGCACAGGGAACTATAGTCCATATCTTTTAATAACCGATAATGGAAGAGAATCTGAAAAAGAATAGATATATGTGTGTGTGTAACTGAATCACTTGGCTGTACACTCGAAACTCTGTAATTCAACTATGCTTCGATTAAAAAAGAAAGAAAAAGAAAAACTCGTGTTTGTAAGAGACAGCCCCAGTAGTATTTTGAAAAGCTGTGATGTGGTAAAAGGTTCAGCTGATCTGAGTGCTTCCTGGACATCAGCAATGGGGGATACAGAAGTGGATGGGCTAGGTGGGAACCACTCTTGGAGGAGGGCCAGGAGGGGTGGATTTGGGCATGAGGAGGAGAAGGCAGGCATTTGAAGCCTCAGAAACCAGAACATCACAGCTTGACTGTGGAGCTCTCTGTCTTGACATTTCATGTAAATGTTTTCTCTTTGGTTTGTTTTGATGGCTGGTGGTTGGCGCTGCCTCCTGAAAAGTCTCCAGCCTTTGCAGCCCGTGAACTCTAACTCCAAAGCAGAACTCGAGCAAGCACAGGGCCCTGCCTCTGCTCCACTGCTGCCCTCAGGAAACCAGGGGTGGGGACTATTCACTTTAAGGTGGGGATTATGGAAAAGACTTCCCTGCTGAGTCACTGCCTAAAAATACCTTGGCAAAGCCCTAGCATCAAAATGCAGGAGAAGTTCCCCAGAAAATAGCATCTGATACTTTGCAGAGCAGCATTCTCCTAAGTCCAGAAATCTCCTTTGTCCCAGTGCCCCTGAATCACTGTCCACCCAACGGGCATCTCTGGTTTAATTGAAGCCCTTCCCATACTGCACATCCTCTAATCTTACTCTGCAAGTGCCCCTGGAATCCCCCTAAGTCCTTCCCCTCCTTTCCCCGCCCTGTTCCAGAAGGCCATCGTCTTTTGCCAGATTCTGCCCTAGCCCCTATTTGGCTTCCTACTGCCACGACTCCATTCTCTAATGCATCGTCCATCATGTGGCACAGCCCCCAAAACTCAGAACACACCCACAGAACAAATATGGAAAACAAAGAATTTGAAATGAGAAAAACAGTATAGATGGTACATCAAGAACCAGAAAATTTTGAAGATAAACATAACAACAAAAAAGTCAAACTCTATAGATAGCTCAATTGGGAGAAGGCAATAGCCAACATTAGAAAAGAGAAAGGGACTGTAACCACAGATACAGGATTCATACTTTGAAGTTATCATCAAAAAACACAATTAGCCATCTAAATCATCATAGACTATTGCAACCCACTGAAAGCTTTCCAGTACATTTTGTCAAGGGAAGATAATTCTGCTTGGCTTGGCTAAATCCTTAGGCTTGTTTATTGTATCTCAGATTAAGTATCATTTTGGGGTGAAAGCAAAAATACTGGGTTGCCATGCCCTCCTCCCAGGGGATCTTCCAAACCCAGGGATGGAACCCAGGTCTCCTGCATTGCAGGCGGATTCTTTACTGTCTGAGCCACCAGGGAAGCCCCCTAAATCCAGCAGATCATGTCAAAAGCCCCCTGCTGACATGAAAAATGATGAAAAAATGAAACTAAAAATAGATGAAAAAAATACCATCTATTTTTCATTTTTTGGCACTTAACACAATAGAACTATACAGTTTTGTCTCTAAATTTTTGGTTTAATGTCTGTGCCCCATGGTTACAGAACTGGCTCGAATATTACAGTTATAGTTTAAATTTCCAGCATGATTTTTCCTGAGTTTGCTTTTCCTCAAACCTAATGAAATGTCCATATATATATATATATATATATATATTTTTTTTTTTTTTTAAATCAAAGACTAAGAACAAGTCAGGAGCTAAGTGACTTCTGAGTTCAATGACTGACCCATCAGAGATTAGCCAAGGCCTCTCAGATGGTCTGCCAAGCCTTGCGTTGTAACACTGATCTTATAATGTGGCACACTTGTCCTTTTCTCACAGAAATATAGGTATGGGAAGTGGATCATATATGGGCAGTATCCAGCCCAGAAGTAACTCAACAAAGACATTTTAAACTTCTTACTTATGTGTTTAATGAGAACCATATGTATCTGCAGTAGAACCTACCAAATAAGAGCACCTTTGTTTTCTTCTTTCTAGAGAGGTAATTCGGGGGATCTGACGGTGGAACTGCACACATGACCAATGTAGAAGATCTAGACAAGTACCCTAGGGGTCACGTGGCCCCAAGAGTCGGCTCTGAAGAGCCTCAGGTGACCCTTCTTACTTTGAATGTGTAAATTCTACTCCTCAGTCCTAGGGGGTGGAGCAATCAGACAAGGTGTGTGAAACTCTCCTTCCTCCAGCCCCAAATACTTCACAGGAATCAAAGACTCAACTCCAACCACCCAGGCTGACTTTATAGATGTAGGAGCTCAAGCCTCAGGCAGGTGTTTGGCAACTCCTATAATCACCTCTAGTCCTCCTGGCTGACTGCTCTCATTGCTTTAGCAATAACCCATCTGCATCTTTTGATCCACACAAAGCTAGCTAAAAACAAGAAGAAAAGTCAGTGTGAAGGTAATGCACTTGATTGAACAGGTGCCTGATGGTGAAATGTGATTTATGGTCCTCCCAGAAAGCTCTGTAAATCTGATGCCTGTAACCTGCTCTCATTCCAGTAACATCTTCCCCTGTTGCTTTCCTGTTAAAACACAGCACCTTGATAAATTAACCTGCTGGATGCCAAGGACAGCAGAGACAGACATATGATGCTCCAAACCAAGACAGTGGCTGAGAATGGAGAGCAAGAGACGGGTCTCAGCAATGCTTCTGAAGGAGAGTGGGCATCATTGGTGACTGGAGTGGGAGGTGAGGGAAAGGGAGGGCGAGACAGTCGCCACAGTACCACACTTAGCTGTTCATGGTTGCCCCAGGATCAGCCCTAGTCCTCCATTGTAAACAAGCTCCTGGGGGGATTTCAATCTTTGGAGACTGGTGAGAGTTCAGGCTCGGCTCACTAAACCTCGGTTTATGGGCTGCTGATTTGGAAAGAACAATGGCTCTTTCTTGCCAGCAGGACAAGCGCGTGCAGGCAACTGAGCAAATATTGCACAACAGGTTAAAAGTATCCAATGTCGGTGGGGGTTGTGCCAGTTGAGCAGGGCAGAGAAGAACCTGGGCTGTGTAGCTGCAGTGGGGGAAGGGGGAGGGTGGAAGAAACATCACTGCGCCTGAAATGCCCCAAACAGGGCTGGGCAACCTCCATAGACGAGATTGGGAAAACACCAGGCTGCCATGATGTCAGTCTGTACTCCCTCCCAAAGGGTTCTGAATTAAGTTCAGAGTTGCACAGGACTGTGTTTCCACAGATAAGCAAGAAGTCCTGGCCCTGGCCATTTCTGGAAAGCCAAGGAAGACCATCAGAATCCTTGGATATTGACACGGTACCTAATCCACCACCCCAAGCCTGCCCAGCCAGCTCTGCCATTCTCCATCCCTCATCTGCTTCAAATCGTGCGCCTTGAGCTAGGTCCCATCTTTCTCCCTTAGTCCGCATTCCCCTCCCCGAATATCCTTACATACCTCTTGACTGACCTGCAAGGCCCTAGTCCTAGTTCATGTCCTTTCTCACACAAATGCTCAGCATGCTTCTCTAACCATGCTCCAGGCTCCCAAATTCTGAGTTACGAGCAGAACAAAAGGCTTTTTCTGTTGCAAGCCAGGGATTTTGGAAGCATCTATGCAAGTCCCATAGCTCAACTGGTAGACAAAGGTCCTCTCAGCCAAGCAGGGCACAGGGGCGACGAGGTGAGCACAGCATACCTGTCAAAGGAGGGCCGCTCCCCCGCGTCAAAAGCATCTCTCAGCTGCTTCACCAGGTTGTCCTGCCCAGGCAGTCGGAAGATGCCCTCTTCGTTCAGACCATGCTCCAGGATGAACTCGGCACACTTCTCCACCAGGATGGGCACCAGGTGGGGGCCAAACTTCTGCTCATAAGCCACGGTCTCATCCAAGCGCTGGCCAAACACGGCTGGGAAGAGAGAAAGCAGAGCCTGCCAGTCACTCCAATTTCCCTTGGCAGAACTGAGCAGTCAAAGTGATAGGATTTTCTGCAATGATACTGAACAAAATATACAAGACAAACCACACGTCATATTTCCTGGGGCTCTAAAGTAGGGGCTGTCCATTTGAGGCTGTCGGTCAGTCTGTCCATCTACATTTATAGTATTCAAAAGAACAACTCACTTTCAATGACTGCTTGTTTTGTGCTAGGAATTGTGCTAAATTTGAACACGTTTCCTCACTTAACCTTGACAGCCAACTCCATGAGATAGTATTGTTATACCTGTGTTACTATTAAAGATACGGAGCCTTAGAGGCGCTAATGAACTTGCCAATGTCAGGTGCCAGGACACAGTACAAGTCAGAATTCACACCCAGGCAGTAAATGCAAGAGAAGCTTTTGAATTCTGCTTGTGTCATTTAGCATTAAAGCATAATAGTCTATCATATGGATGTCTCATACTGTATTAAACCATCGCAGCATTTTAAATAATTTATGTTGTTTACTATGTTCTACTGTTGCTAACACTGCCACAGTGACCATGGTCACTAGCCTAGCAGAGGTCCAGGAATGTATCTAGTTCAATGTATAATTTCTAATTAATTGCTTAATTAACATTTGGATTGGATGAACATTGGTTTTTCCTCCTTTTGAACTATCTCCTTAGGGCCAATTCTCACATGTAGAATTACTAGGTCAAGCCGTTTGAACATTTTAATGACTATGGTATGCAAATTGATCTCCAGAAATATTTTTCCGAATTACACTGCCTCCAGCGAAGCATGTGTGGACCAGCTCCACCCAGCCCTGCCAGCATCTGGCTCTATAATTTCCCCACCCCAGCAGTGGAACAAGGTTAGTTTATGAATCAGGACACTGGCTACCCATTTCCCCACCAGGGCCCCATGCCCTTCCTGTCCTGGAGGTCAGAAGACAGTCACAGTTTCATTTCTGTCCTGCCTGGTTTTCTCTCTGGCATCATTAGGGCTCTGCTACACTGACCACTCCAATCCCTAGGACACTGTGCCCGAAGTCCTTTGGTTTTCCCCATGATTCACTCTCTGGTGGGTCCCCTTTATTTGGTCTCTAATTAATGTGTTTGCCACATGTAAGAGCTGCAGCCATATCTCTGGAATCCGGGTCCTCCTTACTCCCCACTGCCCGAGGCCAAGCTGGACTCCTCCCTTCCCTACCTCTGCTGTGGTCTCCTTTCCTATAATTGTTCAAAATCCTCCTGCTATTTACCTTTGTAAACAACTGGTCTACCCAAGTATGCTTCCATTTTTAATAGTCACCCACTTCCTCCCCAGTTGCCACAGCAGCATTTTTCAAATTACCCCTCAAAGCTCCAGGGGATCCTCATCACCTCAGACCTGCTGGGCTGTTATCTGTTTTACTTACAGCATTCCAGTGAGACTGTCTGCTTAAATATTTCTGTGGGTAAAAATTGAAAACCAGGGCCAGCATCCCTTAGGTCAGCAACTGGACCAGCCCCTACCTACCTTTCTGGCCTGACTTCCTCCCATGCCCCCAAAGGCACCTCACCCTGATGATCTCAAAGCCCACAGTACTCACCAAACTATACACTCTTGGACAGTCTCTTCTAGCTGCCCAGTCTGCTCATCTCTCTCTTCCCTGTCTACTAAGATTCTGTGACTTCCTTGAAGTGAGAGTGTTAGTCACTCAGTCGTGTCTGACTCTGCGACCCCATGGACTGTAGCCTACCAGGCTCCTCTGTCCATGGAATTCTCCAGGCAAGAATACTAGAGTGGATTGCCATTTCCTTCTCTAGGGAATCTTCCTGTCCCAGGAATCAAACCCCAGTATCCTGCATTGCAGGGAGATTCTTCACCATTTGAGCCAGAAGGGAAGCCCATGTCTTCCTTGGCTCAACTCAAATACCATCACCTCTGCCAAGACTTCCCTGACCCAGCCTGAGGAACTCCATCCTCACTCAATGCATCCATATCCCTTCTGTACTATCCCAATCCTTTTCTCACTGGGTTACTATCACTTATCTGCCCTGTGCCCACTGCAAGACTGTAAGCTCCATAATGCCAGGAGTAGGCCAGGAGAGTCACCTGCCCTCAGAGCTTCTACTTCTTCTCTTGTCATTCATGTAATCTCTCAGTCCAACTCAACCTGATTTCATCCTTATGTTTAGCATGGGGACAAGGTAGACAGTCAAACAATTTTGCTGAATTACTTAATGAGCTATGCCATCTTTAATCAAGTGCTTTCCAGATTAATGACAATTTGAGCATTTCTGTAGTTTAAACCCTAACAGGGATGCCCTCAGTAAGTGAATCAGCCTCACACTGGCATCTACTGAGTGCCCTGCATGTATCAGCATGAGGCCATGTGGAATGGGTTCTACAGACAAGGGCCTGTAAGAGGTGACTCTCACTTTCAATTAGCCTACTACCACGTTATGAAAATGAAAGGGCCCATGCAAAATGATAAGAAACAATTAGAGGGTGTCAGGAAATATACAGAATTAGTTTTCTACTTGTCTGTGAAAGGAGCTAGATAGATATTTGCACCAAATTGGAAGGAAACGATTAAATGATCTGACTTAAAGCATAGACAATGGGCATTTTAAAAATTCCCTTTGAGAGTTCTAGGGAGGGCACCTTAGACAGAAAAGCAGATGTGCTTCAGAGCAGTTGACATTTGGGCTCAAGGGGCCCACTGGATCACAGTAGAGAAAGATACCCCAAACACAAAGATGTCAGAGCTGTCAAATGTGAGCTCTATTTCTGAAGTCTTGAGGCAGATGATCTGAAATCAAGCTCCTTCTTACACACCTCTGCACAGCCTGTCCATCAGCTTTCCTCCTCATCTGAGTCTCTCAGCCTTGTTCCTGTGTTCATCGTCTCTTCCTCCCATGGTCCACAGTCACGACTTTCAATGTCATTCTCCCCAGGACACGCATTTCCCAACATCCCTTTACCCTCCAGCATCTCCTTGGGTCCAAATTTTCAGCACACCCTTGAGCCTACCACCCATCCCCTCCCCTCTGTCTTAGCAGGTGACCTTGTCTCCTCTTGTCCTTATCTCCCCAAATGGAGAACATCATGAAAGAAACTGTGATCTCTAGTTCCTGCCTTTCCTATCCCCCCTCCTCTGCCCATCTGCCTGTCCTCTCTTGGAGGAAGAAGAGTACCCTGTGCTTTTGTCTAAGATGATGTTTCTTAAATGGGGGTACCCTACTTTTCTGTCTTTTCTAGGACTTCATTCTTCTTTGATATCTTAAATTGAAAGAGCATCTGCATCTAAGTCTTCACCTGTTTATTAAAGAATCATTTCCCACCCCAGCTCTCCTGCAATCAATAAATACTTCCTTTCTTTTCTTCACCAATATGCTTACAGTGAAACATGTATGCTTCTGGAAAGAGTCATCCACCCTCATGGCCTCCATTGTTTCCCTTGTTATTCATGTAACCTCTCAATCTATTTCAATCTGGTATCCTCACCAGCATCTTCCCACCCAATCTGTTCTCTAAGATTTCTCATGCCCTCTTAATGGCCAAGTCTGACAAACCTAAACAGCATATTAAAAAGAAGAGACATTACTTTGCCAACAAAGGTCCCTATAGTCAAAGCTATGGTTTTTCCAGTAGTCATGTATGGATGTGAGAGTTGGACCATAAAGAAAGTTGAGCGCTGAAGAATTAATGCTTTTGAACTGTGGTGTTGGAGAAGACTCATGAGAGTCCCTTGGACTGCACAGAGATCAAACCAGTTGATCCTAAAGGAAATCAATCTTGAATATTCATTGGAAGGACTGATGCTGAAGCTGAAGCTCCAATCCTTTGGCTACCTGATGAGAAGAGCTGACTCATTAGAAAAGACCCTGATACTGGGAAAGATTGAAGGCAGGAGGAGAAGGGGATGACAGAGGATGAGATGGTTGGATGGCATCACTGACTCGATGGACATGAGTTTGAGTAGGCTCCAGGAGTTGGTGATGTGACTCTTTGGTCACAAAGAGTCAGACACAACTGAGCCGCTGAACTGAACTGACTTTCATTCATTCCACAATCTGCTGGTCTTCTCTGAAGACCAATGGTATTGATTCTTCTTCCTTCCTCAAGACTTCCTCCCTACGTGGCAATGAAACCATCCACCCTCATTTTAGTCTCATCTCCCTGCAGGCTCCTCTGCAGGTTCCTGTACTTGCCCATCTTCTACCTGCTCCTTCAGTGTGTCATTTCCTAGCATCCCAATTCAGACTTCTCCTCACTCTAGATGTTATCCTTGGGAAAGTTCATACAAGTCCATGCATTTGGATAGCACCCAAAATTGACACAAATCTGCATATCTGGTCCAATCTCTTTCTATAGATATCATCTCTGCCTCTCTCATTTCTTTCTCTCTCTCCTGTATTCCTGTGAACCCAATGTCTGATGGCAGTTCTCCCACTGTCTTCTCCAATCTCACTCTCATCCCACTCCCAACTCTCCCAAGTCACTGCTCCTTCTATAGATTTTCTCACAAGCAATAGCAATTCAGTCAATCATTCAAGCAGTAGGCACTTTCCTAGGCATTGAGAATACAAAGCCGTTATCACAAGGTACTAATTATTGCACATTAGAATGATGTGCAACACCCCTTCCTTCCTTCTTAACAGATCAGGACATTCTCAATTCATTTTAAACTGCCTCTCTTCTCAATCCTCACTTGTACTGCAAACATTATTGTAATGGGTGCTTCTGCAATTCTTTTTTTTGCAAACTCCTTCCACTGGAATTCACAAAATCATTTGGCAAATATAGCTTGAGCATCTGCTGCAGCCCAGACTCTTTGGTAACTGTAGATTATGATAGAAGGGAAACCAGCCTTCCTCTTGAAACTCTGGAGTGAAAGCCCTTCCTCCTCCCCACCGGGAAACCTGATTTTCCTGCAGCCTGAACTCAAATGCCTTCTCCTAAGAGGGACTTGGTTATTCCCTACGTTGTGCTCACGGCACTCCCTGTGTATACCTCCATCACTTCTCATGTCGTCTTATGATGATTTATTTAAGTATCTCTCTTCCACTGGACTGTGGGTTCCTCAGAGGCAGACAGCCTGTCTGGCTCACCATCTATTTTTATCTCCTGGCACAGAGCCTGGCACATGACAGACGTCCTCACAGAGCTGTTACCTGCTGTCTCCCACTCCTCCTGTTCCTCGTCCCTTCTCTCCCAAAGGCACTCTGGTCAGCACTTCCCCAAACTTGCACTTGCCAAGGAAATCAATTTGTTGTTGTTGTTCAGTCACTATGTCTGACTCTTTGTGACCCCATGGACTGGCAGCATGCCAAAGTTTGCTCAGATTCACGTCCATTGAGTCAGTGATGCTATCTAACCATCTTATCCTCTGCTGCCGCTGACTCCTTTTGCCTTTAATCTTTCTCAGCATCAGGATCTTTTCTAGTGAGTTGGGCTCTTCCCATCAGTGGCCAAAGTATTGGAGCTCTAGCATCAATCCTTTCAATGAATCTTCAAGGTTGATTTCCTTTAGGATTAATTGGAAAGGAAATCAATGGTTTCTACATTTTTAAAGTCTGGTGATCAAATTCTCAGTCTTTTTCTGAACTGCTGCATCAGCAACATGTGACACAGCAAATCACCCCTTCCTTCTGGAGACAGTTTCTCACATGGCTTTCGGTTCTCCATTTATTTCACCAGCCTCATTCTCGGCCCCCTTGGATGATTCCTCCTTTCTCCCTGTCCGCTAAAGGTTAATGTCTCAAGCTTTTCCTTCCACCTTTGCATGTACTTTATAATCTCATGACTTTAAATATCACCTATATGATGAAGACTCCAAACTTTCCAGCTCCAGCCTAGAAATCAGTGCAAGCTAGTCTTACCAACAAGAGATGACCACTGCCTGCTCTGGAGACACCAGGACCCCACAGATCCCTTCTAACACGAGGGCAACCTTGTTTCTTCAGTTTGTCTACATCAGGGTTTGTCACTATTCATGTCACATCACATGTCATGAGTTTGGAGTCCGAAATATCCCTGGAACTTCAAAGACCCAATCCTGAGTTCTACCTACCTCTGAATTCTGGATCCTGATTGCTAGAGTATCCTGAATTCTTTGATCCTGGGTGGACAAAGAATTCAAAGATCCTGCATTCTTTGATCCTGGGTGGACAAGAAATAGCCTAGCTATAAGGGAATAGATGAACTGAGAAATCTAGGGAAACCAGTGAAGGATCAGTGAAGGAGGAAGACAACAGACAGTGGGTTAGAAAGTACTCAAAGACCATTTCCCACCCCACGGATACTAAGAGGAGAAACCCAGCTCCCCTTTCTCTGCCCTCCTAGCTTGCACTCAGCCCTTCAGGGAACTGCCCTTTCTACTCTCTCCAACCACTCGTCCACTCAGAATTGCTCATTACTTTGGACCCGTTACCATTAACAAACGCATTTCCATCTAAACAGGTACAAATCTTAAGTAATTATAATATGCCATATAATTATTAATACATTTAATTAATTAAGCTAATTTTATGACAAACTACCTTAAAAGTTTTCATGTGCTCTTTCATTTAGTCCTCATAAAAATAATAAATTTAAAAAAATTAAAAAAAATAATAAATTAGATATTATTGGCCCATTTTACAGATGAGAAAACTGAGACTCAGGTTACAAATCTGTCCAAGGTCGTATTAATGTTTACCCTGGGATTCTAAAACCAGTATACTTTAATCCTTCTTGTGTAAAGTCAGTGGAATAAAATTGTCCAGGTAAAATTTCAGACATCCAAAAAGCTCAAGGAGACAGAGAAAGGGGTAAACTGTCTAGTCTCCTCTCACAAGCCATCCTTCACTCCTTACTTCTCTAGCTTCCACCCCAGATTTGCTGGAAAACCCCTGAACACTGTATTGATTCTGTTAAGCACAAGTAGGATTAGCTGTCACCTCCTTTTTAATCTCATTCCTCCTTCATCATTGCTCAAACACTCCTGGATTCAGGACAAGAGCCCTCCCACCCGGCCTCCGGTCCAGCCCAGGTCACGGAGAGCCCCCTCTCTGCCTCTCTCTCCCACTCCTGTCCCCAGAGGCTCAGTCCTAGGAGCATCCCCCTCTCAGACAGGAGAGGGAAGGGGAACACTGGGCAAAGCGTCTTTTCGTGGAAGAAGCAAATCACAAAATTGGAAAGAAATACCTTTCTTTTGGAGCTTTGGGGTTTTCTTCCTGAAATTCCAGCAAAAGAACAGTGCCAGGGCAGGAAAGCCACAGCCCAGCTCCCACCGCGGCATCCTGGGGATATGAGGCATGGCGGGGGCCCAGGAATCGTACTTTCTGCAGGGCCAGCCTCAGACCTTCCCTCCTCCACAAGCTGCAGGAACCATTCTCTCTTGTTTCCAGATCAACACATGCTTGTAAACACTGCTCAGGTTCTGACTCCAGCACTGAAACCATGGGATCTGTCGGCACCTGCCCCTGGCCCTCCCTTCCTCCTTCCCACACATCTTCTCCTCCCCACTCACCTTAACACACATGACTCTTGGCTTTTAAAGAGTGAACATAAAGCTGTCAAGGCCCCCGCAATAAAAATAAGTGCCCCCTTTTACTTAGCAGCTAATTGTCAACTGCCATTCAAGGAGTACCAGGGAGGTGCGTTAAAAAAAAAAAAAAAAAAAAGAAAGCCCACACACAGCCCTTCCCAGCATCGCTCCATATATCAAAGCCTCTGGCAGGAACACAGGATTTCACTTAGCGCTGATGAAGCCAGCCCACCCTTCCCTAGAAATGAGTTGCACGTGGCTCAGTTGAGCCTTCAGAGAAAAGGATCTTGGAGGTGGGTTGCTGGGTAAAATGAGAAGATTTCCCCCCTCCCACTGAGAAGACTCAGCAAAGAGTGCAGCAAGCCAGCTAGGCGTGCCCAGGAGACTTGAAATGGACTCTTGGCGTCAGGGGGAAGACAGGAAAGGTCAGGGAAGGACTGCCAGGTAGGATCCTGGACAGTGTGATGCTGCCAACCAAGTTCATCCCTCCATGCACTCATAGAAATGGAGGACTCATCTTTGATACCACATTCTCTTCAATTATCAAATTCACTCCCATGTCTGGGCAATGTTACCCCTGAAACATTATGCAAACCTGCTTACTTCTCTCCATCTCCACCTTCCTTACCCTCATCCAAACCACCTTAGCATAAAGACCCAGCTTTAACCAGGCTATCTCCACTGTTCACACCTTCCTCTCACTCCAGAGCCCATTCTCCTTTCTGCCACAGGACCTTTGTACATGCTGTTCCTCTGGCTGAGACACTGTGCCTCTTCCCCCTTCTTTGCCTAGTTGGCCTTTTCTGGCCTTTCAGATAGAAGCTGAATCATCATTAGTTTCCTGAACTTCTTAATAAAGACGTTTTCCCCCCATATGGCATCATGAGACTTATTCTTCATGGTACTTTATGCAATTGTAATTTTACAGGTTTTTCTGTGTCTTTTTACTAGACTATGAAAGTAGAGACTTGGTCTTTTTTTCTCTCCTCTTTCTCTCTCTCACTGTTGTACACAGTGCTGGCATAGTGCTTGGTATATGCATGACACATGCTCAAGAAATACTTGTTGAGTAAATAAATATTTGTTGAGTATCTGTCACGTGCTGAGGCCTCAGGGGGAAGGTGAAAGAATTAAAGAAAAGAAACAGAGACCATCCCTTGTAATGTCCCATTTAGCTAGAGAAAAAAGCAGGGCACACGGGGTAACAGTGAATTACAGAAACCACACTCCCTTAGGCAACACTGGGCTGAGGGTTGTGAAATTTTGCTCTGAGGGCTGCAGACACAGTAAGAAATGAGAGAGAAAAAGAACCCAAGGAATAGAACAATTGCATATTTATATGCTCCATGCCTAGTGCTAGCAAACACACAAAGACTCTTAAACTGTGGGACCTGCCCCCAGGCTCTTATATCCTGGTTGGGTGGAACAAAACTGCACACAACCTAGAGCAGCGCTTCTGTGTCCAGCGACGGCTCAGGAAAACCTCAGAGGCCAGCCTCCAGAGGAAGAGGGCAAAGCGGGTCCCCACTGAGGACCGATTTGCAAAGTGGCTAACAGCCTCCTGGGGATGGGCCGGATCCAGGGAAGCAGAGCCGTCTTACTAAAGGGAGGAGATGGTTTGAAGAAAATGCACAGCTGGGAGTCTGGGGAAGAGTCATTTAAAGTTTAGGTGTGATCACTTCCCTTTCTGTTCTCCTTAATTCTAGAAAACTCTAGAATTGCATCCAGAACTTCCGGGAAAAATTAATCTAACCTTTCCAGACAGACCCTTAGGAAAAGCGTAGTAAAAAAAAGGAGCGGGGAGGAGGAGAGAGATAAACTGGTTGTCTAGGAAGGATCAAGACAGTATGGTACTGGCACAAAGATAGAAATATAGATCAATGGAACAAAATAGAAAACCCAGAGATAAATCCACGCACATATGGGCACCTTATCTTTGACAAAGGAGGCAAGAATATACAATGGATTAAAGACAATCTCTTTAACAAGTGGTGCTGGGAAAACTGGTCAACCACTTGTAAAAGAATGAAACTAGAACACTTTCTAACACCATACACAAAAATAAACTCAAAATGGATTAAAGATCTAAAGGTAAGACCAGAAACTATAAAACTCCTAGAGGAGAACATAGGCAAAACACTCTCCGACATACATCACAGCAGGATTCTCTATGACCCACCTCCCAGAATATTGGAAATAAAAGCAAAAATAAACAAATGGGACCTAGTTAACCTTAAAAGCTTCTGCACAACAAAGGAAACTATTAGCAAGGTGAAAAGGCAGCCTTCAGAATGGGAGAAAATAATATCAAATGAAGCAACTGACAAACAACTAATCTCAAAAATATACAAGCAACTCCTACAGCTCAACTCCAGAAAAATAAATGACCCAATCAAAAAATGGGCCAAAGAACTAAATAGACATTTCTCCAAAGAAGACATACAGATGGCTAACAAACACATGAAAAGATGCTCAACATCACTCATTATCAGAGAAATGCAAATCAAAACCACTATGAGGTACCATTTCACGCCAGTCAGAATGGCTGTGATCCAAAAGTCTACAAGCAATAAATGCTGGAGAGGGTGTGGAGAAAAGGGAACCCTCTTACACTGTTGGTGGGAATGCAAACTAGTACAGCCACTATGGAGAACAGTGTGGAGATTCCTTAAAAAACTGGAAATAGAACTGCTAAGGCAGATCATAAGTGATCCAGCAATCCCACTGCTGGGCATACACACTGAGGAAACCAGAAGGGAAAGAGACACGTGTACCCCAATGTTCATCGCAGCACTGTTTATAATAGCCAGGACATGGAAGCAACCTAGATATCCATCAGCAGATGAATGGATAAGAAAGCTGTGGTATATATACACAATGGAGTATTACTCAGCCATTAAAAAGAATACATTTGAATCAGTTCTAATGAGGTGGATGAAACTGGAGCCTATTATACAGAGTGAAGTAAGCCAGAAGGAAAAACATAAATACAGTACACTAACACATATATATGGAATTTAGAAAGATGGTAACAATAACCCTGTGTACGAGACAGCAAAAGAGACACTGATGTATAGAACAGTCTTATGGACTCTGTGGGAGAGGGAGAGGGTGGAAAGATTTGGGAGAATGGCATTGAAACATGTGTAATATCATGTATGAAACAAGTCGCCAGTCCAGGTTCAATGCACGATACTGGATGCTTGGGGCTGGTGCACTGGGACGACCCAGAGGGATGGTATGGGGAGGGAGAAGGGAGGAGGGTTCAGAATGGGGAACACAAGTATACCTGTGGCGGATTCATTTCGATATTTGGCAAAACCAATACAATATTGTAAAGTTTAAAAATAAAATAAAATTTAAAAAATAAAATAAAAATGAAAAAAAAAGATACTGAATTTATAAATAAAGAATTGATTCAAAATAAAAAAAACACAATGAATGTGTGCAAATACTACCACTGCTTTGTAAATTATAAATATCTTTATTAGCAAGATAAAAAAAAAGAAAAAGCTGGAATACCAAGGTGCACCAAAATGTTGCTTTCCAAGGTGCAATATCATGATTTATAATAAGAAATATATGTTTGCTCTTCCACCCATTTCCTGGCACAGAGTTCCTAAAACTCTTGGAATTTCCTGAGATGAGAGTGATCAAGTGTCTTTTGTTATGTTAAAGAGGTAATTTTTGGATCCTAGCTAAGAATGGGGGCTGGTTGCTAGGGGAACCAACCATGTGACTATTGGTTTGGAACTTTCAGTCTCAGCCTTCTCAGCCTCCCTGGAAGGGGAGAGGGGCTGGCGACTGAATTCAATGACCAGTGACCACTGATTTAATCAATCCTGCCTATGTAATGAAGCCTCCAGAAAAAAACAAACAAAATGGGTTCAGAAAGATGTCAGGTTGCTGAACACAAGGAGGAACTGATAGAAGGGTGCGGGGAGAGGGCTTACCCATACCTTTCCTACACATATCTTCTACTTGTCTGTTCATGAGTTTTGTCCTTTTATAATAAACCAGTAATCTAGTACGTAAACTGGTTTCCTCTGCACTCTGAGCCACTCCAGAAAATTATTAGAACCCAAGGAGGGATTGTTGGAATTTCTAATCTCTAGCTGTTTGGTCACATACATATGGTACAATATGGACTTGTTGAAGGCATATGAAGTGAGTGTGTGCTTGTGGGCAGTCTTGCAGGACTGAGCTCTTAATCTGTGAAACCTGAAGCTATCTCTTGATGAATGCGTGTGTGCTCAGTCACTCAGTCTTATCTGACTCTGCACCCCAAGGACTGTAGCCCACCTGGCTCCTCTGTCCATGGGGTTCTCTAGGCAAGAATACTGGAGTGGGTTGCCATTTCCTCCTCTATGGGATCTTCCCAACCCAGGGATTGAACCCACGTCTCCTGCATCTCCTTCACTGGCAGGCGGACTCTTTACCTTTGTAGATAGTGTCAAAATTGAGTTCAATTGCATAACACCTAGCTCCTGTAGGAGAATTGCTTGAACTTGTGGGGGAACCCTCCCCCTCCCTACAACACATATCCGCCGAAGTTGGTCCCAGAATCAGACACGGTTATAGGCGTGTTCAGAATCAGTTCCAAGGCAGGAAGAGCCATGGGGAAGAAGTTAGGTTTGCGTGGGAACCACGTGGACTATCTTTCCCATCACGGGAGTTAGAAAAGGAACTGGGGCAGGAAGAAGCCTCAGCTCTGCAGAACTGTCATGAGAATGACTTGATGGGAAAAGTGCTTGATATTAAACGGTACGATTGCGGCAGGGCTTGCTGACGTGATATTTGAGCAAGGACTTGAGCAAAGCAAAGGACCAAGTCACACAGCTGTCTGAGAAAGGAGGATTACGGACAGAGAAAGCAGTAAGTGCCAGGGCCCTGAGACAGGACTGTGTCCAGGGTGTTTGGGGAAGAGCGCGGAGGCTGGTGAAGCTGGAATGAAATGAGCACTGGAGAGGGTTCTAGAAAACAAGGTTGGAGAGGTCACAGGGATGGGGGCAGATTGTGTACAGGTTCATCCTAACGCTTCTGACTTTTCCTCTGACAGAGAAAGGAAGCTATTGGACTGTGATGAGTAAAGCAGGATCTTGATATGACAGAGTTAACAGGCTTGCTCTTCTGCTCTGTTGAAAACAGACTGTAAGATGGAGAGGCTGAAAGCCTGGAGAGAGTGTGGAGATCAAAGCCGCACTTGGAACAAGACAGTCTGGCATCTCAACTCGGATGGTGGTAGTGAAGGTGGTGAGACGTGATTAGGTTCTGGGTGAAAAAAAGTCATAAGAAGTTTCATGAAGAGCTGGAAAAAGACAGCAGCAGCAGATCTCAGTGTCTTCCCGGTGTTTGAAGGATGTGCCCTGGGGATCCAGTAGACGCAGATGCGCGGCACTTTACAAGGCGAAAGAGGGCCCCCTACAGAGACAGTAGCCTTGCTGCTGCCCCTTGATACCTGGGCCCCTTGGAAAAATCATTTACTTCCTCAGGACTGGACTGTCCTGACTTAAAAACAGGAAAGGCAAATGTCTGACTTGTCCCATGGCCTCAGACTGGACTCTGCTGTCTTCAAATGCCTTCTCATCCTGAGATCTCTGAGTCTGGTTCAACGGAAAACTTTTAAGGGTCTGAGATGCCACATCAAATCCAAACCTTGTTCTCTGAATAAATAAATAGTGCCGTGCTCTTATTTTTCCTCCCCTGGACTTTCCTCTGCCTACAGGACTTATGCTTGACTTGCTTTTGATGGTGGTGGCCTCCAGGTGGGGTGAGGAAGAAATCCCCGTTTGTGTTATGACTGTAGCAGCAGTTCACTCTGACAAGGCGGAGCAGAGCACCACAGGGGGCACGGATGCTGGTCACAGCACAGCCACAGCATTCTGACTCAGAACAGGTACATATTTTAGAAGGCATCTACTACCCTTGTCAGTTTAGTGAAAGCACTGGATCCAGGAAAGAAAACGTCAACCATCTCACAATCCAGGGCAGTAAGGAAGGTCACAGATAAGACTAGCCACCAGCTGGTGAGACACAGCTCACCAGGGTGAGCATCACCGAATAGACATTTAATAAATAAACATCTCATCTCTACTAGATTAGCACCCCCAAAAATGCCATATTTAGGAATTGGGAAATGGTTAATGAAATCACACTTTTTTTTTTTTGGTAATAGGTTGCAGCTCTTTGTAGGAGGCAGGCACTCTTGAGTTGGGCTGTCCCATCCAAGTCACTTCTGTTCTCACAGCCCACCCCTCAACCCCCCATGCAGGTCATAGGACAGCATCTCTGCCCCTGATCCTGACCACAGCTGAGCCAGGAGTTTGGAATGGGGCCATGGTAGAGGCTGAGCTCATACTGTTCATAGGGTTCTCCAGGGAAGAATACTGAATGGGTTGCCATTTCCTTACACTTTATCAGAACCCTTCACTATGACCCATCCGTCTTGGGTAGCTCTGCAAGGCATGACTCATAGTTTCATTGAGTAAGGCAAGTGCCTTCGCCACAAGGCTGTGATCCATGAAAGGGAATGAGCTCAGCCTCTGCTGCCACCCCATTCATTGGAAGCACTGTTGCTGAAACTGAAGCTCCGATATTTTGGCCACCTGATGTGAAGAGCCGACTCATTAGAAAGGACCCTGATGCTGGGAAAGATTGAAGGCAAAAGGAGAAAGGGGCGACAGAGGATGAGATGGTTAGATAGTACCACTGACTCAATGAACATGAATTTGAGCAAACTCCGGGAAATACTGGAGGACAGATGAGCCTGGTGTACTGCAGGTCCATGGGGGTCGCAAAGAGCTGGACAGGACTTAGTGACTGAACAACAAGAGGTTGAGCTCAATCTCCACTGGTAGTTAAGGGAGAAATACAGGAAAGCTGGAGCTAGCACAGCAGTATTTGGGACTGGCATGAGTGGTAGAGGGCTGTTAACTAGATGAAAACAGACAAGCAGGCAGAGAAAAACAGAATGAACAGCTGCATGGCCCCTCAGAAACAAACAGGATAAGCTAATGCTGATCAGTTCTCAGTCTCAGCTCCTTGAGTCCTCCTGGAAGTTCCTGCCCTTGGTTTCCTGAAGAAGTGACTACAGATGCCCAGTGCGTCCCTCTTTCTTGTTTAACATCATTTGCATACATCTTTCCAATTAAGATTATACAACCATTTTGGAAAATTAAGCTAGAAAATAAAAGGCATTGAATTGCATATAACCTATGTCTATCATCCTGGGGAAGAAGTGTGTATATATGAACACTGGCTGAAAGGAAAATATAAAAATATCTTCGGTAGCCTTATGGGTGGTTATTTTCCTATATTTTTTCAAATGTCCACAAAATTGTTAAGGTGCTCATCATTTTTGAAAGAAATAATTGGGCAATTAAAAAATACATAATATTTGAGTTGTAAAAGCACCCCCTCCAATGATTTATAAATTAACAGGCAGCATAACTGATAAATAATCATGTATTACACAGTTATCCTGAAGTTGACAAAAATGAGTGTCTTCTTAAAAAAGTTGAATACACTCATTTGTGTTATGTGGTCTCTTGAGATCATGTCCACATCAGTTCTTTCATATTTTTTAATGACATGAAAAATCACATACTGGATTCACCTGTTTATTAATTTCATTTTTTTTCACATTAGTTATTCACAGGCAGGGCTCCTGGTGGACACAACATCAAGTATGTCAGAGAGCTCAAATACTCAGGCTTGTAACCTTGAACTTGAGCTTGTACACTCAAATACTTGTAAGCCAGAAAAGTGTTCAGTTCTGAATTCATTGCATACCTATTACACTAGACACAAATCCAGAACCTCTCCCCAGTCTGACCCCCACAGCAACTTTCCTTTCCTGTGCTGATCAGCCTTAATTATGCTTTTAGCATAGATCCTGCCATCAACGCTTTTAGGTTCCGAAGTCCCTATAACTGGGCAGACTCTTGGTACCGCTGAAGGTTAGTGCTGCTGGAGACTGGCATCAGCTGCTCCAATCCATTCATTTTACAGACAAAAGCACTGTGTCCAGAGGGGAGAAAGGACCACTTCAGGGCATCACACACATTTGTCGATGAGTGCAAACACAGATCTTTCCAGCCAATCTAGAGTTGGCTTTGATATCACTGGGGGAGGGAAGTTAGAGCCTTGGCAATGAGCACGGCCTCAGAGTTGTCCCCTCGTGGTCTTCTTTGAACACTGTTCCAGGAAAGATCATGTCTGAAACTACTTCCTTCCCATCTCTGAGATGTCACAGACACCTGTTCAGAAAAGCCTGCAGGGGTCCTTACCTCCAGAGGGCGTGCCAGAGACTCTCCTAAGGAATTTAACCCACTCCTCCATTTCCGCCTGGGAGCTGGCCATGAGGACATAGGAATCCTGTCCTGTACGACTCTGGTCACATGAGGCTGGAGGAAGAAGTAACATTAATGAAGGTCTTACATTTGCCAGGGAGTAGAGCAAGGGGCAGCAAGGGGGAAGTCAAGCCTGAATTGCTTCTTTGGTCCAATTAAACAATCAGTCAAACAACACAAAAGCATCTACTTATTCCCAGAAGAACTGAATATCCATGCACCTTTGCTGTTTTTGCTGAAACTCCCAATTCTATAGATGAATCACTGAACCCAGTGGTTGACAATTGAGTTGATTTGGGCTGAGATCTGCTCCCTTGAATGACAGAAGCCATTTCCTACCAAAAGTAAGAGGAAGTGCGAGGGGCAATGTCAGTACTAGAGGAGACAGGCTCAGCCCGTACAAGTTTTGAAGACTTCAGTCTATCACGCCAGTCATGGATACTTTCTTCGGCTACCCTGAGCTCAGCTGTGGGTGTGGGAAAGGAAACAGCAACTCAGGAGGGAGGGACAGTGAGCACACAGGTGTCTCTCTTGTGAATCAGTGCTTCTTGTTCAGGATTACTGCTCTCCTGCCTGCACGAGACATTGCAAACAGTGGCTATTGATACATAGTTGACAGACCAATGAAGTCTGTTTTCACTTTAAACCCAATATTATAGACATACATCTGTAGTATGTCCTGGGTTGGAGTTCTCAAGTGGACAAAAGGGTAGAGGAAATGACGAGGGGGCAGAGTAGGGACCGGAAACCGAAACAAAGAATGAGAGAAAGTGACAGAGACAAGTAGGGAGAGAGAAGGAGAGGCGTAGAGAGGGAACCCGTCAAACATAGGTCTTAAAAACAGCAAGAAAATAAGGGCAACGACAAGATACTATTAAATCTCAAATTGTTCTAGGGGATATCAACCCATTCTTTTCAAAATATCAGGGCATTTCCTTCAAAAAGAGTTTGTTCTACTACCATATGACCCAGAAATTCCACTCCTGGGTATTTATCAAAAAACAAAAGAAAAAAAAAACCCACTAATTTGAAAAGATACAAACACTTCAATGTTCATAGCAGCATTATTTACAATTACCAAGATATGGAAGCAACCTAAATGTCCATCAACAGAAGAATGGATAAAGAAAATGTGGTATATACATACAATGGGATATTACTCAGCCAGTAAAAAAGTATGAAATTTTGTCATTTGCAGCAACATGGACGAACTTGGAGGGCGTTATGCAAAGTAGAATAAGTCAAACAGAGAAAGATAATTATTGTATGATATTGCTTATAGATAACATCTAAAAAATACAACAGGCTAGTGGATATAATAATAAAAAAAAAAGAGACACAAACTCATAGATATAGAAAACAAACTAGTGGTCACTAGTAGGGAGAGGGAAGTAGAGAGAGAGAATCTGGGGTAGAGGATTAAGTGGCACACACTATTGGGTATAAAATAAAATAAGCTACAAGGATTTATTGTACAACATGGGGAAGATAGCCAATATTTTATACTAACTATATATGGAGTACAACCTTTAAAAATTGTGAATCACTATATTGGACACCTGTAATTTACATAATAATGTACATCAAATAAGTTCAATTTCTTTTAGATGTCAGAAAACATAGTCCCAATTTTATTTGTTTTTTCATTTATTTTTTTATTTGAGTATTATTGCTTTATAATTTTGTGTTAGTTTCTGCTGTACAGCAAAGTGAATCAGCTATATGTATACATATACCCCCTCCCTTTTTAGCGTCCCTCCCCCGCACCCTCCACCCTACCCCTCTAGGTCACCACAGAGCACTGAGCTGAGTTCCTATGTTATACAGCAGCCTTCCACTAGCTGGCTATTTTACATGCTAGTGTCTGTATCTCAATGCTACTCTCCCAATTCATCGCACCTTCCCCTTCCTCCACGGTGTCCACATGTCCCTTCTCTATGTCTGTGTCTCTATTCCTTCCTGGCAATAGGTTCATCTGTTTAAAAAAAAAAACTTTTAAAAAGAACCTGTTATATCTGCCCAGTTGGGCCCAAACCTGTATTTTCTTTCATAGCAACAGAATACTTCCAAAGTTCCTCTGTTTCCAGTCTCTTGAACCCACCTTAAAATTACCCAGTCTCACTTTCTTTATGCTTTGGAGAAACCTGATTCTGTAGCCTGGCATGCTACAGTCCACAGAGTCACAAAGTCAGACATGACTTAGTGGCTCAACAATGACAACAAACCTGATTCTGAATCCATCTTATCGTTGGGTCATCAACAGCTCTTCTGGTCTCAGTCCATGGAAGCACTGGCTATTGAGGAACATCCAGATGTTTCCAGAAGTAAAATAGGCAGTAAAAAGCCCTCGGGGAAGAACTAAGGAATCCCAAAGGAATCACAATATCCCTTTGAAGTAGAATGAGGCTCTACTATCATTTCTGCTCCACAAATAAATGAAGCCCAGAGGTGCAACGGGCCTTGCCCATTGGTACCCAGTATGTACTAAGTCACTTCAGTCATGTTCAACTGTTTGCAACTCTATGGACTGTAGCCCACCAGGCTCCTCACCCATGGGATTTTCCAGGCAAGAATACTGGAGTGGGTTGCCATTTCCTGCTCTAGGGGATCTTCCCGACTCAGGGATTGAACCCACGTCTCTTATATCACCTGCATTGGCAGGCAGCTTCTTTACCACCAGCACCACATGAGAAGCCCAGAAGTTACCCAGTAAGTTACCACAACACTCAGGGCAAGGCTACAGATCTTTCTCTCAAGAGTCTCCATCAGCCCATGGTGCTTCAAATTTGACCTTGGCCAAAATTCATCTGGTGTCTTCCATCACGCGTACACTCCAGTCTGAGAGAACATGCCTTTCAATTCACACTCATTCCTGAGAGATTCGTTTGGTTGCATAATGGCAACAATTAAGAAATACCCAGATCTTGATGTTTCTAAATAATCAGAGCTTCTATGACTGATCTTTCTGATCAGAAGAGCTGATGACAAGATGGATTCAGAAGTAGTTTCTCTCAAAGGCTAAGGAAAGTGAGGCTGAATGAGATTAAGATAGATTTGAGAGACAAGAACCACAAGGAATTTGAAAGTTCTTGTTGCCCTACAAACAAATGAGTGTTTAGACACACTGAGGTGCTAGGAAGAGCTGTCTTTGAGAGAAACTGTTTGACATTAATACAAAGCCCAAGAACAGCAGCTCTTCCCTCAGACACATACTTTCTCTGACTTAAACAGTCTGTTCAGCATGTGTCACCTATTGGGCTGTTTATCTTGTTAGAGAGGAACCTGCCTTCTTTTCTTCCCTTGCCTAAGGAACTCCTAGCCAGCCTTTAAAGTCAAAGTTTAATTGCTCAGTTGTGTCCAACTCTTTGTGACCCCATGGACTGTAGCCTGGCAGGCTCCTCTGTCCGCAGAATTCTCCAGGTAAGAATACTAGAGTGGTAGCCATTACCTTCTTGGGGATCTTCCCCACCCAGTGATCAAACTCCGGGTCTCCCTTATTGCAAGCAGATTCTTTACCATCTGAGCTATCAGAGAAGCCCATCCTTTAAAATATAGTACAAATGTTATTTTCTCTAGGGACCCTTCCTTCACATCTCCCCTCCCATTCCAAATCTAGTGGGGAGTTTTTTTCTAAATCTCTTAACATCATATCCTTACCTCTATGGAAGCAGTAGCTAAATTACCCTGAACATTGTTTTCCTTGTCATTAAAATCAAGTTAACTACTTAATACTAAAACAAAAATACAAAGCTAAAGCCTTGATCTTCTACATGCACAAATCTCAGGAAAGCCAGCTTTCCTGTTTGCGTGAAAACCTTGAAGTCAACCTTGACTTCTCTTTGCTACCTCTAATCTGTCAGCAAATGAAGTACTCTCTGTCTTCAAAATGTGTCCAGAAGTTGCTTTATTTTTCATCCCCTTCATTGTCTCTATCACTCAATTGTATAATTGCAATAACCTCCTCTCTGCTGCTCCTGCTATGTCTTTGCCCCTTTTTAGCCTCAAAAGAGTTTTAAAACAAAAGTTAGATCATGTTACTTCTCTGCTCAAAACTCCCAATGGCTTTCCATCCTTCCAGCACAAAAATCAAACTTTGTGGTTACTGACCAGTGCCTGTGAAACTTGGGCCCACCCCTGACCAAATCGCTTCCTCTTCTCCCCTCTCAGCACTCCACTGTAACCACCTTGACCGCTTTGCTGTTTCCTGAACATGAGAAATAGGCTCAGAGACTTGGCATCGGCTGTTCCCTTCCCTCTAATGCTCTTCTCCAGATACACACTTGGCTCATGCCTTCACTTCCTTTAGATCTTGGCTCAAAGGTCACCTTCTCAATGATGTCTATTCTGCCTGCTCTCCTTCAAATGATAAATCAACAGTTGCCATCCCCACTTCACCCAGAACTGCCTCTCTCTTACTTTGTTTTCTTCTTATAGTACTGATCTCATCATAAAACTATACAATGTATTCATTCATTTGGCTTGTTGTCAGTCTCCCCCCTTGATTCTAAGCTGCTTACAGGCTGTTTCATTCATTGCTGGGTTCCCAGTTCCTACAACATGTGAAGCTCATAGCCGGTGCTCAAGAAATCTTGTGCCACATCTCAGAAAGCAGTATGAGAATTAAATCCTACATATTCCACAGAAGGAATAGCCCCCCGCTACCTGATGATTCCCTTTGGGTGGGAGACTGCTATTCTGCTTGAGTTAAGTAGGGAAGGGAAGCCTGCGACAAATCTTTGCCTGCTCCAAATAAAGAAAAGCAGAGCGTAACAACAGTGGAATTCTTCTCTGTGGGCTTTGTACAGCTAACACTGGTGATCACAGAGAGGGGGCCCTGATTAGGAAGGCCATTTCTTATGCCAGGGTTGACCCCTGAGAATCTTTTCATACAAAAAGATGACCAAAAAAGGAACTGAAAATTCCCTACATTGTAATAGAAAGCATTGTCTCATTTCAGGTTGGGTGAATGATGACATGTTTGGGAAAATGGCTCCCTACCTTACTATTGCTTTATAAGTGTTGTTTTTCCTTATGTGATGAGTGTGTGCGTGCACCTACATACATGTGTGAATCTGCCCAAGAACTGCCCCAGCAGCCCAGGAGACAACTGCAAGTGTAAGTTACGATGAGAGGACAAATCTTCACCCTACCCTAGCACAGAGTCTCCAAAGGCACTGGCTTCTTGGTGCAAAGCCCACAGTAAATTTCTAGTTGGAACTCTCAGTAGGATCACCCTATATTGAAAAATCAGGCTATGGAACACAAGTTATCATAAGTGGCTGTGTCTCATGATTTGTGCTGGGAAAGGGGCCCTAGAAAGAGAAGAAATTTTGTGGGAAAGGGGTGGAGTTCTCCCAGAAAAGAGAGATTGGAAAAGTAGGCTCTTCTTTCAGAAGGAAGAAAAATGGATAGCTCCTCATATAAAAATCAAGGGAAGGCCCATGAGGTGGCCACTTAGGAAGAGCTGAACTTTAAAAAAAAAATCCTATTTTTCTTTGTTTTCTATAACAGTCATAGCCAGTTTGGAGATTGATTTCTGAATTTTACAATTTCCTCTGCTGCTGCTGCTAAGTCGCTTCAGTTGTGTCCAACTCTGTGCGACCCCATAGACGGCAGCCCACCAGGCTCCCCCGTCTCTGGGATTCTCCAGGCAAGAACACCGGAGTGGGTTGCCATTTCCTTCTCCAGTGCATGAAAGTGAAAAGTGAAAGTGAAGTCGCTCAGTCATGTCCGACTCTTCTCGACCCCATGGACTGCAGCCCACCAGGCTCCTCTATCCATGGGATTTTGCAGGCAAGAGTACCAGAGTGGCGTGCCATTGCCTTCTCCAACAATTTCCTCTAGTTATTGCCAAAACATCAAACACTGACATGACAACACTGTTACCAGATACTATACCAAGTATGACATATATATTTGTTTACTTAATCCTCACTATCATCATCATTGTCCCTATTTCACAGGTAAAGAAACAGAGGCAAGGAGAAATTAAATAATTAAATTATTAAATTCAATAACTGACCACAATTACACACATAGCAGGGGCTTCCCTGGGGGCTCAGATGGTAAGGAATCTGCCTGCAATGCAGGAGACCCAGGTTCGATCCCTGGGTCAGGAAGATCCCCTGGAGAAGGGAAAGGCAACCCACTCCAGTATTCTTGCCTGGAGAATTCCATGGACCTGGTGAGGTCGCAAAGAGTTGGACACGACTGAGCGACTTTCACTTTACTCTATCACACACACAGCAAACGGCAGGGCCAGGTGTGGCCCCACACAGGCTGGCTCCAACAGTGCACGTGTACCCTCTCTGCTGTACTGCCTTCCCCCTCAAGCTTCTTATGCATACGACTGACTTGTGTGAGGGTTAAAGAGAGAATTAAGGGAAGGGGCACTCAGGGGACTTGGGGCCTCTCCTGCTGTGTCACCATGGCAGCAGCAAAACCTGGCTGCAGAGCTGGACCAGCAGCCCTGGAGTTCCTGGTGGGGCAAGAGACGGGCAGAAGCAGCTTCGGTGTGACACATCAACTCCCCTTGAGACAAACTGAGACAAATTCCCCGGTTCCCTACATGCACTCGAGGAAGGTAACTCTTGATTAGAAAGAGGCATCTCCAGCGTGCTGTTAACTTGTGTAGTAGGTGAATTACAGCATGTGACACGTAATGAGTTCTCAGTAAGTTGGAGCTGTCATTTCTTATTAGATCACATTGCACCATATAAGACTGCTGATTATCAACCATTTTTGACCTACCAACACGGCAGTTTCTCATGGTTCTGTTTATACTTTGTTCATTTTATTGTCCCACTCACCTTCAAAGCTAAGTTCCTTTCCATGTTGTTGCTTAGTTGCTAAGTCAAGTTCAACATTTTTGTGACCCCCATGGACTGTAGCTTGCCAAGCTCCTCTATCCATGGGATTTCCCAGGCAAGAATACTGGAGTGGGTTGCCATTTCCTTCTCCAGAGGATCTTCCTGATCCAGGAATCGATCCTGTGTCTCCTGCATTGGCAGGCAGATTCTTTACAAACCACTGAGCCACCAGGGAAGCTCCCTTTTAGTTGGCGAGGGTGATATACTTTCAGATCAGTGTCCCAGTGCCCAATGAATAGCTGGCTCCAAGAGGGTGCCCCTGAAATGCTTACAGAGCTGAATCAGACACACATCCACTTAGTTTCTATGTTATTAATGAATTAGTATAGGATCATTAACTATATATAGAACTATTATGCATTCTTACTAGGTTGGTTGGCTAGCTGGTTGACAGACTCACTGAATCTGGCCTTGACTTCTGGGATCAGAAGTAACCCGGGAATGTAACGAACATCTCTCCCACTTTTTGTCACCTACCTGGAATGACTTCGAAGACAAACTTCCCCGCTTCTTCTGGATTTGTGGCAATCTCCTTGATTGTACTTCCAGGTAGATACATGCAGCCCTGAAAGATTGAAAGCGAGGCCTTTAAGATAAACAGAAATGTCATCAGCTTCAAACTAAACTTAAGTTGAAGGACAGGCAGGATAGTGATGGGCTGGTGGAGAGGAACATGAAAGTGAGCATCTCAGCTTCGAATGGGGCCCTTCGGCTCTTCAGACCTCGGTCAAATTAAGTGGAAGCAATGTGAGCACAAGGGAGGTGCCTGAGGAGACAAAGAGGACAAGGTCTTGACCACAGAATGAGCGGAGAGGGTGCTGTCAACAACCTGTGTCTCTTCCTACTTTTCCAAGAGCCCAAATTCATGGCCAAACCAGACACCTGATCTCTGTGGAGGCCATGTTGAGACTGGGGGGATCCTACCACCTGCCAG
Source organism: Bos indicus x Bos taurus (assembly GCF_003369695.1). Lineage (NCBI taxonomy): Eukaryota > Metazoa > Chordata > Mammalia > Artiodactyla > Bovidae > Bos > Bos indicus x Bos taurus. The sequence goes on along the minus strand of NC_040086.1, from coordinate 66,806,256 downwards.
GTCACCAGAGGGGGCACTGAGGACTGAACCAAGGTCATCAAGGAGATGCAGTGCTTAGCAGCAGCATACTCCAGGAGTCTGTGCCTTTGCTAAGCACTTCAACTGTGTATTATTCATATAGTCCTTGCATCAATTCTCCAAGTAAAGTATTGCTACACAAATTCACAGGTGAGGAAATGGGATCAGAATGGTTCTGTGATTTGCTCAATGTCACAGAGCTAGGAAGTGGCAGAAATTCATCTCAGAAGTGAGTTCACAGCCTGTGCTCTTCACATCACAGCTGAGGTGCTGAGACCCTTCAGCATAATGTCCCTTGAAGGGACAGGGGAGGAGGATCATGGATTCGCGGGGGTGGGTGGGGTAGAAGAGCGAGGGTGGAACTTGTGACCTTACTCATGAAAATGTCATCAGAAAAACAAGTCACCTCCACCACGTGTGCACTCACTGCTTCACCACTGACAGTGCACCGTCACACGCACTATCTCCTTAGACCTCAGAACAGCCCCAGATCAAAAGCAGGGCAGGATGGCCACACCCATTTCACAGATGAGGAAACCAATGCTTTCAAAGTCTAAGTAACTGCAGGAAAGGACATAACTAATTTGTCCTCGAGTTACTCACTCATAATTTACATCTCACTGACTGTAATAGGTAGTGTATCTGACTCAGAGTTGAGTAAACAGGGACGTCTTATTTCTAGAACAAACCACAGATGAAAGGATTGGCAACAGAGAAGTTATAAAGGAAGAGTCTTAAGCAACTCTCATATCAGCCCAGAATCCCAAAAGAATAAAGGTTCCTTGGGGGTCTAGAAATGAAAATGTCTAAGACTGAGAAACAGTAGAAAATAAACAAGAAGAGGAAGAGGAGGGGGAGGGGAGAAAGGGGAAGAGGAGAAGGAGTGGGAGGAGGGAGGCAGGGGAAGAAGGAAAATGAAAAATATCTGCTTATACTTCTCTAATTTTATTATTTAAAAATAGCCACCACCTACACACTCCTCATTATCTTTAAATATCAGTGGCCTCAGGAAAAAATTGACCCTGAGATTATGCTGCTGGATAGTATATGCAGGACTTTTAACACAGATCCCAGCACCAAATAACTATTCAATAAATGGTACTTACACATTTTATTTTTACTCTATTTGAATTAGATTTATCAAATAATAGTTTAGAGATGTATTTAGGAGAGACAGACACCTCTGAAATGACATTTTATTTTTCTTCCTACTAGGCAGGGCTCCCTCCTGTCTAAAAAACAAGTGTTTTGTTTTGTTCCCATAGCTCATAGCCATTATTAAAAGTTAAATTCTATGACCTTTCAATGAAATATTTTGTATTAAAAATAAAGATAGTACTATGCGGAATTTATAATTTTCTAATTCTTTTTTTCTTTTTTTTCTTGCAGTTCTCCTGAGACACAAGTGACATACCACACTGTCCAAGTTCAAGACACACAGCACAATGATTTGACCCACAAACACCGTGAAACGATCACTGTAATAAGTCTGGTGAACATCCATCATCTCATATAAATATAAAAAAAATTTCTATTTACCTAATGATTTGCTATAGTTTACTATCATTTTTCTTCATGTAGTTATTTACATGTAATCAATCTGTGTGGTAGAAATAGTGTCTAACACTGTGCTACTGTACTTCCATTCTCAATTCTGAGTTCAGGGATGCTGGTAGCTTGAATCAGCCATGGTGGGAGTATTTACACCACAGAAATTGGCAAGTGCTTCATCCAAAATAGTTCCTCTACCGGCAGGCTGTTGGTTAAATACTTCCCAGCTTGCCCCCCATAGACAGCCATCTGCTCTGACTTCAGAGAAACCAGATGAAGCAATGGGACAGCTATACCAGGATTGTCTAAAACCATTACTGTAGCACAGACTTAGAGCAATTCACTGAGATTCCGTTTTAAACAACTTCCTTGACAAAGAAATTTTGGAATGAGTTATAGAAAACTAGGTCATGGACTTACAGGGCATTATACTGTTAGAGCTGGACAGACCTTTCTGAGAACTCAGAGGAAAAAATGTACAGATTGCCTTCTCCCAAACCCCCCCCTGGAAGAGCATAAATAAGAGTCCATTACACAGGACTCTGTAATTTACTTAATCATTCTCCTTTGTCAGACACTTTATCCAATGCTTCTCATTTACAAATAGCACTACACATATCTGATTTCTTTTGAAGAGCTTCTTAAAACCAGAATGACAGGGTCATTCTGGATATGATATTTTTGGCTCTTAGAAATCTAGCCAAATTGCTTTCTAGAAAGGCTGCACGTACTCATCATCAGTATACATGAGGGCCTTTTTCATATCATTGCTCTAAGATGATTGCAGCATTTTTGTGTTTTGAGCTTTTTAGGGATGTGTGTTCTTTTTAAATTTACAACTAATTTATATTTTAGTTATAGAGAAAGAGAAAATTAAAGTTTTGTGTAACTCCAGTACTCAGATAACTCAGTTAACCCATCTGTGTATTTCTTTCCAAGTCTTTTCCCGTAAATTACAGATTCATGATTCTTTTTTCCCTCAAAAATGGGATTAGCATATAAATCATCCTCTGCTGTTAAGTGCTTTTTTCCCAAGCAATTAAATTATCAATGTCTTTCATTTTCAAAAAGTATCAATTTCAGCATCAACAGCTGAATTATATTCTATTGTATAAATATATATAAGTTCCCTGATATAACTTAGCCCCTTTTGCTATATATTCTTTCTATGTCACTATTATAAACCCCTACGTTAGGAATGCAGGGTCAAATAATTTGCATTTTTAAAGAGGCATAGGTTGTACAGATTCTCATTTCTACCAATAGTGCATGAGAATTCCTGTTCCCTAGTCTTCACTAATATTGGAATTTCTGGAAAATCTTTGCCGGTTTTATAAAAGGACAATGATGTCTCATTAACTTCCACTGCATGTCTTTAATTACGACTGAGAGTGAAATTTTTTACATATGCCTTTTGCCTATTACATTTCTTTGGGAAATTGTCCGTTTAAGTCCTTTGCTCATTTTCCTATTGCTGTTTCTTATAGGCTCGAGAGTACTTTAGATATGAAGAATATTTACCAGATGTATATGAACAGTTTTTCCTGTTTATTCCTTGCCTTTTCACCTTGTTATTTTGGTTTTTAAGATAGAGAAATTTCTATTTATGCAATTAAAATCAGCTTAAGAAATTAAAATGTGCTTAAGAAATACCTGCTTCCCAAAGATCATGCAGGTAATTACACTTTCTTCTAGGATCTTTATGAACTTGTTTTCACACGTAAGTCTATTCCATCCAGCATCATGAATGGTGTGAAACATAGGGTGGAAATAGACCTTTATTTTTTTCCCACGAATTTAGTTTATATCTTTGATTTCACTTCAAGATATCTGCAATGTCTATGGATCCCAAAACAATGTTAAATGATAGTATAATAAAAGTTCTTTAGTTTGTATAGATTTTTATTTATCTTAACGAAATAATGATAGATACATGAAAAGTCTACAAGATGTCCACTTAATTCTTGTTTGTTACAGTAATATAGAAACATCAGCCCAAATTCTCAACTAATTTCTAGGATGAAATTGGTTAAAAAATTATAGAATGTCCACACAAGAAATTATTTTGCCACCACTAAGAATTACATTGTAGAAGAATATTTAATAATAAGGGACAATATTCATGACATATTATTAATTTTTAATTAAAATATTATTATACTAATTTTGCACTTAGAATAGACATTTCTAAATGTGTATGCATAGAAAAAACTGGAAGAATTGAGGATTTGGGTAGCTATTTCTTCCTAATGGAATAATTTTTATTTTCTACTTTCTGATTTTTTGCATCCTCCAAATTTCCTACCATGTTCCCATATGGCTTTTGTAGTCAAAATGTTCATACCCATATAATGTAAAATATTCTAAGAAACTATCATTTTATTACTAAAAGCTTTTTTAAAAAACTTTTTATATCTGAAATGAGTTTTGAATTTTATCAAATTCTCTTTTCAGCCATCTCTTTAGGGGATGTGTAATTTTTCTCATTTGACTTCTGGATCTTGACTTATTGGCTTGATACATTAATAGGTTTCCTAAAATATAAGCCACACTTGTCATCCTCGAAGCAGCTTTACTAATTTAATCCTGAGAGGATTCTGAGTTTCCTCACCCCAAGGTAAGGGAAAAAAGTTAAGACCACCAATAAATTTATTTTATCCTTTGACATCAGTTTATGCTTTTACAAAACAACTTTTTACATGTGCTTCATATAATCCTGTGGCAGATAACTGTCTCATTTTACAAAAGAAGAAAGAGGGGTCTAGAAAAATTAAATAATTACATGGCCGGATAGTAGTCGAACCAAACATAAGCTCCCCCCCTACACCTCAGTGAAGTAAGTCTCACTGAGCTGCCCTTTCTGCTAATTTCAGAAGGCCAACACATTGCTATCTCCCTCACTCTTCGCAGATGGGAAGACTTCCTGACTCACTATTAACGCACTAGGAACTCCATCTTAGCCTGTAATTGCTTGACTCTGATGGGGTCTGTTTGTCAAGTGAAGAAAGTCTGGTTTCTACACACAGGACACTGATCAAGAGCTCAATCAGTGGTGGGGTCTCCAGCCCCTCTCCAGCCTCTGTAGGAACAAACACTCCCAGCCCTCTGGGTGGAGGGGCAACCAGGCATTGCTGATGTGTTACAGAGCCTCAAGCCCGCCCTTAGAGAGAACTGTCCTCTTCCAAAAGAAACTTCTCATTTCTTTACATACCCTGTCACCCACTTCTAATATCTTCACCCTTCTTGGGGACTTTTTCCCTGCCTCCAGAAGGTTCTAGACTCTGTTCTCCCTAGTAAACCCTTTCCAGCCAAGCCTACTCTTTCACCTCCACCACTCTAGGAGAGGGTGTCCAGCCCTCCTGGTTGCCTTGAGACATACAGTTAACACCTGGGGCTTCTCAGATGTCAGTAACATCTCCTTTTGCTCTCATTTACCACAATGGCCATGAGGCCGGAAGAAAAGACCCAAGCCCAAGATTTAGGATCAAAGCCCTCTCTAGCCCCATCCACTCCACCTGGAAATCCCGTTTACTGTACTTTCAAAGTATACCAGGCAATCTGGTCATTTTCCTGCAGCCCCCAACTCCTGTTGAGATTTTAAACATTATAGCCTCTCATCTAAATCACCCTTATGCCTCTCCACTTCCGCCTTGGATTATTTTGGACCATGGTAGCCAGAGCCATCTTTTTACAACACACACCAAGAATGACCCCTTTCTGCTGGAAACCTTGTTAGGCCTCCCATTTACCTCAGTATGAAGGCTCAAGTCCTCACAGAGGCCTACCGTGTCCTTTGCAATTTGCACCCCCACCTCCTGCCCTCTCCTTTCTGACTCATCCCCTCTGATACTCTCATTCTCGAACTCTTACATCCCCACTCTGCTGTCCTTGCTATTTCCCACTCGTGTCAGACACACTCTACCTCAGGCCTCAGGGCCTTTGCATTGCCTGTCCCTGCCACCTGGAGTGCTCTTTCCCCAGAGATCTGCCTGGCCAATTACCACTCCTCCTTAATCTTTGCTCAGATGTCCCACTCTTCATGAAATCATCCTGACCACCCTTCTTGAAATAGTACCAAGTCCCTCAAATGACCAATCCCCCTAGTCCTCTCTATTTTTTTCCTCATAGAAATAGTCATTTTCTAACAAACCACATACTTGTCTTAATGATTATGTTTATTTTCTGTCTTCCCCACCCCGTCTTCTAAGTTCTACATGCCAGGGTTTTTTTTTTGTTTTTTTTTTTTTAATCTGTTTTACTCACTGGGGTTATTTCAATTCCCCAAAACACTGCCTGGTGCAAAGCAGATGCTCAACAAATACTGATTGAACAGACAAATAAATCAAAGCCTCAGATCAGTTTTCCTGAACCCAAATCCACTCTCCCTGAGCCCTTGTGCTCTGCATCACCATCAAGACCACGCTGTCACGGAGTCTCCTTCGCTGTTCGCCTGAAACTATCACAGCATTGTTAATTGGCTATATCCCAATACAAAATAAAAAGTTAAAAAGAAAAGACCACAGCTGCCAGGCTTGACTTTGTGCTGTGTTTAGGAACAGCCCCAGTGATCATCTTGGGGCTCCATGGAGCATCATCACCATGTCATCTCTGAAGCCCAGTTTATATTATCTTGACAAGGCTGAGAAAGACAGAGAAGTCCTTTCGAATGGACAGGATGTTATCCTAGTGAGAAGCCCCCTGTGAGTTTGTAGGAATCTCCGGCGCTCTATCCGCCTCCCACGCCCGGGAGGGGACCGCTGTAGGAAGAAGGTGCAAAAAGCCTGGTTGGGTACCTGTGGCTTTACGTCCTCCTCGTCCTTGTAGTAATAGAGCTGCTGCGCCCTCAGCACGAAGTACCTCTGCTGCCAGTTTCTCACGATGGACCTCTGCTTCTTCAGCCAGCCCATCTTGATGGGCCTTTCCAGCGGGTTGGGGGTGGATGCAGGGTGAAAGGCTGCCATCTGCTCTCCGGTCATCACGCTCCTTGACCGAGCTGTGGAGAGGGACAGACAGGCGGGCTGACCTGGGCTGTAAGCAGTGTGCAGGGAGGGCCCGGGAGGCACTGGGCCCCAGCCTGGCCGGGCTCAGGGCTCCAGATCTGCTGCAGAGAGGATGCCCCGGGACCCAGCGAACCAGCCGAGGGGCCCACTCCCACCAGCGCCGGCCCTGGGGCTCTCCACCCGCAAGGTCCGGCAGCTGGAGTCTGCTCCCTCCTTCTACAAAGCCAGAGATTGGCTGGAGCCGTCTGAAGAGGAAGTGGCCGCAGCATCTGACAAAAGGTGCTTCCTTTTTCCTGCGTGGGAGTCAATATCTGACAAGAGAGGGGAGAAAATAGTGCCTCTTGCTCTCAGGGTTCAGGGTGAGTCCCACGCAGCTGCAGAGCCCCCAGAAGCTGCCTGACTTCTTCCGCAGAAGGAGTTGCTGTGTTCCCCAACCTCACTGTCTGGTTCTGCCCTGCCCCGGCTGCCCTCAATAGCCCCTTACCCCGACCTTACAGCCACCATGCAGGATGTGGGCACCTCCCAAATCCTTCTGCTCAGGGTCGTCAAGTGCCTTCTGTCCCCCTGCCCACTGGGCGAGTTCACAGCCCTTTCTGCTGGACCAAGGGCCTCCTGTGGCTGCCTTCCCATTACCCTTTCGGTTGGGTTGCCCCTTCCGTGTGGCTGACAGCATACAAGCATTTGAAAGGAACATGAGTCTGCCGACAGGACACAGAAGCAGAATTTGAATCCAGACCCTTCAACCCACTGCACTGTGTAGTTTCCTTTTGCTTTCACAGGAGAGCTCTGCCTGTCATCAGATTAGGTCCAGGCGACCACAGCTTGTCTCCATGGTAACTCCCACTGAGGATAACTCTCTCCTTCCCTCCTTTCCACAGCAATCGGTCAGCCAACTGGGGGGTCCCCCGCGGGTCAGCACATCCTTTCTCTGTTTCTCCCTTCCTTGTTTCCCAGCTGGTTCAACAGTGCCCTTAAAATCATGTTGGCACTCCCTGTCTCCTCAACCTTGTGCTAAGTGAACTCCGTACCTGTCAGTCTGCTGTGTCTGCAGTTTCCTACTTGCTGGAGGAAGTCTCCATCTTATAATCCCTTTGTCCAGTTTTTGTCAGTTCCCAGAACGTTCATGACGTTGCTGAACTAAGCCAGCTCCTCTCTCAGCCCATCTCATCTCACCTGGTTAAAGACCGGTTTTTCCTTTCTTGGATCTTTCAGCCTGGATACATCAGGCAACTTCTCTGAGCCTGTTTCCTCACTTGTTAAACTAAGATCATCATAGCCCCTATTCTATGGAATTGCTGTGGAGATTAAATGAATATATATGTATGTATGTATATATATATATATACCACTTTGCACAGTCTCTCGTCCAAGGTGAACAAATGTCACTCATTATTTTTATCAACAGATGACTTTACTTCCTACTTTGAAGATGGAGATCACCATTGAGGATCTCCTAAGCTTCCCTGTTCGTTTCAAAATGTTGCTCCATCATCAAACCTTCCTTCTTCCTTCATTCCCACCTTCAGTGCATTGAAGCAACAACTTCTCTCATGGCTTTTGATTCCCTGTTGGTTTTTCATCCTGTATTTCTGTTCACGACATGCTTTCAAATACCAGAATTGTATACAGCATTACAGAGTTTTTCTTCCACTGACTCTAATTGGATCCAGAGTTATCACCCTATTTATATATTTCATCCTGTATTGCTGTCTGAGATGGACTCTTCCCTAACTAGGCTTCCTTGACCCCACAAAGGGTCTGCGTTCCTGCCACATACTGTCATTCCCAAGGTGCAGCTTGCAGCATCACCCCTTGCCTCTCACCAGGGACTGGAGGGGTCAGCCTGTGTTGTACACCAGGACACAAGACATACTTAATTCAACCTCCTTTGCACAGACATCATAACAGTGCAGATACCCCATTGTAGTAAAAAGTAACTTGACATTCTGATGACAATTCAGCAGCACGCTAGCCACACATTTGCTTTATATCCATGTGTCCTGGCCTGCCAGTTAAGGATTTTATCTTAGATCTTGCTCTTCCCTTTACTGCTGTCTTCAAGGTCTTCCATCTGTAACTCAAAGAACAGCCACTGTGGGGCTGATCACTTGCTCTAAGGCTGTTTCAGTGCTCCGAGGGAACCCGAGGAGGGTTTGGGTAGGAGTACCCAAAGGGAGGAGGGAATTTGAAGTGTCTCTCTAGGCCAGAGACTGTCACTTGGAAAGACTCACATTTGTACTAGAAAGAGGGCAGAAGTGGAAAGAATGGTTTGTATTCAGAATTTTGGAAGAAGACTGAAGAGTGAGGGATTCTGACGGATGCACAGGGATCTTCTCTCACCTCAATAGCCTCTGTGTAGCCCAGCTCAATGGGACTCATGTGATCATTCAGCTGAAGCAGCACCAGACTTGGGAGGGATGGCATCCCTCCTAGCGAGTGCTTAATGAGAAACGTTCATATGGCTTCTAGGATGGTGCCACTAAAGGCAGCCTGTGCAGGAGAGCAGGGAATCGGGTGGGTACCATGTGGTGGTTCTGAAGACTCTGGTATCCCCAGACTCAGGCTATGCCCCACCCCCACCAAGAGATCCACAGAAACTGTTAGAACTCCTCCAGGAGATAGGAGAAACCAGAGGACTCCAGAAGCACTGACGAAGTAGGAGCAGTGGAGCAGGACCCAAAAAGACACTGGAGACTGAAGAGAACCAACTCAGTGAAGAAGAATTCAGATGCTTGGATAGCTCTGGGAAATTTTTCATGCTCTATAGTGGCAAAAATTGTGACAGTTGGACCATAAAGAAGGCTGAGTGCTGAAGAACTGATGCTTTCAAACTGTGGTGCTGGAGAAGACTCTTGAGAATCCCTTGAAATGCAAGGAGATCAAACCAGTCAATCCTAAAGAAAGTCAACCCTAAATAATCATTGGAAGAACTGATGCTGAAGCTCCAACACTTCGGCCACCCGATGCGAAGAGCTGATTCATTGGAATAGACCCTGATGCTGGGAAAGATTGAGGGTAGGAGAAGGGGGTGACAGGATGAAATGACTGGATGGTATCATTGACTCAACGGACATGAGTTTGAGCCAAGTCCGGGAGACAGCAAAGGACAGGGAAAGCTGGTGTGCCACAGTCCATGGGGTCACAAACAGTCGGACACAACCGAGCGACTGAACAACAACAACAAAAGTGGCCAAAACAGCAGTAACAGAAACAAACATGCAAGCTCACACCTCCCCCCAGAAGCATCCGTGCATCGTAGAAGAGCCTGGCAGAGGAAGAGTAGATATACGAAGCTTATATCCTCAGACTTGGTTAAGAGGGGTCTTGATGTCCTGGAGGCGAGTGAGTGACCACTTTGTCCACACGTGTGGGATCTAGGCCTTGGCTGACCATCTGTTATATTTCAGAAATTATCCCATTCACCCGTACGTCCATCAAATGTGATGTGAGTTGGGGCACTGGGCCATGAGTACAGGTGATTCAGAACAAATTCTCACTGCTAGAATCAGGCCTGAATACTGGGGAGATGATAGCAGAGTTTCTGATGAGACAGTAAAGAAGCCGGGGCTCCTTCTGTCCCACATCAGAGCTGTCTCCCACCTCGGCCCTCAGTAAGGCCCCTCAGCCAACCCGTTCATCATGAGATGAGTCAAATACCAGAGAAGAAAGCCTGATGGGCCCTAAGTTGGACTTAGTTTTAACTACATTTCCTGATTTTTTCCTTCGAACAGTCTCTCTTCTCTGTGGGTGTGACTTGTTCCTGAATAAAGTAAACAAAGAAATCTGTTACTATTTATGGGAGCTGTTTCTCATAATAAAAATAATAAGTGTAATAAGTTTTGCTTGTAAGCCAGTCATCACATACTACTGCATGCTCCCAGCCCTTCAGGCAGGAAGTCTGAGCTGGACTGTGGGCTGGAGAGGGGGTGGCGAGTGGCCAGTGAGGCAAGGTGGGCAGTTGGAAGGCAGTTGTTAAAAAGTTTACAGAACACTCTAGGGATGTGGGAAATCCACCTTTACTCTCATAGATAAAGAAAGAATAGGCCCCACGACCTGCACTGACCAATAATATAGTAACCACTTGTTATGACTGGCTACATACATCAAAGTGAATTAGAATAAATTAAATTCAGTGCCTTGTTCACACCAGCCACATCTCAAGGGCTCAATATCCCATGAGGCTCATGGCTAGTAATAGACAATATAGAGTATTTCCATCATCACAGAAAGTTCTATTGGTTGGCACTTCAAGCATGAGATGAAACAGGCCATAACGGTGGGAGTATCATTTCATCAAATAGAGAAATGAAACTGGAGGGTCCAGACAAGAAGTGGCTTCTGATGGCAGAGTTAGAAGTTCAGCCTTGATCTGAGAGGTTAGAGGGAGCCAGCTCACCTATCTGAGCAAGAGAGGTCTGTGGTAAAATAGACAAGTGATTTAATTGAACTGAATAGGTTGCACTCTAGTCTGCAGGTGAGGGAGGGCAAGATGAGACACAGAAAAAAAGACACAGAAGAATTTCCATATTCTCAGTGATGAAGTTTCTACAGTAGAAGTTAGGTGCTTTTTGCCCCAAATTGGAATGAGAAAAAATTAAAGGAGGAAGTTTAAACAGAGAAGTCAGCTGGGGAGGCATTATCACTTCCTTTCTTTATCTTCTCATCTTCTGACCCCTTCCCCTCCAGATAATCAATCACAAAATCTTCTAAGGTCTACTTCGCAGATGTTTCTTCCAACTTCTCCCAACTCTGCATCCGTTTAGATTCTATTTTAGAAGCTGTGAACATGTGAGTGAGATGGGAATAGTTCGGTCAAAGCCAGAAATCTCTGAAGATATTTTCTCAATATGTTGATCTGAGCAGTGCATTAGTCTGGGAACCTTGTTTAAATAAATTTGAAAAGGGGGTAGAATTTACATGGCTGCCCCCCAGACACCCTCTTCTGAGCTGTGGACTCATCTACCCAACTGCCCACATGTACCACCGTGAAGATCTTAAGGTCATGTGTTGCTAGTTGAACTTAACCACTTCCTCCCCCATCTCCTACCCATTCTTCATGTTGTGCAACAGACACATTCAAACCTGCTTTTCTATGGTTTGTTGTGACTGACCTCTTCCCAGTCAACCAGCCAATCCAGAAGGCTGCTCCATTCCTACATCCTCACAATCAACAGCTTTCTTTCTCTCTGATCCCTCCTCCATTTTGGGGGGCCCAAAAATCTCCCTGGATTTCTACAATAGTTGCCTGACCTGTCTCCCTCCCACCAATCTCACCTCTAACCCACTGATAACATTGTTTACGACATGGATCTTCTGAAACACAAGTCTAACCATGTCACTCTTTGACCTAGAAGCCTTCAATGACCCTCCAACATCTTTATCCCAAAAGATGAAGGCTAAACTACCTACCATGGGATTCAGAATCCTTTGTGATTTTCCTATGGTGTTTCCTGCCCTTCCTCCATACCCATCCTGAACTTTATCCATGACAATATTCTAGTCTCTCTGCTGGAATATTCTCCCACCCATCCTTAGCCACCCCCAGTTGGACCTCTTGGAATGTTCTTGTTCATTCTTTAAGACTTCTGGCCACACATCCCACAAGAAGCCTTTTCAGCTCAGACAGACTCAATCAAGCCCTGGGCTCTGGTCTCTCTTAGCTGGGGATACATGTCCTTCAAAACACTTATCATGCCTTCTGGTCCTTTTCTTATTCTGTCTTCCCTCTCTACTTGAACTCTAACAGGACAAGTGTCAGCCTATGTCTGCCTCTTAAAACATGGGCATTAAATGGAGGTCATAATTGTTAGCATTATTATCATAGTATAGATTTGATTTTATATTAAATGAGAGAAAAGATAGAAATGATGAAAGGAAAGAGATGAAGGAAGGAAGAGGAAAGGAGGAAAGGAAAAGGGGAAAACTAACTGGACAGTGTACAATATTCTGGGTACAAATCCAGAGGTCTGAATTAGGATGATGGCAGGGGGACAGAGAGCACAGGAGAGGTAATGGTGAGGTGGATCACTGGAGCCCCACACCCGGCTGAACAGGAGGTGGGGGTGAGGTTTGGGGTTTGAGTGGCTCAGGTGAGGGGGCCTTCTCCATCCATTCATTCTATGCATATTGGCTAAGCACTTGGCACAGACTGGAAACAGGGACTGGATCTGGGATCTAAGATCAGCTAGAAATAACCCTGCCTCCAGACAGTTCATAGACCTCAGAGGCCCTTTTGTAGATGCAAAGAAAGAAGCAGAGAGCGTGGTGGGTTGGAATGGGCAGGAAAGTCCTGTTCTGGGTGTGATGAAATATAAGGGTGGGCTGCTGATAGCAGCCATGAAATTAAAAGATGCTTACTCCTTGAAAGGAAAGTTATGACCAACCTAGACAGCATATTAAAAAGCAGAGACATTACTTTGTCAACAAAAGTCTGTCTAGTCGAGGCTATGGTTTTCCCAGTGGTCACATATGGATGTGAGAGTTGGACTATAAAGAAAGCTGAGTGGTGAAGAATTGATGCTTTTGAACTGTGCAGTTGGAGAAGACTCTTCAGAGTACCTTGGACTGCAAGGAGATCCAACCAGTCCATCCTAAAGGATATCAGTCTTGGGTGTTCATTGTAGGGACTGATGTTGAAGCTGAAACTCCAATACTTTGGCCACCTGATACGAAGAGCTGACTCATTTGAAAAGACCCTGATGCTGAAGGCAGGAGAAGGGGACGACAGAGGATGAGATGGTTGGATGGCATCACCGACTCAATGGACATGGGTTTGGGTGGACTCCGGAGGTTGGTGATGGACAGGGAGGCCTGGCATGCTGCGATTCATGGGGTTGCAAAGAGTTGGACATGACTGAGCGACTGAACTGAACCGAACTGAGAGCTTTTGACTTCCCCAGAATTCTGGTTTTGACAGGTGAGGCCTATGTGTTCAGAAAGAGGTTATTGGGGGAAAAGAGGTATAAGTGAAAGGATGTGAGAGTCTCCTATCTGGAAAGTAACATAACAGATGTTCAGAAATCAAAGAAAAAGCTGAGCCCAGGGGAGACTAGCATTGAGGGAAACATTTTTAAATCAGGGCACTGGAGATCAACTTAGATACAAGGCAGAAAAGTTACTGTTTTCCTTCTCTTTACAGAGAGCTTGTACTAGGTGTAAGTGTGGAAGAAGGGAAGTACAGCAAGAAAATCCAGTCTCCCCAAGAGTTTAGTGATGGAGCAGGGGCTGATGCCTGGAAGGGATGTGAAAGGAGAGGCTGTCATTCCACGCTAAGCAAAGATCCAGGGCCAGTATTGGCCCATCTCACACCCCTGGGCCAGGAGCTGTCCTGGAGGAGAGGATAGTACCCCTGGAGGGATGGATGTAGCCACTCGCCAGCTAACAGCTTCATGAGAGGAGCATTGGCTGGGTTTCAGCCCTGATCACTCTTTCTGCCAAGACTCTCGACCACACACTTACACAAACGTCCATGTTCTGTTAGAGGACCCTTAAGGGTACAGGTACTGTTCAAAAGCAAGAGGTCCTTTATAAAGAAGTGTTTGAGCTTCTGATCTCAGTGTTCACTTTCAGAAAAGCATATTTGGCTGTGTAGGTGAGCAAAGGCCCCATGGCTTGGAAATAAATAGCTCTTTTTTAATTTATGCTTTTATAGAAGCCTAGTTGAATGTTGTGTTAATTACCATTGCACAAAAAAGTGACTCAGTTACATATATGTCTGTGTGTGTATGTTAGTCACTCAGTCATGTCTGACTCTTTGTGACTTGATGGACAGTAACCACCAGGCTCCTCTGTCCATGGAATTCTCCAAGAAGAATACTGGAGTGGGTTGCCATTCCCTTCTCCAGGGGGTCTTCCTGACCCAGAGATTGAGCCCGGTCTCCTGCATTGCAGGTAGATTCTTTACCAACTGAGCCACCAGGGAGTCATGTGCCCACATTCCTTTTCATATTCTTTCCTTTTTCTTTATGGTTTATAACAGGATATTGGATATAGTTCCCTGTGCTATACAGTAGGACCTTATGTATCCATCCTATATTTAATAGTTTGCACCTGTTAACCCCAAACTCCCAGTCCATCCCGCTCCTTCCCCCACTATTCCCTTGGTGTTCACAAGTGTGTTCTCTATGTCTGTGAGTCTGTTCCTATTTTGTAGATGATTTCATTTACGCCATATTTTAGATCCCACATATAAGTGATATTATATGTTATTAGTCTTTCTCTTTCTGACTTACTTCACTTAGTATGATAACCTCTAGTTGCATCCATGTTGCTTCAAATTGTATTATTTTCATCCTTTTTATGGCTCAGTCTGAATTTGGCAATAAGGAGTTCATGATCTGAGCCACAGTCAGCTCCTGATCTTGTTTTTGCTGACTGTATAGGGCTTCTCCATCTTTGGCTGCAAAGAATATAATCAATCTGATTTCTGTGTTGATCATTTGGTGATGTCTCTGTGTAGAGTCTTCTCTTGTGTTGTTGGAAGTGGGTGTTTGCTATGACCAGTGCGTTCTCTTGGCAAGACTCTATTAGCCTTTGCCCTGCTTCATTCCATATTCCAAGGCCAAATTTGCCTGTTACCCTAGATGTTTCTTGACTTCCTACTTTTGGATTCCAGTCTCCTATAATAAAAAGAGCATCTTTTTTGGCTGTTAGTTCTAAAAGTCTTGTAGGTCTTCATAGAACCGTTCAACTTCAGCTTCTTCAGTGTTACTGGTTGGGGTGTAGACTTGGATTACTGTGATATTGAATGGTTTGCCTTGGAAACAAACAGAGATCATTTGTTGTTTTTGAGATTGCATCCAAGTATTGCATTTTGGACTCTTTTGTTGACCTTGATGGCTACTCCATTTCTTCTAAGGGATTCCTGCCCACAGTAGTAGATATAATGGTCATCTGAGTTAAATTCACCTATTCCAGTCCATTTTAGTTCGCTGATTCCTAGAATGTCGACATTCACTCTTGCCATCTCCTGTTTGACCACTTCCAATTTGCCTTGCTTCATGGGCCTAACATTCCAAGTTCCTATGCAATATTGCTCTTTACAGCATCAGACCTTGCTTCTATCACCAGTCACACCCACAGCTTGGTATTGTTTTTGCTTTGGCTCCATCCCTTCATTCTTTCTAGAGTTATTTCTCCAGTGATCTCCAGTAGCATATTGGGCACATACCGACCTGGGTAGTTCCTCTTTCAGTATCCTATCATTTTGCCTTTTCATATTGTTCATGGGGTTCTCAAGGCAAGAATACTGAAGTGGTTTGCCATTCCCCTCTCCACCAAATTCAGACTTAAATTGAAGAAAGTAGGGAAAACCACTAGACCACTCAGGTATGACCTAAATCAAATACCCTATGATTATACAGTGGAAGCGAGTAATAGATTTAGGGGACTAGATATGATAGATAGAGTGCCTGATGAACTATGGACGGAGGTTCACGACATTGTACAGGAGACAGGGATCAAGACCATCCCCATGGAAAAGAAATGCAAAAAAGTAAAATGTCTGTCTGGGGAGGCCTTACAAATAGCTGTGAAAAGAAGAGAAGTGAAAAGCAAATGAGAAAAGGAAGGATATAAGCATCTGAATGCAGAGTTCCAAAGAACAGCAAGGAGAGATAAGGAAGCCTTCCTCAGTGATCAATGCAGAGAAATAGAGGAAAACAACAGAATGGAAAAGACTGGAGATCTCTTCAAGAAAATTAGAGATACCAAGGAAACATTTCATGCAAAGATGGGCTCGATAAAGAACAGAAATGGTAGGGACCTAACAGAAGCAGAAGATATTAAGAAGAGGTGGCAAGAATACACAGAAGAACTGTACAAAAAAGATCTTCACGACCAAGATAATCAGGATGGTGTGATCACTCACCTAGAGCCAGACATCCTGGAATGTGAAGTCAAGTGGGCCTTAGAAAGCATCACTACGAACAAAGCTAGTGGAGGTGATGGAATTCCAGTGGAGCTATTTCAAATCCTGAAAGATGATGCTGTGAAAGTGCTGTACTCAATATGTCAGCAAATTTGGAAAACTCAGCAGTGGCCACAAGACTGGAAAAGGTCAGTGTTCATTCCAATCCCAAAGAAAGGCAATGCCAAAGAATGCTCAAACTACTGCACAATTGTACTCATCTCACACGCTAGTAAAGTAATGCTCAAAATTCTCCAAGCCAGGCTTCAGCAATACGTGAACCGTGAACTTCCAGATGTCCAAGCTAGTTTTAGAAAAGGCAGAGGAACCAGAGATCAAATTGCCAACATCTGCTGGATCATGGAAAAAGCAAGAGAGTTCCAGAAAAACATCTATTTCTGCTTTATTAACTATGCCAAAGCCTTTGACTGTGTGGATCACAATAAACTGTGGAAAATTCTGAAGGAGATGGGAATACCAGACCACCTGACCTGCCTCTTGAGAAACCTATGTGCAGGTCAGGAAGCAATAGTTAGAACTGGACATGGAACAACAGACTGGTTCCAAATAGGAAAAGGAGTAGGTCAAGGCTGTATATTGTTAACTTGCTTAGTTAACTTATATGCAGAATATATCATGAGAAACGCTGGGCTGGAAGAAGCACAAGCTGGAATCAAGATTGCCTGGAGAAATATCAATAAGCTCAGATATGCAGATGACACCACCCTTATTGCAGAAAGTGAAGAGGAACTAAAAAGCCTCTTGATGAAAGTGAAAGAGGAGAGTGAAAAAGTTGACATAAAGCTCAGCATTCAGAAAACTAAGATCATGGCATCTGATCCCATCACTTCATGGGAAATAGATGGGGAAACAGTGGAAACAGTGCCAGACTTTATTTTTGGGGCTCCAAAATCACTGCAGATGGTGATTGCAGCCATAAAGTTAAAAGATGCTTACTCCTTGGAAGGAAAGTTATGACCAACCTAGATAGCATATTCAAAAGCAGAGACATTACTTTGCCAACAAAGGTCCATCTAGTCAAGGCTATAGTTTTCCCAGTGGTCATGTATGAATGTGAGAGTTGGACTGTGAAGAAAGCTGAGTGCCGAAGAATTGATGCTTTTGAACTGTGGTGTTGGAGAAGACTTTTGAGAGTCCCTTGGACTGCAAGGAGATCCAACCAATCCATTCTAAGGGAGATCAGTCCTGGATGTTCATTGGAAGTACTAATGCTAAAGCTGAAACTCCAATACTTTGGCCAGCTCATGCGAAGAGTTGACTCATTGGAAAAGACTCTGATGCTGGGAAGAATTGGGGGCAGGAGGAGAAGGGGACGACAGAGCATGAGATGGCTGCATGGCATCACCAACTCGATGGACATGAGTTTGAATAAACTCCGGGGGTTGGTGATGGACAGGGAGGCCTGGCCTGCTTTGATTCATGGGGTTTCAAAGAGTCAGACATGACTGAGCAACTGAACTGAACTATGGCTCAGTATAAGGAATAAATATCTTTGTGCTTTTTATTGCATGTCTGCAGGTGCTAGAGCTATGAAGCAGTTCTTGAGACAAGGACCATGTCTTATTCATTTGGTATCATGAAGGAGCACCCTCACTGTGTCTTGCTCAGAAAAGCTAATTGGAAGTAACAAAGAGAGAGGAGGAAAGTGTGTGTGTGTGTGTGTGTTAGAAGGGGAGAAAATAATGTTGAATAAGGCTCAGCAGGTAAAGAATCCACCTACGATGCAGGAAGCACAGGAAGAGGGGGTTTGATCCTTGGGTCCAGAAGATTCCCAGGGGAGGAAATAGCAAGCCATACCAGTATTACTGCCTGAAAAAAAAATCTCATGGACAGAGGAGTCTGGCGGGCTACAGTTGAAAGAGTCTCAATGAGTCAGACAGGACTGAGCTGCTAAGCCCACACACAGGCAGAAGATTCATAGGATATGTTCTCTTTAACAAAGAAACTTATATCCTTTAAATTAACCAACCAGTAAAATTTCTTGGGCATTTCCTGTGTGCAGAGCATGCTGCTAGGTAATGTGCAGAGTTTAAAATATAGAGGAAACCCTCTAAATGAGTGAACTCAAGACTTACAAGGCTTCAAACATTTGCTGTGCAGCCTGGCACACAAAAATACATTCTACTGCACCCTGATGTCTATAGTTGACTCCACTCTGACCTAGTTATTGGTGGACCAGAGCCCTCTCATATTCCTCTTGTATAAAAAGGGGATTCATTGTTGATCACAAACCGCAAAGTGTGAAAAGACAGAAGTTCAGGCGTGAGAAAGTAGATTCCCAGGGACAGGGATTTTTATAAACTTTTTTCACCAGTCTAACCACACCTCCTAGAAAAGCATTTGGTCAACTAAAGGTTGTCAGTAAATATTTCTTGAGTGAATAAAATAAATATTTTAGTGAGAAATGTGAGTCATCACCAGACATTGTATATATTTGCAACCAAGGGATTTCTAGATATGTTCACTTGTGCCCATGCAGTCAGAGCAGCCAGGGAAGATGAAACCCCTGATGTGAAAGATCCACACAAACAGTGCTGTGTTTAGTGAGGTCTTAGCTGTGCCAGCCACCGTGCAAGCACACTATCAGGGTCAAGTCCAGCGTGGTTGAATGCTCACCCTGTGTCTTCACGGAAAGCTCTAAATTTTACAGACCAGTAACTGGAGCTCAGAGAAGTGAAGTGACTGGCCCAGGTACACGGCAAGAAATCTAATTTCAAAGCCCAGAATCCATACCCAGGCACACAGTCCATAGAGGCACATGTGCTGTGCACGAAGTTGTTTCAGTCGTGTCTGACTCTTCGTGACCCTGTGGACTGTAGCCCGCCAGGCTCCTCTGTCCACGGGATTTCCCAGGCAAGAATACTGAAGTAGGTTGCCATTTCCTTCTCCAGGGGATCTTCCTGACCCAGGGTTTGAACCTGCGTCTCTTAAGTCTCCAGCATTGACAGTGGGTTCTCTACCACTAGCACCACCTAAGAGCCCACAGAGAGGCACGTATTGTAGTGGCAAAGAGAGACACTGGGAGTGGGAATCGTGTGTAAAAATTCACAGAGCTAGACAGTCAGAGGGAAGTGAAGAGGAGCCAGTTCCCCGCCCATCGTGGGAGACACCTGCCTTGGCCTCCACCCATCTTGCTGCAATGTCATGTGTAAACCACTCTGTGCTACTTTTTCCGTCCAACGTAAGCTCTGCAGGGCTCAGCAGGCCTTGATGAAAGAGCGATGGGGAACAGTAGCACTGAAACCGCCACCCGGCACCAAGGCGGTGCTGACACCCCCACGGGAAAATGGACATATTAGGCAGTCCTGCCGCGCCTTACTGGCTCTCTGCACAAGCTCCTTCGAGGAGACCTGAGCAGATCCCAGGGGCTGAGACCTGGGAAGTAGGAACTTGGAACCAACCCCAGGGGGCCCAGCACTCGGTGCACAGGGCAGCTCACAGCGGATCCCCCACGTGGCTGAGGGGGCAGCCCTGGCAGCCGTGGGAAACAGTAGCCCCTCATGGCTGCCTCCTGGAGATGGTCACTAGGGGTCATTACACCATTGCCTAGACCCTCCATACACCCTGCACACACACCCATACACTCATACACACCCACACACTCACAGTCACCCCCTACACACTCATACATAGCCACACACATTTGCACACACACACACACTCACACCCACCCCTTCCACACTCATACATAGCCACATTCGCGCGTGCACACACACACACTTACATTTACCCACACACATATACTCCCCACACTCACACCTAAACTTACACATCCGTTCGCACTCACATACAGTCACACACCCACCCACACACTATCCGCCCCACCACACATGCAGACCCTCGGATATCCAGTTAACAGACTGTGGGAAGACAGCTTTCCTAGGAAAAAAATGACGTCTTTTAACTTCAGAACCTCCAGGCCCACTTTTTCTCCTCCTCTTCTCTTTTCCTTCTCCAAGGCAAACTGACCTCTATTTTGAAACACCCACTATTCATGGAGGTGGGGAGCTTTAAAAAATCTTTCCACTTTCAAAACCTGGCATTTAGATTTTAGAATACATTTATCCTGTGATTACTCTCCTGGAATTTTGTCATAAATTCTCAGTTTCATTTTTAACTTTGGCTTGAAAATCTTTGCTCCACCCCCACCCCTGCAAAAGGTAATGAGATGTAAGACCGAGGACAGCTCTGTGCACCCAGAATGAGGTCACATGGGCCTACCCAGGACACTGGCCTTGAGACAAATTCACAAGACAGAATTCAAAGAAATACCTAAAGTTGTTCCTTGAATACCTGCCTCCAGACCCAGGACCTGTGCAGGTTTAATGCTCCTGTGTTCTATAGCTCAGAGACATTCATTGTTTGACAAGTGAGCCTTTCAGTCTAAAAAAGCAAACTCTGCCTTGCAAAGGGGCTTAACACACACAGCTACGTCTTTTGTAGAAATAGGTAAGAATGTGGTCTCCGTAGATTACGAAGAAGAGAACAAGGGTCTTCAGGCTTTCAAGGTCTACACTTTGAATTCACCTGACCTAGGCTGCCTCTCCAGGGCCACCCCTCTGGTGTTCACATTCTGGAACTTGTGTGTCTCTTGGGAATGCACAGAGCTGCTGCCTCTTGTGGGTGTGTGTCTCCATCCGTTGCAACACTTCACTGGCCCCCTCGGCCGATCTTTGCATAACAGGAAGCCAGCATAAAAACAAGAAGCACACAGAATTGTGAGCACTTCCGAATAAACACTGCTCAAGGCTGCCTCTTCCTCAGCTCATGGTGAAGAGGAGATTTGGCAACTGAGTGGCACACGCACCCTGGAGCACACACTGTGGCCCCTTCACTGTATCTAAGCTACCTGGCTCCCCAGACATGAACAGAAGGAGGCACTCTGCATCGTTAAGACCGGTAGGACATTAGCACAGTCAGATGTACTCATCAGTATTGACCCTTCCTCTGTCGAAATCAGTCATGTGTTCTAGGCAAGGGGTTCTGCTTAGTCACTGGCATTCATAAATAAGTAGTGCATTAGAATGCTTGAACTATTTGCATTTTATAAGCCCAAATAAATTCTGTGGCTCCGGGAACTCACAGTAGGGATCCAACCAGGGCCATGCCCTAGGGCTGGCCCCAATAATCAAACACTGGGCCCTGATGCTGCTGCTGCTGCTACTAAGTCGCTTCAGACATGTCCAGCTCTGTGCGACCCCATAGACAGCAGCCCACCAGGCTCCCCCGTCCCTGGGATTCTCCAGGCAAGAACACTGGAGTGGGTCTGATGATGCTACAAGCCATTAACTAGCCTACAGATGTCACTCCAGTCTGTTTCTAGGGGCCCTCTATGGTCTTGGGAATAGTGATTTTTAATATTACAGTTCTATTAAGAGTGTTAACAATGAACAGTTCTTGCAGTGGGATGGGCCTCGCTTACAAGACATGTTTCTCTTACTGTTGTTCAGTCGCTAAGTCATGTCCAACTCTTCAAGGTCCCCATGGATTACAGCATACTAGGCTTCCCTATCCTTTACAATCTCCCAGTTTGCTCAAATTCATATCCATTGAGTCAGTGATACCATCCAACCATCTCATCCTCTGTCACCCTCTTCTCTTGCCCACAATCTTTCCTGGCATCAGGGTCTTTTCCAATGAGTCGGCTCTTCTCGTACTGTACGATCTGATAAAAAGATTCTATTAAAAATGGAGGCAGTTAGATTATGGATGGAGGACAAAGGATACTTATAAATTATTAGTTTCATAGATGTAATCAGGCATATGGTTAGGAAATTAAGTGTCCATATTTTCAGAGGTGCACACTTAAGTAAGAGGAATTAAGTTACACAGTGTCTGGGATTGGCTTTAAAATATCTCAGCAAAAAAAGAAAAAGAAAGTAATAGAGCAAATGTGATAAAATCTTGATAATTCTGAATTTCAGTAATAGATATACATGGTGAGGGTCATTATTTTTATTCTCTATTTTGGTATTTGAAATGTATGTATAATTTTTTTTAAAAAGACTCCTTCCAGATTCACTAGTCTTTAAAAATAAATTCTTTTAAGCTTAATTTTTTGCACATATCAGCTATTGCCCTGAACTTCAACTTGTTGGTTTTCCCAGGCCTGCATTTCCAGACCTGTTGGATGTTCCCCTGAGCGTCCCAGAGTGATGTTAGACAGATGTTCTACCACACACGTACGCATTCCCCTCCGGACAGAGCCTGCCCCTCCGTTTCCCAGCTCTGTCACTTTATCAGTTAATGAAGGGGAAGAACCCAGGAACCCCTGACGCTTTCAATTTAGGATATTTCCTGTAAAATCGGCTTTTACTCAAACTGTTAGTGGTGGTGATGGTCTGTGTGTGTGCATGTACATACACACACACACAATTCCCCAGGGTCGCAGAAGGAGCTTTAAAAACAGCTGTTGCAAGGCAGGCAAAGAGGCTTCGTCTTGCTTAACAATTCCTTCTGGCCGGAAGTAATGTCTGGGATGTCGGACGCTTAATTCAAGATCAATGTAAAGAATGGAGTGACTGATTATCAGCATTTACAATGACAAGAATTGAAGGAAGTGCTTGTCCATAGGCTACTGAAACCTGGTAACTCGTTTACACTTGATGATGGTGACCCCAGCCTGCAGCAGACAAGCCGACAGGCAGTCAGCCTAGAGCAGTGGAAGGCCATCTCATTGGGCGTCAAGAGACCGAAGCTCAAGTTCCAGCTCAGACACAAAGCAGCTGTGTCATTCTCTGGGCCTTTCTGAGTCTTCATTTCCTCCTTTGTAAAATAAAAGGATGAGAATAAAGCACCTTGAATGCTTTTCCAACTCTAAATTAGAAACAAGTTTTTTCAACTCTAAATTTTTCCGATTAGCCTATTAAATATCTTTCAGCCAACTACTTTGTGCTGTAACTCTGCTTTTCAGATGCAACATGTCTAACAATTTGCCAACCCAGTCAAGACTGCATACCAAAATCACAGGTCTCTAGCAATGCATTTATGTAATTGATTAAGAAAAATTAATGTGGAAAAAGACATAATCTGGTGATGTTAATCAAACCAGATGATTAGGCACACTCTAGTTATAGTGCTAATTTCAATAGAAGGCTAAAGAAGATTCCTCTGAGAAGTCCCACTAATAATACAGGATAGGAAACACAAAGACAAAAGCCACTGTAACTATTCCTCAACTACTGACAGTTAAATAGGCTGCATGATCGATTTATTCTGGTGTGACACCTTAGCTCCCAGATATTATGGACCCATCATCTTTCTGGATGCATCTCTCCAACTTTAAATCATGCTTTCCATATCAACATCTGCAGGTACATCCATGCCTTTTTGACCAAGAAGTCTTCTACTAATTTAGTTAAGGAGACAATAATGTAAGTAAAGGTACTCACTGCAGCATTATTGTTTAAAAAATGTAAATATTAAATGTTCAACAACACGGAATCGGTTGAATGAAGTATGGTGTGCCCATAAAATAAAATGCTGTGCATTAAAGTTGATGCTTCCTTGGGTTATAATGACATGGAAACATTGAATTTATATACTGATAGCTAGGTTAAAATCTACTTACTCCAAAATAGCATATGACTTCATTTTGTTAAATACACACACATATATATTATAGTGCAGGAAATTCACAAATATGTGTGTGGTATAGCACAGAAAAACATGATGCAATATTCACACCAAACTGATGTAGGGTTATTGGTTACTTTCCTGGTAGGTGGAATTATAGTTAATTTTTATGTCTTCTACCTGCTGTCATTTTTTCATAAAGAAAACAACAGTTATTTGTAAAATCTCTACATCGGCTTTTTCTTCAGGGATCTACAGGCTATCTCCCAATTTAAAAATTTTAAAACTTAATGTGTGTGAGTCAAAAAAGAACTGACTGAAACTTTAGAATAATTCATTATTATTCATAAACAAGATTGGCCATGTGTTGAAAAACGAAAGAACTGAATGAGGGGAATCTGTCCCAGTGTTAGAAAAATTTCCATAATCTAAACCAAAGTAAAGTCCAAAAGTTTTCAAATAAAGCATTTCAGGCACTAGTATGTTATCTTGGGCAAATCCCCCTTCCCTGCCTGATGGTATTATTTGCCAGCAGGATACAATATATAACTGTCCTATACAGGAGGGATAGGACATTTTGCTTAGTATTATCCTCATTAAGCAGGCTTCCCAGTTATGCTAGTGGTGCTAGTGATAAAGAATCTGCCTGCCAATGCAGGCAGAAGAGACGTGGGTTCAGTCCCTGGGTTGGGAAGATCCCCTGGAGGAAGACATGGCAAACCTCTCCAATATTCTTGCCTGGAAATTTCCATGGGCAGAGGAGCCTAGTGGGCTACAGTCCGTGGGGCCCCAAAGAATTGGACAATTGAGCAGCTGAGCGCACACACACACTCACACACAGCATTGTCATTAATAAGAATAATTTCTGCACATCTTGGTTTCTACATATTTTAAATGAAGTGGTTGAGCAGGAGTCTTGCTAAGGTCCTCTTCAGCCCCAAATTCTTCTACTCTCCGTATCCAAGCAGTTTCTACTAATACAATATGCACACAGAATACAGAATTAGAGAAAAGGGGAGCAGAGCCGACTAATTTTTTAGGAAAGAAAATAAGAGAGAAAGCACTCAGGGAGGAAGGGAGATCAGTATAGTTTGGAGCCGTCAGCCAAGACATCACAGAAACCATAGAACCTGAACAAGCTCTTTGGGGTTAAGAAGGGCAGGGCTTGGGGAAAAAGAAGAGGCAACCTGAGGGATCCCAGGAAGGAAGGATCCCCTGGAATTTTGGACGATTTGACCCTATGGTATAACAGCCCCACTTCCAAATTTCCATCGAAACGACCAAAGAATGACTTCAGTAATAAGAGGACATGTGAAATGAAAGTAAAACTAAAGAAGAAACAGTGTCAGCTGCTGGTGGTGAGGAGGATTTCTATGACCTGGAGGCTTAGCAGGACTAAACTGAGAGAAGAGTTGACCAACCCACAGTTCAGTGTCTGTGGAGGGGCAGTTGTCCAAGAGATGGGGATGGTCCCCCAAAGAATCTGCCCACCTCCTCAAGCGGAACAGCAGCACTGGAGAGGGGAGCAGAGGGAGACCCCCAAAGCACGGAGGCCTGGCTGGGCAGGCTATGCCATCTCCAGCTTATACCAGTCCTGCCAGAAAAGCAAGGGAGGTCCTGTCTTGCAGATGCCTAACCTGGGCCACTGAACCAGTTAGAGTGGGGGAAATTTTTTCAGCTAACCTGGGGTGGCCCCAAAGAGGAAAAAAAAAATTGCCCGTGAACAAAGCTGAACTTCCTAAACTGAATGCTTCTTTAAAAGTTACAGGTAAGGTTTACCATGCTGCCTCAATTCCACTTCTAGGAATCTACTCAGAAGAAGTGAAAGCGCATGTCCACAGATTGCTTGCATGCAAGTGTTTCCAGTAGTATTATTCATAATGGTCAAACCGGAAAGATCCATAATCCATCAGCTGCTGGATGGATGAACACAAAGCCATGGCTATGCAATGCATCACTGCCCCACAAATAAAAAGGAATGAAGAACTGATACATGTTGCTACATGGTGACCCTCAAGAGCCTTATGCTAAGTGAAAGATGCTGAATGCAAAAGATAGCATACTGCAAATCCATGTAAGAACTATCCAGAAAAGGCAACATTATAGAGACAGAAAGCAGATGAGCAGTTGCCTGGAGCTGAGAGTAAAAGTAGAGACTGAATGTGCATGGGCAAGAGGGAACTTTCTGGAAAGATGAAATTGTTCTAAAACTGAGTTGTGGTTAATTACTGTACAAGGAACAATTCCTAACTCATGTTATAGTGAAAGTCTCTCAGTCGTGTCTGACTCTTTGTGACCCCATGGACTATAGAGTCCATGGAATTCTCCAGGCCAGTATACTGGAGTGGGTAGCCTTTCCCTTCTCCAGGGGATCTTCCAAACCCAGGGATTGAACCCAGGTCTCCCGCATTGCAGGCAGATTCTTTACCAGCTGAGTCACAAGAGAAGCCCAAGAATACTGGAGTGGGTAGCTCCACTCCATTTTATAATTCCACTTTATAACTCATTTATAAAGGCTTGGAGAATTCCATGGACTGTATAGTCCATGGGGTCGCAAAGAGTCGGACACAACTGAGTGACTTTCACTTCACCATTTAAAATAGATCATTAAACTCCACAAATTAAGTGATTTGCCTGTTTTCCCACTTAGGTAGCCCAAGTGTCTAGAATACTCCAGGAAGGCAAATATTTCATTATTAAGAAAATTATACAATGGTTTATTACAGCAATAAAGAATTGAAAAGCCATTTTGTTTTTTTTTAATATTTTGAATTTACATGTGATAAATTAACAATATCGATTGATATTACAAAATTAATTATCAAGAATAGAATACATTCTTAGGTGGTAAGAAAGGTCTATCTCAAACCAGAAACAGGAAGCTGAAAGGATACTCTACATTGCCTAAAATTCAACTACTGAAATTTGAAAGCATCTTTAAGAAAACGTCAAGAAAGTTCTTAGGAGCAGGGCCAAGTGTTTGGTGTTTAGCTGTGTAAGGAAAAGTGATGAAGGTGAGAATTGCAAAGAAACAGAAGATGACACAGCAGAAAATTCCTGCCACTTTTCCCGGGTCATATAATCGAGGGCTGTGGAATGTGTGAACATTTCCATTGCGGGGACAGTTTACAGTTCCATGAAACATTTTTTTGAGGATCGACAGAAGAAATTAAAGTCCACAAAACATAATCCGATAGAAACAAAAACTTAACGTCAAGGTCTCACATAGAGCTAATGATGTGGGAAATCATTGAGATTTCACTTTTTTATGAAATAATATTCTTTACCAGCATTTCTATCCATTTCAGGCTGTGCATCACAGTATTTGAGTGAGGCTTCGCAGAAGACAGAATTTCCCCTGTGACTCTGCTGCTGACATCCTACAGTTGTGCTTCCTCTTCAAAGCTGTCAAACGTTATCAGCTGTCTGAAAAAAAAAATGCTCAAGGGGGTTTCCCTATTATCGCTCAAGGTCCTCACAAAAATGTTAGGATTTTTTCTGAAAGCATCTGTCTGAAGTGTGGGTTTTTTTGATGGGCAGACACAGACCTTTCCCCTGATGGCTCTCTGTAGCTGACCTTTCCCCCCACCCACCCTCGGTCCTCCCACCTCTGCACTACATCTCTTGTTGTCCATAGAAGATCTAGAAAAACATCACTTTTCTTTCTTCCTCCATTATCCATTTGTTTGCTTTTAGCCAATGGCCATTGGAAGACAAACTAAGCCTTGAAGTTGTAGGCGCACAAGCTGAAGAAGCAGGAAGCCCAGATGGATAAACAGGAAGCAGAAGACAGGGAACCACACATGGGTGACTTAGTGATTGGCCCTATGACACGCAAGATTTATCCCCAGTCCCAAGTCCCTCTGGTCTGGCCCATCTTACAGCATAAAACGTAAAAAATCACTTATGCTTGCATGAGGTTTTGTTGAAAGGGAGTGATTTCATTCAACTCAAGGTATGCACTAAATAAAGATAAAATAACCGACATGTTTTATAATGACTTCCATGGGGTTCAATCAGAAAAGAAGTAGCAAGCGTCTTAATGTGGAATTTTAAACATGGAAGAAAAGATTTATTCATGTGCTCAAGAATGGATCACACTTTTTTTCTCCTTCAATTCCTTAACTCCACCCTTCCCCTCTCTTCTTCACTTTTCTGGCATTTCCTTAGTTTGTATCAGCTGTGAAATGGGAGGACTTCAAATCTCACCTAAGATAGCGACAGGAAGTTG
This sequence comes from Bos indicus x Bos taurus, assembly GCF_003369695.1. NCBI lineage: Eukaryota > Metazoa > Chordata > Mammalia > Artiodactyla > Bovidae > Bos > Bos indicus x Bos taurus. Next base: position 66,777,953 of record NC_040086.1, on the reverse strand, counting down.
TACCCAGACTTAAAAATAGCCCCCAAAATCATCTGTTCCTTTGAATATATGGAAAGATATTTCAAAATACAAGTAGACAAACATAGCTGATTAATTCACTTGAACATTAAATCCCATTGACACAAAGTGTGAGCTTTGTTACACAAGGGATGGATGTATTTGCAGGGACGAGATTCCAGAATGCCATTTTTACTTGCATGATTTTCAGACAGGCTTCACAATGAGGTTCTGGACTGTTTGGCCGTTAAAAACAGCACTGACCGTTTCGATCTCCAGCACTTTCCTCTGCATGATAAAAAGTACTTTGGAAAATGTGACTTCTGTGATCATTGGGAGGAGGCCTGGAAAAGGAGGGCTGAGGTTTCAGAGTGACACAGGAAATCTGTGCTTGTAATGCTTAAGTGTGTGGGTGTGTTCACATGGGCAGTGCTGGAGAGGAAACATGAAAGAAAATGTTTGCAAACCATTGCAGGCAGGAGCTGAATGAGAGACTCAAAGAGTCTATAACATTTTCAAAACATATTTGATATCTGTGGAGTATCCTGGGTCAGAGTTAGCGGAAACTACTCCTGCCACCGAAAGCACAGTCTAGAAGAGAAAAAATTGATGGTGGCTTTCGTCAAAATTAAAACCTTTTGCTCTTTGAAAGGCACTAAGAGAATGAAAAGCAAGCCACAGATTGGGGGAAAAAAATGTTTGCCAATCACATATCTGACAAAGCTATTGTACCCAGAATACATAAAGAATTCTTAAAACTCAACTATAAGTAAACAAACAAACCAATTTTTGAAATGGGTAAAACACTGAACAGATAATTTGCTAAATGAAAAGATGCCAAACAGCATCAACCATTAGGAAAACAAAGGAAAACCACAAGAGATACCTTTACAATCATATTAGAATGACTGAAATAAAATTTCAAAACAAACAGTGTGGACTGGCAATGATGAGAAGCCTCTGGAACTTTAAAACCTGGCTGGTGGGAGTACAAAACGGTTCCGCTACTTTGGAAAACAATTTGGTGGTTTCTTACAAAGCTAAACACACACTTACAATATGACCCAGCAGTCCCACTACTCAAAATTTACCCAAGAGAAATGAGGCATTATATTTATACCAAACCTGTAAGCACCATATTTATAGCAGGTGATTCATAACCTCCAAAAATTGGAAGCAATCCAGTGTCTTTGACAGGTGGCTACATCTATATGATGGAATAATACTCAGCAATAAAAAGGCACAACTATTGATAGAAGTAGGAACATGGATGGACCTCAAATACATTCTGCTGTGCAAAAGAGATTGGACTCCAGACGGGCTACATCCCGCACAATTGCATTTACACAGCATTTAGGACAAAGAAAAACTATAGGGACAGAGAACAGATGAGAGGCTGCCCAGGGTTGGCCCAGACGGGATGATTAAAAAGAGATGGTGCTGGACCTGTCTGTATCTTGACTGTGATGGTTATCACATGACTCTAGGCACTTTCCAAAATGCACACAACTACAGACCAAAGTAAATATGTTTCCCTAGATGTGAATTTCAAAATAATTCTTTCATCCACTCTCATTTGTTGTATGTTTGTTACACAGAACCACCTGACAGTCTCACTTCCTCCTGACCTTCAAAAGTTTCCATAGCTAATATAAGTTCTGAATGGAAAAAAAAGTGACTCCTACCATCCCACAGGACTTGGGTGAGGTGAGTGACCTCAAAAAACAAGGGAATGTCAGGAGGACCAAAATATTAAGCCAAATCTCCCCAGATGGCAAGGGAGCAGGAGCACAGGAAGGGTGGATGGTAGCCCTGCAAAGGCTGGTCCACCTCATAGCCTGCCATCCCCAGCACCAAGCCTACATCCAAGGAAGAAAGTCTGACCGTGATCCTCACCCGGGTGACTCATTTTGGTGTCCCAGGCTAACAAGGCAACGCAGCCATGCTGTTTCCTCACCTCCACACCATTTCTTCATTGCAGTGTTACCATGCTGTAGTACAAGGGAGAGCACAGTGATAGGCAAGTTGGTGGGCTGAGAGACCCCCAAAAGGAGTTTCCTGGCAGCAAGTAGTAGAAGTCCCACTGGGCAGTGTTTCTGAGATCTGATTTTCCAGGCCTGGTTTTGCTGCTAACTTACTGTGTGCTTATTTGAGCAGTTTACAGAATTTATTCATGTTTTATCATTGTCTTACTAACTTTTTTTTTTTTGGCTGCAAAAAACAGACTCTGAATCAAGCTGGTTAATATAGATGGATAGATAGACACATGTGTACATACATACATATATACACACAAACACACATACATGAACCAATAGCTAGATCAATCAATCATTCTTATTGGGGGACGTTTTTACCCCAGGGTATATTTGGCAATGTCCAGAGATATTCTGTTTGTCACAACTTGGAGGGTTGCTATTGCCATGAGGTGGAGAAGTCCAGGGATGCTGGTAAATACCCCACAGTGTTCAGGGCAGCCCTCCCAGGAAACAGATGTCTAGACCAAAATGGGCCAGTGCTGAAGCTGACAAACCCTGATACAGACACACGCGTACATGTGTATACCTTATGTATGTATGTGCGTGTGTGCATAATTTTTGTAAAGATAGCAAATTATTTTAAAAAACTAAGTCAATTTGGGGAAAAATACCATGGCTCAAGATGATCAGAAATTAAGATAGATTTTGCAAGTTTTGAGCTCTTAGAGTTCAAGGACCTTTCTCTCAGCGCCCTACAATTTGCAGGTTTTGTTGCAAATGCCCATTCTCTGTGAACCTCAGGCTGAGAGAGAACAAGCTAGATGCAGCTTGAGTCAGCTCTGTCCAAGGGCAGACTTGCAAAGGCTGAGCCTGTGGCCATCCATGCAGATGGGTTAGAAGCCAAGAGGGGGAGCTGGGAATACATCCCCCAAGACGTTATTGAACGTATCTGTAAAGTGATGACAAGGCCACCTACCCACTAGAAGCCTACCGTTAAATAAATGACCGTGGTTCTCAAGTCCCTTGGAAGTACAAGCAGTAGGTTTCTCCTTGAAATGGAATTCATAAGCTTTCTTTTTTCGCCCTTGAAGAACAGTTTGCATTTTTTATGCTACTGTACAACAAATGGAACCATAATTTATGTTCCCCTGTTTGCATAATTGATTCCACAAACATTTATAAGTTTTGCTTGCTTATGTCAGTCCCAAGTTTCTCTCTCTTAGAGCTATCAGGATATGAAGGGTAATTTTCCACCTGAACTTTATGGTTTGAGGACCAAGTCAGTGTACAGAAAGTACAGTCAACCCCCGCCCCAACATAGCAAATGGGGGCCAAAATCAGTCATCTGCAGCACAAGAGCACGTTATTTTGAAGCGAATGAAATGGCAGCCTTGAACCGGTTCAGTTGCCCAAGGGAGCTTCAGAGGTCTGGCTGGGCCAACAGATCCGCCCCAGCTGCCGCTGAGTGTGCTGCCCTCTGGTGGCCACAGTCCACTTCAGCTTACACATCCATGACCGGGATGTGGTCCAGGATGCCTGGACCTGCAGGTCAGCAACAAGAAGCAGTTCTAGGAACTTCCCAGTTAGTTGTCACCCTCAAATTGCCCCAGGCCAGGAACACTGTGGGGCCAGGAAAGGCCGTGAACTAGGGAGCCGTGTGGCATTTTCCCACCACTGAGTCTTCTCTCCTTTCACTCTCTACACACGACACCCAGAAAATACCCTTGGACAAGACAGAGGACGGACCCACGTGCCCACTACATTGTGTTTAATTATCACCAGGTTCCTTAGTGAGGGTTGTTTTTTTTTTTTTTTTTTGGTGCTTGGAAACATAAAACAGTGGTTTTAGCCTTTGTATAGACTCCTTTGAGAATCTGCACATATAATTGTTCATACAAATTTGGGAGGGTTGTGGGCTTACCAAAGCCAGTCCAGTTTGCCACCCTATTCAGCAACTTAAACCCTGTGACTTGGTCCTGACCTCTCTTGAGAACAGCTGACGCTCAGTCACCTGCATGTTCTTCCAAAATAGCTTCAGAAACCAAAAGTTCTACTTCCTTCTCTTAAAGAAATTCAGAATCGTCTCTCTGAATCAAATCATTGCTCCACACTAGTAAGGGCAGCAGAAAAAAACATGCATTGATCTTATTTTTACTCACGAATTTCACTGGGGTGGAGAAAAGTTAGCAGGCCACAGGAGAGTCCCCAGATATACCACAAAAATCTCCAAGATCACCTGTTTAGATTCCAGGCTCTGTTCTTGGCAGCAATGCCCTAAAAGTGAGGGAAATAGACAAAGCCCTTCCTTCAAGGTGCTTATAGTCTAGTAGGAATTGGAGATCATAAAATGAAATCAAATAAATATCATTTCTGGTACTAAAGTGCTATGAAGAAAATAGAATAAAGTAATGAGATAAAGAGAGACTGGAGTAAGGGGATGTTATTATACTAGATGCTGTGGGCAGGAAACACATCTTCAAAGAGAGGATATTTGAACTGAAGCCAAATGGATGAAAGGTCATGGTAAGAGCTGGGGAAGGGCATGTCAGAGAGACAGTGGCAAGACAGACCTCTAGGTGACCTTGAACTCCAAGTGTTTAAGGAACTAGAAGGTGAGTGTGGCTGAAGGGCAATGTGAGAGAAGCAGAGAAGCAGCAGGTGGGTTGGGGAAAATGGTTGGGGTCAGATTCCATAGGCAGGTCTCATTGGTTTGAATCTCATTCTAAATATACTGGAGAAAGCATTCCACAAGTTGATTTCTGCTTTTAAATTCTATTGAGGGGGTGGTTATTCAATGTTCTGAGAAATCAGGACTGGTGTTGTAAAAATCATCTGGATAACAACTTCATTATATTAAAGCAAATAATTGAAGGGGGGAAAAGGAAAAAAAAAAACACTATTGAGACTGGCCACAGTGCAGAGTGTAAATTGTATAGGACAAGATGGGAGACAGGAAGACTAATTAGCAAACAAATGCAGAAGACTTGGCCGGAAATGATGGTGTTTACAGTATCAGAAATAACCAAAAAAAAATCAGATGGGGAACTCAAATCGATAATGAATCAAAAAATTTTTTTCTGATGGGTTAGATGCAGGGTGAGAGAGAAAAAGCTGAGTGGAAGATGACTGTAGGTGGAAGCTTGAGAAACCTGGTGAAAAGTGGAGTCTTTTATTGAGATCTAGTAAACAGAGTAGGGAGGAGTGGGAAGAGAGAGAATTCTGGAGTCTGTGTTGGACATACTGGGAGAGCGAAGCCCAAGAAGGGGTGAGCAGTCTGGAGCCCAGCAGAAAGACTAGGGTGAACACAGAAAAGGGTAGATGGAATTTAAAGCCATGGGGAGGGATGAGAGTGCCCAATAAGTGAGGCTGGATAAATAGTAGAAGACCAGGGAACTGAGTCCTGAGCCTGGTTGGCCTCACAGACACATAGCCTGCGAGGTCGCGCTGGGCCCCACATCTCAGCACCTGCATCAGTGCTCTACTTGCAGTGCTCTTCAAGCTCACCATCTTGAAATTCTTCATAACTTGGAATGAGGGGCGCCACATTTTCACTCAGCACCAGGCCCTAAAAATGATGGAGCCAGTTCTGCCTTGAACATCTCAAAGCTAAATGTCTGGTAGAGAAGGAGACTCCATTAAAGAAGACTCAGAAAGAGTGGCTAATGCAGTAAGGAAGGCCCCGAGTGTGGCATCTAGCCAGCCTGGAGATTATTTCAAGGCGGAAATGGCTAACTCGGTGAAACGCTGCAGGGTAGTAGAATGAGACCAGGACAGCCATGCACCCTTGGCCCAGATACCAACAATCAGTGAGGCTGACAAGGACATTCTTAGTGGAGTGGGGTCCCCAGTGATTACCTTGGCTGACTGTAGATGACAAGTGGCCAGGTTTCCACCACCAACCTTGGAGAAAGTATGGCAAGAATACAGATAGAGGCCCCTCATCATATAGCCCACACCCCTTCTCCTCCCAATCCCAGCTCCATTTAGCAGAGTGAGGGGCTTCACATACATGCATGTGGACACACCAGCCCAGACATCCAAGCTCTATTCTGGGCCTCCTCGCCAACAACCATCTGTAGAACAGCCACTGGGGGGACCCAGGAAGACAGCTCTGGCCATCCTTGTAGGAATTTCACATTCCCAAGTGCTCTAGATGGCATGCAGGGCCCAGGCTACAGGTGGGAAGATGCCTTGTCTTATGAGGAGGAACACAGAGCCAGACCTGAGCAGGACCCTATAAGATCCAAGTTTCCAAATGGGGGTCCCATGTCCAGATCTAAAGGGAAGTTCTTGAGGGGAAGATGGGGGTAGATGTGGGTAGACAGAAGCACTTGGTGGTAGGAAAACAAGGCGGTTCTCAATCAGTTGCACCCACTTTTCTCTAAGAAATGTAAAAGTGAGTGTGACTGTGAAAGTAGGTGTTAAAGCATTCAGAAAAGAAAAAAATGTTCCAGCAAAAAGGAAAGGAGATTTATTAGGTAAGCATAGTAGGCTTCTCTGGCTTGGCTGAACATCCACCTAACATGATCGATCACAAATTTTAAGTAAATCCAGGCAGCTCAATGGCCTGATTTTCCCTACCATTGATTAGATGCCCAAGGCACCAAGAAAGTCAGTTGTTGAGTTTAAACATAGTGAAGGGTTTTACCAGGTGATTATCAAGGCAAGATGGAAGGGCAGAGGAGTCGAGGGTGTTTGTTTAACAGCTCTGCAATCCCATAATTATCTGTGTATGTTAAAGAGAATATAATGGATGATTGATGGTGGAAAAGTGGTAGAACCAATGGAATGGGAGGAATTGCTGGAGTGCGTAGCCTGGGCAGGTAAGATGTGGTGGTCACATCACTTTTCCATGTGGGAAGCCTGCGAGTGAGACTTCAGAGAGGGTACAGTGATAAAGAATGACATGGTTTATTTAGGACTATGAGCAGTCCCTTTCAAGAAACAGGTATTATCTGGAACTCACTTTGTATCTCTAAAGTTACAAAGGTGACTTTTGTTATAATGCTGGGTGTTTCAGGCCACAGAGGAATGAGATATGGGGACAACTTTATGATGATCACAGCCTGGTTAAATCCAGGGCTTTCTGGAGAGAAACCAGGGAAAACAACCCGTTTGTTAATGTAGCTATGTTGTCTGTGGGCGCCCTCTACTGGCACTTAGTCAGAATAGCCACCTGGAGGTGGAGGCTTTTGCGGGAAGAAGGCGGGGCGCGCGCGTATTATAATTGACAAGTGAAAACTCGCCACTTGTAGGTACTTAGGGGCTGTGGTTCAGTTGGGGCTAGGAAACTTTAGTTACAGAACAAACCCTGCGTCAGCTTTTTAAATGTTACAATCGACTTACGTCACTTATGACTTTCTGATTCTAATGGGAGAGCCCTGCTTTCCTGTCTCTCCAATGAGCCTGAGCTACTCCACGTGAAGATCAGTGTTTCTTATCTTCTTACACCCCCAGCCTAGCACAGTGCCCAGCACATTGTAGGTGTCTGATAAATGTGTTCGTCAAAAGAGAAGCAAAATGGAACAATTTCACACAAGCGGGGGTATACTTGGGCAATTTCAGGAAGCCTTCCAGAGGCACATGGGTGGTGGCCATAGTGGTGGGGAGGAAGGGGTAGAATTGAAAGAAAACCCAGAAAGTATAATGGCAAACCCAGGGGCCAGATATAGATTCCACAAAGGGGGGATTTTTGTGTCATTCTGGGAAGACGTTCCTTGCCATGACTGACAGGTGTGGCTCTTAATTCTTCAAGAGAAAGTATGAGCAAGAATTTTAAAATTTCATGAAAACAGAGAAAGTTAGCATGGCAGATTCAGGTAACCTGAAGGAAGAATCTGAAAGGACTTTTGATCATAAGTACCAAAAAAAGAAAAAGTCAAGGTTTAAAGATGTTTCTTCCTATTTATTTTTACCCTAAACTGTACAACCTCATTGGAAATCCAGCTCAATGAATAGAGAGATGGCAATTGTCTGTCAAAACATCTCAAACTCAGAGCATGGGACTAGGGTGACTTTTCTGGTTTCTATACTGAGTGTCTCATATTTCAAGAACCCCTTGAGTTCCAGGCCAGTCAGGACAGCTGGTCATGCTAGCTGAGTGGGAGAAAGGATGGCTCACACAGAGAAGAGGGCTGCCCAAGCTGGTCTCAGGACGGAGCACAAAGAGCCCTGGCTAAGAATGGACTGAGAGTGACAACTATGCTCTGTACCTGTGATCCTAATAACTCTGGGTTGCATGCCCGGTGAGATTCCTCATCTACCAGCAAAATGGGTTTCCAGTATCTAAATGACCAAATGTTCAGAGCAAAATGCAGAAGGACAGGGAGAGGAGAAGACACTCACAAGAGCCCTTCAGTTGCAACAGCAGAATTGAGGCCAAGAAAAACAGAGATCTCATTTAGAAGGTCCTGCTCTTTCTTCACTTGTATCTAAAAATAATGATGTGGAAATGAATGGATGGCTACATGCAGGATTCTTACAGAACTGGAAAATCTAGTCTGCTGCTACTGTAACTCACACGTAAGTGATCACAGACATTAAACATTGACCCGAGTGAGGCCCAAACAAACAAGATGCAAGCTCACATCAGAGGCCAGAGACTTGTGATGTGGGAGATGCCTGCAGCCCTGGAGGAGACAGCTTCTCAAACAGTAGGAGGTCTTCCCAGTGGTGTACCACCCAGAGTCACTCACTCTTTTCCCACCCAGAGTTAAGAGAAGCATGAGGAATGGCCCCCATCACAACAGCATGGAGACTGAACTTTCAACAGCAGGCATCCTACAGGAAACTTACCAGAAGCTCCTCCTTATCCTTATAGGAAAATCACAACCCAGGTTCTTTACCAACTTGGGAAAGAAATGTCAATAAAAAAAGAGAGGGAGAGAAAAGCAAGAAGAAAGAAAAAGGAAAAATGACAAAGTTATATAAACATAATGGATGAAATTTGTATGTCTTAAAGAAGGATAGCAGATTGAAAGACTGGAGGTAAGGGAGTCAGAAACAAGACATGCCAGGCGACCAACACTGGGCAGGAAAGTGGGTCAGCAGATATTGCAAAGACCATTTGTCTAAAGAAAATAGAGAGGAACTAAAATGGACCAAGACAAACCAAAGTGGACGCTAGCATTGCTGGCTGTGGCCTTCACCAATGGCTTGGCTAAAAGGTGTTGTAGTAGAAAACCTAGATTGTAGTAATGCCCTTGATGGTGATGATGATAAGTGATATCTATGAAACACATGTCAATGTCTGCTGTTATGCTAAAGGATTTTTACCAAGATCATCTCCTTTAATCATTGCAATAGCCATATGGGTTAGCACTGTGATTATGCCCATCTTACAGATAAAGAAAGTGAGAACCAAGGTCACACGACCAGCAACAAGTGACTGTGGTATTCAAATTTAGGCAGTCTGACTCCAAGGTAACTTTCTAACTACCATACTATACATAGTTGGTTCATGCCACTGTAGCTAGTTCAGACTTTGTTATAAATTTCTTTGGTAAACTTTATAAAATTACTTGTAAATATTAAAAAATATTTTATATAAGCAACAGAAACATAATACTGTACCACTTCCTCTTTCACTTTGAAACCCCCAAACCAACAAGGAAACATACAGATGGTTCAGAAGTCATAGGCCAGAGTTCCAGCAGTAGAGTGTCACCAGCCCCATCTGGAAACAAGATCTGTGTGTACACATTTTGGGGGTGGATCACTATGAACAAAGCTAGTGGAGGTTATGGAATTCCAGTTGAGCTATTTCAAATCCTGAAAGATGATGCTGTGAAAGTCCTGTACTCAATATGTCAGCAAATTTGGAGAACTCAGCAGTGGCCACAAGACTGGAAAAAGTCAGTTTTCATTCCAATCCCAAAGAAAGGTAATGCCAAAGAATGCTCAAACTACTACACAATTGCACTCATCTCACACACTAGTAAAGAAATGCTCAAAATTCTCCAAGCCAGGCTTCAGCAATACGTGAATCGTGAACTTTCAGATGGTCAAGCTGGTTTTAGAAAAGCCAGAGATCAAATTGCCAACATCCGCTGGATCATGGAAAAAGCAAGAGAGTTCCAGAAAAGCATCTATTTCTGCTTTATTGACTATGCCAAAGCCTTTGACTGTGTGGATCACAATAAACTGTGGAAAATTCTGAAAGAGATGGGAATACCAGACCACCTGACCTGCCTCTTGAGAAACCTATGTGCAGGTCAGGAAGCAACAGTTAGAACTGGACGTGGAACAACAAACTGGTTCCAAATAGGAAAAGGAGTACGTCAAGGCTATATATTGTCATCCTGCTTATTTAACTTGTATACAGAGTACATCATGAGAAATTTTGGACTGGAAGAAGCACAAGCTGGAATCAAGATTGCTGGGAGAAAGATCAATAACCTCAGATACGCAGATGACACCACCCTTATGGCAGAAAGTGAAGAACTAAAGAGCCTCTTGATGAAAGTGAAAGAGGAGAGTGATAAAGTTGGCTTAAAGTTCAACATTCAGAAAATTAAGATCATGGCATCTGGTCCCATCACTTCATGGCAAATAGATGGGGAAACAGTGGAAACAGTGGCTGACTTTATTTTTGGGGGCTCCAAAATCACTGCAGATGGTGATTGCAGCCATGAAATTAAAAGACGCTTGCTCTTTGGAGAGAAAGTTATGACCAATCTAGACAGCATATTAAAAACCAGAGACATTACTTTGTCAACAAAGGTCCATCTTGTCAAGGCTATGGTTTTTCCAGTGGTCATGTATGGACATGAGAGTTGGACTATAAAGAAAGCTGAGCACTGAAGAATTGATGCTTTTGAAGTGTGGTGTTGGAGAAGACTCCTGAGAGTCCCTTGGACTGCAAGGAGATCCAACCAGTCCATCCTAAAGGAGATCAGTCCTGGGTGTTCATTGGAGGGACTGATGTTGAAGCTGAAACTCCAATACTTTGGCCACCTCATGCGAAGAGCTGACTCATTTGAAAAGACCCTGATGCTGGGAAAGATTGAGGACAGGAGGAGAAGGGGATGACAGAGGATGAGATGGTTGGATGGCATCACCGACACAACAGACATGGGCTTGGGTGGACTCCGGGAGTTGGTGATGGACAGGGAGACCTGGCGTGCTGCGGTTCATGGGGTCGCAAAGAGTCAGACACAACTGAGTGACTGAAATGAACTGAGTAGCACAGGGAGGAAGTGAACCAGCTATCACTAGGCGTGATATTGAGGATGCTCCTTAAAAGGGTCTATAATGTAAAGGTGAGCAAATAAATGTTGCATGAATGAATGAAATTAAAATGTTTGGTCTCAGTGTACTGAACACACCATGATTTTATATAAGTAGTGAAAAAATATGAGTGACCATAGAAATGTGCTTTCATTTGTGAACTAAAAGAATTGATTCTCAGCACCAATATTCTCTGAACACTGGTTTTAGAAAAATTACAATATCCAGTTGCCACTAATAAGTAGGAAATCTACTCCCAGGATACCTGAGGAGGTATATATTGATAGATTGCATATACTTATACTCTCTCCTTAAAAGAAAAGACTTCATGGGTTTTTCATATTCAAATAGAAAACTCATTTGCAATGAACACATAAATTCATACCAAAGACAAAGGAAAATATGCGTGCTAGCTGCATGGGTGAAAGTTGTGATGGAGCTTCAATTTAACTCTGAGCTTCCTGGCAGCCAAGATAAAAAGAGAAATACAGTAAGTTTCACAACTGTCTTAACAGAAAGGAGGAAGAATGTCAATCCCTCAAAGGAGACAAAGCACAGGCACTGAATTCTCAGCGAATTTTCTCACCTAGAATTACATCTAAGAGTCACCTGCCTTGTTCATTTCTTGTTCTCCTTGTTACAAAATAATCAGGAGCAGGTTTCAAGAACTCATTACCTGTGGTGGTATTCAAAACTGATGATGTGACAGTAAAGCCCAGCTCAGTGAGCTCGTCTCACTGAGGACGCCAAGGGAAGGCAGCCCTAGTACAGCTTCTCATTTGATCTGAGGTTAGAAATGAGATTATCTATAAAGAAAGGAAACAGGTGTTGCTAAACATCTGCTGTGTTATATGCATGAAACGTCTTCCTCTCAACATATGTATTATTAATTCTGTTTAATAATGAAGTGAATGTTTCTGCAAGTCAGAAAAGGCATCCCAAGCTCATGCACTGTCTTCAGTTCCACACATACCCTCTTGTTCTCCTACACTCCTATCAAGAAAAACCAATGGGCAATTCATCCCTTAGACACACCTCAGTCAATGCCACTTTCTACAGACAATTCAAGTTAATTCTCTCCAGGGAGGGCCTAGGGCACCGGTGTTGCACATTACTGATTAAGGAGAAATGCTTTGTTTAAAACCAAGTGATCAATTAGTAGGTTTTAATCATATCTTGAATGTTCAGGAGCCTTCACTGAGTTCACCACAAAGGAAGTCTACAGTTTCTAGAGCTGTGAGTGTCTCTGTTTAAATGGGCTGGGAAAGGATTGCTATATTCTCCTTCCAGTGATTTGCAGGCTCAGGACTCCCAGGGGACAAGATGTTTATGCTATGACTAAAACATGATAGAGTTTCGATTTAGTTCTGAGCTTCCTGGCAGCCAAGACAAAAAAGACACACAGTCAGTTTCACAACTGTCTTTACAGAAAGGAGGAAGCATGTCAGTCTGTCCAATGAGATCAAGGGAAGGCTAAAACGTGAGCAGGAATTGGGTGGTGGTTAAGGGGGCCCTGAGGAGACTGGCTTCCACACAGATGAGAAAGGGCAGGAACTGCAGAAGATGTGACTGGGGTCTAGAGTGTGTCTGTCTGTGTCTGCTTGGGGAAGCAGGTGCTACAAGAGACAAGTGGGCAGGTGTAATCCCTCCACAGGGAGGAGCTACACAAAATTATCGAACTTTTTTCTTCTCTGAAAGAACAAAGACCATGTACAGGAAAATCAGTGTGAGAAGGATGGCAAGTCTGGGACTCACTGAAGAACACATGCATCTATATATTAAAGAAAAGGGATGGCAGTAATGGGGAGAGAGGTGGCGGGGCCAGAATGCAGATTCCTAGGCGCCCTCCTATGGCTCCCATGACTGTTCTCATCACAGGACTTGTCTTGATGTCCTGTGATTGCTTGTCTGTGCCCCACTAGCCTGTAAGCCTTGAAAAAGCAGAGAGCAGGACTGACTGCCTTTATATTTGTTTGTCAGACCTATGGGTATCATTTGTTTGCAAAGTGATTTTGATTTTTTAGAACATTTTCAAAGGAAAAATCAAGTTTTCAAGGAGAAAAATGGTGATGAGTAAAGTATCAAGAAATGTAAATTTATCTTCTCTGTTTGTAACTTCTGCATCTCAGTTCCTGTCTGGGGATTATACAAAATTTATATACCACGCTCTAGCTAGAATCCCTCCCACTGGCCTGTGCCCCACGCTGGTTCTCCCTGCGGTATTTCCTTGAATCTCTATGAGTGTCCTTTGGTGTCAGCTGCTGTGGCCACAGCTGGGGCTTCATAAAAGCTGCTTATACACTCCCTTCTCATATCCAGTTACTCAACAACAGAGCTGCCTCATGAGAGGTTACTTTTTTTTTTCTTTCAAGCTGTCTTGTGTGTGGTGGGACCATTATCACCAACTTAGTCTTTTTAATCAGTCACAGGATCTTTCTAACTGCCATATAATGAGTGTCCTTTTCTCAAAGGACCACGCTCCAGCTGTGAAGGGAAAGGGCAGAGTTTCCCTAGTTCTCCCATAGGATGCTCTCTGCCAATGCTTTATAAACGGAGAGCCAGAGACAACAGCTTGACCATGCCTGGAAGGTACTTACGTCTGTGTATGCCATGCCTAGGTGTATGTCTAGGCTCACCCTAGACACATTTTTGGAAGTTCATGTACCAAGAGCAACTGAGCTCACCTCTGCCAATCCAAGGGCACTTGGCTCCAATCTAACAAAAGTGCAGAAGCTAAGTCAGAATCAAAGTCAGCCTTGCCTAGTGTCTGCCAGGAGGACTTTATCCATAAGTGAGCAGAAAACAAGATTTTGACTTCCCATCATTACTCAAGTTGGTCTTCGCTCTGCTGCTGTTTAGGATGACGTCAGTCCTCGTTCCCCAAGTGGTCAGGAGGCTCTCGACCTCGGCAGCAAGAGGCATGTATTTAATTTGTATCTAAAGGTAAGTCAGTGACTACATAGGGAGAGACATTTTTACTGGAACAAGGAACAGAGACAGGGGTGGGTCCCGAGAGGAGTAGTACCCTTGTGTCATGGGCTGAGGAATCAACACTCCTCCTTTGGACTCGGCGTGTGTGGGGGTGCCCCTTATGCCTCAGGGACCAGGAGCTGCTCGGGGTGTGCAAAGGCAGCTACAGCATATAGCCTCATACATTTGGGCCAGACCCCAGGCTGGTCTGGATGAGCGCTTTGGAAGTTTGGCAGTGAATTATAAAGAAAGCCTTCACCTGAGTCGAATGCCACAAACATAGACCAGTCACCACAGGCTACATGATCTTGGTTGTTCCAATCTGGGGAGTTCAACCAGGCTGGCCTGGTCACAGAAGGACCATGTAGCTCAAAAAAAAACCCTGTATCCCAAGGCTAGAGGCCCAGAAAGTCTGCAGATGGCCATGTATAAGTCCTGGCTGGTTGCAACCTCTGTAGCTGAAGGAGGGCTTTGCAACTGGCTCTAAATCACCAAAGAGCATGTGCCGCCTGCCAAACCTCATGTCAACCTGCCTGGCCAAGCACTGAAATTTGTTTTGTGTGGTTCAGTGGTTAAGAATCCGCCTGCTAACACCGGAGCACCAGGAGGCATGGGTTCGATCCCTGGGTGGAGAAGATCCCCTGGAAGATTTTAGTATTCTTGACTGAGAAATCCCATGGACAGAGAGGCCTGAAGGCCCACATTCCATGGGGTTGCAAAGAGTCAGATACAACTGAGCACCCACACATTCTTAATGATATAGTTATTAATAATATTTGTTCACTATACAAAGTCTGGCAAATACCTATGATGTAATAGTACATATATGTGTGGGTATACCTCACCCATAAATCCTTCACCCATAATTAGCTACTATGGTTGACCCTTGAACAACATGGGTTTGAACTTGGCATGTCCAATTATAGGTGATTATTTTTTTGGTAAATATAGTTTCTGTGTTTTCACTTTACAGGTCTTTAAATAAACTAAGTGTAGCAAAAAGTTTATGTCCAATTGGAGATTCTTTTCCTATTTCAATATCCTACCTCCTTGGGTGAGTCATTTATCAATTCCTTTGTTCTGGAGGCAGAGATAACAGTACCCAGGTTTCCGACTGCACGGAATGGGGAGGGAGGGCCCTGTGCCCCTAACCCCCACCTTGTTCAAGGGTCAAGTGTATAAACAAATTGTATACCTCCTTCCAGATTTTCGAGGGTTTATTTACACCTTTCTTTCTTTGTTCATTTTATACACATTAATAAAATACCCTCTTATGTGCCTACCAATTAAGATTAGTTAGGTAGCTTTGTTGTTGTTGAGTCGCTAAGTCATGTCTGACTCCACACCAGGCTCCTCTGTCCATGGGATTACAGGCAGGAATAGTGGAATGGGTTGCCGTTTCCTACTCCAGGGATTCTTCTGAACCAGGGATTGAACTCACATCTCCTGCATTGGCAGGCAGGATCTTTACCAGTGAGCCATCTAGGTACCTTTGGAGTTTCCAGATGTATTTCTTGTTCTTTTCCCTCCAGAAGTAACAACCACCCAGAACTTTATGTTAATTGGTTTCTCTATTTCCCTTGTAGTTTTGCCATATACATACGTAGACGTACATAGTTTTTAAGTTTCTTATAAATGAATCCCATTCTGATTTTGTGACTTCCCTTTTCTGTCTAATATTAAGTTTTTACCATTCAGTCTCATTGAAATACATCACAATTAGTTTTTTGCTCTTGGATAGTATTACATTTCATAAATTTATTATAAATGTATTTTCATTTTATAAAGATACTAAAATTTCTTTTTCTTTTCTTTTATTGATGGGCACTTTGGTTGTTTCCTGTCCCTTGTTATTTCAAGAAATACCACTGTGGAACTGCTATATATCTCTTTGTGTTCATACACACAATATTTTCTCCAGGGGGCACTCTCCAGAAGGAAACGACTACTTCATAGAGTTTGTATATCATCAGTTTCACTAACTGCTACTGCTAAGTCACTTCAGTCGTGTCTGTCTCTGTGCGACCTCACAGACGGCAGCCCACCAAGCTCCCCCGTCCCTGGGATTCTCCAGGCAAGAACACTGGAGTGGGTTGCCATTTCCTTCTCCAATGCATGAAAGTGAAAAGTGAAAGTGAAGTCAGTCAGTCATATCCGACTCTTAGCGACCCCATGGACTGCAGCCTACCAGGCTCCTCCATCCATGGGATTTTCCAGGCAAGAATACTAGAGTGGGCTGCCATTTCCTTCTCCAAGTTTCACTAAACTGAATGTCAAATTGTTTTCCAAAGTTGTTATTAGTGCCTGACGGTTCCTATCACTCCACATCCCCAACAACACTTGGTATTGTCAGACTTTTTAATTTTAATCATTTTTGTGGGTGAGATTAGGTATATTATTGTACTTTTAATTTACATTTCCTAATTACTGTGATTAACCATATTTCTATTTATTTATTGGAACCATTATTCCTATTCTGTAAAAGGCCTATTCATGTTGCTTGTTCATTTTTTAAAGCATTTTTATGGATTCTTGGACTTATTTATATATTCAGTTCTCTCTGTCTCTGTTGATCTATCTATGCATCTATCTATCTAAAACTATACTTTCAAATCTAACTTCTTTAAACAAGAATAATAATTTACACTGGAAATTGATCTAGTTCTAGGGCCTTAAGTAACAAATATTTTTATTCTCCTTATGCTAATTTTCTAAAGGACAAAACTAGATTCCATATCAGAAAAATAATGATTAATCAAGTGGGGAAAAAACCTTCCTCTACTGTCATTATTCACTGTACTACTTAGGAGAGTAAAACAATAAATTTTTGTTTCTGAATAAGTTTTTCTCAACATTAAATTTCAGCAAGAAAAAACAAGTTGAGTGGACTTTCAGTCCAGTGGTTAAGATTCTCCACTGAACGGGCTTCAGTTTCGATCCCTAGGTGAAGGAACTGAGATCCCGCATACTACCACAGTCAAAATATAAATAAAAATAAATTTGTTTTTAAAGTATAGCTCACTCACTTTGGTGTACAATAGAAGCTAACACAGCATTGTAAAGCAACTATATTCCAATAAAATTTTTAAAACTATATGTCCACACACAAAAGAAAGTTGAAAACAGTACCCCTCCATAGTCACTTCTTTTTAAAAATGTATCTCAGAGTCATATGCTCTCTAGGGCCCATTCTCCCCTAGTTCGGCTTAGGGTACCTGAGAAAAAAGTAAGATGTGCCTGCAACTGGATGGATACAATGAAGTCCTGAAATTCACCCAGTCGTCTTCTAACTAAGCACTTTCCAGCCGCAGGGCAGAAGGGGCTTTCCCTCGATGGTCAATGACTTCTCAATAGAGCACCTACATTCCATCCATTGGATGTGCCAGACCCTTGGACAGAGTGCAAGAAAGGACACTGCATTCTAAAACCACCCTTCAGGGCTTACAATTCTGTTAGAAAGACAAATAAGTGATAGAACATATTTGCAAAGAATAAGACAAAACACTGCAAGAAAGCAATGGAGAGCTGTCGCAATTTTAAGTGTTGGACTAAAACTGAAGATGACAAAGGATCAAAGGAAGAAATGAGTGCTCTTGGCTCCATTTCAAGTCAAGTCGTTGGCTCGGCATTTCCCTTACCTCCAACCCCTGTTCCCTCCCAAGACCAATAGATCAGATCCAGGGTGGCCTGGGTCACGTTCTCCCATACATCCAGACCCACAGTGTGGTCTTTCATCCACCTCCCATTCACTGGGGTCTCCTCAGTCTCTGAGATGGAAGTACAGAGTTGCTCCCCACCTTGGAAATTTTCACTTTCATTGAAGCCTCAGCTCAGCACTCTCAAGATAAGATTTAGGGGAATTAGAAGTGCCACTCAGCAAAAAGATATTGGGCCCTTTCCTGGGCCACATCAGTGTCTTGCTATTTCCCTAAACAAATGCTGAACCTGGTGTCCTTCTAGGGTACTGTCCAGCCCCTGAAGTTATAACTTACTAAGAGCCTCTTGAAAGTTGCCCTTGACAATGAATCATGATGTGGTAGTTGAATTCCAGATCCAAGTGGCCTGATAACCACACCTTCTTGATGATAATCTGCTTCAGTGATTTTCAACTAGGAGAGCTGTCTCATCCCGGGACATCTAGTAATGTCTGGACATATGTATGGTTGTCACACTAGTGGTGGTAGGGGAGTGCGACCACCATCTACTGGATAGAGGCCGGGGATGCTACTAACATCCTAGAATGCAGGGGTCCCCAAACCCCAGGCCGTGGACCAGTACTGGTCATCATACTGGACAGCATATCTGTCCCCAACCCCTGGGCTTAACCACTCAGTTAAGAACCCAGTCACAAAGCAGGAGGTGAGCAAGTGAATGAAGCTTCATCTGTGTTTATAGCCACTCCCCATTGCTCACATTACTGCATTATCACAATGTAATAATAATAGAAATAAAGGGGATAATAAATGTAACGCACTTGAGCCATCCCAAAGCCATCCCCCACTCAGCCCATGGAAAAACTGTCTCCCATGTAACCAGTCCCTGGTGCCGAAAAGGTTGAGGACCATTGCTACAATGCAGAGGATAACCCCCATCACAACAATCAACCAGCCCCAAAATTTGTAGTGTCCAGCTTGAGAAACTAATCTACTCCTGACTCGCCCAGGCTGGAGAAACTACAGGTCGTTGACACCCTGACATGACCCTCAGCTCATATCTTAATAGATATGAGCTTTATTGGTTATTCTTAAGTCAGTTCCTACAGTCACACCTGGACCCAGAACGCTGGAGAGGGAACCGGAGGTCCCATGGCTGAGTCAGTGACTCTCCTCCCTCGGAGGGCTCAGTTTGTGATTTGAATTCTCACCAACGTGATATTCATAAAAAGTATTCTGGCTGCAGTCCCATCCTTGGGGTGACAAACTTGTAAATGGAATAGATAATGACAAGGGCTCCTCTGCATTTCATTTTGTGATTATAATTTTTTTCGTTATTACTGTCGTTTAGTTGCTAAGTCATGTCCAACTCTTTTGCAACCCCATGGACTATAACCCACCAGGTTCCTCTGTCCATGGGATTTCGCAGGCAAGGATACTGGAGTGGGTTGCCATTTTCTGCTCCAGGTGATCTTCCTGACCCAGGGATTGAACCCTCATCTCTTGTTTGGCAGGTGGATTCTTTACCACTGATCCACCAGGGAAGCCTGATATTTTCATTAAATAGTACCAAACAACATCATCTGCTTGTACTCAATCATTCATTCAGTTGACAAATATTTGCTGTGTGCCCACTGGGACCAAGCACCATGCTATATAAGATGAATGGCAATTTCCCAAATCCACTGACTTAGACCACAGCCCCTACAGCAGGACTTCTTGATGAGGTGAGATGGAGGGCTGGGGGCTTATTAAATTGCAGATGCTTGGGTCTCCCTTCAGAGATTCTGATTTTACAAGTCAGGATGATGCTCAGGAATCTGTATTTTTACCTAACACTGTGGTGACTTCTGACACAGGCTAACTATGGGACCATGGTTTAAGAAACATTGGTTGATATCACATGAAATCTACCCAACCTAATCCCAAGTCTGAGATTATGTAGGCCTGTACTCTAATGTGGTAATGTCCTATATGCTGGAAAAAAAAAAAACCTTAATTATTTAATCAATTAATCATTTAACCATTAATTGTCTCATTTCCCATTTTTTAAACAGAAGGAGAATAAGACTGAAACACAGATGAGGAGAGGGTAGAATGACCCCACATAAATAGAAGCAAGACACTTTCAAAGGAACAGAACTATAGAAGTTTTACTTCTAAAAGCAAATTTTTATGACATACAATAGAATGAGCATTAGCCAAGTACCTTGCTATCAACAGTAGTTAGGAGAAAAATCTCTGATTATCTAAAATCTCTCCTTATTCTCTGAACCAACCTGCAATAGTTCCCAGCTTGATTAGAGACCACTAATCCTCTCTGGTTACCAAGATAAATGGCTTCTCTGATTACTCTCAATTTTTTTTCAAATCTTTTCTTAGACCTGGAATCATTAACACTCAGATACGTGACTTTTTGCAACACACCCTTTGTTTTAGAGCACATTAACCATCATTAGAAGTCCAAGTTAGACCTGTTCCAAACTGAACATTTCTAAGTCATTAGAAACACCTTAACACTTGTCTATGTCTAGTATCAAGGAAGTTATCTCACTATACATGTATACGGGTAAAACACGGGAATCATTTCCAAGCCAATTACTCTATTGTAAATTACTGTGATCAATTTAATTGTAGAACAAACCCATATAAAGAAACTGATGATAACAATTATGGAACAGATTAAAATCAAAGGATCACATGGTAGACCTAGAGATAATCATACTAAGTAAAGTAAGCCAAAGGAAGACAAATATCATATGATATTGGTTACATGTAGAATCTAAAAAAATGACATAAATGTATACTCAATATCTTATCATAACCTATAGTGGAAGACGATGTAAAAAAAAGAATACACACACACACACACACACCCATACACAGCCGAATCATTTTGCTGTACACCTGAAACTAACACAATATTATAAATCAACTGTATTTCAATAACAATTTATTTAAAAAATCAATATATCACCATATTGTTAATGAGAAGAAGCCAGAATTAAAGGCCAGAGTATCTCAGAAAGCATACCAGAGTCCTTTAATTTAATTTATCTCGAATGCATCTATTTCAACTCCTCTAGATTTCCCTTCCATTCTGTCCTTTTTAATTAAAAGTGTCTTTACCTTCAAATGCCTGTATGTTCCACACTGTTTACTTTTTGCTATAAGCAACACCATTTTGGCCCCAAGTTCACAGAGGTCTGGCGACCCAGTAGGCTCACAAAACAGAACAGATCAAGCACTTCCAAGACTCCATCAAAACCCACTCATACATGGATGTGTCCAAACAGGAGGGAAATTATCCTTCCAAGATAAACAGAGAAAAACTCACCATGTTTTGTGAGATCTGTAGCCTTAGTCCACGCCAAGTACCCCAGATCCCACATGCCAAGAAGCTCCATTCCCACCACCTCCAAACAAACCAAAAAAAAAGAAGCCTTCCCCTGGTGCTTGGGGACTTTGAGCCAATATACCAATCTGAATGCAAATTTCACCCCACACCCAGCTTTGCCCAGAGATCCATTTTTAAGCAGACTATGCTCCCTGCAGACCAACATGCAAATGGTGGGAACTCAAGTGTAAGAACCACAAAAGCAGCAAAAAGACGTTGACCATACCTATTTTGCCAGCCTCCCCTCGCAAGTTGAAATCCCAGTTTCTTGGCAACTTCAGGGACATTTTGCTTGTGGTTTGGGTGAGTCGCTGCTGAAGCGGGAAATCTGCCACAATTCGCGCCCTTCTTGGCTTTTTGGTCTTCTTGCCTCTCGAGCTTGTGTGTGTGTGTGTGTGTGTGTGTGTGTGTGTGTGTGTGTTTCCCCTTTACAATTGCTTCACAAGCAATCTTGGGTTTGAGGTTGATCTGCCCAAGTATCTTCTCCTTTCTCAGATGAAAGGTCCATCCATCTGTCATGGGGGATGGCACCCAAGCCCTCCCACGGTCCCTCGTGGGGCTGGTGCCTTGTGAAGTGTACACCCGGCTTCTCTTGCTTTCAGTATTACCAGAAATATCCCAGTTGACACTTCGCTCTGCGTCATGGGAAGCAAAGCTCCTGTTCGAAAGAATCTCAGGCCTCACTGAGGCGAGGTCGTGATAAACAACGGCTGCCTCTTGGCTTTTTTTTTTTTTAACTGTCTGCTTCCTTGCATTTGAGGAAGTGGGTGGCTGTTCAGTGTAGATGATACATTGAGCTCTGAAGCTCTTTTTTCAGAGAATAGGTTTTAGAAATGCTTATATAAGTAGAGTAATTGCTGTTGGGCTATAAACTTTATAGGTTTGATTAAAATTAGAAGACTCTGGCCATATACCTCTAAGCCTCCTTTCTCACTGAACAGACTGCGCTTCCAAAAATGATCAGTAAGACAATCAGCACTCCCTCGAAGGCACCCTCTTTGAGTTCTTCCTGCTATAAGGCCCACATAGTAAATTCTCCACCTGCTCTGGGTAAAGGTTCCAAGTGATCTCAACCTGATGTCAGGAGGATTCTGATGTATTTAAGTCAACATTAGCTTAGTAGACCCACTTAGGTGTTACAATGGTTCTTTGACCTTGTGTACAGGCTGTGGGTTTGGGAATCAGACTGATAAGGGTTCAAAACTCAGTTTTTCTACTTTTTAGTGCTATAGCTTTTAATAAGCAACTGAATCTCTCCGGGCCTCAGTATCCTCAGCAGTAAAATGGGTTGATAATAACCATGACTGCACAGAGCTGTGAAGGCATCTAGAACACACAGTAGGTGCACCACAAACATATTTCAATCCTTATTCCATTTAGTTCGGTTCCATGACAGGCTTTCATATGTTCAACTGGGCTGGACTAACTTAATGATTAAGTACTTGGGCCCAGAGCCAGACTGCTTGTGTTCGAACCATGGCCCAACCACTTTCAAGCTGTATGAATTTTGACGAGTTTCTTGACTACTCTGTACTTCAATAGTCTTATCTGTAAATGAGGTAAACAATAGGACCTACTTCACAGGGCTGTCATGAGGCTTAATAAAGATAGAAGGTAATAAGACTAATGAGACCACAGGGTAATGGGGCTAATACAGCAATAGGTAAGAAGGCTCACAAGAGTCGCTACTGGCCAGCATACTAGCTGCAAACTTTGGTTCATTCCTTCTCCCTCTCCTAGAAGACTCTGCCGTGCTTTCTTCTTTGCCTCCCACATGCTCACTCTGTTGGTGACCTGGCTTCCTGTTTCGCTGAGAAAGTTGATGCAATGGAGGAGAATTTCTGTAAGCTCCCACCACTGTAGGTCCCACCTCCACGCAGGAAAGCTCACACACTCAGTCTTCTGCTGGCTACAAAGGATGAATCGTGTGACCACTCTTCCATCTTTACTGCATCATCAATTTGTCCTCTCTTGGATCATTCCTACCAGCATTCAAACTTATTCTTTTTCATCCTATAGTTTTAAAAAAATCTCACTTGATGCTTCTCCCCCCTTTGGTTATGGCTCTATTTCTCTCCTTCATTTCTGAGCAAAGTTTACATAAGAATTGTATGTATTTGCAAATATCTGTCTTATTATTCTCTTCTGAATCTCTTTCGTATATCTTTTGATCCCATGACTCCCCCAAATATATTCTTATCAAGTACATTGATAACATCACTGCCACTGAACCCACTGGTCAGTTCCGCCTGTCATTTCACTTTGGACACATTTGATTACTTCCTCCAGCTCCAGGCCCACTCTCCACTTGGCCCCCACGACTCCTTGCTGGCATGGTTGTTTGCCTATCTTTCTGCCCCATCTCCATATCCTTGCTGACTCCATCTCATCTCTCTGAATTCTAAACATTGGAAGAAACCAGGATGCACTCAGTGAACTGTTTTTCCATCTATACCCACACCTCAGTGAGCTCATTTCTCTCAAGGCTTGCATGCTATGCATCTGCTGATCCCTCCAATGTAGATTTCCAGCCCAAATTGTTCCCTGAACCCCCCAGTCATATACATCTCTGCTCATATAATGAATAACCATCTCAAACAAAGCTGTTCCAAAATGTATGTTTGGGGAACCAGGCTGAAGGGGCAAAGGTGACCTGAGGCATATCCTTCTTGTGAGTGAAAAGTCTGTAAGAGGGAAGAACCACAGGAGCACATTTAAAGCTTCTGTTCTTACCATACCTGCTCACATTCCAGTGGCCAACACATATCACGTGACCAAGTCCAAAGTCAGTGAGACAGGAAATACTCACAGCCCTGAGGAGGAGGGGGAAGAAGGGAGGAGAGACTAAAAGAGACTGATCAATACTCCAATCCATCCCACCAACCCAGCTCATTCAGCCACCTACCTTCCAACCACCCCAGAGGTGCTGGATTCCTCTGAACTTGACTCAGCCAACTGCACATTTCACAGCCCCCACTCTGCATGACTGCCTGCCCAACCGAAACAACACTATTCTTTTTCTGTCCTCACTTGGAGAGGGCGTGGGGAGAGGGCACAGGTAGATAGCCATCCTGAGCTCAGCCCAGCAGCATCTCAACAGGGAACTTGATATCACCCAAAGTTTCAGCCCTGAGACCTTAAACTCA
This sequence comes from Bos indicus x Bos taurus, assembly GCF_003369695.1. Classification (NCBI taxonomy): domain Eukaryota; kingdom Metazoa; phylum Chordata; class Mammalia; order Artiodactyla; family Bovidae; genus Bos; species Bos indicus x Bos taurus. The sequence goes on along the minus strand of NC_040086.1, from coordinate 66,753,583 downwards.
AGGACTCTGAAAAGATCTTAAAGGTAGCATGTAGAAACATGCAGAGAACTTCCCTTACTCTTCAGGGTACGTTCCTGTAAGTCTTGGAAAAACTCGTGACTGATGGGGAAGTTGCTTGTGAATACTTAGAAAGGCAGCCAGAAGAAAAGCACCCCGGAAAGGCCCAGCACCACTGCCTTGCCTCCAAGAGCCTGCTCTGGGGCCCTCCGCTGCCAGGGTAGGGGTGGAGGGCAGCACCACTGCCATGCTGCTCCCGATTCCTGGGCTCCAGAAAATGAAGAACTAGATGTCTTGTCTGGTTCCGAAGACTGAATCAGCATCTGCAACAGCAAAAGGAAAAGCAAACATTCATTCATCTCTTTGCTTATTGAATTCTAACCAGCTATTGAGAACTTAATTTATATATGCATTAATATACAGTATTTGTCTTTCTCTTTCTGACTTATTTCACTCTAAATAATAGGCTCCAGTTTCATCCATCTCATTAGAACTGGTTGAGATGCATTCCTTTTTATACCTGAGTAATATTCCATTATGTTTATGTATCCATTCGTCTGCCGATAGACATCTAGGTTGTGGTTCATTTTTAAAATCTTTATTGAATTTGCTACAATATTGCTTCTGTTTTATGTTTGGTTTTTTGGGCATGCTGCTGCTGCTGCTGACCAGGGATCAAATCCTCACCCCCGCACTGGAAGGTGAAGTCTTAACCACTGGACCATCAGGGCAGTCCCAGGAGTTAATTTTTTCCTGGATATTGGCGGAATGTTCACGTTCAGAATGTTAAACAAGCCGCTCTTGTTTCACATTCAACTTACAGTCTGTTGAGAGAGAACAATTAAGTAAGCAATTAAATATGACATGAGAAGGGGCATGTTGAATTGAAAGTTTGGGAAGCATGAGACTTTACCTTCAGTTCAGTTCAGTTCAGTCACTCAGTCGTGTCCAACTCTTTGCGACCCCATGAATCACAGCACGCCAGGCCTCCCTGTCCATTACCAACTCCCGGAGTTCACTTAGACTCACGTCCATCGAGTCAGTGATGCCATCCAGCCATCTCATCCTCTGTCGTCCCCTTCTCTTCCTGCCCCCAATCCCTGCCAGCATCAGAGTCTTTTCCAATGAGTCAACTCTTCGTATGAAGTGGCCAAAGTACTGGAGTTTCAGCTTTAGCATCATTCCTTGCAAAAAAATCCCAGGGCTGATATCCTTCAGAATGGACTTGTTTGGATCTCCTTGCAGTCCCGGGGCTCTCAAGAGTCTTCTCCAACACCACAGTTCAAAAGCATCAATTCTTCGGTGCTCAGCTTTCTTCACAGTCCAACTCTCACATCCATACATGACCACTGGAAAAACCATAGCCTTGACTAGATGGACCTTTGTTGGCCTTGGAGGGACCTAATTGAGCCTTAGGGAGTTAGGAAAGGCTTCCTGGAGGAAGTGTCTTTTAAGGCTTCATGAATGAGTTAGGGAAGCAAAAGGATTTAAAATGTTTTCTAGATGAAACAAACAGCATGCAAGAGGCACAGAAGCAAGAAAGAACTCATCAGGTTGCTCCTAAAAAGGATAAAAGAGGAGGGATAGAGGAAAGGTGAATCTGGGGAGAGAGACCAGGGCTGGATCAGGGCTGGATCCCCGGAAAGAGGTTTGACTTTACACTGGAGGAAGTAGAAGCCACTGGGGAGCTTTTTATTGGGATAAGGATGGGGAGGCTGAGATAGACATCCAAGGGAGAGTGAGAGTGAAAGATGGCAGGAGGGAAAACAAGGTAAGAGCCAGCCAGGTGGTAAGATTGATGGCACCCGACGAGTTCCTATGGGAGAAAAAAGATGCCCACGATCCTGGCCCCTGTCCCTGCAGAGATGGAGGCTCCAATCACAGAGATGGGGGGTGGACAGAAAGAGTGAGCGTTGCTAATGAGGAAGGAGAGATACCCCAGGGAGAAGACGGTGGGCTCTGTCCGTCCAGGGCAGGTTGGAGCTACTAGGTGCTAAGAGCAGATGTTCTGCTGGTGTGAGAGCCCAGAGCTCACATTCATTCGTTCCCCACTTCACTCCATAAACATTTATCCAGGACTGTGCTGGATGAATGCTGAGTAAACAGGATGATTAACAACCTGCCTAATCCTCAAATGACTCAGGAGAGAGAAGTGTAAACATCACGGCAATGTCACTGGTGGCATAAAAACAGTGCACACACAGGGCAGGGTGAGAGCAGGAAATGTGAGCTCTGCTTGGGTGGCCAGGGTGGCTTCCCAGGATAGGTGACCCAGGAGAGACCAGGCAGACAAGGAGCAGGGTCAGGGCGCGGGAGGAAGATGTCCTGGCTGATGAAAGAGCAGAGAACTGCTACAACAGGAAGCCCATTTAGGGAAGTTCCTGGAGCAGTATATGGCTGCGGGGTAAGGCTGGAGGAAGGAAAAAGGGCCAAAGGGGCAGGGCCTCAGGCACTGGCTGAGGGGTTGGACTCTACCCTGAGATGAGAGTCAACAGTGGATTTCTTAAACATTTCTTTTATTGTTATTTTTACCATTAGAGATGTCTATGCAAGTTTTTTTTAATTTATTTGTTTTAATTGGAGGATAACTACTTTACAATATTGTGGTGGGTTTTGCCATACATCAACATGAATCAGCCATGGGTGCTCCCAAACGCCCCCATCCTGAACCACCCCCGCCACCTCCCTCCCCACCCCACCCCTCTGGGTTGTCCCAGAGTACTGGCTCTGAGTGCCCTGCATCATGTATCGAACTTGCACTGGTCATCTATTTTACAGATGGTAATGTACATGTTTCAATGCTATTTTCTTATATTGTCCCACCCTCGCCTTCTCCCACATCGTTCAAAAGTCTGTTCTTTGCATCTGTGTCTCTTTTGCTGCCTGGCATATAGGATCATCATTGCCGTCTTTCTAAATTCCATATATTTAAATAAGTATAAAGACAATAAAAGTCACTGTTATTGTTTAAGATGTAATGAAAATGTTTCTCATTCTCTGTCTTCTCTGTGGATGTACTGGGTGTATATGTATTTTTATCTTTATTAGGGAATAATTGACAAATATAATTATTTATACTGAAAGTGTACAGTGGGATGATTTGATATCCATATACATTCTACATGTGTGATTACTAAGATTAAGATTATTCACACACCCATCATCTCACATAGTTAACATCCTTACTCTTTGTGTGTGTGTGTGTGGTCAGAATGCCTAAGATCTACTCTTAGCAACTTTCAAACATATAACATTAGTTATAGTCACCATGCTGTACAGTACACCCTGTGTATGTATTTGTGTGCTAAGTTGCCTTAGTCGTGTCTGACTCTTTGAGACCCCATGGACTGTAGCCAAACAGGCTCCACTGTCCATGGGATTCTCCAGGCAAGAATACTGGGGTGGGTTGCCATGCCCTCCTCCAGGGGATCTTCCTGACCCAGGGATCAAATCTGCATCTCTCATGTCTCCTGCATTGGCAGGCAGGAAGTGTCTGCATATATATTTATGTATATATACCTGGGAAGTGTCTGTATATATATTTATGTATAGTTTTAATTTTTAAAACATTAGAATGCATGTTGTTTGATAAACACTAACATGCCTTGACAAAAACACATGAGTAGTTATCTTGACGTGTTCTCACACTGTCCTCCAGAAGGTTCTACCAGTTCGTGTTCACATCAGTGCTATAGGAGGGCTCCAGTTTCATCATGGCCTTGCTAACAGTTGGCATGTTTTCTTTTGAATCATTGCCAATTAAACAAACAACTTCTTATTAGTAGTGAAACTGAAGTTACTTTTTAATATGCATATTGGCCATTTGTAGGGTTTAACTATGCCTAGGTATCTATGTGTCCGAGCAGTCTGGAGCTCGCTCAAGAGGGAGATTATCTTACACCTTTACTAGTGACTTGTTCCGCTGGCACTTGGATCTCCAGAAATTCCAGTTAGCTACCTGCTAGCTCTTTATTTGTTGCCTCTTTGTCTTTCATTTTGTCACTTCTGTTATAGTCCTCTACATTTTGAGACAGTCTCTCGTGTTTGTTCATCTCACTGGTTTGGTTGTTTAACAGCTTTATTGAGATATGATTAATAATATACCACACAATTCACACATCTAAAGTGTAAAATTCAGTGATTTTCTTTACTATATTCATAGAGTTGCACAAACATCACCACAATTTTAGAACATTTTCATTCAGATCAGATCAGTTGCTCAGTCGTGTCCGACTCTTTGCGACCCCATGAATCGCAGCATGCCAGGCCTCCCTGTCCATCACCAACTCCCGGAGTTCACTGAGACTCACGTCCATCGAGTCAGCGATCCCCCGCAAAAAAACCCATGCCCTTTAGCAGACCCTCCCCATTCCCCCAACCAGCCCCAGGCAACCACTAGTCTACTTTCTGAATCTATATATGTGCCTATTCTGGACATTTCATATAAATGGAGTCATATAATATGTGTTTTTTGAAAAATAATACTCACTTTCACTTGGCATAATGTTTTGAAGGTCCATCAATGTTGTGGCATATATCAGAATTTTATTTCTTTTTGTGACCAAAGAATATTCCATTATACGGACAGATTTTGTTTATCTGTTCATCAGGTGATGGAAATTTGAATTATTTTTACTTTGGAGATATTATGATAATATTCCTGTGAACATTCATGTGCAAATTTTCATGTAAATATGCTTTTGTTTCTCTTGGGTATATACAGAGCAGTGGGATTTCTGGATCATATGGTGACTCACATTTAAACTTCTGAGGAACTGCCAGAATGTTTTCCAAAGTGGCTGCCTCACTTTATGTCCCCACTAGCCATGTCGGAGGGTTCTATTTTTTCTATATTGTCCGTAACACTTGTTATCATCTATTTGAGCCATTCTAGTAGGTACGGAATGGTATCTCATTGTATTTTTGATTTGCATTTTCCTGAAGGCAGTAATGTTTCCATCTATTTATTGGCTGTTTCTGTTTTTTAAAGCTTAAATTCTGCTTCTTGAAACATCCAAAGAAGTAGCTATAAGGAGTGTACATTTCTATAAAACCACATTCAGTTAAAACGTGACTTCCAGTTTTGACTGCTTCCAATTTCTACTACTTTGTTTTCGTTCCTTCAAGCCCTTCTTTAAGGAGAAGCTGACGCACATCATGCTGAATTTCATTCCAAATTTCTGGTGGTCTTTTTCCTATGTACTTCTGAATTACCACTTTCCCCTACCTGCTGCCTGATGAATGTTTAAGTGATGTTGGGTCTGAAACCACAGTCCCATCTTACCAGCAGTGGTCAGGTCTGCTAGAGAGAATCCTTTGCCCCTTGATTTCTCCCTCTCTTTCCCCATCACATGCTCCAGGTTGTGTTTGTCATCATCATCCTCACCATCACTGCTATTGTAGCTGGTATTTTCTGCAGGGATTTGTAGCAGTGCCTGGAGAGAAGAAGGGAGGATGGTACAGTAGCCACCTCACTGATGAGCATCAGAGAGATGTACGACAGAGAAGGCAGTTCAGCTTTCCAGATTCTCCACGGTGTGTGTCTCTGAGTGAATAACAGACTCCAGGACAAACACCTGAGTATCCACCTTTGTCAGGATGTTTCTGCCTATGAGACAAAGTCAGGGAGGTTTCTCTGAGCCCAGAATCTTAGCTTCTTGTGAAATAGGGCAGTACCTTTGGACTTCTCTGGTGGTTCAGATGATAAACAATCTGCATGCAATGCAGGATATCTGGGTTCAATCCCTGGGTCGGGAAGATCCCCTGGAGAAGGAAATGGCAACCCACTCCAGTATTCTTGCCTGGAGAATCCCATGGACAGAGGAGACTGGCAGGCTACAGTCCATGGGGTCACAAAAAGTCAGACACAACTGAGTGACTAACGCGTGCACACACACACACACACACATACACACACACTGGTGATCAATAAGATTCTCCTTAGGAGGAACAGAGAGAAGCTTTGTTGCTAGTGCTGGCCCAATGGCCTTCCTTAATAGCATTGCTTGTATATTTTGGGAGGTGGGATATAAACAAAGATAAATCTTGAGCATCTTGGCATTGGAAGTGAAACAAAAGAGGCTTTCCATTTCACTATTAACAACAAAATCTTGGAGTCTAACAGGAGGTCAAGGATTGGCTGTCATCCCACCTGTTTCCCCTAGTCCTTGAAGAGATGCTTGGTCAAATAATAATAATAAGGCATTGTCTATGGTGGCAGATCTCTGACTCTAATGTCTTTATTTCTCAGTAGTAAGTGTGAGGTGGGGCTGGGGCCGGGAAAGGGAGCAATGGGAGGCACCTGCCCTAAGCAGACAATAAATGTCATTGTCTGTGGAGAATTTAAAAAGTATAACAAAATTAAAAGCCATCTGCTTTTTTTGTTATCACCGCCCATGATAATTCTAAATAATATCTACTAAAACACTCCTCCCCTTAGTTGGACCACTTCCAACCCCCACTTTGGTAGGCCCCCACAACCCCTGTTGATTTTGATCCCACCTCATCCATTGAGAATTCTCTCCTTTCTGTGGACCCCACCCAGGGCTCCTGAAATTTGATTGCCCACCTGCAAATATTAACACCATCCCCAGTCCTTTCCGATCCTTCCCACGCCAGCTGTCTGGGGATTTGAACCTCTATTCCAGCGCCTACCCTACCTTCCCCAGTCATTGTCTGTAACAACCCACCTCATCTTGTCAGCTTTTCAGTGAGCATGGAATTTGAATCAGATGGTTCGGCTTAGAAAAACATTCTGCAGAAGCTCAGCAGGGTCTACCCTGGTCACATAGGTGGGGAGTGCCGAGACTCTTCTGCCCCAGAGAGGCGGAGCCAGGCGCCATTTGTCGTTACACTTGTACTGCTGTTTTCCTTGGGCTAGATTAAAGAAGAGTATGATACTTTGCACTCATGTCTCATTCTCAGTTCAGTTCAGTTCAGTCACTCAGTCGTGTCCAACTCTTTGTGACCCCATGGACTGCAGCACACCAGACCTCCCTGTCCATCACCAACTCCTGGAGTTTACTCAACTTATTCTAGAATGTCTCATTCTAAAGTGGGGAGAATAAAGGTAGTCTGGGAAGGTCAAGACATTTGGGAGAAAACAGTTCTTTGTGGACATGAGTGAGCTAGTCTCACATACTTATATTCCTTACCTGGCTCTTACTGGCACTGGGATGTGTGCCCCATATTGGATGTGCACTCGACCAGCAACTGTCCTTTAAGTTACTACTCAAGTGAAGTGAAAGTCACTCAGTTGTGTCTGACTCTTTGTGACACCATGGGTTGTAGCCCACCAGGCTCTCTGTCCATGGAATTCTCCAGGCAAGAATACTTGAGTGGGTTGCCATTTCCTTCTCCAGGGGATCTTCCCGACCCAAGGATAAAACCCAGGTCTCCTGAATTGCAGACGGATTCTTTACTGTCTGAGCCACCAGGGAAGCCCTTGCAGGATTAAAGGCTGCACCTTCAGGGATATAACTGATTCCACAGAAGGTGTGTTCTGGAGTGTGGCATTTAGAGATACCAAGAGAAATATCGTGTTTCATATGGATTGTAATAGTCTGTACCTTTAAGACAGTGAAATTTAAAAAGCACAAGTTCAATGTCTTATTCCTTTTCCCTTGGCTATATGAGTAAAATAGATTAAAAAAGAAATCCAGCCTGGTAGAGGAAGAGACTCTGCCCACTGAACACTCTGTCTGGGTCAAGGGATGGCAGACAAGCATCTCTGCTGGGATCCTTGTTCCTCCAGGCCTGAACCATGAGGTCAGCCTGCCCTACTTGATACTGATCTCATGTCTGCCAAGGCTCTAGTGTTGATTTTTATGGTTGCTCATAGTTTGACAGTCTATTAACCTTCACTGATTCCAAATATCCCATAAACATATATATATATATATATATATGGATATAGAGATAGAAATAGAGATATATAATGCTGTTGAATTTTACCTAGAGGAAGGTTGTTCCATCTATCATAGGATTAGGAAGACAAATATCCATTTAAATGGGAAATTTGTCACCCAAGGATTACACAGGATCTTAAGTTTTTGATTGGGAGCACACAGAGCAAGTGTTATGTGAGGAAAGTGTCCCCCCACATAATACATCCTTTGGGCCAAACATGGGTTACATCATATTAGACTGAATGAACTGCATGAAGTTCCTGATATTTGACCACTTTTAACCTGCAAAAACAGCTTCATATATTTCAGTGTAAAAGTCCCACTGTGCTTCCTGCCGCTCACTCACTCAACAAACAGCAAATAAGTTGTTCACCTGTGATGTTCCAGGCACTGTTCTAGGTGCTGGGAACACGGCCAAAGTCAAGATAGCCAAAACCTCCTGCTTTTGTGAAGTTCATTCTAGTGAAAGGAGAGAGATAACCAACCACAATAATAAGTAGAGTGAGTGTGCTATGTTAAGCAGGGGTGAGAACTGTAGGGGAGAGTAGTTGTGCCCTGGGAAGGGAAAAGTGGTGCTGAGTTTCAGGAGGGGGTGGCTGCAGCTGTAAGTGGGTGGACGTGCCCCACTTGAGTAAAGACCTGAGAAAGTGAGGAATGAGCCAGGTGCGTATCTGTGGAAGAACATTCCAGAAGAAAGGAGAGTGAATGCAAGGGCCCCACTCAAGTACAACTGTGAGACAGCCTTGTACATGGCATGCAGGGAAGAAAAGGAGATCACTGGGGATGGGTCGATGAGGTAACAGGGGGCTGACTGCACAGGGCCTTCTAGAACCTGGTCAGGACTCTGGCTTATGCTTGGAGTGAGGTTTTGAGCAGAAGAGTAACTTGACTTGTAGTTTTAAAAGACCACTATGAAAAGATGCTCAACATTGTTAATCAGCAGGGAAATACAAATCAAAACCACAATGGGCTATCACCTTGCACCTGTCAGAATGGCTACCATCCAAAGAACATAAGTAACGAACGTTGGTGATGATGTGGAGAAAAGGGACTCTCATGCATTGTTAGTGGGAGTGTAAATTGGTGCAGCCAGTATGGAGAACAGTATGGACATTTCTCAAAAAAAAGTAGAACTAGCATCAGTGAAGTCACTCAGTCATGTTCGACTCTTTGCAACCCCATGGACTGTAGCCTACCAGGCTCTTCTGTCCATGGGATTTTCCAAGCAAGAATACTGGAGTGGATAGCCATTTCCTTCTCTAGGAGGTCTTCCCGACACAGAGATTGAACCCAGGTCTCCCGCGTTGTAGGCAGACACTTTACCGTCTTGAGCCACCAGGAAAGTCCAAGAACCATCATAAAACCTATTAACTCCACTCTTGGTTATATATCCAAAAAAAAAAAAAAACACACTAATTCAAATGTTTATAGCAGCACTATTTACAACAGCCAAGATACAGAAGCAAACTAAATGCTGATCAACAGATTAATGGATAAAGAAGATATGAGCAATATACATGTAATGGAATACTATTCAGCCATAAAAAAGAATCAAATTTTGCCATTTGCAGCAACATGGATGGACTTGGCATTACACTAAGCAAAATAAGTCAGACAGAGAAAGACAAATACTGTATGACATCACTTAAATGCATAATCTAAAAAAAGTACAACAAACTAGTAAATATTTTTTTAAAAGAAGTGAATTCACAGATAGAGAAATAAACTAGTAGTTACCAGTGGGGAGAGGGAGGGGGAGGGGCAGGGGGTTAAGAGGGACAAACTACTTGGTATGAAATAATCTACAAGGAGGGGTTGCACGGCAACCGGGAACATATCCAGCATTTTATAACTATAAATGGAGTACATCGTTTAAAAAGTGTGACTCACCATATGGTACACCTGTAACTTATATAATATTGCATAGCAACTGCACTTCAGTAAATAGAAAAAAAAAAAAAAAGATCGCTATGGCTTCCATGTTGAGGTCTGGGGAAGAGGGGATAAGAGATCCCAGCTTTAGTAGGTGGGAAGGAAACAAAAAGGGGCAAATTGTGTGAAGGCTGAGAAGGGCAAGGACAGAAGCAGAGACTTCAGAGGTTGACTGCAACAATGCAGGTGAGAGGGCATGGTGGGTCCGGATTGGTGTGGACCAGCCAGCACACCACACATGGTTGATAGTTTGCAGAGGCACCGGCCATACCAACAGGTTGAAGGGGTCCTGGGATCCAGCCAGAGCCTGAGTATGGCACTGCATTCCTCCAGAAGAAGGGGAACCATTCCTTTCTCAAAGGCTCTGTCTACCCATTAAGTCATGGAGTGATATTTTTCTAAATATTACAAAAGCATCACTATATGGACCAGCACAGGCTCTGGCAGTGGCCAAGGAGCTAGTGAGAAGGGGTGAGATTCTAAATGCCTCGTAGATGAGTCCTGTCAGTTCTATTAACAGATAGGGTGAGGGGTGTGAGAGAATGAGAGGAATCAAAGGAAAATACAGGGGTCTTGGCCTGAGAAAATGGAACAATGAGGCTTCCATTGGCTGAGATGGGGAAGGTTCAGGCCAGGCGGAGAGGGTGGAGGTCAGCACATCATGAGCTAAAGATGCCCGATACACCTCCAAGTGGAGATGGTCCAGTGGGCAGTTGGGTGGGAGTCTGGCGTTCAGGGCTGAGATCCATTGGATGGATATTTTACATCATGTAAACAAACACTTCCTTGACCTTACACTATTTTGGTCCCCCTAGTGGCTCAGGAAGAACATCAGTAAGTACAGTTGGTATTAACCTGAGGGCCTCAGGAGCTCCTGGCCCTGTTTTCCCTGCATCCTGCAGAGATAATGCACTGTGGGCCTTGCCCCCGTGGGGATGCTCCCCCAGGTTGTCCTCCTTTTCCCTGGGGCTGGCATGAGAGGTCTTGCCCAGGAGATATATACCATTTAGGCTCAGATGTCAAGCAGGCTCATATGTCAAGGGGTCTCAGGGACACCCCAGGTGTTCAGGGGGTTGGGGGAAACATCCGCTCCTTAACCTGGAGAGTCAGGGCCCCCTGTCCAGTGGGAAGTTGAGTCCAGGGATGCCTCAGCCTCTCCCACTGGTAGAAGAGAAGCCCTGTGTTTCCCAGCCATGCAGTCTCCACCGGACATCCCTGCTCAGCTCTAATTCGGCTCTCTGACCCCAGTGGCTCGGCACACAGAACATAGCTCTGTGGTGTCTGGATTGGGAAGTTACCCTACTCCACCACCTCCCGGTGTCAGGCATGTCCATGGTCAAGCAGCTGGGGTCTTCTGTTCCTTCCCAAGTGAGTCAGGTGATGTGTGCCTCTCTTTGGAGCAATAGGCTCAGAGAGTTTCCATCCTGCCACTAGAAGGAACCTCTAGGGACCAGAAAGTGTGTTAGTATAAACCCACGCCCATCTTCAGGTCCAGTTTGTGTCCATCCCAGACTGACTGGCTATAAGCAGTACTAGAGCCTGTCTCCTCCCAGTCCCCCTCATTCAAGCCCTTTTACAAGTGTCTTGCAGTGAAGGCAAGGAGGAGAGGTCAGAGCAGCTCGGAGGCTCACATGGCCAAGCAGGCCTTGTGAGCAAGGGATGGAGGACTAGCTCTCCCACCCCTCCTTCATCCACTCTCAGGGGCCCAGAGGTCTTCCGTCAAAGAGGAGCCTGGGCCTTATGATTACCTCCCAGGAAGTCCCTACGGACCAGCATTTCCCAAGCACTCAGCTCACCCCAGACCCCAAAGATGGGTGGAAATGGTTGAGGTGCCAAGATTTAGTGCCCTTTATTTCCCCTCACTCTTGGAGCCCAGTGGGGAGTAGGGGCGCGCTGATCCCTAGAGGGAGCCCTAGGGCAGGAAGGGAGTCCTCTTGCTCTTTCTCCTCCTTGACCTTGACTGTGTTCTGGATGATCACCCTCCCTCTCATACCTGCTCGAGGTTTTTAATCTGTTCCTTCTTACTCTGTCCAACTATCACAAGAGAAATTTCTCAATAAATCTGGTCCATTCCTGTCATTTTTGAGAAACGGCCCATCCAGGCTTGCAGGGAGCCCACTGGTTTTCTGTTTCACAGCTGGTCCCACTGTAGGGCCACAGGTCTGGACAGATTGCCCAAGGAGTCCAGCAAGGGCAAGCCCACCCAAATGCCCCTCACTGGGCTGACAGCCCCGCTTCCTTCACTTTGATTTTGTTGAGCCTTCTTTGCTATTAACCAGCAGCCACAGTGCTGGTACCTAGCTGGCTGCCCACAGGCTCTCTGAAGCCCAGCTGGGTCCCCCGGCCTTGAACACAAGCCCGCTGCCCCATGCAGAGATGGACAGAACTCAGGCACACGTGCCCGGGTTCTCCCGAGACTCTGCCAAGCCTGGTTCCCCTTTTGGGCTTTCAGCATTTCCCCCTATGGCTTAGGAATTGGAAACTCCTCCATTTCTTGTCTAACAAAACTGCTTCAGGTGAGGGCCTCTCATGGCTATTTGACCCAAGCTCCCTTCTTGGGCTTTCTCTACCCTTTTTCCCCTCTTTCCTAGATGGAGCCGTGGGGATTGTACCCCATTCTGCCTGGGATTTCACAGGGCAGGCTGATCCAGGTGCTGCCTGTGGTCTTGGCAGGGCTGTGCAACTTTGCATCCGGGGTTTCCCGTGTTCCCCACATGGGTATGTAAATGTATCCACTGTGAGTCCAGTTTAAGACTGAGCTGGGTGTGGGGAGAGAGGAGGAGGGGCAGTATAAGGATGAGGGGTCAGTAGGCACAAACTATTGGGTGTAAGATAGGCCTGATACAACCACCGTGGAGAACAGTATGGAGATTCCTTAAAAAACTAGGAATAAAATTACCATATGACCCAGCAATCCCACTACTGAGCATATACCTTGAGAAAACCAAAATTGAAAAAGACACATGTACCCCAGTGTTCACTGCAGCACTATTTACAATAGCCAGGACTTGGAAGCAACCTAGATGTCCATTGGCAACCTAGATGAATGGATAAGGAAGTTGTGGTACATATACACAATGGAATATTACTCAGCTATAAAAAGGAATGCATTTTAGTCGCTTCTAATGAGGTGGATGAACCTAGAGCCTATTATACAGAGTGAAGTAAATCAGAAAGAGAAAGACAAATACAGTGTATTAATGCATATATATGGAATCTAGAAAGATGGTATCGACAGTCCTACATGCAGGGCGCAAAGGAGACACAGACATAAAGAACAGACTTTTGGACTCAGTGGGAGAAGGAAAGGGTGGGATGATTTGAGACAATAACATTGAAACATATACATTAACATAAACATATACAAAAATATGTAAAATAGACAGCCAGTGGGAATTTGATGTGTGATGCAGAAAATGCAAAGCCAGTGCTCTGTGACAGCCTGGAGGGATGGGGTGGGGAGGGAAGTAGGAAGGGATTTCAGGAGAGAGGAGACACACGTATGTGTATGGCAGATTCATGTTGATGTACAGCAAAAACCATCACAATATTGTAAAGTTAGTGAAAGAAAGTGAAAGTCACTTAGTCGTGTCCGACTCTTGGCAACCCCATGGACTACAGTCCATGGAATTATCCAGGCCAGAATACTGGAGTGAGTAGCTTTTCCCTTCTTCAGGGGATTTTCCCAACCCAGGGATCGAACCCAGGTCTCCCACATTGCAGGCGGATTCTTTACCAGCTGAGCCACAAGGGAAGCCCGAGAATACTGAAGTGGGTAGCCTATCCCTTCTCCAGCGGATCTTTCCAATCCAGGAATCAAACCCAGGTCTCCTGCATTGCAGGCAGATTCTTTACCAACTGAGCTATCAGGGAAACCCCTAGTAAAGTAACTATCCTCCAATTAAAATAAATAAATTTAAAAATATATAGGCCTCAGTGATGCATTGTACAACACAAGGAGGATAGTTAACATTTTGTGATAATTGTAAATGCAAAATAACCTTTAAAAATTGTATTAAAAATGAAAAAAAAAAAAAAAGGCTAGGCCAGGTGTGTGTACCCACTCTTGATCGGCTAGACTAGATACTTTATTTTTCCATTAAAAAAAAAATGCCTGCATTAGCCCTTTGCTGCCTGTCACTCCACAGCACAGAGATTTCATCTAGAGATTCTGGTGGCTCACACCTTAGGGACCCCAGTTCTCATTCTCCCAGAGGCTGGACAGTGTATTCATACAGTAACTGCTCCATCCAAGGGAAGTATCTTGGGTCCCATTTTTCCCCTAGTCCTTCCAGATTGTGAGGAGAAGCAGAGGGATGGAAGGGCTGCAGGCTGATGGCCCCAGTTCCCCCAGGTGGGGAGTCTACCATGCATGGCCACCAGACTGCCACGCCTTCTTAGGGTTTGTACCCGCCCTCTCAGGGATTTCAGTGGTCTGCTGACATTGTGGCCACTCTGATTACTGCTCTCTTCTGACCTGTTAGCACCCTTGGGGTGGGGGAGACATCTTTCCACCCTGGGGACCCCATCCAGCCCTTCTGCACACCTAGTTGGGCAGCATTTACTCAAAATTAACACACTTTACCAGAGGAAACACTGGTTCCATCACTTGTGCAGGGTTGACCATGGGCAGGAGGATCAGTGGGTACCCAGGGTCTCCCTCCTCTTGGCTGCAAATGTTGGATTTGCTCTACGGGGGTGAGTGAGGGGTCCACTTATGAAAACTAAAAATACTTGGAATGAAAAACCACAAGGAGCCTTTGGGTACAGCAGCCATGACAGTGAGCCCATAGCACCCAGAGGTCTGCAGGATCCGTGCTCAAAACGAGCACAGTGAGGGAACAGCCACCACGGACCAGGAAGGCCAACTAGCAATCTATCAGATATAGAAACGCATTGTCTGCCAGCTAAGTGAGAAGGCCTCCATCCCCAGGGGTCTGGCTAAAACAGATGAACTTTCCAGGCTCCCTGCTCCCAAACACGGGGCTTCACTTTAGGCCACAGAATTGCCCATCTCTCTCAAATGGATGGCCACACACTGTTGGATGATAAATGACCCCCTTTATCATGTGCTGGAAATCTCTGACTAGAGAAATTCCATTTATGACCACTCCTCCCAGTGGGCCCAGCATCACGGAATCTGCTGTCTATTCCACTCTCCTTACCATCTTCAGCCATGGGGCTATGTGAGCACGGGAATGGCCAGCTCAAGAGCAAAACATAGCCATTGTCACACTTGCCCATAAGGAGAGAGAGCAAAGAGGTGGTGGTGCCCTTCTGCTGGAATACAGGCCCATATGCCAACTGAATCCAGGCCAAGTGCACGCCCCTCAGTGTGAACCCAGGCCAAGCTCAATCCTCACAGTGTGAACACAGGTTGAGCTCAATCCTCACCATGTGAGCCCAGGTTGAGCTCAATCCTCGCCGTGTGAGCCCAGGCCAAGTTCACCTCTCTCATTGTGAATGCAGGCCAAGCTCACTCCTCTCAGTGTGAACCCAGGCCAAGCTCACTCCTCACAGTGTGAACCTAGGCCAAACCCACTCTCCTCAGTGTGAACCCAGGCCAAGTTTACTCCTCGCAGTGTGAGCCCAGGCCAAGTTCACTACTCTCATTGTGAATGCAGGTGAAGCTCACTCCTCTCAGTGTGAACCCAGGCCAAGCTCACTCCCCTCAGTATGAACCTAGGCCAAAGTTTACTCCTCTCAGTGTGAACCCAGGCCAAGCTCAAGCTCACTCCTTTCAGTGTAAACTCAGGCCAAGCTCACTCCTCGCAGTATGAACCCAGGCCAAGCTCACTCCACTCAGGGTGAACTAGGTTAAGCTCACTCTCTTCATTGTGAACCCAGGCCAGGCTCACCCCCTTCAGTGTAAATCCAGGCCAAGCTCACCCCCCTCAGTGTGAACCCAGGCCAAGCTCACTTCTCACAGTGTGAATCTAGGCCAAACCCACTCTCCTCAGTGTGAACCCAGGCCAAGCTCACTCCTTTCAGTGTAAACGCAGGCCAAGCTCACTCCTCGCAGTATGAACCCAGGCCAAGCTCACTCCACTCAGGGTGAACTAGGTTAAGCTCACTCTCTTCAGTGTGAACCCAGGCCAGGCTCACCCCCCTCAGTGTAAATCCAGGCCAAGCTCACCCCCCTCAGTGTGAACCCAGGCCAAGCTCACTTCTCACAGTGTGAACCTAGGCCAAACCCACTCTCCTCAGTGTGAACCCAGGCCAAGTTCACTCCACTCAGGGTGAACTAGGCCAAGCTCACCCCCCTCAGTGTGAACCCAGGCCAAGCTCACTCTTCTCAATGTGAACCCAGGCCAAGTTTACTCCTCTCAATGTGTACCCAGGCCAAGCACACCCCCTTCAGTGTGGACCCAGGCCAAGCACACCCCCTTCAGTGTGGACCCAAGCCAAGTGCACTCCCCTCAGTGCAGAGAGTGGGGAAATGGTTCACCTATTCCCCGCCTGCCCAAGGGCATCCACACCTACTGGCACTGGCTGGTGTTTGCCCTGAGTCTTTGGCCCAGTGCTTCACAAAGCTGTCCTTGAGGGCTCAGGAACCCATCACTGATGTGGAAAGGTTGGTGGGGCTCGGGGTGGGGTGTTGGGAGGGTCAGGAGCCTGAATTGGGGTGGGAGTCACCATGGGGAGCAGGGCCTCTAAAGCCAACTCCCAGGTTTGAATCCTCCTTGCTCACTAGTCTACCTGTGTGACTGTAACCATGTTAATGAACTTCTCCAAGCTTTACTTCTCCCATATACAAAATGAAGGTAATTACATCTATCTCATAGAGCTGATGAGATGATCAGATGAGACAATACATCAAAAACACTGAAGGTAGTGTCTGCCACATAGCAAGTTCTTAATAAAGGTTGAAGAAGAATATAATTTGTACTGGCAAAATGATGCGTCCTGAAGAGTCCTTGAAGTTCCACTTCATGTGATTTAATAAGAAAGTAAGCTGATGGCTTGGAGAAGGCGATGGCACCCCACTCCAGTACTCTTGCCTGGAAAATCCCATGGATGGAGGAGCCTGGTAAGCTGCAGTCCATGGGGTCACGAAGAGTCGGACACGACTGAGCGACTTCACTTTCACTTTTCACTTTCATGCATTGAAGAAGGAAATGGCAGCCCACTCCAGTGTTCTTGCCTGGAGAATCCCAGGGACAGGGGAGCCTGGTGGGCTGCCATCTATGGGGTTGCACAGAGTCGGACACGACTGAAGTGACTTAGCAGCAGCAGCAAGCTGATGGCTAGAAGTTAACACGTGCTGTATCAGCTACCACTTGGGGAACAGGAGGGCCCGGCCTTGTTTCAGTGGTCCATGAGGCTGCAAAGCCAACTTGGGTTGGTTGGGGAGGGGCGTGGACAGGAGTGAGGAAGGGCGCTGTCTGTCCACAAAGCACTGCAGGGCTGAGATGCTGAGAGTAGTGACTAATTCTGGACCACAAACCAGCACTGTGGTTTAAAGAGCTCCCCTCCCTCCTACCCCACAGCAGCCCAGCACGTGGGCAAACAATGACACACCCAATTCTGCCAGCCTGGACACATTGGAGGAAGGAAGTGGTGTTGTGGGGAGGGGGTAGTGTTCTAATCCCAACACCGAGATGAGAGAAAGGGATTCAAGTTGCAGAAGGGTAAACGTGTTGTCTCTTGTCTACCTGGAGCTTTGCCACCAAGAGGAAATCTAATCCAACAGCTGGGTAGCTATATTGTTAGGCCCATCCTCTGTCAGCCAGCTTCTAGTTCCCGGAGATCACAAGATGTTCACAGGGTGCTGCCAGAACAGGAAATGACAAGGGCAGCTGATTTCATCGGTGATATAAAACCCGTGGTTCACATTGAGAGATTAACACAGTACAGCCAGACCCTGCTGCTGAGGGAAGGGAAGAGTTGGTGTGAGCATGGAACTTTAACTCCACACGTTGCTGATGAGAACAGTTTGACTTTCACACCCATTGCAAACCCATTTTCCCCTCATGATTTTCATAACAAACTTGTACGACTCATCCCATTTTACAGATCAGAAAGCTGAAGCATGGACTAGAGAGCTAACTTGTTTAAGAGTAAGGTCAGACATGTATGTTTTGTCCATGAGTTGTTGCAAACCTTAATAATCCCAAAACATACAACATAATCCTTAAAAGAAAATATAAAATGCAAAATAAAGCAAGGGACTCATTTCTTTTTCTTAATTTTAATTTTATTTATTTTTAAAAAATTCTGTTGAAATACGGTTGATATACAATGTTGTGTTAGTTTCAGGTGTACAGCACAGTGATTCAGTTTTATGTATATGTATATGCGTATACTAATACATATAAGAACATACACATATTCTTTTTTTACATTCTGTCCCCTTATATGTTATTATAAGATATTGAGTATAGTTCCCTATGCTATACAGTAAGTCTTTGTTGGTTATCTGTTTTATACATAGGGATTCATTTCCTTTTTAAAGTATTTATTTGGCTGCTTGAGGTCTTAGTTGTTGCACCTGGGATCTTTCATTTTCATGGTATATGGAACCCTTAAGTTGGGGTACTCAAACTTTTATTTTAGTTCTGCAACCAGGGATCCAACCCAGATCTCCTGCATTGGGAGCATGGAGTTTTAGCCACAGAACTACCAGGGAAGTCTCAGGAATTCATTTTTGGTTGCTAGTTCTGATGGTAAAAAGAGGAGTTCAGTAAAATGTCTGAGTTTTGGCCAGTCTTAGAAAAAGAGTCGACATACTTTATATGCTATTCCAAAAAAGCTTTGTTTATGAAATTTTACATAGCCAGCACAAATTAAAACTTGGACACATTTTGAAACATCACTCTTTTCAGTGTTAATGGAGAGATGGTAGTAAAGTTGTCACCAAGGAATTTCATGTGTGGTTCCAGACACTTGGGCAGAAAAAAGAATGAAGACTTAAACCCATGGTAAGACCTTAGAGCTTGGGCATACGGTAAGTGTTTCTGCATTCAGTCTGTAAGCACAGCTGGATTTCTACAAAAGCTTATTTTAGGTTTGAAAGATAATATTGCTCAAGCAGAGGAGTCTAACAAGATCACCTTCAAATATTCCAGAACATCTGGTGGGGAGTGGGGGTAAGTGTATCAGAAAAGAGCCTACACATTTTACAGTCGCATAGATTTTGCCCACCTTTGCCAAAGGATGTTTGAATCTGGGGGATGGGGCAATCCTGAAAGCAAACTGTGGTCCTTGCCCTTTAAATGATCCCAATAACAAGGTGATTATGGCCACATATTGAGAGGAATTTGACCTCTGCCCATAGTACAGCTTCCAGAGCAAGTGTAAGAGAAAAACAAACTTTTTTTGTTTGAAAACAATTTTTTTCTTAGAAAAACAAACAAATTGAAACATCTCCATGTCTGCCACCTCTGTTCTGTCCCAGCTTCATTCCTCTGCCCACGGTTTGCCTTGGAAGCTCATCAGAGTGGCATCTCACAAGTTGCCTCCTGCCAAGGGACAGCATTTCTGACTTCTGCAGTTTTAAGGATGGAACCTTTCCTGTCTAGGTGTGTGATTTCTAGAAATGGGTTGATCACTCAGTTGATAGCACACAGGAAGTCATTTGGGCTTTTCACCAAAACCATCACTTTAGTCTTTGAATAACATTTCAAAATTTCTTCTCAAAATTAACATGTGCTTTAAGATCAGTGGGCATAACAGGGAACTGGACAAGCCTGGATTCATCACTTGTGCTGAGTTAACAAGCCAGGTACCAAGGGGTGCTCGGTAGGTCTGGACTCATGAGGGTCTGGGTAACAGTCTCTGTGTTACTGTGATGTCTGAATCCCAGATTCTCATCTACAAGGACCAGATAATAATATCTACTATGGATAATTCTTGTGAAGCTTAGGCTTCATGGATGTACAGTGCCAGGACATAGCAGCATTGTTAAATAGTGACTTCCCAGGCGATGCTAGTGGTAAACAACCTACCTGCCATTGAAGGAGACATACGAGATGCAGGTTCAATCCCTGGTGGGGAAAATCCCCTGAAGGAGGGCATGGAAACCCACTCTAGTATGCTTGCCTGGAGAATCCCATGGACGGAGGAGACTGGCAGGCTATAGTCCACGGAGTCGCGAAGAATCGGACACAGCTGAAGCGACTTAACATGCAGCATGCCCACAATGATAATAAGGCTGCCGCCGCTGCTGCTGCTAAGTCACTTCAGTCATGTCCGACTCTGTGCGACCCCATAGACGGCAGCCCATCAGGCTCCCCCTGGGATTCTCCAGGCAAGAATAGTGGAGTGGGTTGCCATTTCCTTCTCCAATGCCTGAAAGTGGAAAATGAAAGGGAAGTCGCTCAGTCATGTCCGACTCTTAGCGACCCCATGGACTGCAGCCTAGCAGGTTCCTCCGTCCATGGGAGTTTCCAGGCAGGAGTACTGGAGTGGGTTGCCAGTGCCTTCTCCGGATAATAAGGCTAACTTTCCCTAAAACAATGTCTGACGATGTGGAAGGCTGAATAATGGTCAGCCTATAGATTCCACATCCTAATCCCCAGAAACTGAAAATATGTGAAAGGACTTGGCAGGTGTGATTAAGTGGGATCTTGAGATGGGAACACGATCCTGGACTAGCCAGGTGGGCCCAGTGTCAACACCAGGGGTCTTCTAGGAAGGAGACGGGGAGATTATGTGAATATGGAAGCATGGTTGGAGTGCGGTGAGAAAGGCGCCACAAGCCAAGGAATCCAGGTGACCTCTAGAAGCTGGAAAAGGTAAGGAGACAGTCGGTCTTCCCTCAGAACCTTCAGAGGGAACTAGCTCTGCTGAAAGTGAAGAAATTGCAGGTCACTCAGTCGTGTCCAATCGTTTGCAACTCCATGAACTGTGGCCCACCAGGCTCCTCTGTCCATGGGATTCTCTGGGTGAGAATACTGGAGTGGGTTGCCATGCCCTTCTCCAAGGGATCTTTCTGACCCAGGGATTGAATCTGGGTCTCCTGGATTGCAGGCAGATTCTTTACAGTCTGAGCCGTCAGGGAAGCCCTTCTAAGACCTTGAATTTAGCCCAGTGAGACTGGTTTTGGAGTTCTGATCTCTAGTATTATTCAAAATAAATCCAGGTTAAGTTACTGAGTTTGCGGTAATTTGTCATTAGAGCAAGCAAAAACTCAAAGATTCTAAAACTGATTTTCTTGGGTGGTTCATAAGCTAGCTTGGGCCAGGGAGGCAATTTCCAGTAAAACAATCTTTCCGTTTTTTTCAGAACAAGATTATAACCTATCCATGACATAGCTTTTACAGTATGGAGAGTGGGAAGAACAGAGGCCTTAAAGCAGACCATGGAGCAGTGATTCTCAGACTTTTCTGTGACTTTGAATTATCAGGGTTCTTGTTAAAGTGAACCTTGTATGCCCCCCGCACCAGACCAGTAGATCTGATTGCCCACTTCCTCTGGACCTCAGGCCTCAGCTCTCCTCCCGAGGGGCCCCCAGCGCTCCTGTCCACTGGCAGCTCCTGCACCCGAGGGGCCTGCAGTGCACCTCCTGCAAGGAGAGCTGCTACTCCTGCTGCCCTGGAGGCTGGGCAAGTGTGCCCGGGGCTGCATCTGCAGAGAGGCCTTGGACAAGCACAGCTGCTCTGCCTGATGTCGGGGAGAGCCTGCCCCAGGTGTCAGTAGAGCAACCACAACAAATCTGCATTTTATTGTTTTTTATACACCCTGATTGTGTGCTACATTCCTTCTTCTATGAAATATGTGAATTGTAAGAAAAGTTGTTGAATTAAAAATAAATAAAATGAACATTCCGATTCAGGTTTCGGATGAGGCCCGAGACGCTGCATTGCTAACACTTTCCAGATGATGCAACGTTGTGGGTCCCCAGATCAGCCTTTGAGTAGCCAGGCTCTCTAGAGGAACATGTATTTTTAAAAACTGAAGCATTGTTGATTTACAATAGTGTGTTGGATTCAAGGGTGTGGTAAAGTGATTCAATTATCTATATATTTTCAGGTTATTTTTCATGATAGGTTATTACAAGGTGTTGACTATATAGTTCCCTGTGCTATATGGTATTTCCTTGTTGCTTATCGATTTTATTACATAGTAGCTTATAACTGTTAATCCCATACTCCTAATTTACCCCCTCTTCTCTTTCCCCTTTGGTAACCACAAATTTGTTTCCTATGTCTGTGAGTCTGTTTCTGTTTTATACATAGATTCATTTGTATTATTTTTTAGATTCCACATATATTTGTCTTTTTCTGTGTGACTCACTTCACTAAGTATAATGTTTTGTAGGTCCATTCATGTTGCTATAAATGGCAATATGTCATTCTTTTTAATGTGTGTGGGTGCATATATATGGCTTCCCAGGTGGCTCAGTGGTAAAGAATCCACCTGCCAATGCATGAGCCACAGAATGGCACCCTAGTCCAATATTCTTGCCTGGGAAATCCCATAGACAGAGGAGTCTGGCAGACTACTCCATGGGGTCACAAAAAGTCAGACGTGACTGAGTGACTGAGCCTGCACACGTGTATACACACACACACACACATATATATGTGTGTCTATGCATGTATGTGTATTCATATATATATACATATATGTGTGTGTGTGTATATATATATATATATATATATATATATAATCTTCTTAAGCCAATTGTCTGTTGATGGGTGCTTGGCTATGTCTGGGCTATTGTAAATAGTGCTACTACGAACTAAGGAGAATCTTCTCAAATTAGAGTTTTTGTCTTTTCCAGATATACACCCAAGAGTAGAATTGCTGGATCATATGGTAATTTTATTTTTAGTTTTTAAGGAACCTCCATATTGTTTTCCATAGTGGCTGCACCAATTTACATTTCCACCAACAGTGAACACGGACAAAGGGAATACATTTGCTTGGCACCTTCCCAACTCTGTCCAGTCCTCAGACACCTCTTTGACAGGTGTCTGAGGCATGCCCAGGGCAGGTCGCATCACTCATTTCCACTCCTACCAAGTATATTCTACATATAAACTCAGTTGGCTCTGTTCCCAAGTGAGTGTGTCCCAAGGCAATACAAGCTGTACTTACTATTCTAATGATAGGATTAAGTTGATTACCTAAACCAATGAAATATGAGTGTGAAGAAAAAAGCAGAACTCTTTTTATGAAAATTAAGTTAATGGCTTTGGAAAGAGAGAGTGAATGTATGTCACTATCAAATACGTCAAATCACAGATGGGTAAATGCAAGGGAGAATCATAAAAATCTCTACACTGAGTGTTTTAAAATGTGCCTTTAAAATTTCACTCTTATTTTAAAGAAAGCACAACTTTTCTGCCAGTGCGTTATAGACAAGATTTAGACAAACAAATATGCATCAGGAATATCCACCTACTTTTTAAGTGAAAATTTAAAAAATCAAGTGATTCTTGCCACTCTCAGTGGTGGGGATGGTGTACTTACTTATACTTCAGACCTTTGATGTTTCTTACACAACATTGCAGTCAGTTTTATCTACCACCCCTGTCAAGCCTCAGAACCATAAGCCTGTCAGAAGCTGCGGTTAATCTCTGTCTTTTGCAGAGGAAGAATCTGAAGGTCAAAAAGAAAGGCATATATTGACTAAGTTCTAGAGTCAGAAAAAGCCTCTCCATCCTGGCCGATCCTCAACAACCCAGGGTCGCTCTTCTAAACAACAGAATGTCACATTCTGACCTTTACAGAGAGAAAAAGAATCACATGTATTACTCAGTTAAGATCAAAGCGTAAATTGAAATAGCTGTGGCAAAACCACATCAGATTAAAAGAAGTATAGATTGGAAAATTATTCTATAAAGTAGAATACAGATGCCTATCCAAAATAGCTCTAGAGATCCCATGGCGGTTTCTCACCAGTGTAAGTGCTACTTCAAGATTACATCGTGTGATAATCTGTATGGGGAAAGAATCTGAAAAAGAATGACTATATGTATATGCATAATTGATTCACTTTGCTGTACACCTGAAACTAACACAGCATTGTAAACCAGCTATACTCAGTAAAATTAATAAATAAATCAACGTATGCTAAAAGAGATTACTTCATGTGGTTGAGGGTTTGGATAAAACTATACACACGTTTTTTAATCCTCTTGTACTAGACAGTTGAAACTTCAGTTTCAATTACTTCTGGGAGGGAAGGATGTTGTCCCAAGCTCCAGGAAACGGTAGAAGCCACACAAGACGAGCTCAGGAGCCCTGCTGGGCTTCTCTACTGCCACACTGACTCACTGCAGTAGTCCTGTCTCTCTTGAAGGAGCTACATTTTGGGAGAAGCCACAGCATGAAAAAGTTAAGCATAATTTCCACATACGGAAATGCCTCACAAGGGTTACATGGATGTCCCAGAAGAGACCACTCTGAACAGCTCTCCTCTTTCTCTATGCACTTCCTCTTTCTTTCTCCTTTTGAAATGGGTTACCAGGGAAAATGGGTGTCAAGTCTCAATAAGAGCAAACAAAAAAAACAGGACTTCTGATTCAAGTTGGCAATGCTAAGTATATTCCTTTTCTTGCTCTGCTCTCCTCCAATCTCATCTAAATGACAATATAAAGAAAACCAGGAAGAATGGAGAGCATAGGAGAGGATTAGCAGACTGAGAATTTTCATGACTCTCTGGAAGCGAGCCAACAGTTAGAATTATACAGAGGGATAGACACTGGCAGAAGGGATGTCAGCTCAGAACATGTCCAAGAGAAGCCTGCTGCAGAACAGGGGTACTGGACTCAGGGATGAAAATGATTGAACAAATGTTTATGAAATAAACTGCAGAGTAGGTCCATTCTCCTGTCCTCTCTCCTGTCCCATGCATACAACAAAAAGTCCACGGGAGGATAATTTCAGGATAGTTAATTTCAGAGCCCCGGAATATCATTAGGACATCAGATTCTTTCCACCTCTCAACTCCGCCCTGTTCACTCTGTCACTTCACCCCACCACCAATAGATGCCACGGGAGTTCCACCCTCTCTCCTGGTAGAAGGACCAAGGATGGCTCCCATTCTTTCATGCATTCCTTTTAAGAGAAAGCACTCTTTTCCCAGAAGCCCCTCAAACAAACTTACCACATCTCAGTAACCAGAACAGGGTCACATGTCTATCCTAAGCCAATCGTGGACAAGAGAAATGTGATGCTGTGGCTGATTTAGGGCAGTACCTCTCAAACTTGAGTGTGCATCAGAATCGCCTGGAGTATGTGTTAAAACACCCATTGCTGGATCCCACCTCAGAAGTTCTGGTTCAGTAAGTGTCGGGATAGGGCCAAAAACTTGCTTTTCTGAAAAGTTCCCAGGTGATGCTGATAGTGGTGGTTACTGGGTTTGAGGAAGCAACCAACAGTGAAAGGCCCATCCTCTTTCAGCATTTTAAGTCGTTCTAATCTGACTTCCTGCCCACACGTTTTAAGTTAAGCCTTCTAGTGCTCACAGTACACCCTCATGCTTAGAGCTTAGTCATCTCTCTCATTCAGGGAAGTTATGATTGTAACCATCAGATGAACTAAAAGCAGAAATGGTCAAAAGTGGCTGCCCCTGGGGAGCAGGTGGGAGAAGAGGGGGTGGGAGGAAGTGATGAGATATTTTATTATGCTTATGTGCCCATCTGAACTGATTGGACTTTTCTTTTCATCTATATTATTGCTTTATTAAGAATGCTTTTGTAACACATGTCTTTCTTACTAAAGAACATTTTCCCTCTCTTCTTTTTTCTAATCATCCATTTCTATGTATCAACATCAAGGTTGTGAATGGAGCTTAATGTAGCTTGGAGTAGCTATTGAGTGAGTTAAAATCATCATCATGAGCTTGAAAAAATATTTTCTATCATTTTTATTTTATTGATTTACTTTGACTGCACTGGGTCTTTGTTGCCGTGTACAGGCTTTCTCTAGTCATGGTGAATGTGGCTACTCTCCATTGCAGTGAGCAGGCTTCTCATTTTGGTACCTTCTCTTGTGGAGCACTGGCTCTAGGCACATGGACTTCAGTAGTTGTGGTTCAAGGGTGCTAGAGCACAGGCTCAGTAGTCGTGGTACTCTAGCTTAGCTGTTCCAAGGCTTGTGGGATCTACCTGGACCAGGGATCCAATCCATGTCCCACACATTGGCAGGGGGATTTTCAACCACTGGACCATGAAGGAAGTCCCGAGGTTGACAACATATTAACCTCTGCTTTGCACCAAAATTCATCTGAGGAAGAAGACTCTTCCCCTTTGGAAAAATAATTTGAAAAGAACCTGAGGAAAAATATCGCCTCCACTGCTACTCAGCGTGAGTAGCTCCATCAAGGCCAAAATGAAGGCTCAAGAGAAAAGGGCTGAAATGACTTACAAATGAAAGGAGAAGTCATTGGACCTCCTCAGGAAATCCACTGGAAAGCAGAGAGGAGGAGAGAAAGCTGGGTGCCATTGAGAAGGAGGAATTGCATTTTGAGCTGTGAACTCTCACTTGGATCTCCTTCATCATTTCGCCAGGTCCTTCTTTCTGTTAAGAGTCTTACATGTGCTTGTTTGAGTGAGTTTTTGCGGTGGAAACTAAAGCAGCTCTGTTTCACATTTGGCATGGGATGACCCAGACAACCCAGGAGGAAGCAGAAAGCCAAAGAGGCAGAGGGGACTCAGAGAGCAATGTAAGACTGGTCCACCCTAGGGAAATGTAGCAGAAATCCTGTTTTACTTTCCACAGGCCCAGTTACTAGAAGGTCAAAAGTAATTTAACCTATGTCTCGAGAGGATGGTCAGCCCCTAGTTGACAACCCAGTTCGTTATGTAAGAACTAGAAAAAACCACTGAGTCCATATCAGGGAACAAATGTTTCACCCAGTTGACTGAGGGCTTTGACTTTAAGAAAACTGTTACCTGCTGCAGGGACATCTTCCAGAAAGAAAGAGTGGTCTGGGGTATCAAGAGTCACCTGAAATGGGAGCGAATGACCAAAAACTGATCAGGTCCTTCAGATGAAACAACTCTGAGCAATCCTAGGCTGATGTTCATCTATGCAAAAATCAGAACGCCAAGCCTGACTTATCACAGGGGCTAAGATAAAGTCCTACAACTGTTTTTAGCCTGATTTACTCTAGATCATTATCCCATTCACCATCTAATGAATAGGCTCTCCTATTCCAATAACACTTCTGTTCTATTGGTTCTGGTCATCATTCTCCACTAATACCCAGAAAATATAATCTGAAGTTCTGCCACTAGAACAAAATTATTGTCATTATTCCATTTACTCAAGAACTTAATGGATTCTATTCAACAATAAGTCAATTCAAGTTTTGTATTTTTTTCAAAGTATTTCCATTTCTCTTTACAATTACAAGGCTAGATTGAATTATATTTTTTCCTCCCTATATATGGCTGATTCTCTTCTTCCTTTATAAATTATCTATTTAACTCATTTGTAGACCTAGCATAAAATCAACTTCATGCTATCTGTCCTGAGTAATTAACTGTTCTTTTTTAAGATTAATGGAAGGGCTTGCCATCAGACTTTTCACTAAGTGCAGGCTGGTTCCAAATTGGGAAAGGAGTACGTCAACCTGCTTATTTAACTTATATGCAGAGAACATCATGTGGAATGCTGGACTGCATGAAGCACAAGCTTGAATCAAGATTACCAGGAGAAATATCAATAACTTCAGACATGCAGATGACACCACCCTTATGGCAGAAAGCAAAGAGGAACTGAAGAGCCTCTTCATGAAAGTGAAAGAGGAGAGTCCAAAAGCTGGCTTTAAACTCAACATTCAAAAAATGAAGATCATGACATCAGGTCCCATCACTTTATGACAAATAGATGGGGAAACAATGGAAACAGTGACAGACTTTATTTGGGGGGCTCCAAAATCACTGCAGATGGTGACTGCAGCCATAAAATTAAGCTTGCTCCTTGGAAGGAAAGCTATGACAGATCTAGACAGCATACATATTAAAAAGCAGAGACATTACTTTGCTGACAAAGGTCCGTCTAGTCAAGGCTACGGTTTTTCCAGTAGTCATGTATGGATGTGAGAGTTGGACCACAAAGAAAGCTAAATGCCGAAGAATTGACACTTTTGAACTGTGGTGTTTGAGAACACTCTTGAGAGTCCCTTGGACTGCAAGGAGATCAAACCAGTCAATTCTAAATGAAATCAACCCTGAATACTCCTTAGAAGGATTGATACTGAAGCTGAAGCTTCAATAATTTGGCCACCTGATGTGAAGAACTGACTGATTGGAAAAGACCCTGATGCTGGGAAAGATTGAAGGCGGGAGAAGGGGATGACAGAGGATGAGGTGGTTGGGTGGCATCACTGACTCAATGGACATGAGTTTGAGCAAGCTCTGGGAGTTGGCGATGGACAAGGAAGCCTGGCGTGCTGTAATCCATGGGGTCGCAAAGAGTTAGACATGACTGAGTGACTGAACGGAACTGAAATTATAACCTATTGGCTACCCACTCCAGAATTCTTGCCTGGAGAAGTCCATGGACAGAGGAGCCTGATGGGCTGCAAACCACAGGATCGAAAAGAGCCATACACGACTGAGCCACTAACACTCATTCTAAGAAAAGAGCTTCTCCATCCATAGCCACAGGAATATTTGGCAAGAGGAAAGCCCTTGTTTCTCAGCTCCCTCTGCTGGCCTATCAGAAAACCACTTGTCCCCTTACTACCAGGGGTCCTGTGGTTTGTATGTGTGTGCTCAGTTGCTCAGTCATATCTGATTCTTTGAAGCTTCATGGATTGTAGCCCACCAGGCTCCTCTGTCCAGGGAATTTTCCAGGCAAGAATACTGTTGCCATTCCCTACTCCAGAGGATCTTCCTGACCCAGGATTGAGCATGTCTCTTGTATTCGCAGATGGATTCTTTACCACTAGCACCACCAGAGGGCTATTTTCTTGCCACACATGAGCTGATAGGGAAGTTAGATTCACATCAGCGGGGATCTCAAGAAGCCCAGTGCACCAAAAGATGAAGATAGGAGAGGGGTCTTCCCAGTGATAAATCTAACTAAAATGGAGATTCTCCAGCCCACCCTACAAAGAAGTAATCCTGAGATGGGCTCAGAGATATTTATTCTGAAAAAGAATCCAAGATGATTCTATTGGACCTCCTGGTTAGGAACCACAGGTTCTAAAAGTTCCCTTTTATGTTTTACATTTATTCTGGTTGTTACAGGTCAAATTTATATCTGTTTTACAGATTTAGTAGAGGTGGGGAAAGGCTAAGCATTAACCTGACCAAATATGCTTGGTTTTTAAAATGGTATGTACAGCCTTGCTTCCTTAGGCTGCTGCTGCTGCTGCTAAGTCGCTTCAGTTGTGTCTGACTCTGTGCGACCCCATAGATGGCAGCCCACCAGGCATCGCCGTCCCTAGGATTCTCCAGGCAAGAATATTGGAGTGGGTTGCCATTTCCTTCTTCAATGCATGAAAGTGAAAAGTGAAAGTGAAGTCGCTCAGTCGTGTCTGACTCTTAGCGACCCCATGGACCACAGCCCACCAGGCTCCTCCGTCCATGGGATTTTCCAGGCAAGAGTTCTGGAGTGGGGTGCCATTGCCTTCTCCGTTCCTTAGGCTAAAAGCCCTAATTACATGACCCTGTCTTCACAGTTCCTATTCTCCTGAAAAATTCTCAGAAACTAATCATAGCAATTTGGGGAAGCATTCAGCACTGCATACACCCAAACTTCTGAAGTTTTGCTGATTTCTTATCTTTGGTTTTCTCATTTCCTTTCCTTAAGGGTTTTGCTAGTATCAGTGCATTCCTCCTGAAGCTGGTGAGGAGTCACCCAATGACAAAAAGGTCATATCTCCCAACCTGTTCAAGCTGTTTATTGTTCATGATGACCAGGAAAATGAGGTGCTGAATGACACACACAGCATCCTGAGCCCACAGAACTGAGGTCTATACATCAATCCCATCCCTGGAAAGAGAAGAGATCTTGGCATATCAGCTCAGCAACTGAGAGGCTGCTTCTCACTGATCAGGGCTTGACTTATGCTCAAATCTATCAATATTTTACCTCAGAGCTGCTATGAGAAAAACAGTTTCAAGGTTCCAGGTATACCCCTGACCTTAGCTAGATCCCTTGCAAATGTATGGTCTTGGTTATTTCCTACCAAGGGAAATAACTCAAAATTTGCCCCAATAACCAAGGGTTAGTCAAAGTACACACAAAACAAGAGAAAAAGCATGTCCATAATTTGCTTTATCTGGGAAAATATTATATACACATAATATAAAAAGGAACCAGCCAGAACCAAAGAATAACATACCTGAAATGAAAAACACATCAGAAGGAACTAACAGCAGAGTAGATGATACAAAAGAATGCATAAGTGATCTGGAAGATAGAAAAAAAGGAAATTAACCAATCAAAACAGAAAAAAAGAAAAGCAAATTAAAAAATGAAAACAGATAAAAGCCATCACAATATTGCAATTATCCTCCAATTAAAATAAATAAATAAAATTTAAAAATGAAAACAGTTTAAGGGATCTCTAGGATGACATCAAGCATACCCACATTTGTATTACAGGGGTCCCAGAAGGAAAGAAAGAGAGAAGTGGTTCAAAAGTGTATCTGATGAAATTGCTGAAAACCTCTTGAACTTGAAGAAGGAAACATACCCAGGTACAGGAAGCACAGGGAATCCCAAACAAGTGAACCCAAACAGACTTACACCAAGACACAATCTAATTAAAATACCTATAGTAGGAGTGACTGGACCTGGTATTCTTTCAGAAAGCATTGAGTACTACTTTAGAGGGTAGTTGAAAAGAACTGGAAATCTGGAACTCTGGAGTTTATCACAGTTATATTATCAAATTCTCAATGGTGTTTTTAAAATTGTCTTGTAAAATAAGGATTTTTCTCTTAGTGGTATAAAAGTTTTCCCCCAGTTTGTAAGAAGCATCTTTAGTCTTTAAAAAGACTAAAAAAAAAAAAAAAAAGATAAAGACAAAATGCTAAAGGCAGCAAGAGACAAACCGACAGTCATGTACAATGGAACCCCCGTAAGACTAGCTGACTTTTCTGCAGAAGGGCCTTTTTAGGCCAGAATGGAGTGGCATGGTATATTTTAAGTTCTAAAAGGGAAAAAAATTTAAACTAGGATAAGTAAGCTAGGATACTCTACCCAACAAGAATATCATTTAGAATTAAAGGAAAGATGAAGACAAGCAAAAAAGAAGAGTTCAACAGTATTAAATTGAGCCTAAAAAAAGTTAAAGGATCTTCTCTAAGAGGAAAAGAAAAGGCTGCAAAAAGAAGGAAGCCTCTCTAAAAAAGGAAAAAATCCCTCTAGTAAATACAAATATATAGTAAAGGCTGAAGAAGAGCAACCTCTTAAACAAGCTAGTACAAACATTAAAAGACAAAAAAAAATATAAAATCAGCTGTAACTATAATAAACAGTAAGGGATAAATATAAAAAGGTAAAATATGACATCAAAAGCATAAGATGTGGGGGAGGGGAGTAAAAATGTAGATATTTTAGACTATGTTTGAATTTAAACGACAACCAGTTTAAAACAAGTAGATATAGTTAGAGGTCAACATATATGAATCCCATGGTAACCACAAACCAAAAATCTACAATAGATACACAAAAACTAGAGAGAAAGGAACACTAGTATACCACCAAAGAAAATCATCAAATCACCAGGGGAGAAACCAAGGAAGAAGAGTACAGGGAAGAAGTACAAAAACAACCAGAAAACAAATAAGAAAATAAGTAAGTTTATTTCCTAAAACAAATAAGGAAAATAAGTAAACACCTATCAATAACTATTTTAAATGTCAGTAGACTAAGTGCTCCCAAGACAGAGGGTGGT
Organism: Bos indicus x Bos taurus; assembly: GCF_003369695.1. Classification (NCBI taxonomy): domain Eukaryota; kingdom Metazoa; phylum Chordata; class Mammalia; order Artiodactyla; family Bovidae; genus Bos; species Bos indicus x Bos taurus. Next base: position 66,721,933 of record NC_040086.1, on the reverse strand, counting down.
TGATTGGATAAAGAAACAAGGCCCATGTATATGCTGCTTACATTAGAACTGTGAAGAGATTCACCTCACACTAAAGACACAGACTGAAATTGAGGGAGTAGAAAAGATATTTCATGCAAATGGAAATGACAAGAAAGCAGGGGTAGCAATATTCATATCAGACAAAATAGACTTTAAAATAAAGTCTGTAACAAAAGACAAAGAAAGACATTCAGTTCAGTTCAGTTCAGTCGCTCAGTCGTGTCCAACTCTTTGCAAGCCCATGAATCGCAGCCCGCCAGGCCTCCCTGTCCATCACCAACTCCCGGAGCTCACTCAGACTCACGTCCATCGAGTCAGTGATGCCACCCAGCCATCTCATCCTCTGTCGTCCCCTTCTCCTCCTGCCCCCAATCCCTCCCAGCATCAGAGTCTTTTCCAATGAGTCAACTCTTCACATGAGGTGGCCAAAGTACTGGAGTTTCAGCTTTAGCATCATTCCTTCCAAAGAAATCCCAGGGCTGATCTCCTTCAGAATGGACTGGTTGGATCTCCTTGCAGTCCAAGGGACTCTCAGGAGTCAATGATAAAAGGATTAATACAAGAAGAGGATATAACATATATTAACATATATGCACCCAATAGAGAAACACTGAAAAATATATGCACCTAATAGAGAAACACCTAAATATGCAAGGAGCTTCTCCAGTGATTCAGTGGTAAAGAATCCGCCTGCATTGCCCAAGATGCAGATTTGACCCCTGGGTCAGGAAGATCACCTGTAGGAAGGCACTGGAACCCATTAGAGTGTTCTTGCCTGGAAAATATCATAGACAGAGGAGCCTGGCAGACTCCATGGAGCTGCAAAGAGTTGAACATGACTGAAGTGACTGAGCATACATAAATATGTAAAGCAAATATTAACAGACATAAAGAAAGAAATTAACAATAATACAATAATAGAAGGGGACTTTGACACCCCACTTACATCAATGACATATCCGGGCAAAAAATCATTAAGGAAACAGTGGTTTTAAATGACGCAAGGTTGGACTCTTCATAGATACCTATAGGACATTCCATCCAAAAACAGCAGCATATACATTCTTTTCAAGTGCACATGGTACATTCTCCAAATGTTCCAACTAAAATGGAGAATCTCCAGCCCACCCTACAAAGAAGTAAGCCTGAGATGGGCTCAGAGATGTTTATTCTGAAAAAGAATCCAAGATCCAAGATGATTCTGTTGGACCATTTGATGTCTATTAAAATCATAAGATCACATGCTAAACACAAGTTTCAACAAATTTAAGAGGATAGAAATTATACCAAGCATTTTTTCAATTACAGTACGAAACTAGAAATCAATTTGCTACTGAAAAACCAATGGGTCAAGGAAGAAATCAGAAAATAGCTCAAGACAAATGAAAATAAAAACACAACTCCCCAAAACCTATAGCATGAAGCAAAAATATTTCTAAGAGGTAGGTTTATAGAGATACAAATCTACCTTAAGACTGAATCAGGAAGAAATAGACAATCTGAACAGATTGAATGCTAGCAATAAAATTGAATTTGCAATAAAAAAAAATCCCAGCAAATGAAAGTCCAAGACCAGATGCCTTCACAGGTCAATTCTATTAAAAAAACATTTAAAGAAGTATTAATATTTATCCTTCTCAAACTATTCCAAACAATTAAAGAAGAGGGAACACTCCCAAACTTATTCTATGAGGTCACTATTACCCTGATATCAAAACCAGATAAAAACAGTACAAAAAAAGAAAATTACAGGTAAAAATTATATTGCTTAGTTTTCAATTATTTGAAGGTGTTTCAGACAGACTTTTATTTTTTTTATTTTTATTTTTAGTTAAGTTCAATTTGTTCAAAGGTATTTATTTATACCTTATGTAATTTGAATCCTTTGTGTACACAGAGAAATCTCTCTCCCATGGTGTCTTCATGACTCCCTAGGCATGCACCATGATCTCTGCCCCGTGGTCTCTCTTCAGATCTCCACTAGGCACAGCAGTTTCCCCACCTATGGCTGTCATTACTCCTCCAAGCAGATCCTGCTCCAATGAAGCTCTGCCAGAGATGACCATCACTACCATTCCCCTAGGCTACCTGCTGTGAACAATGAGCCATGGAGCACCAGAGTCATGCAGTGTTCTAAAGAGGAATGAGACAGAATGAATCCCTCTCTTTTGTGTTATGTTTTATATGAGAGATCTCAAAACAGGATTATCTTACATTTCTGTTCTCTAACAAACTAGATCCTCATAATAGAAATGACTGCTGGGGAGGTGGAGAACATGGTCAAAGGTAAATGCCAAGTCAACAATGCTAGAATTTCCAGAATTTTCCTTGTGGACAAGGAGGGTCAGAGGTTGAGTATTTATGCATTCTTTGATTTCACCTATATAGTACAAGGAAGACAGGATCTCTGGGAAAGGATCGAAGTTTTTGTTTTGTTTGATAGAGAGGAAGATCCCTCCACTACTTTTGTATCTGGTAAGGGGCTTTATTGAAAAAAATTAAAACAGGAGTGGTATTTCCTGAGGCTGGCACTAACAGATCTCAGTGGCCCTTCTTCATTATAGCTATGAGCAAACCCCTTCTGCTAGAAGTGGCCACAGTGATGACAGCCTTAACCTAGACCATGAGAATCCTTGGAAATGTAAGAACTAATGTGAAATCTCTGAGCAAGTGGTCTCAAAGACCTTGAGTGGCTCAACTCATCAATACCAATGACTCGGGAAAGGTCTGGCCTCCCCTATCATTTGCTGTTTGCCGCTCAAATTTCAGTAGGGTTTTTATGTAACTGTCCAGAACGATCACCCCAACCTAGACAAGAATTTCCAGATCATGTCCCTGTGAGAGACAAGAGTGAGATCGTCCTGCTGCAGCTATTGATAGAGTCAGGCTCATTCATTTACTCCTGCTGCTTAAAGCTTAAGGACTCCCAGGCCAGGTGCAGAGAGAAGGTCCCAGTCAGCGACACCTTTCTGTGAAAGCTTTGTTCTCAGTTGAGCACCTAGGGGCTTACCCCAAATCCAACAATACTGAAGATCTGGCTTCTCTCCCAAGAAGCTTTACCCCTGTGGGTTCTCAGGACAGTAAACAAACCCTTTGCTGCACAGCAGAGCCCAGGCCAGCTGTACTGGGAACAACACAGGCCCCTGATAAACACCCTCTGAGGGGGAGAGGCATGTTTTACTGACCTTTATCTTAAAATCACCATTTGTTGGGAGGCACATCTAAAGGGCCCTTCATATTAGACGTGTTGATGTCAATTCCAGATGGGATCTGCTTGTATCACACTCCTACAAGTGATGAAATATCTGTTTGGAATCAAAATGCAGTATTCCGATTTTAAAACAGAAGAACAAATTAAAACATTAACTCAGATTGGTTAATAGTTATATGGTCTTTTGTCACCTTTGAAGCCAAATATATGCTGTATTGGGCTTTATAGGGTCTTCCCAGGTAGCTCAGTGGTAAAGAATCTGCCTGCCAATGCTGGAGACACAGGAGACCCAGGTTAGATTCCTGGGTCAGGAAGACCCCCCTGAAGGGGGAAATGGCAACCCATTCCAGTATTCTTGCCTGAAGAATACTATGTACAGAGGAGCCTGGTGGGTGACAATCCATGGGGTCACAGAATTGGACACAACTGAATATGCATATAGGCACGCATTTGTGCTTTGGTACTGCCACGATACCAGGAGCTAACAAACGTTGAACACATGCATGTGTCAGACATATAATATGTGATTTCATCTAACCCATGGCCTGCTCCTACCGGTCACTTCCTTCTGCTTCCACTGCAACTCTCCACACCAGATGGGTTCAGGCCTCCAGGGAATGGACACAATGCAGTAGGCAGAAAGTAGCCACAGGCTTTGTTCCAGGCCAGTTGGGAATACACTTCTTCATTATGAGCATTTATGCAAATGTAATTTAAATGAAGCCTGACTCAATCACTCAATGGGAAGGCAAAGTAAGAAGAATTCAAAAAAAAGCCTTGCAGAGAGAAGCTGGAGAGCCATGAGTGGTAACTGGCCATCTCATTTCCTGCCAGAACTTTCTCATCACAGCACACCACTTCTCTGTCTTTCTGCTTTATCTATCATGAAATGAGAGCCTCATGACAGTTAAGCCCATAGCCCAGAGTTGATGATTAGATGCAATATTCAAAATCAGCTTCAACAGAACTAAGCTCTCACGAAACGGAAGAGGAAGATGGCTTAACTGGTCTGGTTTCAGTTCTTTTCCTGTGAAATGAATTGCTGGACTTCATTTTCTCTAGATCCCTTAATATTTAAGCCCGTTCCCACCCACCTGACCTAAACCTGCACAGGAGAATGTGTTTTGTGGCAGAAGGACAGAAGATGCACAGTTTGACTTTCGAGGAACACAGCTTCTGGAAAGCTCTGTAATTAACGTGTTCTCCCCAGGGGGCTCAGTGGTAAACTATCTGCCTACCAATGCATGAGGCACAGGTTCTATCCCTGGGTCAGGAAGATTCCCTAGAGAAGGAAATGGCAAACCACCAGTATTCTTCCTTGGGAAATCCCATGGACAGAGGAACCTGGCAGACCACAGTCCATGGAGGTCACAAAAGAGTTGGACACGACTGAACAACTGACCACACACACCCCCCAAAGCGAACAATCTGTCCTTCCACCCGACTCCAGCCCCTGACCATAAGCCATTCACAGTATTTCTCTTCTCACTTACTTGAAGTAGAGGAAAGAACAATGAATCAAGGGTTACAAAAACCAGATTCTTATCCCAAATCTCAAGATTTATTTAAAATTAATACACAGAAAATAATAGCTCATATTAAATAAATGAATAATATGAACAACTGATATTTTCTAACCAGTCTATTTCCTACCATTTGTATGGGTTCCTCATGAAAGTAATCAAACTCAAAGTAATCAAAGGTTACAATGCCTTATTATAGTCTAGAAACTGTATATACTAACTTCTAGAGATTCAGAAATGAGAGATCACAATCTATTTTGAAAAGGAAGAAAACAGAATAAATGGTGAAAAGCAATGCAGTTGTAGTCAGCTTTCCTTTAAATTGCTGCTAGTTCAGTTCAGTTCAGTTCAGTCGCTCAGTTGTGTCCGACTCTTTGCAACCCCATGAGTTGCAGCACACCAGGCCTCCCTGTCCATCACCAACTCCCAGAATTCACTCAAACTCATGTCCATCGACTCAGTGATGCCATCCAGCCATCTCATCCTCTGTCGTCCCCTTCTCCTCCTGCCCCCAATCCCTCCCAGCATCAGAGTCTTTTCCAATGAGTCAACTCTTCCCATGAGGTGGCCAAAGTATTGGAGTTTCAGCTTTAGCATCATTCCTTCCAAAGAACACCCAGGACTGATCTCCTTTAGAATGGACTGGTTGGACCATCATCAAAAATTCCACAAATAAATGCTTGGGAGAGTGTGGAGAAAAAGGAATCCTCTTACACTGTTGGTGGGAATGTAAACTGGTGCAGTAACTATGAAAAACAATATAGAGGTTCCTTAAAAAGCTAGAGTTATCATAATCCAGCAATCCCACTCCTGGGCATATATACAGAGAAAACTCTAATTCAGAGAGATACACACACTCCAATGTTCATAGCAGCACTATTTACAATAACGAAGACATAGAAGCAACCTAAATATCAATTGACAGATGAATGAATAAAGAAGATATGGTACATATGTACAATGGAATATTACTCAGACATAAAAAAGAACGAAATTATGCCATTTGCAACAACATGGATGGATGCAGAGATTATCATACTAAGTGAGGTAAGTCAGAGAAAGACAAATATCACACGATATCATTATATGTGGAATCTAAGAAAAATAATAGAGATGAACTTATTTACAGAAATAGACTCATAGACATAGAAAACAAGCTTATGGTAAATGAAGGGGAAAAGTAGGAAGGATAAATTAAGAGTCTGAGATTGTCAGATACATGCTACTACATATAAAATAAACAGCAAGGCCCTACTGTATAGCATAGGGAACTATTTTCAATATCTTATAATAAACTACAAAGCAAAGGGAAAAAATAGAATTCCTTATCTGAGGCTCCCACTCTTACCTTCTGTAGGGTCGGGAACCAGGCAGGAGGAGCCTATGGGTGGGGGGAATGCTGTTTGGTGCTCCTTCTCAGAGGAGCTGGGGAAGGTGGGCTAGTGTGGATGTTCTTATTTTCTGTATTGCTTTCATGGACAATTTCTCCAGGATCACCCAGATCCCTAAAAAGTACTGATACAAATCTGGTTATATTTTAATGGAAATTTCACATTTTTCTGGCAAATACAGAGTAACAAAAACATTCTTTCTTGTGTGTGTGTGTGTGTGTGTGTGTGTGTGTGTGTGTGTGGTGGGGGTAGAGACAGGGCACCATGAATAACTATGTGCCTAGACAGGCTCAGTGGCCCAGATGGGACATTGGTTGTATTCAGGGGGATCATTTCTATGGGAAACTGTAGAGAAGGAACACAGAAGTCAGCATTTTGTTGGAGGAGCTATATCATTTTGCATTGCCACTAGCAATGTAAGAGAGTTGCACCTCTTCCACATTCCTGCTATGTACATTGACTGAAAAAAAATATATATATATATACAACCTAAACATTGAAAACTACATTTTATTCCACAGACTTACTGAAGAATTGAACCCAGGATATAGCCTCTCAGATAGCTCTGAGGGACTGTCCCAAAAAGGTAATGAGAAGCCAGGATATATAGGAGGTTCTGCAAAACAAAAACAAGTCAAAAAAAAAAAAATTAAAAGGTAGGTAGTGGAACATTGAAATTTTACTGCTAATTAGAGAAACAGACATCTCAAGTTAATGAATTTAAGTGCTTTGCTATGTATGGGAATATGTCTGGGCTTAATGAAATTACTCCTTTGATATGTACCTTAACGCCAGTACCTGGTTTTTCTCCATCCTGAATTCACTCAAGGTGCACAGTTGGGAGTGGTGGCAGTGGTTGATGGCATGGTGGCCACAACATCCTTTGTTTAGTGAATTGGCAGGTGAAGTTCTTTGTCCACATGTATAGTATTGTCCATTTGACTTCACGCTTCAGGATGTCTGACTCTAGTTGAGGGACCACGCCGTCACGGCTATCCAGGTCATTGAGAACTTTTTTGTATAGTTCTTCTGTGTGTCTCTTGCCACCTCTTCTTAATCTCTTTTGCTTCTGTTAGGTCCTTATTGTTTCTGTCCTTTATCGTGATCATCCATGTATGAAATGTTCCCCTGGTATCCCTAATTTCTCTAGTCCTTCCCATTCTATTGTTTTCCTCTATTTCTTTGCCTTGTTCTTTGAAGGCCTTCTTATCTCTCCTTGCTATTCTCTGGAACTCTGCATTCAGTTGGATATATCTTTCCCTTTCCCCATTGCCTTTTGTATTTGTAAAGCCTCCTCAGACAACCACTTAGCCTTCTTGTATTTCTTTTTCTTTGGGTTGGTTTTGGTCTCTGCTTTCTGTACAATGTTATGAACCTCCATCCATAGTTCCTCAGGCACTCTGTCTACCAGATCTAATTCCTTGAATCTATTCATCACCTTCAGTATATAATCATAAGGTATTTGATTTAGGTTGTACCTGAATGGCCTAGTTGTTTTCCCTACTTTCTTGAATTTAAGCCTGAATTTTGCAATAAGGAGCTGATGATACGAACCAGTCAGTTCCAGGTCTTGCTTCTGCTGACTATATAGAGCTTCTCCATCTTCAGCTGTAAAGAATATAATCAACATGATTTTGGTATTGACCATCTGTTATGTCTATGTATAGAGTCAACTTTTGTGTTGTTGGAAGAGGGTGTTTGCTATGACCAGTGGGCTTTCTTGACAAAACTCTGTTAGCCTTTGCCCTGCTTCATTCTTTACTCCAAGGCCAAACTTGACTGTTGTTCTTGGTGTCTCCTGACTTTTACATTCCAATCCTCTATGATGAAAAAGGACATATTTTTTGATATTAGTTCTAGAAGATGTTGTAGGTCTTCATACAACCAATCAAGTTCAACTTCTTTGGCATCAATGGTTGGGGCACAGACTTGATTACTGTCATGTTGAATGGTTTGCCTTGGAAATGAACCAAGATAATCTGTCATTTTTGAGATTGCACTCATGTACTTCATTTTGCTCTCTTTTGTTGACTATGTAGGCTACTCTATTCCTTTTAAGGGATTCTTGCCCACAGTAGTAGACATAATGGTCATCTGAATTAAATTTGCCCACTCCTGTCCATTTTATTTCACTGATTCCTAAGATGTTGACATTCAATCTTGCCATCTCCTGCTTGACTATGTCCAATTTATCTTGATTCCTGGACCTAACATTCCAGGTTCCTATGCAATATTATTTTTTTACAGCATCAGACTTTACTTTTACCACCAGATACATCCACAACCAAGTGTCGTTTTTGCTTTGGCCCAGCTACTTCATTATTTCCGGAGTTAGTAGTAATTGCCTTCTGCTCTTCTCCAGTAGCATATCGGACACCTTCTGACCTGGGTGGCTCTGTGAATACCAGAAGAACTATACAAAAAATGTCTTAATGATCTGGATAACTATGAAGGTGTGGTCACTCACCTAGAGCTGGACATCTTGGAGTGTAGTCAGTGAGCCTTAGGAAGCATTGCTATGAACAAAGCTAGTAGAGGTGACAGAATTCCAGGTGAGCTATTTAAAATCCTAAAAAATGATGCTGTTAGTGCTGCACTTAATATGTCAGCAAATTTGGAAAACTCAACTGTGACCACAGGATTGGAAAAGGTCAATTTTCATTTCAATTCCAGAGAAGGGCAATGCCAAAGAATGCTCAAACTACCATATAATTGTATTCATTTCACATGCTAGCAAGATTATGTTCAAAATCCTTCATCAGTATGTGAACCAAGAACTTCCAGATATACAAACTGAGTTTCGAAAAGGCAGAAGAACCAGAGATCAAATTGTCAACATTTGCTGGATCATGGAGAAAGCAAAGGAGCCCCAGAAAAACATCTTCTTCTGCTTCATTGACTGCACGAAAGCCTTTGACTGTGCTATTGTTCAGTTGCTAAGTCATGTCGGATTTTTTGTGACCCTGTGGACACCATGGTGTCCCTTTGCACACTAGGCTTAGCTGCCCTTCACTATATCCTAGAGTTTGCTCAAATTCATGTCCATTGAGTCAGTGATGCCATCCAACCATCTCATCCTCTGTCAACCCTTCTCCTGCCCTCAATCTTCCCCAGCTTCAGGGTCTTTTCCAATGAGTCAACTCCTCTCATCAGGCGGCCAAAGTACTGAAGCTTCAGCTTTAGCATCAGTTCTTTCAATGAATATTCAGGGTTGATTTCCTTCACTGTGAGTATCATAACAAACTGGAAAATTCTTAAAGAGGTGGTAGTACCAGACCACTTTACCTGTCTCCTGAAAATCCTGTATGCAGGTCAGGAAGCAACAGTTAGAACTGGACATGGAACAACTAACTGGTTCAAAATTGGGAAAGTAATACAATAAAGCTGTATATTGTCACCCTGTTTATTTAACTCATATGCAGAGCACATCATGCGAAATGCTAGGCTGGATGAATCACAAGTTGAAATAAAGATTGCTAGGAGAAATATCAATAACCTCAGATATGCAGATGACCCCACTATAATGTCAGAAGAGCAAAGAGGAACTAAAGAGCCCTTGATAAGGGTGAAAGAGGAGAGTGAAAAAGCTGGCTTGAAGCTCAACATGAAAAAAACAAAGATCATGACATCCGATCCCATCACTTCATGGCAAATAGAAGGGGAAAAGTGAAAGCAGTGATAGATTTTCTTTTGGGGCGGGGGCTCCAAAATCACTGCAGATGGTGACTGCAGCCATGAAATGAAAAGTCACTTGGTCCTTGGAAGGAAAGCTATGACAAACTTAGACAGTGTATTAAAAAGCAGAGACAACACTTTGCTGATAAACTTCAGTATAGTCAAAGCTATGGTTTTTCCAGTAGTCATGTACAAATGTGAGTTTAACCATAAAGGAGGCTGAGTGCCGAAGAATTGATGCTTTTGAATTATGGTGCCGGAGAAGACTCTTGAGAGTCCTTGGAGTGCAAGGAGATCAAACCAGTCAATTCTAAAGGAAATCACCCTGAATATTCATTGGAAGGACTGATGCTGAAGCTGAAGCTCCAATACTTTGGCCACTTGATGTGAAGAGCCAACTCATTGGAGAAGACCCTGATGCTGGGAAAGAGTGAAGCCAGTAGGAGGAAACAGCAGAGGACGAGATGGTTAAATAGCATCACTGACTCAATGGACATGAATTTTAGCAAACTCTGAGAGGACAGAGGAGCCTGGCGTGCTACAGTCCATGGGGTCACAAAGAGTTGAACACAACTTAGTGACTGAACAACAACAATAGTATTGCTAATATTTTTTATTTTACCCATTCCAGTTGGTGAGAATTGACATCTTGTGGTTTTAATTTTCATTTTCTTAATATTTGATGATGTTTGAGAACACTTTCAAGTGCTTATTAGGACATATGAATCATATATTTTCTTTGGTGAAGTATCTATACAAGTCTTTTGTCATGTTTTATTGGGTTGTTTGTCATTTTTATTGTTAATTTTAGGAGTTGTTAAATACACTTTGGATTCAAGTTCTTATCAGTTTTCTGTATTGCAAAAATTTTCTCCCAGTCTGTAACTTGCCTATTTCCTTAATGATGCCTTTAAATGTGCAAAATGTTTTGTTTTGATGAATTCAACTCATCAAACTTTTATTTTATGTTACTCTTTTCATGTGCTAATAAACATGTTTCTCAGAAAGAGACACACAGACTTAGAAAATGGACTTATGGTTACTGAGGGGTAGAGACAGCTAGAGACTTTGGGAAGGTCATGTACACACTGCTATATTTAAAATGGAAAACCAACAAAGACCTGTTGTGTACCACATGAAATTCTGCTCAATTTTATGTGCCAGATTGGATGGAAGGGAGGTTTGGGGGAGAATGGATACATGTCTATGTTTTTTTTTTTTTTTTTAATTGGAGGCTGATTACAATATTGTGGTGATTTTTGCCATACATTGACATGAATCAGCCAGTGTACAGCATACATGTATATACATGGCTGAGTCCCTTCACTATTCACCTGAAATTACCATAACATTGTTAATCAGCTAGACTTCAACACAAAAGGGTTTTTAGTGTTAAAAAATTAAAAAAATTTTTTTAGAAAGTCTGTTTCTGCCCAGGATTTTGAAGATATTCTACTGTCTTCTGGTTGAAGTCCTGTGGTTCTTGCTTATATTTTTAAGTCTTTGATCATCCAAAATTGAATATATATTGTTTGGACATTGATGGCTCTAAAATTTCTATCTCCAACTCCAATTTTTTTTGTGTCCTCTAGAGTTGTATTAGAGAAGGCAATGGCACCCCACTCCAGTACTCCTGCCTGGAAAATCCCATGGATGGAGGAGCCTGGTGGGCTGCAGTCCATGAGGTCGCTAAGAGTCGGACCCGACTGAGCGACTTCACTCGCACTTTTCACTTTCATGCATTGAAGGATATGGCAACCCATTCCAGTGTTCTTGTCTGGAGAATCCCAGGGACAGAGGAGCCTGGTAGGAGGCCGTCTATGGGGTCTCAGAGAGTCAGACACAACTGAAGCGACTTAGCAGCAGCAGCAGCAGCAGCAGAGTTGTATATCCAAATGATTTTTAAACTTCTTTATTCTGTATTAACACTTAAACTAAGTCTTTCCAAATGCTCAGTTGACTACCATCCCCAAACCTGATCATCCCCAGTGATTTCATCACATAAAATGTCATCATTTGCCCAGCTTTTCAGGGAAAAAACCTGCTCGTATGTCCTTCTATACCATATCTGATACTGATGAAGTCTGATTAGCTTTGTTTTCCAAAATATAATATGAATCCATCCATTTCTCCCCCTGCCTACCATTACCATCCTCGTCTATGATACTTTTATAACATATTTGGACTACTGCTTCCTAACTGGTCCGCCTGCTTCTACCCTTGTCTACCACAGTCTATTCTACACACAGCAGTGAGGCCAATTCATGTTGGTTATTTCCTTACTCAAATCTTCCACACACTTAAAACCAATATTCTTCCATACCTACAAGATCCCGTGAACTTGCTCTCTGGCTGCCCTGTTCCTAGCACCCGTTTCCCCCATCTATTCACTCGGCACCTCCACCATGGCCTTCATGCTGTTCCTCACACACTCCAGCCTTTTTCTCCCTTGCAGGGCTTTTACACTTGCAGTTCCTTCAACCTGGAATGGTCTGCCCTAGATATTTCCACAGTTTTTTCCTTTCACTTTTTTAAGGTATCTGGTCATGTGCCCTTCCTCAAAGAAAACTTCCTTGACCATCAATCTAAAATAGCCATCACCCCCTGCTCACTGTCAGCCTTTTTTTTTTCTTTCATGTTTTGCATCTTATATTCAATCATTTGTTAGTTTATTCCCTCTGTCAATCCCCACTAGAATATGAGCTTCATGAAGCTGAAACTTTATTTGATGGTTTACCCCAGGAGTTCCAATATCCATGGCACCACTTGCCATATAGTTGGCCTGTAATGAATATCTGTTGAAAGAATAAATGACTTTCAACATCCTCTGCATCCCTGTGTGAAGGGGAATTAAGTTTTTCTAAAATTCCACTATGAGTTAGTTACAGAACCTTAAAGGAGATCCAACCAGTCCATTCTAAAGGAGATCAGTCCTGGGTGTTCTTTGGAAGGAATGATGCTAAAGCTGAAACTCCAGTACTTTGGCCACCTCATGCGAAGAGTTGACTCATTGGAAAAGACTCTGATGCTGGCAGGGATTGGAGGCAGGAGGAGAAGGGGACGACAGAGGATGAGATGGCTGGATGGCATCACTGACTCGATGGACGTGAGTTTGAGTGAACTCTGGAAGTTGGTGATGGACAGGGAGGCCTGGCGTGCTGTAATTCATGGGGTCGCAAAGAGTCGGACACGACTGAGCGACTGAACTGAACTGAACTGAACTGAAGCAAATCCCTAGGACCAAATTCCTTTACTATTAATATAAAACATGGATTAAGTAATTGCTAGGGTCTCTTCCAGCTCACATACGGTCTAATGATAAGCCTTGAGATTTCTGTAAAGATTTTCATTCATTTAGGTGTTTTTAAATGGGACCATTCATAGCAAGTGGGTAGCAGGGGTGGAACCTGGGTTTACGGAGATTCAGCAATAATTGCTGAAATGGAGACCCAGGTCTATTGGATTGTTGGTTTCCTGCAGTTTTTCATGTACCAGGAGTGGTTCCCTCCAGGGTCATGTTCAGGGGTTCATGGGCTTGCAGGTAGATACTGATAAAATATCAAACATTGTAGGCACCTATTGTTCTGAATTACAGCAGACTCCAGTTAACATTTCGACACATATTATGGCAAGGTTTTCTCTTTTATAGTTAGGATAGTCACAACCCCCAAATATAAGAACTTCAGCAGATAAAACTTTCCAATTTCTCCTCCTCTACCACACACCAGCCCATCCTGTTATAAGACTCATCTTAATTTTCCTTATTTGATCCTAGCCCTGATTGGGTGCCATTTCCCCCTCACCCCAACTCATCCTCTATATTATTCCACATTCCTTTGTCTTATACACATAAGTTCATTGTCTAGTTGTGTTTCAACTTGAGAGGAAATATCTATCATGTCTATCATTTTGTCGGTCTATATCTCATTTTATTGGGCTCCAAAATCACTGCAAAAAGAAAAGCTATGACCAATCTAGATAGCATATTGAAAAGCAGACATTACTTTGCTGACAAAGGTCCATCTAGTCAAAGCTATGGTTTTTCCAGTAGTCATGTATAGACATGAGAGTTGGACCATAAAGAAACGTGAGCACTGAAGAATTAACCTTTTGAACTGTGGTGTTGGAGAAGACTCTTGAGAGTCCCTTAGACATCAAGGAGACCAAACCAGTCAATCCTAAAGGAAATCAGTCTTGAATATTCATGGGAAGGACTGATGCTGAAGCTGAAGCTCCAATCCTTTGGCCACCTAATGCGAAGAACTGACTCATTTGAAAATACCCTGATGCTAGAAAAGATTGAAGGCAGGAGGAGAAGGGTTTGACAGAGGATGAGATGGTTGGATGGCATCACTGACTCAATGGACATGAGTTTGAGCAAGCTCCAGGAGTTGGTGATGGACAGGGAAGCCTGATGTCCTGCAGTCCATAGGGCTGCAAAGAGTCGGACATGACTGAGTGACTGAACTGAACTGATCTATCATGTTGCTTAAAATTCAGGGGAGTTTCACCATCTTTATGAAAATTAATTTCTAAAAAAGAGGAGCCTCCCTCAGGTATTAGCCCACTGTGAGGGAAAATAGTTGCTCTCCAAAGCACAGATGACAACTTTATGGGTAAGAAGTGTGGGTAAGAAGATGGGGCAGAGGTAGAATCAACAGCCTGGAGGCCAGAGTGGGCTCTTTGATCTTGGCCATTGAGATCACAAAGGGAATTCGCTAAGCTTTATCAAATCAGGTCTCTTGAGGCTATTCAGAGTTAGGATGAGGTAGTAGTGATGTTATGTTCTGCAAGTTTGTGTCTCCCACAAAATTCATATGTTGAAAACTAATGCCCCATATGATGATATTAGGATGTGGAGCCTTTGGGAGTTCTTAGGTCATGAGGGTAAAGCCCTGATGATGGGATTACTGCTCTTATAAAGGAGACCCCAGAGCTACCCTCTGCCTCCTCCTTCATATGCAGTCACAGTGAAAAGACAGCTGTCTATGAACCAGGAATTGGGCTCTCATCAGACACTGAACCTGCCAGCACTTTGATTTTGGACTTCCTGGCCTCCAGAATCATGAGAAATAAATTTCTGTTCTTTCCAAGTAACCTTGTCTATGATACTCTTTTACAGATGCCAGAACAGACTAAAACAAGTAGAAAGGGCATTTGGCCTCAACCAAAAGAACCCAATCCTACCTGAATGTTGTCTCCAACCAGCTTTGTAGCCTGCCTGGACCTCAGGCTTCAAGTTTCTAAAAGAAAATAATAATAAGGGGCTGACTATCTAATTACAAATAACAGATTGAATACTTATATGTATCTCTGATCCTTCCTAGTGCCCATGAAAACAACTACAAAGGAATTTTTAACAAAGAAAAGAAAAATGAAAGAGGAAAAATAGCCATAGTATTTGGAAATTGGAAAACAGGTAGAGTTAGGTGTTCAAGAAGCCAAAATTCCCCAAATTAGTGAAAACAACTTGAGAAAGAGCCCTGTTTGCACCACTGAATCCCCAGAAAATCCAGGAATTAGTAGGCTCTGGCACTTTGGAACTGAGAGTAAAGATGAGGCTGAAAACAAGGAGATGGAAAGTGTGTGGAAGAGAAAATTGAACTCCAGATTTTCTCCCAACCTTAGACAGTTAAATGTCTTTCCCACCTTATCCAGGAGAAGACCTGTTCTTTGGAGATCATTAAACAGGGAACTCTGGATTTATGGCATAAAGCACAGTTGATGGATGAATGGATAATACTCATTTGGCACCACTCGCAAACAGGGGGATTAGATGAAAGTTTATAGCCTGAAGGTTGAGAACTCTAGCTCTTTTTCATAAGATGGCACAGCTCAGCCTGTAATCTCCAAACTGGAGAATGGGAGATCCTTCTCTATGAACCTGATCACTCTGAGAGAAAAGAGCAAGTTAGATTTTTTCCCCAAAAGGTATAAGTTAACCAGGGATGCTAGAATCATGCCTACAGTAGACAAGCCTTTCCTCTGTGCTTATAAGTTTGCACAGCGAGTCAAGAATTCCCAGAGAGTTGAGGTAACCATCTAATGTAACAATTAGACCAAAGCAAACAGAGAAAATAAAAGCTGACCGTTATTGAGCATATATGTGACCTAGGCACTATTCTAAGTACTTTATATGAATTTACTCATTTAAACCTTAAAATCAGCATTGGAGTTAACACTGTTGTTATCTCCATTGAAATAAAGAAACAGAGGCAAAAAGACAGTAAGTAACTTGCCCAAGGTCACACAGGTAATAAGTGGAGAAGCTGTTATTTCAACCAGGCAATCTGGCTTAAATCTATGCTGTTAACCACAAACCCAATAATAATAATAAGTTAGACATACGTTTTAGTAATAAAGGCAATTATTAGAAAATGAAACTTCAAAAATTAACAGTAATATAATCCTGAAGTTTTATCTAAGAAAATAAGAATCCTGAACAAGAAGAGAATGCTATTAAAATGGAATACTAAGAGAACCAATGAATCTCCTTAGCAATTAAAAATATGGAAACATACTCCTTGGAACGGAAGTCTTCCAGAAGCTAGAGCAAGTCATAGCTCTGCAGCTGGTCTCCAAGCTTCCAAACTTGGCCCACTTACTCCAAGTTATTCTCAGTGCACTGGGCAGAATGCTTAATTTTAAACCCTAGTTTAGACCCATATTAATTCCTTGCTTAAAGCTCTCCAGCTAACTCCCCTCACAGTTAGGATGAAATTCACACAGTTACTGTGGCCTGTGAGGTCCTGCATTGTCTTATGAATTCCTCACCAAGGGCAATTCTGGTCTTTCCCTCCTGACATTCCAGCCACACTAGTCTCTTGCTGTTCCACATCACATGAACTTGCTCCTTCCTCAGGGGCTTTGCACTTGCTAGATCCTCTGCTTGTAGTAAAGCTCTTTTCCCAGATCTTGACAGAGCTCACTCCTTCATTTCATTTCAAGTCTCCAAGAAGCCAAGTAGACCTCGAACCTAAACCACCTCCAATTCCTTCAGACTTCATTCCATGAATTGTCACTTGCTGTCCCTTCACCCTGCTGTACTTTTTTTTTTTAAATAATGGTTACCACTATCAGAAATTATATTTATGCATGTGCTGTTGTTTGTTTAATTGATTGATTGATGTAGACTATAAGCTCCACGAGGGCTGGAACTTGGTCTTATTCACTGCTGAATCCCCAACACCTACATGGTCCTAGTACAGAGTAAACATTAAATGCAAGATTTGTTAAATTAATAAATAATGTCAGATGGTAAAAACAATGATTCCAACTGCAATAACTTTTTATAGCTTCTCTGATTTTCAATCTGAAAAATAATAAAGTAAAAGTTTGTGCAAAACAAAAGAAACTGGTTACATCTTTGTTAGGCCCTCAAGCCCTCAAGGGAGTAGCTGCAGACACCATATTTAGACTAACAGCATGCTCTGACACTTCTTCTGTGAGCCCCAGAGGCACCTCCCTTCTGTCAGAGCCTCAGGCACAGAAGAGGAGCAATACAGCACCTCTGTTAGCCAAGTATATAAACAAATCAGCTGCCGCCTAGCTTGTTATCTGCATATAAATAAAATGCTTTCACTGGGACACACCAAGGGAGAAGCACTCTCAGTCCCAAGTGAGCTAAATTCTCCAGGAAAGTGATTCTGTTTTTTTAAATTGAGGTATAGTCGATCTACAATATTATATAAGTTTCAGGTATATAGGAGTGATTCACAATTTTTAAGGTTATACTCCATTTACAGTTATTGTAAAATATTGGCAAAAAAAAAAAAGAATATTGGCTATATTCCCTGTATTGTACTGTATGTCCTTGTAGCTTGTTTATTTTATATGTAGTAGTTTGTACCTCTTAATCCCTATCCCTATCTTACCCCTTCCTATTCCTTCCCCACTGGTAACCATTAGTTTGTTCTCTACATCTGTGAGTCTACCTCTTTTTTTGTCATATTCACTAGTTTTATTTTTTAGACTCCACATATAAGTGATATCATACAGTATTTGTATTTCTCTGCCTGGTTTATTTTACTCAGCACAATACCCCACTCCAAGTCTATCCATGGTGTTGCAAATGGCAAACTTTCATTATTTTTTATGGCTGCTGCTGCTGCTAGATCACTTCAGTCCTGTCCAACTCTGTGCGACCCCATAGACGGCAGCCCACCAGGGTCCCCCATCCCTGGGATTCTCCAGGCAAGAACACTGGAGTGGGTTGCCATTTCTTTCTCCAATGCATGAAAGTGAAAAATGAAAGTGAAGTCACTCAGTCGTGTCCAACTCTTCACGACCCCATGGACTGCAGCCTACCAGGCTCCTCCGTTCATGGAACTTTCCAGGCAAGAGCACTGGAGTGGGGTGCCATTGCCTTCTCCATTTTTATGGCTGAGTAGTATTCAATTATACAAACATACATACATATATATGTATATACCACATCCTCTTTATTCATTCATCTGTTGGTGGACACTTAAGCTGCTTCCATATCTTGGCTACTGTAAATAAGGCAGCTCTAAACTTTGGAATGCATGTATCTTTTCTAATTAGTGTTTTCGGATCCAGGAGTGGAATTGCTGGGGCATATGATAGCTCTATTTTTAGTTTTTTGAAAAATGTTGATACTGTTTTCCATAGTGGTTGCACAAATTTACATTCCTACCAAAGATGGACCAAGGACCTACCAAGGAAAGTGGTTCTTGACTGATGGTTCAAGGAGAATCCTTTGGAGGAAGAATAGATCAACTAATCTGCCTTTTCACAGCTGGGACTGTTGCTCTCATCTCCAAGACATGAGGAGGAGCGGGGAGAGGAGAAGGAGGGGCGGGTGAGGAGGAGGAAGGACGGACTTTACATCACAAAGGAGGCTTTTCTAAGAAGAGCATTTATTCATTTAGACTGTCAACTCCTATGGGCTATCTACACTGTAATAAGGGTAAAGAGAGGACAATGAAAAGAAATTCAGTGGTAGTCAAAATATCTCATTTACCACAATAATAATCTCACTCTCTAAAAATGCAGTCTCCCAAGGAAGGCCTTGGCAGGCATTTTCAGCTTGACAAGGCAGATTTGGCAACTGGAGCCTGAAATCCAACAGCAAAAGGAATCCAGATTTGAGGGCTTTGCATGAAGGCAAGACCTACCCTGGAGTTCCCACAAGTGATTCTAGAGGCAGATGTGAGAGGGTTGAAAAGGAAAGTCTCAGGCAGCAATTTTAAGTAGAGTTTGGTGTCATCTAATCGTTCTGAAGGCCAGAAGTCCAAAAATCAGTTTCACTGGGCTAAAGTCAAGGTGTTGGTGGGGCTGACTCCAGGAGAAAATCCATTTCTCTTCAGCTTCTAGTGGCCTTGGCTTGGACCCCCTTCCCCATCTTCCAAGCATGTGACTCCAACCTCATCTTCCACGGTCACAGGGCCACCTTTCCTCCTTCTGTTTCCCACTTATAAGGACATATGATTACATTTAGGGTCCACCTGGCTAATCCAAAACTACCTCCTCATCTCACAATCTTTGACTAAGTCACATCTGTACTGTCCCTTTTTATATAACAAAATATTCAACAGGCTCCAGGGATTTGGGCCTGGGTATCTTCAGGGCCATTATTCAGCCTATCACAGTATATAAAGTAAATTCTATATACTTGTTAGAGGAAAGAAGGGATGAAAAGTGTCCATCAAACCAATCTTGAGACCAAAAAAAAAAAAAAAAAAATTGAGGAAGCTAGCTCTATAATCAATGGATTCATTTATTATAGGGTTACTTACTTCCAGGGTGGGATCAGGATCCCATGGACGATGATCTGGAAGCACTTGAAGCTACACTCCACATAGCTAAGGAGCCGTGGGGACAATTTTATAGTTAACCTAGGAGATGGCAGTAGATGTTATGCAAACAGAAAGTACATTCCTAAGTGAAAAATTAATGAATGGGGGATTTCCCTGGTATTACAGTATATAGGAATCTGCCTGCCAACGCAAGGAACATGGATTCAATCCTTGATCCCTAAAGATTCCATGTGCCACGGAGCAACTAATCCTGTGAGCCACAACTACTAAGCCTGTGCTCTAGAACCCACAAGCTGCAACAAGAGAAGCCCCATATTGAGAAGCCCATGAACAGCAAGAGAGTAGCCCTCACTCACTGCAACTAGAGAAAGTCTGCACACAGCAGTGAAGACCAAGCACAACTAAAATAAAATGAATTAATTTTTTTAAAAATTCATGAATAGGTAACTAGTCTCTCAAGTGCTGGGAATATGTCAGTGAAGGTTTTCATCATTGTTTGGAGATGAACAGGGCAGAGAGGCCACCTGATTCTAATGATTAAACAGTATCTATTACGTGCAAAGCCATTGACCACAGAGAAGTGATTTATTACACAGTACAGTCCCTGGTAGGGTCAGCGAAGGACAGGAGAATCTGGAAGAGCCCAGGATGGTGTTAGCTCATGCTGTACTATATATGTATTGCATATATATTAATAATAACCACTCCTTGTTCACTGTTCATGGAGAAGACACCATTACATGATTGTTGATACTTCAGACTGAGATAAATTTGGCTTTCACAATGTAATTCGATATATCATTGGTGAGACTATGTCCTTACAACCAAAAGCAACCTTCTTCTCCCCTGTCAACAGACACACCCCAAGTGTGGATTGTGAATAATCCCTAAAATTAAGAGTTAATTTTTAGTAGAGGTGCACGTATATTTTTCCCAAAGATTTACTGACTGAATAGCACGTTCTCAAGACCACACATTAGGGCCAACTGCCCCTTACCTCCCTTTGAATGGAAGACATTAGACTTCCTGGCACAAGTCAGCTGAGGTGGACTACTGGTACCCACACCCCACCCCATGCATTAAAGACTAAAAACTCAGATTGTAAGTGAGTACATGCAAGCACACTAAGTCACTTCAGTTGTGTCCAGTTCTTTGCAACCCTTTGGACTGTAGCCTGCCAGGCTCCTCTGTCCATGGGATTCTCCAGGCAAGAATGCTGAAGTGGGTTGCCATATCCTCCTCCAGGGGGTCTCCTGGACCCAGGGATCAAACCCGAGTCTCCTGCAGCTCCTGCATTGCAGGCAGATTGTTTATCGCTGAGCCACTGGGGAGAGAAATATCAATAAACCCCTGGGTGAGAGATGAGAAAATTGGGCCAAAGGAAATGCATGCAGCCTGGTCCCAGACTGGATGAGCCTCTGTCTTCTATATTGAAGGACCTCAGGAGAGGCAGACAAATGCTTACAACATGCAGGCCATCTGCAGCCCCCTTGTGGAGGGCACAGCCTACAGACTCAAGCAACAGCTGGTGCAGACTGGGCATGAGAGCCTGGCTCAAGTGATGAGCAAAAACCAAGAAGAAATTTGTGGGAGCTAGACCTTCCTTGGGAAGCCTCAGTAATACTTCAAAAGAGAATCACACATGAGGACTTGCTACTGTTATGGACAGGTGACAATGAAATGACAATTACACTAAGCAAATGTGATATTAGTGCACTCACAATTGGGGGAGGGGTATATTTGTTTGGTTTGGAAATAGGTTGCCATGGATACACTGACTCACTCCTAAGGACATTTTATCTAAAGACCTGACCTCCCCCTCAGGATCCAAAAGCTTTTTAACATGTCTGGAGGTACACGAAGAATAAGGTGTGGTTTATTTAACAAACTGCCATTTTCAGAGTCTACAGACTTTTTTTTTTCTTGGTGGAACACAAAAATAACTACACTAAAACTCAAATACCTATTTCAATCCAAGGAGTCTATAAACTTCTGTGGATGTTTACATGAAGACGACCTTCTTTGTCCCATGCTTTTTCAATGCTGTTAAAAAAACAAAATGTACTCATTAGGTTGTGCATTATTTATTGATGCTCAGACGGCTCCTCCTTGAATTTCATAGAAGACTTCGGTTGGCCCACTTCCTAAATAAAAAGGTCAGAGCTAGAGACATACATTTTAATGCCTCATACTGAGAACTGTTCTAACCCTGGGTTTCTGCGAGCTTACCTCTCAACAACAACAACAAAATCTATTAATTTTAGCTTTCTGGTACTTCAGAGAGCCCAATTTTGAAAAAGAATCACAGGTGCTCCATTATTTTCTATCCACAGCCTCAGAGATCCCAACTTAGTGGTCAGTTTGAGATCTTTTCTAATTAGCAGTGTGGAGAAGCCGAGAGTTCCACTGGACATTGGAACCACCAGACCTGTCTATGGTCTTTCAGCTTTAGAGTCAAGGACAAAAATTCAGAAACTTTGTATGCTTAGATAGAATTCTCATTACAAGATAACTAAATGGGGGCATCCTTGTCCTCAGACACTCCTCAACACAAAGGTAGTAGAGGGGAAAAATGGAAGATCAGATAGGGTAGTTCCATCTCTCAGCAACAATATTACCACCCATCTTACTGGGTTAAGATGTGTAAATAAAATCATGCTTGTAAAGCGCTTAATAGAGTCGCAGAGACACTTGATTAACTAGAAGTAATAGTATAATATATTATTATTATCATTACCACTACTACTATATTCCATATCATAATAGCTGAAAAGAAAATTTAAAAAATTCTTTTTCTTACAAAGAAAAGCTTAGCTATGATAAGGAAGCATCTTAAGGTCAGATGAAAAATTTTCCTCATGTGTGTGGTACAGATTCAATTAGAATTGTTCAGATTCTGTTTTTATTAAGGTACTAATACACTGGAGAATGCTGAAATCCTGTTCAGGTAGTTGCATAACGTAACTTCCATTGAGAAGACAGTCATTGGAAGACAAATGTAGTCAGGCTAGTTGATATTGAGCCATTCTGGATACAAAGTTAGGTAGAAGCAGACCTCCTTAAATAGTAACATAAGGGACTTCCCTGGCAGTCCAGTGGTTAAGACTTCCTATTTCTACTGCAGGGAGTATGGGGAACCTGCAAGCTACTTGACAAAAAAATTAAAATAAATTACTTTCACCTCACTTAGGAGAAATACAGAGCTAGTCCAGTGTTGGAATGGATACCACAGAGTTACTACGGGCCCATTATCCTTCCAGGACTCCGGTCCTCCAAGCTTATACTGCAAGCCTTATTTTCATTGTACAAGATTGCTGCTGGAGCCTTCACAACTCATTCTAAATAATGAGATTTTGAAAAGGAAAGAGAAAGGCACTTTCCCCTGTTTAGGGAAATGAGTTTTCTACTTTCATAATTTTTCCCCTAGGTTTTACTAGCCACACATTCATCCTTAACGGCAAGGAAGACTGGGAAACATAGTCTTTACTCTGAAATAAAAGATCATTTTACTATGGAAAAAGGGGATATTAATGAGTTAAAGAAGCTAAAATTCCCAGTCACACTAAATTCATTCTTCTCTGAATATTTTCTCTCTCTTTCCCTTTTCATTCCTGGTTTTCCTTCTTTTATTTCTGAATGATCATTCTACTTTTCTGTCTATATTCTGTATTTCAACTTTATCCATTTCAAAGGCTTGAATTGTCGAGTTTGAGGCTAGGAAGGTGTTAAACCAGTTGGTTTGTGGTCCATTTCTCTCCATATTATCAGGGGGGTGTTCACAGGTGAGAAGGCAGATCGTTCAGTCTAATCTCCTTTTAAATCTCTTGATCACTGGATCTTCTATAATCAATGAATGATTTCATATGAAAAGAGTCCTCATCAGTAAAATTCTCTTAGCAGGATAACCCTGTTTCAGGATTACTTATGCTAAATGAAAATACAGTTTGTGCATTTACGAGTTAAGACCTCTAAAAAAGTCACAAAATCCCTGTGATGATCTGTGTAAAAAAAAAAAAAAAAGAATTATTTCAGATTTTAAATATCCCCTACCCAATGAAATGACCCACAAATCTCAGTTAGAGACCTCATCTTTTATTTGGGAGCAAAGGCAATGTTGATATAGGAAGGATGTAGGTAGTCACTAGATTGTCCTAGAAAATCCCTCCTTGACCTAAGCCTCTGGATTTCTTGAGACTTGAGATCATTAGTAAACCTTGGTACTGAAAAGGAGCTCTAATTTGTGAGTCTAATTTGACAATTTGATCCTTTGTGATAATTAAGTGTGGATGGTAGCCACACTAACTTCCAATTTTCTCCTATATTCCTCATCAATAAAAACTTGATGGATATAGCCAAATATTTTATCAGTACCTCAAAATCAATATATCTAATAATAATAAAACTTATCTGCCCCCCCTTAAATCAGTTTCTTCTCCTGAATTTCCAGTCAGCCAAACTCAAAACATCAGCATCATCCCTCCCTGTTCCCCTTTCCTTACCTCCAGTAACACTTTAAAACCTTCACTCCATCCATGTCTTCCTCTGTATTTTTAACTCCCTTGTAATGATCTCAGATGGTAAAGAATCTGCCTGCAATGTAGGAGACCTGGTTTGAAGATCCCCTGGAGAAGGGAATGGCTACTTACTCACTCTAGCATTCTGGCCTGGAGAATTTCATGGACAGAGGAGCCTGGCAGGCTACAGTCCATGGGGTCATAAAGAGTTGGACACGACTGAGTAACTTTCATTTTCTTTAACTTTCTAATGATCTATCTGGTTCTAGTTCTTCTGGCAAAAATCCTTCCAACATACTAATCTTCCTATAGTACTCTTAACACATATGATGGACTTTTAGGGAAATATGGTAAAGGAGACATAGGACCATAAAACCTAATGATATATATCACAACCATATATATATATATAGTATATCTTTTAGAAGTGGTACCATGAACAAGGTGAGAAGATGAAATTTTGAAAAATAGTACAAAGGAAGTACATTCTGCGTGTGGGAGGTAGACATCTTAGAGGAGAAAACTAAAAATTCCTTTCTGGGTTAAAAGCTTTTCCCACTACTATGGGTGATAACATACCAGAAATGAGAAAAATTGCAGGATTCACCATTTTGTTTGTCACCAACTGGGAAGAAGTCAAGAGAAGGTTTTAAGAATGACCACCCATGGTTAATATTTCTGAGAATGAAAAGTGACTTAGCAAAATGGAAAGAGAAAATTAAAAGTCAGATAAGAACTTGTTTTTAAATCTTACAGGGTGGGTAATCCATAAGAGATATGCATGATTGTCTTCTTTCACTAGAATTCATAGTGCTGTGATTGATACTCTACCAGCCAGAGAACTATCAGGAAAAATGGGATTGGGGGTTATCCGTAATAAAGGACAGGTTTGTAATGGTACAGATAGGACTAAGAAGTAACCAGGAGTAGTGAGCTCCCTAAAGCCAGCAACAAAGGCAGCCAGGATCTCCCCCAGCCCTAAAGGAAAAGGGGAGGAGCAGTACCCAAGGGGACCAACAGCTATAGAATGTAGCCCCTGTGATCTGGAAAGTTGGGAGTCAACTGAATAAATTCCCATCTTTATTCTGTCTTATCCTCTGACCCTCTGCCAGTGTCTGCCATTGACTTAATCCAACAAGAAGCTAGAAGAAATACAATATATGGCTTATCAATGGTACAACCCCAAAGCCAGTCTCCTGGGTTCTAGAACAGAGTAGAGGGAGGATTCAGAGAAGCAAAGAGGAAATTGTTGTTGCTTTTCATTCGCTGTCCAACTCTAAAACCCCAGGGACTGCAGCACGCCAGGTTTCTTTGTCCTTCCCTATTTCCTGGAGTTTTCTCAAACTCATGTCCATTGAGTGATGCCATCCAATCATCTCATCCTCTGTCACCCCCTTCTCTTCTTGCCTTCAATCTTTCCCAGCATCAGAGTCTTTTCCAATGAGCTGGCTCTTTGTACCAGGTAGCCAAAGTATTGGTGCTCCAATATTGGCGCTCCAATATTCCAATGAATATTCGGGGTTAATTTCCTTTAGGATTGGCCGGTTTGATCTCCTTGCTGTTCAAGGGACTCTCAACAGTCTTCTCCAGCACTAATTTGAAAGCATCAATTTTTTGGCGCTCAGCCTTATGGTCCAACTCTCAAAGCCATACATGACTATTGGAAAAACCTTTCATGAAAGCCTTCAAGTTCTATTTTTCCACCAAATGACTAGTGCAGGAGAAAGAGAAATAGGAGGGGAAAAATAAGATGAAATTGGGAATAATTAATTTAGGGCAGATTATCATTGACTGAAGTGAAGATTCAGTGGCTTTCCTTGAGTTGAAGGAACAATCCCAAACCCAAGGGCAGGATGTGCACCTGTTTAGCAACAGTGAATCCCAGGATGCACGCGTGTGTGCTAAGTCACTTCAGTCATGTCTGACTCTTTGTGATGCTATGGACAGTAGCCTGCCAGACTCCTCTCTCCATGGGATTCTCCAGGCAAGAATACTGCAGCGAGCTGCCGTGTCCTCCTCCAGGGGGTCTTCCTGACCCAGGGATCAAATCAATGTCTCTTAACGTCTCCTGCATTGTCAGGCAGATTCTTCACCACTAGTGCCACCTGGGAAGCCTGAACCCCAGGATAGGACTTAAAATAATAGATAAAAGACCCAACCGACCAATCATGGCTATAAATAGTCCTCTCTTCCCATGGGGCTTCCCTGGTGGCTCAGACGGTAAAGTGGCTGCCTGCAATGTGGGAGACCCGGGTTCGATTCCTGAGTCAGGAAGACCCCCTGGAAAAGGAAATGGCAATCCACTCCAGCACTCTTGCCTGGAAAATCCCATGGATGGAGGAGCCTGATAGGCTACAGTCCATGGGGTCGCAAAGAGTCAGACACGACTGAGCAACTTCATTTTTTTTCACTTTCCCATCCTAAGCAAAGCAGAACATGGAGCACATACTATCTAGCTGAAGCTCAAATGGAAGAAACAAACAGAGAGGACATAAAATCACTGTATTTGGCAGCAGAGCTGGTTCTGCCCAAGGTCAGTAAAATAAAAATTAAAAAAAAAAAACAGGACAACAATGCACATTTATGCAAAAAAGAAAGTAAGAAAGAAGAAAACAGAGGAAAAAGAAAGAGATCCTCCTAAAGAAAAATGAAGTCTACTATGGAATAAATAAATATCAAAGGAACAAAGAGAAACAAATACAGCAAATGTTGGAAATCTTAAACACACAGAGAGAATATGGAAACTCTGAAGAAAGAAATACATTTGTCAAACATAATGAAATAAAAAGATATATTTCAGAGATAAGGATACTCCACACTTCCAACCAAGAGTAAAGCTCTAAGGAGAGAAAGCTTGCTCCCTTAGTTACTTACAAGACACAGAAAGAATAAAAATAAAAGAAATGTATATTCAACTCAAGAATGTATGAAAGGGTCAACAATATTAAAATGAGGAAAATAGAGACAAAGTAAAACTATTGGGTTGGACAAAAGCTCATTTGGGTTTTTCCAGAACATCATGCAGAAAAATCCGAGGGAACTTTTTGGTCAACCCAATATAAGACCTAAAAGTAACAAAACAAAAGAAGCAAAGCAGTCATTTGATAGGATAATCTGTCTCGTGTTTTCCATCAACCAAATGCCTGGTCTCTTTGAGACCAATTGCTAAAGAACAGGAGCTGAAATTGTGTTGTATTCATTTTTGTAACTTCACAGTCTAAGACAATATATGACTGTTAAATAATTTTATGAAAGAATGCTGAGTATCCAGGTTATAAGGAAAGAGACCATCTCTAGCTCCTTGAATGAATTTTTGCCACATGGATGAGGTTTGGGGCCACTGAGAAGGCACAGGACAGACAGTGGGTGAACCACAGAGCCTCTTAGAGGTGTTTTTTATAAGAAAAGTACCCCCAAAAAAGATCTGTTGATTTAATTCCATTCACATGCACATGGTGCGTCTTCCTTCCTGCCATGTCCTGCCATAAACACTGATGGTGGGCTTCCCTGGTGGCTCAGACAGTAAAGAATCTGCCTGCAGTGCAGGAGACCTGGGTTCAATCCCTGAGTTGGGAAGATCCACTGGAGGAGAGCATGGCAACCCACTCCAGTATTCTTGCCTGGAGAATCCTGTGAACAGAGGAGCCTGGAAGGCTACAGTCCATGGGGTTGCAAAGAGTCGGAGACGACTGAGTGACTGAGCACAGCATAAACATTGATGGAAAAAATCCATTGTTACTCTCACTAACCTATAATTAAATTTTAGTAATTCCTGCTATTATGACATAAGCAACAAATCCCTTGAATATTAACATTCGCTGAAACTATTCCCAAGAGAAATGATAAGCTACTTTATATTACATTGCAGCTTGAAAAGAGAGCTCAAAATGTCATTCACATTCATCACTACTTCGAAAGCATGGTAGTTATTCAGTTCAGTTCAGTTCAGTTGCTCAGTCACGTCCGACTTTTTGCAGCCCCATGGACTGCCGCACACCAGGCTTCCTTGTTCATCACCAACTCCCAGAATTTGCTCAAACTCATGCCCATGGAGTTGGTGATGCCATCCAACTATCTCGGTAGTTATAACAACCATCATGGTAGTTAATAACCCTGATCTTAATCTGATAATTTAAGGCCTTAAATATTTAACTTAAAAAATTTAATATAAATATTGATGTTCTACTGGGGCTTCCCTGGTAGCTTAGATGGTAAAGCGTCTGCCTACAATGCAGGAGACCTGGGTTCAATCCCTGAGTCAGGAAGATCCCCTGGAGAAGGAAATGGCAACCCACTTCAGTATTCTTGCCTGAAGAATTCCATGGACCAAGGAGCCTGGTAGGCTATAGTCCATGGGATTGCAAAGAGTCGGACACGACTGAGCAACTTCACTCAGCTATTATACTATAAATTTTAAAAAATAATTTTGATAAGAGTATGTCCATATAATTTATTTTTTTGGCGTACCTATGTATCTTATTTAATACCTTTTATCCATTACACTGTTTTGAGAAGGGGCTATGAACTTCAGATGTCAGAAGCACCCATGACATTCAAAGGTTAAGAACTCCATATCAGGGTCAGCTGCTAAGGGTAATAAAAACTTCTCAGAGAAGGAAAAATGAAGGTGGGATTTGGATTTTGAGAAAATCTGATTAAGAGATGATTTATCACAAAGGAGACAGGCATTTATTT
The DNA here is from genome assembly GCF_003369695.1 of Bos indicus x Bos taurus. Classification (NCBI taxonomy): domain Eukaryota; kingdom Metazoa; phylum Chordata; class Mammalia; order Artiodactyla; family Bovidae; genus Bos; species Bos indicus x Bos taurus. The sequence continues at coordinate 66,693,124 of NC_040086.1, read as the reverse complement.
GGTATACTAGAAGGCACATGGAAGATCATGCAAAGGCTGCAGTACAGACTGACCACAAGCTCGAGCTTGTGACCACATCGAGCTTGTGATCACAAGCCCAAGCTTGTGGTCACAAGCCAGAGCCCACGAGTGGAGCTTCTTGTGTTCAAATCTCAACCATTCACTCCTTGAGTGGCCTTGAGCAGCTCTCTCTTTCCTCATCTATAAAGTGAGAGTCATTCACACCCCCACCTTGGAGGGTCTCTTCTGAGAACTGTGCAAGATAATTCCTGTAACCTGCTCAGCTCAGCCCCTGACACATGGTGGATATCCCCCCACTGCAGGTTTTTTAAAGTCAGCCAAATTTGTTTTCAACTTCCTCCTCCACATCCTTTCTGTACTTTTTCCGCCTAATAATGAGATGCCTCCCTCACCCCATCATACAGACCGGCTTTGCAAAGCTGCTTTCTGTCTCTCCTTCCCTCCACCCTCTCCTCCTATCAGAACCCACTCTCAGATAAGCCCTGCACTATTGCTTATGTCTCTGTGTGTTTTTCAGCGCTTAGTTACCTCTTCCAGGGATGACAATCTTATCGTTGAGTGAGAAGCCTTTTCTCCCGGCAAAAGATCAATTTCGGTTTACTGGAGCAGATAAAAGTGGTTTCTCTTCCCATGTAAAGTGCTTGCCTTCTGCTTTTCTACACCCCACTTGTCCTGTTCAAGTCTGACCTTGTCCACAGTCTCTTTACCTCTCATCTTCACTTCTGATGCCACTGAATACATAGGCCTGCCCTTCATCTGGACACCAGACTAAGCCAGTCTTCTTTATCACTTTCCTCTGCTTTTCTAGGGCAAGGCAGCTATTCTCAGGGACAGGGGCCTCATACCTTTCTTTTATTTTCCTAGGGACCCCAAACTAAGCATTTAAAGAAAGAATGGCTATAAACGTTTTTAGGAGTTCTTCCCTAAAACCTCCTGATCTCCATGTCTGTGCTGAAAGTTCCCAGGGGTAGGATGAGTTAATCTTGGCTTGCAAAGGAACCAGGAATGTCTCTGTTAAACTCTTTAAGGGTCTCCAGAGAAGGTCTGGCTGGAGATGAACAGTCCTCTCAAGGGTTCTTGGAAAGGATCCTTCTCTTTCCAAGATTGATGCTCCCTACATTCATGAATACTGTGGTAGAAAATCTCTGGACTGGGCTTCAGGAGCTTTGGGGTCTAACCCTGGCTCTTACAGTTACCAGCTGAGTGATATTGAACTTCTCTTCCCCTCTCTGAACTTCAGTTTCATTACTTGCAAAATAAATCATTGGAATTTTATATTCTTACACTCTAGGAAGGGGAACTGGATTCATTCTTCATGAACACATTCCAAAATTAATCATATTTTTCAAGAAACAGGACGTGTGTTTATAATTTTCTGGCAATCTTACAATTTCTTGAGCATTCTTTTCCACATTGAGCATGGAACTTGTTTCACGCTTCAGGGCTTGCTATGCTGACTGCCATTTCATAATGTCTTTAAGAAATTATTCTTTAAATGTATACTCATTAGGCAAAACCTCTCAAAGTTTTACTCTAAACCTGCCCTCCTCTTTTATTTTGCTTAAGGAGATGGTTTGATTTTATAAAATCATGTGTTTATTCTCCTGTATGGGACAATGTGCGTATCTCTTTGCATACTGAAAGTATTTAGAAAATAGAAAAGAAATACACAAGTACAAGTGCCACCTTGTTGGATTTTCTACCAGTTTTTAGAGAAGCCATCAGCTGGACAGACCACTGCTCGGTTCAGTGACTCAGCCGCTAATCGGGAAGAGAGGTAGTACCTTAGGTTCATCTCCTGGCTCACTTTCCACGTGTGGACATTGAGCCTGTTCAAAGATTTAGCCTTAGTTTATGAGGACCAGCCGGAGAAGGCAATGGCACCCCACTCCAGTACTCTTGCCTGGAAAATCCCATGGACGGAGGAGCCTGGTAGGCTGCAGTCCATGGGGTTGCTAAGAGTCGGACACGACTGAGTGACTTCACTTTCACTTTTCACTTTCATGCATTGGAGAAGGAAATGGCAACCCACTCCAGTGTTCTTGCCTGGAGAATCCCAGGGACGGGGGAGCCTGGTGGGCTGCCGTCTTTGGGGTTGCACAGAGTCGGACATGACTGAAGCGACTTAGCAGCAGCAGCAGCAGCAGCATGAGGACCAGCATAAAGTGGTCCTCAGATTTCTAGTCTTGGCACTCAGGTGCTATGGATTTACCAAAGTAGATTTATAGGAGAAAAATTTAAACCAGCTAAATCTCTTTAGGATGGAGAGAAGTTCACAGGCAAGAAAAACATGAAATAGCATTGTTCTCAGAATTCATATGCGGAGAAGGCAATGGCAACCCACTCCAGTGTTCTTGCCTGGAGAATCCCAGGGACAGCGGAGCCTGGTGGGCTGCCGTCTATGGGGTCGCACAGAGTTGGACACAACTGAAGCGACTTAGCAGCAGCAGCAGCAGAATTCATATGATCATGGAATCAGCACCTATTCAGTGTTCACTCAGAAAACCATTACAGTGTAACTGGGAAAACAATGAGGGAGGGAGGAAATTACAGGAATACTATGGTTAATAATTATATATAGAGAGAGACTATTTATTTCACTTGATAATAACATTTTCATTCATTGTACAATCACAAATAGACATAATATCTAGAAATATTACAGACAGGCAAACAAGTGAAAATTTGATATTTTAGGCTGAAAATCAGGAAGAGGTTTGACTGTCACATGTAAAAAGCTCCCATTTAATATAGTCAACTCATGTTTAACATTCTTAATGGAAAAGATGAACATAAGGACAACAAATTACATCATTTTATTATTTTTCAGTTCAAAAATTAAACTTTCCTAGTTTTAGAATGCAATAGAATTGCCTTTCAAAGCAGACTGGCTTCAGGCTAATATTTTAATTAGTTTGCATTCTCTGAGAGTATTCTAGTTAAACCAGAGGGTAAATCTGCTGGATGATGAATAAAAAGAAACAGGTTTTAGAAATATGTCTTCCAGGCAAATATAGTAACTATTAAAAAAAAAAAAAACTTTGCCACCAAAACTCAAGAGTTGACTATATTTGGAGGGGGAAACAGCATACATACATCACTTAGATAGCATTATGTCAATAGATGTGCTGCTCTAGAATTATTTAATAAGAAGACAAATCCATTCCACATCTATCCACCCCCATGAGATGAAACCAGACTGAGAAACAAATATCACACCCCCCAGATTCACGCTGGCTAGGAACAGGCATGACTGGTACCTCCATGATCAATCACAAAGATGCTCTGATTCTGAAGTTTCTAAAACTCTGAGCTCATTTTCTCACTGGAGACCTATCTACCATTTCTTTGCACAATTCCGCCACCAAATTTCAATCCCTTATTGTACCAATCTGTCATTAGGAACATAATACACATATAGAACTGCTAACAGGGGTAAAGGAATAATTCACACAAACAATATGAAAGGGGGAGATGGTGAGGATTCTAGATATATAAGCTAAGATGACAAGCTTTTCCTTTCCAGGGCACCACACATAGCTATTAGTCCACTCTTGATTACTTGCATGGTTCAAAGAGTTTTCCCATATATTATCTCATTGGTTCTTCATGGTCACCGCATTGGGAGCTGTCACAGGTATTATATCATCTTCATTGCCTCCGAGAGGCCTTACCCAGGCCCATACAGGTGATAGATCCAAGGCTGGGTCGTATCTTCTGGTTCCAAATTTCCAAATTCAAAAAACCAAACAAAGGAGGTGGATTAAAAAGGCCCTCAATAAGCCTGTAGTCTCTGAATCTCACTGGTGCCAACCCCCACCCCCCACCGCCTATTTGTATGTTTCTTTCTTTCCTGGGTGCCCAGGGTGAGAGTCAGAACCAGGGATAGAAGGGAAGATTGCAGAAAGAGCCAGGAACCTGCTTTGTATTCTTGCCCCAGGCCAGCAAGTGTTAGGAGTGAACTCAAGCCTAAGAACAATCCCAGAGACAGGTTATCTCAGTGTCTGATGAGTAGCTGAGATGATCCAGAGAGAACTTCACCCTACAAACATATAGACCACAGTTTTAGGTGACTACTCAGGCTCCCTTCTGGAAAACCCATCATTCCACACTATGTCCCATCATTTTTTTGTGTTTGTTTAATCCCTATTTCTTTCTGCCAATCAAATATCATCAACAGATACAGATATCACCAGTGCCTACACTTTGCACAAATTAGATGTTCATTGAATGTCGGCCACTGGTGATGGTGTGATCACACAAGTTTTAGAGATTCTGAGCTCCCTGAACACAGCACTGACATATTTGTCCATTTCTTTTGCCCTATGTGGCAAACCTAGAGTTCCTGGTTGATAGTGTGGGCTTAAGCACATTGTCAGGGGCCCAAAGGTCCTGTTCTGGAGTTATTTCAGCCCGATGCAGTCCACCTCTTCAGTGGCAGGCACCCCCGTGGTTTTGAGGTCAAGGTCCCCACTGGACTTGCTGCCATTGTAAGAAGCCTTCCAGTGGAGCAGCATAATCTTCTTGAAGTACTTGATGGTGTTATTCTTGACAGTCACGAAGCACACGGTGTTGATCATGCTGTTGCTCATGGCAATGCACTCGACCACGTAGAAGGCCGTGAGATAGTGTTTCTCCTTCACAAACACTGTGGGGAAGAAGTCCCGCACGATGGCGAAGCCGTAGAAGGGCGCCCAGCACAGCACGTACGCCGTGAGGATGCACATGAGCACCAGGACGGTCTTCCGGCGACAGCGCAGTCGCTTCCGGATCTGCTCCGTCTGGAAACCAGGGACGGCCTTGAACCAGAGCTCTCGGGAGATCCTGGCATAGCATAGGGTCATGGTGACCACTGGGCCCACGAACTCGATGCCAAAGATGAAGAGGAAGTAGGACTTGTAGTAGATCTGCTGGTCTACTGGCCAGATCTGGCCACAGAAAATCTTCTCCTGGCTCTTGACAATGACGAGGACCGTTTCAGTGGTGAAGTAGGCTGACGGTATGGCAACAAGAATGGACACCACCCACACCAAGGCAATCAAGCCCGTGGCTGTTTGGTACTTCATCCGGGGTCTCAGCGGGTGGACAATGGCCAGATATCTAGGATAAGGACACAGCTGGTGTCAACATGTAGTAAGGAAGTGCTGGAGGATATTATTTTTGCAACATTGAGACACAATCAAATGGCACCTATGGTACGTGGGCTTCCCGAAAAGGCAGACTTGCATGCCAGCTCCAGCCCCACATCTGACTAGCTGTGCAACCTCAGGCAAGTTATTTTTAATTGAAGGACAGCTGTTTTACAATGTTAATTTCTGCTGTATAGCAAATATACATCCCACTGCTATACAGTAGGACCTTGCTATTTATCCATTCTATATATAATAGTTTGCATCTGCTAACCCCAAACTGGTCATCTATCCCTGCCCCAACCCCCACCCCTTGCCCCTTGGCAAAAACAAGTCTGTTCTCTATATCTGTGAGTCTCTTCTGTTTCATAGATTAGTTCATTTAGGTCATATTTTATGGCAATCCACTCCACTATTTTCACCTAGAAAATTCCATGGATGGAGGAGCCTGGTTAGGCTACAGTCCATGGGGTCGCAAAGAGTTGGACATGACTGAGCCACCTCACTTCACTTCTTAGATTCCACATGCAAGTGATACCTTATGATATTTATCTTTCTCTTTCCGACTTACTTCACTGAGTATAATAATCTCTAGGTCCGTCCTTGTTGCTGCAAGTGACATTTTTTATTGTTTATGGCTAAGTAATATTCCATTGTATATATGTACTGCATCTTCTTTATCCATTCAGCTGTCGATGGCCATTTAGGTTGTTTCCATCTCTTGGCTATTACGAATAGTATGGGTGTGAACATAGGGCTGCATGTATCTTTTTGAATTAGCATTTTCTCCAGATATATGCCCAGAACAGGTAACTTATATTTAATCTCTCTGAATCTCGACTTCCTTATCTGCAAAAGTTTTTGCTTGTTTGTTTTTAAAGATTAAACATGCCAGTATATACACAATTTCTGGCACAGTTTTAAACATGGTATATACTCAATAAATGGTAACTATTATTATTAAATTTAATAATAACATGTCTTATTGGTTTCTAGCCTGGCACTATTCCCAGGTCCATGCTGTTTTCAGGGAAATTCATCCTAATTACCCCACAGTTTAGAGTTAATAGGACTTGAAAATTCTAAGGACTTGTTGGGAAAATTTGCCTTTTCTGATAGAAATAGTGGGCAAGGTTTTGCTTTCATTCAACACTTTTAAATACATTAAAAACATTACTCTACATGCAAAGGTGAAAGAAACGCATGTGACCATTTATCTTATTCTTCAGGCTGGAAAATGCAGCTTAGTGAGAAATGACTGACTTTCTTAAGGTCATATGCCATAGTACTCTCAATAGAAAACATTTAAACCTATCTCACATGGTTGATGTGAAAATCAATTGGGAATATACATGAACATGTTTTTTGAACCACAAAGCAACAGACAGTAAAAGATATTGCTTTTGGCCTTTCCCCCTAAACCACACTGCTGTTACCACAGTAGTCCACGAAAGAAAAGAGAGCATTTTCTGGGGGATGTGAGTCATTCGAGCAGTATGAAAGTGTCCTTCCCAGAGAGAGTGCACACACTTAGGCAGACAGCTCTGATTTCCTGGAAGACATTCTGTCTGGCAGGGGGTAGAAGCAGGAGAAGGAGAAAGATGGAAAGTGAAGTGGGAGGGAATGACTAATCAACACTGGAAATAAACATATCCTCACGCGTCCACAGCTTATTCCTGGTAAAACAAAGGGCAAACATGACAGGGGCCTAAAGAAAGCTAAACAATTCTGTTTGCTTTGCAACTGATCCCCTTGAGGTCATCTTACTTGGGATTCTGATTGGAAGAGGAGGTTCCTTCTTTTTTTTTTCATATCATATTTCTGCTGTTTCTGTCCACCCCATAACACAGACAGCCAGCCCCACTGAGTGGCACTTGGAGAGTTCACTGGCACAAGACTTCTGCTCTCTTCCAGATGTTAGATGAAGTTGGATGGGTTGGGTTCACCCTGGCCACCCAGCTGACTGCTTGACAGGTTCTACCACCAACAACAAACCCTGGCAGTCACCAGTCTCCCAGGCTGGATGCTGAGGGTGAAATGGGAAGGCCTGCAGCGTGTTGGCAGTGCCTTTGTCAGTGCATGCAGTGGACCTCCCAGAAGACCACGTCACTCCTGCTGTTAGGAGGGCATCCGATCTGCTCTGAGTCATAACAAAAACTAAGAGTTTAGAGCTTTTGTTCTCATCATCTCTCTCCCTTATCTACCCCACCATGTTCTGCTGATTACTCTGTCAAAGAATGTTTTTGTATTCATACTTGCTTGCTATCTGAACTCACAATATACAATTCTATTCCTTCTTTTCCCACTAGTAATTTCCTAAGTTTTTATGATGTTTCAAACTCAGAGTGTTTTTTCAATGACCATGTAGGAGAGAATACTGATCCAGGAATGAGAACATTAAGAATCTAATCCCAGCTTTGCCACAGACTTATTATGTGAATCTTAGCCCTGTGGACTCAATTTCCTTATCTGTGACATGGGAATATCAACTGCCTTTCCAAACTCACAGAGATACTGTGAGGCTCCAAAGTGATACTGCATATAAACAATAGACTATTAATATGCAAAATTGTTAGTATCCTAAAATGTATTTTTCAGAGCTATTTTATATAGCAAGCAATTTTCTTTCACCTGTTACTTGCAAATCCTGCATTTGCAAATTCTCTGCTACTTGGCTCTATTTTACTGGATCTACTTTATTGGATTTATTCATTTTTGCATCAACACTAATCTTCAGGGTAATCTGTGACTGTTCATCAGTTCATCCTGACATCACCCCACCTCCATCCCCAAGGTTAGCACCAGGAGGTGTGCAAGAGGCCTTCCAAATATATTTGCCAATAAGGAAATTGCAGGAAACTTTCAAGGATAGCCACCAGTTTGGCTATGCTACACTCTGAACTCCATGATTAGTAAGTAAAAGTCACTCAGTCATGTCTGACTTGGTGACCCCATGGACTGTAGCCCGCCAGGCCCCTCTGTCCATGGGATTCTCCAGGCAAGAATGCTGGAGTGGGTTTCCATTCCCTTCTCCAGGGGATCTTCCCAACCCCACGATTGAACCCAGGTCTCCTGCACTGCAGGCAGATTCTTTACTATATGAGCCACCAAGGAGGCATATTATTAGTAATACTTGCTTAAGTTTGTAAAGCAGCTTACAATTTACAGAGCGTTTTCAAATTTATTTTCTAGTTAGATAACCCCAACCCTATTGCTAAGGAAGAAAAGATACCCATCTTACAGATGAGCAAACTGAGATGGGAAGAAGTTAAATAACTGTCAAAAGCCATGCAGCTAGTAATTGACAGAACTAGGCTGTATATTGTCACCCTGCTTATTTAACTTATATGCAAAGTACATCATAAGAAACTCTGGGCTGGAGGAAGCACAGGCTGGAATCAAGATTGCTGGGACAAATATCAATAACCTCAGATATGCAGGTGACACCACCCTGATGGCAGAAAGTGAAGAAGAACTAAAGAGCCTCTTGATGAAGGTGAAAGAGGAGAATGGAAAAGTTGGCTTAAAGCTCAACATTCAGAAAACTAAGATCATGGCATCTGGTCCCATCACTTCGTGGCAAATAGAGGGGGAAACAGTTGCTGACTTTATTTTTCTGGGCTCCAAAATCAATGCAGATGGTGATTGCAGCCATGAAATTAAAAGATGCTTACTCCTTGGAAGGAAAGTTATGATCAACCTAGATAGCATATTCAAAAGCAGAGACATTACTTTGTCAACAAAGGTCTGTTTAGTCAAGGCTGTGGTTTTTCCAGTGGTCATGTATGGATGTGAGAGTTGGACTATAAAGAAAGCTGAGCGCCGAAGAATTGATGTTTTTGAACCATGGTGTTGGAGAAGACTCTTGAGAGTGCCTTGGACTGCAAGGAGATCCAACCAGTCCATCCTAAAGGAAATCAGTCCTGAATATTCATTGGAAGGACTGATGCTGAAGCTGAAACTCCAATACTTTGGCCACCTGATGTGAAGAGCTGACTCATTTGAAAAGACCCTGATGCTGGGAAAGATTGAGGGCAGGAGGAGAAGGGGATGACAGAGGATGAGATGGTTGGATGGTATCACCAACTCAACGGACATGGGCTTGGGTGGACTCTGGGAGTTGGTGATGGACAGAGAGGCCTGGTGTGCTGTGGTTCATGGGGTCGCGAAGAGTCGGACACGACTGAGCAACTGAACTGAACTGATACTGATGATGCAGATCCATCCATATCTTGTTCGAAATCCAGTGGGTTCTCCAGTGGGTACTCCATTTGTTCTTTCCATTTCCAACCAGAACAAGCAACCCTTCCTCCTTCCCTCCTGAAATCCTAGCAGCCCCTCTCTTCTTTTCATCATAGTCAGTTTCTACCTATAGATGTTCCAAAATGGAGTTAGATAGTTGGCAACTACTTTTCTTTGCTTAGGAGTATGCCATTGGCTTGACCAGTGTGTCTAACACTACAATGGCTCAGGTTCAGATCCACTTAGAGTCAGCATTTCCCAGAGAACAAAGAATAAAGGCTGCCAGACAAAGCAATGTCCAGCCACTAGCTGTGTGATGGCAGTGGGTTGTGTGATTAAGCAAAAAGGCTTGGAGCTCCTTTTCTGTCCCCGGGACTCAGCCCCAGATCTCATCATGGAAATGGTGATCACAGTGGCTACTAGGTGGCTCATGGGATGGGCAGCTAATGCACAACCTGCTCCTTAAGCAACTGATAAGCTCACCAGGAAGTATTTGTGCTTCCTAAGGCTGAGTGCTGTTCCTCCTGCCTTAGTTGCCTCATCCAGACAGTAGAGAAGAGCGGCCAACAGGCAGGCTGACTGGTAGCTTCCCCTAGATTCCAAGGGAATCTAAAAGAAGGGACTCCAGTGCCCTATGTGCCTGAGATCCAAAGATACACCCCAAAGATTGTGCGGCTGTCTCCACATCAAAGGGGAAACCCAGACCTAGGGGACAGGGTGCTCTCAGGGTTTTTCTTAGTTCCCTGCTACCCTCAGGACTAACTCCCTGTGCCCAGATTTTGTGATCCTGTAGAGCAAGGTCCTACTTTTTTTTTAATTTTATTTTTAATTGGAGGATAATTACTTTACAATATTGTGATGGCTTCTGCCATATGTCAACATGAATCAGCCATAGGTATACATATGTCCCCTCCCTCTTAAACTTCCTTCCCACTTCCCTCCCCACCCCACCCCTCTAGGTTGTCCCAGAGCACCTGCTTTGGGTTCCCTGTATCATACAACAAATTCCCACTGGCTGTCTACTTTCCATATGGTAGTGTATAATGTTTCAATGCTACGCTCTCAAATCATCACACCTTCTCTCCCCCACACTGTGTCTAAAGTCTGTTCTCTGTGTCTGCATCTCCACTGCTGCTCTGTAGATAGGTTCATCAGTACCATCTTTCTAGATTCCATATGTATGAACTAATATACAGTATTTGTCTTTCTCTTTCTCAATTACTTCACTTTCTATAATAGGCTCTAGGTTCATTCACCTCATTAGAACTGATTCAAATGCATTCCTTTTAATAGCTGAGCAATATTCCATTGTGTATATGTATAATTTCTTTATCCATTCATCTGTCTATGGACATCTAGAGTGATTCTATGTCCTAGCTATTGTAAATAGTGTTGCAATGAACATTGGAGTACATGTGTATTCTTCAGTTATGGTTTCCTCAGGGTATATGCCCAGTAGTGGGATTGTTGTTGCTAGTTTTATTCCTAGCATTTTAAGGCATCTCCAGTCTGTTCTCCACAGTGGCTGTTTCAATTTGCGTTCCCACCAACAGTGTAAGAGGGTTCCTTTTTCTCCACACCCTCTCCAACGTTTATTGCTTGTAGACTTTTTGATGATGGCCATTCTGATGGGTGTGAGATGATACCTCATTGTAGTTTTGATTTGCATTTCTCTAATAATGAGTGATGCTGAGCATTTTTCATGTGTTTATTAGCCATCTGTATGCCTTCTTTGAAGAAATGTCTAAGTCTTCTGCTCACTTTTGAGTTGGGTTGTTTGCTTTTCTGGTATTGAGCTTCATATGCTTGTATATTTTGGAGATTAGTTCTTTGTCAGTTGTTTCATTTGCTATTCTCTCCCACTCTGAGGATTGTCTTGTCGCCTTGCTTTTGGTTTCCTCCTTTGTACAAAAGCTTTTAAGTTTAACTAGGTCCCATTTATTTTTAGAGCAGGTCCCTGTTCTTTCTGATCTCTACTCTCTTACATTCTTTGCTCTGTCCCCACACCTCCTGTCCTCCCCGGATCTCACTCTCACCTCAAGCATTCTCACCTCTCAGCTTTTGCAAACACCATTCTACCCTCTTGGAAATCCTTTCTTCTTCTTTACTGATAGTCACTGGTTGAAGCCAAGTTAAAAATCTGCCTCCTGCAAGAGGCCTCCTTTGACTCTTCTGGTATCGGATGATCTTCCCTTTTTCCAAATTTCATTTCAAACTGACGCTTTACTTCCCCTCTAACTCTTCCGTGTTAGTTCTCACCCCTCCCTGCGCCCTGGATGACAAGCTTCCCAAGAATAGGGATCATGTCTTACTTCTTTCATAACCTTTGCTGACTGTGAACTCTGGGTACTTAGAATCTTAATAAAACGTCACCCTCAACAAGTACCTAGCCCTGGATGAACAGAAATGTAATAGGCCATGGTGACAGTTCTCAAAAAAATTGCAACCTGTTTTTGGAAAACAGAACATCAATGTGTTTACCCAGCATGAGACTGGCAGGTGGTCTGGAGCTCAATAATAAGACATTGGAAAAGCAGATGAAAAGATTCCAGCCGTGTTCTGTAGACAATGGTGGTGTTAGAGGTCTTTCAAGCAAGAGAGGGAGGGGTGTATGAGGCAGAAGATGAATTTGGCTGTAGTCTTGCTTTCTTCCCTCAGTCTACAGGGCCCTTCTCATAATTCCTACAACCTCCAATTTTGCTCCCATCTTGAGGCCTTTGCACCTTGTGTCTGGAATACTCTTTCCCAGTCTTTACAAGGCCAGTTTTTTTTTTTTTCCCCTCCATCATTCAGAGATCTGTTTCAATATCTCTTCTGAGACACTTTTCCTGACTCCCACCTAGAGCCTCTCCCATGCTCCATCACTCTCAGTCTCTGCTTGTGTGTCTGTCTGTCTTATTGAAGAACACTTAATTTACAATGTTGTGTTAGGATCAGGTGTATAGCAAGGTGATTCAGTTATGCTTACATGTACTTGTTTTTTGGATTCTTTTTCATTATAGGGTATGTATATTTTTGCTTTTACTCAGAGTATTTCTAATGTTCTGAAATTACCTTCCTTCTTTGCTTGCCTGACTGGTCTCTCTCCATCAAGCTCCATGAGTGCAAGGAATTTTTTTGCTTATTCACCATCATTTCACCAGTGTTTGTAATAGTATTTGTCACATTGAAGGCTCTCTATAAAAATGCATTGTTTGAATGAACAAATGAGTAAATGAATGAATGTTTAGGATGGATTGTGAGGGAGTAGGGTTGGCAAAGGGGCAGAGCCAAGAAACACTGGTGGCAGGAAGACCAAGAGAAGACTGTGATAGTTCAGCCCTTGCTGGAAAAGTGGGAGGTGGGAGTAGGGGCTGTGGGTGGGGCGTACTGTCAGGCCCTGGGAATAAAATGAATGGTGGAGAAAGGGAGAAAGCAGCAAGGACAAAAGGGATTTGCCAGGTTAGATGCCTGGGAGAACCATGGAACCAATAGTAGAGACAGAAAACAGGTAGGAGATAAATAGTTTTGTACTACTATAACTTGAGAGCTGTATTTCTTAGAAACTTTGTAGTATTATTTCTTTAATCAAATCATAAAACAACCACTGTGATGAAAGCAAAAGAGGCGAGCCAATCAGAAATAGTCATAGGTTATCTGGTTCTGTTATTACTGTTCCTTTAAAGGGTAATTTACATATTATAACATCCGCTGTTTATTTAGTACTTACTCTGCTTTAAGCATTGTTCTAAAGAATTACAGAGTCCCTTGGACTGCAAGGAGATCCAACCAATCCATTCTGAAGGAGATCAGCCCTGGGTGTTCTTTGGAAGGAATGATGCTAAAGCTGAAACTCCAGTACTTTGGCCACCTCATGCAAAGAGTTGACTCATTGGAAAAGACTCTGATGCTGGGAGGGATTGGGGGCAGGAGGAGAAGGGGACAACAGAGGATGAGGTGGCTGGATGGCATCACCAACTTGATGGATGTGAGTCTGAGTGAACTCCTGGAGTTGGTGATGGACAGGGAGGCCTGGTGTGCTGCAATTCATGGGGTTGCAAAGAGTTGGACACGACTGAGCGACTGAACTGAACTGAACTGAACTGAAAGAATTACATGTGTTATTTCATGTTATCTTTAAAGCAATCCAATACATTAAGTTTTCTTATCATTCTTATATTATACATGAGAAAACTGAAGCAGAGAGGGGTCAAATAACAAAACCCTGAAGCCAATAGACAGTGCAGTAGGAGTTTAAACCCAGGCAGACTAACTTCTTGGGATTCTCTGGTGGCTCAGATGGTAAAGAATCTGCCTGCAATGTGGGAGAGCCCGGTTGGATCCCTCTTTGGGGAAGATCCCCTGGAGAAGGAAATGGCAACCCACTCCAATATTCTTTCCTGGAGAATTCCTTGGACAGAGGAGCTTGACAGGCTAGAGTCCATGGGGTCACAAAGAGTTGGACGTGACTGAACAATAGACTAACTGCTCATACCATTCTTACAGAAATTTATAAAATTAAAGATATTTTTATAACTGTGGGCATATTTGTTTTATCAAGATAAAAACTAGTTCCCAACAACAAAATCAAACCTGAAAATCACTGATTAAATCCTGAACACATGAGGCCAAACAGGAATCTATTCATGAAACTGAAACTTGACATGTAAAAACACGTAAAAATCTAAATAATTTGAAACAAAGATCACAATCATCACTAAATGAACTTAAGGCGTTGGAGCAGTCAGTTAGTCGGCCAAGGCCATTGGATGGTCCCGTGCAGGCAACACCGTTTCCTCCAGTGTCTGGGTTCAAGTTTCCAATCACAACACTACTCTAAACAAGAGCAGTCCCCAGGATGCAAAGCATGCTTCCAATTAAAATCCCTACTATAAAAGAAATGCCTGCAATATTTCAGACAAGCTGAGTTTCATATGAAAGTTGAATAAGAATTTGAAAGAGTTTGGTAGATGGAGGTGAGTTGATTGACATAATAATAGATAATATTATCTTACATGTTCAGAATAGCCCGATGTCCTGATTTTACCCTGGCTTCCATTCCCCTTGAAGCTGCTTCTTCCTTCAGTGTTACCCCTTTCCACCAGTAGGCCCCTCCCTGGTAAAATGGGTCTCACGCAGGCAGCAGGGGCCCACCCCACAGCAGGCATCTACCTACTCGCCCGCAGTGGCTGGGAGCACCCTCTGTGAAAAGATGTCCTACTAGAGCGAAACTTCAGGAAATGACCCCTTTGTTTTGTCCTGCTCGTGTGCTAAAAGAGATGGTGCAGCTTCCACTTGCAGAAAAGTTCAGAGACAAGGTCCCTGGAGATCTTCCTCAACAGCTGTGAGGAGGACTTGGGAAGCAGGTGCTCCTTCCACATGTTCACCCAGAGCCTGTTCATGGGTGGACAGAACACCATGGGGCTCCATGGCTCACACTGAGGACCTCAGCCAAGCCTTCTTCAGGGATGACACTTCTGACACCTTCTACAGATGACAGACCAAGGGCTGATTAATGTGCTAACCCTCTGACATGCTTCTAGGTTTTAAAGCCAGGCTCCTTCTCAATCCCCTCTCAATCCCAGGATGTCCTGATTGCAAGGAGTGGGCCAGATGCCACCAGAGCCCTCGGGCCATGGGACACAGAGAGCATCTGTGGTTCAGGCCCTCTGGGTTAAGACGGAGAGACAGACTGTTCAGATCCAAGTACACAGAGGCCCGGTCAGACCCTCAGGGTATCTGTCTCTACACTGCAACACAGTGTTTTGTAATAAGAGTTCAACTTTGGGCAGAGGAGCCTTCAAAGACTGTCCCAAGGGCACAAAAACCACTCTGGTCCATTAGCACAGGTGATTATACTAAATGAAAAGCCTGAAGATATAAGATTGGCAAAGGCAGCTCTTACTGATTTTATTTATCTTACTAGAATCAGCTCTTCTGTACTGTTGCACACTACTGTATGAAAAGGAGCAAACTGATTATTGCAACAAAAACAAAGAGTAAGTAAGCATATGCTTTGTTTTGACTTGTTTTGTTTGTTTTTTCAAAACAAATTCCTCAACCTTCTTTAAAATCAACCAGTGTTAACACTGTTCATCTACTATAGTTGTAGTAGTAGTGTTAGTCATTCAGTCATGCTGGACTCTGTGTGACCCTATAGACTGTAGGCTCCTCTGTCCATGGAATTCTCCAGGCAAGAATACTGGAGTGGGTTACCATGCCCTTCTCTAGGGGATCTTCCCAACCCAGTGATCGAACCCAGGTCTCCCACATTGCAGGCAGATTCTTTCCATCTGAGCCACCAGGGAAGCCCTAATCTACTATACCCCAATATAAAATTAAAAATTTTAAAATAATAATAACTATTAAAAAGTCAACTGGTATTAGTAGGGTGTCATGTTTAGTATAGTAGGTCTTGATGAGATAGAAACCTCCTTTAAGATTACCAAGTTGACTCAGGAGGTAACTGCCTGCAACTTAAACTTCTCCCTCCACACCTCCTGGTGGCTGTCTGCCTCTAGGCCTTGGACAGCACCTAGCAGCAAGTCCATAGCAGAGAAATCAGCAGCCTTCTGGCTACCCAACTCTAGGGGCCTCTACTATCTCCTGACTCCTTACAGCTAGAAAACTACAATTCTCACTTTCAGTAAATGGGCCACCTTTGGCCCCTCCATGCATCCACAGTTCTGGTGAACACAGATACCTCTCATCAGTCACAGCTGCCCTTCCTTGGTGGTCCCCACCCCCACTCACCTGTCGATGGCGATGGCCAGCAGGGCATTGGTGGAGACGTAGAGAGAGACCGTGCGCAGGTAGTTGACAGAGGCGCACAGCACGTGGCCGTGCTCCCAGGAGAGCTGGCGCACCACGTAGTAGTCCATCTCGAAGGGGCAGCAGACAATGGCCACTAGGAAATCAGAGATGGCCAGGTTGGCGATGAGCAGATTGGTGAGGTTGCGTAGCTTCTTGTAGCGGGCCAGGGCAGCGATGAAGATGAAGTTGCCGATACCACAGACCAGCATAATACCCACCAGCGCCATGCCAATGACAATCTTGGCGGCAAAGAAGGTCCGGGAATTGGTCACATCCTCATCTTCATCCAAGGGCATATCATAGTCACCGTAGCTGAAGTTGAAGGGGAAAGAAGCAGCTTGGGCTCCGAGGGGGTCAAGCAGAGGGAAATAGTTGGTTGACGTATTGGTGGCATTCTCATCCATGACCCCCATGGTGATCTCCATCTGGCTGGTTGAAGCCTTGAGCCACACTCTTGGGAATTCCTCTGGGGTGATGTTGCTAGGCTGAGGTCTCCCTTTTCTGCTGAAACTCAGCTTTTCCTTCATGAGTCAGTGTGTCCCTGCAAACATCCATGGCGTCCAGAATCCAAGCTTCATCCTAAGCCTTTGAAAGACATTACACACAAACCAGGCCAAATTTAAAACCATCGTGTAACCTAAGCTGGCCCATTAGGCACCTGCCCAGAGTGAGCACTGGGTTGGAATAGAGATAAAGGAACCAGGGGAAGAAAACAAAGGAATCCAAACCACACACCCACTCATTTAGGTAAGGTTAGATTGCTATAGAGACAAACAGGCACCAACTCAGTTTATTTCCATTCCACTGAAGATTCTGAATGTTGCACTTTTTCTCAGGGGCCAAAGTAAGGAATGTGGGGAGGCTGAAGAGAACCAAAGTAACCTGCTCCAAACTCCTTTCCTTGTCTCAACAGCCTGAACTATGTCCTTGTGAAATTGTCCCATTCTGTGGCTTAAAAGGAATTGTTCTGAATCCCATTGAAGAAGCAAGGCTTTGAGACAAACCTGACTACTCTCCATGAGCTGGCCTCCTTCCTTCTGGCAAAACACTGCTCTAAAATCACAGAGCCTATGTAGCAGCTGCCTGTCCCTCTCCTTACTGGGTTTCCTATTCCTACATCCAAGGCAGCTGAGACCCTAGAAGCCACACACAGCATTTACCAAGGCCTGTCCCCAGACAGGGGCTGCAGGGTGAATTCCCAGCCTAATCACCGAGTGACTTAGAAAGGGGACACCGGAGCAAAGTCCTTCCTGGGATGGTTGTGTGTCCTGAGATAAAGAGTTTAGACATCCTCCAGGCAAGAGCTCAATGATGTCTGTAAAGCATTGAGCTCCGTGGAGAGGGAGGGTGTTACACCCTGCTGCTAAGTCGTTTCAGTCATGTCTGACTCTGTGCGATCCCATAGACGGCAGCCCACCAGGCTCCCCCGTCCCTGGGATTCTCCAAGCAGGAACACTGGAGTGGGTTGCCATTTCCTTCTCCAATGCATGAAAGTGAAAAGTGAATGTGAAGTCCCTCAGTTGTGTGCGACCCTCAGCGACCCCAAATGAATCAAGTTTAATGGTTATAAATGGGGTTGGGAATGGCACAATCAGACTGAATTTTAGAAATACCACTCTGATTACAAAGTGGAGAACAGGTTGGAGGCTTTTGGAATTTTGTGAGATCACAGTGATTGACAAGATGGACAGTAGGGGGAAGATGGAAGAGAGAGGGAAACAGAAAGGATTCAATGATAGACCATATGTGGGAGACTGGGAAAGCCAGAGAAGTTAAAAATATTTCCCAAGTTTCTAGCCTGAGCAAATATGAGGTGGTTTTTTTTTTTTTCTCCATCTACCCAATGTGGACATTAAGAGGTTATGTGACTAGCCCAGGGCTGTTCAGCTTGTAAAGATTGGAAATGTCTTTCTGCAATTATTGATAGTGATTTTTTCCCCTTCTATACAGTTTATTATGGCAACTTTCTAAACCCAATTGAAGTTTCAAACAGCCATTAATGTTTCATCTGTACTCCTACCTACTTCTCTCTGCCCCCTATTAGATTATTGTGAAGCAAAACAGATACAGGTATTTCACCTGTAAATATTTCAGTATATCCCTAGAAGATATAACTCTTGGGCTTCCCTGGTGGCTCCGTGATAAAGAATTTGCCTGCCAATGCAGGAGACACAGGTTTGATCCCTGATCTCAGAAGATCCCACATGCTGCAGAGCAATTAAGTCCTTGTACCACAACTATCGAGCTTGTGCTTTAGAGTCTGGGAGCTGCAACTACTGAAGCAGTTAGGCTCTAGACCAGGTGCTCTGAACAAGAGAAGCCACCACGATGAGAAGCCCGAGCACCACAACCAGACAATAGCCTCTGCTTGCCACAACTAGAGAAAACCGTGAAGCATTGAAGACTCAGCACAACAAAAAATAAATTAAAAAAAATTTAAAGTAACTCTTCCTTAAAAAAAAAAAAAACCAAGATGATGCTTTAAAGAAACAACCATAACCACTGTTGCACCCTAGGACTGCAAGGAATTACTAGTGAGGACCCAAGCCTCCTCGGTCAGCTGCAAGGAAGAGGAGGGTCCACCTGACCCAGATGCTGGGGCTGGGGTATCAGGAGGGGTTGTCTGCTGCACCGATGGGGACAGAGAGCCAAGAGCTAGCCGGAGTCCCCATGTCCCCTGCACTCTCCCTGCAGACCCAGTCCGTCCCACAGTCTGCAAGAATCAGACCAGGTTGCTGGGATAGAATAAGAAGGCTGGAGTCTGCAGAGCTCCGTGGAGGGCAGGAAATCCGGAGAGGGAGGGGAAATGTGGGAGTCTGAGGTTCCTGGGACAGGGAGACACAAGGAAGACTCCAAGGACCCCCAGGAGAGCTTGCTGTCCACATCCCTCAAAGGTGACACACCTGGAGCCTACCTTTGGGGGTAGAATTAAAGCGCCTCTGCACCCTGGGGAGGCTCGGCCCCAGTTGCATCTCTCCCCCAACTCTTTGCCTCTATTTGCCTCAGATAGCTTTTTCCTCTTCTGAGCATCAGTTCTGCCCCTCTCAGGCCCTGCCCTTGGCCCCTGTCAGATGTAAGAAGCAGAATCCAGAGCCTAAACGGCAGAGGATGTCAGGCTTGCCACCCAGGCAGGAAGGACCCAGTCAGGGTGGGACAGTCCTTGTCCCTGGCGGGCCCTGTGTGTCTCCGAGGCAGGGCACCTCTGGAAAAGGCCCTGCAAGCTTGCTACCTGGAAGACTCAGTCTTTTTTAAAACAAAGAGCATAAAAACTTCTTGGGGAGACCGGGTGTTAGGAGCTTTGGGATTTCCCCCTTTATCCCCACCTCCCCAAGAGGAAGCCCACTGTCACCTGGTGTCCTCTGGAGCCCTAGCGTTTAGCGCCCCCCCCCCCACCTCCCCACCCCCCGGCCAGACCCCTCCCATCTCTGGAAGCCTCCCTTCGCAGCCCCTGCTGGTAAGCCGTCTCCGGCTCGCAACTTTGTCCTCCGGAGCCTCAGAGGCCACACCTAAGGGCAGAAGGAGCGAGCAGCCCGGCTCCCCTGAAGATATGAGCACGAGTGTGAGTCTCTTGGAAAGCCCCCTTCCCACTCAAAAGCCCCCGCGCCCCGGAGGCCGGTGCCGCCTGGAATCCTTGGAGCATCGCTCCGGAGGGCGCGCTCTGTACCTGATTCATCCCGGAGTCCCCAGCCAGGCAGACGAGGTCCTGGGCTCTTTAGCCCGGGTCGGAGGGCACGAGCCACTGCTCCCAGAAGCCCGCAGGAAGAGCACGGTCCCCGCTCGGGGCTTTCTCCTGGCTGGGCTCTGCAGGAGTTGCTCTCTCGCCGCCGCAGATCAGAGAACCGCGGCTCCGCGGCGAGGCCACCCCCGCCCCGCACTCGCTGCCTCCGCCCCGGGGGCCGCGGGGCGCCCGGGGCCCGGGTGGCTGGCTCTGGGAGGCGTGCTCCTCCTGGTCCGCGAGGCTCCGGGACACACCGAGGCTGGGAGGTCCGGGCTCCAGGCGGGGCCACGTCGGGGCGCCCAGGCCAGCGCGCGGCTGGGGACCCGGGAGTCGCCCCCGGGCCGGAGTGTCGAGGACGCAGAGGCGAAGCTGGAGGCGAGGACACGCCGCAGGGAGCGCGCGTTCCCTGGGCTCTCAGGCTCCGGAACGACCGCCCGGGGCGGGAACAAGGGCGGCGGCGCTGGGAGCGGGCTCAGCGCCGACTTCGAGGTACCCACCCTGCAGTCCCCGGGGCTCGGCCGCTCACCTGGTCTGCCCCGGAGCCACCGCCAGAGTGGGCGGTCGGGCTGATGAGCCGGCGAGATTTCAAAGAACCGGGAGGAGCCTTCCCTTCTGCCCACACCGCCCTCGCAGGACACACTGGGAGCGACTCAAACGTCGCTCCCCCGGGCAAGCCCGACTGGACGCGGGGGTCAGCTTCATTTCAGCCCTTTGACCCCGCTGTTAGAGGCTCAGAGAACTGCTTTCCGGAAAGCAAGGAAGTTGGAGGAGGGCAGCGGTGTGGATGCAGGAGAGAGAGGAGCCCCACCGCCCCACCCCCACCCATCCACCCATCCACCCATCCACCCATCTACCCAGGGATATCTGATCAAAAGGCTAGGATTCTCAGAACTAACTTACAGAGCACTGATCTCCTTCAAAAGTCTACAAATTTCTCAAGAACTTAAATATAAAATCACATTGGGTAGCCTTTCCCTTCGCCAGGGGATCTTCCTAACCCAGGTATCAAACTCAGGTCTCCCACATTGCCGGCAGATTCTTTAACAGCTGAGCCACAAGGAAAGCCCTATAAAATTACCTTATGATCCAGCAATTCCACTTCCAAAAATATCCAAAGCCTGGACTCAAATACTTGCACATGAATGTTCACAGCAGCGTTGTTTACAGCAGGTGAAAGGGTGGAAACAACCCAGTGTTCATCAACTGATGAATGGAACTTTTTAAATGTGGTTATGGCAGAAAGTGAAGAGGAACTAAAAAGCCTCTTGATGAAAGTGAAAGTGGAGAGCTCAACATTCAGAAAACAAAGATCATGGCATCCGGTCCCATCACTTTATGGGAAATAGATGGGGAAACAGTGGAAACAGTGTCAGACTTTGTTTTTTTGGGCTCCAAAATCACTGCAGATGGTGACTGCAGCCATGAAATTAAAAGACGCTTACTCCTTGGAAGAAAAGTTATGACCAACCTAGATAGCATATTCAAAAGCAGAGACATTACTTTGCCAACAAAGGTCTGTCTAGTCAAGGCTATGGTTTTTCCAGTGGTCATGTATGGATGTGAGAGTTGGACTGTGAAGAAAGCTGAGCACCGAAGAATTGATGCTTTTGAACTGTGGTGTTGGAGAAGACTCTTGAGAGTCCCTTGGACTGCAAGGAGATCCAACCAGTCCATTCTGAAGGAGATCAGCCCTGGGATTTCTTTGGAAGGAATGATGCTAAAGCTGAAACTCCAGTGCTTTGGCCACCTCATGCGAAGAGTTGACTCATTGGAAAAGACTCTGATGCTGGCAGGGATTAGGAGCAGGAGGAGAAGGGGACGACAGAGGATGAGATGGCTGGATGGCATCACTGACTCGATGGACATGAGTCTCAGTGAACTCCTGGAGTTGGTGATGGACAGGGAGGCCTGGTGTGCTGCGATTCATGGGGTCGCAAAGAGTCGGACACGACTGAGCGACTGAACTGACTGAACTGAACTGATGCATACGTTAGAATATATCTCATCCTTGAAGAAAGGAAGGAAGTATAAAAGCGTTGTTGAGGACGTGGAGAAATTGGACCCTTGTGTGCAGCTGGTAGAAACGTAAAGTGATGCGGCCACACTGGAAAACAATATGGCAGGACCACAAAAAAAAAAAAAAAGAATTACCATATGATCCAGTAATTTCACTTCTGGGTATATCCCCAAAATTACTGAAAGCAGTGTCTGAAAGAGATATTTGTACACCCGTATTCTTAGCAAGGTTATTCACAACAGCCAAAAGGTGGAACCAGCCCAAATGTCTATCAACAGATGAATGCATAAATACAAATGTAGCTTGTATTATACATACAACAGAATATTTTTCTGACTTTGAAAGGATAGAAATTCTGACATATGATATGATATGGATGAACCTTAAGGACATTATGCTAATTGAAATGTCAGTCACAAAAAGACAAATGCTGCAAAATTCCATTTATCTGAGGTACCTAGATGCATCAAAATCATAGAGACCAAAAGTAGAATGGTAGTTGCCAGGGACTGGGGGGATAAGCGAAGGGGAGTTCCTATTTAATACAAATAGAATTTTAATTTTGTAACATGAAAAAAGTTCTGCTGGTGGATGGTGGTAATAGTTGCACAATAATATAAATGTACTTAATTCACTAAACTGCACACTTAAAACAGTTAAGAAGGTAAATATTATATGTTGTTATGTTGTAACCCTATGGACTGTAGCCCACCAGTCTCTCTGTCCATGGAATTTCCCAGGCAAGAATACTGGACTGGGTTGCTATTTCCTTCTCCAGGGGATCTTTCCAACTCAGATATCGAAATGGCCATCTTCTCCATTGGCAGGCAGATCTTTACCACTGAGCCACAAGGGAAGCCCAAATATTATATGTATTTGACCACAATAGAAAAAAATGGGGCGAAAAAATGAAGTCTTGATATATGACACAATACAGGTGAATCTTGAAAACATGTTAAGTGAAAAAAGCCAGCACAACAGGACACACACATGACTCCACATATATGAGGCACTACAGCAAGTAGATTTATGAAGACAGAGAATAGAATGAGGATGAGGAATAGCTAGTAATTGTTTAATGGACACAGAATTTCTGTTTGGGCTGATGACAAGGAAATGGATAATGGTAATGGTTGCACAACACTGAATACACTTCAGTTCAGTTCAGTCAATTCAGTCGCTCAGTCGTGTCCGACTCTTTGCGACCCCATGAATCGCAGCATGCCAGGCCTCCGTGTCCATCACCAACTCCAGGAGTTCACTCAGACTCACGTCCATCGAGTCAGTGATGCCATCTGGCTATTTCATCCTCTGTCATCCCCTTTTCCTCCTGCACCCAATCCCTGCCAGCATCAGAGTCTTTTCCAATGAGCCAACTCTTCACATGAGGTGGCCAAAGTACTGGAGTTTCAGCTTTAGCATCATTCCTTCCAAAGAACACCCAGGGCTAATCTCCTTTAGAATGGACTGGTTGGATCTCCTTGCAGTCCAAGGGACTCTCAGGAGTCTTCTCCAACACCACAGTTCAAAAGCATCAATTCTTTGGTGCTCAGCTTTCTTCACAGTCCAACTCTCACATCCATACATGACCACTGGAAAAACCATAGCCTTGACTAGACAAGACCTTTGTTGGCAAAGTAATGTCTCTGCTTTTGAATATGCTATCTAGGTTGGTCATAACTTTTCTTCCAAGGAGTAAGCATCTTTTGATTTCATGGCTGCAGTCACCATCTGCAGTGATTTTGAAGCCCAAAAAAATAAAGTCTGACACTGTTTCCACTGTTTCTCCATCTATTTCCCATGAAGTGATGGGACCAGAGATCTTACCCATGTTTCACTCTTTCCAGGAAGCATTCCTTGATTCCCTGAAGGCTTTTCACACCTTTTCTTGCCACTTCATGCCTCTCTTTGAATGTACGGCTGTATACCAATTTGCTTTTTATCTTGAAGTTTCCTGCAGAAGGGCTCTGTCTCATTCTTTTTTTCCTAAATTGGGGTATAGTTGCCTTACAGTGTTGCTAGTTTCTGCTGTGCAATGAAGTGAATCAGCTACATACATATATATATACACATCCCCTCACTCTTGGATCTCCCTTCCCTCCCCACGTCCCACCCATCTAGGTCATCACGGAGCACTGAGCTTCCCATGCTATACAGCAGGTTCCCACTAGCCATGTGCTGTATACACGGCAGTGCATGAGCGCCAATCTCAGTCTCCCGGTTCACCCCCTCCCCTGCCCCATTCCCATGTCTGTTCTCCGCATCTGCGTCTCTATTTCCGCCCTGCAGATAGGTTCATCTGCACCATTTTTCTAGATTCCATATATGTAGAAATGTGGATGGACCTAGAGTCTGTCTTACAGAGTGAAGTCAGAAAGAGAAAAACAAACATCATTCATTTTTGAATCCTGTTCAGTATTGTTTCTCAGACTTTCCTGATCATTAGAATTATTTGGGGTGTTAGTTAAACATACAATTCCCAGTCCTGCCCCAAACAAAGGGAAGATAGAAAAGGCTTTTCAGACAATTGTTGACTTGTCATTCCAGATAACATATATGTGTTCATTCCACATTGTGTGTCTTCCCATTTAATCAAAAAATTAAAAGCAAAGCACACTGTGCTTTAGTTATCTATTTCCACATTCCAAATTATGGCCAAACTTCAGAGCTTAAAGCAACAAACAGGTATGGTCTCACCTAGTTTCTAAGGGTCAGGAATTTAGGAGTGGCTTAGATGGGCAGTTCCATGTTCAAGGTTTACCTTGGGATTCATGCCAAATTTTTGGCCTGGGTGATACCTTATCTGAAGTCTCAACTCGGGTGGGGGGGATCCACCTGCAAGTTTACTCACAAAGTTGTCAGGCCTCTAGGTTTCACTAGCTGTTGCTGGAGACTTTAGTTCCTCCTATTCATGTGGGGCTCACCACAGACTGCCCAAGTGACCTCACTACCTGTGGTTGACCTCCTCTTTTCTGCAGTATGTATTTGTCACACACACACCTCTTGCCACAGTGTGGGAGGGGACCTCACAAGTGCATGAATACCAAGAGGGGGATCACTGGGAACTGATTTGGAGGCCATCTTGGAAGCTAGGTACTAATGCAAAACTAGAATTTTCCTATTTCCCCATCAAAAACCTGATAATGAATGGTTCTTGAGGCTAACAAAGTTAGCCACAATGAAGACTTTTTGACCTTCAGAGTAGGGAAGTACTGGGTGGCTTCTGGAGTTGGAGTCAGGAGGGCATAATTGGAATAACTTATTGGCCAAGACCCTGCTGGGGGAAATGGAAATATTGGAGGCAGACACAGTCTGGCAGGTTCTATGCACTTCAGGTCTTGATGGGGACTCCTTTGAAGGCCTTGGTCCCTACAGATCAGTCTCTGCCAAAGGCTTCAGGGGAGCTCCCTCCATCTGAGAAGCAGACATCCATCTGGTGGTCAGTTTTAATCATTCATTTCTGTGACAGAGTTAAACCCAGACTTATAGCAAAATCTGGAACTAAAAAGTTGTGGTTTTTTTTTTTCTTAAAAAAAAAAAAAAGCTAAGGAGAAGAAGGAAAGGAAAGGTGTTTTAAAAAATTTGGAACTCCAATAATGTCATTTTTTCCAAATTGGTGTCCCAAAGACACCAATGACCTGGAAGTTTTGTGTGTGTGTGATTAGAGTCTGCTGCCACAAAGGGCACGTGCTTTGCCTCATCCCGCCTACAAAGCAAGTCACAATACCTGAGAGAATGACATCCCGGGGAGCCCTCACCAAAGAAAACCGAAAGAAAGAACTGGTTTGGAAAGTATTTTTTTAGTGCTTTTACGTGTCCCTCACCCCTAAACAATGTTCTTGAGCTACCTTGGATTTTTGTCCTCTCCTATTCCTGGTGGCTCAGATGGCAAAGAATCTGCCGGCAATGCAAAAAACCCGGGTTTGATCCCTGGGTTGGGAAGATCCCCTGAAGAAAGGCATGGCAACTCATTCCAGTATTCTTGCCTGGAGAATCCCATGGACAGAGGAGCCTGGTGGGTTACAGTCCATGGGGTTGCAAAGAGTTGGACACAACTGAGTGACTTACACTTTCACTTCACTTCATTCCACTAGTAGGAATCATCCCAAAGGCCCTTTGAAATTGCATTTCTTCATTGTATCATTCTATAATTAAGTTCCTTGGTTTAGACATGAAAATTTAACATCTTGGGGCTTTTTTCATGCAACTCCCATGATGCTCTAGCAAATGCCACTTAGAATCCCAGCTCAGGGAGGGCCTTAGAGGGCATTCTGTGAGCACTCATTTTGAGAAAGGAGCAAACCCATGCTCAAGAGGGAAGGCCTCTAGACCAAGGGAACAGGCTGACTTCAGATCTCAGATTGGAATCCAGTCTTCTGAACTTCAGCTCAACCCTTGCCTCCCTGGCCAGCCATACCCACAATACACATCACTACCTATTCTCAATTTGCCCCTCTTTCCATGATCCTTGGCTCCAGGGTTCAGCCACAATTCCTCCTGTCTGGCAAATTTACTAAAACAGCTTATTTTCTGCTTTCATCAGATTTGTTCCCTGAGCATACACTCTCATTCTGTGCCGTGAAAAAAATGAAGGATTCCTGGAAGACACCCAGAGCTGGCTCAGAACTCAACCTGCCTCCTTTTCCAATGACCTCCCCTATACTCAAGCCAGCAACGCTTGATCGGCTTCCCAAAGCCCACTCAGCAGGTCATTTGGACTGCTCTCTGCCTTCCTCTTCAGCTCCCCAAATCCCTCAGGAGGAGATGTGAAGAGAGATTCAGCTAGGCACAGAGACATGCTCTCATTCCCAAACACACCAAAGATGTCAAATCTCTTGTTAATTTAATTCGTTTGATGTCATCCCTGACAACTTTTAGTGGTTGACAAAACTATCATATGTTTATCTGGAAAAGTAAACAGATTATGGCATACAAACATGTTTTGCAAAAGAAGAGAAATAAGAGGAAATTTTACCTGTTACTATCAAAAATATGAAAGTTCAAGAAGGCAGCAGGTAATGAGTTTGAGCAGAAAGTGTGCCCACTGTGAAGATCTAGATACATCCCAGAGTTGCTGATGGACAGGGAAGCCTGGCATGCTGCAGTCCATGGTGTCGCAAAGAGTTGGTCATGACTGAGCAACTGAACTGAACTGAGCCTTGTCTTCGGGCTTCCCAGGTGGCCCAGTGGTAAAGAATCCATCTGCCAATGCAGGAGACACAAGAGACAGGTTTGATGTCTGGGTCAAGAAGATCCCCTAGAGGAGGAAATGGCAACCAACTCCAGTATTCTTGCTTGAGAAATCCCATAGATAAAGGAGCCTGGTGGGCTACAGTCCACGGGGTGAGCATACACACACACAGCCTTTGTCTTACTAAGTACACTGTATTCATATTGTCTACTAGTATTCTTTGTTTTAGATAGTTCATTCTTATAGTTTCTTCTAAGGAAAACAATAAATATTCATAACACTATAGAATAACAAAATGTTAGAAAAATGCCAAAGCCATCAAAACTGGGCCATCAGTCTCCTGGGGCTGTCGTAGCAGAGTACCACAAACTAAGTGGCTTAAAGCGACAGATATTTATTCTCTCGTAGTCTGGGGGCTAATGTCCGAAATCAAGGTGTTGGCAGGACCATTGTCCCTCTGAGTCTCTAGCTGGAATCCTTCCTTGCCTCTTCCTAGCTTCCAGTGGTGACTGTCAACCCATGGTGTTCCTTGGCTTGCAGCTGCATCACTCTCATCTCTGCCTCCAGGGTCACATAGCCTTCTCCTCCACATGTCTCTGTCTTCATATGGCATTTTCCTCTTGTAGGGACATGAGTCATATTGGATGAAGACTCACCCTAATGACTTCATCTTAGCTTGATGACATCTGCAGAGACCCTATTTCAAATAAGGTTACATTCCCAGGCACTAGGGGCTAGGTTTTCAAAATATCTTTTGGAAGGACACAATTTAACCCAAAGCAAGTATATTTTGATGCATTTATGTATGATGGAATACATTTAGCTGTCAGAAATAGGACTGTGAAGTGAATCTATGGTGTTATGAGTCAGGACAGAAGGACAGTGATTACCTTTGGAGAAAGAAGATCACAGGCAAGAGGCATCTTGAAGGTTTGGGGTGCTAGTAATATTCTTTTTCTTGATCTAGTAGCTGGCTACACAAATGTGTCCAGTTGTAAAAATTCAATTCATCCATAAGAACTTATGTACTTATGTCATGTATGTTTTTCTGAATGTAAAGTATATTTCAATGAAAAGTTACTTAGGACATAGTACTGTAAAAGGATATTGATTGACATGAAAAGATAGTCATGATGCATTACTGAATGGAAAAACATCAGGAGAAATATATGCACCCTCTAGAGAAGAAAATGTCTTTAAAATTGCTAACACTCAACTCAGAATAGAAAGAAAATACAAGTGTTCTATCCGTCATTTAATATATTTTTATTTTTCTTATTTTTAAATGAATCTATATTATTTGTATAATGCTTTAAATTTTATAAATGAAAAAAGGGTGAATTAATCAATACAATGAATAGGAGAATCAACTATTAAGGGAAATCATTAATTTAGATCTTTATTTCACACTGTATTCTAAAATGCAATAAGGAAAGATGAAAGAGTTAAATTCAAAGAATTAAAAACTGAAAGAAAACACTGATTAAAAACATTTATGAAATTCATGAGATTTCAGGGTAGTGATGGTGAAGGCTTTATGAAGTAAAAAACAAAAAGGTAATAGATGATCTCCAAAGCAATGGATAGATTAAAAACATTTGAAAATCAGAAAAACTATAAATAAAAGTCAAAACTAAATGTCAAACTAGGAAAAATATTTATGGCAAATATTGCAAACAAAAGGTCAAGATTCTTGATATATTAAGTACTGTTACATTATAATAAGGAAAAAGCTGGTATCTAGAAAGAATAATGAGCAAAATATACAAATAGACAATTCATGAAAAAAAATGCCAATAACAATAAAAATGTATTTTAAAGTGCTTACTCTCACCAGTAATCAAAGAAATTTCATCTAAAAACAATGAGATGCAATTTTGGCTATCCACAATTAGCCACAATCACAGACTGTAAAAATGGAAACTGGATCAGTAGCTTAATTTAAGAATTCAAATAAACCCTCTCACTTTGAGAATATCTTAAGCTTTCTCTGATTCTTCAGCCTTTCTTGCATTCTGCCAAGAGTTGCTTTATAATAAATGTGAGTTGATCCAGTTGATTTCACACAACCATTTTTCCCTCTTCTGATTTTCGATCTGCCTAACATTTGCTTGAACTGTAGCCACAGGCACAGAGCCAAGAAGATGATGTCATTCTAAGTCAAGTCAAGTGTCAGAGTTCTGTGCTTCTTGTACTTGTAGAGAAATGCACAGGAGAAGGTGTAATTGATCTTTTACATGTTTTACTGAATAATGTACAAAACTGCCTTATATTCAGACCGTTTTCAAGTTATGCACAGGAGAAGGTGTAATTGATCTTTTACATGTTTTACTGAATAATGTACAAAACTGCCTTATATTCAGACCGTTTTCAAGTTATGTGTGTGTGTATGTGCATGTCTGTGTGTGTGTGTCTGTGTATGGTTTTGCAAGGGTGTGTAGAGGAGGTGGGAGACAAGTGACATACGTGGCAACACCTGGAAGTACTTTTAACACTGGCCAGAAGCCAGACCGCAGTGCTAGAGCTCATCTAATGAAACTGCTCTCGATGTTAATTAACCGAAAGGGTGAAAGGAGTGAAGACTGAAACACAGTACACGACTTTTTGTAATTTAGGTAAAGTAGAGCAGACGTCATGACCTAGATGGAAGGGTCTGAGAAGAGTTGAAGCTGTTCAGACCAAAATGCTCTTTTGTATGGCAGAACTTCATCTCCTGTGGATGACATCGCCTCATCCGAGCTCAGGTGTGTCTCTAGACTCCATGCTCACTTGCATCTGCTCGTGCACTCTCTCCCCCCAACATCACATACTGTTCTCAAGAACAAAGAAATGTGTGTTCTCAAGAACACACATATGTGCTGTTTAATTGGGCATAGTACATAAAGTACATATTTTCAGGGTCTTTAAGTTTTGTCTGTGATCACAAAAGTAACATTTGTTGTTGTAAAACAAAATCTCAAACCATATTAAGTATAGAAAATGCAACTTCTCACACTTACCTTTATCCTTAATCCCATTTTTAGCAGTTTGGTGTAGGTATTTTCCTAAGAACAGAGTGTCTTAAAATCATTTTATACAGAATTTATTAATGCGATGCTAGCATATGTCAATATAGTTTAAAATACATGTAGACAGTAGACTATAAAGTCAAAAATGTTCAAAACACACACCTCATGGGAATTCCCTGGTGGTTCAGTGGTTAGGACTCTATTTCTACTGCTGGGGCCACAGGTTCAATCCCTTTTAAGGGAACTAAATCCTGCTTGCCACAGGGTGCTACTAAAAAAAATACCCACCTAAGGGTCAGAGCATTAGTCTAACATTCTATTGGTGAGCATGGTTTGTTAGAAGACTCTCTATGTATATTTTTTAAATAAAGAAACCAGGTAGAAGACTGAGCAATCTGTACTTTGGTAGAATTCCAAGCTCAGACTATTTTCCCTGGAGAGACTGTCTCCTGGAAGCCGTGAAGAAAAGGCAGGAATGCAGCTACTCTGCATATCAGTTTTACTCAGGCATGAAATTGGTGAGCCTCGGACCTGCAGGAGGATAGAACTTGAAGCGTGTGGCCGGAGGCATGGAGGGGCCATAGGTAAGATCCAGTGGTAGAAGTGAACTGCCTTGGTCTTAGACAAGATGGTTCTGTGGCCAGACCCTTCCTCCACTTTCCTCTGATGATGATGGGACTGACTGAGCAAAGGCTTGGTGGTGTGTTGGAGTCCCAGGTTCTAGGCAGCACGCCTCAGTGCCACCTCTATCCAAGACAGCAACTAGAACTGACCCTAGGCACCCAATATAAGGGAGAGATGCATTCTGGTACTGGAGGCAACAGTGAGGAAGAGAGGCTCCTGGTGAGAGTCTCTGAGTTTCATGGATTAAGCAGTGACAGTCACAGAACTCCTCCACACCCTGGAGGAACCACGTCGGGTAACTGTGTGGAGTCCTCCAGCCTCTAGGGGGCACATCTGAGTTCTGACTCCAGTAGCTGGACAGAAGCACACAGAAAAGGGCTTTGGATACAAAAGTATCCTGGGGAACCCTGGACTTGTTCCTGGAGGGAATGACAAGAAGGAAATTCTCATAAAGGACTGACATATAGGCTCACTGACATTTACTCTGAATTCTAAAAGGAATAGACCTCACTTTGGAGTCCAGTCTAATGATGTGAACATGTCAGGGAATTTACACATATATACTTCTATAAGATAATAATATATCTTGTATTCTGCTCTGCAATTTGCTTTATTCACTTATCAATGTGATCCTTTCCATGCCATTGTATATATAATAGATTTACTCCATCCTTTTTAGCTGCTGTATTGTGTTCCAATGAACGGATATACCACAATTTCTTTATATAATCCTTCACTGATAGATATTTCTGTTGTGTCCAGTCTTTCACTATTACAAACTGTGCTTGAACACATCACTTTCTCCAACACAGCTGTTTTATAAAGGATGTTTTCAATGTGTTATGGAGATAAAGCCACAAGCTTCATGACTGACCCTCTGTAATAGAATTTTAGTAACTTGCTAGTTATTGGGAAAGGTGTGTGGGGTGTAGACTCACCCTTCCTCAGACCCCAGAAACTGGGAAATAAGTCAGCCCCCTGACTTCCTGCACTATCCTTCCAGATCAAGGGCTTCCCTGCAACTTTTCTCCAACCCGCCAAGCTGCTGAGTGAGACTGTTCAGGGTGTATCCTACACAAAGTAGCTGGACAAGAGAGCACACAGAGACTGAAGCCCTGCCCACACACCTCATGCCAAGCTGATGGCCTTCCTGTGGCCCGAGTCCACCCAGAGGAAGGGGTGACTTTATGCAAATGAAATGCTAGCTGTGGCCCAGAGTCCATCTACTGGATCAATCCTTGGTCCTTAAAAGTCGGCTTTATCAACTCAGCATGCCAGCTGGTCATCTGCATCCAAGTTTGTATTCCTCCATTCTACATTCTACATTGGAGAAGGAAACGGCAATCCACTCCAGTACTATTGCCTGGAAAATCCCATGGACAGAGGAGACTGGTAGGCTACAGTCTATGGGGTCGCAAAGAGTCAGATACGACTGAGCGACTTCACTTTCACTTTCTATTCTACATTCAGTTGGGTAAAGGGGCTCCAGGACTAGTGCATGTGTGTTAAGTTCTTCAATCATGTCTGACTCTTTGTGATCCCATGGACTGTAGCCCATTAGGCTCCTCTGTCCATGGGGTTCTCCAAGCAAAGATACTGGAGTGGGTTGCCATTTCCTCCTCCAGGGAATCTTCCCCACACCAGGGACGCAACCAGAGTCTCTTATTTCTCCTGCATTGGCAGGCAGGTTCTGTACCACTAACACCACCTGTCCAGAAGACTAACATGCTGTAGTTAGTTCAGTAGTTTGTACAGTAGTTCAAATTTCTACTTTGTTCTTGTCTGGGTGGTGGTGTATAGCTTGCCTACCTTCTCTGGGATTCTGCTTTGTCATAATCTCTAAGAATCTCCCAGGTCCCTTCAAGCTCTAAAATTACATGATTTCTTGTGGCATAGAGTTTGAGAAATTTGTTCTGCCAAATTTGTTCCAACTAATCAGATGATCTTCCTGGGCTTTGAGATCATGGCCCCCATCTCTGAGTGGCTGCTGGGAGAAGCCGGAGAGCACACATTTGTCAAGTCGACCACACTCTCACTGAAGCCATCCACCTTCACTTCCACATCCTTCAGACCCTGGTGCATATCCCTAAGATGTCCTGTGGTTTCCATGGGATCCTACCCTTCTCAACCTCCCAAAACTTCCAGGGGTACAAAACTTTTGTAGCTGGAAGATGCTTTGAGTAGATTTCTGGTTCTTCAAAGACCTGCTTGATGTGGGTGGTCTGCTGCTCATCTGCACTGCTGGAAAGCTTCAACTACTCAACAGTGTTGTCCTCTAGTATGTCTGTACAACCTCAATCTGTTATGTAAACTCCAGAATCTTCTGTCATGGGTGAGTGACAGCAGCTTTTGTGCACTGAGTATCTGGTAGTCTATCCATGGAGTCCCCTGGATGTTGCCATTAGGGCTAGTGGAAGTCTGGGCAAGGCTACTTACTTCCAACTACTCTTGGTTGAAAGACAGCAGCAACACAAGCTGTTTCTGCCATTGCTGAGCTGGTAGAAGCATCAGTCATAGACAGAGACCTGCGCTGGTCTGACTATAACAACTGCCATCTTCTGGCCAGATACCTATTGATTTGGTGACTTCCCCTTGGGGTCTCTGGCTTGCTCTATCTACTATGAAAATTCACCTCTTTCTTTGTTTGGGTCTGGATCTGCTGTGGGACTTATTCAATGCTGCGAGGATGGTGGAGACACCATCAGTCTCAGCACAGGCATTCTTGCTTTCCAGATCCATTTCAGGCTCTGGGTCTGCCTGAATTGGCTGCATATCATGTGGAGACACTGAAGACCTCCTGCCCTGGTGCTGAAAGAGGTCCTTCAAGCCTTGGCCAATCACATTTTTGCTCTCCAGAAAGCATAACAGGTCATTTTAATGATGTATGTTCTGAGTCTGTCTGCCTTCTGGCCCCTTATCTGCAAAGCAGTAAATGTGGCATTTTCTACTTTGACAATTTTTGATGCTATTTTTCCTTTCTCTCTCTTCCCCTCATTAAAGAAGATTTGCAGCTAAGTCACCCTTCTCTGACTGGACACTGTACCAGTGGTCCAGGCCCTCCACCACCCTACCTTCCAAAACATACCCTTTGGTTTTTTACAACACGTTGTGTCTTTGATACTGACTGCCAGCATGAAAGCTTTCACCTGATTCAATGAACAAGTACTCTTCTGCTCTTTTCAATAGACAGCTCACTCATTCAACAAGTACTCTTCTGCTAATGACTTAGTTGTGTGAGTGTGCAATTAGACTATACTTGGAGGCGGTAACAGGAAACAATAAGCCACGTTAATTGCAAAATTCTTTGGCTCTGTTTTTGATTCCATGGTAGTAATGTGGAGAAGAGCGGAAACTGAACTAAATATAGGTCTGGCTCTAACTCTGCCACTAACTAGCGGTACGACCTTGACAGTGCTACTTTACCTTACAGGTCTCAATTTTCTCACTATTCAAAAATATCTCTTGAGTACCTTTCATGTGCCAGGTGAGGCTTCCCTGGTGGCTCAGACAGTGAAGAATCTACCTACAATGCAGGAGACCCAGTTTCAATCTCTGGGTCAGGAAGATTCCCCTGGAGGAGGGCATGGCCACTCCAGTATTCTTGCCTGGAGAATTCCATGGATAGGGAAGCCTGGTGGGCTACAGTCCATGGGATCACAAAGAGTTGGACACGACTCAGCAACTAACACACACACACACACATGTAGTAAGTTTATCACAGGTAAAGAAAATAGTCCAGATTTCTTTGCTGATGGGTAACACAAAGAAAGAAAGAAAATGATTTGAGAGAATGGCATTGAAATATGTATAATATCATATATGAAATGAGTCGCCAGTCCAGATTCGATGCATGATACTGGGTGATTGGGTCTGGTGCACTGGGACGACCCAGAGGGATGGTATGGGGAGGGAGGAGGGAGGAGGGTTCAGGATGGGGAACACATGTATGCCTGTGGCGGATTCATTTTGATATATGGCAGAACCAATACAATATTATAAAGTTTAAAAATAAAATAACATTAAAAAAAAAAGAAAATAAAGGAAAAGATGGAAGAGAGTATAGTGTGTGGGATGGAGAGATAAATTAGGAGTTTGGAATTAACATATACACTCTCAGTTCAGTTCAGTTCAGTTGCTCACTCCTGTCCGACTCTTTGTGACCCCATGAATCACAGCACTCCAGGCCTCCCTGTCCATCACCAACTTTTGGAGTTCACTCAAACTCATGTCCATCGACTCAGTGATGCCATCCAGCCATCTCATCCTCTGTCGTCCCCTCTTCCTCCTGCTCCCAATCCCTCCCAGCATCAGAGTCTTTTCCAATGAGTCAACTCTTCGCATGAGGTGGCCAAAGTACTAGAGTTTCAGCTTTAGCGTCATTCCTTCCAAAGAACACCCAGGGCTGATCTCCTTTAGAATGGACCGGTTGGATCTCCTTGCAGTCCAAGGGAATCTCAAGAGTCTTGTCCAACACCACAGTTCAAAAGCATCAATTCCTCAGCACTCAGCTTTCTTCACAGTCCAACTCTCGCATCCATACATGACCACTGGAAAAACATAGCCTTGATTAGACGGACCTTTGTTGGCAAAGTAATGTCTCTGCTTTTTAATATGCTATCTAGGTTGGTCATAGCTTTCCTTCCAAGGAGTAAGCGTCTTTTAATTTCATGGCTGCAGTCACCGTCTGCAGTGATTTGGGAGCCCAAAAAAATAAAGTCTGACACTGTTTCCACTGTTTCTCCATCTATTTCCCATGAAGTGATGGGATCAGATGCCATGATCTTCGTTTTCTGAATGTTGAGCTTTAAGCCAACTTTTTCACTCTCCTCTTTCACTTTCATCAAGAGGCTTTTTAGTTCCTCTTCACTTTCTGCCATAAGGGTGGTGTCATCTGCATATTTGAGGTTATTGATATTTCTCCTGGCAATCTTGATTCCAGCTTGTGCTTCTTCCAGCCCAGCGTTTCTCATGATGTACTCTGCATAGAAGTTAAATAAGCAGGGTGACAATGTACAGCCTTGACATACTCTTTTTCCTATTTGGAACCAGTCTGTTGTTCCATGTCCAGTTCTAATGGTTGCTTCCTGACCTGCATATAGGTTTCTCAGGTGGCAGGTCAGGTGGTCTGGTATTCCCATCTCTTTCAGAATTTTCCACAGTTTATTGTGATCCACACAGTCAAAGGCTTTGGCATAGTCAATAAAGCAGAAATAGATGTGTTTTTCTGGAACTCTCTTGCTTTTTCGAAGATCCAGTGGATGTTGGCAATTTGATCTCTGGTTCCTCTGCCTTTTCTAAAACCAGCTTGAACATCTGGAAGTTCACAGTTCACGTATTGCTGAAGCCTGTCTTGGAGAATTTTGAGCATTACTTTACTAGCATGTGAGATGAGTGCATTTGTGTGGTAGTTTGAGCTTTCTTTGGCATTGCCTTTCTTTGGGATTGGAATGAAAACTGACCTTTTCCAGTCCTGTGGCCACTGAGGAGTTTTCCAAACTTGCTGGCATATAGAGTGCTGCACTTTCACAGCATCATCTTCCAGGATTTGAAATAGCTCAACTGGAATTCCATCACATCCACTAGTGAATTTGGTGGTAGGGAGTGGAATAATAGGCTTCCTGGGGTTTTATTCTGTTACCTCTCAAAACATGATGTTTATTATCTGTTGTTCATCAGAATTACCAGAGGAGCATTTTCTTTATACACATGCCTGGAATTTACCCACTGGAAGATCTGGTTAGTAAGAGGAAAAAGTTTATTTATATTTCCTTATAATTTTTAGAAAAGACATCAAATAAAAAGAGTGAGAGAATGAATAAAGCTCCAAGGAAAAGTATTGAATAAAAAATATATTTTAATTAATTGGGGCTACCTTATTAGCTCTTAAAGACATCAGAACGTCTCAGTAGGGTGGTACTCTGCTTTCTTGTTTGTAATCCTTGACTCAGACAATGTTGTCTGGGTCTCCATCAACAGTTGTATTTAAAGAGTTCTTTTTCCTGTCCTCAATTCAATTCAGTCATTTTTTATGAATGTCTGCTTTTTTAAAGACTACTTTTTTACAAGTCACATCAAGAAGAAAAGGTTAAATTCAACAATAAATTTAACAAGTATTTATTGATTGCTTGATGTATGCAAAGCCCCATGCCAAATAATGCAGATTTTGAAAGGAGAAATGAGGAAATGGAGGTGGGGAGGGGATTTCAGGACAATCAAACAAAGTGATGGCTCAGAGAACGTCTACAGATTAATACAAATATGACTGTATATATAGATGTAGATATATAGACATCTTGTGAAACAAACCAGCAAGCTTATTTTAAGCCTGACTGTGCACTAGACAGCATTATTTGTTACTAATTGTTTGTTCATACCTGTCTAGGTTGAGTATACTTTGCTAACTCCATTAGGTACAAGCCCTGCCCCTCCCGGGTTGACTTTGGGCATGGTCTTAGGACTTGCTTTGACCAATAGAATGTGCATGAACATATTATGACCACTTGCATGGTTTGACTTGGCCTTCTGAACTCCTATCTTCCACCTGCAAATAACATGTCTAAAAAGTGGCTGCTCCTTCAGTC
Source organism: Bos indicus x Bos taurus (assembly GCF_003369695.1). Lineage (NCBI taxonomy): Eukaryota > Metazoa > Chordata > Mammalia > Artiodactyla > Bovidae > Bos > Bos indicus x Bos taurus. The sequence goes on along the minus strand of NC_040086.1, from coordinate 66,655,801 downwards.
TTGGTCCCAAAACAAGAGGACAGAGAAATCTAGATCTTTCCCACATACTGTCAAGTCCAGCACAGCCCAGCAGCATCAAGCAATGCCACAGCCACAGACCCACAAGTGAAAAATAACTGTTTGGGATTTGAGCTACTGAGCTTTGAGGTACTTAGTAATGCTCCTTTATTGCTGCAAACGCTGACTAATACAGTCTGTAATGGTTCACAAAGACGAACAGCATGAAATGCTGGGGTATCTAGAAATAATCTCTGAGAGCCCACCTAGGGCCAGTTTTCTACTGCTGCAGTAACAAAACATCACGAACTGAGTGGCTTAAAAAATAGAAATTGATTGTCTTGCAGTTTCGGAAGCTCGAAGTCTGAGATCAAAGTGCAAAGTTGGTCCCTGCCAAGAGCTATGAGGAAGATTCTGTTGTGTGTTTCCCTCTATTTGTGGTGGTTTGCTGGCAATCTGTGATATTGTAGAACCATTGTCCTATTTCTCTCTTCATCTTCTCATGGCATTCTCCTGTGCCCAAATGTTTTCATAAGCATGAATTTTTTTTTTAAGGACACCAGTCATATTGGACTAAGGGTCCACTCTGCTGCTGCTGCTGCTGCTAAGTCGCTTCAGTCGTGTCCGACTCTGTGCGACCCCATAGACAGCAGCCCACCAGGCTCCCCCGTCCCTGGGATTCTCCAGGCAAGAACACTGGAGTGGGTTGCCATTTCCTTCTCCAATGCACAAAGTGAAAAGTGAAAGTAAGAGTGAAGTCGTGCCTGACTCTCAGCAAGCCCATGGACTGCAGCCCACCAGGCTCCTCCGTCCATGGGGTTTTCCAGGCAAGAGTACTGGAGTGGGGTGCCATTGCCTTCTCCAAACTCCAGTATAACTTCATCTTAACTAAATACATGTGCAGTATCCCTATTTCCAAGTCTGTGATATTCTGTGCTAGTGGTAATTACAGCTTCAATATCAGTCGAGGCGGGGACACAGTTCAATCCATAACAGTGTTTTTTTATAGTTACATTCCTTGAATGAGGGGAAAACTAGAGACTAAACACTATGGCTTACCCTCCCCCACCCAGGGCCACTGGGCCTTATTATAATAATTCTCACTTTGAGAGGAGTGGGTTGTTCATGACATGGTGTGTGTTTGAGCTTTAGGCTTACAAACTTTGTAAATTTAGGAACCAGGCTTAGAATCCAGGTGTCTGGCTGGATTTTAGAATATTTTTCCTATTCAATTATGCCTATTCAGTGGTCAGTGATCTGAGGAGGCAGCTAGAGCAAACAGAATAAAGGAATTAACTGTTAATGCTGGGAAAGCAAGCAACAATCATACACATTCAAATCACCTACAAACCTCATTTACCATTACCAAGGCAAAGTTTCAAAGGCACAAAATTTCTGAAGAAAACAAACAGATCAGTGACAGAGGATAGCTTTAGCAATCAAAAAAGGAAGTAAATATGGTTGTACAGGATTTTTTAAAATATGACAGTAAAGTTTTATGAGTTTGATGAATCATTTTTTAGAAATTACAAAAATTGACTCAAAAGAGGTAAAAATCACAATAATTATAGATTAGATGAAAAAGTAAAGTCTCTTCCTATGAAAGTTAACAAAGCCAGATTTATGTAAAAAGTCTACTGAAGGGTGAGTAACAAATGATGGAAAGTGAAGTGAAAGTGAAGTCGCTCAGTCATGTCTGACTCTTTGCGGCTCCACAGACTGTAGTCTACCACACTCCTCCATCCATGGGATTTTCCAGGCAAGATGATGGAAATCCCCCCTAAATATTTATCCACCCTTCTTATGAACAAAGATCAAAACTTATGATAAAAATTAGTAAAACTGGGTACAGTAGAAGAGTCACAACTAGGATATATTCCATGGTTACAAGCGTGGTTCAGCATTAGATATCCACTATGTAATTCATTTCATGAAGCAGCGAATGGTGAAGAAACATACTTACTAGATGCTAAAGAATTTCATTAATTAAAAAAGTTTTTCTTTAAAAAACGCTTCATAAGCTGTGAATAAAAGTAAACTTAACTAGAAACCTATCGTACAGAAAAAAACAGACCCACTATCAATAAAACTTCATGTCACATATTGCAGATCTTAACCTCTCAGCAAAGAATTATTTGGGCTTTCCTGCAGGTGCAGTGGTAAAGAATCTGCCTGGAATACTGGAAGGGCAGGTTCAATCCCTGGGTTAGGAAGATCCCCTGGAGAAGGAAATGACAACCCACTCCAGTATTCTTGCCTGGGAAATCCCACGGAAGAGGAGCCTGGCAGGCAACAATCCATGAGGTCACAAGAGTTGAATTATTTAGTATTTTATTTCTCTAGACCAACTTCATGATCTTTTTATAGATTTTCAGTGCTTTACAAACAAAACTTCATAAAATTCTAAGGCTTCTCCTTGAAAAGATGCGAGGGTGCCTTCACAAATATTTTTCTGGACAAATAATGCGTGTGTTATCAAAGATTTTTTTAAGTGGACCTTGGAAATAGATGGGGAAACAGTGGAAACAGTGTCAGACTTTATTTTGGGGGCTCCAAAATCACTGCAGATGGTGATCACAGCCATGAAATTAAAAGATGCTTACTCCTTGGAAGGAAAGTTATGACCAACCTAGATAGCATATTCAAGAGCAGAGACATTACTTTGCCAACAAAGGTCCGTCTAGTCAAAGCTAACCCTAACCCACTCCAGTGTTCTTGCCTGGAGAATCCCAGGGAAGGGGGACCCGGGTGGGTTGCCGTCTATGGAGTTGCACAGAGTCAGACACGACTGAAGTGACTTAGCGGCAGCAGCAGCAGTCAAGACTACGGTTTTTCCAGTAGTCATGTATGGATGTGAGAGTTGGACTGTGAAGAAAGCTGAGTGCTGAGGAATTGATGCTTTTGAACTGTGGTGTTGGAGAAGACTCTTGAGAGTCCCTTGGACTGCAAGGAGATCCAACCAGTCTATTCTAAAGGAGATCAGTCCTGGATGTTCTTTGGAAGGAATGATGCTAAAGCTGAAACTCTAGTACTTTGGCCACCTCATGCAAAGAGTTGGCTCATTGGAAAAGACTCTGATGCTGGGAGCAATTGGGGGCAGGAGGAGAAGGGACGACAGAGGATGAGATGGCTGGATGGCATCACCGACTCAATGGACATGAATTTGAGTGAACTCTGGGAGTCAGTGATGGACAGCGAGGCCTGGAGTGCTGCAATTCATGGGGTCATGAAGAGTCGGACACGACTGAGCGACTGAACGGAACTGAACTGAACTAGAGTTTCTAAATTATGACATAAGTACCACTTTAATCTTCCTTTTTGAGTGTCTTGGGTCTTATCTCCCCCAATTTGATGTCATGAGACCCCTTTCCTCCTTGCTTAAAATAATGCAATTTTTTTTTGGCTGCCCTGGGTCTTCATTGCTGCATGCAGGCTCTCTCTAGCTGCAGGAAGTGGGGGCTTCTCTCTAGTTGCGGAGTGAAGGCTTCTCCATGCGTGGCTTCTCTTGTTGTGAAGCACAGGCTCTAGGGTGCACAAGCTTGAGCAGCTTAGGTCATGCTAATATTGTAAAAAAGACCCATTGATTTTTATGTGAAAAAGACTAAAATACGGTGTTTCCCTCATTTCTTTCTCTATACAATTATTTATACAAAGAACAAAAGCTTTGTAAAGTTCTAAGTCTATGATCTTTTTCATCTATAATGGGAGTGAGTCCCATACCTCATGGCAAAACCTTAGAAGCAATCCCGTTAAAATCAGGAACAAGGTAAGGAATCTGGCTACAAGTTCCCATCATTCAATACTTAATGCAACAAGAAAAATAAGTGAAGTGCCAACATTGGAAAGGAATAAACAAAGCTGCCATAGTTTGCAGATGGTATCATGGTCAAATTAGAAAATCTCTCAGAATGTGCTAAAAAAATTCTAAAACTAATAAGGCTCTCCATTAAATTGGTCTGATAAAAGGCCAGCACAGAAAATGTGGGTTGTTTTCTTATTCACAGCAATAGCCATAACCAATTAGAAAATGCAAGGGAAATATATGTTCCCTTCACAAAGGCAATAATAATTATGAAGTATTTAGAAATAAAGGTGATAACAAATATATATGCAAGACATTATTTTAAAAGCTATAATACTAAAGCATAAAGAAGAACCAAACAGATGGAGGGACTGGTGTGTTTATGGGTGAGACTGAATTTTGTAAATATGTTGCTGCTGCTGTTCAGTCACTCAGTTATATCTGACTCTTAGGGACCTCATGGACTGTAGCCTGCCAGGTTCCATGGGGTTCTTCACGCAAGAATATTGGAGTGAATTGCCATTTCCTTCTTGAGGGGTCTGTAAATATGCATCACCCCATTAAATTATAAATTTTGTGCATTTCCATTAAAAATCAGAATAGAATTCCTTACTAAATTTGACAAACTGATTCTAAAGTTCATCTGCAAGAATAGCCATGGCAACTTTCAAAAAGAACAAGGAGGGCTGTGGAAGGAAGTTTCTAAAGTGACCTCCAGTGACCCCTGCTTCCTAGTATTCATGCCACATGTAACCCCTTCTGCTTAAGCAGGCCAGTCCTAATGCCTCACTTCTAATAAATATAACATAGCGAAAGTGATGACATTACTTCTGAGATCAGGTTTTAAAAGACTGTGACTCTGTATTGGGCACACTCTCTTGCTCCCTCAGTTGATCTAGAGCCAGGAAGCTGTGATGATATGAGCTGCCCTTTGGGGCAACTGTTCATGGAGCAAGAAACTGATGTCTCTGGCCAATGGCCAGTGAAGACATAAGGCCTGACGCTGCATGTGAGTGAGCTTGGAAGCGGACTCTCCCAGCTGAGCCTTGAGATAAACACAACCACATCGGCCACTTTGGTGGCAGTCTTGTGAGAGCTCCTAACCCAGAGGCTCCCAGCTCAGACATGCCTAGATTTCTGACCCATACAAACAGAGAAATAATAAGTGTTCGTTGTTTTGGATAATTTTTATACAATAATCAATAATTAACACGCCCATAAATATTCAATTTCCTTAACCACAACTGCCTCAATCTTATTAAACATCCATTAAAACTTAAGACAGAGAACAGATGAGTCACGGGGCTCTGCCATCTCAAGGCTCCTCGGAACTCCTACTCTTATTCCCATGTTGAGGAGTTTTGTGTGGAGCAGCAGGTGCATTCATGGAAAAAATGGCCTGAAGGCTGGCTTACCCTCCCAGGGCAATCTTTAACTCCCTATGTTCACAACCACTCAGCTACAGTCCTCAGCAACCTGATTTTGTGGCCAAATAATAGCTGATCCATCTCTTAAGAGGGCTCATATTAGTCAACCATGAAAGACTGAAGAATAAAATTATTTCCATTTACAAATTTAAAAGGAAAACGAGTGCACATGGAATCATGAGTATACCAGTCTCCATGAATCACCCCTTCTCTCTGGGTAAGTTTCTTGGGCAGCAGTGGAAGATGAATAAAGTCGGGAAGTTGGTTAAAGGAATCAAATTAAACATTAATCATTTTAATTATCGATTGCTACATACAAATCACCCAAACCAAGCAACTTAAAACAACCACTTTGAAACTCTGAAGTGCTTCAGAACCTAAAGTGCTTACGATGGAACCTGGCAGCTCTCAACAAACAGGGGCTATAACAGTCATCCATTATCTCTGTTCGCACCAGGGTTTAGGTACGAGCCAGGCAGCACCGAGTCTTGGATGGAACATGGGCCTTGAAATCAGATAAATCAAGGTCCACATTCCTGCACTGTCATTTATCATCTGTACTTTCTACTTGGACTGCAGGAAAGGGAGCAGCACTTTGCATCTGTCAGAAGTACTTGAGAAAGTTAGTAGATGGATAGAAGAAGTATTTGAGACCATCTCTTGAATTTGTGCATGCTCACTCGTGTCTGACTCTGCAACCTGCTAGGCTCCTTTGTCTATGGAATTCCCTAGGCAAGAAAACTGGAGTGGGTTGCCATTTCCTTCTCCAGGGGATCTTCCCGACCCGGAGATTGAACCCGCATCTCTGGCATCTCCTGCATTGGCAGGTGAATTCTTTACCACTAGCACTGCCTGGGAAGCCCTAGATACCATCCAGATACAACAAATAGTAAATGAACCTTAGAGATGCAATGCACAGTCTTGTGTGACATATTGCACCATGATTACCAAACTTGCTAAGAGACCATAACTCAACTATTCCAACTCCTAAAAAGAAAGGAAAACTATGCAACATGATAAAGTTGCTGCTGCTGCTGCTGCTAAGTTGCTTCAGTCGTGTCCGACTCTGTGCGACCCCATGGACTGCAGTTTACCAGGCTTCTCCGTCCATGGGATTCTCCAGGCAAGAACACTGGAGTGGATTGCCATTTCCTTTTCCAATGCATGAAAGTGGAAAGTGAAAGTGAGGTTGCTCAGTCGTGTCTGACTCTTAGCAACCCCATGGACTGCAGCCTACCAGGCTCCTCCATCCATGGGATTTTCCGGGCAACAGTACTGGAGTGGGGTGCCATTGCCTTCTCCCGATAAAGTTGCTAATTTTCACTAAAATGGCAATCAAATCACAATATATAACTGTATCCAATTAACATGTGATCCAAGTCAAATATGTTTCAATAATAAAAAATAAATTAAAAATAAAACTAGATAATATGCTGCTACAAGAAAAAGAAAGCAAGGAAAGAAATCATCTAAAGAAATCCAAGGATGATAAACACAAATACACCCTTCACAAGACTGAATGGTGAAAGAATTTTAGAACCAGGAGTGCCAAACTCAAACATCTGCCCGGAAGGAAGTCTAAATAGATGATGCGTCCAGGGGCAGATAAAACCAGGTTTGAGAGTCATATAAGTCCTTCAGGTCTTCACCATTTCTGTTCCTGCCAGCTCCTTGGTAAACCAGCCAGCTGTGCCATGGTCCATGTGCTATGGCCTGTGAGATGCCCCAAGCTTCCTGCCACCAGCTGTCAGGGTCCCTGGCAACCAGAAAAAGTGATAGACAGGACTGTGGGAACAGAGGCTGACTTGTCCTGCCTTGGAGTTTATAGAGAGTGGTCTGAATGCTTGTGTTATACTAGTTTCATTATTTTGGGGACAGTGTAAATCCAGATCTGTGTATTTATTTTCGGGTTTGTGTGTTGTAATAATTCTATTACTTAAAATGGATCTTTTGGCTAATCAGTGAACAGACACAGAATAACACCATAGATAGCCATGAATGTGCAAGAGATTTACGATGTTCACAGGTCCTAGAAGAGGTAAAGGCAGCACTATTGCAGGGGGCCACACAGGAGGAGTGCCAGGGGAGTGGGCCCACCCAAGCAGGTGGGGAGCCGAGAGAGTGAGGCCCTGCGGACAAGTGCCTGTACTGGGGGTTAAGGTGAAGTACATGAGTAAAAGCTGTGAGTGAATTGCACTGGGGTTATCGGAAGCCACTAGGTCACAGTCAGGGAGGGCAAGAAGGGGAAGATGTGGCAGGGACCAGTCTTATCTCCCGGTCACCTGGGCAGGGTGCTCACAGTCTATTTATGGGAATCTTCAGGCATCAGAAAAACATGAAGTTTTAAAATTTTACAATATGGTTTGGTGCCTTTAAAAAATTATTTTGCAATAAAACCTTTTGGTAGCAATGAAATTACATAAAGGAAAATACTAATTATTTTTTAAGGGAAATTGATAATAAATGTTTACTATGGGGGCCATAGTGATATCACTGACCACATGAAAACAGGAAGATACATATCTCTTGGAAAAGCATCTGTATCTGCTACAAGAGCTAGAGATTAAGATTGTGTCTAATTTGCCATCACCAACTGCAGAAGCTGCATTTACCCATCATTCTGTGAAGTATAACTTTTCATTTAGATCAAATGATCAGTCTTCTAAGTTCTTACTTTCTAAACTAACTCTGCTTTAACTCAAGTTTTTTTGATGTGTAGAAACAAAGTTATGGCTGTTAGTACATAGGCAGGTCCCATTTATCAAAGAAAAAAATTTATGTATTTTACATTGATATCATCAAATGATTCTAACTGAAAATCAGCTGGATTGATTCCAATAATGGTTTGACTACTTTTTTAAAATACTCACAGAATCATAATAAAGCTTTTGGAACTTCATTCTGGCAAAGACAAACATTTGCCATTATACTTAATGCTACTATAGAATCACGTAATAAGTTCAACATTTATGATAAACTTGTTTGAGGGGGATGTGTGTGTTTGTGTGTGTGTGTTAGTAATCTGAATTTCAGTGGAGCACAGTGTTGTAATAAGAGCTATGTTCTTATTAAATGAAAAAACTTATGGGGATAATTCTATCTCTAGAATTAGTTTTTTGCACACATAATTCATAATTATACTCAAGCTTTCAATATTCTACAAAACCATGTAGGAGCTGCAGTTGACAACATTTATAAATATATGTGGATATGTACCATACACAATGGAGTATTACTCAGCCATTAAAAAGAATACATTTGAATCAGTTCTAATGAGGTGGATGAAACTGGAGCCTATTATACAGAGTGAAGTAAGCCAGAAGGAAAAACATAAATACAGTATACTAACGCATATATATGGAATTTAGAAAGAGGGTAACAATAACCCGGTGTACGAGACAGCAAAAGAGACACTGATGTATAGAACAGTCTTATGGACTCTGTGGGAGAGGGAGAGGGTGGGAAGATTTGGGAGAATGGCAATGAAACATGTAAAATATCATGTAGGAAACGAGTTGCCAGTCCAGGTTCGATGCACGATGCTGGATGCTTGGGGCTGGTGCACTAGGACGGCCCAGAGGGATGGTATGGGGAGGGAGGAGGGAGGAGGGTTCGGGATGGGGAACACATGTATACCTGTGGCGGATTCATTTTGATATTTGGCAAAACTAATACAATTATGTAAAGTTTAAAAATAAAATAAAAAAAATAAACAAAAAATAAATAAATAAATATATGTGGAATAGTACAGAAAATTAAGTTACTGTTAAATACTGGGGAAAAAAAAAAAAAAAAAGCCCTTTTGGGATTTCCCTGGTGGGCCAGTGGCTAAAACTCCATGCTCCCAATACAAGGGGCCCAGGGTCGATCCCCGGTCAGGGAACTAGATCTTATATAACACAACTAAAGATTCTACGTGCCATGAAAATCAAAGGCCCTGTGTGCCACAACTAAGACACAATACAGCCAAATTAACTAATTAATTTAAAGAAAAACCTTTAGCTTGGCAGAATCTATTGTCTCTATTTTCTATTGTTAAACAGATCTTATAAAACTGGGGCCCTTAAGGAATAATTTTGTAAATTAAAGTGTCTTACAATTGTATTAAATTTAAAAAAATTTTAAATTTGGATGCATTTTAAGCATAAAATAATTTAAAATCTGCAAGTCAAGTGTCACTAACTATAATACCAACATAAGTCAAGTTTTAAAGCTTTTAGCAAATTACAATCATTGAAAACAAAGCTTATAAACAGAAACATTGACATTTATTCCTATGTATGCTACAGGACCTTTAAAAATTAAATGAAAATTTTAACTGATATTTTCTAATTGTGCTTTGAAATGTTTCTGCTTATAAGAATTTTCTTTTTAAAAACATTTTTAATGGGGCCTAGTCCCACAGCCAAAATCACTGCAGATGGTGACTGCAGCCATGAAATTAAAAGACGCTTACTCCTTGGAAGAAAAGCTATGACCAACCTATAAAGCATATTAAAAAGCAGAGACATTACTTTGCCAACAAAAGTCTGTCTAGTCAAAGCTATGGTTTTTCTAGTAGTCATGTATAGATGGGAGATTTGAACTATAAAGAAAGTTGAGCACCAAAGAATTGATGCTTTTGAACTGTGGTGTTGGAGAAGACTCTTGAGAGTCCCTTGGACTGCAAGGAGATCCAACCAGTCCATCCTAAAGGAAATCAGTCCTAAATATTCATTGGAAGGACTGATGTTGAAGCTGAAACTCCAATACTTTGGCTACCTGATGTGAAGAATTGACTCATTGGAAAAGACCCTAATGCTGGGAAAGATTGAAGGCGGGAGGAGAAGGGGACAACAGAGGATGAGATGGCTGGATGGCATCACTGACTCAATGGACATGAGTTTGAGTAAGCTCCAGGAGTTGGTGATGGACAGGGAAGCCTGGCGTGCTGCAGTCCATGGGGTCACAAAGAGTCAGACACGACTGAGCAACTGAACTGAACTGGGTCCCAGAGGCTAGAGCAGGTAGTGGCGACTGCGAGTTGGGCTGGGAAGGCTGGTGGATGCTACCATTTGGGAATTTGGGGTTGGTGGGATTGGGGAGGTGGTTGAGAGGGTAGATGAGGTTGTAGTAGTGAGGCAACTGCAGGTAGGTTGATGTAGGGGGCTCCCCAGGCTCCTCTTCTCACCCCTGCCCTCTTTCTTTTCAATTGTGTTAAAAAATACATGTAATGTAATATTTACCATCTTAGTCATTTTAAAGTGAATAGCTCACAGTAATATTAAGTATATTCACATTGTTTTACAAGAAAATCTCAGATCTTTTTTATCTAGCAAAACTGAAATTCTATACCCATGAACAACAATTGCCCACTTTCTGAATCCTACCCCAAACCCCTGGCAAACTGTCTCTATGAATTTGACTCCTCTAATACCTCAAATAAGTGGAATCATAACCCTATTTGTCTTTTTATGACTGGCTTACTTCGCTGAGCACAGTATCTTCAAGGTTCCATCTATGTTGCAGCATGTGTCAGAATTTCCTTCTGTTTTAAAGTTGAAAAATACTCATTGTGTGTGTACAGCACATTTTGTTTATTCATTAATCTGTCAGTGCACATTTGAGTTTCTTCTGCCTTTTGGCTATTGTAAATGACACTGCTATGATCGTGGGTATACAAATATATCTGAGTCACTGCTTTCAACTCCTTTGCATGTATACCCAGAAATAAAATTGCTGGATCTCGTGGCAGTCTTATTTTTAATTTTTTAAGGAACCTCTGTACTGTTTTCAACAATGGCTTCATCATCTTTTATCCAACCAACAGTGCACACGTTTGTGTGCAAATTTCTCCATATCACCATCAACATTTGTAATTTTCTGGGTTTTGTTGTGGTAATAGTTTGTTTTTGGAAAGTAACCATCCCAGTGGGTGTGAGGTGATATTTCACTGCAGGTTTTATTTGCATTTCCCTAATGAAAAGTGATGTTGACCATCTTTTTATAAGTCTGTTTGGATTTATCCAAAATAATTATTCTCCTAATGTTATTTTTTAATATTAAAGAAAACCTATAAGGGAATTTTAAATTTTGATCCACTCCATGCTCTTATGTATTCAAGTTTTTAAAAAGATTTTTAGTTTTGAAAAATAGTTTTGGATAAAACTCTTTTGCAGGTCTGCCAATACAATGAAACCAATTTTTTGGTTAAGTAAGTATTTTAAAAATAATTTAATTCTGATAATTTTAGCATCTCCATTCACTTTCAGAAGTGTCCCAGTGGGGTAGTATATTATACGGTCACTTTGGCTTTACATAACATGTCTGGACATCCTGTACCCCCACCACAGGCCTCTAAGGTTTATGGGCTTGTCCTTACTCCTCCTTAGACTCAATTCAGATGAGTTCTCAGAAATGGAATCACCCTTTCATTTACAAAGGAGGTTTCTTCCTTGGAGTCAGCTGAGTTCTTGGAGGTGGAATATTCCAGTGTTCGGAGAGGACTGGAGAAATTTCAGGTTAAGGACTAACCAAAGAAAGAGTCCCAGGATGTTCTGAAATAGCTAAACCAATGCTGATAAAGGAGAGAGGGGAGTTTTCACTCAAGACATTGATTCTCTTTGAAGGATTTGAGAAATATGCACAGTTTTGTTTTGTTTTTTTTTAAAGGAAGAGAGACCACATACAGCAAGAGCAATCAAGGTCATAAAGAAGACTTTGGATATGTAAGAAAATAGCAGCAGTTACACAGATAGAGCACCTACCACAACATGTGCCAAGCACTTGCTGGACACATTACATACATGGTTTGACCTCATCCTTTCAATACATCTATGAGATGGCTATTATTCTCCATTTCACCCTTGAAATCCTGAAATTTACTCTTTAAACCAGAGGGCTCTTTACTGCTGCACCATCAGGTCTTCCCCAGTAGAGGGGTATGGAGAGCAACAGGGAAACAAAGGAAAACAAGGTGAAGACAGGCAAGAAAACCAAGACTACAGCTTGACAAAATTATTTGATCATATGAACCAGCATGAACAAAGACCTTAGTAAAACATGAAAAATCTAGTGTTCAAAATAAATAGGTTTTGAAGGCTCTTGAGAGCAGTGGTCAGCTAGAGCCTTTATGCATCCAATCAAAAACAAGCATGCCCTCTCTTAGGTAATGAATGTGCAGATAGCCAAAGCTCAGAATTAATTACAGAGAGGCTACAATACCAGTCATCCTCTGGAAGTCTGCTGTGAAGTGGAATGTAGAAATAGCACAGGTAATCAGATCCACGGTTTGCTGGGGATGATGCAAACACATTATTTCCCCCAAATTAAAGCACTCTGTTCATGTCCAGAGCTTGAAGACTCATTTCTCAGTAAAGGTCAAGAAAAGCAAACACTCCTTGAATTTAATTATTAAGCCAGCTGTCAGTCACTGGCAGCGAGAGAGACAGGAAGACATTTCGAGGCAGGAAATTGGCTGAAATTAGCAAGACAGGGTCCCTGCATCTTTAATCAGAAACTCCTCTTTCAGAAATATTTTATTTATCACTGAAAGAATGATGCCAAGTTGGCACCTATTTTATTCCCTTATAGCGCTCATTCTTTTAAGTAGCAAATCTAGCAAATAAGACCTTAGTTCACTAAGAGGATGGATTTCAGTAGGGCTGATAATAGTATTAATCTGCCAATGACTGTCCACATCCTAAAGTAGTGCCCTGAAGCAAGATCAAAGCTTGAGATAAAAACCTGACACTATGGCTTTGTTTTGTTTATAAGATTAGGTGTGAGAGAGTTGGTTCAGGCATCAGGTGAACAAATTCTATCCCTAAACCAATCCACTACTACCTAGAGGGTGCTTCAGAAGGTAGAAAGGACCCTAGGCTGGAAGGGAGAACTTGAACTATGTAGAGCGAATGACAAAAAGGCCTAAATCATCTGCCATCCCCTCCTAGAACTACCCTTGCTACTAATTTTTCATTTGTAACTTCGGAGGATTCACTTAACATCTCTAATCTTTAATTACCAATTGTAAAATGGGAATAGGATACTCCGAAAGAGAGATAGTAGAGATGGTCCGAGGTGGTGGTGGTGATTATGAGGGCCTTTTATGTTATTCTTTCTGCTTCTCTGTTTTCTGATTTTTTGGAAATAAAATCTTAAGCATATTATAAATTTAAATATTATTTGATCTTTACACATTGATATTACTAATATTTCCTTAGGGGTAAGTGACTGCCTCCCTACTGATGAATGTTCTATATTTTCTGATGGCTCTTCACACACAGGGTGATAACAGAGGAAACAAGCTCATCACTGTCTCAAATTATAGTCAACATTCTTCCACAGTCTACATTGCTTCTCAATAAATTCTCAAGCTTTTTCCAGCAATAAAATTAAATGATAATGATACCTTAACTACTTTCAACCAGTACATATTCTCGAGTCATTACGGTGAAACAGAAATGCTTTTTGGGGTTAATGTCTGGCCGGGAGTTAATGAGCCCTACAGAAAAGTTCAGGAATATTAGCTAACCTCTCATCAATTCAAGAAACTGCTTTACAGAAAGGGAATGATTAGTCACATTTTCAATAGCTTTTAATTTTTTTCCAGCATAATGATGGCCAGAGAAGAAATTATGTTTTTAAGTTAGATCGAATTACAGACAAGACTTAGCAACTGAATAATTAGATAAAAATAATATGAAGGTTTTTCTCTTTTCCTTATGGAGGAAAACAAAAATTCAAATACACACTGAACATCAAAGCAGGTTTTAAGCTTAGTATCTCTTCTGCACATATCAACACATGTATAATAATACATGATTTATTAACATGAATAAATATCTCTTATACACATAATACATGTAAAATAATACATGTTTTATTAATATGCATAAAAGCCTATTGTTTTCATTTGAAGTGTTTAAATTTTTAATATTATGAGTGTTATTAATGGTTATAATAGAAATATTCATAAGGTTTCTTGTGTTGTGAATCTATCTTTCTCTCAGATATGGATTTGGATTCCGTTGTTGTTCAGTCACTAAGTCATATTCAACTCTTTGCGACCCTATGGACGGCAGCACTCCAGGCTTCAGCTTCTCTTTTCTTCACCATCTTCCGGAGTTTGCTCAGACTCATGTCCATTGAGTCTGTGATGCCACTCAACCATCTCATCCTCTGTTGTTCCTTTTTCCTCTTGCCCATAAACATTCCCAGCAATGTTTCCCTGATCAGCTCTTCAAATCAGGTGGCCAAAGTATTGGAGCTTCAGCCTGAGTCCTTCCAATGAATTCTGTTGGCTATAGTGCAAGTCACTTTCTGTTCTCGATTATTCATCTCAAAGTCACAAGATCTAAATTCAATTCACTGGGAAAAACACTTAGTGAAAATCAGCTATGTATACAGCAAGGGGCTAAGAAATGCATAAGAAAAAGAGAACATAGTTCTCACCCTCAAGGAAACTGGACCCGCATGACCATCCTTCCCTGCTGGGACTGGGCCTTCAGTTAGAAATAATGGAACTCTGATGAGTTCTGAATGGCCCTGGTAATATGCTTCCTCTTCCTCTCCTTCAGGACACCACAAAAGACTCAGCTGCCCATAGACAAAGCCTAATTGGAGGCTGCAATTAGAGCTAATTATTTTCCATCAGATCCATCTCATCATGCCCCACAGCCCTGTTTGCTACAGTCAGGTCTAAGATCACTTCTCAACTACTATCTTATATCAACCTCACCTCAGTTCAGTTCAGTTCAGTCGCTCAGTCGTGTCCAACTCTGCAACCCCATGAATTGCAGCATGCCAGGCCTCCCTGTCCATCACCAACTCCCGGAGTTCACCCAAACTCATGTCCATCGAGTCAGTGATGCCATCCAGCCATCTCATCCTCTGTCATCCCCTTCTCCTCCTGCCCCCAATCCCTCCCAGCATCAGAGTCTTTTCCAATGAGTCAACTCTTTGCATGAGGTGGCCAAAGTACTGGAGTTTCAGCTTTAGCATCATTCCTTCCAAAGAAATCCCAGGGCTGATCTCCTTCAGAATGGACTGGTTGGATCTCCTTGCAGTCCAAGGGACTCTCAAGAGTCTTCTCCAACATCACAGTTCAAAAGCATCAATTCTTCGGTTCTCAGCTTTCTTCACAGTCCAACTCTCACATCCATACATGACCACTGGAAAAACCATAGCCTTGACTAGATGGACCTTTGTTGGCAAAGTAATGTCTCTGCTTTTGAATATGCTATCTAGGTTGGTCATAACTTTCCCGCCAAGGTGTAAGCATCTTTTAATTTCATGGCTGCAATCGCCATTTGCAGTGATTTTGGAGCCCAAAAAGATAAAAAGTCTGACACTGTTTCCACTGTTTCCCTATCTATTAAACCTATGTGTTCAACATATATGCAAATCTCAGTTTCTCACTCCTTCCCAACTCCAAAACGTACTCTCTGTAATTCACAGTCTGTCACCTCCCAGATGCCCTAACTGTTCACACCTTCTCTGAACATCCCCATGATCTGGCCCTCCATGATCTGGCTCTGCCCTCTGCTAAAGGGAGAAGTCTCTTACCCTTCCTGGCCTCCCACTCCCCTCAGCCTTGCTCATTCTACCTTAAGCACTCTGGTTTTCTTGATGGTTCTGGAACAACCAAAGCTCCTTCTTGCCTGTGGCCTTTGTACTTGTTACCTCTGTTGGGAACACTCTTCCCCTAGTGACCACGACCTTGCTTCACTCATTTCTTGACTCAAGTATCATTCCTCAAGGACACCTTCTTCTACCAATAATCTAAACGGTTTCACTTATATGTATATACTCAGAGACGATGCAAATATGGCAAAAATGTTAATTAATGTTGAATTTACATGGTGAGTACCCAGATGGTCATTATACTATTATTTTAACTTTTCTGTGTGTTTTTTTTTTTTTTAACTTTCTTTAAAATCTTAGAATAAAGGCAAAAAAACATGGGGGTAGTTTCTTAAATTACAAAAGAAAGTGATACATAGCTATCCTAGTTAATCTGAAGACAAAAGAATCCTGTTAAAAATATTATTTCAAGCTGACCTCATTCTTTAAATTTTCTGATTTTCTGTTTTACAGTGCATATAATATATTATCATTTTATTATCTTTCCATGAGCCTTAGTTCCAGGAAACACTGCAGCCAGAGCCATAGGGAGCTCAGCTATAGGAAATTTCTTGATCATATTACATAGACTTCAAATTTCCAAGGGGTCAAATAAGTCGTTGAAGACAGAGAAACACAGTCTAGAGAGCTCTCTGCAATTTTGCTTGGTACAGCCATAATTTTAACTTCTGAGGCTTAAGTGAGACACCCCTCACCAAACACTCCCAATCTTGATTGAAGCCCCCTAGCAAATTCTTGCTGATTGATTGCTTACTTTCTGCTCTACAAACCCACAAGCAGGTTATTCTACCTGCCTCGGTAGCAGTTCAAAATTTGACCTGAAAATATGAGTAATTTTAAGCATAGAAGTGGTCTCCAAATGTTTTTGATTGCACATTGCATCAACAAGAAGTTTTGAGCATGTATATTTTTTAAATCAAGTATCCACATAAATACTTGACATAAAGTATTTATATGTACCACTATATTAATATATTAATTTTATATGCACTACAAAATACAAAAAAATGAAACATTTTAAAGGATGAGATCAACTTGAAATACTCCATATTTTTAACAGAATTCTTCTGTCTTCAGATTGACTAGGATAGAGCTATGCATCAATTTCTTTTGTAATTTAAAAAATCACCTCCATGTTTTATTTTCATTTATTCTGTTCTAAGATTTTTTAATTTACTTTAATTGGAGGCTAATTGCTTTATCATATTGTAGTGTATGGCAAAAACCACTACAATATTCTGTTCTAAGATTTTTAAAGAAAGTTTTTCAAAACACAGAAAAGTTAAAATGATAGTACAATGAACATCAGGATATATATCACCTAAACTCAATATTAATTGACACTTTTGCCATGTTTGCATTATCCAAATGTTGTTCAGTCGCTAAGTCGTCTCCGACTCTGCAAGCCCATGAACTGCAGCACACCTGGCTTCCCTGTCCTTCACTATCTACTGGATCTTGCTCAAACTCATGTCCACTGAGTCAGTGATGCCACCCATCATCTCATCCTCTGTTGCCCCTTCTCCACTTGCCCTCAATCTTTCCCAGCATCGGGGTCTTTTCAAATGAGCCAACTCTTGGCATCAGGTAGCCAAAGTATGGGAAGTTCAGTTTCAGCATCAGTCCTTTCAATGAATATTCAGGGTTGATTTCCTTTAGGATTGACTGGTTCAATCTCCTTGCTGTTCAAGGGACTCTCAAGAATCTTCTCCAGCACCACAGTTCAAAAGGATAAATTCTTCAGCATTCTGCCTTCTTTATGGTCCAACTCTCACATCCATACATGACTACCATGGCTTAAACTATACGGACTTTTGTCGGAAAATGATGTCTCTGCTTTTTAATATGCTGTCTAGGTTTGTCATAGCTTTTCTTCCAAAGAGCAAGTGTCTTTTAATTTCATGGCTACAGTCACCATCCGCAATTAATTTGGAGGCCAAGAAAATGAAATCTGTCATTGTTTCCACATTTTATCCTTCTATTTGCCATGAAGTGATGGGGCCAGATGCCACAATCCTAGTTTTTTGAATGTTGAGTTTTAAGCCAGCTTTTTCACTCTCCTCTTTCACCTTCATTAAGAGGTTCTTTAGTTCCTCTTCACTTTCTGCCACTAAATGGTATCTTCCGCATATCTGAGGTTGATGATATGTCTTCTGGCAATCTTGAGTCTAGCCTGTGTTTCATTGAGTCCCGCATTTAGCATGATGTCCTCTGTATATAAGTTAAGTAAGCAAGGTGACAATATAGAGCCTTGACATACTCCTTTCCCAATTTTGAACCAGTCCATTGTTCCATGTCCGGTTCTAACTGCTGTTTCTTGACTTGCATACAAATTTCTCAGGAGGCAGGTAAGGTGGTCTGGTATTTCCATCTCTTTAAGAATTTTCCACAGTTTGTTGTTATCCACACAGTCAAAGGCTTTAGTGTAGTCAATGAAGCAGAAGTAGTTTTGGGGGGATTCTCTTGCTTTTTCTATGATCCAGATGTTGGCAATTTGATCTCTGGTTCCTCTTTTTTATATCCAGCTTGTACATCTGGAAAATCTTGGTTCACATGTTGTTGAAGCCTAGCTTGAACGATTATGAGCATAACCTTGCTAGCATGTGAAATGAGCACAACTGTGTGGTAGTTTGAGCATTCTTTGGCATTGCCCTTCTTTGGGATTGGAATGAAAACTGACCTTGTCCAGTCCTGTAGTCACTACTGAGTTTTCCAAATTTGCTGGCATATTGAGTACAGCACTTTCACAGCATCATCTTTTAGGATTTGAAATAGCTCAACTGGAATTCCATCACTTCCACTAGCTTTTTCATAGTAATGCTTCCTGAAGTCCACTTGACTTCACATTCCAGGATGTCTGGCTCTAGGTGCGTGACCACACCATCATGGCTATCCGGTTCATTAAGACCATTTTTGTACAGTTCTTCTGTGTATTTTCACCACTTATTCTCTTCTGCTTCTGTTAGGTCCTTGCCGTTTCTGTCCTTTATTGTGCCCATCTTTGCATGAAATGTGCTTTTGGGATCACTAATTTTCTTGAAGAGATCTTTAGTCTTTCCCATTCTATTATCTTCCTCTGTTTCTTTGCCTTGTTTACTTCACTTCACTGTATAAATGGCAAAAAGTATAAATGGAACTGTTTGAAAATAAGCTAAATATTGATATATTATGCCACTTCAGCTATAAATACCTCAGCTTATATCTCCTACAATTAAGAACATTCTTCTTCAGCATCAAAATGTTATTATCACAGCCAAAGGAATTAAGAATTTTCTAATATTCAGGTCATATACCTGGGTCTCCTACATTTCAGGTGGATTCTTTTACAGCCATGCCACCAAGGAAGCCCTCAAATTTCTCCAATAGTCCTTAAAATATCTTTTATAGCTGTTTTTTTCCCCCAGAGAAAGATACAATCCAGATTTGTGCACTGCTTGTGGTGCTCATGACTCTTTATTCTCTTTAAGTCTAGAGTGGTCCCCCGCCAATTGTTTTACAACATTGTCTTTTTTTAAGAGATCAGGTATAATGTCCTACATTTTGTGTTTATCTGACTACTTTATTGTGGTGTCATTTACCATGGTTCTCTATCCACTACATCTTCTGTATCCTGGGAGTTAGTTTCAAAGGCTTTATTAGATTCAGTAAAATATTGTGGTAAAGCACATCACTTCAGGAAGCACATAAGGTCATGCTGCTGGTGACACCTTACCTCCCATTGTAAAGCTATATTCATTCTCTCATTAGTAAGTTCTCTACAGGGTGATACTTTGCAGGATGTGTTGATTGTCCTTGACTGAATCTGTGATTACTTGGCAAGTCAGAAAATGGTGATTTCCTAGTTCTCTCATTTCTTCTCCACGTATCAGCTGGCATTCTACAGTGAAACAAGATTTCCCTCCTCTACTGAGGATGAAATGCAGTTCCTCCTCAAAGGCAGGATAAATGTTGTTTCAAATTTCCAGAGCACAAAGTTAATGAAAATGACTTTCCCTTGTTTTAATTTGCAAAAATATTTATTATTAATATTAGTAACAGTAGTATTTCTATGTAATCATAAATTCATATTTATGTAATGTTTTATTATGAAATAGAGCCACTGTTTTTTTTTTCTTTCACTTCCAACTTTGGTAGTTTAAAGCTATTCTTAAATCTCTAATCAGGTGAATAAATGCTGGTGTACTGGGGCCTTCCTTTAAGAAGATCCTGTACATATTTGAGCTAAGGAAGCATTGAAATAGCACCTGTATAACAGAATACATTTTGAGACTCATTACTTGACAAAATGCCAAGAAGTTCACCTGAAAGCATTATGTCAGATGTTTTAAAAGACAGACAATATTTTTTTTTCAACATTTCTATCACAGCCTACCTCTTTAATCACTGACTTTTGAAGAAAACAGAAGAAAGATTGTAACAATGATTGAAATTCCCTTAATTAAATGAAAACTGTAGTTGACTACATAGCTTAATCATAATGTATAGGGTAATAATTAAAAGGGTTTTTTTTTTTCTTCTTGCTGGATGCAGCACACATCAATTCCAGCTAGCTAAAAAAGACCCTGTGGCAGTTCAGTCAAAGGTCTGGAGACCCGCTCTTAAGACAGCCACAGTACCAATGCCCCAGCTCTGACTCTCCTCTCTGTCTTCATCCAGGACAAATTTCCTAGAAGGAGCACCTGATGGGCCTGGTGGGGTCTGAGTTCCCCCTACATCAGTGGCTGAGGTTAGAGAGGTAAGATCATAGAGTTGGGGTGTGGTCCCCTGAATCACTCCTGGGCACATTCTCAGAGCCTACAGACCATCACCAGTGGGCAGCCTCCACTAAGAAAACTTCCGATGTTCTTTAAAATGAACCAAGAATGTGTTGAGTAAAAATGTGGGAATTTCATTAACTTTGTCATCCTGATAGAGCTGATAGTTTTGTTTTGTTAAAACATCTTAGGTAACTTGGATTTTTTTAGTATTTAGGGGAATACAGATAGGGTGCCAGTTTGGAAAAAAAGTTTGGGGGGAACAAACATGTGTCATTGATTAGGGAAAATTTATCCAGTCTGCTCATTTCAAACACTATTTCACAGACCAATCAACCTGCTAAGTCATAAAAGAGCCATCTCTTTACCAGGTGGCATGGTTAATATTTAGGCATAGATGATTTGCTCCAGGGGCTTCCCAGGTGGCTCAGTGGTAAAAGAGTCTGCCTGCCAATGCAGGAGACACTGGAGATGCCGGTTCGATCCCTAGATGGGGCGGGGGGGCGGGGAGGGGGGGGTTGGAATCCCCTGGAGGAGGAAATGGCAACCCACTTGGGTATTTTTGCCTGGAGAATCCCATGAACAGAAAAGCCTGGTGGGCTACAGTCCATGGGGTCACAAAGAGTTGGGTTAGACTGAGTGAATGAGCACGCACACAAGCTAGCATTAATACAATTAGGGAATATTCTGGACTTCTCACTTAAGCACTGGAAAGGGATGGAAATTATTTGGGGTCTTAATTAGCTCACATTCTTCAATGTGCATTTCTTCGTCCAATGTTCAGGACCAAGAGGTTAACCCTCCTGGCTTTTCACCTTGCTCTGTGATAATACATAGGATATCAACGATTATGGGTGCATGCTTGCTGACCTAATGATGCTGACACAGTGGAAGAGCTCAAGCACCAAGACATCTAAGAGAATCCAGTCATTCAGTATTTATGATGGATGCTAAACACCATGGAATGCCAAGAGATTGCCAGGAGGAGGGGAAAAGATTCCTTCTAGGATGAGGATATAGCACTGAGCTGATTCATCCTGTCACACCTTACGATGCTCCTTCTTCGGTAGCTTCTTCCAAACTCCTCATCCAGGAGTTATATTGGTTAAGTGCTTGGAATTTGGAGGGAACTGGGAAAATTTAGCTTCATTTTTTTGGTAAAATCTCTCATATTTCTTCATTGTTTGACACCCACGGCATAGAGTATACCTTGAATCTGTAAAAGCTCTTACATTTCTACTAGTTAAATTGCTTTTATTTGAATTTATATTTTGGTAAAACCTCAGGGGCCATGGGCATAGGAGGGATTTGTCCTGGTCACTAAAATAGCTTTCATTGACAGAAATGTTCTTGACAGCAGCAGAAATAAAGCATATGTCTGAGGGCTTTATCTTGGGACTGCACCGCTGTCTCTTTCACTTTCACCCATGGGGATCCTCAGTAATGATCTTTTTTTTTTTTTTTTGACACAAGTGGTACTTGAATATATTCTTGTTATAATATAATAGTATATTCAGGCAATACATCATTAAGTAGACCGAATTTGACAATCTACCCTTAATCGCCTTCCGTTCCCACATCCATTCCCAATCTCACAGGTAAGTACTATTAACAGTTACCTGTATCCTGTTTTTTTTTTTCTATTCAAATGTACATAAATATACACAGTACTTCTTTGCATAAATGTGGTCATACTGGCCTCATTATTCAATTATTTATTTTTTTTGAAATAGCATTTCTTGGCAAGCTCTTCATATTTGTACAAAAGTCAAACACATTCTTCTTCATGGCTGTATAACACTCCATAATATGGTGGCTTCATAATTTATTCAACTATTTCCCTATTGATAGTTGGAAATCAAGGGTTTTTTCCTTTTCTTTTTTTTCTTTCTTATTAGTGACAAAACTGCAATGGACTTTGTGGAACATTCATCTTTACACCTGTTTACATCTTCAAATTTGTTACACAAATGTTTTTGCAGGACCATTTCCTAAAATAGGAATATATTCAAAGGGCATGCATTTTAAATATTTATACTTATAACTACAGCTAAATTGTCTTCCAGAAAGACTTGACCAATGAACCATCCTCCTTATCACTGAAAGCTGTCAACATTTTTAGATTTTAAAACTTGGCAGTCAAGAACTCGTTCTTGATCATATAAAATGATCTTAAAGGATACATCCATCCCAATGCTCATTACAACACTGTTTACAATAGCCAAGCCATGGAAGCAACCTAAATGTCCATTGACAGAGGAATGAATAAAGAAGATGTGGTACATATATACAATGAATGTTACTCAGCCATTACAAAGAATGAAATAATGCCATTTGCAGCAATTTGGATGGACCTAGAAACTGTCATACTGAGTGAAGTAAGTCAGACATAGGAAGAAAAATGTTATATGACGCCACTTACATGTGGAATCTAAAAAGAAATGATACAAATGAACTTACTTACAAAAGAGAAATAGTCTCACAGAGAATGAACTTTAAGTTGCTGGGGGGAAGGATGAGGGGACAGGATAGGGAGTTTGGGATGGATATGTACACACTGCTATATTTAAAATGGATAACCAACAAGGACCTACTGTATAGTACAGCGAACTCTGCTCAACGTTATGTGGCAGCCTGTATGGGAGGGGAGTTTGGGGGAAACGTGTGTATATGTATGGCTGAGTATGTGTGTGTATATATACATATAAGTATATATATAAACACATGTGTTTATATACATACAAACATGTGTTTATATACATACAAACGTGTGTGTTTATATACATATAAACATGTATATGTAGAACCCTTCACTATTCACCTGAAACATGTGTGTATATGTATGGCTGAGTATGTGTATGTATATATACATATAAATATATATATAAACATATTTACATGTTTATATACACACACACATGTATATGTTTATATACACGTGTGTGCACACACACATGCATATGTGCATATACATAACACAGGCATATGTGTGTATACATATACACATGCATTGTGTGTGTACATATACATATGCATATGTATGTCTACCTATACCCATGTATATGTTTGTATACATATACACATGCATGTGTATATACATATAAACATGTATATGTAGAGCCCTTCACTATTCACCTGCAACTATTACATAATCAGCTATACTCCAATACAAAATAAAAAGTTAAAAGAAAACCTCATTAATTTGCACCCATGTACACTGAGGCTGAATACATTTTCACATACACATTCTAACTTGTTCCTGCATATGGAAAGGGAAGCTGTTAATTTTTGCTGGCCTTGTATCTAGTCAATTTAAAAAATATCCTTGTTAATTTTAATAATTTTTCAATTCATGTGTTTCCTAAGTAGCCAAATATGTTGCAAATAGTAACAAGCTTTTTTTTTCTAGCCAATACTGAAAACTATTCTTTCTCTTCATTTCTATTACCAGGGGTGGAATACTCAGAACATGAAATTGTAGAGGTGATCATGGAGACCCTTGTCTCATTTCAAACTTCTTCTCTGGGAACACTTCTAATGCTTCCCTATGAACTGGGATATTTGCTGTAAATTTTTAATATTGGGTTAGCAAAAAAGTTTGTCTGGGTTTTTCTGTAACATCTTACAGAAAAAAGTCAGAATGAAATTTTTGGCCAACCCAATAAATACTTTCATCAGTTAAAACAGTTTAATTCTACTCCTAGCTTTCCAACTGTTTTCTTTTTGTTTTCTGAAGAACAGTGTTGAATTACCAAGTACTTTTTTTGGATTTTTATGAGATCATAAGTTGTTCCTTTCTTAATGTGATCAGTGATGTTAATGTGATGAATTACATTCATAGATTAACTGACACTGAACTACCCTTATATTCTCAGCATAAATCCTGCTACGTCATGATATCTTAATGCACTGTTGAAGACAAGTTGAGTAATAATTTAGGATATTTATGTCTGTGTTCAAATTGAAATAAATCTGTAAGTTTTTCAGTGATGTCTTTGGCTGATTTGAAGAACTGGAGAGTTATCCATGTCTTTCCACACTTTGTAATAGTTCTTATAACAGGAGAACTATTTGCTAAACAAAGATTTAATAGCCCTATTTGTAATCCCCAGCATTTAGTACCATACTAGGAGCAGAATTTTGAATACTTTCTATTTCCTCTAGAGCTATTGATCTACTCAGATTTTAAATCTATTTTAAAGTAAATTTTGATTATATTTTTCCAGAAAGTTATACATTTATCTAGATTTACAAATTTATTAACAAGAAGTTGTACATATTATACTATAAAAACTTTACATCATTCCTATGTATAGTTCTAACCCTTTTGGTTTCTAATATTTGTCTTTTTTCACAACAGGTCTATTTTATCAATCATTTCAAAGAATTATTTTTGTGTATTATTGATCAAGTCTACTGCTTTTTTGAATCTTTTATTCCAAGTTTTACTTTATTAATTCTGTCCTACTTTCTTTGGGTTTCTTTTGATGCTTTTGTCTTATTTCTTAAGAAAACTCAGTTCATTTTTAGTCTTTTATTAGTAGTCTTTTTCCTAATATGTATGTGCGTGCGTGCTAAGTCACTTCAGTTGTGTCTGACTCTTTGCAACCCTATGGACCATAGCCTGCCAAGCTCCTCAGTCCATGGGATTTTCCAGCAAAGAGTAGTGGAGTGGGTTGCCATGCCCTCCTCCAGGTATCTTCCCAACCCAGGGATTGAACTCTCATTTCTTATGTCTCCAGCATTGTCAGGCAGGTTCTTTACCACTAGCACCAATTAAGGCTATATATAACTATATATTAAGGCTATATATAACAGAAGAATTATACAAAAAATGTCATCATGACCTAGATAACCACAATGGTATGATCACTCACCTAGAGTCAGACGTCCTGGAATGTGAAGTCAAGCGGTCCTTAGGAAGCATCACTATGAACAAAGCTAGTGGAGGTGATGGAATTCCAGTGGAGCTATTTCAAATCCTAAAAGATGATGCTGAGAAAGTGCTGCACTCAATATGCCAGCAAATTTGGAAAACTCAGTAGTGGCCACAGGACTGGAAAAGGTCAGTTTTCATTCCAATCCCAAAGAAAGGCAATGCCAAAGAATGCTCAAACTACCACACAATTGCATTCATCGCACATGCTAGTAAAGTAATGCTCAAAATTCTCCAAGCCAGGCTTCTTCCCTTTTTCACAGTTTATGTGAACTGTGAACTTGCAGACGTTCAAGCTGGATTTAGAAAAGGCAGAGGAACCAGAGATCAAATTGCCAACATCTGTTGATCATCAAAAAAGCAAGAGAGTTCCAGAAAAACATCTACTTCTGCTTTATTGACTACGCCAAAGCCTTTGACTTTGTGGATCACAACAAACTGTGGAAAATTCTTCAAGAGATGGGACCACCTGACCTGCCTCCTGAGAAATCTGTATGCAGGTCATGAAACAACAGTTAAAATGGACATGGAACAACAGACTAGTTCCAAATCAGAAAGGAGTACGTCAAGGCTGTATATTGTCACTCTGCTTATTTAACTTATATGCTTATTTAACTTATAAACATCATGTGAAATGCTGGGCTGGATGAAGCACAAGCTAGAATCAAGATTGCCAGGAGAAATATCAATAACCTCAGATATGCAGATGACACCACCCTTATGGCAAAAAGTGAAGAAGAAGTAAAGAGCTTCTTGATGAAAGTGAAAGAGCAGAGTGAAAAAGTTGGCTTAAAGGTCAACATTCAGAAAACTAAGATCATGGCATCCTGTCCCATCACTTCATGGCAAATAGATGGGGAAACAATGGAAACAGTGACAGACTTTATTTTGGGGGGCTCCAAAATCACTGCAGATGGTAACTGCAGCCATGAAATTAAAAGACACTTGTTCCTTGGAAGAAAAGTTATGACCAACCTAGACAGCATATTAAAAAACAGAGACATTACTTTGCCAACAAAGGTCTGTCTAGTCAAAGCTTTGGTTTTTCCAGTAGTCATGTATGGATGTGAGAGTTGGACTATAAAGAAAGCTGAGTGCCAAAGAATTGATGCTTTTGAACTGTGGTGTTGGAGAAGACTCTTGAGAGTCCCTTGGACTGCAAGGAGATCCAACCAGTCCATCCTAAAGGAAATCAGTCCTGAATATTCATTGGAAGGACTGATGCAAAAGCTGAAACTCCAATACTGTGGTCACCTGATGTGAAGAACTGATTCATTTGAAAAGATCCTGATGCTGAGAAAGATTGAGGGCAGGAGGAGAAGGGGATGACAGAGGATGAGATGATTAGATGGCATCACCAACTCAATGGACAGGAGTTTGAGTAAGCTCCGGGAGTTGGTGATGGACAGGGAAGCCTGGCGTGCTGCAGTCCATGGGGTCACAAAGAGTTGGACACGACTGAGCGACTGAACTGAAGTGCATAACTGTAGGATCCAAAGATTGAAGCAGGGAGTCCAAGTTGCCAGCAGTGGAAGTTCAGATATAGAGTCAAATTCTGGATATATTCTGAAAGTAGATCCATCAAGATTTTGCTGAGTGTAGGATAAAGTGGGAGGTCAAGAATAATGTCAAGTTGTTTAGCCTGATCAGGAGAGGAAGATTTGCGGGGGAACAAAAAAGGCAAATAGAATTCAGTCCCAAACATGTAAAGTTCGAGATGTCTATCATTCAAGTGGAGATGTTGAATAGACAATTGCATATGTAAATCTGGAATTTAGAGAAGAGGTCAAGGCTTGAGTTAAAATTTTAGAATTATTGTTAAAACAACAACAAAAAACAGATTACATGAAGCAAATGAATGTAAATAGTAAAATAAAGACCAAGGACTCTGCTTTAGGGTACTCTGAGCATTAAGAGCTCATGAAAAAACTAAACACCCAGCAATGGACACTGGGAGTAAGGTAGAAAAAGCCACAAGATATTCTAATTTCCTAGAAGAAAAATGAAGTGTCTGAAGGAGGTAGGAGTGACTTGTTTCAAACAAGCAGAAAGTTCAAGAAGAATGAGGGTTGAGAATTGGTGACAGGATTTAGAGGAGTGATCACAGATGCTCTTGACCACAGCAGTTGCAATGGAGAGGTGATAAGGAGAGCCTGACTTGAAAGAGTTTCAAAGGAGGAAAAGCATTGGTGACAGCAGGTATAGACAACACACGGGGAATTTTGCTGTGACAGGGAGAAGAGAAACGGAGTAGTGAAGCTGCAGGGAAAAGTGAAATTGGTGGGAAGATTTGTTTTTAGGATGGAAGAAATATTTATATGGTGATGGGAATGGTTCAATATATAGGAAAAAAAGGATGAAATGGGAGCAAAAGGGAAGAATAACCAGTGTGAAATCCACGAGAATGTAAGAGGTGCCTGAAAATGGGGGATTGGCTTTAAATAGGAACACAGACAATTCATCTGTAATATCTGGAAAGACAACAGAGAATATGGGAATAGCTGGGGGATAGGTAGACACAGGTGAGAGTCTGGGCAAGTTCTCATCTAATAGCCTCAATTATCTCCAAGAAGTAGGAAGTCGAATCTAACCTCAGGACTTGCATTTGTATCCATTCTGCAGCAACTACAATGTTTGCTGCTTTCTCTTTCAACAGTCCTCTACTTTTAGCTTCTGCAGCACAGCAAGTTCCTGACATCCCTCTTTTTCCTCTAATTCCTCTGAAGTCTTCATCTTTCTACTACTTGAATGTTGACACTCAAGATCATGTCTTCAACTCTTTTCCCTATTTATCACTCACCCCTTTAGTGACTATAGACATTACTAGTGTTCACTCTATCTGGTTCTTGTCTTTTTTGGGCACCAAAACTGTATTTTTGAGGCCCCTTTCAGTGGGCAAGGCCATCTGACTTCCTCTGGACAATGGGCTGTGAGCATGAGGGACACTTCTAGCCAGAAGCATTTAATTAACAGGGTCCAACCCTTCACTTTCTCTCTTCCCCCTATGGTCATGATTGGTAGGTTTCATGTTCCAGTGGTGCAACTACAAGATGACAGAGCTTCTGAAATCCTGGAATGATGAGCTGCCACATGAAAGACAGTGGCCTGAAGATTCACCCAACACAAAATCTTGGCTTAAGAAAACTTTCCTTGTGTTAAGGCGCTGTGATTTGGGGGTTAGCCCATCACAACTAGCCTAACTGAATGGTGGTTGTCGTTCAGTTGCTAAGTCATGTCCAACTCATTGCAACCTCATGAACTCTAGCATACCAGGCTCCTCTGTCCTCCACTATCTCCTGGAGTTTGCTCAAATTCCTGTCCACTGAGCCAGTGATGCTATCTAACCATCTCATCCTCTGCCACCCCTTCCACTTTTGCCTTCAATCTTTCCAACATTAGGGTCTTATCCAATGAGTCAGCTCTTCACATCAGGTGGCCTAAGTACTAGAGCTTCAGCTTTAACATCAACATCAGTCCTTTCAATGAATATTCAGGGTTGATTTCCCTTAGGATTGACTGGTTTGATCTCCTCGCTGTCTAAGGGACTCTCAAGAGTCTTCCCCAGCACCACAATTCAAAAGCATCAGTTCTTTGGCACTAAGCCTTCTTTATGGTCCAACTCTAATATCCGTACATGACTACTGGAAAAAACATACCTTTGACTAGACAGACCTTTTTTGCTAAAGTAATGTCTCTCTGCTTTTTAATATACTGTCTAGGTTTGTCACAGCTTTCCTTCCAAGGAGCAAGCGTCTTTTAATTTCATAGCTATAGTCACCGTCTGCAGTGACTTTGAAGCCCAAGAAAATAAAATCTGACACTGACTGGTATAGTGACTTAATTAAATGGTTCTCAAAATGTTGAGACTTAAGATTTAACTCATAAAAATTATTGAGGATCCCAAAGAGCTTTTATTTATGAGGGTCATATCTATAGATACTCACCTTTTTTGAAATTGAGAAATTTACTAATGATTTTTAAAATAATACATTATATATAAACACAATTAATATATTTTATGATAATCTTTTAGTAAAATGAGTGGCACTGCTTCACATTTTTGTAAATTCTTTAATGCGTGGCTTAATAGAAGGCAGCTAGATTCTCATGTCCGCTCTTGTATGTTGTTTTGCTTGAAGTATATAGAGAAAATTAGGGCTTAAAAAGATATGTAATTAGAAAAGAAAGTAGTTTCATATGCTTTTCAGATAATTGTGAATATTATTTTCAATGTGCCACCAAAAATAAATAAGAGCTTCTGAAATGTGTTAGGCACAATGTATTATCTGAAGTCACACACTAAGTTTCGTTGGCCTATCTTATGCTTTGAGTGGATCTTTTACCCATGCCTGATTTTATAATATGCATTGGTCATTCAGAAAACATTGGCTTGCTCAGTTTTCAAGATCTTCCAAATGTTGACACATTTCATTGTATTTTATCACCAACAATATCTCATAACAGTTTTTAAAATTTTGGAGAGCTAACAAGCTCAGTGACATATAGAAGTTTTCTAAAACTCTAATTTTTGTTTGAAAGCTCATTTTTACAATTATAATATATACTGTTTGTTGTTTTCCTTGGGAAAAAAAATAGGCTAAGTTCATTTTTGAGGAAATGCCAGCCACACACTCCATTCTGAATAACTGTAGTATGTCTGCCAGTCATTTTTGAAGATAAAGGTTGTGTTCCATGAAAAAATCTACAAGTTCAGCTTGCAACTCAATCAGACAAAGGCTCTTCCTCAAGAATGAGGCTGTATTTCAATACGCAGCAAGACAGGCCATTTAAATTATACTCCAGCATTCCTTTCTCGGACTATTGCATTTCTACCCATTTTGTTATTTGCATATTTGCCTCACTGCCTTTGCAAGCTCTCTGATTGTAGAAGCTATGTCCTTTTCTTCCTTGTATTCTCCATAGTATTCTGTAGTCACTGTTGAATGAATAAATATTCCTATCTTCCCCAGTAGACTGTAAGGACACTGAAAACAGAAACTCCATGTTATTCTTCTTTGAATCACCAGCACCTAAGACGGGGTCTTGGGCACAACAGAGTACAACTGGGGTTGCTTATGATAATCAAATTTATTGTGTACATTATATCAGGATGGCCAGTAACGATCTTGGCAATAATTATTATCATTTTTCTTTCAATACCTACTGTGGAGGAGCAGCTTTGTAGGTTTGCAGACCGGCAGGAAGAACGCACACACACAGAGAGCCTCTCTTACAGATTCCTCCTCAAGAAAGAGAAAGTAATGGGCACAAAAAGGTGAACTCAAAGAGCAGGGCTAGATGTAGGCGCTGGTGTGTGGTTTCTGCCTCCATGGGATGTGTTGGTGACACTGAACTTTGCACAGATAAATCAGAGGAAAGTCACTATCCATTTAACTTTACATCACCATTCTGGAAAAAGTATGCTCATAATCTATTTCTTTTCACTATAATGAATGTTTCCAATCATTAAGATCTTCTAATTCTGGAAATAGTATCAACAATGCCATCCTCAAACCTGGGTGAAAAGCAGAATCAATACCCATGTGTCACTGAAAATCTTCATGACTCCAGCTTCCCAAGGTCCCAGAAAACCCACCTCACTTCAAGAAGTCGACAAAAAACATTTGCTTTTCGAATTAAGCACATTAGTGAGAAAAATGTATGTGACCATTCTTAGCTTGAAGGAGGAGGTTAGGATATAGTTTAAATTCTATGAATACCATGATAGGGATAGTCGTTTCTCAATCCACTGTTTAGGACAGCAACTAAATCAAGTTTTGTTAGCAATGCTTTTGAGCCCACCAATTTCATCACTTTTGCCTCTATTTTGAAAATCATACACTTAAATATAGTCCAAGTAGGAAATTTTCATTACAATGAAGTTAAATATTTATACATTCGTTATACTCAAAAGTGTCTTCAGGATGTTTATGCAAAGCACATCAAACTATTCTTAAAAATTAACATGAGCTATCACATAACTTCTAAGAAGAATATATTCTGATACTGAACGCCTTTCTTTCTTTCTAAAAGGCCAATGTCACCTTTTATATTCTTTATCATAGCCTTCTTGACACATATATAATTCATATGCCATAAAATTCCCCCATAGAAAGTATACAATTCAATGGATTTTAGTATATTTACAGAGTTTTACATCATCACCACTAATTTTAGAACATTTTTATCAATTCAGAAAGATACTCTTCTTCTCTCTAGACCCCGGCAACTACCAATGCACTTTCTGTCTCTACGGCTTTGCCTGTTCTGGATATTTTATATAATTGAGCTTATACCATTTGTGGCCTTTGCGTCTGACTTCTTTCACTTACCATAATGTTTCCAAGGTTTATCCATGCTGTACCACGTTTCAATCCTTCACTTCTTTTTTTGGCCAAAAAATACTTGGTTGTAAAGATAGACCACATTTTGCTTATCGACATTATCAGCTGATAAGACATTTAGATGTTTCCACTTTTTGACTGTTACAAATGATGTTTCTACCGACACTGTGTACAAGTTTTCATGTGGACACATGTTTTTAATTCCTTTGGGATATATCTATGAATGGATTAAGAAACACTTTAAGGATTAAGTTTGTGCAAAGTGAAAGTAAAAGTAAGTTCAAAGAATTTTTTTCACAGGTTTGTCAAGCCCGGAAGACTAAAGGGACATTAGAAGAGAAAATTAGCTTCTAAATAACAACAGAGAGAAAAATTAGAATAAAAGATAATAGAAAAATATTTATCTTTTCCTTGCTGTAATATAAGTAAATTTTAATATTATGCAATTATTTGAAAACAAACTTAAAAACACTAAGAAAACAATTACAAATCTGTCCTGCTCTTTTAAGATATACATTTTTAGGTCCTCGTAGAATATAAAATATTAGTGCTTAATGAGGAACTTTTAGTTTATGATTTACAATTTCAAAGCTATATTTACTGCTGTTTGTACAAACCCATATTAAAGATTGTAAACTATATTTCAAAGATTCTAAGTCATGTAAAATGAAGAGTATTACATAGCCTAAAGGAATTTAAGAACAGAGATGCAGAAATATTATACTACATAAAACTGGAGAAGGGGTTTCTTCTTGAAATAAAAGGCCAGAATCTTGAATGCTGGCAGACAACTTGCTACTGTCATCTGAGGATAAAAGAACTAATATAATTTGAGAAAATTATGGTTAAAAATAATCCCTATATTCTTAAGAATAGCATAATGAGAGTTAAAAGCATCAGGCAGGACTTGTTTGAAAAAGAAATGGTCAAATTCTTTCAGGTTTTCTACTTTTAAACTCAAACATATAGTAAATTAGACTTGGGACATAAAATAGCATTCCCTGCATGGTGGACATTTCTGTAGTCTAGTTGAATCTATTTTCAGTATCCATTTTGTACTAATTTCCCCAAGTTTCAAAGAACGAAAGTAGTCAATGAAATTGCAAAGCTCACATCTAGGACATTAGAAAAAATAATAGCCATTATATGATAGCTGGTATTTTTTAAAGTCTGGTTCTGCTTTAAGAATTACTTCAATAGGAATGAAAAGAAGCATGCTTTCCCACCAGTTACGTAATCTGCCTGGTTATATTTGCATAGTATTTTATCTAAAGACAGAATCTTTGGAAAAAAGAAAAAAAGACCTTTTTTTTTTGCAACCTATGATGTTTACTTTTTATTATAAAGTACATGAAAAATATCAATTATTTCTTTTTAACTCTGTCTGCTTATTATTTCCAGATGTTTGAAATAACATAGAAAAAGCAAAGCAACAAATTTCATCCACTACACTGAAGGGTGACATTTCAATGTTTCATTTGTGAAGAGTCAATAGTAAAGTCATAACCATAAAAAGCAGAAAAACAATTATCCCTTAAGTGCTTCCTGAATTATTTTTCCATAAAGAAACAGTAAATATGAGCCATATATTACTGCAGAGGAGTCACTTTTTTCTTTTCATAAATTTTTTTGCTTCTTTCAAAAGCCCTTCCATATCTTCCTTCTCTAGGTCTTCCTTTTCTGGTTCCCAGTCGGAATCTTCGTCTGTTGGCTCGTATTCTTCTTCCTCATCATCTATAAAGCTGTCATTCAGGTTGTATTCATTGGGTTGCCCAACATTGTCATCTTCATCTGAAATGCTTCTCACTGAAAAACAGTTTAGTATGTAGCATGTCAACTGTCACTCAACCTGGGTTTAGAAACCTCTAACTGTAAAATATCCCTGTCAAGAAGATTTTACTTAATACATAGCTAACAATTACAAAATTCTAGAAAGGGGGCTAAAGTTTTTTTGTTTTTTTTTTTTAACATTTGCTTAAATCAAACTGCCCCTACTATGAGGCTTCCAAGATTAAAATGTCCTTAGATTCATCATAATGGTTCCTTAATAATATCATAATCAAGCTACACCACCTTCCATAATGGTAGAATATATTTCTGTCCCAGTTATTCACTGTCCATCCTTGCAATGTGATTCTATTTACCCATTCCCACTGACGTCAGACTTGGCCAAAGAAAAGTGAGTGGAAGTAGTGGCTTCCATGGAGAAGCCTTAAGGGCCTCTGTGATTCTGCTACTGCCATTTCCCCTCTGCTAGGAGAACAGTGTGCCCCAGATAGAGGTTGATCCTTCAGCCTGGATTCAGGATGAGACACATGTGAGACAGGGCAACAGCCAGCATGTAGCTACATGCATATTAACATGAAGGAGAAATGTACCTATTTATTGTTATAAGGCACTGAAATTTGAGGACTGTTTGTTATCACCACAAAGCTAGCACAATCTGACTGACACACCAGTGTGTGTGTGCTCAGTCGCTCCAGTCATGTCCGACTCTTGTGACCCCATGGGCTATAGCCCACCAGGCTCCTCTGTCCATGGGATTCTCCAGGCAAGAAAACTGGAGTGGGTTGCCATTTCCTTCTCCAGGTGACACACCAGAGTTGAGACCAAATGAGGAGATATAAGCTCACAGACTTTGAAAAATTTAGCTTTACAGATCTTATAGCTCACACTTTGGTAAGACTAGAATTACTATGGTAACAACCATCAGAATTTACAGGTTTCTAAATAATATCATAATAGTAGAATTACAATTCTAAAATTCTTCTGTCTCAAAACTAATTTCTTCCCTCATCCCAGTTTTCTTTTCATAGAGAGCAACAGAGTTGGTTTAAAATAAGGCAGTGAGAGACTCTAGGATGATGTGGAATATTTAAAGGTTAAAAATGTTTGTACTTTTGAATATGCTTCAGCGGGGGTTTCCTCAATGGCTCATCACGTAAAGAATCTGCCTGCAATGCAAAAGACAAAGGAGATGCAGGTTTGATCCCTGGGTCGGGAAGATCCCCTGGAGGAGGAAATGGCAACCCACTACAGTATTCTTGTCTGAAAAATCCAATAGACAAAGGGGCCTTTTGGGCAACAGTCCAAACGGCTGCAAAAAGTTGGGCGCGATTGAGCACACACATATGCTTCAGCTAGCTTCTTCCTAAAACATTCATATGGAACAGATATAAAAAAGAAAGTTAAGAAATTTGGTAGGAAAATTTTTCATGGCAGAATGATGACAAAGAAAGTAACTGATTTGTCTTTTTAACTTTCATAGCCCAGACAGTTATTTCTTTCTTAATATCACTACTCATTCCAAGGGGATTTGAGACAGCTTATAATCATGTGCTTACTGTGATTAGTCGCTCAGTCGTGTTTGACTCTCTGCGCCCCCATGGACTGTAACCCCCCAGGCTCCTCTGTCCATGGGATTCTCCAGGCAAGAATACTGGAGTAGGTTGCCAATTCCTGCTCCAGGGGGTCTTCCTAACCCAGGAATCAAACCTATATCCCTTGGTCTCCTGCACAGATTCTTTATCACTAGTGCCACCTGGGAAGCCTGTACTAATATGAGATAACACAAATAAAAGTAGAAATTAAGAACAAAGAAAGCAGAATGTAAGTATATCAACCTCAATTTTTAACGTAATCAATATAGGCAGAGCATCAAATTTCTCCCTAAGTTTCTTGGTAACAAAAAGCCAAAAAGGCTACATAAAAACTTATACAATTCTCATTAGCATAAGCAGCACACCAGTTCCTTGAGGGAAGTCTGAGATTATATTTATTTGTGTACACGTTTTATCTGCCTCTTGAGGGCATGTTTTATGTCTAACTAACCTCAATTCCTCATGTAACTTTTATGATAGAAAACAATTAAAAACCATTTAGAGGATAGTTTGCAGACGGGAAAGGGAGTGAGGAAGAAAGAACAGCAATGTTTCTGATCTTGACCATTTTGCTCTTGGAAGTATCTCATATATATAAATAATGCCATCTCAATTAAGAGTCTCGTTTTAGATTCGGAAATTAGCTTAGCAGACTTACAAGGAAAATATATACAAAGCTGAAACTACTTCAGGTTCTCCTACTTTATTGGCGGCTCCTTCTCCATCTTCTTTGCTGGATCTTCCTCATCTTCTCAACCTCTAAATTTTGGAGTGCCCAAATTTCAGGCTGGGACCTCTTCTCTAAGATACTCTTTATGCTGTGTTCAGTCACCCAGTGGTGTCTGACTGCCCACCAGGCTCCTCTGTCCATTGGATTCTCCAGGCAAGAAAAATGGAGCAAGTTTGCCATTTCCTTCTCCAAATATAGTCCTCAGATGATTCCATCTAGTTGTATATCCTAAATCCCCAAATTTATATTTTAAGCTCTGACCACAGCATAAATTCCAGACTCATTTATCTCATTGCCTGTGTACCATCTCTACTTAGTGACTAACAGAAATGTGAAATGCAACACTTCCAGAACATAGCTCTTGAGGTGCTTCACCCAAATGTGGTCATTCTCTTTTCAATCTCGAACATACGTATGACTTCCAACCTTCCGATTGTTTGTTTTTTTTTAATAATTTTATTTACTTTATTTTGGCTATGCTGGGTCTTTGTTCTACGCAGACTTTCTCGAGATGCAGTGAATGGGGGATACTCTCTAGTTGCGGTACAAGAGCTTCTTGTTGCAGTGGCTTTTTCTCATTGCAGAGCACAAGCTCTAGGGTATGTGGGTTTCAGTAGCTGTAGCACATGGGCTAAGAGGCAGCAGATCCCAGGCTCTGGAGCACAGGCTCAGTAGTTGTGGTGCATAGGTTTAGTCGTTCCAAGGCATGTGGGATCTTCCTGGATCAGGGATTGAACCCGTATCTCCTGCATTGGCAGGCAGATTCTTTACCACTGAGCTACCAGGGAAGCCCCTTCCAATTGTTTCGGCAAGAAACCTTGGAGTTATCCTTGAATATCCTCCATAATATTTAATGTCAAAAGATCCTGTTGGCTCTACCATCAAAATATATCCACCACTTCTCACATCCACTCTAACACCCTGGATCCAATACCACCATCTTCTTCCTGGTCTATTCCAATATCCTCCTACCTGGATTCCCTACTTCTACTCTTATCTGTTCACAAAGAAGCCAAAAAATCTCCCAATAGCTTTTTATCTCACTCAGAATAAGATCTGAAGTCCTCAATTGTATCTCTTGGCCTCCAGGACCCTACAAAACTGATTCACTAGCTTTTCTAGTCTCACCTGCCATTCTTCACTTACACTTTGTTCCAATCCTACCCTCTCTTCACTGCTCCTTGAATAAACCAACGGGATCATCTCCAGGGCTTCTGAAGCATCCTTCCCACTGCCTAACATAGCCATCCGTCAGAGAATCACCTGGCTAGCCTTCTGCTCTAATATCAAATTATCAGAGTCCTTCTTTTACTGTCCTATTTGAAATGGGACCTGCCTCCCACCCCCATACACATCCTTGCCCTTCTGTCCTCTTAAGTCGTTCAGTCATGTCTGATTCTTTGTGACGCCATAGACAGTAGACTACCAGGCTCCTCTGTTCATAGGATTTTCCAGACAAGAGTACTGGAGTGGGTTGCCATTCCTTCTCCAGGGGATCTTCCAGACCCAGGGATCGAACCTGGGTCTCCAGGATTGCAGGCAGATGCTTTACCATCTGAGCCACCAGGGAAGCCACAGCTTCCTTCCTTCTGTCCTCTTACACAGCTTTATTTTTCTTCTTAGCAGTTATCACTACATGACATCACATAATTGTTAACATGTGCACTGTCCACCTTTGTGAAATTCTACAAGAGCAAGGTTCTGTCTCTACTGTATTCTCAACTTCTTCAACAATGCCTAACACATAAAAGACACTTATAGACTCATATTTGCTAAATACATGAATGAATAAATGAACCATCTGCAAATCAACTGCTGAACACCTTCAGCAATTGATTTGAATAAATCAATAAAGAAATGCTTTATTATAACCTACACTTTTAATCACTAGCCTGCCTGTCAACACAATGAATTATACTACAGACTTTTATTTAAATCCTGATAACTGAATCAGCTTTAAGCTTCAATGAGCCCTGGGAATCTTTAGCAACTTACTGGATAGGTTCATTTGCTGAAGCAATAATGACATATTAATCAGAAGAATCCCACTCATTTCATCAAAAATTTGTTTTTATCTGTAAAATCATAACATCACACTCACATTCTTTTAGCAGGAGGTGTAGAATCTGAAATAACAATATGTAACAGAACTCAGTGTAGCTGGTAGTCAAGTTCTCTCCCCTCTGCTTCATATGAACTGGCACTCTGTGTTTTAAGTGAAAGCACCTGAAGAACTCCTTGACATGAGCAAGCAAGGCAAAGTCATGACAAGGGCAAGTCGGTGCCAGAACTCAGCTCTATGCCCCTTCCTAGTGGTCCCAGGCCCACATTTCACGACAGGATTTTGAATGCTGACATTTTTTGTGGAACCAATTAAATG
Source organism: Bos indicus x Bos taurus (assembly GCF_003369695.1). Classification (NCBI taxonomy): domain Eukaryota; kingdom Metazoa; phylum Chordata; class Mammalia; order Artiodactyla; family Bovidae; genus Bos; species Bos indicus x Bos taurus. The sequence goes on along the minus strand of NC_040086.1, from coordinate 66,617,428 downwards.
GACCCTCTTGTAGCAAATTCTGTAGTAGCGACTTCAAATATTCTACAATAGAAATGCCATCTAGATGGGAGGGCTTTTTTTTTTTTTTTTTAAGTGCTTAAGGTATAAGTGGGCCATAGAGATGATGAAACTTTACTAGAAAATGCTGAATCGGCACACTTGATCTGAATTATTTCATGATTTCCTGAATCAGGGAATATATGACTAGCACATAATTTAGGAATAAAATGTCTGTCTTTACCATAACAATTAAGTTTTATGCAAAGGGGCATTCACAGAAAAGAGGAATAGACACCCATGCATATATTCCCTGAGCAAGCCGAAGCATGGTATCTGAGTATCTGGATTTAAAGTGATAAAGCCAGTAAAGTTCATATAAACCTTGCTATAACACTGTTTGCTACACAAAAAGTTCAAAGAAACCCTCTCAGACAAGGAAGCATGTTGTTTAGAGAACTCAGTCATGAGGAGTCACATTATAGATGATCCCAAACCAAGACCCCAACACTGTACACAGAACACCACGGTTAGTACAAAGCTTACTGAAGTACAACAGTGAGAGCCTGAGATGGAATAATAGCTGTTTAATATTTTTAAGCAACAGCAAAAACCAATTTTTGTGGCTTTATTTTTTGTAGTTGTGACTTCCAATAGGTTTCCACAGAATTAAACAGTATAATGCCATCTTTGGAAAAATAAGAGCCTACATTTAGCATTTTCTTATATTACAAATACTTTATTTGAAAGCTAATTGTTGAGCATGTCTAAGAAATTAGAAATAAGCATGTTTCTTCCAAGTCAAGGTGAGCTCGTAAACAGTAATTTTTTTCTCTATCTTCACTTAGGTCACTTTTAAGTTTCTAGCTGGCTAGTGACTGTTTATCTGTGATGTTCCATTCCCCTCATCAAATAAGAAGTCTTAAAAAATAACATGGTTTAAGAAAAAGATATATACTAGGAGGCTAGAAGTTTAAAGATCTGTGTCATATATCCCTTGTCAATGAACAAGGCATTTGGTGGAGTTTATCTTTTTATCTGTGAATCAAATGACGTTGATTAAATGACTTCAAAGATCCTTTCCAACCCCAAAGTTCTAATTTTAAGAACAAAGCAGGAATCTTCATTTTCTCTACAGGAATATGAAACGTACAGACAGGCTGACAGCTTGACTATTTGAAAGCAGCACAAGAGAAATAAGCTGTCACTTATTTTTAAAAAGTGATGGATAATACTGTTCTACCATAATACTGAAAAATAACAAACTAGAAAAAGTAACAAACTCTTTAACATATTTGAAAGAACATGCTATTAACTGTTTGGTATTATTAGGATGTGGTAACTTCTGACTTTTCTTTTTTTGCAGAAGTATTTATAATATTTGTATTATATGAAATTTGTATCTTAACATTTCTTGTACAACTTAAAATTTCACCATCAAGTTCCTAGCCAAAGAACCAAGTCTGCAGAGCTACTAAAGAGTACACTGTGTTATATGCGTGCTGGAAGATGTTTATGTGGAGAAAAAAACCTTTCCAATCTGCTGATTTTCTCCAAATAGTTTTCTGGTAACAGGAAATAAGAAGACAGATGTTTCATAGCAGACTTACAGTTTAACATCAATAATTCTCCGGGCTTTATTTTCCTTTCTTGCCCAGTAAATCTTAGAGTTAGGATATTAATTTTCATTTAAGTGAAAAAATATTTTAGCCCAATATCTCTAAAGATGAAAGTTTACTACATACTACAAGAATAAAGATGTTTAAATGCCTCATTTTACTACAGAAGACTGATCTTTGTAATGAACCAAACTATTAGCTGGGTATTCATATTTTAACTTTGGAAAAGCAGTTTGTGCAGGTCTATCCACTTTATTATATTAATACATTAAGTTTATTTCTTTTTAAAAACACCACTGCATTTGCCTTTTTCATGTTCTAAAATCTCTCAGCTTTTCCCACAGTAAGCAGCAGTTTACAAAATCCCATTTAGCATCACTAACCTTACTTAATAGCTTACTTTCTAGATCTTTTAGTTTCTACTTCTGAAAAGAAAAAAGCCTATATAAGCATATGTATACAGATGATTGGAGAACTAGAGAAATACTGAAATAGTTATCAGATTGGTAGAACATTCTAAATTTCAGCCATGAACAGTACTGATCTCCTCGAATCATGACTGTCACATAATAATAAAAGCCAGAGAGAATGACTCCAATAATCAAGTGATATAACAATGATGATAATTTCTTTCAAATGTCAGCAAATAAGGTAGCTAAGAAAGTTTAAAATAAAAATTTCCTAGCATTGATTACTCTTTTATTCAATATGCTGTGCTAAAACTGTATGTAGCACTCTGAAAAAGTGTGGAAAATTAGTAAAACTTTAAACTAATTAGAGAGCTTAATAGTCAAACCTACAAAAATCGAAATATATGGCATAAATTGTTACATGTGTGGGAAAATTTTAGACCGAAGTGTTTTAGAAGTGCTACAAATCAGAAACTAAATGATAAAACTTTCATATAGTTATTTTATATTATAAAATTCTAGAGTAGTTGGTATATAGTATATGGGTCTCTATTATAACTTTTCGGAGAAGGCGATGGCACCCCACTCCAGTACTCTTGCCCGGAAAATCCCATGGATGGAGGAGCCTGGTAGGCTGCAGTCCATGGGGTCGCTGAGTCGGACACGACTGAGCGACTTCACTTTCACTTTTCACTTTCATGCATTGGAGAAGGAAATGGCAACCCACTCCAGTGTTCTTGCCTGGAGAATCCCGGGGATGGGGGAGCTTGGTGGGCTGCCGTCTATGGGGTCACGCAGAGTTGGACACAAATGAAGCAACTCAGCAGCAGCAGCATTATAGCTTTTATTGTTTTATTATGGATTAATGACACCCCACCTCAAATTTAACATGTATAACTTAAAAAAAAAAACCAAACCCACAAACTACCTAGTTTTTCCTTCTGATCTCTAAGCTCCTGATAATTTGTACTTTAATTTTCATTCATTCTTATTTCCTTTGATTCATCCCATCCCCCACACCATGGCCAATCACTTGGAAATTCCTCACCACTCTTCTTTCAGAATCTCATTTGTATCAAATCCTGTTTTTCCATTCTCATGGCAACCTAGTTCTGGTCCTTCATTCACCATAAGGTTTCCTCTACTCTAATTTGGACAGCTCATCATTAGTTATTTGTCACCGCAACCACATCTTTGGTTTAGCTTTCAAGAGCTTCTACAATCTGACCTCAAAGCATTCCTCTAGTATCATCCACAGTCAACAGATGGATCATAGATAAAGCAAGACACTTCCAGAAAAACATCTACTTCTGTTTCATTGACTATGCAAAAGCCTTTGACTGTGTGGATCACAATAAACTGTGGAAACGTCTTAAAGAGATGGGAATACCAGACCACCTTACCTGTCTCCTGAGAAACCTGTTTGCAGGTCACGAAGCAACAATTAGAACTGGACATGGAACAACAGGCTGGTTCAAAATTGGGAAAGGAGTATAACAAGGCTGTATACTGTCATCCTGCTTACTTAACTTATACGCAGAGTACATCATAAGAAATGCAGGGCTGGATGAAGAACAAGCAGGAATCAAGATGGTCAGGAGAAATATCAACACTCTCAGATATGAGACGATGTCACCCTAATGGCAGAAAGTGAAGAGGAACTAAAAAGCCTTTTGATGAAGGTAAAAGAGTGAAAAAGCTGACTTAAAACTCAGCATTCAGAATACTAAGATCATGGCATCCAGTACCATCACTTCATGGTAAACAGATGGGACAAAAGCTGAAACAGTGACAGATTTTCTTTTCTTGGGCTCCCAAATCACTGCAGACGGTGACTGTCTGCAGCCACGGAATTAAGAGACACTTGCTCCTTGGAAGAAAAGCTATGACAAACCTAGATGGCATATTCAAAAACAGAGACATCACTTTGCTGACAAAAGTCCTCCTACTCAAAGCTATGGTTTTTCTAGTTAGTCATATACAGATGTGAGAGTTGGACCATAAAGACGGCTGAGCATTGAAGAATGGGTGCTTTAGAACTGTGGTGCTGGGGAAGACTCTTGAGAGTCCCTTGGACTGCAAGGAGATCCAACCAGTCAATCCTAAAGGAAATCAACCCTGAATATTCACTGGAAGGACTGATGCTGAAGCTGAAGCTCCAATACTTCGGCCACATCATGTGAAGAGCCAGTTCATTAGAAAAGACCCTGATGCTGGGAAAGACTGAAGGCAAAAGGAGAAAAGGGCGGCAGAGGATGAGATATTTAAGAGAGCATCACCAACTCAATGGACATGAATTTGAGCAAACTCTGGGAGACAGTAAAGGACAGGGAAGCCTGATGTGCTGCAGTCCATGGGGTCACAAAGAGTCGGACATGACTTAGTGACTGAACAACAAGAGTATCATTCATTCACAGTAACTGCAGAGACTCTCCCTGTCAGTTAAACTGACCCACCTTCGAACTCCAAACACAACTTATTATTTTCTGCCTCAATGTCCTTGACCAACCTATTACTCAATTTGTCTGGGATGTCCTATACCCACCTACCCAAAGCTAAGAAACAAAGATAATTGAAATCCTACCACCTTAAAGACCAACTTTACTTAAAATTCCCTTACTAAGTTACCCTGATAAATCCAAACAAAAAGTACTCCATCTCTTTTCTCCAAGATTGTAGAGCATCTCACCACAAGCACTAGTGGTGAGATGCTAGTTTTCATGTATCTCTGTAGTTCTGTTCACTTGGAAGTCATATAATAAATGAATAAATGCGTGCATAAGTAAATGAATCATTACATAAATGAGCTTAAGATCTGGGTAATGTTAAACTTTAAGGATTTGGGAAATAATAAAAACACATATGTTAGAATTTTATGTCAGATATCACTAAGAAATATAGTGAGACTTATAAAATTTTAAATACCTCAGAGAGTTTAATTTATAGGTTCTATAATAAGAAGAGATATCCTGACTATACTGCCACATGACAACTCTTGAAAGTACATTAAATATATAAGGCTAAACTGTTATATTAAAATATCCTATTTTTTTAAAAAGTATTTTCAATGAAATAAAAATTTTTCTTAAAAACAGTTAAATGTTCTAAAAATATGTTCTTCATTCAGAAGCTGCTTCAATGATAATTCAAAGAGATTTTTCGAAGAAAATTCAGATACTTTTCAACATGCCATATGATGTATATTGACAGTTTTCAGGTAAAAGGTTCCTAGTTCTACAAAGATAAATCTGTCAAATGCTCTTTCATGGGAAAATGCTAAAATTTGTCAATAAAATAGAGTTTTAATCAAATGTTATTATATTATTGTTCAAAATAATATTTTTGAACTTTTGAAAGTTAACTTAACAACCATAAATGCCATAGCTTCAGATACAGCCTCAGTAAGGAAAGTATAACATATAACCTCCATACCATATTAACTGAGATAAAGTAATCATATTTGTGTCTGGAGTATTAAAACACTAAAGTGTGTTTTAATAAGAAAACAGTAAATAGAATTCCCTTGTGGTGAAATTAATTATTTTAATCACTTGGTTTTATCACTTGGTTACAAGTTGGCTGTGTTTATACATATACAAACGCATGTGGGCATAACCTGGATATACAGTTAATTCCCTCACTCTGTGGGCAGAAATACTGATGCATCCAGAAATTTAGGATGCTGAATTGGCCACTGAGTTATATAAATGATATAAAGAAGCCAGAGTTTATTAAAGGGAAAAAATATTAGAGTTCAGAAGCAAAGGAAACAGAAGGCAGAACAGGTTGATGTAAGCAGGACTGATGGTCATTCGATAGTTGTTTCTTTGGTGTTTGTCCCCTACTTCTCTTCCCCTAAAACAATAGTTTCTATTGAGGATCTCTGTGGTTTTGAAGAAAGAGACTCTACTTTGGTTCCAAGGGTAGAACAAACTAATTAGTGGTCACAGTGATTCATTCAAGAATAACAATGTGATTTAAACCAGTTTTTTTTTAAAAAGTTAGTTTCATGACTTTTCCTAATAGCAAGAATCAAAGCCGTTCTCTCTCTCCTTAGGTGTAAACATGGATGCTTATCATCCCAGCTGAATAAGGATGCATATAGTTCCTTGCTGGGGAGAGCAGCCAGTCTTAGGATAAAAATCACTCCTCTAAGGACAGTATGATGGAAGGAAAGTGGGTTATTGGTGACATTATTGACATTATTAATGAGCTGAAGCAACAAATCTTGTCTAATCTAGCCCTATTTCTGGACTTTTCAGTAAAAGAAGTCAATATGCTCTCTTTATCATTCAGGCCAGTTTGAGATTTTGTTTTAAGATACCTGCAAACAAAAGAATTGTTTAACAGATACAAAGAAAAATATATATACACTGTTAGACAATGATTGCAGAAAAAATCTATATAAAAATTTATCATTTTTAAATTTAAGAAAATCATTAAAATCAATAATTCAACAAATTCACAGAAGCAGAGATTTTAAAATACTATTAAAATAAGTGGCAACTGTCTCTAGGTTTAACAAGAGAATCCATCTTAAGGTTTCATTTTGAGTTTCCTGAAGTAAAATCACTTACCTGGAAATGTACTATGTCTATATTCTATCTTGTGCTGGGGATTCTTCCTAAAAAGAAAGAAAGAAACGAAAGAAAGCAAATATAAGGTCAGGTTTGACAATCACTAAAAATGAATAAGACTATTTAAATTAAACTAGAGCACTCACTAAACTACAAATTAGCAATAAGCCTCTTATTGAAAAACATTTGCTTTGTTACTGCCGTTAACTACAGTCACCATGCTGTACAAAGCATCTGCTTTTTAATCACATTTACTGAGTGCCTATTCCATGCCAGGTATAGTGCTGGATGCGAAGTGTGGTGAACCAAAGTTCTTCCCTCTTGACTTCCATTCTACAGAAAGGCAATATGAAACAAATATAATACAATATACTGTATTCTTAAAATGTCACTATCATATATCACATAAAGATATGATGTAAATTAGTATATAAATATATAACTCAAAGTATCAAATTGTGTGTGTGTGTGTGTAATATCTGAAAGGATACTTTTAAGGCTCCTCTAGAATTCAAAACCAAAAGCATACAAGTCATGTCTCTCCAAAGGATACCAATCAACTGTTATGAGAAAATAAGAAAGTCAATATGCATTGAGAAACATATAACAACATATCCCAAAGTCAAACAGAAGCCACTGTTGGAATATCTACTTTTGATTATATATATTGACAATCTCTTCTATCATTTTATTAAACAAATGTTTGGGTACACTGTATACATATAAGACATTCTCCAGATAATGCAAAATTGCCCAGGCAGCAAAACTTCAAAGCATTAACTGGTTCATCATGCTCCACTGGTGGTTACCTTTCTCTCAGGGGACTAACAAAGGAGAGTTGGAAGGGCTGACAACAGACATATGCTGAGATGGACATATGAAGCTGTAGTGAGGATATCGTAAGTTTAAGGGCTTAGGAGGTGGTAAGTAATTAATGCTGGCCATTTGTTCTTTCATCAGTGGTTCAAGAAATAGTCGCAGGGCACTTACTACACGTGAGGCTCTGTGTCAGGTGTCAGTGACATTTCTTATTGCTAATATCTCTTATTTTGGGGTAACTTTTCCTACAATTTGAGCATAAACACAGTACAACAGTGCAACCACACAATTAATTAGGGTCATAACTTAACAGTTTTGAAAAGTGGAGAAAGATTCACCAAAAGATTGTGTGTTTGGGGCAATTAACCCAAATCTGACCGTTTAATGAAAAAGAAACCTCAAGGTTGAAAGAAATAAACTGGACAACTTAAATGTGATGAAGGGAGCGGCAAAAGAACAAAGCTGCCATGATGCTTTGTGGGAAGATCTTTCCTTACTGAACACTCTGGCACAGGTCATTAACTTGTTTAATTCAATCTTTATTAAAGTACAATTAATGTTGGATATCAGGAGAGGTAGAAAAGAAAAATGAAAGAGATTAATACCAGAGGTAGTTTTCATCAATAATCTGGAAAAAATTGCTGATCCTCTGAGATTATTTTTGGTAATATTCTTAAAATCTTTTTGTTATTATTACTGTGGTAAAATAATGGTAACTTTTTTTTTTTAATGTCAAACTAACTACTGAAAAGTAGTTGATTGGTACACAGAAATTCCATATATCCTCACTGAAATTCTTCAAGTGTTAACATTCTACACAGATGCCTCATTATTATCTATCTATAGTCATTTGCGATTTAAAGGCTTTTTCTCCTTCCTTTAATACGTTTGCTTTCAGAAAGCAAGCTGAAAGCAGTCCTATCTTTCCCTGCTTTACCCTGAACAGAACAGGATTACTGAGAAGTTCAATGTGATCTTAATTGTTTGCTACTGGAGTCTCCTTCAAAAGCTGCTTTAGAAACTCTCAAGCATCTAAAAACAAGCACAGAAATGAAATCAAGTGAGTTAATAGAGATAAGTACAGTTTGTGTACCAAATACCAGTTAAAAGACTGCTGACATCAGTTCTCAGGCTAGAAAGACTAAAAAGGAAAAGTATCCTTTTTAAAAGGCCAAATGAAGCCTGGTGGGGACAGGGGTAATGGTTCAACCTTGAAGTTACAGAAGGTAACTTGGGACACATCCACAGCTGCACTCACATACCGATCTACATAATCTAACCTCACATTCGACTTAGGAAAAGGCAAGCCCTTTCAGAATAAATGAACAGGGGGAAAGATTTACACTGGTATATTCCAAAAAAGAAGAACAGAAATAAGTGTTATGAAATTTTGTGCTCAGAAAAGGAAATGATTTTCAGCTCCACGTGCAGATTTTCATCTGCCTTAGAGGGGAAAAGGGTGTTTCTCTGAGGTTTCCTTAACAATTTCTATCCTTTTGTAGGAGAACTTGATACTATTTTCATTAAAAGGCAGGTGTAAGACTGCAGTGTAGACCAGAAGAAACTAGATGTGCTGGTGCTTTTCCACATTTAACTTAGAAGTTAAACTTCCAATTTAAAATAAAAGAATTAATATCAATATTCTGCTAGTTATTTCATTGAAAATGGAGAAAAAATATCCTCTGGGACAGGTTCAAAAGTTTCCTGTTCTAGGGTATTTTCAAATATACTTTACTCTTTCTTGATGATATAACTCACAGGATAGATTTTAATAAAAAAATAAGCCAAAGCAGAAACAAAAATGTATCATCACAGGCAAAAGCATATTCAAAATAAAAACAAATTTTAGATGTTTACATAGCAATTTAAATGTAAAAAAAAATTAAGTATTCTGAATGTTAAATTCCTTAAATTATCCTCTTCATGAAGGTCCCTCATAATCTCGGTCTGTACCTTTATTTGCAGCCCAATCCTTCATTTCTTCTTTGGGACAACAGCTTCTAATTTTTTGCCATTGATAGGCACTTGCTCACAGCTGTTTTGCCAAGAATATTCTTCTAAATCTATACTACTTACCTAAGCACCTTCATCAGGAAAACAACTCTGATAATTCCTGGGTATTATCTCCAGAATACATTGTTCATATCTACTATTTAGTACTCACCACATAATTTCTTATACAGTCATTTAAATTTTCAACACAAATGTGAGTGTGTGTGTGTGTGTGTGTGTGTGCATGTGTATGTATTATCTCATCATCTGTCAAATGAGCTGCTGGAGGTCATGGCTTTTTCTTACATTATAAATATCTTTTACAGCTCCTACAAGAGTACCTTATACGAGGTGGCAGTCAACTATACTTTTCATAAATTACCTATTACAATATAATCAACTCTTTCCATTCAAAGAGTTTTTTTAACTGAGCTTTTACATGAGTATCCAAAATGATGAAATATTTTCTATTTAAGAGGGAAAAAAAGACACCTATTTTTGCTACCTTTACTATTATTTCAAAATGATTATTGAATTTGCAAGAATCATTTGCAATACAAACCAAAGTTTAAAATTCTCATTGGCTGGTACAAAAAACAGTTCCAATCATTTCTAGACTGATGAGTTTTCTTATGTTTTTTTTCTTTTTCTAGTAAATTGTAATCTATGGATCCTGATGTTTTTAGAAGAATATCCTTTGAAAGGCAGTTTTTCTGTTGGATACAAGCCTATTCTCATTTTGTTGAAGAGAATGTTCATGTGCTAAAATTGCTCTGTGCTCACACCTACGAAGTTAATAATCAAAGTACTCACGGAACCTTTTTACACAAACCTAGGACTAAAATGTGTTAGAATTTCCTGCCATTAACAATTCATATTACCTCCCCAGGAAACAATGAAAATCTGACAATCACATTAAGCCGACTCCACTGCAAACAGGTTCCTGAGATATTGATTGCTCAGCATCACAGGACACTTAGCTCTAGTCAATCACTCCAGTCAACAGGAACACAGAGTCCTTCACATACGGTTTAGAAACAAATGCCACAGTGACTTGGACCTGTTCTCATCTGGCCTGTTAAAGTTTAAATCATCAGCATTATGCTGTAGAAGGGGCTCAAGGTTTCGAGATCAGAAGAACCGAGTCTGAATTCAAACTACATTGTTTACTGGTTTTGTGATTTGGGGCAAGTCCTGTGAACAAGTCTCCATTTCCTGATCTGTAAAGCATGGAAAATACTGCCTACCTCACAGAGAGTTGTTTGAAGTATTAAATGAAGTGATGTGCATAAACATTTGTGGACCATTAAGCATTTTACAGGGGTCAGCTATTTTTACAGAAACAAATCAATTTTACTTTAAGATAGGCAACAATGTCTGAAAACTCTATGTAAAAGTTGGCCAGTAAAGTAACTACCAGCTAATATTAAAGAGCTGAATTTTTTCTTCAATAATACACACAATTACTACCCTTGAATATTTCCCCCACCGCACTTCACATATTTATAGAATATTTTATAACATTTGCCCATGCATATCCTATTTTAAAATTTCAGTTATTAATAATACAGCAGAAAGTCTTTTTCATATTACCCTGGGTTAAAGTTAAGTGGCAATACTGTACAGCTCTTTGGGAACATATGAATATCTGAAATAACTTTCAAGGACAATGTAGCAAAATTCCACTCAGGACTATTTCCTAATAGTGATTGGAAATACTTAGAGTTCATTCATAAAAAATTTACATCAACCTTTTTCACAAATAGCATTTTTGTAACTCAGCAGGCCTCAAAATCCTGTTGACATTTTTTTTTAATCTTTGGGTTTTTAAACACAGACATATACACTCATAACTACATCAGGTTTTTATGAGCTGCTATATTTTAAAATACACATTTTACAAAGCATTTGTGGTCTTATGAATGATGTGAATAACAAATATAGATCTGAAGGAAAAACATTCAGAAAGAGAAAATAGAAAACGTCTTCAAATTTGCTAAGGTCCTTACATGGGAACAAGCTAGAGTATGTGGACAAATACAAAAAGCTTGTATAGCTCAACAGGAATGAGGGAGAAGGAAAAGAGTAGGAAATGAAGTCAGAGAAGAACTTGAGCCATGGTAAAGAGTTTTGTGTGAGGCTACTGGACAATTTTGAATAAGAAATCAACATGATATGACATTTTTAGAGAACTGCTCTGATTGCTGTGTGGAAAATGAACTACTTAAAGGCAAGAAAAGAAACAAGGATGTCAGTTAAGAAGCTACTATTGTATGTACACCAGATCAGAGATGACTGCGGCTATGACTAAGATGACTGAGGCAGAGGAATTAAGAAGTGGTCAGGTTCTTAACATATTTTAAAGGCTGAAATGGTAAGAACTATTGATGAGTGATGTGAAGAGAAGAGAAGAATCAAGGTTGCGGTTTGGTTTGGGGCCTTGGTATGAGAATGGTGAAATCATTTACAAAGGTGGAAAACACTTGGGAAAGAGTTGTTTCATGACAAAAATCAACAGTTCTGTGTTGGATATGATAAGTCTGAGCTATTTTACAACCAAGTGGAGGCACTTAAACAAGTGAGTCTGGAGCCACTACACTAAATTAGCTAACCTACGGAGTAAGAGCAGAATAGCAAAGGGAAAGGTTCAGAGAACGGCACCCTGGGGTCCGGCAATAACTACAGGTAGGAAAAAGGAGACAGAAAGAAGACTGAGGAAGAGCAGCCAGGAATGTTAACTGACCTGACTTTATGAACTGGACTATATTTCTCTCTGTTCTAGATTTCCCTACTATTGAATGGAGGCCCCCAGAGCACAAATGTTTCAACCTTCTTGTTTTCATGAGGAACTAAGGCCCAGGAAAATCAAATGGCATGCAAAGTTTTGCTTCACAATTGGCATAACCATAACTAGAACCTAAGTCTGCTAATGTAAAAACCCATTATCTCTCCATCACAGAGATACCTAAAGATTAATTAGGCAGCGATAAGAACAGAATAATCATTTTTATTTTTACTTCCAAAAATTTGATAACTTAATACTAAACTTACCACTTAAAATTTTCAAATGAACCTAAAGTACTGTTTCACATCAACTTTTATAAAATGGACTTTTATAGAAGTCTTTTATGAAAGACTTTTTTATAAAGCATGTCTGATGCTCAATATTCACTCAATGAGTAAACGATGATACTATGCTTTTGTTTTCATTGCAAAATAATTTATCTTACACTAGTGAAATTCAACATTTATTTTAAAACCTAAAGCAAAAACATGAATCCTATGTTTTCAAATATTTAAGTCTCAAATTTAGGAGAAAAAGGAAAATTAAAAATATGATCTTACTGAAAGAGTAAGCCAACATAAAATAAGAGAAACTAGTCAATCTGCTATTTTAAAATCACTACAATTTTACTATCTCTGAAAATGTGTGTATATATATATATGTGCGTGTGTGTGTGTGTGTGTGTGTGCAATTAACTAAATATAACAAAGAAAAACATTTATTAACATATAATCAAATAAAGAAGAAAGAAAAACAAAACCACAGAAGACACTCCAGCACATTTTGTCAAGGCTACATGACACATTACATATCAAGTAGCAATGTTGTTACTACTATTTCTGTTTTGATGCTTTTACTGCTACTTCATTTATACTAAATGAAGTTTAAAAAAAAAAATTGCAGCCATGTCTCCAGGTAAAACTGTGTAACCAGTGATTAACATTTACTCTAAGATACTTTCTTCTAAGACTGTATTCTTAGAGGAAGAGAACATGTGAACATGGCAGGTTACTTCCTCTATATGCAGGTCCTATAAAAATGGGTGATGTTATCAGCTTTGATTATACTTAACTCGACAGCCTGACATGACTGATTCTGGGAATCTCAACTATATGGCAATTAGAGTTTCCCTACGAAAACCCATTTATTTTGCCTCAAATAATATAGTATGAATTTATACTAAATACACATGTTCCTATTTTTATTAAGCAGCTTCTAAAAATCAGTATTTTGTAGTTTAAGGTGTACATTTGCATACATGATTAGGATAACACTGCAAAACCAAACAAAAGAAAATACTGCAATAACTTGGAAAACTTTGAAAATAAAAGAGAAAATAGCAAAAGATTTTGTATGATAGTTGGGTTTCCCTGGTGGCTCAGCTGGGAAAGAATCTGCCTACAGTGCAGGAGACCTGGGTTTGATCCCTGGGTTGGGAATATCCCCTGGAGAAGGGAACAGCTACCCACTCCAGGATTCTGGCCTGGAGAGTTCTATGGACTGTATAGTCCATGGGTCGCAAAGAGTCAGACATGACTGAGCGACCTTCACTTTCACTTATATGATAGTTAAAAATCTGGATCAGCAAATAACAAAAGATAGTAATTTTAACATCAAATATATCCTTTTTAAAATGAATTATGCTTGTGGCAAAAACATTGTGTTCTTTCACAGCATACAGATCATGTCACAGATTCATTATAATGAGAACACTTCTATGGTGACTGATACACTTCCTTACGTCATCCCTCTTAGAAGGTATTACAATTTTTTTAAAAAAGTGGAGCTTTGGCTTGTGGAAAATATGAAGGTACCAACACTTTCATTCGTATAATACATGCCTTCCTAAGGTTTTGTAAATCTAAGGCAATATATGTAAGTTTGACTTTACATGTTGATACTAAGCTGGTTGAAGATGGATTCTGCTCATTTTAGTGTATATGCATTTTAAGTTTAGTGCTTAATTTAACAAATAAAAACAGGAGTAATACATTGCATAAAATCCTATTATGCACCAGAGGAAGTGAGTCAGTGGCAAGCACAGCAATCACTGGGTTATCCTGGACAATAAGTGTCTAATTTAGACAAGTACCTTAAGCTAATCAAATGCATTAAACTGAACGAGTCTTCTGACAAATTGCAGCAGATAGCACAAAAGGGAAAAAATCAGTTAAATGGGCAAGATATTGAAAATGATACCATGAACTAGTTCCTTCAAATTATCAATTTTCAAGCTGATTTAATTCTGTTATATTTTTAAAAGTACAATGTCAAAGAAAATGTTAATAACGCCTATAGTTTTAGGAAAAAATAAAATTTAACAATTAAGGATGGTTTTTTTCAACATCAACTTCCTATATTATATGGGAATTTTTATTTTTTACTACATAATATATTTATTAACATGTGATCCATATCTGTCTTACTCATTGAATGAAATATCTGAAAATTAAGTACATCCATCTACATACAGTTTTATGTTTTTATATTTGCTCTATAGTGATAAAAACTTTGACCACAGATGACAATACTTGCAAATACAAAACAATACCACATAAATGTAAGTAGCTGATGCAGTATAACATTAAGATTATTTAGTGTAGAATACAACATTTGAGATCACCTAGATTTACCAACAAGAAACTGACTTGGACTCATTCAAGGGATTAGAAGGTAAGACTGAGAAGCAAACAAATTAAAAACCAACCTAATATTTCACTTGAGGGAATACTTGTTTTTTACCTGAGAATAATTCTTATCCTGTTTTGTGAAGGCAAATTTTTAAAGATAAAAAGCAAAGATATTTTAGCTCATGAATTTCACCTCTTTCAAATGTATCAACCATCACAGAGTACAGGCATATTACAACTTTACTTTTAGAACACATATATTGATATATATTTACTTTTCTAAATATAATAATTTCTGGCTGATTTTGTGCTTTATGATCAGTGAGGCTTCAATATTTTTCTTCTGTGGCGACAGGAAAAATCTGACATGCATTTACATAAAAACTCTTTTAAGCAAGCTAAATTAGAACATCTTTCTCATTCTGAGTCAACAGGCTTATAGTCTCACACTGCTGAAATAAACATCTAGACCCAAGATGGAGCTGCTTCTGCCTAGGGTGCCATGCCAGCAAACTGCAAGTTAAGGTAACTTTCAGGTCCCTGTGAATGCTCTGCCTGATCAGAGACACAGTGGGTCCAATCAGCCAATCCCCACAGGCCAAACCAACTCTGGGCTCTATATCTATTTCCTTGTTCCTTTTCACCCCAAACAAGGTTGACTGTGTAGCCCCAGACAGTCAGATATTTTCTCTTTTTCTCTACCTTGTTCTTTATTCTTCATCCTTTAACAGCTTCCTGTCTTCTGCCCTATTCGCACTTCTCCAAATGGAGACTGCTTCATGAAGTGTTAAATAAAGTTAATTTGTATCATCCAAATTGTCTTCTTTAAATCATTTTTTAACAGCATGAAATGTGTGTGAGGCCAAAAAAACCCAATAGTTTATTCTTGCAAATCAAGATTGTTAAAGAACAAACGGTTCATAATACTGTATCAATTTAGTTATCAATTTAGCAATGATACAAAATGAATCTACTAGATCCTGTTTTCTGCCTAACTAAAATTATAATGTAACAAGAAAGGGTATACAAATATATATCATGCTTCTACAATCTGGTTTCTAGGATCTTGTTGATTTGAAAAATTCACAATTTCTTCAATCAAAGTACTTTATCTGGTTTTTTCTTTTTTTCAGCTCCAAAATATTATTTTGCCATTGGGCTAAAAAGACAAAGACTAGCAATACTTTAGAAGCCATGACTAGCCACGGTGGAATCAGGCCACAGCACAGAGAAAGGCTGAACTGGAAGAGAGAAGAAACTTGGTTTTGAGCTCACTAGCTTTGGCATCTTATGCAACTAACTTAACCTTTCTTAGTCTCCATTCCCTTATCTGTAAAACAATAGTCAGAGTAAGTGATAACATCTAACATTCTCCAAGAGTCTCTCTAAACTGTAATTAAAATTAATGAGGGAAAAAAACTTAAGATTTTATCTTCAAGTAGAAACAAGGACACCAAGCAGCTCAACAGCTAAAGAAGAAAAGCACAATGTTCATACATATAAATATATTTAGATACAGACATGAAAGTTTTTGCTATTACATGTGAGTCACTGGCCTCTGAGTAATTTCTCTTGACTACTCCCTACTCTGTCCCCATTTAAAGTGATTGATGAAATAAAGGGTGATGAAAGAAAGGCTGCAATTTTTTTACATCATTATTCTTAGCAAGGCTTTGCATTTTGTTTTTATTCTCCTAAAGAATAGGCATACTGCATTCTACTTCTGAAAAGGGTGTAGGACATCATGGCAGACAAATACTCTTGTTTTAACAACTGGGGCGGAGGGGAAACAACCCTGATATATTGTTAAAAAATTATTTATGAGAGAATTGTGGGAACAATGAGAATTTTATATTATCTAAAATTCCAAAGAGAAAAAGTCCTTCTTAGGGGAACTGACAATAACTCGTGCTTCTCTTCCGAAGAGAGCTTTGACAATTCTTAGCACAGGCTAAGGATAAGATTTGGACCAAATGGAGGCACACTATTTGAGGACAGAGAAACTAGTAGAGCTTATCATGGTCTCACGGGGTTGTCACCACAACAGTCTAGAAACTCAGGGAATTCCAAACACAAGGCAGATTTTTCCCATGAAATATTTGCTGAGTTCCTAGGAGCTCTGAGAGGCTTAAGGTCCGAATTTGAATTTTGAAAAATGCAGAGTAAAATTTCTAACCCAGGTAGTATCTCAGAGACAAAGTACCACTAGAAGGAAGAGATCTGTAACAAACACATAACTAGTCTCTAACCAACAATTATTAGGAAATGCAAGGGAATATAATGAATGACAATCTGGTAATGCAGTCAGCTAAATCCTGACTAAGGGATGGATACTCCTCAAAACAAAAGTCAGCTTTCTTCAACAAACGCATTGCAAGGAAAAGAGAAATCTATTAATTAAATAACTTAAGAAAAATGGCCACTTTTTGTCATAGATGGACCTTAACTGGATCCTGATATGGAGAAACAAAAGGAGGGAAAAAATGAGACTATAAGGAAACTGGGATACCTGACAGAATATCTAAGACAACTATGGATAAAATGGGATGAAAAAGATACAATGACTTCAACATAATCTAGGAGTAGGGATAAGATGGAGGGAAAGGTGGTATGTATGAAAAAATACTGGCCATGACTTGATAATTATTGAAAATGAGTTACAGCTTCATTGGAACTTATTCTACACTCCCCCCCCACTTGTGTATACATATAAAATCCTGCATTACAAAAGTTTTTTAAAAATGAAAAGGTCTATTATCATAGTGCCACAAATTATGACATGAGTTGTGAAAGCTGTTTTGTTCCAAAATATAGACAGACATAAATGCATTTGTTCTACAAGCAATCTCACTCAACATTGCTTCATCAGTCCTTGATATTTAATGATTCTTTGGGAAATGTTTGTTGAATAAGTGGGAGCAACGAATTAGTTACTTCAAGGTTGTGTGTGTGTGTCTGTGTGTATGCATGTGTATGCAAGTGTGTGAAACTTCCCTGATTAGTAATGATACTGAGTGTTTTTTCATAAGTTTATTCATTCTAGATGTTCTTTTGGGCAAAAAACCTGTATATGTCACTAAGAGAAAAACAATAGCAATTTATAAGTCTACTTTCAGGATACAGAACAGTAGGATATAAGTCTGTTGTCAATTATGTCACTGTAAATATCTTTTTCTCACTCTGTGGCTTATTTGTATTTATTAAAAATAAATAAATTATTTTAATTTTAATGCAGTAAATAATTGTTTTCCATTTTAATTACTGACTTTTTATTGAAATTAAGTGATTCAATTTTATATATTTTTTTTCAGATTCTTTTCCATTATAGGTTATTATAAGATATTGAATATAGTTATCTGTGCTACACAGTAAATCTTTGTTGTTAGTTACTACTTCATATATCTTGTCTTAGGAAACAACTCCTACTTTGGGATTGTGAAATTATTCTCTTTTATAAATCTTTAAAACTTTATTGTTTTCTTTCACATTTAGTTTTATGATCCATCTGGAATTCAGGTTTTGACTATGGTGTGAATTTTCTTTTTTTCGTTAAACACTTGTATCCCAATAAAATTAACTGAAAAAATTCACTCTTTTCTCACTGCCTGAGATGACTCTTTTCATGAACATGTCACCTGTGTATGCAGAGGTTTGTTTTTGGGTTCTATTCTGCTCTGGCCTTCTTACTTTATCTTTGAGCATATACTGACCTATCTTAATTACAGTAACTGTATAACAAGTTCTGCCAACTTTTTTTTTTTTTTTTAATTGGAGGCTAATTACTTTACAATATTCTAGTGATTTCTGCCATACATGGACATGAATCAGCCATGGGTGTACATGTGTTCCCCATCCTGAACCCCCTTCCCCATCCCATCCCTCAGGGTCATCCCAGTACACCAGCCCTGAGCACCCTGTCTCATGTATTGAACCTGGGCTGTCTGCCAACTTTCTTATTTAATATTGTCTTGGCAATTTTGGGCCCACTGCCTATTCATATAAATTTTAGAATCACATCATAAATTTGTATACAAAAACTTTTGTGATTTTGAATGGCCTTGCATACAAATCACTTTTGGGGGAAATTGCAATTTAAACAATATTGAGTCTTCTAATTGTGATAATTTCAGTCTTTATATATATTAGGCTTTTATAACAAATTTTTTCTTTCACATCTTTTATTAGATTTATTCCTAGGAACTTGATACTTTTTGATGCTATTATAAATAAAATATTTCAAGTTTATTTTCATAATTGTTGACTGAAATATAAAAATATAATTGGCCTTGTATATTGATATTTATATCAAACAATCTTGCTAAGAACTTATTAATACTTACAATTCATTAGAGACTATTTTGCATTTTCTATCTCTATAATCAAAACTATTTGTCGACAATAAAAGTTTTACTTCTCCTTTCCAATCCTTATCCATTTCCTTTTTTTGGTTCATTATACTATCTTGATCACTAGGAAAACATTGAATAACATTAGTAAGAAAAGGCATTCTTGTCTTATTTCTGTTATCAGAAAGAAATGTTGAATATCTCACTTCTAAGTAGAAATTTGTTGTAAACTTTTTTATAGATAACCTTTTATTATATGAAAGACATTTCCTTCTGTTCCTACTTTAAAATGAATTATCATAAATGAATGGTCAGTTTTTTAAAACACCTACTGAAACAATTATATGATTTTATACTTAGTGTGATATGATTTTCTATTTAGTCTGATGTATAGTAAATTAATTACTTTTTAATATTAAAGCAAGCATTCCTTGAATAAAACCAATTATTTAATTCACTTAATGAATCTGTTTTTTTTTAATTTACATCTAAGATACAACCAGTCCATTCTAATGGAGATCAGTCCTGGGTGTCCTTTGGAAGGAATGATGCTAAAGCTGAAATTCCAGTACTTTGGCCACCTCATGTGAAGAGCTGACTCATTGGAAAAGACTCTGATGCTGGGAGGGATTTGGGAGCAGGAGGAAAAGGGACGACAGAGGATGAGATGGCTGGGTGGCATCACGGACTCAATGGACGTGAGTTTGAGGGAACTCCGGGAGCTGGTGATGGACAGGGAGACCTGGTGTGCTGCGATTCATGGGGCCACAAAGAGTCGGACACGACTGAGCGACTGAACTGAACTGAACTGAAGATCAAAAGTAAGTTTTCATTCTTATATTATTCTTGCTGGGTTTCTGTATCATAATATAAGTCGGGGAATATATTCTCTTTTACCTTTTTTAGAATATTAACACTCTATATAAAAATTGAGTATTTCTTCGTTAAGTGCTGGTGAAAGTGAAAGTGTTACTCGCTCATTCATGTCCAACTCTTTGGAGCCCCATGGACTGCAGCCTGCCAGGCTTCTCTATCCATGGAATCCTCTAGGAAAGAACACAGGAGTGGGTTGCCATTCCCTTCTCAGGGGTTCTTCCCAATCCAGGGATTAAACCCAAGTCTCCTGCATCGTAGGCTGATTCTTTACCATCTGAGCACCCAGGGAATTAGCCATTAGCTATTAAAGTCATATGGACTTAGAATTTCTTTAATGGAAGCCTGTTATTTTTATATACAATTTTTCTAATGGTACAGGATTATCCCATTTTCTTTCTTTTCTTGTATCTTTTCTACAAGTTGTATTTTCTACAAATTTGGTCATTTCTCCTAAATTTTCATATTTATTGACATAGTTGATGACAACATAGTCATTATTATCTGTAGGATGCTCTGCTGGAATGGAACACTTAATTTTCAAATGGTAAGGTACAAGCTTTTTGATTTTTCTTCCAGCCTCAGAAACTTACTCTGCTTTCTTATTGAAAACCAAGTCACAGAAATAGTAACAATTTCAAAAAGGCCAGCGGGTTCAGTTACCCATATTCGAAAATCACCTAAGAAAAATAGCTATCTAGAATTACAGCTCTCCAAGAATGGAATCCTACTTCTTTCCTTGGTGGTTTCATTTATTTCAAGTTCATTCATTCATTAAACAAAGTTTCAGATAGAAAAGTACTTACTGTCAAGGAACTTACATGGCCAGGAGGAGAAGCCAATCCAGGAAAGAACCAACATAGCCTCATGAGATAAATTCCACTGTGCATGACACAAACGAGCACCAGACGCTATGGAAGGAGGGAGGGGGGGTACTGTTTTCTTTGAGGGTTGAATTTCACATGTTCACAAGAACGGCGGAGTGGTTGGAGTTGAGGGAGCAGAGATAACATCCTGAAATGATTTATGTCAAACTAAGGAGTCACTAGTAAAGTAATGCTCAAAATTCTCCAAGCCAGGCTTCAGCAATACGTGAACTGTGAACTTCCAGATGTTCAAGCTGGTTTTAGAAAAGGCAGAGGAACCAGAGATCAAATTGCCAACATCCGCTGGATCATCGAAAAGGCAAGAGAGTTCCAGAAAAACACATCTATTTCTGCTTTATTGACTATGCCAAAGCCTTTGACTGTATGGATAACATTAAACTGTGGAAAATTCTGAAAGAGACGGGAATACCAGACCACCTGACCTGCCTCTTGAGAAACCCGTATGCAGGTCAGGAAGTAACAGTTAGAACTGGACATAGAACAACAGACTGGTTCCAAATAGGAAAAGGAGTACGTCAAGGCTGTATATTGTCACCCTGCTTATTTAACTTCTATGCAGAGTACATCATGAGAAATGCTGGGCTGGAGGAAGCACAAGCTGGAAGAAATATCAATAACCTCAGATATGCAGATGACACCACCCTTATGGCAGAAAGTAAAGAAGCACTAAAGAGCCTCTTGATGAAAGTGAAAGAGGAGAGTGGAAAAGTTGGCTTAAAGCTCAACATTCAGAAAACTAAGATCATGGCATCTGGTCCCATCACTTCACAGCAAATAGATGGGGAAACAGTGGAAACAGTGGCTGACTTTATTTTGGGGAGCTCAAAAATACAACACTTACTCCTTGGAAGGAAAGTTATGACCAACCTAGACAGTATATTAAAAAGCAGAGACATTACTTTGTCAACAAAGGTCCATCTAGTCAAGGCTATGGTTTTTCCAGTAGTCATGTATGGATGTGAGAGTTGGACTGTGAAGAAAGTTAAGCGCAGAAGAATTGATGCTTTTGAATTGTGGTATTGGAGAAGACTCTTGAGAGTCCCTTGGACTGCAAGGAGATCCAACCAGTCCATCCTAAAGGAGATCAGTCCTGGGTGTTCATTGGAAGGACTGATGTTGAAGCTGAAACTCTAATACTTTGGCCACCTGATGTGAAGAACTGACTCATTTGAAAAGACCTTGATGCTGGCAAAGATTGGGGGCAGGAGAAGGGGACAACAGAGGATGAGATGGTTAGATGGCATCACTTATTCAATGGACATTGGTTTGGGTGGACTCTGGGACTTGGTGATGGACAGGGAGGACTGGTGTGCTGCGGTTCATGGGGTTGCAAAGAGTCGGATATGACTGAGTGACTGAACTGAACTGAAGGAGTCTGGATAGAATGTATAATGGGGTAGCATTGACAGTTTTTAAATTATCTGATTTGCAGTGTTATAAAGTCAGGAAAATTTTCAGGCATTTCTAATGTTAATAATTTCAAAAATTTAGAATTCTCTAAAGGAAATAATATAATTCTACCTAGTAATAAAATAAAAACCTAATACCTATGGAAGCTTAAAAACTAAAAGTTAAAGGCTTGAGATGAGAAGCTTACCTGTAGTTTCTCCTGAGTAAGTTAACAGAGATTAAACAGAAAAGCAATGTAATCAAACATTTTAGGTTTACAAACCTATAACAAGATGCTCCATAGGGACATTCAGGTCGGTCATCAGCTTCATCTTGACACGTGATGTTTACACCTCCATAATCACTATCACCAGGGTGACTGAAGTGTTGAAAATGGACAGGATTTTTCCTATGAGAGTGACAAACATACTGTCAGAAAAAATAATTAATAGGGTATACCAGATTTCTAGATAAACTAGAAAACATAATAGCATATAGCAGAAAATCAAATAATACACATCAGATTATTCCAGAGCATGAACAACTAACATTACATTGTTAAAAATAAAGCTCATGATAACTAGTCAGTGCAGAACCCTAATAATAGCAAAATTAATTTCTGGTGACATGGAAAAAACCATGATTGCAAACATTACTTTAAATAGGATATATATAACAGACTATGTTGACTAATATATATGTAGGATAAAAGTATTATAAGCACATATAGCTTTTAAGGGTTTTCCTGGTGGCTCAGATGCAAGAATCCACCTGCAATGCAGAAGCCCCATGTTCAATCCCTGGGTCAGGAAGATCCCCTCGAGAAGGCATTGGCAACCCACTCCTGTATTCTTGCCTGGAAAATCCCAGGGACACAGGAGCCTGATGGGCTACAGTCCATGGGGCTGCAAAGAGTAGGACATGATTGAGTGACTGAGAACATTTAATCTATTAGAAACTAAAAATGAGAAATTTTTAAAAATATATTCACTTTAAAATAGCAGTAAACCCTTTACACATTATCATAAAAAGCAAATCTTAACATAAATACCTATCTTCCAAAAAAAAAATTGATGGAGACACTGTTTTATACTTCAGAAATTTCTTTAATATCTGGCTTAACGGAGGGCATTTGGATTCTCCTATCTGCTTCTGCATTCAATCATTAACACAAATCATAAGCCATAAGCCTCTGGGAAATTCTACTGTACACTTGTGAGTGAGAAAATCAGAGTAGAAAGGCATATATGAACAATGGTTATGCATATATGCACAATGGTTATTATGAAAATGGTTTGGCCCAACAGTTTTCCTAAAAGCATCTTGGGGACCAGGCCCTGAAAGGGCCTCTGGACCATACTTTGAGAAGCAATGTTATAAAACAGTATATTAGTTAAGAATCTGCCTGCAATGTGGGAGACACGGGTTTGATCCCTGGGTTGGGAATATTCCCTGGAGGAGGGTATGGCAACCCACTCAAGTATTCTTGCCGGGAGAATCCCATGGACAGCGGAGCCAGGCAGGCTGCAGTCTATGGGGTCACAAAGAGTCGGACATGACTGAAGCGACTAAATACAGCACAGCACAGAATTTAGTGAAGCTAATTTATCAACATAAGTTGGAAAAGTGGTTGGGACAAAAGAATGAAGATGTCTCAGAGGAAGAAACACCAGCAAAAATCTTCACATTAAAGAAATTATCAGAGATATTTTACTATGAAAGATAAAATACTGGAAGCTAAGGAAAACTTCAAAAGGTATATAACAATTTTTTTTAATTTGTAGCACACCAGGCTCTTCTGTCCATGGGGTTTCCATGGACAAGAATGCAGGAGTGGGTTGCCATTTCCTCCTCCAGGGGCTCTTCCCAACCCAGGAATCAAACCCGAGTCTCCTACTTGGCAGGCAGATTCTTTACAATGAGCCATCTGGGACACCCCAATTAGCTCAGGCATAGAGATGATCTTTGTTTCATATAATAAGTTATGTGAAGAGAATGGGACAAGTACTGTTCAAACTACTCTTGATATATTGTTTTTACAAAGAAATAAAACATCTTAGTTCCAAAAAAAAAAGTATATTAGTTTCATCTGTACTTGAATTAAAATGGAAATATATAGTATGTACTTCTTTGAGAATGACTTTTTATGTTTATATTATTACTCCATACTGTTTCATATAACAACAGTATACGTTTATTACTGTGCAATGGTCCACTGTATGATTTTTTTGTCCATTCAATGAAGATGCCAAGACCATTCTAAAAGGAAAGAATACTCTTTTTAAAAAGACAAATGGTGCTGGGAAAACAGGATATTCACATGCAAAAGAATGAAGTTGGACCCTTCGCTCACGCTATATACAAAAGCAACTTAAAATGTATCCAAGACATAAAAATATGACCTATATAAAACTTTTAGAAGAAAATGGGAGAAAGCTTCAAGACATTGGATTTGTCAAAGATTTCCTGCCAAATGCAAAGGCAAGAAATGTAAAACTAGGCAAACTGGACTACATCAGAATTTAAATTTTCTTTGCATCTAAGGATGCAATTAATAAAATCAACAGGCAACCTACAGAATGGGAGAAAATATTTACAAGTCATGTACCTAATGAGTGGTCAATAATTAGAATATATACAAAATTTGTACCACTCAATGACCAAAAAAAAAACCTTGAATAACAAATGAGCAAAGGAAAGTCTATAATCCAAAGAAATTTCTATTCAATACACAAATGAGCAATAAGAAAAGATGCTCAAAATCAGTAATCATTACAGAAATGCAAATCAAAATCACAATGTATCATGCTTAATATCCATTAAAATGATCACCACCAAAAACCCAGAAAATAGCAAGTGTTGTTGAGAAAGTGTAACACTTTGAGTATTGTTGGCAGCAAATGTAACAAGTGTGGAGAAACTGTAATGCTTTGTGCACTGCTGGTAGAAATATAAAATGGTATATCTGCTATGGAAGATAGTATGATGGTACCCTGCAAAATTAAAAATAGAATTGATCCAGCAATTTAACTTCTTTATTTATATCCAAAAATAAATGAAAGTAGGATCTCAAAGAGTTGTTTTCATACCAAAGTTCACAGCAGCATTATTCACAATAGCCAAGAAATGGAAGCACCCCAAATGTCCATTGAAAGATGAATGGATAAACAAGGTATATACATAAAATTGAATATGATTCAGCCTTAAAAAGAAGAGAAATTCTGACTCATGTTACAATATAGATAAACTCTGAAGACCTACATAAAGAGTCAATTCTGACTCTTGAGACCTCATGGACTATACAGTCCATGGAATTCTCTAGGCCAGAACATTGGAGTGGGTACCCTTTCCCTTCCCCAAGGTATCTTCTTAACCCAGGGATCAAACCCAGGTCTCCCACATTGCAGGTGGATTATTTACCAGCTGAGCCACAAGGGAAGCCCAAGAATAATGGAGTGGGTAGCCTATCCCTTCTCCAGCAGATATTCCCAACCCAGGAATTGGACTGGGGTCTCCTGCATTGCAGGTGGATTCTTTACCAACTGAGCTATTTATTAGGGAAGCCCACATAAAGTTAAGACAGTCACGAAATAACAAATATGGTATTCTTCCACTTATGTAACTATAGCCAAAATTTACTTGTTTTAATCCCTGACCACTTCGGTACTATTTTCATATATTTTAATTTCACAAATATGTTACATAACACAAAAGTTATTAGTGCTTTATACAGTCATATTCAATTTTATTATGCTTCTATTTTTCCTTCCTGAATGTCTATAACTTCCATACAGGGTCTCTCCTGCTTGGCAAATACTAAACTCCATTGTTGTTGCCCAAGCTCCATGAGACTGCCCAAAGCTCTGCCTGTTCTCTTAGCCCTCAGCATGAAACATTAAAAATTTGTCAAATGTCACAAGGGAAAAAGAAGCCTTAAAGTGTGACTGCCTCTAATGTTCTCAAACATGTGTGTTCAGCTTTGCTAGTTGTTCTCAGTGGGAGGTTTGGTCCTCAGTGAGACACTGCACATGTATTAGAGATAAAAACCTTATTTTATATACTATTAACTCATAATTTTTATGTTCTTATTCAGATAAAACTATTTTAATTAAAGCATTAATTTCTTACATGCTAATAACAGATCTTTCAATTTCTGTCCAATTTTTAAAATAAGTTTACTAATGGAACCATATGCTATTAAACAAAAAAACTACATGACCCCAGAAGAACAAAAGCTTTCAAAACAAGTTTTTTGGAAACAACAGTTTCTACAAAGTTAAATGCTGTTTTGTTGTTTTCAGTTTCTCAAAGGATTGAAAGAAGATGTGACTGCTTTAGACAAGGCTGAACTTGATGTGTCTGTGATATAAACAGTGATTATCTGGATCTAAAATTTAGTACAGAAATCTCTGTTGGAGATACAGACTTGGGAGTTAATAGCATAACATCAAGGGGTTGAATAAGACTTCTCTTGAGCAATAATTTTCTATTATGACAGAACATGTAAATAATCGGTGGTGGTGATGGTGTAGTTGCTAAGTCGTGTCCTACTCTTGTGACCCCATGGACTGCAGCCAGCCAGGTTCCTCTGTCCATGGGATTTTCCAGGTAAGAATACTGGAGTGGATTGCCATTTCCTTCTCCAGGGGATCTTCCTGACCCAGGAATCAAACCCGAGTCTCCTGCATCACAGGCAGATTCTTTACCTAATGAACTATGATATTAAATATCAGATCTAACATCACACATTAGAAACTGTACTAGGAAAACAGTTGTGTAGGATAGAAGCTGAGCAATGTAGGGAAGAACAGGCATATCAGAAAAGGATGCAAAAAGGAACTGAACGAGTCTTTCAGCAGGACAAAAGGGAGGAAAAGGGATCAGCGCATCCAAAGGACACAACAACAGCCTGACGGCATGGTGCGTCTGAAGAATCACTGGCAGTTCAGGGCCTTCTGGACTCTGCTAAGAAATCCAGCCTTTAGACACTGAAGGATTCTGTAAAAGAGAGTAATACTGTCAGATTTTTTTCTCTCTTCTTTTTTATCTTTGTTTTTATTTTCTCAGTCAGATCATTCAGTCAAGAATGAGGAAGAAATCTGAACCTAGGGAAAGTGTGGAGACTTGGGAGATTATTTACTAGCTCCAGAGGAATCATGGCATGAGCTGAAGCAGTGGCATTGAGGCTAGAAAAAAGATACATTTAACTGACTGCTATGATATACATATATAACAAGAACTCAATGTAGGGTTTTTTTTCCCCTTTATTATAAATATAAGTGTTCAGTCTTCCAGATTTCAGTTGCAAATATTTCATGGGTATTAATTATGTATATCAAAATGAGTGAAAAAGTAAAAAAATATTCACAAGCTATGACTGATTAATGTGTCATCATCAAGTATGACTGAATTCATTATGATCTTGATAGAACATTAAATCATGTTTAACAAAGATAAATACCAGTTGAACACTGTCACAGACTGAACTGTGTGCCCCACCCTCAAACTTATATATTAAAGCCCTAACCCCTAGTGTGACTATATATGGAGGCAGGGCCTTAAAGAGATAATTCAGATTAAAGAAATTCATAAGGGTAGGTCCTTTAATCCCAAATGACTGATGTCCTGATAAGATGAGGAAGAGACTCCAGGGATGTTTATTCACAGAGAAAGGCCATGTGAGGACACAATGAGAAGGTGGCATCTGTAAGCCAATGAGAGAGACTGCAGGAGGACTCAACCTGCCAACACCCTGATCATAGGTTTCTAGCCTCCTGAACTGTGAGATAATAAATTTCTCCTATTTAAACCACCTAATCTATTTATAAATTATGTTCCATATGCGGGACTAAGGCCATCATAAATAAGACAAAATTGTGAATAAATGCATAAATTATAATCGTTAAAATTGGTTATTCAAATGTTAAAATGGCACTGCACTTTAAAGAGATATGATGAATGAGAAATTAACAGAATATGTGATATACATATGCTATTGCATAGAAGATAAACTATACTAGAATGTATTTATAAGATATTTAGTTTGATAAGTTGCAATAGCAAAGAAAAACTTCTGCAATAGGGCTATGAAACATAGAGAAAACACAGTATAAACATACAGCCTAAAACTAATTCACAAAGTATGAAATTAAAAAATATAATACAATATAATCAAATGAAGTAAGTAGAAGAGTTACCAATCAATCCAGAAAATATATATTCAGTTGTTTTAGAAGGCACCATGGTGATTTAAAAACATTTTTAGAAAAATATAAAAGAAAAGGCATAAGTATAATAAGATGCCTAAACACAACTTAGAATTCTGAGAGTTATACTGTATACATAAACTACTTATGAAGCTATCTTTCTAACACCTAAATAAGACATTAATAAGCAGGTATTTAGGTCTGAGTGATCCTGTTTTCAAGTCTGTATTCCCCAGTTTCTTGTAGTAGTCAGCGTATCTACAATGAAACATTTAATTCCCCACTATATTTTAAAAGCCTCTAGAAGGATTTGCAAGAACACATACTGAAAAAGTACAGACCAGCAGAAACACAATAAAGCTCCTAACCTTTAGGCCAATGGGTCTTATTAGTCTTTTAACACATGATAGCATATATTTACATGCTACATGCTATGAAATACTGGAATTATATGCTACCTGTAATTTTGCTTTACCTGTAGCAGTTTGCCCCATACATGCAGGATGTTCTCTGTACCTTGTTTTCTTCAGAACCATTTGGAACTGAATCGGTTGCCTTCGCCTGCACACATTCAGGACTGGGCGGATTAGAGCTGGGCTCAGGATGAGATTTTTGAGGCTTGTCACAGAAAGACTTGCTCTGGGTACTGGAATAACTCTCAGAACAACTTCTCGCCGTGCTGTCTTCATTTGAACTTCCCTTAGTGATGATTTTATGTTCAGAAACCTTACCAAGTGCCTCTACTGGGACTTTGCTTCTCTGTGGATTAGTCTTAGTGTTATCTATCTCTGTGTTATGTAACATGGCTGCAGAAAATGACTGTGGCATTTCCTATAAGAAAATCAGGAAATAAATAATAAATAAAAGCATATTTCAAAGGAAATGTGTAAGTTTAAGCATAAATGCATGAAACTGTAAGATTCATGCAATATGTATATTTTAAAACTTTAAGATCCATATTTTAAAGTTATTAAAAATGTCATTGTCTATATCTCTAGTTTAATAACTTTGAAATAATCTACTGTTATTAGAAAAGGAATTTACAGTTATGTCAAACCTTTACAATCATGTCAAACATTCAGTGAAAAATAACCAGAAAAATACAAATGAAACATGAGAAAATCCAACATTTGCTCATTTGAATATAGTCTTCCCCTCAAAACCTACTTGGCTCTTAAATTTCCTGTTCAACAATGTGCCACACTCTTCTGCACTGTTCTTATAATTTCTTATAAGTTACTGTAATACTTTATTTCTACCCTTTAAATCAAGATTTTTCCCCCTTCAGCTGAATGATGAAATTGATCCTCCTTCACAGAAAAATTCACATGAAAGCTATCTTATGATTAACTTAGAAAATAAGATTCCTTTGAAGTGGTATGAATAACAGTTTCAGTTTAACGAATTAAAGGTATTTTGAATCAAGTAAGTATTCTCATTAGCATTACAGAACCTTTTTAATATGTACTTACCACAAGTACAAAGAGTAAGCCTAGTCTTATCCTATTAAAAATGACCTCTTAATTACTTATACTTCCTGTGCAATGCAGACATTGCTCAGATAAACTCCAGTCCTCAGGGTAAGGATGTGATGAAAACATATTAGATACACACGAATGTTCACCCCCACGTATAACAAGAACTCATGTATGCTGGCTGTCTTCTGGAAAAAGCTGGTTTTAATGTTATTTGATATCCAACAGCTCAAATTTCTTGAAGATATTATCAACATGACTTTTTTAGACTAATTCCTTAGGTGTTTCCATAGTTTTTTCATTTTTAAGAAACACAGTAGGCCAACTTTCAAATGTTATCCAAACTGACTAAAGACCTTGCAAAAAGAACCTAGATCAAATCATGGTTCTTGTATAGCAATAGATAACCAGGTGGAGTTGGCCCTCAGTTGATGGCATTTGTACCACATCCTGCCAACATATATACTCTTTCCCAGCAAGCTGCTCAAGTACACCCCAATCTCATCTCCCTTTACTATAGGACCCCAACTAATCAGGACCTACTGTGGGGTGGAAACAGAGCAATTCTGACCCACCTCCTTATCTGCAGTCCCCTACTGGCTCAACTCTCACCAATTTTCTTTTTCTCTGTTCAGGTAGTACTGGGATAAGTGAGCAAATCTTTATTGGCTAAGCAGGGCCAGTAAAATTTCAGTCTCTTGTTCCTGTTGGCATCTCAGAACTCCACAATAAACGCTCTCAGAGCACATCTCTTCTCTTAATTTTAGAAAGGGACAAAATAACTTCTTCCACCAAACACAGCACTCTCCCAAATCTTACAACCTTTTTTTGTCTCAGTTCTCTAAGTATAAAGCCTGGGGGAAGGGACAGTGAATTTCTCATCCCTTTCAAAAGATCCCATAGGAAAAAGCCTAGCCCTCACTGATGGGGGCTCCTTTCAAATATGAGATGCTTATAATTAGTACTTCTGCACTGGGTGTTGGGCCTCAGCAACAGTATGGGGACAACAGGGAAAAATATCCCACTCCTGTCATATTTATTATAGGGGAAAAAAGGACACAGGTAGGAAAGGGTTAAATAAAGGAGAATACTTTCTTACCATGAAACACTGGGCAGAGATTGAAAAGAATGAGGTAGATCTCTCTCTATATATATCTCTAAGGATTTTTAAAATTAAAATATATATACATTATATACAAACACACATACACACACACAATGATTCCATCTAGGTTGTAAAAAAAAAAAAAATTCCCTACATATCTATTTCAGTACTTACCTATGTAAATCCAAATGAAAAGATTTAGAAGGGCGTAAACCAATGTATTAGTATGCAATGAGATGGAAGGAAAAGGTGAATCAAAATTTTCATTTTACTTTAACATGCGTCTGAATGCATTTTTGTCAACAAGCATCTACTATATTACCATTTAAAAAAATGAAAAGCAAACCAAGTAATACAAGAAAAGATATAAAGTATAAAGCCTTCATATTTCAACTCGCTCTACTTTTATGAAATGTAAAGAAGGATTTATTTTTTAAATATCTTTACAAGGAATATGTTTAACATGTTAATTTATTCCAAAAGAGAAAGGAGTAATAAAGTCACAGATATCAATACTATATGGATCAGGGGTTCTCAAATATTTTAAGAGGCATAAAAGCTGGAATTCATAATGTTCATTATGGAACTCCATGAAATATTGATATTCAGTAGGCCCTTGGCATTCAAGAATTTAACATTTGTGGTTTCAATTATTCATAAATGGTCCCAAAAACCCATTACATGCAGTAATTTGTAAGTTTGCTGAGATATAAATTCATACTATGCCAGTTAAAAAGCTCATGAGCCAGAACAAGTCACTGAACTGGCAAATGGGAGAAGAGGAAAGATGGAGGGTGCTGTGTACTTGGAAGAAGTAGGGGAAGGCAGAGAGGTCCATTTTTTATTTTATATCTGAGACCCACATGGCTTATGTCCCAGATTACATGAAAATGTTAAGAATAAAGTGTAGGAGGCTAGAGATTCATGACAGAAGAGACAGATCTCCTACACTCTCTATAAAAATACATGCTATAGACCTCAGGAATTGAGGAGCATGCAGCTGGTGGAAGGTGACCTTGGTGCTTGAAGTTGGCTAAAATGTATTATATTAAGGCTATTTGGGCTTCCCAGGTGGCTCAGTGGTAAAAAAAAAAAAAAAAAAAATCTGCCTGCCAATGCAAGAGACGTGGGTTCGATCCCTGGGTCGAGAAGATCCCTTGAAGAAGGAAATGGCAGTTCATTCCAGTAATCTTGCCTGGGAAATCCATGGACAGAGGAGCCTGATGGGCTACAGTACAAGGGGTCACAAAAGAGTCAGACACGACTTAGTGACTGAACAACACACTTAACAACAAGGCTATTAAAGTAGACTGTTAAGTTCCCCCAATAAGTCCTCCCTTATCCCTCAACTCTCTGAAGGTTTCTTTTTCTTTTTCTAGCTTGTGAGATATTAGCTCCTAGACTAGGGATTAAACATGGGCCCACAGCAGTGAAAGCACTGAGTCTTAACCACTGTGTCTAGACCACCAGAGAATTCCCCATCTGAAGTTCTAATATACTTCAAAGGAGAGAACAAAGAACTTCCCCCGAAACAAAGATTCCCTGGAGAAGGAAATGGCAACCTACTCCAGTACTTCTTGCCTTGAAAATCCCATGGATGGAGGAGCTTGGTGCAGGCTACTATCCATGGGGTCGCAAAGAGTTGGGCACGACTGAGCGACTTCACTTCACTTCCTGAAACAAGGTCAATGAAGCAATTTGCTGTTGTCTCCAAGCTGCCCTTGGAAAGAATGTTTGTGCTAATGAATTGTCTTAAAAGTGCTGTATGAATCCATTAGTTCCCACAGGTTAAGGACTAAAAAATTCTAAACTCCAGCCTTAACTTCACTCTTGAACTTCAAACTCATTCATGGCATACATGAACTGTGAACTACCAGATGTTCAAGCTGGATTTAGAAAAGGCAGAGGAACCAGAGATCCAATTGCCAACATCCACTGGATCATTGAAAAACCAAGAGAGTTCCTTGCTTTTATATACTGCTGCTTTACTGACTACGCCAAGGCCTTTGACTGTGTGGATCACAATAAACTGTGGAAAATTCTGAAAGAGATGGGAATACCAGTCCACCTGACTTGCCTCCTGAGAAGTCTGTACGCAGGTCAAGAAGCAACAGTTAGAACTGGACATGGAACAACAGACTGGTTCCAAATAGGAAAAGGAGTACGTCAAGGCTATATATTGTCACCCTGCTTATTTAACTTATATGCAGAGTACATCATTAAAAACACTGGGCTGGATGAAGCATAAGCTGGAATCAAGATTCCCGGGAGAAATATCAATAACCTCAGATATGCAGATGACACCACAACTTATGGCAGAAAGCGAAGAAGAACTAAAGAGCTTCTTGATGAAAGTGAAAGAGGAGAGTGGAAAAAGTTGGCTAAAACTCAACATTCAGAAAACTAAGATCATGGCATCTGGTCCCATCACTTCACGGGAAATAGATGGGGAAACAGTGGAAACAGTGGCTGACTTTATTTCTGGGGGCTCCAAAATCACTGCAGATGATTTCATGACTGCAGCCATGAAATTAAAAGATGCTTGCTCCTTGGAAGAAAAATCATGAAAAACATAGACAGCATATTAGAAAGCAGAGATATTACTCTGCCAACAAAGGTCCATCTAGTCAAAGCTATGGTTTTTCCAGTAGTCATGTATGGATGTGAGAATTGGACTATAAAGAAAGCTGAGTGCCAAAGAATTGATGCTTTTGAACTGTGGTGTTGGAGGAGACTCTTGAGAGTCCTTTAGACTGCAAGGAGATCCAACCAGTCCATCTTAAAGGAAATCAGTCCTGAATACTCATTGGAAGGACTGATGCTGAAGCTGAAACTCCAATACTTAGGCCATGTAATATAAAGAACTGAATCATTGGAAAAGACCCTGATGCTGGGAAAGACTGAAAGTGGGAGGAGAAGGGGACGACAGAAGATGAGATGGTTGAATGGCATCACCCACTCAATGGACATTGAGTTTGAGTAAACCCCGGGAGTTGGTGATAGACAGGGAGGCCTGGTGTGCTGCAGTCCATGGGATTGCCAAGAGCTGGACACGACTGAGTGACTGAACTGAACTGAACGAGTCCCATTACTTCATGGCAAATAGGTGGGGAAAGAGTGGAAACAGTGACATTAGCGACTGAACAATAACAACAGCTAGACAGTTCTTCCTCAATATTCTATACACCTCACACTCAAAATGTCAAATTCAAAATCTACCCTCTGTATTCTGTACCATAGTTTTGGCCAAAATAATCTAACCCACTTGTTTTAGCCAGAAGATGTGGATAAATTTCTTGGATGACTATCTTTCATTCCTTCTTTACTTCCCCCAGATCTAAACAACAAGTGCTGCAGTGTGTTTCTTAAATATTCCTCTAATTCATCCCTATCATCCTTAATATTAGTGCCTCAGTCAGATCCTCTTCATAACATCGTCAATGACCTTATCCCCGTTTTTAATCTTATTCTCTTCCAATTTCTCCTTTGAAGAGCGGATAAGATTATCTCT
Organism: Bos indicus x Bos taurus; assembly: GCF_003369695.1. Taxonomy (NCBI): domain Eukaryota; kingdom Metazoa; phylum Chordata; class Mammalia; order Artiodactyla; family Bovidae; genus Bos; species Bos indicus x Bos taurus. The sequence continues at coordinate 66,582,807 of NC_040086.1, read as the reverse complement.
GGCTGAAAACATTTCAAGGTCCTCCTTCACACTACCGGCTTCATCCTCATCTTGCCCTGCCGCCCAGCTCTGCACCAAGAATGCTAAGAACAATTGTCCGCAGCATAGTCTTTGTATCCTCTCTGCTCTTACGCCTGTTGCCTCATCGACCTGGGATGGATTCCTACACCTGGTTCATGCCCACTGCCCTTAGGATTGGCCCAGGGTCACTTCTTTCAGGAACCCCTCCCTAGAAGCTGGTTTATGGAGTCCTCCTCAAGACTGCCATAAAAATGAATGTGTTGTCACTTTATTTTAGGATTTGAATCATGTGCCCCACGAGACTATTTGCTCCTTATCAACTATGTCTTCTTCATCTTTATGCATTTAACCCCACATTCCAGCATACTGCCTTACATATAACAGAAAGACTGCTTAGTGTAATGATTATTAGAATGGTCTTTGAGCTCAATAAATGGTTTTGGGTAATTTTTCAGCCATTGTTGTTAACATGTATTACTACTATTTGTTTAATGAATGCTTATTAAATGAATGAATGAATAGATGTTTCTGTGGGACTGATCAGAGACATGCTATAAATGGTACAATCCAAATAGCCAATCAGAAGCAAAGGATATAAGATTCCTTGATGTAGTAAACCAACACTAAGGAGCTCTGGGGATACAGTCTTAATTAAGAGAGAGCTATGTAAATAAGAGTTATATTCCTTACCTCTCCTGTTATTTTGGTCAGTCAAGGCAAGAATCTAGTGTACTGGAGACAAATGAAGATACTCTTAAAATATCACCTCCCTACCAGCTTTCAGGAATAAACAACCTATTTTTGGTAATGTTTCAAAGATTTCTTGAACATCTAGATCTTCTGATATTCCTGATAACTTAATATTTTTCTTTCTGAACAGCCCTGATTACAGCCTTTACAGCTGGCAGAAAAGGCTTGACCTTTCTTAAAAGTTTCACTTGTGATTATCAAACTTTATGTGGTTTAAATAATACTGTATTTATGGTTTAACTACAGTAAGACATGCCTACTACAGATTTTCTTCTGGAAAAAAAATGTCTCTTCTTAGGGAAAAAAAGGGAGTTGTATTGCTATTGTAAAAAATCAATAAAAATAAAACTCAATTAGATAGAAGATGGAGCTCTCATGCCCTGCAATGATAGCAAAGCCCAACAAGAAGAAGACTCCTCATTTTTCCTGGCAATGATTCAGCCAATAAAAGAGCCACAGACTCTTAGTTGACTATAGTCCTGACAACCTCCTTTTCCTCTCTCTAAGAGTTCTCGTAAGAGTTCTCCTTCTCTTACACTGAGGGAGCTTCCAGCAGAGGCTTGCCAAGGTTCAGTTCAGTTCAGTTCAGGCACTCAGTCATGTTCGACTCTTTGCAACCCCATGAACTGCAGCACACCAGGCCTCCCTGTCCATCACCATCTCTCGGAGTTCCCTCAAACTCATGTCCATCGAGTTGGTTATGCCATCCAGCCATCTCATCCTCTGTCGTCCCCTTCTCCTCCTGCCCCCAATCCTTCCCAGCATCAGAGTCTTTTCCAATTAGTCAATTCTTCTCATGAGGTGGCCAAAGTACTGGAGTTTCAGCTTTAGCATCATTCCTTCCAAAGAAATCCCAGGGCTGATCTCCTTCAGAATGGACTGGCTGGATCTCCTTGCAGTCCAAGACACTCTCAAAAGTCTTCTCCAACACCACAGTTCAAAAGCATCAATTCTTCGGCGCTCAGCTTTCTTCACAGTTCAACTTTCACATCCATACATGAAAAACCATAGCCTTGGCTAGATGAACCTTTGTTGGCAAAGTAATGTCTCTGCTTTTGAATATGCTATCTAGGTTGGTCATAACTTTCCTTCCAAGGAGTAAGCATCTTTTAATTTCATGGCTGCAGTCACCATCTGCAGTGATTTTGGAGCCCCCAAAAATAAGGTCTGACACTGTTTCCACTGTTTCCCCATCTATTTCCCATGAAGTGATGGGACCAGATGCCATGATCTTTGTTTTCTGAATGTTGAGCTTTAAGCCAACTTTTTCACTCTCCACTTTCACTTTCATCAAGAGGCTTTTTAGTTCCTCTTCACTTTCTGCCATAAGGATGGTGTCATCTGCATATCTGAGGTTATTGATGTTTCTCCCGGAAATCTTGATTCCAGCTTGTGCTTCTTCCAGCCCAGCGTTTCTCATGATGTACTCTGCATAGAAGTTAAATAAGCAGGGTGACAATATACAGCCTTGACGTACTCCTTTTCCTATTTGGAACCAGTCTGTTGTTCCATGTCCAGTTCTAACTGTCGCTTCCTGACTTACATATAGGTTTCTCAAGAGGCAGGTCAAGTGGTCTGGTATGCCCATCTCTTTTGGAATTTTCCACAGTTTAATGCGATCCACACAGTCAAAGGTTTTGGCATAGTCAATAAAGCAGAAATAGATGTTTTTCTGGAACTCTCTTGCTTTTTCGATGATCCAGCAGATGTTGGCAATTTGATCTCTGGTTCCTCTGCCTTTTCAAAACCATCTTGAACATCTGGAAGTTCATGGTTCACATATTGCTGAAGCCTGGCTTGGAGAAGTTTGAGCTTTACTTTACTAGCGTGTGAGATGAGTACAACTGTGTGGTAGTTTGAGCATTCTTTGGCATTGCCATTCTTTGGGACTGGAATGAAAACTGACCTTTTCCAGTCCTGTGGCCACTGCGGAGTTTTCCAAATTTGCTGGCATATTGAGTGCAGCACTTTCACAGCATCATCTTTCAGGATTTGAAATAGCTCCACTGGAATTCCATCACCTCCACTAGCTTTGTTCATAGTGATGCTTTCTAAGGCCCACTTGACTTCACATTCCAGGATATCTGGCTCTAGGTGAGTGATCACACCATCCTGATTATCTTGGTCGTGAAGATCTTTTTTGTACAGTTCTTCTGTGTATTCTTGCCACCTCTTCTCAATATCTTCTGTTTCTGTTAGGTCCATACCATTTCTGTCCTTTATCGAGCCCATCTTTGCATGAAATGCTCCCTTGGTATCTCTAATTTCTTGAAGAGATCTCTAGTCTTTCCCATTCTGTTGTTTTCCTCTATTTCTTTGCCAAGGTTAAAGACCTCAAATTGCTGATCCCAAATAAACCCATCTTTGCTGGAGAAATATCTGGAAGTCCATTTGTTTCAGGTCAACAGTTTGGTGATCTGTACAGGGATCAGAGAAGACCTTCAACAGCTCCAGGGCTGATGAGCAAACAGGTGCAGCATCCACAATCAAGTCCACTGTGATCATTGATTTTTCTCACAGATCCTGGAGTTTGAAGGTACATGTTTCTCCAGGATGTGAGCCCATACCCTCTTTGCATTTGAAGCTCTCTTGGCTTTGTTTGGAATCTGTTTTGAGTTTTAATCTTCCAGGTTAAGGCCTTATTCTGCATGAGGGTACTCATTTGGCACTTTGGTCTGACTTTGAGATGAGACTGTTTCAACTGAAGCTGGCTAAGAAGCCTTTAGCTTGGCTTTTCCAGGACCAAGTTATTTCTTAGAACTGGCTGTTACTAGGCCTGCAAGTTGTTTGAGTTGTAAGCTGTTTGAATTGAGCTGTTTAAGTTGTAAATTATTTAAGCTGCTTGAAAATTATTATTTTATTATAGAAGAAAACTTCTGAGAAGTAAGATTCCAGTTACCTAAATATTTTGAGGCTACCTCACCCCCCACAATAGATACTTCAACTGATTCTATGCTTAAAAACTAGTCCTTCTTCATGTGCATTTCCAACTGGACTAACCTGACCAAAGGCAATTTAGAATATCAATGGCCATTGTGGGAAACTTTTGAAATCCCCAAATTTAATTCTCTTAAAGCCAAAATGGATTACAGTAACTCAAAAGTTTCTAGGACTGAATGGAATGACGATTTTGATTGGTATTTTGAAGCTTCCCAATGTTATCAGAAGTTTAAAATTGCCTCTCTGCAAAATAAGATTTTAAGATTAACTGAGGCAAATGATTAAAGAAAAATAGAATGGTTTCTGAAGCTTCAGGCTCTTCTTCCTTAGCTTCTTTTTCTCAGATTCCACATCTGGTGCCATCTTGCCTCTTCCTTAGCCCCTATGCCTCTGGCACAATCTTCCTCTTCCCTTCGACACTGTCAACACCTCCTCTCTATCCTCAATGACCCCACACTCATTTTCCTGCCAAACTTCCCATTTTCTCTGAAACTCTCCCTACTCTCTTCCTCTGAAACTGCCAGAACCTGTCCCTTTAAAATTAGGCCTTCTGAGAATCCAGATGTTAAACTCTTAGTTTCTTATATTCCTTGGACTAAAGCTGAACTGTGAGCCATAGTCAAAGACCTTCCCAAAGTAACAGAAGATCCTCATTGATTTGCAGAGGAATTTAATATAGTTATTCAAACTTACCAACCTTGTTTCTGACTTATATCATCTAATTTTATACTTGTCAGTGAAGACTGGGCCCAGCACTGGATAAAAACATTTAGTTGGGAAAATCCTGAAAGGTCTCTAGAATTACAGCTCAGTGACCAGACCACTAACTTATTATATGATCATGTGTGCATGCCTAGTCTTTTCTAACTCTTTGCGACTTCATGGACTACAGCTGGCCAGGCTCCTCCATCCATGGGATTATTCCCCCAGGAATACTGAAGTGGGTTGCCATCTCCTACTCCAGGGGATCTTCCAGGCCCAGGGATCGAACCTGTGTTTCCTGTGGCTCCTGCATTGGCAGGTGGATTCTTTACTCCTGAGCCACCTGGGAAGCCCATTATATGATCCACTTCAGCAATAATGAGGCAATTTCATCAGGTGATTTCTATGGCTTTCCCAAAGCCTGTTGATTGGAACAGAATTCAGGCCTGCACACAAAAATCTGATGATCCTATTCATGACTATTACAATCAACTTCAGATTGTTTTAAAGGAAAATTCTACTCTTCTTTCAGATGTTGATTCTACCTGGGTATCTATTAACCCCATGTTTATTAATGGACTGAACTGGGTCCTTTCTTTTCTAGTAAAAAGGACCAGGATAGAATGGGGAACTATGTCCACTCCATATTTAGCTCATCTGGCAAGCCAGCTCACTCAAACTCTAGATGGATCACCCAAAAGGAAGACTACTATCTTCAAACCACCAACTAAAGACTCCAAACAAAACCAAAACCCTCCTAGTTTCTGCTATTATTGCGAAGAGCCAGGACATTCAAAAGAGATGCTACAAGTACTTCAGATGCCTTCAATCCTCTAACTAGCCTTTCCAACATCTGCCCAATTCTCAATGACAGTACTCTGAGAAACAACAGGGGCTCTTCCCAGTCTCCCCTCTCCGTCAACCTGGAGAAACATTTCTCCAGATTGGGGACAAGTCTGTTTTAGTCCTAACTGACCCTGAAGTCATACTCTCAGTGCTCAACCCCACTACTATAAAGCAGTCTGAACACAGCTCAACTAGTGGGATTTCTAACGAGCCTCAAGAGGTTCCTGTCTCTGAACCTATTTCCTTTCACTTAGGCCCTTTGAGAGATGCATACCCCTTTCTCCTTAGTTCCTCGGCCCCCAACTCATTTATTAGGCTGAGACTTCTTAAAGAAGTGTCATGCTGGAATTTTTTTTTTCCCAAAAAGGGGAAATAATTCTAAAATTTGACAACAGTTATCAAAGTAACAAACCAGGTGAATGAAATGATCCTTTGACATCTTTTATTTGGTTTGCCTCTGATAGTACTAGAGCTAATACTGATCTAGAAATATTGATCACTTGTCTGTAGTGAATCAGTTACCACTCCCCTTATGGGTAAAATCTCCAGCTGATACTGGCAAAACTCACAGCACACATCCCAAGATTCAAATAGATCCCTCAAAAACCACTTAACCAGACTTAATTAATATTCTATAAGAAAAGAAAGCCCTGAAAGGCATAAAGACCATAAAAGAACGTTACAAGGCTCAAGGTCTCATTAATCCTTACGCCAGCCAGGTGAATAAAACCTAGGGGCTGAGGGTGGAGGTTCCTCCAGGATCTCTAAGCAGTAAACAACACTGTTATCCCTTGACACTCTGTTGTTCCTAATACCCATAATTACTAACATCCATTCCAGTTGACGAGGCTGACCAATATCCTTCTGCCCTCACTTAGGAAGAAAAGCAATTCATCTGGACAGTAATGACTCAGGGTTTTGCTGAGAATCCTTATTTCTTACAAATACTAAAGGCTGATCTGGATTATGTAAGGTTCCCTAGAGGTTCTACTTTGTTGTAATATGTGTTTCATTTGCTTCTTTGCTCTCCTTCTCAAGCCTCCTCACAAAAAGACAGTATCCACTTGCCAAAGCTTTTAGGAACATATGGTCATCAAAGAAAAATTACAGTTTACTCGAACCCAGGTTTGATACTTAGGGCATCTGATATCAGCACAAAAGCTTTAAGGAGATCCAGATACACTTCATGATATCCTAAGCTTCCGCAAACCCAAGACTACATGCTATATGCTAAGTCTTCTCGGGCTGGTTGGTTATTTCCAAAGCTGAATTTCAAATTTCTCTCTCATGGCCAAACCTATGTATATGCTTTATTAAACAATAACAACCATGACTCAAACTTATAGAAAGAACCAAACAACGCAGCCTTTAAAGCCTGAAAGTTGTGTCTCATGAACCCACCTGCCTTTGAGAATCCCAATTATCAGATTCTCTTTTTTTTTTTTCCTTTTTATATATGAAAAGGAAGAAAATGCCCTTGGGGTACTCACCCAAAACCATGGGTCCACCATCAACCCACATTGCATTACAGCCAGAAACTGGACTCTGTGGTATAGGGATACCCTGCTTGCCTTAAAGCCATTACAGCTACTGCTCCTTTGGATATGGCCACCAAGAAAATCATGGGATCCCCTTAAGCAACTTTGTACATCACGCAGTAGAAGCCCTCCTGAATTCTCATCACACTTAGTACTTCTCAGTCAGGTGCCTTACGTCCTAAGAAGTAAGTCCTTTCATTAACTTCTCCTCACATAACTCCTTTGTGCTATACCTGCTACTCTTCTCCCCTCTGTCACCAAAGAAGTCCCTAACTGACCACCAAAGAAGACATTGACTGACCACCTCCTGACTCATAATGATTTACAGGAAAGACCTCCTGGTAACACTGACTTCTCAAGGTTCACTGATATTCTTATTTAAAAGGTAACAATGGTAAATATGCCAGGTATGCTTTGCAACTCCTTTTGATGTTGTTGAGGCAGCTTTGGCCAAATAGGTGGAATTATACACTCTCATATGGGCTTGTATTTAAGCCAAGGGCAAAGCTGCCAATATTTATACTGATGGTATACACTTTTACAATATTATACACAAACATAATATTTACACACTATACAGTAGCTTAGGATTTTGTAATACTATGAAGCAACGTGACTTCCTTACTCCCTGCTGAAATAAAATTTTAAGTGACCCTTATGTTTACTGGATGTAATATTTTTATCTGCCACTTTAGGTATTACTAATATTCTGGGACATTCTATTCTGGGACATTCTACACTTGACTCTCTGGAAACTGAGGGAAATAACTTTGATGACACTTCTGCAGGGAATGTTGCCAATAGCAAGGGGCCTATAGCAACGGGGCCAATAGCAAGCTGTTGGTCCAAAGAGAAATTTTCCCAAATGATAACTTAAAAAAACAGACTAAAGAAGCCTAACAGCTGGCTTCAGAAAAGGAAAAACAACATTGGAAATAGAAAAATTGTTGGTTTGATAAAAGAGGAAACTCTGGTTTAGACTAACAACCCAGTCCTCCTGGACACTCTAAAATCCCCATTCTTCAGCACTGTACATGCATTAAACCACTGGTCTACTGAAAAAAAAATGATAGCATTCATCAATCAGTGTTGATCTGCAAACATTAACAAGGCCATCAAAAATATCTACCTCACTTGTCCCACTTGTCTGAAATACAACCCAAGAAAGCTTGTTTATAATGCTCCCAGACAATTTAAACAGCCCAATGAACTATTCAAGGTCTCACAACTTGCTCTGGCTCATGGATACAAATATGTTTTAGTAATGGCCTGTGTGTTTTCACATACAGACAGGCATCCCTTGCAGACATGCTACTGCTTCTGTAAAGTCCTTTTAGAAAAGATTATCCCTATCAGGGGAATTCCTCTCAAATTTCATGGCCATCAAGGAACACATCTTATTGGTCAGGTACTACAAGTGGACTTCCCTGGACTTTACCTCAGACGGTAAAGTGTCTGCCTACAACGCGGGAGACCCGGGTTCGATCCCTGGGTCAGGAAGATCCCCTAGAGAAGGAAATGGCAACCCACTCCAATGTTCTTGCCTGGAGAATCCCATGGATGGAGGAGCCTGGTGGACTACAGTCCATGGGGTCGCAAAGAGTCGGACACGACTGAGCGACTTCACTTTCACTTCAACAAGTCTGTGCTATTTGGCCAATTTTCAACACTTTCACTGTGCTGAAAGTGATCCCTGTTTAGTTGAATGCACTAATGGTATTATTACTACTCAGTTGACAAAATTAGTAAAGGCCCTCTAAAAATTTTGGCCAAAATGCCTTGTCATTGGTCATTCTGAATCTCAGATCCACCCCTTTCAGAACTCATAAGCTCTCGCACCTTAAGATAGCCACAGGATGCTCTTGCTTCTTTTGACTCACAACTGGTAAAAGGAGAGATACTCCAATATAGCAAAAGCCTAAATACTATTAAAAATAACTGTGTTTTGGTAGAGCAATCTGTTCACAGTGTACTCTTGGGGGATGATGACCTAAAATATACCTGACAACCTGGACATTTTGTCTACTGGAAAGAAGCACCTCCAGAAGAACTCTCTTCAACCTCACTGGAAAGGCCCCTATCACGTACTGTTAACCAGCCTTTGTGCCACCAAACCCCAAGGAGACTCTTGGATTCACATGACACATATAAAAATGTACCAAACCCTGACTAGATCTGCACATTATCTGATGACCTGAAAGAGAAGATTTCCCAGAATTGAAGCAGATGACATCTGATGAGACAGCTTTCTGAAGATATCCAGACCAGGCCTGTTGGCAGCTTGTTTGTCAAACCTTTGATGACGACAGAACACTTCAATATCCTCCAATCTCTATGATTTTGATAACATACAAACTTTAGATTAAAAGTGCCTGAAAATTCTTCCTCCTACCTCTCCTTGATACTTGAATGTGACTTCAATAGGTTTCCATCTGTGTACTTTCTCTCCAGTGTGAGATGCCACACCCAGCAAAGGTCCCTCCTGGCACTAAAGGACATAAAGTCACTGAAAACCTGACTCTTGATTAGCAATGCTTTCAGAGAAAAATCCTGACCAAAATGAGGAAGTGTAAAAAGTTAAACAGAGTTGGGAGACCAGAAAGTACAGTTCTCATGCCCTGAGATGACAGCAGGGCACAACTGGAAGACGAAAGAGTCCTCTTCCTTCATGGCAAAGACTCAGCCAATGAAAAACCATGAAATCTGTTTACTATCAGCTATAAAAGTATTCTTTTTCCTCTGCTATGCAGGAACTTGCACCCATGGCTGAAGACTCCAAAATACAATTCTCTGCTGATCCCAAATAAACTCATCTTTGCTGGAGAAATATCTGGAAATCTATTTCCTTTAGGTCAATAATATGTTTAGAGAGTACAGCAGAGAATATTAGGGCTCAAAATTCACATAAAATTTATAGGTAAGTTTTTATGGTCCATATATGTGAGTTAGAATACATTTTGTTTTCATTTATTAAGCTTGACTCCATAAGTAAGCAGAAGAGTTGAGCCTATAGTGATTAGACCCTGCTTTCTAGCTGGAAGAAAGGATCCTGTTTCTCACTAGAAAGGAGGCAGGAGTGAGGGGAGAACTATAAAAGACCTGATTCTCTGGGATAGTGGCTGAAATTTCAATCAATCCAGTCCATACAATTCTAAAAGCAATCCTATTCCTTTGGCTCTCCCTGAGACTAAACAGATGGAGACCCACACAGCGTAGCCACAGGACTACAAGGATCATGAAAATGATCTTTTAAAGCCACTCTTCTCCTGAAAGGAAGAATACCTGACCTTTTTGTCCTAGAGTCATATCTCTCCCTTTTTTTCCCCTTTCTTTCTTTTAAAATTCATCCAATAATCTCATTTTCTTAGAGTACCCAGTATCAAAGAATGCTTAAGTCAGCCATACCATTCTAATGAATTAGCAAAAACTGAAAGAGGATAGAAAAGATTTATAAATACTGCAAGTAAACCCAGAAGTAGTTATGCAACAGGCTGTTAAGAACTACTCATTAATTGTTCCTCTCTTAATACTTAGCAAGAGAAAAGTAGTGAAAGGCAGCTTGAGAATGACCAAAAACCCAGAGTTTCAAAAGGAAGGTACCAAATTATGACCAGGGTCAAGTGGTCTCCACCTATTTTTCAGTTTGAAAATTTCTAAATTAAATAGCTCTTCTACATTGCAAGTCCTATATTAAAAAGCCAAACAACAAAATCAAACAAAATAACAAATCTTGAGAAACAATATAAAAAGCATTTTTGGTTTTTCATTGATATATATAGCATATAATTATCTTAACTAGAACACTTGTCAGAGAAAATAAACAACCAAATAATGAATATTTTAAAAATCACCTTGGATGAAATGATAGACTCTTCCTGATCATCATTTTTGCACTTTTTTCCTGTGTCTTGCTTTGCTGATGTACTTTCTGAACTTCCTGATGAAATTAATCGCTTTTTTCCTGGCTGTGTTATGTTTACTTGGGTTTTATCTTTGCAGACTCTTTCTTTTTCACTTTCCCAGGTTACATTATTACCTTAATCATACACAAGCACATAAACACAAGGAAAAAGAAGAAGAAAATTATCTCCCGTACCTTCAAATGTCAATAATTCATACCCCCCCCCAAAAAAAGAAATGAAAGCAAAAATAAAAATGATAAAAGAGCAAAAACTAAAGTTCTATCTATATTAAGGCCAATCTGAAAACACATATTTCCCAATCTCAAGAAGTATTAAGCAGCACCATGGCCAAGAACTCCAGCCCTGAAGATATATATCCAGGCCAAGATGCTAATGTGGACAGGCACCATCCTTTAACTGTTTAACCTTACCTCTCTGAACTTTGGTCTCATCATCTAGAAAAAGGGAATTATAATAACTCATGGAGTTATTAGGAGTAGTAAATCAGGTAAGATACATAAATTATCAGAGTATCACATGTATATTAGTGATATACATATATGGATAGTTTCTTAATTTTAGCAGTGAATTTCTTTAACAGAAAATCTGATCTATAGAAACCAATGAATTTTACACATACTTACTGAGCCCCTACCACCCACAGTGAGAAATGCAACTTAAATTACCTTAAAACAGATTACCTTTAGATACCTTACCTAAAGACAGATTAAAAACCTAAAATAACTGAAAAGGGAAAGCAACCTCTACAAACGTAACTAAGAAAACAAATCTCCAATAACAATGGATACTGCATTGTCATAACCCTTATTCAAGGTTCAGTGTAGTGGAGAAACTTAAGTCAGTATCATATTTTGTTTAAAAATTCATGAACTATCTAATCAGAAAAGAAAAAAGATCTAAAGAAGGAAATCTTCATGGTTGTCTTTCTTCTCTAATTTAAGAGGGCAGAGGCTTCCTGTGCCTTCTTCACTATTCCCTACTTTGTGCCTCCAGTGTCTAGACCTGGACCTAACACAAAGTTCAGTTCAGTCGCTCAGTCGTGTCCGACTCTTGGTGACTGCAGCACGCCAGGACTCCCTGTCCATCAACAACTCCCGGAGTCCACCCAAACCCATGTCTAATGAGTCAGTGATGCCATCCAACCAGCTCATCCTCTGTCGTCCCCTTCTCCTCCTGCCCTCAATCTTTCCTAGCATCAGGGTCTTTTCCAAAGAGTCAGCTCTTCACATCAGGTGGCCAAAGTATTGGAGTTTCAGCTTCGACATCAGTCCTTCCAATGAACACCCAGGACTGATCTCTTTTAGGATGGACTGGTTGGATCTCCTTGCAGTCCAAGGGACTCTCAAGAGTCTTCTCCAACACCACAGTTCAAAAGCATCAATCCTTCAGTGCTCAGCTTTCTTTATAGTCCAACTCTCACATCCATATATGACCACTGGAAAAACCACAGCCTTGAGTAGATGGACCTTTGTTGACAAAGTGATGGCTCTGCTTTTTAATATGCTATCTAGGTTGGTCATAACTTTCCTTCCAAGGAGTAAGCATTTTCTAATTTCATGGCTGCAATCACCATCTGCAGCGATTTTGGAGCCCAGAAAATAATATCTAGAGTTGGAATTTCTGGACCAAAATATGTCTGTCAAATTTTCCCTTATTCTAGGCTTCCCATCATCTTAGCAAAGTCTCCCAGAAGTAATAGAAAAATGTTTCCCCAAATTTTCTTCAAATGCCTTAGTTTCAATTTTTAACACTGGTTATTAATTCAGTAGAAGCTTATTTATAAATGTGACATGAGCAGTGAGTGCTCTATTATTATTTTCTTCCAGATGGAAATCTAATTCTCCCACGTTGTATTTAACAATGATGCATCCTTTCTCCACCAATTTGAACTGATAATTCCTTGTACATTAAATGTGTGTCATTCTAATTTGCTTTGAGGTGTTTCATTCTTTTTCACTGGTCAACTTAACCAAGTCCTATGGCAGAACTATCAACTACTAGAAGTAGGCACCAGGCCCAGACTGTGATAAAGGAAAGGCACAGAGATGCCAATTTTATCCATTTTTATTTAAAACTTACAGGATCTAACTTATAAAATAAGAAATGCTTTTAAAAGCAATAAATAGATCAGAAGAGCTGAAATTATCATAATTCTATAGATATGACTATACATCTAGAAAATCCAAGAGGCTAAAAACAATCAGAATTAGTTAAACCACTTAACAAGGTTGCTTGAGATAAACAGAATAACTAGTACTTTAAGTAAACACTGAACTATAATCAAACTAAACAATGTCAGTTAAATATTTATCATCTGTATTGTCACAGAGAAAATACTCAGTGTACAAAATTAAATGTAAACCAAACGGTTTGGGGACTATTTACTACTTCAACCTTTATCAGCATCTGTCACTTTTCATTACTTCATGTTGGAGGGTTAGAAGATGGGGAAAGAAGAGTACTAAAGGGTAGCATAAAGCCAGTAAAAATATAAAAGCTCCTTTTAATCTACCAAGAACATCAAACCCTAGGAGTTACACCTTGTCCTGGGCCCTAGAGACCTAAGGAAGCAGACATAAGCAAAGAAAAGGGGAAGCTCTGATAGTCTTTGCCCAAATATACTCACTTACCAATCACTAAGGGACATGGAAACAATTTTAGCTCAGGTCTAAGAAACTCATGATAACATCCAAGGGATAATACCTGGGGACCCAGAAAACTAAATAAACTAGAAGTATATTAGTTGAAAAACAGAAAGGATAGCCTGATCACAGCAAACATTCATGTACATATGTATGGCAAAACCAATACAATATTGTAAAGTAAAAAAAAAAAAAAATAATAATAATAAATACATAAAATAAAAATGGAAAAAAAATTAAAAATAAAAGAGTTAAAACAACAGTTAAACTGAGAAAAGATCTAGAAGAGAATGCAAGGGCATATTAATAAAATAAAAAGCAAAAACAAAACTAAACCTCCAAAACATACAGAGGGTAAATTTAGGTGGCTATAAAGTGATATGGTTCAGAGCATGTGCCTTACAGTCAGGCAGAGCTACATCTCAATTATATCTCTGCCATTTATTATGATCTTAGGTAAGTCAAGTCAGTTAACATCAATTAACATTATTATTTGTCCTGTATTTAAAGACACAGATGGTTCAAAAATATCAAGATGGTTTCAGGTAGTCTACATAAAGATCAATGAACACAATATAGTATTAAAGCTGTAAAAAGATTTAAAGTATCCTATACCTAAATGAGCCTAAAATGCATCCTGGAAATTGATTTTTTAAAAATCACTAGCATTGGTCTATTGACCTGGATGATAAACTACTTAAACGAACATAACAACAACAATAAAAACTACAAAGCAGAAAAAGTCAAAGTACTCCAAACTTTAATTAGCTGCATTCAAGTACTAAACTGTTATTTCCTTCTAAATCTGTCTTTAAAAAAGTTAAGTAACCTACCTTTTTTCTTATATTTCCCCAAAGTAGGAATTTATAAGAAATGCGTAAATGCAAAGACTTTATTTTGAAGCTTTAGCTTTGTGCACTATATAATGGGGGCTTCCCAGGTGGAGCTAGTGCCTGCCAATGCAGGAGCCATAAAGATAGGGGTTCCATCCCTGGGTAGGGAAGATCCCCTGGAGGAGGGCATGGCATTCTTGTCTGAAGAATCCCATAGACAGAGGAGCCTGGCAGACTATAGTCCATAGGGTCACAAGGAGTCGGACCTGACTGAAGCAACTTAGCGCACACACACTATTTAATATTCCTGTCTAAAGCAATGTCAAATTACTCTCATTTGTGTTTTCAAGGTGAGATGTCCAAAAAAGTGCTTCATATTTTATATGGTACATTTACCAAGTGAAAATAAATGAATATATTCATAATTGGAAGCAAATATATTTTGGACAATTATAATTAATGTAATAATGATAGTTCAGTTCAGTTCAGTTGCTCAGTCGTGTCGACTCTTTGCAACCCCATGAATCGCAGCACGCCAGGCCTCCCTGTCCATCACCATCTCCCGGAGTTCACTCAGACTCACGTCCATCGAGTCAGTGATGCCATCCAGCCATCTCATCCTCTGTCGTCCCCTTCTCCTCCTGCCCCCAATCCCTCCCAACATCAGAGTCTTTTCCAATGAGTCAACTCTTCACATGAGGTGGCCAAAGTACTGGAGTTTCAGCTTTAGCATCATTCCTTCCAAAGAAATCCCAGGGCTGATCTCCTTTAGAATGGCCTGGTTGGATCTCCTTGCAGTCCAAGGGACTCTCAAGAGTCTTCTCCAACACCACAGTTCAAAAGCATCAATTCTCAGCTTTCTTCACAGTCCAACTTTCACATCCATACATGACCACTGGAAAAACCATAGCCATGACTAGACGGACCTTTGTTGGCAAAGTAATGTCTCTGCTTTTGAATATGCTATCTAGGTTGGTCATAACTTTTCTTTCAAGGAGTAAGTGTCTTTTAATTTCATGGCTGCAATCACCATCTGCAGTGATTTGGAGCCCAAAAAATTAAAGTCTGACACCGTTTCCACTATTTCCCCATCTATTTCCCATGAAGTGATGGGACCAGATGCAATGATCTTCGTCTTCTGAATGTTGAGTTTTAAGCCAACTTTTTCACTCTCCACTTTCACTTTCATCAAGAGGCTTTTGAGTTCCTCTTCACTTCTGCCATAATGGTGGTGTCATCTGCATATCCGAGGTTACTGATCTTTCTCCTGGCAATCTTGATTCCAGCTTGTGCTTCTTCCAGCCCAGCCTTACAGAAGCAATTACAGAACAAGACAACTAGGAAAGAAAAGAACTTGCCTGCAAGGAAGAAATTCACACTGGTCAATTTTTGGTTAAGTAGTTATTCTTTCTATATTACAGAAAATGTTCTAATGAGAGGAAGTATCTGCCCCCTCTCCACTACCATCCCCCATTCCCACTCCCTTCCAGCAAAAGGAGAGGACCCACACTTAATGAGAAATGTTACTGATAAAGATATACATGTAATGATGTGGGGAGTAGGGAATTCAAAACCACTGTCCTGGAATAAATAAAACCCTTACCAGGAAATCTTAGATTTAAATGTGAAAATGCTCTGGATTAAATCACATCTCCCTCAACACATAATATATAACCTATTCTTGCCACAAGATCGTTCTGATCCTACCCAAATTAGCATTTTAAGTAAGGAATATTATGTACAGATCCCTGAGTTGTTAACTGAGAAGGAAAGGAAGGAATGGGTTGACAAACTTAATGAAACTTCCATCAGCTCTGATGCTTCTTTCCTTTCTGGGACAATGTAGACAGAGCTAAAAGGAGTGGCATGGCCTATATGCTGCCCCTTCCACTTCTGCTGCTGCAAAGCTGTGATCGAGGCTTGCAATGAGCTAGGAATAATCCTCACTCACATGAATCTCTGGCTCTTCCATCACTGACTTCATCACACATTATTTTATACCCTGCATTTGTGTAGGTGAAAAATCATATTAAATTTTGAAAATACCTTTTTTAAAGTAAAGCATAAGATTTTCATAATCTTGGTGGGGGGAAAGAAAACAGGAAGAAAATTTCCTATTTTCTATTAGGACAAGTTAACTGCCTATTAGAATAAAAATATTTATTCAGAAGGATATAAAATCAAAGTCTCTATACTATATCATTTATAACATCCAACATCCAATAGCACAACAGGAAAATGTGACCACATAAAGGAAAACAGGCAACCAACAGAAATTAAACCTCAGATGACTGAGAAGTTGCACATGAAATGCTGACTGAATAATACAATGTAGCAAAAAGTTTAATAATCTTTAATCAATGGGAATATCCAGAAGATGACTGTGGTATCTGCCACGACTACAAACTGTGCTAGAACACTGGTCTCATCATCTTTGACTCTTTCAGCACATAATATTGTGTGCTTGTAATTTTTTAATTTAATTTGAAATGTTTTTACTGTGCTTGTCTTTTATCATAGGCATGACCCTAATGGATTAGTTTGAAAATCTATTTAATGACATCTGGAACTAAAATTAGTATAAATCAAAAAACCAGCAGAATTTAAAATAAAATAATAATAATAATTAGCAGAATTTGCAGAGGAACTAGGATTCAATCCCTGTCATTTGGGCTCCAGTGAATTCCCTCACTAATGGGTGTACTACTGCCTCTACATTTACTTTTACTATTTTTCTTACATATATAAATGGCACATATTGTTATGGGTGAAACCTAGAGTTGACAGGAAACAATTTTTCAAAATGGTTTTTTTTCACTGTAGTACAAAGGGAGTATTTTAGTAACATGTCATGATCCTTTAATACTTGTAGTTTCTGATCAAGTAATTTCCTTTCTACAATTTATACCATAATAATAAAATAATGGTAGACATTATTTTAAGACATTTACACAGTTTTTAATCACACTTAATGACACTATAATTTGGGACAGTGACAAAAGTTAAATAATAACATATTGCTTAAATTATGATATATTAATATGAGGAGAGTGGACAAGTAAAGAGACATTAGTGTGGTCTGCAGAATTGTAAAATGAACCCTCCCCAAGATTTCCTGTCATAATCCCCAGGACTGTGAATGCAATATCATGCCCATGATTGTGTTTGGTTATATGGCAAAATAAATGTTGCACCTATTTTTAAGTTTACATATCAGTTTATCCTGAGTTAATTAACTGGAAGATAATGTACATGGGCCTGATCTAATCAACAAATTCTATAAGCAGAGATTTCTCAGTTGGTCACCAAGGAGAAATTAGATGCAAAGCACGAGAAAGGTCTGTTGTGCCATGCTAGCCTTGAAGATGAAGTTCAGAACTGAAAAATGCCCTCTAGTAGCTGAGAGTGAGCCCTGACCAATAGTCAGCAGGAAAACAAATCCTCCGACTCAGTCAGTCCGTCAGTCAGTTCAGTCGCTCGGTCGTGTCCGACTCTTTGTGACCCCATGAATCGCAGCACACCAGGCCTCCCTGTCCATCACCAACTCCCGGAGTTCACCCAGACTCACGTTCATTGAGTCAGTGATGCCATCCAACCATCTCATCCTCTGTCATCCCCTCTTCCTCCTGCCCCCAATGCCTCCCAGCATCAGAGTCTTTTCCAATGAGTCAACTCTTCGCATGAGGTGGCCAAAGCACTGGAGTTTCAGCTTTAGCATCATTCCTTCCAAAGAAATCCCAGGGCTGATCTCCTTCAGAATGGACTGGTTGGATCTCCTTGCAGTCCAAGACACTCTCAAAAGTCTTCTCCAACATCACAGTTCAAAAGCATCAATTCTTCGGCGCTCAGCTTTCTTCACAGTTCAACTTTCACATCCATACATGAAAAACCATAGCCTTGACTAGACGGACCTTTGTTGGCAAAGTAATGTCTCTGCTTTTGAATATGCTATCTAGGTTGGTCATAACTTTTCTTCCAAGGAGTAAGCGTCTTTTAATTTCATGGCTGCAGTCACCATCTGCAGTGATTTTAGAGCCCAAAAAAATAAGGTCTGACACTGTTTCCACTGTTTCCCCATATATTTCCCATGAAGTGATGGGACCAGATGCCATGATCTTAGTTTTCTGAAGGTTGAGCTTTAAGCCAACTTTTTCACTCTCCAGTTTCACTTTCATCAAGAGGCTTTTTAGTTCCTCTTCACTTTCTGCCATAAGAGTGGTATCATCTGCATATCTGAGATTATTGATCTTTCTCCCGGCAATCTTGATTCCAGCTTGTGCTTCTTCCAGCCCAGCATTTCTCATGATGTACTCTGCATAGAAGTTAAATAAGCAGGGTGACAATATACAGCCTTGACATACTTCTTTTCCTATTTGGAACCAGTCTGTTGTTCCATGTCCAGTTCTAACTGTTGCTTCCTGACCTGCATATAGGTTTCTCAAGAGGCAGGTCAGGTGCTCTGGTATTCCTCTTTCAGAATTTTCCACAGTTTATTGTGATCCACACAGTCAAAGGCTCCAACTACAAGGAAGCAAATTCTCCATAAAAACTGAAATGATCTTGTAAGTGGATATCCCATGATGCCCAGGTCAGAGCCCAGCTTGACACTTGGATTTGTCTCGTGAAAATCTCAACAGACAATTAAGTCAAATCTGCCCAGACTTTAAAATTGTGAGTTAATAACGGGTATTATTTTAAGCTGCTAAAAGATTAAAAAATTAAAAAATAATAGTAAGTAGTAGAACGGTGTTTGATAAATGGCACAAAATAATAATTTATGATTTAAATTAAACTTCATGAAGACTCCTTCCTAAAGAAATGTTATGCTAAGT
The DNA here is from genome assembly GCF_003369695.1 of Bos indicus x Bos taurus. Classification (NCBI taxonomy): domain Eukaryota; kingdom Metazoa; phylum Chordata; class Mammalia; order Artiodactyla; family Bovidae; genus Bos; species Bos indicus x Bos taurus. Next base: position 66,563,780 of record NC_040086.1, on the reverse strand, counting down.
TACACACATATATAACTATAATTTTATCTTCACTTGTTCAAAAACTTTCAAATTCTGTCAAATATTTCTTGAAACAAAACCTACCTCCACTGATGACTGAAAGGTTCTGATCACTTGAATTTTCTGTTAACATCCATGCTGGGAGGATTCTTTTCCTCTCGGAAGGATTTGGCTGTTGCTTACTCAAGTCTCTACTTTCACCTATGAAAGACTAAAAGGCATCTACGTATTAAGTGCTAAAAATAATCCTGCATCCTTAATGAAACTTCACAATGATTTACTTTGAAGAAAGCTACCATTAAAAAACCCATCTGCAGCTGTGGACTGAATTAGTTAAATTTCTCAAAGGAAGAAATTCAACATTTCTATTAGCTGAAGTGTTGGTCTAGTGTGACCTTCTCTAGAGCTTTACTTAAAAACAGGAAAAGCAGATCAATGCTAGCAATTTTGTCAAGATATGTCTAATATCAGTTGTCTTTTCTCTCCTCAATACAACTTAAGTAACGTGTTATAAATGGGTGAGATCTTAAATTTCTTACCATGTTATTTGCAGCGGCCTGGGGCTTTGCTGTTTCTGTACTTCTTTCCCGCCGTGGGGCACTGGGTGTTTTATCAGGCAAATCAGCTGAGGAAGATTTTGGTATTTCATTCAATATATCATCTTCATCAAGCATTTGACTATTTCTATAAAATACAATTGAAATTCATTTATTAACCATTTAAACTGAAGACACTTCTATTACCTACCATGACACTATGTGAGTCTCCCAAGTATATCTAACTAATGAGTCATGCTACTTTTATCAGACTTAGGAAGACAAAAGCAGATTATGGTATACCCAAATAAAATACATAGACTAGAATATGTTCTTCATGTTCTGCCCACTGCATCACCATCACATTAATCTTCCCAAAGGATGGGCCTAGAAACCACAGCTATTTATAAAATGGGCAGTAGCCAACTCTATGAAGGATGAAGAGCTACTTACTTATTTAGTAAATAGGCAAATAAGTCCAGGTTGTCTACAAAAGTTAAGATCACCTCTAAGTTTCCAAAGAGAAAATGCAAACTGTAAGAACATCAGCTAAACTACTTAGGCTCTTGAAGAAAAAACAAAACCCTGAGGTCAAGTTCACACACAGCTGCGACTGGGTCCTGGCCATTACAGCCACTTGTGAAATCTCCCAACTTGTAGTCCAACAAAGGAGCATCCAAGGTCATATGTGGAACATACCAGAAGAACTAACTGCCTCCTACTTGCTGCAAAGTGTGGTGAGATTATCCAAAGTTCTAAATCATTATTCTTTATGTATGCATAGACAGGAATCAATAAACTTACTTTTGACAATGTGAAAATGCAGATGGAAATACTACTCAGAAATAAAAAGGAAAAAAGTACTGATTATACAACATCCTAGGAATTTCAAAGGCAGTTTGCTAAGTGAAAGAAGCCAGACACAGAAGTATGTATCACATGAATCCATTATGTGGCATTCTGAAGGCGTAAAGCTGAAAGGACAGAAATCAGATCGGTAGTCTCCAGAAGCTGGGATGGGGGGAGAGGAATGACCACAAACAGGCAAGAGGGAATTTTGGGGGGAAATTAAAATGTTCTATATCTCATTGTGGTGGTTCTTACGTGACTATATAAATTCGTCAAACTACATCGAACTGTACATTTAAAGGGGGTAAATTTTACTACGTGTAAAATGTTTCTCAGTAAAAGGGAAATTTTAAAAATTAAAGATATAAGATTTTTAAAATTTGTCTAGCTGAGAAGAGAATAATTAGTGGCTTATCTTGTTTTGTGTTATCTCCTAGTAATAACCTCCCTCAAAGGCAGACTTGAATTCATGGCAGGAATCAGCCAAAATAAAAACTTAGACCAAGTTTATGTGTAACACCACAGTTTTTGTTCATTCAATAAATATTTTAAAAATACCTAGGGTATGTTAGATACTACACCAGGTATAGGGGATTTGGAGTTGAAAACGTATGATTGTTCTACCCATAAAACTGCACTCCCACAAAATATTCAAATCCATTTTACTTACAACACACAGGTGTGCTTCCAAATTCTAATTTTTTCCTTCAAATTTTCTTAACATTTTATTTGAAAAATATTAAGAAACACTCTAGAGAAATGTTATGGCTTTTCACAACTTACACTGTTAGAAATTGAGCAACATCATCCATTCCATTTCTAGTTTTTCTGTTCTGGCATAAATCCACTAATATACATCCTATGGCCATAGGGAAATTTTTTAGTATTTACCAAGAATAAATATGACAAAAAAAAAAACCCTAACCCCCTCCCCAAAATTCTATTTAACATTTAGTTCCAAATAGGTCAAAATACAAATGATTTTAGTACACTTTTATTTAAATATAAATATTGCCACTGTAATACGAACATCTTCCTATTTTTAGCCTCAAATATTAATACTTCCTCGAGCAATCAACTATCACAGATTTATAATACAGTGAACTAGAATTTGTTAAAAATTAAAAACTTGGAATTTAAATACAAAACAAAGATAAATGAATTCTCCTTTTCTTTGGCAATAGCTATCAAGACATAATTTACATAATCATGAAATTCATGCTTCTAAAGTATAAAATTTAGTAGTTTTCAGTATATTCACAAAGTTGTACAATCATCACCAATATCTAATTTTGGAATGTATTCATTGTCTGAAAAAGAAATTCCATATGCATTAGCAGTCATTTATTCTCTTCTCCAGCCCTGGCAACTGCCATCTACTTTCCATCTCTAGGCATGTACATTTTCTGACACTTCATATAGATAGAATCATACAACTTTTTGTGTACACAGTTGTTTTCAGTTCTGACACTTCATATAGACAGAATCATACAGCTTTTTGTGTATACAGTTGTTTTCAGTTCTTTTGTGTATATTCCTAGGAGTAGAATTACTGGGTCACAAGTAACTCTACATTTAAAATTCTGAGGAACTGCCAGAATGAGTTCCACAGAGGCAGTAGACTTACAACCCCACTACCAAAATATATGAGTTTCAATCTCTCCACAACCTCACCAGCACTTCTTACTATCTGTCTTACTTATCTTATCCTTAACTTACTATCTTATCCTAATGAATGTGAAATGGGAGCTCATTGTGGCTTTCATTTACATATCATGTTGAGCATCTTTTTTCATGTGCTTATTGGCCAGTTGGGTACCTCCTTTGAAGAAATGTCTACTCAAGTCCAGTATGGATTTTGGAAATTGGGTTCTCTTATTACTGAATTGTAAAAGTTCTTTATATATTCTGGATAGAAGTCCCTTACCAGATACATGACTTGCAAATATTCTCTCTCATTCTGAGGGTAATCTTTTTACATTCTTGATGACATCCTTAGAAGTGCAGAAGTTTTTAATTGTGATGAAGTCCAATTTATCTACTTTCTTGCTTGCTTGTGCTTTTGGTGTTATATCTAAGAAATCACTGCCAGATCCAAGTGTTTTTTCCTAAGGATTTCATAGTTTTAGCTCTTTTAGTTAGGTCTCTGATCTATTTTTATATGGTGTGAGGTAGGAGTATTTTGCATTTGTCTCAGCACCATTTGTTATTCTTTTCTCCATTTAATTGTTTAGGCACTCTCATTGAAAATTAATTGGCCATAGTGTAAAGATTTATTTCTGGACTGTCAATTCTATTCCATTGATCCATATGTCTTTCCTACACAAGTATCACACTGTCTCGATTACTGTAGCTTTGAAGCAGGTTTTGAAATTGAGAAGTGCGAATCTTCCAACTCTTTTCTTCTTTTTAAAGACTGCTTGGAAGTCCAGTACTTGCGTGCTGCAACTACTGGAGCCTATTCATCTAGAGCCCGTGGTCCGCAACAAGAGAAGCCACCGCAGCATGAAGACCATGCACTACAACAAATAGCAGCCTGCACTCACCGGAACGAGAGAAAGCCCACACAGCAACAAAGACCCAGTGCAGCCGAAAATAAATACATAAATAAAAATAAAGACTATTTTGGCAATTAAGTTATTTTTAAAAATATAGTCTGTTATATTTAAATATAAGTTATATATTTTGTGTTTAATACAAAATATATTAAGGTGAATGAGCTAGACCTATAAGTTTAAAATAATTATAAATAAATTATAAACATGCATGTTTTCATACTACAATGGCATTTTCATCAACATTTCATTATTTTGTCCAAAATTAAATAGTTATTAAAAGTACCTATTTAAATGGAAACTATTAAGCACTTTAAAAATTTGAAAGAAAAAATAATTTGGTATAAATGATTTACTTTCCTTTCTTCAACAGTGTTTTAAAGAAAACAATCACTCCGGAGAGCTAATGTTGTACTTGCTTATCAGCAATGAGATTCAGATGAGGAAAGTATTATAGAGTATTTCATTCATCTATTCAAGACACCAAGGAGGAGAAGGTGGCAATAAAAGATGAGATGGTTGGATGTCATCATCAACTCAATGGACGTGAGTTTAAGCAAACTCTGGGAGACAGGGAAGGACAGAGAGGCCTGGAATGCTGCAGTCCATGGGGTCACAAAGAATCGGACACACCTGAGCAACTGAACAATAACAGCAACAAAATGGCTGCTAAGCACCCACTGCTGGGAAGGCAACAGGAATGCAAAATTAATGCTGGTCCTTCTATATGAAATACATCATAATTTAATTAACTAAAATATAAAACTTTTTTTTACATTCTCTTACTTTGACTTCTGAAAAAAGTACAGCTTTTGGTACAATAATTTCATAGAAACATATACAGAGTGAAAAATGAACACACTAGAGCTAATGTGTATATACCCCTACGCTCTAAGTCAATTATGAATGGGCTTTATTATACAGACTCTAAATACTACATGAAAAGCATGCTGACATGAGTAAAATGAGAACTTGAAGAAACGACAAGCTTTTGCACTGTTATTTTGTTCTTCAAACCTCTTTCTTAAATTCATAGCTGGTTGGAAGAAAAAATTTATAATGAAATCAGGGTCCTCATAACTTACACAAAGCACACAGGTTTTTTATTCTTATTCAAATTTTAAAATATTTCAACATGTATTATAAAAGTATAGAGAGATTAACTGGAGTGAGGTATCCCAGAGGTCCACATCTCCACACCCAACTGCCTGCAAACTCTACTGCTGGAAACCTCAAGCCAAAGAACTAGGAAGACAGGAACACAATACCGTCCATCAAAAACAAAAAGAAATAAAAGGCAAAAAAAAAAATATATATATATATATGTTACAGATGAAGGCGCAAGGTAAAAATCTACAAAACGTAACACATAGAGAGGAAATAGGGAACCTATCAGAAAGAATTTAGAGTGATGACAATAACATCATCTGCAAATAAAGACAGTTCTGCTTCTTTCTTTTCAATAGGATGCCCTTTGTTTCTTTCTCTTGATTTACTGGATTGGCTAGGACCTTCAGTAAATAGATATTTCTGTTTTGCCCCCAACAGTAGGCAGAGAACTTTCCAATACCTCACTATTAAGTATATTTTTATAGGATGGAAATTTCCTTCTTTTCCTAGTTTTCTCTAAGGTTTTTAAAAATTAATCATGAACATGTATTAAATTTTGGTCACAGCTGCTTTTATCCATCTACTGAAATGACAGTTCTTTAATCTGTTATAGTAAATTTCATTGATTGATTTTTATATGATAAACTCACCTTGCAGTTCTTAAAATTTCACTTGGTCATAGAATATTAAAATCCTTTTTACACATTGCTGGTTTTGACTTGTAAATAACTTATAAGTATATAACTTATAATAACTTTGGGTCTATATTTACTTCTTTTGTAATGTTCTTATCTGATTTTGCTATTAAGATTATAAAAGCTTCATAAAATGAGTGGTGAAGTGTACTCTCTTCTATTTTGGAGGAAAAAGTATAATAGCGGTATCACTTATTCTTTGTAAGTTAAAAGAATTCACTGGTGAAGTTCCTTGTGGGAAATTCTTAAATTAGGAACTCAATTTCTTTGATGAATATAGGATTCATCAGATTTTCTATTTCTTCCTGTGTCAGTTTTTGTAAATTGTGTTTCTCTAGAAATGTTATGTATTCATTTAGGCCATCAATTTTACTCCCATAGAATTTTAAATAATAATTTCTTCATCTTCTTTCAAGGTCTGCAGGATCAGTAGTGATAGCCCCTGTTCCATTTCTGGTTTTGACAATTTGTTTTCAATTTGTTTTCAGCTTTTTTTTCCCTTAGTAAGCCTTACTAAGGTCTTATCAATTTTATTAGTCTTTTCAAGGAACTAACTTTAGGCTTTGTTGATTTTCTTTGTTATTTGTCTATGTTCTATTTCACTGATTTCTAGTCTTATTTTTCTTATTATTTCTTTTTTGGGATTAATTTACTCCTGATTGTCTATCTTCTAAAAGTAGAAGCATATAGCATTCACTTTATAGCTTTCTTCTCTCCTAATAAAAGCATTTAATATAAATTTTCCTCAAATGCCTACTGTCATAAATGTTTCTGTTATGCTTTCAGTATTATTTTGTTCAAAATGTTTTCTAATTTCCCTTGAGATTTCTTTTGAACCCATGGGCTACTTAGTACATGCTACTTAATTTCAAAACACTTAAACATCTTCCTAGATATTGTATTTTATTGATTTTTAATTTAATACCAGTGCAATCAAAGAACATACTCTATATAATTCTGTCCATCTATTTCTATAGGTCCAGTTTAAGTATTCTATAATTTAAAAGCTAAACAAAGGCAAATAATCTGCTAATGACTGCCTCAATAAAACTCACTGCATTAATTATAACTTTACATCAGCTATTTATTGTAATACCTCATTTCACCAGTTTCCCTACTTTATATTTTCTATTATTCTTATAAGAAAGAGGAATTACACAAATATAATCTAAACCAGAGGTTAATACCTTAAGAAAATTTTAAAAGTTAAAAAAAGAAAAGATTAAGAAAATATAGTCAGTTTCATATTAATTATCCTGATTATTATTTGATGGAAAAAGCATTCTAAATACAATGTTTGTAAAAGATGCAACATATAGAAGCAACCACTACTGAGGCATAAGTTTCCAAAACCATATGTTTTCTAGAAGCACACTCACACACACACACCCCTACATCACCACTATATTTAAATTCTAGAGTGGTTTCAACTGAAGCTTTTGTGCATGACTGAGGAATTAGATTACAAATATCATCACTTTAATCACACTTCATCAGGCAATCTTACCTTAAAGTACACTCCATTTCCATTTCAGAATGTGTAGACAAGACACAGAAAATGTATTTGTCAACTAATAAAGAAAAGTGATCTCCAGGATTCAACCAGCACCATATATTTGTCTTCAATGGTAAGAGCTGGCTCTTCTCAGAAGACTGATAATAACATGGATTTCTGTGTAGCTAACAAATTTAAAAAACAGAATACAGTGATGTTATAACTCAAAATCAAGATAAAAATACAACTAAATATGAACTGATTCAAAATGTTAGTGTCAAAACAATTTTAAGTATAAATCTACACTTAAAAGTCTAATAAATTTGGCACTTCAAGACACCATATAATTATAATCTAACCATACAAAAAAACAGTTGTATTATACTTCTGATTTCTCTAGGAATCAAAGAAAAAAGCAAAGTTATTAATTAACTGGTTAAAAGAGGCTGTGCTTGAGAGATGACTAGACACTGGAAAGAGAAACATGATAAATAATTATCAGTACGGAATCAGTATGGAAACTGAGTCCCCCAATTTTTATCCAAAATTCACTAATCCCTTGAAAATTCAATTCTGTTCATTTTCCCCTAATAATTACTATAATTAAAAAATGAGAATCTATGGGAAGGAAAATTCTGACCAAATTTCTCAAGCAAACAACATACCTTTTTATAAAAAAAAAAAAATCCTCACAGAAGAATCTTATTTTGTTTCAATGAAACTCCCCTCTGAAGATCATCATTCATATTCAAATTGCAAGAAGTAAATATATATCACTGTCAAAACTATTACAATAGCCATTATTTTGAATTATGTTTCCACTAATTACCTCGTGTTAGCAAAGACAACATGAGCTGCCTTCATGACTAAGACCTATTGAAAGGCACCTTAAAAGTTCTAACTAGAATCAAACTGAAAGTAGCCACTTTCAGATAGCCTTCTTGTCATCCATACCATTGGGTCTTTTAAATAAATAAGCTTTAGCATATAACAAAGAAATCCACATTAATGCAGATTTTCAGGTTTATTTTTTAAAGAATTTTATATAAAGCAACTCCCCCCTACCACCCATCTGTCTACTTTATCAATTTAAATGACATTTTTTTCTGGAGACATCAATCATCTCTCCAGCATGGCAACATAAATATCACCTTGAGACTGACATATGCTGAACGCTCTCAATTTTTCTATTTATAATTCATTAATGTATCTTGAGACAGAAGTATATTTTCATTAATACATCAAAACCTTTTCTGACCCCAACCATTTAAATTATCTGTAGGTGTTAAGATATGTCTTATTCACCTTGAGTTTGAACAGACTTGAACTGAGTATAAATTCAAAAGGTAAAACCTTCTGTTACTACTGTAAAAAAAATTAATTACAGAAAAATTAAGGAAGCTTGTAATAGGCTTCTTTTTAAATGTATTTTGAAATTTTAAAAATGCATTAGTATTTTTTTTCTTTTTACCCTTCAAAAATCTTCTTTCCATTGGGAAATTCAGTTTAAAATTTTTGTTAAATACAGTTACTTTCTTTTTTAAAAAATCTTAATCATTTATGGAATACAAACTAAGTAAAATATAAGTAAGTTTAGAATATTATTATAAACATGAAGCAAATACTGTTATTAACTTTGGTATATTACTTTGCATTATATTTTTCATTTGTTATTTTTTAAAAATGTCTATTTCTACGGAAAAAGAATAGGGTATTTAAAGGGTAAATATAAGATATTTTGATTTAGTTTCTATATTAAGCCACAGCAAAATATCCACAAACTTTTATTGAACATCTATAACCTTTTTTCATTCCATTCAAATGTCAAACCCCAGATCCTTTTCCTCTAAAGTATACCAGGTCCATTTCTCTTACCATTAGCAGTCATGGCCCTAGTTCAAACTCTGACCCACTGCGTGCATTTCTTACTTGTGCTAACATCACATCAAGTCTCCCAGTCTTCTATCACCTACTGCTTCCCAGGTTACTTTTTACATTTTTCTACATAAGGCCTCTGATGCTTCTCCAATATAAAAAAGCATAGAAATGAAGGTTCTTCATAAACCTACAATGGTTTCCAACCCCAACTCCCACATTCACCAAAATCTTCACCTTATACATACAATCTTTGGTCCAATCATTAAGACCTACTCAAAAATGCTCTATTGTTTACTACAGCCTCAGTAATGTCTTGTCCCAACCACCTTTCTGCTTGAACTATTGGAACCAGTTTCTATCAGTCAAAGATTACCTACAATCATCTGACAAATCATCACTAGACTCTAAGGTCCCTGGGCGAAGATAATTATCTACCACAGTTCTTACAGTCTATGATTAAAATGACTACAGGAGTCTCTAGTAGCAGGAAGAATCAATGGTATTTCAACTGTCAGTCATTACATGAATAATCTTAGGAATGGTTCCAAATAGTTTACTATAAGAAGTGAGGCTGGAAATCCAAAATACTTACTAAAAATGCTACCTGTTGAGTCACTTAAATAGATTCACCCTAAAATGTGTTAATTCCATTTTCTACAAGATACCATATTGTATGATCTTAAGAAATTATAATCTATACAATTAGGTAAACTAAATTTTAAACAGAATCCACTTTCATCCTCTAAAAAGCTCCTAGTAGCCAACAGCTCAGCACATGAGCTTACTAGCTTTCAAAATCCCACGAAAATTACAAGAAGCTCTATATAGTCAGCAAACACAAGACCGGGAGCTGACTGTGGCTCAGATCATGAACTCCTTATTGACAAATTCAGACTGAAATCGAAGAAAGTAGGGAAAACCACTAGACCATTCAGGTATGACCTAAATCAAATTCCTTATGATTATGCAGTGGAAGTGAGAAATAGATTTAAGGGACTAGATCTGATAGAGTGCCTGATGAACTATGGACGGCGGTTCGTGACAGAGACAGAGATCAAGATCATCCCCATGGAAAAGAAATGCAAAAAAGCAAAATGGCTGTCTGGGGAGGCCTTACAAATAACTGTGAAGAAAAGAGAAGTGAAAAACAAAGGAGAAAAGGAAAGATATAAGCATCTGAATGCAGAGTTCCAAAGAATAGCAAGGAGAGATAAGAAAGCTTTCCTCGGCGATCAGTGCAAAGAAATAGAGGAAAACAACAGAATGGGAGAGACCAGAGATCTCTTCAAGAAAATTAGAGATACCAAGGGAACATTTCATGCAAAGATGGGCTCAATAAAGGACACAAATGGTAGGGACCCAACAGAAGCAGGAAGATATTAAGAAGAGGTGGCAAGAATACACAGAAGAACTGTACAAAAAAGATCTTAATGACCCAGATAATCACGATGGTGTGATCACTCACTTAGAGCCAGACATCTTGGTATGTGAAGTCAAGTGGGCCTTAGAAAGAATCACTATGAACAAAGCTAGTGGAGGTGATGGAATTCCAGTTGAGCTATTTCAAATCCTGAAAGATGATGCTGTGAAAGTGCTGCACTCAATATGCCAGCAAATTTGGAAAACTCCGCAGTGGCCACAGGACTGGAAAAGGTCAGTTTTTATTCCAATCCCAAAGAAAAGCAATGCCAAAGAATGCTCAAACTACCACACAATTGCACTCATCTCACACGCTAGTAAAGTAATGCTCAAAATTCTCCAAGCCAGGCTTCAGCAATATGTGAACCGTGAACTTCCTGATGTTCAAGCTGGTTTCAGAAAAGGCAAAGGAACCAGAAATCAAATTGCCAACATCCATTGGATCATCAAAAACGCAAGAGAGTTCCAGAAAAACATCTACTGCTGCTTTATTGACTATGCCAAAGCCTTTGACTGTGTGGATCACAATAAACTGTGGAAAATTCTGAAAGAGATAGGAATACCAGACCACTTGACCTGCCTCTTGAGAAACCTATATGCAGGTCAGGAAGCAACAGTTAGAACTGGACATGGAACAACAGACTGGTTCCAAATAGGAAAAGGAGTACATCAAGGCTGTATATTGTCACCCTGCTTATTTAACTTCTATGCAGAGTACATTATGAGAAATGCTGGGCTGGAAGAAGCACAAGCTGGAATCAAGATTGCCGGGAGAAATATCAATAATCTCAGATATGCAGATGACACCACCATTATGGCAGAAAGTGAAGAGGAACTAAAAAGCCTCTTGATGAAAGTGAGAGAGGAGAGTGAAAAAGTTGGCTTAAAGCTCAACATTCAGAAAACGAAGATCATGGCATTTGGTCCCATCACTTCATGGGAAATAGATGGGGAAACAGTGGAAACAGTGTCAGACTTTATTTTTTTGGGCTCCAGAATCACTGCATATGGTGATTGCAGCCATGAAATTAGAAGATGCTTACTCCTTGGAAGGAAAGTTATGACCAACCTAGATAGCATATTCAAAAGCAGAGACATTACTTTGCCAACAAAAGTCCATCTAGTCAAGGCTATGGTTTTTCCAGTGGTCGTGTATGGATGTGAAAGTTGGACTGTGAAGAAAGCTGAGTGCTAAAAAACTGATGCTTTTGAACTGTGGTGTTGGAGAAGACTCTTGAGAGTCCCTTGCACTGCAAGGAGATCCAACCAGGCCATTCTAAAGGAGATCAGTCCTGGGATTTCTTTGGAAGGAATGATGCTAAAGCTGAAACTCCAATACTTTGGCCACCTCATGTGAAGAGTTGACTCATTGGAAAAGACTCTGATGCTGGGAGGGATTGGGGGCAGGAAGAGAAGGGGACGACAAGGATGAGATGGCTGGATGGCATCACCGACTCGATGGACGTGAGTCTGAGTGAACTCCAGGAGTTGGTGATGGACAGGGAGGCCTGGCATGCTGCAGTTCATGGGGTCGCAAAGAGTCGGACACGACTGAGTGACTGAACTGAACTGAACATTAGCTGTAACTTCATATGACTTCATCTGATCAAATACCACAATATACTTTTAAATTAACCACAGAATCATAGAATTTGGGTAGAGGAATCAGAAAGTATTTAGCTAAATTGAGAAAGAAAATGATTACATTTTACAAGCTAAACCATCCAAACAGTACATTTAATCCAGGCCTGTGGTTAGTGTGGGGGGTAAGGGGTAGGGGAGTAGAGGGGTAGGTAGGGTGGGGAGCAGACCTACTACAGAATTGGGAGTATTAAAGTAAAAGCTACCAGGAAAATAAGCACTGCTACATATAAGCTCAATTCTAAAAAAAAAAAAAAAAAAAACTCTGAAAGCTGCAAGGAATATAATTTATCTAGTTCCAGCAACTGAATTTCATGAGGATCTAGCCTTAAGTCCTTCCCAGGTGTATCTGCAAGGGAAAACATTTCTATTTCCTGTCTGTGTTGAAAAAGATAAAAAAGCAGTAAAATAAAATTTGGAGGAAAGGATAGAATTAGAAATTAAAAATAGAGGATATATAAATTTGGTGTATGTGTGTCAGTCGCTCAGTCGTGTCTGACTCTTTGCAACCCCATGACTGTAGCCCACCAGGCTCCTCTGTCCATGGAATTCTCCAGGCCAAGAATACTGGAGTGGGTTGCCATTTCCTTCTCCAAGGCATCTTCCTGACCCAGGGATTGAACCCAGGTCTCCTGCATTGCAGGGAGATGCTTTACTGTCTGAGCTACTAGCTGCTGCTGCTGCTAAGTGACTTCAGTCGAATTTGACTCTGTGCAACCCTACAGATGGCAGTCCACCAGGCTCCTCCATCCCTGGGACTCTCCAGACAAGAATACTAGAGTGGGTTGCCATTTCCTTCTCCAATGCATGAAAGTGAAAAGTGAATGTGAAGTCGCACAGTCATGTCCGGCTCTTAGCGACCTCATGGACTGTAGCCTACCAGGCTCCTCCGTCCATGGGATTTTCCAGGCAAGTGTACTGGAGTGGATTGCCATTCCCTTCTCCTTTGTGCTACTAGGGAAAGCCCTTAGATTTGGTAGGTAATTATTTCACTGGGCTTCTCTTGTGACTCAGCTTGTAAAGAATCCACCTGCAATGAGGGAGACCTGGATTTGATCCCTGGGTTGGGAAGATATCCCTGGAGAAAGGAACAGCTACCCACTCCAGTATTCTGGCCTGGAGAATTCCATGGGGTTGCAAAGAATTGGACACAACTGAGCAACTTACACTTTATTTCACTGGGTCAGAGTCATTTTACAAACTATAATAATATAAAATTTTACAAACAAGATGGCATAAGAACAGAGATGCAGTGTCATTTATGCAATATTATATTCCTAAAAAGAGCTGTGAATGTTTGATATTTTCTAAGTTATAATTTAAACTTAACCTTTCATTATGTTATCAGCCACCCCTAATTTCTCTCTCAATGTGGCACTCTGGTATACGGTTAGAGCTTTTGAGTGCTTTTGCACGTTGCTGGGCTTAGAAATGTTCCCTGTTATTCCTCAGCCTTTTAAGTGAAGCCTCCCCTTTCTTGATATGTCATGGTCACCAGTGAGGAATGCTGGGTAGCGGTAAAGGGCAACAGTCAAAACAAGAATATACAGAGTTTCTGCCTGAACTCTGAGGTTTCCTTCTCATAGGTTAAGATAAGATGATGTTCTTATTCATGAGCATTTGAAAGATTCAGATGAATCTATAAACAATATTAAATAATGATACAGCCCTAAGTTTACAAAAGTAAGATGTTAAATACAAAAGCATAAAATTCTAAGAGAAGAAAAGGTTAAATATTTAAGAAAGGAAAGTGATTATATTTCTTTAAAAAGACGTAAAAAACCCAAAGTCAAACAAAAGTCAACTTGAGTATTTTTCCTCAGCTGAAAGCACTTAATACACAGGTGGTGAAATGCTAAGCATTTAGCAAATCCACCCACAAAGAAAGTGGGCCAAGCTGTGTGGTCCATCATCACCTTCTTCTTTCCCTAAAAGTATCCACGCCAGGAGATCCCCACTAAGCACAAGAGTGACATCGCAAGAGGTCTGATGTTTGATCCTATAATTTACATCTAAATAAATATTACTCATTCAGTCAGCTAAAATAAAAAAACTATGTCAAACTATGTACACTCCAACTAAAAAGCCATGTATACAAGAAATCCAAAAGATAGTTTTTTATAAGTAATAAAGTAGACAAAAATCTAGTGATATTAATAAAAATGGAGAATATATATGGAATATTTGGAATGAAAACAATGACATAAGTACTCATAAAATGAAACTTTTAAAAATTAATAGAACACTATAAATACTTTAATATCAATATATTTATAAATATGGCAGAAATTGACAACTATCTTAAATATACACTAAACTGACTTTTTAAAAAAAGCATGTATGTTATGTGCATGTGTGGCCTGTTTAAAAAGTGTTTAATAACAAAAAAGACTGAATTAGACTTATATTTTAAAAATATAATCAATAACTAAAAATCTTTCCAATTCTTCCCCAAACCTTAAAGATTCTTTTTAATATTCAAACTCTGAGACCAAAAAAAGATTGAAGGCTCTGATTCCTTCAATGAGGCTAGCAGAAAAGGGCAAGGAAAATACTGGCAAACCCAAACCCACAGTAAATAACAGATGCAAGCTACCTGTATGAGAGGTATACATGAGGTATGTGCCTTTTCACAGATCCATGTGACTATAAGTATGAACTTAAATGAATATGCTGTGTTCTTCAAAGTGATACAAAGGATGCATTATCCCTGAAAGAACAGAACTAAAATACAAATCAATTTCCTATAGCTTGCTCTTGGAGTTATCATTAAATATTAAAGAAAGATTAATGTGTCACAAAAAAAAGAGCTCTTCAATATTGTGTGATTGTTTTTTTAATTTAGAAAGTTGTTTGTTTTTTAAACTAAATGAGTCGTGGAAAAGCTACTGTAGTATCTTACAGCTATTTTACAAGTACACTCATAATTTCATGGGACGAAAACAATCACAACTCAGAAATTTCACTGTGCAATAGAAAAAATACAATCACTTAAAGCTATATATTTTGAGAACCAATATGAAATGGCAAAAAATAAATATCTTTTGCAATTTAAAGTTATAGAATTACTCCTTCAGTCATCCAAGAACCAAGAAGTAAGTTTTTATTAAAATGAAATAAAAGCACCGATAGCTATGAATTCACCCGGAGGATATAACTAACCACTGGTGATACAGTCATTTATAGAGAACATTGTCATTTTGCCTTCATAATGCATTTTCTCCCTGCTGATACCAGACTGTAGATTAAATGACACACAAAAAAGCTAACATCATCTCCTCATGAGTTAATATTATCTCCTCATGCACTATTTCCTAGAACTACTAAGTGTTACAGCCTTTTCTAAAGGGAAATATTAGAAGAGGAAAAAAGAGACAGATTCATCTAATCTAAAAGTCTAAATTAGCTCTTGCCCTAATTGCATTCATGTATCACTGGCAAAGCTACTGTTTTATTTAATTTGAAGGAAAGCAAAAAAATATTTAATTACTTAAACATAACATTACAATATTTAATTACATAAAGATAACTGTGAAATATATAACTTATGGAAGGGATCATAAAAAAATATTTGCTATATTTACTTACGCAGTGTTACAAAGATTTTAAACTAAAACTTCTCTCAACATTTTATTATATGCATATATAATCTGCTTTAGTAGATCAAATAATTTGTAATTGACTAGGAACAGAGAATAAGTGATATTTAGCATTATGATAAAGACTAGAAGTTATCTGTCCATCTCGCACTCATTACTACTGATCTTAAATTTCATTACCAAAGTCTGCATTAGAATTCCTCTAAATTTCTCTACATCACCCCTTGAAGGTACAGCAATAGTAAGAGGCCGATTAAATAAATCAATCTATTTCCAGGGGATAGTTATTTTATTGACACTATATTAATATAAATAAGAAATCAAGCATTACATAAAGCAAAGAAACTAGACATATATCACTAAATCCAAGAGTCAGTTTTCCTTCAACTAATATAATGTGAATTTAATAATTGTGGGAATAAAGCACAAACCCAATTAAATATTTTTCTAAAAGAGGAATCAAATTCTAGTACTAAAACTGCAGATTTCCTTAAAAAACTTTTCTTGTGTCTTCCAATGTTTGGTAGTCTGGCATTACAGAAATAACTGCTGTAGTATTCATAACTTTGTTCATGTTATAAATATTCCGTAATAATTTTTCAGAGAGGTAACTAATGTGAGATAGTATGTATAGACCCACCACCCAGTTTAAGAAGAATATTACCATTCCTTTGACGCTCCCTGTCTTTCCCTATTCACTCTCTTCTCAGTTCCCTCAGACATAGCTACCCTGACTATTGTACATTCTGGTTCCTATTCACCACCTATGTCTGACCACAGAATATATTGTTAATTTTGCAGGAGCCATACTATATATATATTCTTCCAATGCATGCTTTCATCATTCAATACTTTGTTCCAGAATTTAATCTATATTTTCTCAGCTTTCACAATATCTTCACTGTTGTACTGTATTTCATTAAATGAATATATCACAATATATTTATTGATTTTACTGTTGGTGGAAATTTCTGGTGTTTTGCTATCATACAATTTTGCTCTTCGGGCTCTTGTATATATCCTGTGTACGTGTGACATCTGGCTTGGAGGGAATACAAGCCTTTAACTTTTAGAAATAACACCAAGCTATTTTTCAAAGTGGCTGCACCATTTGAGCTCCCACCCACAGTTCATCACTACTGCACTTGTTCTACCTCCTCACCAACACTTGAAGTTGTCAGTCTTTGCATTTTGGCCAATCTCTTTTGTGTACAATGGTATCTCATTGTGGTTTCATTTATTTCCCCAGCTAATAAGAAGACTGTATGCCTGCTTTTCATGTTACTAACCATCAGATTTTCATTTCTGTAAGGTGAAACTCAAGTCATCAGCCCATTTTTCTACTGGATTATCTTTTTCTTATTGATTCAAAGCATTTGCTGTAAATTTTGGATATCACTCCTTTGTCAATTTTATGTGTTTTAAATATCTTCTCCCTGTGGCATTTTTCATTTTCATTATATTTTGATCAGCAAAAGTTCTTAATTTTCATGTAATTGGCTTTTTCTTCCAATCTTTCTTTTACAGTTTCTGCTTTTTATATCTTATTTAAAAATATTTCCCTACTCTAAGGTCATAAAGGTTTTTTCTTATATTTTCTAATAGTTTTATAATTTTGACTTTCACATTTAATCTAGCTGGAATTGATTTTTATGTATGGTTTGAGGTACAAGGTCTAATTTTGTATCTACCACAATTTGGTGCTCAAAAAACAACTGTTTACTTATATAAGCACAATCTAACTAAAGACCAAGTAAGGTGAAGAATGTTTTCTAAAAGGTGTCTTCTTTGATTAAGCATTGATTAAACTCCCATACAGATATTTGACCCACTTTATAACGGATCATGTTTAACTCAAAGAAGAAATTTTCCATTAATAAAATCACCTTTATGTATTTTACATTATCAATACTCTTTTAAATAGTCATAGAAGTTCAGAATATATCTGAATACTTTTCATCCAAGTATGGACAACTCCAACTAAACATCTTTTTTAAGCCAATTTGGAAAATATTCTAGGTCTAGAAATCCATTAAAACAAGCCTAAAACACTTAAGTGACTTTGGTTGCTGCCCCATCCCCCAAAAACTAACCATTACACCGTAGGTGCTTTCTTATAGAATCTTCTTTGTAATATCCACTTATGAACAAAATCGTAATGCATACATGAACTGGTAGTCACCTTTCATTAAAATTCTAACTACTTAAATGTAGCACTGCCCCATGGGAAAAAAAGGAGCTTAAATAGTTTAGATCTTTGTCTCCCAGTTATCTTCTGGCAATAAGGGAAACACACTCTAACATTAATTCCCTATTTTCATAACTTTAAGAATAAGTCGCTCCAATCAGGAGCTGGAAAAAGGTGAGAGAGGAAAAAGTTAAAATAAATCATTAATGACATATTTACCGGTTTGATTCGAAGCTTACCACCCACCACTTCAAGAATGGCATGTCTTCTGGACACTCTCTTATCTGTTATCTACAGGGGGAAAAAAAATTAACATTTCAAACACAGCCACCTTCCTTAAAACAACAACAACAACAACAACAAAAAACCCCACAGCAATGTTTCTGAAATTAGTAGACTAGATATGAAATCTATTACTCATTTGATGACTGTACATTGAAACGACTGTCCTTGCTGAATACGTATCGAAAACAACTCAGAGATTAAGGACCTCCCCAGAGTCACAGAAAAATAAATAGTGAAGCAGAGACTCAAGCTTGGAACTTAATAGATCCCAAAACCTTTCACGATCATTTCAAGACATATCTTTAGCAGGGATTATCAATAAAATTCATAAGATGAGAAAAAAACTCTATATAATATGTATCAGGAAACATTTCAAATACAGAAAATATACCATGTGTTACAATGAAAAAAGGTCTTAACAAGCAGCAGTCTGGTAAATGTAAAAGGTGTGCACTTTTACATTTGGTGTGTACTTCTGCACACCAAAGTTTAAAACTTGCTTGCACTTTAAGTGTTGAAATTGCCAAGCAAGCCTTCCCTACATGGCTATTAACTCAACAGTTAAGAAGATTATCTTCATGATTTGTAGTTTTATGTAATGAAAATGTTTCAATCATCAACTTTACTTAATAGCATAATTATTTGGCCTATCTCTTCATTACCTTAGTATTTATCACTTCATCTCTAACCTTATCCACATCAGGACCAAAATTATCAGTAAAAACAGACTGCAGCAAGGCCTAAATTCAATTAAATCCACTCAGTTCAGTTCAATCCCATTAGTTCTGCAAAAACTTGCAAAAATATGAAATTTCCAGGAATCACTACTCATTTTTTTAACCAAAGAGCAATTCCACACTTATGGCTGTTCAGTTCAGTTGCATCCAATTCTTTGAGACCTCATGGACGGCAGCATGTCAGGCTTCCCTGTCCATCACCAACTCCCCGAGAATATTCAAGGTCTTGGCCATTAAGTTGGTGATGCCATCCAACCATCTCATCTTGTCATCTCCTTCTCCTCCTGCCTTCAATCTTTCCCAGCATCAGGGTCTTCAAATGAGTCAGTTCTTCGCATCACATGGCCAAAGTACTGGAGTTTCAGCTTCAGCATCAGTCCTTGCAATGAATATTCAGGACTAATTTCCTTTAGAATGGACTGGTTAGATCTCCTTGCAGTCCAAGGGACTCTCAAGAGTCCTCTAACACAACAGTTCAAAAGCATCAATTCTTCAGCACTCAGCTTTATAGTCCAATACTCACATCCATACATGACTACTGGAAAAACCATAGCCTTATCTAGATGGACCTTTGTTGGCAAAGTAATGGCTCTGCTTTTTAATATGGTATCTAGGTTGGTCATAACTTTTCTTCCAAGGAGCAAGTGGCTGTGGTCACCATCTGCAGTGATTTTGGAGCCCCCAAAAATAAAGTCACTGTTTCCATTGTTTCCCCATCTATTTGCCATGAAGTGATGGGACCAGATGCCATTCAGATTTCCTGAATGTTGAGTTTTAAGCCAACTTTTTCACTCTCCTCTTTCACTTTCTAGAGGCTCTTTAGTTCTTCTTCACTTTTTGCCATAACGGTGGTGTCATCTGCATATCTGAGGTTATTGATATTTCTCCTGGCAATCTTGATTCCAGCTTGTGCTTCATTCAGCCCAGCATTTGTCATGATGTACTCTGCATGTAGGTTAAATAAGCAGGGTGACAATATACAGTCTTGGGGTATTCCTTTCCTAATCTGAAACCAGTCTGTTGTTCCATGTCCAGTTCTAACTGTTGCTTCCTGACCTGCATACAGATTTCTCATGAGGCAGGTCAGGTGGTTTGGTATTCCCATCTCTTTCAGAATTTTCCACAGTTTATTGTGATCCACACAGTCAAAGGCTTTGACACAGTCAATAAAGCAGCAGTAGACATTTTTCTGGAACTCTTTTGCTTTTTCGATGATCCAACAGATGTTGGCAATTTGATTTTTGGTTCCTCTGCCTTTTCTAAATCCAGCTTGAATATCTGGAAGTTCATGGTTCACATATTGTCGAAGCCTGGCTTGGAGAATTTTGAGCATTACTTTACTAGCGTGCGAGATGAGTGCGATTGTGCGGTCGTTTGAGCATTCTTTGGCATTGCCTTTCTTTGGGATTGGAATGAAAACTGACCTTTTCCAGTCCTGTGGCCACTGCGGAGTTTTCCAAATTTGCTGGCATATTGAGTGCAACACTTTCACAGCATCATCTTTTAGGATTTGAACTAGTTCTGCTGGAATTCCATCATCTCCACTAGCTTTGTTCATAGTGATGCTTCCTAAGGCCAACTTGACTTATGGCTGTGACTATACAAAAATAGTAACATCCAGCATCACAGTGAAATAAATTCCATATATGTGACTTTTCCACAAAGCTACAGTTAACGTTTAGGACATTTTCTAAAATAAAGTATCTTACAGGTGTGTGTTTGTTCACTCAGTTCTGTCTGACTCTTTGCAATCCCATGAACTGTATAGCCTACCAGGTTCCTCTGCCCATAGGATTATCCCAGCAAGAATACTGGAGTGGGTTGCCATTTCCTCCTCCAGGGGATCTTCTGGACCCAGGGATCAAACTGGCATCTCCTACAGCTGCTGCATTGGCAGGAGGGTTTTTTACCACTGAGCCACCTGGGAAGCCTATTTAAAATACACCCATTATTAGCTACAAAGGCTATTTCTGAAAATTAAATATAAACTGTTAGCCAATCAGAAAAGAGAGGATAGAAATTTGGAGGCTCTTATATTCTTCCCATAATGCGTCTTAGTGGGCCCAAAACAGCAGTCATCTGATAAGCCACTTCACCATTCACACAGATTTTATGATTTGCATAGAACTTTCACTTAAATGTTGAGCTACACCATAATGCTGTCATAAATGTTATTCACATTTTACATATTGGAAATTCAAAGTCCAGAGAATTTTAGTTGCTTGTGTAGGTCACTCTTCACACAGTAAGTATTCCAATTCCATAATTAACAAAAATAAATACGTGAGAAAAAGTCATGTATTATTACTCTATACCTACATGTAATCATTCAGAAATAGTTTCAAGAACTGCAAATTATTCTGAGGCGAGGAGTAAGAAGTTTCTATATATAACTTGGGGAGTAATATCTTATTGTTAACTTCAATTATACAAATTGATCTTCTAACCAACAGAGTAACAAACTGTCAAATATAAAACCATGATATATAATTATAGTTCATGTAATAGTCCAACTTGGGTTTCTTTCATTTTCAAGCCATGTTTTTGCAGAAAGCAATGATATAAAGGTTTAATGACCTCTAGTGGACACATGTTTCTTCAACAGTGTGATTTCACTGCAAGCTGTGTATTTCTATAGTACCCACAAAAGTGCTTTAAAGAGTCTCTGAAATTAACATCATTCAGGCATTCAGCTACAACTGTCCCTTTTATGCCACACCTCTAAATAATGAGTAAGTTACAAAACAATCAGTTCAGTCGCTCAGTCGTGTCCGACTCTTTGCGACACCATGGACTGCAGCATGCCAGGTCTCCCTGTCCCTCACCAACTCCCGGAGTTTACTCAAACTCATGTCCATTGAGCTGGTAATACAAAACAGTAATTTATGCTTTTTCAATAGAGAGCTTAAAGGTTTAACAAATGATATTTAAAGCTTATTTTAATTTCAGGATGGGGGTGGTAAGGGGCTTAAAGGAGTAAGGTCATAAACTGATCCTAAAGATCTGATGACCTGCTTTATGTAACAGCAATCACTGCTTTTTGTGCAGAGTAAATATCCACACATTTTTATTAACATACAAACTGTAATGGCAATTATTTATCAAGACCACAGCATTGTTCTATATTTATCACATATATTTTTTCCCATTACAAAACCTGTGGAAGATACTACCATCTTTATTTTACAGGTGAGAAATGGAACGGCAGAGAGGTTACAGAGCCAATAAGCAGAGGACAGGGGCCAGGATTTGTGATTTAAAGACACCTTCGCTCTTAGTGCTGTACTGCTTCCCTCATTATCGTTATGTAAAACATCATTTTTAGATGATTTAACATCAGCTTAACTGTCTAAACTAGAACATATTAAAAATCTAGAAATAAGACAAATGGCTATTTATTAAGCAAGTAGACATTCTGGGAAAACTCAAGCCCTAAATAAAGTTTCAAGATGCCTTCCGACTTTCATATGGTCCTGTTTATTCTAAGAGCACACCCAAGTCTAATGAGTCATGTGAATTTCCAGTTGTCTATTCACAGTAGACAGTAAAGTGCATAGAGTTTAGTAGGCAGTGCATTGACAATGGTGTTGGTCTGCAAGTGGAAAGAGGTTAAAGAAAATCCAAGAAATGTAAGGACTCAAAGTAGTACACTGGTTAGAGGCTACTGAGAGTAGGTTGAAAGACATAACATCCTTCAAAAGGTACTAAAGGCTTACTATGGAGAACACTGTGGAAGATCCTTTAAAAAATAAAAATAGAGCTACCCTCAGACTCTGCAATCCCACTCCTCGGAATATATCCAGAGAAAAACATGATCGGAAAGGATACATGCACCCCAGTGTTCACTGCAGCACTATTTACAATAGCCAGGACCTGGAAGCAACTTAAATGTCCATTAACAGGAGAATGGATAAAGAAAATGTGGTACATATATACAATGGAATATTAGTCAGCCATTAAAAAGAGTGGAAAATTGCCATTTGCAGCAACATGGATAGATAGTGTTATACTGAGTGAAGTAAGTCAGAGAAGGAGAAATATCGTATGACATCCCTTATATGTGGAATCTAAAAAGAAATGATACAACTGAACTCACAAAACAGAAAAAGACTCACAAACTTAGAGGATGAACTTACAGTTGCTAGAGGGAAGGATCGGGGAAGGAACAGTTAGGGAGTTTGGGATGGACATGTACACACTGCTATATTTCAAGTGGATATCAACAAGGACCTACTGTTTAGCATATGGAAGTCTGATCAATGGTATGTGGCAGCCTGAATGAGAGTTTGGGGGAAAATGTATACATGTATACCTATGGCCATCCCTCCCTGTTCAGTGAAATTATTACAACACTATTAGTCAGCTATACCTCAATACAAAATAAAAAGGTTTTCTTTAAAAAAAAAAAAAAAAGATACTTACAGCTTCTCTGTTGCTAACTCACTAATTTGCAACAGAGAAAGAGAAAGTAAATGTGGCAAAATGTTAACAACTAATCTAAGATTATGTAGCCTTAATCTAAGTTAAGGCTACATAGGTACTTTTGTACCAGCCTTTCAACTTTTCAACAGGCCTGAAATCTTTCAAACTAAAAAGTTGAGAGGAAAATAGTTAATATTTTTGAGGTGTTGATACATTTTTGTTTGGTACTAAAAGGATTATCATTGGGTTATTGAAAAAGCAGTAAACATGATAAAAGCAGTGTGACATGATAATTGAAGTATGATTTAATTTACAGCTATGCCACTGAAATTAATAAGCTTCTTTCTATTAGTTATATCTACTTTTTCTCTTAAACTTCTTTGATTTAGACTAAGCACCACAAACTGGTAGCCAACACAGGAAATCACTATCTTTTTTAAATTTGTGCTCTGAAGAGTACACGTACCCTCCATCTCCTCAGAGTCCCTAGCACTCCCTATAATCTTCCACTTAGCCCACGCCACTCTTCTGCATATCTGGCTCTGCAGGCATTTCAATTTGTAACTCATGATTTAAACTACACCCAAACTTTTTAGATGCTAATTCTTGACACGTATCATGTATACCAGTTGCTACTAGTTGCTTAATCAGTATCCATTCACTTCTTCTTTTACACTAATTTTACTTAAATTTTGTTTAGGGTAACATGATATCCAGTTAAAAACATCCAAAAGCCGAGAATTCCTCATCACTGTAGATGGCTCAGATACTTAGTTCGAGCCAAGCACAAACAAAAGACTGTGTATGAACCATGTTTTCTAGTTTCTATACCTGATGCTTTGGTATCTAAGACTGCTGACTAGAGAAAGACTACTTCTAAAGAGACAGTAAAAGACTTACCTGCAAGTGCAACCTTCATATGCAAATGAACCCATTCAAAGCCATACCCCAATCTTGGCTTTACCTGATTTTTACACTGTCCTAACCACCCAGGCTAGCATCAGACAACGAGAGGTGGCCCTCATAGCCCAGAGTCCCATATAATTATTTAAATTAGATGATACTCTGTTTCCCTGCCTTGCCCATTCATTTCCAAGAAAACCACAAGAAAGGCTTTCCAGCAGTTCCCCTAGCTCTGCCTTCTGCCCTCCACCAATCCTGTGTGGTCCTGTGTGGCGCAGTGTGCCCTTATTTCTCTCTGGAATTTTAATTCTCTCTTCAACAACTATCATCTCCTGGTCCCTGGGCCTCACCATACCTAATGAAACAACAAAACTACATTTCAAAACAGAGTAGAGCTTCTAGGAAGACTCACGTGTTCCTGGTAAAAAGGAACAGGCTCAAACAGCCTACACCCTTTCCCGTCTGCCTTTCTCCTTTTCTTCCTGCTCACATGCAAACACCTCGAAGTACAGCAGCTGTCTTATGAGTACAGACAGGAAGCCATACGCAAAGCACGACCAAGAAGGAGCAGAGAACAGGGGTTCCTTGAACAGCTGCACTAGCCCTGGACCGACTGCCCCTGAGATTCTGTTACAGAAGAAAAATGAATTTGATTACACTGCTGTTTGTCACATCTGTTACTTGTAGCCAAAGTAATTATGATTAACACACACTACTCTAACAAATGTTATATTGATACTGGACACTGACAGTAAATTTCTTTATACTCAGCCGGTCAGAGAAGGAATATTAGAAAACAAAAAAGTTAACTAAACTGAGCATTCAAGTACAGGTATATTTTATTATTAAAAGAACTGCAGAGCACACAGCAGAAGCTTAGAAAAGAAATTCTGAAGAATACAATAGAAGAATACACTGAAATCACTCCTATCCTTTGTTAAACCACTTCTATCCTTTGTTAGCAACAGCCAAAATGATGGTAATTTTTCTTCAGATACTATAAAAAAACCCTTTTGCTTAAATTCTTCATGCTGTGTCTTGAATGGGGACAAAGCTCTCTGTTTTTGTTATCACATTTGTATTTTACAGTGTGGATCCCGTATCTTTGATTTTTTGGTTTTGAATTGTGTATTTCACGTATTATGATGAAGTTTTCTCCATTTATAAGACATGGTGTTTGTGGAGGGAAAAAAGACATGAAAGCTTAAAAGAACCATTTGTGATTTCTTTGCCAAATATTTATTTTTGGCATTTACTGAAGTCAAACAAAATGAAGAGCTCCTTATGCTACCAGCAGAAACGTTTAAGTGTTTTGAAACAAGGTCTCTGAACTATTTGTTTTTTCCCAAAATTCTAAAAATAAAAAACAAACCTGAATAAAGCAAAAGTAGAAGTAGAAAAGCTACTGGACCTTTCATTTTATTTTGTCCATATATAATATTTACTGACATGCTACAGTCCATGGGGTCACAAAGAGTCGGACACAAGTGAATAACAACAGTATTGACTGAAAAATCAACAGCATTTAACTTTTCTGACAATGTTTCCTAGAGAAATTTCTGAATATCATAGACAGGAATAATATATCTCATGAAGTCAATGTTACCATTTAGCCTGGTTCCTATTAATGGAAGAACAGAGAAGGGGCAAAATTAGTTTTTTTCAGAACAAACTACATAGCAAACCAAGGACTGAGATAATAAAAATTTTCTTGTACAATGCTTTATAATTTCCAGTACTTTCACATAAGATTATCTGGTTTGTTCTATCAACAACAGACAAATTCAAACTATCATGGTAGAAAAATACAGGAAATCATCTGCTATGAGATTTGAGCCTGTATTATGAGAAAATACATAAACCTAAAGAAGCATGGGATCTAGTTAGGCATAATTGGCATAAAATTCTTTCCCCAAATTTAAATTGTGTAGCAAGTAAGTAAAATGTAAAATTAAGAGCCAAACTGAAGACAGACTGGTTACTATAAACCAGTCGACACACCATAAACTCTTCTTATCTAGAGTGCTTCCCAGTATCAGGTCCAACACACACTCCAGAGCTCACACATCCACACCAAGCCTGCCATATATTAGATGATAAATGGACCTTATTTCTCAACAGAGCAAAAGCTAGTTGATAGAAGATGTTTAATATCATTGTACTTGCTGCATCAGAGTCCAACTTCTGAAACTAAGAAAGGACAAGTCTGAGAAAATGGACTTGATTTTAGTCAGAGGCAGACTCCAGTTTATGAATGATCTCTCTTTAAAAAGGTTATTACTATATTGCACGTGGGCTTTGAAACCTGTCAACATACTTTCTCCAATGACTAATGGAGTAAATTAGAGTTAGTTTATCAGGCTACCTCACAAACACCTGCGTAATCCACAATACTAATGAAATATGGATCATTTAGATTTTTAAAAGTAAAATCCAATACTTTCTGAGCTCCTAATTCAAGACTGCTGAATTGTTAGCCAATATAATGGAATTGTGCTGACTTGCTGCCGTTGAAATGTCAACTCACTCAACCTGTTTGGCTTGCAATTCTGCTTACACAGTGAATGCTATACAAATTTGAGAACATCATCCTCATCTTTAATATATTACGAAAGAGGCAACATAGTGAATAAAAACATAAATACAACTTAGTAAGATAAAACAGGGTCTAAATTTCCACTTGGGACTTTGGTAAAACATCTGTTAAAGACTATTCTGTGCAAAGCATTCTACTTAGTGTGTCTAGAAGCAGTTTTCAAATCTGGTTTCTCAACAGGATCATCTTCAGAGCTTTAAAAAATACAGATACCCAGAAACTATCTACAGAATCAAATAACCAGAGAAAAGTGTTTGGACAGAGGTCTGGATGCAAGTGAGAAGGCAGCGTATTCACATCCAATAGTACATAGGGGATGATAATTTAAAGACACTGACTTAGAAATAAACACATATGAAAAGCAATTCACTACACACTTATTAGAATGGCCAAAATCCAAACCACTGACAACACCAAATGCTGACAAGGATGAGGAACAATAGGAACTCTCATCCGTTGATGGTGGGAATGAAAAATGGTGCAGCCACTTTGGAAGGCAGTTGGCAGTTTCAACACTAATATTTTCAACACTAATATTACAACACTAATATTTTCACCATACTACCCAGCAATTGTGCTCCTAATTATTATTTAACCAAAAGAACTGAAAACTTGTGTTCACACAAAAACCTGCAGACGGATGTTTATAAGAGCTTTAATCATAACTGCCAAAATGTGGGAGTAACCTAGATATCCTTTGGTGGGCAAGTAGATAAACTCTGAAACATCCAGACTGTGGAACATATTACTCATCATTCAAAAACCATGAAAATACATGAAAAGAAGCCAATCTGAAAAAAAGTCTACATATACATTCTGTGTGATTCCAACTATATTATATTCTGCTAAAAGGTAAAACTGTGCAGATTGTTAAAGTCCAGTAGTTGCTAGGAGTTGGGGAAGGAAGGAAAGATGAACAGACAGAACATTAAGAATTTTTAGGGCAGTATTCTCTAATACTACAATGGTAGATACGTGTCATTACCTATTAGTCAAAATCCATGGAATGTACACCAAGAGTGAACTCTAGTGTAAACTGGGCTTTGGGTGATAATGACATGCCAAAACAGGTTCACCAAATGCACCACCATGGTAGGGCATGCTGACAGAGGGGAAGATGGTACATGCGTGGGGGCAGAGGGTATATGAGAATTGTATTTTCTGCTCAGTTCTGCTGTGAACTTAATAGAGACTATTTTTAAAAAGAAAGAAAACTAGTACATACTGTTAAATGTTTGTAAAAGTTAAACAGAATCACTGCTGTAATGTGATCATCCCACAAGTCTACTCGTTCTTATCCAATTATCCAATATGCCATACACTCTCCAAACTCAGAGCCTTAAGTCACACGTTCATTTAGCCTGAAGGGCCCTTCCCTTCCTACCACTCACTCTCCACCTACCAAAACTCTAGCTGTTCTATCACTTCAAAGTCAGCTCAATACGTCACTGTTTTCACAAAGCCTTCTCGGACCTCATCTAAATTGTGGGTTCCTTCCTACATCTTTCTGTAGGTGTAGGATTCTTCTGTTTGGCTCAAGGTACTGAAACAACTTTTAATGTGACCTTTTAAAAATCAGAGGTTATAGGGCAAGTTCAATGCATGAAGCAGGGCACTCAAAGTTGGTGCTTTAAGACAACCCAGAGGGATGGGAACCCACTCCAGTGTTCCTGCCTGGAGAATCCCAGGGACGGGGGAGCCTGGTGGGCTGCTGTCTATGGGGTCGCACAGAGTCGGACACGACTGAAGCAACTTAGCAGCAGCAGCAGAGGTGCAATGGGGAGGGAGGTAGGAGGGGGGTTCAGGATGGGGGACATATATACACCTGTGGCTGATTCATGTCGATGTATGGCAAAAACAACCAAAATATTGTAAAATAATTAGCCTCCGATTTAAATAAATTAATTTTTTAAATCAGAGGTTATACCTAAAAATCTAGATTTCTTAGTACCTTTGAGAAAAACAATGACTGTTCCCAGGTACCAACAGTTACTCCAGTACCAGGAATGGGGACAAGTAGCACAAGCTACATTACAGGTCCCTCTCCTTGTGGCCTCCCCAACCCCAAAGCAGTGCCATTCATGATACTGCTGTCATCTGTCATTGTCTCCATGTCATTTTCCTTACTGTCTTCCACTCCACTCACTGGAAGCGTCTGTCCAGCTCCCCTCTCTAGTTACTTGCTTCTGTATCTCTCGTACCCACTAACTGTAAGTTTCCTGAAAGCAAGGACTAACTTCTCTTCATTCTTCCCATCTAACTAGAGTAAATATTCATGAACTATTTTCTGAGTTTGCTAATTAGTCAACAAAATAGGAAAAATGTAAACAATCCATCATGACTGTTGCTCCTTAAGCTTTAGCGGTTGGCAGCACTGCCTCTTTACTATATTTATATCCACTTCAAAACTCTATGCTGTCCTTTTTATACCTAAGTTACGAGTAGGCTCTTTATGAGGTTTGGAAGAGTGGGTTTGAGAAATAGAAAAGAAAGAAATCATGTGTTGAAGGCCTATTATGTGCCAGGAATTAACTAGGCTCAATAACTGAGGGAGGGGCAAAAAACCCTGCAGCTAGAAGTGCTTGGCACCTCCCCAGGGACAAATCTTGTTGGACCAAGTAAAACTAGCATTCCAAGAGAGTGGGTGAGGTTTGGCAACAAGGAAGAACAGTGCAGGGGCTGCCCACATGGCACTAGTGGTAAAGAAACCACCTGTCATTGCAGGAGACGAAAGAGACTGGGGTTCAATCCCTGGGTCAGGAAGATCCCCTGGAGGAGGGCATGACAACCCACTCCAATATTTTTGCTAGGAGAATCCCACGTACAGAGGACCCTGGCGGGCTACAGTCCATAGGTCACACAGTTGCACACACACAAAGGAACAGTGCAGAGTTGCCAGGCTTGGGAGTGGTTACTTTGTATTAATATAAACTTTGTGGAACACTTACAACAGTAGTCAACTGATGCCTGGTGAGCAGTCTGCACTAGAGCCCAGGATTATCCCCACACCTCACTGGGCGCCCCTTCCCTTTTTAATTAGAGCAATAGATTCAATTACATCTGCCTTCAGGAAATCTCACTAGATACCTGGTGCTGTCCTATTTCCTTGAAAGAAAATAGATCATTAAGGAATGTGCCCTATAATCCCTGCTATCAAATAAGGAAAATGTGAAACCAGAAAGAGTAGTTTTCATTAAGAGTATAATCAGATTTAATTAAAGGAAAACCACAAAGCAAATAATTTGGTCTAATGGTATTCTGCTGAGATGCTGTAAAATCTTTAACTAATTTTTAATTTAAGATAGTTGTAGGTTCATGGTGATAAGATACTATTACAAAAAGATCTCTTGTACTGCTTACCATTTCCCCCAGCAGTAACATCTTGCAAACCTACAGTACAGCAGCACAACCAGATATTGATATTGACACAGTGAAGATACAAAACAAATTCCTCATTGCTGTTTTACAGGCACACGTGATTTGCTTCTTGCTCCCCTCACCTCTTCAGTAAGCCCTGGCAACTACTACGTTAGTCCCCATTTTTATAATTTTGTTATTTCAATAACATCATGTAAGTGAAATCATACAATATGTGACCTTTGGAATTGGCCAGGATAATTCCCTGGAGATTCATCCTGCTGCAAAACCTTTTGTTTGGTGATCAGGAACCAGAATTACAACTCAGTAAACAAAGACCTTGGGTTCCCTGAGGATTCACACTAAAGCAAAGGGCACGAGAAATTGAAATTTCACTGTGTTCTATTATCTACAAGAGTTCTAAGCTTTCCCTCCACTGTAAAAACATGAAGACATTCCCACTGCCAAATTATTTTACCACAAAGAATGTTTAACACATTGGAATTATAAACGTAACGGTTGTAACCATGAAGGTTTGTGAAATTTGTTTCCAAAAGACATGACTAATTAAGAGAGTAAAAAAAATCATCCTATTATTAATCACTTATGATAGATATGAATTAAACTCCCTGAGTTTTCTGACTTAGAACTATGTGCTCTCTCACACACCATGAAGACAAAAAAAAAAAAAACCTTCACTGGAATTGTTGTTTGAAACTGCAGCCCTCGTGTGGAGTTTTAAACCACTGCAGAGAAGAAACACCTGTCAGCTCCAAAATCTTGAAAACCACAAGGTGATTTGTTTGTTCTTCAAAGTTTTCCTTCAACACATCTAGTATCATTCACTTCTAATACCCATCAAACTTGGCAACAGAATCTCATCATCGAATGACTATTCAAAAAGGAAAAGCTTAATCCTGACCAGATAATTGACTTCCTATTCCTTACCATTTAAAAAAACAGAAATCAAATAAGCTTGTCTCACATTAGCAAACCTATTAGCAAACAGCAAGCTACAAATAATGAAGGGTCTGTGACCTGGTGCCAAGTTTATAAAACAGAGGCCTAAAATTCACCCATCATTTAACCCAATCCATAGTACTCTACGTTAGTTACACGATTTGTTAAGTAAATTAAAACTCATTAGTAACCAGACATAAGATTTCTAGATGAAGCAGATACTCTATTTCTAATTGAGATGAAATGAGAGAGAGAAGTAGGGAGGGAGAGCGAATGAGGAATAGAGGGGGAGGGAGGAGAGCAAAGGACAGATGGGAGGAAGAAAGGAAGGAAAACTGGAAGGAGAGGGAGAAAACCTCCCAAGCAGTTCCTCCAAAGGTTTGTATATAATAGACTATGGAGAAAATACTATTACTGTCAATTACTATTGTGATAGTATAGTATACTATATTATTACTATGTACATAATATACTATTATGTATATAATAGACTATGGAGAAAAGTAATACACATTTAAGTAAAAAAAAAAAACAAAAAACCAGCAAGTAAACTTGAAGTTTCTCAACAATCCCACTACATATACATACACTCACACTCCTCTAAAACTAATTTCCCCATCACCACCTTGAACCACCTTTCTTTTTTCTGCTCCGAGAGGGGTCCTAAGTCTAATACCAAAGTTCCATTTAGACACTGGTGGTTAATCAGGCTAAGTGACCAGACTCCTTACTCCCTGGTATAGGCTCACTGACACAGCTTTGTTCAGACAGCCCAAGAGAAAACTGAAGGGCAAGTACCCATTTTATCTATGTGTGCCCCGCAGTGCTAGGGTCTGCAGATGCGCAGCATACAGTGGCCAGTAAACAAGACACGTCGAATGTAGAGAAAACAATATATACGTATTTAGTGAGAGATCTACAAATTTCCAGAATGTTACAGGCAAGTTTTCTAACTCCTAAACACCCCAGAGAAAGAATACATAACCCAGTTGCGCTCTGTTACCCAAAATCTTGTTGTGTGTGTCCTTTAAATAACTCGATTTTCTCATTTGAACAATGACGATAAGAGCACCTAACTCAAAAAGTCTGGAAAGGTTTAAAGAAGCTGGTACAGGATCAATGCCTGGAATTCTACACACTATATAACGGTGAGTCACTGACGTTACTAAAAAAGATTTTTACAATAAAAGTAAAGCCCAAGCAGTACCACCAGATGGACCAAAGCTTAAAAGAAATTATTCTAGAAAAACTAAGATCAGAGGTTGGCAGACTTTTTCTGTTAAGGGCCAGAAACTACCATAAATATCGTGGCTTATCAAGGCAACAGGCAATATTCCCAACCCTTAGAGAAAATCTTCTCCCTGAAAGGCTAATATGGGTTTTTTTGTTTACATTTTAAAATCTGAGAAGCATTCTTAGTATGTGGGTCCCAACAACTGCAGGCTGGATTTGGAGCCAGGGCCACAGTTTGCCGACCTCCGGGTAAAACGCTGCTGCTGCTAAGTCACTTCAGTCGTGTCCGACTCTGTGTGACCCCATAGACGGCAGCCCACCAGGCTCCCCCGTCCCTGGGATTCTCCAGGCAAGAACACTGGAGTGGGTTGCCATTTCCTTCTCCAATGGATGAAAGTGAAAAGTGAAAGTAAAGTCGCTCAGTCGTGTCCGACCCTCAGCGACCCCATCGACCGCGGCCTTCCAGGCTCCTCCGTCCACGGGATTCTCCCGGAAGGAGTACCGGAGTGGGGAGCCATTGCCTTCTCCGGGGTAAAAACACTAATGACGATAATCCAGGTCAGTGCTTTTTAAAGGCAGCAGAAGGAAACGTCTGCGAGTTAGTTCAAGTTGACTGAAAAACGTGCTGCCTTCAAACTTCTAAAATCCAGAAAGACCTGGCCGGAGCGGTGGGGAACCTGGGCAGGACCCACAGTAGGGCCTCAGGAGCCCGCCAGGACCTCGCGGTTCTCCGGGGCCGCCGAACCCCCGCCACACTTACTCCCAGAAGCGGCCCGCGGCCGATGACCGTCTCCCCGGGCGCCAAGGCCACCCGGGGGCCGCCGTCCTGCGGCTGCAGCTCGAAGCCCCCGGACATGGCGGCGAGGATTAAACAGACCCCTTCGCAAGAAGCGAGACCCTGCAACCGTTTCCACCTTCCAACGACAGGCGCTGGGCCCAGAGAGGCCCCAAGAAACACAGGGGGAGGTAGAGCAAAGACTGCCCTCGAGTATGCCCCGGCTGCGCGGAGATGGGGCCCCACCAAGGGGGACCGAACCCCGCCCTTCCACTCCGGCCAGTGACGTACTCAGGGAATCCCTTTTCACACCGCCTCCAATCTGTTTTTTAAAAGCCCCGGTTACCCAACCCCCCAACCCCAGCCCTTCTCAACCGCCCACCCGGCTCGGAGGACGCCGGTCCTTGTAGTCCATGACGCCTTCCCTTCTCCTCCACTGACGATCTCAGGCGCCCTGAGAAAACTACCAATCCCAGGAGGCAATGCGCTCCCCTCTCTGCGCCTGTGCGAAATCCGAGTCAGCAAGGCGGGGCTAGAGTGGGTGGGAAGACAGGGACTAGAGGGAAGGATTCGAATTCTGGACAATTTAAATCGCGAATCGAGAGGTAGCAGCTGCCCAGTAGGTAGGAGACGGGTCTTCCCTTTACGCTGAGATCTGGCAGGCGTGATCCGGGGCGCGGCCCTGGCGCTCGCACAGCCTCTGTTCGGCCGACCGGAGCTGCGGTGACAGTCGGTGCTGACAGTTGTTATTGTTTACCTGTCAATGCCCAGGTATTTGGACTCCGACAGCTGCTGTCGGCTCCGGGCATGCCAGGAGGGTGGTTCACATGAGACGTGGGGTCATTCCTTCCGGCCTGTAGTGTCTGCCTGGGGTGGAGGCTCCCCGAGAGCCGGGCGTCTGCCCTGCTTTACGATTCCTCCCTCCGTGTGACACCTGAAAGAGGGGTGACCTGTCACCTAATTAGAGAGGTAATTTAGCAAAGTTTGGTTTAGAAAGAAGAGGATAGATTTCTAAACATCCAGGCAAAATGGGACTTAGAAGAAGAAACATAGTGGAGTTTAGGCACCCCCATCTGTTAAATTCAAATTCTTTCATCTGCCTCGTGGAATAATTGTAACGGGAGGACGTATTTTATCTCCAGTGAGATCTTAGGAGAAATAACAAATGTGCGTTTAAATGCACAGTAACTTTTTCCTAGTATGAGATTCTTTTCAAGAATAGAGTAGTTTGGCTTTAGTTTATATTGATGAGGGCTAGAGGGTGGAAGGGCAAAAACTTGACTTATGAACTTATTTTTTGCAGGTTGCTTTCTTACTTCCCCAAACTCTCAAGAGGAAATCTTATGTTGAACTCAGACATTAAAATTCTGACCACTGTAGCCAACTTGGATCCATAACCAAATGAACGGGAGCATCTGTGGTCTTGGCAGGTTTAGAAATATATAGGTGAGTAGCACATCTAGAAAGGGGAATTTTTCATTAGCTAAAATAAATGAAGTATTAGCTGTATCTGAAACCCCTCCTGCACCAACACCCCTCACTATAAAAGGAAGTACAAACCGGAATAAACTGATCTTAAGTAAATATGAACTGTCTTTATATGCCAAAATACCTCCATGCTTTCAACTAATATCAGGAGCCTATACCACTCACCTTAGGTAAATTAGCTCAAACTGGACTTTCAATCTTTAGTCATGTGCTTTACCTAGATGTTATAAATATTGTTTATAGTTGTTAGTCACTGTTGTTTGATGGCTTAATGACTAGTTATCTTAGTTCATAATTAACTATACATGTGGAATAGCCTCAAGAAGCTATTTCTAAAACACAACTCTTATAACTGATTGAATATTAGAGATTTTGTCAGTATAGCCCAGACCTCAACCTCTTATCCATTTCAGACAGCTTTTGTGTCAAATGTGAGCACCTACCCATTAAGTGCAAGTAGATAAACAATTCTTATATAAACTATTAAAAGTTCATCAGGTTTGTCTTTAAGTCATAAGTTATAAGTGAAAAACTTAAAGACAAGGCATTTGTTCCCACAGACTAGTATTCAGTGTGTTGAGTAGAATTGAAACATATACATTTTCAAAAGTTTTTTCAATCAATACTTGGAATAGAATGTGTTCTCACAATAGTTATTTCTACTACTAAAAATAAATTATAGATTGAATGTGAAGAATCACGTCTCTTTTTCAGATAATTTTCTTTGGGAGTAGAAAAATGTTTAGAAACAAACGCATTTACCAAAAATATCTAAAAAGAAGAAAAGGAGTAGCATGTGTTGGGTTTCTCCTGCGTGCAGTTCAGATGTAGGGCTAGATTGTTCACTCATCATCTCTGTTCATCCTTGTAAGAAGACTCACCAGAGAAGCATCACTGGCTCCATTTGACAGACTGAAGAGCTCAAGTCAAGAAAGTTAAAGTTCATTAAATCTAACCACGAAAGTATCTAACTCAAAGCGGGGTCTACAGTCTGATCTAAAGGCAGTGAATATTTTTAACCTTTGCCTTTCAGGTTATTTATGAGGATAATTCACTAAAATACCAAGCTATGAAGAAAAACTCCAAGAGAAACCATGCTTCAAGAGTTTCTGACATAGAATGGAACTCTGTGGATGCCGAAAGGGAAAAAAAAGAGTGTCCAAATAATTTTGTTGAACTGCTGCCTCCAGAAGTTACTTTTAAAATTTTCAGTCAGCTAGACATCCGGAGCTTGTGCAGGGCTTCAGTGACATGCAGGAGCTGGAATCATGCAATAAGACACAGCGACTCCTTATGGAAACCTCACTGCCTGACTGTAAGAGCTGTATGTCAAAGAGAGATAGACGACGATCTAGAGAGTGGTTATCCCTGGAGGGTAAGTTTAACCTTTGAAATATGAAGTCCTCTTGAAAATACGGTGGTCTGTTTGAGCCACACTCTACCTTCTGGCTTGGAGAGAGGATTTCATATACAGAATGACATACAGAGTGGGTTGGCTTTGGGAGAATGGGTTGGCTTTGGGAGTTAAAGTCCAATTATATTCTTTTCCTGCAAAAAGGATATCTCCCATCTATCCTTCTGAATTTGGGGAGCATTTACCTCATAAACCACAATGGCTACATTTTACTCCACATATCCAAAATCCCCAGCAAACTGTGTTACTCACACTGTTCTGTACGTGCGCACTCACACACACATTTAATAGACATGTGTATCATTGTAAATACTTAATCTTTCCAGCCTTTCAATCAGCTTCTCTAGCTTCAAACAGACTCACTC
The DNA here is from genome assembly GCF_003369695.1 of Bos indicus x Bos taurus. Taxonomy (NCBI): domain Eukaryota; kingdom Metazoa; phylum Chordata; class Mammalia; order Artiodactyla; family Bovidae; genus Bos; species Bos indicus x Bos taurus. The sequence continues at coordinate 66,527,280 of NC_040086.1, read as the reverse complement.
ACCAATCACTGACTACCTTCTTTAACAGTGGTGGTAGTAGTAGTAGTAAATAGTGTTAGTCGCTCTTTGCCATGGACTGTAGCCTGCCAGGCTCCTCTCTCCATGGAATTCTCCAGGCAAGAATCCTGGAGTGGATTGCCATTAACAATGGTGGTTTACTTCTTTCAGGTCATACTACTGAGGAATTACCAGAAGAGTAAAGTGAAACATGAATGGCTAAGTGGCAGATACAGCAACATATGTTCTCCTATCAGCCTACCAGAAAAAATCATGTACCCAATGGATGCAGACACGTGGGGGGAAATTCTAGAAGCAGAACTGGAAAGATAAGCAGAAAACTCTCCTAACTTTGAGAGTTTAAAACTAAAATGACTCTTAGATTATAAAAAGTATGTCTCTAACTGCCCATTTTTTTTGTTTGCCTTTTTACTATTTAACATTTAAAAGAAAACTAAATAGAAAATATAAAAAATAAAACTTTGTTTTTATTTTGCACTTTAGGTAAAATAATGTTTTATCTAAATGTTTCTGGTTTTACTGTAATGTGGAAAAACCATGAAATGTTATTTATTTAAAAATACTATACTGATAGGGTGATTTCAAAATGTATTATTTCATGTATTTGTGTTGGTCTGTTGCAGTACTTCAGCATTTTAATGATTAGAGAGTTTTATTAGTGTTCTCTGCTTAATGATAATTTGAAAATTCAAGAAACCATGTGAAGGAACTGATTTAGAGATTTATTAATTGTTAGACATAGGCTTATGGGCAAAATCCCTAAATGAAATTAATAGCAATATGTTTAAATGTATAATAAATGTATATTTTAATAACTTAAAATTTTCCATTTCAGTGCAGATTGAATTGTCAAACACTGAAAACATTTTGTGTTAAACATGTGGTTTAATTTTAAATGAGTCCAACCAGACTCATTTGTGAGATTAAGTTCCCCATTACTTGCCTACAAACCTCAGATTACTCTCAGGGGCTGAAATGTATGGAAAGTGCCATCAGAAACTCCACGCTGTTTTTCTTGGTAAAACTTATCTTCTTTCTGACATCTTATAGCACCATCTAGTGTACTCCTTGTAGATAACCAAGAAAAAGGACCAGCTCCTTTTTGGTTTTCCACATTTAAAAGAAAGGAAAATATTATTTACAAGAAACCTATATACTTGAATTTGTTAGAATTTATAGCTTTATAGGAACCTTTAACTTTTGTTCTCTTTTACTTAAAAGTAGATGACACATTACTCACGCTACGAGATTGTTCAGTCTGAAACTGTGATCAGCACCATAGGTAACGTGACTACAAAACATTTTAGTTAGTATGGGATTTTCTTCTTAAATTATGCTCTATTGCATGAAAAGTAAGAGTCCAGGAACTCAATATTTAACAAGTAGAAAAATATGAGGAATATGTCCCACTCTATACAGATTCCCTTTGTTGAATCAAGTAGGTGATGACTGGTTCAGTTCAGTTCTGTTCAGTTCAGTCACTCAGTCATGTCCAACTCTTTGCGATCCCATGGACTGCAGCATGCCAGTGTTATCTCCTACTGTCTTCTTGGGGTTGGAAGGGACCTTGAAGATCAGGCAGTCCAGTCTCTAGGATTATTCAGTAATCCCCACTATAGGAATGTTCTTCTTTTCACTCATCAGCAATTTTCTTCGTAAATTCTTTTGTGCAGTGTATCATCCTAACCTGGAAACCATTCCTACTTTCTACCATTCTGCATTAAGTGACCCTTTTAAGGTTGTGTAGTTCTTTGTACATACCATTCTCAAAGCTGTCATACTACATTAAATTTTCTGTTTGATTTGTGTATCTCCCCCATTAGATTGTGAGCCTCTTAATGGCAGGGACCATTTATTTATTTTTGTGTTCCCAAACCTGGAATATAGTAGATATTTCATAGAATTGTTAAGTTATTTTTATATTATTTATTTTAATCCTACCCAGAATGTAAAATAAAAATAATTCAACATATTTTAGTAGATAATATTATATTGAAATACAGTGTACAAACCCATAAGATATATGGGATGCTTAATATTAATGCTAATATATGAAGAATTATTCTTGTTTTCTTAAAAGCTGTAAGAGAAAAATAGTAAAGAAGAAATATTTTTTGAATAAACACTTGAAAATATACTTCACCCAAAAGCATCATTCATTTTTACTTATTGTATCACCCCAGTTTTAAATATTGTTATATGAATAATCTTTGGTTTTTGTTTTATACCATTTTTATACCATTAAAATAATTCTTTGTATAATAAGTTATTACTGTGATTACAGTCTACACTGAAAGGAAAGTTTTGGAACTTAATGATAAATATATGAAACGGGTTTAGAATGAATTGTGCATTTATCAGATCGAGTCATTAGCATCTGAGAAGGTGTGTGGGTGGATTCAAATGAAAGGAGTGCTTTAACTCAGAGATTAAAAAAACATATATATACAATCTATAAAGAGGAATTTCCAGTGTTTCTTAATGTTTGATCAGCTCAAGATCTAGTTTTGTTGTTGTTGTTGTTGTTGTTTATAGAAACCTTTTCTCAGTTGCTTCTAGTTTATAACTCAGTCTTCAGTTCAGTTCAGTCACTCAGTTATGTCCGACTCTTTGCGACCCTACAGACTGCGGCACACCAGGCCTCCCTGTCCATCACCAACTCCCAGAGTTTACTCAAACTCATGTCCGTTGGGTCAGTGATGCCATCCAACCATTCAACCATCGTCCCCTTCTCCTCCTGCCTTCAATCTTTCCCAGCATCAGGGTCTTTTCCAACGAGTCAGTTCTTCGCCATCACATGGCCAAAGTATTGGAGTTTCAGCTTCAACATCAGTCCTTCCAATGAATATTCAGGACTGATTTCCTTTAGGATGGACTGTTTGGATCTCCTTGCAGTCCAAGGGACTCTCAAGAGTCTTCTCCAACACCACAGTTCAAAAGCATCAATTCTTTGGCACTCAGCTTTCTTTATAGTTCAACTCTCACATCCATGCATGACTACTAGAAAAACCATCTCTTTGACTAAATGGACTTTTGTTGGCAAAGTAATGTCTCTGCTTTTTAATATGCTGTCTAGGTTAGTCATAACTTGTCTTCCAAGGAGCAAGCGTCCTTTAATTTCATGGCTGAAGTCACCATCTGCAGTGATTTTGGAACCCAAAAAAATAAAGCTGGTCACTGTTTCCATTACGTCCTCATCTATTTGCCATGAAGTGATGGGACCAGATACCATTATCTTCCTTTCCTGAATATTGAGTTTTAAGCCAACTTTTTCACTCTCCTCTTTCAAGAGGCTCTTTAGTTCTTCTTCACTTTCTGCCATAAGGGTGGTGTCATCTGCGTATCTGAGGTTATTGATATTTCTCCTGGCAATCTTGATTCCAGCTTGTGCTTCATTCAGCTCAGTGTTTCTCATGATGTTTCTGCATGTAAGTTAAATAAGCAGGGTGACAATATACAGCCTTGACATATTCCTTTTCCTATCTGGAACCTGTCTGTTGTTCCATGTTCAGTTCTAACTGTTGCTTCCTAATCTGCATACAGATTTCTAAGGAGGCAGGTAAGGTGGTCTGGCATTCCCATATCTTGAAGAATTCCACAGTTTGTTGTGATCCACATAGTCAAGGGCTTTGGCATAGTCAATAAAGCAGAAATAGATGCTTTTCTGGAACTCTCTCACTTTTTCAATGATCTAACGGATGTTGGCAATTGGATCTCTGGTTCCTCTGCCTTTTCTAAATCCAGCTCGAACAACTGGAAGTTCTCCGTTCACGTACTGTTGAAGCCTGGCTTGGAGGATTTTGAGTATTACTTTGCTAACGTGTGAGATGAATGTAATTGTGCGGTAGTTTGAAGAATAAAGGGCTGAGTTTGAATTAACCAGAAAATGACTGTAGAATACCAAGGTTGAGTCTCGTAGTGTGTCCCATCTCCACTCCCAACTCCACACCCCTCACTGAACACAAAATCGTTGCTGACTGAGTGTGACACCATAAGGTAATCCAGCCTCTCCTCAGCCCCCCTTGGCCTAAATACCCTCAGCATGCCCCTTTCCACTCTGCTGTGGCTGCCTTGTGCGTCCCATAGAATGTTATAAGACGTCCTTCTCCCATAGAACATTCCCATAGAATGTTCTACCATGAAGCCCCTCAAATGTGTCTGGGGGCTTCTACTCTCCAGAAGGTAGGAGAAGGGTGCTCAGAGGCACCCCGCTATGACTTCCTTAGACTTCTCTGACTTTCTTTCTTCTGTTAGGGGACCCACGGCCAGGAACAGCCAACCCTGGCCAAGCACCATAGTAACCATTTGCCTGAGTTGTTTTAGGATAGGAGGTCTTGGTAAGGAACATGAAACTAACAAGCCACTATCAATCAGAAGGACTCAGGAATGATCAAAAGCAAAGAGGAGATGCCAGTCCATATGTCCTACCAACTTCCCAGAATCCTACTTGTTGGAATCCACCCTGGCCGAGCAATGTGCTCACCACTAGGGAAGACCCTGAGTCAGGATGATTGGCCAGAGACAACCCGGAAACTAACCCCATCACCATAAAACCTGAGAGAGCGAGTCACATGGCAGAGCAGTTCTGGGTTCCCTTGACCTCCAGCTCTCCCCCCAGGCACCCCTTCCCAGTGAAGTCTCTTGCTTGGTCAGCATTACTCTGCAGCCCTAGAAGAGGTCCCCCTTCTTGCAACATTTCCACCAGCTGGCAAACACCTCAATCGCTTTTTGAAAGGGAATGCTGAACTTTAGTTGTATCTTATATCCTTCCTATTTTATGGTAGTTCAGTTAATAAACAATGTTTTTGATTTATTTAAAGTGAATCTTTTGGAATTCAGACGACCCTTTTCTCAAGTACCTGGATCTTTGCATTCAAAGCTGGCTTATGAAAACTTTCATTTCTTCTGTGATTTTTTTTCTTTTTCTTTTAGTCCTTGAAATTCAAAACAGCTCTGACTTCTTTATTCTTAGTCATATGTTCCATCCTTCCTACAAAGACTTGGACAGGTGCCTTCACAGGTGGAGAAGGCAGAGAAACAAGACTTACTGGGAATGGAAAGTACAGTGGGAAGTGATACCAAAAAAATCAACTCATTCTATTGTTACTTTTCATGATAAAACAATCTGGGGAAAGAAGGAACAGTGAGAACAGCAGAGACTGAGATGAGCCCGAAGAATGTCAAAGTACAAATGAAGGGTGCAAGTCAGATCTGGTTAGAGCTCAGCATTTTTATAGTCAGCTCTACTAAAAATAACCACCCCCTTTTTGTAGACTCATTTCACACTTTCCAACACCTTCCTAGTCCCTGACATCTGGGCAGAATGGATGATAAAATAAGATAAAACTAGAGGTTTGCAAACCACACCAATTATGCTGTTACCATAAACATTAACCTGGCAAGGAAAAATTTTTAAATAACTGTTTTCTAAGGTCTATTTTTTAGCTATGGGTCTCTGAGCCCAGTAAGGAAGAAATTCACTGCTGGTTTCCAAATTTGCTTGTTTTGATTTAGTTTTAAAAAGACAAAATCATCTACTTGATGATCAGTGAAAACCTAGGAGAAAATATATACATTATAAAAGAAGCTTTATAAAAGCCATGCTTGATAATTTTCTCAACTTAAAAGACACTTGCTCCTTGGAAGAAAAGCTATGACAAACATAAACAACATACTAAAAAGTAGAGAAATTACTTTGCCAACAAAGGTCTGTATAGTCAAAGCTATGGTTTTCCCAGTAGTCATGTATGGATGTGAGAGTTGGACCATAAAAAAGGCTGAACACCAAAGAAGCTGAGCACTGGTACTTTTGAACTGTGGTGTTGGAAAATTCCCTTGAGAGTCCCTTGGACTGCAAGGTGATCAAACTTGTCAATCCTAAAGGAAATCAATCCTGAATATCCATTGGAAGGACTAATGCTAAAACTGAAGCTCCAGTACTTTGGCTACCTGATGCAAAGAGCCGATTCATTAGAAAAGACCCTGATACTGAGAAAGACTGACGGCAGGAGGAGAACAGGGTGACAAAGGATGCCCCAGACTTCGAGGCCCATTTATATGATCCCCTCAGACTCTCCACAGTGCGGGTACAGTTCTTCGAGGCACTAGATTGTTGTATTCTCCCCTCACCTGGATGAGGATTAAAGCCATCTTTCTATTTCCTGCAAACTCTGTCTCATATTTTTTATTCGGCCTCAATGGGCAGAGAAAGCCAAGATTTTGGCAGCAATGTCAGTTTAGCAATTCAGCTTCTTTTTTTCTTTCCTAGACTTCTTTTATTACACAATTTACCTTTTCCCTAAATGTTTTGCTTAAAAATTTTCAAACATACAGAAATTTTCATTCCAACCCCGAAGAAGGCAATGCCAAAGAATGCTCAAACTACCGCACAATTGCACTCATCTCACACACTAGTAAAGTAATATTCAAAATTCTCCAAGCCAGGTGTCAACAGTACATGAACCGTGAACTTCCAGATGTTTAAGCTGGATGTAGGAAAGGCAGAGGAACCAGAGATAAAATTGCCAACATCCATTGGATCATCAAAAAAGCAAGAGAGTTTCAGAAAAAAATATCTACTTTTGCTTTATTGACTATGCCAAAGCCTTTGTGTGGACCACAACAAACTATGGGAAATTCTTAGAGATGGGAATACAATACCACCTGACCTGCCTCCTGAGAAATCTGTATGCAGACCAGGAAGCAACAGTTAGAACTGGACATGGAACAACAGACTGGTTCCAAATAGGAAAAGGAGTATGTCAAGGCTGTATATTGTCACCCTGCTTATTTGCCAGGAGAAATATTAATAACCTCAGATATGCACCACCCTTATGGCAGGAAGTGAAGAAGAACTAAAGAGCCTCTTGATGAAAGTGAAAGAGGAGAGTGAAAAAGTTGGCTTAAAGCTCAACATTCAGAAAACTAAGATTATGGCATCCCGTCCCATCACTGCATGGTAAATAGATGGGGAAACAGTGGAAACAGTGGCAGACTTAATTTTTTTGGTCTCCAAAATCACTGCAGATGGTGACTGCAGCCGTGAAATTAAAAGACGCTTGCTCCTTGGAAGAAAAGTTATGACCAATCCAGACAGCCTATTAAAAAGCAGAGACGTTACTTGCCAAAAAGTTTCATCTAGTCAAAGCTATGGTTTTTCCAGTAGTCATGCATAGATGTGAGAGTTGGACTATAAAGAAAGCTGAGCACCGAAGAATTGATGCTTTTGAACTGTGGTGTTGGAGAAGACTCTTGAGAGTCCCTTGGAGTTGCAAGGAGATCCAACCAGTCCATCCTAAAGGAAATTAGCTTGAGTGTTCATTGCAGGGACTGATGTTGAAGCTGAAACTCCAATACTTTGGCCACCTGATGCGAAGAGCTGACTCATTTGAAAAAACCCTGATTCTGGGAAAAATTGAAGGCGAGAGGAGAAGGGGACGACAGAGGGCAAGATGATTGGATGGCATCACTGACCCAATGAACATGAGTTTGAGTAAACTCTGGGAGTTGGTGATGGACAGGGAGGCCTGGTGTGCTGCAGTCTATGGGGTCACAAAGAGTCGGACACGACTGAGTGACTGAACTGAACTGATACAGGAATTTGAAAGAATAGCATAATGATACAATCACCTAGAATACCCAACTGTTAACTTTAGGCACATTTGCTTTATCTATATCAGGTTTCTAAACATTGCCACTATTGACATTATGGGTTGTTTAGGGGGTGTCCTGTACTTTGTATGCTATTTAACAGTATCCCTGTTCTCTACTCATTAGATTCCTAGAGCATCCCGTTCCCAAGCAGTGACATGGAAATATCTCCAATCATTGCCAAATGTCCCTGAATCAGAACTAGTCTATAGTAAAAGCACACACTGCTTCCACTGAGCTGAAATATTTGAAACTAAATTTTCAGGCCTCATATCTTACCCATAAATACCCAAGAATATTTTTTCCTTAGGACATGTAAACATACACTCCTTCATAACCACAACCCCATAATCACATCCAAGAAATTTAGCTTTCGTACAATAAGTTTTTTCTATAAGACGTCATGGAAAAACATGAATATATCATCTAATACCCAGCTCAGTTCCAAGTTTCACTCAATGCTTTTGAATGCTTGCCAATCTGTCAGTAAGAAGCGATATCTTCATGTGGCTTTTTGAAATGACTTATTATGAACTTTTTCAAGCAAAGAACAAGGTTGAAAGAACTTTCTCATGTAGATTTGATTTGCATTTCTCATCTCATAAATAAAGTTCATATGTTTAAAGGAGCTTGTATTTTTTGGTACTTATAAATCTTTGCTTTTCTCGGTGTTTGAGTGCTTTGTAAATACGGAAATTAGTTCTTTATCTACAGTATATGTTGCAATTACATTTTTCCCCGTTTGTCACTTGTCTTTTGATTTTGCTTATAGTCACTTTTCATAAAATTTATTTTTATTAACATAGTCAACTTTGTTGATATTTTCCACTATTGCATCTGGATGATGAGCATATTTTAAAAGATTTTCTCCACCGCAAGACTATGAATAAATTAACTTGGGTTTTTTTTTTTTTTTCCTAGTACATTTCTGGCTGATTTTTCCATTTGGAAATTTTCTTGAAATGTGAAGTATGTTATGGATCCAAAGAAAAATTTTTTTCGAATAGCTGTGCAGTAGTCCTAACACCATTTTTTAACAAGTCTGTCTTTAACCTCATGGTTTGAGATGCCACTTTACTCATTAGAAAAGTTGACTTGATTCTGTTTCTGAGTTTTCAGTTATGCCCCAGGTCTACGCATCTGTTCATGCCACACGGTTTTAGTTATAGAAGATTTAGAGTGTATTTGTACTTAACAAGATTGTGTTTGTGTGTATGCTCAGTTGTGTTCAACTTTTTGCAACCCCATGAACTGTAGCCCCCTAGGCTCTACTATCCATGGGATTTTCCAGACAAGAATACTGGAGTGGGTTGCCATTTCCTTCTCCAGGGAATCTTCCTGACCTAGGGATCAAAGCCAAGGCTCCTGTGTCTCCCACACTGGCAGGAGGATTCTTTACTAACTGTGCCACCTGGGAAGCCCTTAATAAGGTTATCTCTCCTCAGTGACTCTTCCCCGCCGCCCAGCTTCCCACATATGCATGTGTGTTCACTTTTCCATGCAAACTGCCACACGGCCCAGCAACCCCACTGCTGGGCATGCACACCGAGGAAACCAGAACTGAAAGAGACACGTGTGCCCCAGTGTTCATCACAGCACTGTGTATAATAGCCAGGACATGGAAGCAAACTAGATGTCCATCAGCAGACGAATGGATAAGAAAGCTGTGGTACATATGCACAGTGGAGTATTACTCAGCCATTAAAAAGAATACATTTGAATCAGTTCTAATGAGGTGGATGAAACTGGAGCCAATTATACAGAGTGGAGTAAGTCAGAAAGAAAAACACCAATACAGTATACTAAAGCATATATATGGAATTTAGAAAGATGGTAACAATGACCCTATATGCCAGACAGCAAAAGAAACACAGATGTATAGAACTGTGTTTGGACTCTGTGGGAGAAGGTGAGGGTGGGATGATTTGAGAGAATAGCATTGAAACATGTATATTATCATATGTGAAACAGATCGCCAGTCCAGGTTTGACACATGAGACAGGGTGCTCAGGGCTGGTGCACTGGGATGACCCTGAGGGATGGGATGGGGAGGGAGGTGGGAGTGGGGTTCAGGATGGGGAACACATGTTACACTCATGGCTAATTCATGTCAATATATGACAAAAACCACTAAAATACTGTAAAGTAATTAGCCTCCAACTAAAATAAATTAATTTAAAAAATAAAATAAATTCATCTAATTTCAAGAAAAATACTTGTTGAAATTTTATGGAAGTCGTGTTAATTTAGGGATAAGTTACATCTTTATGATATCAAGTCATCTTATCCAAGATCAAGGACTTTATCTGTCAGGGATGTTTTACATTTTTCCTCATATGGGTTTTGAACATTTGCTTTATTTTTCAAGTATTTTTATCTTTTATGCTGTTATTGTAAATGTGATTTTCTCTTCCTTTATCTTCTAATTGGTTACAAGTATAAACACACACACTATTAATTTGTCTATGTTAGTTTTGTAGCCTGTTAGCTTACTGAAGTCTTTTGTTCATATTAGTGTTATCACTGACTCTCTTGGGTTTTCCAAATGTATTATCATATTACTTGCAAATGGAATTTTCCTTTTTTTCAATGTTTATATTTTTTCCTTGAATGAATATACTGACTAATGCATCCAGTATGTTGTTGGTACATAGTGGACATTTTTGCTTTGTTCCTTACCTTAGTGGGAATGCTTCTAGCATTTCTCCATCATAACATTCCCTCACTCTATCATATGTATATGATATATGAATATATTCTACATATAATATATATATGCATAATCATGTTAGGGGAATAGCCATTAACTTATATTTTATCTAATGCATATGTATTTTATTAAAGGATATTTTATTATCTAATGCATCTGTATTTTATTAAAGAGCTGTTTGGCATCTATAATTTAAGTTAAGCATTTCTCACTGACAATTTTTAAGAACTTTACAAATAACATGTTACTATTCTACATTCTTTAAGAATAGCGTCCTAGGCTGACATAACACACGTATGTTTTCTCAAATCCAGAAAATCAACAATATTGAAGATCATATGTTACAATTTTGAAAAGCTTGATGAACAAGCTGGCCTTCTCCTTATATTGTGATATTATCTTTCATTTATTAAGGACCTTTTATGTGGCAATCTACTCATAAAGCAGTCTTGAAAAGTAGTTTCTTTAACATTGATATTTTAAAGATGCAAAAATTAAGACTCATAAAAGCAAAGTAACTTGAATAATGTCAAACAGCTTTTACAAGGAGAGAAATCCTGACCCCAGGTCTGACTCAAAACTGTTTCTGCCACGCCATCCTTGAGACCTGGTGATAGCTAACTGTTGCCAGCAGAGGGAGCAATGTTCCTATTGAAACAGAGCAGGAGCGAGACTGCAGAGTTCATTTCACCTGTGTTTGCTGATTCGAAATTTTCAGATGTCAAACTTTGCCCAAACCCATTTAGTTGCAAATGACAGAATGGAAACTAGTATTGCCCATCTCAGGTGAGAGGGATGGGCTGAGAGTGAAGTGAGACTTTCCTGGAAGAGAGCATTTGTCCATCCAAAAATGACAGACTCTACAGCTAGAAAGTTAAGATGTCAGGAAATAAAATACTCCAATGAAGAGAATTCTTATCCACACCACCCTCCGTCCACACCACCCTCCAGTCCTGGCCTGACCATCCAAGAGTTGGATTTAAGGGTTGGGTCCAAGGTTGGAGATTAAGGGTTTCTACCTTAATCTCCAAAGGCACAATTAAGAACATCTGAATTTTTTTTTTTTTTTTTTTTGTCAAGGAAAAAAAAAGTCCAAGTCATTATTCTGTTCAGATGTTTTTCCAAAGGGGTATTATTTCATTTTCTATGAGTTTGTTCTCCAAATCTCCAGCTCAATGCCTCCACTGATTCTGTAGCTCTTTAAGGTTGAGCTGTGAGTGTATTCTACTGAAGTAATGAATGCAAGTTCTGAGTTTGTTGGCTCCAAGAGCTTAGAATTAGACATTTATGGTTTAACAGTCTTAAGGTGTAAAGAAATTTCTCACCCTTTTACTAACATGATGAATAAATCCCACTTCTATATATGAAAAGACTATAAAAGGGATTTACCCAGAGGTCAAGATACTTCTAGAATCGTATTTTATTCTTTTCCTTTGAAACTCATTTAGGCAGAAAGATTGATCCAGGAACCTTGAGGAATTGAGCAAGGTAGTAAGAATTCACATGCAAGATTCCATTTCATTTGAAAACACACCTGTCACATGTAAGTTTTGAAATTCATCTCCTGAGTTACATACTTTGTTATGTAAGAAATAGCCACATCTCAAAAGGGAAAACAAAGTGTGCCCAAGTGTGATGTAGAGTTTTGTCTCAATATGACTCAGCTTTGACTCAGTATGTCCTGACTTTGTCTAAAGCACAGTGTATTTCTGATACAAGAATCTCCACTCCAGGCTTCCCAGGTGGCGCTAGCGGTAAGGAACCCATCTGTAGATGCAGGAGACCTCAGAGCTGCGGGTTGGATTCCTGGGTTGGGAAAACCCCGGAGGAGGGCATGGCAAAAATTACCACTCAAGTTGAACGTATAGATATTTGTAGCTACCCTAAGTTGAGTGCTTACTATGGAGAAGACGTCTTTCCGACAACCCTTGGAGATAATTCATTCCTGCTACAATTCCTTATTAACTGTGTGAGTAAGTTGTCTCTGCCTCTGCTTTTCATCTGTAGAATGAACAAAAGTATTCAAACTCGTGGAGCTGTTATGAGGATTGCCAGTCATGTCCCATCTCTCATACCTCCTCCTGCCTTGCCTCAGCCACCAGTAATCTACTTTCTCTCTCTATAGCTTTGCCTATTCTGGAAATTTCATTTTTAGTTCATTTCTTTATACAGTTAACCCATAAACAACACGGGCTTGAACTGTAAGGCTCCACTTATACTTGAAGTTTTTCACTAAATATTCACTACAGAATTGCATGATCCACAGTCGGTCAAACCCAAGGATATGGAATACAGAGGGCAGACTACAGCGTTTGGTGTGGATTTTGGACTCTGTGGAGTGGGCACCCCTAACTCTCACGTGCAAGGCAACTAGATAGTGTGAATTAAGGAACTTCATTCTTTTGCATGTGGCTCTCCAGTCATCCCGGCACCATTTGTTGAAAAAATTGTTTCTTCCCCATTTGAATAGTCTCAGCACCTTTTTGAAAATCAGATGACCGTAAATGTATGGGTTCATTTCCGGACTCTTAACTCTACTCCACTGGTCTATCTATCCTTATGCCAACACTGCATTATCTTGATTACTCTAACTTTGTACTAAGTGTTGAAATCAGAAAGTGTGAGTCCTCCAGTTTTGTTCTTTTTTAAGGATTGTTTTGGCTATTCTGGGTTCCTGGAGGATAGTGGTGGTTTTGTTCTTATTTATTTGTTTTTAACATTACCTTAGTTGGCCGAGTGTTTCACAAAGAGGAGAGAGAAAAGTGTCCCAGAAAAAAAAGAGTTGGTGATTGGACTATCTCTCCTGCCAATCTCTACCTCATTTATAACTCTTTTATAGCTGAAGTTGCAAAGTTGTTAACAATTCGTTGATACTCAAGGAATATTGTGTTTCTGGTATTGTCTGTATTACACACTTCTGTGTAGTAAAAATAGAAGCAATTAGAGCCATAGAAATATTACTAACACCTGTTAATAGTGACTCTCCAGGCTGATTACTTGCTATTGACCTGTACTGGCATTAAAAAGGCACTTGAAGAATCACAGACCCTGGCATTTCAGGCCATCTCTGCCCTCAAGCTCTGCTGGAGCTCCCAACCTGTGGGAGTTACTTCAGTCCAGAGATCACTCTGAGTAACTTTGTTAGCTTCAGTCTTCTTTCTGTTTTTAAGTAACAGGTTTTACAGACCTTCATTCCACAAATGTTTGAGGACTTGGAGAATTGGAGTTCAATTTGAACAAATTTTAACATTTTGCTTCTGTACACTTCTTTCTTTTGCCACCTCCTTATTTTCGCACTCTATATTTATCCTCTAGCTTATTTTAGCTTTGTCATGATTTTACTCTTCTAAATCTTGGGGTCAGAATTTTTACTCTTCACCATATCTGTTGTTGACTTCACAGTGTATATTTTATCCTTTTTATATCCTAACCTATAATTGTAGGCAGGATTTATGGGTCTAGAAGTAACACAGCTAAGGTGAGGTCTACACCACAAACAGAAATATTGAGTACCTTTTTCCTTCTAGCCATCTCCACGCTTACCTCTCTGGCTCTGCTTGGCAGATCATCTGTCTTAATCAGTGTTTTCCTCCAAAAATAAATGTTAACTAGGTTATACCAGAAACTCAGGAATGACAACAACTTCATATGGCTCTAAACTTCCTACTTATGTAAAAAAACATATTTGAAATGCTGGAATGAGTGCCCTTTATAAGGAGTTACATGTTCTAAAAATCTAAGGTCTATAAGACACATAGCTAGCCAATATAAGGGGCAGAGATTTAAACAAAAAGTACCACATATTCCTCCAATTTTCCCTTTTGCAGCTAACCAGGTATCAGCTGCTCAAACTAGAATCCCAGGATACACCCTGTAGTAAATTCTATCCATTCTACCCATGTATATCCCATCAGTTCAGTTGCTCAGTAGTGTCCAACTCTTTGCGACCCCAGGGACTGAAGCACACCAGGCTTCCCTGTCCATCACCAACTTCCAGAGTTTACTCAAACTCATGTCCATTGAGTCAGTGATGCCATCTAACCATTTCATCCTCTGTTGTCCCCTGCTCCTCCCATCTTCAATATTTCCCAGCATCAGGGTCTTTTCCAGTGAGTTGACTCTTGGCATCAGGTGGCCAAAGTATTGGAGTTTTAGCTTCAGCATCAGTCCTTCCAATGAATATTCAGGACTGATTTCCTTTTGGATTGACTGGTTTGATTCCCTTGCAATCCAAGGGACTCTCAAGAGTCTTCACCAACACCACTGTATATCCCATACTTGTCCCCTAGTCTTCAGTTTCACTGCTCACCTGGGCTACTGCCTTATCATCCCAGCTTGACTTCTAATGCTGACCCCTCCGTACATAAAACAGCCAAAGTGATGTGTTAATGTATCAAACCATATCACTCCCTGAGTAAAACTGTTCGATGTCTCTCTGCCCACTGTACCTCAAGTAAGTCAGAACTCTTTACCAGATCTCCACGTAGTGACCTGGTCCCTGCCTGTCTCTTCCTCCTCACCTTGCTCTTTGAACTTCCTCCCTGCACTGACCCTTCCCTGATATGGCAAGCTCTTTACCACCTCAGAGCCTTTGTATCAATACTGATGATTCTTTCTTCCTGGAGGGCTTGTTTCCTACTCTTTGTAAAGCCAGTGCCTTCTCATCCTTCAGGTAGGGTGACTGACCTTCAGGTAGGGTGGTTTGCACAGGTCTAAAGGGATTCCAGGGATGCAGAACTTTTAGCTTTAAAACCAATAAAGTCCTGAACAAATTGAGTTGGTCAAATAGATCACGAACTTTCAATTCTCAGTTCAAGTTTGGTTCCTCAGGAAAGCTTTCCTAGCCCGTGATGTCCACAGTGGGTTCCCCGTTCAACCACCACTCATTGTTCTCATTTCAGCATCCTGTTTCTTTTCCTTCATGGGGAGGACTTACTACATATAATTTGCACTTACTCTATATATTTCTCTATTCGCTTTCTCTTTGTCTTCTTCCCAAATGCCTAAATATCATGAGTACCAACATACCCATCTTATTCCCCATTATTTCCCCAGTGCCCAGAACTGGTCCTGGCAATATTTGTTGAAAGGAGGAAGGGAATAAGGAAGGATGAGAGAAGGAAGAGGAAGGACCCCTTAATGTAACACTCAGGCTTACCTTTGTAAGGAACTATAACCTTCTTGCAAACCCTTGTGGAATGAGGCAAACATATTCCTCACAAGCCTACTTCTGTGAATTTTAATTGGATTTGTGTCCATTGTTGGGGAATTTCTTAAAGAATCTTTTAATGTCTGAAATCTACTTACTGTATGGATTTTCTTCACTCTCTACCCTTTGTATTCTTTTCAGGGTCAAGTTGTTCCTGGAGAGTTATTTGATTTCTTTAAATACAAAATTATAAACGCAAATACCTTCAGAAGTCAAATCGGCAATATATAGGAATGAAGTAGGCTGAATGTAGAAGTCAACAGAAGAAAGACATAGTTAAACTTATCTTGTTGTGATTCAACTACAGATTAAGCACACAATCTCATATACATTCATAAAATATTGGAAGTTTTATTTTGAAAATGAAATGGAAACCCCACCCAAACAATGAAAAATATTAGAAATATAATGATCCTAAATACTATCACAGGTTTTATACACAACTTACATACACATAGAAAGGTGTTTTTCCTTTATTAGCTGATATAACTGTGCTCCTTGCAAGCCCATAACCTCTGAGTTTCAGAAGGAGAAAGATTTACTATTGAATTCATTTCAAACCTTAGACCAATCCAATGACAGAAAGCATTATTAAATATCCAACTTTTGAGAACAATGTTCACTACCTTGAACTCTGTTGCCTTATACCCTACTATCATTCAAAAAATTGTAAAAAGCTCCCAGGGACAGAGGGATTTATGTGATTTCACATCAGAAGAAGTCATATGACATTCATTCCTCTATCATCATCTGCTCTTATGGCTGCTGGAAGCATGGTTGACTGGTACTGTCCAAGGGCCCTCTACTGACGTCAACTGCTGACCGACATCTGATGGATATGTGGTCTTTTCTGTGCAGCCTCAAGCTACTCCAGTTTACCCTTGGCTATCGCTTGGCTGTAGACCTGAGTCTCTTCCAGGTCCACCATGCAGTCACATAGCCAGTTGGTCTTCCTCCAATATCTGTTGTGGAGCAACCTGCTCCTACCAATGGCAGGCATGATGACAAGCCCTCTGGCTGTCAGCATGGGACCAAGGGAGACTTGGTGTCTAAACTACAGCTGCTCTCTTCTTGACCATGTCCAACAACTCTCTTGGCTGTGCTGGTTGGCCCATATTGGCATGGAGCCCCTCCCACAGAATCTCAAACTGAGAGCAGGAAAAGCCACTCTCCCTTCAACTTACCTGTCTCTTCCTACTGTCCACACCAAGAGTCAAGAGGGCAATTACAACACACTCCTTCTCACCTTCCTGATTCTTTCTCTCTGCCCTTCCCCACAATCCCATAACTAGAACAGACAGGTGGGTTTCCATAATCACCAGCACTTCCTGTGCTTTAGCTTCACCACCTCACCATCCCTACTGGGGTCCCTTCTTTACAGTAACTCAGTGTTCAGGCCTTAAAAAAAACTTAAACCCTCTCTCTCACCATTAACTGCAGTTTAAGCCTACTGTCTTGCTGTAAATTTCAAAGAATGTCAGAAAAGAAGTATTACATTGTTCTTACTCTCACACAGCTTCTGTAATAGATTGAAATCTCCTCCAAAACCAACCAGGGAGATAGTCATATATTAGAAAAGGCATAATGATACTTAGAAAAGGCATAATGGTACTACAAAAGACATAATGATACTCTCTAAATATCACTTCTATCAAATCAAGTTTTTAAAAAAGTGGTTACCCCTTCAATTTGGAACTGAAATCTCAAACATTTCCTTCCTCACTAAGATGCCGCTGTCGGGTGGTGGGGTTTTTTGTTTTTTTGCTCCAATTTGCAATGCAGGATTTAGCCTTAAAACAAAAGGGATACTTATCTTCATTTATAATAAAATCTGCTGATCGCAAATATAGTTATTTCCAAATATGGATGCAATCTTTGCACCATGGTTTTTGTATCTTTACTTACCTCTCAAGATATTTGTAAAATTCTCCCCTTCTGAACTCCCCTTATTTCTTCTTTATGATTTTGTTTAACTGCAATTTCATAGACTCCCTTTGTAGCAATTTTCTATATACTCAATATTCAATTAGATGGTAAAAAGAATCTTAGCTCATTTTCATAAAGTTTTAAATCAGAGAACTTTTTGAAGTTTAGTCCTTAGTTTTCACAATCATACTTCATATGACAATTTCTATTTTTGGAGACTGACTTCAGTGTAGCAAAAGTGGGTCAGGTTTTTATGTGCCAGTTGAGTTTCCTCAAGAAAGATTTTTCCAGGAAAGAGTAGGTTACATAATATATTTATGTCACCACTTAAAGATGCCCAGGCAAGATGATGTTCAGAGTGATGAGCTGAAATGACAACTAAAACAAACCTTTGATCCAACCTTGCTGGTTATCTAAGGTAGGGATTCTTTTGTAATAGCATGAAACAAGTTGGTTGTTTTGTTTAACATTTCAAGAAATCTCTTCAACATTTTGCAGAACTAAGTCATTCAATTGCTGCTGCCACATTGTGCAGCAAATTTATTAAACCGAGTATAAAATCATTTGGGTATTTCAGCAATACGTGAACTGTGAACTTCCAGATGTTCAAGCTCATTTTAGAAAAGGCAGAGGAACAAGAGATCAAATTGCCAACATCTGCTGGATCATCGAAAAAGCAAGAGAGTTCCAGAAAAACACATCTATTTCTGCTTTATTGACTATGCCAAAGCCTTTGACTGTGTGGATCACTATAAACTGTGGGAAATTCTGAAAGAGATGGGAATACCAGACCACCTGACCTGCTTCTTGAGAAACCTGTATGCAGATCAGGAAGCAACAGTTAGAACTGGACATGGAACAACAGACTGGTTTCAGATTGGGAAAAGGAGTACATTAAGGTTGTATATTGTCACCCTGCTTATTTAACTTATATGCAGAGTACATCATGAGAAACGCTGGGCTGGAAGAAGCACAAGCTGGAATCAAGATTGCTGGGAGAAATATCAATAACCTCAGATATGCAGATGACATCACCCTTATGGCAGAAAGTGAAGAGGAACTAAAGAGCCTCTTGATGAAAGTGAAAGAGGAGAGTGAAAAAGTTGGCTTAAAGCTCAACATTCAGAAAACGAAGATCATGGCATCCAGTCCCATCATTTCATGGAAAATAGATGGGGAAACAGTGGCTAACTTTATTTTTCTGGGCTCCAAAATCACTGTAGATGGTGATTGTAGCCATGAAATTAAAAGACGCTTACTCCTTGGAAGGAAAGTTATGACCAATCTAGACAGCATATTAGAAAGCAGAGACATTACTTTGCCAACAAAGGTCTGTCTAGTCAAGGCTACGTTTTTCCAGTGGTCATGTACGGATGTGAGAGTTGGACTGTAAAGAAAGCTGAGCACTGGAAAATTGATGCTTTTGAACTGTGGTGTTGGAGAAGACTCTTGAGAGTCCCTTGGACTGCAAGGAGATCCAACCAGTTCATCCTAAAGGAGACCAGTCCTGGGTGTTCATTGGTAGGACTGATGCTAAAGCTGAAACTCCAATACTTTGGCCACCTGATGCAAAGAGCTGACTCATTTGAAAAGACCCTGATGCTGGGCAAGATTGAGGGCAGGAGGAGAAGGGGACGACAGAGGATGAGATGGTTGGATGACATCACCGACTCAATGGACGTGGGTTTGGGTGAACTCCGGGAATTGGTGATGGACAGGGGGGCCTGGTGTGCTGCGGTTCATCGGGTCGCAAAGAATCAGACACAACTGAGTGAAGGAACTGAACTGAAGCAACGGTGTCATATTAGTTCGTAGTGATGCATCCATGGTGTTTTCTATATTTTTCTAATTTTTAGAACTACTTTTTTCTTAATATTAATTTATTTGGCTGTGTCAGTTCTTAATTGTGGCACACAGGCTCTATAGTAGCAACACTTGGGCTTAGTTGCTCCGTGGCATGTGGGATCCTAGTTCCCTGACCAGGGATCAAACCCATGTCCCCCGCATTGCAAGAGGGATTCTTTATCACTGGACCACCAAGGAAGTCTCTTCTATTTTATTTTAAACACAGTATTCTTGGTGACCCTGTAGTGAACACGTGTATGTATCAAATCCTTGGGAAATATTTGTCTTTGAATTTAAGTTTTTTAGTAAGTCCAGCATCAATACCAACCATTGTAGAAGCATAATATTTTGATCAGCTTAAATTAAAAAGTGTAAGACTTTTCACAGCACAGGATTAAGTAGATAAAGTCCGTGGACTGAGCCTTGAGACACCCCATGATTCAGAAATGAAAATTATGAAGAAGAGTCAGCAAAGGAGACTGAGAAATGAGGTAGAGGGAAAACTAGGAAGTGAAATGC
Organism: Bos indicus x Bos taurus; assembly: GCF_003369695.1. Lineage (NCBI taxonomy): Eukaryota > Metazoa > Chordata > Mammalia > Artiodactyla > Bovidae > Bos > Bos indicus x Bos taurus. Next base: position 66,507,403 of record NC_040086.1, on the reverse strand, counting down.
TCTAAGGAGGCAGGAGAAATCAATGACTGCAGGTGCCACTGATAAGTCAAATAATAGGATGACTAAGACCATTGATTTTAACAATGTAGAGGTCATTTATGTGTACAAAAAGTTAACAAGTACCATTTATTGCATATACAGATTCAATTGGAAATATTGTTGCTCAAGAGTTGAGAAGATGCCTGAGAACTTGTAGGACACATTACAAGGAAATTTTCTAAGTGGTCTCATTTGACCTAGACTCCACAGATGCTTGATCTTACTTTCAGGACCTTTTTGTTCTCCTTCCACTCATACTTTGCCTTTTCTGTACTGGCATCCTTGATGTTCCTCAAGCACACTCCCACCTCAGAGCCTTTGTCCTTTCTGTTCCTTCTGTCTAGAATGCTTCTCCTTCCAGATAGCAACATGGTTCAATCTCTTCCCTTAGGTCTCTGCTCCAATGCCATCTTATGGAAGAGGATTTCCCCAACTCCTTTCACTAAAAGAGCACCACTAGGCACTGACCTTCAATCCTTTATTCCTATTATCTTTTTGTGTAACAATTATCATATAATTTATTTGTTTATCAAGAATATAAACTCAATGAGATTAGCAGCCAAAACAGTGGCTGACAGTGATTATCCAATAAATATTTTGAATGAACATTCATTAAAAAAATGAATGAAAAACAACTGGCCAGGATATTTTCAGAGCAACTAGATGCAACATAATTATTCATTCACCAAGAAGGGTGAAAACCCCAACTTTGGTTAAGGGACATATTTTTAGAGTCCACAAGGCAAATGTCTTGCAAATATCCCCACCCTCACGTTTATGTCTAACAAGATATAAATGGCTACCTGAGAGCATTCTCTTCAAAGCTCTAATGTGGATTCTTTCCTCTTCTCTAAATACCCTCCAGTAACAACAGTTTCTGAAGTTTTTTCATTCAATTTGGAATGAATAAAAAATATATACTGTATAAGCTTTTTTTTTACACACTAGTTAGTAGAAGAATTATACAGTTCCCTAGTGGCTCAAGTGGCAAAGAATCCACCTGCCAACGCAGGAGACAGGGTTTGATCCCCAGGTCAGAAAATCCCCTGGAGAAGGAAATGACTACCCATTTTTTGCCTGGGGTATTCTTGCCTGGAGAACCCCATGGAGCCTGGCACAGTCCATGGGGTCACAAAGAGTCGGATATGACTTATCAACTGAACAGCACAGCAAATGTATTACTTTAAAGTTTCTTTCTTTATAAATGATAATTTTCTCAAGTTAGCTTTTTAATAAACTACATATACCATATTTTATTTTGAGGCTTCACTTTTTAACTTTAGCTTTATCGATGTTAGAAGTTTCAGGTTTGTTTTTTTTAAAAAAAAAACCTTCAAACTTTGTAAAAGAAAGTACACAAAGCATTCAACCAATTAGCATTTGTATCCAACAGCTTCATGTCCAGATGGAGCAGAAAAGATAAATAGGTGCTTCGTATGTGCACACCATATGCCACATGTACAGACACGGTGGACCTCAGTACAGCATCTCTGGCATTGATGCTTCAGGATCCCACTGAAACAAGTCATACAAAGGGACATTTACATCTTTGCTGACTCATTTGACAAAAGACAAGAAATTCATAGATAAATGCAAATGAAGAGTGAGGATAGAGAGGATATGGGATGGGGTGTGAAAATGTGCAAGAAACAGGATAGTGTTCACAATTTGAATGTGTTTTATTCTTTTGCCTTCCTGAGAATTAAAACCTGACCTAGTCATCTACCTGTGGGCTTCCCCAATGGCTCAGCTATAAAGAATCCACCAGCAATGCAGGAGTCACAGGAGACTCAGGCTCAGTCTGTAGGTTGGTGAAGATCCCCTGGATGAGGAAACGGCAACCCACTCCAATATTCTTGCCTGGAAAAACTCCATGGACAGAGGAGCCTGGAGGGCTACAGTCCATGAGGTCACAGAGTTGGACATGACTGAGTGACTCAGCACTACCTAGAGTCATCAACCTGCATGGGAAGAACAGGATGGAATTAGAACTGCCAATAGGTTGTAATAAAGCCATTAGGAGCTTACCTTTGTTTTATTTTCTCAGGCTTGCTGAGAGCAGCAATCAGCACCTGCTGAAAGACTGAATAAGTAGTACAAAGAAAAATGAACTTTCCATCTCAAGGAAGGAAGGCAAAGACTTATGGGCTTTCTTGCATATTACCCCAAAACAAGAAGAAGTGAAAGAAACAGCAATACAAATTGCATCTTCATTAAGACTACATGAAGATATGGTATGGTTGAGTAGGAAATGGCAACCCACTCCAGTATTCTTGCCTGGAAAATTCCATGGACAGAGGAGCCTGGCAGGCTACAAGAGTCCATGGGATCTCACAAGTCATACACAGCTAAGTGAATTTCACTTTCAAAAGAAAGAATGAGAAAGGAAAAACAATCATCAGCTAACAGTCACATATTCGGTTCTGAAGGACAACTGTTATTTGATACTGTTTTGATTTCTGGAGAAGATCACATTTTTTAGTACTTGCGTATAGGTTTTCTCCCTTCCTTTAATATTAAAGGACAAAGCTGAAAGAGTATTCTATATATCTATGAAAATTAAAGTGCATACAGGATGGGGAACACATGTATACCTGTGGCGGATTCATTTTGATATTTGGCAAAACTAATACAATTATGTAAAGTTTAAAAATAAAATAAAATTAAAAAAAAAAAAAGAAAAAGAAAGATGTGTCAACACTGCTGTGAGGCAGCAGTGCTGCTGTGTTTATGAACCCAGGCATCTATAAAAAGTGCTCTAACCCTAAAAAAAAAAAAAATAATAAAGTGCATACCAAATGAATATTCGATCCCACAAGGATTGATTTATTAGTATTTGCACAGCCTTGTGAAAAGTGCATGATGCACCAGGTCCCTTGGGGGCACATTCAGTTTCATAGAAAAGAGTAGTATTTTAAGGGTCAGGAACTGCGGTTTCATGGGGAGAAGTTCTATAACTGACATCAAAAATATTTTGGAAAACAATTATGTTCAAAATTTAAAAATAAATGGGAAACATATGCCTTAAAAAGACACAAAACCAAAGTCTACAGTCACAACATAAATCTTTGTTTGTGTGCTGTTTTTTCAAACAAATTAATTCAATGATGTGTAATAAAGATTTTCTCAAAGGGAAAAAAAGAAAAACATGGTATGGGAACAGAAAGTAGCTAGAGGAATGTGAAATGCTTTAGCAGAGGAAGAGGAGGAGGGATCTTAAGTGCCTGCAGGGGGAGATACCAGAAAGAATCTGAGTGAGAAGCATAGTGGAAATCCAGAATGGCTCAGAAATTGAAGGTACAATGCCTTAAGGGAGACAAATATAGAATTCCAGGTCAAAAATAAACTCCACTCAGAATTTTGAAGGCATTGATCCATTGTCTTACAGTTTCAATGTTGCTGTTGAGGAATCCAATAACATTCTTATTTCCAGTTCCATCTGTGTGCCCAATTTTTTTTTGTTGTTGTTTCTCTGATGTTCTTGAATTTCACAATGATGGGCCTAGAAAAATTAATACTACACTCTCTGTTTAAAATCTTCCATTTTTATACCATAAGCTCTTTTTTTTTTTTTTTTTTAAGTGTAAGTCAAATCCAAGTTTAGGATTTTTTCAGTATTCATCCCATTGCCTTATTTGTGATGAAACTTCATGTTGATTTTTTTACCTGTAAATTCCAGAGGATTAAAAAATTACCAGAAATTATAGAGGATTACAAAATTAGAGAAATTACGGAGGATTACAAAATTATGAGAAATTACAGAGGATTACAAAATTACCAGGTAGGGGACTTCCCTGGTGATTCAGTGATTAAAACTCCATCTATCCACTGCAGGGGGCAAGAGTTCAAACCCTGATATAAGAACTAAAATCCCACAAACGATATGGCCTGGGCAAAAACAAAACAAAAACAAAATTACCAGGTAGTTTAGCACCATCCACTCCAGCATCATAACTGCAGTGCTTCAACAATGGAATTTAGAGATCTTATGTAGTTAAGAGAATAAGAACTCACCAGTCAATCTTGTTTAAAATTAAAGTCATATAAATCACCTTACTTGATGCCTTGTCCTACCCAGAAAATATATTTTTTCTAAGTACTGTGTAAAATTTTGGAAAACTTTCCATGCATGCTGGATCATTACCACTGAAGAACACTTGCTGGACTGTTTCTCCAGGAGACAGGGGTAACAGGTAAAGTGCAGAACTCTCAGAAAACAAAGGCCCAATCAACACCAACGACAGAGCCAAGTTTCTGGGAGTGGTCAAGGCGGTCACACAGCCTCTGCTCCTTGAGGGGTGAACTGACTTTCGAGCTCCTTGAGAGGGAAGTCACAGCCGATTTTTTTTTTCTTTCTTGATATGTATTTTTCCATGTTTTTCCCCACAGAAACCTGCGTAGCTCATTCTTTACAGCTAAAATTTTTCTGTTATATTTCAAAGAATTGCCAGGACAAGAGATTGGATCATCATGAGGCATGTTATTGACATGGGAGCACTAGAGTCAGAGGACTCTTTTATCCAAGAGTAACTGGTACTGCGGCTGCTGCTAAGTCACTTCAGTCGTGTCCAACTCTGTGCAGCCCCATAGGAAAAGTCTATTTAAGGAGATGCCACTTGAAAATGCGATCAAATATGATAGTGAATAGTTAAGAAACTTTTTTGATTAGGACTTCATCTTGAAAACTTTAATTGTAAAGTAAAGAAGTTTCAGTCAGTTCAGTCAGTTCAGTCACTCAGTCGTGTTCGACTCTTTGCGACCCCATGGACTGCACCACACCAGGCCTCCCTGTCCATCATCAACACCCGGAGTTTACTCAAACTCATGTCCATTGAGTCACTGATGCCATCCAACCATCTCATCCTCTGTCATCCCTTTCTCCTCCCGCCTTCAATCTTTACCAGCATCAGAGTCTTTTCAGACGAGTCAGTTCTTCACATCAGGTGGCCAAAGCATTAGAGTTTCAGGTTCAGCATCAGTCCTTCCAATGAATATTCAGGACTAATTCCTTTAGGATGGACTGGTTTGATCTCCTTGCAGTCCAAAGGACTCTCAAGAGTTTTCTCCAACACAATAGTTTAAAAGCATCGATTTTTTGGCACTCAGCTTCCTTTATAATCCAACTCTCACATCCATACATGACTATTGGAAAAACCATAGCTTTGACTAGATGGACCTTTGTTGGCAAAATAATGTCTCTGCTTTTTAATATGCTGTCTACGTTGGTCATAACTTTTCTTCCAAGGAGCAAGTGTTTTTACTTTCATGGCTGCAGTCACCATCTGCAGTGATTTTGGAGGCCCCCAAAATAAAGTCTGTCACTGTTTCCACTGTTTCCCCATCTATTTGCCATGAAGTGATGGGACAGGATGCCATGATCTTGGTTTTCTGAATGTTGAGTTTTAAGCCAACTTTTCACTCTCCTCTTTCACTTTCATCAAGTGGCTCTTTAGTTCTTCACTTTCTGCCATATGGGTGGTATCATCTGTGTATCTGAGGTTATTGATATTTCTCCCAGCAATCTTAATTTCAGCTTGTGTTTCATCCAGCCCAGCATTTCGCATGATGTACTCTGCAGAGAAGTTTAATAAGCAGGACAACAATACAGCCTTGACGTATTCCTTTCCCAATTTGGAACCAGTCTGTTATTCCATGTCCAGTTCTAATTGTTGCTTCCTGATCTGCATACAGATTTCTCAGGAGGCAGATCAGGTGGTCTGGTATTTCCATCTCTTGAAGAATTTTCCACAGTTTGTTGTGATCCACACAGTAAATGGCTTTAGTGTAGTTAATAAAGCAGAAGTAGAATTTTTCTGGAATTCGCTTGCTTTTTCTATTATCCAATGGATACTGGCAATTTGATCTCTGATTCTTCTGCCTTTTCTAAATCCAGCTTGAACATCAAGAAGTTCATGGTTCACGTCCTGTTGAAGCCTAACTTGGAAAATTTTGAGCATTACTTTGCTAGCATGTGAGATGAGTGCAATTGTGCAGTAGGTTGAACATTTTTTGGCATTGCCCTTCTTTGGGCTGGAATTAAAACTGACCTTCTCCAGTCTTGTGTCCACTGCTGAGTTTTCCAAATTTGCTGGCATATTGACTGCAGCACTCTCAGAGCATCATCTTTTTAGGATTTAAAACAGCTCAACTGAAATTCCATCACCTCCACTAGCTTTGTTCATAATGATGCTTCCTAAGGACCACTTGACTTCACATTCCAGGATGTCTGGCTCTAGGTGAGTGATCAAACCATCGTGATTATCTGGGTCATGAAGATCTTTTTTGTACAGTTCTGTGTATCTTTGCCACCTCTTCTTAATATCTTCTGCTTCTGTTAGGTCTATACCATTTCTGTCCTTTATTGTGCCCATCTTTGCATGAAATGTTCCCTTGGTGTCTCTAATTTTCTTGAAGAGATCTCTAGTCTTTCCCATTCTATTGTTTTCCTCTATTTCTTTGCATTGATCGCTGAGGAAAGCTTTCTCATCTCTCCTTGCTATTCTTTAGAACTATGCATTCAAATGGGTATATCTTTCCTTTTCTCCTTTGCCTTTTGCTTCTCTTCTTTTCACAGATATTTTTAAGGCCTCCTCAGACAGCCATTTTGCCTTTTTGCATTTCTTTTTCTTGGGGATGGTCTTGATCCCTGCCTCCTATATAATGTCATGAATCTTCGTCCGTAGTTCTTCAGGCATTCTGTCTATGAGATCTAATCCCTTGAATCTATTTGTCACTTCCACTGTATAATCGTAAGGGATTTGATTTAGGTCATACCTGAATGGTCTAGTGGTTTTCCCTACTTTCTTCAATTTCAGCCTGACTTTGGCAATAAGGAGTTCATGATCTGAGCCACAGTTAGCTCCCAGTCTTGTTTTGTCAGAGTTCTCACAAAATGTGGTCCACTGGAGAAGGGAATGTCAAACCACTTCAGTATTCTTGCCTTGGGAACCCTATGAACAGTATGAAAAGGTAAAAAGATAGGACACTGAAAGATGAACTCCCCAGGTCGATAGGTGCCCAATATGCTACTGGAGATCAGTGGAGAAATAACTCCAGAAAGAATGAAGAGACGAAGCCAAAGCAAAAACAACATGCAGTTGTGGATGTGACTGGTGATGGAAGTACTGTCTGACGCTGTAAAGAGCAATATTGCATAGGAACCTGGAATGTTAGGTCCATGAATCAAGGCAAATTTGAAGTGGTCAAATAGGAGATGGCAAGACTGAACATTGACATTTTAGGAATCAGTGAACAAAGATCGACTGGAATGGGTGAGTTTAACTCAGATGACCATTATATCTACTACTGTGGGCAAGAATCCCTTAGAAGAAATGGAATAGCCATCATAGCCAACAGAAGATTCCGAAATGCAATACTTGGAGGCAATCTCAAAAATGACAGAATGATCTTTGTTCATTTCCAAGGCAAACCATTCAGTATCACAGTGATTCAAGTCTATCCCCCGACCAGTAATGCTGAAGAAGCTGAAGTTGAATGGTTCTATGAAGACCTGCAAGACCTTCTAGAACTAACACCCAAAAAAAGATGTCCATTTTTTAAATAGGGGACTGGAATGCAAAAGTAGGAAGTCAAGAAATACCTGGAGCAAGAGGCAAATTTGGCCTTGGAATATGGAATGAAGCAGGGCAAAGGCTAATAGAGTTTTGCCAAGAGAACGCACTGGTCATAGCAAACACCCTCTTTCAACAACACAAGGAAGCCTATAGGATAATAATTATGGTAGAATAACAAGCCTCTCAATTACATTCATATCCTATCCCCTGGAACATGTGAGTATATCAGGATACTTGGTAAGAGAGAATGAATGTTGTTAACCAACTGCCTTTGTTTTTCAGGTTTTTTTGCTTGTTTGTTTTGGAGGTTTTGGCAGGTAGTCCATACCACATAGCATGCAGGATCTTAGTTCCTCCATCAGGGATTGAACCTGTGCCCCCAGTGGAAACACAGAGTCTTAGCCACTGGACTACCAGGGAAGTCCCATTAACCAACTGACTTTTTTTTTTTTTTTTTAAACTTTACAATATTGTATAGAAACTCTACTGGATTATTCGAGTGGGCCCAGTGTAATCACAAGGGTATTAAATGGGGGAAGTGGGAGGCAGAAGAGTCAAAAACAAGCAGATGGCATCATATGGCCATTTTTGGCTTTGAAAATGGAGAGAGATTCTGAGCTAGAGAATGTAGGAAGCCTCTAGAAGCTCATAAAGGCAAAATAAAATACAACTCTCCCCGACTAGAGCCTTCAGAGGGGAGCACTGCCCTGCCAACACTGTGATTTTAGCCCAGTAAGGCCCATTTGGACTTCTAACTTTCAGAATTAAAAGATAATAACTGTGTGCTATTTTAAGTCATTAAACTTGTGGTAATTTATTACAACAGCAGGAAATTAATATAATAAATTTTTATTGAAATCCTGCATACAATTAAATTTATAAAGCATCAAAATTTTGTCTTCCACATATTAATACTGTCTGAGCCACCAGGAATGGTAAAGAATCTGCCTAAAATGCAAGAAACCCAGGAAGATCTCCCTGGAGAAGGGAATGTATTCTTGCCTAGAGAATTCCACGAATTCCATGAACACAAGATCATTCTTTTCAGTGTGAACTTAAGTTATTTTGCAGAAATCTTTGTGGCTTTAACATCTTGATCTTCAGATCATGTTCCTTTGAAGTGACTATCTCACATCACCCTGCTGATTTCTGCTTCTTCCTAGATAACCTTTATCATTGGCTTTCATATTCTTGGAGCTGCTATTGAAACACTTGTATTAGTCTCTTAGAATCCCACATCCTTTGGAATTCTTGTAAATTTTTTCACCCTATTACCAGATGTTTATCCCAGACAACATCGTGGCTACCAACAATACACTCATGTGGTGGCAGGACATGGGTATTCGTTTAAGTGGGAGGGATGTTTGAGAGGGGCATAGTTTTTTTTAAACAGTCTGCTTTTCAGTAAAAATGTTTGTGTTGAATTGGTTTTCTATCCAATAGAACCTTCTGGATTTGGTGATTGAAATCATTAGTGTTTGACTAAGGTGGACTCCCTATAGTTCATGAGTGTTCATTAGAGTTTAAGCAAGGGATGGTTAGAGAGGACGGCTGATATTTGTGAAATACATGGGATTAAATCCTCGAGTCCTTCATCCCAGGTGGAGGAGTTTAGAGTTAAAATATTTGACTCTGTACAGAAAATACGTTGAAGGGAGCCAATAATAAGGCAAGAAAAACCAGTTATGAGGTTTTGACAAAAAACAGGCATTCTTTTCCTATGGCTGAGGAGTATTCCATCATGTGTGTGTGCGGACTAAGTCACTTCAGTTGTGTTTGACTCTTTGCAACCCCATGGACAGGCTCCTCTATCCATGAAATTTTCCAGGCAAGAGTACTGGAATGGGTTGCCACGCCTTCCTCCAGAGGATCTTCCTGACCCAGAAATTGAGCTGGTTCCCTTGGTCTCCTGTATTAGCAAGTGGGTTCTTTACCACTAGGACTACTTGGGAAGACCCACATCTTCTTTATCCATTCATCTGCTGATGGACATTTGGGTTGTTTCCATGTAGTTGGCTATTGTAATCAGTGCTGCAAGGAACATTAGGATGCATGTATCTTATTGAATTATGGTTTTCTTCACACACATCTGTATTTCCCACTTCCAAACAGGTATACATTCTTTTTTAAAATCAGAAAAACATCAGATCAGATCAGATCAGTCGCTCAGTCGTGTCCAACTCTTTGCGACCCCATGAATCGCAGCACACCAGGCCTCCCTGTCCATCACCAACTCCCGGAGTTCACTCAGACTCACGTCCATCGAGTCAGTGATGCCATCCAGCCATCTCATCCTCTGTTGTCCCCTTCTCCTCTTGCCCCCAATCCCTCCCAGCATCAGAGTCTTTTCCAATGAGTCAACTCTTCACATGAGGTGGCCAAAGTACTGGAGTTTCAGCTTTAGCATCATTCCTTCCAAAGAAACCCCAGGGCTGATCTCCTTCAGAATGGACTGGTTGGATCTCCTTGCAGTCCAAGGGACTCTCAAGAGTCTTCTCCAACACCACAGTTCAAAAGCATCAATTCTTCGGCGCTCAGCCTTCTTCACAGTCCAACTCTTACATCCATACATGACCACAGGCAGAAAAACATAGATATATTTAAAAGTAAAATATGTTAATCTCTAAGAGATTAACAGATAACCATTACTGTATCTACTACTATGGAAAAGAATTCCTTAGAAGAAATGGAGTAGCCCTCATAGTCAACAAAAGAGTCCAAAATACAGTACTTGGGTGCAATCTCAAAAATGACAGAATGATCTCTGTTCATTTCCAAGGCAAACCATTCAATATCACAGTAATCCAAGTCTATGCCCTGAAGAAGCTAAAGTTGAATGGTTCTATGAAGACCACAAGAACTTCTAGAACTAACACCGAAAAAAGATATCCTTTTCATCATAGGGGACTAGAATGCAAAAGTAGGAAGTCAAGAGTTACCTGGAGTAACAGGCAAATTTGGCCTTGGAGTACAAAATGAAACAGGGCAAAGGCTAACAATTTTTCCAAGAGAATACACTGGTCATAGCAGATACCCTCTTCCAACAACACAAGAGAAGAATCTGCTCATGGACATCATCAGACAGCCAATACCAAAATCAGACTGATTATATTCTTTGCGCCCAAAGATGGGGAAGCTCTGTACAGTCAGCAAAAACAAGGCCGAAAGCTGACTTTGGCCCAGATAATGAACTCCTTATTGCCAAATTCAGACTGAACTAAAAGAAGGTAGGGAAAACCACTAGACTATTCAGGTATGACCTAAATCAAATCCCTTACGATTATACAGTGGAAGTGACAAATAGATTCAAGGGACTAGATCTGATAGACAGAGTGCCTCAAGAACTATGGTTGGAGCTTTGTGACATTGTATAGGAGGCAGGGATCAAGACCATCCCCAAGAAAAAGAAATGCAAAAAGGCAAAATGGCTGTCTGAGGAGGCCTTACAAATAGCTGTGAAAAGAAGAGAAGCAAAAGGCAAAAGGAGAAAAAGGAAAGATATACCCATCTAAATGCAGAGTTCCAAAGAATAGCAAGGAGAAATAAGAAAGCCTCCCTCAGTGATCAATGCAAAGAAATAGAGGAAAACAATAGAATGGGAAAGACTAGAGATCTCTTCAAGAAAATTAGAGATACCAAGGGAATATTTCATGCAAAGATGGGCACAATAAAGGACAGAAATGGTATAGACCTAACAGAAGCAGAAAATATTAAGAAGAGGTGGCAAGAATACACAGAACTATATACAAGATCTTCACAACCCAGGTAACCACGATGGTGTGATCACTCACCTAGAGCCAGACATCCTGGAATGCAAAGTCAAGTGGTTCTTAGGAAGCATCACTATGAACAAAGCTAGTGGAGGTGATAGAATTCCAGTTTAGCTATTTCAAATCCTAAAAGATACTGCTGTGAAAGTGCTGCAGTCAATATGCCAGCAAATTTGGAAAACTCAGCAGTGGCCACAGGACTAGAAAAAGTCAGTTTTCATTCCAGCCCAAAGAAGGGCAATGCCAAAGAATGTTCAAACTACTGCACAATTGCACTTATCTCACACGCTAGCAAAGTAATGCTCAAAATTCTGCAAGTTCAACAGGACATGAACCATGAACTTCCAGATGTTCAAATTAGATTTATAAAAGGCAGAAGAACCAGAGATCAAATTGCCAATATCCATTGGATCATAGAAAAAGCAAGAGAATTCCAGAAAAACATCTACTTCTGTTTATTGACTATGCCAAAGCCTTTGACTGTGTGGATCACAACAAACTGTGGAAAATTCTTCAAGAGATGGGAATACCAGACCACCTGACCTGCCTCCTGAGAAATCTGTATACAGGTCAGGAAGTAACAGAACTGGACATGGAACACCAGACTGGTTCCAAATCGGGAAAGGAGTATGTTAAGGCTGTATATTGTCACCCTGCTTATTAAACTTCTCTGCAGAGTACATCATGCGAAATGCTGGGCTGGATGAAGCACAAGTTGAAATTAAGATTGCTGGGAGAAATATCAATAACCTCAGATACACAGATGATACCACCCTTATGGCAGAAAGTGAAGAGAAACTAAAGAGCCTCTTGATGAAAGTGAAAGAGGAAAGTGAAAAGACTGGCTTAAAACTCAACATTCAAAAAACAAAGATCATGGCATCCAGTCCCACCACTTCATGACAAGTAGATGGGAAAACAATGGAAACAGTGAGAGACTTTATTTTATTGGGCTCTAAAATCACTCCAGATGGTGACTGAAGCTTGCTCCTTGGAAGACAAGCTATGACCAACCTAGACAGCATATTAAAAAGCAGAGACATTATTTGCTGACAAAGATCCATCTAGTCAAAGCTATGGTTTTTCCAGTAGTCATGTATGGATGTGAGAGTTGGACTATAAAGAAAGCTGAATGCTGAAGAATTGATGCTTTTGAACTTTGGTTTTGGAGAAGACTCTTGAAAGTCCCTTAGACTGCAAGGATATCAAACCAGTCAATCCTAAAGAAAACCAGTCCTGAATATTCATTTGAAGAACTGATGTTGAAGCTGAAACTTCAGTACTTTGGCCACGTGATGGGAAGAACTGACTCACTGGAAAAGACCCTGATGCTGGGAAAGACTGAAGGCATAGAAGAAGGGAATGGTAGAGGATGAGATGGTTGGACGGCATCACCGACTCAATGGACATGAGTTTGAGTAAGCTCCGAGAGTTGGTGATGGACAGGGGATCCTGGTGAGCTGCAGTCCATGGGGTTGCAAAGAGTCGGACACGACTGAATGACTGAACCTAAGAGAGATCTTCTGATCTTCAGCAGAAACACACAGGTCTTATTTTTAAAGATATTTAACCTTTGCAAGCTCATTCCCCAGAGCAGCTTATTACCAATTGTAATATGCATAGGACATCATCTGATGAATCTAGTTAAAACTCATGCTCTGACTCAGAGATTTGACTGGAACTCCAGCTTCTGTGTTTCTAAGAGACTTCCAGGAGGTGCTAAGGCTGCCAGTCTGTGGACCACTCTTATAGCCATACTTTCACATCTCTGTCCCACAGTGAACTCACTCCATGTTGGCCTACATCATGAACCTAACCGGTTCCTCACCCCATCTCAGCACATATGGCTTTTCTGGTTACTCCAGACCCCCTGCTCAGATCCCATGCATGCCCTTCATCTAGTCTACCAACATGTGCTTGACCTCCTGCTAGTAACTCACCCAACCTGTGTGCCCAGGTTCATTTCCATTGGATTCCTCATTCTTACTTTAGGATCTTAGTGACAGAACTCCTGAAAGAGGTCAAAAAGACTTTCTTCATCCTTGCACTACATAGAGATGGATGCTCTTTATTCTCAACCAAGTCTCCAAAACATCTGTTCCAAACCATTCTCCTCAAGCTCCCCAAGAATTCCTCTCACTCAAACTCCCTTTGCAGTGACTTCTTCTCTTGCTTTAGAGAGATGTCAAGGGCAATCAGCATAACCTCTTCCCTCGTTCTTCCTCTCAACTTCTAAAGAAATCTATTTCTACGTCTGTCTCTATTTCCTTGTTCATGTTAGTGGTATCACTCCTGTTTCTCATGAAAATGTTCTGTCTGGCCCCATGATACAACCCTTCATCACCACCTCCATAACCTTCCTTCCTCATTTCATCCTTTCTTATCGTCTCCAACGTATTCCTATCCTCAGCCTACAATTTACAAAGATTCAGTGTTCCACTTAGAAACAAAAATCTTTCACTTGTTTTTGACCAGTCCTCTGGACCCCAGCTCTACTTGGATGACTCAGAACAGGCCACTGTGAGCAAAACAAAACCCCTGATGCTAACATCCTACCACACCCCACATCTGTACTTCCCCCAGGCTCCTCATATCAGCAAATGCTCTACCATTTGTCCAGTCACTCAGGTCAAAAACCTAGGAGTCATCCTTCATTTGTCTTTTCCTTTTATCCCAACTTGTTTAGCAGATCCTAATTGATCATTCTACCACTAAAACATATCCTCATTCTAACTCTTTCTCTCCATTTTCAGTGCTACCAGTCTGGATAAATCAACCTTACCCTTTGCCTGAATGAGTCAGCAACTTCCCATGTTCCCAAGATTTAATTCTTTCCTTCATAGTCCATTCTTGAGGAAGCCAAGGAGAATTTGAAAGCTGTCAATCTGAACATGTCACTTCCTTAAAATCCATCAATGATGTCCTCTTGCACTGAGAATATAACCCAAGTTCCTTCCTTGTCTCTCTGATCTCTCCTATCACTTTCCCCCTAGTTTATCAAGCATCAGATACAATGGGCCTGTTTTTGTTCCTTGATCATGCAACACTCAATCCTGCCTCCAGATCTGTGCATTTTCTCTTTCCACAGACTAGTATGTACTTATTTCTTGCCTTGTTTTATTTTCATCAAAAGCACTTTCAGTATCTGAAATTGTCTTGACTGTTTACATACTATTCCTCTACACTAGAATGAAAACTCCCTAATCCTGGGGATCTTACCTGCCTTACTCACCTAGCAGTGAACAAGCACTCATAGACTCTAATTAATGTGGGTTCATTGAACAAATAATGAATGAGTTAATGTGAGTTAGTATACTTCTGGAAGCTACAGCCCAACTGTCTACCTTATAACGCAATGTAACAAAGTTCTAGAATGAATCATCTGCAACCACTGCTTCCCTTTTTTATTAATACTACCCACCCCATTTTCACTCTGTTGTGACTTTTCCCCTCACCATCCTTTTGAAACTTCACCACTGTGTGCTTTCATGACCACACCCAACTGGCTTCTAGAGGCCTCAGCCTTCTTACCCACCAGGCACCCACCATGCCTTTGACACTATTGACCACTTACGTTTTCTTGCAGAATCGTGCTTCTCCCAAGGCTTCTGAAAGCCTTCTTCTGTTGACCGCATCTTGACCAACCCCTTTGCTGGATCCTCTTCCTGCTCCTGAACTCCATCTATAGGTAGTTCCAGTTCTTCAACATAAACCTGTGTTCATATCTTAATTCTACACGTTCTCCTTTGGGGAACCCATCTCCTAAGACTGCAACCCTTCTTTGCCTATAAGTCTAAGTAGACCCCTACATCTCCACTCTCTTTACAGCAAATTCATGTCCCAAACCCACCCTCATGCTATGATTTTCCTTTTTCTACTAAAGAGCTGCTGTTCTCAGAGGATTAAAATACTACAGTTCTAAGTACTTCTCAACTCTCACCACTTTATTCAGTCTGTACTACCTGTGGATCCTTCCTCTGAAATGGTTATCTTCATCCTTATTTCTACTGCCTACACTCTTAATACCAGCAATTCAAATAAACAAAAGTTCACTACCTAATTTCCTAGTCCGTGAGTCACCTTCTCCCAAGTTACCTCCATCCAGGACCCCTTGAACTCCCCATTGCCTCCAAAGAAAGATGGAAAGCTCAAATTCCTTACTTACTAATTCAGTATAAATAGAGCCACAAGCCAATTTTCTAGATTTTTCTTGATATGTCTGCTTTCTTACTTTTTATGGTATTAAGTTCAACTGTGGTCTCATCACAGGGATCATCTATACAGTGCACTCATGTTTAGCTTTATAAACAGACACTATGCCCCAGAGGGCATGATTGGGTCTTGACTTTTGTGCCTCTGTGAAGAGCCGGACACAACTGAACGACTTCACTGTCACTTTTCACTTTCATGCATTGGAGGAGGAAATGGCAAGCCATTCCAGTATTCTTGCCTAGAGAATCCCAGGGACGGCGGAGCCTGGTGGGCTGCCTCTATGGGGTTGCACAGAATTGGACACGACTGAAGCGACTTAGCAGCAGCAGCAGCAGCATGAGACCTAGCTCAGGAGTTGGTCAATTAAAGGTGGTCCAGCCAGTTTCTTTTGAAGCAGAAGTCTTCTGTGCCCATGTGCAAAACAGAAGAATCAGAAAAAGCATAGATGTAAATGAATTAATTACAATCATTAATAAAGGTTATTGGAATCTCTGCACATTTAACAGTATTAACACCTATGTGTACAATCAATTAAAATTTTTAAGTTATATTCTCTCACTGGCAAAAAATTTTTTCAAGTGTAGGTTATATTCAACTTTTCAACTCCATAAAGTCTATCTCATCCTTAAAGAGTGTTCTCTTGGTTTTCTCTCCCATCCCTAATTATCAGCTATTCATCTATTTCTCTACACTATCAAGAACCTTGAAAGAAGAGTCTAAACTCTTGTTTGTCATTAAAACACTGACCCAGATTGATCTCACAGTTCTTCAGTTACCACACAGTGGGCACACAGTAAATGTTGAATATATGAGTGAATGAATACATGGACTCATGTTCTCCCTTATTACTACAGCTTCAAATGCCCACAGACAAGTTCATGACTCCAAAACCTCAAACTCCACTTTGACCCTTCTTCTTTGCTCCAGTCCTGTAGATTCCTAATTCCTACTAAGCAGTCACTCCTAGATTCCTAACTAGGACTTTAAGTTCAATATTTTTCCATCTAAATGCAATATCCTTTTCAGGAACTAGGCTGCAGATTTTTGTATTTCTTACACTCATTAACAAAATGGTCATCAGAATTCCAGGTTGCTATGTCAGAAACTGGAAATCATATTAGATTTCTTAATGAAAAGATTGAGTCTTTCTCCTAAAAGTATCTGTCAAATCTGTCTCCTACACTCTTTGCCTTGGTAAATCTTATCCATCTTTCAAGGTTTCACTCAGTTATCACCACCTCCAGGAATTCTACCCTAAACAGCCATTTTCCCTTCTTAATCTGCCCATCAGAACACTCAGCAGTCACAGGATATTGAAATCATTAGTTCATGAGCTCTTTGAGGGCAGAGAGTAAGGTGTAGGTACTTCTCTTTCTAGCACAGATCCAGACATAAGATGCACCTTCCATAGATATTTATTCAACTGTTGACTGAAATGGACTCTCACCTGCCTCACCTTGATGGCTGTGATTCTGTTACCTTTCACCTGGATTACAGTAATGAGCTTACTGCCACTATTCTCCCAAAGATGCTCAGTCAGCTCCAGATACTCACACTGTGGTCAGAATGACCTTGTAAAATGCTAATGCAAACCATTCACAGAGAGGCCTAGAGAGCCAGAGGAACAGGAAGGAAGGCATAAGAGAAAGAGCAACTGTTTATCCAACTGGATCACTCACTGTGGCAGGAAGCAAGTGACCAAACTGGGTCACTTGTCTTCCGTTTTTATGTTGACTCATTTACTAATCCAAAGACAACTGGAAAGTTATCTTCCCATGTGTCAAGATACTGCCAAAAAAGGAAAATCCACAGTGATGTTGGATCTGCTGTTCTCCTTTTGAATGACTACTAGAACAAAACATAATGCAGTTTGCTGTACAGCAGAAATTAACACAACACTGTAAATCAACTATTCTTCAATAAAATAAATTTTAAAAAACATAAAGCAAGTAGTATGTACATTTAAAATTTTCTCATAGTCATATTTTAAATAGTAAAAAGAAACAGATGAGATTAAGAATGTTTTCATTCAACCCACTGCATTCAAAATAGTATCTTTTCAACAAGTAATAAATGTAAGAATATTAGTGAGATATTTACAAGGATTGGGGAGTACTGAGTCCTTGAAATCTGATGTGTCTTTTACACTTATACCTCAGTTTAGCCTAGCCACTTTTGAGTGCTCAGGGGCTCCATGTGACTACACAGTGGCTACAGGGTGGATCTGGACACTGATAAGGGAAAAGAGAACCCTTAAAAGGCTTATACCACGTTGAAATGCTTAACCCAGAACCTGCCACATGACAACACCCAACCCTGAGGGACTGAAAAGTACAGTCCTTCCAGGTTTCCGGAAGAGAGAGAGTTGAACCGATAGAGTGAGCAGCCTTCAGGACTGCCACATATGCCTTCCAGGAATAACGTCTTCCTGTCATAACCATAGCTACTGTAACCATTATGTTGGAAAGCTGGTCTCCTAGGAGGCAATCATGATAAGCCTCGGTCCCATTTAAATCAGTTCTCTGGGACTACATCTTTCTCCACTCTTGATGGACTATCAGGCAGATTCCATCATATTTTCAGTCTCCAGGGTAATGAAAAATCCTCCAGATACTTCAAGTCACAAAACCATCTCAACTGGGTAATTAAAATGCAGTGTTCCATATAGTACTCCAAAACTCATCTCAAGGTAAGGAGGCTGCCTTCACAGATCAGTCCTGGGGGCTTGAGAACTCTGCAGGAGAAAGGGTGATGGTGGATGAAGTCCTCTCCCTTTCCTTGCCCTGTACCCCTGGCCCTGCTTCCTCCAGCTCCTCCAGAAGTAAAAAGGGTTGGGGAAGGAAGGAAGCAAGGGAAGGAAAGGTTTCGCATTCTGGTTACCAATCTTATCTTGTGTTACTCTCCTCTCAACTTGTACAAGTTCAAAGCTGCCTCTTCAGGGAGGTTTTGGTGGGTTCCCAAAGACACTGCCCTCATAGACACCCCCAGCAACATTAAGATGAACTTTTCATGAGGCCTGCCACATGTGTTCCCATGGCTGTCTGCCTACATTTCTCCTTTTGCCCATGAGAATCCGATGGCCTATTCCAATTGTTGAGGTCATGTTCTTTCCATTCAGGCAGTCCTCTCTGGCAGAATTTTATAAAGCTCCACATGGCCTTCTCCTACCTGTGGCCCACACTGGGTAAGTTCTGTTCAGTTCAGTTCAGTCGCTCAGTCGTGTCCGACTCTTTGCGACCCCATGAATCCCAGCACGCCAGGCCTCCCTGTCCATCACCAACTCCCAGAGTTCACCCAGACTCACGTCCCTCGAGTCAGTGATGCCATCCAGCCATCTCATCCTCTGTCGTCCCCTTCTCCTCCTGCCCCCAATCCCTCCCAGCATCAGAGTCTTTTCCAATGAGTCAACTCTTCGCATGAGGTGGTCAAAGTACTGGAGTTTCAGCTTTAGCATCATTCCTTCCAAAGAAACCCCAGGGCTGATCTCCTTCAGAATGGACTGGTTGGATCTCCTTGCACACTGGGACACACTCATTCAAATAGCCAGTGCCCCAGCAATCCAGGAGCAGAGCCCAATTCCAGTGTAACCTTTGCTCCTTGCTTCTGCCACCAGGACACACCAGTCACAGCCTCTGGCCTTAGGCTATTTCCAGGTGTGATCTGCCATCAACTTCTGGGCTACACAGATTCCACCAGATTCAGGTCAAGGTGAGAGTCTTCTCAAAGCCTTTCACGGTCTACTTGGGGTGAAGGGAAGTACCCTCATGGAGTGAAAAAGAAAACTTCCATTGCACTGCAAGTGCTTTCCCCAAAGAAACAGTCTCCCTGATTTCCAAATGATATTTTAAATTCTTCCTATTTAGATCTCTTAGATGGGAGAAGGACAAAGAGTCCTACATCTGGCTTTTGTCTATCTTTTGCAAGTCTAGCGTCGTTCTGACATGGGAGTACAATACCAGGACGTTTTAAGGGCATCACCCAAATAGAAAAAAAAGGATCCTATTTTAACATGTTGCTAAACTACTATATATTGACCATTCATGCCCACATAAGTCATTTCACTTCCATGGTCTTATTTAATTGTCATGTGAATGGTGCAACGTCAGTGTCAACCTCTCCACATTACAGATGTATATGCAAGGCTCAGAGAGGTTAGTATTTGGTGAAGGAAGTCTGGCATTTGATCTGCCTACTGACTATGGGTAAAATCCCTTTTTGTAGTAGGGGTAGAAAAATTCACAATTATTTAAAATTATTCAACTTCAGTGGGTTGATCTATTAGATGTGTGCTGTTGGGAGGAACTTCAGGCTTCCTTGTCTGATCATGAAGCCAAACACACTTCAATTTTAATGTGTGCTCACCAGCTAACTCAACATTTCTCTGTCATTCTGGCCTTTCTTGGGAGTGTGTTCAGCTTCAAGATTTGTGCACATCAGACAATCTATTTCCTCTGAACTGCCATTCAAAGGGAACTTGATTATTGAAATTACAGGAAAAATTGACTGAACAAAACCCAACTGACCAGAACTTCAAACTAACAGGAACTCTCTTCTATATTCCAATCTAAAATAAAGCAGCAAGCCACAAGACAGCAGGTCAGTGTGAGAGATCAGGTGCAGAGCAGGGGCAGGGGTACTTAAGAGAGTTTCCTAGTAGTTGCAGTGTGCGGGCTTTTCATTGCCGTGGCTCCTACTGTTGCAGAGTACAGTCTGGAAGTGCACAGGCTTCAGCAGTTTTAGCACGCGAGCTCAGAAGGAGTAGCTCATGGGCCCTAAAGTGTGTGGGCTTCAGTAGTTGCATCACAAGGGCTCAGTAGCTGTGGCTCATGGGCTTAGTTGCTCCACAGCATGTGGAATCTTCCCAGACCAGAGGTTGAGCCTGTATCCCCTGCATTGGTAGGTGGGTTCCTAACCACTGGACCATCAGAGGAGTCCAGTAGGTACACTTTTTTGTCTGGCTTTTTTCACTCACCACAATTTATTTTTACATTCACCCCATGTTGAATGTCATGGCTTCCCTCATAGCTCGGTCAATAAAGAATCTGCCTGCAATGCAGGAGACCTGGGTTCAATTCCTTGGTCAGGAAGAATCCCCCGGAGAAGGAAATGGAAACCCACTCCAGTATTCTTGCCTGGAGAATCCCATGGACAGAGGAGTCTGGCAGGCTACAGTCCTTGGGGTCACAAGAGTCAGACACAACTTAGCAACTAAACCAACACCACCATGTTGAATATTCATTTCTTTTTATTGCTGAGTAATATTCCCTGGTATGCTGCTGCTGCTGCTGCTAAGTCGCTTCAGTCGTGTCCGACTCTGTGCGACCCCATGGACTGCAGCCTACCAGGCTTCTCCGTCCATGGGATTCTCCAGGCAAGAACACTGGAGTGGGTTGCCATTTCCTTCTCCAATGCATGAAAGTGGAAAGTGAAAATGAAGTCGCTCAGTCGTGTCTAACTCTTAGTGACCCCATGGACTGCAGCCTACCAGGCTCCTCCATCCATGGGATTTTCCAGGCAAGAGTTCTGGAGTGGGGTGCCATTGCCTTCTCCCATTCCCTGGTATAAGTATACATAATTTGTCTCTCTATGAACCTTTTACTGTGTATTTGGGTTGTTTCCAGTTTTCGATTATTACAAGTAAAGCTGTTATGAACATTCATATGTAAATTTTGTATAGTCATATGCGTTCATTTCTCTTAAAATATATCCAGGAGTGGAATGGCTGGTGCATGTTCAAGTTTTTTTAGGAGCTCTCAAACTGTTCTCCAAAATGGTTGTAATAATTTTACTATCCCACCAGCAGCATATGAGAGTTTCAGTTCCTCTGCACTTTGCACACACTTGGAGTGATCAGTCTTTGTAATTCTGGACTTTCTACTAGAAATGCCTTGGCATCTCATTGCAGTTTTAATTTGCATTTCCCTAATGATGGTAAGCATCTTTTCATGTGCTTATTTGCCAACCATACATCTTCAGCACAATGTCCCCCCTTTTATTATATTTTGAAACTGCAAGTCAGTCAGTCGTGTCCAACTCTTTCCGACCCCATGGACTATACAGTCCCTGGAATTCTCTGGGCCAGAATACTGGAGTGGGTAGCCCTTCCCTTCTCCAGGGGATCTTCCCAACCCAGGGATTGAACACAGGGCTCCCACATTGCAGGCAGATTCTTTACCAGCTGAGCCACAAGGAAAGCCCAAGAACTGGAGTGACTAACCTATCCCTTCTTCAGTGGATCTTCCGGACCCAGGAATCAAACTGGGGTCACCTGCACTGTAGGCGGATTCTTTACCAACTGAGTTATGTTTTAATTTCTTATTATTGGCAAAACATGGCTTTTGACCACATAGCAATTTTTCATGTGCATCCACCCAGTGATATCAGTAGTTAGGTTTAAAAACTTTAAATAGGCACATAAGCATACAAATAAATATATATACTGCATATGTGTCCATATATAGGCGCATACACAGTAATCAACTCGGGAAATGTTTTGCCACATGTAACATTAAGAATACAATCCTCAAAAGCCTCAAAACCAGTATCAGGAGGGCAGAGCTATTTGCATAGCTGTATCTAACTGTAGAGGTTTTCCTTAAGAAAAGCCTAGAAGGTAGCCGTGGCCTGACAGGAAACGTGGGCTGCAGCTGATAGGGCAGGCGGATGGGTGGAGTAAGCCAGGTGTTCCCTTGGCAACAAGATAAAGAGCCAAAGGCAGTGAGAGTGAGATCTATCCACTACAGAACAGAGCACTTCAGCACGGGGATTCAGAAGCCAGGCTGATCTGTGTTTGAATCTCCTTGGGCGACCAGCTTGGGGCCCTTCCCCAGTATGACTATACTCATTTCCTTCATTTGCAAACTGGGGACGCAACCCAATAAATACCTAACCCATTTCCAATCATCCCTCCACTCTGTGCCACAGGGAACACTTCTAGACCATGCAACTTCTCTCTTCTTTCCAAAGGAATGTCTTCCCTTACTTGTAGATTGAGTATAAAGAAGCTAATTTTTTTTGATAGCTTATCAGAGCAGTTTGAAAAAGATGATGCAAAATAGCATTCACTTAGAAAAAGGCAGACAGGGAGTCACAACATGCTTGGGTTAATTCAAAGTGTGGCCATTCTACCATAAACTGCTTTTAACTACAGTGAAATGATGCAAGTTAAAATCAAAACCTGGACTCAAATATATCTCCGAATTTTAGAAAAAAATGAATTGTACAAATTAAGTGGAAAACTCGTGTGGTATGTAGCCAAGTTCCTAGCATTCATAGTCAGCGCTAATTAAACTCCAGCTCTTATGAAGGGGAAATTAAAAGTAGGGGTTAAAAGCATGAACTCTGGGGTCAGCCCAACCTGGCTAGAATTTCAACTTGGACAATTCCTAGCTGTGTGTCCTTGGACAATCTCGTCACCATTCCAGGCACAATTTTCTCATCCATAAAATGGGAATAATATGAGATAAACCTCCTAGATTTATTATGAATATCAGCTGAGTTCATGTGTGCAAAGTCTTTAGAAAGGCGGTAGCAAACAGGAAACATTTGCTGTTACAGCTGCAGTGATCTCTCTAAGCTCAAGACAGTGTATCTGGAGCCTCCTAATTGTGACTAGTAATTCATTCATTCACATTACTTAACTACCAGCTATTTATAGTGCACCTTCTACACAAGTGTTAGGAAGGATTGAAAGAGTTGTAAGACACAGGTACTTTCTCTGACCCCAAAGAACACAAACCCTAAAACAGGAAGCAGAGTTAGTAACTTCAGCCAACACAGTATGCAACTGTTCATAAATGCCTGATGCAAGCAGATAACGGAGAAGTTCAGAGGTGTAAGGTCGACCACAGCTGTGGGGAGAGGAATATGAGAGAAGGGTGAGGCGCTAAGGAATCCAGCTGGACCCTGAGGATGAAGAAGAATGAGAGGGCCAAAGAGACAGGGAGCAAAGAGTGTTCTGGGCCTCAAGGGTCCCATGGTGGTGCTGGTCTCTCAGAATCAGAGAGAGGGCAGGTGTCCGGAGTTGGGGGCAAAGGAGCAATTACTTAGGAAAGGTACTGGGGGCCAGCTCTTGAAAAGTCATTAAAAGTCTTTAGTCTAAAAAGTCTTTAAAGCTAGCTACACTAGAAGCAGCGGGGATTCAAGCACTTTATTGCTAGTTTTTAACTTTAATGTTGATTAAAATTACCAGTCTTGTTTTTGTTAAAAAGCAGAAATGCAAACCTATAGATCCCACTGCACACTTAAGAAATCAGAATTCCTGACACAGAGGCTCAGGGAAAGAATTCCACAGGCTGTTTTGATAGAAACCAGAAGTTGAAATCCATTGCTACAAAGCCTTAAAAACTTGGATTATCATGACAATTTCTCTGGCAGAGGGGTCAGGAGGAAGAAAACTAGGATTTGCTGAGAGCCCACACATGCCAGGGGACTGACAGATATTTTTCCATTGAGTCCTAACAACAGTCCATTGGGGGGGTACTTTCTGATTCTCATGTTAGGGATAAAGAAGTCAGAACTCAGATGTGTAAATCACAGAAGTGAAGTGAAAGTCGCTCAGTCGTGTCTGACTCTTTGCTAACCTATGAACTATACAGTCCATGGAGTTCCCCAGGTCAGAAAACTGGAGTGGGTAGCCACAACCTTCTCCAGGGGATCTTCCCAACCCAGGGGTGGAACCCAGGTCTCCCACATTGCATACGGATTCTTTACCAGCTGAGCCACAAGGGAAGCCTATAAGTCACAATGAGGGTTTTCAAAGTCAAGTCCCAGGAGTCAGAATGACTATACTTTGTTCCGTACCACCCGATTGCCCCAGAAACGCCCGTCATCCTTCCCCTGTATCTTAGTGCAGTTCAAAGCCCAGTAGCAAAAGTGGCATCATAATCACTCACCCCCATCCCCATTTCTCTCCTCCAGTGAAATCTGAGTTTACCTTCCCTTTGCCCTGAAGCTGAGCCAAAATCACTGAGGGCCATCATTTCAAGTGGAGTTTATTTTTATAGAAGAGACAGAAGTCACTCAGTTGTGTCCGACTCTTTGCGACCCCATGGACTGTAGCCCACCAGGCTCTGTGGTCCATGGGATTTTCCTGGCATGAATACTAGAGTGGGTTGCCATTTCTATAATCAAGTTTATTCCAACTTTCTTTTTCTTCCACCCTCTTCTCTGTGACACCTCCTAATCTATTCTATGCAGTTTTGTTTTGTAAAGTTTCTGGTGTACAGCGTTATAGTTCAACATCTATATACACTACAGAATAATCACCATGAATCTAGTTACCATCCATTACCATCCAGCTGACCCTCTTCACCCATTTTATCCAACCCATGACCCACTTCCCCTGTGGTGACCCCTAATCTGACCTCTGTATGTAAGAGATTTTGTTGTATTTTGCTTTTTGTATTTTAGATTCCACATACGAGTAATATCAGACTGTATTTGTCTTTCTCTGACTTATTTCAATCAGTGTAATACCCTTAATGTCTATTCATGTTATTGCAAATGACAAGATTTCACTCCTTTTTATGACAGAGTAGCATTTCATTGTACATATACATCATATCCTCTTTATCTATTCATCAATCAGTGGACACTGAGGCTGCTTCCAGATCTTGGTTTTTGTAAATAATACTGCAGTGTACATGGGAAAGCACCCTATGCAGTCACAAAACTTCTTATTCAGAGCAAGACACAAACGGAACATAAAATCTTAAATAATTCTTTTCGTGGTTTTCTTTTTACCCTAAGGGTAACATGGGTGGTAGCTGGGGATCGGAGGGGGTTTGTCCAGAGGGGACTTCACCTGAAATCCACAGGAAATGATATGGATGCGCTGTTTAGCTCTCTCACATGTCTACCAGCAAGCACTGGGAAACTGGTTGTTATTTTAATCTAAGCCTGTTCCTCATTCTGGTTTTGAAAGACAACTCCTGTTGGTAGGATTTTAGCCACTCTGTGTGTGCCTATGTGTCTGCAAGAGACACTTAACATCCTTCCTTAAATTAGTCTTGGGTTTTCCACCTGCGTGTAAGATTCTCACCTCACAAACTAAAAGTCTCTCAGTTGTGTCAGACTCTTTGTGACCCCACGGACTGTAGCCTGCCAGGCTCCTCTGTCTGTGGAATTCTCCAGGCAAGAATACTGGAGTGGGTAAGCTGTTTCCTTCTCCAGGGGACCTTCCCAACCCAAGGACTGAACCCAGGTCTCCTGCATTGCTGGCAGATTCTTTACCAGCTGAGCCACCAGGGAAGCCCAAGAATACAGGAGTGGGTAGCCTATCCCTTCTCCAGGGGATCTTCTGACCCAGCAATCAAACTGGGGTCTCCTGCATTGCAGGCAAATTCTTTACCAGCTGAGCCACCAGGGAAGCCCTCACCTTACAAGTTCTCCTTCTATTTTTTGTTTCCCAGAAGGGTGTTAGATTTAGCAGACTTAATGTTTTATTTTTCTGACTTGCTGTCAGTTACATGATGTGAGAATCCATTTTCCCCCTTTATATATATTCTCCTAATTCTCTTATAAATTATTCTTTTCCGATTTTTTTTTCTCCCCACTCTAAATTGGAATCCTGGATAAATGCTGAGCAGCCCTTTCCTAGCTTCTAATGTCCTTCAAATGGAATGACAGGTAGTACACTCCTTCACCCACATCACTGAGGGCAATATTCATCACTGGGGCTCTGCCCTGTGTAGTTTGCTTATTTCTGCACTGAAAGGCCGATTGTTTACTACTAGTAAAGAATATGTCTTCCAATGCAAGAGATGCAAGAGACTCAGGTTGGATCCCTGGGTCTCTACTCCAGGGATCAGGAAGATCCCCTGGAGTAGGAAATGTCAACTCTCTCCAGTATTCTTGTCTGGAAAGTTCCATGGACAGAGGAGCCTGGCAGGCTACAGTTCATGGGATTACAAAGAGTCAGACACAACTGAGCCACTAAGCATGCTCACACAGATGATTTCTAAGCCAAAGCAATTCAGACATAATATCTATGCATGCTCAGTCACTCAGTTGTGTCTGACTCTTTGCGACCCCATGGGCTGTAGCCCACCAGGCTCCTCTGTCCGTGGGATTTCCCAGTCAAGGATACTGGAGTGGATTGCCATTTCCTACTCCGGGATAATATCTATACCTATACTCTAAATATCTACTTTGGCAAGTGATACCTTCATTCCAGTTGCCCCCATTAGGAAGCCATAATGATGCTTTGAATTCTTTGCAGACCACAATATTCAAACATGTAATGCAAATTGTGTAATGCAGATTCCAAGGGATGACAATCGCCCGGATACAGAGTGAACAAGGCCCCCTGAAGTTGAGCAGTGCACATCCTGCTCAACCATACTGAGCAGCCTTTCAGTGAGAAACTTCTTTCCCCCTAATGTAAGCAGTTTTCAGCATTCTTAATAGGTAATGGCCATGTATGGACTCTTTTGCTTGCCTAAACATTATAAGTTCTCATAAGTTAAAAATTACTGGGACTTTGCTAGTGGTCCTGTGGTTAAGAATCTGCCTTGCAATGCAGGGGACATTTGTTCAATCCCTGGTTGGGGAACTAAAATCCTACATGCTGAGCAGCAACTAAGGCCACAGCTAGAGTCTGAATGCTACAATGAAAGATCCTGTATGAGGCAATGAAGATCCCACATGCCACAACTAAGACCCGATGCAGCCAAATAAATAAAAAAAGAAAAGAAAAAAGTGTATAATGCAAGTAACTCATTTTTTTAATCACTGATAAAGGTTTAGGGAACAGAAAGTTATGCTGTCCATATATCTTTCTATTCCCTAAGCCTTATCTTTATTTTCCCTATAATCTTGCTCCTTAGAATACACGGACTTTGTTTTTAAAACAATTTTAAAACCATTGGGATGACTTCATAGATGACAGATGGTGTGGAAATCAGTAAGGGAATGTAGGTGGTAGAAAAGCAGAGTCACTAGCGACAGGCAAAACGTCAGTCATCACACCAAGATGACACACAACATGGTAACATTTATTTCAAAACTTAAAATTCACTCCACATTAATAAATACTTCTAACACTGAATGTAGAAAAAGTACTGTGCATGTTCTAATACAGTTTACTAAAGAATCACAGAAAAGTAGTCTTTCACCTCTTGGCCAATGAGAAAACAATCTGGGGGTAAGAGTAGCCTCAAGGATATTGTGTGGAATTGGGGGAGGGGAAAGGAGCTGCTAAAATCAAGAAGAACTTTCTACTCTTCTTTTCTCACTAGGGCCTTAAAATTAAAAATCGAAAGTTGGAAAATACACCTTCGCAAACATATTTAATTTCTTTCTCAATTTTGGTTTAGAATCATTAGTTGGCAGACAGGATAAAAAAAAAAAAAAACAAAAAACTGAAAACCAGTACACAATCTGAATCTAGATCAGACCCCTCTGAATGATGATGGGCCCATGAGGCCCCTTGTTGGCCAAGCAGGAGATCGGACAGCTTGTGCTTAAAGCACATGCTTTAAGGTGTGACCACAATCTCAACAACTCGAGCACTGAAGGCACAGTGTGATGTGACGGCCACATCCATTTGCAAGCTAAACGTTAAGTCCTTTCAGAGCTGTCTTTGTATAAACTCATTATCCCATCAGCTGGCCCGTGATCTAAGTCCTCCACCCTCTGGAGCTGGGGTGGGGGGTGGAGGAGGGGACATTTGAATCAGGCAGCTGTCCAGCCCCCTCACCCAAGCAGAGACCTCATAGAGAAAACCCCTCTGGCCACTTTTCTCTGTAAACAGTCAAATGAAACAGAATCTCACAAATTTGGAGTTCCTGCTCCTAATTAGAAATGCTCTCTGGAAAGAGGCAAAGATAGCTTCTTGTCTGACCAGCCCCCAGTAGAGTGCAACACGCCTGCTCTGGGAGGCCTCGGGAAGAGGAGAGGACCCTCAGCTACCCCTGGCTTCCTCGGGTCTTTTTCTCTGAAGACAAAACTTTCCAGACTGAAGTCACAAGGCTTCAAGCTAAAAACCACGACTGCAGTATACTGGCTGTCAGGAAGTTTCTGGCGAGGGCAAAGAAGGAAGAAGAGGGTTCTCTTTGGTGTTGATACATGAACTTGTGCCAAGAGCAGGGGAAGGCAGCAAAGGGGAACAAAAGAGGTTTGTGCTAGTGCTCTTAGTACAGATGGGCAATGGCTTTAACAGGAACAGTTGTCTCAGGTTCTGAAGGCCAAGACCTGGTCATGGAGGGACTTCAGCTGCCCTGCCATGGGTATTAGATTGGCAGGCTTTTGAAGCTAGGGAGGACAGTTCTCCTCTAGTTCAACTCCTTCATTTTCCAGAGGAGGAACCTGAGGTCTGAGAGGGTAAGCAATGTCCCCAAGCCACACAGCTTGGCATGTCTGCCCAGGGAACACAGAGAGTGGCAGAGAGGCTTCAGCGACTGATGTGGTCAGTGTGGGCGAACATCACACGGCATGAGGTTAGTTACATTCAGGACCCCCGAGGATGACAATATCCCACCCCTGGGCCTTCTGTTGCAGAAGTGGCCAGGCCCTGGTCTGAGCTTATCCATGTGGTTCCCTTGGAAGGGAGTGTCTTCACTTTCCTGTCCGGGAGGCCACCTGGATGGCTTTGATCCACTCAATGCGCTCCTTGGGGGTGGCTGCTTGCAGGAAATAGTGAACTTCATCAGCCGTGATGATCTCAAAGAGGTTCTCTTCTTCACTCTTCTTGCCTGGTGAGAAAGAAATTGATGACAGTGAGCGTGGGCACCAGAAAGGCCACCTAGCTTGCCCTCCTTCTGCAAGCAATTTTCCAAGTGTTCTAAGGAAATTAAATGCGATTTTCAAACTTACCATTATTGTATGCTTATACATTTATATATGTATGATTAATATATATATATATAGTACTTATACAGACAGGTGTGCAGTATGATTGTGTTTGTGTGTTTAAGAAGTAAGTTAAAAACAGTCAAGGAAAAACATTTTCTTTTGTAAGCAAACTAAATTTCTCATTTTTGCATACAGTGTATAATGAGTAATCTGTAATAGTGTCCAGTGAGTGAAAGGTACTCCACTCACAATATAAATCAAAAGCTGGCCTCAATATTAGTTTTCTTAAAAAAGAAATTTAAAAAAAAAAAGATGTGCCACCAGTACCATCGGTGCAGTCTAAACTAGTTTTTATCAAGCGCTAAGTGAGCATCTCTACTGAAAGATCAGAAGGCAGAAAACTGGCCAATACTGTGACAAGGCTCAAAACACATCCATCGCAGATCAAAAAGAAGCACACTGTCCACCCTGACAGTGAAGGATGACTCTAAGGGGAGAGGGGAGGGAGCAGATCCAGGAATAGTTAAAATCTAGGCACTTGCAGCTGCAGCATTTCCAGTCCACCTCTATAGCATCACTAGCCCAAATGACAAGAGAAACCAGGGTCTGGGGGTCTGAACCACATCTTCCTGCTGACACTACTCACTCATTCCTACACCTGAGAAGACGGTCAGGTGTAGGACCGTCATCACCGAATCATAGAGTTGTGATCAGGACCCAAGGGTCAGCTGGTAGGACTCCATCATTCTCAGAGAAGGAACCAAAACCCAGGTTAGGCAACTCACTCAAAGTTGTGCCCCTAACTAAGGAACCTAGACCTAACATAACCCCAGAGCACTTCCTGTTCCCCACACTGCCTCCCCGCACAAATGTTCCTCTTGTTGTGGGACGTTTCCTATTTTGTAAAGGTGCACGTTGAGGAATGTTGGGCTCCATCACAGGCATCAGGAGGTAAAAAGTCTCCCCACCCATGCCGGTTCTGAGGGGACGGGTTTTTCTCAGCATTGTGCTAGGATTTATTCAAGGCATCCACAAAACCACTACAGCTCCCCAAGACCCAGACAGCCAGGACAGCAGTTGAGAGAGAACAGCTTTGGGTCTCCCTGAAGTTTTCAGACAGTGAACTCATTCATGCCTGAGTAAGGGAGTGAGTGAGGGAGTGATTGCTGTTGGCTCAGGGTGCACAGGTGTGGGAAGGGAGCCAGGGGAGACACACCTCTCTCCCCCCAAAATTCATTCTTACCATCTGGGTGGCTCTCCACTGAGGTCACCACACAGCCTCTCAAGCGAATCGCTCCCAAGGGATCTTCCCCCTAAAGGAGAAAGGAGTCCTTCATTATGTTTCCAAAGTAAAATATAGGCGTATACTTGATCCTCTTGGTGCAAAAGCCACACAGACTCACTGTGGTTTAGAAAAGAGCTGAAGGAGATTAAAGGGAACCCGTTCTGGATCCTCCACCCCTCTTCCCACTTCACACAGCGGGGAGGTGGGGAGCTGGACGAGGAGACGAAAGTCAACCTGAGCTTCACATCTGGAGGAAAGTGACAGCTGGGGGAGGTAGGGAGGCTGAATCATCTCCCCTCGGGATAATGGCCAGGTGTTTCCAGAGTCCTTTGGCCCCAAGCAACAGACATAGTAGTAGAACCCTCATAGGAGGGAATCAAGAGAGCCCTGCAGAAGCTGAGGACCCAACCCAGATAGACATGACTCAACTTATTAAGGAAAAAGCCCTCTTCTGAATAGTCAACAGCCTAAACGGTTGGGCTCAAAAGATGCTCTCATTCAAATAGGCCTAGAAGAGGGATTATCACTTTTTTGCACATTAAACCAAGAGCACAGTGCTAGGTTGGTTGAGTTCCTCTGAAAATATCAGCTTGGAATAAATAATAAAAAGTTGTATTGTGTTGATCAAATAAATGGCCATATAATGATATTTTCTTCCATCCCCTGAGATTCTGCTGGCCTCAAAGCCTAAGGTCTCAGATCTTTGCAATAAGAAGGGGTTGGAAAAGGTAGAGGAGGGTGAGGAAAAAGAAGAGGGAGGGTGAAGATGAAGGGAGCAGAGCAGGAAGGGCCCGGGCAGCCCTGTGATTAGGAGCAGCGCAAGCTTCTACTGGGAGGGTTTATGGAGCACAGTTTCTCACCCCAGCAGGGTCATAGTAGTGCAAATAGGCAGGATCTTCTCTCAGAATGAACTTCCTCACTTTCCAGTTCTTCCGCCTATGGCCCTATATCCAGGATGAACATAGAAAAAGGAAGGATGAGTTTTTAGTCTCACTCAGTACACATAGTCCCTACAGGATAAATCTTGTTGAATTGAAAGAAGAAAAAAATAAAGATGATATTCTATCTCCAGAAGAATTCAGGCCACAACCCAGGCCTTGTCAGAGATAGCACTAGAACCAACAAACAATTTAGATGTTATTAAATTGTGGGTTAAATTATTTCTAAGATCATCTCGCAGCTTTAGCATCATATAAGACAGCACTATGTATAACATACTATGTTAGGTAATGTGGGGCTATCAAGAGATTTAAGACATGGCCCTGCTCTTCAAAGAGTCTATAATCTATGTGGAAATATAAAATAGCAAATGTCCAAATCAAATAATCTCTATAGATAAGGGTTTTTCAAAGGATTTTTCATTTTATTTTACATATGATAATGTAAATTTCCATGGTACCCTGTCCATACATCTCACCCTCTCCTCCCCTCTCCCCATGTCCATAAGTCTATTCTCTATGTCTGTTTCTCCACTGCTGCCCTGCAAATAAATTCTTCAGTACCATTTTTCTAGATTCCATATATACAGATTCAAAGGATTTTTTTTTAATTTACTATTTATTATTTGGAAACTTCATTTGAGGTTTTTTTTTTTTCATTGAAATATAGTTGATTTAGTGTTGTGTTAGTTTCCAGTATACAGCAAAGTGATTCACTTATACACACACACACACACGTATATTATTCTTTTTTAGATACGTTTCCATTATAGGTTATTACAAGATATTGAGTATAGTTCCCTGTGCTATTCAGTAGGTCCAGTTTCAAAGGATTTAAATGAAAGATATATAATTGTGGTTTGGCATGTCAAAGAGAGCCTCATAAAAACCTTCACTTATCCATGTGGGACACACAGGAGTTAGACGGGTGAGAAAGAGGTGGGTGGGAAGACCATTGACAACAAAAAAACCGTGGTGGGAATGTCTAAGGCATATTCAGACCCTGATGAGTAAGACCATCAGGCTAGAAGGCAGGTATAGCAGAGGCAAGTTTGGAAAAGTGGAAGGAGACAGTAAAAATAAGACACAGGGGTTGTTGTCACTCACAGCTTTTGAGTTGGAAGCAAAAAGATTACTGTAACACTTTAGGAAGATTAATATGGGGACAACATACAGGATGGATCAGCTAGGGATTAAAGATAAAGCCAGGGGAAATATAATAAGGTAGAAAGAAGACCATCAAGAAATGACTACAACAATCCCAGCATAAAATTAGTAGGGACTAACAACAGGGAGCCAGAGAAGGCAATGGCAACCCACTCCAGTACTCTTGCCTGGAAAATCCCATGGACGGAGGAGCCTGGTGGGCTGCCGTCTATGGGGTCACACAGAGTCGGACACGACTGAAGTGACAGCAGCAGCAGCAGCAACAACAGGGAGCAGCAATGGAAATTGGAAGCAGTAGTGGTTGTGACAGACGTGATGAGGAAGAACAGGACTTGGCCCTTCCCTAGAGAACCATTGACTCTTCCAATGTCAAACACTGCCATTGTTTAGACTGTGGGTTTTGAAGCAGGATTTGTGTCTGTTTCTCTTTGTTCCTCCCAAGCCCAGCACTGCGCCTGGCCTGTGGGAGCCACTTCGTATGTTTGTAATTGCCTTGAATTGCCCAATTATTTCCATTAGCTGATAGTAGTTGTTTAAAATGTTGTGCTAAACCTGATTCTATGATTTCCTACAGTAAATTCAAGTGACTTTTAACTCCAGAAGTTAAAAACCTTAGATTAGAAAATATATAGTTTCCATGTTGCCAATATGAAGAATATTATGTGTTATTTCTGAAGCAGCATGTATTAAGAGGCACATACAGAAAGCTTCCAAAGTTTTTCTCTGTGTTTGTATAGAAAGCAATGGAACGTCTGCGATTTTAGCAAACGATGTCTCCTTCATAAAGCCAGGTCAGGGCACTTTCAAGAATGGGTTTAAGTTATTTGGCAGAGCATTTGGTCAAGGAGCTCATCTCCAAAGAACACTTTCCTTGCCTGAAGGATGGAGCCAAGAACACTGCAGAGTCATACGGGAGAAAACAGAATATTTCTATCTGCAATATTATATGGCTTTTGTAAAGCATCAACTTCTAAAATTCTTGTCAGGAGTCCCTGTTCTTTGCCTTAATTGACGTTACCCATAGGCCAAGAGGACTTCCCTGGTGGCTCAGACGGTAAATTGTCTGTCTACAATGCGAGAGACCTGGGTTCGATCCCTGGGTTGGGAAGGTTCCCTGCAGAAGGAAACGGCAACCCACTCTAGTACTCTTGCCTTGAAAATCCCACAGACAGAGGAGCCTGGTGCAGGCTACTGTCCATGGGGTCGCAAAGGGTGCTGCCCCACAACATTTTCTCCAGATCTACAGGCACACAAATCATGTTCTCGTACACAGTCAGTGGGTGAGTATCAAGTACTCAGGAGTCAATGGAAGAGGAAGGCACTGGAGGATGTGAAATCAGCCAGCCCTGGCCAACTACCACATTGTCTTGAGGTCCTCACTGGCACACGATGTGAGGCGCTGAAGAGTTGTCTTTCACTGAATGAGTGTTTCCTGAGGCACTTTAAGGAATGCATGCACAGCTGGGGTTTCCAAGAAGTGTTGCTGCTCTGTCAACATCTATGTGCTACATCATTTTATATAAGGGATTTGAGCATCCATAGATTTTGGTATCCATAGCAGGTCCTAGAACCAATCCTCTGTGGGTACTGAGGAACGGGTGTACCTACATTCAACTTAATTCACTCTAAAAATGTTTATTGTCTATTACAGACTAAGAAGGATGCTGAACTCTGCAGCAGATACAAGAAAAATATGTATAACACATTGTCCTTTCTCATCAAAGAATCTACATGTGGTTGAGAAATGAGGTATTTTATTCATCATAGTCACGGAGAAGGCAATGGCACCCCACTCCAGTACTCTTGCCTGGAAAATCCCATGGACGGAGGAGCCTGGTAGGCTACAGTCCATGGGGTCGCTAAGAGTCGGACACGACTGAGCAACTTCACTTTCACTTTTCACTTTCATGCATTGGAGAAGGAAATGGCAACCCACTCCAGTGTTCTTGCCTGGAGAATCTCAGGGACAGAGGAGCCTGGTGGGCTTCCGTCAATGGAATCGCACAGAGTCGGACACAACTGATGTGACTTAGCAGCAGCAGCAGCAGTAGTCACAGAATGAATTATATAAAAAGGATTATGTTGAATATAATCCAGTATCATTCATCCTCAAACTGGCTATGTCCCCCAAACTGAATTAATGCCTCTGGAACCAGTGAATGGGGTAGAATGAGGGTAAGGACTGACCCCCAAGTGGATCCATCTACTTCCCACCTATGAAGTGTGGAGCACAGGTACCCTTTTTTGAAATAAGGCTTCTGCCAGGTAACCCGGGCTAACTCACAACAGAAGACATAGGGTTGATTAGTTTTTTTGGTACTTAAAAAGATTTTCAAAAATCTCTCAGATGATCCTGCTATGAGCTAGGATTATACACGACTGAGATAAGGGACAGGAAACATTAAAGGGGGACTATCAATTCAAGTAGAAGAGGTTTTTCTTCCCTCTCCCTCCCCTAGAAATTAGAGATGGGGGGAATATTAAAAAAGAACAAAATTCCTGAATGAAAAAAAAATTGTTTTCTTCATGTTAAAAGGAGGTTTATGACTATTTAAACAGTGATATTTTGATAATAGGATAAACTCACTTTTAAGAAAATGGTTAGCTCTGTAATTCTTTACATTGGCCACATACCAGAATCTCTTGGGGACCTGTAACATATAGAGACTCTAATTTAACTGGCCTGGGGTGCAATTTTAACAGATCCCTGGAGGGTTCAAATGTACACCACCTGAGCTATTGAAGGCTGACCTGTACCTATCAAAGGCCACGTAAAGAAGATGAAGAAAAATGGAAGGGGAAGCCTACATCTAGTCCCACTACTTTCAACACACACTCACACCACAACCCTCAGCTGACTTTTGAACATCCAGCATCTCCATTGCATCCGTTGCCCAGACCTCACTCCAGTCCAGCCTGGACTTCATCTATCCCTATTCAACCTTCACGTTCAGTCGGATCAACTCACTCAAGAAAAGACATTCATGGCTGATAGTAACATAGAATTATAGAAGATATCATAAGGAAATAATGGAACTCCTTTCCAAGTGACTCCTGCCTTAACAGCCTGTGATCAGAGCCATATACATACAAACATTTGCCAGAACCAAAGAGGAAGCAGGTGATATGCAAACTCTGCCTATGGGCAACCTCCAGAACCTACCCTGTGTAAGGCTGACCCTGCTCCTTTGCTCATTCTTTAATCTAGTCAGTGGGCATACAAGTTATTAGAATAGTCTGGAATTCTTTCTTTCTTTTTTTTTCTAATTTTATTTTATTTTTAAACTTTACATAATTGCATTAGTTTTGCCAAATATCAGAATGAATCCGCCACAGGTATACATGTGTTCCCCATCCTCTTAGGACCCTGTTCTCTCAAAATATAATGGGAAGGTAAGTTTTCTGCATTAATGCTCTACTTCTAATGAAACTAAAAAATGTCTATCTATACTTAGTCAACCCAAAGTTCTCCTTTTTAAATGTAAATATATGCTCAACTTTGGTTCTTCCCTCTTTACCCAGAAGTTCAGGCTTCTATCATGAGATAAGTCAAATCTCTCAGTCCCATGAGATCTATACACAATGCACAGAAATCTTGCAGCAGCCAGATCCTCTCTTTTATTAACAGGTACAGAGCAGTGCCTTTGAGACAGCTCATGACGCAATCACAAGGGGCAAGACCTTGGCCTCATAAAGCAGCTTAGGCTTCTATGACAACATATACCAGCATCAGTTGTTTCACTCTGAATATTCCTGTTTTCCAGTTGCTTCTTCTCTACCAGGTGCTGACCCTGGCTTCCTCACTCAGCTCCAGCCCTCGGGTTCTCTTACCTCTTGGTGTCCCATGCCTTTGCACTTGGTAACTGACCAGAGCTCTTCAGCTCACCCCAGCCCCTGTCTCCCAGACTGACAGTGGCCAGTACCTGATGATACCTGATAATGACTGAGTCTATGCCCTCTGACCGGATTTGACCTTCATCTGTTGCTGCTCCTGCAGAGCTGGCCTGGGTATGGTCTCATTGTGACCTACCCACAGTCTGCAATGGTACTTCCTTGCTCTCAGTGGTTTATGATGCTCCTCTTCTGGGTGCAGCTTGTTTCTATTTCCTGGTTACTTTGTAAGGAGGAAGGATAGGCCAATGGAAGAACTTTCATTGTGAAACATCTCTGTCTTTTGGATGGCATCTCTTGGCCAACTGATATCCTCCAACTAATGAAAAGTTCAGCATTTTCCTGAAACACTGATAGAAATTTCCCTATTTTTAGGTGCTTCTGCCCTGCCTGCCTCAGTCCTCCTGACCTAATGCCACTTTGATCATCTACTTAACTATTTGTCTCTCTTTCACTAGGTCAGTTTCATTCTCTAGTTGACTATTCACCAAACAAACAAAACACCATTTGATCCTATAGAATACAAAGGGCCTGGTTAGGGAGAAAGCCTAGGGTAGAATATAGTGACCACTCACCTGCTTCAGTAAACATCCCTGCTTGATAATGACTCCTCTGAATTCTTCTTTCAAAATCACATCATCATCACTGGAATT
Source organism: Bos indicus x Bos taurus (assembly GCF_003369695.1). Classification (NCBI taxonomy): domain Eukaryota; kingdom Metazoa; phylum Chordata; class Mammalia; order Artiodactyla; family Bovidae; genus Bos; species Bos indicus x Bos taurus. Next base: position 66,470,080 of record NC_040086.1, on the reverse strand, counting down.
CTCTTCACAGAAGAACCCACTGTCTGGCTGTTGGGGAACCAAAGAACCAGTTTATTTTTCCAGTCTTAGGCATAGTGCTAATTATACCACCTTCCTCTCCCCTCTTCCCTCTAGCCACTCCTTCTCCCTGTGATTCGCATCCCAACCTGAACGTTAAAGGTTATCCTTGGTTAGCTTGTTCCCCCTCCGCACTGTTCTTGTTTCTAGATGCTTATTTCTTCTTCTTTTTTTGTTTTGTTTTGTTTTGGCTGCACCATGCAGCATGTGGGATCTTAGTTTCCAGACAAGGGATCAAACCAGAACCCCCTGCAGTGGAAGCATAGAGTCTTGACCACTGGACCACCAGGGAAGTCCCATCTAGATGTTTATTGCTTGTTGCTGGATGCTCCCTTGTCTCCATGCAATTATGATCTTGTCCATATACTTTCATTTTCCTGGGTTCCCCAAGCTGTATTGGATGTCTAGCTCAGCACATCTCTCCCTTCAAAGCCTTCCTTCTCTAGGGACCTCATGGCCACATTGCTGAAAGCGAGCTGGCTGGTTTATAAGACACTGTCCATAAAACATAACCTCCATATGCCCCCTGCTCCTCGGCTCCCCCACTTTAAGAAACCAAGAGCCCAGGTCCAGCCACATCCTTTGAGTTCAGGCAGGAACTGGGCCTTGCTCAGCTAAACGAGACCAGTGAATCACACAAGCCACTGTGCTCGGTATTTTTAGACCTACATTTTTTTTTTAGAGTCCTACATTTAAATAGCTATAAACAACCAGGTTAAAATTCTGAAAAGAAAAAAATATTCTGGTAGAGGAAATTCCCCAAAGTGAAATGAAACTCTCTTTGGTACATTCACTTCATTTATATAAGTAGCTTCCTTACTTTTGTGTTCTGACCCCAAATAGAAACAAAATTGCCAGAATCCCCCTAGAAATCCACTGTTGCCAGATGTTCATGTGACCCAAGATTTAAGTCCATGTTGTACCATACAGTGTTTCCCAGCCTGTGGGAAGCATGCCACTGGAGGTACCCATGATGACAGAGGGAAGGAATAAGGATGAACATACTTGGTAATGAGTCACATATTTCAATGTATATTTGGACTCCCGGGGGCCATAATTTTGCTGGTTATTTTTCCTTCCACTACTGGATCTACTTTGACTAAATGGGTGCCTGGCATGTGCTCAGTCCCTAAGTCACATCCAACTCTTCGTGACCCCATGGACTGTAGCTTGCCAGGCTCCTCTGTCCTTGGGATTTCCCAGGCAAGAATACTAGAGTGGGTTGCCATTTCCTTCTCCAGGGAATCTTCTCGACCCAGGGATGAACCCTCATCTCCTGCATTGGCAGGCAGATCCTTTACCACTGAGCCACCAGGGAAGCCCCACTTGGCATGTACTGGGGCCTAATAAGCTTTTACAAAAGAAATTCTTGCTTAAAATAGAAATAAATATAGCAAATTTTTAAACAAAAATAAAGAAAACTATTCAAGTAAACAGTATTTTCCTTTAGACTAACTTACTGGATGTGATAGGCATTATGGAGAGGGACAGCTGTCAAGTCAAGGACATGGACCAAAGCTGTAGGGATAGGTGCTTTCTTTCACATCAGCAGATATTAACTGAAATCAACCTAGAACGCACCCAGGTCAACCCCCATGCCCGGAGGAGTAGATGGGTAGCTCCCTCACTCACAAAGTAATAGAAGGCATCAGGGTTGTCCAAGAAAGGGTTTTCAGCAGTTCCATCCACCGCGTTCTTGGAGAGGTCTCCAGCGGGCTGCAGGTACCCTTCGTTGAGCAAGGAGGAGGCGATCACAAGGCCTTCCTGGCGGTTCCGAACAGACTTATTGGAAACAAGCCAATCAATGACACAGTTACCTGGATGGGACCATCAGAAAGAAGGTTAATTCTCTTTTTCAAAGAACAAGGCACAGACAGTTGCCCCTAGAGAGCTGCAGAGCACCCAGCTTTCTTACTTGTTTCATCTTCCCTGTTACTCCAAGAAGGAAAAATGAAATTATTGAGATAGATACCTGGAAACAAAAGGAACCATGTAAACGGTTTTAAAAAAACACCTACATGCTCCTTAAGCAGCAATGCATGCGTCTTCCATTAATGACCCAGAACTTCTGCTGAGAACTAAGTTCAGTAATGGCTATTGGGGAGGCCCCCCGGGGGGAGTCTAAAAGGAAGATCTGGGTAATGAGTAAGTGTTGTAACAAGTGCCTTGCTGTGGGGTCAGCACAGTGGAGCTGCTGGGTCAAATCTGTAGGAAGGTGTGGAGGGGTGGCTGGGGCAATGGGTACTGTTTCACAGAGGAAGTGACAATGTTTATCAAGCATTTACCTAGGCAGAGGCCGAAGGAGAAGCAGGATCTGAGGGAGCAGCAGTGTGAACAGACTCAAACAGGCATGACGGATCCCTTCCGGGTGCTGATGGGAGAGGGGCCGGTGGAAAGAAGACAAAAGAAGACAAGAGAGAGAGGAAGTCATGGGGTGGGTGGGGAGAGCTTTGATAGTACATTAAGAATTTGGCAATGAGGAGCTGTTGCAAGTTTTTAAGCAGAAAACAACATGTGCTAGTATGTGTATGTCCTAATTTAGAATTTTATGCCATCCCTTACATCGAATGTCACACCACTGCAGGATCTAGCAGGGACCTTGAGAAGTCATTCAATCAGTCTTCTGAATCAAGGGAAGACTGTGAGGAGAATAAAATGAAATTGACCCACCAACTGGATTATTAGCAGGCTACAATGAAGCTCTGTATTAAAAATATTTTGTACAACCAACAAGGACCTATTGTATAGCACAGGGGACTATACTCAGTATTTTGTAAAAATGTATAAGGGAAAATAATCTGAAAAAGAATATATATATGTATGTGTGTATGCATAACTGAATCACTGCACTATACACCTAAAATTAACACAATATTGTAAATCAACCATACTTCAATAAAAGTAAATAAAACAAATTTCTTTCAAACATTTATGTATATGTATAAATTTATGTTATTAAATATACATTATTACAAAATACTGAGTATAGTTCCCTGTGCTCTACAATATATACTGTACAAATATAGCCAACCAAAGAGCCAACTTAACAGGCCCCAGGTCATCAAAGCAGTAAGGTATACCATCTTTGAAACAAGAGTGAAAGCAGTTAGTTGATAAGAGCACCTTTCATGAATTTCATATACAAAAGGCTTTGCCCAGTTTTCTTTCTCTGAAAAGAAAAACTAATTAATACTGCATTTCTGCTTTTAATCCTTGCAGTGATCCTGTAAAAGAGGTAGGGAGGTAAGTACAGACCTCTTTTAAGAATGACTAAATGGACATGAATCTGAGCGAACTCTGGGAGATAGTGAAGGACAGGGGAGCCTGGCATGTTATAGTCCATGGGGTCACAGAGAGTCAGACACAACTTAGTAACTGAACAGCAACAAAACACTATGCAGCCTCAGACATCCCTAATTTGTCACTTAAGTCTAACATTAGGTGTCTTGATTCTTATTTATCATCTTGCTCAACTCTGTGTCTATTTCAACATCCTGCCATTTTCTGGCAAAAAATGACCCTTTGATTGATATAGCTAGAACTTCTAAGATTTTACCTTGAACCACAAAGTATGGGCCTACCTTTCTTTCTCTTTCCATGCTGGGGAAGTCCAATGATCATGTCCATCGGTCTGTGTTCCATGAGACCAAACCCCCCACCTCGCTCCACATCCCCCTACACACACTCAAGGCTGAGCAAGACCTCCATATTGCCTGCCCCAGAAGCCCCACATCAGACCCACAAGGCCTTTTACCTGTGAAGCAGTGATTGAAAATCTTCTTGTCCTTCTCTAGGTTCAGTTCTTTTACTCCTTTTTCAGTGTCTTTCATGGACAAATACAAGGCACTGCAGAGATGAAAACACATGGATGAGCAGGAGCGGTTCAGTATAGCTCGTCCTCTCTGGGACTCGCTGGCTTGGAGGGGCTGGCCCTGAGCACAAGCTTCCCCCTCCCCAGGTGAAACCTGAGCCTAATCTCTCCACTGGATCATAAGTAGGTCATTAGAAGGCAGAGCTCATACTTGAACTCTGCGGCCTGCACAGCATTCAGCAAAATGTACTGGGAAGGTATTTAATAGCCCTTAAATTCACTAAATTTTGTTGATTTAACTTTTAGTATCTGAGATGGAGAGTTGTCTCCAGTTAGGTGTCAAAAGATTAAAAGTTCTCAGGCCTCAATACTCATGTCCCAGTTCTTTGTGCCCTTTAAGAGACCATCTGGTGTAGACATTTGACTCCAAGAAAGTGAATGTGTTTTGGTGGGGTGGGCTGCCGTCTATGGGGTCGCAGAGTCAGACACAACTGAAGCGACTTAGCAGCAGCAGCAGCAGCAGAGGGGAGTTGCAAGGGGTTAGAGTTTTTTGGTTTGTTTTTTTTTTAATGTGGACCATTTTTAAAGTCTTTATTGAATTTGTTACAATATTGCTTCTTTTTTTAACATGTGGGTTTTTCGGCTGCAAGGCATGTGGTATCTTAGCTCCACAACCAGGGATCAAACTCACACCCCTGATATTGGAAGGTGAAGTCTTAACCACCAGGCCATCACAGAAGTCCCAAGAAAGTGAATGTTTTGACTAAACTTATCCTTTATCCTAAAATTTATAAGAGATAAAACAAAATAGTGAGATGTTCTCATTTTTATCCTTGAATAATAAAGATAGCCTTATCAGAAAAATTGCAAGCAGCAATTTTGTGTGTCTTGTGGCTCCATGTAGCACAAACATCATTCCCACTTAGCTCTGACAGTTGTGGCCAGAAATGCAGTCACTGGACCACCCACCCAGCAGCTACAGCTGGACTAGGCAACTCCTCTTGGGTCTTTACCAGAAAGCTTTCTTAGTGAGAAAAAGCGCTCATTCTCTCTAAGCTCAATGTGCAAACTTCATGAAACTCCTATGACCTGCCAAATCCTGCATTAGGTGTGCATGGGGCTTTTTCTATTCTCTTCCTAGGGACTTCCTGCATTTGGTAAACAGAATCCTGGATAGATGCTGTAAGTAGTCAATATGAAATTCTTCCTGATAGAGCTCCTGTTACAGGGTATGTGCCACATAAAAGCAAAAACCAGTAAAAAATAAAGACACTCCTAAAGAAAGGGACTTAAGTGATATCAATCTTTAGGCAACAACTATCACCTGTCAACTATCACCAGTCAACATTAGAGGTCACTAAGCTAGGTCGGGGCACAAATGGTTTCTGCCTAGGAGAGATATTCACTCTTGCTGAATATGTGAACTTGAACTTGAAAAACCTTACCTGCATGAACACATAGTTCCTATCTTTTCCTACCTATGTATAGATCCCAAAGCTTTCTTTTAAGAGTAATTTACTATAGCTACTTTATAAATGCAATGATGTATTATCTCTTTCTCTCTTCCCTCCTTTTTCTCTATCTCTCCTTCTCCCCGTCCGTCCCTCTGCAAAGATTACGCAGACATGAGGGAACTCCCATGCCTCCTCTCCTCAGCTGTTAGGCTTTGGAGATGCCATGACCACTCCTTCAGAGCCAGGTAAACATCTTAGTACATCAAGTGAAAGTACTAAGGACTGGTAAGGGTGTGTACAGCCTTCAGAGGTGCCCAAAGCAGGCCTTGGAGTAGGGTCTGCTGTGGGATTGCCTCAAGGAGTGGGGTGGAAGGAAGAAAGAGTGAAGGAAAGTAGACATAGAAAGTCACCTTAAGTCAATCGTTTCTGGCAGTCGAATGGACCTCCTGGTGGATTTTCTTGCAAACTTCTGGCCTCCTTCAATGCATTTAGTGGCCTTCTTGATGTCTCGAACCCAGGCATCTCTCTCCTCCAGGAAGGCTGCCTGGAAGAAGTGGTCCTGCTGTTTGGTCGTAGTGATCTTAAACACAAACTGAAATCAAAACACATCCCATTAGGAACGACTCCTTTCAAGGGGGTGAGGGCTTTTATGAAGCACAGGAGTTGAGCCAACCCTGTTCTGGAAATGCTTAGCCAATAAAGACCCAAACGCCCAGGGTTCAGGATGAGTGGTGGGCAGAGGGACTGGCCCAGGGAGCTCCATTCACATTAGTAGGCTATGCAAAGGTCAGCACCTGAGAAGATGTTCATCACAGTTAATGACATCAACTCACCATCCTTTTTCCAAAGTCCTGACAAGGGCTGGTCAGAGCGCTTCCTTTCAAGGGAATCATTCCTTTGGGGCTGTTGTCACTCTTCTTCTTATAGAATTCAATTCCGTCTTCTAACAATACAACCCACATGGGTTTCCAAGAGTTGAACATGCTCCCCTGTGATGCCAACAGAAAGATTCGGGTAAGGATGTTTTCTAAAGCTCTTCTGTAGATGCCGCAGGGCTCGGTAAACAGCCTACCTTTGGCCAGCGTGGATGCAGGAGACCCACATTTGTGTGACCAGGGGAGAAGGGCAATGCCATTCTTCTGGAACTTCTTTAAAAATTTTAATATAAAATGTATACACATCTATCAGTAGCCCATAAGCCTCTCCTGGGCCATTACCAAGGGAATATGGTATGGATCTCAACTCTCCTTCTTGTGCATTTCAGACTGACTTTCTGCAGCATATTTTCTGCTCCTAACCCTGCCCGTTGTTTTCAGTTCAACTTAAGTAAGGATGGCAAAAGAATCTACCTCAAGTGCCAACTCAGACTGCATAGTAGCTGGTGCTTGAAGCTGGACTCCCTGGAAAAGTGCCATTAATGGCAGCATGGAAGCTCCACTTACTTCCATCCTTTGGTCTAATCAGATTTTATCTGGGTATGAATGTCAAGAAGAGACTCAGAGCACAGCCTTGTGTATAGGCATGGCTAGGAGGGATGAAAACCACGTTCAGAATGGTCTCTGATGCCAGCATGGTGCTATCATGTCAGTTCTTACTTTAAAAGTTTTCAGTTTGGGTTGATGCCAACTGTGCCTTTAGTAACAGATAACCATTCTGACTAGGAAGTCTTTCTTTCTTGTCTGTACTTTATGAGGACTTTGGAAAAAGAAGAGAATAGCGTTCTTTGCCTCTCATCTTTGAACTCCTGATTGTCACCCTGTCATGATTACCACAAAAATGGAATTATCAACCAGTTCCTAGAAGATCCTTCTGCTTATCTTAAAATACCAAGAGCCTCTATATAAAGGTCCAGTTGCCCAAAAGGAAGACTATTTATGCATTGAAGATAAATACTCATGGAACTATCATTTTGCTGGTCCAAGTGTTTCCTTTGTTTTAGTTACTGAAAAAAAAAGTTTCTAATTAAAACACACTGTCTCTTTTCTGTACAGGCAGAATAACTATTCATGCTAACACTGGATTATTTCCCTTTTTTTAAAAAAATGGGCAAGGTCGGACACTATGCCAACACATGAAATAATTTCAATCAAATGTCTTTCTGTTTTACATCTACTCAGAATATAAAACACTCCTGCAAATCAATAAGAAAAAATACAAATTATCTATTTTTTTAACGAGCAAAAAACTGGAAGAGGCATTTCATTAGAGATGGTATCCAAAAAGACTCTGAAAATATGTTCAATATCACAATCCATCAGGGAAACTCAGATTAAAACCACAATGAAATACCTCTGCACACACACTAGAGCAGCTAAAATTCTGAAAGATTGAGAAAAGCAAGACTTCACAAAGACAGTAACTGGAACTCCCATACATGGCTGGCAGGAGAGCAATATGGTACATTCAATTAGGAAAACTGTGGAGAATGTTTTAATTCTCAGAATATATATGTTGATACACTTAGACACAAGGGAGCAAGATGTCTGAAACTTATTGTCAAATATCTCAGCAAAAAAATATGTGTATATATTTATATAGTAATATGGAGTGATATGCAAATGTAGCCATGAATTAACAATTAATAAATCTAGGGAAAGAGTATATAGCTAATTGCACTATTTTTTCCAGTTCTCTATGAGTTTGAAATTTTTCTAAATAATTGGGGAAAAGTAATAAATAAATTAACAATATGACACTAATTAAAACACACTATCTCTTTTCTGTACAGGCAGAATAACTATTCATGCTAACACTGGATTATTTCCCTTTTTTAAAAGAAATGAGCAAGGTCAGACACTACATATTGAAATTTGGGATGTACTTTTAAGGAAATATACAGACAAGTCTAAAAAAATCAAGTATCTGAAACAAGTAAAAGATCTACTCACAGAGCTAGGAGTAGAAGCTGGACTAGATGACTGCTGAAATGCCTGTCAAGGCTCAAATTTTAGATTCTACTTCATGCCTATCAAAGGTTTATAAATGCCAGAGTCACTCAGGGCTTTTGACCTTGGAACTGGCATAAAATGAGAAGTCAGCCAACACTGCATTCCTTCTGTAGACAGTTTAAATAAAACTACTATGCAGCCAACTGTTCAAAATGAGCTTGTGCTCTCCTAATTCAAATGTAGCCTCAGGGTCTGTCTGCTCACTCAGAGGAGGGTGTCATTTGGGATTCGGGGCCTTTGTGTTCATTGAGGAGGCTGATATTGGTAAAAGCAAGAGAAATCCCGAGAGCTTATAAAGTGGGGACTTTCTTCCAGGCTTGGTGGTGGTTAGTTAGGTTGCTGCTGCTGCTGCTGCTAAGTCGCTTCAGTCGTGTCCGACTCTGCGCGACCCCTGAGACGGCAGCCCACCAGGCTCCCCCGTCCCTGGGATTCTCCAGACAAGAACACTGTTAGTTAGGTTAGGATGATGGAATTCTGGGTCATCACTCTCTGCATCTGCCAGCTTCTCCCTGGAGTAACCTGAAAGCACCTCCCTCCACCATCCCTGTATTTACCCTTCTCTGTCCTTAACTCTCTTGGTGCTCACACAAGAGCAAACCCTGAAGTGTGATCACAGAGTGTCCATGCTAGAAGGACATTTAGTATCATCTACCATCACCCTCATCACACAAGCAAGAAAGTTGAAGCTCGTTTAAGTAACTGGGGCTAGTATACTCGACCAGTTAATGTGAGACCAAAATTAGAACCCAGGTCTACTGATACCCAACTTTATGTTCTTTCTACTTCCTCTTAGATGCCATCTCCATTCTGGGTCTCACATAAACTTCAGTCATATTGGAATCTAAATCAATTTTTAGGTCACTTAGCCAGCTATATATATGTGTGTATGTGTATAAAATCGTGTGTGTGTGTGTACTTAGTCATGTCTGACTCTTTATGACTCCATCAATCATAAAACATATCTAAATCATAAATCATGTCATAGCATGATCATATATAAAAGCTATGTTTTATGATACTGTACATATATAAGGTTTATACACATAAATAAATATATATGTGGCACATGTCTGCTTTCTTCCATTATAGGCCAAAATCTATACAATTACGTGTCAGAACCAGCAAGTTTTAGGTACTAAATCAAATTTAAAGTTTCCAAGTGAGTCACTGTACATCACCATGGAAACAGCTAGTTTCGTGCATAAAAGTCTGACACTGAATGACACGAAAAGAAGAAAACTTAAAGGTCAAGATACTTGACCATATAAAAAAATTGAATTTCTGTACAGTAAGAAAGCAAATGAACAAACAGCAACAATAACAACAAAAATGCTGAACAACTGAAAAACAAATTAAAAGGTGTGGATATTTATAACAAATTATCATATAATTAAAGATTAATATCCTTAATATATTTTTAACCCTTTAGAATCAATAAGATATATACAAACCCTATCAATTTTTTAGATGGGCAACCGATATAAGCAGGCAATTTTCAAGAGAAGAAACATCTGGGTCCAATAAATGTAAAAATGCACTGCTTCAACAGCATTCAAACACATGCAAATTAAATAAAATATAGTCTTGTTTTTTAATATGTTTTTTTAAAAGATTTATAAAATATATGAAGATTTGGGGAAATTGGCATGTGGAGGACAACAAAGAAGCTCTATGAGTCAGCACTTTGATGTGGGATGTCAAAATGAGTGAAGTCATTTGTGGGCTGTATAAATAGAAGCATAGGAAAGTAAGAAAGGTTCTAACTTTAAATGGAGCCTAACCAGTAGTGACCATGGAGATAGGTGGCCCAAACTCAAATCCCAGCTCTGCCTCATTCTAGGAATGTGACCTTGAGGAATGTTTAAACCTCATTTGCTATGTCTGGCAAATGCAAATAATGCTACTACATATTTCTTAGGATGATTGGGAGATTAACTAAAATAATCCATGTAAATTGCTAAGGGCAATATCCAGAACATAATAAGCACCCAATAAAACCTACCTAGTCTCTGTAATTCTGTGTTTATAGATATACCAATAAAACCTACCTAGTCTCTGTAATTCTGTGTTTATAGATATACCTCAGGGCTTTCCTGATGGTTCAGTGGGTAAAGAATTCACCTGACATCAGAGACACTAGTTCGAACCCTTGGTTGGGAAGATCCCCTGGAGAAGGAAATAGCAACTCACTCTAGTATTCTTGCTTAGGAAATCCTATGGACAGAGGAGCCTGGAGAGCTACAGTCCATGGGGTCACAAAAGAGTCGGACACGACTGATTGACTAACCATATAGATATAACTGGAGAATGAAACTGAGTTCAGGAAGCCTCGAAGTTGCAGATGAAGTGAAGCCTGTTCTATAAGCCAATGAAAAATTTTTTTAAAAAAGAGAAAAAATGGCATCTCTCTTGGGAAATTATTGGAACTCACAAATTTGGGCTCAAAAGGGGACAGACAGAGTAAATGAGGGCTGTCTTCAGAGGTGTGAAACACTAAATTGTTTTGAAGTCCCAGCAGGTGAAAGTTTCAGGAAAAAAAAACAGTTTGTTGCATAACTTATGGGAGAAAGTCAAGTTAGTGAGTTCCCTGGCACAAGAGGTCTTCTAGCATGTTTGTGAACAGATTAGTAAAAGAAATGCAGGCCACAGATGAGAAGTTCAATTAAATACTTCACATTCCTTTCAATCCTCAGATTCTACACATCTGTTCCAAAAACCTGTTGTCCCTATTGTGCCTTTAGTCTCCTAATTCCTTATCCTCATCTGAACACTTGGGCCTCATCTGCAAGAAAAACAATGAAAAAAAAAACCCCACAAAACCCACAAAAACCTGCTTAACATGAATGTCTAAAAATGACTTCAATAGAAATTTTTTAAGTTACTATAATATGAACCCCTGACATTTTGGTTTCTCTACAGTTTAGTTCAGTTCAGTCACTCAGTCATGTCCTATTCTTTGTGACCCCATGGACTTCAGCACACCAGCCTTCCCTGTCCATCACCAACTCCCAGAGCCTACTCAAACTCATGTCCATTGAGTTGGTGATGCCATCCAACCATCTCATCCTCTGTTGTCCCCTTCTCCTGCCTTCAATCTTTTCCAGCATCAGGCTCTTTTGAAAATGAGTCAGTTCTTCACATCAGCTGGCCAAAGTATCAGAGTTTCAGGTTCAGCCATCAGTCCTTCCAATGAATACTCAGGATTGATTTCCTTTAAGATGGACGGGTCGGATCTCCTTGCTGTCCAAGGAATTCCCAAGAGTCTTTTCCAACACCGCAGTTCAAAAGCATCAATTCTTCGGGGCTCAGCTTTCTTTATAGTCCAACTCTCACATCCATACATGACTACTGGAAAAATCATAGCTTTAACTAGACTGACCTTTGTTGGCAAAGTAATGTCTCTGCTTTTTCACATGTTGTCTAGGTTGGTCATAACTTTTCTTCCCAGGAGCAAGCATCTTTCAATTTCACGGCTGCAGGCACCATCTGCAGTGATTTTGGAGGCCAAAAAAATAAAGTCTGTCATTGTTTCCATTGTTTCCCCATCTATTTGCCATGAAGTGATGGGACCAGATGCCATGATCTTCGTTTTCTGAATGTTGAATTTTAAGCCAGCTTTTCACTCTCCTCTTTCACTTTCATCAAGAGGCTCTTTAGTTCTTTGCTTTCTGCCCCAATTCCTAGTCCCAACTATTTTTCTCCGGATGTTGGCCGGTGTTGACGATCTGATTTCTGGTTCCTCTGCCTTTTCTAAATCCAGCTTGAACTTCTGGAAGTTTATAGTTCACATCCTGTTGAAGCCTAACTTGGAGAATTTTGAGCATTACTTTGCTAGCATGTGAGATGAGTGCAATTATGCAGTAGTTTGAGCATTGTTTGGCATTGCCTTTCTTAAGGATTGGAATGAAAACTGACCTTTTCCAGTCCTGTGGCCACTGCTGAGTTTTCCAAATTTGCTGACATATTGAGTGCAACACTTTCACAGCATCATCTTTTAGGATTTGAAATAGCTCAACTGGAATTCCATCACCTCCACTAGCTTTGTTCATAGTGATGTTTCCTAGGGCCCACTTGACTTCACATTCCAAGATGTCTGGTTCTAGGTGAGTGATCACACCATTGTAATTATCTGGGTCATGAAGATCTTTTTTATATAGTTCTTTGTGTATTCTTGCCACCTCTTCTTAATATCTTCTGCTTCTGTTAGGTTCATACAATTTCTGTCCTTTATTGAGGCTATCTTTGCATAAAATGTTCCCTTGGTATCTCTAATTTTCTTGAAGCGATCTCTAGTCTTCCCATTCTATTGTTTCCTCTATTTCTTTGCATTGATCACTGAGGAAGGCTTTCTTATCTCTCCTTGCTATTCTTTGGAACTCTTCATTCAAATGGGTTTATCTTTCCTTTTCTCCTTTGCCTTTCCTTTCTCTTCTATTCAATTTGAGCTGGTGGCTCAGAGGTTAAAGCATCTGCCTGCAATCCGGGAGACCTGGGTTCAATCCCTGGGTTGGGAAGATCCCCTGGAGAAGGAAATGGCAACCCATTCCAGTATTCTTGCCTGGAGAATCCCATGGATGGAGGAGCCTGGTGGGCTACAGTCCATGGGGTCGCAAAGAGTCGGACACAGCTGAGCAACTTCACTTTCACTTTCTCTTCTATTCACAGCTATTTGTAAGGCCTCCTCAGACAACCATTTTGCCTTTTGCATTTCTTTTTCTTGGGCGTGGTCTTGATCCCTGCCTCCTATACAATGTCATGAACCTCTCTATCCATAGTTCTTCGGGCACTTTGTCTATCAGATCTAGTCCTTTGAATCTATTTGTTACTTCCACTATATAATCGTAAGGGATTTGATTTAGGTCCTACCTGAATGGTCTAGAGGTTTTCCCTACTTTCTTCACTTTAAGTCTGAATTTGGCAAGAAGGAGTTCATGATCTGAGCCACAGTCGGCTCCCGGTCTTGTTTTTGCTACTGTATAGAGCTTCTCCATCTTTGGCTGCAAAGAATATAATCAATCTGATTTCGGTGTTGACCATCTGGTGATGTCCATGTGTAGCGTCTTTTCTTGTGTTGTTGGAAGAGGGTGTTTACTATGACCAGTGTATTCTCTTGGCAAAACTCTATTAGCCTTTGCCCTGCTAACTGGTTTCTCTACAAATGATGATAAAGCAGCCTGCACATTTCAGACGTTTGCCTTTGTACTGCGGTAAAAAAATAAACAAAATGCTATCTTTACTCTCAAAATGCTCATAGTCTAACCGGGGAGAGAGTGACCTTGACCTGAAACTCCAGGTCAGAGTGATAATGCACAAACTGAGAGAAGCCTTCCTACACATGGGCAGTTTCACAGAAAGAAGTCATGACTCATTGCTGAAGGTGGAGAAGCTTGATTTTGTGTGGAACCCCCTCCCAGACACCTCCCTTCACTTCTCCTTTTCCTCAAACTTCTCTTTTCCCATGTTGACATACAGCTAGAATTCAAAGGAAAACTATTTGATGGTCAAAACTACGTATTGAACTAAAGCAGAATTGTGAGTCAGTATCATCTATTCTCCCATGCTTGTGGGAAATGTTATTTTAAGTTTGGTGTTACAGTCAATGAAGTCCTTATTTCTGCTACATCCTAGATTGCATCATTTAGTCAACCAGTCTGATCCATGACATCACGGGTATAACATCCCAGATCCATGGTCATTTTGTTCCTGTTTGAATACTTTGAAGGCAAGGAAACTAATTTGTTCAGCAGTGTATTTTTTTATATAAATATAAACTTTTCCAGGTTGGACAATTTCTCAATGAAAACATATTATGTTAGCAATAGAGAGATGACACAAATGTTTAACAGTATGGTTTCTGGGGTCTTAGGGATTTAGGTTCAAATTTCAAGTTTGTCTCTTCCGGGTTCCATGACCATAGGCAAGTTACTTCATTTTTTCCAAACCTTAGTCTCCTCACTTGTAAAATGAAAATAATATAGTACCAATTTCCCATTACTACAATGATTAAATGAGATAATACACTTTAAGGGCTGATAACTTACATCTAGCTTATAGTAGATGCTCAAAAAATGGTAACCATATAGGCAGATAAGATAGCACAGTTTTGTAGGCAGTACTGTGAAGTCATTCTGGCCTAAGGTTCTCCTGGGTACCACCCGTCACAACAACAGCTCTTTGGAAAAGAAAAATCACTGCAGTCTGGGCCCATGAGGGCCACATAAAACATGGCTAGGCATGGCTTTCTGTGACACTGGATCACACTGCTGGGTTCCAGTCCAGATCTGCCACTTAATAGCTGCGTGACCTTAGGCAAGGCCCTTTACCTCTCTGTACCTTACTTTCTGGTGGCTCAGTGGTAATGAATCTGCCTGTTTATGCAGAAGATGTGGGTTCAATTCCTGGATCAGGAAGGTCCCCTGGAGAAGGAAATGGCAACCCACTCCAGTATTCTTGCCTGGGAAATCTCATGAACAGAGGAGCGTGGCGGGCTACAATCCATGAAAGTCAGATCTTACTTTCCTCTTCCATAAAGTAAAGGTAATAGTTGTACCCATTATATGTACATAAAGTGCATTAAATGGTTAGATCTGTTACTGCTACAAAGTAAGGGCCACATATACTGGCTACTCTGACAATGATAATTCAATGGGTGCAGATCATAGGGGATTATTTCATGGCATCTGGAAGACAAGGTTTGGAAGAATTGTTGGGCGGAGACCACCGAGTCCTGCTCTCTGTTTTGCCCCAGGCTTTTCTCCTTCTGCTTCCGTCTTTTGCAGCCATTTTCTTTCCTTAAAAATCCCTTGTCCTCTCTCTCACCACTCCTATTCTTGTGCTTTCCCCAGCCTCTCAGGCCACCTAAATTCCGAATACACTCTTTGGATCAGTCCTGCCATTCAACATGATGGTGGAATGGTTGTCATAGAAACAACAGCTGATTCCATAAGTTGTGTAGAAATGAGGTTAGTTTGGGAGGTGACTTGGTGGAGTCTAAGTTATTGGTTGCATATAACCTGCTTCTCTCTCTTCTTTTAAGCTATTATTACAAACATATTCAAATCAGTGGTCTGCTTTCAAGGACCTCCAAAATATGTTTATGCTTATTGTCTGAAGTAACCCCCTAATCAGAGACAAAGAGAGGTTGAGGTCACTGCACACACTCTTACCCACAGTCCAGTTTGTCCAGACCCCACTCTGGCTCTGCAAAGTTCATCTCACCTCCCTTTAGCTGGCTGGGGAAACCTGCCTTTCAGAAGGCTGCCTGGGATCAACAAGATGGTGGTAGGCTTTGCAGTTAGGCAAGCCTGGGTTTTAATCCCAGGTTGTCCTCTTATCAGTTGTTGGATATGGGCAAGTCACTTATTCTCTCTGATAAACTAATTTATAGAGTTAAAAATACAAGTATACAATATAAGAGCAATTTTAATTACAAGATGCTTAAATTGTTTTTAAAACAAACAGAAAACCTTTGCAGAAAATGTTTCCATTCATCTGCTCTTGTCAGGATACTAGCCTAAGCAAGCAGGAAAGAAATAGCAACATTAATTATTACTGGTTCTCAAAGAGATTATTAGGGCCTACTGCAAAGTATCTACATACACCTCTGTGTGTATATGTGCATCTTTTCCAAAGGATGTTTCAAAATATGGCTAATGAGAGAGAATACCTGCTGAGGGTTCATTTATTCTCTGGCACCTACTTGTAACTCTCACAACCACAGACACATTGCTGCTGCTGCTGCTAAGTCGCTTTAGCCGTGTCCGACTCTGTGCGACCCCACAGACGGCAGCCCACTAGGCTCCCCCATCCCTGGGATTCTCCAGGCAAGAACACTGGAGTGGGTTGCCATTTCCTTCTCCAATGCATGAAAGTGAAAAGTCAAAGTGAAGTCGCTCAGTCGTGTCTGACTCTTAGCGACCCCATGGACTGCAGCCTACCAGGCTCCTCCGTCCATGGGATTTTCCAGGCAAGAGTACTGGAGTGGGGTGCCATTACACATTACAAACCCTAATTTAGGGTTTACTCTGAAATTTACTCTGAAAATCCCAGTGTACTGGAGACAGGCAGTGCCAGGAGACAGGGAGTAAGTTTCTGATCCCAACACTGTCACAGCCATGTGACTTTGAGCAGTCACCAGCTTCTGGGTCTCAGCTTACTCTTGTGGAAATGAGGGAATGAGGTCAGATGGTCTAAGGTCCCTTCTAGATTTAAATCAAAACAGAATCAGGCAGCAATGTGAGCAGTTTGACCCCCTCTTAGTAGAACACTTCAGGCTAAAATTCAGGTTAAACCATGAATGGTCTAAACAAAGTCCCACTATGCACTCCATCAATTAAAAAACGGGGCCTCTAAAGGAATGTACTGAATCCAGTTCACTTCTAACACCCTGAGCTCACTTGGGTCAGTGTGAGTTACTTGCTCATAAAAGTGTCGTCCACAGGATGCTAACAAGCCTATGTGAGAACTCACCCTCCTGGGAAGATTCACAGTGGCGCGGCACACACCCACCATCAGAAGATAAACCAGCAGTGCTAATGAAATTCAGTTTCCTGATGCCTAACCAGTCAAACTGAGCTTTTTTGAGTAAACTCCTGTCTCTATTTTCTAACCTTTAAAATGGTGTATCTACCTACCATCTTAACAGCATGTTATACAAATTCACTAAGAACTACAAATAAAGAGATTTCAGTCCAGTAAAAAAAGATAAATAAGCTACCATTACTGTATCACTATATCAGCTCATCTTTAATCATTTGCTTCTTCTTCCTTTCCAAAAAAGTAAAAAGGGGAGGAAGAATTTAACTAACAAATGAGTAGTTTCTCCTAATAACCTCTATAGCAGGAGTTTGAGTCTTCTGGCATAACACACACGCATACTCTTGAAAAGGATGCTCTAAATCATGAAGGATTTCCAGACCCCGCATTCTGGAATTCTCAGTCCCACATAATCAAGCTATGCTGACACCTGAGGTGGAACCTTCCACCTTTAAGAACCAGAAGGCAGTGGAATACATACTGGCTTCTCCCCACAACCTTCCACAACCTGCAGTACTCTCCTATTTCAGCGGTAGAGAGTGCAAAGCTGGACCCCAATCCTACCCCACCCTATGCCCAGGGTCACCGATGCAGGTGACTCTTTGCTTACCTTCTTCACTAGATAGCCCTCCCTGATCCGCTTTGGTTCCATGTCGGATGGACAGACAGCCGGGGGCCCTCACAGATGAGTCGTCTCAGAAGCTCAGCCTCCTCTGAGAGGTGGGGCAGTTGTGGGCTGCTTTTCTAGAGTGAGGTCTCTTTCACAATTTCCCCTCTGCGGGCAATCTCGTGATCACATCCTCTTCTCCTCACTGGGGTGGAAGATCAGAATAAGGAACTGCAGCTTGAAACAACCCATTCTTTGCTAATGTTGGAGACTTACCATAAGTACAGTTGGGTTGAATATTTACCTGAGGGTCAATTTTTATTACCAAAAAC
This sequence comes from Bos indicus x Bos taurus, assembly GCF_003369695.1. Taxonomy (NCBI): domain Eukaryota; kingdom Metazoa; phylum Chordata; class Mammalia; order Artiodactyla; family Bovidae; genus Bos; species Bos indicus x Bos taurus. The sequence goes on along the minus strand of NC_040086.1, from coordinate 66,452,336 downwards.
GAAAGCGTTCTCCTAAAGGGAGAAAAATGGGGAAAGGAAGGTGAAAGTGAAAAAGAAAACCCTACTCATGGAAATTGTCCTGGCTTAGGAATTATTCCTGAGAGCCTCAAAATGCTTAATAAAAATGCCAAGAAATTCAAAACTGGTGAACATAAAGGCAACCAGTATTAAGTGAAGGTCTGTCCCAGGTATTCTCCGAGGTGTGTTTCGGCCGGCCTCATTTAATGTAGCTGTTACAAGAAACCCATAGGGGACAGTATACTGTTCCTTCTGTAAAACTCAAGATGTAAGGACACTTGTGCTTAGAGAAGAAAAGAGTTGTCTTGAGGATACACAGCAGGTAAGGGCCAGAAGAGTAGGGAGCGTCCTTACCAGGGCGCTGGGTCTCCTATCTGGCGCGAGATGCGTGTGTCACACAGAACGTTAATCCCACAGTAAAAAGAAGCCAGTATTCAAACATGTTTGAGAAGCTGTACAAATTAAAGACCGCCCCCCCCCCCCCCCGCAACACACACACACCCACAAGTACTACAGCCAAGAATCCTGCTGTCATGGTGTTTAAAATGTGTTTTTCAAATTCATTTGACCACAGAATTCTTTTTTGAGCAATTTCTATCAACATTCTTGTTATAAGTTGAATTGAAAAAAAAAACTCAAAAACATATTTAACATGAATATCTAAAAATGACCCTCAACCGCAAAAAAAAGTCCTAACCCCCAGTACTTTAGAATGCGACCTTATTTGGCAATAGTGTTATTGAAGATGTAATTGGTTAGGATGAGGTCATACTGGAGTAGGTTGGGCCTTAATCCAATATAACTGGTTCCCTTAAATAAGAAGAGTAAGGGGACTTCCCAGGTCACCCAATGATTAAGACTTCACCCTCCAATGCAGTGGGTACAGTTTTGATCTCTGGTCAGGAAGCTAAGATCCCACATGCCTTGTGGTCAAAAAACCAAAACATAAAACAGAATAGTGTTACAAATTCAATAAAGACTCTTAAAATAGCCACATCAAAAAAAAAAAAAAAAAAAGGAAGAGGAGTGAGACACAGAAAGAAAGCAGTTATGTGAGAGCAAAGGCAGAATTGGAGTGATATCTCTACATGCCAAAGAATGTCAAGGACTGTCAGCAAATATCAAAAGCTGGAAGAAGCAGGCAAATTTCTCTTCTACAGCAGTCATAGAGAACATGGCCCTGCCAGTTGATTTCAGACTTCTAACCTCCAGGATTGTGAAATGATCAATCTCTGATGTTTTATGTCTGCTGCAGCCAGCACAGCAGGTAGGGATCAAAAGTAATTGACGCACAGTTTGGGAAAAAGAAACTAGAGACAGAATTAAAGTTTTAAAAGATGGGACCGGGAGACTCAAGACCTCTTGAGTCAAGAGCCCCGTTCCTCAGAGCCACATCACTTTTACTGAGTGTCTTGGCAAGCAGAAAGTATCTGTTGTGCTACAATGAAGTCATCAGCCTCCTGTGTCCCCGGTCACGTCTCCAATTTTATTGGTTACTTTAAACCATCTTTGTTATTTTCTTGTACATAGACCTGCATATGCCTTGGGAAAACATCTTAGGGTGTACACAAGCAGTGTTCTGAACTTATGCTGACCTGGCATTCCAAGGTCCTCACTATGTTTTTCCTTAGCTTAACAGGGCATGACAACCCCAACTGATCAACCCAATGTACTTTTATTTGGGTTATGTTGTATTGCTATATTTTGCTTTTATTCTTTTCCCATGGTGATTTTCTCATGGCTTGGCCAGAACAACAGGTGGCTTGACTATTAACCCCTGCATACACCCTTTTTTGTTTTTGTAGCTGAAGATATGTTGCTCTTGCAATTTCTTTCTTCATTGGTTCTCAGAGGGATTTTTGCATGTATCTGAGGACTAAACAGAAGATTATAGCTAAAACAACAAACAGCAAAACAAGGCTAGTGTTTCAATGAGACCACCTCCAATGCCTTTGATCCATCGAGAGGACTCAATGAGTTAAGGCTCTCTTCTATTCCTTGAAGTTTACCTATATCTGTTAATAGTCTAAGAGAACCATGCTGCATGCCAATGATTTTTGCTTGTAGCTTTTTAATATCTAGAGGAAGGTTTGTCATCTGTATGGCCCTGCAAGTGCCATCTAACTTTTTCCCAGGAGTGTTCAGATTGGTTATATTCCTGGGGGGTTACACAAAAAGTAGTAATGTTCCAATCACACTTTAAACATATTTATAATTTACGACATTGTACTTCATCTTCTAAGAGTAGCATTGCATTTTTTTATATCCACCAACCTGTTGTTAATCTCATCTATATGAGTTTGGGCTCCCCAGTATACTCTGAGATTTTTGTATATGTCTGGAGACAGTCTTTTTTACCTTGATGAGGCTGTTCAGAACTCATGTGTATTCAATTTCTGGAGGGATGAGGCAGAGAGAAAAGAAAAATGTTTTAATTTTACCCACAGGTGTAAATCACTAAATTGTTTTAAACCATCAGTGACTTGAGGAGAAAAGATTTTTATATCTGAAAACAAAGATTAGAAGCCAGTAATGCATCAGACTAAAAGTCATGAAAATAGTATTTATATTTAGCAGTCTGTTTAATCTCATGTAACCAGTTCCTTTGTTCTGTGGTCCTTGCTTGACAACAAAGGACATCAGTGAAAGTGATGGTCTCCAAGAAGCTCATGAAATTTTTGCCAGTGTCTGTATGACCTGACCAGCAAAGTGGGTGCTCCGATCACTGGAGATTGCAGAAAATGTATTTTAACCATTTTTTTTTTCATTGTGAGATTATTAACCCCACAGCCAAGAAAGGCTTCATCCTATCAAATAAAAGTAAGGTTGTTCAGGGAGCAGGGAAAAGCCAAGCAGCTATCTTGGATTTCCCATAGCCCTGACTGTTTGGTTTATAGCCATTGTTTATCCATTTTAAATTTCCTGATGAGGGGTTAATTTTGTAGAAGCAGAATGAGCTTTGTCTATGCGTGTCACAGTCTTCATAGATCATTGTGAAATAACACTCATTCACTTTATCAAAGTAACAAAAGATTTTAAAAGCAAATATGACTCACTTAAAGACAAAGAAATTTACATAGTCTGTTATCAAAAGCCATATTCCAAGAAGACTTTGTTTTTTTTTAACAAGAAAAGAAAATCAAATTCCAGATTGATACCAGCTTAAATTCATTGTGAAACAATAGTTATTCATTTAGTCATAGTAACAGTAAAAGATTTCAAAGGCAGTTTAACGTCTTAAGAAACTTGTATCATGCACAAAACTCTCTTTCACTTGCCACACATCTTTTTTACACTTCTATATTCATCACTCTATTTGCCCATTCAGAAAACAGCCACCTGCAAGTTCAGATGTACTTCCTTTTTCGTTAATAGAATGTAATTCCATTCCTTATACCTTTTTATTAAAAACACAGCTTACTTTCCTTTAGCAACCATGAACTGTACCTTATATCATCATTCTGTAGATTGGTAAATATAAACCACTCAAAGCTATGTCATTTGCAAAAGTATCTTCACAGAGTCAATAAATAAACATTAATACCAGGTATCAAATCAATAGTGAATATTTCCCAGTTTACACAAGTCTGAAATTCATTTTAGTTTAATTTTTTTGAATTTAGAATTGATTTGTAAGCACTTATTTCTCTTTAGGCCAATTAAATAGAGCTCATTGACCAATCAGCCTTTAGCAATTTTGTCCAAGGACAAAGACACACACTGAGACTCATAAATTTTGATAGCCATATAGACAGAGATCTCATAGTTTTCTGCTTGATATTTAAAATGTCTCTTTTTCCTATTCGATATTTAAAATGTCTCTTTGCCCCTTCTCTTTTTCTTGGTTTGAGTTCTACCAATTTGTTCATGGCTGGAGTCCCAGATAGAGTGGGCTGTGCATCCCAAGCACATGATAAGACTTAACTTTAGGTTTTTGCCTAGGCCTGTTTTTGTTTCTCAGGTAGAATTTGAGCTCCAAAAAAGTATTTTAACAAGCCAACATTTTTATTTTAATTACATGTGCAAGAAGAACCAGTTTTGCAATTTCAAAAGGCTTCATTTTAACCCGTTTTCTCTGGAGTCTAAAGAATATTATGGCCATTCAGTATCAAAAATTTCATCTTTCTTTTTGTAGTCATAGTTTCATAGTTAAAAATCACACCAGAGAATGTTCAAATTGGCTCTGATGACAGGACTGGACAGACTAATAAGAAGTTGTCCCAGCAGAGATTGTCTCTCTGGGCAGATGAGGTCTTCTCTTAAAGTAAAGAAAGCCTGTCCTTTAACCTCTATTTTCTCCCAGGCTCTTATGCAGTATCACCTCACCTGTTCTATAGCCTGATCTTCCATAAGCACTTGATCTTGAGTTTCCCCCCAATTTCCACTGCCTATCAATTGATCTAAAGTGATGGGGATTAGCAAGAAAACACAAACTTTAAATGATACAATGGACCAATCAGACCTAATTGATACCTAAAGGACATTTCACCCCAAAACAATGAATTTCACCTTTTTCTCAAGTGCACACAGAACATTCTCCAGGATAGATCACATCCTGTGCCATAAATCCAGCTTTGGTAAATTCAAAAACATTGAAATAATTTCAAGCATCTTTTCTGATCACACTGTGGTAAGATTAGATGTCAACTACAGGGAAAGAAACTATTAAAAATATAAACATATGGAGGCTAAGTAACATGCCTCTGAATAACCAACAAATCACAGAAGAAATAAAAAAAGAAATCAAAATATGTATAGAAACAAATGAAAATAAGACAACCCAAAACCTATGGGATTCAGTAAAAGCAGTACTAAGGGGAAGGTTCCTGGCAATACAAGCTTACCTCAAGAAACAAGAGAAAAATCAAATAAATAACCTAACTTTACACCTAAAACAACTAGAAAAAGAAGAAATGAAGAACCCCAGGGTTAGTAGAAGGAAAGAAATCATAAAAATTAGGGCAGAAATAAATGAAAAAGAAACAAAGGAGACTATAGCAAAAATCAACAAAACTAAAAGCTGGTTCTTTGAGAAGATAAATAAAATAGACAAACCATTAGCCAGACTCATCAAATAAAAAAGGGAGAAGAATCAAATCAACAAAATTAGAAATGAAAATAGAGAAATCACAACAGACATCACAGAAATACAAAGAATCATAAGAGACTATTATCAACAACTATATGACAATAAAATGGACAACTTGAAAGAAATGGATGAATTCTTAGAAATGTATAACCTTCCAAAACTGAGCCAGGAAGAAACAGAAAATCTTAACAGACTTATCACAAGCACAGAAATTGAAACTGTAATCAAAAATCTTCCAACAAACAAAAGCCCAGGACCAGGTGGCTTCACAGCTGAATTCTACTGAAAATTTAGAGAAGAGCTAACGGAAGCAACAGTTAGAACTGGACATGGAACAACAGACTGGTTCCAAATAGGAAAAAGAGTCCATCAAGGCTGTATATTGTCACCCTGCTTGTTTAACTTATAAGCAGAGTACATCATGAGAAACGCTGGGCTGGAAGAAGCACAATCTGGAATCAAAATTGCTGGGAGAAATATCAGTAACCTCAGATATGCAGATGACACCACACTAAAGTGAAGAGGAACTGAAGAGCCTCTTGACGAAAGTGAAAGAGGAGAGTGAGAGAGTTGGCTTAAAGCTCAACATTCAGAAAACGAAGATCATGGCATCTGGTCCCATCACTTCATGGGAAATAGATGCGGAAACAGTGTCAGACTTTTTTTTGGCCTCCAAAATCACTGCAGATGGTGATTGAAGCCATGAAATTTAAAGACACTTACTCCTTGGAAGGAAAGTTATGACCAAGCTAGATAGCATATTCAAAAGCAGAGACATTACTTTGCCAACAAAGGTCCGTCTAGTCAAGGCTATGGTTTTTCCTGTGGTCATGTATGGATGTGAGAGTTGGACTGTGAAGAAAGCTGAGAACCGAAGAATTGATGTTTTTGAACTGTGGTGTTGGAGAAGACTCTTGAGAGTCCCTTGGAGTTGCAAGGAGATCCAACCAGTCCATTCTAAAGGAGATCAGTCCAGGTGTTCTTTGGAAGGAATGATGCTAAAGCTGAAACTCCAGTACTTTGGCCGCCTCATGTGAAGAGTTGATTCATTGGAAAAGACTCTGATGCTGAGAGGGATTGGGGGCAGGAGGAGAAGGGGACGACAGAGGATGAGATGGCTGGATGGCATCACCGACTCGATGGACGTGAGTTTGAGTGAACTCCGTGAGTTGGTGATGGACAGGGAGGCCTGGCGTGCTGCAATTCATGGGGTCGCAAAGAGTCGGACATGACTGAGTGACTGAACTGAACTGAACCGAATGCACATCCTACTCAAACTCTTCCAGAAAATTGCAGAGGAAGGTAAACTGCCAAACTCATTCTATGAGACCACCATCACCCTAATACCAAAACCAGACAAAGATGCCACAAAAAAAGAAAGCTTTTTTTTTTGAACATAGATGCAAAAATCCTCAACAAAATTCTAGCAAACAGAATTCAACAACATATTAAAAAGATCATACATCATGATCAAGTGGGCTTTATCCCAGGGATGCAAGGATTCTTCAATATTTGTAAATCAATCAATGTGATACACCACATTAACAAATTTAAAGATAAAAACCATATGATTATCTCAATAGATGCAGAGAAAGCCTTTGACAAAATTCAACATCCACTTATGATAAAAACCCTCCAGAAAGCAGGAATAGAAGGAACATACCTCAACATAATAAAAGCCACATATGATAAACCCACAGCAACATTATCCTCAATGGTGAAAAACTGAAAACATTTCCCCTAAAGTCAGGAACAGGGGTGCTCACTCTCACCACTACTATTCAACATAGTTTTGGAAGTTTTAGCCACAGCAATCAGAGAAGAACAAGAAATAAAAGGAATCCATATTTGAAAAGAAGAAGTAAAACTCTCACTGTTTGCAGATGACATGATCCTCTACATAGAAAACCCTAAAGACTCCACCAGAAAATTACTAGAGCTAATCAGTGAATATAGTAAAGTTGCAGGATATAAAATTAACACACAGAAATCCCTTGCAGTCCTATACACTGAGAAAACAGAAAGGGAAATTAAGGAAACAATTCCATTCACCATTGCAATGAAAAGAATAAAATACTTAGGAATAAATCTACCTAAAGAAACAAAAGACCTATATATAGAAAACTATAAAACACTGATGAAAGAAATCAAAGAGGACACAAATAGATGGAGAAATATAACATGTTCATGGATTGGAAGAATCAGTATAGTGAAAATGAGTATACTACCCAAAGCAATCTATAGATTCAATGCAATCCCTGTCAAGCTACCAACAGTCTTTTTCACAGAACTAGAACAAATAATTTCACAATTTGTATAGAAATACAAAAAACCTCGAATAGCCAAAGCAATCTTGAGAAAGAAGAATGGAATTGGAGGACTCGATCTGCCTGACTTCAGACTATACTACAAAGCTACAGTCATCAAAACAGTATGGTACTGGCACAAAGACAGGAATATAGATCAATGGAACAAAATAGCACAGAGATAAATCCACGCACCTATGGACACCTTATTTTTGACAAAGGAGGCAAGAATATGCAATGGAGAAAAGACAATCTCTTTAACAAGTGGTGCTGGGAAAACTGGTCAACCACTTGTAAAAGAATGAAACTAGAACACTTTCTAACACCATACACAAAAATAAACTTGAAATGGATTAAAGATCTAAATGTAAGACCAGAAACTATAAAACTCCTAGAGGAAAACACAGGCAAAACACTCTCTGACATAAATCACAGCAGGATCCCCTATGACCCATCTCCCAGAATAATGGAAATAGAAGCAAAAATAAACAAATAGGACCTAATTAAACTTAAAAGCTTTTGCACAATGAAGGAAACTATAAGCAAGGTGAAAAGGCAGCCTTCAGAATGGGAGAAAATAATAGCAAATGAAGCAACTGACAGAGAATTAATCTCAAAAATATACAAGCAGATCATACAGCTCAATACCAGAAAAATAAATGACCCAATCAAAAAATGGGCCAAAGAACCAAACAGACATTTCTCCAAAGAAGACGTACAGATGGCTAACAAACACATGAAAAGATATTCAACATCACTCATTTTAGAGAAATGCATATCAAAACCACAATGAAGTACCATCTCATGCCATTCAATGGCTGCTATCAAAAAGTCTACAAACAATAAATGCTAGAGAGGGTGCAGAGAAAAGGGAACCCTTTTACACTGTTGGTGGGAACGCAAACTAGTTCAGCCACTATAGAGAACAGTGTGGAGATTCCTTTAAAAACTGGAAATAGAACTGCCATATGTCCCAGCAATCCCACTGCTGGGCATACACACTGAGGAAACCAGAATTGAAAGAGACACGTGTACCCCAATATTCATCACAGCACTGTTTTCAACAGCTAGGACATGGAAGCAACCTAGATGTCCATCGGCAGACAAATGGATTAGAAAGTTGTGGTACATATACACAATGGAATTTAGTTCAGTTCAGTCTCTCAGTAGTGTCTGACTCTGCGACCCCATGAACAGCAGCATGCCAGGCCTCCCTATCCATCACCAACTGCCGTAGTCTACCCAAACCCGTGTCCAGTGAGTCGGTGATGCCATCCAACCATCTCATCCTCTGTCGTCCCCTTCTCCTCTTGCCCTCAATCTTTCCCAGCATCAGGGTCTTTTACTCAGCTATTAAAAAGAACGCATTTGAATCAGTTCTAAAGAGGTGGGTAAAACTGGAGCCTATTATAGAGTGAAGTAAGTCAGAAAGAAAAACACCAATAAAGTATCTTAATGCATATACATGGAATTTAGAAAGATGGTAACAATGACCCTATATGTGAGACAGCAAAAGACACACAGAGATAAAGAACAGATTTTTGGACTCTGTGGGAGAAGGCGAGGGTGGGATGATATGAGAGAATAGCATTGAAACATGTATATTACCATATGTGAAGTAGATCACCAGTACATGTTCAGTCATGAGACAGGGAGCTCAGGGCCAGTGCACTGGGATGACACTGAAGGATGGGATCGGGAAGGAGGTTGGAGGGGGGTTCAGGATGGGGGACACGTGTACACCCGTGGCTGATTCATGTCGATGTAAGGCAAAAGCCACTACAACATTGTAAAGTAATTAGCCTCCAATTAAAATAAATTAATTTTTTAAAAACCAAAAAAAAAAAATTAAAAGAGATGGGTATCTGTCTGGCTTGGTCATGAGCCACCATAATCAAATGGGAACCCTCAGCTAGTCCCTGCACTATTTTCAAAGTAAAAGGAAAATTTACTCCGTAATTTTGAACAGCTTTCTTAAGTTCCTTTAGTATTTTGAAGGGAATCTGTTTATGTACAGCCTAAAACACTCCATTAGGATTATTAGGATCTTTCCCAGGAGCTATCTGTTCATGTATTGTCACTAGAAATGCCATAGACATGGCGTCCAAGTCACCCTCACGTCGAGCCCACCAAATACCTTTCTGGAGGGGTGACAGAAAGAGGGGTCTGTGGCAAGGAAGGAAAAGTTTGAGTCACTCCAGCAGTTAAGACAGGAAGGGGAGGAAGAGGAGGTAAAGCAAATTCATCCTCCCCAAACAAATGTGCAGAAGGAACTGTAGCCTTAAGAGCCTCCTGCGTTTTTTCTTCTATCCCCTCGGCCTTTGCATTTTCACATTCTCCCTTTGATGGGTTTTCACCGTCATCCTCCCCCTTCCTTCTGAGCTTTCTGGGGTCTGAAGAGGTTCTAAAATAGATTTTATCAGTGTCCAAATTGACCAGCTAGATACAGGCAAGGGTACTCCCTTGTAAAGAAGTTTCTCTAATTCGTTATCTACCTTCTCCCACGTTCCTAAATCTAAAGTAAGGAGAGAAAGGAACCATGAGCAATGTTTCTCAATGGTTTGTAAAAGCTCCAATAGCCGGTGCTCACTTATTTTTGTTCACCCTGCTTTCACTGCCTTAAGAGGCTTATTAAACTGAACTGAAGTGAAGAGGCATATACATGGTCAGGGTTGTTCCGAGCTCTCTGAATTTCCCATATTTAACTTCACTTTCACTTTTCACTGTCATGCATTGGAGAAGGAAATGGCAACCCACTCCAGTGTTCTTGTCTGGAGAATCCCAGGAACGGGGGAGCCTGCTGGGCTGCCGTCTATGGGGTGGCACAGAGTCGGACACGACTGAAGCGACTTAGCAGCAGCAGCAACTCCGGTTTCAGTGCTGAGAGAGGGTTATTTACCGCAAAGGAGGATTTTCAGAGGCCTCACCCCACTCTTACTCAGGGTCATGCGCGGATATTTCAACTTCAGTTTCGTTCTCCTTCACATTCGAGCCCCACGTTGGGTGCCACGTGCTGCGGCCAGCACAGCAGGTAGGGATCGAATGTGGTCAATGCACAGTTTGGGAAAAAGAAACTAGAGACAGAATTAAAGTTTTAAAGATGGGACCGGGGCACTCAAGACCTCTTGGATCAAGAGCCCTGTTCCTTGGAACCACATCACTTTTATTTAGTGTCTTGGCAAGCAGAAAGTATCTGTTGTGTTACGATGAAGTCAGCCTCCTGTGTCCCCAGTCTCCCATTTTATTGATTACTTTAAACTAATATTTGTTATTTTCTTGTACAAAGGCTATCACCTAGCTGGAGGTCATAGACCCGCATATGCCTTGGGAAAGCATCTTAGTGTGTGCACAAGCAGTGCACTTGCGCTGACTGGGCATTCCAAGGTCTACCCCTGTGTTTTTCCTTAGCTTAGCAGGGCATGACTCAACTGATCGACCCAGTGTACTTTTATTTGGGTTATGTTGTATTGCTACATTTTGCTTTTATTCTTTTCCCATAGTGATTTTCTCATGGCTTAGCCAGAGTGACAGGCGGCTGACTGTTAACCCCTGCATATGTCTCCTTGTTTCTGGTGTTTTGTTTCAGTGCCCTAGGAAACTAATACACTCTGGAAAACTAATATTCTATAAAACCAACTTTGAGAATGTTAATCTGGCTATGTGAAAATGATCACATTGGATTAATCACCTATGCCTCAGTTTTGTCATGGGTAGGATGGGAATAATAACATTTATTCAATGGGACCATTCTTATGTAAGCATTCTTTTTTTATCTAAGTATTCTTAAATAAGAATACTTGTAAATGATTAGAAAAGTGTCTGGAACATAATAGGTGCCCATAAATGTTAGCAATGCCTCATTTTCAAGGAGTCTCCATTTCTTTACGGCTAGTCCTTTTCAATGATAAATTCAGCTCAGATTATAGAAGTAACACAGGACTAAATTTTTGACTAGTTCACTTTCCCTATTACATCAGTTAGCATTTTTTGGCTGCAGTCACACAGAAACCAACTCTGGCTTATATAGGCAAATAGGAACTTTCTAGAAGAGTGTGGGGTGGCTCATGGACTTGAAGAAATAAAGACTCCAGTTTTTGAAAGGACATAAAACTGGACAGCTGTGAGATTCTAAGAAGCAAGAGGTAATGGGACAGTCTCATTGAACCACAAAACTGAAAGAACTTGTGGTTTTCAGGCTCTGCAAGAGTTTCCAGGGCCCCTCACGCTTGGTTGGCCTAGCTTGACTTGGTGCTGACCCTTCAGTCATCTGAGCAGCCCCATCAGGACAGTGCCTTGGGAAAGGGACTCATCCCCAGGGTAAAATCAATATTAACCTATTATTAACAGTAGAAGAGTGAAGGGCCCCTAGGCAGGCAAATCTGATAAATGTCCACAGAAGGCATGTGAGGAGCCAGGAAAGTGAAGGGCAGGAAGAATATCTGTTCTTGGGGTTTCCTAAGGGCTTCCTGATTCCCTCTTCTCCTCACCAGCAGTCATTGTTCCTCTAACTTCACTTTTCATTTTACCCTAATCAGTTCCCTAAAATTATAGGTGACTTGCCATCAGTTTCTCACTGCACCAAAATTAGTTTTAAAAAAAATTAGTAGAAAGGTTTTATGGGGGGATAGGAGAGGAAGAGTTGGCATTTGATGACATCTAAGCAAAACAGAAACAAATAAAAGGATGACTTGCCACATCTGCATTGAAACAAGTATTTTGCTGCTTAGGTGTTTATACAGGCAACACATCATAGATTTATCAAGTCAAATTTCATGGCTAAATGTATCTATTTTTGCTTAATTAACCCACTGATACCTAATTTATAATGTTTTCTCTCTTTGTCCTAATATCACCAGAGGTCTTAAAGAATCCTTTCTCCAAAATCTGTCTCTTGAATGCCTACAGTGTAAAAACATCCCCTGCACTCCAAGTAATTCCTTTAAAGGACTATGTATTGAATGCTTACCATGTGTGCCAGGCCCTGGACTAGGTAAAACTGTCTTGCCACCAAGGAGCATCCCAAGCTTGTTCATCAGCTGAACATTACCAGGCTGTATTAGATACCACCACCCTGGCTTCTCCTCCTCCTGCCAGGGGTCCTTATGCTTGCTTAGCTACCCCTAGTGGTCAATAGAGTGAACTGTCTGGATCAATGACATCCTAGGACTTCTCTAGCCAGAATATTTAGCAAATCTTCTATTCTGGTAATTCTTGCCTAGAGAATCCCATGGACAGAGGAGCCCGGCGGGCTACAGTCCATGGGGTCATAAAGAGTCAGACACGACTGAAGTGACTCAGCACGCACATGCCGGCTACTCTGTAGATGCCATTCCCAGATCACACAATTAGAACCTTTTCTATTAAAATCTTTTTTATGTGTATGTGTCTAGACTTAAGTCTCTTTCTGTATTCTTTTTGGACTTCCCCTGTGGCAAAGTGGTAAAAAAAAAACAAAAAAAAAACCGCCTGCAATGCAGGAGATATGGGTTCAATCCCAGGGTTGGGAAGTTCCCTTTGAAGAGGGTATAGCAACCCACCCCAGTATTCTTGTCTGGAGAATCCCAAGGACAGAGGAACCTGGCAGGCTACAGTCCATAGGGTCACACAGAGTCAGACATGAGTGAACCATATTCCTTTTAATTCTCCCACACTGGATCAGTACCTTGGAAACAATTCTTCTAGTATATTTTATTGGTGTAAGGAAATTTTAAGACTTTGGAATAAACAAAAAAGATTATCGTGTGTCTCCACTGGAAAACTAGGCATCATTTATGGCACAACTTTGCACATTCTCTAATTCTATGAAGTTTGTACTTTTCCTTGTATTTGAATTATTTCACAACCCTATAAATTGTGGATAACTGATAGCAATGCAAACAATTCTTGTCTATGAACATGTAAATGAATTGTGATGGAGTTTCAACCCCGCTCCACTCCCCAGGGAAAAAGCCAACTTTCTGTCCATTTGTAAATTGACTTTCCCACTCCTTTCCTCAATATGAATTTGTCTCTGACTTCTTCTTTGAACCAGTTGTGATATCTGGCTGGTTCCCACTTTAATTCATGAGCTAAATAAAGTTTTTACTTTATTACACGTGAGTCATGATTTCACCTTGATATTTTAATTTTTTTAATTTAAATTTCTAATAACTTATTCTTCAGCATGGGTAACTCCAAAAAAGCCTTACATGTGGCTGAAAAGTATCAGAATACTGCTAGTACTCAACCTAAATGGAGGTGTCAAAACCAGGGAAGAGTCTGAGGTTTACCTACGTGCAAGTTTACAAGTTTGTCTCCGCAGTTTGGTGGAAGCTGACATCAGATACCAGACTTTCAGACCTTAGGATGGAACAAAGGACGTTATTACTCACAGCACAGCAGGAAGGATAAGCTTCGTGTCTGTGTTGTTCTTCTTACCCCTGTGAGGACTGTGAGGGGTGAGGCAAGGACTGTGAGGCAAGATGGAGTGGCCCAAATGGATGCTGCAACATGCAGGAGGTTTGCATCACAGCTGAGAACTCAAGCTTAGGGAACCCGAATCTTTGATCACGGGCTGCAAGCAAACCTGCCCAAACATTGCCTCAGAGGGAGACATTGTCTTTATTATTGCTATTGTTGTTGTTCAGTTGCCAAGTCGGGGCTGACTCTTTGCAATCCCATGAACTGCAACATGCCAGGTTTCCCTGTCCTTCACTATCAACTGGAGTTTGCTCAAATTCAAGTCCATTGAGTCAGTGATGCCATCGGATAATCTCAACCTCTGTCGCCCCCTTCTCCCCCTGCCTTCGATCTTTCCCAGCTTCAGGGTCTTTTCCATGAGTCGGCTCTTTACATCAGGTGGTCAGAGTATTGGCGCTTCAGCTTCAGCATCAGTCCTCCCAATGAATAGTCAGGGTCAATTTCCTTTAGGATTGATTGGTTTGATCTCCTTTATGTCCAAGGGACCCTCAAGAGTCTTCTCCAACACCACAGTTCGAAAGCATCAATTCTTCAGTGCTCAGTCTTCTTTAAGGGCCAACTCTTGCATCCATACCTGACTACTTGAAAAACAATTTTGACTAGACAGACCTTTGTTGGAAAAGTGATGTCTCTGCTTTTTAAATACACTGTCTAGGTTTGTCATAGCCTTTCTTCGAAGGAGCAGCATCTTTTAATTTCATTTCTGTAGTCACCATCCACAGTGATTTTGGAGCCCAAGAAAATAAAACCTGTCACTGTTTCCATTCCCCTCCATCTACTTGCTATGAAGTGATGGGACCAGATGCCATGATCTTTGTTTTTTGAATGTTGAGTTTTAAGCCATCTTTCTCACTCTCTTCTTTCACCCTCATCAAGAGGTTCTTTAGTTCCTCTTTGCTTTCTGCCATTAGAATGGTATCATCTGCATATCTGGGGTTGTTAATATTTCTCCCACCAATCTTAATTCCAGCTTATGCTTCATCCAACCTGGCATTTCACATGAGGTACTCTATATATAAGCTAAATAAGCAGAATGATAATATACAGGCTTGACTTAATCTTTTCCCAATTTTGAACCAGTCTGTTGTTCAAGTCTGGTTCTAACTGTTGCTTCTTGACCTGCAAACAGTTTTCTCAGGAGGCAGACAAAGTGATCTGGTGTTCTCATCTCTTGAAGAATTTTCCACAGTTTTTGTGATCCACACAGTCAAAGGCTTTAGCATTGTCAATGAAGCAGAAGTAGAGGTTTTTCTGGAATTCCTTCACTTTTTCTATGATCCAGTAGATGTTGGCAATTTGATCTCTGATTCCTCTGTGTTTTCTAAATCCAGCTTGTACATCTGGAAGTTCTTGGTTCACATACTGTTGAAGCCTAGCTTGAAGGACACTGAACATTACCTTGCTAGCATGTGAAATGATATTGGACAGTAAAACAAATCTGCCCTTGCTCTGGAGAGACACCCTCTCTCTACCTTCCAAGGTTGTTTTTCACTATACAAACATCCATGAAAAGACAGTGCCTCTGCTTGCAAATTGTAGAGAAACACAAGAGATCCATGGAGAAGTGTCTCCCAACAAAAGGAAAACTTTAAATTATTAATTTATTTAAACCCATTAGAGAATATCTAGTCTCTGCCCAGTGGGCCTCCAGCGCAAAATACGTAACCAAGCACCCATCAGTTCAGTTCAGTTGCTCAGTCATGTCTTACTCTTTGTGATCCCATGGACTGCAGCGCGCCAGGCTTCCTTGTCCATCACCAACTCCTGGAGCTTGCTCAAACTCATGCCCATCAAGTTGGTGATGCCATCCAACCATCTTATCCTCTGTCATCCCTTTCTCCTCCTGCCTTCAATCTTTCCCAGAATCAGGGTCTTTTCCAATGAGTCAGTTCCAATGAACCACGTATGCGTATTAAACAGCAATTCCTCCCAACAGGAGTTGGTGATGGACAGGGAAGCCTGGTGTGCTGCAGTCCATGGGGTCGCAAAGAGTTGGACATGACTGAGCAACTGAACTGAAATGAACCTCCCAACAGACACAGAGACACAAAATTCATGTAGAAATGATCAAAGAAATATAAAAGTTATCTATGCATATACCCATTTCCTTCAATGAAAGCATTTCCACACATATATCTTCTAGCTTTGCTAGCTGAGGGCGAAGAAGCAACAACACCCTGGTAGCAACAGCCACAATACTATGGACTTTATGTTTATGTCCCTCCAAAATTCATATGTCAAAATTCTAACCCCCAATGTGATGGTATTAGAAGATGGAGCCTTTGGAAGGTAATTAGGCCATAAGGGTGGAGCCCACATGAATGGGATTAGTGCCCTAATACAAAGACACAAGATAGCTTGCTTTCTCTCTCTCTGCTTTTTTGCTACATGGGGATACCACAAGAAGATGGCAGTCTGCAATAGAGAAGAAAGCCCTTACCAGAACCCAAGTACACTGGCACCCTGATCTTGGATATCTGGTTTCCAGGACTGTAAAAAATCAATTTCTGTTGTTTATCAGACAGTCTATGGTAGTTTGTCATAGCAGCCTTCCCAGGGCTTCTCTGGTGGCTCAGACAGTAAAGAATCAGCCTGTAATGCAAGAGACCCAGGCTTGAACCCTGGTGTCAGGAAGATCCCCTGGAGAAGGGAATGGTTACCCACTCCAGTACTCTTGCCTGGAGAATTCCATGGACAGAGGAGCCTGGCAGGCTACAGTCTATGGGGTCGCAAAGAGCTGGACACGACTGAGTAACTCACACACACCCTGTGGTAGTCTGTCACAGCAGCCTAAACTGACTAAGACACACACGCCTACTGCCCAGATCTTGATGCACTATCTCCAGTAAAAGAAATGAGGGCTCCGTGGAGAAATAGATGATTCTCAGACTACGGCACGAAACACACAAGATGAGCCTGGAGCATCTTGTAGTGTCAGAAAGTAAGGAAGTGCTAAAAATTGCTAAAATAAGTAAAACCGCAATGATGGGTTATGTCAAAGGGACACAGGAGCCAACTGAAAGAAATCCCAATGGCCAGAGCTGGAACAATTTGAACTACAAAATACATAAAGCAGTACTGGACTATAGTCCAAAGAATAAGATAGATAAACAAATTACTGAATTAAATAATTAAATAAATGAGAGAACAGGCAAATCTATTCCAAGAATTCCAATTAATTTGAGTAAATACTCCACCCTCAAAAACATGGAGCAGAAATCCCACTCCTTAGTCGTGTGTTGTTTGTAGTAACTTTCTTTCAAAGAGTATAGTATAGGAAGGAAAAAAGAATATGCTTATGGTGGAGAAAACAGACAAACCTTAGCCTGGTGATCAAGGTCAATACCAACAGTGAGAGCTCAGGTTGAAAGTATGTACTCTTCATGCCTAATCATGAGAAAAATGTTAGACAAGTCTCAACTGAAGAACATTCTACCAAATACTTGACTGGTACTCAAAGTCATCAAAAACAAAGAAGTTCCAAGAAACCACCACAGCTAAGAGGAGCCTAAGGATATGTGATGACTGTAACATGGGATGGGATCCAGGATAAAGGACATTAAGGGAAATCTAAGTAAATCTAAAGAAGGTATCAACTTTAGTTAATAATAATGTATCGATACCAGTGAACTAATAATGGCAAATAGGTCATACTAATGTAAAAATCTGTACACAGGTCAATAAGCAACAGTTAGAACTAGACATGGAACAACAGACTGGTTCCACATTGGGAAAGGAGTACGTCAAGGCTGCATGTTGTTACCCTGCTCATTTAACTTCTATGCAGAGTACATCATGCGAAATGCCAGGCTGGATGAAGCACAAACTGGAATCAAGATTGCCGGGAGAAATATCAATAAACTCAGATACACAGATGACACCATCCTTATGGCAGAAAGTGAAAAGGAATTGAGGAGCCCCTTGACGAAAGTGAAAGAGGAGAGTGAAAAAGCTGGCTTAAAACTCAACATTCAAAAAATTAAGATCATGGCATCCAGTCCCATCACTTCATGGCAAATAGATGTGGAAACAATGGAAACAGTGACAAACTTTATTTTCTTGGGCTCCAAAATCATTGCAGACGGTGACTGTAGCCATGAAATTAAAAGATGCTCACTCCTTGGAAAAAAGTTATGACCAACCTAGACAGCATATTAAAAAGCAGAGACATTACTTTGCCAACAAACGTCCATCTAGTCAGAGCTATCGTTTTTCCAGTAGTCATGTATGGATGCGAGAATTGGACTGCAAAGAAAGCTGAGCACTGAAAAGTTGATGCTTTTGAACTGTGATGTTGGAGAAGACTCGTGAGAGTCCCTTGGACTGCAATGAGAGAGATCCAACCTGTCAATCCTAAAGGAAATCAGTCCTGAATTTTCATTGGAAGGACTGATGCTGAAGCTGAAACTCCAATACTTTGGCCACCTGATGGGAAGAACTGACTTATTGGAAAAAATCATGATGCTGGAAAAGATTGAGGGCAGGAGGAAAAGGGAACAACAGAAGATGAGGTGGTTAGATGGTATTACCAACTCGATGGACATAAGTTTGAGCAAGCTCCAGGCGTTGTAATGGACAGGGAAGCCAGGCGTGCTGCAGTCCATGGGGTCGCAAAGAGTTGGACATGACTGCGTGGGTGAACTGGACTGAATGTAAAAATAGAGGAAACTGAGTAGAGGGCATATAGTACCTCTCTCCCTACTATATAATTTTTTTTTAAGTCTAAAACTATTCTAAAATATAGTCAATATTTAGTTTAAAAAAAAGGCATTTCCAATTCATCTTCTGTGCAGATGTAGATTCTGATGTAACCATTTCCATATTGTTATGTTCACATCCTATTTGTTCATAAAGGCTTTAAATTGAACCAGGACTCTTTTGCAATGGAAAATTTATTTCATCAGTTCTTTCTCTCCCTCTAAACATTTTGAAGGTAAAGAACACCACTTTTTAAAAGAGTGCACCTTTGTTAAGTTCAAGATTTTAATGCAGTCATAAGTCTCGTTGTCTAAAGATGTGTTTAGTTGCTAAGTAGGGTCTGCCTCTTTGTTACCCCCACCGACTACAGCATGCCAGGCTCCTCAGTCCTCCACTGTCTCCTGGAGTTGGCTCAAATTCATGTCCACTGAGTCAGAGAAATTTCAGATTTTTAAAGATGCTATTTTTTAAAAAGGCCTTACACCATCACCACCAACAAGCAAAAACTAAGAGGATGGATAACCAGAGGAATCCCCCTAACACGGACAAACTGAAAGGACTAACTTTCGGAAGTATGGTCTGCTGAAGTTTGATGCCAATCAAATCCTAGTCTTGTTAGAACATTTGGAGAAGTGCGGGAAACCAAGAACCATGGAATAGTGCTGCTCGGCACTTACTGTCAGCCCACTCGGTGCCGTGAGTGGATCTGAAGGAGGAGAAGTGCAGTGCTCCTGTAGACCATGGGGACTGTTAGATGAAAGGGTGGGGCTAGCGGGAGCTTCCGGCTCACAGAACACATGCGCAGTTTGCCACGGCCGCAGTGAGAGGCTGAGATTTAAGCTATGTCTGACAAGACCCCCAGTATTGCTGCTCTGGGGAAGGCGCGCTTTTTTCTTGTATGCAACAGTACCCTCCTCCAGTTAAGCACTGTGGTCATGAGGTTGTTTTGCCCAGGTAGGTGCCCTTGTCCGTGAAAAGACCTTCACAGGCTAGCTGCAGCCCAGGGGAATTTCCCAAACAACTGCCAAGCTGCAACTCAAACAGAACCTTGGAGAAGCTCCTCACTTCCATATTCTGGCCACCATCCCAACCAATTAGGCTTCTGGTTTTTTAAAAACAAAACAATAGTTAGTCTAAAATTTTCTCTCCTTCCAAAAAAAAAAAATAATAAATAAAAATAAAAAAAAATAAAATAAAATAAAATTTTCTCTCCTTCCTTCAGTAGAGAAGTTCTATCCTCGCTTGAAATAGAACTCATCTCAACTCTGACACTGAAATATATAGATCCTTCTCCTAAAGGACAACAAGCAAACCCCAAAATTAGCACATATGAAAAGATTTGATAGTGCCAACTGTACTGTGTTCCCGAGGGAGCTGGACCCAGTAAGGTACAATCACAAAGCACCTATTCTTTTCCTTGGTGTTCCTCCCTCTGACAAAAAGTTCCTTCTCAGTACGTTGGATAAGATCTTAGACAGTTTTCACATATTTCCCAAGAACTCTTAGCTTTAAAAACAAACAATCCAAATCAGTCGAACAATCATATTAACTATAGTCCAGGATAATAGTAAACACTCCAGACACTTTTGTTTCTCATTTCCTCATTTCCTCATCCTTATCCTCAGTTTGAAACCTGGAGTGAAGAGTGAAGTTTCTTATCAGCTTCTTTATACTGTTCTAGCTCCCTTTCCTGACCTGCCTCTTGAGAAACTTGTATGCAGGTCAGGAAGCAACATTTAGAACTGGACATGGAACAACAGACTGATTCCAAATAGGAAAAGGAGTATGTCAAGGCTGTATATTGTCACCCTGCTTATTTAACTTATATGCAGAGTACATCATGATAAACGCTGGGCTGAATGAAACACAAGCTAGAATCAAGATTGCTGGGAGAAATATCAATAACCTCAGATATGCAGATGACACCACCCTTATGGCAGAAAGCGAAGAAGAACTAAAGAGCCTCTTGATCAAAGTGAAAGAGGAGAGTGAAAAAGTTGGCTTAAAGCTCAATATTCAGAAAACTAAGATCATGGCATATGGTCCCATCACTTCATGGCAGATAGATGGGGAAACAGTGGCTGACTTTATTTTTGGGGGGTCAAAAATCACTGCAGATGGTGATTGCAGCCGTGAAATTAGAAGATGCTTACTCCTTGGAAGGAAAGTTATGAGCAACCTAGAGAGCATATTAAAAAGCAGAGACGTTACTTTGCCAGCAAAGGTCTGTCTAGTCAAGGCTATGGTTTTTCCAGTAGTCATGTATAGATGTGAGAGTTGGACTATAAAGAAAGCTGAGTGCAGAAGAATTGATGCTTTTGAACTGTGGTGTTGGAGAAGACTCTTGAGAGTCCCTTGGACTGCAAGGAGATCCAACCAGTCTGTCCTAAAGGAGACCAGTCCTGGGTGTTCATTGCAGGGACTGATGTTGAAGCTGAAACTCCAATACTTTGGCCACCTGATGCAAAGAGCAGACCCATTGGAAAAGACTCTGATGCTGGGAAAGACTGAGGGTGGGAGGAGAAAGGGACAACAGAAGATGAGATGGTTGGACGGCATCATTGACTTGATGGACATAGGTTTGGGTGGACTCCAGGAGTTGGTGATGGACCGGAAGGCCTGGCGTGCTGCAGTTCATGGAGTCTCAAAGAGTCAGACACAACTGAGTGACTGAACTGAACTGAACTGGACTGTAGCACACCAGGCCTCCCTGTCCATCACCAACTTCCAGAGCTTACCCAAACTCATCTCCATTGAGTTGGTGATGCCATCCAAGCATCTCATCTTCTGTCACCCCTTTCTCCTCCCGCCCTCAATCTTTCCCAGCATCAGGGTCTTTTCCAATGAGTCAGCTCTTCGCATGAGGTGGCCAAAGTATTGGAGTTTCAGCTTCAACATCAGTTCTTCCAATGAACACCCAGGACTGGTCTCCTTTAGGACAGACTGGTTGGATCTCCTTGCAGTCCAAGGGACTCTCAAGAGTCTTCTCCAACACCACAGTTCAAAAGCATCAATTCTTCTGCACTCAGCTTTCTTTATAGTCCAACTCTCACATCTATACATGACTACTGGAAAAACCATAGCCTTGACTAGACAGACCTTTGTTGACAAAGTAATGTCTCTGCTTTTTAATATGCTCTCTAGGTTGCTCATAATTTTCCTTCCAAGCAGTAAGCATCTTCTAATTTCATGGCTGTAATCACCATCTGCAGTGATTTTTGACCCCCCAAAAATAAAGTCAGCCACTGTTTCCCCATCTATCTGCCATGAAGTGATGGGACCATATGCCATGATCTTAGTTTTCTGAATATTGAGCTTTAAGCCAACTTTTTCACTCTCCTCTTTCACTTTCATCAAGAGGCTTTTTAGTTCTCTTCACTTTCCGCCATAAGGGTGGTGTCATCTGCATATCTGAGGTTATTGATATTTCTCCCGGCAATCTTGATTCCAGCTTGTGCTTCTTCCAGTCCAGCATTTCTCATGATGTACTCTGCATATAAGTTAAATAAGCAGGGTGCCAATATACAGCCTTGACATACTCCTTTTCCTATTTGGAACCAGTCTGTTGTTCCATGTTCATTTCTAACTGCTGCTTCCTGATCTGCATACAGATTTCTCAAGAAGCAGGTCATATATTTGTATGTATTTCACCTATTAGTAGACATTTGAGTTATTTCCAATTTGTTATTTTTACAAATAATGATCCTATGAATGCTAGAAATTTGTCTTCTCAATATCTATGTGCACTTGTTTATATTGGGAATATATCAAAGACTGTAGCTACTAGAGCATATTTTCCACAATAACACCAAATTGTTTAGCAAAGACCAAATTAGCAAAATTGACAAATTCATTCTCTCATGAGTAGAATTTTGGTTTTTCCATATTTTTGTCAACAATCAATAGTATCAGACTTTTACATTTTTGCCAATCTGGTGGATGTAAAACAGTATCTTGTGGTTTTATTTGTATTCTATCAACATAATTGAGTGTATTTTTATATGCTCATTAGCTATCTTAGCATAAAGGTAGCTACTTACAAAATAAAACAGAGGCTTCAACAAGATACATTTATTCCTCTCTCATACGGTGAACTGAATCTAAACAACCCGGTGCACAGTACTCTGAAGTGTCAGGATCCAGACCGCTCTGATCTGGTTGTTCTATCTCCTTGACATATGATTCGCATCCCACATCCTAACATGTCTGCTCTGGCTTCCACCCCAAGGTGAATGTTCTTGAAGGCTGCTGAAAATACAGACTCTGAAATCTCCTTTCACACAGATGGTATATTCAAGCACCACCACCCCCACTCATGTCAATTTCTGTTTCCAAGGACAAGAGTGGGTAGGAGGCAGGATGTGGTCCAGAACGAGGAGAAAGGCATATTGGGAGATACAAGTGTCCTACAGACCCGACGATCCCATTAGAGACCGGCCAGCACATTCATGCCATATCCCACTATGTTGTACCAGCAAATTTAAGATGGAGGAAGGGAGTTTTCTAAATAAGCACAGTCTGAAAACTGGGCGGGACTTAAAGGAGCAGGCAGGGCAGTGGCCTTAATACAAAGCTCTGTGACTAGCAAGGTCTTCCCAGCCCTTCTGAGCTCAGGCAACCCTTCTGAGAGCTCCCCCTTTTGAGAGAATTCTTCAAAACGGGAGATGCTGGGGAACTGTAGATGAGAAAAAACATGGACTTTGGAGACAAATTCACATCAAAGCCTAGCTCTCTCTCTCACCTTGGGCAAATGCCTTGACCTCTCTTGACCTCTCTGAGCCTCCATTTTCTAATCTGTAAGATGCAGATAGCTACAGTACCCACCTCTAGGACTGTTGTAAAGATGACAGGAGATATTGAGTGATGCCTGCAAAGAAGATTATGTGAAAGAGAGGTGAAGACCATGGCAACAGACCAAGCTGCCTGGGTTCTAATCCCAGCTCCACTATCCTAGCCATGTGATCTTAGACCATTTACTTGGCTTCCCTCTGACTCTGTTTCTTTGTTTGTAACACTAGGGTAATAATAGTCCCCACCTCAGCATATGCAAACTATTATATATAGAGTGGATAAACAGCAAGGCTCTATTGTATAGCACAGCAAACCATATTCAGTATCCTGTGATAAACCACAGTGGAAAAGAATATGGAAAAGAATGTATTTGTATGGGTAAATGGATCACTTTACTGCACAGCAGAAATGAACATGACATTGTAAATCAACTATTTTTCAATAAAATAAATTTTAAATAAATAAATGATAGTCCACACCTCATAAACTTGCTATGGGAAGTAAATGAAGCAATGTATGCACAGCTCTTAGGTGAGTATCTGCTATGTATAATCATAAGTGCTTAGTAAATTTTTTTAAGTTAAAGCATAAATAACAGCCTGGAAAAATATTTGAAATAAGTACGAAATATAGTGGTGCTAGTGGTAAAGAATTCCGCCTGCCAATACAGCAGACTCAAGAGGTGCAGGTTCGATCCCTGGGTCAGAAAGATCCTCTGGAGAAGGAAATGGCAACTCACTCCAGTATTCTTGTCTGAAAAATTACATGGACAGAAGAGCCTGGTGGACTACACTACAATCTGTGGGGTCACAAAGAGTCG
The DNA here is from genome assembly GCF_003369695.1 of Bos indicus x Bos taurus. Classification (NCBI taxonomy): domain Eukaryota; kingdom Metazoa; phylum Chordata; class Mammalia; order Artiodactyla; family Bovidae; genus Bos; species Bos indicus x Bos taurus. Next base: position 66,428,155 of record NC_040086.1, on the reverse strand, counting down.
TACGCGACTAAGCACACACACACACAAGCACAAAAGTTATTCTTCATAATATAAAAAGGTCTCCCACCAGTTGGGTAGGAAAAAAGTCCAAGAGAAAAAAAATGGGCAAAAGATATTTAAAAAGCATTTCACCAAATAAATAAAAATGACCAATAAGAATGAAAAACTAATCACCTCCGTAGTAATTTTTTAAATGCAACTTAAGAAACAACAAAGTTTTGCTATATAGCACAGGGAACTATATTCAATATCTTAAAACTATACTTGAAAAAAATCAGAAAAATAAAAAAGAATATAGATACATATATACATATAACCAAATCACTTTGCTGAACACCTCAGGGTAACACAATAATGTAAATCAACTATGCTAAGTGCTAAGTCGCTTCAGTCGTGTCCGACTCTTTGCAACGCCATGGACTGTAGCCCGCTAGGCTCTGCTGTCCATGGGATTTTCTAGGCAAGAATACTGGAGTGGATTGCCATTTCCTCCTCCAGATCTTCCCCACCCAGGGATCGAATGTGTGTCTCCTGCATTAACAGGCGGGTTCTTTACCACTAGCACCATCTGGGAAGCCCCCAAATCAACTATACTTCAATTAAAATACAAAATGCAACTTAAAACAATTAGAATGTGCCATTTTTTGCCCACCAGACTTAAATTTTTTTTCATATTGGTGAAATCATGAGTGCACTTTTATATACTGTTAAGTGAAAATATAAATTAGTAGAAATTTCCTTGAAGAACAATGTGGTTGGTATCTCTCAAAATTTAAACACATGCTGTGAGGGTAACTAACTGTTTACCCCAACTTGTGTATCCCATAAAGGACCTCTGCTCCTTCTAAGAAAAGTGTCCTCTACTTGCCAAGATTTCATTTGTGGTCTGCACTGAAGATTCTCTGATTTCTTTCTAAAATCACTTGTATTTAATTTTTTTTAATATTTATACATTTTATTCTTTGAATCCTTCCTTTTTAAATTGAAATACTGTTTATCATTCATCTCTAAATTAATAAACAGCTTTGTTCTCTTCAGTTCAGTTCAGTTCAGTCACTCAGTCGTGTCTGACTCTTTGCAACCCCATGAATGGCAGCACGTCAGGCCTCCCTGTCCATCACCAACTCCCGGAGTCTACCCAAACCCATGTCTATTGAGTTGGTGATGCCATCCAACCATCTCATCTTCTGTCCTCCCTTTCTCCTCCCACCCTCAGTCTTTCCCAGCATCAGAGTCTTTTCCAATGAGTCCACTCTTCGCATCAGGTGGCCAAAGTATTGGAGTTTCAGCTTCAACATCAGTCCTTCCAATGAACACCCAGGACTGATCTCCTTTAGGATGGACTGGTTGGATCTCCTTGCAGTCAAGGGACTCGCAAGAGTCTTCTCCAACACCACAGTTCAAACGCATCAATTCTTTGGCGCTCAGCTTTCTTTATAGTTCAACTCTCACATCCATACATGACTACTAGAAAAACCATAGCCTTGACTAGACAGACCTTTGTTGGCAAAGTAATGTCTCTGCTTTTTAATATGCTCTCTAGGTTGCTCGTAACTTTCCTTCCAAGGAGTAAGCATCTTCTAATTTCATGGCTGCAATCACCATCTGCAGTGATTTTTGAGCCCAGAAAAATAAAGTCAGCCACACTTTCCACTGTTTCCCCATCTATTTGCCATGAAGTGAGGGAACCAGATGCCATGATCTTAGTTTTCTGAATGTTGAGCTTTAAGCCAACTCTTTCACTCTCCTCTTTCACTTTCATCAAGAGGCTCTTTAGTTCTTCTTCGCTTTCTGCCATAAGGGTTGTGTCATCTGCATATCTCTCCCGGCAATCTTGATTTCAGCTTGTGTTTCATTCAGCCCAGCGTTTGTCATGATGTACTCTGCACATAAGTTAAATAAGCAGGGTGACAATATACAGCCTTGACATTGTCTTAGTAGTGAAATATCATTGATTTTCACATTTGAAAATGTAAATCAGGGCTTGATACACTTTTTCTGTAGAAGGCCAGATAGTAAATATTGGATTCACCAAAAATTTCATTCAAATTTTTCCGTAAGATTTTAGTAAAAAAAAAAAAAAAAAACAGAATGAACTTTTTGGGCAGCCCAGTATTTCAGGTGATAAGAGCCATATGGTCTCTGTCACAACTACTCAACTCTCCTTCATAGTACAAAAGCCACCACTGACAATACATGAATGAATGTGTGTAGCTGTGTGCCAATAAAATTTTCTTTTAAAAACAAATTTTATTTGTTTATTTATTTTTGGCTGTTCTGGGTCTTCCTTGCTGTGAGGGCTTTCTCTAGTTGCAGTGACTGGGATCACTCTCTAGTCTCAGTGCAAGGGCTACAGCTACTGAGCACATGCCATAACTACTGAAGCCCATGTGCCCCAGAGCCTGTGCTCCACAAGAGAAGCCACCACAATGAGAAGCCCTCGCATCACACTGCAACTCCCTGGATCTAGGGCACAGGCTCATTAATGGTGGCTCAGGGGCTTAGTTGATCTGCAGCATGTAGGATCTTTCCAGATCAGGGATCAAACCCATGTTTCCTGCATTGGCAGGTGGATTCTTTACCACTGAGTCACCAGGAAAGTCCTGTGCCAATACAATTTTCTATGTGAACTCTGAAATTGTATTTCACATCTTGTTCTTGTCTCACTAAATATTACCAGCGTGCTAAGTTGCTTCCGTCATGTCCGACTTTTTGCAACCCCATGTACTGTAGCCTGCCAGGCTCCTCTGACCATAGGATTCTCCAAGCAAGAATACTGGAGTGGGTTGACATGCCCTCCTCCAGGGGATTGTCCTGACCCAGGGATCCAACCCGTGTCTCAGGTATCTCCTGCATTGACAGGCAGGTTGTTTTACCACCAGCGCCACCAGAGAAGCCATTAATCTTTTTTATTTTACTATAAAAAATGTAAAAGACATTATTAGCTCACAGTCCATTTAAAACCAGATGACAATTTAGACCATGTGCCATTTGTCCACCCCTAATCTTAGGGATGGAACTCTTTTTGCACATGAGAGAAACAAGCTACAATATGGTCTTTTGTCCTTAACTCTAGATAGTAACAGAAAAATTCTCAACTAAATTTCTAACAGTTTTCTCAGCACTCTGTAATATGCATACATTACAGAAATATAATAAATTTCTTTTTTATAGTTTTGGGTGGCATCCCTTAACAGTCATGCTGTTTCTAACATATGTGTGAATAAACTCAGGGATTGATTGGATTATCAAATAGTACAAACCAGGGACTTCACTGGTGGTCCAGTGGTTAAGAATCCACTTTGCAGTGCTTGGGACATGGGTTCAGTCCTTGGTGGGGGAACTAATATCCCACATGCCTTAGAGAAAACAAGCCCATGAGCCACAACTAGAGAACCTGAGCACTGCATGGAAGACACTGCATGCTGCTACTAAGACCTGATCTGCTGTATGCTTAGTTGCTCAATCGTGTCCAACTTTTTGCGAGCCATAGACTGTAGCCTGCCAGGCTCCTCTGTCCTTGGGAATCTCCAGGCAAAAACACTAGAGTGGGTTGCCATTTCCTTCTCCAGGGGATCTTCCTGACCATCGATTGAACCCAGGTCTCCTGCATTGCAGTCAGACTATCAACTGAGCTACAAGGGAAGCCCTAAATAAATAATTTTTTAAAAATTATACAAACCAGTAGACATTTCAGACAGTACATAAAGGAATGAGATAAATATAGAATGAAAGAGGGTGAATTAATGTTTTAAGTGTTTTCCATTAAAAGCAGGGATTTTATATTAATATTTCAACAGAGTTGTTTTCATCACATCAGAGAAGGTAGATGCTAAAATCTCAGAACTGTCTTCTTGCAGGTGCACTGGTCAGGAAAGCAGAAGGAAACACACAAAACTGTTAAAACATTGGGAATTGTTTGGTGGTCCAGTGGTTAGTACCTCTCACTTTCACAGCAAAGAGCCTGGTTAACATAATCCCAAGTGTTTCAGGAAATCAGAGAAATTGGAAACCTTTCACTTTACACTTTAATCACTGCTTTATCATTTGAACTTGTTATGAAGTGCATGTATTCCTGCTTATGCATTAATCCAATAAACATTTATTTTAATGATCTTTAAGGTGTTGTCAAGAGCATGGTAGGAGTGTAAATCAGTCCCACCATTGGAGAGGGAAACTAGATCACATGTTGCAGAAGCCTGAAAAAAACAAACTCCTTTGACTCAGGGCTTCCCAGGTGGCACTAGTGGTAAAGAATCTGCCTGCAAATGCATGAGATGTAAGAGATTCAGGTTTGATCCCTTGGTCAGGAAGATGCCCTGGAAGAAGGTATGGCAACCCATGCACAGAAGAGCCTGGCAGGCTACAATCCATAGGGTCACAAAGAATCAGACATGACTGAAGCAACTTAGCATGCATTAGCATGTGGGGGGAAATATAACCATGAGGATGTTCTTTGCAGCATGGTTTATAATATGGCCCTCTATATCCACAGGTTCCAAATTTAAGGATTCAATCAACTGCAGATAAAAAAAAATACTCAGAAAAAAAAATTCCAGGAAGTTCTAAAAAGTAAAACTTGAATTTGCTAAGCACTGGCAACTATTTACATAGCATTTACAATGTATTAGGCATTATAAGTAATCTTCAGTTCAGTTCAGTTCAGTTCAGTCGCTCAGTTGTGTCCGACTCTTTGAGACCCCATGAATCGCAGCACGCCAGGCCTCCCTGTGTCCATCACCAACTCCCGGAGTTCACTCAGACTCACGTCCATCGAGTCAGTGATGCCATCCAGCCATCTCATCCTCTGTCATCCCCTTCTCCTCCTGCCCCCAATCCCTCCCAGCATCAGAGTCTTTTCCAATGAGTCAACTCTTCACATGAGGTGGCCAAAGTACTGGAGTTTCAGCTTTAGCATCATTCCTTCCAAAGAAATCCCAGGGCTGATCTCCTTCAGAATGGACTGGTTGGATCTCTTTGCAGTCCAAGGGACTCTCAGGAGTCTTCTCCAACACCACAGTTCAGAGATGATTAAAGCAATGGCACCCCACTCCAGTACTCTTGCCTGGAAAATCCCATGGACGGAGGAGCCTGGTAGGCTTCAGTCCATGGGGTCGCGAAGAGTCGGACACAACTGAGCGACTTCACTTTTACTTTTCACTTTCCTGCATTGGAGAAGGAAATGGCAACCCACTCCAGTGTTCTTGCCTGGAAGATCCCAGGGACGGGGGAGCCTGGTGGGATGCCGTCCATTGGGTCGCACAGAGTCGGACACAACTGAAGCGACTTAGCAGCAGCAGCAGCAGAGATGATTAAAGTATTCAGGAAGATATGCATAGGCTGTATGCAAATACTGCTGCTGCTAAGTCGCTTCAGTCGTGTCCGACTCTGTGCGACCCCATAGACGGCAGCCCACCAGGCTCCCCCCTCCCTGAGCTCCTCCAGGCAAGAACATTGGACTGGGTTGCCATTTCCTTCTCCAATGCATGAAAGTGAAAAGTGAAAGTGGAGTCATTCAGTCGTGTCCGACCCTCAGCGACCCCATGGACTGCAGCCCTCCAGGCTCCTCCATCCACGGGATTTTCCAGGCAAGAGTACTGGAGTGGGGTGCCATTGCCTTCTCCGATGCAAATACTATGCCATTTTATATAAGGAACTTGAGCTTCTGCCAGTTTGAATATCTGAAGTGTGGTCCTGGAAGCAATCCCCATGGATACCAGGGGACGACTGGAATGAAAAATTAGGGCAAAATCTAAATTTGCAAGAATAAAAGGTTGGTTGAATGAATTATGAAGCCCAGACAGACTGAATAAAGGTATTCAACAGAAATAAGTGGAAAAAAACAGGATATAAACCAGTTCAAAACTTTATGTGATAATTTTTGCACAACAAACTTGGAACTTTAATTAGGCTGAAAAGTGTTGAGTTCTGTGATGATCTGGGTGCTATGGAATCAACTGTTTCATTTTTAATAAAAGCACATTTAATAACGGTCCATAAGAATTTCATTAGTAACAGGTACAGAGTGCTGGAGATCTGGGGGTATAGCTTTGGTGTCCAATTAACAGATGAATAGGATTAACAAATGTCAAAATGCCCTCTGCTTTGGGGTTGCTTCAGCTACACCAAAGGCTCCAGAAGACCAAGCACAGCTTTTAAGGGACTGGCAGCAGCAGCCTCTGCAAGTGGGGAACGTGCTCTCAGTGCAGATGTCAGCATCCTTGGCATTACACATCCCTGGCCTGGATGGATGCGGCAGACCTAGGCAGGCATCACCTGCTGCAGTGGCAGCATGAACTGCAGGAGACAATGGTAAGAAGGGCCAACAGGGGAAACCCATGGTAACTGATAGGGCTGTCCATGAGTCCATGTGAGTCAACTGCACAATTTCCAAAATACACAAGGGACCCACGGAAGGGAGCCAGAGCTCACATCACTGAAAGTATGTGCAGAGCTCGAGAAATACTATGTACAACTGTTGTTGGGTAGCTTCATTTTCCCCAGGCTTGCAGGGCTGGAGCTATACAAGTTCTGTATCTGCATCACAGCCACTGGACACCAAGGGTATCTTCCATCTTCAACTTGTTCAGGCAAGTTCTTTCCTAAAACGGGCTTCTGAAGACACAGCTGCTTGGAATTGCAGTTGTCGCCCATCCTTCTTACATTTCTTGCCTGTGTCCAGATGAGCTAAGAGGCGCTAAGTGTAGCTGAGGTCACTGAAAAGACTTTTAAATAAGCTATTTTAAAAGTTACTGACATCATCAGCTCAGAGCTGTTATTCCTGGGTCAGCAAAATGTCTTCACTGCAGCAATGCTGATCACTGCCTGACTGCACAGGACCACAGTAGGTACCTGATCTCAGTGGGTGCCAAGAACACAGGGGGATCACAGGCCTTCTAGAAGTTAACCTTCCATAAAAGACAGAGGAAACTATTTCCCAACAAAATTTAAACCAAGTGTTATATCAGATTATGGCTTGGTCCTGAAAATATTTGACACTTTAGAAATAGTAAGTATATATTTCATTCTGATTCAAACTGACTTCTCATTTCTTTAAAAGATGCCTTAGTCTCACAGGGAAAAAAGTTAAAATTGAGGTTTATTTAAATATTTAGTGAATAACTCTGGGAAGGAAAACTGGATCAGGTAACATCCAAATTATTTTTTGACACCTAGATTCTGTAATTCTATGAAATGGATAGGATTCACTCACATTTGCTTTGTTTAACTTTTTCAAGTCCCCATTTTCTGATGTTAAGGATGATAGCAAAAGAGAAATAATTCATCTCTTCCTGGGAAGGACAGAGGTCAACACATCTAAGACTTGTATTAACCTTCCAAATGCTATAAACCATTTTTTAAATGGCAAACTTCTAAACATTTGATCAACTTGAATCAATAACAATAATAATAAGCTAAGTTTTATAGAATGCTTACTATGTTTTGGCATTGTGCTAAAGCCTTCATTTATTTTAATCTCGTCTAATCCTCCCAATCTAACAAAGGCAAATGTGATTATTATACCCCGCTTACAGATGAGGCAGCCAGCACAGAGATGTTAAATGACTTGCCCAAGGACCTACAGATTGTCATATTAAGTGAAGTAAATCAGACAAAGACAAATATAATATGATATTACTTATATGTAGAATCTTATCTGGAGTAGGAAATGGCAATCTACTCCAGTATTCTTGCCATGGACAGAGGAGCCCTATCACTTCATGGCAAATAGACAGGGAAACAGTGGAAATAGTGTCAGACTTTATTTTGGGGGGCTCCAAAATCACTGCAGATGGTGATTACAGCCATGAAATTAAAAGACGCTTACTCCTTGGAAGAAAAGTTATGACCAACCTAGGTGGCATATTAAAAAGCAGAGACATTATTTTGCCAACAAAGGTCCGTTTAGTCAAGGCTATGGTTTCTCCAGTGGTCATGTATGGATGTGAGAGTTGGACTATAAAGAAAGCTGAGCGCCAAAGAATTGATGCTTTTGAACTGTGGTGTTGGAGGAGACTCTTGAGAGTCCCTTGGACTGCAAGGAGATCCAACCAGTCCATCCTAAAGGAGATCAGTCCTGGGTGTTCATTGGAAGGACTAATGTTGAAGCTAAAACTCCAATACTTTGGCCACCTGATGCGAAGAGCGGACTCATTGGAAAAGACCCTGATGCTGGGAAAGATTGAGGGTGGGAGAAGGGGATGACAGAGGATGAGATGGTTAGATGGCATCACCAACTCAATGGACATGGGTTTGGGTAGACTCCGGGAGTTGGTGATGGACAGGGAGGCCTGGCATGCTGCCATTCATGGGGTCGCAAAGAGTCAGACACGACTGAGCAACTGAACTGAAATGAACTGAATGGGCTACAGTCCATGGGGTCACAAAGAGTCAGACACAACTGAGTGACTAACACACACACTAACATATATATAGAATATAAAAAAAGATACAAATGACTATTTACAAAACAGGAATAGACATACAGACACAGAAAACAACGTACAGTTACCAAAGGGGAAAGAAGGGAGAGGGATAAATTAGAAATTCAGGATTAACAGATACATACAATTATATGTAAAATACGTAAGCAACAAGGTCTGACTGTAGACTATAGGGAACTATATTCAATATCTAGTATTAGCTTATAATGGAAAAAAATGCATATATAACTGAATCACTTTGCTGTACACCTGAAGCATTGTAAGTCAAATATACTTCAATAAAAATACTTAAAGGACAAACATTATTCATAAAAATAAATGAGAAAATACATACATACATACATACACAAATACATGGCTTGCCCAAGGCAGCTCAGCTCATGAGAATGATGGGCTGAGATTTGATCCAGGTCTACCTCTTTCTAGAGCCTAAAGCTCCATACAACACCTGGCATACAGTCACCTTAAGCTCTGGTGCTTGGCAGCCAAGAGAAATCAAGCATTAAATTCACATCAGCCTCCAAAAAGAGCCACCATTTCCACAGAAGGAAAAAAACTTCACTGATTCTTTATTTTTAAAAAATGCTTACTGTGTATTTTTCTATCAGTTCAGTTCAGTCACTCACATGAATCCAACTCTTCGTGACCCCGTGGACTGCAGCACGCCAGGCCTCCCTGTCCATCACCAACTCCCGGAGTCCACCCAAACCCATGTCCATAAAGTCGCTGACGCCATCCAACCATCTCATCCTCTGTCATCCCCTTCTCCTTCTGCCTTCCATCTTTCCCAGCATCAGGGTCTTTTCCAATGAGTCTGTTCTTCGCATCAGGTGGCCAAAGTATTGGAGTTTCAGCTTCAGCATCAGTCCTTCCGATGAATATTCAGGACTGTTTTCCTTTAGGATGGACTGGTTGGATCTCCTTGCTGTCCAAGGGACTCTCAAGAGAATTGGAGAACCAGTACCACAGTTCAAAAGCATCAATTCTTTGGCACTCACCTTTCTTTATATAGAAGTCCCTGAATAAAATATCCCTACAATAAATGCAATCTTATGTTCTGGATAGCAATTTCTTAAAATTTCTCAACAAATCTGAGGTACAGAAATACTCACCTTCAAAAAGGTGTTAAAACAGTAGGAGTTATATATAAAGCTCTCTGCCATAATCGAGAAATAACACTTGAAAACACACACATGCACACACACACATATATAATCTGAAAGGAATATCTTTTAAGCAATTGTGCATGTAAATCATCTTTCATTAAAGTGCTTAAGATAAAAATTTGAGATTTTAGTCTTTGGCAAAGGACTTAGTGTATATATTCTAGTTGGTCAATTAGGAGCAGATGTATAAGCAGAAATAAGTCATTATTCAATAAATCAAAGTGGTGATAGCCATATAGAAAAAAACAGATACATTTAGATTCTACATTTCACACCTTATATCCCAATGACTTCCAGATGGATCAAAAATATAAATATTAAAAATGATATCAATAAAGTCTGATCAGAAAACACAAGATAAATTTATTTTTATCATCCTAGAGTGGTGATGCCATAAGAGATTGATGGATTTAATTACATAAAAGTTTTTAAAAATTATGTGTGAGAAAAGCATCACATACAAAGCAAAAAGATGTGTCAAGTCAAAAAACATTGTGCTACACATCCCAGACAAAAGACATTTCCTTCACACAAAGAAATAAAATATAGAGACCACAGAAAATGGGCAGAGAACATAAAGAGGAAAGGGAGTTCAAATGATTTCCTAAACTTATGAAAAATATGTGAAGCCATAAAAGGAATCATAAAAAGAGATGAGATGCTATTCTTTACCTATCAGATGGCTCAGAGTCGAAACTTAGATAGCAGCTTGTGTTGATAGAGGTGTGGGGAAATAGGCACGTGGCTGGTAGGAGTGTAAAGGAGAGCGAGCTCCACAGAAGGAAATTCGGCTACATTTATGAAAATTCCCCAAAGCATATACTCTTTGACCCAGCAAATCTGTTTCTGAGCAAAAATCCTATGGATATATTTCAGTTCAGTTCAGTCACTCAGTCGTGTCCGACTCTTTGCGACCCCATGAACCGTAGCACACCAGGCCTCCCTGTCCATCACCAGCTCCCGGAGTACACCCAAATCCATGTACATTGAGTTGGTGATGCCATCCAGCCATCTCATCCTCTGTCGTCCCCTTCTCTTCCTGCCCCCAATCCCTCCCAGCATCAGGGTCTTTTCCAATGAGTCAACTCTTCACATGAGGTGGCCAAAGTATTGGAGTTTCAGCCTCAGCATCAGTCCTTCCAATGAACACCCAGGACTGGTCTCCTTTAGGATGGACTGGTTGGATCTCCTTGAAGTCCAAGGGACTCTCAAGAGTCTTCTCCAACACCACAGTTCAAAAGCATCAATTCTTCGGTGCTCAGCTTTCTTCACAGTCCAACTCTCACATCCATACATGACCACCAGAAAAAACATAGCCTTGACTAGACAGACCTTTGTTGGCAAAGTAATCTCTCTGCTTTTCAATATGCTATCTAGGTTGGTCATAACTTTCCTTCCAAGGAGTAAGTGTCTTTTAATTTCATGGTTGCAATTACCATCTGCAGTGATTCTGGAGTCCCAAAAAATAGAAGTCTGACACTGTTTCCACTCTTTCCCCATCTATTTGCCATGAAGTGATGGGACCAGATGCCATGATCTTCGTTTTCTGAATGTTGAGCTTTAAGCCAACTTTTTCACTCTCCTCTTTCACTTTCATCAAGAGGCTCTTTAGTTCTTTTTCGCTTTCTGCCATAAGGGTGGTGTCATCTGCATATCTGAGATTATTGATATTTCTCCCAGCAATCTTGATTCCAGCTTGTGTTTCTTCCAGCCCAGCATTTCTCATGATGTACTCTGCATATAAGTTAAATAAGCAGGGTGACAATATACAGCCTTGACGTACTCCTTTTCCTATTTGGAACCAGTCTGTTGTTCCATGTCCAGTTGTAATTGTTGCTTCCTGACCTGCGTACAGATTTCTCAAGAGGCAGGTCAGGTGGTCTGGTATTCCCATTTCTTTCAGAATTTTCCACAGTTTATTGTGATCCACACAGTCAAAGGCTTTGGCATAGTCAATAAAGCAGAAATAGATGTTTTTCCAGAACTATCTTGCCTGTATGCAAATAAGAAGTATGCAAGGCCTCTGCTCATTGAAGTATAAAGTAGCACCTTGCATCATTCTCTCTTTCTCCTTCTTGGTCATCATAACACTTAGTAACACTGTTCTTACAATACTCTAATCTGTTTTGTGTGTCTCCCCCTTAAGTGTGTGCATGTGAAGAAAATGTGACCAGCAGGCTTGCTTGCAGAACTGATTCTGGGTTTGCTTTCTCACAGGGCTACTTCCTTTCATAAACATGGACTATTACATACTATGTTTTTGTTTTCTGTCTTGTTTACTGAGAGAGAAGCAGGCACTCAAGCCTTGGACTGACATATCCAGAATCATATAGAGAGACAAGAAGGGAACTAGAGCAGAAAAGTTTCTGTTTCAGGATGAATCACACATCTCCTGACCTTGTTCATGGAAACTGTTTGCACTCCCTGCTGGATCACTGATCAACCCAAAGATGCTTTGCGTGTTGCTTTCCATGACCTGTCTCTATGGACAGAGTAAGCTTAACACTAGACTCAGTCCCATTGAGTCCAGCCAGTTGGATTGCCAGTCTGAACCTGGAACTTCTCCTGGTAGAAGGACAAAGCACCAAAAAGCAGGCTGTGTGCCCAGCATCTAGAACAGCACCTGGCACATATTAAAGTTTTATAAATAGTACGTAAAGAATAAATGAATAGATGAATGAATATACTGGTAAGTGAAAAAGTGCAGGGTACACAATGGGGACACTGCATGCTGTCCTTTGTGCAAAAAAAATTATATTGGTCCCATCTGCACAAGGTAGCTTCTGCATTTGGTGGTTGCAGAATGTTTTAATGTCAGGACAGAGATTCTTCTTGGAAAACAGTTGTTGGTCTATTATTCTTCCAAATATACAAATATGTAAATGACTAATCGAGGTTGTGTATCAGAAGCAATAATGATTTTGAACTAGAAAAGTCTCAAAGCGGATATTACTAGGATAGCTCTGTGATTTGCTTTCAGGAGTATAGTGTTCTAGTTCTCTGAGGGCATGAACATGCCACAGAAAGAAAGATTTTAAAAGGCTCTGAACAAAGCTGGGAGTGGGATGCAGTAGATAGGCAGATATGTAACAACATAAAGTCAAAGTGATCCCACCAAGACAGCAGGTTGGAAAGTAATATACCAAAAGTGACTAATCATATTGGTATTCTCTAAGAAATTGTTGAATGTCAGTCAATAAGTTTTGAGGGAAGGGACGCTGACAAAAAGTAATTGCTTTTAAGGAGCTTGTATTAAGCTTTCTGATCATAGAGAACAAAAATCACTGCTATTTCTAACAACTAAAAGTATATCTATTGAAGCAGAGAAAGATTTTTTTTCTATTTCCTACATAACAAATGGGACAGATGAGGAGAAACTTACAGATGATCCAAGAGTTGTGAGAAAATCATTCAGAAATAAACTTAAAAGATAGGGTTAGAGCATTGCCTATCTTTATATCACTCAGAAAGATCATGTGATTTGATAGGTTCCTACTAACTGGTTATCATAGGATGAGCTCTTTAATCAGGCTCTAGGAATCAGCGAGCTGAAATGGACTGGAATGGGTGAATTTAACTCAGATGACCATTATATCTACTACTGCGGGCAGGAATTCCTCAGAGGAAATGGAGTGGCCATCATGGTCAACAAAAGAGTCCAAAATGCAGTACTTGGATGCAATCTCAAAAACAACAGAATGATCTCTATTCATTTCCAAGGCAAACCATTCAATATCACAGTAATCCAAGTCTATGCCCCAACCAGTAATGCTGAAGAAGCTGAAGTTGAACAGTTCTATGAAGACCTACAAGACCTTTTAGAACTAACACCCAAAAAAGATGTCCTTTTCATTATAGGGGACTGGAATGCAAAAGTAGGAAGTCAAGAAACACCTGGAGTAACAGGCAAATTTGGCCTTGGAATACAGAATGAAGCAGGGCAAAGACTAATAGAGTTTTGCCAAGAAAATGCACTGGTCATAACAAACACCCTCTTCCAACAACACAAGAGAAAACTCTATACATGGACATCACCAGATGGTCAACACTGAAATCAGATTGATTATATTCTTTGCAGCCAAAGATGGAGAAGCTCTATACAGTCAGCAAAAACAAGACCAGGGGCTGACTGTGGCTCAGACCATGAACTCCTTATTGCCAAATTCAAACTCAAATTGAAGAAAGTAGGGAAAACCACTAGACCATTCAGGTATGACCTAAATCAAATCCCTTATGATTATACAGTGGAAGTGAGAAACAGATTTAAGGGCCTAGATCTGATAGATAGAGTGCCTGATGAACTATGGAATGAGGTTCGTGACACTGTACAGGAGACAGGGATCAAGACCATTTCCATAGAAAAGAAATGCAAAAAAGCAAAATGGCTGTTTGGGAAAGCCTTACAAATAGCTGTGAAAAGAAGAGAAGCAAAAAGCAAAGGAGAAAAGGAAAGATATAAACATCTGAATGCAGAGTTCCAAAGAATAGCAAGAAGAGATAAGAAAGCCTTCTTCAGTGATCAATGCAAAGAAATAGAGGAAAACAACAGAATGGGAAAGACTAGGGATCTCTTCAAGAAAATCAGCGATGCCAAAGGAACATTTCATGCAAAGATGAGCTCGATAAAGGACAGAAATGGTATGGACCTAACAGAAGCAGAAGATACTAAGAAGAGATGGCAAGAATACACCAAAGAACTGTACAAAAAAGATCTTCACGGCCCAGATAATCACGATGGTGTGATCACTGACCTAGAGCCAGACATCCTGGAATGTGAAGTCAAGTGGGCCTTAAAAAGCATCACTACAAACAAAGCTAGTGGAGGTGATGGAATTCCAGTTAAGCTATTCCAAATCCTGAAAGACGATGCTGTGAAAGTGCTGCACTCAATATGCCAGCAAATTTGGAAAACTCAGCAGTGGCCACAGGACTGGAAAAGGTCAGTTTTCATTCCAATCCCAAAGAAAGGCAATGCCAAAGAATGCTCAAACTACCGCACAATTGCACTCATCTCACATGCTAGTAAAGTAATGCTCAAAATTCTCCAAGCCAGGCTTCAGCAATATGTGAACCGTGAACTTCCTGATGTTCAAGCTGGTTTTAGAAAAGGCAGAGGAACCAGAGATCAAATTGCCAACATCTGCTGGATCATGGAAAAAGCAAGAGAGTTCCAGAAAAACATCTATTTCTGCTTTATTGACTATGCCAAAGCCTTTGACTGTGTGGATCACAATAAACTGTGGAAAATTCTGAAAGAGATGGGAATACCAGAACACCTGATCTGCCTCTTAAGAAATTTGTATGCAGGTCAGGAAGCAACAGTTAGAACTGGACATGGAACAACAGACTGGTTCCAAATAGGAAAAGGAGTATGTCAAGGCTGTATATTGTCACCCTGCTTATTTAACTTATATGCAGAGTACATCATGAGAAACGCTGGACTGGAAGAAACACAAGCTGGAATCAAGATTGCCGGGAGAAATATCAATAACCTCAGATATGCAGATGACATCACCCTTATGGCAGAAAGTGAAGAGGAACTCAAAAGCCTCTTGATGAAAGTGAAAGAGGAGAGTGAAAAAGTTGGCTTAAAGCTCAACATTCAGAAAACGAAGATCATGGCATCCGGTCCCATCACTTCATGGGAAATAGATGGGGAAAGAGTGGAAACAGTGTCAGACTTTATTTTTATGGGCTCCAAAATCACTACAGATGGTGACTGCAGCCATGAAATTAAAAGACGCTTACTCCTTGGAAGGAAAGTTATGACCAACCTAGACAGCATATTGAAAAGCAGAGACATTACTTTGCCAACAAAAGTTCATCTAGTCAAGGCTATGGTTTTTCCTGTGGTCATGTATGGATGTGAGAGTTAGACTGTGAAGAAAGCTGAGCACCAAAGAATTGATGCTTTTGAACTGTAGTGTTGGAGAAGACTCTTGCGAGTCCCTTGGACTGCAAGGGGATCCAACCAGTCCATTCTGAAGGAGATCAGCCCTGGGATTTCTTTGGAAGGAATGATGCTAAAGCTGAAACTCCAATACTTTGGCCACCTCATGTGAAGAGTTGACTCATTGGAAAAGACTCTGATGCTGGGAGGGATTGGGGGCAAGAGGAGAAGGGGACAACAGAGGATGAGATGGCTGGATGGCATCACTGACTCAATGGACGTGAGTCTGAGTGAACTCTGGGAGTTGGTGATGGACAGGGAGGCCTGGTGTGCTGTGATTCATGGGGTCGCAAAGAGTTGGACACGATTGAGTGACTGATCTGATCTGATCTGAAATCAGACAATGCTTGTCTATACAAGTTTTCTATAGACTTTGGCCCATTAACTGCTTGCTTCCACAAAGTCAAAGGTAAAGTCCAACCAAAAAAAAGCAGCAAATATTACAAGGTTCTTCCAATCTGGCTGGTAGCAGTGCAAACCACTCCTGCACCCCCGCACCCCCACCCCAACCACCGCCCTTGAGCTCCAGGAATTATTCAGCCTTCTGCTTTCTGGTGGTTCTGTCCTAGTCTCATGGGATTTCACTCCACACAGATTCAATCCATCAGCCAAAGATTCTTGAGGACTGCCCTGCAGATATCCAGAGTATTCTCTCTCACTCTCTCCCCAAACCTTTCCTCACTGATATTCTGTACTGTAAATTCTAGCCAGTTTCCACTAATTCTGATCTCTGCTCCTCAGTCCCACTGGAGGCCACTAAGCACTCTTTCCATTCTCCTTCCAGCTCCATGGCCTGGAAGTGGCTGTAGACAGCAAGCTGGGACAGCCGTTGAGCTTACCTTGTGTGTATTTCACAGTCCTATGCTCCCTGCCAATCCACTGTCTGGAAACAGTGTCATATATTTTGTTTAATTTTCTACCTTTTTTTCATTACAGGAGGAAAATTCTTGTTGCAGTTAAATCTCCTTGAGAGGAAGTACATGTCAATTTTATGCTTCATAATTTCTCCAAGAGTATCTACTAGATCAACTTAAATGATATAATGATATTGTGGTCATGTTTTATACACATAGACACACCAATTCTTATCTTTTAGGGCTTCTGACTAAGTGATATAATTTCTGGGATTCGTTTCAAAAATATGGGTGAACGTGAAGTTGCAATGGGGTGAACACTGACTATGAATGGATAATTATTGAAGTTGGGTGATAAGTATGTAGTGTCTACTTTTTAATGTTTAAAATTTTCCATAATAAAAAGTTTTCTGAGATCAATTATAAGAACCTCTATGTTTAAGGCCCACTACACAACTTCTACTATGTCAGCTGAGTAAGAACAAAGGAGCTGAGAGCAAGCCTTTATGGTCAAAATGGGCAGAACACAAAGGAACATGGGGTGAATAAAAAAGAAACTGAAGGAAAAAGAAACAAGCTAATGGCAATCTTCAACTGCTGTATCTTATCAGTTCAGAAGAAACCCCTCCTGAAAGGGTATAAATGAACTTATCTACAGAAAAGAAGTGGAGTTACAGATGTAGAGAAGAAATTTATGATAACCAGGGGATAACGGAGTAGGGAGGGATAAATTGAGAACTGGCATATACACCCTACTATACATAAAATGTGGGCTTCCCTTTTGGCTCAGACAATAAAGCGCCTGCCTACAATGTGGGAGACCCAGGTTCGATCCCTGGGTCGGGAAGTTCCCCTGGAGAAGGAAATGGCTACCCACTCCAGTATTCTTGCCTGGAAAATCCCATGGACAGAGGAGTCCGGTAGGCTACAGTCCATGAGGTCGTAAAGAGTCGGACACAACTGAGCGACTTCACTTCACTTCATATAAACAATGGGCTTCCCTGGGAGCTCAGCTGGTAAAGAATCCGCCTGCAATGTAGGAGATCTTGGTTCAATTCCTGGGTCAGGAAGATCTCCTGGAGAAGAGATAGGCTGCCCACTCCAGTATTCTAGGGCTTCCCTGGTGACTTAGCTGGCAAAGAATCTGCCTGTAATGCAGAAGATCTGGGCTCGACCCCTGGGTTGGGAAGATCCCCTGGAGGAGGGGACAGCTACCCACTCCAGTATTCTTGCCTGGAAAGGAGCTTGGCAGGCTACATATATCTACACATATCTATATATGTATATATCTATATATGCTGCTGCTGCTGCTAAGTCACTTCAGTCGTGTCTGACTCTGTGTGACCCCATAGGCAGCCCACCAGGCTCCTCTGTCCACGGGATTCTCTAAGCTAGGGAGTGGGTTGCCATTTCCTTCTCCATATATCTATACATATCTATATATAAATTATATATATATATATAAAAGATAATTAGTAAGAACCTACTAATACTCTGTAATGGCCTGTAAGGGAAAAAAATATCTAAAAAAAGAGTGGACATTTGCATAACTAAATCACTTTGCTTTGTAGCAGAAACTACCACAACATTGTAAATCAACTGTACTCCAATAAAAACTTAAAAAACAAACAGAAGACAGCCCCTCCTGATCAACCCACACGTCCAGGACCTGGCACTAAGCCAGGCTGACAATAGCTTCCCCACTTTATGTGTGACTGGGAGGTCGCAGAAGCTCTACCCAACACCTTGTTGTTACTGCTGCCACCACTGCCTGTTCCTTAATTTAGAGAGTGAGATTTCACAAATCACAAAACCAATCTGTCCTGTTACAAACTCTGGCTAAATAGAACCTGGATCACCATGGTAACAGCAAAAGCAGGCGAGGGGGTGGAGAAGGGATACTACTTCATTACAGAGACAAAAAGGCTGGTGAAAAGCAAAAGTCAGAGAAAGCATCCTGAGGATCCATCCCAGAATTCTGCCCCTCTTTCAACCCTCCATGGCCTCCCTTATATAACTAGGTTTATAAAGAGCCTAGTCCGTGCACCGGGAAGCTATCATTATCTCCATTTTGCAGAAGGGAAAACTGAGGCTCAGTAAGGCCAAGAAATTCTCTAAAGGCTATTAGGTGCCAAAGCTAGGACTGAAGCCCAGATCTATCTAGTGCCAGGACTTATGTTATCCCATCCTGACCCTGTAGCATTTAGCACTTGAGACTGTCCATTTTGAAATTATCCATATAAACCTATAAGTCATCCCTTATTAAAAAAATACACAATGGAAAACAAAAAAAGGCAAAAAGTAGACATAAAAATAATTCTTAAGCATTTAAAGGTCCAGAGTGTTTTCAGAACTCATATTTCATTTCCTTGCTCTCCCAAATTTCAACCATATAAGAATGAAATATTAGAGTATAATAATAAGAGGAAAGTCTCTTTCCATCATAGAAACCTGAAAAGAGACACAGAAACAAAGAGCTGAATTAAGGGTTGGCCAAACAAGCAATATTCTAAGACATTGAACTGTATTTAAAAATCATTGGGATAAATAAAAATTCAGGTTCAGGTCTTCTCATATAACTCCTCAAAGAGTACAATGTAAGTTAGTCTTATTCTTGTTCAGGGTCTATAATAAATCCTTTATTTAAACATTTGAAAAAGTGGTAGAGAAAAGAATATTTATCATCACAAACTGGTTTCTACAGAAGGTATTTGTATTTGTTGTTGATGTTATTTTGGGGAATTGTTTGCTTGTGGATTTTTTATGTTTTGTTGAGCACAAATACAATTTTTATCTTCAGTATAGTTGCCTTGTCATACATGAAGAGAGAAATCTAGGTGTTCCAGCAGGAATTCCATGGCCAAGAGGCTGCTAATATAGAACATCCAACACCAACCACTCGTACAGCTGATGAATTCTCATCATGTTTTAGTCTTTGCATCATCCATTCTAGATTTAAATCTAGAAAAGTTTTATTTTTTTAAGTTTATTTTACTGAAGTGTAGTTGCTTCACAATGTTGTGTTAATTTCTGTACAGCAAAATGATTCAGTTATACATATATATATATTCTTTTTCATATTCTTTTCCATTATGGCTTCTCACAGGATATTGAATATAGTTCCCTGTACTATACAGTACGGCCTTGTCCTTCCATCCTGTATGTAATAGTGTGCATCTGATAACCCCAAACTCCCACTCCATCCCTTCCGCATCCCTGCTCCCTTCGTAACCACAAGTCTGTGGTCTCTGTGTCTGTGACTCTGTTTGTTTCCTAGATAAGTTCATCTGTGTCATATTTTAGATTCCACATATAAGTGATACCATATGGTTAAATCTTGAAAAAAATTAAGACCTATCCCTCACACTTTTCATAAAAAGTAACTGAAAATAGATAACAGCTCTAAACGTGAAGCCTATGGACAGGGAAGCCTGGCATGCTGCAGTCCATGGAGTCACAGTCAGACACGACTGAGCGACTGAACTGAACTGAAAACTAAAAAACTTGCAGAAGAAAAATAGGAAAAAACATTTTGAGACCTTAGATTAGGCAAAGATTTCTTAAATATGGCAGCAAATCATGATCTGTAAGAAAAACAGATTGGAATTCTTCTAAATTAGCAACTCTCCTTCTCAAAAAACACCGTTAAGAAAATGAAAAGACAAAGCTCATAACAGAAGAAAATATTTGCAGAGCACATTTCTGTATTAAGTCTAAAACATACGAAGAACTCTCAAAACTTAATAACAAATGCAAAAATTGTCCCAAAAAATTTAATCACTTTGCAGTAGGCTAAACAATGGCTTCCCAAAGATGCCCACATTCTAATCCCTAGAGTTTGTGAATATGATACTGTTATCTTGCATGGCAAAAGACACCCTGCAAGAATATTTAAATTAAGGATCTTGAGATGGGAGATTATCCTGGATTATTCAGCTGGGCCCAGTGTAACTACAGGAGTCCTTGTAAAAGGGAGGCAAGAAAAAGCGATGTGACAACAAAAGCAGAGACATTGGAAGATGCTAGGCTGCTGGTTGGGAAGATAGATATTGTGTCCACAAGCCAAGAGTGCAGGCAGCCTCTAGAAGGTGGAAAAGGCAGGGAAATGGATCACTCAGAGCCATCAGAAGAAACACAATCCTGCCAACACCTTATTTCAGACTTTTGACCTCTAAAGTGAAAGGCCATAAATTTATATTGTTTAAAGCCACTAACTTTGCTGTAATTGGCTACAGCAGGAAAAGGCAGTAAACACATATGTATACATATATATACGTACACGCATATACATGTATACACACATTCATTTCATAATTTTTCTTTAAACTGTTTATATGTATTATTCACCATTCTTTGTGGTAATATACACATATATATGTATATATGTATACACACATTTTAAAGAAAAACATTAAAACGTTTGTATATGTATGAGTAAAATATATAAACAGTTTAGAGAAAAGTTACAAAGTGAATATGTATGTAATCATCACTCACGTCTAGAAATAGAAGATCACCAGCAGCCTAGAAATTGCATACACTCCTCCCTATGGTGCTCTTCTCCTCCTCCCAGAGATTATCATTATCTTGACTGCTTGATAATAATTGTGTTTTCCTTTGTATTTCCTTATATGTACATAGAAATTCACATAGAAGTGCATCTCTAACTAGTACAGTAATTTTGCTTGTCTTCTAAAATTTTTTAAAATATAGGTAAAATACACTGTTACATTGTAAAATACATGTAACATAAAATGTTCCATCTTAACCATTTCTAAGTGTACATCACTGTACAACAGAGCTCCTGAATGTTTCATCTTGCTAAATGGAAACTTTATACCTGTTAAACAAGGACTCTCATTCTCCCTTTCCCTTAGTCTTGGTAAACCACTGTACTTTGTTTCTGTGATTTTGACCACTTTAAATACTTCATATAAGTGAAATGACACAGTATTTGTTTTTTTGTGGCTAGCTTATTTCACAAATCGTAACACCCTCAAGTTTCATCCATGTTCAATATGTCAGAATTTTCTACCTTTATAAGGCTAAACAATATTCCATTGTATGTCTACACCACATTTTGTTTATCTGATCATCTGTCAACAGGGCATTTGAGTTGCTTTCACCTTATGGTTATCATGAATAATGTTACTATGAACATGGTTGTACAATTATCCCTTCAATACCCTGCTTTTAGTTCCTTTGGATACATACCCGTATTGTGGGGCTACCTGGTAATTCCAATTTTTTGAGAAACACCATGTAAGATATATGATTTACAAATATTTTCTCCCATTCTATGGGTTGCCCTTTCACTTTATTGTCCTTTGACACAGGGAAGTTTTTAATTTTGATGTAGTCAAATTAATCTATTTTTCTTTAACTGTCCATGCTTTTGGTATTATAGTCAAGAAATCATTGTCAAATCCAGTGTCATAGAAATTTTCCCTTATGCTTTGTTCTACCAGTTCTATAGTTTTAAGCCTTACACTTAAATCTTTGACCCATTTTTGGTTAATTTTTTATGGCTTTAGTTAAGAGCCCAGCTTCTTTCTTTTGGATGTAGAAAGCCAGTTTTCCCAACACCATTTGTTGAAAAGACTATTCTTTGCCCCACTGAAAATCATTTGAGCGTGTATGCAAAGGTTTATTTCTGGGCTCACTATTCTATTCCATCTGTCTGTATGTTTGTCTTTATGCCAGTACCACATGGTTTTGATTACTGTAGTTTAATTTTGCTTGTTTTGGAACTATATGGAATCTTATTATTTGTATTCTTGAGGAGCTTGTTTCTTTGATTTGGCATTGAGAGATGGATTTGTATTACTGCTACAGTTCTAGTTTTTATTGAAGTATGGTATTCTATTCTCTGAAATGTATCCATTCTATTGCTGGTGAATATTTGATTCTTTCCCCCCAATTTTTATTTATTTATTTATTTATTTAGGCAATGGATTGCTGCTGCTTGGTCTCAGTGAGTTTTAAATTCTTTTTCATTGCCACCTGAGTCTATTTTGTAGCAGTCTCTTTTGACCTACCACATCAATGTGATTTTATCTTTTTGTTTCTTTAAGCATTTCATCCATAGCTATTTTATAGTTCCTGTCTGGTATTCTAAAATCTGCAGTTCTTGGTGGTCTAAACTTGTTTATTGTTTATGTGGAATCTCGTTATTTTTTCATTTATCTATGTGGCTTTGGTGATGTTTGATTGTAAGCTGACATTTGGTTGATACTTATCTGCTTGAAATCTGTGGCTCAAATTGAGGATGCTTCCTCCAGATATGGTTTTTATTCATTCTTTCAGGAGGCTGGGACTGCTGCAAACCTGCAAGCATTTCTAACCCGTATTTGGAGCATCAGGAGTCGTAGACATCCCTGCCTTTCCATCCCTCCTCCATTGTGTCGCTGACCCAACAGCTTGGTTTCTGGATTGTAGGACAGATCCTGTCCTTTCATTTGCCTTCTCAGAGGCATGAGATTCATTGAGCTGTTGTTTTTTCCTTTGGAAAGTTCTCTATTTGCTGTGACACAAGCAATATAACAAAACTGTGTTTTCTGTACATTCTAGGTGTTTTGTAAGAGATTATCTGGTCCATTGCCACGTCAAAAGCAGAAGGCTTCCAGGTCTCATTTCTTGATAGGTTGGTAAGGCACTAGGGTTGTGCTTGAGAACAGTAAATGGAAATCATTAGACTAACCAAACAAGGCTAATTTTTTTTTTAATAAAATAGACAAGAGCTGGCTTGTTCTCAGCTGAGGAAAAAAGCTAAACCTGGAAAACAGAGAGGATTTATAGTAATTTGGGGAAGAGAAGAAGAAAAAGCGGTAACTGGAAAGAGAAACAAACTCTATGGGATGAGTCTGATTTAAGCTTTTGCTGTTTGGTGAGAGATGTGACTCATAAACCAACTGCAAATACGTCTATGTTTTACAATAATGTGAATTCGTATCAACTTTGGAAAAAGCAATGAAATTCTGAATTTGGCTCTGAGGTAGGTGAGAGTGAGAGTCACGGTCCACTACCTACCGTTGATCATATCTGGAGAATGAAACTTACCTTAATCTTCTTATTTTGGTCTCTTGCAGAAATGTCTTCACTATATTAAGATGTAATATAAGTCTCATAGTTTTTACAGAATACTAATATAAAAGTTCATTTGAAGAATATTCTGTCTTTTACAAAAACACATTTTAAGATATCTATTAAATTACTCAGTGTACCTTAAACAGGAACCCACACATACAAAATTTCCCCTCAAATTCAGTGCCAGGAAAAATTTTGCCTTGTTAGAAAAATATGTTTGCTTCTTTTTATCAGACTAAATAACCCATATGTTTCCTGTCTCAATTCATTTTCCTTAACTCCCAAAAAAGTCAGATCTAAGCTAAGCTCACTTGGGTGCCTGGCCCATCTCTGTCTCTGATCCTGCTTGTGTTAAAAGTAGCTTGATTCATATTAAATCATAAGAGTAACACATATTCATTATTCACTGTAGAGAATATAGACACAGAAAATGAAAAACAAAAAACAATTGCTACTTTTGAGACCTTACTGTAGATTCTCTGGTTATACCATCCCCGCCCCCACCATCCCTGCCCCCACTCCAACTTTATTATTATTATTTGATGTCCAGAAGGAAAAACTGACTTGCACTATGCGGGGGAAGGAATTTTTCTTTTTCTTCTACCCACTTAGGTTCACTGACTGGGACCCTGCAAATTAGACTGACAAAAGATAAGTTAACAAGGGAAAACAAACAACGGCATATTAACAAGTACATCACAGACTTGGGAGAACCCGGTGAGATTATAAAATATCTTAGCAAAGAACAATAATTTTGTAGAGAAGTGACAAGATAAAACGACTTTTAGTTTCTGGTGGAAACAGATTACAGGAAGGCAAACAGATGGGGAAATGAATGGTGGATAAGAGTTCATTTCAGCCAGGTTCAGTATAGAGGTAACTCTAGTGCCTTCTCTGGGCTGATAAGGGTCTACAATGGCCTCAGTGATTAACTTCTGACCTTTCTGATAGAGAGGAGTGGGGGTACATATTTATGAATTTACATCCTGCATTTAGGCAAATAGGGGAGGACAGAGAGCTTTTCTTGTATCTGCTCTTTTCAGATGCCTTCAGCTCAATGCCAAAGTGGCATATTTGAGGGTGGCAAATCCTGCTACCATTCAGTTATTTAAACAATAAAAGGTATTTATTAGAAAGATCTGGTAAGCACCCAGAGTTCAACTGGAACACTCAGGCCTCAGAATGTACAGGAACCATGGTAGTCTTCAGAAAATGGAAATCACAGACAATCTCCCTGGGACTCATCTCCAGACTGCCTGTCAGCCAGCACGGAGCACTGTGTTTGCAATCCCACCAAGACTGCAGGGAATCAGGCAGGGACTAAGAGCCGGTGCAAGTGAGTGTGGGATGCTTCTGTTACCACCAAAGTGAACTGGATAAAAAGGAGTGCTTTCGAACCACCTGTTTTTCCTCCTTTCTGTGGGGTCACAGCCAAGTGTTCATGAATTTATGTTGCCCCACACCTACCACCACTGCTTGTGAGAAAGAAACCCTGGGCTCTCTCTCACTCTGGTGGGTTTCTGAACAGATATCAGTGACTGAGGACTGTGGTTTTCTGCTCCCTCCAGGCTCCTCCTACCCTTTATCCTGCCAAAGACAACTGGGTGATGAGAGGAGTGAGAAGAGAAAGTCCACACTGGACTGGAGGGTGTAGTCCCCGTAAGTACATTACACATATGCATGCTAAGTCGCTTCAGTTGTGTCCAACTCTTTATGACCTCATGGACTGGTCCTCTGTCTGTGGGATTCTCCAGGCAAGAATTCTGGAGTGGGTTGCCATGCCCTCCTCCAGGGGATCTTTCCGACCCCGGGATCGAACCCACATCTGTTATGTCTCCTGCATTGGCAGGCAGGTTCTTTACCACTAGCACCACCTGGGAAGCCCATATTACACATAATTAAAGCAAAATAAAAGTTGATTCTATTTATTTTAAAAATTATTAGGTGATCGGAGTCTATTCTACACTCTCAACAAATGAGAAATGAAAGGCAATATCCTCAGATGTGCATCTAAAGCAGTACTTTGCAATACTTATGGGCACATTCATTTATAGAATGCTAGTGCACTTGGTGATATTAATATTAATTTTGAGGAAGGAGTTTTGGCAGTCAACTACATTTGGGAAACATTGTATACTATGTTATATTTTTGGATATGCAAAGTGCCCTGTATCAAACTAAAAGCTCTAGGAAATTCTAGAATTTCTTTGCTGTCTCTCTAATATATAAATATATACACTAAAATTATACAGTGATTATATTCCACAGGGTAAGTAAAACTGCAGACATTTTTCTTTGTTTTGCTTTTCCTTTTATTCTGATTTTGATATTATATTCCAATTTTGATATTACATTCTGATTTTTATGTAACACATACATTTTAAAAGTTAACAATTTATACAAAATATATGACAATTTAAAGATTATTTTAAAACTAAAGATTAAATAGCTGTTAAATACAACAAATAAGGAGAATTTATTCTCATCAAACACCAAAAGTGTTTGATAATGTCTCCCATTATCTATTAAAATATAGCACACTGTCCATTAAATATCTGAATTGGATATGTGCTGAATGAGCATAGCAATATCATAATGTCTATAAGATTAATGTAGTATCCCTATATCGTTACACAAATACTCATCCATAAGATATACTGCATTATCAATTTAAAAGGTCTTCATATTCTTTTACCATTATGAGTAACAAGGACATTATTTTAAATATCCTTTGAAACCAGCGATTGGCAAGTTTTTTATATAAAGAGTCATATGGTAAATCTTTTAGAATTTGCAGGCTAGAGAGTTGGACTGTAAAGAAGGCTGAGCGCCAAAGAATTGATACTTTTGAACTGTGGTGTTGGAGAAGACTCTTGAGAGTCCCTTGGACTGTAAGGAGATCCAACCAGTCCATTCTGAAGGAGATCAGCCCTGAGATTTCTTTGGAAGGAATGATGCTAAAGCTGAAACTCCAGTACTTTGGCCACCTCATGTGAAGAGTTGACTCATTGGAAAAGACTCTGATGCTGGGAGGGATTGGGGGCAGGAGAAGAAGGGGACAACAGAGGATGAGATGGCTGGATGGCATCGCTGACTCGATGGATGTGAGTCTCAGTGAACTCCAGGAGTTGGTGCTGGACAGGGAGGCCTTGCGTGCTGTGATTCATGGTGTCACAAAGAGTCAGACATGACTGAGCAACTGATCTGATCTGATCTGAACTGATAGTCTCAGTTGCAGAGCTTCCCAGGTGGTTCAGTGGTTAAGAATCTGTCTGCTAAAGTAGGAGACACAGGAGATGTGAGTTCCCATTCCTGGGTCAGGAAGATCCCCTGGAGCAGGAAATGGCAACCCACTCCAGTATTCTTGCCTGGGAAATCCCATGGACAGAGGAGCCTGGTGAGCTACAGTCCATGGGGTCACAGAGAGTCGGACACGACTGAGCATGCATGCACTACCACAATCTCAGTTGCAATTACCCAACTCTGCTGTCTCAGTTAAGTGCAGTCACAGACAATACCTAAACAAGTGTGTACAGGTGTGTTCCAGGAAAGCATATTGATGGACACTAAAATCTGAATCATTTTCTTCTTGTATGTTATTAAGTATAATGACATTTTAATTTTTTTCCAATCATTTGAAAATGTAAAACCATTCTTACTTCACGGGCCATGTGTAGTCCCCACCCATATCACAGTAGCACATGGGAGAAGTGATGCTACATAATGTCTAAGATGCAGTTTTAAGGACCATACGTTTCTGTCTTGGATGCATGCTCTCTCTCAGGTCTCTGCCATGTTGTGTGGTGAGGCCCACAAGGCAAGGAGCCAAAGCCACTACCCAATGTTCACAGATGAACCGAGGCCTCCTGAAAACACACATGAGGGTAAGTTTGGAGGCAGATCTTCCTCTTCCAGTCGAGCCTTTAGATGACTGCAGCCTTGGCTAACAGCTTGCACACAACCTCATGGGAGATTCTGCAATAAAGTCACCCCACTAACTCTCCTAGAATTCTAACATCACAGAAACTGTAAAACTGTGTATTGGGCTTCCCTGGTGGCTCAGTGGTAAAGAATCCACCTGCCAAAGCAGGAGACACGGGTTTGATCTCTGGTCTGGGAAGACCCCATCTGTCACAGAGCAACTAAGCCAGTGCACTACAACTACTAAGCCTGTGTTCCAGAGCCCGGAAGCCCTGACCACTAGAGCCCATGCACTCTAGAGCCTGTGGTCTGCAACAAGAGGAGCCACTGTAATGAGAAGCCCCTGTGCCACAACATAAGTAGCCCCCGCTTGCCGCAACTAGAGAAAAGCCCGCACAGCAATGAAGATCCCGCACAGCCGAAAAAACAAACAAACAAAAAGTGTGTATTCTTTGTAGCTGCTAAGCTTGGGGGTAATTTTTTATGATTCATAAATTAGTACAGTACGTATATTCGACCAAGGTCTGTTGGGCTCCTAACACTAACCCTTCACATATCGCTGCTCTCAAGAACACTCTGCTCTGACTCAAACCCAACAGCTTGTGCGGGTGCCCAGTCTACGAACCTTGCTGTACTAAGACACTCGCTGAAACCAAGCCTTAACTCCAGTCTTTGGAATGTCTGTGTGTTACATGTGGAAGTAGTAAAAGAAGAGGAGGGGAATGTTCCTACACATTATTTTCCATAAAACACTGGTCAGATTTTCTGAATCTTGTGGTTTAAAGTATCCTTCCCTCTCAAGAAAAAACAAGAAATTTAGTCACTGCTTCTTAACCTGCTATATAAATCTCCAGCTCTCCTCAATCACCCTTTTCAGTATCTTTCCACACAATACATTTTGTCTTTGAGAATTGTGCTTTATTTTTTGATCAGTCACCTGATTTTCCTTTAAAACGCACAATCGATTCCACTGTTTATTGCTTCTTACTTGTCAGTATTAAAGGTCCTGTGATTGTTCAAGATGACATTTTGTAAAACATAAGGCAGGAAAAGCAAGAAAATAATACTCTGCCAAGTCAATCACATGATCCTGACAGAAGCTTGGAGCCAGGCCTGTCGTCATTAGCAGGAAATCATCTTATTGTATTTTGTGGTTTCAGCGCAGTGGAATGTTCATAAACCCCTTCTATACATTCAGAACGTGACTGGGATTGTGCATTCTGTTTCATTGTGAAGGGGTTTGTTAGTCCTGAGCATGTGGGCACGTGTATGCAGGAGGCAACAAGAGACAAGGAGTGGGAAGTGGGAAATACCCAGTTGTTCTAACTTCCCTTGTTCAACGTGTTTCTTAATTAATCAGAGAACTCTAAATTCAGAACAAACATCAAGAGGTCTTTAAGAGGGCTTCCCTGGAGGTTCAATGGTTAAGAATCCACCTGCCAATGCAGGGGACATGGTTCGATCCCTGGTCTGGGAAGATCTCGCATCGCAGGGGGTGGGGGATGGCTGAGGCAACTAAGCCCATGCACGGCAACTACTGAGCCCTCACACCCTAGAGCCTGTGCTCCGCAACAGAAGGCACTACAGTGATAAGTCTGTGCAGTACCTTCACTGGTCCTTCTTTGGGAAACAGCACCCTTTATTGGGGGAAATGGTTCTCTCTCCAAGCATTCAATTTTAAAAATTCTAGTTCCAATGATTCCTGAGGTTCAGCTGAGCCTCTCCCTTTGCTACATATGGCTTCATTCACTCTTCATTTTGTTACATAATATATCCAGCTTTCCCTAAACTAGTTAGAACAGAGTTACTTTGCTAATGAATCCCAACTAATTCAGGTGTTGTGTTGTGATATAAATAAAAGAATAAGAAACACAAGGCATATTAAAAAGAAAAAAGTAGCGAATTGTGTAAGAGAGTGTATAAATATAATTACCTGCTGGTGCATCATGTGGTTTTCAGCTAAAGTGAATTTGAAAAAACAGTATTATATTTATGACAAAAATTATTAAAATTGCCATAACACCTGCATGCTAAAAGACATCTATTAGTAAGTAAAATATGCCCAGAATTAAACCTCTTACCAATCAGATACAACCTATAATACTGTGTTACAGCCAGACATTTTCCATTGTTCTGTGCATTCACAGAGTAAGAAAGTTTGAACTGGGGATGATGAAAACATTCTGGAGATGGATGTGGGTGATGGTTGCACGAACAATGAATGTGTTTAATGCCACAGAACTATATTTGTTATTGTTAGTTTAGTTATTGTTGTTGTTTAGTTGCTAAGTAGTGTTCGACTCTTTGCGACCCCATGGACCATAGCCCAACAGGCTCCTGTTTATCAGTTTCCAAAAAAAACGGTAATAATGGTTGCCTTGTTGATTAACAACATTTAAGGTCATCAGTTCGAGGTAATAATACCAGACAACTTAAAACTATAGTTTTGTTTCAGACAAAAAAAAAATAGCTACAATGTATTGAGTTTCTATACATGACGGATACTCTTGTGGGTTTTATATATTCTCACTTGATTCTATCATTGAACAAATGATTTTAAAAAATAAGGGGGTTCTGATAGGCTAAATACCTTAGTTTGTTCAAGGTCAGCCAGCTTGTAATCAGCAGAACTGAGATACAAACACATCCATTAAACTCCATTCCCACTTTCTTTGCAAATTTATATCAATGACAAGAAATTTTCCTATTACTTTGACATTTATTAATTCTATCTTAAGAAGTTGCATTTTATTGTTCCACAAATGTTATTCCTAATGCAAGCTGCCCAGCATTTGTAAAACTTCATATTTGGAAAGTAATTTATTTTTTCAAATGCTTTCCCTTTTCTCATTTAATTTTCATGACATTGGGAAGGAAGTGTTTTAATTCCCATCTTGCAAAAAATGAAAAATGAAATGCAAAGATTGAAGTGCTTGTGTAAAAGAAACCAATAGTGACTGAGCCAGGATTCAAACTGAAATACTCTTACTCCATGTTCAACACCATCTTCAATATCTAGGTGGAAACTGGCTAGAGACTGTGGAGCTATTGAACAAAAAGTTAAGAAAAAAAGTGAAATTTTAAAAAGACTTTCAAACAATTCCAAAAAGTTATCTTCTTCTTCCCAGCCCCATCCACCAAAGTAACTAACATTAAGTTTGCTGTACACCCTCTAATTCTTTAATATGCTAATAAAAGCATATATAAATTTATTTGTGGTTTTATTCGTGTTTTTAAATACTATCATACTATAGATGTTATTTGAAATTATATATTTTTTCTCTTTATTATTCTACATAAATCATATGGATATAACTACTTTTCAAGATATGGAAAAAACATATAAGGACATGTTTAAAATTAGACAGAAATTCAATTCAACAAATACTTACAGAGTACCTACAATGAGCCAGGCACTGTTCTGTGCATTCTGGGGATACAACAAAGAACTTAGCTTAGTCACTCAGTTGTGTCCAACTCTTTGCAAGCCCATGGACTGTAGCCCACCAGGCTCCTCTGTCCATGGAATTTTCCAGGCAAGAATACTGGAATGGGTTGCCATTTCCTTCTCCAGGGGATCTTCCTGACCCAGGGATCGAACCTACATCTCCTCTGTCTCCTGTGTCTTCTGCAGGAGGATTCTTTACCACTAGTGCCACCTGGGAAGCCCTAGATAAAAATGCATGCCGGCAGGCTTCCACAGTTTGCCACTGTGTAGCTGTCCCATCTTTATCATTAATAGTTTAAAACACATGTTTGCCAATACAACAAGCAATTTATTATTTTAACAGTGGTATAAATTCTATAGTATGGATATATGAGAAGCTTTTTCAGTCATTTACTCATTGGTTAACATTCAATTTATGCTTGGTTTTGATTTTCACAATCAGAACTGCAATAAACACCCATAACACAACAACAACAACAACTACATATATCCAATTATATACAATGATGCCTTTATTTCTTCTGAAGGATAGGTTTTTTAAAGTAGGATTTCTAACTCTATATATACATATATATGGTTTAATAAAGTTGGAATAAATTCATCAGATTACTACTAGGAGGCCTGATTTCCCCACATCTTTACCAACACTGAATTTAAAAGCCTTTTAAAATTTTTCCTACTGATAGGCCAAATAGTTTGATATTACTGATTCAATCTGCATTTTTCTGACTCTTCTACTAGAGATGGTGAGCATCCTTGTGTGTGTGTTAGTTCCTCAGTCGTGTCTGACTCTTTGCGACCCCAAGGACTGTAGCCCACCAGGCTCATCTGTCCATGGAATTCTCCAAGCAAGAATACTGGAGTGGTTTGCCATACCCTTCTTCAGGGGATCTTCCCGAACCAGGGATTGAACCAGGATGTCCAGCACTGCAGACAGATTCTTTACTGTTTGAGCTACCCAGGAAGCCCAAATAGTGCCTATTTGCATTTCCACCTAATAATAGTTGTTAATATTAGATTCAGCACTGGAATGTGCATTATCTCATTTGATCCTCACAACACCCATATCAAAGAGATAGCATCTACTTCCCCCTCCCTTATTTTACAGATGAGAAAACCATTTCCAAGAGGCAGTGAAACTTACACAAGGTTACACAACTAGCCAAGTGGTCGAGCATGGATTTTATGAAGTCTGATTGTAGTGATTCTGGGCTTAATCACTGCACCACCTGCTTCTGCTGCCAGGAACATTTTCAAGCCATTTCCTCCAGCATTACTCACTCCCTTCTAGTGAAGTCTGAACAAGTTGGTTAAATTAGCAAAAACTTGAAGAGTCCTTTTGCCGAAGACACTATGGTAGACGCTATTGGGAAATCTGAAGAGGCAAAGATCCTGTGCCAAAATCTTCTTAGGGAACCAAAATACACTACATATAAGAAGCATATGGGTTCCCCGGTTCCTCAGACGGTAAAGAATCTGCCTGCAATGCAGCAGATCCTGGTTCAATCGCTGGGAGGGGAAGATCCCCTAGAGAAGGGAATGGCTACTCACTCCAGTATTCTTGCCTTCCAGGCTCCTCTGGGCATGGGGTCACAGTCAGAGAGGGACTAACACTTTCATTTTCACTTTTTAAAACAAATTAATATATATATATGGATATATATCAGTATTTTTAGAAGGAAACTAACAGTAATGTTAGTAACTGTGGTGTGGTGGGCAAATCTATCCAATGTCAGGGAAACAAATGGCCATACCCAATTCTGCAGCTCTACAGAATTTAATACCCTTTAAAGAGTAGTGTGGGGAATATTGCAGACCATCCTGAAATGAGAATTAAAGCTGATTTATTTTTTTTTAGATGACCAGGTTTTGTTCCTTTTAAAAAACAAAACAAAACAAAAAAGCTGATTTATATTTGTAGAATGTAGGAAACAAATCACCTTCGAGATGGAGCTATTTCTAAAGAAAATATTACTACCGTGAGTGAGCAAAAACCACCGAACGGACTCATCCCGCCCCTTCGTCCTCACTAACCTGCTTCTCCATTACCCAGGTGTGCTCTGCGGCCCTGGTACTATCCACGAAGCGGTGCTGAAGCAGGTGATCATTCCTGGCTATCTGAAGCCATTCCCAGTGGACCATAACACCCTTGGTCTCCCCTTGCCTCCAAAATCTCGAGCTGTCAACCGACTTATGCATGCTTAATATGCAAATCTGAACTCTGCGGGTGTCGCACCAGATGCCCTGCCAACAATTTTTTTACTGATCCCTCCTCTTGGCCACTGTCACCATGCCTTAGACCCATGCCAATTCCTTTGACAGGGTTATAATAGCTCATCCTACAAGATCAGTGAAAATGTATGTGATTCATTATACGCTTTCATTCTTGAGACAAGGATATGCATAATGGAAATACACACCCAAGAGAAGATGTAGCTCCTTGAATATGTATTGGTTATTTTTTTTTCTTTTTCTTTTCTTTTTTTTTTTTTTTTTGCGCGCATTACTAATCCAGGATGGTTTGCAATCCACATTACATGGAATTGCGAGTATCCTCAGCCTTGTCCCCTAAGCTTTGGAAAAACATGTCTCCTGAGATTAAAATCACTAGCTAACGGTTTCCTGCCCCGCTTTGGCCCCTCAGCTTCCTCCTGCCTGGCTGGGGCCAGATCCGCGAGCAACGGTGTCCACAGCTCTTCGCTGTGCGAGGGGATATCCAGATCCCGGAGTCTTGCGGCTGCCTCTTAAACCCAGGATCTACCCTGTCCCTCCCCATCCTCCCCTCCGCCCGCCCCGCGCTGCCCTAGGAGGAGCCTAAATGTCCGCTTCCCCCGCTGAAGGGGATTGTAATGCGTAAACAGGATTAACTCTCTCTCCTCCAGTTGCGCAGATCTGCCCGCGGCCTGCGGGCCGGAGTGAGCCCCATGGGTCCGCGGAGCGCGCGGCTCGAGGAGTGGGGGATGTGGGAGCATCGGACCTCGGAGCTGTCCCTGGGGCCCGCTTCTTCGCCGAGAGGGGCTGGGGACTACAGCCTGCGGAGCTGCTCCTGGGAAGCCGGGGCTGACGGCCGCGACGGCTCGGGCTCCTAGCGGCAGCCTCCGCTCCGCCACCTCCCTCTCCCTCCCCGCGCTTCCTCTCCGCCCACCGCGCTCCAGCCTCCCGGTCGCCGCTGGCTCAGTCCTCCGCCCCCCTGGAGCCGCCGCGCCCGCCCGCCCCAGCCATGGGAGACCTGCCGGGCCTCGTGCGCCTCTCCATCGCCCTGCGCATCCAGCCGAACGACGGCCCGGTTTTCTACAAGGTGGACGGGCAGCGCTTCGGCCAGAACCGCACCATCAAGCTGCTCACGGGTTCCTCCTACAAGGTGGAGGTGAAGATTAAGCCCACCACGCTGCAGGTCGAGTGAGTGCGGGCGCGCGCCGCGGCTAACCGGCCCGTCTCGGGATACGCTGGGTGGAACGAGGTCCCCGGGACAGCCAGAGCCTCTCCCGGGCACCTCTTGCCTCTCACCTCGCCCGGAGGGCCCAGGAGGTTTTGTTGGGGGGAGGTATGAGGTCAGCTGTCTGCTCCCTAGGTCATCTCCTTCGCTATTCTCGCTTCCCTCCACGCCTTAAGGGTGAGGTGTTTAAAACTGCAACTGGAAGCCAGGGGATTGGGGGTTTTTTCTTGTAAATTTCTCATCCCTTCTGTCCAGCCATTGATGTGGACCCTCAGGCGGCCGGGGTGGGGCGGAGGGGAGAAGCTCGCCCTGGGCTTCACCTACCGCAATTCCGGTTCATCTCCGCCGAGTTCTGCGAGACTGAAGGAGGGAAAGAGGCTGAGTTATGAGGTATAAAATTGGGGGTGGCTGATTACTGGGGCTTCTTAAGGATGCTCGCCACTCATCCATCAGCCATTATGAGCCTGGAATCCCGGGGCTGGAAGAGCAAGCCTGAGGGCAGCCTTCCCCACTTAGGCCTAGTTTTCTTTGCCTGGTGTGTTTCTTTTTCTCCTGAATTGTCTGTTTCAGCCTGATGATGGGATTAGCAGCATCCTTACAACAAAAGGATGGTGGTGTGTGTGTGTGTGTGTGTGTGTGTGTGTGGCAGAAACTATCTCGTCTCTGCTATCAGAGGTTGATGTATCCAGTAAACCTCGGGCTAGAAAGTCAGTGTAGAAGAGTGCAGGAACGGGGAAGTATCCTTTACCATAAGAGGTGGAGTCCTTTACCTCTCAGCTTCTGCCTAAGCATGGTGGAAAGAGGAAAGAAACCACCCCGTATTGTATCTACTACCATTTGCTGAGCTCAAAAGGTGGGGTGCAGAGAAAGGGCTGATAGGTTAAGTCTCCCCCAGTACACCTTAATTCAACAAAGTTGTATCGGCCAATAGACTTTAATTCAACAAAGTTGTATCCACCTTCTAGGTGCCAGGCTCCAGTTGAAAGACCTAGAATCAAACCTGGGTTGATTCTGATGCTCTTGGTCTATTTACTTGTCAGCATCCCCAGCAGCTCCAAGCATCCATTATCCTCACATTTCCCAGTGTTCTATGCATCTAGATATGATCTAGACTTTTCCTTTCCCTTTTTTCCTGGCAAACTCTTCTACCAAGTTACCTGGTCTAGTTCCCTCAGGATAGTTCTCTATTTTTCAAGTTAATCTAAAAACAAATTTGTGTTAATGATAAAACTTTTTTTTTTTCCTGTTATACTTTAATTTTTTCAAAGCGCTTCAATGCCCTAACTAGAGGTTCTCAAACCTGAGTGTACATGAGAATCACCTAGAGGGCTCTTTAAAACACAGATGACTAAAAAAAAAAAAAAACACAGATGACTGAACCTCACCTTAAGTAGATGTAGTAAACTCTAGCACTAGAGTGGAGCTTAAGAATTTGCTTTCTGATAGGTTGGCAGGTGATACTGACATTGCTGGTCCAGGGATGAGACTTCAAGAACCATTACCCTAACATGAGGAATGATGCAGTGAGAATTTTTGGTATATGCCTGGCTTGAGGAAGTGTACCCCCCAAATCATGGACCCCTAATGTTCTATTGTTGCAACAGAAAAAAAAAATTATTAGAGAACTTGTTCAGTGGTTCTGAATTCTACCTGTGCATTAGAATCACCTCTGCAATGTTAAAATAAATTTACAAATGCCCAAACCACACCCCAAGCCAAGTGTTTGAAATAGGCTGGGTATAGCTAGATTTTTAAAAGTTCCATGGATGAGAAACTAAAGAGGAAGACCATTGACAGAATCTGACTTAGCCTTGTACAAGTATTCTGGATGAGAATACTCATGTCAATCCAGAGAGATTAAGCATTGATCTAGGTTCACATGACTGGTTAGTTGGGAAAGACAAGCTCCCTAAAGTTTCAGAACTTTCTATCACACCACAGTGTCTCTGTTAGCCAACCCTGTATGGTTTCTGCCCAGGGTTATGGTCCAGACCAGGACAGGGTGCCTAAGCTAATATCTACCATATATGATCAACTCAAGTCCGTTGCAGGAACATTTCCATTGGTGGTGTGGTTGTCCCACTGGAACTGAAGTCTAAAGAGCCCGATGGGGACAGAATCGTATATACAGGAACATATGACACAGAAGGTGTGGCCCCAACCAAGAGTGGAGAACGGCAGCCCATCCAGATCACCATGCCGGTAAGGTCTACTTGGGAGTGTTGGGGTATGATGCCAAAGCAAATGGAAACCATGTAAAGGAAAATAATCACTATTTTCCCTTAAGAAAGGATATAAAATCAAATATTATGAAATGTTATATCAGCTCATAGTTTCATATATTTGTTCATAATGTCCCAGTTGTTGTTCTAGTCTCTAAGTCATGTCCAATTTTTTGTGACCCCATGGACTCTAGCCTGCCAGGTTCCTCTGTCTATGGGATTTCCCAGACAAGAATACTTCCCAACCCAAGGATCGAACCCACATCTCCTGCATTGGCAGGCAGATTCTTTACCACTGAGCCACCTGGGAAGCCCAGTGTCTCAGTACAGTTAATTAAATAATCCATGCTTCTCCAGTGATCAGTTTTATAGTAATTTCTTTGTGGCAAAAAATGAATTCTCTCGCTACATTTTTGTTATCTGTTCCATTGATCTGCCTATACTTAATGCCACTGCTGCACTGTTTTTACAGTACATGTTTGTGTATTTTATAATTGGCCACCTTACTGAACTTGCTTACTAAAATTCTTCATTCATTTATCTTGGATTTTTCAGGTAGATAGTCACAATCTATTAATTCATATCATAGTGTCATTTTCTGGGTTTTTTTTCCTGCCCTTATTGCACTGGCTAATGTTTCTAGAATAATGTTTTCTACTAATAGTGGTAATCCTTATCTCCAACATTTCACTATTAGATATACTGTTGGTTTCAAATATTTGTCTTGTTAAAACATCCTTTTTCTGGTTCATTAAGAGATAATTGGGAGATGTGTTGAATTTCATTTCATTCCTTTACCCATCTATGGAAATAATATAGAATACTAAACTTCTCATTTCTTCAAAGAAACCCTACTTAATGTCACTTATCATTTTTAATATGTTGTTACATTGAAAATGCTAATATTTAAGGGTTTTAGTTTTTAATTTTATATTTTTTTTGTTTGGCTGATTTATCAGCAAATATGTAAAGACTTCCTCTATATATCAGGCATTGGGGGAAGAGTGGTGAACAGAATAGATTTCCCTGGCTTCATAGGGCTTCTAATCTAGAGGAGGAAAACATACTTTATACAAGATTATCAATAATAAAGTAAATAATTATTATTGTACAAAATGTACTAAAAAAGTAGTGGTACCCTTGGGACATATACCAGGGGTCTTAGTCTAGCCCAAGATTTAAGGGATGGCTTTCTTAAGAGCTGACAGAAGAGGGAACACTTGAGGAAAAAGGAGCTACAACGATCAACAGCTGGAGGACAGCAAAATGTGTTTCAAGGAATGAGTAGCCCAGCATAGCTTGAGCAGACAGTGAGGTACAGACTGACTTAAGATTAAGATGGATTTAACACAACATTGTCGGAGAAGGCGATGACAACCCACTCCAGTACTCCTGTCTGGCAAATCCCTTGGACGGAGGAGCCTGGTAGGCTGCAGTCCATGGGGTCGCTAGGAGTTGGATACGACTTAGCGACTTCACTTTCACTTTTCCCTTTCATGCACTGGAGAAGGAAATGGCAACCCACTCCAGTGTTCTTGCCTGGAGAATCCCAGGGATGGGGGAGCTTGGTGGGCTGCAGTCTCTGGGGTCGCACAGAGTCAGACATGACTGAAGCGACTTAGCAGCAGCAGCAGCAGCAGCAACCCAAGATTGTAAATCAACTATATTCCAATAAAAAATTTTTTTAAAAAAAGATTAAACTGGAGAGGTAAATAGAGCTTAGATGTTATAG
Source organism: Bos indicus x Bos taurus (assembly GCF_003369695.1). Taxonomy (NCBI): domain Eukaryota; kingdom Metazoa; phylum Chordata; class Mammalia; order Artiodactyla; family Bovidae; genus Bos; species Bos indicus x Bos taurus. Next base: position 66,389,896 of record NC_040086.1, on the reverse strand, counting down.
GGCCTGCTTATTGAATTTACCTTCATGCCTCTGGGAATCCATTGAAAGTTTGTTAGTCAACTTTGGTATACAATTTACATAAAAATTTTATGTAAATATATTCACCAGGCTAGATTACTGGAGTGGGTAGCCTTTGCCTTGTCCAGGGGATCTTCCCAACCCAGGGATCAAACCCAGGTCTCCCACATTGCAGGCAGATTCTTTACCAGCTGAGCCACAAGGGAAGCGTAAATATATTAATACACCAATTTAAACTGTACAGTAACATAGATTTTGACTAGTGTATAATCACCACCCCAATAAAAATATAGAACATTTCTGGTCATCCTGAAAATTTCCTCCATGCCTATCTGTAGTCAGTGCCCCCAGTCTTAGCCACTCTGAGCTTTTTGTCTCAATAACAGTTCTAATGGTTCTAGAATTTCATGTAAATAGAATCATGGCATTGTGGCTGATTTCTTTCACTTAGCATTATGTTGTAGTATAATGTTTTTGTTTAAATAGTTGGTTCCTTTTGTTATGAGTAGTATTTCATGGTAAGGATATATAAGAGTTTATTTATCCCTTTACCAATAAATGAACAGCTGGGTTGTTTGCAGCCTTTGGAGTTATAAATAAAATTGCTATGAATATTTGAGTATGAGTCTTAAAGTGAACATGTTTTCATTTCTCTTGAGTAAACACCTAAGAGGAGATTTAACAAATCACATGGTAAGTATACATTTAACCATATAAGAAATATCCTGATTGTTGTACCATTTCATATTTTTACCAGCAATGTATAAGAATTCTAGTTACTTTACATAGTTAATTATATCAGTCTTTTAAGTTTCGAAATGCAAAAGACCTACAAGAGCTAAAACATTTTATTTCATGATCTATATTTTAGTCTTTAAATTGGATAGCCTAAATCTTTCAGCTTTGTTTATTCAAAGTCATTTTGACTATTCTAGGCCCTTGGCATTATTATATAGATTTTAGCATGAACTTGTCAGTTCATTCTCCAATTCTCCAAGAACTGGAATATTAATTGGGTTTGCAAATTGGGCAGTTTGGGAAGATTTGACACTTAAATATTGAGTCTTCGGATACATAAATACATCTGTTTATTTAGGTCTTAAAGCTTTAATTTCTCTATATAATGCATTACAGTGTTTCCTGTACAGATTTTATATATATGTTGTTAAATTTTTCATTAAGTATTTCATATTTAAATACTATTATATATGGTGATTTACTATTTATAGAAATAAAATTGATTTTTTTCTATATTCATCTTGAATTCTGAGGCCTTGCTAATCTCACTTGTTAATCCTAATAGTTGTTTGGGATTTTTTTTTTATAGAACACTTAAGCTTTTCCATGTTTGATATAATGTCTTCTGCAAAGAAAAAGTTTTTCTTCTTCTTTTTCAATTCATATTCCTTTTATTTCTGTCTTGATGGCAATGCCTAGGACCTCCAGTTTGATGCTAAGCAGAACTGATGAGAGTGGACATCTTTGTTCCTTAATCTCAGAAAGAAAGCATTCAGTTTTTCAACACTAAGTACAATGTTAGCTGTAGGGTTTTTTATTAAATGCCTGTTATCAGGTTAATGAAGTTCCCTTCTATCACTAATTTATTGAAATTTTACTGAGAGGTTTAAAAAATATGAATGTGTAATGTTTTCAAATATTCTTTCTTTACCTACTGGGATGATCATATAATGTCTTCTTTATTCTCTAGTAGATTTTATTGTTTATTCAATGTTGAAACAACTTTGAGTTATTGAATACTAGGATAAATACCAATTGGTCAATGGTATGTTCCGTGTATATTTGACTGGATTTGATTCATTAACATTTTATTGAGGATTTTACATCTGTGTTCCTGAGAAATATTGGTCTGTGGTTTTCTTTTTTGTATTGTCATTGTCTAGTTTTGGTATCAGAATAATAATAAAATTATTTGAAAGTTGTTCACTCTTCTGTTTTCTGGAAGAGTTTATATTATTATTATTAAAATATTATTTTTATTTAATGTTGGATAGAATTCACCAATGAAGGCACGCATTTCATTTTGTTTAAAGGCTTTTAGTTACAAATTCAACTTCCTTCTTTGATAACGGGCTATTCAGGTTTTATTTCTTGAGTTAATTTGTATAATTTGTCATTGATATCATTGATTTATTTCAACTAAATTGTCAAATTTGTTGGCACAAAGGTGTTGGTAATAATCCTCCACCATCCTTTGATGTGTTAGGATCTCTAATAATGTCCACTCATTCTTTATGTTTACGAATTGCCATTCCTCCCTTATCCCCAACCAGTCTAGCTAGAGATTTACCAATTTTATTGGCTTTTTCAAAAACCCAGTTTTGTTTTCATATGCTTCACTGACCCATTTTTCTGTTTCATTGATTTTCAATCCTATCTGAATTATCTCTTTCTTTTGCGTGCATTAAAATATTTTAATTTAGGTTATACACACAGAGATAGAATTTGAGTCTATAATGTTCTTACCAAATTTGAGTTATTTTTAATTTTTATTTTGCCTCAAATTCTTTCCAACTTTACTCTCTCCTTTTCTTGTAGTGCTTCAATTACACATTGGACAGTTTGGTATTATCCTATAGGTCTTTAAGATCTTGTCCAATTGCTTTTATGGATCTCCAAATTATATACTTTCTATGGAGAAGGTAATGGCACCCCACTTCAGTACTCTTGCGTGGAAGATCCCATGGACAGAGGAGCCTGGTGGACTGCCGTCTATGGGGTCCCGAAGAGTCGGACGACTAAGCGCCTTCACTTTCACTTTTCACTCTCATGCACTGGAGAAGGAAATGGCAACCCACTCCAGTGTTCTTGCCTGGAGAATCCCAGGGACGGGGGAGCCTGGTGGGCTGCCGTCTATGGGGTCGTACAGAGTTGGACACGACTGAAGCGACTTAGCAGTAGCAGTATTGATATATACGCAAGTTCACTGTTTTTTTCATCTGCCCCAATTTACTCATGCTTGTTTTCTGATTTTTTTTCTATCATTATATTTTTCAGCTCTAGAATTTTTATCTGTATTTTCTATAGTTTCCATTTCTCAAGGTTCCTGATCTGTTTGCCCATTTTGACCATATACCCCTTTACCTCTTTGAGCATATTTATAATTGCTGGTCTGAAATATTTATTTGGTAAATCTGGTATCTAATCCCATTTAGAGCAGGAATGACTTTTTTCCTGAATATGGGTCATGCTTTCCTCTTTTGTTACTTGTTTGATAATATTTGATTAGAAACTAAACATTATAGATGGTATATTATTGATTTTAGTTTATTTTATTCTTCTGAGGATTATTCTCTTTTTGAGTTACATTCCTGGACTGAAGCAGCAAATTCTGTCTTTCCAGTAGGATAGCAGCTGAAGTCTCTGCTTACTTTTTTTCAACTTCCAGTTGCTGCTCTAGCCTAGTCCCCTTTGTCCCAGTGGAGTTTAGCAGTCAGCTAAGGAATTGGACAGTTTATACTAAGATTTTGGTATCATCCACCCTCAGGTTCCTCTAAATTTCCAGTTTCTCTGCCAGTCCTGAGCCCTTTGCTTTGGTACTTTCAAGCCATTAAGGCTTCAACTTCTCAGGTTTGGGAATGCATTCAATTAAAAAAAAAAAAAAAGGCAGCAAACTTCCAAATCTTATTCAGCATAACTTTCTCTTTCAAAAAGAGACGCTTCACTTAGATGAAATCAACCATGCTAACACCCTGATCTGGGGACATCTGAGGAGCCTGACGTCCTATAGTCCATGGGGTCGCAGAAGAGTCAGAAACGACTTAGCGACTAAACCACCACCAATCTCTTGAACTATGAAACAATAAACTTATGTTGTTTGGTGGGGGGAAATAGACTCTTTACTGGTTTGTCTGCTTTTTCAAGCAGGAAAAACCCCCTCCCAGCAGCCTATACGTGCGATTAGCCTGTAGAATTATGGCGTAGTCATAGTCAAGATTTTGGGTCTCACCTCTTCTGTAGCTCTCTTGCTTCCAGGATTTTCTCCCTAAATTTCCAGCTGCTCTTCCAGCCCAGGACACTCTTCTCCCTTTTCCAGTAGATAAAACTGCTGTTTCCTTCTGCGAGAACTGCCTGGGATTGGGGAGCACCCTCAGGCAAAAAACCACAGGGACAGTTCTTAATTGTTAGAATTGAGATCCTTCAAGAGGAACTGATTTCTGTCTTGCTTTCAGTTGCTTTTTAAAGGCATCAAATAGCTTTTGTTTGCGTTTTGTCAGTTTCTTACAAACTTACATCTTTGTAAGTTTCATCTAACAGTTCCACTCCACTATTATCATCATTTTAAAAAAACATTTCAATGTAGGACTTCCATTTCCTGGTAACGGTGATAAGATTTGCCAGTTGTTAAAAATCAGTCTAGTAGCAATGTGTAGATTAGAAAGGGAAATGGGCAAAGGACAGAAGGTCTTCACAGTTTCAGATGGGTTGTTAGAGTTAATCGCTTTATAAAATGAATTGGGCACATTTTCATAGTTTGTGCTCTGAAACTGTTTACATGGTGTATGATTTAGCTGTTATTTGAAAGTCTGACAGAATTTCCCCATGAAAGTCAGGATCCAAAGTAAAGATATTTGGAAAGAATATCCATAACTTTCAACTTAGTCCATTAAGTTTGCCTTTGGAGAGGCTTTGAAGATTTTATTGAGTCCATTTTAGTTGGTTTTCTGAGAAAACTATCCATTTCTACAGAAACACATTTTAAAAGGTATTTTTAGACTTCTAAAAAAATATTTGAAGATCACATATCCAGTAAAGGGCTGGTGGATCAAAATAGATTTCTTTTGTATCAAACAAGTATGCTTCTATTCTAGTGTATCAAGAATAGCATATGTATCAATAATTAGAGTTAAAGGAATGATTAACTGGAAGCAGAATTGCAAATGCTTATCAGAATTTTATTTTTGTTAATTTTTTTTTAATTTTATTGAAGTTTAGTATATTTACAGTGTTGTGTTAATTTCTTCTGTATAGCTAAGTTACTCGGTCATATATGTTTATATTTTCCAGAAAATCCTGGAAGACTATATATATATATATATATATATATATAGTGTTTTTCATAGTCTTTTCCATTATGGTTTGTCATAAAATATTGAACATAGTTCCCTGTGCTATACAGTATGACCTTGTTGGTTTTCTATCTTATATATAATAGTTTGCCTCTGCTAATCCCAAACTTCCTTTCCTTCCCTCCCCTACCCTCTCTCCCCCTTGGCAACTACAAGTGTGTTGTCTATCTCTGTGACTCTGTTTTTCTTTCATAGATATGTTGATTTGTATAGTATTTTAGATTCCACATGTAAGTGCTATCATATGGTATTTGTCTTTTTCTTTCTGACTTACTTTGCTTAGTATGATAATCTCTAGGTCTATCCAAGTTGCTGCAAATGGCATTATTTCATTCTTTTTGATAGCTGAGTAATATTCATTGTATGTGTGCACCACATCTTATTTATCCATTCATCTGTCAAAGGACATTTAGGTTGTTTCCATGTCTTGGCTAAATGGTGCTGCTTGAACATAGTGATGCATGTATCTTTTAAAACTTTTATTTTTGTCTGGGCATATGCCCAGGAGTGGGATTGCTGAATCATATGGCAACTCTCTTTTCAGTTTTTTTGGGGAAACTCCATACTGTTTTCCATAGTGTCTGCACCAATTTACATTCCCACCAATGGTGTAGAGATCTCCGCCCCCTGTCCAGAATTTGTTATTTGTAGACCTTTTAATGATAGCCATTCTGACTGGTGTGAGGTGGTACCTCATTGCAGTTTTGATTTGCATTTCTCTAATAGTGATGTTGAACATCTTTTCATGTGCCTATTGGCCATCTATCAGAATTCTAATGAGAGCTCAAAAGGCCATAGAGCTGACTTTAAGTTGTTCATTCTTTCACTGAACTGGTACTGAGCCCTGGATTAGGTACAGAGGCAGTCACAGTAGATGAGACTGTATCCCGTTCCAGGTGGTCACCGGACAGGAGAGGAGACCTCCCCTCCCCACCTTCTCCCTGGAGCCAGTATGGGCAGAGCTATAACTTCCTGGGGTTTTAAAAGGGTGTGGAGTCACACTTCTTTTGCTGCAAGTGTAAAAACAACACTAGGGAGAACAATTAATAAACAATTTAGAACTTGGTTAAAAACTTAATTGGATTTGTAAACTAAGAACATCTACATTTTTTTTTTTTTTCCTTCCAATTTTATTTTATTTTTAAACTTTACATAATTGTATTAGTTTTGCCAAATATCAAAATGAATCCGCCACAGGTATACATGTGTTCCCCATCCCGAACCCTCCACCCTCCTCCCTCCCCATACCATCCCTCTGGGCCGTCCCAGTGCACCAGCCCCAAGCATCCAGCATCATGCATCGAACCTGGACTGGCAACTCGTTTCCTACATGATATTGTACATGTTTCACTGCCATTCTCTCACATCTTCCCACCCTCTCCCTCTCCCACAGAGTCCATAAGACTGTTCTATACATCAGTGTCTCTTTTGCTGTCTCGTACACCGGGTTATTGTTACCATCTTTCTAAATTCCATATATATGCGTTAGTATACTGTATTTATGTTTTTCCTTCTGGCTTACTTCACTCTGTATAATAGGCTCCAGTTTCATCCACCTCATTAGAACTGATTCAAATGTATTCTTTTTAATGGCTGAGTAATACTCCATTGTGTATATGTACCACAGCTTTCTTATCCATTCATCTGCTGATGGACATCTAGGTTGCTTCCACGTCTTGGCTATTATAAACAGTGCTGCGATGAACATTGGGGTACACGTGTCTCTTTCCCTTCTGGTTTCCTCAGTGTGTATGCCCAGCAGTGGGATTGCTGGATCATAAGGCAGTTCTATTTCCAGTTTTTTAAGGAATCTCCACACTGTTCTCCATAGTGGCTGTACTAGTTTGCATTCCCACCAACAGTGTAAGAGGGTTCCCTTTTCTCCACACCCTCTCCAGCATTTATTATTTGTAGACTTTTGGATCGCAGCCATTCTGACTGGTGTGAAATGGTACCTCATAGTGGTTTTGATTTGCATTTCTCTGATAATGAGTGATGTTGAGCATCTTTTCATGTGTTTGTTAGCCATCTGTATGTCTTTTTTGGAGAAATGTCTATTTAGTTCTTTGGCCCATTTTTTGATTGGGTCGTTTATTTTTCTGGAGTTGAGCTGTAGGAGTTGCTTGTATATTTTTGAGATTAGTTGTTTGTCGGTTGCTTCATTTGCTATTATTTTCTCCCATTCTGAAGACTGTCTTTTCACCTTGCTAATAGTTTCCTTTGATGTGCAGAAGCTTTTAAGGTTAATTAGGTCCCATTTGTTTATTTTTGCTTTTATTTCCAATATTCTGGGAGGTGGGTCATAGAGGATCCTGCTGTGATGTATGTCGGAGAGTGTTTTGCCTATGTTCTCCTCTAGGAGTTTTATAGTTTCTGGTCTTACGTTTAGATCTTTAATCCATTTTGAGTTTATTTTTGTGTATGGTGTTAGAAAGTGGTCCAGTTTCATTCTTTTACAAGTGGTTGACCAGATTTCCCAGCACCACTTGTTAAAGAGATTGTCTTTAATCCATTGTATATTCTTGCCTCCTTTGTCGAAGATAAGGTGTCCATATGTGCGTGGATTTATCTCTGGGCTTTCTATTTTATTCCATTGATCAATATTTCTGTCTTTGTGCCAGTACCATACTGTCTTGATAACTGTGGCTTTGTAGTAGAGCCTGAAGTCAGGTAAGTTGATTCCTCCAGTTCCATTCTTCTTTCTCAAGATCGCTTTGGCTATTCGAGGTTTTTTGTATTTCCATACAAATTGTGAAATTATTTGTTCTAGCTCTGTGAAGAATACTGTTGGTAGCTTGATAGGGATTGCGTTGAATCTATAAATTGCTTTGGGTAGTATACTCATTTTCACTATATTGATTCTTCCAATCCATGAACATGGTATATTTCTCCATCTATTAGTGTCCTCTTTGATTTCTTTCACCAGTGTTTTATAGTTTTCTATATATAGGTCTTTAGTTTCTTTAGGTAGATATATTCCTAAGTATTTTATTCTTTCCGTTGCAATGGTGAATGGAATTGTTTCCTTAATTTCTCTTTCTGTTTTCTCATTATTAGTGTATAGGAATGCAAGGGATTTCCGTGTGTTGATTTTATATCCTGCAACTTTACTGTAGTCATTGATTATTTCTAGTAATTTTCTGGTGGACTCTTTAGGGTTTTCTATGTAGAGGATCATGTCATCTGCAAATAGTGAGAGTTTTACTTCTTCTTTTCCAATTTGGATTCCTTTTATTTCTTTTTCTGCTCTGATTGCTGTGGCCAAAACTTCCAAAACTATGTTGAATAGTAATGGTGAAAGTGGGCACCCTTGTCTTGTTCCTGACTTTAGAGGAAATGCTTTCAATTTTTCACCATTGAGGATAATGTTTGCAGTGGGTTTGTCATATATAGCTTTTATTATGTTGAGGTATGTTCCTTCTATTCCTGCTTTCTGGAGAGTTTTTATCATAAATGGATGTTGAATTTTGTCAAAGGCTTTCTCTGCATCTATTGAGATAATCATATGGTTTTTATTTTTCAATTTGTTAATGTGGTGTATTACATTGATTGATTTGCGGATATTGAAGAATCCTTGCATCCCTGGGATAAAGCCCACTTGATCATGGTGTATGATCTTTTTAATGTGTTGTTGGATTCTGATTGCTAGAATTTTGTTAAGGATTTTTGCATCTATGTTCATCAGTGATATTGGCCTGTAGTTTTCTTTTTTTGTGGGATCTTTGTCAGGTTTTGGTATTAGGGTGATGGTGGCCTCATAGAATGAGTTTGGAAGTTTACCTTCCTCTGCAATTTTCTGGAAGAGTTTGAGCAGGATAGGTGTTAGCTCTTCTCTAAATTTTTGGTAGAATTCAGCTGTGAAGCCGTCTGGACCGGGGCTTTTGTTTGCTGGAAGATTTTTGATTACAGTTTCAATTTCCATGCTTGTGATGGGTCTGTTAAGATTTTCTATTTCTTCCTGGTCGAGTTTTGGAAAGTTGTACTTTTCTAAGAATTTGTCCATTTCTTCCACGTTGTCCATTTTATTGGCATATAATTGTTGATAGTAGTCTCTTATGATCCTTTGTATTTCTGTGTTGTCTGTTGTGATCTCTCCATTTTCGTTTCTAATTTTGTTGATTTGATTTTTCTCCCTTTGTTTCTTGATGAGTCTGGCTAATGGTTTGTCAATTTTATTTATCCGTTCAAAGAACCAGCTTTTGGTTTTGTTGATTTTTGCTATGGTCTCTTTTGTTTCTTTTGCATTTATTTCTGCTCTAATTTTTAAGATTTCTTTCCTTCTACTAACCCTGGGGTTCTTCATTTCTTCCTTTTCTAGTTGCTTTAGGTGTAGAGTTAGGTTATTTATTTGACTTTTTTCTTGTTTCTTGAGGTGTGCCTGTATTGCTATGAACTTTCCCCTTAGGACTGCTTTTACCGTGTCCCACAGGTTTTGGGTTGTTGTGTTTTCATTTTCATTCGTTTCTATGCAAATTTTGATTTCTTTTTTGATTTCTTCTGTGATTTGTTGGTTATTCAGCAGCGTGTTGTTCAGCCTCCATATGTTGGAATTTTTAATAGTTTTTCTCCTGTAATTGAGATCTAATCTTACTGCATTGTGGTCAGAAAAAATGCTTGGAATGATTTCTATTTTTTTGAATTTACCAAGGCTAGCTTTATGGCCCAGGATGTGATCTATCCTGGAGAAGGTTCCATGTGCGCTTGAGAAAAAGGTGAAATTCATTGTTTTGGGATGAAATGTCCTATAGATATCAATTAGGTCTAACTGGTCTATTGTATCGTTTAAAGTTTGTGTTTCCTTGTTAATTTTCTGTTTAGTTGATCTATCCATAGGTGTAAGTGGGGTATTAAAGTCTCCCACTATTATTGTGTTATTGTTAATTTCTCCTTTCATACTTGTTAGCATTTGTCTTACGTACTGTGGTGCTCCCATGTTGGGTGCATATATGTTTATAATTGTTATATCTTCTTCTTGGATTGATCCTTTGATCATTATCATCTACATTATTTTGAATGAGACTGAAACACAGTATTTTTTTTAATGTGAGTATAATTTAAACACATCCATAAAAAGAAAGATTTTATTATTCACAGTAAGTCTGGATTGCCTGTCCAGGTACCTGCTAAAAGGCTGGAGAGCTTTTAAGTTACTCAGTGCCTTTGGGGTGTGTTTTGGGGAAAAGAATCTCTACGCTCTAACTCAAGAATCCTGAGTTCCATCTGTAAAGCCTAGATTCTTCCATATAATTTCCACTCTAGAAGAAGCAGGTGATTGATAGTTGAATGTTCCAGCAGTGATCACATAGCGTTAGGTTTGAGCATTGGCCATGCATTTGTGTTTTATTTGTAGTAGGCTGATTCTCAGGAAAACAATGGAAATTAGAGGTTTTCTGTATGTTAGCAGCTCTGGTATTGAATTCAAATGTTCATTCTAGTGGTGAAGCTTTCAGCTAGTTTCATCATTATCCTGTGACATTTTTAAGTTACCATTATTATGACTCAAATTTTAAAAAGTGTAGACATACCATATTCTCACAGGCAACACCAAAACCGTGAACTATCCAGGTAAATACAGTCAGTTAAGCAGCAAGTTCCTGGATTATTAAAATTACATACTTTATCAAGGGAAACATCAGTGGTGTGGGTGCCTGAGGAAACCTCTAGAATGTGAGAATTAAAACTGGAAGTTATGAAGGTATTAGGAGGCCATCTTCTTCTATAATTAACTGTGTTAGTCCCTCAGTTGTGTCCGACTCTTTGAAACCCCATGGACTGTAGTCTGCCAGGTTCCTCTGTCCATGGGATTCTCCAGGCAAGAATACTGGAGTGGGTTGCCATTCCCTTCTCCAGGAGATATTCTTGACCCAGGTCTTCTGCTTTACAGATGATTCTCTGTCATCTGAGCCATGAGGGAAGCCCCATAATTAACTGTGATTCCAGGCATTGGGATCCCAGGCTTAACTCAGTGGGCCTGTTTCTTTAATACAAATAGGTGGATTCTACTCTTTGATCACTAAGACCACTGTCAGCCCTAACAGGGTATAAAAATTATAAACTTACCCATAGGGTATGATACTAGTTATTTGCTGAAGAAGTCAGATTCTCAAATACTGTCATTTAGGATGACACCAACTAGGACTGAAACCCAACAAACCCATATAGGATTCCTTCCTGGTTGGGTACAGGCATGCCGAGAAGTGTGGCAATGCATCCCAGCGTCTCAGGGGATTTGCATGTTTCTTTAACAAACTGTGAAATATCAAGACAAGATTCAGAAATGTGAGCAAACTTTTAAAGCACCAGGTAATCCCTACATTTTTATTTGGTTCATTTTCAGATTAACTTCCACATAAATACATTCTATAGTTGTAATCATTTTTAATATATATTGTCCAACTTTCTACATATTTTTAAAATTTTAATGGTAATATAAGACTCTATCACAATGTATCACGATTAGATTTACCCAGATATTAGATATATTGATTGTCCCATCATAAAAAGTGCTATAGTGTAAAATTTTATATATGTATATACATATATATCTACCTCAATCTGAGTAAAAATATTTGGTCAAAAGAACTGAATCTTTAAGGCTGTTCTCCAATATGGCATTTTGGTGTTTGTTTTTTTTTTAAGTTGTACGTACTATTTTACAATGTTGCTAGCAATGAAGAAGCCTACTGACTTTGTTATAATTATGACATCACCAAGAATCACTTCAAATGTAATAGATTTTCCAGTTTACTTTTCACTATCACAAGAATGAACATTTCTACATGTCAATTTAATTTTGTTTCTTCTGTAGATTGTTCTTTCATGTTTTGTCAATGCTTCTGTTGAAAATTATTTTTTTAAATCACAGACTCCTAATAAAGAAAAAAATCTGTCATACCTATCCTATTTCTCTTACTTTTGCTCTGTTTTATTTTCCATTGTATAGGAATACAATTACACTAAAATTTTTCATTTTTTATTATGATTTCTTCTTTTAAAATGAAGATGGTTATTTTTTCATAGTCAACAGTCTATTTTGGCTTTCCCATAATTTTAGATTTTATGTGATTTAACTTTCCTCTAATTCAAACTTGATTTATGTTTATATTGTACATCATTTCCAAAAGATTTAAAATGGTATTTCACATTTTATGGGTCCAAGCAGTAAAGCCTAGGTCCTTAAATATAATTTCTACTCTAGAAGAAGCAGGTGATTGATTGTTCCAACAATGATCATACAGCTTTTGGTTTGTGCATTAGCCATGCATCTGTATTTTATCAGTGATAGGCTGATTCAATTACAGTTGAAATTAGAATTATTAACTGAAATTAGAAGTTTTCTTGATTAAGTAAGCAGCTGAAATGTTAAGTGAAAATTTCATTTTAGTGATGAAAGCCTTGCATATGCTTTAACACTATCCTATGACAAAACTTTTGTCAAGCTTAAGTATTACACATTGCTGACACAACCAATTACACAAGTAATAATGAAGTCTTGAGATGTCCAGGTAAAGTCAATTAATCAAGTAGGTGAAGCTACCAAGGAAAGCTGAATTAAAGGGACACCAAAACAACTTCTTATAAGTCTAAGGTTACCTCAAAATAGTTTCTCAGATTTTTAAACGTTGGATAAATGATGCTAGGATAAATTGGCTATTTGGGAGGCTCTGTTCTTCTTTCCTGATGCCTTTCCTTCTTTCGTGATCAAAAAATATTTCAGATGGATTATGAGATTATCTCTAAAGCATCAACTTTGTAAAAAAAAATCAAAATGAAAAGAATCTATCTAAACCTAAAAGAAATGGAAGAAATTCAAAGGTAAAAATGGAAGAAATCCAAAGATTAAAAATGGAAAACTCTGATTACATAAATGTAGGTTTCCTATTAAACATTGTAAGCAAAGTTAAATTAAATTTTCCTTAAAAGGCAATTTAAACCAAAAGGCAAATGATACTTGGTGACACGTGAAAAGCTTATTTATAACATGGATGGTTAAGCAGTGTTGCCTCGATTTACCACTGCCTGTGCAGACAATGCTGCAGCCCTGAAGCTGAACTCAGGATGTTATCAAATGCCATCTGACTTAGATTAGTGGCAGTGATCTCTTTATTCACATAATTCCAGAGGCCCTGGTACAAGGAATTAATGAATGATACCCAACTCTAAGTCCTTCGCTGACAGCTCAGTGGTAAAGAACCTGCCTGCCAGTACAGGAGACAGAGGGGATGTGGGTTCCATCCCTGGGTGGGGAAGATCCCCTAGAGAAGGAAATGGCAACCCACTCCAGTATTATTGCCTGGGAAATCCCACAGACAGAGGAGCCTGGTGGAGGGCTACAGTCCATGGAGTCACAAAAGAGTTGGGCACGGCTTAGTGACTAAACAACAACACCCAACTCTAAAAGCTCTCCACCCCCATTTCAAAGAGTATTGCTGACTTGTACTTTAATGGGACTAATTCTCCACTTAGTCCCTTCAAGGAGAGAGCTCAAAGGGAGATTCTGTCTGCGTTATGATAGTCATCACATTATTCCCCTTTTGTCTGGCCCTCTTAGACAGGAGACTGGGGGGAGTTTGGAGGAATGAGGCAAGCAGTACATGAGCCTGTTGTGAACCTGTGTTGTGCCGCTTACACATACGTTCCCAAACGTAAAATGTGTTCCTCATGTCAACTCTTTCTAATATTTTGGCACAATCTGTTACTTCATATATAAAGAATTCTTAGAAACCAGTAAGAAAGAGAACCTTACTGGACATAGGAAATTGAAAGAGAAGGACATGGGAAATTGAAAAATAAGCAAAAAGTAAAGAGGCTAAAGGAATGCAAATCATCAATAAATATTAAAGAATGATAATTTCACTATTGATAAATATATATATATAAATAACACAAGGCCAATGTTCACCCACAAAATTTGCAAATAGTAAAAATAATACTACTAATTCAGTGCTAGTGTATTTCTTTATGAAATATGATTTACTCTAAATTGATTTTGGGTCCTGCAAACTTGCTGAATTTGCTTGTTAATTGCTTCATAGTTTTTGCACACATATTTTTATTGTGAATTGAAAGTTTTGTTTCCCTTTTTCCCCCTCTTGCCTTAAGATACTGACTTAGGGCCACTAATACAATGCTGAACAGGAATAGAAGCAACTGCTCTCCTTGCCTTATTTCCATCTTATAGGGAAAGGACTCAGTTCACTTAACGTTGAAGGTGATGTTAGCTATTTTTTTTTATTGATGGCCCTTAATCAGACTGAAGAACTTTTCTTCTATTCCTAGTTTGGTGAGAGTTTTTATTATATATATGATAATAAAGTATAAGGATGGTAAAAGGTATAAATAAGGATGGTATAAGTATAAATAAGGTATAAGGCAGTTGAATTACCACATGTTCTTTCTGCATTTATTGATATGATTACATAGTGTTTCTCCTTTATTTTGTTAATATGGCAAATTACATGGATTTTCAAATATTGAACCATCCTTAAGTTCTGAAGATAAACCTCCCAGTGTAATATCCTTTATTATGTATTGGTGGATTTGATTTACTAATATTTCAAGCAAATAAAATTATATGTAAATTTTATGCATAAATCCATGAGGAATTTTTGTCTGCAACTTTCCTTTACCCGTAATATCCTGGTCAGGTTTTGGTATCAGGGTAACAGTGGCTTCACAAAATGAATTGAGACGTATTCCTTCCTTTGTTACGTAGAATCAGTATTTTCCCTTTAAGTGTATGAATTTATCAATGAAGGCACTGAGCCTGAAATTGTCTTCCTGGGAAGAATTTTAATTACAAATTCAATTTCTTTAGTAGTTAGAGATTTAGTGATAGTTTGTGTCTTTCAAAGAATTTGTACATTTGTACACCAAATGTATTGGTATATGTTGTTGTTTAGTCTCTAGGTTGTGGCCAACACTTTTGCAACCCAATGGACTGCACCCTGCCAGATTCCTCGGTCCTGGAGATTTCCTAAACAAGGATACTGGAGTGGGTTACCATTGCTTCTCCCAGGGATCTTCCCAATGCAGGGATTGAACCCATGTCTCCTGCATCGGCAGGCAGATGTTTTTACCACTGAGCCACCAGGGAAGCCCATTATTGGTATACCATTGTTCCTAATCTAAGGATCCCATGTTGTTACCAATATAGGATCAATAGTGATAGCATCTTTCATTCCTAATATTGGTAATTTGCCTTCTTTTTCCTGCTCAGTTTTATCAATTTTAAAGAGTTTTTAAAGAAGATTTTAGTTTCATCAGTTTTTCTTTACTGTTTTCCTTTTTCTGTTTCATTCGTTTCTGCTCTTTATTGCTTTTCTTCTTCTTACTACTATACAGTTAAAATTAAAAGAACTGGCAATGTCAGCTTTTGGAGAGAATGTATCAATAGAACAACTGAAATTCATATTGCTGGTGGGAAAGTAAAATGGCACAATCACTTTGGGAAAGTTTAGCAATTTCTTATGAAGTTAGGTATACTTATAAGACTTAGAACTTTTAACCCTATCTATTCAGCTAAGAGAAATGGAAAATAAGGATTTACTAATAAAACTTCAAACGATACAGGAATAGAGATGTTCAGAATCCAGTAGGAATTGGTAGGTCATACCACAGTAAAAGTTATAGATGCTTATTTACACTGAATTAGTTTACTAATGAAGTAACATCTATCAATACAGTAAGTTCATTCTGTGCTCCTAAGTCAATGAATTTCTGAGTCGCTTTATTCTTGATGAATTTCACAAGTCACTGGTGAAATTGAGTAGAATGGTGAATAGAGAGAAGTACTCTGGGGATTCTAGGTCATATGGTTGTAAGACCACCACAGAAATTGTTTAAAACAAATTCTTCAGGACTTCCTTGGTGGTACAGTGATTAAATATCTGCCTTCCAATTTAGGAGACATGAGTTCAATCCACAAATCGGGAAGATTCCATATGCCATGGGGCAACTAAGCCCATGTGCTACAATTACTAAACCCACACTCTAGAGCCCATGAGCCACAACTACTGAACCCATACAACAACTACCGAGCCCAAGTGCTGCAACCCAGAGCCTTTGTGCCGAGAGCCTTTTCTCTTCAACAGGAAAAGCCACCACAGTGAGAAGCCCATGTACCGCAACTAGAGAGTAGCCCCTGCTCTCCTTAGGGAAAGCCTGCACAGAGTAACAAAGACCCAGCACAACAGAAAAAAAAAATTAATAAAATATTTACTGTTTATTAACAAGTCAAGATTCCTCACTTAGTACTGAGGACAACAAATGATTCTCCTCTCCTTAGAATCTGATGGGTTCCCCTTCACATTGGTTGTGAAATTAAAGTGTACCAAGGCTTGTAACTTGTAAGAACACTAAAGTAAACAAAATGTCCAGATGTATAGTAGAGTGTCAGTTTCAGAATACGATAAACTGGGTGGTTTAAACACCAGATATTTATTTCTCACAGTTCTGGAGGCCGGAAATCCAAGATCAAGGTGCCAGCAGACCTGGTGTCTAATGAGAACACTGTTCTGATTCATAGACAGCTTCTTTCTTAGCATGGGAGAAACAGATAAGGAACAGAGAAACAGATCATCCCTCTCATGTCTACTTTTATAAGGGCACTAATTCTATTCATGAGGGCTCCATCTTCCCGCTGTAATTACTTCTGGAGGATCCCACTTCCAATACCGTCACTGGGGATTTAGGCTTCACCATATGAGTTTTGGGGAGATACAGTCAGTCTGTAGTGGCGTCCTAAAACATTCTACACATGACGATTCATAGATGTTCTTCTCATTCAGGGAGGAAAAAGAAACACTGTTCAGTAGCTTATAGCTCATTTGCTTGTACACTGGTTATCAGTTTCTAGATGAAAATGAGGAAACCTAGCTTCTTGACTTGCTCCTACCACTAGCTGGCTGCACAGTACTAGAGCAACTCACGTAACCTCTCTGAATTAGTTCTTTCATCCACAAAATGGAGATGTTAAAACCAGTCACAAGACTGAATGAGATTAAATGATAGTAATTGTGTATTTTAAAAAAGAGAGCTATTAAATGCACAGAATTATACTGTGTCTAATTGCATCACTGGGGAGCTTGCCTGGGTAGATTTTCCTTGGAAGGCACAGATGGGTTGGGAGCGGGTAGAGAGCTGTGTAGTTGTTTCTGTTCTTCAAAAACAATGTCAGCTTTGAAGACCCCATCTGTTCTTAGCCAGAACAGAAGAAATCCTGAGTTAGGTAGAGATGGCCAGGAAATAGAGCTTCAGAAGGAAGACTACAAAGAGCGCTTATGAGAAGTTAAAACAATTAAGATGTGGGAGAGAGGAAAATAATGCCTAGTCACCAGCAGTTAAGTTTACTATAACATGACCTTGAATCCAACATTAATAAAAGAGAAACAGAGTAGAATTTTTTTTTCAGGGCAAAATTTTAAAAATCATTTATTCATGAATCTGGAATGGATTCCCTCTCCCCCAACCCGCACACACATGATGACAGGAAAAGAAGGCAAACAGTGGTGTCCAGTCTCATTACACAGTGATGATACGACTCTCAAATCAGTCTGCTGATCACAGCAAAGAGGACGCTAACACCAATGAACTCGACACGATCACGTTAAAGAAGTTCATCAAAATCAGGTCTTTCTTATGAAAGAGGATTTGGAGTACGACCTCAGACAGGAATAACAGCACAGTTCTCTCTTACAGTCTCTATTTCACCGCACTCTGCCTACAGAGAGGAGCTAGCTAGTGAAGTTCAGAGTTCACCTGGGGGGTTGCCTTACAAGTTTCAACCTCAGGCTCTTAGTCTCCTGCAGGTCAGATCAGCTAATGTCCAGAAGTTGTGTGTGTGTGTGTGTGTGTGCGTGCGTGCGTGTGTGTGCACGCGCACTCAGTCACTCAGTCCTGATTCTTTGTGACTCCATGGACTGCAGCCCACCAGGCTCCTTTGTCCATGGGATTTTCCAGGCAAGAATACTGGAGTGGGTTGCCATTTCCTTCTCCACAGAGTAGAATTTTTAGCTGTGACTTGCTGTCAACATATTTCTGTTTTGGTGTACTGTGTTACTGAGAATTCTTGGATGGAGACTTTCTTAGTTGTAAGGTTACTCAGATGTAAGTGTAGTGCCTTAAGGGCTTTCATTTTTGTTCATTGCCTGTGGTCATAATCATCTTTATTTGTTTTTGTGACTAACTTTTATTTATATCTAGTTCCAAAAAGGCTGCAGTATTGTTTCTCCCACTTACCTAACCTTGTTTCAAGCTGCTCCTGAGAAAGTTTAGTTGGTGTTTATAAAATATTTTTATAACTTAATTCAGTTGCACTTAAAATGTACAGTATCCTACGTTGGTCAAAAGTAATAGTAAGTTATCTCGGTGATTTGTAAAATGAGATACCAGTTTATTATTACCACTTAAGGGTGGTATTATAAACAAAGTTGTAATGTTTTCATTAGGATATATGTATCCTTAATAGGTTTTATTAAATCCCTAGGGTTTGAGGGATATTTATGTTAATTTTTCAGGGGTGATAGATCCATTTCACCATTTAAAATATTCTTTCTGCTTATAAGAGTAACATTTATTGCAGAAAATCTAAGTAGAAAGATAGAGAAAGTTTACTTTGGGAACTATTGTTAATATTTTTCCTTTTTCTTTTCTCTATACATCCTAGTGTATTTGAGCTCATTTTCAGCCATCTCTTTTCTGTTAACATTGTTTTAATCATCTTCTGTCATCATTAAAACTAAATTCCTGGGCTTCCCTGGGGGCTCAGTGGTAAAGAACCCATCTGCCAATGCAGAAGACACAGTTTCAATCCCTGATGAGGAAGGATTCGACATGCCCCTGGGCAACTAAGCCTGTGTGCCACAGCTACTGCGCCTGCTCTCTAGAGTCCACCGACCACAGCTACTGAGCCCATGTGCTGCAACTACTGAAGCGCACATGCCTCAGAGCACATGCGCCCAACAAGGAGCCACCGCAGTAAGAAGTTCGGGCACCACAACCAAAGCATAGCCCCCACTCGCCACAACTAGAGAAAAGCCTGCACAACAGCGAAGACCCAGCAGAGGCAAAACTAAATAAATAATACATTTAAAAAAAACACCTAAATTTCTGTGTGGAGGTTATACATATTCAGGGTACAGATATACCACCATTTCTCATAATAACTTTCCTAAGGTTTTAGGCTTAAATTGCTTCTGGTATTTGAAAATATTTGCTAAGTTGATAGGTGAGCAAGTTACAAAACTCTGAAAGTTTGTATCTCTTTAATTACTAATAATACTACATTTGAATATTTTTCAGAGTTAGCCAATTGTTTTAATGAACTGTTCAGTTTTATCCAAATGTTCTTAGTAGTTCTTCACATATTTTATGTTAAGGATATTAGCTATTTGGTAAAACTTGTAAATACAATTTGGCTTAACATTTTTTCTGATTATAAAAGTAAAATTTGATCATTAAATCTTTAAAGTACCAATAAGTACATAGAAGAAAATTAAACTTATTCCATCAGCAGTAACATGTATAATTTTTTAAATGTAATTTATTTATTGGCTGCACTGGGTCTGCGTTGCATGCAGGCTTTCTCTAGTTGCGGAGAGTGGGGGCTCCTCTCTAGTTGTGGTGCACGGGCTTCTCGTTGCTGTGACTTCTCTTGTTGCAGAGCCTAGGTTCTAGGGCATGGGGTTCAGTAGTTGTAGCCCCTGGCTCAGTAGTCGCTTCTCATAGTCTCTAGAGCACAGGCTCATTAGTTGTGGCATGTGGGCTTAGTTGCTGCACGGCATGTGGGATCTTCCTGGACCAGGGACTGATCTCATGTCCCTACACTGGCAGGCAGATTCTTAACCACTGGACCACCAGGAAAGTCTGTAACATGTATAATTTTAATGAAATTAATGCTAGACAGTCTTGTTGGTACTCTGCTTAGTTCAGGTGACAATACAGAATAATAGAAATTTTTTATTTAAATATTTACATTTAGAATTGTTACATAGTATCCCACTATATAGATATGCCATAATTAATTAAGGATGGAAATTTAGTATTTAGTTTTTCACTATTCTGAACCCTGTGATGTCAAGATAAATTATAAGTGAAATTGCTATACCCAAGTTATGTTCACAGCTTTACTTGATACAAATTACCCTTCCAAAAGGCTGTGTAATTCAGTTCCCACTGGCAGGGTTAAGAATACCTGTCTCCTTGTTGCTCATTAAAAATCAATATTTTTAATTTTTAATCAACTTTGTTGTATAGTTTACATTTAATAAATATACCCATTTTAAGTATACTGATCAATGAGTTTTAACAAACACATACATGTGCTCTTGTAACCACCACCCCAATCAAGATGTAAAATGTGTCCGTCACCTGCAAAAAGTTGCCTGTGGCACATTTTCATCAATCATCTATCCCCTCCTCCTACCTCAGGTAGCCTATGTAACCACAGATATTTCCTCTCAGCATAGATTATATTCTGGGGCTTCCCTGATGGCTCAGCAGGTAAAGAATCCACCTGCAGTGCAGGACACACAAGAGATGCAGTTTCAATCCCTGAGTCAGGGAGATCCCCTGGAGTAGGAACTGGCAACCCACTCCAGTATTCTGGCCTGGAAAACTCCATGACAGAGGAGCCTGGCATTCTATCACTATAAACTATATAGATACACATATATATGTACAAACATATATGGAATCATATAGTACATATATTCTTTGGGGTCTGGATTCTTTTGCTCAGCATGACTTTGAAATCCAACCTTATTGCTGCCTGAATCAGTATGTTCTATTTTATTGTTAAGTAAAAAGCCTTTTTATATTAATAGATATACCAAAATGTGTCTATCAGCAGGTAAATGATGGAACATTTGGGTTGATTCCAGTCTAGGGCTTTTGTGAATAAAGCTGCATATTTGTGCACAGGTCTTTAAGTCATTCCTTTCTAAAAAGAGAGACTTCATTTTCTTAGCTGAGAGAAGATTTGTGGACTCGAGGTACATCATCCACTGTTACAAGTCAAGCAAATTTTCCAAAGGCAAGCCAAACCTTGTTTTGGGATCAGATTAACAAGATGAGGCAATGGTGCAGGATATAATTTTGAAAGCATCTTGGAAAGCTATCTGGGAAGCACCTGATCACCCTCCCCCTGTGGCAGCCGCAAGCAGAAGGCTCCTATTGCTCCCTGCCCTCCCCCCTCCACGTCTTCTGGCTCCTGACAAGTCTAAGAACCCTACTAAGTCAGTGCCTGTCTCCTCCCATGACAAGGGAGGGTCAGAGGAGAAAATAACAACAGGCATCATGCTATTTAATGCCAGGTCCCCTAAATAGCTCCAGGAGATGGTGGCAGGGTCAGGCTACCCTGCAGGCCACTTGAGCCCCTGCCCAGTGGCCTCTAGGGTATTCTGTACCCTCTTCTCAGCTACATGAGAATTGTGTGCTCATGACTCTGGAGGATTCTGTGCAGTGTTTTCAGGGCCTGTCTTCTGGAAGAAGAAGGCAAATTTCTTGGGAACAAGGAGCATCCCTTATACAAATTTTTCTATGTGCAAGGCACACAGTAGGTACTCAACTGTGGCTTTGGATAATGTATAATCAAAACCTGAGGCATGGGCATGGCTTATAAACAATAGTACTTGAAAGTTAGCGTCTTTAACAAGGAAATGCTTTCAATAAAATAGGTTTTCCTGGAGTTGAAATTAATGATGGGAGGGCAGTTGTATGTTATGTTTAGTCATGTTATACACACGTTATTTTGTACAACTGTTTTTTGAAATAGAAACCAAAAACAATCAGTAAACACCATTCCCTCTCTTCTCTTCCCAATCTCCCTTCTGTGGCAAGCTCTGAAATTCTGAGATTCTAAGAGTCATTTCCAGAACTTAAATTTGGGAAACATATACATTTGGGGAGTTATTTTTATTAAAGGCAATATCATAGCAAATGCAATAAGTGCAATGGGAATATGATTTTATAGAGAAATAAATGACTTACAGATAGCTTTTCAGGAAAATCTCTCTTGTAACAGAGGAAGATCCTTCGTTAGAGTAAAAGGCCTAAGCTTTTATCACAGGAGCCTGGAGTAATTATACTGGTTACTAAAACGCAAGGGGGCAGAGTGTAGGGAGGAGAGTTAGTCGTTGCAAACCTCTTGGCGCAGGCTTCCTTTGTTCTTGCAGCAGTCCACATCGGTCAGGTCACAACGTTACCGGAAACCTCCAACAAGATGAATGTTACTCTCTGTTCTGCAACATTTTACCTCCATATGAGTAGAAAAGTGTACTCTTAAAAGTCAGAACCTTGAAAATTGGCTATCCTGTGTATTTCAGGTAACATTCTTACCTCGAAGCAAAAACAATAGAATGTGAAGGTTAAAGTAAAAGAAACAGCTCTAAAATGGAGTCAGATTTGTTCTTCCCTATTAACACCTCTCCCACGAACATCAGCTGTCTACTGCTAGTGGCAGAATGAGTTTTTGATGGGGTGTGCTTCTCTTCCCTCAGTTCACTGACATTGGGACCTTCGAGACGATGTGGCAGGTCAAGTTCTACAATTACCACAAGCGAGATCACTGCCAGTGGGGAAGTCCCTTCTCTGTCATTGAGTATGAGTGCAAGCCCAACGAGACCCGCAGTCTCATGTGGGTGAATAAGGAGTCCTTCCTCTGAAGACAGCACTTTCTGATGCTGCTGGACAGTCTCTTCAGAGATCCACTTTAGACAACCCAGCACAAGCCTTCACCGAGGCACACCACACCACTGCTGTGTCCTGTCGGGTGCCAAGGACCCATTAGCCCCGATTATTTTTGAAAGTGTAATTCCCTTTGATTCAGTATCCCTGACACAAAAGATTGTGATGTTCCCTCCCTAAGGGGCTCTCTTTCTGTATTCTGTATTGATATCCCTGCCTCCAGTTGTTCCTGGTCACCCTGGTGACCTCTTGGAGGAGCTTCCTGGAATCTTCAGGCCCTGTCCGGCACTTAACTTCTCCAATGATGACTGTGCTGTTTTGTTTCCAAGTTGAGTGCTTCCCTCTTTTTTGTTAAATGTTAAATAAAAAATAACAATGTGTGTGGGTTCCATCCCAAGTGTGCTGTGGTAACATGTAACTTGCAATGTTTTCCAACTCTCAAAGCAGGCTTTGTGAAAATGTGATGCAAACAGCAGTCAATGGGACTCAAGTGTTGTGCTTTCTACAAACAGCTTGGCTTTTTCAGGGAAGGATAATGACAGAAGAAAAGGACAAATGTTTAAGGATTTATAACTTAGTAAAACCCAAGTAATGTATTGTGCTGTGGCCTAGTGAAAGTGGGAGAGAGCTTGTGTGGACCACTGTTAAGATGACCAAAAGTGACAAGGTCACCTTTTTGGTAAGTGATTGTAGTGTCCAAACAGGCATACTGATGGCCTCCCTACATTCCCCTCCACTTGAACTTTGTAAAACTGTGTATGGAAATGTAATCAACTTTTGATATTTCTTAATAAAGATATTGAAAATCATCCTTGACTTACCTTCTTAGTTTGGGCAATGTTCAGCAGGTAGACCTCTGCTTCAGGTCAGCTCTACTAAGACTGTTCCCGAGTCCAAACTGGTACTGCTAACTGCATGACAGGTCAATAAATCAAGAGATGACGTGTCGGGTCAAAGAATAGAACTTCATTTGGAAAGCCAGCAACCCAAGAAGATGGTGGACTAGTGTCCCAAAGAACCATCTTACCTGAGTTGAATTCAGGCATCCTTCAGAATACTAAAAAGGGAGGAAACGTGGCTGATTGTTGCAAACTTCTTTATGTCGGAGTCATTTTACTTGCAGCTGTCTGCATAGGTCAGGTCATGGTGTTCTGCAAACCTCCAACAAAACAAATGTTATTCTCTATGTTCTGCAACCTTTTAATCTCTCTCTGATTAGAAAACTGGTACACTTTGATCTCTCTCTGATTAGAAAACTGGTACACTTTGAAAGGTCAGAGCCTTGAGAATGGGCTTTCCTGTGTATTTCAGACTGTAGGCCACATTCTTTTACAAAAGTACAGAGCCAGCATGACAAAGCACAGGCAACAGAACACAAAGATTGGAGCTAAAGGAACAGATCCCATATGAAGCCAAGTTTATTTTTCTCTGTTACAAGATCTCCACATATGTTGCAAGGCCAGGGGGATATACCTGGAGTAGAATTAGCACACTTACTCATTGATCAATTCTGACCCTTACACAGGGAATACTCCAGCTGGCTCCAACAAAGCAAACGCAGGCTTGAGTTCTTGGTGAACAGTCAAAAAATGTCCCTCTCCTTGTCTCCATTCCTTCTTCCAGGGTGACCAGTCCCCCATCAGCCAGCCATGTAGCTGAGCTGTTTGAGGATGTGGCTCTGTAACTGTGCGTGTCCAATAAGGTAGAGGCCTCCTTGCCTGCTCCCAGATACTGCAAGACACCTGGCACAAAGCCAATATCCATGCAGGTTGAGGATAAATCTCTAAAAGGCAAAGAACCATTCTCTTGAAAAGTGACTTAATGGAAATTCCCTGACTGTCCAGTGGTTAAGACTCTGTGCTTCTAATGCAGGAGGGCTTGGGTTTGATCCCTGGTCAGGGAACTAGGATCCCACATGCCATGCAGTGTGGCCAAAAAATTTTTTTTAATATATATAAATATATTTGCACATAGATGAGGGAGAAAAGAAAAGTAACTTACCACTTGGTAACAATATGTAATGTTCACTTGGGAAGCACAAATCCTACTGGGTTGGAAAAAGTTAGTTGGGGATTTGTTTCTTGCTGCCTGTGAACCTTCCATGTAAGAATGAAAAGTGAAAGTGAAATTCACTCAGTTGTGTCCGACTCTATGCAGTCCATGGAATCCTCCAGGCCAGAATACTGGAGTGGGGAGCCTTTCCCATCTCCAGGGGATCTTCCCAACCCAGTGACTGAACCCAGGTCTCTTACATTGCAGGCGGATTCTTTACCAGCTGAGCCACAAAGGAAGCCCAAGAATACTGGAATGGGTAGCCTATGCCTTCTCCAGGAGATCTTCCCAACCCAGGAATTGAACCGGGGTCTCCTGCATTGCAGGTAGATTCTTTACCAACTGAGCTTTCAGGGAAGCCTGGGACTGTTGTAGAAATGAATTTGGAAGACTGGCCGCGGAACTTCTGCACCTGTATGTTACTTACCTGCAATGAGGCTGGACTGCCAGCAGGGCCCAGCAATGCCTTGGATTTGGGCTAATCGTGAGTGGTATTAAAAGAGAAGAGTATGCTTCTCAATTCTCTTGTTTTTCAAAAATGGCAGTGTCTGTTACAACTGCTGCTACATGTTAGCATTAATCCATTCCTAATTACTGTGTTTTAAAAGTTAACACTTGACTTCAAACATTGAGATATTTAAAGTAATAGATTTACTACAGGCAGAGGCTTAAGTTTTCTTCCAGAATATTCAGGGGAAATGCAGAGTTATTAGAAGGTGGAGTAAATGTGAAAACCACATATCTTAGCCTGTTGAAACATTTGCTGAGTCAGTATTCTCATTTGGGAAACAAGCTAGTGACTCATTCATCAGAGCCTTAGTATTTGTTTTGAGAGGTAGAAGCAGTATCGTGACTTTGGTCATTTTCCATGTTTTTGTTTTTTTTCTAACTAGAGGCTTCCAGTTTTGAGTTTGGAATGACTTAAGGTAGGGCTGGGGGAAATATGGCCCATATCACTGGACACACCCTCCCACCAAAGAGAGAGAAGATGAACTCCGACCCAGAAGCTGGGGGGTCCGAGTCCTAGAGACATGCTGGGTGGGTTTCAGTGTTCCCCATTATTCTGCTTGTGACTAAAATGAGCTGGCTAGTGGAATTCTAACACACATTAAGATTCATGGTTTATACCACTACTTTGTACCCCTTATTTCGTTTAAGTGTGTGTGTGTGTGTGTGTTTCCCTTGAGGCTAGGAGGTAAGGTTGAATCAAGGGAGGTGAGGAGAGGATGAAGATGAAGTAAACAGGAAATCTTAACAGCTAATCTGCCACGTTAAGTGATCTCTCCTGGCATCTCCTGTTCTACTTATGATTGGACTCAAGCCCAGTCTCTCTGGCTACTTCTCGGCATAGCTCGCCTCCTACTCCTAAATTCAAGTGCTCAGCTATATCAAGCTGCTGAGTTGTAACTTTGCCCCTCGACCATCTGGAAGGGCTATTTTTATACAAGTTGTAGCCACGTCTCTCTACTTCCAAGCATCGGATGGCTACCCAGAAGCTTGAGGAACTAGGCCATCCTTCCAATTACCATGATGACTGAAACACTTTGGAACAGGTGGAAGAGTAGAAATGCCTTGAATTTCTATTTTGTGACACCTTGCTTATTGAGAAGTCACTTATCCAGCCATCTAAACCATCCAGAATCCCAGTTGAGGACAGAAAACATGCCCAAAAGTGAAGATCTCCATCACAGGTGTCACAAAGTCCAATCACTAAAGGCTTAGGTCTTCTCTCAAGACCTCATGACTCATATTTTAAAGACAGTTCTAGCTTAAAGGGTGACCTGGTCTCTGGCTCTTAGAAAATTGGGAGCAGAATAACTAGAGGAAAGATGGCAATTTGTAGGTTTATATACTGAAAATAATTTTTTCACAGAGAGAGGACAAAGAGAAAAAATATTGAAAGAAGGTAAGTCAAAAAGCATAATAGATAGGGACATAGTTCTGAATTAAACAATAGTTTCTGTGGACATCAATAAAAATTGATATACATAATCATGACTCTGATTTATTTAGGATGGTGATCCATTATCTTCAGAAATGTTACATCGTGACCCAGTGTTTTTTAAGAGTTCAGTCTGGAGCCAAGATCCCTCGATTCATAACCTGACTCAGCCTCTTATTAACTGTGTGATCTTAGGCAAGTCACTTACTATCTCTTTGCTTCCATTTTCTCAGTTGGAAAATGGAGATAATAACAGTATTTACCTTAAAGAAAGAGTTGTTGTGAAGATTAAGTAAGTTAATGCATATAAAATTAACTGTGACGGACACATAACATTATTACTTGGTGTGTTTGGGCCCAGTCATGTTCAACTCTTTGCGACCCATGGACTGTAGCCTGCGAGACTCCTCTGTCCATGAGATGTTATTTTAAAAGACAGGGGAAAAAATACATTTTCCACTAAAACCATTAAAATGCAAAGAGAAAAACTGAAGGTGTTTAAAAAGATGCTCCATAGATGGGTAATGGTCAAAGTTTGTGCTTTGATTTTATATAAAACATGAAGAAGGAGAAGGAGAGAAGAAGGAGAAGAAGAGGAAGAAAGAGAAGGGGAAGAGGAAGAAGAGGAGGAAGAAGAAGAAGGAGAAGGGGAAGAGGAGGGAAAGGAGGAGAGGAGGAAAAGGAGAAGTAGAAGAAGGAAAAGGAGAAGAATGCATGTAAAGACAATATTTTTAATTACTTAAAAACAAATAGTTTGAATCAGTATATTTTCAGATATATTAGGGAAAGACTTTCTCCACCAACAGGCTTCATAGAATCTCTTTTACAAAGAGCCAGTTCTTAATAATATGTAAACATCAGGACCGAATCAGAAAACTTAAAACCAGAGAAAGGTTGAGATTGATGTCAAAAGTTCTGTTTGTTATTTCTTTTAATCCTCCCAACAGCTCTATGAGGTAGGCAGCACATGTCAAATCTCTGTTTTATAGGGAAAAAACAATGTCTCAGATGTTGAAAAATAACGCTCAAGCTTAAACAGATGATTTTATAAGAAACTATTTGTTCCTCAGTTTTCTCATTTGCAAACTGGTGATATTACTATCCACTTTCCAAAGTGTGTTAGGATTAAATAATATGTCCCATGCAAAAACCTTCCTCCTGACACATTGTATTTAAAATGACTTCATCATGTGCCCACATTCCTGCAGTGTTTACTTTTTTTAACTGGTGGTTTTGCCTTCCTTTATTTGCAGTCTACTAGGTCAATGCTTTTCCCTCAAAAAATTACTGTGGATTGATGAAATCTAGATAGCATATTCAAAAGCAGAGACATTACTTTGCCAACAAAGGTTCATCTAGTCAAGGCTATGGTTTTTCCTGTGGTCATGTATGGATGTGAGAGTTGGACTGTGAAGAAAGCTGAGCGCCGAAGAATTGACGCTTTTGAACTGTGGTGTTGGAGCAGACTCTTGAGAGTCCCTTGGACTGCAAGGAGATCCAACCAGTCCATTCTGAAGGAGATCAGCCCTGGGATTTCTTTGGAAGGAATGATGCTAAAGCTGAAACTCTAGTACTTTGGCCACCTGATGTGAAGAGTTGACTCATTGGAAAAGACTCTGATGCTGGGAGGGATTGGGGGCAGGAGGAGAAGGGGACGACAGAGGATGAGATGGCTGGATGGCATCACTGACTCTATGGACGTGAGTCTCAGTGAACTCTGGGAGTTGGTGATGGACAGGGAGGCCTGGCGTGCTGGGATTCATGGGGTCACAAAGAGTCGGACATGACTGAGCGGCTGATCTGATCTGATCTGATCTGATATAGATGACTCTAAATTATTGTCAATAAATAGAAGTATTCCATTCCTAGAAACTCTGTATTTAGTTAGAAACCTACAGTTCTCTAGAAACAGATTACTTGGAGAGAAACTTTACTCTTAAAAGTCATAGGAACTACTGTTAGAGCATTCAGTTCAGTTCAGTTCAGTTCAGTCGCTCAGTCGTGTCCGACTCTTTGCGACCCCATGAATCGCAGCAAGCCAGGCCTCCCTGTCCATCACCAACTCCCAGAATTCACCCAGACTCACATCCATCGAGTCAGTGATGCCATCCAGCCATCTCACCCTCTGTCGTCCCCTTCTCCTCTTGCCCCCAATCCCTCCCAGCATCAGAGTCTTTTCCAATGAGTCAACTCTTCGCATCAGGTGGCCAAAGTACTGGAGTTTCAGCGTTAGCATCATTCCTTCCAAAGAAATCCCAGGGCTGATCTCCTTCAGAATGGACTGGTTGGATCTCCTTGCAGTCCAAGGGACTCTCAAGAGTCTGCTCCAACACCACAGTTCAAATATTTTCTTAGCAAGTATGGTATTTATTTGGTATTAATACCAAATAAAAGCATGGTATTTTATTTACTGACAAGTGAAAAATATGACAATATTTTTGGCCCCAGTCTCGTTCTAGAACAGTAATCCTGACAGGCACTCCAGCCTCTGGCCATGTGGATCTCTGATTCTCCTTCAGATAGTCAGAGCTGGTTCAGTTTCCTTGGCATCACACAGCCTGTACCCTCTGCTTGGAATGCCCTGCTCCATTTTCTACCTAGCAGATGCCTTCGAGTGCCAACTTAAATGTCATCTCAGCAATGAAGTCTTTCCTGACTCCTTTAAAATGTTGAGTCCAGAATTTTTCTGAAATCATCTTTATTCAAATGCTTTATTTGATGACCCCATTTCTGAAAACTGTCACCAGCTCCCATCTAACTCCTGATTTTCTGAAGTTCCCTGGATGACTTCCATGTATTCTGACTAACTTGGTGAAAATGAGCTGACTCAATAAAAAAGCAATGAGATTCTAGAAAGAGCTAGCTGGCTGGCTGACTAGCTGAAAAAAAAAAAAGCAGGAAGTTTGGGATTTACTAGCCTTTAACAGATTAGTTCTGCTCCCTTTAAAGGAGACTGAAAGTAGGCAAGTGGATGAGAAAGGAAAAGCATCTGAGTTTTCTGTCCGACATTTCTTAAAGTGAATATGTCTTTTCATGTTAGTATCATTAATGATGACAGGATTAAGGTGCGTGGTTCTTGGAAAGAGTCTATTTATGTCAGGGTCGTCATTTTGTGCTGCCCACAACGTGTTTATAGCTCTTTGCTCTCTAGGCACGTGACAGGATTGCACTCTCATGACGGGGGTAGGGGCATGTGAGAGGAGTTCAGGTCAATGAGCAGAAATGACATGAGTCACCTCCAGGCTGAAATAGCCAACTGTCTGCACAATATCCAGCAGAGCTCTCTTTCCTTCGCCATGGCAACTGGCCACTTTCAAGATGATACATCATCCTGCATCCTGATGTGAGAAGACACAGAGCAGAGCCCTAGCCAACCTTTATTGGACGTGGAGCATAAATGAGAAATAAACTGTTCTCCCTAAATTTTAATTGTGAAAAAGTTGAAACAGAAAATGGAAAGACCTGGACAACAAAGACAGCAAAAATCCACATACCCATCACCTGGACTTTGTAATTAACATTTTGCTATGATTACTTTATCACTCATCTATCTATCCATTCTATCTATCCACCATGCATCTTTCTATGCTGTATCAATCTCTCTTTTTGGAGGGGGAAGAATGAGAAACTATTGCAAAACACTACTGAGATTAACTGCTTGTTTATTATCACAACATAGTCCAGGCTTTCTTTGGCTACAACATCTGCAGAGCCCTGGCCAGCTACTCTCTCTTTCTGTTGAAGATGCTGTTAGTGGCAACCTCACTCCTTGCTTGAAGAAGAATTTAAAATGTTAAAATTACTTGACAAGAATATTGTTGAATGTTCAGAAAAATTGCAAAGAAGCATTGTGAATTTCTCAAAGCTGAAATAGCTGGGTTTTTTCCTTTGGCTTTATCAGTCACTTTCTCTTACCAAAAGATATATATATATATATATATATATATACACACACACACACACACACACACACAGATTCTATAATACCAAAATTTTTTTCTTAAGCTCAAAGCCTGGTTGGAATCTTGACTTTCTGACAGTTTGTTCTTTGTGCTTGTATTTTGTCATGGAGCAAGAGTGTATTGGTATATAACTGTGCTGGATATCCCCCCAAATCTAGAGGATTACACCTTGAAATTGAATAAATATGATCACACTGACAGCTCATTTTCAGAAGTCTCATGACTCTAGCCTAATGATTGCAGAGTCATGTGAGTTATACTCAGAAGAACAGGTATGATGGGTGTAACTTTAAATCATCAAGTTCGCATTACAAGAATGTTTTTCCTGAGCTAAGTAGCTCTTGCTCGTCTGAGTAGGAGGGAATAACTGAGCCAACTTGCCTGAGAAGACAGCCTAAGAACCCACTTAGAATTTGAGATCGTGAGAATTTGTCCTCATCCTATAGAAGTAATCTAACCTTGGATGAAGGGATGACAATTCCGTTCAAATATTGCACACAGATTATCTTCTTTAGCTTTTCTATGGAGCTTATTATCCACTTCCTGGTTTGTTTGTTTGTTTGTTTTTTAATGTGATTAAGGCCTTAAAATAAACCTTGGATATTCAAAGGGAGTTTCTTGGGTGATGGAATTGTTCTGTATCTTGTTAGTGGTGATACTTGCATGAGTCTATAAAGGTGTTAAAACTCATAGAACTGTATGCAAGACACATGCACACAAACATAAACAGATTAGTTTTACTAAAACACATTAGTTTTACTGTATGTTTACTTTTTAAAAACCTGAACACACTGATGCAAAAAGGCCCAGGAGATTAGAAATCAAGCTGTCACAGTCAAACCGTCTCTACAAAGCATCAGGGAATAAAATTCCAGAGGGCAGTCCACTGAACAGACTTCCAATGGGTGGCTATCAGGGCAGTCCTCTCCTCTTTCCTTCATTTATATAAATCCTTACGGAAAACTGACAAGTGAAATGTTTCTCATAAACCATCAGAGAAGAGTTCAATGTTTTTCACAGATGAGCTACTGATCCTCTATGTGTCTTCATCGAGGCTGGCATCCTGAGACTAAAGATCAGGCAAGCCAAGGAGGCAATCCCTGAGAAGGCAGAATCTAGCAAATATGGGTCAGAGAAGCACCTAAATCAGAAACTGGGTTAGTTCAACTGGGTTAGCTTCAGTGAATCTGAGGAAATCAGTCTGTAGAGCTGAGAAGAGTTTCACCAGAAGGAAAGTCACAGGAATGAGAAGTCAAGGTTAGTCTAGGCAAATCCCTATGGCCGAGGTTGCAGCAACGGACTCTGGGAGAACTGGAGCTCTGCCCCCACTGAACATCTGCTGCTGAAAGACCCGCCTCCACACAGGTGCCTAATTCGTGTCCACTTCTTGTCTCTGCAAGGAGTTTGCAGTCTTGGCTTTTTGCTTTGGCCAAGGTGGTCCTTGGCAGTTCCGCATTGTCTAGAACCTGGGAATCTTTTTGGAGCTCATTTATCTCAGGAGGGAAATTGCCTGAGCAGACTTGAAGGCAGGGGTGGGAGCCACCTGCTGAAGACACCAGGGAGCATTTGGCAGGGTGGGTGGGGAAAGGAGATAGAACAGAGGGAGGGGGCTGGGAGCTCTCCCACTCTCTCCCTCCCGTCTGCATCTGGTGCCCCAGGAGTTGCTCTTGAGCAATGCCTCTCCAATGAGTTGGCGTGAACTTGTACTTGTTCCTCCCTGAGGGAATAAGGGAAGACAGGCTGAAAGCCGCTAAAATGCTTGGAGAACATCCAAAGGGAAGCTTTTCACAATTGCAACATATTAATGAAAACAGCTTGGGTCTGGCTAAATAGTGACTCTTGGAACAAAACAAACAGATGGGAGTTGAGGACAATTGTTCTGAAAGAGAAACAGTCCAGCCCTTGTGCATAGAGCCTGATGCTTCTTGAGAGTCTTCAGGGAATTCACTGCACTGTGGCTTTCTCCAGCTTATACTAATATCCATTTATTCTCAGGAGTACCAACAACCACTGCATCAAGGGAACTCCTATGGGCATAAGCACATTCTCCAGTGTATGCTATCTCCAGGAACAAAGATTCTTTGCTGTTTCTTTTTTTCAGATTATTTGCTTTGCATTCTGGGGGTTGGCCTCTCATAGGTCGTCGGAATGATCTCAGATGCTTGTTAAAATGTAGATTCCTGAGCTCTACCTTTTCACACCTGCCAAATTAGGTGGACTCTCTGGGAGGAGATCCAGAGTATCTGCATGGTGTTTACCAAGAAGGAGGGGGTTGGGGCAGGATGGAGTGGGAGGTTGAGGTTAGCAGATGTAAGCTTTTGTATATAGATTGGATAAACAACAAGGTCCTACCACATAGTACAGAGGATTATATTCAGTATCCTATGATAAACCATAGTGGAAAAGAATATTTTAAAAAGAATGCATATATATATATATACTGTAAATGAATCACCTTGCTGTATAGCAAAGTGTACAGAAATTAAACAACATTTTAAGTCAACTATACTTCAGCTTTAAAAAAGCACCTTTGTGATCCTTATCTGAAAGTTTAGAAACCATTGCCCTAAGGTCTTTTGATGGTAGTCCTTCTCTTTAATGTACAATTCTTCTTTCAACAAACATTCATGTGCCAGCTACTCTGTAGGACAGAAAATGAAAAGAGTACTACAATAGATGTTCGAGTTGCTCATTGCCAGGTAATTACAATTAAAAATGCTATGCTAGAAAGTGATATAAAACACACAAGGAGAGAGGAAGAGCCTGCAAGAGTTGGAAGGCAGCTTCATAGATGGTATTTGAGCTGCATCTTGACCAATGAGAAGAAGCCCTTCAGGAGGATGAGAGAAAGCACATTTGAGGCATAGAGAAGGTATGACAGGGTATGGGCAGGTGAAGGCATATGATCCACTCTGTAAGAAGGGATTCTGGGCGGCTGGAACACAGGGGATAGTGGAGGAGGAGAGAGACCTAGACCTGACCACGAGGAGCTTTGCATAGACGCTGAGCAGCTTTGGCTTTCCTCTAAAGAAAATGGGAGCCGGGGGGATATTTGAAGCATAAAGTAACAGGATGGTATGTGTGGTATAGAGTGAGCTCCCTGTTTGGTGCAGGGAGAGGAGTAGAGAAGCATCCACATTGGGAGAGATGAGGAGGCCAAACTGAGACAATAGCACGTGGGGGCAGAGAGGTCTCTGAAGGAGGAGTTAAGGGTCGGTGAGAATACAGAGAGAGCTTAGACCACACGGTGGAGAGGCAGAGGGGCTGTAGCTCTACCTCTAAGGAAATGAGGGGATATAGATTCGGCAGAAGAGATGTGAAAATGGCCAGCTGGAGTCTAGAACCTCATCCAAGGGAAGGCAGTTTCAATGCCCACATAACTCTTTCAGCCAACCTAACACTGGAGCTTGTGAGCAAATTGTCATGTCTGGGTCGTTTGGTGACAGTCTGCTGTGCTATGGAATAAGTTTAAAGGTATCTGTTAAGTCAAACAACAAGGTTCTACCATATAGCACAGGAAACTACATTCAATATCCTGAGCTAAAGCCTAATGGAAAAGAATGTATGTATATGTATGACTGAATCACTTTGCTGTACAGCAGAAATTAACACAGCATGGTAAATCAACTTACTCAATAAAAAGATATCTGGTAAGTGGTAAAATCACTCCATAATATTTAGTTTGATTTCATTTCTGTCTTTAAAAACTAAGGGCAGGTAGGTAGATTGGGAGAGAGAGAGAGAGAAACAAGGAGAAAGAGAGAGGTCAGAATTGGAGGAAATACATAGTAAAGACAAGTTACTATTAATAAGGATGAGCAGTGGGGTTGGGAGAGGGAGCAGAAGAACCCTTGACAATTTATTCTGAATTCTTGCACATTTTCAATTTGTTCTTAACCATGAGGTCTGTGGACGTAGGTTTTTGTCGCCTTTTTACAGCAACTTTTAGAAAGATGCTTACACATCTTCTTGGCTGCCACTAGGTGGCACTAGTGGCAGGACAGATTGAATGGCCTTGACGCTTCTTGAGCTCATCCATGACACCCGTTTGTGGATCCAACTTCTAATTTCAAAGAGTGAAACAAATTAAGGCACCAACTACTAGAGCTCAGGGCTGCAAGCCCTTAGGCTTCCTTTTTATTCCTTCTTTAGGTGTGAGAAGAGGATTTCCTATTTAATTGGTATCAAAATATTTTCAAATAAAAGAATGTTCTTTCCATATCAATCTAAGTGTACACAGTTTTGTTCACATACATTCATTTCCAGATCACCACCTTGCAATGATACCCCCAAGTCAAATCTTAATCAGCTGCATAAAAATAGTCGAACTCTTCTCTGTGTTGCAACTGCATCACCTGAGGTTCCCTCATTCCAGACCCAGGCCTCTCTTTCCATCCACTTACCCTTAATTCTCGTGGACAGTCACATCTTCCATCACCTCAGTTGATGTGGGCAGGAGACAGAAACGTTACACTTATCTTCTTTCTCCATCCCTCGATAATGCAGCATGTGCCATTTCATTTCTGGGAGATTTCCCTCTTTTCAGCAGGACTTCTTTGCTATTCTGAGTGGTCTGAACTAGCTAATGTGTTGTCCTTTGTTCTAAAGCAACGAAAAGTGAAAGTGTTAGTCGCTCAATCATGTCTGATTCCTTGCGACCCCCATCAGGCTCCTCTGTCCATGGAATTCTCCAGGCAAGAATACTGGAGTGGGTAGCCATTTCCTTCTCCAAGGCTTTTTCCTGACCCAGGGATGGAACTTGGATCACCTGCATTGCAGGCAGATTCTCTACCATCTGAGCTACCAGGGAAATATTGCATTCCAAAACCACCAATCCTGCTAGATGGCATAGTCTAGCAGGACACAATGAAAATACTCATGTGCTCTCTTTGGGATACCAATGAGGCCAGCCTGGCACACAGAAACAACTCAGTCCCAAAGGGTGCAGTGACAAGAGGTGTCTGCAGTGGCTCTGGCATGGCTAAGGCATGCTCCCCGTTGTAATCCCCACAGAATCTGGCATGATTCCTCATTGCCTTACCCCTAACCTCACCCCATCCCTCGAGCAGAGGCACCATGCTGAGTTTATCTCTGGATAAAACCCAAAAAGAAGGTCACCAAGGTTACAGAGTTGTACTTGACACTCCCTGTGTGGCTGTTTGAGCCACAGATAAATACCAGAAGGGAGAGTCAGGAACATTCCATGCAAAGGACACTGGATATTAAATGAATATTAGCCACGATCCAAATAATGGGCTTCCCAGATGGCACAGTGGTAAAGAATCCACCTACAGTGCAGGTTCTATCCCTGGGATGGGAAGACCCCCTGGAGGAGGAAATGGCAACCCACTCCAGTATTCTTGCCTGGAAAATCCCATGGACAGAGGAGCCAAGAGGGCCACAGTCCATCAGGTTGTAAACAGTCGGTCACAGCTGAGTATACACACATGCATGGTTTTCTTCTACTTTTCTTTTGAACTCTTGCTGTTTGCCAAACCTCATGCAAAGAAACGCAATGCCAAAGAACATTCAAACTACCACACAACTGCATTCATCTCACACACTAGCAAAGTAAACTCAAAATACTCCAAGCCAAGTTTCAACAGTATGTGAACTGTGAACTTCCAGATGTTGAAGATGGATTTAGAAAAGGCAGAGGAACCAGAGATCAAATCGCCAACGTGCGTTGGATCATTGAAAAAGCAAGAGAGTTCCAGAATAACATCTACTTCTGCGTTATTGACTACATCACAGCCTTTGACTGGGTAGATCACAACAAACTGTGGAAAATTCTTAAAAAGATGGGAATACCAGACCACCTGACCCACCTTCTGAAAAATCTGTATGCAGGTCAGGAAGCAACAGTTAGAACTGGACATGAAACAACAGAGTGGTTCCAAATCAGGAAAGGAGTACATCAAGCCTGTATATTGTCATCCTGCGTATTTAACTTATATGCAGAGTACATCATGTGAAATGCTGGGCCAGATGAAGCACAAGCTGAAATCACAATTGCTGGCAGAAATATCGATAATCTCAGATACGCAGATGACACCACCCTTATGGCAGAAAGTGAAGAAGAACTAAAGAGCCTGTTGATCAAAGTGAAAGAGGAGAGTGAAAAATTTGGCTTAAAACTCAACATTCAGAAAACTAAGATCATGGCATCTGGTCCCATCACTTCATGGCAAATAGACAGGGAAACAATGGAAACAGAGATAGATTTTGTTTTCTCGGGCTCCAAAATCACTGCAGATGGTGACTACGGCGATGAAATTAAAAGATGCTTGCTCCTTGGAAGAAAAGTTATGACCAACCTAGACAGCATATTAAAAAGCAGAGACATTACTTTGTGAATAAAGGTCTATCTAGTCAGAGCTATGGTTTTTCCAGTAGTCATGTATGGATGTGAGAGTTGGACGTGAGTGCAGAAGAATTGATGCTTTTGAACTGTGGTGTTGGAGAAGACTCTTGAGAGTCTCTGGGACTGCAGGGAGATCCAACCAGTCAATCCTAAAGGAAATCAGTCCTGAATATCCATTGGAAGGACTGATGCTGAAGCTGAAACTCCAAAACTTTGGCCACCTGATGTGAAGAACTGACTCATTTGAAAAGACTCTGATCCTGGGAAAGATTGAAGACGGGAGAAAAAGGGGATGACAGAGGATGAGATGGTTGGCTGGCATCACCGACTCTATGGACATGAGTTTGAGTAGGCTCCGCGAGTTGGTGATGGATAGGGAATGGACAGGGTGATGTCCTGGTGGTGATGGACAGGGATGGACAGGGATGCAGCCTGGCGTGCTGCAATCCATGAGGTTGCAAAGAGTCGGACACGATTGAGCGACTGAACTGAACAGAACTGATGCTAGGTATTTCATATATCTCGTCTCATTTGATTTCCTCAACCATCCTGTAAGTTAGCATTATTGTTCCATTTTACAGATACAGAAAGTTTCAAGTGACAAGCTCGGGTTTATCTATTTTTGAAGCTTGTCTTCTTAATCTTTATCATGTTCTGAAGCTAGTGAAGGGCTCTTGTTGTTTAAAGATCTGTTTACACCACATTTGACAGACTACTGTTTACACCACATTTGACAGACTACTGAGAACCCTTAGTCTTCCTCCTCCCAACCCTGTCCTCTCCAAGAGGGGAGGAAAGGTCAAGGCAGAAAGTGAATGTAAACATCCACATGCTTTGTAATGATATACACTTTTTATACTTTGTATACACTTTTTCATTACACATTTTTTAAAGATAAAGACTATGCTCTTCAGTTACTTCTTGTCTTTCCTTGGACCCTCCCAATATGCTCCACCCGCAACAATCTTTTTTTAAATACTGTGGTGCTTCAGGGACTGACTGGCCTCTTGTTCACATCTGGAGTCAGGAAGGTTAGGGATGGGATACAACCCAAGGCTTGTGATTTTCTGTAGGTCAAGATTATTTTTACCCTCTTTTTCCTCTGACCATGAATCCTTGAAAATGAAGTGTCATTTGGTTTCCAAACTGAAATATTTCATCCAATTTTTTAAAGATGAGCCTAATTTTATTACTTTAACAGAAACTTATCGAATGTGACTGGTTGAAAGAAGTAAACAAGAATAAATCTACCATCACCACCACAGTCTCTTCCTAGGAACTTAGAGATGGAGCTTGTTTTCATGACATAATTAGTCAGGGACTTCTGTGGCTTAATTTAAAAGCCTGGAGTGTAATCACCTTTCTTTCTTTTTTTTTTTTTTGAAAACAGTTTTCTTTGCTACCCCTGGATGAACCTGGCTCTGCTTTTCCAAATTCAATGATGTCAGGTCATCAGGGAGCAAATTTGAGATGGTACAATTCCCATCAGCTATTAGCTGGAGAGCGCTTTCCATCCCCAAGGTCTAAGCTCAGTTCTAAAGGGCATGTTTTCTTTTCAGCAAATGTGGTTATCCCTATTAACAGTAATGGGTGTTACATGTGAATGTGCAGAAGACTCTGTACCCCTAAGTTTTTCCCAAACGTGAATTTCATGAGGCCAAATTAAACACAGTTTGGCTCTTTGGCTCCGTCCTCCTCTGAGTTCAGATAAATGTTGATACTCAAATAAGACTCTCAGTGATGAAATGCCAACACATGTGGCTTCTGCATCTGTCGTCTAGAGGATGTGCCTTTAAAAATGGATTCCTTTCTTTGTTTAATTCTTGGCCTGGTAAACCACTGTAACCCTGCGAGGGAGGCGAAGCGAGGAGATATTTCTAAACAGTCTTTTTCTGCCCCGACATCAAACAACTTGTGCCAGCACCTATTCTGAAATGTTTGCACCCTAGGCTACCTCCATTGATTCAATCAGTATCAGATACTCTGACATCATGAAGTGAAAAATTGGCATTCAAAACCAATACAATATTGTAAAGTTAAAAAATAAAATTAAATTAAAAAAAAAATCAACTGAAATACGAACAACAAACTGTTCAAGAGGAGACAGCCAGTTCTGGAGGGCTGACTCCACTCTCTTAGAAGTGTGCACCAATACCAAATAAGCCTAAATAAGAGGCAGCCTTGTTTGTGTAGTCGTTAATAAGCCCCAGAGGGGAAAGGGACAGCTCAATGAAACAACCTTGCCTACTTTTTTCTTAGGTTCTTTACTCTGTTTCACCTAACTCATGATTTAGAAAGGTCTCTAAAATGTGGTGGTTATAAGAACATCAATGGGCCAAGGCTCTTAAAATATATGTTAACAACTTTGATCTTGTGGCCTATAAATCTATGTATGAAAGCAATGGCATTTCACATGTATTTAAACTCAGTAATTTCTGCAAGAGAAGGCCTTTACTGACATTTGTAAGCTCTTCGCCAGAAAAAGAGTGGGAAATAATAGGATTAATAGTGAGCATAAGACTTCTATTTCTCCTGAAATTATTTTGAAGGATGTAAACAGCTCACCCCGTTCTTTGCTGGTGTTAACCTACAAAACACAAAAAGTCAACTTGTGGTTATTTTTTCATGACTCTTGGCCTCAATTCCTGGATCAGGAGATAATACAAAGCCGTTCAACTGGTTTTGCCTTGTTTGAGAAACTAAAATTAAAATCTCAGGAGTTATTTATTTTAACCCACAAATAGGAAAGAAAGTGGTCTGTCAGAAAAAGTCATACAGACAATTTTCCAAATGTGTGGACCTTTTTAACTTTGTACCAATCTAAAAAAAAAATGAGTTTTTTTTAGAAAATATTTTTACTGTGTGTGTGTTTTATTTTTTTTTTAAATGGGTCTCTCTAGTTGCAACTGGACCCTTTAGGTTTTAATTCTCATCTTTCAGCTACTGGCATGTCATAATCTAGTCTAGGGAATGACTGCCTTAATTACTACATCCATAAATATTCTAGTGGAAAACATTTGCAAGGCTTATTTTCAGAAGTACACTGAAGTACCTTGACATTGAATCCTAGCTCATAATACCAAATTCAATTCTATTTTTCTGTATAGTCAACAATTTCTAGGTGTTATTTTAAACATAGCAACTCTAAAAGTATGACCGAAAAGAGTTAAATGCGTGCTACATAAACCAATCTCGCAGTTAATTATGGAAAAAAAAAAGATACCTAGTGACGGTGACTTCCAGTTTTCAATACCAACCAATACTGATGACCAAGCCACCTCTGGTATTTACTCTTGGCTAAGATAAGTGATATTTTTGAAAACAAAATTTGGACAAATGTATGTTTTTCTGACTCGTGACACATTCCATCTCTTTCTGTTTTTTTAAAGTCATAAATCAGACTCTAGTTGTCAGAGTTTTAGCTTTTGAAGAAGAAATAGAATGAGGTGTTTATTGATCAAAGCTAACTGAGTCGAAGCCATAATGGCTAATTTTGGATCCTTCTTAGGACTCTTCTAATCACAAATTGCTTGGTTAAACCACTAAATGTGCTTTGTTAACTGAAAGTCTGAATAAGCAGTTGTGTATATATTGTGTTATCAATTATAAAACCTTCTATTCTAGTCGAGCTTCCCTGGTGGCTCAGAGGATAAAGAATTTGCCTGCAGTGCAGGAGACCCAGGTTCAATCCCTGGGTTGGGAAGATTTCCTGGAGTAACCCACTCCAGTATTCTTGCCTAGAGAATCCCATGGACAAAGGAGCCCAGCAGGTTACAGTCTATAGGGTCGCAGAAAAGTCAGACGTGACTGAGTGACTTGACTTCACTTCTATACTAGTCACTGGTTGATCACTGAGAGGGGTATCTGTATTTCAGTCAATAAACCTTTACTGAGTTCCCTATAAACACTCACAGAAGAAGAGATTATAAAATAATCTGCGAACTACCTTACAAATTACAATGTTGAGACAAAATAGAAGTAAAAACACAATAAACATGTAAATCCCTTATCTGCTTAAGGAGAAAATCTTTTTATCTTCCTTGTTCCTTTTGATCTTTATTTTTTTTAATTAAATTCCATTTTAAAACCATCTATAGGAATAATTTGAAATTTACTAAGTAAATTTAGATCTCAGACTTGGAAGTGTTAGTACGACCAAAACATGATTTGTGATTGTAGGTCCTGGAAATAGCTAACATCTTTGAGAGTCTCAGGAGGACACCCAAACCACTCTCCCTCAACTCTATCAACCTAAATAGAAGCAGAAATGTTTGCATATGTGACGAATGAGTCTCTTCTTAAGTTGTAGACACATAAGGCTCTGATTCCAACCTCCTGGGTTCCCTTTTCTGGCTGGGTAACCTTCCACATATCCCCAGGGTAAGTTGCTTGGTCTCATGGAATCTTCGTCTCCCTGCCTGTTAAAGGGGGAGGAAGGATGATAATGCTTTTACCACAGGGTGTTGGTAAAAATTAATTACTATTTATAATATACTCCATTAACGTCCTCAGGTAATTCATAACACAGAATTTATATGGCACTTGATCACTGCTTAAAGTTTTTAAAACTGTCCTTGGTTTTTCAACTCAAGCAAAAAATGTAACAAATCTTTATACTTCAAACAGTAGGATTAAGTGTAGGAACATTTGGCTTCCCTAGGAACAATTATTTTCCTGAGGTGAAAAATATTAGCATGCTACAAAAGCTTATTTCCTCTGCTTCAGACTATGAATAGAGTAGCTTTCATTTGTAGTTGATAAAAGCCGAAGGAAGAAGGTTTGTGTTTGTTTTTTTGTTTTTTTTTTAATAAAACCCACTTTAATAGCTGCCATCTTCGGGGATATTTTCAACTCCTCACTATTGAAAGGGAATTGGTTCATCTATTTCACAGTGATTTAATTTTAGCACTTAAAGGAAACCCAAGGGGTCATTTCCTGGTTGCTGTCTCCTGCCTGCAATAATGGTATTGAACACTTACCCTGCACCTGCCTGGGGCTTCCTATAGCTCAGATGGTGAAGAATCCACCTGCAATGCAGGAGACCCCAGTTCAATCCCTGGGTGGGGAAGATCCTCTGGAGAAAAAAATGGGAACCCACTTCAGTATTCTTCTCCGGAGAATTCTATGGACAGAGGAGACTGGCAGGGTACAGTCCATGGGGTTGCAAAGAGTTAGACACAACTGAGAGACTAACACTACCCCTGCAAATCCACATTCTCATATCACAGATGAGGAAACTGAGGCTTGGTAAACTTAAATAACAAAGCAGAGATTGAAATTCATACCTCTGGACAGTCCATGCTCTTTCCACAACCCCAAACAGCGGCCTCCATGAGGTTACACCTAAAGCTCCATCCCCCAACCCATTCTGCACTACGTGCCTTTCCTCTCTTTTTCTCACCTCTCTCCAAACTTAAAAATTGAACTAAGATATTCTAACAGAACTTCAATTCCATTCCTAGAGGGTTCAAGAGCATCCTCAAATCATTTGGTAAAAGTTATTTTGAAAGACAGGTAGTTTAAAATCACTTTTAAAAGACACCTTTATAAAGTTTTATGGAAGGGGGGAAAAGCTACCTTTATCTCTTCTTGAGAATTTACTTAGTTCACTCAGTAATTTTCTTATGCCAAATCAAAATGCATGTTATATTATCAAAGCTTTTAAACTTTCTACTGAAGCATAATATACATTTAGAAGTGAAGTACATTTAATTTCTGAAAGGTTTAAAATCCATCCCATCTTCACCTTGTGAAGACAAGATGCCATTTCACATCTCCGAGAAATGTACGTAAGTAACAATGAACTCTAATAATGTATAAATTAGCTCATATTCCTAAGAGTGCTTTGAAAGGTTAAGCTCATTATTTAAATTATGGCATTACTGGTAAAGGATTATAATTATGATGATCATTTAAATGATAATATATTTTCTGATGCTTTTAGACAGCAGGTAAGACAAGATAAAGATAACAAAAAAAATTACAGATACCCTACACACTATCACTATCTTTAATGACTAACAATAAATATAGTGTATGAATATGTATGAAATCTACCTCCACAAAAATTGCCGATTATTGGAATGATAGGGCCATAAAGTCCAGAAGTACCTAAGAATTTGAATAGCAATTGAACGAAGTCAATTTGAAGTAGATATTTATCTATATCCTTTCATTTTGATTCATATTCCTATTTAACATTCACTGATAATTAAATGGATGGAGATCCCTTATCAAACTCACATCAATCACTGTTCTAAGCTGGTAAATATCAGACTCCCGATTATGGAGGCTCAATGATGCTCCTGGGCTGGGAACATACACTCATTGAAATATTACCAATAAACAGAGGTCTTCTATAGGAGTTGATTGCACTCCTCTTATCTCTAGACAATGAATCAACTCAGCCCTACCTTTAACTTAAATAGGAGGACATAGACACCAGATATCCTGCCCTATGCCAAGCTCAAATTAAACAAAAACAAAATAGCCATTCCCTCTACACCTTGAAAGATTGGCTTGGACTTACTCCCATTCTCAGTGTCTGTTGTGGCAGGTACAACAGCTGAGCAGCCCTCTGGGTACCAGTCTCAGCTGTACAGGTCCCTTCTGGTCCTGGGGCTCTGGCACCATTAGTAGAAAACCCCCCAGGAGATCCCCTGAAGGCCTGAATTCAGCTTTTGTCTGCCTGGTGAAAAAACATAATTCTTCTCTAACAATTCCCCTAAGATTTTCCCCAGGGAGTAACATATGACACTGAATCGACTCAATTTGAAGGACAAGTTAGCTAGATGAGAAAGAAAACAATGTTCCATAAATTTAGTGGCTGAAACCTCAGAGTTTAACCTACTATCAGAAGTTGATTAATTATACTCATAGCACTAAATTCTGGCTACAGTATTTCAGGGGAAAAAATCATATTTTTTAAAAGTTTTAAATGTAAATGCAGGTATTTAAAAGAAAATAAATATTTTTATTTAAGAGCTTTGCTGAGAGTAGCTTATTTATAAAATGAATAGTCCAC
This sequence comes from Bos indicus x Bos taurus, assembly GCF_003369695.1. Classification (NCBI taxonomy): domain Eukaryota; kingdom Metazoa; phylum Chordata; class Mammalia; order Artiodactyla; family Bovidae; genus Bos; species Bos indicus x Bos taurus. Next base: position 66,345,762 of record NC_040086.1, on the reverse strand, counting down.
TATAATGACATTTAAATCATTTGATTTTCTAACTTCTCTTTAGAGTTGAAATTTTTACAGTTTCAGTTCTCCCCCAAATTTATTGAGATAGAAATAAATTTAAAGGTCTTCATTTTATAGACATTATATGGTCCCAGAACTTACAAAATAAAACAAATAACCAATTTAAAAAAGAAGTTGTAGGGTGAGGGGTAGAGAGAAATTAGAATTGATCCATTGGTCTCATAATACATTCTCCTGCTAAATCAGACAGGAATTCTAGGTCAGCAGATAAAAAGCTATTCCAATTTCCCTCATAAATGCTGGCTGTCACCTTAACAAATCCCATGGTGAGAAAGTGCTTTCAGGTATCCAAAATCAATGATAAAGAACAAGGAGTCATTATCTACATAGAAACACTGTACTTGTGGTACAATTAACTCAAAAAATAAAATTCACAAAGTAACTAAAAACAGGTAAATAGAAAGTCTGTATGAATCCATTTCAGACACGAAGTCTCTTGACTAATTCAAAAAGTACTGGTCTTCTCTGTCCTTCCAACATTTACTCGATCTCTTTGACTTACCTAGTTACATAACTGATTCTGTGACTTGTAAACAAACAGCCGCATTGCTTGACAATTCTGGATCTGTGGGTTTGTACTGCTGTTTCCCTGTGGAGGTTGAGAGCTGCATAATGATTTATTCTTCCCCACCCCTGCCTTCTTTTCCTATTTTGCTCCCCCTCCCTTTTTTTTTTTTTTTTGTCAAAGTAGGTTAAAAAAAAAATCTATGTGAACTGTGTGAGAACAAACCCTGGTGCTATAAGATTGAGGCCACCAATTTAAATACCCTAGGCACAAGAAATGCAAAATGTGAGGGTCTCATACTCAGATGAGCTTCCCAGAAGGAGACTACTAGTAGTCTTTTTCAGCATCTCCTGGACTCCAAACCATGTGCATTTGTATAAGGCAGCTTTGACTCCCCTAGTTTCCCACGCATGAAGCTCTCAGAGCTTCAAAGAGAGCTCTGCATGCAAGAGATACATGGGGGTGTAGTTCAGGAGGAGAATGTGGGTGAATTACCATTCGAATCTGTTCTTTAATTCCTGTGCTATGTTCCGGTGGTGTGCCCCAGTTATAACACTGCCTGCCAGCAAAGTAGAAGCTTTCTATTTTGGTAATTAGACTTAATCAATTACCTGGAATTAAAACACACCTAATTCCACCATAAAGAAGTGAAGTTTTAGATTGGTTCTTAGGATGTGGATTCAGTTTATTTATGATAGTGTAGATTAAATATAGTTTATACTACGGTATGCGTGCCAGGCACACACTGGTACTTTGTGTCACTGATGGAATCTTCAGGAAACATTTTCATTGCATAATAATCTAATGCAGATAAAATAAATGCAGAATAATTGAGAATTTTGTTTTTAAAAAATCTAGAAATTTATGCAGGTTGAAGTGAAGGAAGACAACAGAGCCTTTAACTACCTTAAGTGAGTACATGAAATTTTAACTAATTCTCCTTTTGTGTGTGCTATTTTCAGGAGACACAAAATATTTATTTCTAAATATTTTCAAACTGTTTTCTCTCCCATTTATCACTTGCTCTTCTAGTAATATGGGCATTGTAAATTATTTCTATGCCAAAGATTCTCTTGGGACATTAGAGTCTAATCCACTAGTAGACTTTCTTCCTTAAAAAAGCTTCAGGAAGTATTTTATTAGTTGAATCAGGGCAGAGATAAACATCTTTTGAAACTGCAAAAGCCTTCTTTGAATGCTGTCTTTGGAGGTTTAGTCTTTTTCTATGAATGTACTTAGTGACCAATGGATATTTGATGAGTTCTTCATTAATTTATTTTTAATTTTTAATTTTATACCATTTTCTAAAGGTTACCTTCCAACAGTGCTCTCTTTATAAGAAATGTACCTCTACCCTTTTTAAAAATCATTTTGTCATGGTAACTTTTTTTTTCTATCAGTATATTTTCAAGCTTTAGTTTTTAACTATATTTTCACGTGTGTATCCTGAGTAAGAATGCCTGGATTCTCTCTGACTTTAATTCATGTGATCCTGGTTGGAATGAAAGTGGCAGGTCTCAATTTTGCAGCCACTGAAATGAGATTCTGAGGAGAAATAGTTTCTGAGCCCAAGAAATGAAGAGGAGCCTCTTTGTTTCTCTCAGAGGCTGCAGTTGGAGCTTGCTGGGTTTTGTTCTGGCAGGTTCACAAGGTCTGTTGGGAACAATGGAAGCATAGACCTTTAGAACTGGAAGGAAAGATGAATAGTCCTCATCTAGTCTAAACTCTTCATGTTAGAGATGTGAAAATGCATCCTAGATAGGGATTGTGATGTTGAGAGACACGTTTTCTACTTTTCTTTTTCTGAAGCCATTTTAAAAATCCAATTCATTTGAACAATAATTATACCCTGCTAAGGTGTTCATTGGAAGGACTGATGCTGAGGCTGAAACTCCAATACTTTGGCCACCTCATGTGAAGAGTTGACTCACTGGAAAAGACCCTGATGCTGGGAGGGATTGGGGGCAGGAGGAGAAGGGGATGACGGAGGATGAGATGGCTGGATGGCATCACCGACTCAATGGACATGAGTTTGGGTGAACTCCGGGAGTTGGTGATGGACAGGGAGGCCTGGTGTGCTGTGATTCATGGGGTCGCAAAGAGTTGGACACGACTGAGCGACTGAACTGAACTGAACTGAACTGAAAGCACGTGGACCCCAAAATTTCTTGTGATTACTCCATCCACATGGTGGAGGAATTGGAGGGAAGGGGAATTTTGCTTTCGTGAAAAAATTAAGTAAATACCGAGCAAAATGTAGGTCAAAACTTAAGGACCTGGATCTTATGGACACCAACTTCCATATTAATCTGATCTAATAAATAGTGAATCACTGTCTTATTTACCTCACATAATCACAAACTCCAAGGATGAAATATAAAAAAATAAATCAGTACTATGGAGGACCGAAGCAAGTAAACCATGGCTGGGTCTAAAATGAAAACAAGATAGTTTAAAAATTCACTTTCTTTCTTCATATGTCTGCTTCCTGTGTATCTTAGAAACACATTTATTCACTTTACAAACAAGGTTGTAATTTTTTAAGCTTATATATGATTATCTAATAAGTAGAAACACTAATTGAGAAGACAAAGGAGGATTATATCTCTGCCATTTCTACACAATAGCCTGAAGCATTCCAAATAAGAAAAAAGTTATGAATGTTTCCAAATGTCTCCATGATTTGACTATTTTTACAAAGTCAGAGAAATTCAGTCATTGTCTTTTCCTTCATCTCAACTTCTGGGCTTGCTCTCTGACAGACTGGTGGCTCAAGTCATTGGTAGCTTTAGTATGGCCTCTGAGATCATTTTTTATGAATTGGGAATTGACTTTGTTTAAATATGGTTCTTAGGCCTATGGTTGGGGCCCTGGAACCAATGTTATCAGAGTTCTCCAAAGCCTAGTGTGTTACATTAATATAAAGAGTCGGTGAGGCAGACTTTATGGTTGCTGGAGTTGGGGGAAGAATGGGGGAAGAGACAGGGAGTTTGGGAGGGACATATACATATTGCTATATCTAAAATGGATAACCAACAAGGTCCTAATGCATAGCACAAGGAACTCTGCTCAATATTATATGGCAGCCTGGATGGGAGGGGAGTTTGGTGGAGGATGGAAACATGTTATATGTATGACCGGGTCCCTTTGCTGCCCACTTGAAACTACTACATTGTTAACAGCTACATGTGAAAGTTGCTCTATTGTGTCTGACTCTTTGCGACCCCATGGACCACAGCCCACTACAGCCCATTGTAGTCCACCATGCTCCTCTGTCTGTGGAATTCTCCAGGCTAGAATGCTGGAGTGGGTTGCCGTTCTCTTCTCCAGGAGATCTTCCCCACCCAAGGATCAAATCTGTCTCCCACTTTGCAAGCAGATTCTTTACTGCCTGAGCCATCAGGGAAGCCCATTAACAAGCTTTACCCCAAAATACAATAAAAAGTTAAAAGAAAAGAGTTGGTGAGGGAAGTAGTTACAAAACAGCATGATTCTATTTTATATTTAATTTTTACAGTAGTATAGTTGATTTACAATGTGATATTTTCTACTGTACAGCAAAGCACATTTTATATATATATAGATATAGATATATGTATCTCACCACTAATTTTAGATTCTTTTCCCATATAGGTCATTACAGAGTACTGAATAGAGTTCCCTGTGCTATATAGTAGGTCCTTATTAGTTACCTATATTATATAAAGTAGTGTGTATGTATATATATATGTCAATCCTAATCTCCCAATTTAGCATGCCCTTTCCCCCCTGGTAACCATAAGTTGGTGGCTCAAGTGGTAAAGAAGCTGCCTGCAATGCAGGAAACCCAGGTTCAATCCCTGTGTTGGGAAGATCCCTTGAAGAAGGGAAATTTGTTTTCTACATCTTTAACTCTATTTCTGTTTTGTAAATAAGTTCATTTGCACCATTTTTTTTAGATTCCACATACAAGCAATATCATATATGTTTTTCTCAAATTTCACTAGTATGACAGCTTCTAGGTCCATCAATGTTGCTGCAAACAGCATTATTTCATTCTTTTTCATGGCTGAGTAATATTCCATTCTTTTTCTTTCTCTCTCCCCACCCCTCCCCCCACTCCATGTATGTGTGTATATAGGCTTCCCTGTTAGCTCAGTGGTAAAGAATCCACTACCAATGCAGGAGACACAGGTTTAGTTCCCATGTTGGGAAGAGTCCCTGTAAAATAGAGTTTCAACCCACTCCAGTATTCTTGCTGGAAAATGCCATGGTCAGAGGAAGCTGGTGGGCTACAGACCATGGGGTCACAAAGAGCTGGACACAACTGAGTGACTAACATACATGCACATAAATATGTATACGTGTGTGTATATATATATATATATATATATATATATATATATGTCACATCTTCTTTATTCATTGGTTGATGGATATTTAGGTTATCTCCATGTCTTGACTATTGTAAACAGTCCTGCAATGAACACTGCAGTGCATGTATCCTTTTGGATTATGGTTTTCTCCAGACATATGTCCAGGAGTGGGCTTGCTGTATCATATGGTAGTTCTATTCTCGTTTTTTCAGGAACCTCCATACTGTTTTCCATAGTGATTGTACCAATTTACATTTCCACCAACATTGGAGGGTTTTCTTTTCTTGACGACACCCTTTCTAGCATTTAGATCCTATTTTAAAAAGAAAATCAAATATATAAAAATGATGCATGTGTGCATACACACACACATACACAGTCACACAGGAATACACCATGGTTATACACCAAACAGCAGTATAACACAGTGGTGAAAAGCTTGAGTTTGGACTCACACAGATCTGAGTTCTACTTCCAGGCCCAGCACTTAATCTTTACTCTTCTTAGATGCCTGAAACAATTTTCAGTCAACTAAAAAGATTTAAAAATATATGAGTTTCAAAGTGCTTAAATTTGAATCTTTATGAATTGTTCATACCCATCCCCATGCTCTTCCAGTAATAATTCAGATCCCTCCTTGCTTCTCCAACAGCCAATACTGGAGCACTCTGTTGGGGTTCAAAGTTCTTAAACTAGTGTTTATAGTGCCTAATCCTTCCACCCACCACTGTGTAAACATCCTGCAGCCCTTGCCTATTTACTCTAGCGCAAGAACACGTGCATTTCAACCACTGGTTGATTTGGTTCTGCTGAGCCCACTCTCTTGATCTCAACCCCCTAAGTTCTTTCTCTTAAACACACATATTTGGAGTACCAGGATCACTTTGTCTTCATTCTTTTTCTCAAAGCATCTTCTAAATGCAAACAATGAATGTCAACATCTCCAGTGTCCAGGATTAACGAGGTTTTCTTCCACACTGAAAATATCCATTACTAATCAGATCTTGAACATGCACATATTTAGCTAACTTAAAGTGACTACTACTATACAAAAAGTTTTCATTTCATCCTTTATCCTATATCATTAAGAAGAGTTTCTTGTATTGCTGCAGAACTTAAAAAAGGTACAAATGAGAGATATAGTCACAGTTTAAAAGGACCATAGGGTTCCAGACTGCTGTGTTAGAAGAAAGCCTTTCTTTCACAGTGTCAAGATTGGTAGTGAATAGCAGATTAAAATATATCCTGGTAGGTTGTGCTTTTACTTTGCAGTTTATTCAACTGCATGACAGACAGAAGGAGGTTCTGTTCAGTCATAGCCAAGTATTTACCCAGCATTTAGACATTGCAATCAATTACTTTCTGTAACCTGCTTTCTGCAAATACACCATCCTTTGGCTCTTGGGTGGATACATTCTAATTGCTAATTTTAGTGTTTTATAGAATCCTATAAAAGGAAACAAGGGGCCCTAGGGACTGAGTGTGCGTTAGGCCAGAGTGTAAAATGAGGATATCAAAGCTCAGAGCTTGAGATTAGTGTAGGAGCAAGAAAAGAGGGGTGGTGATAGGAAAGAGCACAGTTAGAATGTGGATTTCTGGGTGGACCTGAGTGCAATTGTTGCGCTGGACCAGAGGCTCTACTGTTTCCTCATTGTGTCACTCTTCACTGTTCCCCATTGCTCTTTGCAGAGTCCTTTTGTTTCTAGGCAAACTGTATGTCTAAGGCTACTGATGCTGACACTGGAAAAGGATACAAGTCCTATTAATTGTAAATGCTTTGATAGTGAATGAGAGTCTTCGCTTAGAAGTAATTAATAATTATAGTGGTGCCTCCGAACTAATATGAGCAGCTATTTAAGAAAAACAATGGAAAAAGCTAGTTGAGACTACTAAACACAATCATCATTGACAAAATTTGTGTCTAAGGTAGAATGGGCCCTGAAACTCTATTGCTTCTGGGCAATGGTGCCAGGGTCCAGCCCTGGCTGATCCAGGGAGTTCTAAGTGGGGACGCCGTCGGCAGGGATCAGGATACAATAGCTTCAATTAGATATTAATTAAAGATGTAAAGAGTAATAGAATGAGGATAGCTCAGTAGGAAAATTCACTGGAAAAAAGAGGCTGGGTAGCTTGGTTTACGCAGGAGACCAATAAAACTTCAAGACAAGAAGTTTGCACCACTTACGTGGGCCGCAGGCGTCCTTCCATTCTCCCGAAGGAGAGGAGACACTGAGGCCTCCCTGGTTGGATCTTAGAAGCCCAGGCATAATTAGTAAGGATGGCAGGTTCCGCACTCCAGATGGAGACTCAGCCAGAATTTGAGAGAGACACGGGGAGACCAGTCTTTCGAGGAAGTGATCCCAATTCTTTATTTTCCATGGTCTACTTTTATACACCGAGATATTATGCAAAAGTCACGCGGGGTCAGTAGTCCTGACTTTTATCAAAGTCAGGTGCTTCATACAAACATATACAGAGGTCTTAGGGGTGTTACATCATCTTCTGGCCAGGGGGCCTGCTGACAATTTATGACCCTCTCCTTGTGACGGTGGTCAGTCAACCAGGACACTTATTTTTCCAGGGGTGATTATTCTTAAAACAGACGCCACCCAAATAGTTACATTCCTATAGGGTCAGGGTGTAGTGGGTTTTAGTTAAGGAAAGAATTTACTTAGCCTAAGGTCTAACGTGATTAATATCAAGGGTTAATACTTATTTCTTCTATATATTCATTAATGTGTATAAGGGCAGGGGATATGGAGACTTAGCAACAAACATTGGCTCAACAAATGAAAAACCCTTCATCAATACAATTTCTAATCAGCCCATTATACTTATACTAATAGTTTTCTAACTTTTCTAAGAAACCTGTTTTTAGAAGGTTTAAAGCATCTCGTGCCTCTCACAGTTGGGAGGCTGTGAGCAATCACATGTGGCCGGACAAGCCTGTCAGGCAGGCTAGAGAACCTTCAGAGGAGTTTGTAGATTAAAACACTCGTCACGCCCAGGAGTTTTTATTAACTGGAGCTCTAAGTTAACTCCTTCTCCGAAAGAGGTGGTGGGGGACAGCCCCCCGTAAAGTCAGAGGTGTAGGTGAGAGCACAAAGTAGTAAAGTAGGCAGGCTCTGGTCATGGGGGTAGATGCTCGAGGATTTCCAGGGGGACTCCTGAGGCTCGATCCACCTTTGCGTATGTCAAGCCTCCTTCCTCGTGACCTTTGCCACGGGCGGAGTGCCTCACACTGGCCCCCAACACAAAGGTTGTCTGCTAACATTTCTCTTCCCTTTGATTCGTCACGCAGAGTGGTTAGTATTTTGTGATGACCTGAAGATGCTCTTTAGAATCACAGAAAACACAGAATTCACTGGATGAAACTTATTTACCAAACACTTCAGCCTTACTCAAAAAGTACAACTTTTAATGAAAACACTTTCTTAGAAATACAATTGACTGCCCCAATCTGACAAAATGCATAAAATGCATCTACACTGCAATTTCCTGCTGTGACCTTGAGAACTTTAGCACTGGTGCAATTTGCTAATTTTATAGAACAAGTTCTATTTACAGTATTATAAATATTATGTATCTCATACATGTTTATAAATTCTTTTCAAAGGAGGAAATTACTTTTTAAAAAGCATACTTTATTTTAGTGATACAATCCTGACTATGCAGGCATGGTTCATTTACTGAATAGTTTTTTAAATATTATTAATTTACAATATTATATTGTATGTTTTATTTGCACAAGTATATTTCTTTAAAATATGCCTTTTGGTTACTCTTACATGTTCTGGAAGAACAGCAGTATAGAGAATATGCTAGTGAAAAATTCAAATTTGGTTCCAACCAGTTTGCCCTGCAAAAACAAATTTCTATGATAATTTTAATCATTACAAGAAAAACTGGTATAACTAGTCAATTCTTTTTTTTTTTTAAAGATATTTCTAATTTAAAATATTGCACAAGGAACTCATTCCAACAGAAAAACAGAATGAGAATTAACTACCCAGAATGGATCTTGGGCTTATGACTGTATTTAGTTATGATGTTACTTATTTGTTGAAGCAAATTGTTTTCACGTATTCATAGAATTGTAAATGTAGAGGAACTGTGTTGCAGTTACCTGTATGTACAAATAAAAGGCTGGTTTAATCTTCTGCCATTTATCTTACTTAGGATACCATGGAAAGAAAGAAAAATGTGATATAAATTTTTGTAAAATGTTTTGAGTAGTGTGTGTACTTGATAGAGAAAAAACATAAAGTAATGTGTATCTCGCATATACATTTTATAACCATATACACATACATTTTATAACCATATACATTGTATAGGCTACGTGTGCAACTGATACATAAGACAAAATAATACAGTTGACCCTAGATCATTGACATTTTCAGAAGATATCTTCAGTTTTCAGCCTCTGAAGATTTCAGTTTTTGGTTGTTATATAGTTCATTATGTGTCTTTGATGCAACACTTTCATATGCTACTTTCCTCTTCATTGAAGAATATGATTGAGAGATAAGTTAAGGTCAAATAAAATTTTGAATGAATTGAATTTGCTATCCAATAGAAAACAGAGTAAGTAGCTACTGACAAATCAGCATTAATTAACCTATTCTCTGTAAGTAAAGAGTGGTTGGTAATTTACTAGATAGTCTACCTTCCAATCTAACCATTGAATATATACTTTATAATGTTTTGCATGAGCAAAATAGATTAACTATATGAAAAAAGTTCTTAATTAACTAGAAAATATTTATATATTAAAGGTGTTAACTTTTAAATTATCATTCATATATTATTTCCCTCCCATATTCAGAATGGGAAAATAATCTTTAAAAATGCCACAAACCTAGTCAAAACATGATAAGGGGATTATATCCTTCATATACAAAAAGTTTTTATAAATCACTAAAAATGACCAACTTCCCCAAGAAAAGTGAGCAATCAACAGGTAAGTCACAGGAATATATTCTCAGCAGTTGAGTTAAAAGATCAAAATTTAAGAAAAATGTTCAATATTACTAGTAAACCAAGAAATACAAATTATGATGAGGTGCCAGTTTTTTTTTTTAATCTACATTTAAAAGAAATACCAATACACAGCTTATACTGCTGTTGAGAAATGTGCATTGCTGGTGGGAAATCTACAAAATTTCTTGAGAGTAATCAGAGTCTCTGTCTCTCTCTCTCTCTATATATATATATAATATAAAGCCTTTGAAATGTTTATACCCTTTGGTTCTGAAACTCCACTACTATTAATGTATCCTAAAACAAAAATCAGAAATGTGCACAAAGATTTTACAAAAGTGTTTAATATATAATGTAATAGGAAAAACTGAAAACAACCAAAATAAAAATTAAGTTATAGGAGATTCTTAGTTAAATAAATCATGGCATACATTAACATTACTGAACACATATACATTGAAAATCATATTCTTGAAGAATATGTACAGATGGGAGAAACATTTCCAAAATATTAAGTAGAAAATTATAAGACAGTAGGTCCTAATTATATACATATATATATTTTTTAATATATAATTATATATTTTATATTATATATACATAGAAAAAAGATTGGATACACATCCGAATATAAACAATGATTATCTCTTGCTGACATAATTACAGATAATTTTCCTGTTCTGTAATTTTCTGTATGTAAAACATTTTCCATAACCTTGTTACTGATCCAGTGGTTTTCCTCCAAGGGCCCTTTAGAATTAAGCCCTTCCATTTATGTCATTAAACGATTGCCCAGCGTCCAGAGTCAGACAAAAGAGAGAACCAGGCTCCCTCAAAAGTGAGACATTCAGAGTAGTTCCCTCTAGTGGAAACAATGGCATGAAGGACCGGTTACAAATGTCTAATACTGAGCTTCAGTGTTCCCCACTCTGCACACACCCATCTAGAAAATGCCAGGCTAAGCTAAGCACCAGTTTATGGCTTACCATATCATGAGGGTATGGCTTTCTCTTAACGCCACTGTAATGGCATTGCATTGCCTCTTCACTCCCTAGAGAAGTCAGGGGGACCTCTGAGATCTGCCATCTTATAAACAATTAATTCCTAGTACCTGCAGTTATAATCTACAAAATAATGTTCCCTTTTCTTGGGGTTAGTCTGATCCTGGTGTGCATACCTTTTCATATATCAGATGGGTTAAGTCAATAAATGGATATTTTATGCCAAATCAATCTTTCTTTTTTTGCTACTTTACTCATTGCCTTTCCTTTGGAAGCCAAGGTCTATCTTGAAAATTCCCTGAGAAAACCCCTGATGATTGAAAGAAGTGGATTCAGTTTGCTGCACGCTCAAACTCCTGATTCAGCACTAAGGAATGTTATTTTTAGATGGAATATAAAACTGAAACCCTGATCCCTTATTTATTAAAGATCTCTTAGGAATCTTTGTGACATGACAGGCTTAATACTTTATCTCTTACACATTCTCTTTGCATTTTAAAACTTCTCTATAGTATCCTGAGTGCTACGTGAAATCTATATTAATGCTGTGGGTAAAATACAGAAACCAGATTATAGTAAAAAATAAAACTCTTTAGTGAAAACAAAGTATATTAACTATTAGTTCTATGCAGTTGCTAAAAATATTTTTATAAATTTAAATATTTTAGTATGTTTGTTGCAATATAGTTAGATATTGAAAAAGCTATATTAAACATTTTAATAAAGAATACATGCATTTTAGTAAAAGTACTGACAATAAACTGTTTTTTTCAGTCTCTCTAATATATTCACACACACAGGCTTTTTTTTCCCCTGAGATTCGTCCATTCTCGTTTGTTCCAATATACATTTTGTTTTTTTTAGTGTCTATTACTTGTTTGTTCAAATGCCAAGGGCATCTAAACTAGTTTCAATTAACTTGTTGTATTTGAAATTTGCTTACCCTCATAACAAATAAACATGTTAGTGGTTGGTGATGCATGTTCTCAGGTAAAGGACTTGTTCAATACAGAGCTGTTCAACAGTACTTTTGTGTTGGTCAATATGGTAGCCACAAGGTAGGTACAGCTATCAACCACTTGAAATGTAGCTAATGAGACAGAAGAACTGAATTTTAATTTTACTCAATTTTAATTAATTTAAATGTAAACAGCCACAAGTGGCTGAAGGCTACCAAACGACACAGCACAAACTTAGGTTTAAACAACTATCCAAAATTCATAAATGGAAAACTCATAATTCATAGAAGTGGACTGTAGTCAGAGGTAGGATTAGAACTAGGGTCTCACTCGAGTGTTACACACGGTCTCCTGTGAAGCACACGTGGATAATGTGAGTGTGTAAGTATATATGTGAGTCAACAAGTATGACAAACAAGTCTTCTCTAGTGTTATATCTGTTTTTCATTTAAATCATGTTTTCTGATACGCTTAGTATAAATACTGTTTAGATAAATGCTGTAAGGTAAATACTCTTGTAAACTAGTAAAATGCAAATACTATAACAGCTTTTCCTTGGTTCTCATTTTTATATGCAGGAGACCAAAGAAATGAGAATTCTAACTCAGAAAGACTATTTTAAGACACACTCTAGGACATCTCAGTGCATATATATGAATGTAAGCCAGCAGCCTGTGCTGCTCCATCTGACTTGGCCCTCCCTGACAACACTGCTGGGCCACTCCTTTCTCCTGAAACCCCAACCCTTGGCTTCCTGAGCATCTGCGCTGGATCTCCTGCCCTTCTGTCTAGCTTGTTTTTGTTCCCGTCATTACTTTCTCTTTTAGCCACTTATTCTGCCCTTGGTCTGGCCCAGTTGCTTCTATGCTGATTTCTGACCTTTCTCTCATGGTTTCAAGTGTTATACTTATGCAGATAATTACTCAATTACAATGTACTTAATTAATGATAATGTACTTACCATATAGAAAAATAATCAGTTTAGAAATATAATAAAGCTCATCATGTAAAAGGTGTTAATACATTGCCTTCAAAAACACTGTGAATTTTTCCTTCAACACATGGAATTAGATGTGGATTTTAGTGGTTCAGGAGTAAATCTCAGGAAGTTCCTTCACCCCCCTTTCCTTTTTGGTCCTGTATATAATACAAAAATAATTTATATAGCCAATTTACTGAATAAGTTTTAGAAACTTTCCTAATTAAAGAATATTTCTAACCTGCGTTTCATCTGAAAAGTAAATTACAGATTTTATTTTGAACAGACTCAATATTATTAATTCTCTTACATTAATTCGAAAAGTTGTATACAATCCCATAGTTTTAAAAATAGTTATGTGTAGAATTAAAAAAAAAAAATCCACCCAGTACTTGGTACACATTTCTCCCAAATTCATTAATTCATAAAGCTATATATTTTAAGAGCATTGATTTCTATCATTGTGTTTTTAATAGCAAATACAGAGTTTCAGCTACATTATAATACAAGCAGGCTTTTGTAGGAAGGCCATTGTTTACAGAATTCTTTGTAAAATTGTTTCTATGGAGAAATGAGTTTCCAAGATAGAACTTGGAATCCTTGGTTCCTACCTTTGCTGCTTAGCAAGAAGGGGACTAGCCACTTCCCTGCCAACTCAGGTGCTAAGGAAGAGGCTAGCTCCCTCAACCACAGCATGGAGCAGGGGGCTACCTGGCATCCCTGCTTTCTTCTTGGTATAAAAGGAGATTCTAGGAAGGAAAGTGATTTTTTTCCCCATGCAACCTCGATGCTCACAGCAAAGAGAATTTTATATGAAACTGGATGGCAGAAAGGTACAAAGTATTCTTAAATCTTGGCTTCTTGAGCTGGGACATATATGGTTTTATTTAGGAGGGGAGGTAGATGTTTCCTCTGTGTTAACAGATGTGTACTAAAAAGCAACAGACGTTATTTACAAGTTGTTTTGATTCTTTTTCAATTGGCATTTTCTTCCCATGTATGAGTATAAAGTTAAATGAGTATAAAAGTTAAACCATTTAACTTTATGTTGACCACATTGTCATTCAAAATAATCATGAATGACAGTGCCTATTTGGGGGTAATACTGCACAGGAATGTCTTAAACAACTATAGAAACGGTAATTCAGTTCTTCCACCACTCTTATATATGATATATAAGGAAATGACCACAATCAGACCTTTTTTATCAGGTAGATTTCTGTATATCACAATGACCTTGATAAAATTACCTGTGACATAGCTAACTTCAGAAAGATAATTACAGAGACACTGAAGTCTAAAGCTGTTGTGCAGTCAAATATGACTGCAAACATTACTTTTTTTCTTAAAACCTCAAAAAAATTTTCTTCTTAGCTTTATGATGATCTTGGGGTCCTTTCTTTTTCTTGTGACTAAATAAGGGGACACTTGAAGATTTCAATTTCTTTTTTTGAGATGATTCCTACATCTCTCTCCCTTTCTACCCTGCAGTTCCAGCTTCTGATATCTCACCAGCAACTCAGAACTAGCATTTTAAAATCCAAACTCATCTCTTTCCACGCAGCAATCAAACTTCTCCAGACATCTCTGTTTCTCTCAATGGTATCACTATTTTCTGTCATCAAACCTCAACTATAATGGTCATCTTTTATTTCCCTTCTTCTTATTCCCTACATTGGTTAAATTGCATAGTTAGTCCATTTTTACTCCCTGTTTTTCCTATTGATCCCTTCCTTTTCTCCACTATTGATACTTCTCATGACCTCATACTAGCTGTTACCATTCCTGTAACTGGTATCTCTGTCTTAAGTGTCTCTCCCTCCGGCTTACCTCCATAATACTCCCCAACAATCATCTTTTACATGCTAAATTTTCTAGTATATAATAATCCACTTATTAGATATATCCTTTGCCTTGTGTGTTTTTGGCAGGACCACTAGGTACCTGTTCCCTTAGTAAAAAATTAGAGAAGACAGAGAAGACTGATTACCATACTTTCTATTTTGACCTCAGGGGAAAAACCTGGATGATAAAGGTGCATTTTGGATTTACCTCTCTTAATGAATTCAGAATAATCTGTTTCAGAGTCAGAGATGCTACCAGTTTGTATATTATGCAGTATATACAAAACTGAGAGAATATAAGTGGTGAATTCCCGTAAATTTGCAGCATGCCAATAAACAAGTGAACTGGCCTTGTGTTTCTTGCTTTTGTTAGTCACAAAGGCTAGCCAATCTTTCACAGCTCTGAACTCTTAAATTCCTGATATAAGTTCACAATAGATATTTGTTGAATGATTATAGTCTGCATTGGTACAAATCAATGCAAAATTATGGGTCACTTTGAACCTACTTCATTCCATATAGCTTAAATTCCTTCTCAGTATTTAATCCTCACTCAAAATGATAATTTCATTTTCACTAAATGTATCCGAAGGACACACAAATGCAGTTACAGTGATAATCTCTAAGAGGTGGAGTTGAGGGGGAGGAATTTTTAAAATACTGTTCTTTTAAAAAGTGAGCTTGTCTTAATTTTATGATGAAAAACTAATTAAAAATAATATACCTAGCAAACATAAATGACAATATACCTTAGGAATTTCCTTCTGTTTTGGAAAACATATTAGAATCTAAATAGCAACATATCTAAGTCAAGACTTAACAGATTAAACGGTGGAAGAAACAGGGTCATTTCTTGGCCTTTCTTCCATACATTCGCTATGTGATACAGCTTGTCATCAAAGTTACTTTTCCTTATTTACCCTGAAACGGAAACAAAGTAGTTTTTAAAGAACAGGCGGGGACGAAGGGTGAGTTGCACATCTCTAGGGCACATCACTGAGTTTCTATTACAAATGATGAATGTTTATCACACAGAAAAATGATTAGCGCGTAAGAAGAAAACCCACGTAAGGAGCTTTAGCAGACTGCCTTTAAAAATACTATAACTTTTAATAAAATTACTGAAAAGAATTTGTTCATTAGGAGTTTCTGACCACTCAGTAAACATCTCTCTCTCTCTCTCTCTCTCTCACACACACACACATATGCACACACGAGATTATCAAGAGCTGAAAAGGAGTAACTGGTTAAAACTGTTGCAAAATGCTTCCATCATTATCCTTAATCACACCTCTCCTGGCAGCTCTTTTTCTTTATCCCTGAACATAATTTTCCTCCTTAGGCTAAGCCTAAGGCTTTTACCACGTCCCACTGTCTTCCCAATTTTCTGAGAACAGTAATTACCACCAAAGTGAATACAGCCCTACGAAAGGGACAAGTGCGCAATCGGTCTTTCAACGTTTCACCAAAACACTGCCGCGTCAAAAAGGTAGCCTGGCGGGTTTAAGGAAAAGCTGGGTGCGAAGGGCTTCGCGGCAGCCGCTCTATCGTCTGTTCTGTAGACTCTGCAAGCCTCCTCCTGTCTTCCCAACCCGGCTCCTGACTGCCAACCTATATAGGAATGTGGGCCTGCGGGCGCTGCACCTGGGTGACAAGTGTCTAGATGCGACATGCATTCTGTAGGGCATCCAAGCCATCACACTGATGCAAAGATACCTGTCTTCAGGCGCAAACTGATTCCCTCTAGCCCCAGGGCTGGGGTTGGCCTCTTTTTGGTGAAGAGTCTGGGTGTTCCGACTCAGATAAGGCCGCTCATCTGTTTCTCCTCTCCTACGAGTTTTCACTCCCGGGCCCAAGGCTCCCTCTGCCCAGGCTCACGCACCCCTCGCACTTCCTCCCTCACAGGGAACCCTCGTATTTCCTCGTTTCCCTCTCTCGGCTCAGCCTCCCCCTCTTCAACCCTCCACCCCGCCCGCCTCCAGCCACATGACAGGAAGGGCTCCACCACGCGACGTCACTAACGTCCGCGCCCCCGCCCCCGCGCTCCCCCCGCCTTGCACGCAGCGGCGGCCGGCGCGCTCCGCGCTCCCCAACCAGAGCTCGACAGAGCGCCGCGCGGCCGCCGCCGAGCGGGTGCGCGGGTTCCCGGATGTGCGGCGCTCGCGGAAGCCCCGCCCCCGCCGCCGGCTCCGCGCGCGCCCCCGCCCTCCGCCCCGCGCGCCGCTGCGCTCCGCTTTCCCCTCCCTCTCCTGCCCTCCCCCTTTTTCGTGCCTTGAGGTTGCGGGTCAGTGCGAGCCACTGCAGTGAGTCCGTCACGGCTCTGGTGCGGGCGCGAGCACGAGTGCGAGGCTGCAGCCCCCGAGCCGCTTGGCCCCCTTCTCCCCCGCCTCCCTCCCTGCTCTGTCTCCACTTCTCGCCGAGTCTCCTCCCGCGCTCTCCGTCTCTGAATCTCGACCTTAATTTCTCTTCTCCCCGCCAGCTCCCGCGTGTCCAGTCACCCCGGCCGGCGCGCTCCCCGCGGCGCCGCTTGCCCTCCCCCAGCCTGCACCCCCCCTTCCCCCGCGGGCGTCCCGAGGGCCGCAGCCGCCCCAGCCGAGCGTAGCTGGGCCGCCGCCGCCACTGCCGCCGCCGCTGCTTCCTGCGGGAGACCGTCAGAGCGCCGACACTCTTCTCTGTGCGAGCGAGCCGCCGACCGCCAAGCAAAATGGTGAGCTCTCGGCTTCCCCACGCACCATCGCTCCCCGCCCGCCGCTTCCAGGGGCAGGGGCGGGGGCGAGCCCCGACTCCCCCGGGCGGCTTCCCCCGGTGGAAAATTCGAGAGACCCGAGAAAGCCCCAGCGGCCCGGGGGCGACGGGCGGCAGATTGACAGCCCGGTGGGGCCCCCGCGCCCGCCCCCGGGCCTCCGCGGGGCGCCCCTCCGCCCCCTCCCCCCCTTGCCCCTGGGATTCCGCCGGGGCCTCGACCCCCAGCCACCCCGGCCGTCCGCCCGGGACTGTCCCCAGATCGGCCCGCTTTCCCTCTCTCCGGACCCTCCTCCACGTGGAGCCCCCCTCTCAGCTTCAGACTCACTCTCTCAAGTTCGGGGAGATTTCGGAATCCTACGGCAATCATAGGTGGCGAATGGCTCTTTATATAAGACCCACTTTCTCTCCAGGGCCGCGCTCTCTCCCACTCCCACTCTATTTTGAAGCAGCGAGTCTTGGCAGGAATCTTGCCACTTACTTCCCCCTTCTCCCATTAGTGTTTATTTCACTGCCGTTTGCAACCTTACGAGGCTTTTTTTTTTTTTTTTTTCCTTCTTCGCTGCTGGTTTTTTCTCTGCAGTGGCGAACCGGAAAGGTCCAAGGTGTAGATTCATGAGCCCAGTGTAGCTCGGACTGTGATAAACGGGGATACTTGTTTTTAGTGCTTACTGACTGCCAAGGGTTTCTCGTTTTCTTTGTTACCTTCGTAAGTCTCTCCGGTGGTTGTTTTTGAATCATGGCGATTTAAATTTGTCTTTCCTTACCCTCACATTAATCCCTAGGTAGAACTCACTGCTGTAGTGTTTCCGACCGACGCTAGGGGTGTGTCTCCCGCCTCTGTCACTGTAGCCAAGAAATCACCGACGCCCTTTTAGCCTGTTACCCTACCGGTTCTCTAGCTCCGGCTAGCCCGTGGAGTTTTCTCTTTGTAATCAAGAATTGCATGCAGAGTAGAAAAAGTTTGCAGTGCTTTTTCATCTAGATCAGATATCCGAACAGGTGATTTGGTCGTTAGGCTATTTCTAAAAGTTTTTGAACAGTTGTCCGAAGATTATTCCGACTGATTGCTAGGCGTTGAGTAATGTCTTGCAGCTTTTAATTGTATTGTATTTCACCTTGTATGTAGAATTTAAGTATTTCAAAATAGCGTGGTGGGTGAGTGAAGAGAGAAATTCTGTGGACTGCGTGCAACTCGAGATCAGTTTAGTGTGATTGTGGGGGTAGAAAGTGACCGTAGTCAAGTAAGTCAGCTTTTATTTAAAAAATAGAACAAATTATTAAATGCACCTACTGTGTATGTGCTCAGTCGTGTCGGACTCTGCGACCTCATGGATTGTAGCCCACCAGGCTCCTCTGTTCATGGGATTTTTCAGGGCAAGGATACTGGAGTGGGGTTGCCATTCCCTTTGCCAGGAGAATCTTCCCAACCTAGGGATCGAACCCTCGTCTTCTGCATTGGCAGGCGGATTTTTTTTTTTTTTTTTTTTAAACCACTGAGCCATCTGGGAAGCCCCAAGTGCACCTATTAGTGTCCTTAAAATTCAGATTAGGAGCAGACTTAAGAAATGATTAGTGATTTTGATATGTGGAGGAGGTTTTTCCTTGCCAACTTGGGAGGCAGCTTCGAGACGATTTTGGCCTTCAAAAGTCAAAACTTAGGTTTTTCCAGAGTGCTACAAAAACAAGTTATATCAGAGCCATTCATAGTACAGTCTTTTTTTTTTTTTGGCATAATCTTTTGGAGTTATGAGTTGTGTTTTAGTGCTTTAATACAGCTTCCTTATAGACGTATTTTACCCGAGGGTCCAGATCTTGAAGATCTTTGTCCAGTGTTTTTTTAACCTGGATTTATAAAGGATACGTTTTGAGGAACAAAGACCTAGTCTTGTTTATGTAGTGTATAGGAGAATGATCTGACTTCCAAATAGTTCTTTTCCCCTCTGTGGTGCATCCTCTCCCCTCTCCCCACCCCCCCCCCCTTTTTTTTTTCTTGAACTACAGTCAGAATTTTGGAAATCCTCTTTTAGCTTTTAAATGTATCTTCTTGAAAGTTAGTGTTTCTTTATCTTTGAAAAATATTTTCAACTTCCCATAGGATATTTTTTTCTTCCAGGTCATTATTTCCCTCTTCTTTCCAGTTTCCTTTTTAGTATTTATTTTCTGGTTCGCTCTTGGCTCTTTTTTCTGCCGTCCTCTCAATACCATTTCAGGGCATAATTTGTCATGACAGTGGCGCCTCGACTTTGAGGACTGTGTTGGTCCTCTGAGTATAGCGCTGGTTCGAACGTGTCAAGCCTGTACCTCAATTGTGCCTTATGGAGTATTGATTAACAAATAAATAGGAGTTGGGAATGATCTGGTTCATTTTCTTGTTAATTGATCATGTAATTCTGAAAACTTTAACTGTCTTTGCAAAATCTTTGTAATTCCTCCTGCGTATCATGGACATCCTTAGATTTTTGTTAATAGATTTTAATTTGTGAGTTAGTGATTAATTTAAGTAAGGGGAAAGCACAGAGGCTTAGAGATTGAAATGAACCGATCAAGGCTCTTTTGACAGGTATTAATTTTAGTTGCTACCTTAAAAGTAGCCAACTTCTTTTTTGCCTGTTGTATCTTTCCCTCTCTTCATTATCTTTGTTTGAGTCTTAAAATGTTGAGCAAGTGGGCTGAAAATTATGCATGTCTCCCATATAAAATAGTGAGTACTGAGCTCCTAAGAATTTTTCTTGAATCATTAATGATCAGTTTTCTGTGATTACATAAATGAATGTTTGTTTATTGAAATAACTGAATGTCATCACAATTTTTTCTTTAGGTAGGTATGTATAGTTTTAGATAGAGTACTTCAGTGTTACTGACATGCTGAGGTAGATAGAATAAGAATAAAATAATGAAGTAGAATGCTTGTTTGAGTGAGTGAAAGTTGCTCAGTCGCGTCCGACTCTGCTTGTTTAGATGGGTGTAATTGAAAACAGTCTCTGAATATGTTTTGAAGGAGTAAACTTTGTAAGGGCACTAGTTAACTTTTCATTTATCAGAGGTGGTTTTTACTATGTTCTTAGAGTAATTCAGAAATATGACTAGGTTTTTGGTTGAGATAGGTAATACAGATTTAGTTTTGGATACATATATGAACATACTGTATAAATAATTAGCTATTCTTTTCAATTTTGTTTCTTAGGGCAACCTTAAATTTCATAAGTGACCTTTTATATTTTTGTGTTTTCTAAACTTTTTATTAAAATTATCTCCACTATCTGTGATGAGAGCCCGAAGCATATTTATTGGTGTTTGCAATACCTGCAGTTGGGGTTGTACACAGGATATTTTAGTTTGGATTCTCTGACCAAGAAAGGCCACTTTAAAAAAAAAAAAAGGCAAGCAACCTGCCTTATGACCAGCAGAATTAAAATTGAAAACAATCATAAAGAGAAAATTTCTCCACTTACTGTGTCCCATAGTTGTTTAAAAAAATAAAAAGGTTCAGAGTACAAGGTAAAGAAGCTGACTAAGGGTCAGTAAGCAATAAGAGGGACAGATAAGTGTGGGAGGATCAGGCATCTGTCATAGGTAGTCAGGCAAGCAAAAAGTACAGAGCAGTGTAAGAAGTCAGCTTGGGCCAGGAGGATTAAGCGACTCAGACTGTGGGCTCAGAGTCTGGGCAGTCAGCAGGGATTCATCACATCAACAAATGCTTGTAGATTTCATTTGCTCTTCACTGGTTACTGTGCTAGGTTGTAGAGAACATTAAAATGATTAAGGCAGGTTTCCTTCTTTCGTTTAAATGGAGAATGGAAGACAACTGCCAATAGGTATGGGAAAAAAATTAGCATTCATTACCATATGAATAATGTACGCAAGGCTGGATACAAATAAAGGAAAGAGCAAGATCAGTTTCTGTGGGATTAGGGAACATTTTATGAAGGAGATGACAGTTGGGCTGGGTCTAAAAAGATTATTCGGGTTGCAGTAGGCAGAGATGGATGCAGCTGGGGAAAGACTTTAAATTCTGGAGTGAGGAAGAGACTGCATATATTTGGAGCACTGACACTCAAGATGTGATTCCTGTATTAGCTGTGTCAGCATCATCTGGAAAGTTGTTAGGTCCCACGCTGAACCAGCTGAATCGGGAACTCCGGGGTGGGGCCAAGCAGTCTAGATTTATATTGCCTTCTGGGTAATTCTGATCTATGCTAAATTTTGAGAGCCACCATTTAGAGAATGGTTCAGTGGTAAAGAATCTGCCTGCCAATGCAGGAGATAAGGGTTCAATCCCTGGGTTGAGAAGATCCCCTGGAGAAGGAATTGGCAACCCACTCCAGTATTCTTGCCTGGGAAATCTCATGGACAGAGGAGCCTGGTGGGCTATAGTCCATGGGGTCACAGAAGAGTTGAACATGACTTAACAACAATTTAGAGAGCAGTGTTGTTGTTCAGTCTCTCAGTTGTGTCTGACTCTTTGCCACCCCATGGACTTTAGCATGCCAGGCCTCTTTGTCCCTCACCGTCTCCAGGAGTTCACCCAAGTTCATGCCCATTGAATCCATGATGCCATACAATCATCTTATCCTTTGTCATGCCCTGCTCCTGCCTTCAACCTTTCCCAGCATCAGGGTCTTATCCAGTGAGTCGGCTCTTGGCATCAAGTAGCCAAAGTATTAGAGCTTCAGCTTCAGCATCAGTCCTTCCAATGAAGGACTGGAGCTTGAAGTCAAGTGGGCCTTATGAAGCACTACTACCAATAATGCTAGTGGAAGTGATGGAATTCTAGCTGAGCTATTTAAAATATTAAAGATGATGGTGTTAAAAGTGCTGCACTCTATATCTCAGCAAATTTGGAAAACCCGCCAGTGGCCACAGGACTGGAAAAAGTCAGTTTTCATCCCAGTTCTAAAGAAGAGCAGTGCTACAGAATGTTCAGACTACCAGACAATTGCGCTCACTTCCCATGCTGGTAAGGTTATGTTCAAAATCCTTCAAGTTAGGCCTCAGCAGTACTTGAATCAAGAACTTCCAGATGTGCAAGCTGGGTTTAGAAAAGGCAGAGGAATCAGAGAACAACTTGGAATGTATTTATTTGACTTTTAGCTGAGTATCTGTTAATATTCCTAAAATTGACTATATAAACAGAAGGCATAATTGTAGTTTCAGGAACTTGATCAACTGGGTGAACAAGCCAAGACTAAACATGGGAAGAGGTGTAATCCAAACTATTGGGGATTGAGTGGAGAGATAAATGTCACTCAAAGAAAGCTTCCTAAAAGAGATGGTGCCTGAGCTGAGTCTTAAGAATGAACATTTAGCCAGTGGAAAAGGCACTCTAGGTAGAAAACTTTACGGTTAAAGACACTGAAGTATGAATATCCAGGCCTGAAGTTCAGCATGGCTGGTAGGTAAGGGGTTGGTTAGGGTGGCATGGAGAGAGAGGGTGGTCAGGTAGCTGGAGGCAGGATTATAGAAGGGTTTGCTTAACACATGCAGGAGTTAAGTTTTTTTTTTTTTTTTCTTAAAGCCTGTGGAAGCTATTGTTTTTAAGTAGGAGAATAACATTGTCTCATTCGTGTTTTTAGAAAGATGAATCTGATGGTCTGGGGGTAAAATAGGAAAGATGAAAGTGGACATGGTGACCAGTTAAAAAGTTACTGCAGTCATGTGAGAAATAAGGACCTCAAAGAATGTAGTAACAGTGCAGATGGAGGGACGAGACCAGGTGTGAGACACGTTTAGAGGATAGAAGGTATGACTTGGTGTCTTAGTTTCTGGGGAAGGACAGGGGTGAATCCTGCTGGGGCTTCTGGCTTGGGTG
The DNA here is from genome assembly GCF_003369695.1 of Bos indicus x Bos taurus. NCBI lineage: Eukaryota > Metazoa > Chordata > Mammalia > Artiodactyla > Bovidae > Bos > Bos indicus x Bos taurus. The sequence goes on along the minus strand of NC_040086.1, from coordinate 66,322,519 downwards.
ATTGGATAGATAATAGTGCCAGCCACTGTGTGGTGTTTATCAAGCCTCTGTGTACTTGATTAAGATTTGTTTCTAAGGATATACTAGAATGCTATTGCATACTAAAGAAACTTCCGATTTGCTATAATGACCATTGTTTCATCTCTAGTCTTCTCTTATCGTTTGGTAAATAATGCTTAGAATGCTGTGTTGCAGGATTCTAAGTTCAGTAGAATAGAGTGCTGTGAAATATTAACAGTACCTGCTGCATAGATACCATGGCGTAGGAGATAGCAGAATGAACTTGACAGCCTGGAGGCAGAAAGAGGTAGCATATGTGTGAGCAGTGATTCTCAAAATAAGGATCCTGAACTAGCAGCCTGGACATCATTTGGGACCTTGTTAGAAATGTGCATTCTCTGTCTAGGAGAAACAGAAGGAGTTTGGGAGGAATGATGATGATTTCTACTTTGGACACAGTGAATTTAAAGTAGTCATGGGTCACCTGGGTGGATATGGCTAACAGATAATTGGTTATATTGGGATGTAGAAGAGAATTGGGCTTTTATTAAAGATTTGAGTGTTGTTTGTATTTGTTTTAGGTAGCAGTTGAAGTCATGAAACTGAATGATAGCCTATAGATCTTTTTGTTTGTTTAGTCGCTAAGTTGCGTCTGACTCTTTATGACCCCATGAACTGCAGCCCGCCAGACTCCTCTGTCCATGGGATTTCCCGTGCAAGAATACTGGAGTGGATTCCCATTTTCTTCTCCAGGGGCTCTTCCCGACCCAGGGATTGAACCTGGATCTCCCACATTGGCAGGCAGATTTTTCACCACTGAGCCACCAGGGCAGCCTAATCCTACAGAGAAAGAATATAATAAACGATGAGGGCAGACCCTAAAGAACCCTGCATTTAATAGCAGGTGAACCTGTGAATGTTGTCTGAGAATAAATAAGCCAGAGAGATAGCTGGAGAATGAGAGTATTGATGTCACATTTGAAGGAGTCAGCAGTGTGTAGATTTTGCAGAGATCAGGAAAGAGGAGAACTGAGAAGGGTCTTTTGGAGGGAGCCGGCAAGTTCTGGTGACTTTGGCAATAGTACTAGAGAAGAACAACATTTTGTACTGGTGGCAGGGAAAACTAGGATGCTGTGAGTTGAGGAATAAATGAGATTGAGAATAGACTTATTTAATGCTTGATTTATGGAGAAATGATGAAAGTTAGAAACTTTAGGTTTGAGGAAGAATTTATTTTTAGGGTTAAGGGAATGAACCAGGAAAGAAGGAGCAGTTAAAGATTCAAAGGGAAAAGTTGGAATTCTTAGTATTTTGAGGGCCCCAGGGAGGTAGGAGGGAATATAAGTCTCCTTAGGCAGTAAGAGAGATTTTTCTCATCCATTAACATGGGAGAGAGGGAGCTAAAAATGAAAACTATTATAGAAGTTATAATCTTTAAGACAGTAAGTTCTGTTAAGCCCAGGTAATGAAAATAAGATTGCAAAGGAATGTAAACTGAGAATGCAGAGGCCTTGTCTTTGTCTTTTCATTGTTAATAGTCCAAATGCTTGATATATGATAGAGATTAAGTAGTGTTTGAAGAAGGAATATGTGGATGAATAAGTGGAATAAAGGAGTAAATCCTGATGACAGAGTTGAGGCAGTGAGTGTCAGTTCACTTTTTGAGCCATTAATGGAAAATGGACAAAGAAAGGTTACCTTGAGTGGTTTAGAGTTGGGGTAATACTTGATAGTTCCTTCGAGTTAAAAGAAAGCCAGGAGAGGGAACTGTGAGAAGAAGGATGATTAATGGAATGAGAGCCAACCAGTCCACCCTAAAGGAGATCAGTCCTGGGTGTTCATTGGAAGGACTGATGTTGAAGCTGAAACTCCAGTACTTTGGCCACCTGATGTGAAGAGCTGACTCATTGGAAAAGACCCTGATGCTGGGAAAGATTGAGGGCAGGAGGAGAAGGGGACGACAGAGGATGAGATGGTTGGATGGCATCACTGACTCAATGGACATGAGTTTGGGTGAACTCCAGGAGTTGGTGATGGACAGGGAGGCCTGGCGTGCTGCGGTTCATGGGGTTGCAAAGAGCTGGACACGACTGAGTGACTGAACTGAACTGAATGGAATGAGCCCAAGAAGTGGTAGGAAAAAAAGATGGATAAAAGGAAAAGAGGGACATGGAAAGAGAGGGAAAGAAAAGAAGATGAGGCGAGTATGTCATGACGACAGGTATGTTTTAATAATGGAGTTCAAACCAGGTGACCCCCAAATCATCTCACCAACTGGAGATAGTATGAGGCAAGATCTTCTGCTGAAGTTGAGACTGATGCTGAGGTGAATTGGGTGGATTGAGGATGAGGAGTAGGGACACAATTATAATTTCGATTTTGAAAGATTTGATAGGTGGTTAACAGGGTATTAGGTAAATATTAAATAATAGATGGATCCAAGATCTAGAAAGTTCATGTAGGAAACAGGGGCTTTATTGTCAGTTTTTGTGTTAGTAACTTCTAATCAAATTACCTGGTTCTAAGAGGAACTATTTTCTGATTTTAGATTTTGTGATAAGGGGAACATCTAGTTGTAGATTATAGTCTTAAGACATTTTTAAAGTTCTAAACACACTATTAATACATTTACTTAAAACATAAAACCATACTGAAAGTTATGAAGTGGAAAATAAATCTTTCCTGGTCATTCCTTCTTCTTGTGTTGATCATTGTTAAGTTTCTTGTATATTCTTAGAAGGTGTTTGTGTGTGTATGTCCCTTTCTTAAAGCTATGCCAGTGTGTGGATTTATTAATTTTTTTTTGTAATTTAGCTCTTACTAAGGTGAGACTTAAAGAGATTTTTAATGATGCCATGCTCTAGTTTACTCATTATAATCAGTTTTATTCCAAGGTTTTTAGTGATATTTGAGATGTAAACATTGAGCCAAAACAATTCAGCATACTTTAAGTTAGGTAGCAATTTCGTAATGGTTGAGATTGGTACTTCAGCATGAACTATGACAGTATTCTTATAAAAATTACTCTTAGGGAAAATAATATTTCACTAGAACATTTTTTGTATTTATTTTTCCCACTTAGCATCTTATTAAGTGTTAACAACATTGATAGCCATTTTCTAAATTAAAAAGAGAAAATGATCTTCAAAGTGTAGTGGAGAAAGCTTTCATTTTATTTCAGGCTTGCCAAGTTAAATGTCTTCCTCTTTTACCCTTCCAAATAAACTGTTTATTTAGCAGTCCATCTTCACTCTCTCCCTTTCTGAGTTTTCTCCTTAGAGTCCCAAACCTCCTTTGTGGTCTTGGGTTGACAGTAATTATAGCTAATGTATGGGCTTCCCTGGTGACTCAGACGGTAAAGAATCCGCCTGCGGTGTGGGAGACCTGGGTTCAATCCCTTGGTTGGGAAGATCCCCTGGAGGAGGGCATGGTAACCCACCCCAGTATTCTTGCCTGGAGAATCCACACGAACTGAGGAGCCTGGTGGTCTGCAGTCCATGGGATGGCAAAGAGTTGGACATGACCCAGCGACGAAACACACAGCACAAAGTTAATGTATAGATCTGGTGCAGGAATAAAAATTTGAAATGCAATGTGACTAATGTTTCTGGATTTGTCTTTGGTTTTTATAGTCGTGTACTGTAAAAAATGTTTAAAACTTAAGACGATTTCTATAGGAAATCCTTTAAAATTTAGCACAGGTACAACAAGTCATAGGTTCTTACAGGTTACTTTCTCAGAGTTCTGTTCTGTTCTGTTAAAGCTCTTTCTTACCAGTATCGACAGCAGGGTCATGTGGTAGCCCCACTGCCATCCTAGAAGCATTTCTGTAAAGAAGATAGCACTTGGACTTGTATTCCAGGAGCGTTAGTAAGCTCATCTGTGCGCTAGCCAGGTCTCTTGACTTTTGTGAACAATTACAGAGAATTGTTTTTTTACTTGTGTGTTTTTACTTGTATTTTAGAATTAGGTATGCAGTTTTAAACCTAGGGATGAGAGTGTGAAGCACAGCTACCTACAAAAAGAGTCCAACCGTTACCATTGGCATTATCAGAGCTGTCTGTTAGCACTTTTATGAACTTTTCCTTACTGTCTATAGTTTTCAGGGTGAGTTTTCGTTCATATCCTCCTGCGTGCAGCACCACATGCATCCTGTGTTACAGGCAGGCAGTATGCTGCAGCCTGTACTGTTATTTGCTTGTAACACAATTTTTAATAAAAACTAGAATGTTAGGTAAAACCAATGCTAATAGGTAATAAGGGAAACCTGTGGTTTAATGTGTGCTTATGTTGCATCTATTTTCCTAACAAATAGAATTTCATGAATTAGAAACTAGCTCTTAATAATCTTTCTCAAATAGTGAATTTATGAATGTACAGGTATACTTCAGGTCTGCCTTCAGTATCTAGCTGTCACTCTTGACCATCATTCTTTTGACTTACTTTATTTGCTCATTTTCTTGTTTTTTCAGTCTACTGCAGTCTAGATCTGTGATGTCCAGTTCAGTAGCTGCTAGCTACATGTGGCTATTTAAAAAATTTTTAATGAAATAAAATTGTAAATTCAGTTCTTTTGTCATAATGTCTCTAAGTGCCCAGTGGCTGCTTGTAGCTTGTGGTTACAGTATTGGTGCAGATATAGAAGATTTTCATCATTGCATAAATGCCTATTCGATAGTGCTGGTCTAGAACGATTATGCATCTACATGTCACTGAAAATTACTATGTTGCCAGTAATCTTCTAATTATCTACATGAGATTGGGGGTTGAAAAGATTTGACTGTAGACTCTGGTTCTGCCATTTTCTAGCTAAGTTGTTAAGTTGCTCAGTCGTGTCCGACTCTTTGCGACCCCATGGACTGCAGCATGCCAGGCTTCTGTGTCCTTCACCATCTCCTGGAGCTTGCTCAAACTGATGTCTGTTGAGTTGGTGATGCCATCCAACCATCTTGTCCTCTGTTGCCCTCTTCTGCCTTCAGTCTTTCACAGCATCTGGGTCTTTTCTAGTGAGTTGGATCTTGATAGCAGATGGCCAAAGTATTGCATCAGGTGGCCACATTCTAGTTGAGAATTCTAGTTGTTTGACGTTGAACAAATGCCATAAACTCTGTAGGCCTTGTTTAGTATGTGTGTAAAGTGGGAATAAACACCTGAGAGACAGGTGACCCTAGAGAGTCTGGAAATCACTGCCAGCCTAGGCTCCTACATACTATAGGAATTCAGTAAATACTTGTTGAGTGAGTAAATTGAGTGAGTTCATGAATTCTTTATTTATTCTCAGAGTTTCACCATCTTCTATGTACTGATGATTCATATTTTTGGCCCACATTATTCTCTTCTTCTCTAGTCCATAATTGCTTACTGGATATATACTAAATGAGGATGTCTGTAAAACACCTTAAACTCAATGTAACTAAAACCCCATTCATTATATTATCTTCATATTTATGCTTCATTATTCCTTAATTTTTCTTAATGGAAACAGTATCTGTCCATTTGCTCCTTTCTGGAAACCTGGTATACCTTTTATCCAGCTGGTAAAGAATCTGCCTGCAATGCAGGAGACCCTGGTTCAATTCCTGGGTCTGGAAAATCCCCTGGAAAAGGGATAGGCTACCCATTCCCATGTTCTTGGGCTTCCCTGGTGGCTCATATGGTAAAGAATCCATCTTTGATACAGGAGGCCTGGGTTCGATCCCTAGGTTGAGAAGATCCCCACCCACTCCAGTATTGTGGCCTGGAGAATTCCATGTACAGAGGAGTCTTGCAGGTTGTACAGTCTGTGGGGTCGCAGAGAGTAGGACACGACTGAGCGACTTTCATTTTCACTTTTCATTGCTACCTAAGTCTTAAGCAGTCATCTGTTACGGTCTGTACTAAGAAAGCGTGACACAGGAACATCACCTGATGTGGTTTGGGGATGGGAAACTCAGTCACTCACTTGAGGGACTTCTGGGGCATTCCAGACTGGCTCACGTACTATCCATAAAGAGGAAAATGGACTGTTTTCCCAGCATGTTAATGCTTCCTGCCATCAGTAGTGGCCCCTGAATCTAAAATACAGTAACATAGCTGAAAGCAGCATTGTGCTAAGCAAAGAGTTCTGTATACTCTGTCCATATACTGCATTCTGCCTCTGGACTGATACTTGCAGTTTATCTGTGTTGGAAGATTTTATTGCACATTTCCTTTCCCTCAGTTTTTTTTTGTTTTTTTTTGTTTTTTTAGTTCTACCAATTTTTTGCTGTCAACCTAACTCCCTCCACCCTCATGCACACGCTGCTTAGTCATGTAACCCCCATGGACCACCAGCCTGGCCGACTCCTCTGTCTGTGGACTTTGCCAGGCAGGAATACTGGAGTGGGGTTGCTGTTTTCTTCTCCATGCCCCAGTTTTTTGTGCATTGTTTTTTCTTTGCTTCTGTAACTTAGCTTCAGATACCTTTTACACTTTTTTCTATTACAGTTGACCCTTGAACAACATGGATTTGAACTTGGTATGTCTATTTACACGCAAATTTTTTTCAATAAATACAGTACTGCAAGAGCGGGGGTTGGTTGAATAGCATCTGCAGAGGGCTGAACTCCGGAACTTGAGCATATGCAGGTTTTGGTGTCTGGCAGGTTCTGGAAGCACTCCTGTACTTTGAGCCTACTTTTAGTGCCATGCTTGTTAGTTATTTAGCACATCTTTAACTGTGTTAATTTTTTTATTAGGATTCTTGTTGGTTTTGTTAGTAGTCTGGTTAGAGTTGCCCCGATTTTGAGTGTCTTGCTTCCAGCTGTTTTCCTTAAGCCATGTTATTTTTAAACTGTGATTGATTGTATCTTTGTTTTAAGGTGTAGTTTTTAGACCATGAAGATTTTTCAGGAACATAAGTATCATGTTATAGTAAATGTATCCTGTCATTTAGATCCCAAAATATCTTCTGAATCAACCTTATCCCTATGCTTCTGGCATCATTGCAGTTCCATTTATTTCTTACCTGGACTATTTCTGTAGCCTGTTTGATGCTTTCTTTGCCCTTTTTGCGTCTAGGTTCTTCATTCTGTCTTCCATACTACCACTGGAGTTTGTCTTCTGAAAAAGAAATCTAGTGTTACTACCTTATTTAAAAGTCAGTGCCACGTCTTCCAGAATTTAAACTCTTTTGCATGGCACTTATGTTCTGATCCTTGTTTCTAGCCAGGCTTATGCTGTAACCAAGTCAAACTTCTTGGTTCTTAAATGCCTCATTTTTCACCTGTTGGTGCCTTTGTATATACATTTATTCCATCTGCGGTGTTCTTTCATTTGCTTTCTCTGGCAAACTTCAGGATCCTATTCCAGTTGCATTTCCCAACTCCTCAAGGTAATTAATGGCCGTTTGTAAGTAACTTTCATTATACTACATCCCCTATTTCATTGTGTTTCATTGCCTCACTCTTAAGTGCTGTGAAATCTCTGGGGCGGGGGGATGCATTTTTATTCATCTCTGTTTAGCCAGTTGCCTTTGTGGTATGCTCCTGGAATATAAATGCTAATGCTGGGTGGGCAGGTAGGTACTTGGGAAGCCAGCAGAGGTGCAACTGAATGAGTTACATCTATCTTGGGCCGTGGGGGGGTCTTGGAAAGTCCTGTGAATAAACAGTTAGAAAACACAAGGGGTTAGGCACAGTTGGAAAGCTACCAAAGTGGAAACTGCTGTTGATTCTAAAAGTTACAGGATTATTTTATTCTTTAAGGTTCTTTTTACATATCTGAGTAAAGTGTCAGTTACATGTCATTTGTTAAATAGTAAGAACATTTTTTCACAAATAAATAACATTCAAAATTTATAAATAATGTTTAGTTTTGTTGACTTAAACTGATTTACCTTAATATTTTCTTAGAACAACTGGTAAAGAGGAACTGCGACTCTTAGGTCTTTAATTTCTTAATTTAGCAAACATCTATCTTCACCTACTACATATGTTGAAATGTCAAGTATAGTGGTAGGTGCAGAGATGACAGGAAAAAAATATATAGCCCCAAAGACTTCACAGCATAAATTGACCCAGGCGTGTAGAGGGAAGATTTTAATACAGTGTAAGTACTTCAGTAGAGCCATTAGAAAGTGCTGGACTTCTCTAGTCGCTCTGCTTGCCCAGTTTAAACAACATATAGCAGCTCTTTGGACATTCTAAAAATTCATTTTAGTCACATTACTCATCTAATAGAGTTGTATAATGTCAAGTAATTATTTAAGTGCTGAAAGAATACTGTAATCATTTTGTTGTTGACTGTATTGCTTTTTTTTTGTACGTATAGTTGATTTACAGTGTTGTACCCCTCTGTGCTGTGTGGCACAGGGACTCAGTTATACTCACAGACATTCTTTACTTTGTCCATTATGGTTTATCAGTTATGTTGTTTTTAGTGTATTTTATTTGATACTATGAGACATACTGTGATGTGGTATGTCGGCTATAGAATTGGAAGACCTATACTGGAGAAATATATATCTGTAAAGTGGCCTCAGGATTGCTTAATTTAGAGTTCTGGTGGGTATTGGGTAAGGAAGTCACCTAGGATGCTTGATACAGTGCACAGTACTGTTCACAGCTTTAAAAATCAAACTTCTGAAAACTAGTATGTAACATTCTAGGGAGGTCTAGATTTCATAATTCAGTTCAGTTGCTCAGTCGTGTCCGACTCTTTGCGACCCCATGAACCGCAGCACGCCAGGCCTCCCTGTCCATCACCACCAGCGTCCAGAGTCCACTCAAACCCGTGTGCATTGAGTCGGTGATGCCATCCAACCATCTCATCCTCTGTCGGCCCCTTCTCCTCCTGCCCTCAATCTTTACCAGCATCAGGGTCTTTTCAAATGAGTCAGCTCTTCGCATCAGGTGGCCAAAGTATTGGAGTTTCAGCTTTAGCATCAGTCCTACCAATGAACACCCAGGACTGATCTCCTTTAAGATGGACTGGTTGGATCTCCTTACAGTCCAAGGGACTGTCAAGAGTCTTCTCCAACACCACAGTTCAAAAGCATCAATTCTTCTGCGCTCACGTCCAACTCTCACATCCATACATGACCACTGGAAAAACCATAGCCTTGACTAGATGGACCTTTGTTGACAAAGTAATGTCTCTGCTTTTTAATATGCTGTTTAGATTGCTCATAACTTTCCTTCCAAGGAGTAAGTGTCTTTTAATTTCATGGCTACAGTCACCATCTGCAGTGATTTTGGAGCCCAGAAAAATAAAGTCTGACACTGTTTCCACTGTTTGCCCATCTATTTGCCATGAAGTGATGAGACCAGATGCCATGATCTTAGTTTTCTGAATGTTGAGCTTTAAGCCGACTTTTTCACTCTCCTCTTTCACTTTCATCAAGAGGCTTTTTAGTTCCTCTTCACTTTCTGCCATAAGGGTGGTGTCATCTGCATATCTGAGGTTATTGATATTTCTCCTGGCAATCTTGATTCCAGCTTGTGCTTCCTCCAGCCCAGCATTTCTCATGATGTACTCTGCATAGAAGTTAAATAAGCAGGGTGACAATTTATAGCCTTGATGTACTCCTTTTCCTATTTGGAACCAATCTATTGTTCCATATCCAGTTCTAACTGTTGCTTCCTGACCTGCATATAGGTTTCTCAAGAGGCAGGTCAGGTGGTCTGGTATTCCCATCTCTTTCAGAATTTTCCACAGTTTATTGTGATCCACACAAAGGCTTTGGCATAATCAATAAAGCAGAAATAGATGTTTTTCTGGAACTCTCTTGCTTTTTCAATGATCCATGCAAAGAAATAGAGGAAAAAAACAGAATGGGAAATACTAGAGATCTCATCAAGAATATCAGAGATACCAAGGGAACATTTCATGCAAAGATGGGCTCAATAAAGGACAGAGATGGTAGGGACCCAACAGAAGCAGAAGATATTAAGAAGAGGTGGCAAGAATACACAGAAGAACTATGCAAAAAAGATCTTCACGACGCAGATAGTCACGATGGTGTGATCACTCACCTAGAGCCAGACATCCTGGAATGTGAAGTCAGGTGGGCCTTAGCATCACTACGAACAAAGCTAGTGGAGGTGATGGAATTCCAGTTGAGCTATCTCAAATCTTGGAAGATGATGCTGTGTAAGTATTGCACTCAATATGCCAGCAAACTAGGAAATTAGCAGTTGCCACAGGACTGGCAAAGGTCAGTTTTCATTCCAATCCCAAAGAAAGGCAATGCCAAAGAATGCTCAAACTACCACACAGTTGCATTCATCTCACACACTAGTTAAAGTAATGCTCAAAAGTCTCCAAGCCAGGCTTCAGCAGTATGTGAACTGTGAACTTCCAGATGTTCAAGCTGGTTTTAGAAAAGGCAGAGGAACCAGAGATTTCATAATTACTTCATCCTTATTTTTGTAATAGCTCTGTCCAGTAATTTGCTTATGGACAAAGTAGAAAATGTATCAGAATGTTTTGAAATACAAGTAACAAGACCCTCCCAACTAATAAGGAATGTTTTATTTCACAGAATAAGAAGCCCAGAGTCAGAGTTACAGAGTAGTTCAGCAGTCTTCATCAGTTTCACCAGAGACATAGGTCCAGTGTACTTTAAAGCTCTGCATGTCAGGAGAGGGCTGTCATAATTTTAGATACTGCTATCTGACTGAAGAAGAGCAGGTAACACTTCAAGTGTCTTTCTATTAGGGAGGAAAAACTTGCACGTTTCACAGCAGGGTTCTTTCTTAGGTCTCCTTGTGTTTTTCATGTTTCTTACATACCAGAAAAAGACCAGATTCCTTACTCAGGCAGCTGAGTTTTTACTAACTGGCTAGATTACTTTACATGACCAGGGGATAGGCCTTATAGTCTTAAAAACAACCTCGTCAATATTTTATTTGCTACTTTGAACAGAAGTCACAGATTTTTGATGGGAATTTTGGTAGTGAGAATTATACCTGGCTTTTGATAGTATACTGTATCTTTTCCCTCAACGATATATAACTGTCACCCAGTATTGTCAGCCTCTTAACATAAATATTTTCTGTACCTAGTTTTCCATAACCAAAACCATAGACCCCATATTTCTACCTAGAATTTATAACAAGTTCTTAAAACTAAACAATAAAAAAACAGCCTAACTAAAAAATGGGCAAAGGATCTGAATTGACATTTCTCCAGAGAATATAAACAGATGTCCCATAAGCACATGAAAAGATGTGCAACATCATTAGTCATTCAGTTCAGTTCAGTTGCTCGGTCATGTCCGACTCTTTGCAACCCCATGAATCGCAGCACGCCAGGCCTCCCTGTCCATCACCAACTCCCAGAGTTCACTCAGATTCACGTCCATCGAGTCAGTGATGCCATCCAGCCATCTCACCCTCTATCGTCCCCTTCTCCTCCTGCCCTCAATTGCTCCTAGCATCAGAGTCTTTTCCAGTGAGTCAGCTCTTCGCATGAGGTGGCCAAAGTACTGGAGTTTCAGCTTTAGCATCATTCCTTCCAAAGAAATCCCAGGGCTGATCTCCTTCAGAATGGACTGGTTGGATCTCCTTGCAGTCCAAGGGACTCTCAAGAGTCTTCTCCAACACCACAGTTCAAAAGCATCAATTCGTCAGCACTCAGCTTTCTTCACAGTCAAACTCTCACATCCATACATGACCCCTGGAAAAACCATAGCCTTGACTAGACGGACCTTTGTTGGCAAAGTAATGTCTCTGCTTTTCAATATGCTGTCTAGGTTGGTCATAACTTTTCTTCCACGGAGTAAGCGTCTTTTAATTAGGGCAATGCAAATCAAAACCACAGAGAGATACCACTTAACACCCCACTAGCATGGCTATAATAAAAAAGACCAGGTGTGTGTTGAGGATGTGGAGAAATTGGAACCCTCATAACATTGCTGGTGGGGATATAAATGTTGTACCTGCCCTAGAAAATAGTTCTTCAGAGTGTTTAACATAGGGTTACGTGTGTGTGTGTGTATGCGCGCGCGCACACACGCACATGAGTGTCAATGTGAGTAGCTCAGTTGTGTCTGACTCTTTGCGACTCCATGGACTGTAGCTTACCAGACTGTTCTGTGCATGGAAGTCTCCAAGCAAGAATACTGGAGTGGGTAGCCATTCCTTTCTCCGGAGAGCAACTGTAAGACTTGGTAATTCCATTCCTAAGTATATACTCATAAGACATTAAATGAAAAACATTTACTAAAGTTTGTAACAGCCTTATTTATAGTAACCCCCCAAATGGGAATAATCTGCATGTCCATTAACTGAAGAATGGATAAATAAATAAAATCTGGTATATACATACAACAAAGCATTATTTGTCAGTAAAAAGAAATTTTTTCTTAACCATGAATGAATCTAGAAAATATCTGCTAAGTGGGAAAAAAAAAAAAAAAAAACAATTACAACGGAATACTTATTCTATGATTCTACTGATACGTATTCTGGATACAGAATAGGCAAGTATGTAGAAACAGAAAGTTATACATTAGTGGTTGTTTATGGCTGGGGTGAAGCTGGGAGATGGGAGGACTACCAGTGGATATAGACTTTCTTTTTAGGGTGATGAAAATGCTCCAAAGTTAATTGTGGTAATGTCTACACTGCTGTCATTGTGCTAAAAACCACTGAATTAATTGTATGCTTTAGTTGAATTATGTGATTTGTTAATTTTATCTCAATAAAGCTATTGTTAAAAAGAAATCCTTGGGACTTCCTCAGTTGCCCAGTGGTTAAGACTTTGTGCTCCCAACACAGAGGTCACAGGTTCAGTTCCTGGTCAGGAAACTGAGATCCTACATGCCACAAGGTGCGACCAAAAAAACCCCAACCAGCCAAACAAAAAACCTTCACAAAACTTTAATAATCAAAACAATGTGATGATGGCATAAAGCCAGACACAGATCAGTGGAACATAATAATGAGCCCAGAAATAAACCTATGCATCTTTGGTGAGTTAATTTATGATAGAAAAGCCAAGAATATAAAACTGGGGAAAGGATAGACTCTTCAATGGTACTGGGAAAACTGAACCACTGTTTTACACCATACACAAAAATTGACTCAGTTGTTTAAAGACTTGAACATAAGGCCTGAAACCATAACACTTCTTGAAGAAAACACAGGCAATAAGCTCCTTGACATGCATCTTGGCTTTGATTTTTTTGGATATGACACTGGAAGCAAAGGCAACAAAAATAAACAAGTTGGGACTGCTAAAAAGCTTCTGCATAGCAAAGGAAACCATCAGCAAAATGAAAAAGAGACGTACCAAACAGAAGAAAATATTTTCAAATTATGTATCTTGAGTTAATATCCAAAATATATAAAGAACTCATATAGCTCAATTGAATAAAAACAGTCTGACTGAAAATTCGACAGAGAATCTAAACAAACATTTCTCCAAAGGAGACATACAGATGGCCAGCAGGTACATGGAAAGATGTTCATCACTGATCATCAGGGAAACACATATCAAAGTGACGAGATACGGTTCTCACACCTGTTAGAATGACTAATATATGTGTATATGTATGTATATATATACACACATATATATAAACATAAACGAGACAACAGATGTTGACAGAGATACAGAGAAAAAGGAATCCTTGTGCACTGTTTGGAGGAATGTAAATTGGTATAGCCACTTTGGAAAAAAGTATGGCGGTTCCTTAAAAAATTAAAAATAAAACTAACTATATGATCCAGCAATCCCACTTTGGGTTATTTATTCAAAAGAAATGAAAAAAACTTTCTCAGAAAGATATATACATCCCCATCCATTGCAGCATTTACAGTAGTTAAGTCATGCAGCAGCCTAAGTGTCCATGGATGGATGGATGGATGGTTAAGAGAAATTGTGGTATATATATTTGCATATATGATGTAATATTAGCCATAAAAAAGAAGAATGTCTTGCCATTTGCAGCAGTATGGGCAGACTTTGAGGGCATTTTGCTAATTGAAATAAGTCAGAGCAAAACAAATTCCCTATGATCTCACTTACATGTAGAAGCCTAGAAACAGAAACAAAACCCCAAAGCCAAGCTTACACATAACAGATTAACAGTGTTTGTCAGAGGCAAGGGATGGTAGGTGGGGGAAATGGGTAAAGGTGTCAAAAGCTATAAACTTCCAGTTATAAAAGAAATTAGTCATGGAAATGTACAGCGTGGTGACTGTAGTTAATACTGTGTTGTGTATTTGAAAGTTGTTAGAGTAGCTCTTAGAAATTCCCATTATGGCATTTTTCACAGACCTAGAACAAAAAATTTCACAGTTCTTATGGAAATTCAAAAGACCCTGAATAGTCAAAGCAGTCTTGAGAAAGAAGAATGGAACTGGAGTAATCAATTTTCCTGACTTCAGACTATACTAAAATGTCATCAAGACAGTATGGTAGTGGCACAAAAACAGAAATATAAACCAGTGGAACAAGATAGAAAGCCCAGAGCTAAACTCATACACCCATGGGTACCTTCTGTTTGACAGAAGTGGCAAGAATATACAATGGGGAAAAGATAGTCTCTTCAGTAAGTGGTTCTGGGAAAACTGGACAGCTACATGTAAAAGAATGAAATCAGAACACTCCTTAACACCATACACAAAGATAAAATGGATTAAAGACCTAAATATAAGACCAGAAACTATAAAATTCTTGGAGGAAAACATAGGCAGAACACCGCATGACATGAATCACAGCAAGATCCTCTTTGACCCGCCTCTTAGAGTAATGGAAATAACGACCAAAATAAACAAGTGGGACCTAATTAAGCTTTTGCACAGCAAAGGAAACTATAAACGAGGTGAAAAGACAATGCTCAGAATGGGAAAAAATAATAGCAAATAGAATGACTGTCGAAGGATTAATATCCAAAATTCACAAGCAGCTCATGCAACTCAATACCAGAAAAACAAACAACCCAATCAGAAAATGGGCAGAAGACCTATACAAACATCTCTCCAAAGATACGGATGACTAATGCACACATGGAAAGATGCTCAACATCACTCACTATTAGAGAAATGCAAATCACAACTACAGTGAGATATCCCCTCACACACATCAAAAAATCCACAAGCAATAGATGCTGGGGAGGGTGTGTGGAGAAAAGAGAGCCCTTGTGCACTGTTGGTGGAAATGTAAATTGGTAACAGTCGCTATGGAAGACAGTATGGAGAGAGATTCCTTAAAAAAGTAGGAGTAAATCTCATAGGACCCAGCAATCCCACTACTAGGCATATACCCTGAAAGAAAGAAAAGTGAAAGTGAGGTTGCTCAGTTATGTCCGACTTTTTGCAACCCCATGGACTGTAGCCTACGAGGTTCCTCTGTCCATGGGATTTTCCAGGCAAGAGTACAGGAATAGGTTGCCATTTTCTTCTCCAGGGTATCTTCCCAACCAAGGTCTCCTCATTGCAGGCAGATGCTTTACCATCTGAGCTACCAAGGAAACCCTATACCCTGAAGGAAACCATAATTGAAAAAGACACATGTACTCCAGTTTTCATTGCAGCACTATTTACAGTAGCTAGGACATGGAAGCAACTTAGATATCCATTGAAAGATGAATGGACAAAGAAGCCGTGGTACATATATACAATGGAATATTTCTCAGTCATAAAAAGGAACAATTTGAGTCAGTTTTAATGAGGTAGAGGAACCTAGAGCCTGTTTTACAGAGTGAAGTAAGTCAGAAAGCAAAATATATATTAACATATGTTTATGGCATCTAGAAAGATGGTACTGATGAGCCTATTTGCTGGGGAGCAGTGGAGATGCAAACATAGAAAACAGAGTGGGACTTGGAGAGGTGAGGAAGGAGTGGAATGAATGGAGATAGTAGCATGGCAACATGCACCATATATAAAATAGATAGCCAGTGGGAATTTGCTACATGACTTAGCTCAAACCAGTGCTCTATGAAAACTTACAGGGAGGTGGGAGGGAGGTTGAAGAGGTAGGGGACATATGTATTCCTGTGGTGATCCATGTGGATGTATGGCAGAAACCAACACAATATTGTAGAATAATTATCCTTCAATTAAAAATAAGTAAGTTCCCATTATAAGAAAAAGAATTGTTAACTATTTAAGGTGTTGAATGTTGACTTATTGTAATTATTTTGCAGTATATACGAATATTGAATCATTGTGTTATACATCTGAAACTAATCCAATGTTGTGTGTAAATTGTATCTGAATTTAAAAAAATACCTGAGGTAGTAGACTTGATCTGGCTGCTTTACAGATTATTACTTCTGATTTCTCCTGCAAAATCATTTCCTTCTATCTGACTGAACCTTCCTTTATTTCTTCTCATTGTTATCATCTAACATTTTCCTGGATAAAACACTTTTCATTCAGAATTTAAGTACCTGTGTCCTGTTGCCTCTCTAGGTTCCACTGTTGTGTTTTCTTCATTTTCACCCTTGCTTTAGCGTTCCTTGGCTTTCTCCATAATCACCATACATTCTCTCTACTAGAGCTGTATCTTGTAGCCACTATATCCTGTGGTCTCTTATCATAGTCCATAACTCTTCCACTACTGGGACTTTATTTCCTCTGTTTAGAGATTATTTTCTCAATTATAATTATTGAACATGCTGTGACTTTAGAATTTTCTGTTTTGTTTTGGGATTGTGTATGTTTTTAAAGTAAAATATAGTACCAATTAGTACTGTTCCCTGCAAGAATTTGTTGGACGATTTGCTTTATTTTATACTTTCCATTCCTTTACTCCTCCTCTCAGCTGTCTCCACCTATATCACACCCTCTCATTGTCCTGTTTCTGCGATTGTTGCCATTGTGTTAGATATAGGAGCAACATATTTTAAATTGCTTTGTTAGTATGAGTTGTTAGCGACAAGCCTCTTTGAACTTAAGTGTTCTAAGATGTGATGAAAATGGTTTCCTGACTTCTTTCTCTTGTATAATGCAGAAAGGGTGTGGCTTTATGATATATTGGTAAGAATACTATAGAAATTATATTAGATTGGGTTCAAATTTGATCTCCACTACCACCAGCTATGTGACCTTGTGCAAACTGGTTAACCTTGACACTTCATCTACCCAGAAATTTGTTTGGAAGATAAATGAGATAAGGTACGTGAAGTTGCTAATGGAGTACACAGCAC
The DNA here is from genome assembly GCF_003369695.1 of Bos indicus x Bos taurus. Taxonomy (NCBI): domain Eukaryota; kingdom Metazoa; phylum Chordata; class Mammalia; order Artiodactyla; family Bovidae; genus Bos; species Bos indicus x Bos taurus. Next base: position 66,305,397 of record NC_040086.1, on the reverse strand, counting down.
ATAGTATTTCTTCTTATTTTTTTGTATTCCACAAAGTTAACTATTCTTTTTCCATCCCTGTTTATATTCACAAAACTAACTTAAAGATTATGTTCTAGATCCATCAGTTTTTGCCTTAACAAAAGTCCATTAGAACTTAACAAAGTAACAACATTTATTGTACTGCAGTCTTTTCTTTTCCCCATGAAAAGGCATTTTATTTTAAATATAGCAGTGTGTACATGTCAATCCCTATTGCGTGTTTAGTTTGAAATAAAGTAATTACTGAAATTTAGATGGGTACATTTAAAGTATCTGAAGGATTTTAGAACTTTTATATATATTGTCTTAATTTGAAGAAAAATCTTAATTTTATTGTTAGAATAAAAGCAGATGAAAATGCCACCCATTAAGATAATTTTAGTGAGAGTTTTTTAGGGGTAGTGTTAGTAATTACTCTTTGTGTAGCAGTCTGCATAACTTAAAACTTATTGATCAAATTAAAGTTATATCTTATTTTTAATAGTACAAGTTTTGAAGTCTGAACTTACCCCTGCCATGGAAATAATTGTTATTTGTCCCCTTTGTGACTCTTAACTCCCTCTTACTTGAAATTTTTCCTTGTACAATTTTTAGAACCGTATTAGAATATGATCCATAATAGAGTGAAAGTACTATATATGTTCTGTTATGGTCTAAGAAAACATCATGGAATAATATAGATTATGATAAAGCCATGATGGAATATTAAATTATTTGAATAGGACCATATTCTACCGACTCTTTCCCTGTTTTTAATAATTTCTGTTCTTAGTGAATTTCTCATCTAATTATTTAAGTGTTAATATTTTGCTATTTTTTATTTTGTTTTCCTTTTTTAATGAACTCCCCTTTGAGTGGTGAAGGTTACTATCTGTATGCTGATAATGTCCAAGATCATATCTCTAGTTATGATCTTTCCTCTGAGTGCAGGTTCTGTACTTGGTGGATATGTCTACCTTCATGTCCATAGCCCCCCTGCAGTTTCACATTGTGTGTTTAGGGGACTTGAGAACCTGCAGTGTTTATGCTTTGATCATGCCTCGCATATTGTATTGCACACGGATGGGCATTTTTCCCTCTCCTCGCTCATGGGTCTGTTAAAGGGTATAAATAGGAGGCTCTTTATGTGCGGAAAAATACTTCAGAATGTTAATAAAGCAATATAAACAGTTACAAATTCATATAGCAAAGTTATACTTAGATTCAGACAGCTCAGTGAAAAAGTAATCGAGTGTGTTATGAATTAGTCATAGTGTAAAATGAGATGAATAAGCTAGGCTGCTTTAAAATTAAGAACTTTTCTTCATGAAGTGTTACCATTAACCATTCTCCACTAAAAGGATCTTGGGCTCCTTGGAGAGCTGATTTCAGGACTGGGGCAGGCAAAGTGCAGTGTATGCTTGCAGCGTCTTGTGCCCGAAGGTAAGGAAGGCTCATAAAATGATGGGAATGTATTAAAAGAACACAGGATCTAGCCTACAGGGGAAGGTTCCCACAGGTCACATGTGGGACAATTTAAACATCGCGTTAGATATGATGACAGAAGATTATAACCCATTGAAATAAACCCATTAAGTCCATGCTGAAATATGTAAGTACATGTGGACATTGAGGAAAAAGAAATCTTTCCTACAGGAGGAAGCCAAATAAGAAATGTTGAAGGATTGATGAAATTAGAAAAATACCATATGGCAATTGTGTCAGTTACCTATTACTTCAGAACAAATTACCCAACAGTATAGTAGCCTAAAATAACATATTATTTTACAGTTTCTCTGGATTTAGCTGTGTTTTCTACTTGATGGAAACTGCAAAGACTGACATGAAGGTGTTAGTCTGTGGGTTGTGGTCTCATCTGAATGCTTGATTGGGGAAGAATCTGACTTCCACAGTGTTGTTGGCAACATTTAGTTCTTTGTGGGCTGTTGACTAGAGGTCACCTTGCTATGTGAGCTTCATTAAAGCGTGCAAAATGAGGTTATAGAAGGAGACTTGTTGGCAAGGTGGAAGTCACAGTCTTTTGTAACCTAATCACAAAAGTGGTATCACCTTAATATTGTCATACTTGGTTGGTTAAAGGCAAGTCACGCAAGGCAAGGGGATTATATAAGTCACACAAGGCAAGGGAATATCAGGAGGTGGAAATCATCTTGGAGGCTGGCTAACTCAGCAGCCATCATGATATAATTGACTCAGACTAGAATCATCAGTTGATGTTAAAATGAGTGGATGAAAAATTGAGGAGTAACTTGGATATTTACATAGACCAAAAAATATCTTCCCACAAGATGCTTATTAAGTGCAAAGGGAAAAATGTAACTTTATGAAGGAGAAATCTGTCAAAGTGATCAATCAAAGTGAAAGTCGCTCAGTCATGTCCGACTCTTTGCTACCCCATGGACTATACAGTCCATGGAATTCTCCAGGCCAGAATACTGGAGTGGGTGGCCTATCCCTTCTCTGGAGGATCTTCCTGACCCAGGAATCAAACTGGGGTTTCTCGCATTGCAGGCATTACTTCATCAACTGAGCTATCAGGAAAGCCTCTAAGTGATCAGAGTTATCAGTAATGAGAAAAACCAACATTATCTTTTCCCCACTATCTGGCACGAACATGTTACCACCTCTTTGGTATTTTACTCAAATCAAATCATGAGGAAGCATTAAGTAAACTCTTTGAAGGAGAGTCTACAGAATAACTGGCGAGTATTCTTTATAAATATCAAAGTTACGAAATACATAAACAGACTGAAGAATTGTTCCAGTTAAAGTACTCTTAATTAAGAGCGACATGCTATTAACCACAATACATGATCCAAGATTTTTTTTTTTTCCCCATAAAGAATGCTATTGGGACACATTTATGTATTGTAGAATAATATAGACTATTATTGTGGAACCATAATAGAATATTAGAAAAAGTAGAACAGATGCATCGTCTACTGGCTTTGTTGCTATGTTAGATTTTCTTTTTCACTGGTGAATCTCTCTTCAAATGCTGCTTTTCTCAATTGGCAAAATTTAAATAAGAAGATCTTTGGATCATCAGTTTTTTAGAGTGGTTCATGATAACTGGGAAATCTCCAAGACCCTTTCAGGGGGTCCACGAGCAAAAGCTGTTTTCATTATAACACAGAAATAATATTTGTTTTATTCACTCTGTTTACATTTGCACTGATGGTGCAAAAGCAGTGACTGGTAAAACTGCTGATACCTTAGCATGAATGAAAACAATGACACTGTACTGTATCAGTAAGTCATTATATTCACTGCCATGCAGTTGCAGTTTAAAAAAACACCAGTTTCTCTCAATATCATTGGTAAAGCAGTAAAAAGTATTAATTTTATTAAATCTAACCAAGAAGAAGCAAATGGCAGTTTTAGAACTGAAATACAATTGATACAGTAATGTAGTGGGTAAAATCAACAGAAGAGAACAGAGGAGTCAATAAACTGGCAGAGGAAAAGAAATTACCTAGTCTGAACAACAGAAAGAAAACATAATGATGAAAATAATCCACAGAGTTTCAGGAAACTGTGGGACTATAAAAAAGATTTAACACTTGTGTCATTGAGGCTCCCTCCTCAAGAACCGAAGAAAGAGAAAAATCTATTTCCTTACTAAAGGAAGGAAATAAAAACAGAAATCAGGGTAATTGGAAACAGAGGGACAGTAAAGGAAATCAGTGAAAGAAAGAGCTGGTTCTTCAAAAAGATTACTAAACAAACTTCTAGCCACACTGAGAGAAATTAAGAAGCAAAGTGTCAGTATCAGGAATAAAACATAATAGTATTACCATAGACCCCGAATATGTGAACAAGATAATAAATATTATGAAAAGCTCTGCACACCTAAATTTGACAACTTTGACATATGGACCAGTTTCTTGAAAAATGCAAACCACCACATTTCACCCAGTATGAAATAGATAGTTTAAATAGTCCTATTGTCTTGATACCAAAAAAAGAAGGTACAAAGAAGAAAACTATAGGTCAGTATTCCCATATCAGTGTAGGTACAAAAATCCTTAGCAAAATGTAAGCAAATAGAATTAAACATTAGATAAAAAAAATTTTTTTAATGTCATAACTGTGTATGGCTCATTGCATGGATGCAGCAGGCCTGCTTCACTATTTGAAAATCAACTAACATTAAATAGTGTCAGTCACTCAGTCGTGTCTGACTCTTTGTGACCCCGTGGACTGTAGCCAACCAGGCTCCTCTGTCCATGGATTCTCCAGTCAAGAATACTGGAGTGGGTTGTCATTTCCTTCTCCAGAGGATCTTCCTGACCCAGGGATCAAACCAGGGTCTCCTGCATTGCAGGCAGATTCTTTACCATCTATAGGGAAATCCCCCAGTTAGGTAGTATAGTAATATCAAATCGTGTTTAATAATGTAAATGTCTGTTATATTTATCCCATTCTAAATAACCATCCAGAGATTTATTCATTTGAGGTTGCTGTTCTTCAGTTGCTCGGTTGTGTCTGACTCTTTGCGACCCTGTGGAGTGCAGCATGCCAGGCTTCCCTGTCCTTCACCATCTCCTGGGGTTTGTGCAAACTCATGTCCATGAGTCTGTGATGCCGTCCAATCATCTCATCCTGTCATCCCCTTCTCCTGCCTTCAGGCTTTCTCAGCATCCGGGTCTTTTCTAATGAATCGACTCTTTGCATCAGGTGGCCAAAGTATTGGAGCTTCAGCTTCAGCATCAGTCCTTCCAATGAATATTCAGGGTTGGTTTCCTTTAGGAGTGACTGGTTTGATCTCCTTGCAGTCCAAGGGACTCTCAAGAGTCTTCTCCAGTACCACAGTTCGAAGGCATCAGTTCGTCAGGACTCAGCCTTTTTCATTGTCTAGCTCTCACATCTGTTCATGACTACTGGAAAAACCTTAGCTTTAACTATACAGACATTTGTAGGCAAAGTAATGTCTCTGCTTTTTAATATACTGTCTAGGTGTGTCATTGCTTTTCTTCCAGTGAGCAAACGTTTTTAATATCCTGGCTGCAGTCACCATCTACAGAGATTTTGAAGCCCAAGAAAATAGTCTGTCACTATTTCCATTGTTTTCCCATCTATTTGCCATGAATTGGGACTGGGACTGGATGCCATGATCTTCATTTTTTTCAGCCAGCTTTTTCATTCTCTTCTTCACTCCCTTTGAAAAGAAAAAAAATTTTTTAATATTAATATAATCTACCATATTAACATTCTGAAGAACAAAAATCACATGATCATATCAGTTGATGAAGAAAATGCATTTGATAAAATTCGAGACCCATTCATAATTTTTTTAAAAGTATTTATTAATTTATTTGGCTGCCTCAGGTCTTAAACTTGAGACTCTTGGGATGTTTGTTGCGTCATGCAGAATCTTTTGTTGCTGGCCATGGACTCTCCAGTTGTGTTACGTGGGCTCTCTAGTTGTGTCACACGGGCTCAGTAGTTGCGTTGTGTGGGCTCAGTTGCCCTGTGGCATGTGGGATCTTAGTTCCCCGACCAGGGATCAAATCCATGTCACCTGCATTTGCAAGGTGGTTTGTTAACCCACTAGGGAAGTCCCACTCATTCATAATTTGAAGGAAAAAAAAAAAAAGCAAAACTTCAGAAAAATATACTTTGGAGAAACAACTCAGTTGGATAAGGAACATTTATGAAGACCTACTTTATCCTTTTCAAAAAAAGGGAACATTTCATGCAAAGATGGGCTTGATAAAGGACAGAGATGGTATGGACCTAACAGAAGCAGAAGACATTAAGAGGAGGTGGCAAGAATACACAGAAGAACTGTACAAAAAAGATCTTCACAACCCAGATAATCACGATGGTGTGATCACTCACCTAGAGCCAGACATCCTGGAATGTGAAGTCAGGTGGGCCTTAGAAAGCATCACTACGAACAAAGCTAATGGAGGTGATGGAATTCCAGTTCAGGTATTTCAAATCCTGAAAGCTGATGCTGTGAAAGTGCTGCACTCAATATGTCAGCAAATTTGGAAAACTCAGCAGTGGCCACAGGACTGGAAAAGGTCAGTTTTCATTCCAATCTCAAAGAAAGGCAATGCCAAAGAATGCTCAAACTACTGCACAATTGCACTCATCTCACATGCTAGTAAAGTAATGCTCAAAATTCTCCAAGCAGAGGAACCAGAGATCAAATTGCCAACATCCGCTGGATCATGGAAAAAGCAAAGAGAGTTCCAGAAAAACATCTATTTCTGCTTTATTGATTATGCCAAAGCCTTTGACTGTGTGGATCACAATAAACTGTGGAAAATTCTGAAAGAGATGGGAATACCAGACCACCTGACCTGCCTCTTGAGAAACCTATATGCAGGTCAGGAAGCAACAGTTAGAACTGGACATGGAACAACAGACTGGTTCCAGATAGGAAAAGGAGTACGTCAAGGCTGTATATTGTCACCCTGCTTATTTAACTTCTATACAGAGTACATCATGAGAAACACTGGGCTGGAAGAAGCACAGGCTGGAGTCAAGATTGCTGGGAGAAATATCAGTAACCTCAGATGTGCAGATGACACCACCTTTATGGCAGAAAGTGAAGAACTAAAGAGCCTCTTGATGAAAGTGAAAGAGGAGAGTGAAAAAGTTGGCTTAAAGCTCAACATTCAGAAAACGAAGATCATGACATCTGGTCCCATCATTTCATGGGAAATACATGGGGAAACAGTGGAAAGTGTCAGACTTTATTTTTTTGGGCTCCAAAATCACTGCAGATGGTGATTACAGCCGTGAAATTAAAAGATGCTTACTCCTTGGAAGGAAAGTTATAACCAACCTAGATAGCATATTCAAAAGCAGAGACATTACTTTGCCAACAAATGTTGTCTGGTCAAGGCTATGGTTTTTCCAGTAGTCATGTATGGATGTGAGAGATGGACTGTGAGGAAAGCTGAGCGCCGAAGAATTTATGCTTTTGAACTGTGGTGTTGGAGAAGACTCTTGCGAGTCCCTTGGACTGCAAGGAGATCCAACCAGTCCATCCTAAAGGAGACCAGTCCTGGGTGTTCATTGGAAGGACTGATGCTGAGGCTGGAACTCCAATACTTTGGCCACCTGATGTGAAGAATTGACTCATTGGAAAAGACCCTGATGCTGGGAGAGATTGGGAGCAGAAGGAGAAGGGGATGACAGAGGATGAGATGGCTGAATGGCATCACCAACTCGATGGATGTGAGTTTGGGTGAACTCCGGGAGTTGGTGATGGACAGGGAGGCCTGGTGTGCTGAGATTCAAGGGGTCGCAAAGAGTCGGACACGACTGAGTGACTGAACTGAACTGAATTTTGTCCTTAATTCAATATTGGGAGAATCAAATTCCTAAAAGTTTAGTTACTAAAAAAAGTTTAGAGTTCTACTTTCCTTGATGCATACATTTCATACTGGCTATCTTTTAAGCATTTATATGTTCTTCAGATAAACAAGCATGTACTCTTAATACTGAAATAATATTTATAGTTCACAAGGAGAACCTGTAACCAAATAAGACAATGTTGTCATGACCTAAAGTCTACTAGATAAAGATGAATGTCTAAATATTCTGACAGCATGCCCTTTGAAAATATTCTAAACTTTATAGTATGTATCTATAAAATTTATTTTTGTTCTCTCACATCTTGACACTTTAAGATCAAAGTAACTCTAAACAAAATGAGATAAAAGAGATCCAAAAATATTTGCATTTCTTTGCCAGAAAATTTCTTTAGAAAATATTCTAGTGTTCTTACTGATTTTTATGTATACCAAAATTGTAATCATAATAATTTTTTTTTTAATGCTGAGTAGCATAGATTTAAGGGGAAAGTTAGAATCAGTCCAAGTGTCTATATCTGTTGAAAAACAAATTTGTTAACTTCTCACAAATCAGTTTTTTTCTAGGATAAAGTCAGACCATTTTAATAACTTCTAAAATATGCTCCTCATTCTCAGAAGTATGACAGGTATTAAACCTTTTTTATAATCCCTCAGTTTATAATTCCCCAAGGCTCTGTGGACTATTTTTTTCAGTTTGTTTTCTTCCTGTTGTTCAGACTGGATAATTTCTTTTCCTCTGTCTACCAGTTTACTGATTCTTGTCTCTGTCTGCTCTATTCTGTTGAGTTTACTCACTGTATTACTGTATCAGTTATTGTTTTTCAGTTCTAAAGTTGCTATTTGGTGGTTCTTTGTATCTTTTATTTCTTTATTGCGGTTTTCTCTTTTATGTTTCATGTATCAATTGCTTTCCTTGAAGCGACAGGCTCACTGTTCAACACACTGATGCTTAAAAGTCCACCTAAACCAAATTCCTTAAGCTATGTAGATTTTTATATGTACCTATAAAACTCTTCCTTCAATAAAGTTAGGATAATGTTAAACCTGGCAAGGGATATAAAAACATAGTAATTGTTGTCTTCATGGACTTTAAAATCTGAAAGTGAATCTGAAAGTGAAGTGAAAGTGAAAGTTGCTCAGTCGTTCCCGACTCTTTGCGACCCCGTGGACTGCAGCATGCTGGGCTTCCCTGTTCTTCACCAACTCCTGGAGCTTGCTCAAACTCATGCCCATTGACTTGGTGATGCCATCCAACCATCTTGTCCTCTGCTGCCCTTTTCTCCTTTTGCCGTCAATCTTTCCCAGCATCAGGGTTTTTTCCAAAGTCAGTTCTTCGCATCAGGTGGCCAAAGTATTGAAGTTTCAGCTTTAGTATCGGTCCTTCCAATGAATATTCAGGACTGATTTCCTTGAGGATTGACTTGTTTGATCTTTTGGCAGTCCATGGGACTCTCAAGAGTCTTCTCCAGCACCACAGTTCAAATATTGTTAAGGAGTTTTGTATCCATGGACATGAAATACTGGAGAATAGTTTTTTGTTTTTTTTTTTTTTGTAATGTAGTTGTCTCCTTTTCCTGTCAAGGCAGTGCTGGCCCCATAAAATGAGTTAGGAACTATTTCTTCTGCTTTCTAAATGAATTTGTATGTTTTTGGACTTTGAACGTATGATAGAATTGACCGGTGAAGGCATCAGGTCTTTAGTTTTTTTGTTAAAGGTATTTTTTTTTCCCCTCAAATTCAATTTAATAGCATAGATTAGATCTGTTCAACTTACCTCTTTTTTTCTCTTGAGTCAGTTTTGGTAGATTCAGTTTTTCAAGAAACTTGTCCATTTCAGCTGAGTTAAACATTTTATTTTCATATCTTTTTAATATACACTTATTTTTCTTTTAACGTCTATAGGATCTGTAGTGATTTGCTTGGGGTGTTATTTATTGACCTTTTCCAAAAAATAAAGTTTTGATTTTACTGATTTTTGTTTCTGTTTGTCTACTTCCTAGTTCATTAATTTCTGTTTTTAGTTTTCTCTTTCTCCCCTTGCCTTGGGTTTAATTTATTCTTTTTCTGGCTTTTAAAGGTGGGAACAAATTTTGCATTTTAGACTTCTCTTCTAGTAGTACTTTCCTCAAAAGACTACTTAACCTGTAGCCTTTAAATTCTGATCAGTTCAGCTTTCACTCTGTTCAAAATATTTTTATTTCTCTCATCATTTCTTCTGTGACTTTTGGGTTATTTAGAATTTTGTTGTTTATTTTCAGATATTTGAATGTTTCCAGATACCTTTGTTTAATTCCATTGTAATGAGAAAATATATTCTGTATGATTTCAGTCCTCTATTAAGACTTTTTTTTTTTTTTTTTTTTTTTTGAGGCTCAGAATAATGTCTATCTTCATGAATGTTCATGTGCACTAGAATAGAGTATTTTGTTGTTTTAGGACATCTTGGTTGATACTGTGTTATTCTGATCTTCCATAATTGTGTTTACTTTATCCTTTGGTCTGCTTGTGTTCTGTCAGTTACAGTGAGAGAAATGTTAAAATCTGCAAATATGATTGTCTGTTTCCTTTCGGTTCTCTGTGTTTCACACATTTAATTTTGAAGCTGTTATTAAGCATACAGTTGGCTCTTAAACATGTGTTTGAACTGTGTGAGTCTACTAATACAGGGATTTTTTTTTTTTTTTTTTTTCCAACAAATATTGTAGTACTCCATGATCAAAGTGAATCCATGGATTAGGGTATCTATGCAGGTCCTGGAACCAATCCCCTGTGATTACTGTGGGATCAGTATATAGGAAAGGGTTCTGGGACCCAGTTACAATGAGTTTTTCCCTACACAACTACAAAATTCTTGGATACCAGGTGTCCTACAATTCAACTCAATTCATCTAGAGATAGCATGAGATTCCACAGGTTAAGGGCTCAGACCTACAAGATTGCGTCCACTCCTCCCCCACCCTCCCGTTAGATGGGAATTCCAAGTCCAGGTTGTTCCTTGAGGTTCTGACCAACCAGTTATAGATTGGAGGTTCCAACAACCCCTGCCTTGAGTTTGGTTAGTTTACTAGTGCATCTCAGAACTCAAAACATTTTACTTACTAGACCACTGGCTAATTATAGAAGGGTGTAACTCAGGAACAGCCAGATGGAAGAGGTACATGGGAAGGCGTGTGGAGCTTCCATGCTGTTCCAGGTGCTTCCAAACCCAGAAGGGGTCTCCGGCCCCTATTTTTGTTATTTTTTCTGGAAGCTTCATTATATAGAAGCCTTATATAGAAGCATTATTTGGCATGATTGTTAAACCACTCACCAGTGGTGGTTGAGTTCAGTCTCCAGCCCAGATTAAATCATCAGCCGTTGGTGAGTGGGTTTTTTTTTTAATCGGTAATTCTGGCTGTGCTGGGTCTTCACTGCTTTGTGCGAGTTTTCTCTAGTTAGGGCGAGCAGGGGCTACTCTTTGCTGTGGTGTGCCAGCTTCCCATCAGGGTGGTTTCTCTTATTTCAGAGCATGGGCTTTAGGATGTGCGGGCTTCAGTAGTTGTGGTGCATGGGCTCAGTTGCCCTGCGGCATATGGAATCTTCCCAGACCAGGGATCGAACCCATGTCCCCTGTGTTGGCAGGCAGATTCTTACCCACTGCACCACCAGGGAAGTCCCTGGTGAGTGGTTTAACCCCCAGCCCATTTCTGTTCCCCAGAGGCTGGAGGGTGGGGCTGAAAGGTCCAGTCTCTAATCACATGATTGGTTCCCCTGGCCACCAGCCCCTGTCCTTGGTCCTTTCCCATAGTCATGTCATTAATAGAGCAAAAGAAATCTCGATAGCTCTCCTCACTTAAAACATTCTAAGGAGTTCTTATGCTAGAAATGAATGAGGACCAAGGATATTTCTCATTACATATCACAGTATATTTAAGATTGTTACATCTTTCTAAATGAATTGACTTTTTTAAGGTTATGAAATAATTCTCTTTATCACTGGTTATATTTCTTGTTCTGAGCTCTACATTGTCCATTATTGCTAGCCACTGTATCTTTCTTTTGCTTATTGCTTTTATGGTATATCTCTTTCTTTCAACCTATCTGAAAAGTAGGCTTCTTGTATATAGTTGTATATTCTTTTAATTGGAGTTATTAGGCCATTTATATCAAACATAATATAATTCTCAGAATGCTTGAATTTAAATCTAAATTGCTAGTTACTGTTTTTTTCTCATTTGATTTTTGATCCTTGCTTCCTGTTTATCTACCTTTTTTTGGATTGTTTTTATGATTCCATTTTATTTTTTTTATTATAAAGTATTGCTCTAGGGTTTACAATATGCATCTTCATCATGCTCTACCTTCAAATAATGTAATGTTTCCCTTGTAGTATAAGATCTTGACAAATATATTAATTTTTTACATTTTTCTTGGTTACACGTCTTATTTCTACACGTTATATACTCTATAGTACATTGTTATGTTTGTGTTAAATAGTGAAAGTTACATTTGAAAGACATTTAAAAATGAGGAAAATGTATATTTTTCTTAATTTTTGGGTATCTTGGAAAGACATTTTACCTTAGTATTAAATATTTAGGGAGGGTGGGATGATTTGGGAGAATGGCATTGAAACATGTATAATATCATATATGAAACAAGTCGCCAGTCCAGGTTCGATGCACGATACCGGATGCTTGGAGCTGGTGCACTGGGACGACCTAGAGGGATGGTATGAGGAGGGAGGAGGGAGGAGGGTTCAGGATGGGGAACACATGTATACCTGTGGCGGATTCATTTTGATATATGGCAAAACCAATACAATATTGTAAAGTTAAAAAATAAAATCTTAAAAAAATATTTGGAAGATACCTTTCTGGGTATGAAATTAGACAGGTTAAGGTTGAAGTAAGTTTAGGAGAGAGGTGAAGCATTCATTGTTGATGGAAAAGCCCTGAGAAACCCAGCCAGATTGATCCTTGGGTCTTGTGATTGCTTAGAAGGAAGTGATACAGGCAGAGAGGATGGATGGTACCATTTATAAAGAAGTGATAACACTGTGAAGGTCAGTGGGCTGGAGAAACAAGGACCTGGTTTCTAAGTCCTCCCTGAGACTACTACATAACCCTTTTGCCTTCACTTATGAACCAATTACATTTTAACATTTAAACAACATTTAAAAAAGTTACATCATTTTAAAAACACCTCACAGTGACAGTGTAAGGATCACTATACTTTTTTGGCATCCCACTCCAGTACTCTTGCCTGGAAAATCCCATGGATGGAGGGCCTGGTGGGCTGTAGTCCATGGGGTCGCTAAGAGTCGGACACGATTGAGCGACTTCACTTTGACTTTTCACTTTCATGCATTGGAGAAGGAAATGGCAACCCACTCCAGTGTTCTTGCCTGGAGAATCCCAGGGACGGTGGAGCCTCGTGGGCTGCCGTCTATGGGGTCGCACAGAGTCAGACATGACTGAAGCGACTTAGCAGCAGCAGCATACTTTTTTGAGAGCCTCATAAGAAACATACTTAATTGTAAGGTAGAGTGGAATTTTTAAATATGTGAGACAGTAAGAGATAAGAATCATGGTAAGAATCTTAAGGTTAATTGAATAAAATGCAAAATAAATAGAACTCTTCTCTCTGCTCATTAATAATGTCATTTTTTTAATCAATGTTTGCTACTTCTGTCTCTGTTTTAATATATATTTGATGTTTAAATTGACCTAAAATTAGACTAACCAGTTAAATAAGCTTCTATAATTTTCAAGGAAAAGATTGTTGGCAAGATAAGAATTACAGATGCTAATTTACTGATAAACTTTGCTTAGACCTTATGTTTACTCAGAATACTTTCAGACCTTACGTTTACTCAGAATACTTTGAAGAGTTTAAAAGCTAGTTTGCAAGATTAAAATGATATTTCTCATTTCAGACTGTATTCAGTAACTTCTTGGAATACTTTGGTATATTCAAATATTTAAGTGTTAATCCTGTTGTACACTGCCTGCTAGACAGGGTCACAATTAGATAGCTGGAATATAGGATGCAAGGTATACTTAGTTTTATTGCTGAACTTTAAAAATTCAATTTGTGTTAAAGTTCTGTTGACTTTTTCAAAAATTTTCTTAATCATTTTTACTTCATGTGAGCCTGTTACACTTGGAATTTTTACCATTTTAGATTCAGAGCTACTCTGAATGTGGCGCTAGTGATAAAGAACCCTGCCAGTGCAGGGGGCATAAGAGATGTGGGTTCGATACCTGGGTCAGGAAGATCCCCTGGAGTAGCAAATGGCAACCCACTCCAGTGTTCTTGCCTGGGGAATCCCATGGACAAGAGGACCCAGGAGGGCTACAGTCCACAGGGTCACAAAGAGTTGGACATGACTGAAGCAACTTAGCACTCGTGCACACACGTACCTGGTTCTATTATTAATCAAATGGCCTGATTTTCACCAACTTACTTGACCTCTGTGTACCAAGTCATCAAGAATTGTTAAATGTAGGCCTTGGATCAGGTCTGTAGTTTTTCTTCAGCACTTTTTTCCTTAAATAAAATTTTAAGTTAGGAATCCAGGTAAATTGTATTAACTTAGAGTTTATCCATGAGATAAGACTTCTCCTGAAAAAAAAAAAACTGGAGCTCAAGTGGCTGGCTGTCTTACACTGGACCTACCTTCCTATTATTTTTCCTATTTTAGTTGCATAGCATATAGAAAATTCAGTTTCAATGCAGGTATAAAAGGTAACAGATTTTTCTTAGCAACTTTGAAGTCTCAGTAAACTCTTCAGTTAAAGAGAGATGGCAGAAGAAGCTTTATTCTGAACTCTACTCAAAAATGAGTTCATCCAGCAAGACAAGTTAGAGCATTGACAGTCTGTAAAAATTTGATATACAGTATGTTTAGGGTGTTAAAAATATGTAAAATAAATTTTAATCAAATGTTTTTATGTCTTAAGTGACAGAGCTACAGCTCAGGCCTGTTTGATGCAAGAGCCCTTTCATCATATTGTATAATTTTTTAAAATAAAAAAAATATTTATAGTCTAGCCACATTTGTTTATGGCTATTGCTCAATGTTTCATGACTCAAAATACTCAAGTTCAATCTTCTAAATACATTTGTGCCAATTTTGTGACTAACTATTATTATTTCTTTTCTCCAGGGAAATGAGGCAAGTTATCCTTTGGAAATGTGCTCACACTGTAAGTGAAATATTCTTATCAAGAATTTCTTTTATTTTCACATCTTTGTATATGTACGTATATAAATCGTAAACCTCTGTGTATTTGTATGGCAAAGTTGGTTCTTAGCCATTTTAAATGGTTAATGAATTTGACTTAGAGTCTTTCTGGGTTACCAGAATAGTGAAAGATATTTTTTTTATAGATCTCTTTACTATTAGTGTCTGCACTGTGTTGTAATTACAAATTGACCCTCAAATTTCAGTGGCTTAACCCAATAGAAGTTTTCAGATTAAAAAAGCTTCAAGTAAACAATTTAGCCTGTGGCTATGTAAAATCAATGCTTATTGGAGGCACAACTCTGGTAGACAAAGCAGCTATTGCATAAGACCTTTCTGGGGAGAATGAGGAGAAGTGTGAGTGGGCTGGTTATTTCTGACTATACTGGAGAATATAAAGAACATGGTGGTCTTACAAATTCTTGATTCAAGGATCAGAGGACCAGGGAGCTTAAATAAAAATCACAAGGTCTCTTGCGTGGAAGTACGATGATTAGGGAAGAAGGGAGATCATGGGAATTGGAATGGGGGACCCTTGGTAAATTTAGATACAATCCTGAGGTTCCAGAATTCCCAAACTCTTCTGAACCTTCCTTGCCTTTTCTGCCATCCCTGTGTGATGAAGTTGGTCATGCCTTGTTTGGAGACAACTTACTTTGCAATGAGGTTTGTCTTATTAAAACTATTTTTCCATTGTTCATCATTTCTTCAGTCTCCTTTCTTTTCTCAGAACAGTTGTCAGTCCATGGGGTTGCAAAGACTTGGACACGACTGAGCGACTGACACTTCTTTTCACTTTTCCTTATCATCAGCACCTTTGCTTTCTTTTGCTTTCTGGTTAAATGCTCTTACATCACCTCTTTTCTTGACTGACTTCATTGTCTTTCAGATCTCAGCATAAATGTCCCCTCTTTGGAGATATTTTCTCTTTTTCTACTCTCTTCAGTCTCTCTAACAAGGATAGTACCCTGTTTATTTTCTTTATAGCAGTTACCATAAGCTTAAATTACTTGTTTATTAATACATTGTACTCCATTTTATTTTCTATTTTGTAACTTCTACAATTAAAAAAAATTTTTTGTGGTGACACTCTGACCAATTACCCATAATTTGGCCATCTCTACTGCTATTTACATTTTATTTCACTGTTTGCTCCCCAGCTTTCCCTTATGAAGTTCTTACATAACTTTGATCATACATAGCTGTATATTTCTCTCTTAAACATGAAGGTAAAATGTTGTATCCAGTGTATTGTTAGAATAGACCAAAACCACAACTAATCATGACTGTCTAGACCGGAGGTTGGTAAACTACACTTACCAACAGTTCTGTTGATAAAGTTTTATTGGAACACTGCCATGCCCATTCGTTCACGTATTGTCTATGGCTATTTTTGTCTGACCTGTGAAATGTGGTCAAGGTAGAGTAACTTAACAGACTAGTGCTCCAAGTGTTACCTCGATCTATAATTCTTGTCCATGCCATAGTTAATATGTCAGTTATATAGTTTCTTTAGAAATCTGCTCAAAATTGTACCTTGCTACTTCCTGTTCAGCTTGAGCCTATGGTGTAGTCATTCCTCCTGTTGCTAGTGGGCTAAGAATGGGTTATAGAAGCCTGTAATTAATTAGGATTCAGGCTGCAAATAGAGTTGGGGGTGGCTGTGGGGAGTACGACTCTGAAAGGTATGAGGGAGGTTAGTTTTTGTTTCTTGATCAGGGAGCAGAGGTTGTCCTAAGGGGACAGGACATCCCGGGTTCTAACCTTCTGCTCTCTCTGTAAATCTGGGACTGAGGGTCATTTACCTGATTGCGGAGAAAAACGTACCAGGGCAAAACGCAAGATGGTGTTCCCTTCAGTGTATCCAAGATGTTGAAAGCCAAGTTTTTTTTAAAATAGTATTTGAAATAGATTTCATACACTGTTAAAGTTGTTCCTTTCAGTTTTATCCTCAGAACTAAGTCTTCTTTCTTCTGACTTCATCTGTGCTCTGAGGAGGCTTGAACCTTGTCACTAAAGATCTGTACTTGTCAGTGATTGTTCAACTAGATGAGTCTGTCTGAATTCTTCTGTCATCCAGTAAAAATGTAGTCTTCCTCGAACTTCCTAGTTGGTTCACTAGAATATAATATATTTTATACATGATTTGGATGAATTTGAATTTATCCACATTAAAACCACAACTTTTCCCCCACCCACACACTGTAGTAAGTCTTTTTTTGCTCATTTTCAAAACTTTATTAATGAGAGAGCTTAGTGTTATTTGTAAACAGCTCTTACCATGTATAGTGTTAACACCAATCCTTGAGACACTTGACTTTACACTCTTCCCTGTTCAGCTTGTGCCTTTTTTTTCCTTTTAAGACCTAGCTCAGGTCTGTGTTCTCTGGGAGACCTTCTGTAGTCCTCTCACGTCATCAGTAGTTACTGTCTCTTTTGCTCTTTTAGTATTTAAATTGTACTGCAAAAGGTAGTAAGATTCTAAATTATATACTGTAAAGTACTGTTTATAATCTTGTGTGTGACACAAGATAAGTACCCACAGAGTGCTTACAGTCTAGCAACTAGGAGAAAGAGAAATGCATTTTTTCCCCCAGTGGAAATAAACCATTATGAGCAATAAAAGCAAAGGCTCCAAGAGGGGAAATTACCATTGATTAAGAAAATTAAGAAAAGCTTCATGGAAAGGGTAATGTTTGAAATTGTTTTTTGAAATATGCATAAGATTTGAATGCTGATTAATTCTTATATCTGTCTGGTCATTTGCCTCTTTCAGTCTGTAAATTCCGTCCAGATCTTTGACATTTTATCTAACCCCATGCATTATTCTTTCTAGCACCCTACTTTTAATCAGTGACTTAATGCTAATGCGTTAAGAAATGCTTAAGAAAACTTGAGGCCATTTCGAAGTGTTAACCTCATTACCTCCTCACTCCATCACCCGCTGCCTGCCACACACAGAAACTTTGCCATTCTCTTAGTCAGACTTAGTAGCTCTTGGCTTTCAGTGTCAAAGTTTGGGTTATCTCCCTCATTCAAGGCCAGCCTCTGCACTTGTGCTTTTGGTCTCATTCCCCTCACCTCTCGGGCCTTATTTTTTTAGTTTTCTTTCCATTTTTACCTATGTCTGCAGCTTCATTTTTCATCAGTTTACATAGTTAGCTCCCCTTTGATCCTGTTCCTGCATGTATCTCCCAGTTTTTCTCCCTTCTCTGTCATATTTGAGCTTTGCAAGAGTATATACAGTGATATCCATTTCCTTATTTCTGTTAATTCCTTTGCCTGCTCAGATCTGGCTTTCATCTCCTACTTTTATTGAAACTGTTACTGTTAAGGTCAGCTTCATTTTATTGACACAGTGCCCCATTGCTAAATCCGATGGAGTTAAAAAAACCTGTAAAATCATTTGTGGTATTTGGGGGAAATTTGAACACTGATTATTTACTGTCAGGGAAGTAATTAGTAATAATTACTGTTTTAGTTAGAAGAATATTTCAGAGATAGATGGTAAATACTGAACAGACATGGACATGGTACTACTGTGTCTGGGATTTGCTCTAAAATACTTGAAGTGGATTATAAGTAAGATTTTTAATGTGTTAATGATTGAAACTGGGTGATGGGTATGTGGGATTCATTATGAGTCTCTCAATCTTTATATTTGTCTAAAGTTCCCTTTATATGTATTTTTTTAATAAGTGAAAAAAAGTGGAAAATAACTGAGTAATATCAAGGAGAAATTATTATTTAAGTATAGATGAGTATGGCCTGCAACACAACTAGCTTTAATAATAATAAGAGGTGGTTAAGCTCATTTTCACCACTGAAAGAATTGAGGTGTTAACAATAGAAACGGAAGTGTGATGCCTGGCAAAGAGCAGATGCTGAATAAGTATCTGTTGACTGAATAAGCTAGTAGGAGCTCAGTGCTGGGTTGTATAGACAGCTAGTTGGATAATTTTAAAGACTGTATCTTTCGAAAAACCCAGTAGTTACCAGTCACTCCATTTGTTTTCATAAATAATGACGAATATTTACATGGCATTTAACACATACCAGGCACTGATCTAAGCACATCACATAGATTTATTTTGTAACCTTCACAATAGTCTCATGAAAGAAGTGTTGTTACTTTTCTCATTGTATAGATGAAAAAACAGAGACATCAGTAATTGACCTAAGATCACGCAGCAGCAGGTAAAGTAACAAAGCTGTGATTTATATCAAGCAGTCATGTTCCAGAGTTGTATCTTTAATCAATACTGTACAGCCTCTCTTATAGTAACTCTTATCAGATTAATGTTGTTTGTCTACATGAATGATTTTATGGAAAAATCGGACTTATCTAAGATATATTTAGGTATTCTGATTTTGTGTGTCTCTTAATGTCTCTTAATTCAGTATTTGATTTTTGTTGAATTAAATTATTCTTGGCCATTGTGACTTTGTTCTTTCTGTTGGCTAACCTGTCTGGAGAAGGAAATGTATACTCTATTGGGGTGATTTGGTCAAAGACTGTGGTTGTAACTTGGCATGATAACTTGGAAAAATGGCTGAGTACAAGATACTAGATTAGATAGTTTAGCAGAGGGCTAGATTGGAGCACAGGTGGAAGTGAGTGGAAAGTCAGATTCAACTAATTTTTTTTACTGTTGATAAAACGAGTATAACTCTGAATAATTTTAATAAAATTGGTAAATGTAAGGCCTGTTTTGTAGATTGAATGCAGTTGAAAGACTAAAAAAGTCTTTTATCTGAAGAGATTTCTCAGTTTTCTTTTGTTAGACGGTGACCCAAGAGGAGCTTGGCAGGCTCTGAAGGAACATTTCCCTTTGCATAATGAACTATCTGTAGAAACCTTGAAGACACCTTTAGCCACTAGGACACTGCTCTCGTTTTAAGTCAACAGTCTCATATTTAAGTGGTTTTGTTTCTGGTTTGAATATTTCTGCTCACAGTCAGATTGTCTCAGGGAGGTTTACATGTTCATATTCTTTACTTAGACTTGGATGTTTTTTTGTTTTGAAAACAAAACTTTTTCACAGAAAAAGTTAATCTAAAGTTAATTTGATTTCCTCTTTCACTTCTGCATTCCTTTATGTTTCCTTTCTTATATGGACTAGTCTAACTCACTATAATTTTTCAGTGTTGTGTATTCTATATCTTCTTTTTTTTCTTTTTCTTTTTATTTTTTTTGTTTTTTTTTATTTTTATTTTATTTTTTTTTTCTTATTTTATTTAGTGTTGTGTATTCTAAAGAGTAATATCCGGTTTACTCCCAAATCATTCATCAAGACTCCATCAACCATGATTATCAGTTGCTTAGCGATCCTGAATTCTACTATATTTCACTTAGTCCACTGAGAATTGCTTACATTCTCTTTCTTTCAGTAAAGTTTTATTGCTGAGTAATAAAGTATAGTGCACGAATTTTGAACACCTAGGCTTGAATTTGCTACCTTGTTTTGTAGTTACAGTACCTTAAAAAAAAAGAAAATCCCTGGATGATCTGCTATATTCTAAATATTTCGGATTTTTATGTGAATAGTCTTAAGAAGAATGAAGTGCTACCTCTGTCTTCTTTATCTGTACTGTCAGATTTTGGCATCGTGGTAGCACTTGCACATTTTTAGTTTTTGCAGGGAAAGTCGATGGCATGTAGTAATTTGAGAGTCTACCACAAATTTGAATCATTTTGTAGCTGGTATGTAGAAGACAGTTGCATCAGCTGGTGAGAAAACCTATCTAGGCATTTAGCAAAACTGTAAATTCTTGGATCTTTCTCAGAATATTAGAGCAAAAGATATGGAAAAATATGCAAGGAACTTGGGGAACAATACAGAATGTAATAGCATCTGCCTAAAAGACATCTCAAAAGATGTAGTAGATAAAACAGAAGCAAAAATAACCAGTGCATTAGTAGGAGAAAATTTTCTTCATCTGGAAAATCATATCTTCTGATTGGAAAAGCATTCTCATAGTTGGGAAGTTTAGATTAAAAGAGGTCTATATTTGGTGTTAACCTCTTTTGTAATTTTAGAAGTCCAAAAGCAAAAAAGAAACCCTAGAAGCTGCTCGACAGGGAAAAGTTTGGCCTCAAAAAAATGAGAGTCTGCTGGCATTGGAATTCTTAGCAGCAGCAATAGGTATTAGAAAACAATAGGGCAGTTAATTCAAAGTTCTGAGTTCCTAAATCCAGAATTTGATATCAATCAAATGATTACTCAGGTGAGAGATCAAATTAAAGACATTTCCAGAAATTTAAGGACTTGGCAAAATTTACCTTTCATGAGTTCTTAAATATGCACCCAGAAAAGTGAAATAGAAGTTAGAGAAAAAAGGAAGAAACAAGATCCAAGAAACTAAATCTCTAAGACACCAGTGAAAATCCCAGGATAACAGCTCTGCCAGGGGGCCTGGAAAGCAGGTGGTTCAAATTAGAGCAAGAAGCCAGAACTGTCTGTGGAAGACATCATCAAGAAAAAAGTAGAAGCCATTACATAAATTGTATGCTGGAATTTCTTAGTGTTAACATAAAAAGCAAGTCAATAAGAAAAAAAAAAAGCAGAGACTGTGGTTGCAGTATGCAGTATTACATTTTTGGTAATAAACCAGATTGAGCTCTGGAGCAGCCACAAATAAGTCTTTTGACTGATTGGTCCTGAAAGTAAAAGAAGACTTTTGAATATGCTTGATTTTGTGAAAATACTGTATTTTGGCGGGAGTTGGTGGTGGGGAGTGATACAGTGCTAAAGAAAAGGACAGCTAGCATATTCAAGCACAACATATCATAGAAATAGATAAAAGGAAAGCTTGGAGAATGTGGTGTAATGAATTAGGGTTGGATTTGATTTACAAAACAATGGAAATCATTGAGAGCCACATCTTTTGAATAAGGTATGTTACTGACATACACAGTATACTTAGGTTAAAAGAAAAAAGAATATGACTTTTAAAAAATTAATTATTTTTAATTGGAGGATAATTACCTTATAGTGTTTGTGTTGGTTTCTGCCATACATCAACATGAAACAGCCATAGGTATATGTATGTCTTCTTCCCTCTTGAACCTCCCTCCTAAGAGTATGACTTATAAGCCAAGTTATTGATAACTTAGAAAACTTGAAGATGTGTTATCTGACCTTATAATATATGCTTTTTCATTAACTTATTGCATATTTTTATTTGAACCACAGTGTAAATAAACAAAAGGAGGAAAAACAATAGCAATACAAACACCTTCAGCAGGAAAACCAGTTGGAGAACATCTTAGAAATATGTTTTTTGGTTTTTATCTACCTGCAGTGTGGAAATACTGTCATTATTCCCTTTTCTCCACACTTGGCCCAAGAGTTTGACAGGTTGAGTTGAGGAACAGCAATATTTAGTATCTCTTAGCCCAATATTCCGTGTTAACTCTTCTGGTGGAACTAACAAGGAAAAGAAATTATAAAGTATTTCAAGAAATCCCTTTATCCAGCTTTTACCATCAAGCTTTTCAGATTAAGCAGTTTTGCTTAACTCTCTGGGTCTTTTTTTCTCATCTGGAGTTTTTCATTTCCAAGGTTTCTTCCAGCTTTTTGCATTACATGGCTTTTCTATGACAGATTTTCTTCTGAAACTCAGTAAGCTCTGAAAATTCTAAGAATGTTTTTTTGGATTAAGTGTGTAGCTTCTTTTGTGACATCTTTGGATAGTATTCATTTGCCTTGTGAATTTTGATGTGGTGGATCATTTTTGACTGTGTCGTTATGTAAAGTAGAAGTTAGTGTTACATAGTGTTCACATTTTGAAGGAGCGTTCTAGAAGAAAGAAAGGAAACAGTTTCCAGTATTAGTAATGAAAAGGCCGAAGTCACTTACAGTCCCTATACATGTTAAGAGAATAACAAGGCAACTTTATAAACAGTCTTATTCCAGTAAGTTCTACACCTTGGATGAAAAAGACAAATTCCTTGAAAAACAAATACAGGCAGACCTCTTTTTACTGTATTTCACTTTAGCATGCTTGCAATATTGTATACGTTTTCATTGTTATTGTTATATTTGTTATGGGGATTGTGATCAGTGATCTTTGATGTTTCTGTTATGACCTGCCAAAGGCTCAGATAATAGCACTTCTTAGCAATAAACTATTTGTAGGTTTTTTTTTTACATAATGCTATTGCATACTTAATAGAATACAGAATAGAGTAAACATATTGATAACTTTTATATATGCATTGCAAAACCAAAAAATCATGTGACTTGCTCTTTTTGCAATAGTCTAGAACCAAATCTGTGATATCTTGAAGATATACCTGTTCCTAAAACTGACCCAAAAGGGAATAGAAAATCTTAATAGCATTATATCTATTAATGAAATTGAATTTTTTCTCACAAGGAAATCTCCAGGGCCAAGATGGCTTTACTGGTAAATTCTAGCAAACATTTAATGGGCGGGGAAGGGGGGAGCGAAAGTCATAATCTAGAATCCTTCAGAAAATAGAAGCTAGCATTACACCAATAGCAATACCAAAGATGAAGCACAAGCTGGAATCAAGATTGCCAGGAGAAATATCAGTAACCTCAGATAGGCAGATGACACCACCCTTATGGCAGCAAGTGAAAAACTGAAGAGCCTCTTGATGAAAGTGAAAGTGGAGAGTGAAAAAGTTGGCTTAAAGTTCAACATTCAGAAAACTAAGATCATGGCATCCAGTCCCATCACTTCATGGCAGATAGATGGGAAAACAGTGGAAACAGTGACTGACTTTATTTTTGGGGGCTCCAGAATCACTTCAGATGGTGATTGTAGCCATGAAATTAAAAGATGCTTTACTCCTTGGAAGGAAAGTTATGACCAACCTAGATAGCATATTCAAAAGCCAGAGACATTACTTTGCCAACAAAGGTCTGTCTGTTCAAGGATATGGTTTTTCCATTGGTCATGTATGGATGTGAGAGTTGAACTATAAAGAAAGCTGAGCGCCAAAGAATTGATGGCTTTGAACTGTGGTGTTGGAGAAGACTCTTGAGAGTCCCTTGGGCTGCAAGGGGATCCAACCAGTCCATCCTAAAGGAGATCAGTCCTGGGTGTTCATTGGAAGGACTGATGCTAAAGCTGAAACTCCAGTACGTTGGCCACCTGATGCGAAGAGCTGCCTCATTTGAAAAAAGACCCTGATGTTGGGAAAGATTGAAGGCAAGAGAAGAAGAGGATGACAGAAGTTGAGATGCTTAGATGGCATCACCGACTCAATGGACATGAGTTTGGGTAAACTCTGGGAGTTGGTGATGGACAGGGAGGCCTGGCGTGCTGCGGTTCAAGGGGTCACAAAGAGTCGGACACCACTGAGCAACTGAACTGAACTGAACTGAATACCAAAGATGCTATAGAAAACTATAGACCTGTATTCACCATGAACATAGATGCAAAAATCCTTAAACATTTTTAAGTCACATAAATGTGTAAAAAGGACAGTAAAGCATGATCAAGTGGAGTTTATCCCAGGAGTATGATTTTAACTTAAAAAAAGAAAATCAATGTGATTCACTATATTGACATAATAAGAGGAAAAAAATCTCAGTAGGTGTAGCAGAGTATTTGTTTGAAGAGTTCAGTACCCATTAATGGTAAATACTTTTGGTAAATTAAGAACAGAAAGGAATTTTCTCAACCTGATAAAGGGCACCTACAAAAAAAAACCTACAGCTTGCTTTCCATGTAAGATTGGGGGAAAAAAGCAGATTTTCACTCTAATTGTAGACAAACTTGTACTAGAAGTTCTAGCCAGTACATTAAGTCCAGAAGAAGAAATAAAATATGTCAGTGAAAGTCGCTCAGTCATTTTGGACTCTTTATGACCCTATGGGCTATACAGTGCATAGAATTCTCCAGGCCAGAATGCTGTAGTGGCTAGCCTTTCCTTTCTCCAGGGGATCTTCCCAACCCAAGGATCAAGCCTCGGTCTTATGCATTGCAGGCAGATTCTTTACCAGCAGAGCCACAAGGGAAACCCGAAATAAAATGTATTCAGATTGAAAAGGCAGGAGTAAAATTGTCTTTATTCTAGGATGACATGGTTGTGTTTGTAGTAAATCCTGTTACCAGAAATAAGAAGTGAGTTTAGCAAGATTGTAGGCTACAAGGACAGTATACAAAAACCAGTGGAATTTCTATATAATAGCAGTGAGCAATTGAAAAAAACGAAATTGATAAGAATACTATTTATAGTAGAATAAAAACATTGGGATATGCAAGTGTAAATTTAATCAACTAGATGTTAAGATCTGTACATTGAACTATGAAACATCACTGAGAGGAAACTTACAAAGACCTAAATAAATGGAAGGAGGTACCATATTCCTAGATTGGAAGACTTTGATACTCTCAAGGTATTGGTTTGACTCAGATTGATCTGTAGAGTTAAGACAATCTCAATCAAATTTTCAGCAGGGTTTTAATAAAAACTACCAAATAATTATTAATTCTATATAGAAAAATCACAGGTCTTAGAAGAGCCAGCACAGTTTTGGAAAGGGACAAGAAAGTGTGAGGACAGTGTCCCCTGATTTAGAGACTTACTATGAAACATAAAACTATGGTGTTGACATAAGATAGATAAGCAAATCTAGAGGGTATAAACCCCTGTATGTTTTTATTCACTTGATTTTTTAAAACATTTTTTAATTGGATATTTTCCATGTAACATTTTGTGAATTTAAGGTACAATTTGTTGATTTGTATAGTTAATTGGTTTTTGACAAAAACATTGAAGATACCATTGTAAGGGGAGCCTTTTAAACAAATAGCTGGAATGAAAGTTTACCCTTAACTTATATACAGAAAACATTTGGTCATAAATTTAAACCATAAAAGCTACAACTATGGAACTTCTAGAAGAAAACATCAGCCAAAATCTTATTATAGGCAGAGATTTTTAGTTGATCTGCGAAATGTGAATCATTAAAGAAAAAAATGGGTCTCATCAAAATTGAAAGTTTTTACTCTTTAAAGGCAGTTTACAAGCGGCATATAAAGCTGCCTTTTTAAAAAGTAAAAGAAGATACTTGAAATACCTCTACCTGACAAAGGACTTATACCATCAGTCTAAAAAGAGAATCACACAACTTTTAAAAGACAACCAGACAGTGAAGAATCCTCCTGCGATGCAGGAGACCCGGGTTCAGTCCCTGGGTTGGGAAGATCCCCTGGAAAAGGGAATGGCTACCCACTCCAGTATTCTTGCCTGGAGAATTCCATGGATGGAGGCCTGGGAGGCTCATGGGGTTGCAGAGTCAGACATGACTGAGCAACTAACATTTTCCCTTTCACATTTAAAGAGATAAAGGATTTGAAGTCATGTAACAAATGAAGATATATGAGTTGCTAACAATCACATGAAAAAAGATCCTCAAGATGATTAATCCTCAGAGAAACGCAGGTTAAAACTATAATCACATACTGCTGCCATCCACCAGAATGGCTCAACTTAAAAAGACTCAAAATACTATGATCTGGCAAGGAGGTAGAGAGAGCCCTTGGAATTCTCAGGTAGTGCTGATGGGAGTGTCAAATGGCACACCCACTTTGGAAAAGTTCTTAACAGTTTCTAAAAGTCAGACATGTGCTTACCCTATGATGCAGCAATTCCAGGAAAACATTTGTTTACACAAAGATTAAGTATATTCTTAGAAGCTTTATTCCTAATAGTTTCAGATAGGAAATAATAGGAATGTCTATTAAAGATGAACACTTAAACTGATTGGGAAGTATTCATACAATGGAATATATATATCCTACTCTGCCGTAAAAAAGAAGAAACTACTGACATATGAACCAACCTGATTAATGTCAGAAACTTGATGAGAAAAAGAAGACGTCAAAAACTTAATGAGAAAAAGAAGAGTACATACGTCTGATTACATTTACATGAAATTCTAGACAGAATTTAGTTACAGAAAGCAAATCAGTGGTTGCCTGGAGTTGTGGTGGGGAGCTAAGTGGGGTGTGTTTGTGATTGATTGAAAGGGACCCAAGGAACATTTGGAATGATAGACATGTGCTTTTTGTCTCGATTGCAGCACTACTTCCATAGGTGTATCAGTTCAGTTCAGTTCAGTCGCTCATTCGTGTCCGAATCTTTGCGACCCCATGAATTGCAGCATGCCAGGCCTCCCTGTCCATCACCAACTCCCGGAGTTCACCCAGACTCACGTCCATTGAGTCGGTGATGCCATCCAGCCATCTCATCCTCTGTCGTCCCCTTCTCCTCCTGCCCTCAATCCCTCCCAGCATCAGGGTCTTTTCCGGTGAGTCAACTCTTCACATGAGGTGGCCAGAGTATTGGAGTTTCAGCCTCAGCATCATTCCTTCCAATGAGCACCCAGGACTGGTCTCCTTTAGGATGGACTGGTTGGATCTCCTTGCAGTCCAAGGGACTCTCAAGAGTCTTCTCCAACACTACAGTTCAAAAGCATCAATTCTTCGGTGCTCAGCATTCTTCACAGTGCAAATCTCACATCCTTACATGACCACTGGAAAAACCATAGCCTTGACTAGACGGACCTTTGTTGGCAAAGTAATGTCACTGCTTTTGAATATGCTATCTAGGTTGGTCATAACTTTGCTTCCAAGGAGTAAGTGTCTTAATTTCATGGTTGGAATCACCATCTGCAGTGATTCCCAGAGTTGGTTTAAAATTTCTTTTTAGCATTTTATTTACAACTTGATAATCCTTTTGTTGGTGCTGATGTCTTGTTTTTGTATATTTGATAATTAATATTTTAAAGTTGGCTTCCCTCATAGCTCAGTCGGTAAAGAATCTGCCTGCAATGCAGGAAACCCAGGTTTGAAAGTATGTAATAATTTAATCTAGAAACATCAAAAGCACATATTTCATGTTGCTTTAGAAAATTGTGATATACCCCCTAAAATCTAAATATTTTAAAAGTGGTTGAAAGTTTTTCACTTGTAAGAAAAAGACACAGTACAAATGTCCATATTTCATAATATACCTTTTTGATTCTCTTTCAGTATTAATAGGGAGTTTTCTTTGTTTTGTTTCATTGTCAAACTGTTCTGTGCAGGACATAAATATTAGACTGTTAGTCTATAGAGAAGGTCATTATAAAATTAGGTGTGTATTTTGAAGCTGCTTCAGTTCAGTTCATTACGGTCGCTCAGTTGTATCCGACTCTTTGTGACCCGGTGGACTGCAGCACACCAGGCTTCCCTGTCCATCACCAACTCCCAGAGCTTACTCAAACTCATGTCCATTGAGTCAGTGATGCCATCTAACCATCTCATCCTCTGTTGTCCCCTTCTCTTCCCACCTTCAATCTTTCTCAGCATCAGGGTCTTTTCAAATAAGTCAGTACCTTGCATCAGGTAGCCAAAATATCGGAGTTGCAGCTTCATCATCAGTCCTTCCAATGAATTTTCAGGACTGATTTCCTTTAGGATGGACTGGTTGAATCTCCTTGCAGTCCAAGGGACTCTGAAGAGTCTTTTCCAACACAACAGTTCGAAAACATCAATTCTTCAATGCTCAGCTTTCTTTATAGTCCATGGAGCTGCTTATGAGGGTTTTTATCTGTAATGTTCTCTTCTGCGCCCCCTGGTGGTTTTGATTTCTTATTTGGGATAACATTGGAAATAGAGTCATTACTCTTGTAGACTGAATTTTACAGAAGACTTTAAAACTTTTAAACTAGTCTTTATGTTGAAAACCTACCCAATAGCTTCTATTGACAATACTGTAAGGCTTTAATCATATGGTAGTCTTTTTTGACAGTTAACAACCTAGTTAATAACGAGGGAACAAATTATTAAGCAATACCACAGAAATAAAATTTTACAAACAAGACCTACCTAAGATGGTGCTAAATTTAGATCAGAGTTTGAGGAGAAAATAGGATATTTGAATAGTCTCGAGTACTCCTCCCACTATTTTTCGATGCAAAGGGAAAAATAGTAGATTTATAGTGGAGAAATCTGACAGAAACCCCTCTGGCCACCCTTGACAATGATGAAGTCAGAAGGGCACATTATTTCTACTGTATTCTTGCCCCAAATGCATTCTAATCATGAAAAAAAAAAACCCAGCAATTCATGCTGGAGGACATTTTACAAAATACTGCATCAAAAGTTTCAAAGTTATGAAAGACAAGATAAAAATTGAGTTGTCACAAATTGGAGGAGACTTAAGGAAAAATTACCAAGAAGTTGCAAAAATAATAGAAGTCTCAGTTATCACACACCCAGCTGCTTCTGATGTTAACATTTCACAGACTTGAAATGCAATTATTGTTATCAAAATCGAGAAATTAATCATTGTTACAACATTGTAAGCTCTATATTTTAGTGGGAAAAAAAGGGGACTTTGAAAAATTTTTTCTTTTCCAAGATTCTGTTCAGGATACCACATCACATTTGGTTGTTTCTTTGAAAATAACTATTATTGTTCGAAGGATTTGATAGACTTGCTTTGTTTTTAAGTCATTAACAAACCAATAGGTAATAAATTATTTATAAAGTGGCTGTTAGAATTTTTTGAAGGACTAGTTTTTTGTTCTTTATTACTATTATACAAATTTTGAGAATTGGCTAAAATTTGAGGAAAGTTTGTTTTTCTACCATTCTGCTTATTTCTTTTCCTTTACATTCTGAGAAACCTCAAAACCACCTAACAGTGAAGTAGCAGCTTAGTGTGTGCACGCGCGCGTGTGTGTGTGTGTGTGTGTGTGTGTGTTTAGTAATAACAGTGCTTGAAGGCCTACATCTCTTTGCTACTGTTGGGAATCTCTTATATTCTTCTTTCTAAATGAGAAAAAAATATATATATAATAAATTGTTGGTATTTCTTTATCTGAGACAATGATGAATAGATAAGCAACCTTCTATGTATTAATATTATATATTCTTTAGTGTTATTATGTCCAATTAGAAATACTCATTTAAACTTAGAGTAGCATCATGAGATCTCTGAAAGCAACTTCTTAATTATTTTATGTGTTAATACTAATAAGATTCTTGAAATAACTTCTTTAAATAAGTAACCATCTAGATTGCACATTTATTCCTGAGTATATTCAAGGGTGCATTGATCTGGGTAAGGTCTCAATAATTTAATTTGGTTCCTTTCTGTGTTAACATTCCATAGTAGTAGCTGTATTTTAGAAACTCAGACTAAAAGATCTGTTTTTAATATCTTAATTTTTAGAGGCATACATATTTATGATTATAAGATTATCTGTTATAATACTTTGTATAGTATAGTTTAAATTAAATATGTAGGAACTTTGAACTACTAGAAAAGATAGTTCCTCCCAGAGGTATCCTTACAAAAAGTGGAAAAATAGCATGAGTCTCAACTTGGCAAAACATGAAAAACAGTATCTCTGAGTCACAAGATGAGTCAAAAGGGTGAGGTTTGTTTGCTTTTCCTTGTTCATCTGTTTTAAAGGGAGTGTGATTCCAAGTAGCTGAAAAAAATCTTCGATGAAAGATGGTGCCAAAAGTTGGAATTCTTTATATTTAGAAGTACATAGCTGAAACATTCAGTGGTGTTGCCAGGATGGATTTGATCTGTGCCTAACTGTTAGGAGATTGGTAATAACTGTAAATGAAAAGTAACCTTTAAAAATATTTAACTTTTATTAATTTTTTTCTTAAAATTTAATTAAAAATTTAAAAGTGCTGGGTTTTATTTGTTCATACTTGCGAAGAATGATCTTTAGACGAATATTCAAGAAGCTGGCAGCATTGGAGGGAGACTTTGAATATTGAACTGTATTCAAACCTTGTTCAGATTTTGAACCATGAACTGTTAGAAATAAACTAAATTAAAATTTGAAAAGAGAAATGAAAATCAGAGTGCCTAGTGTACATAGCAGAGATTGATTTAGTCCACCTGATATGAACCACCTGACTTTCATGATCAGCTTAGCATTGTCAATCCTGTAATATCTTGGTACTCAGCATACAGTTGGTTGTGTGTTATGGCGGGTGCAGACAAGCAAAGAGGTAACGAGAAAAATTTCATGATATATTTTCTTTGTTATAAGAAGTTAGTCCATAGTATGTTCAACTCTAAATTAAATTGAAAATTAAACTATTGGATAACTGCTGAATTTTTTCTTGTAGTTATACAATCATTTGGTAAATCGTGCTGCTCCTTTTTGTTTGTTTTTAGTTGATGCAGATGAAATTAAAAGGCTAGGAAAGAGATTTAAGAAGCTCGATTTGGACAATTCTGGTTCTTTGAGTGTGGAAGAGTTCATGTCTCTACCTGAGTTACAACAGAATCCCTTAGTACAGCGAGTAATAGATATATTCGACACAGATGGGAATGGAGAAGTAGACTTTAAAGGTAAGAAAGTACTTTTAGTTAAACTGCAAGTTAGATAATCTATGAATAGTCTTACATTTCCATGTACAAAAATGTCTGAAAAGTTGATTTTTTCTTGAATGTCCTTGAGTACTGGTTTTCTTAAAATAGTAGATTGTTAAAACTTAAAAGTCTGTGATATATGAACTTTAATAAACTAATAAGACCTTGTACTTTTTGGGACATAAATGATTGAAGTGTCCTTTTAGGTAATCTAAAAAATGGGATTTAGTATTTCTTTTGTTGTTAGAAAATTTTAGAGAAACTTAAAATATTAGAAGCCACATTTTTTAAAAACTTTTTTAAAAGAATGAGACTTTAACAATAAGTCAGCAATAAAAAAAAAAGCTGAAGTCAGAAGGATAGGAGTATTATCATAGAAGGGATTAATTTAGTTAATCTAGATTTTACAAAGACAGTAGTGCTTTTGCTAATGTCAGCCATTTGATTCTACACTTTAAATAAACCTTTCATTTCATCAGGAAGTCAACAGTTTTTGTTATTTTCATTTGAAGAAGTGAATTGTCCAAGTGAAGGGGTCTAAACTGGTTGTGATTTAGTGTTCAGCAGCAGTGAAGAAAAATGACCATTTGTTAGGAAACTTCAAACAGTTTATGTAAATGATTATGAATTTTGGAACGAGAAACCTCCCAATTTTTTCTGCTAAACGATTTAAATATTTTTTAAGCCCTCTTGTATAGTCATATTCTAAGAATATAGAGTTAAATAGCTTAAAGAATATGTTTTTTGAGTGTTATTCTCTGTAGCAACTAATTAATAATAATAATAATAAATAAATCAACTTGTTGAAGTTGATTTGATTTTAGAGAGTTCCAGGTTCAAATTATATGTAGAAACTTGTTTGTTTCAAATTTGTCTCTTTCAGTTGTAAATGCCACTAGTAATATTTTCTTTTGGAACAGGAAGATATTCTGTTATGAGCATGTAGGGTTTGTGTCCATGAGCGTGTGTATATTGTTCTTCTTGGTAAAAAATTGAAACTTCTGATTTGTAAATGTTTTTTATTCTTATTCAGAGTTCATTGAGGGAGTCTCTCAGTTCAGTGTCAAAGGAGATAAGGAACAGAAGTTGAGGTGTAAGTATTTTTCTTCACTGAGTTCATTCTTCCTCTTAGACCATTACCCCATACTACATTATAACCTCCTTTTAAAATATTCTAAAAAGGAATCTTTTATTCTAGATCCTTAGTAGACATAACAGAAATTTTACATTCTGGAGAAAATCCTTTTTGGACATTTGCAATTTGTATTTTTTAATGATGTGTCATTGTTGCTTATAAGTTAGGTGTACAATACACAAAATTGATTCACAGTTTTTAAGGATTATATTCCATTTGTGGTTAAGTAATATAAAATATTGGCATGAAAGTGAGAAGAAATGCTTTAATATGATTAGCTTAACTTCGTTTACACTTGTATTCAGAATTATTTAGCCAGAAGTTTACTATTTTGGTTTATGTAGGCTTGCCTCTCTTTCAGGGAACATCTGGTATCTTTTTAAAATATTTGGCTCTTAACTGGAAAGACATTATGTTCAATAACAGTCCTCTGAGGCACAAGCTATATGCTAACTTCCTTTGCAAATGAATTCTTGATATAAATGAGAATAGTATTAATAGTAGTAACAGTTGCTGTCTTTGACTGTGTATTATCTCAGTACTGTAAAGCAGCAGTCCCCAACCTTTTCAGCACCAGGAACCAGTTTTGTCAAAGATAATTCTTCTATGGACTGGGGGTAGGGAGTGGTCTGGGATGATTCAGTTGCATTACATTTATTGGGCACTTTATTATTATTACATCAGCTCTACCTCAGATCATCAGGCATTAGATCCTGGAGGCTGGGGACCCCTGCTGTAAAGAACCTGGGAGGTTAGAACTGTTATTAGCCCCAATTTTATATGTGCAGAAACCGAAGCTTAGGAAAGAGTAAATGACTTAAACTCTAGGCTATATTAATTGTCCCAGGCAGTCTTAACTCCATAGACCATATACTTGCAACCACAACCACCTGCTGCTGCTGCTAAGTCGCTTCAGTCGTGTCCGACTCTGTGCGACCCCATAGACGGCAGCCCACCAGGCTCCCCTGCCCCTGGGATTCTCCAGGCAAGAACACTGGAGTGGGTTGCCATTTCCTTCTCCAATGCATGAAAGTGAAAAGTGAAAGTGAAGTCGCTCAGTCGTGTCCGACTCTTATCGACCCCATGGAGTGCAGCCTACCAGGCTCCTCCGTCCATGGGATTTTCCAGGCAAGAGTACTGGATTGGGGTGCCATTGCCTTCTCCCAGTTTCACCTAAAAGCAACATCTCTATGTAGGAAGGAGCTGTCCTCATAGTAGAATTCTAAATGCTGGGAAACTTACTATCTTCTCTTTCTTTGACAGTGTTCGTGATTACCATGCAATTGCCATTGATTTTTCCTTCCTTTTTTTTAGTTGCTTTCCGTATCTATGACATGGATAAAGACGGCTATATTTCCAATGGGGAACTCTTCCAGGTGCTAAAGATGATGGTGGGGAACAATCTGAAAGATACACAGTTACAGCAAATTGTAGACAAAACCATAATAAATGCAGATAAGGATGGGGATGGAAGAATATCCTTTGAAGAATTCTGTGCTGTAAGTACAAAAAAGCTAGTTCTTCATTAGTTACGTTTCATAAAAACATTTTTAATATCACTTAGTAGAGAATTCCTTATAGTTATATTTTGCCCTAGAAATTTGTTTGATTTTGCCCAATAGCCCCAGGTGTTCTTTGTTGTAACTGTTACTAATTACTAATTATTCTCAAGAACTAATACTCTCAGTGATTGTCTGATAAAATGCCACAACAATGGTATTAGTCACTTTTACTTATTATTGGTAGCCTCCCAAGTGAACAGCTAGGTTATTTGAAAATACTTCTGTAGGAAATAAGAGTTCATGAATTTCAGCTAGGAATTCAGAGGCTTGGTCACAAGTATGACAGAAATGGAGTCCCTATCTGTCAAACTCAACAGCGAGGCAGTGTAAAGACGTGATTTGTTTTCCCCTCTCCTGTTTTTCTAAGCTACTATGGGTAGCTTTTGTGATCTGGGGCAAGGGCTCCACAGAGGCATAGCCTGCAGTTGTGAGAAGTCCTGGAGGACTTGCTGTTGGTGGGAACTGGGGCACTGGCTCAGCTTCCTGTTTATTGCTTCTCTTCTGTGGCTGCTGCCCCTAAAACAGAGATAGTAACTTTCTGATGTGTCATAAGCAGTTTTAACGGTAAATTGAAGATGCTGGACAATCCAAAGGAAATGCAAAGAAAATAAAACGTTGTGAAAATTTTCAGTCATCACTGGATGCTTCTATAGAAGGTTTTCTTCCTCTTCATTTTTTACTTAAAGGACACCAGCGAAAACAGATTAGCTTGTCATATGTTACATAAGGACTTAAGTAGCTACTTTGGCTTTTAAGTAGAAGTTCACATTATACTTCAAGGATCTTTTTTCATCTCAAGGGAATGAGATCTTTGCATTGTGTTTCAAAAAAGTAGGGTGGTGCTCTAGTTAAAGAACAGGCTAGTTCTCCTTGGAAGAGAGTTAGAGAGGCTGAACTCCTGGGATGGGAACCAGTGCCGGGGGTGCTGCTGCAGGTGCATCCTCTCCCTCTGCCACGCCTCCTCCACTGTTGCCAGACGACTCCCGTGGGCAGGCATCGGAGTGTGCGTGACATGAGACTAGCCTGGTAATGGCATCATAGATAGCAGCCAGTTTTCAAAAGTAGGGAAAAAAGAAAAAAATTCCAAGACTTGAGGGAACAAAACAAAAATGAGGAACTTGGCTGGAGTGACGTGAAGGGATGTGTATAAGTGAAGACTATTTGCATTTAGTAAATATAAACTGTAACTTAAAATTACATGTAAATCACTTTACTAGTGGAAGGAAATACATCCCCTAGGTATAAAAATTATGCTTTGTACGCTGAAGGCTTAAGCTGAGCTTTGAGTTTATTTTTCAGCCTTTGTGATAAATTGCCCTTACTTGTATTTTTGGAGGGCATAGTTCAGGAATGAATGAAAATGTTTGTATATTAAGCCAACTTTTGGTAACATTTATCAGGCTCATATCTTGGGCTTTATTGAGTTCTCTTTATTCTGTTTTCTTAAGCTGTAACAGAGAGAAGAGAGTTATCTCAAAAGATCACACACTACGTATCTGTTCTAATATTTTCAGAACACTTAACTGTACGCAAATCTTATAAATGATCAGTGACAGGATTAACGTTGATGGATTGACCCATGTATTTACTTTTGTATCCTTTGAAAACTTCACTGAAATTAAATGGGTTAAAAAGAAAAGGTTATAAACCCACAAGGACCAGAGAATAGCGGAGAGGATGGTCACTCAGTTTGGTAATTTATAAAGTTGAGTGGCTAGCAGACAGGAGTGAAAATTCTAAGCTGTCAACTAGGAAAGCGGAGAAGCAGCTTGGTTTATAATGTGGAACTCCTGAAAGGCTCAGAAAGTGGGGACATGACTGAAAGTGGGTGTGAAGGGGGGCTAACAGGAGAATGGCTTAAGTCTGTCTAAGAAGCATGTGGAACACAAGATCTCCTTCCTGACTCTCTTCAGTCTCTCCTGCATTGTAGTGGAGATTGGCAAGAGTGAAATAGGGCTCGGGGTGTGTGTGTGTGTGTGTGTGTGTGTGTGTGTGTGTGTGTGGCGGGGGGCAGGGGATGGAATTAAGTGAAGAACAGCATATTTGCATTTTGACACCTCCAGCCTTCTTCTCTTACTTGATTCCCTGGCAGCTACACTTGTACCCTCTAGGCAAGAGGTGGGGAAAGCCCTGTTTGGGAAAGGTGACCTTTAGACATGGTGTTTACCCAGTTGTTCAAAGAGCAGCGCGCAGTCAACAGCCCTGCCCTGTGCACGGAGGCTCGGGGGCGGCACTTTCCACATGAGGAGAGAGCCTAGGATCACCAGACATTCAAGGAAAACCTCTGACCTCTGATACAGATTACAGAGATGAACTCAAACCTGAAAAAGAAGCATGCTGAAGCAGGCTATGCAAGGGCAATAAACACTTTAAAAGTAGAACAGAAATCTGTCATTATTACCCTCAGGGATATAATGTATTAGATCTTTGAAACAAAAATTAGACAATGTATAAAAGAGCTCTAGGAAATTTAAATGTTGGGATTCATCTTAGGAGGTCTAACATCCAAATGTTAGATCCCAGAAAGAAATTGGAGGGAAGGAAATCATCAAAAATGAATCAGAAAATTATCTCAGAATCAAAAGTAATGAGTTTCCTTGCCTGAAAGGAAACTGGGTACCAAGTACCCAGCATAGTATATAAAAATAATCTGGGCCTTGGTACATTGTCATGAAATTTTAAAACAAAGAGATGGTTTACAGGCTTCCAAAGAGCTAAGGTAGAGGCATAGGGGAAGGGCTTCATACAGAGAGTCAAGAATCGTAATGGTGACAGATTTCTCACTTAGCAACTTGGAAAATAGAAGACAAAACAAGAATTCTCAGTAAACTCAAACTGGATGATAGAATCAGACGTTTTCAGGTTTGCAAGTCCTCCTCCCTTTTTGGGAAAGTACTAGAAAATGTGCTCCCACTATGAAAAGGTTATAAATCAAAAAAAGAAGTCAGCGTGAGATATAGGAAGCTCAGAGGGTCAGGCGGGAGAGAAAGCCATCTCTAGGAGGATCCATGGATGCCAAACCTGGATGGGAGTAAGTCCAAAAACTCTGGGAGTGATTTGAAAATAATAAAATCGATAGCTTGATACAATACATCTGAGTGCCTTTAGAGCAAAGTTTAGTGTTGAATTAATGATAAATGCGTAGAACACCCAGTGAAGAAAAAGATCAGTTATTAACTGTAGCAAAGCAAATATGCAGGGAAGCAAAAGTAATCATAGTACACAGTTCTCTTCTGCTATAAGTAGTATTTTATGTAGTCATAAATAAAAGGCTGAATTTCTGTCTAATAAAAAAAAATGCAGCTCTTTGAAGCATGGGAGAGGTGGGAAGTGTGTGGGGTAGGAGATGATGTAGGATAGGAGATGAAGGAGAGAGGTGTGTGTGTGTGGAAGTGAAAGCTGCATCTCCTGTAATGGGAAGTTGATGGATAATATCTAAAACTTGAAATCTAAGAAGAAGCAATGTAGGAATGTTATTTGGAGTCTTCTAGGCAAATACTGAACATCAGCTGAAAATTCTGAATGATTGCTGCTAAGTAAAAAATGAAATTTGAGGACAGGATAGCAAATGGCTGTTTTCACTGACAGGAGTTGTAGAACTAGCTGGCTGTTTAAGCTTTATTTTTCAAATAAAAATTAAAAAGTTCAAAAATAGTAGCAGATGCAACTACGTACAACATGGATGAATCTCACAAACATAATGTTGAGTGAATGAAACAAGACAGACATGAAAGATTTCATTTGTAAAGTGTGTAAAAACAGATCACACTAATCCGTGGTGTTAAGTCGTAGTGACTAGTTCTGTGTAGGTGTGGCTTGGGAGGAGGGAGGTAGTGGTGGGAGGGGGGTCGCAGAAGAGCCGTGGTGATGCCCTGGGTGCTGGTTACTTGGGTCATCACTCTGAAAATTGACCAAGCTGTTAACCTTTATGGTTTGCTTATTTTATGTAGGTTTTGCGTAATAAAAGTTATCCCCAAATAATGCTACAGGTAATCTCACTTCGACATTGCCATGTTTCACAGAGGTGTCTGTAACAACTCTACATGTAGTTGACCCCATGGAAGAGCAATGTGCAGAAAATTTTATTCATTACTTTTTGATACATTCTAGAATAGAGTGACAGTGAAGCCCGTATTTGATTTTTGATAGTTTTTATAGTAACACCTAGTTAACATTTGATACTAAATTACTGAAGTCTATGTCAAAATGCAAAGGAAAGAGTGGGCCAAATCCTACCGGTAGCCTATTTTTTATATTTTTGAGCTAAAAAAGTTTTTTTACACTTGAAAGTGTTGTTTAAAAAAAAAAAAAGGAAGAAGGAAATTTAATAGAAACTATACATGGCCTACAAAGCTTAAAATACTTCCTGCCTAGTCCTTTACGGAAAAATATGCCATCTCTTGTGTTAGAGCGCAAGAAAATGCTTGTTATCCTGGGAGCAAGAAGCCCTGAAAATTCTAACAAAAGGCAGTGCAAGTTTTAAAAAAAGAAGAGCAGCTTCTGGAAATGGCTAAAGTAGTATGCTTTTTTAAACTGCAGTTTTGGTAGGGTGGTTAGACTGGTGCAACGGAGTCCCTCAAACCTGGTCAAGTGTGGTCTGTTCTGTCTGTTTCAGGTTGTAGGCGGCCTAGATATCCACAAAAAGATGGTGGTAGACGTGTGACTCTTGTGTAAAGAGTACCACCCAACACTTTTGCTTTCTTCTCCATCTCTGAAGATCTGCTCAAGACGTCCAGCAATGCTCTCTGTGTATTTAAATGGAAGTATTTTTCTCTGTGAAGCCACATTTTCCAACATGAGCCTCATGAAGCCCAACTAAGTGTTATTGAACTCTTATTCTCTCAATAACTCAGTGTAGCACTTTAAAGCTGAAGGACAGCAGCATGAAAAGAGCATATCAATGTGGCGAAGAAAGGGAAGGGGTTGGCTTTTTAATTTATTTTTCTTCATCTTTTATAACAAGAAAGTATCTATATATACATATGTAAATATTTATATATAGATATATGTAGCTTTCTATATGTGTAGTAGGTTGGCTTTAATTTAATATACTTGATTCAGAAACAAAAATGATAAAGAGTACAAAAGTGCCAAGCAGAACATTCAACATCCTTACTTTTATTTCACACAGTTTTATATATAGATCGAAGATTGTACAGTTTGAGCCGGGTGTTAGGCCAGCTGTTTTCCTTTGCCTGCTCTTTCTCCTTTGAGAGATTGACAAAGCATTTGTTAACATCTTATTATTTACCTTGATTACATTTTTGTAACAAAGGAGTTTGTAACTTAATTTATACCTATGATATATTTCCAGGGACTGTGTCTCATTGCTGAGCAGCTTTGATGACGTCTCTGCTTGAGGAGAAAGTAGAGTCGAGCACGCTGCCATGAGCTCATTCTTGTGTTCATGCAGTCACTGCACAGAGCTTACGCCTCCTGCTGTTACTTCATCACTAGGAGCCATTGCGTCCATTAGGTGTCCCTGAGTCAGTGTCAGTTCGTCGTGATTTTTATTCGTAAAGGACAGAAGCTATGTGAGGCAATCCTGATTTGATCTCAGACATGACTTAATGAAGAGTTCCGGAAATAATCATGTAATAGCTCAGGATATCCGTTTATGTTTCATTACATGGATGGTAAATTGTCATTAAACTTACCTTTAAACCATAAATTTTCCCTTCTCTGTTTCAGAAGACTTGCAGCTAATCTAAAAACCGATGATGGTTAATGTGCATGTGTGTATCTATACACCCACATATACTTACATATGACTTACCTGGGAGAAACCTTATTAAACTGTTTGCCACAGAAGAGCAAAATTATATCCAAATTTATACCTCTTAAATTTCTTTACCACAAGGCATAGAGAGTGCATGATGGTGTTCTTCCTTTGCCCGAAGATGTCTCGGGTAACTTGATACTTTGTGTGATTTAAAAGTAGTGTACCACGCTCCGCCAATTGATGTTATTATCCCTTCCCTTTTCTGCAAAGGTACTATTGGCTGGAAGAAAACATTCTGGTTAGCTTTGTAGGACTGTAGTCTTTCCCTATAATAGATTTTGTAGAAAATTGGTTTTATACTCTGAGTGGGGAAGGGCAGGTTGAATCAAGGTTGAAAGCATCTTAATTTTGGGCACGCCCGCCTGCCACCGCTGTTCCTTCAACTGAGTGCTGCACGCCATGGGCTCTGTCTGTGAGAGAAATCCCGGTGCTTGGTGTCCTTGCATGACATGGAGTTTTGCATGTAGATCAATTTAAAATGTACCTCTTGTTTACATAATTTGCATAATTTTAAAACATAATGTTGCCAAACTTTGGAAATGTTAACGTTCAAACTGAAAATCTCCACCTGTAACTTCTCCCTCTGGATGAGTGCGTGGCTCACAACCCCAGCCAGTGGCTTGATCTGTTCCAGTGTCAACCGCCATGTGCTCTGCTTCAAGAGGGGAGCTCGTCTTTTGTGAATTTTTTGTACATAAGTATTTGTTACAGATATTTTAGCAAATGCTTTCTATTTCTCTTGCTTGTGCATATCTTGGCTGGCGTTACAGAAAAAATAGTGCAAACATTATTTCCTTACTGGGGAATGAGGGTTTTTTCTTTTTTTTTTTTTTAGTGTGTGTGGGTGGGTGGGGCGGGGGGATGGTTTATGTTGAATGTTTAGTTTTTCTTCTGCATGAAACATCATGTTGTGGGATCTTTAGGAAACTTCATACTGTATGAATAAGGAAATAAAATATTTGAAACTTGATTGAGTGTATCTGCAGTGGTCTTTAGGCTTCCCAGCCATTGTGTGTGTGCACGTGTGCTGTTATATCTGACTCTTCTGCTACCCCGTGGACTATTTGGCCACCCAGCTTCTCTGTCCATGGAATTTTCCAGGCAGGAATACTGGAGTGGGTTGCCATTTCATCCTCCAGGGGGATCTTCCTGACCCAGGGATCAAACCAGCATCTCTTGCATCTCCCGCATTGGCAGGGGGATTCTTCACCGCTAGCACCACTGGATAGTCTTTCTTCATTCTTTTAGATTGTTTAAAAACTGTGGTAGGTTGATGTTTGATCTTTTGACTATAAACCATAAGTAAGTCTGCCTTGTCACTGGGTGAAAACACAGGTCATATGACCTGGAGAACCCAGTCTGTGACCCTGCCTCTCCTTCCAGCCTCCCTGCTTCCTCTGTAGGCCTTTGCACCCTCTTTCCTGACAAGGAATGCTTCTGAGGGGTTCGGCCATGTCGTGGTTCAACAGGAACTCTCCTGGCCACCATTTAAACACACTAATAACATCGGATTCTCCTTTTACCCCAGTCTTCTTCCATAACATTTAACCTCCTCTTATCTGATTCATTTTGTATTTATTTTCCCTGGTTATTCAAATAACATGAATGAAAGCTCCCTAAGGGCAGGCATTTCTGTCCCTTGTTCACTGATAGGCCTGGTTGTCTAGATTCTGCCTAGCTCTTAGTGTTTACTCAATAAATACTTAAAGTAGGAAACACCTTGTTTCTACAGGTTGTGATATTAAGTTTCTATTCAGTACTTTTGTTACTGTTCATAAGCATTAGTATTGGGACTTTTATTCATTCAACAATTTTGTAGGGTTCCTACGCCATGCCTGCACCATAATGAGGACTTGAGAGTCTTGCGACAGGTAAATGATGTACCTGGCCCAGATGAAATACAGGCTCTTGGTGTTTTATACCCAGAACACCTATATTGTCAGGCATGCACTAGTTATGAGATACTAAACACTGGGTTCTCTGACTCTTCATGGGTTAGTTAAGCTTAAATCAATAGGTAACATTTCAGCTCTAGGTCTCCCTTTCTTTCCTTAGTTCTGATGGTTTTAAGAGTAGAAAAGATGACTTAAAGTCAAACAGCAGTCCACAGAATGGGAGAAAATACTTGTAAATCACATATCAGCTAAGAGATTGTTAGCTGGACTGTGCAAAGAGTCCTCAGAAACAAAGAACCTGATTAGAAGATGGGCAAATTACTTGGATACTTCTCCAGAGGAGGTAACATAAATAGCCAGTGCCAGAAGAAAAGATGTTTAGTATCACTAGTCATTATGAAAATACAAGTAAAAACAAGATGCTACTTCATTAGAATTGCCATTAGCAAAATAAAGGTAAGGATATGGAGTAGCTGGAATGCTTGTGCATTGCTGGTGTGGATATCAAATGGTGAAGTCACTGAGGAAAACGGTATAATGGTTCAAAAAAATCAAACAATTAACCATGTATGTTTAGTCACTCAGCCATGCCTGACCTTGTGACCCCATGGACTGTAGCTTGCCAGGTTCCTCTGTCCAGGCAAGAATACTGGAATGGTTTGCCATTCTCTTCTCCAGGGGATCTTCTCAACCCAGGGATTGAACCTGGTATGACCCAGCAGTACACCTTCTAGATACTTAGCCAAGAAGTTCTAGGGACATGTAGAGGTATTTGTGCACCCACATTCATAGCAGCATTAGTCACAATAGCCAAAACTTGAAAGCAACCAAAACATCAATGACGGATTGATAAGAAAAATGTGGGATATTATTCACTTACAAAGGGAAGGAAATTTTGACACATACTATGTAACATGGATGAACTTTGAAGACATGCTAAGATAAAAGAGCCAGTTCCCAAAGAACAAATACTATATTCAATTTATGCAAGTTCCTGGAGTCATCAAATTCATGAAGACAGAAGGTACTAGGGTGGTTGCCAAGGGCTGGGAGGAGGTGAAAATAGCGAGTTGAGTGTTGAATGGGTACAGTGTTAGATGGGGAAGATAAAGTGTTCTGGAAATGAAAGGTGGTTGATGGTTGGAGGAGAATGAACTTAAATGTCACTGAGCTGTACAAATGGTTAAATGGTGAATCATGTATAATTTACCACGGTTTAAAATTTAGGGTAGACAAGATGGTAGAAAAAGAATCTCGGTTTTTGTCCAGGACTTAGGAGGAAATGGTGTTCAAGCTCATCATATATGTCTTGAAACAATTCTTAGTCTTCAGAGATTGCCATATGCCCAAAAATCTCTCATTACATTAGTTCACATTTTAAGCTAAGGTCCATTGCCACTTCAACCTCTCACTAACCCTGTTGGTTTAGTCATTTAAGCTGTGTCCGAGTCTTGTGACCCCATGGACTGTTTCCCTTTCCATGGGATTTCCCAGGCAGAATACTAGAGTGGTTGCTATTTCCTTCTCCGGGGGATCTTCCTGACCCAGGGATCGAACCCACATCTGCATTGCAAGCAGATTATTTCCTGTTGAGCTACCAGGGAAGCCCTTGGGCATCATAAATCTGACAGCTAAGCGGATCAAAATAGTGAATCCTTGCTCTCCCAAACCTCCTCAAGATTATTGGTGTCCCTGAATAATAAGTTTCTTTCACCAAATTAAGTCACTGACATTTGTAGAATATAAGCATTTTACAAGTTATAGGATGGTTATGTTCATCATCACTGTATACTCAATATTACCTAACATTAAGCATGCTGTCCCATGGCTCTGTAATCAGGAGTTATGTCTCTTCCCCAGGGCTCAGTGAACATAGCTTTCTTATGTAAATAGGATGAGAACTGGAGTCCAAATCTTCTGGAACAATAGGAGGAAACACCAAGGTCTCTTCCCTTATCAGCCACTAAGAAAATACTCCTAGCCAGTGCAGCAGTAAATATGTTAATAAACTGTTACATGATGTTATCAGAAGTTGTACTACATACTGAGCATTGAAAGATCAGAGGCTTTAGGGTGGGAGGCAGATACTAATAGCAGGATAGCATGATAG
The DNA here is from genome assembly GCF_003369695.1 of Bos indicus x Bos taurus. Taxonomy (NCBI): domain Eukaryota; kingdom Metazoa; phylum Chordata; class Mammalia; order Artiodactyla; family Bovidae; genus Bos; species Bos indicus x Bos taurus. The sequence goes on along the minus strand of NC_040086.1, from coordinate 66,261,952 downwards.
ATGCCATAGAAATATGGATCAGCATGGCTAAGGTTTTCAGTATTAGTTTCCAGGCCTTAGAGAATTTCAAGAAATCAACTACCAGATCAACTGCCACTGTCGTGTAGTCAAATTGATTACATTTCTTTACTGTTCCATTCTAAGAATGGGTAAGGTGGTGGTGGTGGTGCAGAGGTAAAAAATCCGCCTGCCAGTGCATGAGACGTGGATTGGGAAAAGGCCTTGGCAGAAAGTGAAGAACTAAAGAGCCTCTTGACGAAAGTGAAAGAGGAGAGTGAAAAAGTTGGCTTAAAGCTCAACATTCAGAAAACTAAGATCATGGCATCCGGTCCCATCACTTAATGGCAAATAGATGAAGAAATAGTGGGAACAGTGTCAGACTTTATTTTTCTGGGCTCCAAAATCACTGCAGATGGTGATTGCAGCCATGAAATTAAGACGCTTACTCCTTGGAAGGAAAGTTATGACCAACCTAGACAGCATATTAAAAAGCAGAGACATTACTTTGCCAACAAAGGTCCGCCTAGTCAAGGCTATGGTTTGTCCAGTGGTCATGTATGGATGTGAGAGTTGGACTATAAAGAAAGCTGAGTGCCGAAGAATCGATGCTTTTGAACTGTGGTGTTGGAGAAGACTCTTGGAAGTCCCTTGGACTGCAAGGAGATCCAACCAGTCCATCCTAAAGATCAGTCCTCGGTGTTCATTGCAAGGACTGATGTTGAAGCTGAAACTCCAACACTTTGGCCACCTGATGCGAAGAGCTGACTCATTTGGGAAGACCCTGAGGCTGCAAAAGATTAAGGGCAGGAGGAGAAGGGGACAACAGAGGATGAGATGGTTGGCTGGCATCACTGACTCAATGGACATGGGTTTGGGTGGACTCTGGGAGTTGGTGATAGACAGGGAGGCCTGGCGTGCCTGTGGTTCATGGGGTCGCCAAGAGTTGGACACGACTGAGCGACTGAACTGAACTGAATTTGGAGTAGGAAATAGCAACCTGCACCAGCATTCTTGCCTGGAAGATTCCATGGACAGAGGAATCTGGTGGGCTATAGTCCACGGGGTCACAGAGTCCAACACAACTTTGAGCACACACGCCTGTAACATTTTGTTTCTCTTTAAAGTCCCAAGAAGTACAAATTCCCTATTGGGCGGGGATGCTTGATCAGGGAGAGGCTCAACAGTATCCCAGATTTTAGCAACTGCCAGAGAAATACATTGCTCTCTTACTGATAATTCTAACTATGTAAGAAACTTTCAAGAGGAAATACAAATAATACCAAAAGATAACTTCAGTTTAGCAGAGCACCTGTGTTTTCCCAGTCAAAAGTATGCTTTTTAAAAAAAATTAAACATAAAATGTTTATGGTTACCGAGCAATAGTTCATTTCAGTCCAAGCGCTCTGAAAACTGTGGACCCATACCTCAGAAAAGTACACCCTCAGTGGTCAGAGTTTTGTATCTGATTTCTTAGACAAGGCACAGGGAGTAGGCAAGTACCTGCTGAAGCCTGTGCAGACCAACAGAGTGCCAACAAATTCCAACTTTACGAAAAGATAGGAGTAAAACGGTATCATACACATACTCTCTCCATGCTGCTGTGCTGCCAAAGGATTAAAAAAAAATACTGCTGGGACATTTCCAGCCATTTCCCACTGGATTTCCACTGTAATACTAAGTATGTCTAATACCAATGCAGTGTACAGGCTAGTTCGGGACAGTGGCATATGTAACACACAGAACTCTTAATAGCAATACTTAATACTTGTTCTCGTTCTTACATGTACTTTCTAATTAAAGTTCAAAGTTTTGGTCAAGGGTTGTGGAGATAATATACAAAAGAATAGTATCATCACAGTCACAATTTAATGAAGTGAGTTCCTTTCATTAAAAAAATGCGTAATATGAATCAAAGAACATGTAGGCTTGTTAAAACAATCTATTACATTTGCAGAATATAATAGTTTTCTTAGGGGTAAAAATTCTTTTATTACATTTCACCTTACTACTTAGAAGAAATATACCCAATACTGGTAAGGTCTGACTGTTTTTATTGAACACTTATTTTTAAAAACTGCAAAAATAGGTGCAAAGATTAGTCTTTCTTATTTCACAGAGTATATTCGAACTGCTGTTTATGACCTGGGTCTAAAATATTCACACACCACTCACTATTAAGGGTCATAATTCAGACAGATTTTCTGAGATAATTCTTTTAATTACAATTGACAGAGAAGAAATGTTTATAAATTTAGAAAACAAATTTATAAATAAAAAACTCAGAAAATAAAGAACTGTTGCTTAAAATAAGAGGTTTCCCCCCAAATAAGAGGATTTGAACTATGCAAACCTGCTACATGTGATTTAAAATGGAAACAATGATAAATTATACTTAATGTGCTAGTAATAATAAATGGTTCCCATGACTGAAAAGTTCTTCATACAGTGTCCGGTGACCACATGTAGAAGTAAAGTCTTTTCTCTATAGAGGTCAAAGATTAAAAGTCCTTGATGTGAAATCAGAATCGGTCTGCTGCTCTGCTAGCCACAGCTCGAATATTGCCATAAACCTTTGATGGAGGATTTCCTGCAGGAGAAAATAAAAACACTTATCTTCACAAATATATGTATAGATGCTAGACAGACAATAGCCTGCAACACTGCCTAGGACTTTTTCCCACTGGATCCTCCTTAAATCAACAAAAGAGCCATAAAGAAAACCATATAAATACTCTCCCAATACTTTAAAATCCTAAGTGCCAAAGACACCAGGTTGTCAAAGTATTTCGAAAAGCAGCTGGTCCAGTCAGACCTGGGCATGCGTACTAAGTCACTTCAGTTGTATCTGCCTCTGTGACTCCATGGACTGTAGCCCACCAGGCTCCTCTGTCCATGAGATTCTCCAGGCCAGGATACTGGAGTGGGCTACCATGCCCTCCTCCAGAGGATCCTCCAAACACAGGGACTGAACCTGCATCTCTCATATCTCTTGCACTAGAAGGCGGGTTCTTTACCACTAGCTCCACCTGGGAAGCCCCAGCCTTGGACACCACAGCGGATTCCATGTTTTCCCAACAAGCGCTATAGCCTGCATCTCTGACCACAGGTGACAGTACTTTATGGTCTGAAGATGGGACCAAGTGGGTAATTAAAACGGCTGATGCTAATCAGCAGCTCCCTTTTGGCTGAACCTAAAACACTGCCCCCTGCCCCCCACTCTGGAAGGAGTCCCAGTGCGTCTCCTCAGGGGGATACAGCCATGATGTAAGCAACATGATCCAATAAGCCCTTTCTCTTGGGCTCACAGATGGAATCCAAGCGAAAATATTCCAGCTTCCTCTCTGGGCCAACACTTGCCAACCCCAAGAGTTTCTGCCTGCTACCTTTATCAACTGGGCCCTAAAGTGATATGCAATGTGATCTGAGTTCCTAAATTCTCTATTCCTTTAGAGAAAACAGCAGAGGAAGAGACTGCGGTTACCCAGAATGAGGTTGCAAATGGCGGTTCTTGCCATCTTGATATTTTGAAAAGAACCAAGGATGTGAACTTTCCTGCAAGAGATACAGTGAGACAAGTTAGCCACAAAAAGCATTTACTTAACTAAGTCCCATGATCCAGAAATTCTGGAAAGATGACAGACGGATTCCTACATAAAGGTGGTGGTGATGGCCCAACACTGTAAATATACTACCATCCACTCTGAAAGGAAGGATTTTATGGTAAGTGAATTAAAACCTAAGTTCTTCAAGATTCTTGGTGAATAATGGCTTCCCTCCATTCAGTACTCTGCATACGCTAGGGCTTTATATACATGTTCTTATCATTTAATCCTCACACAAGCTTTATTAGAAGTTATTCCCACATTACAGATGAGAAAGAAGTTTGGGAGAAATCAAAACACCGGGCCAAGATGACACACTGGCAGAACTGAGATTAGATGCAAATTAGATGCATTAACTATACTTAGTTAAAATAATTTGGATTTCAAATGCAAATATTTCTAAAAATGATCTAAATTTCTTCATCACTGAGGATTATCCAGACCCTTTTTAACGTGCATTCCTTGCTGAATGGCTCCAATTAGACTGATATTATAGCATTTTACTTTTTTGAGCTCACCTTCCAAAATATCAGTAAACTTAGGAAACCGAAGCCAAAATCTACAGGGGAAGAACCCTTTCCCAAAGCAGAACCCTCTTCACACCACAGGCTCAGACATTTCTGAAACGAGTAAAACTGAGGCTAAAAACAAGAGAATAAGTTAAAGTCAGTTCAAGATGATCCCCAGGTTTTCTTCCCCACTCTAGGCAACAGGCAACCATCCAACTACCCTTTCTTTTACTCCAGTAAAATTAAGGTGGTAAGCTGCTCACTGGAGAAGGTGAGAGACTTGGGGTCTCGACCAGGGGCACCAGGCACAGCACAAGTAGGAAGACCATGACCAGAACGGAGGCAATGTCATGTGAACGTCCGCACAGAGAAAGACAACTGGCTTCCAGACGTTTGTCAGCAGAAGGACTGGAGAATACGTCTAAGGGGAAGCTGGCCTCAATGGGAAAGACTAAAGATACTGACATCAGGGCTTCCCAAAGGAACAGCCTGGCAATCACCCAAGTGAAGCCCAACAGTCCACCAGTCTCCCCCACCCCCACCTGCAAGTGCCCCGAGCCCAGGGTTTCTAGTCTACTCTTTATGGTCCCACTTTTACACAGGACGCTCTCACTATAAGGAATCAGAACCCGAGGAAAGCATCTAATACAAAAGAGTAGGCGGCGTGACCAGCAGGCGAAGAAAGCGGTACAGAAATTTCTGCAGGGAGAAAAGCAAAACAAAACTAGTGAGATGAGAAAAGCAGTTTTCACTCACTCATGAATCAAGGACAGGGTATTAAGAAAACTGAAAAAAGATTAGAAGATGAAGTTACTAGAAGCAGCTCTGAATGAAAATCATTTACAAGAGTGGAAGACATCTTGAAAACCAGGTCTCACCAATGTCCTTCCTATGCTAAGCCAGCTCCAGGACCATCTGTGCCACCAAAACAAAGCGGGACAAAGAATCCAAGAACCGAGGGGCTCAAACACCGAAGGCCACAAAGGGCAATGGTGAAAAGCCAGGACGGCAGCTGGGGGCCAGGGAGAAGGGGACAGTGCTTTGGGAACAGAAACCTCCAGCAGAGACTTATAAAATGTCTCATATGTCTGAGCCCACCAAGAGGAGATACAGGTATAGCTTTCTAGTCACTGCAACACTGAGGAAGCAGAGAGACACATTCAGAATTATTTCTTCATGTGACAACAAAGGTGCAAAGGACAGATAAACACAGGATACTATCTGGTTCAGCTGTTAATACTCCAGCACCAATTTCACACTCGGACAATACTGAGCGTGAACTGAACAAAACCCACAGAGTACAGGGCAAGGCAAGCAAACTGGCCTGCTAAAAGGCTGGCAGGGTGGAGATGGAGGTGGGGATGAAAAAGCACAAGCCTTCCTCTTTCACAGGAGAAAATCAACAGTGAATCTGAGGGAAAAAAATGAAGCTGGTATATAGAGATATTTGGAAATAGAGATAAATAATGTTTAAAGTTTAGCTAGAAAATCTCAGTTTGAAGACTTGAAATTCCCTCCCTCAGAGGAGGTGGAAATGGAAGTAGACAGTGGCAGTTTAAGTATGTGTATATGTAACTTTGATAAAACTGTAAAAGTCAGGCACGAAAGATGAGGAAATAGAGAAGCAAAAGCACATACAGAGTGAGTAGTTTAGCTACTAAAACAACCAAAGCTTCAGGGCAGTAGTTGGAATGGGATGTATGTAGGTCTCCAGACATAGGCAGCATTCTTTCCCATTCGATATACTGAATGTATCTGGAACAAATGGATGTTAGTTTTATATCGTGTTCACATTCTACTCTGCCAGGTTTTCAGCAACTCATCAAAAAGAACATTTACGGGTGCATAGCAGTCCATCTTATGGCTATGTCATAATTAACATGAGTTGCTGCACACATGGATTTCCAACTAGCCTACCTACAGTAAAAAGTGCAGGACGGTGTATCTCTTTGCTGGTACTTGGCACTGGAAAAAACCTACTGCTAACCACCAACAAACTGGAGAAACTTGAAACCACATGCTATCTAAAAGAAGTCATGCACTCAAGACTACATACTGTGTATTTTTACCTATGTGAATTTTAAGAAAAGGCAAAACCCTAGTGACAGAAAGATGAGTGACTGCCTGGCAATCAGGAAGGGCCGCAAAGACGCACAGGGAACTTTTGGGGTGACACAGCTGAGTGTGGAGGGGTCACAGGACTAGAGAGACTATTTGCCAGGATCTCACTGAATTACATGCCTAAAACAGGTGACTTTAACTGAATGAAAATCATACTGTAATACAGCTATTTAAAAAATGAATTTGACAAGGAGATTTTAACCCAAGCCTTAGAAAATAATACTTGGTGGTGGTTTAGTCTCTAAGTTGTGTCTTACTCTTGCGACCCCATGGACTAGCCTGCCAGGCTCCTGTCCATGGGATACTCCGGGCAAGAATACTGGAGTGGGTTGCCATTTCCTTTTCCAGGGCATCTTCCCGGCCCAGGAAGCAAACCCAGGTCTCCTGCATTGCAGGCAAATTCTTTACCATCTAAGTTACAAGGGCAGCTTTTATAAATTATAAACTTAATATAATGTCCTAACAATAATTAGAATTACAGCAAATCAGTTACATTTTAAAACTTCTAAATTAAAAAACTATTAGGACTGTATATGATATTTCAAAGTATGGGAAATTTCTAGTTCAAGAGAGCTTTTCCCATGACTCTGGAGCCCCATCTCCAGGCTCAAGTCATGAAAGGTCAACGCTGTAACACACTTACCTTTAGGTAAACAGGGCCACCAATGCAGCGTTAACAGTTTTCCACTTAAGCATAAAAAACAGTCTAAAATTTAGATTTGAAAATAATAGCCCCTCAGCTCAGAGCAAAGATGAGATGACTTTAAATAAAATTATTTCTGGATTTAGTAGCAGGCAGATCCCTCCTCCTCAGTCAACTGCTTCGTTTCCCAACTTCTCGGCACTGTATAATCTCTGCGCCATCTGCCAGTAACCCCAAGCTGGTAACGGAGCGGCTTCACCCGCAGGCAGAGAAGGGTAATCCTAGCTTGACTTCCTGCACCCTTATTTTAAGCCCATATCATCTTATTGATGTTCATATATAACTGCTCTGTAGTTTTCCCAACAACGTGCAACACTCATCTTCCCTTTATGAAAGGCCTTTATATGTTCGTGCATGCACATGTGTATATATACGTTTGTTTTTATTTTTTTATTGAAGGATAATTGCTTTACAGAATTTTGTTGTTTTCTGTCAAACCTCAACATCAATCAGCCATAGGTATACATATATCCCCTCCTTTTTGAACCTCCCTCTCATGGCCCTCCCCATCCCACCCCTCTAGGTTGATACAGAGCCCCTGTTAGAGTGTCCTGAGCCATACAGCAAATTGGCTATCTATTTTACATATGGTAATGTAAGTTTCCATGTTACTCTTTCCATACATCTCACCTTGTCCTCCCCTCTCCCATGTCCATAAGACTATTCTCTTTTTGAAGCAAAGACTCATGATGGCATTGAACACGTGTACTTCTTGCTCTCCTCTACGGATTTAATACGCTCCCGTGATACTATTTAAATATTCCCCTGTCATGTAATTTAACAGTGATTCTCAACATTTCCTTCATTGCAAATTGAGAAAAAAGCTATAACATCTAAAGATTTTTCTCAACTAAATCTGCTCTCAGAGTAGGTAACTGTTCAGCCAAAAGCATATCCTCACAAGGATTTAGGGGTTAACGTCATGCATAAATACAATCTTAATCACTTCTTGAAACTAGCAAAAGACCAAATGTAAATTATGACAGTAGTTTTCTCAAGATCACATACTTACACGTCAGCTAAAACTATCCGCGTCCGGGTCACGTTCTCAATGGTGAATTTGGTTTTTCCTCCTTTGCCAGCAATTCTGCCTATTGCCCTGGACAGGTGGTCTCCCTTTAAAGGTTTAACTAAATGAGAAAAGCAAGACCTCAGGAAGGAAGCCATTGCAGCATTACCCACTTCCACAGATGTTTAATCATTAGCCAAATTTCCCTCCTAAAAGACCCAAAACATGCATTTTTTAAAAAGCTGCTAAGAATACAGCTCAACTGATGCTACCGGAAAGCTGAGAGTCATGCAGAATACAAAGTCAGCAGTACAAAAGTACCATCCAGGAGTTCATACAAAAAGACCACCATACACTCACCATCTGTAATTTCAAAAGACTCTAGAAAGAGGTCATCCAGTCTAATAAGGGCAAGTGCGTCCTACAATACAGAAATACACACTATGAGGTGCTTCCATTCAAGTACCTGTGTGAGTGCGTGAGTGTTACGCTAACTCATAAATTGTAAAACTAGAACACTCAAAAAACAAAAAAATGCCCAAATCTATCAAAACATTCATGTGGAGTGTTTTCTGAGCCCCCATTTCAGCTATCATGAAATCACTCACCTCCACCTGAAACCCAAGAATGAAGGCTTTCACAAAATCAGCTGCTTTTGTCAGGGCGCTAACATCTTTAGTTTCTTTACAAGTCTGTTTAAAAAAAAAAAAAGGTGGGGTAAGAGGCACAAATTATAGCTGGAAATGAAAACGGCAACATTCTAGCAAACTACTAGGACTGACCTTACCCATTATTGCAATTTCCTTCACCATCACCCTTCCCAATATATTCTCTGTGACCCAGTTTTTGGTGAGGTAAGTACTGTGTTTAGTTTTCAAAACAAAACTTGGCTAGCTCCAGGGCTGGGCAGTTCCCCCCAAACACTGTCAAAAGACCGACTGCACTCCATGGCTGATCTGACTCTGGAGCTACTGGCGAGATCCCTCCACTCACTCCCACTCGGAAGGACCTCCGTCCTCAGTTCATTCCCATCCAAGCTGGTCCTCTTCAGTGCCATCTCCCTGGGAGTCCAGGTCTCACTTCAACCACCATTCCTGTGCTGATGTTTCTTTCCCAAAGCAACAACTCTAGTACTAACTACCAAGAACGGCTTAAGCAATGATCCTGCCCTCAAAGATTTTATTTGATAATCACAGAAATAGGCGCTCTTCATGAAATGCCAACCCCTGTAAATGACATGACACTGCAAAGGTGCTTGACACACTATAGCTCTGATCTTCATGTCAACCTAAATTTAAGCAAGATAAGTACTTTTACATTAGAGGAAACTCAAGTACCAAAATGAAAACGTAAAATCTGAACACGGATCTGATTCCAAAACCATGAGTTCTGCTCTCCCACACAGACTCACAGTTGAGTTGAGGAGACTGTGTGCGTATTTGACAACTTTGAAACCTTGCAGGGTTGTGTAAAAGCACATTTAAAACTATAGATTCCAGGCCCAATTCCATATGTGACCTCAGGCAAGTCTCATGAATGCTCTAAGCCTTAAGTTTTCTTATCTGTAAAATAAATTGGAACAGAAGAGCCTGAGAGGTCCCTACTAGCACTGATGACTTTGCCCAAGATACTCCTTGGCCAGTTTCCTCACATCTATTAGATAGGGTATGTTATCTGCCTCACAGGGCTGTTCTCAAGACCAAAATGATGTAATGCCTGCCAAAGCACCACTATGTGGCACACAATGGCACAGAGCAGTATCAACAAATGTCAGAGGAGTCCAAACTGATGGTGCTGTAATACATAATCAAGAGATTCTGACAACTTCTTTATTAAGCCTTTTATCAATCAGCAAAACATAAGTTTAAGCCCTGAAGACTAGACTGAAAAAATAGACTGACAGTAAAGGAGAAAGAACTTGAGCTAGACTCTAAAAGATGATGAAACTGAAGTAGGAAGGAAAAGGAAGTAGGGAGAAGGCCTTCACAGAGCAAATCCATCCATTAAGGAGGGACAAGGAAAATGTTCAAAGCAATGGTAAGAGGACTTGAGAATGAGACTCCTAATTCAAAGGCAAATTCAAATACTTTTATCTTTCAGAGATACTGAAGATATCAATAAAAGCAGTGTGGTCTGGGAAAATTAATCTGGCTCTGGCAAAAAGGATGGAGAAGCGAAATGAGATTTAAAGAGAATAAAAAAAGCAAACTTATAAGCAGACAAGAAGTTCTGGCAGAAAACCAAAAAAACCTAAATTAAACTGAGAACAAAGAGAAATTCTGTCAAGTTCTGTATTTTAAACTCTGCCAACTATTTAAAACAGTGCCCCTCTGCTTTGCTCCATTATTCTAATCCCTCAACAGAAATAAGTCTTATAACAGCCCTGATAATGATAATTAATTTTGGTCACTGATTCTGATGCAAAATTGGAACCCACAGGAAAAAACCCCAAAGTCTATTAATTTTAATTGTCCACCTGCTAGACTGACATCATGCAATGAATAAACAAATATTTTTACATAATTTACACTTACTCTCAAAACTTGTTTTTTCCTAAAAAGTAACACTAAAATATAGTACCTGTACTGCAGCAAGTACTTCGGCTGCTCATTTACATACATCTGTTTACGATAACCTCTTTATTAACCCTTTAATCAATCAACACAGAACACTATTAAAAATGTGCTGAGACGCAGCTGGTATTTTAGTATAATTTCAGGTCAAACTGGAAGAAACTCATTCAACAAGGTAAGTCCCACTAAGAATTCCTAGAAAGTCTATTCTTTCTTCCTAGGACAGAAAAACCCCAGCATATTTTAAAGTGGTTAATAGTCTCCTTACTCTGATTTCAATATTTCTCGATTTCAAGTTAAAGCGTATCTGAAGTCCCAAATGCTCCACAATAGGAGTAAATATCTTCAGCCAGTTCTCTTTTAGTGGCGTGTATCTGTTAGCTGGGACTGGAATTTTCCTGGTTTCTTCTTTCCCACTCTATGACAAAAGAAAACACAACTCAGCAGTTGTCTAAAGGAATGAGGATGAAGTTGTAAAACAACTGATCCTCAAAAAGCGTCCTTTAATTGGACAGATTAAACACCAGGAGAGTCGCCGCTCTGAGCTTCACTCCAGAAAAAGCGTCAACATCACCCAGAGGCCACCGGCCCGACCCGTCTCTGGCCCCAGCCCCGTTCCTGTTCCTCGGTCCCAGCCAGTACCAGGAACCCGTCCCCGGAGAGGGGCGGGAAGACGGGCCTCTTAGCGGGTCGGGCTTCCTCGGTGTCCATGCAGGTCGCGTCGCCTCCCTCCTCCTGCGTGGACGGCTGCTCGGCCTGCCGTTTCTTCGCCCGCCGGCCACCTTTGCGGGTGACCTGACTGAAGCCGTCCTCGGCCAACGGGCTCTGTGCCTCCATCACGCTTTCCATTCTCCGGAACCTCCAGCCCAACCTCAACTTCCAGCTCCAACACGTGCGAGGCTATACCACACAGGCGCGCCTCGCAGGCCCCAACCTCCGCCAACCAGCCCCAGGGCTCCGCCCTCTTTCCTAAGACATCCCCAGCAGGGGACCTAAAGCGGGAGTCTGTGCGTGTTTGTTGTGAAGGGGAAGGGCTGTCCTAAAATATGCCTGATTCTTAGGTTCGCCTTCTGCCCCCACCTCTCGCAGTCAGCACATTTATAACACATAATCTGTATCTGTACGAAAGACAATAGGTAAATCCATAAAGAAGTTTGTGTTGTTGGGGAAGGAAACTCTTGTATGCCTGCACTAGAGCATCCGGCATTATCTGAGAAACCTAAAACTACTTGTTAGGGTTCTAGGGGCGCCTACGGCAAGCGGGAGGGACAAACTAGCCATAACGTTTGGACTCCGGTTTCCAGGTTAGTTTCGTCAGGGTTAGTCGGCTGTGTCCCGCTTGGCGGAGGCGAAATCTCTCGGCTGGACCATGTCGGCCTTCGAGAAGCCTCAGATCATCTCCCATATCCAGAAGAGCCTCAATTATACGGTGTTTGACTGTAAGTGGATGCCCTGCAGCGCCAAATTTGTGACCATGGGCAACTTCGCACGGGGCACCGGCGTCATTCAGCTGTACGAGATCCAGCAAGGGGACCTAAAGCTGCTGCGGGAGGTGGGTGCCGGCTCGAGACCTCCCAGTTCCAAGATCTGGGACTGCTGCTGGAGGGGAGTGCGGATCTTGGGGGCGGGAGTTGTGCGTTCCTTTTTGCCAGAGCCTTTGTCCAGCGTCCCCTCAAAGCGCTGCTGAAGCTGCGCGGGAATAGCGAAATTGACCGCAGATTGAGGAATAATTCGGACGTAAAACGCCTTGGTTCGAGACCTGAATTCTCATCGGGTCCCTTCCTCCAGCCATCTCCACCCCTCTCCCAGTCCAGTGCGAGGTCCCTGGAGGTGACGTTATGACTTCACATTTAAATTCGAGGCGTTTCTGTGCAGTGCGCGTGTGTTTGTGGAGAGTCTTTTATTTTTTTATTTTTGAATTTTATTTTTAATATAAATTTATTTATTTTAATTGGAGGCTAATTACTTTACAGTATTGTATTGGTTTTGCCATACATCAACATGAATTCGCCACGGGTGTATACGTGTTCCCCATCCTGAACCCCTCTCGCACCTCCCTCCCCGTACCATCCCTCTGGGTCATCCCAGTACACCAGCCCCAGCATCCTGTATCATGCATCGAACCTGGACTGGTGATTCGTTTCATATCTGATATTATACATGTTTCAGTGCCATTCTCCCAAATCATCCCACCCTCTCCCTCTCCCACAGAGTCCAAAAGACTGTTCTATACGTCTGTGTCTGTTTTACTGTCTCGCATACAGGGTTATCGTTACCATCTTTCTAAATTCCATATATATGCGTTAGTATACTGTATTGGTGTTTTTCTTTCTGGCTTACTTCACTCTGTATAATAGGCTCCAGTTTCATCCACCTCATCAGAACTGATTAAAATGTATTCTTTTTAATGGCTGAGTAATACTCCATTGTGTATATGTACCACAGCTTTCTTATCCATTCGTCTGCTGGTGGACATCTAGGTTACTTCCATGTCCTATCTATTATAAACAGTGCTGCCATGAACATTGGGGTACACGTGTCTCTTTCAATTCTGGTTTTCCTTGGTGCATATGCCCAGCAGTGGGATTGCTGGGTCACTTTCACTTTTCACTTTCATGCATTGGAGAAGGAAATGGCAACCCACTCCAGTGTTCTTGCCTGGAGAATCCCAGGGACGGGGGAGCCTGGTGGGCTGCCGTCTATGGGGTCGCACAGAGTCGGACATGACTGAAGCAACTTAGCAGCAGCAGCAAGGCAGTTCTATTTCCAGTTTTTTAAGGAATCTCCACACTGTTCTCCATAGTGGCTGTACTAGTTCGCATTCCCACCAACAGTGTAAGAGGGTTCCCTTTTCTCCACACCCTCTCCAGCATTTATTGCTGGTAGACTTTTGGATCGCAGCCATTCTGACTGGCATGAAATGGTACCTCATTGTGGTTTTGATTTGCATTTCTCTGATACTGAGTGATGCTGAGCATTTTTTCATGTGTTTGTTAGCCATCTGTATGTCTTCTTTGGAGAAATGTCTGTTGAGTTCTTTGGCCCATTTTTTGATTGGGTCGTTTATTTTTCTGGAATTGAGCTGCAAGAGTTGCTTGTATATTTTTGAGACTAGTTCTTTGTCTGTGGAGAGTCTTTTAATAGGTACAAGATAGTAAAGTACTTGGTCATACAAGCAGAGCCAAAGCAGGCACTAGGATGCCTGCTATGTAATTGGAGGAGACAATCCAAAACAATTACTCTTTCAACAAGTGTCAATTGATTGCCTGGTATTCTCCGGCTAGTAAATGACAGACAATGTCCCTGATTATTATGGAGTTTTTTTTCTAGTGGGAGAGAGAATCAATTAAATAATCAAACTAACAATACATAAAACACAAACTGAGATGAATTCTCTAATGTAAAGGCACATGGTTCTATGAGAGTAAAAACAAAACCAGAAAACCAGATTTGCATTGAGTAAAAGCTGCTGCTGCTGCTAAGTTGCTTCAGTCGTGTCCGACTCTGTGCGACCCCGTAGACAGCAGCCTATCAGGCTCCTCCGACCTTGGGATTCTCCAGGCAAGAATGCTGGAGTAGGTTGCCATTTCCTTCTCCAATTCGTGAAAGTGAAAAGTGAAAGTGAAGTCACTTAGTCGTGTCGGACTCTTAGCGACCCCATGTACTGCAGCCTACCAGGCTCCTCCGTCCATGGGAGTTTCCAGGCAAGAGTACTGGAGTGGGGTGCCATCGCCTTCTCCAGAGTAAAAGCTAACTAGGTCAAATTAGGAGTTGAGGTTTACAAGAGGAAACAGCTCAGCAATGAGGGAGAGAGATTATCTCCTTTTGGAACAAAACAGCAGAGAGGAGGCCTTGCAAATGCTGTAGATCATTTAAAAGATTTATGCCTGTTTTTGTAAGAAAAATGGGACATCAGTGAAGGGCTTTAAGCAGCTTGTGGCAAGGTTAGGTTTACAAGTTTTGTAAAGATTACACTAATGGAAGAATTGGAGAATAATGATATTAACATTTTTATATCTGTTTACCAGTTTTTAAATGCCTTTATTTGGGTTGCCTAGAAAAAAAAAATCAGTTATATTCAGATGTTAGCATTGTCATAGACTACAGGGAAGTTTGTAACTCCAGGGACCAAGAACTATGGAGAGAATCTGCTTGGAGGAGTTAGGGCCTCAACTGATAGGCAAAGGATGCATACACTTTCTCTAGAAAAGCTTAGATTAGAAAGTATGTAAGGCCTCATCCCGTTTTAAATTCTATGAATGCTACTTTTCTTGTTCAGATTGTCTTTGCTAGCCAGGCACTCTGCTCCTAAACACGGCATGTTCTTTCCTACCTTTCCTTACGTTTTTCATCACTTAGCCCCCAGTCACCTGTTGCTATTCTAAGATCCAGTTCAGATTATTTGACTGTTGACATCTCATTCCTGATCCCCACATAAAGTAACTTTTCTTTATTGCTTTCCTGTGGTACATAAGTACCATTATTATCTGTGCTAGAAATATATCCTTCTGTCCCATGTATCTCTAATTAGATTGTAAACTCCCAGAGAGTAAGGACAGTTCTTTCTTTAGTGTGGTATAAAAGGAGCAGCCACTCAATCAATGACTTGTTAAAAGAATGAGTGAATTTATGTCTGTAAAAGGATATAACTTGGAACATTTAAATATTGATTTATTAATCACTAATTGATTGAGGCCAGGAGTTTGAACACGTAGGAAACATTGAAAATGGAGAAAGAATATGGTGAACTATTGGGAATAAATACTAGTCAAAACTCAACCAGAGTTGAGTTTTGTGACATATTTTTAGTAGGGCTTTATGACTTGTGTACATTTCATGAATACACTTGTTCTATAAAGAGAAATCGTGTTCTTTGTCTCTTCTAGAGTTCTGGAAGATTCTAGCAGCATTTTTCTTGGAATAATTTTGCTTTTTAACTAAAGTAATGTATGTTCATGATAGAATATACCAAAAATATAGTTAGGGAAAAGAAGTAAATTGATGTCACCCACTTTTTATATTTTCACCTGTATCCTTTGAGTCTTCTCTTTTTCTACCATAAATTTTCCATTGAGAACCTGTCGTTTCAAGGTACTATGATAAAGAAGGACCAGAAATACTTGAAAGATGAGTCCTTCCTCCTAAACAGCCTACTGCCTAAAGTGAGGGTAAAACAAATGCACAGATTTGAGAGCTTACATTGTGTTTGGCTGTGATGATGCCGTGGAAAAGAATATAGGCTAAGAACAGTCCCAGTGATTCTCAGCTCTTACTGTGCACCAGGAGCATCTGAATGTGCATCGTTACTGTTGTGTTGTGTGTTCTTGGGTGTACGTGTTGTAAAATATTCATGCCTTGGTTCCACCCCTGGAAACTGATGCACTTGGACTCTTTCTTGCCTCTAGACTAGTTTGAGTCCCAGACATTAGTATTTTTTAAACTTCCAACAGATGATTCTAATGAGTAGTAGGGTTGACTGTCTTCATTGTTCAGTCACTAAGTTGTGTCTTATTCTTTTGCAAATCCATGAACTGCAGCCTGCCAGGCTCCTTCTGTCCATGGGGTTTCCCAGGCAAGAATACTGGAGTGGATTGCCATTTCCTCCTCCAGGGGGTCGTCCTCACCCAGGGATCAAACCCAAGCCTCCTGCATTGGCAGGCGGGTTCTTTACCATGGAGCCACATAGGTACCTTTGGAGCTTCCCAAATGCATTTTCCTTTCTTTTCCCTCTTTTTCCCTCTTCTAGAGCTAAGTTAGTTTCTAGCTATCATTGTGCTAGTTGAATTATTGGTTAAAAAATTAGGAAACATAAAATATTAGGAAACTTGGTTTTATCCTTGTAGAACTACCTCAAGCCTTGTGCTCGAGTCCTTGGGTGCAGGATAAAAAGGAAGGAAGAAAATGGGTCTTTGTTGGTGCCTCCTTATCACTAATCAGATAGATAGGGAATGAAGGCAGGGTCTTCGTATACAATTGAGTAGTTTGTTAAACTGCACACAGGTATCTGGCCAAGGGTTCAAGTGAAGGCTGAAATCCATCTCTCTCCAGCTTTTCCCCTCCTGTGCGAAACTTCCATCAGCCTGTAGAGGGCGCCTTCCACAGTCCCACCCCCACACCACCCCCACACCCCCACCCCCACACCCCCACCTCCCCACTCCCCCCACTGCCCCAACCACCACCACTTGGCCCAAAGGACTAGGGGTGGCCCTGAAAAGTGCCACATTTGGGGATGTTTACACTTTAAAAATTAGTAATAATCTAATAAAGTTCTGCTTTTTTAGCCCCTGTGCCACTGAATTTACTGCTTGTTAACATTTGGTTGACTAAACCTTTTAATGTTAATTAAGTAGTGCCAGGATGTGGAGGAGGAAATACTGACAAGCTGTACTAGACCCACCCACAGATAGAACAAAAATAGCTCTGCTGGAATTATCGATCATGGCTTCCTTAATCACCTTAACTTAGAGCAAAGAGAACCAACTGGGGGTCAAATATGTCTGTCATCCACAGTCATTTTCAGTATCATAGCAAAAGTTAATATATTCTAATTTACTTTGTGGAACACATTTTGCAAAATAGATCTCCATTTTTTTTTTAAACCAGTTTTCTAGCAGGAAAACTTAAGTGTCCTCTGAATTCTTTACATCTTTTCTTTTCCAAAGGTAAAACATTTAACAGGGACAAGGAGGGGTCCCTTTTATGAACTATTAAAAAGAAAAATTAACTTTACTCCAATGTCCTTTCTTAATTTAGCTAATGTTATCATTTCCATGAATGTCTAAGGAAAAAGCAAACACTTCTGCTTTTTTAAGTCCACTTGCCAACCTAGCTCAGCCTTTCTGAGCAAAGCGCAGCCCTCCCTGCTGTGCAGATAACAAGATGTTTACACATTTGAGTTTATTTTTCAATATGGTTCTGTATTTTGAGTTTAATTTGATTCTTTATCTTTAATTTGATTCTTTAAACATCATTTGCAACGGACCACTAGTTAAATCTTTTTGATAGAAGAATATATGGCTATCCTTTGATAAAAGGACACAAGAATAAAAAAATAACAGGAAGCATAAATATCATGTTTACATTTTATGAAGACATAAAATGAAGGTAAAAACCAAAGGACACAAATCTGAAAGTAGGTTTAAGTCAGGCCTTACTTACCTCACCAGTCTAGTTAAGGATTGGAGCATTTCTTTGGGACTTCTAAGGGCTCGGGTTTATAGAATGGGGGCTACATAGGAAATGTTTATTTAACTGATTTACATATAGTCCTGGAGACAGCCTAGTGTCGTAGAAAGAGCTTGGAATCTACCTGACTGTAGGATCCTTGGGCGAGTCTCCTCATCTTTTGAACCTGCTTGTCATCTGGAAAGGGGTGTCCCAAACACTTAATTTGCAGTGGCGTGTGTTAGAAAGAGAAGGGATGGACTAGCACAGAAGGACATGTAGAACAGTATCTGATACATTGGTGTTCCATATATGGATGCTGTTTTTATTATTGCATATAAAATGACACTGAAAACTATGGTCTGTCAGGTGAAAATAAGACAGGAGAAAACGGAACATGACCTCCAGCAGTGGTTTCCCTCTATCCAGCACTGGGACTGAGAAGTTAATCCATGTTCATTTATACTTTCATTTAACAAATGTTGAGGAGAAGGCAGTGGCACCCCACTCCAGTACTCTTGCCTGGAAAATCCCATGGACGGAGGAGCCTGGAAGGCTGCAGTCCATGAGGTTGCTAAGAGTCGGGCAGGACAGAGCAACTTCACTTTCACTTTTCACTTTCATGCATTGGAGAAGGAAATGGCAACCCACTCCAGTGTTCATGCCTGGAGAATCCCAGGGACAGGGGAGCCTGGTGGGCTGCCGTCTTTAGGGTCGCACAGAGTCGGACGCAACTAAAGCGACTTAGCAGCAGCAGAGCACCAATTAGGTGTTGAACAAGTTGTTGAGGGCCCCATTCCTGTGGTATTCATTCTAGGAAGGGAGGAAATAGATAATTGAGTGAATAAAAGAGTTTTGTTGATAAGTGAAATAAGATTAAACAGGGCAAGTGATTGGGATTTGGGTGTTTCACTTAAGATTAGAGGGGTGGGGAGGCTCTCTTAGAGGCATTGACATTTAAGCTGAAATCTAAGCTGAAATTGTTGGTAGAAATCATGATGACAGGAGGGAAGACCAGTCCAGGCAGTGGGAACAGCAAATGCAAATACCCTGAGGCAGCGTGACTGGTGAAGAACAAAAATGCAGCCGCGGGTGTGGCTGGAGTGTGAAAGGAGAGAAGCAGGAAATGAGGTCAGAGAGACCTGCAAGGTCAGCCTTCGAAGGGCTTTGTACATTTATATACCACAGGCCTTGGTGCTACTCCTGTGGGTCTGTGCCTCTAAATGTAGATACATTTTTATCTCATTCCATTCATTATTTGCAATAAACCCCTCTTTTAGAATTCATGTGATGATACACATTAAATTATCTAGTATAGGCCCCACCATGTACTAATATTAGAGTAGTTCTCAGGTTGTTTTCTCCTAAGGTAGGGATTCTCAGATGTGTTCAGGTGTCAGTACATCTGGCCATTGTGGTGTGGTTTTTAGAACAACATGAAATATTGTAATAATCAGTTCCACCTCTGCACAAGGATACATATTCTCAGTAGAAAAAAATACATATACTCTGAGTATATATATTATATATATTTTGATATTTGCATCACAAGAAGTAACCATACATAAAAATTTTAATCCTCATTTCCAGGTTTTCTTATTGGTGTTTATTAGCTGGTATTTCCTAACAGACAAACTAAAAAAATTATTGAAGAAAACTTAAACCTGAGAAAAAAATATCCATTAGCTCTGTGTGTGTGTGTGTGTGTATCTGTGTATCTGTGAATTTATGTTGGTACTGGAAGATCAGTGGTTGCAGTTTTCTGTCTTCTCTATTCCACAGGGTCTAAAGGCAAAAGTTAGGTAAAGCCATAACAGAGGAAAACTTTGGCTTCCCAATTTTTTATTAGTAGCAGTAAACACTTAGAACTGTGTGCTTCCTACAGGGACTGAAAAGTAGGGGTCAACTTTTTTCTCTTTCATGACCTAGGAGGAAGAGAGACTCCATCAGAGACTCCTGGGGAAAGCAGTAGAATTATGGGAAGCAGAATCTCTAGCTAGTGGAAGAGAAGACAATGGGTGACCAGTCTTCCCAAGGCTATTTGGGGAAGAATTTTCCCAGAGAGTTATATCAATATACGGTGCAAGCCCTCCTCTAGTTGTTAATACCCAAGTCCCTGGAAGCATATTCCTGTCCCTCAGGGCCCACCTGTTTCTTACCTGAGAGGCCTGTTCACATCCTCTGCCTTAGACTGAGGGAGTCATTAGCAGTGACCTGGAGCTGGGGGAGAGCCAGGCCCTGTGTGAGACAAGTGGGAGGAAGGAGAGGGGAGCTGTTTCTTCAGTTGGTCCAAGTTGGAAGTCTGAATTAGTTTAGCTATAGAAATTGTGTTCTAATAGTGTGACTAGGTGATTAGCTACAATGATTAATTAGTTAATTGAGTGATTAGCTATATCAGTATTAACATATTGTTTCAGGTATTTTATTTGGGGGAATGGAACGGTGGGGAAAGTTATGACTAACCTAGATAGCATATTCAAAAGCAGAGACATTACTTTGCCAACAACGGTCCGTCTATTCAAGGCTATGGTTTTTCCTGTGGTCATGTATGGATGTGAGAGTTGGACTGTGAAGAAAGCTGAGCGCCAAAGAATTGATGCTTTTGAACTGTAGTGTTGGAGAAGACTCTTGAGAGGTCCCTTGGACTTCAAGGAGATCCAACCAGTCCATTCTAAAGGAGATCAGTCCTGGGTGTTCTTCGGAAGGACTGATGCTAAAGCTGAAACTCCAGTACTTTGGCCACCTCATGCAAAAAGTTGACTCATTGGAAAAGACTCTGATGCTGCGAGGGATTGGGGGCAGGAGGAGAAGGGGACGACAGAGGATGAGATGATTGGATGGCATCACCGACCCCATGGACATGAGTTTGGGTGAACCCTGGGAGTTGGTGATGGACAGGGAGGCCTGGTGTGCTGCGATTCATGGGGTCGCAAAGAGTCAGACACGACTGAGCGACTGAACTGACTGACTGAACCTATGGTGGGGAGGATGTAAATGATTTGGAATTGGAAACTGCTTTATTAAATTGACGAAACTTTGATCCTCCATGGTGTCCCATTGTAAGATACGTTTTCCATAAAATTGGAAAAATAGCTGAAATAGATAAATATCAGTTTTCTGATGTCAAATGTAACTGATGCTATCTCAGATCACCAGTGTATTAAAAAGGAGAAAAAAAATTAACATTCTGTGTTCTATTCTCATCAATATAATCTTTTACCACCATGTTACTGTAGGTGTCTGATTAAACAAAATTTAATCAAAAGGTCCTGGACAGTTCCAAAGAGTCCCAGCTTTATTTTAGGCCAGGCTACCTAGTAACCGCTAGTTCATCCAGATCCCAAGCAGAAAGCTCAGCAGGCTGGGAGTTTCTAAAGCCCCGGAGCATGATGATTTCTTTTGAATCATGAAAGAGAAGTTCAGTTATAGTTTGTGTTAAGTGAATTTTTATTTCCTTCTTTGAAAATTGCTACATATATCCTATGTGGAAATACCCAACCAGACATTGAAAGTGGTAGGAAAATTGTTTTCACAAAATATATGGAACAGGCCAACCCTAGTGGTAGGGTTGAAGATTGGCCCAGCAACTCAAAGATTACAGGGAAAGTGCCCTAGAAACTGGGGAACTCTGTAGAGAGAAAAAAAATTCATCCAGATATATCTCTAAGTGAAAAAAATCAAGTCAATGGATAATATATTGATATTATGATGCTCTCTGTATTAAACCAAATCTATATGTAGCAAAGGGTCTAAGAGAATGGGGATTACTTCTGGGGAGTGTCAAAGGGAAACTTACTTTTCACCCTTCAGGTCTTTGGTTTTGTTTGCATCTTTATAGGGAACATGTACTATTTTTGTTAAGAATAAAAGAAAAAAAAAGGGAACTTCCCTGGCAGTCCCATGGTTAAGACTCCACCTTCCAGTGCAGCGGGTGTGTGTTTGATCCCTGGTCTGGGAACTGGGATGCCACATGCTGCAGGGAATGGCCAAAAATTAAAAATGAATAAGTAAACATAACATTGTAAATCAGCTGCAGTAAAAATTCAAAAAAGAAAAAAGTTAAAGATTGCAAGAGACTAAATAAGAGCAATAGTTTTGCCCTGTTGAGCTGACAGTAAATGGAAGGTGCTATTCTGCAGCTAGAGTGTGATGTGTGGATGTGTGTATATATGTGAGTGTACTCACTCAGTGGTGTTCAACTGTTTGTGACTCCATAGAACCTCACTTCCATGTCCTCTAGAGTTTCCAGGGGCCAAGGCAGCTAGACATGTAGACTCCACGATGGACTTCAGTGACATGCACAGGTGGAGTTTGCATGTGGCTGTTTTACTGATGTAACTGCAATTGACCTTTGTATAGCATGGATTTGAACTGCATGGGTCACTTATACCCAGGTATTTTTCAAGAGTTAATAGTACATTACTACATGGGCCATGGTTGGTTGAATCCACGGATGCAGAGGAATCTTGGATATAGAGAGCTGACCATAAGTTACATGTGGGTTAACTCCTGTGCTGTTCAAGGATCAACTGTTATATATAGACTTAGAACAATAGTCTTTTATTTTTATTTACATTTATTTATTTGGCCAAGTGGCTGTGGAATTTTAGTTCCCTAAGCAGGGATTGAACCCAGGCTTTTGGCAGTGAAAGCTCAAGAGTCCTAATCACTGGACTTCCATGGAATTCCCAACAGTCTTTTAAATTAAAGAAATATCAAAACATGGGCTAATCCATGCTAACAGCTGTGCCTTTGGTGCACACAGGTATCCACATCTGTTTGCACTAAAACGGTCTCAGAGAGAATCAGACATAACCATTCTCAGTTTATAGGATTCTGCAGGGAAAACTATACAAGACACATAAGTTTTTGTTTTCTTCCTGTTGTCACCTGGAAGAGTAATATCTTCATTATATCCTTTTATTTGAGGCTCTTAAAGAAGAATACCACATTAAAAGCTGAAATCTCATATTTGCAAACCAGTGGAGATATTAGCGGTATCAGCATTTTAATGTCTTATTAGCGAGATGAGAAGAAAGGCAAAACTCATTCATTTGACATACAAGCATACCTCCTTTTATTGTGCTTCTCTGTATTGAATTCTCAGAGACTGAATCTTTTACAAATTGAAGGATTTTGGTAACCCTGTGCTGACCAAGTCTATCAGCACTGTTTTTCCACCAGCACTTGCTCGCTTTGTGTCTCTGTATCATGTTTTGGTAATTCTTGTAATATGTTTGTTTTGGTGATTTCTGGTCAGTGACCTTTGATGATGATGTTGTAATTGTTTTGGGATGCCATCAACCACACCCTGACAAGACTGCAAACTTAATTGGTAAATGTTGTATGTGTTCTGACTGCTTCACTTGC
Source organism: Bos indicus x Bos taurus (assembly GCF_003369695.1). NCBI lineage: Eukaryota > Metazoa > Chordata > Mammalia > Artiodactyla > Bovidae > Bos > Bos indicus x Bos taurus. The sequence continues at coordinate 66,238,901 of NC_040086.1, read as the reverse complement.
TGACTTTTCTCCAGCCCTCTTCCTCTCCTCAGGGCTCCCTATTGAAATTAGCCCTACAGTGGCCTCTAAGGAAGAGTCACAGGTCTCTCACTTTAAATAAAAAAACCAAGAATGTTCACATTTAGTGAGGAAGGCATGTTGAAAGCCTAGATGGGCCAAAAGTTAGGCATCTTGCATCAAATAGTAGCCAAGGTGTGAATGTTCTAATCCAGAGCAAAGGCCCTAACTCTCTTCAGTTCTTTGAAGGCTGAGAGAGGCGAGGAAGCAGCAGAAGAAAAGTTGGAAACTAGCAGAAGTTGGTTGGTTCGTATGGTTTAAGGAAAGAAGCCGTCTCTTTAACATAAAACTAAAGAAGTAGCAGGTGCTGATAGAAGATGCTGTAGCAGGTGCTGCAGAAGCTGCAGCAAGTTATGCAGACCTACTAAGATAATTCAGGAAGGAGGCTACACTGCGCAACAGATTTTTGGTGTAGATGAAACAGCCTTCTATTGGAAGAAGATGCCATTTAGGACTTGCATAGCGAGAGAGGAGAAGCCAATGCCTCAAGTCAAAGGACAGGCTGACTTTCTTGTTAGGGGCTAATACAGCTGGTGACTTTAATTTTAAACCAGTGCTCATTGACCATTCTGAAAATCCTAGTTCCTTTAAGAGTTATTCTAAGTATTCTGGCTGTGTTCTATAAATGGGACAATAAAGCTTTGATAACAGCACATCTGTTTTACAACAAACTGTTGAATATTTTAGGCCCACTGTTGAGAGCTACTACTCAGGAAAAAAAAGGCCTTTCAAAATATTGCTGCTCACTGACAATATACCTGCTCACCCAAGAGCTCTGATGAAGATATACCATAAGATTCACATTGATTTCATGCTTGCTAGCACAGCATCCATTCTGCAGCCCATGGATCAAGGAGTAATGTCAACTTTCAAGTCTTGTTATTTAAGAAAGACATTTCTTAAGGCTACAGCTACCAAAGAAAGTGATTCCTCTGATGGATCTGGCCAAAGTAAATTGAAAACTTTTTGGAAAGGATTCACCATTCTAGATGCCATTAAAAATGTTGGTGATTCATGGAAGGAGATCAAAATATCAACACGAATAGGAGTTTGGAAGAAGTTGATCCAGACCTCATGGATGACCTGAGGGGTTCAGGACTTCAGTGGAGGAAGTAACTGAAGTTGTGGTGGACACAGCAAGAAAACTAGAATTAGAAGTTGAGCCTGAAGATGTGATTGAATTGCTGCAGTCTCATTAGAAAACAATAATGGATAAGGAGTTTCTTTTCATGGATGATCAAAGGAGTTAGCAATTTTTTGGCAATAATACATTTTTTAATTAAAGTGTGTACATTGTCTTTTAGACATAATGATTTGCATACTTAATAGGCTACAGGACAGTATAAACATAACTTTTACATTCATTGAGAAACAGAAATTCATCTGACTCAGTTTATTGCAAATATTTGCTTTATTTTGGTCGTCTAGAACCAAACTTCCAAAATCTCCCAAGATCTGCCTGTACTTTTCAGTTCAGTCTAGCTCTGTTACTCAGTCATGTCCGACTCTTTGCAACCCCATGGACTGCAGCTCACCAGGCTTCCCTGTCCATCAGCAACTTCTGGAGTTTGCTCAAACTCCTGTCCATCGAGTCAGTGATGCCATCCAACCATCTCATCCTCTGTTGTCTCCTTCTCCTCCTGACTTCAATCTTTCCCAGCATCAGGATCTTTTCCAGTGAGTCAGTTCTTCACATCAGGTAGCCAGAGTACTGGAGCTTCAGCTTCAGCATCAGTTCTTCCAATGAATATTCAAGACTAATTTCCTTTAGGATAGACTGGCTGGATCTCCTTACAGTCCAAGGGACTCTCAAGAGTCTTCTCCAACACCACAGTTCAATTTGGCATTCAGCTTTCTTTATAGTCCAGTTCTCACATCCATACATGACTACTGGAAAAACAGTATCTTTGACTAGACGGACCTTTGTTGGCAAAGTAAAGTCTCTGCTTTTTAATATGCTGTCTAGGTTGGTCATAGCTTTTCTTCCAAGGAGCAAGCGTCTTTTAATTTCATGGCTGCATTACAGGCGGATTCTTTATCAGCTAAGCCACCAGGGAAGCCCGCCTGTACTTTTAGACTATACAAAAATTACTGAAGGAAAAGCATGATAATTTTTTATCAGAAAACATTTTAATTGCTTTTTAAAATTGTGTGCCTTATTTAATTCCCATAATAGAGCCATAAATAGGTGCTTACCTAAATAACGTATCCTCTCTCCCTCCCTTCTATTAAGATTGAAAAGGCCAAACCCATTAAATGTGGAACATTTGGTGCAACATCTTTACAGCAGAGATATCTGGCCACTGGAGATTTTGCTGGAAACCTTCATATATGGTAAGATTATTTCATCAGTGTGAAGACAGAAGCAGTTTCTTTGATAGTTGTGTTAGGCTTCCACTGAAAGAATTCTAAGATGTTTTTTGTTAAATTTTAACTATTTATAAGAATATTGCAATTACCTTTTAATATATACTTTTAGATTTCACATTTCAAATCTATTTCAAAATACTAACATTTTTCTTTAGCTTTTTCAAATAATATTAATATTTGTTTCCACACATGCTGTTTAGTGCTAGCATTTAACACCTATATTTGTAATAAAGGGCTATTCCCTCATATAATGAAGGATACATTATATAACAATGCTCATGTATAACACTGAAAAATCAGATGTTGTTTACATTTTAAGAAGATATTTGGCATTACACAATAATATATTTTTGTATGTTTTAATTTGTTTAACATAGAACTCCCAGTTCATTAAACTTTTTTCTTTTTATGCTTTAACTTAGATCTGAGCACAACTTTTTAGGAACACATCTCTTGAGTAAATCAATACAAACCTGTTTTGAATAAGCAAAATCTCAGTAGTACCAAATGCTTTTAATTTTCATGTTTTACCTAGAGTTATTTCCTCATATTTAGAATTGAATGAATCAAAATTCCTCTGTAAAAACTTTTTAAGACTATCTCTTAATCATGTAAAGTATACAATAATGTTCTAGAGGACCTGTCTTCCCTACCTTGTGATCTTTTTTGATTCTAATTTAGAATCTGCTATTTTGTAACTGAGTTACTTTGGCATATTTATTTGTCTTAGAATCATAATATAGTATAGAATGAAGCTATTTTAATTCCATTTGCTTTAATTTCTTAATAATTAGCAGGCTTCCCAGGTGGAGCAGTGGTAAAGAATTTGCTTGCCAGTGCAGGAGATGCAAGAGATGCAGGTTCGATCCCTGGGTCGAGAAGATCCCCTAGAGTAGGAAATGGCAACCCCCTCCAGTTTTCTTGCCTAGAAAATTCCACGGACAGAGGAGCCTGGCCGGCTACAGTCCACAGGGTTGCAAAGAGTCAAACACGACTGAGCGATTGAGCACACATGCAATTAAGTTGGTGTTTACTAGAATGCAGAATGCATTAATTTTTACCTGCTGTGTCATGTACTTACAAAGAACTTAGAGAGAGACCAGTGTGAGTGTTATTTTTTTAAATAGATACATTTCAGCACAAAAGTGTGCAACAAATATAACAGTTGACTATCTTCCTAACGGAGCTTCCTAGTATAGGTATTACTGCTTTATTTTCATTGGTAAGTCATAATTTCATGTTAAAAGCACTGATGTTTCAAAGTCTATGTAAAGAGTAAACCAGTTCTTTTAAACAGAAGCTCAGTCCTCTTTAGTCTCTTGACGCTTTCACAATTAACGCCACAGATAAACATCACCTCTGAACCAGGTGAATGTCTCAAATTTTATTTGCAAGATTTTACTGATAAATCTAGGCCTAGTAGTAAGTTGAGGTTACATGTCATGAAGAACTAAGTTCATTAAAGAGAAAAAGTATAAGTATTGTTGAAAACTGACTTGCTGAAAAGAAATTTGGGTAGAGGCTCCAATACAAAAGCAGAAGGAGGGGTGTGGAATGGAGAGAGACAAGAGAAAGGTGTATTAGCATAACCTATTTGAGCCACTCAGCAGCCATAGATTCAGACACATAAAAGTAGGTGCTTTCCAGTACTCCCTTCACTTAACTAACCTAGAATTAGAGACTTCAGCTAGTTTGCCTGTAATATTTATTGTGATCAGCATGACGACAAACTGAACAGTGTAACTAGATGAAAATCAGTGTGGAACTCAGAAAATAATATTAAGGAAGAAATGTATACAAAGCAAACGCTACTCATGTTTTATCTCTCAAAAGATCTCAAGATCAAACTACCAAGGCCCACTTTGGAAACATTCTAAATCACTTTGAATTTACTCTGTATTTAAAGCAGTATTATCAGCCTTGGTGTACTAGAGAGTCAACAGTTTTGGGGCCCCACCCCAGAGATACTTGTGCATTATGTCTGGGGAAGAGCCTGTGAATCTGTATTTTTTTAAGAAACATCCCTGGTGGATTCATGTGCACAGGTCCTGGATCAGTCGTCTTTGAGGATCATTGAGTAAAATGGGCTCAGGGGTTAGAATTCCAAGTTGAATGATGACAGCTCTCACAGAGGCCTTGAAAGAAGCTAAAGTGTGGAGGAAAATTTGGAAGTAAATGTATAAATTACCTTAATTGAAAAACCCTTATTTTTTAATCAAAAATCTCAATATGGCCTGCATTCTTAGATTTGAGTAGTGAACTAAACATTTGGGGTGTGTATAAGTAAGAAGCTGTATTCTGTTCCAAATTCCAGGAATTTGGAAGCTCCAGAGGTCCCAGTGTATTCTGTAAAGGGCCATAAAGAAATTATAAATACTATAGATGGTGTTGGTGGACTTGGAATCGGGGAAGGGGCACCTGAAATTGTGACTGGTAGCCGAGATGGTAAGTCAGAATATTCTGTGTACATTATTATTATTATTTTTTTTTTAGTTAAGTCTCTGTGCAACAATATATGTGGAAGTCTTCCTCAATCTTTGACCCCCTAAATCTATTTTTTTTGATGGGCAAGTTTGATTGTATATCCCTCAATTGTTTCAGGCTTTGGGGAGATTTTGAGATAGAGGCATAGCACTTACTATTTTAGTCTTGAGCTAGTTCAGCTATTAACAACCATAGTTTCCTCTGAACCTTGAGGATTTAAAAGTCTCTAGAAATTTTTGAGGTAGCTGACGATATACTGTGGGTGGCAGCTTTTCATTTTCTTTTTTTAAAAAGCAGAATTAGTACTTGTGAAAATTGTCATATTGACAGCTGGTTGAACATTGCAGTCTGTGGTCTTTCCGCTGAGCTTTGCAGGAAGCTTCCGGAGCTCCAACTCTGCTTTTCCCCCGCAGTGACCAACAAGCAACAGGCCTTTTGGGGTCCTGAGCTGTTGTGACTATAACAGAGTCAGAATTTTTGTTGCTGCAGAAGGGGGACCTAAGTGATTGGTATCTTTATTGGTTTGGCTAGGTTTTTTTAATGCTCAAGACCATGAAGAAATTGTTTTCACAGAAAAGTGGAATTTAATTTTCTAACAGTTTCTTAAGAGCAGCTGTGTTTTAGAAATCAAATATTTTTTCCAATCATAGAAGCAGTATGGAATATAGAAGGAAAAATTACAGTCTACCACACTAGCATAAATATCAGGTTGGTTTTCCTTTCCAGTCTAAGATACAATTTATTAATTAACACTGTTTTATCAGGGTTAATATGGTTTAGTTTTGTTCTTTCTTAGTCTGTTTGTTCTTTTGGCTTCACTAGGGCATGCGGACTAGAAATTGAACCTGTGCCTTTAGTAGTGGAAGTAAGGGAGTGCTAACCACTGGACCGCCAGGGAATTCCCAGTTTTCTCAATTTTGTATCTTAATCTTTTTATATTTAATGTTTTGTCATATGATATTGCTGTTTTGGTGTGGTCTTCATAAGTATCATTTTGATGCTTTATAATATTCCATCCTATGAATGTATCACAGTTCCTTAGCGATGCCCCTGTTAATGAGCATTCGATTTGCATTAAGGTTTTATTTGTTGTTTTGGGAGACTGACAATGAAATGAGTATCATCATGAATGTAACTCTTGGAATAATCATATTTTATCATTTAAGAAACTTGTCAAACTTCCCAAAGTACCTATTTACCATTATCAGCTATGGTAGATGAGGTAGATTGCCAGTCTACCCACCAGCATTGATTCCTTTCTCCCCCTAATTTTAGAGATAAAAATGCTATCCTGTCCTGACTTGCATTAACGTCTCTCTGTATTTGTTTTTTTAGTTAATTTTGCTTTGCAGATTATCTATTTATGTTCTTTGTTCATTTAACTATTACAAGCTTAGTGTTACCAATTTTTATGAGTTCTCTCATGTATAACATGCATGCTCAGGCATGTCCAACTCTTTGTGACCCCCATGGATTGTGGCCCACCCAGACTCATCAGTCCATGAGATTTTTCAGGCAAGCATGCTGGAGTGGGTTACCATTTCCTATTCCAGGGGATCTTCCCAACCCAGGTGTCTCCTGCACTGGCAGGCAGATTCTTTACCACTGAGCCACCAGGGAAGTGCATAGAGAAATTACAATAACTTACACATTTATAGGAAATTTATTTTTCCTTGAAGTAACCTTTATAATGACCAACTTTATCCTTGGCCATAAATCTACTGAAATATCTCCCCTTTTCCTGCATTTATTATCCTTTTCAAGGATTTTTTTTAACCCTTTTCCTGTTCTCACTTGGGTACTTGCCTTTTAACCATTTTATTACATGTCTTTGTGTTTCTCAAAATCAGTGACACTAGTTAGTTTTCCCATAACTTGCATTAAAATGAGGGAGTTAAAATTAAATTGAGAAGAATTATTGGTTACTTTTATTAACTTCTTCCTTCTTTACTGTCATGGGGAAATTAAACTGAATTGTATATGAAATGGTATTCTAAAGCTTCATATAAGAAATCATAGGTGTAAAAATTAGTTTATTTATATGTATAAGAAAAATGCCAATGATATATGGGTACTAAGGAGAAAACATTAAAATGACACTTGCTTTATTCTAAATAAATAGTACATTTGTTTTAGGCTTAAATCAAGAAAGTAAGGCATGGTTTAAATTACATAACATTGTGTTTACCTTATCAGTCATACCTTGTTGATGACTTAAGAACAGTTGTTAGCTTTGTTGTGTATCTACTAGTTGGAAATCAAGGCAGATGGTATAACATGTGGGTTGTATCTCTTATATTAAGTACAACTTGCCCAATAACAAGTCAGAAATACGTGACTATTCTTCAGATATTGTAACATCTATAATATCTCCATGTACATAGGAAGCCATGTGAAGAGAATGCAGAAAGAAATGCCATCATTCACTATTGAATTTTGCCAACTCCTTTTTTTTTTCTGTCAGGAACCGTAAAGGTGTGGGACCCAAGGCAGAAAGATGATCCTGTTGCTAATATGGAACCTGTGCAGGGGGAAAACAAGAGAGACTGTTGGACTGTGGCATTTGGTAAATTACCGAAGGACTCTTACACCTGAAATACCAGATTATAAAAAGCACAGTGCTTTAGGAAAGTCCTGATAGTCGGTTTAGAATCTCTTGTGTACATTATTCTGGCAGTTTATCGAGGCAAATAGACATAGTGATTGGGCCTGGGTTTGAATTCTCACTGTGCTACTTACTGGCTTTGTGACCTGGGGCAAGTTATCAGGCTTCTCTGATTTTTGCTTGCTTCATTTATAAAAAGGAAGTCATAATAGAATTTACTTAATAGTATTGTTATGAGGATTCAGAGTTAATACAGGTAAAATGCTTGGAACTGTGCTTAGATATCAAGTGTTCAAAAATATGGACTATTATTATTTATTTCTGTTTAACTTGGTAATATTGACCTAGTTGAGAGCCAAATGCCGTTAGTGAAATTAAGTAGAGCCTTAGATGGTAACCTAACCAATCTTACATTATGCTCTACACAGTGTGTTTATTTTCTAAAAATAGTTACACTGTTACAAAATTATATCTTACAAATTTTATAACCATGTTCCTCTATCAATATACTTTTAAAACTAAATTACCACTGAAATTGGGAGATTTCTATGTGTATATATTATAATTAGTATTTGTGTGTGTATAAGTAACGATATAAACCAAAAACATGCACACTTGGGAAGAAATTTCAGAATTAATGTTTAGAATCATCATATAAAATTTATGTAATAATTAAAAAATAATTAACTTTGGGTCCATTAAAGGCTTTTTAATCATTGTTCTAAGGGATGTAAGTACAGTTTTAAATATAGGACATTAAATTTAAAGAAAGGACATTTATCCGAAGCAGACTCTTATTTTAACTTAAAGAACCTGGTAACTTTAATAAAAAGCGCTACAAGTATGAAAAGTGATACATTAATTGTATCACTCGTACAAGGTCAGAGGGATAAAAGGTCACAGAGGCATGGATCAATACAGAAGGAATCCCAAGGGAGGCAAAAGAACATATTGCCCTCAGTCCAAGGACATGTAGGATTTGAAACACTGAAATTGGGAGATTTCAAGCACTGGAAGAAGAGTATGTAGAAGGAATGGAGGTAGGAATAGCCTTAAAGATGGCACGTGGCCACAGCCAGAGGTGTGTAGATGGTCTGGAGGTAGCGGTAAACCTTTGAAGGCTTCTGCAAGGATGAGATAGGATCAGAGCTTTAGCTTTACACTGTGGTCGTGTAGGCAGGAGGAGTGGCAGAGGAAATGTGAGTTCTGAAGCTCTTTGCAGTATTCCAGGAAATATGTAGGTTTAAGAAGCAGTGAGAATGGAACAGAGGAGTAAATTCAGAAATAATGTGGCAAAATAAATATAGTTTGGCAATTTTTTGGGAGATGAGGAACAAGGGAAAGGATTATGTCCAAAGTGACTGAATTTTGAGGTTGACTATGAAGTGAATGATGTATATTGAAGAAGTTCCACAGAGTATATGATAGTTTTTAAAGGAAGACGATGCCATCAGTTTTAGACATCAGGAGTTTCAGCTGCTGTCATGTCATCTCGGTGAACCCTCCAGTGGAAATGCAGGGCTAGAGTTCATAAAAAAAGGGAATAATCCAAAAATTCCTGGATCTGAGCAAGGTGAATTCAACTGCAGGTTGTAGATTGACTTCAACTGTGAGCATCTGATAACACCAGAACAACATTTTGCAAAATAAATAAGTTTAGTTTCCATTTGCATTCCAAGAAAGCATTGGAAGTATAACTGTATGTATTCTACCAAACTCTGCTATGCTTAAATCGTTAGTCTTTGCAAACAGAGTATAGAAAGAATATTTGTTTTCAATTTAAAATCCAGTAAACACTTTCATATATCTCTTGAGCACAGAATCTCAATAAAGAGCTTTTTTGGTAAACAATATCAGATACTAAATTAATAATCTTGGTGTCCTGTAGGATTAGTAAAATGAGATTCTATCCAATGTGACTTCTTCACCTGATTTGGTACAAGTTACCTGTGTAGTTTTGTAAGATTATTGTTTTGTTTGTTTTTTATTGGAGTATAGTTGATTTACAATGTTATGTTAGTTTCAGATGTCCATAAGTTTTTTAAGCAGCCTTCAAATCAGCATTTAAAAAGATCTGAAATATCATGTCCTGATTTCCAGGCAATGCTTATAATCAAGAGGAACGTGTTGTGTGTGCTGGCTATGACAACGGAGACATCAAGCTGTTTGATCTCAGAAATATGTCCTTACGGTGGGAGACAAATATAAAAAATGGGGTAATGTGCATTTACATTCTTTGCAGTTTCTCTGAATATCTTTTCCAAGTACCTCTGAACTACAAAAGGAAAGCACCCCTAATAACTCGTCTCAGTAAAACCCCTTTATGGATGGATGGTTCTTAACCTCTAGTGTCTGTGAAGTCCTTTGAGGATCTGATTAAAAATCAGGGCCGCTGTCTTCAGAAGGAGAACACACACCCAGGTGTGGTGTGACAGTGCCTAGTGGGTCACCGCCCCTGTAGCCCATCTCTAGACGCCTGTGGGCTATGCAGTGTGATGTTAAAGTGAGCTTGTACCAGGCCCTTTTCTGGTAATATCAGGAAGCCCGAGACTGTACTTGACTCCCAGGTACTTGTAGGTTTTTGGTTCCCGGGTTGTACATCTTCAGTGAAGAATGTGGTTCCTTCCTGTTTCCTCTAGTCAGCCTTGACTTAACTTTATAAAATCATTATGTAATAATGGTAAAATGTTAAATTATGGCTTTCCAAATGTACCTCAGTGCCTTTGATGATTTTGGGACCTTACTAACCGAGAAGAAAATTTTCTAGTTACAAGTATTTGGTATACAGATTGAAAAGATAAAATGATTTTTTTTTAAGTGCTTTCACATGAGCCAGTAATGTTAAAGTTGTTTTACTTGGTTTGAAAGAAACTCTTGGATATAATCATTGGAGCATCACTCATAAATATTCTCTATTTTCAGGTGTGTAGCTTGGAGTTTGACAGAAAAGACATAAGTATGAATAAGTTAGTAGCTACATCTCTGGAAGGAAAGTTTCATGTTTTTGACATGAGAACACAGCATCCAACCAAAGGTTTTGCTTCTGTTTCAGAAAAGGTAAAGATGAGGGAAATAAATACCTTTCTATGAAGAGGAGTGTTCGTATTAATAGCTTGCTTTAGACTAATAAATAGAATGAGTCACCAAGTTCCTTCCAGGTTTTTTGCATGAAGGGAGCTATTTTTAATATATTCTTGTAGGATCTTGATAAGTTATTCTGTGCAAAGAATACTTTCCTAAAGTTTGTCAGTTTCGTATTTCTTGATTATATTAATAATTAAGGCCTTTGTTGGTAATGACTCTTATTTTGTAGTTTAAGAGCAATCACAAGAAAACTAGCTGGTTTAAGAAATTAGTCAACAATAAATGGGAAGGAAATCCAAGAAAGAGAGTATGTATGTATATGTGTGGCTGATTCACTTTGTACAGCAGAAACTAACACAACATTGTAAAGCAACTATCAGATTTTTTTTTTTAATTAAGAAGAAAAAGAATTTGGTTAACAAAACATAGTCTTGTGTTTCCTAATAAATATACTTGTGTTAATACCCAATTATATATTTTTAGGTATATGCGAGTATCCCAACCCAGGGATCAAACCCAGTCTCTTGCATTGCAGACAGATTGTTTACCATCTGAGCCACCATGGAAGCCCTATATATACCTTAACATAATACTAATTATATACTTTTCAAAAATGTACCCATATATATGCATGTGTGCTCAGTCATGTCCAACTCTTTGCGACCCTACAGACTGTAGCCCACCAGGCTCCTCCAGGGGATCTTCCCAACCCAGAGGTCAAACCCGCGTCTCCTGCATTACGGGTGGATTCTTTACCGCTGAGCCACCAGAGAAGCCTCATATGTATACTTTGCCTTGTTCCAAATAGTATTTGAGGGAACTTAGAGGGAAACATTTGGTATTACAACATTAGAAAAATTGTTGAAGAAAGCAGCACAAGTGGAAAGCACTGGTTTAAAAAAATGAAATTGCCATCTGGAGTAAGGGGTTGGCATAAAGTTCCTGCTGAAACATCCTGTCATTTGCCAGAGATGAGTTGGAAATGTGACTCTGAGCTTCCTCGAGTATAAAAGAAAAGAAAAATCAGTCTCAGATTTGTAGTTTCCATAATATTAAATTATGTAAGTTGCTCAGGAAATAAAAATTCACTCCCTTTCTCCTTTTCCCTCTATCATGGAGTCAGTAGTACTTCTTAGACCTTCATATTTTGTTTTAATATTATTAAACTAATTATTATTGCATACAAATTACTGTTACTGCTCAATGAACTGTAATCTTAAGGTAACTAGCTAGCCACTGTAATTTTGTTTTGCCTTTGTCATTCCAGGATATATTAAGTATCTATTGCAACATAAGTGAAGTAAAAGTCACTCAGTCCTGTCCGACTCTTTGCGACCCTGTGGACTATACAGTCCATGGAATTCTCTAGGCCAGAATACTGGAGTGGTAGCCTTTCCCTTCTCCAGGGGATCTTCCCCACACAGGGATCGAACCCAGGTCTCCCTCATTGCAGGTGGTTTCTTTACCAGCTGAGCCACAAGGGAAGTCCATATGCAACATAAGGCACTTACTAAATTGTCCCCAGTACAGTCCTTAACACATTTCTCCTTAACTGGAAAGTACAATGTGTCTCCAAAAAAAATTTTTTTTGTTACATTTAGTTAATCCAGTAATTGCTAAATCTGTCAAATAAAAGACTGGTGTATTTTAGTCATTTCCCCTCTTACTTTTTGCTTTTTATCAGCTTCCAGGAGAAAAATAGAAGTTTAAGCTACAAAACAAATTAAGGTTTAACAGCTTGAACCTAGTCACTTGAGGACTCTCACATACTTAAAGTGTGTATTTTGAGATATGTGTTTTTCTCTGCTGATGGTAATTCTCTTAAAAGGCTATTAAAATCATATGTCAAGACTGATCAACTGAAATGCACATGTCTTATGTGTGGCTTAAATCAAGTTAGCTGGTCTCACTACTGCTATGAAGCACAAGTCTTTTCTCCCTCCCCCATCCTCCTGTCTCCCCCTCCACCCTCCCTCTCTGAAGTTCCCCACAGTGAATATAGCACCATAAGGATTGATTTACAAGCTGTTAACATTCATCCAGTTGCTATTTCTATCTTTAATATCAGTGATAAAGGACCGGGCTTGTTATAACCATAAACACCGTCTGTAAGTCCTCCTGACCCTTGTTTTGAAGACTAGACAAGTCCAGTGGTGTAAATTACAGATAAGACTTGGAGCTTTACATTAAACTCTTGGTACTTTCCACTCAGTTTTGTTGTGAACATAAAACTGCTCTAAAAAAGTAAAGTTGTTAAAAAGAAGTTCAGTCCATCCTTTTTTCCCCTTAGAAAATATTTTTCTTTTTTTGTATTTTGAGGTTTTTTCCTCCATAGAGTGAGCTAAAGATATTTAAATGTATAAGATCTATTTGCATAATTTATATGATACTGTGAAGCTAAATGTTAAGACTTTTAATCTGATATATATTTTTTTTAAGTCCAGTAGAACTTTGCTTTATAAAACAAGAAAAATGATTCTTTTCCTAATTTCTGATGGGTCCTTATAAATCTCTGTAGCCATTATAAAGAGAAGTGCCAGGGGACTTGGTACTTTCACTGCCCAGGGCCCAAGTTCAATCCCTGGTTGGGGAACTAAGATCCCACAAGCCATGTAGTATAGCCAAAAAACTTTTTTAATTTACAAATAAGAAAGTTTAAAAAGAGAGACATGCCAGAAAGTAATTACTTTTATAACAGTAATTGGAATGATCGAAGTTACTGAAATTGTCATTGATAGAGGTAAAAATTGTGTTTTTACAGGTTTCTCTTCTAGGACAGTCTTTTTTTCTAATTTATTTTATTGAAGTAGAGTTGACTTACAATGTTGCATAAACTTCTGCTCTACAGCACAGTGCCTCAGTTATATGCATATATCCATTCCTTTTCATGTTCTTTTCCAATATGGTTTGTCACAGGATATTGAATTTAGTTGCCTGTGCTAGAGTAGGACATACATTGTTGTTTATCCATTCTGTATATAAGAGTTTGCATCTGCTAATCCCAAACTACTAGTCCTTTCCACCCCCACCCCTCCTCTCCCTTGGCAACCGGAAGTCTGTTCTCTATGTAAGGTAGTCTTTCTTTATCCTAAAAACTTATACACCGCTTGTGTGCCTCTTGTTCTGTTCAGGCTCATAAATCTACTGTGTGGCAGGTCCGACACCTGCCACAGAACCGAGAGGTCTTCCTGACAGCGGGAGGCGCCGGCAGCCTGCACCTCTGGAAGTAGTAAGTCTCTCCCAGTGCATGGTGCTCCATTTTAGGTTACTTGTGGGCGTAAAGTAGGATTCGATTAAACTCTCTGTTTTTCCTCCTTTGACTTAGTTAATTTTGATATGATTTTAAATGTCATGGTATTACATAAGAACTAATTTCTAAGCATTTTTTTTACTAATATACTTATTTATATTTTATAAATATCAATATAAACCTTTTAACACAACAAATATTTTTTTAGTGGTATGTTCCATACATTAGAGTAGCCCATGAACACTTCATTTCATAAATTTGAAATCGTGGTTTTTGCTAGTTTGTTTGTTTTTTTTAGTAGGAAGACTTTGACGGAAGGTTTTTGTGAAATATTCTTCGGTCATCAGAACAGTACCTCTGGAAGAAAGGAAAGGGGCTGAAATTCTTAGTTTTAGAGCCTGATAATTGACTTGCCCAAGTTCAGGTGACGTCACTATGATAGGACAGAAACAGAGCTTGAAGACGCTGACCAACCTCCAGGAAGAACCTTGTCGTTGTGTTTGCACGTCTGCTCTTACTATATATTTGCCTTTCCAAGTGGGCTTTCCCCTTTCCTGTAGATTCTTCTTTTCCACGTGGAGAAAACCCTTTAACATTTCTTTTAGGGTAGGTTTAGTATTGTTGAGTTCTTTTAGTTTCTGCTTGTCTAAGAAGTTGTTTTATGTCTCCTATTCTAAATGATAATCTTTCCAGGCAAAACATCCTGGGTTGCAGATTTTCCCCTTCAGCACTCTGAGTGTATTGTGCTACTCCCTTCCGGCCTGCTAAGTTTCTGCAGAAAAATGAGTTGATAGCCTTCTTGAGATTCCTTTGTATGTGACTTTCTGTTTTTCTCATACTCCCTTTAAAATATTTGTATACTTAATGTCATCCCAGAGATCTCTTAAACTGTTTTCATTTTTTAAAATTTATTTTTCTTTTTGTTTCTCTGGTTGGGTGATTTTCATCATCCTGTTTTCCAGGTCATTTATATATTCTTCTGTATCACTGTCTGTTATTTGTTCCTTTTAGTATTTTTTTTTCACCTATTGAGTTCTTAATGGTCTTTATGTATTTTCTAGTTCTTTGTTAAAATTTTCACTGTGTACATCTGGATTTTCCCCTAATTCAGTTAACATTTTTCTTACCAGTGCTTTAAATTCTTTATCTGGTAAATTGTTTATTTCTGTTTCATTATTCTTTTTCGGAGATTTTCTCTGGCTCTTTCAATTGAGTGCAGTTCTGTTTTGCTGAACTTTCTCTGCCTCTGTACCTATGTAAGTCTTAAAGGGGGTTCTTAGGTGGGAGACTGCGTGTGCCCACTACCTTTGGTGAGAGAGCGGGATCTGATGTGGACACAAGTTGCATCTCTCCTCCGGGTAGCTGGCAGCCATCACTCTGGTAGGGGGTGTGGCTGGAGATGGAGGGGCTCGAGCTGGAGCCAGGGATGTGGTGGGACCTCCCCTCTGTTCAGTGGCCATTATTGCCCTATTAGGGTAGGGGTCTGATCCCAAGTTGCTGAACAGAAGCCAGGGAGGTGGGCCCAGGCTACAGCCTTCTTGTGAGTCCCAGTGGCCCTCCAAGCAGCCAAGGGGACTTGTCTCCCCAACATAGGACCTGGAGGCACCCACTCTAGCTCTCATCACCTACTTCCCAGGGTGGGAGTCTGCCTGTGTATCTTCCCTTTTCCTCTGAGTCCCTTCCCAGGGGCCCAGGTCCTGACCTGATCACTTTTCTTTTCTTCCCTTCCCAATTCCGTGTGTTTCTCCTCATAGCCGTGGTTGTACAGAAATCCTTGTGCCAGTTTCCAGTTAGTTTTCAGTGAGAATTTTCCTATTCTTGATGTGTTTGTGGGGAGAGGTGAGTTCTACATCCTATTCTCAGCCATCTTGATCAGTTTCCACTCTAAAACTTGAATAGGTGTTATGGGGGATTTAGGGGAAAAAAAAAGATCTTTATTATCTTTTAAATACTAAACAACTGCAGCCTTTGCCAAGAGACATGGAAAATGTTCTGTAATCTGTCTATTCATCTGAATGTTGTATTCTTTTTAAAAATCAAAAGGAGGTGTAGGGTCTGAGAGAAAGAAAGGATAGGCAGTTATCTGCTTATCATTTCTTTGTTTCTGTTCTGCTTCTGAGTTGCTTCTTTTGAAATAAAGGTAATCATAGTTGATACCTAACAGGCTTTAAAAGACCTTTGGAGGAATACCCCTGTGTTTCACTAGGAACACATCTCTATGGGGGACAGGTGTTTCACTTTTCACTTTCTCAAATCTAGACCAAATCGTATTTATGAGTGTTAACCTTCAGTTCTTTTTATGTTATAATTTTATATTCTTAGCTGATAAAAGATCAAACATTCTAGAATTCACTGTTTCCTTTTTTGAGGCAATGATGTCTAGGTCTAAAATCTCCTCCCAATAGTACTTTCCCTTAGAAATGGTACATATAAGGTCCTTCAGCTTTGAGGAGCTCTGGGCTTAGAAACCAGCATCAGTTTCCCTTTCTGGAAGTGTTAAGATGAGATTCTGCAAATGTTACTTGTAAGGCAAAGGTTACTTGTAGCATCTAACAATCCACATCTAGAGGAGAATTATAGTAAAAAATGATGAAGAGCACCAGGTCAATTTATTAAAGATGCTAGATCAATCTAGAACTTTCATAGTAAAATAAAAAATACTCATGCTGAACAGAAATGATGTTTCAACGTTTTTAGTAGAAATAATGGCTTTTTATGAGATTTGTGGGGTTTGAGCTTGAGGTTGAAATACTGTCTCCTTATTGCAATACAACTCAACGTTAGAAAGATGCCTTGTGTTAGTCAGACCATCGTGTCTGACTATTTGCAACCCCATGGACAATAGACCGCCAGGCTCCCCCTGTCCATGGAATTCTCCAGACAAGAATGTATTCACTTCCTTCTCCAAGAAAGATGCCTTAGTATTTATCAGTTCCAGTAGTCAAGTGAGAAATAAAAATAGCTGTTGGAGCACATGTGTAAGAATAAAATGACAAATACTAAGGTTTATCTCCTCTTACTTTTAGCGAATACCCGATTCAGCGATCAAAGAAAGATTCCGAGGGTGTAGAGATGGGAGTTGCGGGCTCCGTCAGCCTTCTGCAGAATGTTACGTTGTCTACTCAGCCCGTTTCAAGTTTGGACTGGAGTCCGGATAAGAGGGGTCTGTGCATCTGTAGTTCATTTGACCAGATGGTGAGAGTACTGATCGTTACGAAACTCCACAAAATTTGATCTTTGGACTTGAAACCCTCCAAAGCAAATACTCAGAGAATATAGAATACGTTCTGGGATCCTCTGACCCTCACTGAACAAAGTGCGATTTGACTGATGAGAAAAGGCCTCAGACGCAAACCTCTGGGCCAGCCTCTATCTGGCTATGAAAGGTCACACGGCCTGACCAGCGTCCTGACTGGGTGGTGGTTTGCTCTTGCACATGGGGCACCAAGGTCTCCAGAGCCAATCCTGTTCCTCTCCCTCCATTTCTAATAAAAGTTGAAACTTTTCTATAATTAATTATTTTAAATTTGTTCTATGTCCTCAGAGTTTCATATTCTGTAATTACACTTGTATTGCATTTTAGTCTTTACAGGTTTGCAGTAGTGATTTAATTTGTTTTAAAATAGTTTACCTTGGTAAGACTATTGTGAATTAACCTTCATAAATAAATATACTTTGAGATATTTCAGTGTTAATAAATCTCCAAAAAGAACATTACTCTATAAAATACCAAAGTGACATGGTCATCAGTTTTCAGCGATTTAACTCAGAATGAAATGCTGTGATTGAGACTTTTGAAAAGACTTTTCTTTTTTTAAATTTTTTTAATCTTATAAAACAAGTTGAATACTGGAGACTTTTCAGCTGCTGACTGTGATGATGTTGAGATGTGTAAGACTGTGGGGCTTTTGTAGTCTTGTTTTTTGTCAAACTTTTTAATATATTTTGTGAATAAATTTTGTTTCTGAAGTCTGTAGAAGTTTTGATTCTTTTAACAGGAATAATAAAACCAACATCATCCTTTCTTTTGTTTTGTAAATGCTTATTAATAAGTATCTCTTAAGTCACTTTGTTTCTCCAATGCCCATGTCTGCAACTAAGCTCAGAGACATTAAATTCATCACCCTTTCAGTAACCACTCCCCCTCCTTCAAGAGACAGAACCACCTAAAACACTCATAAAATTCTTGTGATTTCAGGGGTTCTTAGAAAGTCACTTGTTTGAATAATATTAACTTCAGAAAATTAAACTTAAAAAAATTCCCTAAATGTTTATAGAACCAAGCTACGGACATAATTATTAAAGTAAAAATTAAATTGAACTTTAAAAAAGCCTATCTTTGATGTGTTTTGTTTTTGTTTTTAATTTTCAAAGAAAAATGAAAAATTTTGAAATTTCTTAGAACACTTATGTTTGGTGGTATAATTAGATTTAAGTTAAGAATGATAAAACATTTTTTAAAATGTTCTTTATTCACTTTTGACGATGCTGGGTCTTTATTGCTCACGGGCTTTTCTCTAGTGGCAAGCGAGGGCTACTCTGTAGTTGCAGTGTGCGGGCTTCTCATTGCGGTGGCTTCTCTTGTTGCAGAGTATGGGTCTAGGGCACGTGGGCTTCAGTAGTTCTGGTTCCTGGGCTCTAGAGCACAGGCTAAATAGTTGTGGCTCATGGGCTTGGTTGCTCCACGCCGTGTGGGATTTTCCTGGACCAGCGATCAAACCCATGTCTCCTGCATTGGCAGATGGAGTCCTTACTACTGAGCCACCAAGGATGCCCTAAAATGTCCTTGATTGTAAGATTATCTTATACCACTGAGAAAGAAAAATGTTGCCAATGAAACTGATACAATGCATTCTTATCACTTAGCATTTCATATTCATTGAATGCTTTTTCAAACTTATTTAGATATAGTTTTTTTCATTATATGTCACTCTTGTATGTCCTTTAAAAGGAAAATATATTCAAAATAAATTTGGTGTGATATTCCTCAGATTTCTTCCTATTCAGAGTCTGATCCTTTGAGGCACTTTTTGCATTGAGTCACTACTATTCTTTTTCTCCTTACAATATTGTCCTTTGTAAGGATACCATCATGAACATCGATGATGATGCAACGTTTCTTTAAAACATGCTCCCTATTGTCTTCAAGGTTTTCCTTCAATTAACTGACACTTATCCTACAAGTTTTGGTGTACACGTGCAGGCCGTGACAACTGTACCATTGCTGTCTGGCTTACTGCTGTGTAACAAACTACTGCTAACCTTAGTATCTTAAACAGCAACGTCATTTACTGTGTTTAAGGTCTGTTGTTTGGGCAGGGCTTAGCAGGGAGGTTCATCTGTGCTCCACACAGAGTCCGTCAGGCAGTCTTGCTCAAAGCTGGAGGACCTGCTTCCAAGGCAGCACTCAGATGGCTTGCAAGGTGGTGCTGCTGTCCCCTGGGACTTCAGCTAGGCCTGAGAACCAGGGGCCTCTCCCTATGGCATGGGCTTCTTCAGAGCATGGTGGCTGGTTTCCAAGAATGAGCATCCCCAAAGAGAAGGCCAGGTAGAAGCATTAACATTTTTAATGGCCTACCTTCATAATTCACTCAGCATCACTTTTACCTCACTATTATATCAGCTATGGCAGTCATACCCACTCCCTCCAACCATCCCACCAATGCATGGGGAGGGGACATACTTTCCACTTTCTGATGGGAGCTTGGCTAGGTTCTGGAAGAACATGTGAGAGACTGAAATATCATGTTCATTTTTGGAAATACAATCTGGCACAGTGATTAAAAGAGGCATCCCAATTTCAAAGATGGAAGAATGGAAGGTGGGGATGATGTGCTTGTTAAAAGTGATGAAACACATTACTTGTTATGTGGGTGCCCCATCCCACTCATCTGTCTACACCCCTCCTTGCCCCTGATCTATCACAGACATTGCTAATCAATCATGGTACTTGTTTTCCCTTGAGCTTCATGAGCTTTATCACACTCTATTAGTAGCCATTCCCTACTGTTGGCAGGTGAGCCCAAACTTACTTACTATCCTGTGTCTAGAGAGTGTTGCCCCATGCAGCCAGCCAGCCTCCTGGACCAGGGTCATTACCTTAGTGTGGACCCCACCTTGATCCTCAGCTTTGTCAGTATCCCCATCTGAAATGATGCTCTCCTGCACTAGACAGGAGAAACTGACCATGCAGAAACCAGGATGGCACTTCCCTTAGGATACAGTGAGGGTTGAGTCTCAGGTACCACAATGCTTAAGATTGCCAATTGGTGCACCTTCCTCTTTTTGTGTCAACTTCTCTGAGGTGCTGTGTTGTTCTGGAGGCTTCCTGTGAGTGTGGAGTTAGAGACAGACATTCTTGAAAGCATTTAGAAAGCTTTCATCCAGGCCTTGTTCAATCACTCAGTTGTGTCTGAATTTTTGTGACCCCCTGGATTGCAGCATACTAGGCTTCCCTGTCCACTATCTCCCGAAGTTAGCTCATTGAGTTGGTGATGCCATCCAACCATCTTGTCCTCTGTCATGCGCTTCTCCTCTTGCCTTCAGTCTTTCCCAATATCAGAGTCTTTTCCCAATGAATTGGCTCTTCACATCAGGCAGGTGGCCAAAGTATTGGAGCTTCAGCATCAATCCTTCGAAAGAATATTCAGAGTTGATTTCCTTTAGGATTGATTGATTTGACCTCCTTGCAGTCCAAGGGACTCTTGAGTCTTCTCCAGCACCACAGTTCAAAAGCATAAATTCTTGGCCTCAATGAAGCCTAAAATAATCAGAGCATCACAGAGCAGCGAGTCCCTTGAATACTGGGCACATTTTTACTGCCAGTTCCTCTCTGCTTTTGTGTTAACATATGGCTCTTTGCTAGGTGTGGTGGTAAATTGTGGACTGTTTTGATAAGGGATCCAGGAATAGTTCTCATCGTGGGGCCTAGGCCTTTCCAGCAAGGGCTGCTTCATAAGATGTTTTCCTTTTGGTCACCAGATGGTCCCCTGAAGTAGGTGACGCCCGTAGGCTTTGCATTGTACAAAACTGGCTTGTGCAACTTGAGTAGAATATCACCATCTGCATCAGATGCTATGTCTAATTTGGAAAATAAATTGGCCATTGGCTTTTAGTTATGTTTCTAAAAAGGATCGGCTTTGCCCAGAAAGCCCCCGTCACTGAAGGCCTTGCTACCGTCATCGTGTTGTGTAGCCACCCTCCTTACTCTGGATGAGATTAGGTTGCCAGGCTTCTCTTTCCACGGAACTCTTCCTTAGAGCTGGGCTCTACCCTGCAGGCCTTATAGGCTATATAATAAGTCCCTAGAAGGGCCTGATGCTGCTCCTGAGAGAACCTGGGGCATCGGGCACATGCTGCTCTCAGATCCGTTGGGACCTGCTGACAGCAGTCCTGTCCCTCATCCATCCAGGTGAGGACTCAGGGCTGCCAGAAAATGTCCCCTACCCCTCGGCCCCACACCCTGAATGCTGCCTGGAGTGTTGAGAAGTCCTTTGGCCTGTGGACTCCCCACTCTATCTTCCCTATGGGACTGGGCGGACAAGGGGTGGTGTGAAAACTCTTTTTTCTAGAATCTGTGACACTGTGTAGGGATCTAGAGAAGCCTGCCTCTGCTCAACCTTGAACCAGAAAAGTGGTGGGGTTTTTTTTTTCTGCACCACACAGGTTTCAGGATCTTCGTTCCCTGACCAGGGATTGAACCTGTGCAACGCCAGTGAAAGCGCCAAGTCCTAATTGCTGGACCACCTGGGAACTCCCACCAAAGAGTTCTTTATCAGAACAGCACAGAGGGAGCAGATGCAGGTTAGCCTCACAATCCCATGGCCATCAACACAGTGTCCACGGGTTTTGCATGTTTTGCATCAAACTTCAGGTTTGAAGGGAGGAATAGGATTTTGACTTTGTGTTCTTGCATCACAAAGGGAAATTCAAGATAAACATAACCTCTGCTCCCAGGAGGGAAAGCATACATGTCAGAAGCGGCTATGGCTCTGATCAAATACTGCTGCATTTATACAATAGTGCTGGAGCAATTTTCCTGAAGGATTTTTTTTAACAGTTGAACTTTGCTTATGGTGTCTTGATCCAACTCTATCCTTAAGGATAATACCAGATCACCCAGTGCTGTCCTTCATACAGCATTCAATTAAATGTTGATTGTTGATTAAAAAAAAAAAATGAAACTGACAAAATGAGTAAAAATTCCACCTTATTACTTCTCATCTGTTTTTTCAAGATACCTCTATTGATACACAGATTCAGCTGCAGGTAACTGAGAACACAAAATATTTGTATTTTTCTTTTTTATAGCAATCCAGGGAGGTAATCCAGGCTGCTATGATGGCTCATAATAATGAGAGACCTGGCTCTTTCTCTTTTGTTTCTCCACCTTCCGCATGATCCATCTTTCTCCACAACACCCAATGTGGCTGCTCCAGCTCCAACCATCACATCCATATTTTAGCCATCAGGAAAGTAATGCCCTGCCACTTTATAAAGAACACCACTTTTGCTTTCATTCCACTGAAAGGGGATCTTTATAGGCCATAGTTTGGTCATAACTAAAAGTAAGTCTGAGCAACATAGACTTTATTCTGTGCAGTGATATACTCAGCTGACAGCTGGCAGCTTTGGTACAAAGGACGACAGGGAAATGAGTATCAGAAGACATACGTGGATCTGCCACATAGTCAAGCGTAAACTCCCCCTGGCTAAGTTTTCCCATGAGGTGAGAACTATGGAGTGATCAATTCATGTGCTGCTGTCGGCCAGATCTGGGACCTGGAACCAATAGGACCATTGATTTGTCCTTCAGCTGGTATAGACAAGACATAGTAGAATCACTTGGTTTCCTGGCATGTTTAATCACTTTTATAATATTTCAATACATTCAGTGGAAATCTAGTCCATTACAAAAATTTCAAAGGAAAATTTTCCCTAAAACAAAACAAAAACACCTCTAATTTTCTATCCTAAATTTCTTGGGAACTTATTTTTACTCAGTAATTGCAGGCAGATTCTTTACTGTCTGAGCCAGCAGGGAAGCCCTTACTCAATGATAATTTACTATAAATCCTAAGCACTATTTCCATCCAGAGCCAGTCCAGAGACATGATCAGTAGAACATGAATGAATTATTTAACTTCGTGCATTTCTAGGGTTTCCCTGCTGGCTCAGCGATAAAGAAACCACCTGCAATGCAGGAGACACATGTTCAATCCCTGGGTTGGGAAGATCCCCTTGAGGAGGAAATGGCACCCCACTCCAGTATTCTTGCCTGAAAAGTCCCCTGAACGGAAGAGCCTGGCGGGCTACAGTCCAAAGGGTCACAAAGAATCAGACACGACTGAGTGACAGCCTGAGTAAGAGAGAATGCACTTCTATAAGCTCATGAAAGAAACTTGAAGGGAAAACAGTGTGTATTGGTACCTGCTTAAAATCACATTTGTTGATGATGTCGGTAGACAAATTTTGTATTTATATAGGAAACATTGTTTCTGTCAGTGTACACAAAATGATTTCAATCCTTTTTCTGCAGGAGAACAGCTAAGAGGTTTCTGGCAAACACTTAGGGCTTTCGGTTGTGCCAAGGCACCATCAGATCTGCCTCTTCACAACTGTAAATTAATTGTCCCCCGACCCTCACCCCCAGGCCCGGGAAGGAGGCAGTCTTGCCCAAAGCTGTGCATTCCCAATCGCGGGTTTTGCTGTTCACTACCCTGTGGTGCGCTGCCCCCTTGTGGTAAAATGTTAGTATTACAGACCTTTCATCACAGAAAATGGATTTCACCTTCAAAGGCAACTGACAAGCCTTCTCTACAATTCACAGTAGGCACACGCGTTACATTGGACCTTGAGAAAGACATTATCTTACAGAATTTTTTTTGACCTAACTTTATTTTCTTTTTAAAATTAATTTTTATTGGAGTATGATTGCTTTGTTGTTGTTGTTGTTTTTGTTTAGTTGCTAAGTCGTGTCCCACTCTTTGTGACCTCATGAACTGCAGCACGCTAGGCTTCCCTGTCTTTCACTATCTCCCAGAGTTTGCTCAAACTCATGTCCATTGAGTCATTAATGCCATCCAACCATCTCATCCTCTGTTACCCCTTCTCCTCCTGCTCTCAATCTTTCCCAGAATCAGGGTCTTTTCCAATGAGTCAGCTCTTTGCATCAGGTGGCCAAAGTATTGGAGCTTCAGCATCAGCATCAGTCCTTCCAGTGAATATTCAGACTTGGTTTCCTTTAGGACTGACTGGTTCATCTCTTTGCTGTCCAAGGGACTCTCAAGAGTCTTCTCCAGCACCACAATTCAAAAGCATCCATTCTTCGAAGCTCAGCCTTCTTTATGGTCCAGCTCTCACATCCGTACATGACTACTGGAAAAAAATAGCTTTGACTATACAGAACTTTGTCGGCAAATGTTAGTTTCTGCTGTATAACACTTAAGGAAATTTATCCCCAAAATGTGTGTTTATTAAAATACAAAACAAAACACTTTATCTATAACACTGCAGAGCACGGCTATGTTTATTATGCTTATTAAGCAGTAGATTTATTAGTCAAAAGTTGTCTAATTAGCTTTAGTACATGCGTCAACTTTACATTTAGCACACCATGAGTGCTGACTTCCGAGAAGAAATATATGACTTTTTATAAAGTGAGGGAATCATCTTGTAGAGTAAATAAATAATATGTGCTTCCCCTGCCCACCACTAGTTCATTCTGTAAGTGCTGATTGTAATGTGAAGCATTTCTTAAGTAAGGACTTCTTTATGTCATTACTTTACTTCCTGCAAATATTCTAGAATTTTCCCCCACCTTTCTTGCTCAGGATTTGCATGGGATAGTCATTGCTCTCACAGGCTATTTCTGCATGAACAAGCTGATGAGCATGAACAAGCCACTGTGGGCACCGTGGACCACACAGCCACACAAGCAACATCAAATCAGCAGTGCGGTCAAGAGAGACTCACGGTTCTCCTTCGCCAGAAGGCTGAAGACGTACTTCCTGCTCCTCATTTTAGATCTTCTTCAACTTCTCTGGTCGGTCTGTAGACTGAAAAAAAAAATACGCAGTTGAAATTATGTTTTATTTGGTGGATTGCTGTGGACTCTAGTCCCAGGGGGCAGCCTCTGAAATAGCTCTGAGGGACTGCTCTGAAGAAGTAGTAAGGGAGGAGCCAGGATAGGAATTTTGGAACAAAAACCAGGTTGTCGAACTTCCCTGGTGATCTAGTGGTTAAGAATTCTCCTGCCAATGCATGGGATGTGGGTTCGATCCTTGGTCTGGGAAGATCCCACTTGCTGTGTAGCCACTAGGCTGGGGCACCACGGCTGCTGAGCCTTTGCTCTTGCGCCCTCCAGCTGCAACTACTGAAGCCCATGTGCTCTAGCGCCTGAGTGCTGCATTTGAGTCCACTCACCACAACTAGTGTGCCCGAGCGCTGCAACTGCTGAAGCGCGCGTGCCTAAAGCCTGTGCTCTGCAACAAGAGAGGCCACCGCAATGAGAAGCCTGCGCACAACCAGAGAGCAGTCCCTGCTTGCCACAACTAGAGAGTCTGTGGGCAACCAAGATCTCAGCCAAACATTAAAAAACAAACAAAAAAAAACCGGTTATTGGAGCATCAAAAGATTGCTGTTAATTAAAGAAAACCAGACATCTTAAATTAATGAATTTAGCACTTTTTTTTTTTTTTTGTATGAGAGGATGCAGTAGTCACTAAAATCATCCCTTTAATATGCACCTTAACTATTGAGGGCCAGTATCCTGTTCTTCTCCACCCTGAATTCCCTCAGGGTGCACTCTAGGGGCAGCTGCAGTAGCTGATGGCCACAACACCTTGTGTTTCCTGATATGGCAGGCGACATTCTTCATCCACAGGCCCTAAGAATGCTCACTCAGGGGCTTTTCACAGCAAATCAGAATTGTCAGCTCTGGAAGAGGCGTCAGAAACGGCTGAGACCAATGCGTTCATTTGGAGACAGGCTGGGTTCTGCATCCCCTGACCCTGGCCCAGGGCTCTTTTCCGTGCACTGCCCAATGAAGCGGCTCTACACTCCAGTCCCCTGGAACCAGGACACCTCTCGGGCCTCAAGCCAGAAGCTGAGATCAGATGCGCAAACCACACCATGCTCAGAGGCGATAAGAGTGAGCAAAGTGACTGGAGGAAGAAAGGCAGAGGCTTGGTGCTTAGCACCTGCAGATAAGTGAGTGACCTGGGCTGAACACATTGCTTATCTGGTGAGAGATAACAGTCACACTCCTGTGCTGTGGTAAGAAGCTGGCCTGGTCCTCACGGCCACTGAACAGCTGGCTCTGAAGGATAGACAAGGGGAGACTGTTAGCACCCACCCAGGGGGGCCCTGAACTCCTGGGAGGGCTCAGGAGGGGAGTCCTGGCAGCTAGGCTCCTTACTCATTGTGAAGGGCCATCAGGCATGCGCTGGACTTCCCAAATCTGCTCAGTAAAGCTTTTTAAGAGAAACGTCCTAAGCCTCATCCTATTTCTCACTGTTCAGGCTCCCAAAACTGAAGAAAGCTGTGAAGAATGAACCCAGAGGGAAAAAAAACATCATGAGTTTGTCTCTGGAGAGACTTGACCAAGGTAACATGAAAATAATCACATTGACAATAATCACAGCTAATATTTACTGCTTAGGAACTATGTGGCAGGCACTATACTGTCTCCCCTTCCGCAGTAACTTGTTCACTCTTCACCACAAAACTCTGAGGTCAGCACTATTGCTGTGGACATTTGCCATTGAACAACAGGCTTCAAGAGGTTAGGAGGTTTACCCAAAGCCCCGCGGCCAGGAAGCAGAAGATCCAGAAGTACAGAAATGTGGTTCGGGGTCGGGGTGGGATGAATTGGGAGACTGGGATCAACACATATACACTGTTGATTCTATGTATAAAATAGATAACTAATGAGAATATACTGGAACTCGACTCAATGGTCTGTGGTGACCTAAATGGGAAGGAAATCCAAAAAGAGGGGAATTATGTATATGTATAGCTGATTCCCTGGTGGCTCAGATGGCAAAGAATCTGCTGGCAATGTGGGATACCTGGGTTCGATTCCTGGGTTGGGAAGATCCCCTGGAGAAGGGAACAGCTACCCACTCCAGTATTCCTGCCTGGAGAATTCCATGGACAGAGGAGCCTGTCAGTCCCCAGTCCATGGGATCGCAAAGAGTCGGATACGACTGAACAACTTTCACTTTCACAGCTGATTCACTTTGCTATACAACAGAAAGTAACAGGACATTGTAAAGTAATTATACATCAATAAAAATTAATTTAACAAATTGTGATGTAATTTACCTACTTTTAAAGAGGTTCCCTCTACACTACAATGGAAATGAATCAGAAAAAAAAAAGAATACAGACATATACAAATATATAATTGAATCACTTTTCTGTACAGTTGTAACTAACACTATATTGTAAATCAACTATCCTTCAATCTTAAAAAATGATTTAAAAAAGAAATAAATGTAGCTTGTCCGTCTCTGGAACCTAGATTCTGAACTTCATTTTTTGATGTATCGGTGGAAGCTGCTGATGCATTTGGGAGGAGTTCGGTGGGGAGAGGAGCAGGCAAGGAGCACGGTAAAGGGAGGAGGGGAGAAGGAAAAGCACCACTCACAGGTGGGCTGGGCAGCACTTTCCACCACACATAACAGTCCATACCCAGGGTTACCTCCTTCATCAGTGACAGAAGCCCAGTCTTTATCACAGCCCATAATGAAGATTACATTTGCCGGCCTCCCCTTCAGGTAGGTGTGGCCACCATAGGGTAGGGGTGGGGGACCCTGAGGAAGAGGGTAGAGCCTAGAGGATGAGGAACCTGGGTCCTGATGACCTTAGAGCCGTGTTTCTTGTTTAAGCCAGTGACAGCTTGAGAGTCTCTTGTATGCATGGATACTAGTGCTAACTCCTAACTTTCACCCACTTTTTACAAAGGGGAACTCAGGCTCAGAATGAGTAAGTATCTTAATCCGAAGTGGTGAGTATTACCTGGCAGAGTTCAGATTTGCTTCTGTCCATCTGACCCTAGAGTTTCTGTCTTTCTAGCACAGTCTATACTAACAAAAAGAACAGTAACATGCATGTATTTAGTGCTTTATAATTTAAAAACATTTTTTTTAAAAATATTTTGAAAACATTTAAAAAAACATTAGGCAATGTGTATGGTTTGGGATTTAGGATCTGCAAGCAACAGAAATAGATTCTCCATCAGGAGTCCCCAGCCTCTGGGGTCTGAGGTGCCTGGTGACCTGAGGTGGATCTGATGTAATAATAATAGAAATAAAGGGCACAATAAATGTATTGTGTTTGAATCACCCCAAAACCACCCACACCCACCCCCTGCCCTGCTGGCTGTGGTCTTCCATGAAACTGGTCCCTGGTGCCAAAACAGTTGGGGACTGCTGCTCTAGATAACTTATACTAAAGAGCACTCTATTGGGAGGGTTTGGGTGGGTATCAGTTAGTGTTCAACCAGAGAAGCAGAGTGACTGCGGGCTTATTACAGGGGTTTGACATGCAATTGTGGGAACTGGTTAAGCTGGTTAAGTAGAGTATGTAAGGCTGCTGTCCTCAGGTCTGATGCTGGAGCTTGGTGTCCACAGGGCAGACAGGGACCAAAAAACCTGTCTACATGCATCTGCAGTCTTGGTTGCCCAGCTGCTGCCCTGCTTCTCTGCCAATATAGCCTGACTTCAATGTGGGAACTACTGCAACCTTCATCTTGCTTGGATTTGTGGGCCCATGTTTGGGCCTTGTTGATGAAAATAATTAATAAATCAATAAATAAGAATTCTGTAATAGAAATGCGAGAGTTTTATTTGAGCTAACTGAGGACTATGTGCTTGCGCTCAGTCGTGTCCGACTCTTTGTGACCCTGTGGACTGTGGCTCACCAGGCTCCTCTGTCCATGGGACTTTTCAGGTAAGAATACTGCAGTGGGTTGCCGTTTCCTGCTCCAGAGGATCTTCCCAACCCAGGGATTGAACCTGCATCTCCCTTATCTCCTGGATTGCAGGCAGATTCTTTACCAGCTGAGCCATCAGGGAAGCCCAAGGATTATGGCCTGGAGACAGCTCTCAGGTGACTGAGGAACTCCTCCAGAGAAGCATGATTTCCAGCACAGTTCTATATCTTGTCTGAATGAAGAACATTAAATAAGTCAGGTACACATTCCATCAAGATGTCAAAAAAGCCAGAGCAGCACGTACACAGTGAGTCCCCACTATATTTTACACGGACATTCTTTACTTTGGGTCAGTGTGCCCTTTTCTCTAATAATTGAGGCAGATGTACAGTGCATGCTTCAGTTCAGTTCAGTCACTCAGTCGTGTCTGACTCTTGGCGACCCATGGACTGCAGCACACCAGGCTTCCCTCTTCATCACCAACTCCCAGAGCTTGCTCAAACTCATGTCCATTGCATCAGTGATGCCATCCCACCATCTCATTCTTTGTTGTCTCCTTCTCTTCCTGCCTTCAATCTTTCCCAGCATCATGGTCTTTTCCAATGAGTCAGTTCTTCGCATCAGGTGGCCAAAGTATTGGAGCTTCAGCTTCAACATCAGTCCTTCCAATGAATATTCAGGACTGATTTCCTTGAGGATTGGCTGGTTGGATCTCCTTGCAGTCCAAGGAACTCTCAAGAGTCTTCTCCAACACCACAATTCAAAAGCATCAATTCTTTGGCACTCAGCCTTCATCGTCCAACTCTCACATCCATACATGACTACTTGAAAAACCATAGCCTTGACTAGACAGACAGACCTTTGTTGGCAAAGAATGTCTCTGCTTTTTAATATGCTGTCTAGGTTTGTCATAGTTTTTCTTCCAAGGAGCAAGTGTCTTTTAATTTCATGGCTGCAATCAACATCTGCAGTGATTTTGGAGCTCCCCAAAAATAAAGTCTGTCACTGTTTCCACTGTTTCTCCGTCTATTTGCCATGAAGTGATGGGACCGAATGCCATGATCTTAGTTTTCTGAATGTTGAGTTTTAAGCCAGCTTTTTCACCCTCCTCTTTTGCTTTAATCAAGAGGCTCTTTAGTTCTTCTTTGCTTTCTGCCATAAGGGTGGTGTCATCTGCATATCTGAGGTTATTGATATTTCTCCTGGCAATCTTGATTCCAGCCCAGCATTTCGAATGATGTACTCTGCATATAAGTTAAATAAGCAGAGTGACAACATACAGCCTTGATGTACTCCTTTCCCTATTTGGAACTAGTCTGTTGTTCCATGTTCGATTCTAACTGTTGCTCCTTGACCTGCATACAGTTTTCTCAGGAAGCAGTTCAGGTGGTCTGGTATTCCCATCTCTTTAAGAATTTTCCACACTTTGTTGCTTGAAAGGCCACAAACAGGCTGTTTTAGTTGACATGAAATTCAAGTGAGCTCATCGATAAGCCAGAATAACTTTCTCAGGCCTCAGTATATGAGCTTTTCTTTTATCAGCCTGAGTCCTAAGATGGGAGCACTCCTGCTCCCTGATCATTCTCAGGTTAGCTCAGGAGGGGCTGGGCCCAGCCAGGCCAGTGAGCCTTGGTCCCCAGACATCTGGTTCCATATCCCATGTTTCTTCTCCTATAAGCAGGCTAAATGACTCAGGTGACAATGAATCATTACTTAGAGCAGAGAGATCCCCTGGGTTTAACTGAACTTTTGCCACACTTTATTCCCAATTGACAGGTTCTACAGGTCCCCATGAAGATTAAAAAGGAATTTTTTTTTGCTGTCTTCATTTACTAGGAAAAGTGGGATTTGGTTGGGGACTCAGCTTACTTGTCAGATGCTGTATGTAACATTTGTCACCAGAAAGGCTCAAGCCCCTGCCAAGATCCCTCCAGGAAATGTGAAGAGAGTCACTCCTAGTTTGATATTGAAACTCTAACTAAAAACCTTAATTTATCTACTTAGAAAATAATTGTAATATATAGTGGAACTATATGGAACCTTGTTCTGTATTTTCTGAGTCTCCTGTAAATGTGTTATCATATTTTCATAATTTAAAAAATTTTAAAAAAGGGAAAAAAAGAAAGTCACTCCTGCTTGATCCTCACCAGGGATGGGAGAGGCTCAGCTGCCGATAAAGGTCTGTCAATCTTCAGAGGGTTACAGGCACCACATTTATTCAAGAGCAAATATGGATCGTTAGGCAAAGCTGACCATAAGTTAGAACAATAGTCTCTTAATTGTGCTATTGATATTCATCACTGTAATAAAATTGTCTAATTGAAAAAGTCCATATTGACAAACCAAAAAGAAGTGCATTGATTTAATAGTAGTTTTGAATTATTAACTCTACAAATTTTTATTCCATGGAGCTGTCACATTTTTTATCAGGCAGGTCATCTCTTAAAGGGGGCCAAAGGTTTATCCTGGAAAATTCCTGAGACTGGAAGATAAGGAAGTTTTGTGGATCCCAAGAAAAGCTGTTCTGTTTTTTGTATGCACTGGAGTGTGTGTGTGTGTGTGTGTCCACAGACTGATTTCCTTAGATGATCTGAGCCAAAGAGATGGGAATGTCAAGTTTGCTCGGTCAGTCCTGTGGACTGAGATCACTTATGGGCAAGAAAGGATGGGGAGTCAGTGTATTAATACAAGCTCACATACCTGGTGGCCCTGACCTCTGTAAGGACAGCCCAGTTTAGGGATGGGCAAGGGCATTGTGGTGATTATCCATAGCACTTGACTGGGCTCCTCATAGTAAGTACTCAGTAAAGACTGGCTTAATGGTTAAGTGTTTGGAAGCAATGGTATAACTTCGAGATTGCATTCAGTTGCACGTAACAAAGACCCAGACAGTCCTGGGTTTGTTCTCAACACAATAGCGGTCAAGATGAAGGCAGCCTAGGATTGCAGGGTGGAGCTCCGTGATGCTGCCTCCTCTCTTCTCCTCAGTGCCTGTACATGGCTTCTCTTCTAATCACTTCTTGGTCCAAGACGGCTACTGGGATGCTAGCATCTAACCACTATGCGGGTTGGAGGGAGAAATAAAGGCAGAAGAACCAAAAGACGACGAATTTCCAGGAAGCAGGATTTCAGAACGCTCCACACAACACTTGCATTCACAATTCTGTGGCCAGAAGGTAGCCCCGTGATCATATTTGACTGAAAGTGGGGCTGTGAAATGCAGGTTTTCGTTAGGTATACCACCACTCTGAAACTAAAAAGGAATCCCTTACTAAGGAATTAGAGGGAAATGGATATTGTGTTGGTGTTAGTATCAATAGTTTCTATCACAAGCACTGTTACATTAGCATGGTTTTGGAGAGAGATGAATTGGTGACATCCATTAAAATGTGAAATATTCATACTCTTTAAACCCCCAAATTTACTTTGTAAATCCTTTCTATAGGTTCCTCTCACACATGTACACACATATACACATGATTATTATATCACTGTACTATTTATATAAGCAAATTGTAAATAACCTAAATGTCCATTGACTACTAAATTGTTAAAAAACACTGCGATAATATTATTGAGTAGTATGCAGCTATGACGGAGAAGGCAATGGCACCCCACTCCAGTACTCTTGCCTGGAAAATCCCATGGATGGAGGAGCCTGGTGGGCTGCAGTCCATGGGGTCGCTATAAGTTGGACACGACTAAGTGACTTCACTTTCACTTTTCACTTTCATGCATTGGAGAAGGAAATGGCAACCCACTCCAGTGTTCTTGCCTGGAGAATCCCAGGGACGGGGAAGCCTGGTGGGCTGCCGTCTATGGGGTCGCACAGAGTCGGACACGACTGAAGCGACTTAGCAGCAGCAGCAGCATGCAGCTATGAAAAAAGAATGAGGCAACTGTAAGTATTGAGATGGATTATGTGCGTGCTAAGTTGCTTAGCATGCTCTGCACTACCTATGGGCCATAGCCCGCCAGGCTCCTCTGTCAATGGGATGCTCCAGGCAAGAATACTGGAGTGGGTGGTCATGCCCTCCTCCAGGGGATCTTCCAGACCCAGGGATTAAACCCACATCTCTCCTGTCTCCTGCATTGGCAGGTGAGTTCTTTACCTCTAGTGCCACCTGGGAGGCTCCCTGGGATGGACTACGATATGTTCTTAAACCAAAATGCAAGCTGCAGGATATTATACATCTTGTAATAAGTATAATATTATTCCATTAGTAACACCGTATTATATATGTTCCTGGAAATGTATCAGAGTCTTTGTAGACAGAGAAATGAGCCTGTGTAATTTGAAAGAGCTGCCAGAAATGCTAAAAATCAGTTAAAGACTGTGAGCTGAACTCCTGATAAAAATAAAAGAATCAAGTCTGTGGTCAGAGAAAGTGGAACCAATCTGGTTTACAGAAGAATTCTGCTGGGACCAAGTCTGCACCAAAATGTTGGATGGGCCAATCAGATATGAAGTCTTTGCAGCACATTTTAAGGGTGAAACTGGAATGCTGCTGGCAGAACGGTGAACAGATGCCCTGATGTGATATTCTGATGGCATTAGTGTGGGATAACAATAGGCTTGTGAATATACTGAACTCTCACAAGAAACAGAGGAAGGGAATTCCCTGGCAGTCCAGTGGTTAGGACACTGTATTTCTACTGTAGGGGACATGGGTTTGATCCCTAGTTGGGGAACTAAGATCTCTAATGCCTCGAGGCAAAGTCAAAAAAATATAGAAACAGAAGGAAATTTCCAGCAATAACAAAACAATAGGACATACAGATACATGCATAGTGAGCTAAAACTAGAATCAAGGGAGAAAAGCAAACTGCAAGGCTTGGAGGATCAATGTCAGTGTCAGCCTCAAATGCAGGGATTGGAAGCTAAGCCCTGAGCCTGCTGCCAGGGCCCATACTTCATTATGAAATTTAAAAGCATCCCCTGTTGGTAGGATACACGACTCCAGGAAAAAGTAAATGCAAATCTCCCTTTTGGAGGGGAGCTCACTCGTTCAGTTGTGTCTGACAATTTTCGACCCATGGACTCTAGCCCACAAGGCTTCTCTGTCCACGGGATTCTCCAGGCAAGAATACTGGCGTGAGTTGCCATTTCCTTCTCCAGGGGATCTTCCTGATCCAAAGATAGAACCTGTGTCTCTTGCATCTCCCACGTCTGCAGGAAGGTTCTTTACCACTGTGCCAGGAAGGTGTCAATAATTCAGGATTTCAAGATTCCCACAGATTAAAGACAACTAAATAAAAGATAAAAAAAATTACCAAACAGTTTCAGATATGCCACTTCTACTTACTTGCTTGTATGACCTTGGGTAAATCACTTAGCCTCTTCAAGCCTCAGTATTCCCACCTTTCAAATAGGGGCAATAAATTCTTATCCCCTAGAGGTTTATAAAAGATATCAAACTTGTAGAGCACTTAGTAAATGCTCAGTAAATGCAAGAAGTAATTATTATTATTACTTTTATTCCTGGATATCCCTTCCTTCTGGTCACTGTGCAATCAAGTCCACTGATTAGCATGTGTCTGAGTATAATCCACTCACTTTCGTCTCTAGGTCCCCAGTGCATCTCAACTTTGATGCCAGCACCCCGACCCTCTCCCTTCCACGCCCCTCTCACAAATATAAGCATGAACCATATCCACATGTGGTGTGGTGTGACCAAATATTTTTTTAAAAATAAATAATAACACATATATGGAGGCTAAGAAGGGAATCCTAAATATAAAGGGCCAGAATCTTTGTGCTGGGGTCCAACAGATGTGGCTTATGCTTCAGAATGTTTTTGGATGGTTCTCTCTGACTTTTGGGGGCTTCCCAAGTGGCTCAGTGGTAAAGAATTCTCCTGCCAATACAGGAGATTTGGGTTCCATCACTGGGTCGGGAAGATCCTCTGGAGAAGCAAGTGGTAACCCACTGCAGTATTCTTGCCTGGGAAATCCCAAGGACAGAGGAGACTGGTGGGCTATAGTTCATGGGGTCACAAAGAGTCAGACACAACTTAGCAACACAACGACAAAGATGAAAAAGTGGACACTGAGAGTCTGGCTCGTCTTCAGCCATCAGTCAGGTATTTGCTTTCACATCCAGGGCACTTACTGTTCTGTGCCCCCAGCACTGTTCACCTAGGCAACCGACCCCCGGCCCCGCCGCCACACACATCTGGGCATCTCATGGCTCTTATAGAGGCTCACCCTCCTCAGTCACAATCTTGGGTGATTTAAAACTGCTTTACCATGGTCCCAGAACCCTTTTCATTTTATTAAAAACCTGGCCCATTGACCCTGTCTATGGGGCCTATGTTTGAGCCAGCAAGCATATATGAGTATCTTTCAGGGTAAGAACCTCTACGGCTTCCATATGTTAATGTTTAGTTGTTGGTTTACAATGAGTCTAGAGCTGAAAACAACATAGACGGTGTCTTGGGTAAAATTTCCTGGAAGCAGAGCTTGACACAGGGATCTGAGTGCGTATGAGTCACTAACGGAGTGCTCATCAGAAGATAAAAAAAAAAAAAAAAAAAGGAGACAAGAAAGTCAGATAGGGAAGCAAGACAGACCTTTGTGTGATCCCTAGGGGTAGACTCTGAAGCAGTGCTGTCCAGCAGGAGTTTTTGCAGAAGAGAATGTTCTATGTAACTGGCAAAATACAGCACAGTTACCACTATCTACCTAGGGCCATTGAGCATTTGAAATATGACTCGCGTAACTGGCATATAATTTTTAATTAAGTTACATGTGTACTTTAAATAAATAAATCATATAATTTTAAATAAATTACATAATTTAAAATAAATTATATAATTAAATGTGACTGATGGCTACTATCAGACAATTCAGTTCTGGGATATGAACCGCAAGTCAGAATTGAGAAGAGGGAGTGGTCTCATTGATGGCAGGCTGCCCTGGCTTTGGTGGGAGGGCAGGTGGGGCACGATTTTCCAGGCAAAACTGTTAGCAGTGCTTTTCTCTCTACCTTTCTCCTCTTAATCAACAGATGCTCTTCTGTGTCTGTGAATCTATTTATGTTTTTATAAATAAGTTACAGAAAACAAATTTATGGCTACCAGGAGGGATATATTTGTAGTCTGGGATTAAAATATGCACATTACTGTATATAAAATAGGTAACTGACAAGGACCTACGGTATAGCATAGGGAACTATACTCAATATCATGTAATAATCTACAATGGAAGAGAATGTTAAAATATATATTTTAACATTCTCTTCCATTGTAGATAAGGTACATTGTAGCCAAATACTTTGGCTACATCAGGCTACATGCGTGTAAATACTTTGGCTACCTGATGTGAAGCGCCAACTCATTGAAAAAGACCCTGATGCTAGGAAAGATTGAGGGCGGGAGGAGAGGGTGAGAGAGAATGAGATGATTGGATTGCATCACTGAATCAATGTACATGAGTTTGAGCAAACTCCAGGAATCAGTGAAGGACAGGGAAGCCTGACGTGCAGTCCATGGGGTGGCAAAGAGTCGGACTTAGCAACTGAACAACAACACCAATAATGGAATCACTTTGCTGTACATGTGAAACTAATACAACATTGTGAATCAACTATATTTGTATAAAAATTAAAAAAAAAAACTTTTAGCAGTGGACATTCAGACAGTTGGGGGCTTCCCTGGTGGCTCAGACGGTAAAGCTTCTGCCTGCAATGTGGGAGACCCAGGTTTGATCCCTGGGTAGGGAAGATCCCCTGGAGAAAGAAATGGCAACCCATTCCAGTATTCTTGTCTGGAAAATTCCATGGACAGAGAAGCCTGGTAGGCTACAGTCCATGGGGTTACAGACAGTCGGACATGACTGAGTGACTTCACTTTATTCAGACGGTTGAGAGGGTGTGTGAGTGTGCGTACTGGTCAAGTAGAGAGGATTAGACACTATCACGCCCCCTGCAGATCACAGAATGATCAGCTGGGTCACTGTGACACCCTATTTTCTTCCCATCTCACAGATTCTTTGATAACTGAATTATAGCCATAGAATAACCTGATGACAACACCTGGCCACTGGCTTCATGGAGCAGAACAAGTTTCCCGGTCCCCAAGCTGCTGGTTCCTCTCCCACCTCATTCTCAGATTGCCCCTGGCAATTCTACTGGTTTGCTGGTCCCGAGAGGAGCGTCATGATGTATTGCACAAGTACACAGAGGGAATTTTTCTGTGGGTTTCTGATTATTAGCTGTTTCAGCCATAGAGAGGAAATACATTTAATTTTACACTGTCTACTGCAACTTTGAGATGGCTAGCTCAACAGCTCTAAAAAAAGAAAAAAATAATAACTCTGCCCTTTCTACACTGAAGTATCATAGATATGAAGTTATAAATGAGGAAACCTAGGTTCATGTTTTATTTATAACTATTACCTTTGATTTATGGTGTTGAAAAACACATTCAACCTAATTTATGCAGGAATTAACTTTGGTAGAGATTAATTTTGGATCTATGGCCCCTTCCTAAAATATATCATCTCTATTCATAATCTTGGCTTGCAGACAGAGATGGGAGTGAGGAAAAGAAAAAAAAAAAACCTTCCAGAAGGGAAATACTTTTAAGTCCTTAAATGAGGATAACAGAATGTTTTTAAAATTAAGATCCCTTGAAGTTCAGAGCCAGAATTTAGAATGAACCAAACGGTGTTTTCCACTGAGTTTGGACATTTGGTAGAGCATTTTATATGAAAATACATAAAATAGAAGAAAATAAAAAACAGGACCATGTATACCATTAATGCTTAATAATGCATACATTAATGCTTAATAATGTCAATAATAACTCTGAAATATTTAACCAGTATTACTCTTATGTTATCTGTGTCATATCTTATAGACTACTGAGCACATGTGTGTCTGAGTGTGTGTCTTGGAAGAGGAAAAGGATAGGAAGGAGAGGGGAAAAAAATCAAAGGGAAAAATTAAAAAAAAATCAAAGAGAAGTACAAAATATAGCTCTGAGCCTCAGGACAGTCAGGGGAAAAAGGCTATAATGAGTGTCACGCCTAATACAAGAAAGCATGTTAGTTTGCCAAGAGGGCTTAATTTTCAGAAAGTCGCCTTTGTTTTAAAAAACAAACAACATAGTAGATAGTGTCTCTTTTGCTTTTCTTTTCTTAGACCCCAACTATCTTTGCCGTTTCACACCTCACTGGCTGAGACGAGTCACTCACTGACATTACCTGCCTGACCCCAGTCCGCACTTGTGCGTGTGACCCCTGGTCCTGAGGCTGCTGTTGAAAGCTCATCATGCCTCTTCCTGTGGAAGCCTCGGGCCAGTCAAAGAGCCACCAGGTGAGTAGAGGAGGAGACAGAGGGAGTCGTCCCCCACCCTTCCTGTGTCAGGTGACACCCTGTCTCCACAGCTGTTGGTGCTCCTCTCCTGAGTCCCCTGCGCTGTCGTCGTCCCCGCCTCCAGCCAGCACCCACATATCCAGGCCCTCGCTGGTCACGGGATGGTGTACCACAGGAGAGTGTCTGGGGAGAGGCCCCCAGAGAGCCTCCCTCGTCGGTGGGGTTGTGTCTATTAGTTTTCACTTGTATGGGAATGCAGGGGCATTCCCCTTGGCTATGTGTCTTATTGGACCCAAACAGAGAGTATATAATATTAAGTCACTGTCCTGGAGATTATCTGACCAAGGGAGTGATTCCGGTTGGCTTTAAGACTGTGTCCTTGGCAGTGGCATGCTTTAGTTCTGAAAGGGAAAACAAATCTCTCTCCTCTACCAGCCTGCCACAAAAAGCATTGTGCAAAGCTTAGTCAAGTGCGCAAATCTCTACTGTGAACTTTCCTGCCATATCTCGGGGAATTACCGGGCCTTGAAGCTCCCACCAACAGATAAGGAGCAAGGTTATAACATGATTTGACACACAGTTTTGAAGGCCCCACTCGGAAAAGTGGAGAGGGCGGCTTTCAAGGCACCATTTCAGGAGATTAAGATTCGAAATTGTGTTGCTTTATCTTACTGTTTTCTTTCACAGGCTTTTCCTTAGGTCTTGCTGGGGAGTCTTTTTTTTTTTTTTTCCTTCATTTTTTCTTTCCCTGGTGTACATATGAAGGTTTGTAACGCTTCATGCTTGAAGACTAAAGGAAAACTGAGTAAATTCGATATGACCGACTTCAGAGTCACTGGCTTCACATGCATTTACTTGCTGTGAAGAGAAAACCATGTGAGGAAAATATATTGCCACTGCAGGAATGGATCTGTCCCATGTGTAATAGCTCATTTTTATCCACCCCTCGTGTCTTACCAGAATAGATTACTAAAGAGGCTGGCCCTGCAGCACGGAGGCCTCTCAGCCTCAGTACTGTGGGATGGGCCTCATCCCCAGGCCTCCCTGCCTCCCCTGGGCAGACCCCACCTCCTTGACATTCTGGAGCTTCTTTCAGATCTATTTTTGTTTTTGGTTGTGCAGGGCCTTAGCTGCGGCACTCAGCATCTTTGTTGCGGTGCTCGTGATCTAGTTGTGACCAGGAATCCAATCCAGCCCCCCTGCATTGGGACTGCAGAGTCCTAGCCACTGGGGCATCAGGGAAGTCCCTTCTCACAGGTCTTGAGCCCCTGTGCTGTTGGCAGCTGAAACAAAAGCTGAAAGAAACCCACTCAGATCTGCCATCAGTGTACTGAAGCCCCATCCACAGCAAGGGGCCAAATCCTTCCATTTTTCATCCTGCAGAGGCTGGAGCTTCTGGGTTCAATCCCCGGGTTAATGGGCTTGGAGAAGTGGACCTGGACTCCAGGTCCAGAAGGAAAGAGAAGATTCAGCCCCAACACAAAGCTGCCTCTATTTCCTGAGAAGCAAGAGGAAGCAACCACTCACCTCAGAGTTTCTGGAGCAACCATTTCTTGAGCATCCTTATTTTGTGATTGATAAAAGTTCTTCTGTCAATGAGAGCACATGTTCTAACGGTGGCAGGGGTGAGGGGTGGAGAGGTTGGGAAAAATATACGTCTAGGAGCAAACAGAAATTGATGTTGGAAAACTTTGTTCATAGTGTAGGGACTCCCTGCAAATATTAACATACTGTGTTACTAAGAAGGGCCATGGGCCAGCGAGGCAGGAGGTTGGTTTATCTGTTTGGCTCATTCTCAGTTTCATCCTAAGTAGAAACTGGGGCTCTGATGAATGATGGGGACAGAAGAATGGCAGAGTATGGAGCTGGAAACACAAGCGAGGGCCTGAAGCCCCTAGCTGTATACCATTTGGTGTCCTGGACAGGTAGAGGCGTCCAGATGGCGCCGGAGACCCTGGTTGGGGGGATGGGGAGACTCAACAGAATGAAGGACTGGGAAAAGCTTTGCCTGTTCCCTTGTTTCACTTAAAGTGAAGTGAAGTGAAGTGAAATCGCTCAGTCGTGTCCGACTATTTGCGACCCCATGGACTGTAGCCTACCAGGCTCCTCCCTCCATGGAATTCTCCAAGCAAGAGTACTGGAGTGGGTTGCCATTTCCTTCTCCAGGGTTGTTTCCCTTAAGCCAACGTTAATTCCTGGGGGTTGTGGTCAAAAAATGCCACTTGCATATCAGTAAACAAAGGATGATGTAGCCCTCAAGCCATCAGCCACTGCAGCTGCCCCTGACTGTGAACCTTGAGGGGATTCAGGATGGAGAAGAAGGGATACTGGCCCCACATAGTTGAGGAGCATATCAAAGGAACGATTTTACTGAGCCCAGACTCTTGCATAGAAAACACTAAGTTCATTACCTTGAAACGGCTGCTTTTTCCTTTAACAGCTATCTGTTGATGTTTTGACTAGCTGGCTTTTTTAAACCCTCCTATATATGCTGGCTCCTCCCTCCTCTTTAGAACAGCCCCTCAGAGCTATCTACGAGTCTGTATCCCAAGTTTAAGTCCCTGACAAGTTTGCTGAATAAAATAAAATTCTCAACTTTTAGGTTGTGATTTTTTTTTTCAGTTGACTGATTGAACATCTGAATAATGAATTAAAATTTTTGCCATAGTGACCTACAATAGTAGTATCAGTGATGAGACACATTGCTGGGGCTATTGATCACTTCTAGCAGTCTTACTGGCATGTGTGTTAGCAGAGGAAGCGACACCAGTCTGGTGTGACCCCAGGATTTTGATCATCCGGCTCCAGTTTCTCTTTCCCAGTTCATCTTTTCCACCTTCCCACCAGTTTCTTGCTTTTGTCTTTCTGAACTCTTCCGCATTCCCAGGCACAACCTGCACTTAACGGCTGTGCTGAGAGGATTCTGTCTGGTAGAACTCCTTCCCTTTCTCTTCTCTGGAAAAGTCTTATCAACTGTTCTTCATGTTCCCAGTCAAGTTGCTTCTATAATGGGTTTTCTAGCTCCTCAGATGAAATTTATCCTATTCACTGAAATTTTTTTTGATGTGGACCATTTTAAAAAATCTTCATTGAATTTGTTACAATATTGCTTCTATCTTATGTTTTGTGTTTTTTTTTTTTTTTTTTTGTCGTTAAGTCATGTGGAATCAGCTCCCAACCAGGGATCGAACCCGCAGCCTGCATTGCAAGGTGAAGTCTCAACCACTGGCCTGCCAGAGAAATCCCTGAACTTTCACTTTATGGTACTATAGAATATGTGAATTATAATTATTCCTTCATTGGTGTTGCTCTGCTAGATCATGTATGCTTTTGGGGAGACCAAAGTTAAGCTGAATTGCCTTGTCCTATATTAAACTAAATGAAAAGTCTGAAATAAGCAAGTATGCGGTGAAGTGAAAGTCGCTCAGTCATGTCCAGATCTTTGCAAATCCATGAACTATACACTCCATGGAATTCTCCAGGCCAGAATACTGGAGGGAGTAACCTTTCCCTTCTCCAGGGGATCTTCTCAACCCAGGGATTGAACCCAGGTCTCCTGCATTGCAGGCAGATTCTTTACCAGCTGAGTCACAAGGGAAGCCCCAAGTATCTGGTAGGGGTTCATAAAAGGGGGAAGGGAATGGAAGTAGAGAAACTCAGTTTCTCTTATCACTGTTGGATGCTAGAATGCACACACACAATGTGTATATATTAACATACACACATATAGATGTATTGAGCTATTTGCTGCTGCTGCTAAGTTGCTTCAGTCATGGCTGACTCTGTGTAACCCCGTAGATGGCAGCCCACCAGGCTCCCCCGTCCCTGGGATTCTCCAGGCAAGAACACTGGAGTGGGGTGCCATTTCCTTCTCCAGTGCATGAAAGTGAAAAGTGAAAGTGAAGTTGCTCAGTCGTGTCTGACTCTGAGTGACCCCATGGACTGCAGCCCACCAGGCTCCTCTGTCCATGGGATTCTCCAGGCAAGAGTACTGGAGTGGGGTGCCAGTGCCTTCTCCATTGAGCTACTTACTATGTACCATATACTGTACTAGGCGATTTTACATGGACATTTTAATTCAATCCTCACAAGGACTTGTTTCGGGAGCAAGGAAAGAGACATGATTAAGGGTTTAAGTCATATGCCCAAGGTCCCATAGCTAGTAATAGAGCATAAATTCAAATTCAGTTTTAGTCTGACTCCAAAGCCCCCATTTATTATTAACGACCTCCTTTCGTCACAGCTCTAATGGACAGCTGTCATTCCCTTGGCTGCCTGCCTCCACTTTAGAAGCTGAAAAGCCCAGACATTGTCCCAGCCTCCCTTGCAGCTAAAACACAGGCAGATGGCCTG
The DNA here is from genome assembly GCF_003369695.1 of Bos indicus x Bos taurus. Classification (NCBI taxonomy): domain Eukaryota; kingdom Metazoa; phylum Chordata; class Mammalia; order Artiodactyla; family Bovidae; genus Bos; species Bos indicus x Bos taurus. The sequence continues at coordinate 66,196,441 of NC_040086.1, read as the reverse complement.
GCGTGGACTAAATGGATGCCTCTGCTACAGACTTTGAATTGAGAGCTGGTGACATAAAGAGGCAGGGACAGCAGAGAGTCCAGAGGCACTGGGGAGTGGCACAGGAGCAGCACTGTCTACAGTTCGGGTGTCTGTGGTTGCCGGGCAAACCGTGGCATCCATTTTTCAGAGACGGGTCGGTGTAGTGGCTCCCACTAGGTGGATTAGGTGATGTGTTTTATTTTATTTTGTTTATTTATTTTTTATTTTTTAACTTTACAATATTGTATTGGTTTTGCCATATATCAACATGAATCCGCCACAGGTATACACGTGTTCCCCATCCTGAACCCTCCTCCCTGCTCCCTCTCCACACCATCCCTCTGGGTCATCCCAGTGCACCAGCCCCAAGCATCCAGTATCGTGCATCGAACCTGGACTGGCGACTCATTTCATATATAGTATTATACATGTTTCAATGCCATTCTCCCAAATCATCCCACCTTCTCCCTCTCCCACAGAGTCCAAAAGACTGTTCAGGTGAAGTGTTTTGTCTGGAGTCTACCTGTGGCACAGCTTCTCTCATCTGGTCTCCTTTTCTAGTCTGGTTTCAATCATTTTGGAAAGTCCTGGAACTATTTCACAACTCAGCAACAAATGCTTTTTTTCTGCTTAGTCAACCAGAATGAGTTTCTGTTGCTTGCAGCCGACAACACTGACTGATATAACATATACACTCATAATCTTGAATGCAGGTTGACTTTGCCATACATCATTTCTACCTGGAATTAAAAACACACATGGACACAGAATTTTATGAAAGTTCGACAGAGTGGAGGGTGACTGTGGGAGGTCATTGGGAACAATTTCTAGCTCACTGATCTATTTATAATTCATGTTATAGTTGGCATGGATGATTATGGAACTTTTCAGTGTGGTATTACAAAACTGGGATGCAGAAGTGGATTTTTACCTTTCAAGTGTAATTTGACTTCCAAGTCTAACTCTGAGCTTTAAAAATTTTGTGATGAATTTGGCCTTTGAATAATAAGAAAGAAAATTACTTAAATACATATCTTTCCTGTTATTATAAGCAAAACGGCTTCCCAAAATTGTACTACTTGCAAAACTAAGATCACAGAGGAAGTTGAACTGCTGAATTATTTAAAGTAATCTGACTCACTGGAGGCTTAGCTTCTGAGATGGAAGAAGATACGATAGCTTACAAAAAAGTTACTGATAAATTCCAAGATGTAATTCACTTTGAAGAGAGTGAAATGTGATTGGTGGGTAATGAATCTCTCTGACCTTATGTAATGAAAGAGTTGCATTTGCAGTTTGACAAAGGGGTTACAATTACAAGGCATCGCTGAACTTCTGGAAGAAGCTACTGCTGCAGATGGCCAAGTGGTCTACTGAGATGTCAGATATAAGACAGGAATAAACCTTACAGAGGTCAGGGGTTTGACCTTGGTAAGTCTAGACACACTAATATGATTATCATCACTCTAATCAAGTTAGAATGTAAACACACATTCTACAAAGCAAAGACTCCCTTGCGGTGATTATTTAGAGGAAGATGAAAAGCTGCTTTCTGTCTCTGCTGAGAACACAATGTGAAGAAATGAGGTGACTTTCATTAGGTCAGTGGCTTTCAACCAGGGATGATTTGGCAACGCTGGTAAGGAGAGGGGAAAGGCAGGATGTTACTAGCATCTAGCTGGGGGAGGCCTGAGATGCTGCTAAATACCCTACAAGGCACAGGGCAAACTCCTACAAGAAGAATTATCTGGGCCAGAAATGTCAATAGTGCTGAGGTTGAGAAACCCTGGGCAAGATGGAAGAAAGAAATTTCTGAACCTGAGGTTGTATAAATCTCAGAATGGGTTTACAGCTCCAGGACTACTGTGGGGTGAATGAAACACTGGCCTCAGGGTACATAATTTGAGAATGTCAACAGCCCCAGTAATCAAGATAAATGATACTTTAAAAAAATCAGTGCAAAAAAATCCATGATGATCAGGGTATAAAAATTTTAAGTAAAGACAGGATCGAACAGAGATGGGATTTGAATAGAGGAAGTTAATATAATATTTATCTTGATTACTGAGGAAGGCAAGGACCTCAGTCTCATTCTAGTCCTGGCCTGTTGAGTGTGGGTGTGGAATTGTTTCAGCTTAAAGGTGACTTGATTTGGTTGTAATTAAGCTGGAGGTAGTTAAACCTGAGTGAAAGTGTTAGTCACTTGGACTCTTTGTGACCCTATGGATTGTAACCCACCAGCCTCGTCTGTCCAAGGAATTCTCCAGGCAAGAATACTGTGCTGCTGCTGCTAAGTCACTGTCCGACTCTGTGCGACCCCATAGACGGCAGTCCACCAGGCTCCCCCGTCCCTGGGATTCTCCAGGCAAGAACACAGGAGTGGGTTGCCATTTCCTCCTCCAATGCATGAAAAGTGAAAAGTGAAAGTGAAGTCACTCAGTCATGTCCGACTCTCAGTGACCCCATGGACTGCAGCCTATCAGGCTCCTCCATCCATGGGATTTTCCAGGCAAGAGTACTGGAGTGGGGTGCCATTGGCTTTTCCGAAGAATACTGTAGTGGGTAGCTACTCCCTTCTCCTGGGAATCTTCCCGGCCCAGGGATTGGACCCAGGTTTCCTGCATTACGGGCTTCCCAGGTGGCTCAGTGGGTAAATAATCTGCCTGCAATACAGGAGACACAGGAGATGCAGGTTTGATCCCTGGGTGGGGAAGATCCCCTGCAGGAGGGCATGGCAACCCACTCCAGTATTTTTGCCTGGAGAATACTATAGACAGAGGAGCCTGGAGGGCTATAGTCCATAGGGTCACAAAGAGTTAGATATGACTGAAGCAACTGAGCACCCATGCTCACATGTTCCTGCATTGCAGGCAGATTCTTTACTGTTTGAGCCACCAGTAAGCCTTGTAGGAGGTAAATGAGAAGGTCTTTTCTGGTTCTAGAATTTTAGATTTCGGTAATTAAGTTAAATGAGGAAGTAACCCTCATGTTAAGCTGCATAGAATTTGTAACATGGCTTTTTAGTTTCTCTGATTTATAGTATGGCCTTGGTTAGCCAAGTCATCTTTGTTATGAAATGTAATGTGTGGTGGCATCTCAAAGAAATCTGTGGCATTAACTGTAGTCTTTAGCAACACCTTTTTATTGCAAATTTCCCTGCCAGGAAAAACTGTTGTGTGACTTTCCCATTTTACTATTTCTCATCCTCTCCTCTTCCCAGTCCCCAAACCTACATACCATTATTTTCTGGGATACACAGATATTGCCATTCTTCTAAATTTCTTGCTCCTTTTGTTCCCCCAAATGCCATGGATGGAATCTTTGTGTTTTGTATTTGTGTGTGTTTGTGTATGGGCGGAGGGCAGATTTTAAATATTTTTCCTTCTAATAGCCTTGGGGGGATAGTCTGTCTATATATTTAATGACTAAGTTTATGTATGTGGGCTATAGTGTACTTACAACATAATGCTGATCTCCCAGAAACGCCAGATTAAAGCTTCAAAGATAATTTACTACTCTGGGCAGGGCAAGATAGGCAGTTATAAAAAATTTCAGTAATATTACTAATTAGGAGAAATGTGGTCTTGGAGCCGTATTAGAACAAACACTCTAACCTTTACAGATTGCCTTCCATTAATTTCCCTGGTTTCCGTCTATGAGCAGCTCCCGTTAAGAGTACCTGCATTCAGCAAATGTACTCTTGCATGAAGTAACTGGATATGGGACCTACCACTTCCCCACATCCTGTCACTTAATCTAACTGACATATGTACCATTCCTTTTGATCTATGCTAACCATCATTATCTCAATGCAGATCTCAACTTCCTATCTGTTATTTTAAAAAATGCTTTAATCAGAGGGTAGCAACAAGTTGGGTTGAATTATAGGGTTTGTTTTGGATTTAGAATTTTTTTCATTCTATTAGAAACAAAGTAACATCAAACTTGGGCTCCTTCTTCCCAACCCCTTAGTGGTTGCTATTTTGATGAGCTATTTTGTGTTTATTTCTTGAAAAATGAACAAAAGGAAAAGAAAAGAAAAAGGAACTAAGTGGTAAATGGGTAGATGAAGAATAATTCTAATTTAATTGGAATTACCAAAGCTGCTGCTGCTGCTAAGTCGCTTCAGTCGTGTCCGACTCTGTGCGACCCCACAGACGTCAGCCCACTAGGCTCCCCCGTCCTTGGGATTCTCCAGGCAAGAACACTGGCGTGGGTTGCCATTTCCTTCTCCAATGCGTGAAAGTGAAAAGTGAAAGTGAAGTCCCTCAGTCGTGTCCGACTCCAAGCTAGACATCTCCAAGTGCTTTCTTCTCTTTCTTCTTTATACTTTTCATTTTCATTTTTCATCCTGGTCCAGGGTGAACAAAAGTTCAAGTAGACTGACCACTACTTAAGCAAAGGATGCATTTAATTGTTTAGGATTTGGGACTATGAGCTGTCTGGGTGTGTACTTTGCTACAGAAAATCCACCAGGAGATCACAGGATCTAAATGATCCATGTGTGCCTAGGTTCTTCAGTTTTCAAGATGGTGATGAAAATGTTCAGTTTCCTTTATAATAAATAGGCTACCTGAACATTAGGTTTGTGGGCTTCCTATGGCAGAAAAGAAATGATGTCCCCTGGATAATTTTAGTTACATCCTCAGAAAGAAGATTAAGTGAGACAAATGGGGTGTTTCTTCTCTTTTCTATATTCCTGTTCTTTAAACAGTTGTTACTCCACCTATTTTATATAACCTTACAAACATATACTGAACAAATGGAGGAATAAGTAAATGAATCAGAGTTTATTGCAAATGATAAGGATTCTTTTAGAAAACTTTGATCTTGGTCATACATTAAGTATGAGTCACGAGGTAAAATGTATTTCTTTTTACAGTGGTTTGCACTAATGATTGCTTAAAAGAGAATATCATACAAACAACACTGCACCCCGCCCCCCAAAAAGAGAGAGAGAGTACCATACGACTTTTAAACAACTGCTAAATAAACTGTTACTTCTTTATTGGAGGCATCAACTTAGGGTTGGAACATTTTCCTTTAATCACTCTGCTCCCCATGTTAACAATATAATTTCATCTATGTTAAAAACAACTCCCTCCATTGTACTATTGTCCTTTTGTGCATGTTTAAAATTTTTCATAGAAAAAAAATTTAAAAGCTTTCCATCCACTGCACCAATTTATTGTTCATAGTAAATAAATCAGGGAGTGTCTCTCATGTCTAATACTTTGAGGCAAACCCTTTAAATGCCATCTGGGTCATCTCAGTGCCAGGTTCTGTGCCCCAGTTGCAGCTTCTGTTCAGATCTGTTTCAGATTATGTCAGTAGGCTGGAAAACAATCCGTTACCATAGTCAGTCAGTACCTTCTCAATATACAAGTTCAGTTATGATATTCTCACAGAAAGCTTCCATTGAAAGAAACTGACAAAAATAAATACTAGGCTCTCAGGGAATGATCATTTAGAGGTTGTCTCTTCTAAAAGAGTTGTTTTCTTCTCCTTTATAGATTTAATGGAAACTCAAAGGAGGGTGAACCTCACGTTTGTAGGACACTTGTACACCAGGCATGCTGCTAGGCGCTTTCATTCAGCACCTCCTTACTCTCCACTGCAAACGTGGGGTGACTGGTATCAGCCTCACCTTCCAAGTGAGAACTGAGGCAGCTGAAGTTCCGACCCCATTGCTTCTGGTGAGGAGGACCAATGGCGGACTAAAATACGGCTGAAAACTTTGTGAGGAAAGAGCTGTGTATCTACCAGGGGTGACAGGATGACAGGAGTCAGTCACCTCCTCCGGGAGGACACGAATGATGTTGGAGTCCTCAGGTTAGCCCCTCAGGAGGGAGAAGCCACCTTCCTTATTCGAGTGCTCTGGGTTTCACACAAAGGCCATCTCCTTTGGTGAGGTCTCAGAGTGCTGTAGAAGAGAATACTGACCTCCAGAAATGATGCCTCAGCACCCACATGTGCTAAATTTATTAGGATGATCGATTTGTTCCAGTTCACCTGTGACTGTCCCATTTTAAAAGTCAAAGTTGATGTATGGCAAAACCAATACAATATTGTAAAGCAATTAGCCTCCAATTAAAATAAATAAATTTAAATTAAAAAAAAAAAGTCAAAGTCCTGCATCCGGAGAACCCCATCAGTCTTTAGCAAACTGAGTTGGTTGGGTTCCGACGTGGCTTTGTAAAAGTTAGTCGTTTGATTTCCAACAATCACACTGATGTGAGTCTCATGAAACACACCAAGGCATTGTAAAGACACCAAATTCATAAAGGAAGGTTCAGTGGTAAAGAATCCACCTGCCAAAGCAGGAGATTTGGTTTTGATCCCTGGGTCAGGAAGATCCCCTGGAGAAGGAAATGGCAACCCACCCCAGTATTCTTGCCTGGGAAATCCCATGGACAGAGGAGACTGACAGACTGCAGTCCATGGGGTCCCAAAAGAGTTGGACACAATTTAGTGATTAAACAATAACATAAAGGAAATAAAGTATTGCATTTTCAATGACTCCTCTGCCACAGGAGAGACTAAGGTTCTGTGAGTTGGCTTTGATAGTGGTAAAATGTAGTCACCAGAGCTCATGCTGGCAAATCAACATAATTTTTGGGTTCCTCTAAAACTGAGGAATTGATATTTCTTTCACAGGTCAGTCCTGCCCCAATGACTTCACTATTCCTATTTGAATGAGTGGGTAGGCTGAACACATAAAACTTAACTTCATGTTATACCCACTATTAAATAAGGACAGAGGGTGTAATTTCATAAGATGGAGTGGGGTCCCGGGAGCCATTTCCATTTGACATCATAACAGCATTAGCTTGGAAAATTATCTGGAGCCACGCAGAGAATACACTGGGTTTAGTTCAAACCCACCAAGTCCAGCTGTTTATAATAGATTCCTTTATGCAGTCTCTAGACACTTGACATGAACTATGAAGTATATTTAGCAGATCTGCAAAAAGGGAAAAAGTATTTAGAGGTATTTAGTAAAGTGAACTCATTGAAAAAGAAAAACAGAAAGGGTAAAAAATAAGTCCATCAGGATGAGAAAGGAAAAAAATAGGAATGGAAAGTACAGGGAAATACAGCAAGTTTTAGTTTAGATCTGTTAATTTATCTTTTTAAAACCTATTTTGGGCCTGAATTATGTTGTAGCCTAGGAATATTTAATCCAGACAAGGCTAAATGGTAAAGACAGACTGATTTTTATAGTAATTCATTTAGCATTAGATGTCTGTGTCATTTTCTTCCTGACTGTTTTTTATAACTGTGCTCTGGGAGTCCCCCAAGAGCAGTTTGGTCGTCAAGTCTTTCAACTGGTTTCAAATAATTTTTCAGATAGGCAAAAAGATTTGTCTTTCAGAAAACCTCTATTATTTTTGAATAATAATCAATATCAGGGAGAGAAATCATCTACATCCTGAAGACAAAAAGAACTTAACATCTATTAAAATACAATCAGCATGGGACTTCCCTGGTAGTCTAGTGATTAAGACTTCAAGCTCCCAATTCAGGGGGCCTGGGTTCAATCTCTGGTCAGGGAATTAGATCCCATATACTGCAACTAGCATAGATGGATTGTCAGAGTTTACTTAAATACTGGGAGTTCTGTGAGTCTCAAAGTGTGGTCTGGAAACAGCAGTATGAGTGTCCCCTGGGAACCTTTCAGAAATGAAAATGCTTTGCTCCTCACCCCAGACATGCAGAATAATTAACTCTGGGGGAGTGGAGCAGAGAAGGGGCAGCAATCTGTATCACAGCCAGTCTTCTGGTTAATTTTGATGCACAGGCAACTTTGAAAATCACCAAATTCATATTCATATATCCATATATATATTTCCACAGTGGTGGTTTTATTTCCTAACTATTCTGTTTTATCACAAGGACAGGCTTTACCAACAAGGCAACGAAACCAGTTCACTCAATCTTCAAAGTTGGTCATGTCTTGCCTGATGCTGCCTCTGGTGGCAGCAGAGTCTGCAATCTACAGAATAGCTCTAGCATATGGGTCATATTGTCAATCATTATTAAAATGCTTACTAAGGATTCTTTTCTAATTTCAAAATTTGTTGGGAGATAAATGACATATAACATTGTCTATATCCTGCACACGTTTTCTTTCTTACACTTTAAATCATCTCTAAATTAGTTATAATACATTATACAATGTAAATGCTGTGTAAATAGTTGTAAATACAATGTAAATGCTATATAAATGGGCTTCCCAGGTGGTAAAGAACCTGCCTGCCAATGCAGGAGATGTAAGAGACACAAGTTCGATCCCTGGTTCTGGTTTGATCCCTGGGTTTGGAAGATCCCTTGGAGGAGGGCATGGCAACCCACTCCAGTATTCTTGCCTGGAGAATCCCATGGACAGAGGAGCCTGGTGGGCTACAGTCCATAGAGTCGCAAAGAGTAGGACATGGCTGAAGTGACCTAGCACTCAGCACGCTATGTAAACACGTGCCAGTAGGGCGCGAATTCAAGTTTTGGTTTTTGAAACTTTCTGGAATTAAAAAAACTTTTTTTCCCCTTTGATTTGCCATTGGTTGAATCCTCAGATGTGGAACCTGCAGATTCGAAGGGCTATACCTATGTTTGTATCATGCAGGGCTTCTGCTTTTCTGGTTGAACCTTGACTGATACAAATTGGCAATTGTATCAAGTCCAACTCAAGGCATGCTTTTGTATGATTCCTGAGCCAAGAATGTCTTTTACATTTTTAGGGAGTTGTAAAATGAATATGTAACAGAGACCATATACGTCCTACAAGGCTGAAAATATTTACTCTCTAGCCCATTACAAAAAGTTTGCTGACCCTTGTAGGAAAAGTAGGAGTGTAAAATGCTATGGCTACTTTTTAAACAGTTAGACAGTCTCTTAAAAACATAAGCACAAATTTATCATATGGCCCAGAAGTCCTGCTCCTATGTATTTACTGAAAAGAAATGAAAATTCGTGCCTGTACAAAGACTTGTACCTACCTGTTCATAGCTATTTAATTCATAATAACCAAAAAATTAAACAACATAAAGGCCCATTAACAACTGTATAGATGGACAAACTGTGATACATTCATAGAATAAAAAGGAATTAACCACTGATACCCAACACAGAAAAACATAAAAAAAAATTATCCTAAGTGAAAGAAGGCAGAGACAGAAGAACGCATGTTGTATGATTTCTACTCCTGTTATATGAAGTTCCAGAATTGATGATATCAATCTCTAGTGACAGAAAAAGTGCTGGTTGCCTGAGAGGCCAGTGGAGTGTTGACCTGAAAAGAGCTTGAGTGAACAGCTCAAGGAACAGCTTGATTGAAAAGGTCTCACATTTGCCAAAACCCATTAAACTGAACAATTAAAGTGCATAAATTACACATCCATGAAAGCGTTATTCACTCAGTTGTGTCCAATTCTTTGTGACCCCATGGACTATAGCCCTCCTGGCTCTTCTGTCCATGGAACTGTCCGAACAAGAATACTGGAGTGGGTAGCCATTCCCATCCATCTCCAAGGGATCTTTCCAACCCAAGGATCGAACTTGGGTCTCCTACATTGCAGGCAGATAGATTCTTTACCATCTGAGCCACCAGGAAAGCCCTATACCTCCAAGAAGCTGACTTAGAAAAAAAAGTCACAGATACACATTGGTTTAAAACCTAAACTTCCTATTTAGGCCACCTGTGTAACCTACATGGCAATTATTGCTGTATTAGTTTTCTAGAGTTGTTCTAACAAAGTACCACAAACGGTAGGCTTAAATGGCAGAAATCTGTCTCATATCTTTGGAGGCCAGAAATCCAAGATCAAGGCCTTGGCAGCATCGGTTCTTTCTGAGAGAACCTGTTCTGTGCCTCCCTCCTAACTTATTGGTTTGCCGTCAATCTCTGGTGTTTTTTGCCTTCAGATATATCACTCTGATTGCTGCTTTCTCCTTGTGTATGTTTCTGTCTCAATTTCCCAATTTCCCCCATTTCATAAGGACACCGGTCAAACTAGCCTAGGACTCACCCTAAGGATTTTGTCTTAGCTTGATGATCTGCAAAAATCCTATTATCAGATAAGGTCCCACTCACAGGTACTGGGGGTTAGGATTGTAAAATCTTTTGGGGGTGGGGGGAAAATAATTCAATCACAAATTGACAGTTGTTTACAAATTAATGTAGAGGTGTACGACTTGGCCTCATGAATTCGGTCATCTCCACAAATTCCTCTTTTCCTTAAGCCATAAGTCTTCAGAATCTTTGCCCGTCTTTCCTGTCTATCATGTTATCTTGATCTAGGCCAAGTTCTACAGGATAAACATAATTGAATTGATTTGGGAGGAGGCAAACATTTACACAGAAAAAGACAAACATATGTATTCAATATGCAGCTAACCCATTCACTGATTTACATCAAGGCTTTAAAGTAAATACTACCTATTTAGAAAGGTCGCTTTACCTAAAATAGTATGGTTGCAGCCGCCGCTGCCTTTACAAAGTCTATTTTTGAGACTTCTGAATCTGCCATAGCCACACGTGTGACCAATAAACCAATAGTAAAAATCATTTCTATTAATAATATTTTGCTTCCCTTTTCAGAGTGGAAAGTTTCTAAGGCTGACTTCTTCCTTGTCCATTTATTTTTAAACGAAATGCTCTAGAATACTTACTCTAAAATTCTCTAGTGAAAGAGTTAAGATGTTTTTAATGGACAAAGCTATATCTGCCTTGCTTTTTCTTTGCATCTCTTAATTTCAGCATCATATAAAATTTTCACAGAATAGAATAATTTCATTGGAAAATAGAAGAAAAAGTTCATCCAGATGTAACTGTATTTTTCCTGAAATTCTGTACACACTCCATTTAGATGTACTGTACTGATTGAACATATTTTTTTCCTTCATAATATAGATGTTCTTCTTCCTGCTAGCTACTTTGTTAGTATAACATTTCCACTGCAGTTTTGTTCAGAGAGGAAAACAATGTCAGATTCCTTTCTTTAGATGAACCTGGTTCACACATTTCCTAGCTTTTTCTTTATATAATAGCTGAAAAGATGAATCTAATCATCAACTGTCCAATCAACGACTAGATGGGGTTATAGTAATGTTCCAGGCACTGAAAAGAAATTAGAGAGGGAGAAAAGAGGTCACTGTCCTTAAGAACGGGAAATCTAGCTGAGGAGTTTACAAAAGAAGTGTCAGATCTGCATGCAGATCAGATTCCCTGCTGTGTTTATCTGCATGGCATACTTCTACGCCACCTCCTCTGAACTGCTATTAGATGACGGCAGCTAAAGGTCAAAGACACTGATGACAGTGAGCATGGAAAGGAAGCAACAGAGGTGTCAGCCTGGGGAAGGTCCCCCGGGGCCTCTGTGTGTAGCTGCCAAGGGAAAAGATTAAGTGCGACTTGATCTCCACAAGGTATTAGCTCGTGAAGCTAAACAGGTGCTTGAGAGAATGTCTGTGAAAATAATACTAATAAGCTAGTGAGATGTCACTTATAATTTAATATTAAAGGAAAAATATGTTATTGACATACTATATGAAAACAGAGATTCCTCTCCATTTGAAATGAAAGAAACTCACATTGACAGCTGCTAATGAAAAAGAAATTTCTACTACCTTCCCTGTGAGACAAAGCAAAATCAGCAAATAGAATCACATAACATCTACCCTTCTTTCACATTAAATACTTATTTCTGGATGTGGAAAATTAATTATGCTGTAGATGAGATGAAGTCAATTTTTTTTAATTTGGATTTTTAAGCTCATGATATCTTCTATCCAGATGCTATTATTTCATTGGAGGGACAGAGGTTTTATAGATTTACCAGAAAAATGGGGCCCTCTCCATGAAGAATTGTCTTTTTTTTTTTTTTCTGATTAGTGGAAGTTCAGGGCATAGAGCAAGTCCAAAATAGTGAAAATTACTAGAAATGCCTCTACTCAAACATTTCCAGTCTTGTTTGAGTCTGGGATAATTGTTTCCATGTCCTAGCTTAATTTGTTAGCATAAACAGTTTTTTGAGTTTATCTGAATTTTTTTTTTTTTAACTTTCCAAGTTCCTTTTGCTTACAGGGTCCCAGCCTTTCTTTCTTTCTTTTCAATATTATTCATCCATTTGGTTGCACAGGTCTTAGTTGCAACATGTGGGATCTGTGATCTTACTTGTGGCATGTGAGATCTTTAGGTGGGGCATGGGGATCTAGTTCCCCAACCAGTGATTGAACCTGGGCACTCTGCATTGGGAATGAGGAGTCTCTAGACCACCAGGGAAGTCCCCTAGACTTTCTTTGGGGAAGGGCAGGACTCACACCTTTTCAAATATTCACTGTGATTTATAATCCTATAAAACAATCTGCTTGATTAGGGCTGAGGTTCTATGGATTATGGACTGAGGTTCATGACATTGTACAGGAGACAGGGATCAACACCATCTCCAAGGAAAAGAAATGCAAAAAAGCAAAATGGCTGTCTGAGGAGGCCTTACAAATAGCTGTGAAAAGAAGAGAAGCAAAAAGCAAAGGAGAAAAGGAAAGATATAAGCATCTGAATGCAGAGTTCCAAAGAATAGCAAGGAGACATAAGAAAGCCTTCCTCAGCGATCAATGCAAAGAAATAGAGGGAAACAACAGAATGGGAAAGATTAGAGATCTCTTCAAGAAAATTAGAGCTACCAAGGGAACATTTCATGCAAAGATGGGCTCGATACAGGATAGAAATGGTATGGACCTAACAGAAGCAGAAGATATTAAGAAGAGGTAGCAAGAATACATAGAAGAACTGTACAAAAAAGATCTTCATGACCCAGATAATCACAATGGTGTGATCACTCACCTAAAGCCAGACATCCTGGAACGTGAAGTCAAGTGGGCCTTAGAAAATATCACTATGAACAAAGCTAGTGGAGGTGATGGAATTCCAGTTGAGCTATTTCAAATCCTGAAAGATGATGTTGTGAAAGTGCTGCACTCTATATGCCAGCAAATGTGGAAAACTCAGCAGTGGCCACAGGACTGGAAAAGGTCAGTTTTCATTCCAACCCCAAAGAAAGGCAATGCCAAAGAATGCTCAAACTACCGCACAATTGCACTCATCTCACACACTAGTAAAGTAATACTCAAAATTCTCCAAGCCAGGCTTCAGCAATACATGAACTGGGAACTTCCAGATGTTCAAGCTGGTTTTAGAAAAGGCAGAGGAACCAAAGATCAAATTGCCAACATCTGCTGGATCATGGAAAAAGCAAGGGAGTTCCAGAAAAACATCTATTTCTCCTTTATTGACTATGCCAAGGCCTTTGACTGTGTGGATCACAACAAACTGTGGAAAATTCTGAAAGAGATGGGAATACTGGACCCTGACCTGCCTCTTGAGAAACCTATATGCAGGTCAGGAAGCAACAGTTAGAACTGGACATGGAACAACAGACTGGTTCCAAATAGGAAAAGGAGTTCGTGAAGGCTGTATATTGTCACCCTGCTTATTTAACTTCTATGTAGAGTACATCATGAGAAACGCTGGGCTGGAAGAAGCACAAGCTAGAATCAAGATTGCCAGGAGAAATATCAATAACCTCAGATATGCAGATGACACCACCCTTATGGCAGAAAGTGAAGAGGAACTCAAAAGCCTCTTGATGAAAGTGAAAGAGGAGAGTGAAAAAGTTGGCTTAAAGCTCAACATTCAGAAAACGAAGATCATGGCATCTGGTCCCATCACTTCATGGGAAATAGATGGGGAAACACTGGAAACAGTGTCAGACTTTATTTTGGTGGGGGCTCCAGAATCACTGCAGATGGTGATTGCAGCCATGAAATTAAAAGACGCTTACTCCTTGGCAGGAAAGTTATGACCAACCTAGATAGCATATTGAAAAGCAGAGACATCATTACTTTGCCAAAAAAGGTCCATCTAGTCAAGGCTATGGTTTTTTCCAGTGGTCATGTATGGATGTGAGAATTGGACTGTGAAGAAGGCTAAGTGCCGAAGAATTGATGCTTTTGAACTGTGGTGTTGGAGAAGGCTCTTGAGAGTCCCTTGGACTGCAAGGAGATCCAATTAGTCCATTCTAAAGGAGATCAGCCCTGGGTGTTCTTTGGAAGGACTGATGCTAAAGCTGAAACTCCAGTACATTGGCCACCTCATGTGCAGAGTTGACTCATTGGAAAAGACTCTGATGCTGGGAGGGATTAGGGGCAGGAGGAAAAGTGGAAGACAGAGGATGAGATGGTTGGATGGTATCACTGACTCGATGGACGTGAGTTTGAGTGAAGTCTGGGAGATGGTGATGGACAGGGAGGCCTGGTGTGCTGCGATTCATGGGGTTGCAAAGAGTTGGACATGACTGAGCCACTGAACTGAAGTGACTGATTAGGGTGACTAGGGCAAAATTCCCCAATAAATGATTAAACACCTCAATGGGACACACTCCCCATCAAGGTGTTTAATGGAGCTATTAACTCTTAGTGAGAAGCAGCCGGAAACACTTGCATTTCACTCTCATGGCTGGCTCACTCACTGGGCATATGAGGTTGTCATAATGGCCTCATAAAACACAACTGATTGTCTCATTCCTCAATTAACATCTTATAAAGTTGGCAATATGATTATGATAGAATCAAATCATAAGTGAATTTGCATTTTTGTCTGCACACACCATAGCTTCCTCAAAACAGTTTATGGAATAGTGTGGGTAGGAAGGGGGTTGTCAAGCTCTTTTAAACCTTTAAGGAAAATAGCAAAGTTTAGTGAGTGCAAACGGGTGCTGTCAATGGGAAGGAATCTTAGCCCTCTGACTCTTTAGCTAGTTTCTTCTCTTTAGCATATACTGTGTACAATAGCCAAGACCTGGAAACAACCTAAAGCCCCATTGACAGATGAATGGCTAAAGAAGATGCATACAGTGGAATATTACCCAGCCATAAAAAAGAATGAAATGATGCCATTTGCAGAAGCTTGATGGACCTGCTACTTTCTTCAACTTACTTATCATATTTACTTCAAAAAAGTGAAGTGAGACAGAGAAAGATAAAAATCATATGATATTGCGTATATGTGGAATCCAAAAAAAAAAATGACAGAAATGAACTTATTTACAAAATGGAAACAGACTCACAGACATAAAAAACAAACTTAGGGTTACCAAAGAGGAAAGAGTGAGGGAGGAATAAATTGGGAGTTTGGAATTAACAGATACACACTACTATATACAAAAAATAGATAAATAACAAGCACCTACTGTATAGCTTCCCTGCTGGCTCAGATGGTAAAGAATCTGCCTGCAATGCAGGAGACCTGGGTTCAATCCCTGGGTTGGGAAGATCCCCTGGAGAAGGGAATGGCTACCCACAGTATAGTTGCCTGGAGAATTCCATGGACAGAGGATCCTGATGGGCTACAGTCCATGGGGGTTGCAAAGAAGTCAGATACGACTGAGTGACCAACACTTTCTTTAATTTTCTTTCACTGTATAGCACTTCAATATCTTGTAATAATCTATTATGGAAAAGAATATGAAAATGAATGTATATATCTGGGGGCTTGGTAGCTCAGTGGTAAGGAATCTGCCTGCCAGTGCAGGAGACACAGGTTTGATCCCTAATCCAGGAAGATTTCACATGCTGTGGAGCAACCAAGCTCATGTGCCTCAACTATTGAGCCTGTGCTCCAGAGCCTGGGAGTTATAACTACTGAGGCACGTGCTGAAACTACTGAAGCCCTCACCCTAGAGTCTGTGCTCTGCACCAAAAGGAGCCACTGGAATGAGAAGCATGGGCACCACAACTGGAGAAAAGCCCGAGCAGCAACAAAGACCCAGAACAGCCAAAAGTAAAAAATAAATAATAAAATTTAAAAAATTAAAGCCTTTTTAAAAAAGAATATATAAACATGAATCCTTGATCATAAATCAAGAAAACTCAGGTTATTCTTCACGTGCGAATGGCAGGAGATAGCTTTGAAATCAGAGAACAGAACTACATGCAATTCACAGGGATGCAGTTCACAGGAAGGGTTCATTCTGAGTAATGAATTTATATATATATATATTTTTTTTCAGTATGTCTATAAACATTGACTTTTTTTGAAGAATGCTATTAAACAGCTAGGTTTAAAGGAATATGACAAGAATAAATTTTTTAAAATAAGCATTGCCTTTAGCACAATTATTTTTTCAAGTGGCTAATTCTAGGAAAGTTTCCAAATCCTGTCTTATCCCATTTTTTGTGTGTAAATCTTTTAGGATAATAAAGCACAGAGAGATACAAATGAATGCTATGGTCTGGATGTTTACATATTCCCCAAATTCATACATTGAAAATCTAATGTTCAAGCTGAAGGTATTAGGAGCTGGGTGGGGCCTTTGGGAGATGATTAGGTCATAAGGGTGGAGCCCTCATGATGGAGTTGGCTCCCTCATACATAAGACCGGAGAGAGCTCCCTTCTTCCTTCTCCAAGTGATGATATTAATACAAGAAGTTGGAAATCCTCGACTGGAAGATAATCCTCATCTGACCATACTGACACCCTGATCTTGGACCTCCAGCCTCCATAACGGTAAGAAATAGATGTCTGTTATTTATAAGCCACTCAGTCTATAATATTTTGGTGCCAGCATAAAGGGACTAAGACAATAAAGGAACAACTACCATTCTTCTGTTTTGGAATGCCTTATGAGCTGACAACCTATTTAGATATTCCGATCTCACCAGAATGTTTCTGATCAATGAAATACTCTAACACAGGGCATTGGGGTGGGGAGAAGGAAGGAAAGAAGGACCAGGCAATAGAAAGAAAAAGAGGAAGTGGCTTATATACTGAGGTCATTTAGGCAAACAGTAGAGATGGTGAGGCAGCAATTCCTCACTCTTTAAAAACTCCTTTTGTAGGTTTCAAGAAAGAAAGTCTCACCATCTGGGCATTCTCTGGCAGCAATACTCAGGCATGACTCTGGAAGCTTTAAATGTTGAAATCAGGAATTATAGGAGAAAAAACTGTGGTGAAGGAAAAGAAGAGGGAAGAAAAAGTGGATGAAAAGGGAGGAAGAGAAGACGGGGAGGTATTCCCCGTCTGTAAATTTGAATCTGAGCTCCATACCGAGGAGGGTGTTTTCTTCACTGCTCTACTTATAAAATGAAGAACAGAGTCTGTCATTTAATAGAGATTCAGTAAATATTTGTTGAAGAAATCATGGGATTGTGGTGCTACCATGATGTGGATGGATGGGTGTACAGCAAGCAGTTCAGGAGGTGCACCCTCAGATCTCCCTTTAAGAAAGAATTTATCATTCAGTTGTACAAATTGACTGAGAATCACCAATTAGCTGAATCTTTAGGCTCTGCTTCAGTTTTTAAGTTGAAGGCACAGTCTTGCCAATGACAGACCAGAGAAGTGGGTGCCAGTTCCTGGCCATCTCTGCCCAATGTGGTCTCCTCTGTGGCGTTCTTTCCTCTGGAACTTATTTTAGTTGGAGTGGCTGAGACCCTATCAGATATACATCATGGTCTGACTCTGCTCAATCCTGCTTCCTCCCTCTTTATCTTTCAGAGACATCCCTACTTACCCCAATCCCAAACCTCTTGTACTAACTGCATTTCAGTGTTTGCTTCCACGACTTAGACCTAAAGGTGTGACATTTTGCCTTGAAGTCTCATTACCACTTTGGTGCAGGATGAACTGTCAGGTTCTGAGTTATTCTGGGTGATGTTTCAGTTTTTCCAAATCTCAACAGTCTTCCTGGTAAGGTTATGTACCTAACTTTCAAGGATAGTGCTACTGAAAATGTGATTTCTGGACTGGTGCCAATCCCCAAACTATTTGTTATTACCTGTCCACAATAAGATGAGGGCAAAACTGAGAATAATAGTTTAAAATTTTTTTTACAATTTGGCACCCCTCCAGCAACCAAGATCAGAGAACTGGTTTTCTTGACTACAGTCTGGATGTTGTTGAACTCACACTGTGACTTTCATGTTGTGTGAATTGTGTACTAGTCATGTGTTGTAGGATCACACCATGATTTGTGAAATTTTAAGGTTAGTTTGTAATTATGACTCTCAGTTCAGTTCAGTCACTCAGTCGTGTCCGATTCTTTGCAATCCCGTGAATCGCAGCACGCCAGGCCTCCCTGTCCATCACCAACTCCCGGAGTTCATTCAGACTCACGTCCATCGAGTCGGTGATGCCATCCAGCCATCTCATCCTCTGTCATCCCCTTCTCCTCCTGCCTCCAATCCCTCCCAGCATCAGGGTCTTTTCCAATGCATCAACTCTTCACATGAGGTGGCCAATGTACTGGAGTTTCAGCTTTAGCATCAGTCCTTCCAATGAACACCCAGGACTGATCTCCTTTAGGATGGACTGGTTGGATCTCCTTGCAGTCCAAGGGACTCTCAAGAGTCTTCTCCAACACCACAGTTCAAAAGCATCAATTCTTCGGTGCTCAGCTTTCTTCACAGTCCAACTCTCACATCCATACATGACCACTGGAAAAACCATAGCCTTGACTAGATGGACCTTTTTTGGCAAAGTAATGTCTCTGCTTTTGATTATGCTATCCAGATTGGTCATAACTTTCCTTTCAAGGAGTAAGCGTCTTTTAATTTCATGGCTGCAATCACCATCTGCAGTGATTCTGGAGCCCCCACCAAAATAAAGTCTGACACTGTTTCCAGTGTTTCCCCATCTATTTCCCATGAAGTGATGGGACCAGATGCCATGATCTTCGTTTTCTGAATGTTGAGCTTTAAGCCAACTTTTTCACTCTCCTCTTTCACTTTCATCAAGAGGCTTTTGAGTTCCTCTTCACTTTCTGCCATAAGGGTGGTGTCATCTGCATATCTGAGGTTATTGATATTTCTCCTGGCAATCTTGATTCCAGCTTGTGCTTCTTCCAGCCCAGCGTTTCTCATGATGTACTCTGCATAGAAGTTAAATAAGCAAGGCGACAATATACAACCCTGACGTACTCCATTTCCTATTTGGAACCAGTCTGTTGTTCCATGTCCAGTTCTAACTGTTGCTTCCTGACCTGCATATAGGTTTCTCAAGAGGCAGGTCAGGTGGTCTGGTATTCCCATCTCTTTCAGAATTTTCCACAGTTTATTGTGATCCACACAGTCAAAGAATTTGGCATAGTCAATAAAGCAGAAAGAGATGCTTTTCTGGAAATCTCTTGCTTTTTCCATGATCCAGCGGATGTTGGCAATTTGATCTTTGGTTCCTCTGCCTTTTCTAAAACCAGCTTGAACATCTGGAAGTTCCCAGTTCATGTATTGCTGAAGCCTGGCTTGGAGAATTTTGAGCATTACTTTACTAGTGTGTGAGATGAGTGCAATTGTGCGGTAGTTTGAGCATTCTTTGGCATTGCCTTTCTTTGGGGTTGGAATGAAAACTGACCTTTTCCAGTCCTGTGGCCACTGCTGAGTTTTCCACATTTGCTGGCATATAGAGTGCAGCACTTTCACAACATCATCTTTCAGGATTTGAAATAGCTCAACTGGAATTCCATCACCTCCACTAGCTTTGTAGTGATGCTTCCTAAGGCCCACTTGACTTCACGTTTCAGGATATCTGGCTCTAGGTGAGTGATCACACCATCGTGATTATCTGGGTCATGAAGATCTTTTTTGTACAGTTCTTCTATGTATTCTTGCCACCTCTTTTTAATATCTTCTGCTTCTGTTAGGTCCATACCATTTCTATCCTGTATCGAGCCCATCTTTGCATGAAATATTCCCTTGGTATCTCTAATTTCCTTGAAGAGATCTCTAATCTTTCCCATTCTGTTGTTTCCCTCTATTTCTTTGCATTGATCGCTGAGGAAGGCTTTCTTATGTCTCCTTGCTATTCTTTGGAACTCTGCATTCAGATGCTTATATCTTTCCTTTTCTCCTTTGCTTTTTGCTTCTCTTCTTTTCACAGCTATTTGTAAGGCCTCCTCAGACAGCCATTTTGCTTTTTTGCATTTCTTTTCCTTGGAGATGGTGTTGATCCCTGTCTCCTGTACAATGTCACGAACCTCTGTTCATAGTTCATCAGGCACTCTATCAGATCTAGTCCCTTAAATCTATTTCTCACTTCCACTGTATAATCATAAGGGATTTGATTTAAGTCGTACCTGAATGGTTTATTAGTTTCCCCTACTTTCTTCAATTTAAGTCTGAATTTGGCAATAAGGAGTTCATGATCTAAGCCACAATATCATGTTATGTTATGAGTCATGTTATAACTCTAACAATATATAAAATGTGTAATCTTTCGAGATAATTCAAAAGATAAATTGTTTAAAGAATGAATTGTTAGAACTGGCAATAAATGAAGAATTGAAGGATTTTGGAAATGTCATAATTTGTGTTAGCTAAAAATTAAAAATGAATATTCTTAGCTTGCATAAATTGATGTGAAAACTCTTTCTATCCCTATCAACTTATTTTTGTGAAACTAGTTTCCCTGCTGCTGTTGCTGCTTTTAAGTCGCCTCAGTCGTGTCCGACCCTGTGCGACCCCATAGACGGCAGCCCACCAGGCTCCCCAGTCCCTGGGATTCTCCAGGCAAGAACACTGGAGTGGGTTGCCATTTCCTTCTCCAATGCATGAAAGTGAAAAGTGAAAGTGAAGTCGCTCAGTTGTGTCTGACTCTTAGCGAACCCATGGATTGCAGCCTACCAGGCTCCTCAGTCCGTGGGATTTTCCAGGCAAGAGTACTGGAGTGGGGTGCCATTGCCTTTTCCAAGTTTCCCTACTGAGTGTAAAAACAAAACAGAGGAACAGTTTGGATACTCACCACCTTCAACCAGAAGCCTTTTTTTTTTTTTTTAAATTACTCCCACTAGATTGGAATAACAATTCAGATGAAAGCTCATTTGCGACTTAAAAAACTTCAGATATTGATAAAAATCGTTTGTTCAAAGTGCTTTTATAGGCGTCTAAAATATGGAATCGCTATTTCATACATAAATTTGTTAATCATGATTGTGGAATAATGAAATCAGGAATGTAAGAATGAACAATACGAACCGTCTTCGCAATTCCCCCTAGGCCCGTTTGATTGTATTGGTTGAAATGTAGTTCTCTGTTTATTGAAATAATTTGAAGTCTGGGCTTGTATTTTGCCTATCTTTCCCCCACCCTCCGCAATTTTTCAAATAACTTATTTTTACTGTATTTTACAAAAGTATCTCTAGGCGATGGATGGATCGGAAATCCGTCCTCTCACCATGGATAACTTGGGAAGCTGCTGTTGAAGCTAATAGAGGTGGAAAATAGGAATGTAATATGCCCTGAAATGAGTTTCAGCAGACGTAAAATAAAAACCAGGAGAAAGCTTTAGTGACTAAAATTTTTTTTTTGGTTAAATTGGCTCAGCTTGTAATGTGGTATGCGTTGAAAGTGTTAGTCGCTCATAGCTGTCCGACTCTGTGACCCCATGGGCTATAGAGCCCACTAAGCTCCTCTGTCCATGGAATTCTCAAAGCAAGAATACTGGAGTGGGTTGTCATTTCCTTTTCCAGGGGATCTTCCCCATCTAGGGATCCAACCAGGGTATCCTACGTTGCAGGCAGATTCTGTACGGTCTGAGCCACCAGGGATACAAATCTAGAAAAACGGACCGGCGCCCCGCAACCCCCAGCATACCCATTCCCTCCCACAGCTTCAGTCAGTGGGGCAGAGAAGATCGCCTTTGAGTGCAGAAGGGAAAGGGTTAAAGGGGTGTGGTGAGAAGCGTGAGGTCATCGGAGAGCGCCGCTCTCCACGGTTGCAGAGCTGGCGTGCCACTGACGTCACCATCGCCGACTGCTTTCCGGAAGGCAGACGTGGAAGGCCCGCGAGGTATTATTCTGAAGTGGGGTTGGAATTTTTCTCGTGCTTCTGTCTAAGTCCGCTTCTCCTGGGAGCCCCCAGTCACGCTCCCGCTGACTGTGAGGAGCGGGGCCGTGCTGCGTAGCCTTCCGCGAGTGCGAGTGTTGGGGTAACCTGCAATGGCGGTCCATTCCAGGACCCCCATTTCCGCTTTCTTAAGGCCGCTTGCTGACTTCGGCTTCTCTCGGCCCCTCTCGTTTCTTTGGGTCCGGCCTTACGCTTTTCTTCGTCTGTTAGCTCCGCCTCTTAAGTATTGGTGGGCGGAGAAATTTAAAGCTCGTGACTTCTCCGTTAATTTTCTGGTGCTTTGAAACCTGATTGAGAGAGGAAGGCAGAAGTGGAAGATGTAGGAGAGTAGCTTTCCCTTGTCATCCGCCTTTATCATTTAGGTACATGATTATGCCCTGCCTGCTGCTGCGATATTAACCCACCTGAGATGGGAAGCTAATTTTGATCCTAAGTTGAAATCTAATGGAATCTTTTAACAGTGGTTTTTCTTTGTGGTCCAGGAATAGTGTGATTCAGATTTCTGTTTGAATGTATCTTTCGTGTCTTGCTGTTTGTTGACTGCAGTTCATTTTTGGCTTGATAAAGATGTCTCTGTCCCAATGAGATGTTTGCTGCCCATCTTGGACTATCTGATAGTAGAGTGACCGGAGACTTAGCCCAATGTTCACTTAGGATCCGAAAATAACCAGATAATCCCTATTGAAACTCCGGGAACCGTTTGTGATTGATGGAAATGATATTTTTGAAAGAGAAAATAATGATAAGTGTGAACAGTGGTTTTTCAAAATAGTCAAGACAGTTTATATGTCATATCTCAGTGAGTGTTTCCAAACTGTTGACCTTGCAAATACGGCTCTAAGCAGACCCCAGTGGTTTGGGTGTTTGAATATTTTCACATTAGTAAAATAATAACTAATATTGCTAATTAATATATTGAGTCCTGAGACAGGCATTGTTCTAAAAACTTTACCTGTATTGTTCATTTAACCTGCACAGTATACCTGAGATGAGAATCTTGTCATAAGCAAATTCCATAGTTTTGGAAGGTAATTTTGCTGCTTCACATGACTAATTTTGAAAACACTTCGAATGAAACTTTGGAATTAACAATAGAATTAATTTCATTGTAATCTGATTTAACTATTTGTCTCAATCTTAAGCAACATCTTTGTAATTTATATATTTTTTTCTGAGACCTCGGGATAATTTTGTTTTTAGAGGTTAGCATCTCTACCTTTTCTCTGGGATTTTACTCTAAATATGAAGGAAAGTTACAAGTGACACTAGCATGGACTGTCTGCTAAAGACAGTATTGTTGGAGAGGTCGTTGTATGGTCGTTTCACCGTTATTTTCTAAGGGAATGCTGTGCATCGGAGAAGGCGATGGCACCCCACTCCAGTACTCTTGCCTGGAAAATCCCATGGATGGAGGAGCCTGGTAGGCTGCAGTCCATGGGGTCGCTAAGAGTCGGACACGACTGAGCGACTTCACTTTCACTTTTCATTTTCATGCATTGGAGAAGGAGATGGCAACCCACTCCAGTGTTCTTGCCTGGAGACTCCCAAGGACGGGGGAGCCTGGTGGGCTGCCGTCTATGGGGTCGCGCAGAGTCGGACATGACTGAAGCGACTTAGCAGCAGCAATGCTATGCAAAAAAGTCATTATGTTAATAGAGTTCTGATGCAACATCTGCAGAGATCTCTCTAGTTTTCCCCCAAATAGTATATTGATTTGTTTCTGATTTAGTTCCTAATTGTATGTAACTCTGTTTGGCAGAAGGATGGAAAGAGCCCTGGGATGTACATTATTGTATATCTTCTTTTGAATCCACATGGTGACTATCCTAATCTGGTATTGAGATTCTCCAAAATTTGGTTTCAGTTTACTTTCATTGTTTTTAGTTAGTGAACAGGTAGTTACCATATACTTAATACGTGGCAAGACTTTATGTTAATCATGTGGAGATACATTGGGAAATAACCAGTGGAGAGTTTTGAGCAGAGGAGTGATATGATCTGATTTAGGTATTTAACAGGCTCATTCTGCCTGCTGTGGTAGAGCAGCTTGTTGGAGAGAGGGGTAGGGCAAAGCCCGGAGACTAATCAGGAAGGTGTTGTAATAATTCACATAAGAAGATAGTGTCTTCACAGCTGAAAGAAGTCATTGGTGAGTAGCAGTTCAATTTTGGATGTACTTCATAGGTAAAGCTAACAGATTTGCTTATGGATTGAATGTGGATTGTAAAAGAGCTGTCCAGGTTTGGGACTTTGAGCAACCAGAAGGGTTAATTCCCGTTAACCGAGAAGTGGAGAACTATGAGAGCAGCAGGTTTGTGAGGTGGAATTGGGCGTTTATTGTGATATGTTAAGTTTGAGATGTCTGTTAGTTATCCAAGTGGAGATGCTATAGGCAGTTGAGGTCTGGAATTCAGTGGGGAAGTCATTAGTGGAAAAGGTAAGTTGGGAGTAGTGATATGGTATTTAAAATTGGGAGACTAGAGGCAGTTGCGGAAGGACTGTAAACAGAAAAGCAGTAGACTTGAGTCCTGAGGCATTTTGGCCTTTATAGGTTTGGGGCGATAAGGACCCAACAAAATAGACAGAAAGAACAGCCATCTGAGGACAAGGACAGTTTTGAGAGTCTATTGTTGTGGATTGGCACTCCACTCCAGTACTCTTGCCTGGAAAATCCCATGGATGGAGGAGCCTGGTAGGCTGCAGTCCATGGGGTCGCTGAGTCGGATACGACTGAGCGACGTCCCTTTCACTTTTCACTTTCATGCATTGGAGAAGGAAATGGCAACCCACTCCAGTGTTCTTTCCTGGAAAATCCCAGGGACGGGGGAGCCTGGTGGGCTGCCGTCTGTGGGGTCGCACAGAGTCGGACACGACTGAAGTGACTTAGTAGTAGTAGTAGTAGTGTTGTGGAATTCAGGGTGAAGTAATGTGTTTACTGTTGTCAGATGCAGGTTATGGATCAGATAAGTGAGGATTGACATTTTCAGGTTTATCTTGATAAACATGAGAAGGAGTGTTATTGATGGATAAAGGACAACAGTATGGTAAATGTTAGGACAAAAAGGAAGAAGAGACTACTTTGGCTTGGGAGATATGGAAGCCTTTATAGAGAAGAGGGCATTTGACATGGGTTTTAAACGATTAATAGGTTTTATTAGGCCCAGAAGACAGGGGAGGAATCGGGAGGAGGTATTCCAAGCAGAGGAAGAAGCCTTACTTCTCTCCCTTCAAGGCCACACCTCCCAGTCAGCTGTTAAAGATACTTTTGCAAGTCCTTTCTCTCGGGCCCATTAGCCAGTGCCTCATTTTGGATTACCATTCTTGCTCCAGGCCCACTGAACCCTGCTAAATAAATTCACAAAAGACCCAAATTAATGCTACCCTACTTCAACTGGGTCCTTTGTCGGTTGCCTGACAGTTGCTTTATTTATCCCTATTTTTTTCCCGGGTGGCTCAGTAGTAAAGAATCTGCCTGCCAATACAGGGGACTCAGGTTCGATCCCTGGGTCAGGAAGCTCCCCTGGAGGAGGAAATGGCATAATCCCATGCCATTCTTGCTGGGATAATCCCATGGACAGAGGAGCCTAACTGGCTGTAGTCCATGGGCTTGTAAAGAATTGGGCATGACTGAACACATATGCACAAACATTTGTGCATGAATACACGAACTCTCTTCCCACCACATACTCCTCAATGCTATGTAACTGTATAACATTTACTTAGCATTGACTACGGGCTTCTCTGGTAGTTCAGGTGATAAAGAATCCGCCTGCAATGCAGGAGACCCTTGTTTGATTCCTGGGGAGCAGGCTAGACGGGGTGGTGGCCGGGAGTCCCCCAACAACTCAGGGAGGAGTTTCTACAGAGAATGAGGCTAGAAAGGCTCTTGTACCTTGAAAACAGGGAGAAAGTGGTCTTATGGTAGCTAGAAAATTTAGGTGTAGGGAAGGCAATCCATTCATATGGTTCTTTGAATATAACAGAGCTAAACAACATAGGTTTGATTGTAATTGCTAAGCTGGGTGGAAATGACATTTT
This sequence comes from Bos indicus x Bos taurus, assembly GCF_003369695.1. Classification (NCBI taxonomy): domain Eukaryota; kingdom Metazoa; phylum Chordata; class Mammalia; order Artiodactyla; family Bovidae; genus Bos; species Bos indicus x Bos taurus. The sequence goes on along the minus strand of NC_040086.1, from coordinate 66,170,490 downwards.
ATCTGGCATATTTGCGACTAAAGTAAAATCAGAATTTCAGATAGTTGAAATTTTTGTTTATATACGTATGTACTATTGCATTACAGATATTATTTAGGAATCTTAATTCTGAGAGTATAACATAAAATGTGCTCCTTCACCGTACTCCTTTGTTTTCCCAGAAATAACCCTAGTTAAGGGTCTCTTATGTATTTTTTAAGAAATTTACATAAAGAACTATACCTCCACACTCATTTCTTTTTAAAAACAAGTGGGTTGTACTATAAATGCTGTTCTTCAATTTTTGCTCACTTAATATATTTCAGGAATTGAAGCTCTGCTTATTTTTTTCTGCTACACAGTATTTCATTGAAGGAATATTTCATAAGTTATGTAGCCAGTTCTCCTAATGAGCATGGAAGTTGTTTCTTGCTTTAAAGTGTATTTTAAGAAGTGTTGCAGTGGACATCCTTAAACGTTACCTTGTGTGAAAATGTACATTTTCAGAAGTAAAATTGCTGGGTCAAAGACTTTGTGCATATACAATTTTAAAGCATAGTGCCAAATTTGCCCCCCAAAATGGTTGGTTTACACTCCAATTAATAGTGAATGAGAGGCTGTTTCTCCTCACCTTTGCCCATATTAAGTACTATCAATCTTCTTGATTTTTGCTTGTTTGACAGGTGAAAAATGGCATCTTGTTCTGGTGATTTATGTTTCTTTAATTATGAGTAAGATTGAGTAGCTTTGTGTATGCCTCTTGGTCATCTGGATTCCTTTATATGTGAACTGCTGATTTTCTTTGTTCATTTTTCTTTTGGGTTGAAGGTTTTTTTTCCCCCTATTTTATTTATTTTTGTTGGAGTATAGTTGCTTTAAAATTGCAAGTATTCTTGTGTGTTGTTGATTTGCAGAGGCTTCTTTTATCTGTCTTTATGTTGCATATATTTTCCCCTAGTTTTTCATTTGACTGTAGGCTTGGTTTGTTTATTTTTGCATGCATACATTTTTGTAAGGGCCAGGTAAAATGTAAGCTGAGTCGCTTCAGTCGTGTCTGACTCCGTGCCACCCCATAGACCAGCAGGCTCCCCCGTCCCTGGGATTCTCCAGGCAAGAACACTGGAGTGGGTTGCCATTTCCTTCTCCAATACATGAAAGTGAAAAGTGAAATTGAAGTTGCTCAGTCGTGTCGTACTCTGTGCGACCGCATAGACGGCAGCCCACCAGGCTCCTCCGTCCGTGGGATTTTCCAGGCAAGAGTACTGGAGTAGGGTGCCATTGCCTTCTCCGAAAATGTAAGGCATCAGGGTTTTTTTAAGAAGGAAATTTGTGACATTATGGAAGTAATAGATACTAGAACAAAGCCTTTGTTGGAAATGTTAGTAATATAAACCTTATTTGAGGCCACTGGCTCTGCCTTATTTTTGTAAGTTGTTCGGCAACTATCACAGCTGGTGAACACCCAGTAACCTATGTTCCCCTGACCCCAGATTATATTTGGAGTTGGAATGAGATTGTAGTCGAGTATTCTAGACTATACTTTCTATGTAGGTGTTCCCCAATTTATGGACTAGGTTATATTCAAAAAGTTAATTGATGGGTTGACTATCTAATATTTCTAATAGGAATATTGTACATGGGTTATCTTTGTTCTCAAAGCATGATTAATCCGTGAAGACCAGCTCTTTTTTTTTTATTAAGGTAAATTCAACATGTTCTATAATTTTACCCTATATACATTAGTGTGTTTGTGTGTGTGTGTGTGACTCTTTGCGACCCCTTGGACTGTAGCCTGCCAGACTCTCCTGTCCATGGGATTTTCCAGGCAGGAATACTGGCATGAGTTGCTGTTTCCTCCTCCAGGGAATCTTCCTGACCCAGGGATCAAACCTGCATCTTGCATTGCAGTCGGATTCTTTACCACTGCACTCATGTGTATCAGTGTTCATTCTTAAGTGATAGGAGTATTTTCTTATGTAACTGTGAAGCCATTTTTATAGCTGAATTCTAATTTCATAGCAACATTCTCAATTTCTTAGTGTCATCCAATACCTGATCCAGATTCAGGATTCTTTCTTTCAAAGATATCTTTTTACACTCAGTTTATTTGAATCAAGATCCAAACAAGGTCTGCGCATTCCATTTGATTGTTAGATCTAAAGGTAGATCTCTTCTTTCTCTCCCTGCTCTCCCTTTTCTTAGTTTTTCTTCATGCCATTTACCTGTTATGGAAATCAGGTCAGTTTTCCTGTACAATATTTCTCATTCCAGATTTGTGTATTTGCTTTCTTGTGACCTTATCTATCTTCCATATTTCCTATAAATTGGAAGTTAGCTCCACAGGCTCAATTATATTCAGATTCAGCTTTTCTGAGGGGAATCGGAAATGCTACACAGATGGAGCTGTGTTTGTCACATTGCTTCACATCAGGAGGTTCATGATATGTTTATGTCCTACTTGGAGTGGTGCAGACTCATCCGTGGGTTCAGGTAAGCAGTAAGCAGAAGCTTACTCTTCTGCTGTAAGCTTCCCCTTTTATCTGTGATCATTACCTGAATCAGTAATTTCAGTAGGGGTTACAAAATGATGATTTTTTTTTTTAAGTTACCATTTCTTCCACATTTGTTAACTGGAATTTGAACTCTAGTTTTGTTACTTGGGTACCTAATGGTCATCAATAACGTGGCTATTGTGGAAAAATGGTGTCAGAGCAGCAGTTTGTGATGCCAGGAATATACCTTTCCTGGCTGTAGGTCTGGAGGCTTACAGCAGTGGATGGTCTTTTGATGCATCAGCTTGGCTAGGCTGCAGCCCCCAGACATTCAGTCCAGCACCACACTAGGTATTGCTCTGAAGGTATTCGTAGATATAAGTGAAATACACAAACAGTTGACTTTAGGGAGATTATTCTAGATAATCTGAGTGGGCTTGATCCAGTTAATTGGAAGGCTTTAGAAGCAGAGCTGAGGCTTCCTTGACGAAAAAGTTCCACCTGTGGACAGCAGTTTTGGCTTGCAGCCAAGGGTTCCAGCATGTTCTTTCTTGCTTGCCTGCCCTGCAGATTTCAGTGTTACTTAGCCAGCATCCACAATTGCATGAGCCAGTTTCTTGCAGTACATCTCTTCAAACTACCTCCGAATGGTTCTGCTGCTGTGGTTGAACCCCAGCTGGTACTGGGAACCACTTCCTCAGCTCTCCTGTTCTCTGACAGTTGGGTGAGGAGTAGTGGCAGAGGTCAGAGAAGCCCCTTTTGTTTAGGGTGACCCTATGATTTGTTGCTCAAACTGGGACTTCTGAGAGAGAAATAGAGAGCAGAGCAGATGGTGAGCTGAAACAGCAGGCATAAACGAGGACTGTCTTGGGCGAGGTGGGACATAAAGCCATTCTGGTGACACATCAGTATGACAGCGCCTCCTCAGGGAGCCTGTAGTCAAAGGGGAGTTAAGTAAATCAACACGTGTCACCAGATCGCGTTTTAGGTGACATGACAACTTGTAGTTGTGCTCACCTAGACAGAATGGAAGGATGTCACTCAGAGAAGTCTTATCCACTAAAGGAAACCTGATCTTACCTGCAAAGGTTAGTACAGAGTGAAGTGGGAAGGGTGGTTCCTGTGTCAAGAACCAGATGGGCAAAGAATATTTGGAAAGCTGCCATGGTGGCTATAGCCGTAGGATTGTAAGAGGGGAGAAATGAAAGATGAGGCTAGTGAGACAAATAGGGGCCACTGGAAATGAGCTTGACATCCATATAAGAGGTTTGGAGTTTATCTTCAGGGTAGCCGGGAGCTAAGGCAGCATTTGAAGTAGGGGTGTACCATGACCAGACTGTCGTTACAGAAAAGTCATGTTTTGTAGTATCTTAAAATTGAGAGTGGAGAAAAACTGACAGGAGGGAGACTACTTTAAATGACTTAGTGAAATTTAGTGAGAATGGAGGAGAGCTTGTGGCTCAAGGAGATTAAGAGGCCGAACTGATAGGACTGGTGGGACTGGGACCTGAGGACGGGGTGCGGGACGACTCCCAGGTTCCTGGCTGCACTGAGCTCCCTGAAGCAGAGGGTGGAGGGGGGAGAGCAGGGATGGTGTCCTGTCCCCCTCCTCTTCTCTGGTGGTGTTGCGGCTCTCATCACTGGCAGGGAGGGGAGGGAAGGAATGGCAGTTCCATCCTGTAGGGGTTGCTGGTAGGGATTCTCCCCTCTGTCCTTGCGTCTCTGCCAGGCATTCCTGAGAGATGGAGAGAGGCAGCTTCTCTCTGGCTCTCTTCCACTTTCTCTACTTCTGCGATCGACACTTTAGAAGGAAGGTGGAGGGGTGAGGAATGCCTTTGGCACCAGGCAGGGAGTGAGGAGCAGTGGGTGAGTTCTCTTTTTCTTCTCTTCTTTGGAGTTTTACCATGCACAATCTTGGGCAAGTTGCATGTGGTTCCATTTGTAGTCTGTGAGGAGTAAATGAAGAAATGTGTGTGGATGCTTAGAGTAATGCCTGGTTCACAGGCAGTGGAGTTCAGATGTTGGCTATTGCTCCTGATAGTGTCCATTCACAGCTTCATCGTGGCATCCGAGTAACAAAGGGGACAGAGGGCAGTGACTGCAGCTCCTTCCTTGCAGTGCTTCCTGTGGAAGGAGCAGATACTCGGGAACTGTCTGTGTAAAATGTTTGAAGAAATCTTTTGAATTGGAGGTAATTTCTGGTACTAGAACAGTCTTTATTTTCCAGTCTACATTGCCTTTGTTTTTTAGTTAGGAAAAAGGCAAGTGGTTTGGTTCAGATTTAATGAGAGTCATTATTCTTACTTACTGCCTTGCTTTTAGTGTTCACCCTAACCCATTTCAACAATAAATAACTACTTGCTTATTGGGGCTTAGGGACAGGGAATAATTGCAGGAAAAAGTCTCCGTCATGATTCTTGAGGGGAAATCTTTTCTAACAGAAAAATCGGATGAAAAATTTCACATTTAAATAAAGGTCTTGTGTTTTTTATTCTTACAGTATTTGTTAAAAACCAAAATACATTATTAAAGTTTGTCTTTTAAAATTTAATGATTGTTTATTTTTATTATGATTTTAATACATGCTTTTTGAAATAAAATTTAAACAATGACGAATGAAGAGTGAATAACATGAGTCTGCGCTGATCCCATTCCCTAATTCCTGCCCCTTCGGAGAGAGAATGTCTGATTTTATGTGTCTCCTTCCAGAGGTTTTTCAACATTTGTTGTTGTTGTTCAGTCACTAAGTCATGTTCGACTCTTTGCCTCTCCGTGGACTGCAGCACACCAGTCCTTCACCGTCTCCGGAGGTTTGCTCAAATTGACATCCATTGAATCAGTAATGCTTTCTAACCATCTTATCCTCTGCCACCCCCTTCTTTTGCCTTCCATCTTTCCCAGCATCAGGGTCTTTTCCAGTGAGTCAGCTCCTCACATCAGGTGGCCAAAGTATTGGAGCTTCAACTTCAGCATCAGTCCTTCCAGTGAATATTTAGGGTTGATTTCCTATAGGCTTGACTGACTTGATCTCCTTGCTGTCCAAAGGACTCTCAAGAGTCTTCTTGAGCACCACACATCTACATATATATAATGGCATCTGTGTTATGTGTTATATAGTATGTTCTATGACTTTTTTCACCACTAACTGTGTATTACTATATAAAGATTGGGAGAAGGAAATGGCAACCCACTCCAGTGTTCTTGCCTGGAGAATCCCAGGGACAGAGGAGCCTGGTGGGCTGCCATCAATGGGGTCGCACAGCGTTGGACATGACTGAAGTGACTTAGCAGCAGCAGCAGCATATAAAGATTAACTTCTTTATTTTTACTATTATCTTGGATAGATGTGGTGTAATTCACTTAACTGTTCGCCTGTTAATGACTATTTAGATTATTTCTTAGTTTTTGTTCTATATAGTTTCTTCATTCAACAAATGTGTATTGACTGCCTGGCAGTGAACAAGACACAAAAATTCCTGCTCTCATGTGTCAATGTTTACTGTCTTTTGGAGGTAGACAGACAATAAATGAAATATGTCAGATGCTGTTGAGGACTGTAGGAGAAGGAGATAGGAAGCTCTGGAATGAGAGGAGGGGTGTGCATTTTAAATAGGGTGGTCAGGAAAGCTTTACGAGTACACAGCATTTGAGTAGAGATGTAACAAAGGTGAAGTCGTGAGCTCTGAAGCCACTGGTTCCGGAGAAATGTTTCTAGGAAGGAGAGGAGTCCAAAGGCTCTGAAGTAGGGGTGAGCCTGATAAGAAGAGCAGTGAGGCCTTCATGGCTGAAGTGGAGTGAGCTGGGGCAGAGTGAGAGGAGATAAGGTCACAGAAGAAGTAGCAGAGAGTCAGGACTTTTTCAGTCTCTTCCTGAGTGAAGCAGCAAGCCTTTAAAGGTTTCCAAGCAGAGGCTTGTGGGAGTCTGACTTAGATTTGGGATGATCATTTGCTTTCATTTGCTTTCTTGATAGTAAACTGTTGGAATAGAAACAAGGAGGCCATTTAGGAGGCTGTTGAAACAATCCCAGCAAGACACAATGATGGCTCAGACTAGTTTGGACCAGGGTGGAAGCAGTCAAGGTGGTAGGACGTGGTTAGATTCTGAATATGTTTTAAAGATAGGGCAGGAGAGGAGTCAAGGATCGTTCTGTAACTTTAGGCCTGAGCAGTTGAAAAGCTGGAGTTGCCATGAAATGGGGAAGACCGCAGTAAGCAAGATTAGTCTATTTTTTTTTTTAATTGAAGTATATGTGTGCTCAATTGCTTCAGTCGTGTCCACCTCTTTTGTGAGCCTTTCCAACTCTTTTGTGAGCTTATGGACTGTAGCCTGCCAGGCTGCTCTGTCCTTGGGATTCTCCAGCAAGAATACTGGAGTGGGTTGCCATGCCCTCTTCCAAGGGATCTTCCTGACCCCGGGATTGAACCCTCGTCTCCTGTGTCTCCTGCATTGCAGGTGGATTCTTTACCCACTGAGCCACCTGGTAGAGTTGATTTATATTGTAGTAGTTTCAGGTATATAGCAAAGTGATTTGATATGAGTTTGTTCTGAAAGGGAGATGGAATATGGACTTTAGCTAGAGGTGGGGATATGAAATCAAGGTGTTTGTTTCTTGTTTAAGATGGAGGATGAAAGGTTTTAAGTTGATGAGTAAGGACCCCACCAGGGAGGAAAACGGGTGAGAGGCAGAGTTCCCACTTGAAAAGTTTGAGGAGTCCATTTTAATAATTTTTTAATGCATGTATACAAGGATTTCTGTAGCGTGCTTTCTAAGGAGAATTTCCTGAGTCAAAGAGTGTGTGCATTTAAGAAATCTGTACCAATTTATATTCTGCCTCTAGGGTAAACCCTTGCTAATGCTGAACTTTGCCAGTCTTTAAAATTATTGCCGGTCTTCTGGGTGAGATTTTCATTATTTTAATCTTTTATGCTTTGTAGGAAGTTTTTATATCATCTAACTAATCTTTTGTTGTGTTTTGGCAAATATTATCTCTCAGACTATTTCTTGCCTTTTAACTTTGCTTAAGGTATGCTTTTACAATACAGATTTTTTTTTTTTCAGTTTTTATGTAGTTAAGTCTATCAGCCATCTCCTTTTATAGCATTTGGATTTCATTTGGATCATGTAAATATTTTATATAGTCTTTAATACATTTATACAGAATTTGCCTTTAAATTCATCTGGAGTTTATTTTTGTGTATATCATGAAATAGGTATCTGAGTTTTCCATCTCTTTCTGTGTTCTTAAACAGTTAAATACCATAAGAATTAACTGTTTTTTGAAGATTTGGAAGAAATTACCTGTAATATCTTCTAGACTTGGAACTTTTTAGGAGCATAGATTTTTGACTTCTTAAAAATTTTTTTGGTCTGTTAATGATCTGTTTGGTTTATGTACTTCCTTTTAGGTTAGATTTGATAACTGGGTTCCCCCCCCCCCCGCCCCGCCCCCCGGTACCTCATCCTTATTAGTCAGATTTTTCAAATTTATTGGTTTAAAATTCTGCGTAAAGAAAAATACCATCTTTGTATTTATATCTTACACCTTTATCTGGACAGTAGATGCTGGAGCTGTCCTTTCGCAGGTCTGGAGGTTGGCTCAGCTCCTTTCAGCCCTCGGGGCTCAGCTCTTACTGTCCTGCATTCTGTGTTTGTTCCTGGGCTCTCCTGTTTTGTTTGGAAGGGGTTGCATTCTCCTTGTTTCTGTTTCCTATCAGTCTAATCTCATTTGCTGTTAAGTTTATAAAAATGTCTGCTGTTGAGGTCTGCTGATGGATAGGTGCCCTTCTTTGTTCCAGCATTACTATGGATTTATTTTTGTATTTCTTCTGTCATCTTGGAGAGTTTTTGGGGGGCGGGATGAGAGGCAAATCCATGGTTTTAGTTATTAGCCTTTTGAAATAGGAAGTCACAACTCTCTCCTGTGTGGTTTTCTTTTCTCATAGTCCTTTGTTTAATGGCTGTTTGCACAGTAGTTGATAGTAATTTTACAGCATGTGTAGTGATAGTCCCCTGGACTTCATCTTTTTTTTTTTTTTTAATTTTAAATGAAACCAGATGTCTCTGTGGACTTTATTTGTTGAATCGAAATGTTGATGTATTATGACTAAATAATCAAATAGTACCTTTAAAGCTTAAATGACATAGTCATAACATTTAGAACTATTAGGGACTTTACAGATCATTAGACCAACTGCCTTTTTTTATGAATGAGGTGTTTGGGGCCCAGAGAGATACTGTGATTTATCTAAGGTGACAAAAGCCAGTGACTGGGCAAGATGGAAAGCCTGAGTCTGTTTACTTCAAATTGGTTATGTTGTTTGCTATTTTACACATTCTTGATGTTCTCCTTAGTGATGTAATGAAGGAGGAATTTTCAGCTAATAAAATTTTTTTAACCTAAGGATGGTACATATGGCTTTGAATTGCTTCTGAAATTTGATCTTAGATAATGTTATTAACAACGATATTAACGATTGGAGAAGGAAATGGCAACCCACTCCAGGGTTCTTGCCTGGAGAATCCCAGGGACGGGGGAGCCTGGTGGGCTGCTGTCTATGGGGTTGCACAGAGTCGGACACGACTGAAGCGACTTAGCAGCAGCAACGATATTAAATACAGTGATGTGGACTTTTCTTTTTCTCATATAGATATTAAATATTGTTATAATTTAAATATGAATTTTACAGAATGAGTTGTGAAGGTATGTTCTGGCCTAAATAAAAACTGTATAGTTTATTTCTCCTAAGTTTCTTCTTTTCTGCTTATAGGCTTTATGTGATTTATGGCCTCTTGAATTTCATATTAATATTTTAAGCTTAAGGAATATGTATATATAAATATAGGCTTGAAAAGTGATTTTAGTGATAAATGATTGTAAGGTACTTCAGACCCAAGATTTCTAATTTTTTGGTTTAATATGCTGTTAGATCAATGCCTGAATTTAGAAGTGCTAAAATATATGTTTCCAAATAAAAAAGAGCTTTGCTTATCATTGTTTTCAATAAGCATTAGGGGGTAGGATATATTGACTTATCACACTTCCATTGCTTTGCTTAGTCTTTAACATCAGCCAGCCCTTGGCTTCCCTGGTGGCTCAGATGGTAAAGTGTCTGCCTGCAATGCAGGAGACCTGGGTTCTATCCCTGGGTCAGAAACATCTCCTGGAGAAGGAAATGGCAACCCACTCCAGTACTCTTGCCTGGAAAATTCCATGAACAGAGGAGCCTAGTAGGCTACAGCCCATGGGGTCGCAGAGTTGGACACAACTGAGCGACTTCAGTTTCTTTCTTTACTTTCTTTAACATCAACAAATTTTTTTAAAAATGTTTATCATTGATATAACATATTTGGTAGTCATGTCTCAGTTATTGAGAAGCATTGAGGGATTGATATGTGTAGCATTAATGAACTTGGGTGGGTCCCTTCCTGGGACTCCTCTCTTTCTCCCCCCCGCCGCCCCCGACCCAACCAAGCAACTTAAGACGAGGGTAAGTTTGAACATGGTTGCTCCAGAATTATATTCTAAGAAGATTAGTTAAATTATCTTCAGATTTTAACTTTTAGAAGTTTTGAGACACATGATATGACCTATTGATTTTTTTAATAACCTAGCGAGCAATCTCTGTCTCCAATATGAATTTTAAGAATTTAATTTTTTTCCAGTTGATCATAATGGCAGGTGAAGGAATTAATGAAGACTATCCAGTAGAAATTCATGAATATTTATCAACATTTGAGAATTCCATTGGTGCTGTGGATGAAATGCTGAAGACCATGATGTCTGTTTCTAGAAATGAGTTGTTGCAGAAGGTATTTTAAGTAATTTCTAAAAATGTAATTCCTAATACTGAGTGCTGTATTGTGAAACATACAGAAGAAGAAACAGATATGTGATTTATGCCCCTTTCTCTCTTTTTCCCCCCTCTATGTTTTTAAGTATTTAGATATCTTTAGGGGAAAATACAACAAATCTCCAACCTTAGGAAATGCCTCCTAACTATATTTTTATTTTGACTTGGTTTTGAATTAAAAAAAGCACTCCCCACATTCTTTCTGACAGACTCTTATCTTTGACCTTTTAAGTATTACTATGATGTTATCAGGGTTTCTGGAAACTCTATAGGACAGAAAGAGTAAATTGACTTTGACAGTCTAAAACAAATCTCATTATGTTTCTTCTGTCTTTGGTATTGCCTAAGCATTTTAGCCTGCTTCTTATACATAAATGCATCATGTACAATGTTTATATTGACAAATTACTTTTGACATACAAAGCCCAGATTGTAACTCCTGAAATTAAAGTAATTCAAAAGAACTTTTTTTTTTGGTTTTGAATTTTACACATTCCTTGTTTAACTAAAGATGATACCCTGAAGTGAAAATTTGTGGGCAAAAATCACCAGTTAACAAAACTTTGCTTTCTCAAATTATTTCCAGATTATTTGGTTATTGGATTATAGGAAGTGAAAAAAACATTTCTTTGATACATTGTGCTTGGTGAAAGTTTAAAATATTTGATGGTACTCAAAGTTTATATTTATTTTTTCTTTCTTTTTTTTAATAGTTGGACCCACTTGAACAGGCAAAAGTGGATTTAGTTTCTGCTTACACATTGAATTCAATGTTTTGGGGTACGTATATTACTTTGGAATTAATTACAAAGCAGATTATTTATTGTGTTAAAGGTGACATTTTAAAAATGCTAACAATTTATATACAATTATACTTTATGGCAGTTTTAACTGTCAAGTATTTATTTCTTTTAAATCAGAATACCAGATGCCTATGAGCCACACATACATTTAGAATTACAAAGAGTTTGAATAATTTAAGATTTAATTAATCATTTGTGTGACGTTTCTTTTTTGTAACAAGTTTCTTTAATTAATGCCTTTATTAATATATACCCATTTCATTCCATGAAATCTTTCTCTTGTAGTTTATTTGGCAACTCAGGGAGTCAACCCCAAGGAACATCCAGTAAAGCAGGAACTGGTAAGATTGCTGTGGATTGATTTCTTTTATTTCACGTGTATTTCTGTTGTAGTGTTCTTGCAGTTAAAATTAGAGTACCTTTATCACCCTAATTGTGGAGAACAAAATTATTTAGGGTTGAAATTATGAAAGTGACCCAGATTTCATTGTGTCTTTAGTTTCTCTTTCTCTTCACCTTTGTCAGAGAATGGTGTTCCATATATTATATAAATCTCTGGATGGGAAAATGTTACGATTCTAGTAATTATTTATAACTTCTATATTATTTTTCCTATAAATTCTTGAAATCCTGTTCATCTCTACAACTGCCTTTTTTTAAAAAAAAAAAAAAAACCCTTACACAATTCTTAAAAGTATATTCTAGTTGATTTACTAGCAAAGACGGGAAAGTTTCTCCTCCACCTTTTCAATTCTTCCATTAATTCATTTTCTCAGCAGTAAAGAATCCAGCTCAGCAACAAAGCTAAAAGCTTTTTTGGCACCAGTTGTGTGTGTACTGTCCAGTAATTCTGCGTTAGTGACATATTTACAACCTGTAATAAATCTTCAGGTTTGTCTTTGTATTCCATTTAGATGTATAAGTACAGTATATAAGGTCTGGTATCTTGGAGTTTTTGCTGACTTCAAAAATTAAATCAAATCATTCAGTTTGAAAGAAAAAATTTAGAAATCAAACTTAAGGTTACCGTCTTGACTTGGCTTTATGAATAAGAATGTTAATAAATTTATTCTTTGTGTTTATAAAATATAAGGTAAATATATATGTGAAATACACTTGACACTGTATTATTGTTCTAAAGTCTTAAGGTGGTTGATATGTATGTATTTTATAACTGAGTAAAGCACTTGGTTATTTATTTAAAAAAAAAAAAAAAAGAGTAAAGCCAGATATGTTGTCTTCAATTTTTAAATGTATAGACTGAGACCTTTTTTTCTTTTAAATTTCTTGGAGGAAAAGTAAAAAAGTAAATATTTTTTAAAATACAGAAATTGTGAAAAATACTTAAAGCAAAATATATAAAGCAATATGGTCCATAGATCTTGATTTGACAAATGAGATTGGCCTTAAATCATAGGAAGAATGCATTGTATCATCTGTGTTCAACTTTCTAATGTAGCCTTTACGTTTATAAAATTCCTCTTTTTTCTCTTAAAAACAAAGTTATTTGGAGTAGTTTAGTGCTTGATTCTGTCATCTGTCTTCTTTTTTCCTCAGAATCCACTTTATGGAGAAGTGCATTCATATTTTAGACAAGGGTTAACAAATGAACAGCATCCATAAACCTGTTCCCCTTTTCTGACTCTGTGACAGATGTCACTGATTGACACAGAGTTAGGGTGTGAGAGGAAGCCTGTTTGCTGTCTATATCATGAATGGGGAAAGGCATTGAAAATAGTCAATTCATTTATTCAAGAAATATCTGAGCGCCCACTAGAAGCCAAGCTTTATTTCCAAGCGAGATAGTTCCTCAGTGTATAAAGCCACCAAAATATCCCTGCCTTTGTGGCAGGTGCCACACTATCTAGTGGTGGGAAACAAACAAGCAACAAATAATACATATGTAAAGGCTTCCCTTGTGGTTCAGAGGTTAAAGCGTCTGCCTCCAAGGCGGGAGACCCGGGTTCGATCCCTGGGTCGGGAAGACCCCCTGGAGAAGGAAATGGCAACCCACTCCAGTATTCTTGCCTGGAGAATCCCATGGACGGAGGAGCCTGGTAGGCTACGGTCCATGGGGTCGCAAAGAGTCAGACACGACTGAGCGACTTCACTTCACTCACTATGGATATATAGTATGTTAGAAAGTTATATTGTGGGAATAAGGAAAAAATAGCACAGGGTAAGGGGCATTGGAGTACTTGAGTAGGATTGCCATTTTCAGTCATTACTATTGAACTATTAGCAAGGTGAACATTTGATGGGATTGGAAGGAAGAGAGGGTGTGGGTTTTTGAGGGATGATCAGTTTGGGGAGGGCTAGGCTGGGTGTGTATTGTGAGGACTTTAACTCATGAGAGGGTTTTGAGTACAGTTGTTAGATTTTTAAACTTAAAAAATCCTAAGGTTCTGCATTTTTATGTGTATGTTTGTAAAACTATTTTGATAATTTAATGAAACTTGCTTTTAAGTGGTGATCAATCATTTACTATTTTGTGGCTCTCACACCTTTATTTCTCTAATTGAAGTAGGGAAGTAAGCCTTTATTCTGATTAATGGCCTCAGAAGATTCAAAGTGGTACAGAAACCTAGTATGTTTCTCACTGTGTAAAGTTTGATAACAGCTGTAGATTTCATTAGAAAATACCACGTTCTTATCAGTCAGAACTATGACATTGGCTAAAAAGATCTTATTATTTTCACTCTACTTAGTTTAATTGCGACACTAGAAGGTAACAAAAAAACAAATAGTTAAAATGCTGCCAAAGCCATTTCCTGTTTCACATAATTTCTGGAGAATTTAGTTTGTATATTGTAAGACTGTGAAAGTTCTATTTTAGATTATAGACTTCAGATACAAGGCAGTTAGTATATGGATTTAGGTAAATTAAAAAATTTAGTGTAACCACATATAAACAGTTCAGTGTATATCTCTGTGGTGTCTAGGTTTTCCTCTTTTGAAACACTCAGAACACTTCTGAAATGACTTTCTAATGTCTGTGTTTCCCCTAGACTGAGACTTCAGGAGAACGTGGAGTGTGTTTATCCTGTTCACTTGGCACTTAACTAGCACCACTCAATACGCAATAAATACACAGCTGTTGAATTTAACTGAGGTGTAGTATAATACAGCTTAGTGGTGGTGAACAGCTTGGTAAATCTATTGCCTTTCTTTTTTTTTCCTCTTATCTTTAAGGAGAGAATCAGAGTATACATGAACAGAGTCAAGGAAATAACAGACAAGAAAAAGGCTGGCAAGCTGGACAGGGGTGCGGCTTCAAGATTTGTAAAAAATGCCCTCTGGGAACCAAAACCTAAGAATGCATCCAAAGTTGCCAATAAAGGAAAGAGTAAAAATTAACCTTTCAGTTTCAATGTACACATATTTAAAAAGTACATAATTTTTATTGTTTTCCACAAAATGAATGATGATTATGTGGCACTGTAAGGTTTAAAAGTATTCCTTACTGGAATCATGTACAAAACTTGCATTTGAATTTGTAATGCTAAGAACTGTTTCCTCCAGAAAGATTGTTATCTTTATTGGTTTTCCTATAGAACACTATGAGGTTTTTAACATTGTAGTATGTGTGTGTGTGTATATATATATATATAAATATTTTATTTTGTATGGGAGTATAGCTGATTAATAGTGTGACAGTTTCAGGTGAACAGCGAAAGAACTCAGCCCTACATGTACATGTATCGATTCTCCCCAAACTCCTCTCCCATCCAGGCTGCCACATAACACTGAACGGAGTTCCATTTGCTACACAGTTGGTTATGCATTTTACATTTATGCATACATTTACAGCAGTGTGTACATGTAATCCCAAGCAAAATTGTAGTGTATTTTATATTTATACTTTACTGTCTCTTGACCAGACTCTGATTTGCTTAGGTCAGTCTTTCATGTGCCATTTTATAAGCAACTATGAAGTTTAAGTTAAATGTTCCTCGTAAACATTTGTCTATTTCGATGAATAATGATTTTATGAAGTATGCCGAAGTTATAAATACATCTGTTCTCACTATATAATATTAAGAAAGAGTGAAATGACTTAAATGTCCATTTTTTTCTGTGTAGTTATTTCATTATGCTGTCATGATTTTGGGAATTACTGCTTTTTGTGATATTTGAAGTATGAAATTAAGACTTTAAGGTTATTCTTTAATTCTTGGCACTTTGCCACGATGTCCCATTTAAAGTAAAATACATTCTCATTAACTTTAGATAGGAAATGAGGTTGTATATTGATGGCTGAATTTTGGCATAATAGCTATACCCTATCAAAGCTGTTAATGCATGGCTGACCTGTTTTTTATTTTTCTCTTTTGCGTAAATTTTTCCTTGAAATCAGGAAGGTAGGTTTTAGAAGTCCTTAGAAATGGAGGAATTCATGAGCTTTTGTTCCTTGTGCATAGTGCCCTTAGTTCTCTTGGCCTCAATTTTTTCAGATGTTTTTAATATTTATGAGACTGTAACAAGTATGTACAAGTATTTTGGAACAACTTTGTATGTTACATAATGTCACTTAATCAGAGGAGGAATCTGAAGGAGAGTACATTTTATTTATATTCTGTTTTATTTTTCTGTAATATTTATTACTGAGAATTCTAAATATTAAAATTTTTTAAATATCTAAGCCCATGAATTTTAATTATATACCCTTAATGCTTTCAGTCTTTGAATTCACATCATTATGTATAGGAGTGCCAAACACAGCAAAGTACTTGTACTTTAATTTTTGAAAAAGAAGTTGTTAAAATTTTCTGTGTGATTAATTCTCCATAAGTAACCTTGAATAAATGGATTTCTTGATTTATGATAGCAGATATTGGAAATGGTCTTAAAGTATAATGGATTTTGTAAAGCATGTTGAACTCTTTCTGTGACACATGAAGGAATCACTGATAGATGCAGAAAGTCTGGCTCAGATGTCAGGCAATTTTTGAAGTAGAAGCGCATTTATAGTTATTTCATTCCTTGTTTTACCTTTATCTCTTCTAAATTCCAGTTTTTTTTTTTTTTTAAGTAAGTTCATGAGAGAAATAAACGTTATTAAGATCAAGTGTAGTGGCTTTGTTATTTATTGCAAAGAAGGTTATAACTTGCATTTCTTTATGTTTTCTCATTTCATCAAGAAAAAAAGATTAAATGAAAAATGTCATAGAGTTGCAGAAAATCATTGGCCAAATTATTGGGTTGTGAAAGTCCAGCTCTTCATTCTCTTATATTTTTTTAACTATTTTATATTGAAGTATAGTTGACTAACAGTATTGTGATAGTTTCAGGTCTGCTTTTTATTCTCTTAAACTCGAGATTCTTTAGTGAATAATTCTTTTAAGTGTTTATCAGAAGTAAAAAAAAGCAGTTTAATTGTATTCCATTTTATTAGGTATGATTTTAAATACTATTTCTTAGCACATAGTAAAGAGCTGAATGATAGTAAGTGCATTGGGTTGCTTATTTTCTATTTATTCATTTCACAGATATTATACCTAATGACATTTGCATTGCTAAATACAGTGTTAGGTTCCAGATAAGACAACTCCAGCCTTTATTCTATTTTAAGAAAGTATTACAAAAAAACTAAATCTTTCATTAAATTCAGTTTTTCAGAGTTACTGGAAAATTTATGAGAAGTTGTGCTCATTAAACTAGTCAGAATCATAAAGGGTGATGGGTTGATCTATTTGACCATGAAACAGTTATTGTTAAAATAGTTTGTTCCAAATGACCGTCTGCTCTAAGTTTAGATGTTAATTACATCTTGTATTAATCTCTTTGGGAATTAACAAGTTGGAGAGGTTATAGCTATAGATATTTTTTAGATTAGAATTATGGACTGTTAATCTAATACTAAATAATGAGATTTGGTCTTTTAATATTTTAAGTACAATTTTCTTCTTGTTCATGATTGCAAGATGGGAAGTCATTTTTGTAAAGTTGAATATGTTAAGAGGAATATTGAAGCTTGAATTATGGTTTACATTCCTGGAATTTAAGGTTATGTCAACTTGATTGGTTTTTAAGATACCCTGCAGATTAAAAAATTGTTCTACTTGGCAGTTAGAAATGGATTAGTGTTATTTCTAAATAAAACTTAAAAAATTGACTAGAAGTGTAGGAAGTACTTAAAAATGGACAGTATATTGAATACAGATACTTTTTCTCAGATATAGGTTATTGGATAAAAAGCTGTTTTAGGAAGCAGTTTATGATATAGTTAGACCATAGTTTTATGCATTTAAATTATCAGAAATTCTGGCTTTAGTGAGTGACATTAACTGAGAAAGGTTTGAATAGTGATTCTGAACTAAGTTTGGTAGATAAAGTGGAGAAAAAGAGGCACTGGCATCTCATTTTCTCACTTCATAGCATAGTTAGTAAACTTGCTCTGATAAAGATTCTTTAAACTGAATAGTAACCTATTTTATGTAAATGTGATCTGAATGTACTTAACTAACATTTCCTTTTCCCTATATCCTGGTCTAAAATGTATCAGTTTTGGAAATACAAACCATATTTTGTTGATTTTTGTATATTAGCATTTTATAGTTGTCATTAACAATTATGTTAGGGGTAAAGTATACAGGGTTTTATTCTGTTTGTTTTATTTGATTAATTTGCTATTATGTTGCTTGTGAGTAGGATTTCAAGAAAATGCTTTGAATGATTTTGGTTTGCAGATTCATTTTCCCTTCAGAGAGCAGCCACCCTCTGACTTGACTTTTCAAGTGTTTATTTTATGGTATAATTTCAGTATAACTAGAAAGATTAGTTAAAGCTGTCCGGGAAAGGGAGTAGTTATAGTGATATCTATTGGCAATTGAGGCTTAATCTTAACTCTGTTACCTCCTACTGCCCCCCGCCTTAGGCCAGAAAGCAAAACCAGCCTAGCTCTTTATTACTCATCTGTTATAAAAGGTTGAGAAAAGATGCCAGTCCTCTCCCCGACTCCCCACCCCTGATAAACCTTGAAGTCTGGCAAATGTGTCATGGCAGAATAATTGCAGGTAAGATGTCAGTTTTGTAAAGTGATATATTTCAGATAGTACACAAAATTTGATGGCAGGAAAAATAAGCTTTCATAAATGAAACATTTAAGAGACTCTTTTTATTATTTACTTTCAGTTTAGTGTTGCCTTTAAGGTGTGCCATTTCAGTTTGGCAGCTACAATAAATGACTGAAGGAAATTGAAGATGATAATTCAGCATTTCAAGATGCTCCTGCTGAAGTGAATGTAGACCTATCCAGGGCTTGAATTGAAAGTTTATAGTAATACAATATTTTAAAGCCAAGTACCCAGGAAATTCATGGTGATAGGATTTGAATGAGATGATTAGGAGAAATAGAAAAGAATTCCTTCACTTCCTTATTAGGTGGGTATTAGCTATTGAGAGGCTGTGTTGAAAAATGTTATTGTAAAAAGGATAGAGGCTTTTTATATGCAGTTTTCTATGGAATATAATTCATCGTGGACCTTGTCCAAAAATGTTTGGTTATTAAAATAACATGATTATAATAAGGAATCACTTCTGATTTAGTGTTATAGCATTTTGTTGCCTGTAGACCATGTTGTGCTGTATTTGGGTGGTACTGTTTCATTTAGTGACTTGATTTCTCTATTAACACATTCCTTATTAAATTGAAATTATTTACCACACCTTTTCTGATCCTTCTTTGTTATTCTTCCCTTGAGAAGGTAATCATTATTAAAAGTATATAGAAACATTTGGGGTGCGTGTTTTTTTTCAGATTACTGATTTAATTTTTTTCAAGTATAAAACCAGGAGTGGAATTGCTGGGTCGTATGGTTAGTTCCATTTTTAAGTTTTTCAATGTCTACAGCAGCATTGTTTACAATTGCCAAGGTATGGGAGGAACCTAAGTGTCTGTCAACAGATAAATGGATAAAGATGTGGTGTATGTATATACAGCGAAATACTACTCAGCCATAAAAAGAATGAAATTTTGCCATTTGCAGCAAATGACGATTTAGAGGGTATTGAAGTGACTTAGCAGCAGCAGCAGGAGCAGCATGCTAAGTGAGATGGGGAAAGACAAATACTGTATGATGTTACTTAAATGTGGAATCTAAAAAATACAATAAACTAGTGAATTAAAAAAGCAGACTCACAGATACAGAGAACAAATCAGTGGTTGACAGTGGGTAGAGGGAAGGGGGAAGGGCATTATAGCATGGGGAAAGGATGTATAGTTGTTGCTGGGTTTTATGGGTTTTGACACATGTGAGTTTCAGCATTTATGATTTTGACTATTGGTGAGTGACTTTAGATGTCCATGGAGTGTATAGTATTTTGCAATTTTGCCAAGGCATAATCTTAATTCTTCCTAATTAAGGCCTTGTTCAGTTAATGATTTAGCTTAGCTAACCTCATCATCCAAAGTTGTCTTTCCTCACTTGCAGTCACGTTCATTTATCCACTCATTCGGTCAGCAAGTATATTGAGCTCCTCATATGCGCCAAGTTCCGTTACAGGCATGGGAAGTTCAGCAATTATCCCAGCAATATTTTGTGACCCCATGGACTATGGCCTGTAGTCCACCAAGCTCCTTGGTCCATGGAATTCTCCAGGCAAGAATACTGAAGTGGGTTGCCATCCCCTCCTCCAGGGGATCTTCCCAACCCAGGGATCAAACCCAGGTCTCCTGCATTACTGGCAAATTCTTTGCCGTCTGTGCCACCAGGGAAGCCCAAGAATACTGGAGTGGGTAGTCTCTCCCTTCTCCAGGGGATCTTCCCAACCCAGGGATTGAACTGGGGTCTCCTACATTGCAGGTGGAATCTGTATCAGCTGAGGTACCAGGGAAGGTAGGAGATATCAAACTTTATATGAAAAATGGCCACTCTGGATTGAATTGTGTTCCCACAAAATGAGTATATGGAAGTCCTAACTCTTAATACCTCATAATATAACCCAGAAATAGGGTTGTTGTGGATGAAGTTCGTGAAGAGCAGGTAATAGAGTGAGCCCTAATCCAATATGGTGAATGTAGACTCACACCTGGCAAAAACACCATGTGAAGAAGGCAGAGATAAGGGTGTTGCTTCCATAAGCCAAGGAACACCAAAGGTTGCCTTCACGGCACCAGAAGCAAAGCGAGAGGCTTGGAAAAGATGCACAGCTCTCAGAGGGAACCCATCTTGCCAACAGTGATGGACTTTTATTAGCTTCCAGAATTGTGAGGCAAATATATTTCTGTTTTGTAAGCTACCCAGTTTGTGGCACTTTGTTATGGCAGCTCTAGCAAACAAATGGCCACTTCAGTTCCGTTCAGTTCAGCCGCTCAGATGTGTCCTGACGCTTCGTGAACCCATGAACCACAGCATGTCACTAGCTGAAATGAATTTAAAAGGTTAAAGGGGTGGGATGGGGTGGGAGGTGGGAGGAAGGTTCAGGAGGGAGGGGACATGTGTACCTATGGCTGATTCATGTTGATGTATGGCTGAAACCAACATAATATTGGAAAGCAATTATCCTCCAATTAAAAAAATAACTTGGATGTGAAAGTATGTGTAAGAACTTCATGATGCAGGATGAAAATGTAATTCTTAACAACAGGAAACTGTAAACTTATCTAGGACTATTTTTGAATATGAACAAAGTTCTCAAAATTTAGAACTTGAAATTTCAAGGATCTGTTATACTCTTTCTAAAGCCAAAAAATTCAGATCTGTAGCAGACACTGTTTTGATGGAGTATACCATCTTTTTCTTTTTAGCCACACTGCAGGGCGTGTGCGATCTTAGTTCCCAGACCAGGGATCAAGCCCACACCCCCTGCATTGGAGTCTTGACCACTGGGAACTCTAGGGAAGCCCCTTGAGTGTACCATTTTTAAGCTTTTTCTTGGTTTGAAGAAACTCATTTCCCTGCAGGAAAGAAAACCCTGTCAGGTTTCCATGGAGGAGAGATTTTCACCAAGACTATTATCATGTGCCATGTGGTCTTTTCCTAATATAACACAGCAGTCCGGTTCAAATAATGAAAATAAATACGTAAAACATCTTACACAAGTTGTATGTAATTTGTGCTCATCCAAGAGTACAAACCACTTAAAAAATCGCTTATTGAATTCATCTGGATACAGACTGTTTTAAAGCCCTAAAACATTTTTTTTTCCGCCTGCAAATTCTTAACTCTATAGTGTACTGTCCATTTTTTTGTTGTTGTTTTCTTTAAAGTTAGGTATTAGCTAACTCAGAAGTGGGTTTTTACTCTTAAAGATTTGGGACCAATTAAAAAAAATAAATGTTGCTTACTGGTTTTCAGCTTTTACAATCAACCAGTAGATTAAACAGAAGACAAGAATGTAAAGGAAGACAACCTTGATGATGTAGAAGTGAAGGTGTGGTAGACTAAAGCAAGTTATAAATGGCCAGAAACGCAGATGCTACACAGACTGATGGGTGAATGTGCTTTTAAATAAGTTGTAAAGGTAATAACTATATTTTTTCTTTCTTTCTTAAAAGTTGAAGTACCATTGATTTACAATATTGTGTTAGTTTCTGGTGTACATGCAAAGTGATACACATGCACATATATATATATATGTATGTCTTCATTCTCTTTAATTCTGTCAAAATTTGGAGGAGTAAAGTCAGGGGAGTAGTATAAACTAAATTCTCATCTTTAGGATGGGAGTCAATAGATGAGGGCCAGCAAATTGGTGATGTAGGTGTGTGTTGTGAAGGTAATCAGCAGAATTAAAGACCAGTTATTTAAAAGATACAGTCCCTCGCATGAACAGAAGTAAAGTGAGAGTGAAGATTTTTCTTTTCTGTTTTGTTGTGTACATGATTTATTTGGTAAAAAGAAATGAGAAAAAAAAAGTTATGCCGATCAACATTTGCTCAAATAGCACGAAAATCAGATAATCTAGGAAGCGCTAGTTATTTACTTATAGCTTGCATAAGTAAATATACTATAAGCCAATAAGTAAAATCCTTCTGTGACAAGGAAGTAACATAAGAAACTGGAGTGTAATAGCAGATATTTCATTGTCTTTAAAAAAAACACATTGCATATATAAAAATATCTACCAGCATTTAATATATTAATTTTCTTACATGTGGGCCCATTTATTTTTAATTGTAATGTTAGACAAATTACATTCAGATACAGTCAGAAAAATGAGAATTCTTATTTGAAAGGGGCTCATTTTCTAGCCTGTTTCTATACTCTTTTGAAACTTCAGCATTTATTTATGATAAGGTTATATGCCACAAAAATAGGGCTATATGTAAGTGATAGTGTGCGATCTTTGCTTGACTGTTTTAATGCTGACTCGGAAAAGGGAGCTTATTGCACCTGTTTTTGTAAAGGGAGGTCAGCTTATAGGAAACATGCTTATAAGTTTTTAAAGATCTGTTTTCTCACTGCAGTCTAACTGGATTGTCATTGAAATTAATTGTTCAGTATCAGAAGTTATACATGTCAGAAGTGTAGCAAGATATAAGACCTGTGTTAGAATTTGTTCTAAACACAATTTAAAGGAAACCTTAAGGGAATTGAATTGCTAGATTTTTATCTATCACTTTTTAGATTTGTAAAGACAGTAATAAAGACCAGCATAACAGTGTTTCCTTAATTACTGACTACATAAATTTTTATTTTAGTATGAGTTATTTGAGCTACATGACTGTAGCCTCCAGGCTGCTTTGTCCATGGGATTTTACAGGCAAGAATTCTGGAGCAGGTTGCCATTTCCTTCTCCAGGGGATCTTCCCAGTCAGGGCATCAAACCCACATCTCCTGCATCTGGTGCATCAGCAGGTGGATTCTTTACCACTGAGCCAACTGGGAAGTCCCACGTTATATATAGTTAGCTACGTTATACTGGAATACATAATATTGGAAGTATTCGTGATTAAATTTCATTCACCTACTTAGCTAGGCACTTAAAGTAACTTAAAGTAATTTAAATATACAACATTGAAAAGAAATGTTAAAATCAGCTTTTGGGAATAGTGTTAATGTGTGTTTTAATCCTTTAAGGGAAGTACTATGTACAGCTTAATAGATACCTTCTTAGACTGTGACTTGTTTGTTAGGCTTAGTTCTTATGTGCTGCCTTGAAATTTACAGTAACATTTGGAATAATCATCTTGAGGGAAATAGATGGGGAAACAATGAAAACAGTGAGAGACTAATTTTGGGGGCTCCAAAATCACTGCAGATGGTGACTGAAGCCATGAAATTAAGAAACGCTTGCTCCTTGGAAGAAAAGTTATGACCAACCTAGACAGCATATTAAAAAAGCAGAGACATTACTTTGCCAACAAAGGTCCATCTAGTCAAACCCTTTTCCAGTAGTCGTATATGGATGTGAGAGTTGGACTATAAAGAAAGCTGAGCATGGAAGAATAGATGCTTTTTTTTTTTTTTTAATGTAAAAACCAATACAATATTGTAAGTAATTAGCCTCCAATTAAATACATTTAAATAAAAAAAAAAGACAAAAAAGAATAGATTCTTTTGAACTGTGGTGTTGGAGAGGACTCTTGAGAGTCCCTTGGACTGCAAGGAGGTCCAGCCATTCTGTCCTAAAGGAGATCAGTCCTGGGTGTTCATTGGAAGGACTGATGCTGAAGCTGAAACTCCAAAACTTTGGCCACCTGAAGGAAGAACCGACTCATTTGAAAAGACCCTGATGCTGGAAATGATTGAAGGTAGGAGGAGAAGGGGACGACAGAGGATGAGGTGGTTGGATGGCATCACTGACTCAATGGACATAAGATTGAGTAGGCTCCAGGAGTTGGTGATGGATAGGGAAGCCTGGCGTGCTGCAGTCCATAGGGTTGCAAATAGTTGGACACGACTGAGCGACTGAACTGACTGACGGACTGAAGCTATAATTATGTGAGATGTGCTTGTTGCTTTGTACTCTCCTCTTATTTGTAATTTTAATAGATTAATTCATGCACTTGAATGTTTAGGGTAGTTTTAAGTTCAAGAAGTTTCCATATACCTCATTTTCCCTCTCCTCCCCCGGCCTCCTGCACTAAGGACATCTCCCACTAGAGCGGTGCATTTGTTACACTGGATGAACCTACGTCATTACCACCCAGGGTTCATAGTTAACAGAGTTCACTCTGAGTGCTCTACATTCTTTGGGTTTGGGTAAATATGTGATGACATGTATCCATCATGATAGTATTGTATAAAATAGTTTTAGCTGCCCTGAAAATCCTCTGTGTTCCACCTGTCCATCTGTTCCTTCCCCCAACCTCTGGCCACCACTGATCTTTTTACTGTCTTAAGAGTTTTGCTTTTTCTGGAATGTCTGATTATTAGAATCGTGAAGCATGTAGCCTTTTCAGCTTGGCTTCCTTCACTTTAGTAATATGCATTTTAATTCCTCCATGTCTTTTCAAGGCTTGATGCTCACTTCTTTTTTGTGTGCCAAATAATATTCCGTTGCCTGAATGTCCCGGTTATTTATCCAGTCATCTACTGAAGGACATCTTGGTTGCTTTCAGGTTTTGGCAGTCATGAATCAAGCTGGCGTAGCCATCCATGTGCTGATTTTTGTGTAAACACACATTTTCAATTCCTGTCCAGAGTGTATGATTGCAGTAAGTAAGTATCTTACTTACTTACTGCAGTAAGATAGTAAAAGTATCTTCAGTTTTGTAAGAAACTGCCAAACTTTTCCAAAGTGGCTGTACTGTTGTATTCTCACCAGCAATGAATAAGAAGAGTTCCTGTTTTTTTTCACATCTTTGGCAGCATCTGGTGATGGTGTAATTTATTTTTGAAGCTTTTATTTGTAGATTTTGCTGTAGATTTTTGTAGAGGTCCGATGCAACAGTATTTAAATGATCAAAGGAAATGAAAAAATCTTGAATTTTTTAAATGATAAAATTGAAATGTACCTAGGGTCTGCTTCCTGAGAAGCTGGCAACTAGAACATTTCATTCTGAGTAAGACTTGGGCTTTCATTTCAAATGCATCTTAAAATTCCTTGAATTTCCTAACTCATTGGAAGATACCTTCAATATATTCAAATTTCTCTGAGGCAAAGCATTAGAATTCTCTTCCCCAAACATGTATTTTTGTCAAAGAGAAATAAGATATGTACATGTTGATACGTGGGTTGGAAAGCACAATTGAATTTATTAGGGCTTTGTATTTAATGCTGTGCTTTCTAATTGTTTTAAATATTTTTGCCTTTTATCAAGACAAAGTAGAATAACTGATATCCTGAAATTCCCACTGGATCGACATTTTCACTGCTGGAATCTGGGTCTATGTTTACTCTTTTTATACTCCTGTCCGTAGTTAAAGCAGAGTATTCCACTTAAAAAATGATTTACAAATGAAAGATTCTCCAATCATCCCTTCCTCTCTGAATACTGATTGTTCTACGAGTGTGTATATTAAGGTCATGCCTGGTCCTTGTCTGATGGTCCGGGCATTTATGGCAGCTAACCTCAGGTCTTGGCTACCAATGGGCCAGACCTGTGTTATCTCATCTGTGATCTATACAAGCCAACTTGAAGTGGGTATTTATGTCTAAAAGCACACAATTAGGCTGGGATCTGAGTTCACTCTGGAGACTACACCTCTCACTCTCTCTGCCCTAAGCTGTATAGAAGTGCCTGTCGGCCCCGGAACTACACAGACGGAGGGGCTTGCAGGAGGAGAAGCTGGGTCAGACATGGATGCTGTTCGGTGGTTGGCTAACTCTGCACTGAAGTTTCAAACGTTGGAAAGCGGGCTTCAGTTTTGGTTTATGTAGTGTGGATATTTAATTTGCGCACCAACTTTGGAGCTGTGGAACGCCTCTGATCCTGTGTTTTATCGCTTGTGTTGGTGACAGGAAAATCATCCTGAATTTCTGAACAAGTTGTGTCAGACTCTTGTGACCCTATGAACTGTAGCCTGCCAGGCTCCTCTATCCGTTGGATTTCCCAGGCAGTAGTGGAGCAGCAGCTGCTGCTGCTAAGTCGCTTCAGTCATGTCTGACTCTGTGCGACCCCATAGACGGCAGCCCACCAGGCTCCCCCGTCCCTGTGATTCTCCAGGCAAGAACACTGGAGTGGGTTGCCATTTCCTTCTCCAATGCATGAAAGTGAAAAAGTGAAAGTGAAGTCGCTCAGTCGTGTCTGACTCTTAGCGACCCAATGGACTGCAGCCTACCAGGCTCCTCCGTCCATGGGATTTTCCAGGCAAGAGTACTGGAGTGGGGTGCCATTGCCTTCTCCATAGTTAAAGGTAGAGACCATCTTAAAACGATTCAAGAAACATGCTATCGATACCCTTGGCATAGTCTTCAGAAACAATTCTTTCCTTTAATTGGTTGAATTTACTGATTCCCCAGGCCTCTTGGCCATAAAACATGTTGTTTACAGAAAACAAGCAGAAAGTCCTCCACCCCCCACTGAAATAATTGACTTATATTCAGAATATTTTTTAAGCCTATTTTCCATTTACATTCAAATGCAAGCATAGCTTTTTCATTGTGTTTTTATTTTCCCACTTGATTATGATAAGCATTGTTTTTCTTTTTTTTGGCCTCTTAGAATCTTAGTTCCCCCACAGCGGGGTGGAACTGTGTCCTCTGCAGTGGAAGTGCTGAGTCTTAACCTCTGGACAGCCAGGGAAATCCCTACAGTAAGCATTTTAATGAAACAGATTAAACATGTAGTTGGTTAGGCTAAACAGGTGTTGAATAAGTTCCTACTGTGCACTCACTCCCAGTCAGCCTTGGTCTAGGAAGAGTGAAGCACCGAGTTCCCACTCTTGCTTGATTTATAATCTAGGGGGAGGTTTTTTAATGCAAAATAAAGGGACCCTTGTTCATGTAACTACCTGCTTCAGCATTTATCCCTTTTCAGAATTTGCATTTTCCTGCTTTGGATTTTCTTGAAGATGTGTTTGTCTCTTTAAATTTGTCATCCTTGCACGTGCTGATCAGAGCCACTGGGTGGCAGCAAAAGAACACAGAAGAGCTGTTTTGCTTTTGCGGTCACGAAAGTGAACAGAAAGGTAGTCTTTGGATTTCATGGGTGATGAGAAAATAAAATGATTAAAACTTGACACGTAACTAAAGCAGATGAGACCCCAACACGTCTCGTTACTGAATGTATGTTACGTAGTAACACAAAAGATTAAATTTATGCTTTATTATTACAAAGACCAGATTGTAAAGTTCTTTTCCAGTTTCTTTTAGTCACAAAAATATCTTTCAGACTTCCTATGCCATTGTATTTATAAAAGTGAAGAATAAGAGCCAAACTAGATATTAATAAAAACTTGTTTAGCAAGAAACTTGTGAACAGAGAATGTCAAGGAACAATGGAAAGGGGTCATTTTCTTGATAGCCTGTTTTAAAGATCATTCTTAGAGAAGAATTCATGGAGTTTGGGGATCTCATTCATGGACAAGAATTTGTTTTCCTTTTTCTTTTAAAAAATTGCTTACCAAGTATATTTAAAGTAATGAGTCTCTTTGAAGATTGCATTCCATATCTATAAAATTATAGAGGCTTTAGTTCTGAGCTGAATATACCTTATAAATGATAGATAGCTCCAACTGAAAATGTGAAATGAGGTTGAGGCAATGACAAGGTAACAAACACTTTTTTGTTTTATTTTATTATATGATTTTGTAAACATGCATGAAATTTGCTTAGGTAGAAATATAGCTGTCCCTTTTTTCCAAATGTTTTTCAACATAATACTTTAAAATAATTTTTAAATTTTTAGACAAAAATATATTTTTCCGCCTGAGAG
Source organism: Bos indicus x Bos taurus (assembly GCF_003369695.1). Lineage (NCBI taxonomy): Eukaryota > Metazoa > Chordata > Mammalia > Artiodactyla > Bovidae > Bos > Bos indicus x Bos taurus. The sequence continues at coordinate 66,142,600 of NC_040086.1, read as the reverse complement.
CTTCAGTAAGTTGCATTAAAATACTAAGTGCAGAATGGAAAGATTACTTTTGTCCAGAAAGCTGAATATCCAGTGAAGCCAGGGTATCCTGGGGCTTGTTCTCAGAAGATCATGGAAGATAAGATTATGTGTTTCTTCTCCCGTTGAACTTGGGACCTTCCAGTTATGCTTGGAACCTGAACCCTTCTTGATTTTATTTCTTATTGGCACATTATCATTGCCTTTTGATGTATGTATGATATGGATCAAGTTGAACCTTATGTTACTTAGCTCTTAGTGGAAATGAAGTTTTGGAAAAATGGGAAAGTTTTCCCTCCATAATGAGTTTTATTGCCACCAGATTCTCGATGCCACCTTCCCTTCACAGTATTCAAATAAGAGGTTCCAGCGGTATTTACAGATACTGAGATCTGAAACCCCAACCTGAAACTATAGCTGATAATCTAACCAGGTCTAGACTCTGGCTGTCAGTGTCTGCTGTAAACTGAGACCAAGGAGAGAGAAATAATTCTTACTTTCCTTTTGGAGCTATTTGTGTGTGTGTGTGCCAGGGGAAGGGGCAGCATTGAAGCATGTGTATTATCTTGATGCAAGGCAGGTTTGTGCAAGATGTATTTAGTTTCTTTAGAAATTATGTAGACTCACTACACTGAAGGAGTCTTGGTTGCTCTATTTGGGGGCTGAGGGTTTTGTAAATTCTCTTGGAAAATTTCTAGGAAAAAATGTTCTACTTACTTCTTCAGTAACAGTCACCGATACATCTCCCCTGTGTCTATCTTTGGCCGTGTGATTTTCATTTATTTGTATTGGCTATCAAGATATTAAAAGAAATTATAAATATAATGACTAGTGGTAAAGAATCCTCTTCCCAGTGCAGGAGACACAAGAGACGCAAGTTCAGTTCCTGGGTTGGGAAGAGCCCCTGGAGTAGGAAATGGCAACCCATTCCAGTATTCTTGCCTGGAGAATTCCATGGACAGAGCAGCCTGGCAGGCTACAGTCCATGGAACTGCAAAGTCAGACATGACCTAGTGACTGAACAGCAACAAATAAATATAATGAAACAAAGTTTGTAAACAAAGGTAAAACTAAAGATCAAACTAAATATAATCTGTAGCTGTCATGAAAACCATAGGAACCTAATTTTCAAATTTGAGCATTTATTCAACTCGACTTTTATGGCTATTTTAAATTTCATGGAATTGATGTTGGGAGCCGCGTTAGGCATTACTAACAGCTTACCTGGCCTTAAACCACTGGTTCTTAAAATGTATCTTGGGGTAAATATCTCAATAGAGTATTTGGGGGTATAAATTATAGAACTTCATAAAAACATTACAACAGCTTTGATTTTCTTAATTTTGTCCGTGACTGCTAGCTTTGAGATAAGTCACCAAAATTTTGCCTACATTTCTCCATCTATAAGGTGGGCACAACCATGCCTACTTTTCCCCATCAAGGATAAAAATTCAAATAAAAAGGAGTAGGGGTTTTGGAGTAAAAGGCTATTTAAAATGCTATGTTGATGGTATTAAAATGAATATGACTTACATTAACACTGGACAGATTTAATGGAAAGTTTGTTTGTCTTTTATTTTCTTTGTCCCAAATTAAGTTTCTAAGGTAACAGTTGAAGAGTTCCTGTTGGGATGTTAGTGTTCTCAGACCTCCATACGTATGAGTGTTTGCCTGAAAATGTGGCCTTGGAGTCTTTGGCAGTCTGTATAGCTAAGGTTTCCTAAATTGTTTAAAATCATAAGTTAATCCTTGAAGGAGTCAAGCAGTGAGCAGTTTCTAACAAAGGAAAAGATACTGTATTATATGAGAAAGTGTCAGCACTTCTCTCATTTACTTGGAGAAAGAAGGCCACACCAAAAAGAACAGATTCTCTTGCATTTGTCATAAGTGGGAATTGTTCTCTTGACTTCAGAGCAGTCTAGACCAGTGTTTCTGAGTTTGGCTCCACATCACTCAGAGCTTAAAAACAATCCTCAGGCCCAGGAAGAACAAATCAGACTTCCCAGGCATGGGGGCCCAGGCACTGATATTGTCTGAAGGTCCATAGGATATGTAATGACTATCCAAAGTTGAGAAGCATTGATCTAGAGACTGCAGCGGAGAATAACAATTTTGTAAAAGGCTTAAAAAAGAGAACACGGACTCCCCTGGTAGTTCAGAGGCTAAGAATCTGCCCGCCAATGCAGGGGACACGGGTTTGATCCCTGGTCTGGGACTATTCCCCATGCTGCGGAGCAGCTAAGTCTGTGCATCACAACTACTGAAGCCTGTGCCCCTAGAGCCCGTGTTCCACAACTAGACAAGCTACCGCAATGAGAAGCCCACGCACCATGAGGAACGTAGCTCCCCACTGGCCGCACCGAGAGAAAGGCCCGCGCAGCAACGAAATCTCCCCGCAGCCATAAATAAACAAACAGCCTTCAACATCCATTACTTGTTGTTGCTTTTGTGGTCTTACTTTTCCAAAGAGAACCTGTAACTTGAAGACAAACAAACAACATATAACAAAGATGTGCTCAAAGTCAGATAGCAAATCTTGTTAGCTAACCATGGGCCTTCCTGGGACAATTCTAACTCAGCTGCACTACTGTGAGGGAAGGGCTCATTCCTTGCAGCTTATCTACTCATGCTTCTATGAAAACCGACTGGAAAATGAACATGAAATTCATCTAAGCCATCTCACATACTGCTGAAATTTAGATATTGACACAAAATGAAAGATTTTCCCCAACTTGAACATGAGCCATTTATAAAGGAAGAAGAAAATAAATGTTACTACTCGAAACATTCAAATAATGATGTAAAATAATTTGTATATACTCATAAATAAAAACATGCAGGAGATATCCAGTGTGGGAACACAGCTCTTGATTTCATCTTGTGGTATGAAGAAGATCCACCTGGAGGATAGACAGAGATTCTGGACCTGGGTTGGTCCTGGCTAGGACATTAAACGTTTCTTTTATTCTCACTCAACTTTAATTTCCTCACTTATTAAAGAGGGTTGCATTTGTGATTCTGGCAAGCCAGAGACTTTATCTGCTACTTCTATGATCCTTATCGACTTCTCAAATTAACCCAGCTTATAGAGATATGAAGTCCCAATTAGCTGGAGACATGCTTTAGAGAAATTCCAACCACAGGTGATAATTTTTGCTGGGTGAGTAGAAAAGAATGTTGATGTCATTTACTATCAATTGCATTTGTCCCTTTTTATGAGTAAGATAATGCAGACGTCGGATTAAATTTCAAGGCTGTCTTAGAAAGACACATTACACTGAGAACTGGGAGACAGTCTTTTCACTGATTATGTTACAGACACTAATGTTTCATATGACACATAAATCAGCAAAGGACATGAGCAAGAGTCTGACATATTTTTAAAAGGAACCTAGCAATATACTTATGTGTTTGATACATAGTTAGTGCTCAACAAATATTTGTTAAATGGTGAATGAAAGATTGAAAGGCAATTTCTCAGACTTAAAAGCTGATCTGAAGAGGTTCTAAAAATCAGTGGTTTGGGGTCATAATTTATACTTTTGATTTAAATTAAATTTTCTTAAATGGTTATAATTAGAATAAAGTTGGAAAACTTGAGACAAGAATGACGGTCACTAATTTGATAGTGCTTCGGTTAACATACTTTTTCATTTTGAAAACTTTGTGAAAGTTGAAGCAAGCTTTGAAATATCTTTAACCGATTTTATCAAAACTGTAGTCTCAATGAACAACTCTCAGGAAGCTTTTCTTGTGGGGCATACTCCTGTTAATAGTTATTCCTAGGGTTACTTCAACTATAATAAACTTTGTGTCTCTGAAGCACAGTTTTGTTAAGATGTTGCAGAAATTGGAGGTCAAATTAGTATTCTGATATAACCTATATCTTAAACTTGTACAGGGCTATATGTCAAACATATCTCAATAAAATTGAAAGAAAAAGTATTCTGATATAGCCATTTGTTTAAATTAATACTTCTTAAAATACATTAATTTGGTCAAATGAATATTTGGTTGTGTGTGTGTGTGTGTGTGTGTGTGTGTGCTCAGTCATTCATGCCCTACTTTTTGTGACTTCTATGGACTATAGCCCACCAGGCTCCTCTGGGCTCCATGGGATTTTCCAGGCAAGAATACTGGAGTGGGTTGTCATTTCCTTCTCCAGGAGGTCTTCCTGACCCAGGGATCAAACTTGCGTCTCTTGTGTCTTCTACATTGGCAGGCAGATTCTTTACCACTGAGCTATCAGGGAAGCCCAAATATTTGATTCAGTTCAGTTCAGTCCCTCAGTCGTGTCCAACTCTTTGTGACCCCATGAATCGCAGCACGCCAGGCCTCCCTATCCATCACCAACTCCCGGAGTTCACTCAAACTCATGTCCATCGAGTCGGTGATGCCATCCAGCCATCTCATCCTCTGTCGTCCCCTTCTCCTCCTGCCCCCAATCTCTCCCAGCATCAGAGTCTTTTCCAACGAGTCAACTCTTTGCATGAGGTGGCCAAAGTACTGGAGTTTCAGCTTTAGCATCATTCTTTCCAAAGAACACGTAGGACTGATCTTTAGAATGGACTGGTTGGATCTCCTTGCAGTCCAAGGGACTCTCAAGAGTCTTCTCTAACACCACAGTTCAAAAGCATCAATTCTTCGGTGCTCAGCTTTCTTCACAGTCCAACTCTCACATCCATACATGACTACTGGAAAAACCATAGCCTTAACTAGATGGACCTTTGTTGGCAAAGTAATGTCTCTGCTTTTTAATATGCTATCTAGGTTGGTTATAACTTTTCTTCCAAGTAGTAAGCATCTTTTAATTTCATGGCTGCAATCACCATCTGCAGTGATTTTGGAGCTCAGAAAAATAAAGTCTGACACTGTTTCCACTGTTTCCCCATCTATTTCCCATGAAGTGATGGGACCAGATGCCATGATCTTCGTTTTCTGAATGTTGAGCTTTAAGCCAACTTTTTCACTCTCCTCTTTCACTTTCATCAAGAGGCTTTTGAGTTCCTCTTCACTTTCTGCCATAAGGGTGGTGTCATCTGCATATCTGAGGTTATTGATGTTTCTCCCGGCAATCTTGATTCCAGCTTGTGATTCTTCCAGCCCAGCATTTCTCATGATGTACTCTGCATAGAAGTTAAATAAGCAGGGTGACAATATACAGCCTTCACGAACTCCTTTTCCTATTTGGAACCAGTCTGTTGTTCCATGTCCAGTTCTAATTGTTGCTTCCTGACGTGCATATAGGTTTCTCAAGAGGCAGTTGAGGTGGTCTGGTATTCCCATCTCCTGAAGAGTTTTCCACAGTTTATTGTGATCCACACAGTCAAAGGCTTTGGCATAGTCAATAAAGCAGAGATGTTTTTCTGGAACTCTCTTGCTTTTTTGATGATCCAGCGGATATTGGAATATTTGATTACTTCAGATTAAATAATTATAAATAGATGAAATGCTTGAAAATAGGAAGAATTAGAAAGCTTCTTGTTTTCCTAGCTCCTCTTATTTAAGATTAAAAAGGAAGGATGAAATTAGGTGTAAATGTCTTCTGCTTTTAATAATGGTGGACAGAGTTACTTTGACTCATCCCCCAAGCCAATAATCTAAGCTTGTGCCTCAAGATGTTAGAAGAAAATATCAATTTTTATTTAGAGAAGGAGAAAAAGAAGAAATAATAAAGAGTAGAAATTGATGAAATAAGAAATAAATGTATAATAAGGAAAATAAAATAAAAATTAATAAAGTTTTTAGCATTACAGACTAAGAAGAAATTAGATACAGACCACCAATGCTAGGAATGGAAAAGGGGATATTATCATAGATCACCTCAATAGATGCAGAATAAGCATTTGATGAAATTCAGCACCCATGCATGATAAAATCTCTGGGTGAACTAAAAGTAGATAGAAACTTTCTCTGACAAAGGGTAACTGCAAAAGCCTAAGGCCGACACCAGAATTCCCTTTGAGTTTCAGAACAAGGTAAGAAAAAAGTGAAAGGTATAAGGACTGAAAAATAAGAAAAGTGCCTTTATTTGAAGATAAGATTATATACATAGAAAATTTAAAAGAATAATTTATAAATCAGTTGAGAATACTAATTATCCAGGAATAAAAGCCAAAAACATGACCCAACACCTCTGTTAGTATACTGAATGTGTACCTCCAAAATTTTTATGTGTAAACCTTGACCCCTAGTGTGGCTGTATTTGGAGACGGAGACTCTGAGGAAGAAACCGAGGTTAAATAAAGTCAAGGGTGGGGCCCTGATCTGATAGGATTAGTGTCCTTATAGGAAGAGACATGAAAACTCTCTTCCTGTGTCTGCTCGTTCTCAGAAGAAAGGCCATGTGAGGACAAACAGGCCATCTACAACCAAGGAGGTGACACTCACTAGGAACTGAATCAGTTGACACCTTGATCTTGGATTTTCAGCCTCCAGAACCATGAGAAAATAAATTTCTGTTGTTAAGTCACCCAGCTTGTGGTATTTTGTTATGGTAGCCTACACTGAATAATAAACCTCTCTACAGAAATCTATAAAAAATTACTGAGAGCCATTATGGACCTAAATAGATTGAATAAGGTAGCTGTTAATGGATTGGAAGATAACCATTCTCTTCCTACAAAAGTACTTCTCAAAGTTTACCACGTACACAAATTACCAAGGGGATCTTATTCAATGTGGTTTCTGATTCAGGGGATCTGGTGTGTGCCTGAGAGTCCCCATTTCTAACAAGCTGGTAGGTGATGCTGGTCTTTGAGCCACACGTTGGCTACTAAAGGTCTACAGATTCAGTGAAATCCCACTAGTGCTCTAGCACCTTCTCCCTTCTGTCTTTCTGAAGTATTGTTAATAACTAGTGAGGTAGCTTTCACAATTCTCAACAAAAGGTCAGTCGTATATCCTCAAATTCCCCTCCTTTCCTGCAGTGGATTATTCTGAAGTAAAATTAGACATTGTATCATTTCATCAATAAATACTTCAGTGGGAATCTTTTTAAAGCACAGTTATCACATCTAAAAAAATTGACACTACTTTAAACAAATCATCAAATATATAAAAAGTTTTCAATTTTACCCTCTTATTTTCTTATAATTATTTATTAAGAAAACTAATGTAGTTTCTCTTTTCCTTCATGACATAGTTTATATATGCCTTCATGTCCTCCCTTGCCCATAAAATGGTAATAGATCTAGATGAAGCTTGACGAGATTTGACTTTTTTCTTTTTCCAAGAATACTTCAGAGGCGGTAGTGTATACCTCCCAGAACATCTAAGAGAAGGCACATAACATCTGTTTTGTTTTTTATAACATTAAGATTGATCAGCTTTTCACTTACTGGTTTTAACAGTCATTGGTGGCATCTGCCCACATCCATTATTTCATGGGGGTTGCAAAGTGGTGCTATTTCAGTTCTATCATTTCTTATTTATTAAGTGGAATTCTTCAAGAAGTGTTTTCCCTCATCATCTATTGTTACTCTGAGGTATAGTTCATATAGGGAAGGCAGAAGAAATACTTGATTAATTTCATTTGCCAGTGTTCAGAGTAATGAGTTGATTCTCTGGCATTCTTAAAAGGTGACTAATTTTTTTAAAAAATGTCAATATCAACTCTGGGTTTCTCACTTTTACAGTGTTTCAATTTTTTTTTGTAGATATCATTCTTTTTGGTATTTCATTTTTCCATCTCAGGTCAGTGGGAACCTTTTCAAGCTATCTGCAACATACTTTTGGAGAAGGCAATGGCACCCCACTCCAGTACTCTTGCCTGGAAAATCCCATGGATGGAGGAGCCTGGTGGACTGCAGTCCATGGGGTCACTGAGGGTCGGACACAACTGAGCGACTTCACTTTCACTTTTTACTTTCATGCACTGGAGAAGGAAATGGCAACCCACTCCACTGTTCTTGCCTGGAGAATCCCAGGGATGGGGGAGCCTGGTGGGCTGCTGTCTATGGGGTCGCACAGAGTCAGACACGACTAAAGTGACTTAGCAGCAGCAGCAGCAGCAACATACTTTTGACACAATCCCAGTGAATCTGTAGCTTCAGCCCTATTAACTGCTTAGCATCTCCATTCTTTTCTGATTCAGAGAGATTTTTATTTGGTTTTTGAGCCCAAGTTTGTCTCTTTGTTTATGTATCATTGCTTTTTTTTGTTTTTAATGGAGCAGAGTGGTGAATCACTGTACCAGCTTAAGTGAAAAGCCTGAAAAATTTTTGAAATGATCATCCATTTATTTGTAAGATACCTTAAAGAAATAAGCTGAAATTCAGTACATGATGACATGGAACAAAAGTTTTACGATTATGAGACATACATAGGGAGATGAAAAGTCCAGAAAGGGTCAGGCTGAAGATGTATGGTTTTGACCACAGGTTGGAAGGAGGAACAGGATGTTAGAACTCCAAACTTGCTGTGTACATTTTCCACTAGGTCAGCCCTAGCAAAATGTTGATCACTCCTGTTCTAGAATATAGAGTAGCCACTCTTAGCAAGTTATTTTGCCTTAAGCTTTAGCTCAAAAGAATTCTTCCAAGTTATCCTTAGATTCTTGGCTACATACCTGGTGTCAAGAATAAGTATAAGCAGGTAGAATGCCCTCCCAAAGAGCTGTGCTACGAGGTATATTTTTGTTGGTTGGGCTTTTCCTCTACAATGACATATTCAATATATTAAGTTCTCAAATTGATACTGTAGAAATAATCTGTTCATGTTTTATTTCTGAAGAATCCTTTAATTAATATTAATTTTTGAGTAGTTCAAAAGGATGTGTGTTTCTAGTTAAAATGATTTATGCTATGCTGAATGAAACTGTCTGAAATATGTTTATTAATTTAAAAGACAAATGTGTATATGTCTTTAAGGCATTGTTTTGGGTTTTAATGCTATTATCCTTATCTGACATCACAAAAATCTCTGCCCTTTCTCCTTCCCAAAGGTTCATGATTAATATTTTAAACTGGAGCTAAGTAGCAAAACAAACAAACAAAAATCAAATATAGTAATTATTATTTCCTGAGGTACTCTTGAAATCTGAAAAATTTCTTTAAATTTACTCTAAATTATTCTTAAGTTTAGAATAATTGAGCATTTCTTTCGGTAGGAAAGATATTAAAATTAATCCTAGGCTGGTATTTCATTTTTCTGAGGAGTATTATAATTTAAATTAATTCACCTTATATTAGTTAGTTAATGTAGTTGAAACAAGTTGTTTCTTTTATGTATATTAATGTGAGTGGAGTTTCAGACCCAGTAATGGACCCAGTAATCAAACCCGTGGTTCTTATGTCTCTTGCATTGACAGGTGGGTTCTTTACCACTAGTGCCACCTGGAAAACCCTTCTTTCTGGCATTTTTAGCTATATGTGTATTAGTATTCCTGCTACTAATATAATAAATGTTTACTGAAATATTCAACATGAAAGAAAGAAAGAAAAATTGAAGTCGCTCAGTTGTGTCTGACTCTTTGCGACCCCATGGACTGTAGCCTATCAGGCTCCTCCGTCCATGGGATTTTCCAGGCAAGAGTGCTGGAGTGGATTGCCATTTCCTTCTTCAGGGGATCTTCCCGACCCAGGAATCGAACCCGGGTCTCCCACATTGCAGGCAGACTCTTTACTGTCTGAGCCACCAGGGAAGCATGAAAGAAGTACAATGTAAAAATTAATGCGTTCAGCAGTCTCACTGTACTAGATGCTCTTGGTGGCCCCATCCACAACCAGTCACACTCGTCAGTTTTATACACTTGTTGGTTTCATGCATCACTAGCAGCACCAGAGATTCTTTATCTGCAGACTTTGCTTGAGGGCCTGTTCCTCCTGTGTTTGGGATGGTTGGAAGTGTTGGGGAATTAATAGCCCTTGGGATCCCTTAACCAATGACTGACAGGATGTGTGAGTAAATACCTCGGCCTCCTTGTCTCTTGGTTGGGGTAACTGAAGATAATGAATATTCTGCAGTCTTTTCTGGCATTCCCTGGTGGGATTAAGCTGCAATTCTCCTCAGCAACTTGCTGGAAAACACACCTTCTATTGGCTTTCTTCCCTTCCTGGTTTCAGATCTGCATTCCCCTACTGAGGTTTCCAGGGATCACCTCCCAAATGAACCACTTGTACTTGTACCTCCTGAGAGGACCAATCTAAGGTACTCAGCACTCAAGGATGACACCATGGCTTTAAATTCTAGAAACTTTCTTGAATGCTCTTAGTCTGGAAATTTAACAGAGATCCTGTTTATTATTTAGGTACTGAACTGGGTTGCCTGTTCCCCCTTGTTGCTGTTCAGTTGCTCAGTCATGTTACAGTCTTTTTGACCCCATGGACTGCAGCAGCACACCAGGCTTCCCTGTCCTTCACCATCTCCCAGAGCTTGCTCAAACTCATGTTCATTGAGTTGGTGATGTCACCCAACCATCTCATCCTCTCTTGTCCCCTTCTACTCCTGCCCTCAATCTTTCCCAGCATTAGGGTCTTTTCTAATCAGTCAGTTCTTGGCATCAGGTGGCCAAAGTATTGGAGCTTCAGCTTCAGCATCAGTCCTTCCAATGTTTCCTATAGGCAGTCATTTATCAGGGTTTCTCCAGCTTGGGACCACTGACATTTTGAGGTTGGCAACTTTGTTGTGGGGCCTGTCTTGTGCACTGTAGGATGGTTGGCAGCATCCCTGGTTTCCATCCACTAGATGTCAGGAGCATTCCTAACCCTAGTTATGACAACCCAAAATATCTTCAGACATGGCCCAAAGTTCCAGGGGCCAGAGTTACCCCCAGCTGAGGACCACTGACTTAAATCAAGTGTTGCTGCTGCTGCTAAGTCACTTCAGTCATGTCCGACTCTGTGTGACCCCATAGACGGCAGCCCACCAGGCTCCCCCGTCCCTGGGATTCTCCAGGCAAGAACACTGGAGTAGGTTGCCGTTTCCTTCTCCAATGCATGAAAGTGAAAAGTGAAAGTGAAGTCGCTCAGTCGTGTCTGACCCTTAGCATGGACTGCAGCCTACCAGGCTCCTCCGTCCATGGGATTTTCCAGGCAAGAGTACTGGAGTGGGATGCCATTGCCTTCTCCGAAATCAAGTGTACATGGGTCTAATGGGACGAGCTTGCTTAGGGCAGGGGTCCCCAACCTGTGGGCCACAGGCTGGTACATCCTGTCAGATCAGCATTAGGTTAGAAATAAAGTGCACAGTAAGTGTAATATGCTTGCATCATCCCCAAACCATCCCTCTCCTGCCCTTGGTGTGTGGAAAAATTGTCTTCCCATGAAACTGGTTTCTGGTGCCAAAAAGGTTGGGGATTGCTGGTGTAGGGTACTTGAAAGCTTTCTGATTACCCAACAGGAAGGAAAAGACAGATTGAAGATGATCTGAAAAAATCTTTCAGGTTATCCTCTTGCATTGGAGCTACTCCTCCCAATAAAATAGATATAAAAGGTATATATTAGAAGAGTTCTTGTATGGCACTAAGGGTTCTTGGGTAATGTTACTTAATCTGAGAGAAAGTGGCAGCTGGCTGGTGTCCTGAAATAACTTGAGAAGTTGCTATTGACTTTTATAGAGAGCACAGTGGATGGAATTCTTTAATAAGAGGGAGTCCATGAAGACCTGGGTTCTGGATTGAACAATCAAAGCTATGAGCTGAGAAAAGGGTCTCATCCTGTAGTTATGCCTTTGACTTGAAGGCTATGGGTCAAGCCTCCCTGAGAAGGGAAGGGAACAAACCAGTGTCAGGCATGGTGGTGACATGGCCTTATTTTCCATAAAGAGCAATCAAAGAGTAAATGCTTGGAGGGTGTCTAGGAGACAACTGCCCTGACCTAGTGTACTAAGAGAAATGAAATTGATGGTGAGGGGCTGCATAAACCTACCCCCTAGGATGATCCCTGGGAGTGGCAAAATCTGGGGATGCACTGTGCAGCGATGGTATGCAGAATGGTATAGACCTAACAGAAGCAGAAGATATTAAGAAGAGGTGGCAAGAATACACAGAAGAACTATATGAAAAAGATCTTCATGACCCAGATAATCACGATGGTGTGATCACTCACCTAGAGCCAGACATCCTGGAATGTGAAGTCAAGTGGGCCTTAGGAAGCATCACGATGAACAAAGCTAGTGGAGGTGATGGAATTCCAGTTGAGCTATTTCAAATCCTAGAAGATGATGCTGTGAAAGTGCTGCACTCAATATGCCAGCAAATTTGGAAAACTCAGCAGTGGCCATGGGACTGGAAAGGTCAGTTTTCATTCCAATCCCTAAAAAAGGCAATGCCAAAGAATGCTCAAACTACCGCACAATTGCACTCATCTCACATGCTAACAAAGTGATGCTCAAAATTCTCCAAGCCAAGCTTCAATAGTATGTGAACCGTGAACTTCCAGATGCCCATGCTGGATTCAGAAAAGGCAGAGGAACAAGAGATCAAATTGCCAACATCTGTTGGATCATCGAAAAAGCAAGAGAGTTCCAGAAAAAACATATATTTTGCTTTATTGACTATGCCAAAGCCTTTTACTGTGTGGATCACAACAAACTGTGTGAAAAATTCTTAAGGAGATGGGAATACCAGACCACCTGATCTGCCTCCTGAGAAATATTTATGCAGGTCAAGAAGAAACAGTTAGAAATGGACATGGAACTACAGACTGGTTCCAAATCAGGAAAGGAGTATGTCAAAGCTGTATACTGTCACCCAGCTTATTTAACTTCTATGCAGAGTACATCATGAGAAATGCTGGGCTGGGTGAAGCACAAGCTGGAATCAAGATTGCTGGGAGAAATATCAATAACCTCAGATATGCAGATGACACCAGCCTTATGGCAGAAAGTGAAGAAGAACTAATGAGCCTCTTGATGAAAGTGAAAGAGGAGAGTGAAAAAAGTTGGCTTGAAACTCAACGTTCAGAAAACTAAGATCATGGCATCTGTTTCCATCATTTCATGGGAAATAGGTGGGGAAACAGTGGAAACGGTGACAGACTTTATTTTGGTGGGGGCTCCAAAATCACTGCAGATGGTGACTTCAGCCATGAAATTAAAAGACACTTACTCCTTGGAAGAAAAGTTGTGACCAACCTAGACAGCATATTAAAAAGCAGAGACAGTACTTTGCCAACAAAGGTCCATCTAGTCAAAGCTATGGTTTTTCCAGTGGTCATGTATGGATGTGAGAGTTGGACTGTGAAGAAGGCTGAGCACCGAAGAATTGATGCTTTTGAACTGTGGTGTTGGAGAAGACTCTTGAGAGTCCCTTGGACTGCAAGGAGATCCAACCAGTGCATCCTAAAGGAAATCAGTCCTGAATGTTCATTGGAAGAACTGATGTTAAAGCTGAAACTCTAGTACTTTGGCCGCGTGATGCAAAGAAGTGACTCATTTGAAAAGACTCTGAAGCTGGGAAAGATTGAAGGCAGGAGGAGAAGGGGACGACAGAGGATGAGATGGCTGGGTGGCATCACCGACTCGACGGACATGAGTCTGAGTAAACTCTGAAAGTTGGTGATGGACAGGGAGGCCTGGTGTGCTGCAGTCGATGAGGTCACAAAGAGTTGGGCACGGCTGAGCAACTGAACTGAACTGCACTGTGCAGCAGGAATTCCCTGGGGGTTGCTTCAAGGATGCAGGTGGATAAACAGCACTGGATGTTTCCACCTGCTGCTGTTCCTGTTTGCTAAAGGGGAAACTTTGTCCCTGATGAAGACAGGAAGCCAAGAATTCTTTCCACAAACAAGAATCAAATAAGTTACATCTTAGGGTGGGAATCAGACAAGTATTTGACATAGTTTGTTTTCATGCTAGGTGTCGGAGATAAGATACGACTCTTTAATGCCAGGGAAATTGCTGGGGAAAGAGTTGATGGTTGAGAATTCTGAACCCTCCCTCACTTCTAGTTCCCAAAGGCTTGACTAATCCCTTTCATACACCCTTGGGACATAGTCCAGACTTATCTGAGCTGTATCTTTCAGTTCAGTTCAGTTCAGTCGCTCAGTCGTGTCTGACTCTTTGTGACCCCATGAATCACAGCATGCCAGGCCTCCCTATCCATCACCAGCTCCCAGAGTTCACTCAAACTTATGTCCATCGAGTCAGTGATGCCACCCAGCCATCTCATCCTCTGTCGTCCCCTTCTCCTCCTGCCCCCAATCCCTCCCAGCATCAGGGTCTTTTCCAATGAATCAACTCTTCGCATGAGGTGGCCAAAGTATTAGAGTTTCAGCTTCAGCATCAGTCCTTCCAATGAATACCCAGGACTGATCTCCTTTGGAATGGACTGGTTGGATCTCCTTGCAGTCCAAGGACTCTTCAAGAGTCTTCTCCAACACCACAGTTCAAAAGCATCAATTCTTCGGTGCTCAGCTTTCTTCACAGTCCAACTCTCACATCCATACATGACCACAGGAAAAACCATAGCTTTGACTAGATGGACCTTTGTTGGCAAAGTAATGCCTCTGCTTTTCAATATACTATCTAGGTTGGTCATAACTTTCCTTCCAAGGAGTAAGCATCTTTTAATTTCATGGCTGAAGTCACCATCTGCAGTGATTTTGGAGCCCCCAAAATAAAGTTTGACACTGTTTCCACTGTTCCCCCATATATTTCCCATGAAGTGATGGGACCAGATGCCATGATCTTCATTTTATGAATATTGAGCTTTAAGCCAACCTTTTCACTCTCCTCTTTCACTTTCATCAAGAGGCTTTTTAGTTCCTCTTCACTTTCTGCCATAAGGCTGGTGTCATCTGCATATCTAAGGTTATTGTTATTTCTCCTGGCAATCTTGATTCCAGCTTGTGCTTCATCCAGCCTAGCATTTCTCATGATGTACTCTGCATAGAAGTTAAATAAGCAGAGTGACAATATACAGACTTGATGTACTCCTTTCCCAATTTAGAACCAGTGTGTCGTTCCATGTCCAGTTCTAACTGTTGCTTCTTGACCTGCATAAATATTTCTCAGGAGGCAGATCAGGTGGTCTGGTATTCCCATCTCTTTAAGAATTTTTCACACAGTTTGTTGTGATCCACACAGTAAAAGGCTTTGGCATAGTCAGTAAAGCAGAAGTAGATGTTTTTCTGGAACTCTCTTGCTTTTTCGATGATCCAACGGATGTTGGCAATTTGATCTCTGCTTCCCTACCCCCTAATATGATGGTATTGGGAGGTGGGGCCTTGGGGAGGTGATTAGGTTCAGATGAGGGTATGTTGAGGATGGATCACCCCTGTGCTGTGGTTGATGACTGCAGCCGCACAATTAAAAGATGTTTGCTCCTTGGAAGAAAAACCGTGACAAACCTAGACAAAGCATATTAAAAAGCAGAGACATCATTTTGCTGACAAAGGTCTAGATCGTCAAAGCTATGGTTTTTCCAGTAGTCACAAATGGATGTGAGATTTGGACCATAAAGAAGGCTGAGAACTGAAGAACTGATGCCTTTAAACTGTGGTTCTGGAGAAGACTCTTGAGAGTCCCTGGGACAGCAAAGAGATCAAAGTAGTCAATCCTAAAGGAAATCAACCCTGAATATTCATTGGAAGGACTGATGGTGAAGCTGAAGCTCTAATACTTTGGCCACCTGATAGGAAGAGCCGACTTATCAGAAAAGACCCTGATGCTGGGAAAGATTGAGGGAAAGAGGAGAAGGGGATGACAGAAGATGAGGTGATTGGATGGCATCACTGACTCAATGGACATGAGTTTAAGCAAATTTCAGGAGATAGTGAAAGACAGAGAGGCCTGGCATGCTGCGGTCCTTGGGGTTGCAAAGAGTTGAGCGCAACTGGGCGACTCAACAACAACGACAAAGAAGAGGAATTGACCGGAGCCCCGCACCGCCTCCAACCTGTGAGGACACAGTGGGTGGGGACATTTGAAAGCCAGGAAAAGCAACCTCGCCAGAACCTGATGCTGCTTGCACCCTGATCTCAGGTTTCCAGTCTCCAAATGTGAGAAATAAGCTTATGTTATTTAAGCCACCCAGCCTATGGTATTTTGTTATGACAGCCAGAGCTAATGCAGTGCTATTATTATTCCACTTTATAAATGATGAAAGAGGTTCAAAAAGACTGAGTTGCCTGTCTTGGTTCACCCAGCTGGTAAACAGCAGAGTTGTTTTGGTTATGGCCTGTGATTCTGTACTTGTCAGCCTGAAGGTCCCCATCTTCTGGGTGACTGAGGGTGACTTCTGGGTGACTGAGAAAATCCCTGCTTCTAGTTGAAACTTTAATGACAAGCCCTCTTGTCTCATTCATCACTCATGTCTGGCCTTTGGGTCTTTACCAGTGATCCAGGCCTCAATTTTCCTGAATGCTTCCTCCTGACTCCACAAAGTTGTCCAATTTGGGAAGGAGCTATATTAACCTGTTCTGTTCAAAATCACTCTGAGGATGGTGCACAGGCCTCTGCTCCCTCCTCCTCTCTTGCCCCTCCCCCATGACCCCGCTCCCTCCTCCTGTGACTTGTTCAGGTTCCACGTGGCAGACTCTGAGAAGGCAGTTCTCTATCTCGACTATGCTGTCTGACTTGAGGCTGCTTTTATTCACTCTAAGCAGACTGAGGCCTGGTCTGCCCTTAGAAGGAGGATCCTCATATCTTTGCATGTATTGCCTGTGTTTGCCATGCTTCTTTGTCACACTCCGCCCTGGGATCTCTGTATATTGTCACTCAGTGAGACTAATACAGAATTTTTTTTTTCCCCACTATGAAGCTTTTTTTTTTTTTTTTAAACTTTTATTTTACATTGGATAAGGCAACGGCACCCCGCACCAGTACTCTTGCCTGGAAACTCCCATGGACAGAGGAGCCGGTAGGCTGCAGTCCATGGGGTTGCTAAGAGTCAGACACGACTGAGCGACTTCACTTTCACTTTTCTCTTTCATGCATTGGAGAAGGAAATGGCAACCTGCTCCAGTGTTCTTGCCTGGAGAATCCTAGGGATGGGGGAGCCTGGTGGGCTGCCATTTATGGGTTGCACACAGTCGGACACGACTAAAGCAACTTAGCAGCAGCAGCAGCAGCATAGCTAATTAAGAATGTTTTGATAGATTCAGGTGGATAGCAAAGGGACTCAGCCTTACACGTACATGTATCCATTCTCCCCCAAACTCCTCTCTCATCCTGGCTGCCATATAACATCGAGCAGTGTTCCCAATGCCATGTGTGTGCTCAGTCGCTTCAGCTGTGTCTGACTCTTTGTGACCCTATGGACTGTAGCCCACCAGGTTCCTCTGTCCATGGGATTCTCCAGGCAAGAATACTGGAGTGGGTTGCCATGCCCTCCTTCAGGGGATCTTCCTGACCCAGGAATCAAACCCATGTCTCTTACATCGCCTGCATTGGCCGGTGGGTTCTTTACCACTAGGGCCACCTTGGAAACTCTCCTTGTGCTATAAAGCAGAATTCTGAGAAGGGCCCAACTGGGTAGTTTCTTTGTGACTGAGGAAAGTTTCTTTGTGACTGATGAACTATGGACGGAGGTTCGTGACATTGTACAGGAGACAGGGATCAAGACCATCCCCATGGAAAAGAAATGCAAAAAGGCAAAATGGCTGTCTGGGGAGGCCTTACAAATAGCTATGAAAAGAAGAGAAGCGAAAAGCAAAGGAGAAAAGGAAAGATATAAGCATGTGAATGCAGAGTTCCAAAGAATAGCAAGGAGAGATAAGAAAGCCTTCCTCGGCAATCAATGCAAACAAATAGAGGAAAACAACAGAATGGGAAAGACTAGAGATCTCTTCCAGAAAATTAGAGATACCAAGGGAACATTTCATGCAAAGATGGGTACAATAAAGGACACAAATCGTATGGACCTAACTGAAGCAGAAGATACTAAGAAGAGGTAGCAAGAATACACAGAAGAACTGTACAAAAAAGATCTTCATGACCACAATAATCACGATGGTGTGATCACTTACCTAGAGCCAGACATCCTGGAATGTGAAGTCAAGTGGGCCTTAGAAAGAATCACTACAAACAAAGCTAGTGGAAGTGATGGAATTCCAGTTGAGCTATTTCAAATCCTGAAAGATGATGCTGTGAAAGTGCTGCACTCAATATGCCAGCAAATTTGGAAAACTCAGCAGTGGCCACAGGACTGGAAAAGGTCAGTTTTCATTCCGATCCCAAAGAAAGGCAATGCCAAAGATGCTCAAACTACTGCACAATTGCACTCATCTCACACACTAGTAAAGTAATGCTCAAAATTCTCCAAGCCAGGCTTCAGCAATATGTGAACCGTGAACTTCCAGATGTTCAAGCTGGATTTAGAAAAGGCAGAGGAACCAGAAATCAAATTGCCAACATCTGCTGGATCATGGAAAAAGCAAGAGAGTTCCAGAAAAGCATCTCTTTCTGCTTTATTGACTATGCCAAAGTCTTTGACTGTGTGGAGCACAATAAACTGTGGAAATTCTTAAAGAGATGGGAATATCAGACCACCTCACCTGCCTCTTGAGAAACCTATATGCAGGTCAGAAAGCAACAGAACTAGACACGGAACAACAGACTGGTTCCAAATAGGAAAAGGAGTACGTCAAGGCTGTATATTGTCACCCTGCTTATTTAACTTATATGCAGAGTACATCATGAGAAACGCTGGGCTGGAAGAAGCACAAGCTAGAATCAAGATTGCCAGGAGAAATATCAATAACCTCAGATATGCAGATGACACCACCCTTATGGCAGAAAGTGAAGAGGAACTCAAAAGCCTCTTGATGAAAGTCAAAGAGGAGAGTGAAAAAGTTGGCTTAAAGCTCAACATTCATAAAACGAAGATCATGGCATCTGGTCCCATCACTTCATGGGAAATAGATGGGGAAACAGTGGAAACAGTGTCAGACTTTATTTTTCTGAGCTCCAAAATCACTGCAGATGGTGATTGCAGCCATGAAATTAAAAGACGCTCACTCCTTGAAAAGCAGAGACATTACTTTGCCAAAAAAGGTCCGTCTAGTCAAGGCTATGGTTTTTCCAGTGGTCATGTATGGATGTGAGAGTTGGACTGTGAAGAAAGCTGAGCACCGAAGAATTGATGCTTTTGAACTGTGGTGTTGGAGAAGACTCTTGAGAGTCCCTTGGACTGCAAGGAGATCCAACCAGTCCATCCTAAAGGAGATCAGTCCTGGGTGTTCTTTGGAAGGAATGATGCCAAAGCTGAAACTCCAGTACTTTGGCCACCTCCTGCGAAGAGTTGACTCATTGGAAAAGACTCTGATCCTGGGAGGGATTGGGGGCAGGAGGAGAAGGGGACAACAGAGGATGAGATGGCTGGATGGCATCACTGACTCGATGGACATAAGTTTGTGTGAACTCCGGGAGTTGGTGATGGACAGGGAGGCCTGGCGTGCTGCAGTTCATGGGGTCACAAAGAGTCGGACACAACTGAGAGACTGTACTGAACTGAACTGAGGAACAATGACGTGTGTGTGTGTGTGTGTGTGTGTTGATTAGAGGGTTCTATTGGCAGAGAGGGAACGCTGCTATTCTGAACGTATCTGTGTGTTGACATTTCATGTTGATGCTCATTTCATGAGCATCAACCTCACAGCTTGATGTGTTGATCCAATAAAATCATCCAGGGAATGAAATAAAAATACCTAGAAGATTGGTGGGAAGGAGAGCTGACTGTGTGTGAAAAACCCCAGAAAATTCTTTTTGTCACCCAAAGCATTTCTAGAAGAGGGGGAAAAAAAAGCAGTCAAGGAAAAAAGACCTAGAAGGGAATAGAGGGATGGTGGCCCTGTGTTTGCCTGCAGCCTCTCAGGATAAGCTTTTATCCTGTGAGAACTGATTGGCACAGAGCTTATTAGCAAATTAAGTAGTGTTCATTCCTTGAAATATTTTGGACATTATATCAACTTCTTCTAGGGGGTTGTTGAAAGGACTCTATTATGTCGGGTTGGCTTGTAACCCAGGAAATGAGCTGGCACTCTTCAAAGTTAATAAAACATCATCTGTCATAGGATGTGCAGGGGTGACTCAGTTCTTGCATAACATATCCAGTAGGAGGCCAGGGCTGAGGAGCCAGCCCTTCGGCAGGCCTCATGAGTGTGCTCCAAGCAGCCTGAAATCTTCTGTGCGCTGTCTGGGTTTGAAATGATTTGTTTGTGGGAGGATCAGACCTGCTACCCTCAGCACCACGCAGGCCACCCTTGCCCCTGGAAAGCTCAGGAGAACCTCTTGTTTTTCTGGGGCTGGTTGCAGGTTACCCTGCAGATGTGCTTTGAAGTCATGAATGACTTTTATCTTTCAAAAGAGGGGAATTTTATTGACAACCTCATGGTGGTGGCCACACTGGACAAAATCTGAGTCTGTTTTTTTCCTTTTTCCTAGATGAAGTGGGTTCCTAGGGTGACTGGGAATACTGATGTCAATATGGATTGCTGTTGTGTTCAGAATCTCACCTACCCAGATATTTGTTGCCTACAGGACCTGACCCCCATGGAGCTGGGCAGTCTGGTTGACACCCCTGGATGAAGGGCTCTCCCCTCGGCATATCTCCTCTGGCCTTTCTCTTATATGAGATTCCTTTTCAAGAAGATGATGTGTTCATACTTCAGGTAGAACGGTGATTTTTCAATCTTTTTGGTCACAGGGCCTCTTTACACTTCTAAATTATTGAGGACTCCAAAGAGCTTCGGTTTCAGCTGGTTATATCTATTGATATTTATCATATGACAGAGATCAGCAAACTCTGGCCTATGGGCCAAATCTAGCACATGACTGTTTTTTTGTAAAAAAAAAATTAGTGGAACACAGTCAGGTACATTTGTTTATGTATTGTCTATGGTTCTTTAGGGCTTCCCTGGTGGTTCAGATGGTAAAGAATCTGGAGACCTGGGTTCGATCCCTGGGTTGGGAAGATTCCCGAGGAGGAGAGCATGGCAACCCACTCCAGTATTCTTGCTTGGAGAATCCCCATGGACAGAGGAGCCTGGCGAGCTACATATAGTCTATGGGGTTGCACAGAGTCAGACATGACTGAGCGACTAAGCACATGGTTCTTTAATGCTCTGCTGATAGACTTGATTAGTTGTACTAGAGACTGACTGATGAAGTCTAAAATATTTATTATCTGTACCTTTATAGAAAAAGTTTGCTGATCCCTAATATAAAAAATAAAAGGAGAAATCTGTAAAATATTTATTTATTCATTTAAAAATCAATAAAAAACCATGACAAGAAAAAATATGACTTTTTTAAATTGAAAAATGTTCCTATTTTCCAAAACAAAACAAAAAAACACTTAGTGAAACTCAGAGTGGCATTGTTTTCCATGTCTGCAAATTCCTTTGATGTGTGTCTTAATAGAAGCAGCTCAATTCTCATCTACTTCTGCATTTAATCTGGTGTGGTATGTTGCTTTGTTTGAAGTGGGCAAAGAACACCCAGCCCCATAAAGGTATGTAGTTAGAAACGGGAGGGGCATTTCAGTAGTCATTTCAGATATTTATGGATATTTCCCTTTGACTACAACAAATCTTGACAAGTAGTAATTTCTAGGAGACTGCATGTAGAATCTGAAACCATAGCAATGAAAATTTCATACTCTGTTACGTTAAAATCCACTGGTCTAAATTGCGCTTTGAATGGTTCTTATACTCATGTAAGATTTTTGTAACATCATGCATTAATTATTTTGAAAATATTAGTTCACTGAGTTATTCGTATCTTCCAAATGTTGACATATTTCATTTTGCATCATATCAAAACATCACATTTGTTAATATCCCCATTGAGCTCATTAAAAAAGTCTTTAAGCTGTCAAACACATGATGGTTTATACAGTTTTCCAAAATTCTAATTTTTGCTTGAAAGCTCAAATTTTGTAATTGACATCAAACTCTGACAGTTGTTTTCCTTGTCAAGATCCTCTCATTTCATTCATTATCAAGAACATGTCTGCCAGATACTCAAATTGGTGTAACTGTAGTTTGTCAGTCAAGTGAAGTGGTGTCCCAGTTTAAAAAAGACTAATTCAGTTTGCAACTGTAACAATTCAAGAGCTTTCCCAGACACAACCTTTCAAAATGTGCAGTAGAAGTGCTTTATGTATATTTTTTATATATACACACACATATTATATGTGTGTGTATATATATATACACATATATATATGTATATATATATACACTCAAAGGTTGCAATCTAATAAAGTTAATACTTCTTACAACTTCATAAAGGACATTTTTAAAGTAGAAGTGTTTTTCTTTCTTGTGAGTATGCAAGGCCACTCCCTTGACATGTATTCAGGTATCTCCAGTTTCACCCTCCCCTTGTTTTTGGATCATCCTTGTCTT
The DNA here is from genome assembly GCF_003369695.1 of Bos indicus x Bos taurus. Taxonomy (NCBI): domain Eukaryota; kingdom Metazoa; phylum Chordata; class Mammalia; order Artiodactyla; family Bovidae; genus Bos; species Bos indicus x Bos taurus. Next base: position 66,120,290 of record NC_040086.1, on the reverse strand, counting down.
TGTCAAAATAGTGAAGAAGACAAATAACATTTTACTATCGTTATGAACATAGATTTGAGCTTGTGGATCCTTTGTTTTTTTTGATTGAGGTATAATTGACTTATAATGTTGTGTTGATTTCTGTTGTGTGGCAAAGTGATTCAGTTATATGCATGCTTTCTTTGGTTTTCCCCATTGGCTCAGCGTCAAGAATTGCCTGCAGTGCAGGAGATGCATGAGACTTGAGTTCAGTCCCTGAGTGGGGAAGATCCCCTGGAGAAGAAAATGGCAACCAACTCTAGTATTCTTGCCTGGAAAATTCCATGGACAAAGGAGCCTGGTGGGCTGCAGTCCATGGGGTTGCAAAGAGTCGGGCACAACTGAAGCGACTGAGCATGCACACACGCATATGTTCTTTGGTGGGAATGTAAGTTGGTGCAGCCACTATAGAAAATCACATAGAGGTTTCTCAGAAAACTTAAAAGAATTAAAAAGAGATTTCCTTGTCAGTGCAGTGATTAAGACTTCGCCTTCCAGTGCCTGGGGTATGGGCTTAATCCTTGGTCGGGGAACTAAAATCCCACATGTCTTGCAGCCAAAAACCCAAAAGTTAGAACAGAATATTATAACAAATTCAATAAACACTTTAAAAATAGTCCACATTAAAAATATCTGAAAAAAAAAAAAAAAAAGAATTACCATATGACCCAGAAGTTCCATTCCTGGACAAAACTCTAATTCAAAAGATATATGCACCCCTCTGTTCATACCAGCACTATTCACAGTAGCCAAGACATAGAAACAACTTAAATGCCCATCAACAGATGAATGAATAAAGCAGCCGTGAATCTTTGAAAGTGTGTCCCTGGACCACACTTGGAGAACCTGCTGAGGTAGAAATGGAACAAACTGAATTAAATTCTGCTGGTTCTAGGGGATGCCACTGGGGAAAGGTGATTAAGTCCTGTTGGGAATGCACAATGCATTGTATCACGTTGTTGAAATTTCCCAGGGCTCATTAAATTTTAAAGGCTCTGAGAAGTCCTTGAGAAAATAAATGTCTTTGAATTTGGGATTTTTCTAAACCTTTTGGGCAAAACATCCAGTTCCCTTTTTCAACATATGTGAATACCTTTGGGAAACCATGCCCTTCAGGGCGTACTCATGTCCATTGGAATTCCTGAAAGCAGGCTTCGATGGGCTAGGAAGTAGTGTGTTGAGGGCTGAGGGTGCAGAGGACATGCAGACTCTGGCCTGAGACCATCTCTGGAGCATCTTCTCTTTCTTCTTGGGCTGAGGTCCTGAGCACAAAGGTAGCAGCTGAACCCTTGGAGAGGATGAAATGGTGATAATCCTCCCACCTAAATTTGGGCCCCTGTTGCCTCCTCCTCGTAGAGGATGCCAGCAGATCTGCAGAACTGCATTTTTCATGTTGCTTAGTGGATCTTGAAGAGCTGAGCCAAGGCAGGAAGGCCCAGATGTCAGCCCTGAAGGGGGCAGGTATTTCTCAGGGGTGCTTGACAGTGAGGTATCTGTTTCTTTCTTCTTGCCTCTGTATTTGTAAGTCGAGAACCTCAACAGCCTGGCTCTGGGGTTCTTGTGTGATAATTGGGTGCAGCCCCTTATTAACTGGGACCAGGTGGGGCCCTCCAAGAGGGCGCAGGTCCTTCTACGGGCTATTCTTCTGAGGATTGACTCTGTACAGCCCATCCTCTGAGAAAAATATTCCCCTTCTAAGGAAAAACACTGAGTGTGATGGTTCATCCTCAGTGAAGTTGAACTTCAGAGGTTTCTTCCCTCCCGACAAATACCTCCATCAATCTGTATACACACCCCTTTGTTGTGGCTTCTCCAAGCTGTCCCAAGGCTCTGTGCCTGCATAGTTTAATCAGATTTGTGAGATGGTTTTTCCTACTGCTAAGTCACTTCAGTTGTGTCCGATTCTGTGCGACCCCATAGACAGCGGCCCACCAGGCTCCTCCATCCATGGGATTTTCCAGGCAAGAGCACTGGAGTGGGGTGCCGTTGCCTTACAGATAGTGACAAATCTATAAATGGAGTGTGTGCTGTTTCTGTAGTCTTTACAAATGCCCACTCAGGCCCAGGTTTTCCATCCTGTCCATGGGTCCTCTCTCTGGCTGATGCCACCAAGGTCAAGCTGTGATTATGGGCAATGACTTTTGTTGGCCATTCACTGTGGGCAAGGTGCTCCACTATGGGTGTGTGAGTAGGGGAAACACAACCAATTAAATCTCCTAGTGTGGGAAGATGAGATGTTCATGAATATCCTAAGTGCAGGGGGAAGTGAAGCAGGAGCCAAGAGGGCAAGACATGGGCACTTTTGACTGGGAAGATCCCAGGAGGCTGCCTGGAGGAGGTGGCATTTCTGGTGGCCCTTGAAGGCTGATTAGAAGGCTTCTGGGACAGGATTTGTGTGGGAGGTGTAGAGTAGGAAGACCCTGCAGACAGTGATGTGTGGGTCAGGTGGGAGGAGGTGTGGACAGGAATGGGAGGGGAATAGGGAGAGCGCACGAGGGCTCTTATGCAAGACAAGTGAGAGGGAATCAGGGCGTTGGTAATGCAAAGGCAAGGGAGGGCAACCTTATGTGTCATCCTCTGTGAATGAGTGGGGCATCTGCCTGGATCCTGGGGATGGAGAAGGCGGGGGGAATGTGGCCACAGTGCTCTCGGTTCCCATCTCCTTTAAACACACCTGCTTTTAGCTGTTCTAGACCCTGCATTTTGGCATCTGACTCATTCAAACCAAAGATTCTGCTGCTTAAACAACACACTGAAAATCACTAGGCAGCATGTCTGTGAAGGCTCCTCCTAATTCTAAATGGAGCCCATGCTTCTTGGTAACCCCAATTTCCTGATGCTTTGGGGGTATTTTCCTATGATTCTCATGCATCTGGTCTTTTGTCCATGCTCAGGGATGAGCTTCTAGAAGGCAGGGAGCATTTATATACTCGGTTGTTAAAGCACCCAGTATGGGTGTGTACACAAGCTTTCCATTACTGTTCCTGGGGTGCTGCCGCTGGTGCTCCAAACAGGCTTCTGAGTTCCCGCTATTTCCCTTGTCTGAAAACTGGCCAGTGGGCACCTAAAAGGTGTGATGGAAGGGAACTGGGCAGCAGACCTGGGTTCTAATTCTGCTCGTCACTCCTTAACCTTGGGACTGGGGCCATTCACAAAGGCTCTCCTGTTCTTGGTTTTGCTTTCAGTGAAATAAGAGAATTTTTTAAAAGCCGTGTTTCCTAAATGTGGCCACGGGGAACTATGATGACTACAGTATGTCCAGACTGTCCCGAATTTTATAGGCTCAAGACATATTGTACACACTTGTATGTGTATGCCTGTATGCTCGGTAGCTTCAGCCATGTCTGACTCTTGGTGACCCTATGGATTACAGTCCACCAGGCTCCTCTGTCCTTGGGATTCACCAGGCAAGAATACTAGAGTGAGCTGCCATGCACTCCTCCAGGGGATCTTCCTGACCCAGGGATCAAATCCGTGTCTCTTACATCTCCCACATTGGCAGGCAGGTTCTTTACTGCTAGTGCCACCTGGGAAGACCCAGTGTCTTGTACATATGTAATTATTTTTTAGATATATTTAGAAGCAGTTGGTGATGGGCAGGGAGGCCTGGCGTGCTGCGATTCATGGGGTCGCAAAGAGTTGGACATGACTGAGCAACTGAACTGAACTGAACTGAACTGAGAAGCGGTTGGAACTTACAAAATGCACGTCCATTTTAAAATGTTACTGAGTTCATGGTACCTGTTAATGGCAAGTGTAATAAAGACTAACGTTTATTAAATGCTTGCTCATTGTGAATTATGGTAAGTGGCTGTCTCATGTTGGACTTGCAGGCCCAGAGAAGGGAATTTGTGTACAGGGGACTCTTGCAGGATTTCTCTGAGAATGGAAGAATCAGGACCGAGGAAGAGAAGAAACCACGCTGGGCTGTGAGTTCAGGGGAAGCCCCAGGCTCAGCCTGCTCACATGTGGGGGCTCTGGAGTGTAAGTTACATCATGGAGTTTGTCCTCACTGATGGTCAGGGGATCTGGGCTTTTGTGTACTCACCCCAGTCTGTCATGGGCTCAGCATCACCACAGTGGGGTAATGGTGGTGCTGGGGTCCAGAAAATCCCAGGTACTTCTGACTTTTTGTGCCACACACCATGAAGCAGCTTCACCAGGCTTCAAGAGTTAGAAGATGAAGGGAAAAAAAAATCCAAACAGCCTCAACCAGGAGTGGCCAGAGGACAGGTGCATAGAAACCATGCAAGTACTCTAGAGGTTCTGGTGGAGTGTTCACAGGACCTACTTGCTCATTCTCAGCTCATTCAATCTGATAAAAGAAATTTTCACATATTGAGATATAGGGAAATTACTCTTGCTTTTCCATAAATTATTAACTTGAGTCTTTTGCTAACTAAAAGAGCCTGTTTGTGGCAAGTTAAACATACACTGGACATCTGCTTTAATTATTAGAGAAAAATAAAAGTAAAAATTATTGACCAAAAGTAAAGAAAGTCCATGTTAAAAATAAGGATTAAATGCCTCTCTTCCTGGGATGCTGATGCTGGTCCCTGTTTAATGATAAGACTCCCTTCCCAGGCACCAAAGCCATACTGACTCACTGCCTACAGGCTGGTCTGTTCTTTTTTTTTTTTTTGAAACCTTGAAGAAATGTAACCCTGATTTGTTTAATGTTCTTTGTTTTTTGTCTGTTCAGTTGCTAAGTTGTGTCCGATTCTTTGAAACTCCACGAACTGCAGCACACCAGGCTTCCTTGTCTTTTACCATCTCTTGGAGTTTACCAAAACTCATGTTCATTGAGTCAGAATGCAATCTTTGTCCTGACAAGATATAAATATAAAACTGTGCTGGAAACCATGCTTTTCTGGAGCAGTTCCTCAGAGACATTTGGAAAGTTGGCTTTCTGGCTAGCCTTCAGTTTCACTGAAGTAAAACTCTTTTCCATTCTTATTATTGACTGTGTATTGTTTATTTCATTTACAAATCCTTATAACAGCCTTGAGAAGTAAGTATTATTGTCTCCATTTTACAGGAAAGTGAGGCACAGAGAGGTAAACAAATCTGCCTGTGGTCACACAGCTACTAAGTGGCAGACCCAAGACTCACAGCAAGAAGCCTATGCTTTCCCACCATATGGCATAGCGCTCCTTGCTTCCCCAAACCCAGCAGCTGTCATGTATGTAATCAAGAAAATTTGAGGAATGAGTGAACAAGATATTGGTGTTCTGGGTGGTGGTCTAACATTTGATGACATCATAATCTCTCGCCAGTTTGTGCTCTGATTTCAAAGCAATTTTAGGGGCAATTTTGGATTTCAATTATTTTCTGTCTTAACAGTCACTCTGACTGAAGCAATTTAAATCAAAATCAAAAGGTCCAGCCGTAGTTGGTTAATAGCTACGAAAACAATGGCCAGAGGTGAAAGATTTTTAGAGAACTACAAGGTACTTCTGTTGGCAGAATAATTGAGAGATGGCTATTTGGGTGGGAAACAAGGTGATCTGGATTTCTAGTTTCAGCAAAATTACTTAATTGACAACATATGTTTCCCAGTTACCATAGCAGACTGGGAGGGTGGCTTTTAAGTGGGGGACATGTAGAACAGTGCAAGATGGCCAATTTCTAAGTATAGCAAGGGGAAAGACTGCCTTCTAGTTATGTTAAATACTTGGCATTAATTGTCTCTTTCCCTCTGTAATCCTGTGTTCATGAGGACAGTGACACATGGGTCACTTTGAGAATTCCATGGGTGGTGAAGCACTCTACAACTGTGCCATGGGCAATAGCCAATGGTTGAGGGCACTCAGGGTAGGGGGAGGACTGACCTCGATTAACAGTGGTTTTCAGTAAGGGACAGTATCCTTGCCCTCTCCAAGGGTTTTTGGAAATATGGGAGGATGTTTTCTTGCCACAGTGAATAAGTTGTCACATGATGAGTGTATGTGAGCTACTGGAATTTAGTTCTCAGGGGAACTAAATATCTTGCAATGCACAGGACAGGCCCACTTGAAGAAGAAGTCTCACTCTAAATGATAATGATACCAGCACTGAGAAACTCTGGGAGAAGTGATTTGAAGGAAACAAATCATCTTCAGGTATGAGACACAATGGCCTTTGAAATGACTTACACTTTCCCATGTGCCTCTGGAAAAACACATGTGAAATTAGAGGGAAACTGAGTATCTCAGCAGTTAAGGCTGCTCAGGCTGGACTTGCTGTTATCTTTGGTAGTGAGCTCCCTATCCCTGGAGGTATTCAAGAAGAGACTAGTTGACCTCATCTTAGGGATATTGTAAAAAGGATACCCAGACTCAAAATCAGCATGGATTACATGATCACTGAGAGGTATCTTAGTACCAAGATACTGGGATTCTTCTTACGGTTTATTCTCAGAATTCCAGGTGAGGTTGGGAAGAAAAGAGTTAAAACTGAAAATCATACATGTATGTGAGGTCTAGTCTGGGACAAGAAGGTTGGACTGAAGGAACATGAGTGTAGCATAAGGAGATAAAGCAGAAAGCACATCATGCTGGGAAGGCCTCTGGGTTGGGAGTCAGCCAGCCCTGATTCCTGCCTCTGTGGTGAGCTCACTGGTGAGTGTAGAGCTGGGTTCATCACATTTTCTTTGCATCTGTCAGGTGATGATGCTCAGTGGTTCAAGCTCAGAATCTGTGATTCTATAGTTCAATGGTAGACTATGTTCTTTGATATAATTCTACTGTAGTCTGAGCAAATACTTTATTATTCTTTCCCAATATGTGAAATAAAAATGTCTATTTTTTTTTTAATTCATAAGGAAATAGAATTGAGTAAGCATGAAGGCTAGACTATCTACCTTAATGTTAAAAGTAAAATAACTGTCATTTTGAGATTTTTCTTTTCTAACACCAGCCTATGAGTTCTAGTACCTGTAGGTAAATGAATCTCACAAAGTTGCTTGCTTCCTTCACATATCCTTGAAACCCTTATTTTTGGAGCCTAGTGCCTCATCACAGAAAACATATTATAATATTCTCACATCCCCATTAAATAAAATTTACACATATTAATATGTTTTTATTCTGATAAAATGTTTTATGAGCATTTAATTAAATTATGGTGAGTTTTATATTTTGGAGATAATTTTTTTTCTAATTCAAACTTTTGGTAGAACTTTTAAAGACTCAGAGTTACTCATCACTTTTAATAATTCATCATAAATGTCTTTAGAGAAAGTCAGGAACAAGACAAGGGTGCCCACTCTCACCACTACTATTCAACATAGCTTTGGAATTTTTAGCCACAGCAATCAGAGAAGAACAAGAGATAAAAGGAATCCAGATTGGAAAAGAAGAAGTAAAACTCTCACTGTTTGCAGATGACATGATCCTCTACATAGAAAACCCTAAAGACTCCACCAGAAAATTACAAGAGCTAATCAATGAATACAGTAAAGTTTCAGGATACAAAATTAACATACAGAAATCCCTTGCATTCATATACACTAACAATGAGAAAACAGAAAGAGAAATTAAGGAAACAATTCCATTCACCATTGCAATGAAAAGAATAAAATACTTAGGAATAAGTCTACCTAAAGAAACAAAAGACCTATATATAGAAAACTATAAAACACTGGTGAAAGAAATCAAAAATGACACAAATAGATGGAGAAACATACCATGTTCATGGATCAGAAGAATCAATATAGTGAAAATGAGTATACTACCCCAAACAATCTATCAATTCAATGCAATCCCTATTAAGCTACCAATGGTATTTTTCAGAGAACTAGAACAAAGAATTTCACAATTTGTATGGAAATACAAAAAACCTCGAATAGCCAAAGCAATCTTGAGGAAGAAGAATGGAACTGAAGGAATCAACCTACCTGACTTCAGATTATACTACAAAGCTACAGTCATCAAGACAGCATGGCACTGGCACAAAGACAGAAATATAGACAATAGAACAGAATAGAAAGCCCAGAGATAAATCCACGCAACTATGGACACCTTATCTTTGACAAAGGAGGCAAGAATATACAATGGAGAAAAGATAATCTCTTTAACAAGTGGTGCTGGGAAAACTGGTCAACCACTTGTAAAAGAATGAAACTAGAACACTTTCTAACACCACACATAAAAATAAACTCAAAATGGATTAAAGATCTAAGTGTAAGACCAGAAACTATAAAACTCCTACAGGAAAACATAGGCAAAGCACTCTCTGACATAAATCACAGCAAGATCCTCTATGACCCACCTCCCACAATATTGGAAATAAAAGCAAAAATAAACAAATTGGACCTAATTAAACATAAAAGCTTTTGCACAATGAAGGAAACTATAAGCAAGGTGAAAAGACAGCCTTCAGAATGGGAGAAAATAATAGCAAATGAGGCAAATGACAAAGAATTAATCTCAAAAATATATAAACAGCTCCTGCAGCTCAATTCCAGAAAAATAAACAACCCAGTCAAAAAATGGGCTGAAGAACTAAACATTTCTCCAAACAAGACATACAGATGGCTAACAAACACATGAAACATCACTCATTATCAGAAATGCAAATCAAAACCACAATGAGGTACCATTTCATGCCAGTCAGAATGGCTGCTATCAAAAAGTCTACAAGCAATAAATGCTGGAGAGGGTGTGGAGAAAAGGGAACCCTCTTACACTGTTGGTGGGAATGCAAACTAGTACAGCCACTATGGAGAACAGTGTGGAGATCCCTTAAAAAACTGGAAATAGAATTGCCATACAACCCAGCAATCCCACTGCTGGGCACACACACCAAGGAAACCAGAATTGAAAGAGACACATGTACACCAATGTTCATCTCAACACTGTTTACAATAGCCAGGACATAGAAGCAAACTGGATATCCATCGGCAGACGAATGGATAAGAAAGCTGTGGTATGTATACACAATGGAATATTACTCAGCTATTAAAAAGAATACATTTGAATCAGTTCTAATGAGCCTATTATAGTGAATGAACCTAATATAGCCTATTAAAGTGGAGCCTATTATAGAGAATGAAGTAAGTCAGAAAGAGAAACACCAATACAGTACACTAATGCATATATATGGAATTTAGAAAGATGGTAATGATGACCCTGTATGCAAGATAGCAGAAGAGACACAGACTTCTCCTGTAAACAACAGTCTTTTGGACTCTGTGGGAGAAGGTGAGGGTGAGATGATTTGAGAGAATAGCATGAAAACACGTATATTATCATACGTGAAACAGATTGCCAGTCAAGGTTCAATGCATGAGACAGGGTGCTCAGGGCTGGTTCACTGGGATGACCCTGAGGGATGGGATGGGGAGGGAGGTGGGAGGGGGGTTCAAGATGGGGAACACATGTACACCCATGGCTGATTCATTTCAATGTATTGCAAAAACCACTACAATATTGTAAAGTAATTAGCCTCCAAGTAAAATAAATAAATAAATTTTTTAAAAGTCTTTAGAGAAAAAACATTTGGTAGAAAGACAAAATTCCTTTCTCAGAGTCTTCCTCTGTGCTCCAACAGGCTATGCCTTTCAGGTCAAGATGGATCTGGGTGCAGGAAGGGAGGGCATGGGGAGGCCATAGGTAATGGCCAAGTGGCTGCAGCAAATTTGTAGGTAGCTCTGAAAAAGTAGTGAGTGTATGTGTATGCTTATGTATGCATGCATTTGTGTATGTGGTAGTGAGGGTGATGGATGAAGGTGCTGAGGGATAAAGGGATATGAGAGAAAAGACAGCACAGGGTCAATGGTAAGGTGTGGCAAGTAGAGTTCTGAGATTGCTCTCAAGATACCCAACCCCTGGCTTACACATTCTATATAATTCCTCCTTGCCCTCCCCCCGCCCCATTTGAATGTGTGAACACGATGAAATTTCACTCTTGTGATTAGGTTGTGTTATATGGCAAAGGAGAATGGGTTTTTTAGATTTAATTAAGGCCCTTAAACAGCTGACTTTAAGTTATCAAAGGAAAGACATCCTAAGTGGGCCTGACCTAATTAGGTGAACCCTCTAAAAGTTGGTCTAAAGATCCAAGATGAATAAGGCTGGAGGCACTCTCCTGTTGGCCTTTCCTATGGACTGAATGCTTGTGTTCCACCCCACCTCCAATCATATGTTGAAGCCTTGACCCCCAAAGTGATGGTTTTGGGGTTTTGGAGACAAAATCTTTGGAAGGTCATTAGGATTAGATAAGACTGTGAGGGTGGGGCTCTCATGATGAGGTTAGTGCCTTATAAGAAGAGACAACAGAGAGCTTTTCCCTCTCTCTCTCTCCTACTCTCCCTGAGCACTTGCATATGCAAAGGTCACATGGGCCCACAATGAGAAGGTGGCTGTCTGCAATCCAGTGGGAGAGCTTCACAGAGCTCAACTACGCTAGAACCCTGATCTCTCCCAGTGAGAATATAACTTTCTATTGTTTAAGCCACCCAGTCTATGGCATTTTGTTATGGCAGCCTGAGCAGACTCATTTAGCCTTGAACAAGCAAACTATCATATCGTCAGAGGGCTTCACAGCAGCACCAGCAGGTCTTTAGAAGCTAAGAGCCTCAGTTCTACAGCTGCAAGTGTCTGAATTCTGCCAACAGCCAGTGAACTTGGAAACCTGAGTTCCAGATGAAAATGCAACCTTGTAAGATCCTGGGCAGAGAATCCCACCAAGAGATGCCCAGGTTCCTGACCCATGGAACTTCAGATAATAAATGAGTGTGGTTTAAAGCCACTTGTTGTTGTTCAGTCACTCAGTCATGTCCAACTCCTTGCGATCCCATGGACTACAGCCAGGCTTCCCTGTCTGTTACTATCTCCTGGAGTTTACTCAAACTCATATCCATTGAGTCAATGATGCCATTCAACTATCTCATCCTCTGTCACCCCCTTCTCCTCCTGGCCTCAATCTTTCCAAGCATCAGGGTCTTTTCCAATGAATCAGCTTTTCGTATCAGGTGGTCAAAGTATTGGTGATTTCTCATGTAGCATAGAACGCTTATGCACAGTACCTGTTGGAGGGCTGCCTTTGGTCAGGACAAGACAAGATTTTGGGGGAGAGGTAACCTGTTTTCCCTCACTTCCTTTCTTAGTGCCACTCAGTTGAATTTTTGCACCTGTATGATTCACAGTATATTTATCTCAGGAAAAACAAGGAGACTTTGTGCATTGGCTTCATTATTAAAAGTCCAGCTGCTCACGAATTCTGTGTGTGATGGAATTTCTGTGCTGAAACACTTTGCAAGTTTTCCTAGGAAGGTAGCTCAGGATGGAATTAAGAAAATGAGAGGCTTTTATCAGCCATGGCTTCAAGGAAAGCTGCAGTGCCACAGGAGACTGATAATTCCTTTCCGGATACTATTTCCAGTTCTTCTCTCTGTTGCTGACAGTTGCTCTTTACTTGTTCTCAGACGAATTCTACCAGTCAGCCTGCAGCTGGAAGTGTGTTTGGTCACCAGGAGGTTGTCTGCTCTGCCTTCCTCCTGGAGAGATGAAAAAACTGGGAACTCACCCTGTTGCTCTCGAGTTTCCTGTCTTTCTTGACTCAGCGTTAAGCAGAAAGAGTTTTGATAGAAAAAAAATCTCTCTGACTCTTCCCTCTCAGGGAAGAGAAAGAAAATGTATCCAGGAACCAGAGCCCTGATGGGTGTGAATTGCACAATTTCCAGGAAACTTGATCTTGTATCCTCCACTTGACTAGGGACTGTGTCCTCCTACTGATGGAGTCTCTTTCCCTCATGACCCAGGTCCTCTCCATAATCCCTCTCTCAAAACCTGTTCCTTTTCATTATGTGGCCATAATTATTTCTCTGTCAAGCACATAACCTAACACCTCTCCGTGCACAGTGCCAAGGTTTGAAACCATAATAAGCGCAATGCTCACCTTTGAAGCCATTATTTCGATCATTAGAACACAGTTTATTCCTCAAGAGGACATTAACATTTGAAAATGTGTCAACCAGAATAAGAAATTCATCATGATCATGGACCACCAGCCAACTGATTAGAATGCAATGTTCCAATCTTCCTAGATTTTTTTCAACAGTCTAACATCTCACATCAGTTTATGTTTTTCAGATGTTTTTAAGTTGTTCAGTTCCCAGTGAATTGTTTGTGAAGATCAGAGAAGTTGATTATTAAACACCAAACTAGGAAAGAAATGCAACCAGAAGAGGGCAAAGGGATCCACTGAGTGCATCAGAGCTGATGGAAGAGTCTGGTCCCCAGCCCATGAAGCCATTCTATTCTAGTGCAACTCAAAGCCAACAATGATCTCTGTATTTGGGCACCTATAATTTTCAACAAAAGTGAGTCTGGTTGCTGTGCTGAATTTCTTAGAAGACTTTAATGAAATCACCTCTGAAGTTCAATTGGTAGGGAGTAAAGGACAAATATTCCACTTCTTCCTAGAAAAAAAAAGCCACATTTCACCATTAATAGCATGAGAACCATTAGTTGAAAACACCTAGCGAAAAAAAAAAAAAAAGTGTAGGTTGGAAAGTAAAATATAAATTCCCGGGGAGCTGAAACCCACAAGGGTTAATATGTCAACCTAGAGATTTTCTGGATGGTCTTTGTCATTAGGGTAGCACTACTTTCTAAAGCTTAGGGAGGGAACCAGCAAAGAGAGATGGTGCAATTAGAGTGACCTTAACCATTGACCCTGCCGTTTGGGGATGTATTTGAAATGGGGAATATTTTTGGTTCTGTATTCCACAGCTCTTCACCTGTGGGTCTAATCTCCTCCTATTATCTAATGCTGTGTGATGAACCACACAAATTTTAGTGGCTTCAAACAGAAATATTTATTTTGCTTATGAATTTGGGCAATAGAGACTGCTGGGAAGTCAGCTGGGGTAGCCTGAAGACTGGGGTTGGAATCATCTGAAAGTCATTCACTCCCATATCTGGGGATTAATCCTGGGAGGATTAGAACAAGGGGGCTAACACAGTTGGGGTTCCTTGGGCATCTTTCTGTTTCCATGTGGCCCCTCCAGCTACTTATATGTCAGCTCAGCATTCCAAGGTCCATATTCTAAGAGAGATCTAGGCTGTGGTCAATAAATTGCACTGTACACTTAAGCCTTTATTAAGAGGGTAGATCTCATGTTAAGTGTTCTTATCATAATCAAATAAAATTTATAAATGAGAGAGTGTCAGGAAGAAGACACATCACCATTTGTGACCCAGTCTTAGAAGACATGCTGCATCACTTCTGCTGCTTTCTGTTTGCTGGATGCGCATCACTAAGCTGGCCCACATCCAAAGGCAATGGGATTCCACTCCACTTTTAATGATGTCAAAGAATCTGCAGACATATCTTTAAAGCACTGCAAATCGCTAAAATGTTTTGGAGAATCTCTGCCAGCATCTATGCAGACACATGAGCTGTGGCCCCACCCTCATTTAGGTGCATCTCAGCCTGGATATAAGGTCATACTAAGTAAGATGACAAGAGGGAAAAACAGTGAAACACATAGAGGAACATTATCACTAAAAGGGATTAATTAAGGAACAAAGCTAAAGACAGAGCTAGGAAATCTGAGGTTCCATGTTACTGCAAACGGCATTATTTTGTTCCTTTTAATGACTGAGCAGTATATATATTCCAATATATATTGGAATACATTACATATATATACACCACATCTTCTTTATCTGTTGATAGACATTTAGGTTGTTTCCATGTCAAAGTCAAGAAATATTGATCCAAGTGCTTTACGCTGTGCTAGATGTTTTTACACACATTTTATTATTTAATTGTCAGGACAGCAAACGTATGTATTAACTCATAATAAGATTTCAGAGACTTAATTTTAAGGACAAATAGAGTAAATATTGCAGGAAAGCAGGAAAGCTTTAGAAAACCTAATTCTCATTTACCTTAGGGCAATAGTCCTCAATTCTTAATTGGGGTAATTTTGTATCCTCCCAGGGATGTTGGCAATGTATGGAGACATTTTTGCTTGTCACAACTGTGAGGTTGGGGACAAGAAAGGGGCCTTCTATTGGGCAGATGTCAGGATACTGCTAAAAGTTCTATAATACACAAGACAATACCCAATAACAAAGCATTATCTGGTTCCACATGTCAGTAGAAATGAGAAAACCTGCCCTAGAGATGTGATAGAATCTAAAAAGCAGATTGCAATAAATACTCATGAAAACTCACTCCTTCATCTACATGTTGTTCAGTTCACTAAGTTGTGTCTGATTCTTTGTGACCACATGGACTGCAGCATGCCAGGCTTCCCTATTCTTCACTGCTCCTGGAGTTTGCTCAAACTCATGTCCATTGAGTCGGTGATGTCAGCCAACCATCTCATTCTCTTTTGACCCCTTCTCCTCCTGTCCTCAATCTTTCCCAGCATCAGGGCCTTTTCCAGGTTTACAGAAGAGGAATCAAAGCTTGGATAGGTTAGATTTAAGATAAAGGCAAGATTCAGATCCAGGGTCTCTGACTTCAAAGGTGTCCTGCTTTCCTTTAACCAGGTTTCTCACCCTCAGCATTATTGACATTTAGGACCAGGAAGTCTTTGCAGGGAAGGCTGTCTTGTGCTTCTTGGGATGGCCGGCAGCATCCCTGACCTCTACCCACTAGATGCCAGTAATGCTCTCCACCCAGTTGTGACAACCAGCAATGTCTCCAGATATTGCCCAACGTCCCTTGGGGGGCAGAACTGTCCCAGTTGAGAACCACTGTTCTAAACCACACAGCCGAGCTAATTAAAAGTTGTGGTGCTTAAAAATCCATACACCTGCAATTGAGAAATGCCACTGGAATTCATGTCTTTACATTTGCACACGTTTTTGTGTGTTTTAGAAAACTGAAGCACTCTCATGTGTGGTCTCTCAAATCCAGTAGGAGACAGTAAACGATTTGTCATATTAAGTAATTTTGGGTGTAGTTGGCTTATAGAAACACATCTTCATTTGGAATGTCCTTTCAGGAATCAGTTGCAGAATCAAACAAAGCTTCTATTAATAATATTAAGTAAAGAGAAAATGTGGTAATTTGCAAGGTGTTCTGCTCTGTCTGACACAGTCTAGGTAAAATCAACGTGGGAGGATCTCTGCTTTAGCTCTCCCCAAGAGCCCCTTGGCATGTGTACAAAGCTCTGCTTCTGAGAGCAGTCAGGCTGCCCTTTCTATGCAGAGAGAGCGTGAGTGAGCAGAGTTTGGAGAGGAACTTGGCACAGCCCCTGCTGACTTCATCCGGCCTGCCAGTCTGAGCCGATTTGTAAGGCTGTGTTTGGTGCCAGGGACAGGGTGGGAAAGGGAAAGTACATTCAAACAAAAGAATGCCCCTGAAGTATCTGAAAAGAGGCTTTTAGCACCATTCTTTTGGTGCTCTCAACCAGACGGAAGGTGCAAAAGTTGAAAAAGCAGCCACAACCGCTTTGGAGAAGCGTTTTGTGGATTCAACACAGTGATATTATCGCATCTATTTGTTGGACAAAGGACTTCATTGTATCACAAAATAAAACATGTTTCTCCTTCCACTTCCTGCTTTGTGATGTGTCTTCAAAAGTGAGCTTGCAAAAGAGCAGCCTGGAAACTTGGCAAAGGTGGTTTTTTTGACAAGCGCCTTCCCAAATATCTGATTGAAAGGGTTTTCAGACTGTTTTCCTGGCCTACTGTGCAATTTGCAAACGATCCCCTTTTTTGGTCAGTTGGGGGTGAGGGACTGATGCAAACTATTGAAACTCATTTCTGACATTTATAGACAAAACTCTTCCAAGTTTGTTAGTTTTCAGCACAGGCAGCAACTGAATGGTCTTGCCATCAATTATGGTTTTCATGTCAGGACGCCCAAATATCCTGGACCCCAAATATCTAGTTCCAGGGCTATTTTCTGCTTTTCCTCCCTCCCTCCCATTCTGGATCCCTCATGAACACTCTCCAAAGTCCTGGTAAATTCTAACTAGTGGTTAAATTCTTTATCTTCAAAGTTTGAACAGATTCTCAAGACACTGAAACACTGCATGACCTGAAGATGGAATTCATTCTCAGTAAAAATCTATTAATAGTCAAGGCCACAGATGGAGAGAACAAACATGGAAACGGGGGCGTGGCGGGGGGAAATAGGAGTGGGATGAACTGCAAGACTGGGATTGACATATATATAATATTGATACTGTGTATAAAATATATTACTAACGAGAACCTACTGTATAGCTCAGGAACTCTATACTCCTTCCCATCCAAAAAAGGAGGATCCAAAAAAGAGAGGATATATGTATACATTTAGCTGATTCACAGCAGAAACTAATACAGCATTGTAAAGCAACTATACTCCAATAAAAATTAATTAAAAAATCTACGCAAGAAATTCACCCCAGCCAAGAAATCTGGAGTCAGGATGTAAGGTCAGTTTCCTGTGAGTGTAAAACTGCATGCTGCTGCTAAGTCGCTTCAGTCGTGTCCGACTCTGTGCGACCCCATAGACAGCAGCCCATCAGGCTCCCCCATCCCTGGGATTCTCCAGGTAAGAATACTGGAGTGGGTTGCCATTTCCTTCTCCAATGCATGAAAGTGAAAAATGAAAGTGAAGTCGCTCAGTCGTGTCCGACTCCTAGGGACCCCATGGACTGCAGCTTACCAGGCTCCTCTGTCCATGGGATTTTCCAGGCAACAGTACTGGAGTGGGTTGCCATTGCCTTCTCAAGTAAAACTGCGTAGTTTATCTCAAAAAGTTAGATATTGTATGAGTCCATTTACAGAGCATTCTCAAAATGACAAAATTAGAGATAGGGAGCAGATCAGTGGTTGCCAGGGATTAGGTAGGAAGGGTGTGACTCTAAAGGGATTGCATAGAGAATTCCTTTGTGGTGACAGAACAGGTCTGGATCTTAAACAGATCTATGCACAGGATAAAAATGTCATGGGAGGCAAGGACATACCACTCCCCACCCCGCCCCCAAAAAAAGTCCATGCAAAGATTGGTGAAATCTGAAGAAAGTTTGTAGTCCTGTTAATTGTATCATCCTAGTGTTAATTTCCTGGTTTTGAGAATGTGCTGTAGATATATAAAATGTCAGTAGCAGCTGGAGGATGGGTACACAGAACCTCCCTATATTTACAATTTTTTGTGCATCTATAATTATTTAAAAAGATAAAAAATTTCACCCCAAACTGTATATCATTATAGCATCTATCATGGGAGAGAAGAGATGACCCATCTTAATCTTAGGCAATTAAGAAATGAATGAGGGAACAACTGAATAAATGAAGGATCTTTTGCATTATATTAGTGGAAATTTAAAAGAATCAGCACAATAGATGACATTTTTTAGTACTTGCTATGTGTCAGACACTGTGCTAAGGATTTTAAGCATTATCTCATTTAATCCTCTTAAGGATTTTATGAAAAAAAAGGTAATTTAAAAGATAATTCTGCATATTTAGTAAAACTGTTGAAAAAACATGGAAATTATGAATGACTAAAAAAAATTGGGATATTGATTAAAACTGGTTGGTAGGAAGAGCAATGCTGTCATGGGGTGGGGAGGTGGATGTGTGGAGAAAAAACAGAGGTTATGTAGATATTTGTTGTATCATTGGTTCTATTTTTATTTTATTTTTAAAAATTGCAGTATGGTTGATCTACAATACTGTGTTAGTTTCTGGCTCAGAACTGTGGGTCACTGTGATCACTGGCCAGGAACCACAGCAGATCCTCACAGAGAGCCCCCTGCTGCTGCTAAGTCACTTCAGTCGTGTCCAACTCTGTGCAACCCCATAGATGGCAGCCTACCAGGCTCCCCCGTCCCTGGAATTCTCCAGGCAAGAACACTGGAGTGGGTTGCCATTTCCTTCTCCAATGCATGAAAGTGAAAAGTGAAAGTGAAGTTGCTCAGTCGTGTCTGACCCTTAGCATGGACTGCAGCCTACCGGGCTCCTCTGTCCATGGGATTTTCCAGGCAATAGTACTGAAACTATCCATATGACTTCCAAATGAACAGGTGCAGTTGGGAAAATGAAGTGGTTTTCCCTGTAAAATCTGGCAGCAGACTCATAAGTCATTAATTTCTCATTAGCCCCTGGCCCCGCATAGACATATAATCAAATCCCAATGATTCATATTGATGAAGGGGGCAAGTGTTCACACTTTCTTGTCCCAGTGCCTTTAGGATGTGGAAAAGATAGGGAGCCTGGAACAGGCACCCTAAATGTTAAGAGCTGCAAAGGGTCTCTGACAGCACTGGGCCAGCCACTGAATTTTGCAGATGAAGAAGACAAGTGTGGAGAAGCTAAGACTTATTCTGAAATCACTGCTGATGGTAACTTCAGCCATGGAATTAAAAGACGCTTGCTCCTTGGAAGAAAAGTTATGAACAACCTAGACAGCATAGTAAAAAGCAGAGACGTTGCTTTACCAACAAAGGTCCGTCTAGTCAAAGCTATGGTTTTTCCAGTAGTCATGTATGGATGTGAGAGTTGGACTATAAAGAAAGCTGGGCACCAAAGAATTGATGCTTTTGAACTGTGGTGTTGGAGAAGACTCTTGAGAGTCCCTTGGACTGCAAGGAGATCCAACCAGCCAATCTTCAAGGAAATCAGTCCTGAATATTCATTGGAAGGAGTGATGCTGAAGCTGAAACTCCAATACTTTGGCCACCTCATGCGAAGAGTTGACTCATTGGAAAAGGCCCTGATGCTGGGAAAGATTGAAGGCAGGAGGAAAAGGGGACGACAGAGGATGAAGTGGTTGGATGGCATCACTGACTCAATGGACATGAGTTTGAGTAAACTCCAGGAATTGGTGATGGACAGGGATGCCTGGTGTGCTGCAGTCCATGGGGTTGCAAAGAGTTGAACACGACTGAGCAACTAAACTGAACTGAACAGACCTGAGTAGTCTGGATCCCAGAGCCCCAGACTCAGGACCCTCTACTACTCATGATACTTACTGATATTCTCTATCAGGGTTTAAGGGTGCTCATAGAGACATCCACAAAATAGTCAGATGCAAAGATATGTGGGACGTTGGGAAAATAAACCAGGAAAACAAGATCAAGCTTGGAGTATAGCTTTTGTTCACTGAGTGCATTTTAAACTCTTTTCACAATACCAGGTGATCTTAGCTGCCTTACCCCAGTGTATGTCAGCTCTATGGAGAGGACCCAGCAAGTAGTTCCTTTCAAAGTATGTGACAGAACAGGGAAGTCTGGTGCTATTTGATCTTAATTTCTTTTAAAAAATTATAGAGGTAACATGTGACTATTTGGTCCCTGTAAAAGTTTGAACAGTACAGATGTATGTAGAATGAAAAATGAAAGCACCCATTCATGTCTTTCCTGGATGCCATTCTCTTCCCTATGGGAAACCATTGCTAACCATTTGGTTTTTATCATTCAGAATTTTTTCTATGTATTTATATATGGATATAAGACATACTTGTATGTAGTTTAAAAAGGTAAAAGGATCCAACTATTCATATTGTTCCGTGATTTGTTTTTTCTCTTAGTGTGTCTTAGACATCTTTCTGCCTGGGTCCATCTGGCCCTGCTTCCATTGTCTTTGTGACCACATTATAGGACCTTTGTCATAACTGTCTTCAGAGTGATGGCCATTGGACTGAATCCAAATGAACAAGGATCAGTGAATATTCTAGTGCTCATGGCTCGGCATGGGCCATCTGTGTGTGTTTCATGGAATCAGAAGTAGAAGAGCCCATTGTCTGCATGTTTGACCAGATATTGTCAAGGTGGCCACCAAGAAGCCTATGATGAGTTACACTCCTACCCCAGTATATGTTTATCCATTTTTACACATTCTTTTTAATAAATAAATACTCTCAATCTTTAAAGATTTTGCCATTCTGAGGGAAGAAAGGGTATCATTACATTGCTTTAATATTCACTTCTGTATTTCCTAGTGAGGTTGAATATCCTTTCTTATCTGTCATGTGTGTTTCTTCTGCTATTTACCTAATCATATCTGGTTTCCTTTTTAGAAATATCATTCTTACCAATTTGTAGGCACTGTTTATGAACAGAGAGTGACTTTATTATGGTGCAAATCTTTCTTCTTGGTTTATTGCTTTACTTTAAAGTGTGCTTATGGTGTTGTTTGCCTCAGAGATGCTTTAAATTTGTGAATCATCAAATCAGTAATTTTCCTTTTATGATTCATACATTTTTTGTTTTGCTTTGGAAAACATCCCCCAAATTATAAAGTTATTATTTCAAACTTTCTTCTGACAACTTTTTAGTAGTAAGATCTTTAATCTAACCAGGATTTAATCTTGCATATAGTGTAAGAATCTGACTTTATAACTTCTTCCCAATTGGATAACCATTTGTCCCAAATCATCTATTAATGTAGTTCACCCTCTTATGGTCATAATACTAAATTTGCATTTTGTTTTGAACCTGTATTCAATTTCATTGTTTCAGTTCAGTTCAGTTGCTCAGTTGTGTCCGACTCTGCCACCCCATGGACTGCAGCAGGCCAGGCTTTCCTGTCCGTCACCACCTCCCAGAGCTTACTCAAACTCATGTCCATCGAGTCAGTGATGTCATCCAACCATCTCATCCTCTGTTGTCCCTTTCTCCTTCTGCCTTCTATCTTTCCCAGCATCAGGGTCTTTTCAAATGAGTCAGTCCTTTGCATCAGGTGGCCAAAGTATTGGTTTCAGCTTCAGCATCAGTCCTTCCAATGAATATTCAGGACTGATCTCTTTTAGGATGGACTGGTTGGATCACCTTGCAGTCCAAGGGACTCTCAAGAGTCTTCTCCAACACCACAAT
This sequence comes from Bos indicus x Bos taurus, assembly GCF_003369695.1. Taxonomy (NCBI): domain Eukaryota; kingdom Metazoa; phylum Chordata; class Mammalia; order Artiodactyla; family Bovidae; genus Bos; species Bos indicus x Bos taurus. The sequence goes on along the minus strand of NC_040086.1, from coordinate 66,099,520 downwards.
TCAAAAGCATCAATTCTTTGGTGCTCAGATTTCTTTATAGTCCAACTCTCACATCCATACATGACTACTGGAAAAACCATAGCCTTGACTAGATGGACCTTTGTTGGCAAAGTAATGTCTCTGCTTTTTAATATGCTTTCTAGGTTGGTCATAACTTTTCTTCCAAGGAACAAACGTCTTTTAATATTAGGGCTGCAGTCACTATCTGCAGTGCTTTTGGAACCCCACACCCCCACACCCCCCCGCAAATAAAATCTCTCACTGTTTCCATTATTTCCGCATCTATTTGCCATTAAGTGATGGGACCGGATGCCATGATCTTAGTTTTCTGAATGTTGAGCTTTAAGCCAACTTTTTCACTCTCCTCTTTCACTGTCATCAAGAGGCTCTTTAGTTCTTCTGTTTCTGCCATAAGGGTGGTGTCATCTGCATATCTGAGCTTATTGATATTTCTCCTGGCAATCTTGATTCCAGCTTGTGCTTCATCCAGCCTGACATTTTGCATGATGTACTTTGCATATAAGTTAAATAAGCAGGGTGACAATATACAGCTTTGACGTACTCCTTTTCCTATTTGGAATCAGTCTGTTGTTCCATGTCCAGTTCTAACTGTTGCTTCTTGACCTGCATAAAGATTTCTCAGGAGGCAGGTCAGGTGGTCTGGTATTTCCATCTCTTTAATCACTTTCCACAGTTGGTTGTGATCCACACAGTCAAAGGCTTTGGCATAGTTAATAAAGTAGAAGTAGATGTTTTTCTGGAACTCTTATGCTTTTCCAATGATCCAACAGATGTTGGCAATTTGATCTCTGGTTCCTCTGCCTTTTCTAAATCCAGCTTTAACACCTGGAAGTTCATGGTTTATGTACTGTTGAAGCCTGGCTTGGAGAATTTTGAGCATCACTTTGTTAGTGTGTGAGATGAGTGCAATTGTGCAGTAGTTTGAGCATTCGTTGGCTTTGCCTTTCTTTGGGATTGGAATGAAAACTGACCTTTTCCAATCCTGTGGGCACTGCTGAGTTTTCCAAATTTGCTGGCATATTGAGTGCAGCACTTTCACAGCATCATCTTCTAGGATTTGAAATAGCTCAACTGGAATTCTATTACCTCCACTAGCTTTGTTCATAGTGATGCTTCCTAAGGTCCACTTGACTTCACATTCCAGGATGTCTGGCTCTAGGTGAGTGATCACACTTTTGTGTTATCTGGGCCGTGAAGCTCTTTTTTATATAGTTCTTCTGTGTATTCTTGCTACCTCTTCTTAATATCTTCTGCTTCTGTTAGGTCCTACCATTTCTGTCCTTTATCGAGCCCATCTTTGCATGAAATGTTCCCTTGGTATCTCTAATTTTCTTGAAGAGATCTCTAGTCTTTCCCATTCTATTGTTTTCCTCTATTTCTTTACATTGATCACTGAGGAAGGCTTTCTTATCTCTCCTTGCTATTCTTTGAAACTCTGCATTCAAATGTGTATACCCTTCCTTTTCTCCTTTGCCTTTATCTTCTCTTCTTATCTCAGCTATTTTTAAGGCCTCCTTAGACAACCATTTTGGCTTTTTGCATTTTGTTTTCTTGGGGATGGTCTTGATCCCTGCCTCCTGTACAATGTCATGAACCTCCGTCCGTAGTTCTTTGGGCACTCTGTCTATCAAATCTAATCCCTTGAATCTATTTGTCACTTCCACTGTATAATCATAAGGGATTCAAGTCATACCTGAATGGTCTAGTGGTTTTCCCTACTTTCTTCAATTTCAGTCTGAACTTGGCAATCAAGAGTTCATTGCCTTGGCTGAACTTGGCAATCAAGAGTTCATGATCTGAGCCACAGTCAGCTCTTGGTCTTGTTTTGTCAGAGTTCTCACAAAACATGGTCCACTGGAGAAGGGAATGGCAAGCCACTTCAGTATTCTTGCCTTCAGAATCCCATAACAGTATGAAAAAGCAAAAGATAGGACACTGAATAAATCAGTGGATAACTCCAGGAAGAATGACGAGATGGAGGCAAAGCAAAAACAATACTCATTTGTGGATGTGACTGTTGATGGAAGTAAAGTCTGATGCTGTAAAGAGGAATATTGCATAGGAACCTGGAATTTAGGTCCATGAATCAAGGCAAATTGGAAGTGATTAAACAGGAGATAGCAAGAGTGAACTTCAACATTTTAGGAATCAGAAAACTAAAATGTACTGGAATGGGTGAATTTAACTCAGATGACCGTTATATCTACTACTGTGGGCAGGAATCCCTTAGAAGAAATGGAGTAGCCATCATGGTCAACAAAAGAGTCCAAAATGCAGTACTTGGATGCAATCTCAAAAATGACCGAATGATCTCTGTTTGTTTCCAAGGCAAACCATTCAATATTACATTAATCCAAGTCTATGCCCTGACCAGTAATGCTGAAGAAGCTGAACAGTTCTATGAAGACCTACAAGACTTTCTAGAACTAACACCCCCCAAAGATATCCTTTTCATCATTTAGTATCATGTGAATAACACCCTATAAAATACTGATATTTCTCACCTTGATATTTTTTGTGCACTTGTTCCTTTATGTGAACTTTAGGTACAGCTTTTCAAGTTCCATTAAAAACACTGTTGATGTTTTAACTGGCATTTCTCTGAGTTTATAAATTAAGTATGAGATAATTGATATTTTATGAAAGTTAGTTTTCCCATTTATCTGGAAAAGTTTTTTTAGTACTTCAGTAAAATAGTTTTTTTCTGAAGGTTTGTGCATCTCTTTATTTGGTTATTTCTAGCTATTTCATAGTTTTTGTTCCTCTGGAGACTTTGAGATTTCATTGTAATTTCTATTAGTTTTTTTTTTTTTTTGAATACAAAGCTAATTTTTTTTTAATGTTAATCTTGTAATTCACTGCCTTACTGAACTTCCTTATTGTTCTCTATGTTTTTTGGTTTAATATTTTTGCTTTTAAAAAAATAGCTAATGTCATCTGACAATAACAACTATTTTATCCCTTTTTCTCCAATACTTATTAATTTTATTCACCTTTCTTACCTAATTGCATTGATTTGAACTTCCAGAATAATGTTGTGTAGCATCTTTCTCTGGTTTGAATTGTAATCAAATGCCTCTACTATTTCACACTGAAGTATGATGTTTTCTTTAACACCTTTTATCAAGTTAAGGAAATTTTATTTACTCAGTAATATAGTAAGTTGCAATAGTAAATGTCCTAAATTTGAACCCTCATTGTAGTTCCTGAATAAGCCCTACATTTTAATGCCATTAAATTAGATGCCAAACCCTACTTGGCAATTTTAAATGGTTTATTAGTAAATAGAGGCCTAATGGAGAAGGCAATGGCACCCCACTCCAGTACTCTTGCCTGGAAAGTCCCATGGACGGAGGAGCCTGGAAGGCTGCAGTCCATGGGGTCACTGAGGGTTGGATACGACTGAGCGACTTCACTTTCACTTTTCACTTTCATGCATTGGAGAAGGAAATGCCAACCCACTCCAGTATTCTTGCCTGGAGAATCCCAGGGACGGGGGAGCCTGGTGGGTGGCCATCTATGGAGTACCATAGAGTCGGACACGACTGAAGCGACTTAGCAGTAGCAGTAATAATAAAAACAGGAAACAGGAAATCAAATGTTTTCAACAAACATGCTCCTGCTGTTGCTGCTAAGTCACTTCAGTCTTCAGTCGTGTCCGACTCTGCGACCCCATAGACGGCAGCCCACCAGGCTCCCCCGTCCCTGGGATTCTCCAGGCAAGAACACTGGAGTGGGTTGCCATTTCCTTCTCCAATGCATGAAAGTGAAAAGTGAAAGTGAAGTCACTCAGTCATGCCCAACTCTCAGCGACCCCATGGACTGCAGCCCACCAGGCTTCTCTGTCCATGGGATTTTCCAGGCAAGAGTACCGGAGTGGGGTGCCATTGCCTTCTCTGTTCAACAAACATAGGAGGAGGCAAAAGCATGATAGGCATCTTGCCTTGTTCAAGAGGAGCTTCTATGTATAAATTGTTTTTCAATCTTAAAAAATATTTAATTAAAACATTTTAAATACTTGTGTTCAGCATACATTTAATCTTGAGAAAAGTGAACTATAACATGTTATTTCAGTAGAGCAAAAAAGGAAACAAAAACCTTCTTTAATCAACAAAAGTAAAAGAAGAAGAAAAAAGAAAAACAGCACAATGATAGCTCATAGAAAAAAAGGGTAACAGGAATGAGGATGTTATCAAATAGCAGTAATCAAAATAAAGGTGGTTATATCAAAATAGTCTATTAAGTGTAGTGACACTTACATTAAGTTAGAGAATAAATTCCAGTTATTTGATGTATACAAGAGTCACAGAAAATGACACAGAAACATTGCAAACAAAGGATGGAAACAGTTATATCAGACAATTTATGACCAAAAAAAGATAGAGAGGTCAATATTAATTTCTACGCAAATTAATTTCCAATTGACAGCCATCTTTTTTCCCTTTCCTTTCTCTTTCCTTCCCTTTCTCATTCACCTTCCCTTCACTCTGTCAGCTATCAATTTCCATAGAATGTTTGACAATACTTCACGGCACTATGTAATTTTGGATAAGTGCACATGAACAGACACACTTGATAGCTCGGATACGTTTTCCTAGCACAAATGAAATCCCTATTTCTCTTGGGATCACTACAGTTCTGGTTGGAGGTGTTGGTGCTTCTTTCAGAATGAAGAACAGTTATGGGTCCCAGTGGACTAGACTTCCCTTTTAGGTCAACCAGTAGTTTGTCTTCAGATGAAGGTTACAGTTTTCCCTTGGGGTAGCCCACAGTATTTAGGAAATTGCTTTGTTCCAGCCCCAGTATCTACTCTGAGAATCTCCAGTGTCAAAATGTCCATGTTATGGAGCTGTACTTGAGGTCAAAGCCAGCATCTGGCGTTCTACCTGGGCAGGGACACAGTTCTCCACAGTCTCAAACGGGGCCCAGGCCTCGTCCAAGTCCTTCTGTCCCTACTGCCTCTGATCATACAGTTGTTTACAGTTATTCCTTGGAGGACTTCTCACTGCCTTTATGGAATTCTGAATTCTTCAGATCTGTTTCCACTTGCTTTTTCTAGAAAATTCTCAAAGTTCTGATGTGTTAGTGGCCACTCTCTTGGTTTTTCAACTCTGCTAAAATTTATTATGTTTGTGCACTTCTCAGTCACATCAATGGAATTTGGAGAATGTGACCAGGCAAACACTTTACTTCAGTCAGCCATTTGAAACCTTCATTTGATCTTCCTCACTCACTTAAATGTGTCTGAGATCATTTTCTGGGAAAACCATCTCCAGAATTTTCTGCTTTGTAATAAAGGGTCAGACAGCTAAAGCTACAGTAGAAAACTCAGTTATTATCCCCACCCACAAATTAAAATGGCCTTATTGTTCAGAAATAAAAAAAAAGTATAAAAAGAAAATTAAAAAACTCTAAAATCCTAATATCAAACATATTCATGTTAATAATTTGATCTGAATAGTTTTGAGTTGTTTATATATACACAGATATATTTTTCTCCATAAAATGAGGTTGTAGTCTTCAGTACAGCTAATATTTATCAGTTAGTATATATCTCAGACAGTTTGCTGAGATTTTAAAAATTATTTTTAGTTATTTAGTCAATTTTCTCACTCATCCTTTTAACAGCCCTTCACACTTGAGATTATTCATAGCTCCTCTTTTAATGCTCACTGAGGTAAGTAACTTGCCCATGTTCATCTAAGATCCCCACTTTAAAAAAAATTTTTTTTTGGCTATGTCACACAGCATTTGGGAAGCATTCAGAATCTCAGTTGCTTGACCAGGTATCACACCTGCAACACTTGCAGTGGAAGTGCGAAGTCTTACCTCTGGAGCACCAGGGGAGCCCCTTGTCTAACACTTTTAAGCCCTACATTCTAGTACTACCATAGGTATATATATTGTTTTATACGTGTTTTGGAAAACAAATCCATGGATTCCTTTTTATGTAAGTAAAAATGTATCTATATCAGAAATTATAATTCTAATTTATTTTTCCAGAATAAACAGTGCTGTATTGCAGACTATTCACCAAGTTGTATCAAGCACTGATCAAGAGTCAGGCATTGTGTTGGGCACTGATGATAAGCCAGAGGCATTCTCTGACAACATTGGGTTTTACATTCTAGTGTGTAAACACTACACAATTACAAATGATGATACAAAAGACTCTTTAGTTACAAATGTAATCATATACCACTTAAATGTGGAATCTAAAAAAAGGGTACAAATGATTTTGTTACATGATTAAAAAGATTTTATAGCATTAATAAAAATTAAATAATAAAGTTTATTTTACCTTACAAAAAGCTGTCTATGATATGTGCACTTTAAAAACATCTTTAAACTGACTTATGGTTGCATTTTACTGTAATCAGAAAAAAATATTCCACATAATATTTTTTGAAATTTGTGATTTGTCTTACAGATAAGAACATAATCTTGTTTTTCAAATGTTCTATGCACTCTTTACTATAGTTTTGGCTTATAGTATTATAATCATGACAATTTCATCAGGTCTGCTAGTCATGTTATTAAAATCTTCCGTATTGCTTATTAATTTTTTTTGTATACAAAATTAATCAATTACCAATAAAGCTGTATTGAACGTTCTCATTATAATTATGGATTTGTTTATTGGTCAAATAAAACTGTACTAATATTTTTTTTTAAAGATATGTGAGAGATACAAGATTCTAGTGTATGCTCAGCTTGAGAGCTTGTCTGACCTGGGAGGTTTGAGCAGCCATCTCTGAAGAACTGACATAGTGGAGAAAAGTTTTGCTATTGCTTGCTGGTTTTTTTTTTTTTTTTTTGCCTCTATGGTTCAGTCTGTGAGATGGTGTTAAGTAAAATCCAATCCAAGAAGCCTTTGAGAATGATATTAACCTAATGATGTTCTCACTAAGAATCCCTGGGATTAAGATCTTCTTGCTGTGTTCAAATCATCTGAATGAATTAAACATGTAATTGAAAGGCTCATCGTGTGCTACTCGAATGCTTGGCTGTACTAGAAATAAAATGAAAATGAAATCATTTTCTCTTTCAAATAAATATTATATATTGTGGGCTTCACTGGCTCCATTAGCACTATCCAATTGCACAGAGGCGATTATATTATTTATAACACATGCAGATACTAAGAGGCTCCTTCAACTTAAGGCAGATAAGCACTGTAGGATCATTTCCCTCCTTACTCAACTACCCAGAATTTCTTGTTGCCTTTCTCTAAAACCTATAGACTGGTGGATTTTTTCAAGACTCCAGAGCAGGCAGTTATTTCCAAAGGGTGTTTATTTGCTCAAAATAATCCAGCACCATCATGAGACTGGAATGAGAATTCCTTGTACTCTGGTTGGGTCATGATTTTGTTTGCAGGTTACCCTTCTTAAGCACTCAGGGTGTGTTATCAGCAAATAAAATGCCTGTCAAATTAGTCACTGACCCCGCAATATATTCTAAAAATCTGCAAAGGGAATCCAGTTTAAAAAAGTCCATATCATCTTCCTCCACAATATGATAAAAATGGAAAGAATAGATGATAAGATGGCCAACAGGCACATGAAAAAATGTTCAATATCACTAACTATTGGTGAAATGCAAAAAACAAACAGACCCAAACCACAACTATAATGAGGTGCCACCTCATACCAGGTAGAAGGGCCATCATGGAAAACTTTACATATAACGAATGGTAGAGAGGGTGTGAAGAAAGGGAAACTCCTGCACTATTGGTGGGAATGTAAGTTTTAACAAAGATGAAATTTTACATGAAACCTGAATTTCCAGCTTCTCTGGGAAAATCAGAAAATCTGGAGACACTGGGTCGGCCTCCTATAAGACTGCAGTCTTACGTTTCTTCGTAGCATCTACCTTCTTCATGTGGGCCTTTGCTCTCAAGTGTTCAGAGTCCTCAGCACTCCTGATTGCGTTACTGGCCTTCCTTCCTGTCTGCTCACTGTGAGCATTTGTGTTTGTAGAATTGAGAGACAGATCATCCTATAGTCTGTTTTTGAGTGTCAAAAGATGCCTAAAAGTTATTGTTTCTTCCACTTTTATCTTCTAAAATTCAAGTTCAGTTCGCATTATTATAATCTATTTTGCATGTATAGCAATTATAGTAATGACTGGAATACCTTTTAAAGCTATAAAGTAATACAGTTTAAAATGAACATTAAATCCCCAAACTTATATTTAAGCATCCATCTGTCATGATAAAGATGGAAGAGAAGTCAGCTAACTGTTTAATTAGAGAAAAAAATTCTCTATCTTGCACTAAGCTTTGAAAAAGAAGGCTATCCTTCAATTGTGGACTTAATGCTGACTCTATTTAGGATTTACAAATGGATTTGTTTTGGAAGAGGACTCTTCTTTACCAGAGCCCTTTCTGGAAGAGAATTTAGATTTTGGCATGAATCCATCCTTCTGTGGTTCCTGAGTTGAAACTCAGCTCTTTTGTGTAGCCATGATAAATCATTTGATTTAGGAGAGCCATCAATGAAAGTAGCTGCTATTTACTTTGCTAGCATTAGTAGAATACTAATGTGATAGCTTGGTAAGAGTCTGAAAAGGTAAGAGGAAGAGAAAAAGAATTTTCATATTTACTAAAGATTTAAAACTCAAACCAGAGCAGAATAACTTGTATCTATTTTCATTGACAGTCTGACAGAAGGAGATGTTTTAATTTTTTTTTCACTCAAACTTTAGGGTTAAAGAAAGGGGAAGGGTTAACCAAGGGAAGCTGTGGAAACAGTATAGAGATGTTTAATAAAATACCAAAAAAAAATTTCTAGATAGGAGAAAGTCATTCCAACTTTGGAGTGAGGCAGAGATAGATGATAAGGAAGACAAGTGAAAACTTGAAGACCTTTTGAAATCTCCAACAGAACTTTAATCAGGGGCTGCAGACCCATAGCAAAAGATCTGAACAAGATTGACTTGAAATTGTGTGTATATTGTATGGTCATTACTTATTACAGCTAATTGGTGTTTACTGTTAGAATTGTGTTCTATGGGTTAATGCAATCTTGACACTCAACCATGGCTCCAGATTATTTCTTTGGCCCTGTTCACTATGATGCAAATCACAAAAGAGGTTGTCTGCCTCATAGAATAAGTGCCACATAGCAATGCTTTAGCTTCTGACTTTTACATTTAGATTTTACATTTTAGGAGCACTGTTGAAGTCAATATGTGGATACTTGCTGAGAGAGGTTCCAGCAAGGAACCATGGATGTTGATTATAATAATGCTTTTGGTCATTAGAAATCAGCATTGAATGACTAAATCCACTAGGGGCACTATCAATAACAGTCACAGAAAGTCATGGATAGACACACAGTGACACAGATTCTGTCCATGAAATAAGCATACCTTTTTCTTTTTTTAAACTTTTAATTTTTTTATTGGGATATAGCCAATTAACAATGCTGTGATAGTTTCAGGTGAAAGGTGAAGGGACTCAGCCGTGTACATACATGTATACATTCTCTCCCCCAAATCCTCTGCCATCCAGGCTGCCACATAACACTGAGCAGAGATCCATGTGCTATACAATAGGTCCTTGTTGGTTATCTATTTTAAATATAAATCTAACAACAAAAGCCTGTCCCATTGTGGTGGATGCTGTGAAGTACTTGCCTTCTTCAGGAATGAAAAGCTTCATTTTCTAGTTTGTGAGACCATTAATAGCAGAAAACCCCCAGTTTACAGCCCCCTCCTGGGTTTGTCTTGGTGGCTACTACTACACCCAAACTACACCCAAAGTTACCATCCTTCCAGGGGCGATACAGATCATATCCAATATCATATCCACGATATCCATCAAAGTCAGGATATAGAAAATTCTCCAAAACCACCTTCATTCTTGAGACTAATTGCAGAGTTTGGGCATCTGTAAGACCAGTCTCAAGTTTAACAATCACTAGAAGGGCTCACAGAACTTCTCGAAAGCTATTATGATCACGGTTACAGTTTATTAGAGAGAAAGGTTTTTTTTACAGTTTATTAGAGTGAAATGATTAAAATCATTCAGGATAGAGAATCATGGACAAAGTCCAGGGAAGTTCCATGTATGAAGTTTCCAATCACCCTCTCTCAGTAGAATTGCAGACAGCACGAAATTCCCTAGCAACAATATGCGACAAAGCACAGGGAGTACTGCCAGATAGGTAAGCGTACCTGAGCCTTTGTGTTCAGAGTTTTTATTGGGGACTCCATAACATAGATGTGGTTGACTGCCTCCATGGCTGGCATCAGTCTCCAGCTCCTTTTGAGATCAAACTGATACCTTTTAACCCAAAAAACCTACCATAAATCACATTGTGAGACCATCTGCTGTGGCCTAAGGCTCTTAGGTAAACAAAAACTTTTATCAGGCAGGACATTACAAGGGCTTAGTTATGACCTTCCAGGAACTGAGGACAAAGGCAAGATTTCTCTTTGAACCAGGTTAATTTTTTTTTTTTTTTTTTTTTACCACACAAGACATAAAGACCCCCTTCCCCAATTTGGGACAATTTTGAAGGTTCCTACTAGTTTCAGATTTCACTGTAGGGTGAGTTGAATCCTCCTTTGAGATTGCAGTGCCGCACAACTTGTCCCTCTACCCAATCCTGTTTTTCCTCTCTTTCCTTCTGTCCTTAAGTTGAGGATCAGTTCTTAATAATTCATTAGCATACTATTCTCCACCTCAGGATCCACTTCAAAGGGAACCCAATTTACAACAGTTGCCATCACAAGTGGTCAAGAAAGCAGATGCTGAAGTGAGATTTTAGAGCTAGATCTCTGGCTGCCCTGTTGCTGTTTAGTTGCTAAGCTGTGTCCAACTCTTTGTGACCCCATGGACTATAGCCTGCCAGGCTCCTCTATCCATGGGATTTCTCAAGGAAGAATGTTAGAGTGGGTTGCCATATAATTCTCCAGGGGATCATCCCAACCCAGGGATCGAACCCATGTCTCCTGCTTGGCAGGCGGATTCTTTACTACTGAGCCACCTGGAAAGCCCATATGGCAGGAGGGTGCCCTCTCCACCCAGATGCTAACAAAAAGCCCATCACCAGTAGAAGGTAGAGAACAAATAATTCCTGGCACAAATAACAACATAGCAGTTCCATAGTTAAAACTCTGACAGTGAATTAGAATTGTATCCTGGTGGAAAAGAATGCAGTTAGGCACTTCCCTAGCAGTCCAGTGGTTCAGAATCATCACTTCCATAGCAGGGAAAGTGGGTTCAATCCCTGGTCAGGGAAATAAGATCTCACGTGCCACAGGCACAACTGAAAAAAGAAGAATGTAGTTACCAGATGTGATTTGATCAATCAGGTGGTGAGAATTACTGGGGTATTAATAACTATAAGATGGAGTTGTGTGGCTATTGTTAACTGATGCTCTGGAAAAGTATAATAAGAAGCAGGTGATTAGTCAGCAATTAAAAGCTAAGTAGGAAAACTAGAGGGCCTTCTTGATATCATACAGAAAGATTTTAATCTCTTTCAGGGATAAGTGAAGGGAGGCAGCATTAGGGTGACCAACTATCCTAGTTTACTTGGGACTTAGGAGGTTCCCAATATGTGGGGATATTCAGTTTTCAAACCAGGAAAGCCCAAGCAGACTGGGATAAATTGGTCATCCCAAGTGATACAGAAAATAGACCACACTGAAGACTGCACTGGCAGAAATCAGTGCCACTCTTTAAGACCTACGGAGAAGGAAATAGCACCACCCCGCCTCTTCCAGTACTCTTGCCTTGAAAATCCCATGGACGGTGGAGCCTGGTGGGCTGCAGTCCATGGGGTCGCTAAGAGTCAGACATGACTGAGCGACTTCCCTTTCATTTTTCACTTTCATGCATTGGAGAAAGAAATGGCAACCCACTCCAGTGTTCTTGCCTGGAGAATCCTAGGGACGGGGTCACACAGAGTCGGACACGACTGAAGAGACTTAGCAGCAACAGCAGCAGATTCAAGACCTAAAGATTCAGGATGATCCCCATCATATTCCTGTTGTATTCATCAGACTGATTCCTGCAAAATCCAGGAAAATCCTGACGGATGATAGTAGACTATTGGAAACTCACCCAAATAGCAGCTACAATTGCTACTGTGACACAAGGTTGGATGCATGGTATGAAGTCATTTATCTGGCAAGTTCATTCTTTTCCATTCCTCTTGAAAAGGAGAGGATCAAAGCCAGTTGATATTCACTTTCAGTGGACAACAGTGTACATCTGCAGTCTCACCCTGGAACTCTGTTAACTCCTCCAGTCTCTGACATAGTATAGTCAAAAGAGACCTGGGCTGTTTGGTGGAAAGTGTATTGATTAATGTGTGTTCAGTCTACCCTGTTTAGCTGAAAGTCAGATCGGTTTTCTAATAGAGCTGTGGGAAGAGGAAACAGCTGCCTCCCGAGGAATGGGAATTTCCTTCACTGGGAGAGTCCCAGCATAAACCAGGTGCTTCTTGTCATGGCCATTGCAGAAAGGAGCCATGTTTCTGATGGAGGGAGTTGGAACTGTCAACCATAATATCTTCCGATTTGGAAACAGGGTGAAGAAGACTCAAGCTGGTGACACTGGGATGTCAACTTTGGAAAAATACTTTCAGGTGTTTATTTTTAATCAGAAGCCAAGAAGTACCCAAGTCCCCGTCATCTAATGGCATGAACTTAAACAGAGTAGAGAAAGTATGTCTGTCAGAAAAAGAGTTCATTCTTGGAAGTCTACTTTGAGAACATTTCAGCCTCTTCAGGTTATCTCTTGGTGAATGCCGTTCACAACCTAATGTCATTTGGGCTTTATCTCTTATTCCAATCACTCCTGTGGTGACCAGGTCAGTAAAGATTTCTAGCAGTGTCATGGGTACAACTCTCAGGCCAGTGCTATGCTCCCCATTGTGCATCTTTTCCTCTGCTGCAGTGTGGAGGTCCTTCAGGAATTGCTTGGCTCTCAAGCATGTGGATGCGGCAACTCTAGACCAATGGGCAACAGGAGCTGGTGGAGCAATGCTTTATCTCTTCCCCCTTGGTGGACAACATGGGCATCACACATGATCCCACACACAGTCTTATATAACAGGGGCCAACTCAGTAATGCATCCTTATGTTGGCTCTTTCCTGTTCTTTCTTCCTTTCCGATTGCTTCCAACTTCTGCCTCTTGAGGTCACACCTCTGGATAAACAACTTGCATGCGAGTGTTTGTCTCAGGCTCTGCTTTTGGGGAAATGAGCCTATATTCTGTAACATGATAAGGCATGTGTTATCTACCCAGTCAGATGTTACCTAGAAGTATATTGTTAGCATGCAGTCTCCACGGTGTGTGTGTGTGGGTCCTTCTGTGTTCTCACTTGTTTTCTAAGCTACATAAAACAAGGCAAAGGAGGTCAAGTTTTATTTTGAAGCAGACAGACATTTGAGGAATAACAGCAATGAACATTCTTTGGATTGGTCCTTATCGGTTAAGCGCTGTTGTAAGTGGTTTATATGCAGGATTTTACTTACTTTTTTCACTAAATCCTAGGGGAAGGTGCTATTATTGCTTCTACTCAGAGAAACCGAGGCTGAGGGAATGTTATCAACTTTCTTTAAGTAGCTTAGCTGGAGAATAGTGAAGCTGGGTGGACATCTGATTCCATTGTTTGATGTCAGAGCAGAACTCTTAAATATGAAAAACCCCAGATGCAAATTAATATTAGGCCTTGTGGGGGTGATGAATGGGGTTTGATTGCCAACATTTAATGGGCAAGTATTAGCACTGGATTGTGTACCAAGCTGATTTTTCTCAGGAGCCTGGAGAGAGTTGCTAGGCTCTAGCAGCAGAGATAGAATTTCTCATTCTCCAGGCAGGTGAGGGTCAGCAAAATGGGGCCATTTGACCTTTTATCTGGCTTTATCTGATTGCTGGAAAAGGGTGAACACTGTGATATTTATTTACGGTTATATATAATGTTTATGATTATTTATGATATTTGTAAATAGATGGCTCTGCCTGGTAATTTATGGCTGTTTCTTGTGCTTTTCATCATAGAGACGGCCTTAAAAATAATTTCAGTTTGTCATTAGAGGACAAATGGTCGGTGTTTGCTATGTCAGTCTTCAAGTAGAAGCGGCTGGTGACACCTGGGAAAGAAAACAAATAGGATTAGGTAATTTACAAAAGTGCTTCATTTTTCAAAACCTTCTCACTTTCCTCACTTCTTTGTGTTATACCAAAATAGAATGTTTGTCTTAATTAGAAGAAACAGGTCATGACTCTGAAGGCAAACAGATCCATTATTCTTCAAGAAATGCTCTAATCCTCCAGCCTGAGGTCAGGCTGTGTGGATAAGGGGTGCACTGGGGGAGGGGACTTTTTAAAAAAACAACAACTACTGCTGAGCAAATATTTCCTTCTCCCATGATAATCAGCTTCCAAAGCAACCCACAAATGTCTTTCTGGAGAGTATACATGGAATCCAGACCCCGGGCCCAGTCCTGGTCCACCTGCTCAAGCTGAAGTATTTTCGGTTTAGGTTCCTGTGATGACAGGAGTCATCCACACCATATCTGTCCCCTGGAATGGGGCTCAACAAAACCAGTGAAGGTGGGGTTTCCTTGCAATTGACTTTTGTAAAACATACAGTCATTCATACATTCTCAAGTTTGTAATAGGCAGGTAAAATTTTGTCACATGGCATGGAGTTATTTGCATGGACCAACTTTATTAGTTTCCTGGGACTCTGGCCCCAAATGAGAACCACAGTGACAAGAAATATAACTTAGGAGCTCTGTGTCCTTGCTCAGCTTAAGGAGGCTTTCTGAGCATGTACTGGAGTGACAGGTGATTGAAAGATGAGCCAGATACAGGCCATGCCTTCCAGAAGCTCACAGACTAATGGAGGAGCGTGTTAACAAATATACCCCAAATAACTAAAGCCTGAGAAAGAAAGAGTCAAATTTCATCACAGGTCGAGTGCTAGAGGAGCTTAAGAAGGAGCTTATTTCCATATTAAGGATCCAGGAAGGCTTTGTAGAGTCCTTTGGATTTAACTTGAAGGGAGGATTGGATTTGAACATTCAGAGGTTGGGCTGGGAAGAACTTTCCAGAGGAAGGGTACAGTCTGTGCAAAAGCAGAAGTGAGCAAACATCAGTGTATGTGTGGACAGCAGTCTGAGAGCAGAGCAGAGTCCAAGGAAATGGGGAAAGAGAGTGCAGGGATTGATTTGCCCATTGGATGAGGGATAGTTGAGGAGCCGTGTAGATAAATTAATCCTTTGAGAGCTGGAGCTGTGAACTGTCCAAGGTCACATGGCTGGCAGTTGGCAGTAGGGTGGATTTCAGTCCCAATCTCTTGGTTCTTAGTTCATTAAGATTTTTCTTCCTCTCTTTATATTACAAAGGGTTTCTAAACTTTGCTTTTCTACCAGCTTTGTGAATAGGTTTACTCTTGCTTTTCTTCTACCCTCTTTTATCCATTAGGATACCAGCAGGTCTGAGCCAGTAAGGCTTTGGGAACAGGCATGTGTCTGTCTGGAGGTATGTGTGTGTGAGAGAGAAGGATTTGCGTACGTGCGCCTCTGCTTGATGTCTCTGTACTGAGGCCAACTGTGAATCACCTTTGGAATTTTGTTAAGTCAACTTGACATGGGCAAAAAGCCAGCACAAAGAATTTTACTTTGCCCTAAAGTGTTTTTATTTCTGGGTCTAGCTGGAGATCAGGAAATGGGGAGTGTTTCATTGACTAGGAAAGCCCTTTTTTGGGTGTTGGCTGTGTACTACTTTAGAGGAGAGATACAGAGAGAGAATGAGGAGACCTTAGAGGTCACCTGGTGTAAAGCTTTCCATGACAGCACGTGGCTTCCTCACGCAGGCTGGGATGTGCTTCTCAGGGCTAGTCCGTTGGTCAACAAATAGCAATTGAGAGCTTAGTATTTGCCGGACAGGCATGTGGTGAGGAAAGAGTGAGGCCAAACTAGCCAAGTGCCTAGCAAAGTAGAGACACTCAGTTCAGAAGTGGTAGTTCCTGTGTGGAGGGTGCTTCTGGAGGCTGAGAAACTTGGTGTTCAAGATACTTGGCTTGGAGAGGGTCAATTTCCCAGGACTTCAGCTCTGAAGATTCCCTTCTCTCTCAAAGCCCAGGTTTTCAGCTGATATCATCGTTTACAAACTTAGCACCTGGGAAACAGCTGGAATTGCTCCAAAACCCAGATCCAGTTTTTAATTTTTCTGTTAAACCTTTTCTGTGTTTTGAAATTTTTCCTTTGGTGATTATTTTAAATGGAATCACTACTTCTTTTTCCTTTTAAAATTGGTTTTGAATTTAGCATTTCTTTTAGTTTCCCAGTTTATCTGTTCAGTTCAGTTCAGTTCAGTCACTCAGTCGTGTCCAACTCTTTGTGACCCCATGAACTGCAGCACGCCAGGCCTCCCTGTCCATCACCAACTCCCAGAGTTTACCCAAACTCATGTCCCTTGAGTCGGTGATGCCATCTAACCATCTCATCCTTTGTCGACCGCTTCTCCTCCTGCCCTCAATCTTTCCCAACATCAGGGTCTTTTCAAATGAGTCAGCTCTTTGCATCAGGTGGCCAAAATATTGGAGTTTCAGCTTCAACATCAGTCCTTCCAATGAACACCCTGGACTGATTTCCTTTAGGATGGACTGGTTGGTTCTGTTATAAAGTACCAAATAGTGAGTGGTTTAAAATGACAGAAATTTATTTTCTCACAGTTCTGGAAGCTTAAAGGGTCATGTCTCTTCCTTGTTTAAGTACAGCTTCTGGGGGCTCTTGACAGTCCATGAGATTCCTTGGTTTGTAGGTGCATCACTCAAATATTTGCCTTCTTATCACATGAACTTCTTCCCTGTGTATCTCTGTGGTCACATGGCCATCTTATTAATACAAGAATTCCAGTCATTGGATTTAGGACTCATCCCAATCCAGTCTGAACTAATTTTAACAGAACTAGTTATTTCTACAAAGACTATTTCCAAATAAGGTTGCTTTCTGAGGTCCCACACAGATATCAATTTAAGGGGACATTCTTTAACCCATTTCAGTAATGATAAAGGGATTTTGGGAAAGAAAGAAGGGTCATAGTAGATGATGAATTCACATTATTGTTTTTCTACTGCTTTTTATCTCTCTGAACTCTAGATTTCCTGAGGTGGCTGTAAAGCTAGGCTCTAAAGAGTTAGGGAGTTGGTGATATAAGATCACTGGCATGTAGGGAATGGGGCCAGGAGGGCAGGTGTCCAGGATGGGCAGTGACATCAACTAGCTGGTTTTGACCAAACTTTAGTGATTCACTATGGTTCATTTACCCCTGTCCAGAAGGAGTAAAACGAGAGTTCTGGCATGGCTCTGATCATTTATGACTCATGTAAATTCAAACAACTCAGAAATCTCTCTGAGCCTATTCCCCACTTGTGAATTAGGAATAACAACAATACTCGCCTATCCTACCTGTGGAGGGTGTGGTAAAGATTGAGGGAAGGGAAACATGAGCGGTCCTTGCCTGCTTGCTGATGATCACCTCTATGCATCTAAAGTCAGGGTGACCTTTCAAAAACATACTTCAAATCCTTTTACTTCCTTCTTTTAAACCATTTAATTGCTCCTTCATATTTAGGATAAAGCCCAGACTTGTCAACATAGCTTAAAACTCCTGTAGAATCTGGCCCCAACATACATTTTCAGAGCCAGATTTCTCTAGAAGTTCTCAGTTCAGTTCAGTTGCTCAGTCGTGTCCGACTCTTTGCAACCACATGAATTGCAGCATGCCAGGCCCCCTGTCCATCACCAACTCCCGGAGTTCACTGAGACTCATGTCCATTGAGTCAGTGATGCCATCCAGCCATCTCATCCTCTGTCGTCCCCTTCTCCTCCTGCCCCCAATCCCTTTCAGCATCAGAGTCTTTTCCAATGAGTCAACTCTTCGCATGAGGTGGCCAAAGTACTGGAGTTTCAGCTTTAGCATCATTCCTTCCAAAGAACACCCAGGGCTGATCTCCTTCAGAATGGACTGGTTGGATCTCCTTGCAGTCCAAGGGAGTCTCAAGAGTCTTCTCCAACACCATAGTTCAAAAGCATCAATTCTTCGGTGCTCAGCCTTCTTCACAGTCCGACTCTCACATCCATACATGACCACAGGAAAAACCATAGCCTTGACTAGATGGACCTTTGTTGGCAAAGTAATGTCTCTGCTTTTGAATATGCTATCTAGGTTGGTCATAACTTTCCTTCCAAGGAATAAGCATCTTTTAATTTCATGCCTGCAGTCACCATCTGCAGTGATTTTGGAGCCCCCCAAAATAAAGTCTGACACTGTTTCCACTGTTTCCCCATCTATTTCCCATGAAGTGATGGGACCAGATGCCATGATCTTAGTTTTCTGAATGTTGAGCTTTAAGCCAACTTTTTCACTCTCCACTTTCACTTTCATCAAGAGGCTTTTGAGTTCCTCTTCACTTTCTGCCATAAGGGTGGTGTCATCTGCTTATCTGAGGTTATTGATATTTCTCCTGGCAATCTTGATTCCAGCTTGTGTTTCTTCTAGTCCAGCGTTTCTCATGATGTACTCTGCATATAAGTTAAATAAGCAGGGTGACAGTATACAGCCTTGATGTACGCCTTTTCCTATTTGGAACCAGTCTGTTGTTCCATGTCCAGTTCTAACTGTTGCTTCCTGACCTGCATACAAATTTCTCAAGAGGCAGGTCGGGTGGTCTGGTATTCCCATCTCTTTCAGAATTTTCCACAGTTTATTGTGATCCACACAGTCAAAGGCTTTGGCATAGTCAATAAAGCAGAAATAGATGTTTTTCTGGAACTCTTTTGCTTTTTCTATGATTCAGCGGATGTTGGCAATTTGATCTCTGGTTCCTCTGCCTTTTCTAAAACCAGCTTGAACATCTGGAAGTTCACGGTTCACATATTGCTGAAGCCTGGCTTGGAGAATTTTGAGCATTACTAGAAGTTCTACCTCTTCCCAATTACCCTTCTCTGACTATTCTAGCCCACACCTGAGAGCTCACTTATATCAGTACTTGATTATAATTTGTCTTGAATTATTCTTTGATTCTTTCTTGTTCTTTCATGTAAGAAAATCTAATCAAATGAAATATATCAAAGTACTATCAATAAAAGCAGCAAGCTCTAGCTGGGAAGTGTCACTTGATCAGCTCTTATTTTGGTGTCGCATCCTTGCTCTTTCTCTTCATAAGCTTGACCTTGTGGAGCACTACCTGAAAACCATTTCATGGACTTTAGTTCTAAATGGCAGAATTGTTCTCTCTTTCTCAGACAGCATTAAATTATGTAAAGAGTTAAAAACTAAAAATGTATAAAAACTAAAATTAATAAGTGTGTAAGTGAGTAGTGATGGTTCATAAATCTCAACAAATCTCTAAAAGGCAGAAAACATTTTGAGACTTGGCTAGTAAAACAGAGTGAATAAAGTTTAGCATACTAACGTGTACTTGGATTTTAGTAAAAGGAAAACATCCATTGCCCCCCAAAATTATAGGGAGGCTCTGTCCTTGAAGGTAGCATTCATGTCAGTAGGACTGAAAATGGAAGACAAATTGGAGCTCCATGCAACTGTTGATATCACTCCTGCTATCTTCCCTGTGCAACTCAGAATAGCCCCTTTTCTCAAGATGAACATTCTCTAAAGAAACTGAATACAGTCTTTGGAAGAGGATTGATGTTAGGATTACTGCTCTAGGTCAAAGTTCTCTTCATTATGGAATTGAGGAGTCTCCAGATGTAATGGCAGGTTCCCCACTGGTTCAAGTAAAGCAAAACCTGCTGGTTGATAAGCCAAACCTTATTCACAGACCTGGTCAGCTGTTCTACTGTTTCCTTCTTAAACATGAAAAGATACTTG
The DNA here is from genome assembly GCF_003369695.1 of Bos indicus x Bos taurus. Classification (NCBI taxonomy): domain Eukaryota; kingdom Metazoa; phylum Chordata; class Mammalia; order Artiodactyla; family Bovidae; genus Bos; species Bos indicus x Bos taurus. Next base: position 66,079,631 of record NC_040086.1, on the reverse strand, counting down.
ATGATTATCAAAGTCTTGAGCAAAGCCAGTAACTTGAAAGGGAATGGCTAAGAGAAACAACAAGAAACAGAAATAACTGAAGAGACAGAGGAGAACTTAAAAAATTAGCTTCTTCACAGGGATTTGAGAAACTTTGGTATTCATAAAACAAAAGAGAATGTTATAAAAAGGAAAAAAGAGATAAAATAAGAAAGAGCTTGTGAAACATAAGTGATGATTGCCAACAAAATAAACTATATATATAAAGATATATATATAGATGTAAAGATTGGGAGGGGGAATGAAGGAAATCTCTAAGAACTTAAGAGTATAAAAATGAAAAAGAGAAAGAAAGAAAGGGAGGAGAGAAAGAAATAATTAGAAAGAGAATGAAAACTTAGGAGGATTAATACAGGGATAGTATCCTCTGAATAATACACTGGCTTTAATAGGGGCTTCTGAATTTACAGAGGAAACCAGAGAAGAGAAAATTATTAAGTAAATAAGAAAAGAAAATTACCCAGAACAGGAGAAAGATACAAGTCTTCAGATTAAAATGACCTTCTAAGCATTGAGTATAATAAATTAAAAAAGATCCTCACCAAGACAAATAATCATACAATTCTGTTTTATTGGAAATAAAGACAGGGTCTTAAAAGTTTCCTGAGACAAAAGCAGGCAATTTAGAAAGGAACAAGGGTCAGTGTCTTAGTTTGTTCATGCTAAGTCACTTGAGCTGTGTCTGACTCTTTGCGACCCTGTGGACTGTAGCCCACCAGGTTCCTCTGTCCATGGGATTTTCCAGGCAAGAACACTGGAGCACGTTGATGTGCCCTCCTCCAGGGAATCTTCTCAACCCAGGGATTGAACTCATGTCTCTTATGTCTACCTGCGTTGGCAGGGTGGTTCTTTACCACTAGTGCCACTGGGGAAGCCCATTGTTGATGCTACTATAACAAAATGCAAGAAACTAGGGTGGCTTATAAAAACAAACATTTATTTCTCACAGTTATAGAGGCTGGAAGCCCAAGATCAAGGGGCTGGTATGGTCACATTTGGTGAGACTCTCTTCCAGGGTCATAGTTGGCCCCTACTCATTGTATTTCCAAAGTGGTGGTAGGGGGCTAAATGCACTAATTCTATTCATTAGGGCTCCAACCCTCATGACTGAAGCAACTCCCAAAGTCTCCACCTCCAAAGAATATCACATTGGGCATTCTAATTTCAATATATGAATTTGAGGGAGACACAAACATTTCAGTTCAGTTCAGTTCAGTTCAGTCGCTCAGTCGTGTCCGACTCTTTGCGACCCCATGAATCGCAGCACGCCAGGCCTCCCTGTCCATCATCAACTCACGGAGTTCACTCAAATTTACATCCATTGAGTCAGTGATGCCATCCAGCCATCTCATCCTCTGTCGTCCCCTTCTCCTCCTGCCCCCAATCCCTCCCAGCATCAGAGTCTTTTCCAATGAGTCAATTCTTTGCATGAGGTGGCCAAAGTACTGGAGTTTCAGCTCAGAGACACAAACATTTAGACCATAGCAATTGATCTAACATTAAAGTTCTTAATAGCAGCACTGAGTGCTAGAAGACTTTGAGCAATTCTTTTAAAGTTCTGAGTAAAGATGGCTTTTGTAAAATTCTATACCTAGCTAATCTATCAATCAAGTTTGAGGTCAGAATGAAAATAATTTTTTTTCAAGGGCTCAGAAAGATTAAGACCATGCCCACTGTATTAGGAACTATTAGAGAATATGTTTTAGAAAAAAGTGGAGAGAGGAGTTTGGGAAAGAATGGATTCATGTGTATGTATGGCTGAGTCCCTTTGCTGTCCACCTGAAACTATCACAACAGTGTTAATCTGTTATATTCCAAACGTTAAAAAAAAAAAAAAATCAAAGGTATGAACTAAGAAAGAGGAAGCTATGGGAAACAAAGACTCCAAGCTAGAAGAGCAACAAACAAAAATCCCATCCTGAAGCTGTGTCTCAAATCTCAGGAGAAACTAGTCCTGATGGGAGAGCAAAGACAGGGGTGCTGTGAAAGAGGTCATGGCCATGTGGAGGACAGGGGATCTTATAGGATGAATTGTATACTGAGAACTTTGAAAATTATGAGGTTGTTATAATACTGCAGAAAATAAGAAAAAGGAAAAATGAATCAGAGGCTTCAGGAAAACAATTATAACACAAGTGTACAAGAAAATCTAGGTCCAAATATAAAGCCAACACACGTGAGGCATGATTTTGACCAACTGATGGAATGTGAAGAGAAGAATTCTTTTGAATAGGTGCCAGAAATATTACATTATTTTCATGTTTTTCAACTTTTAATATTTACTCATATAAATCATGAAGGACTTAACTGGTTTCAAACAGAATATAAATATCATGTATCTTGATAATGTAAGTGTTACAGGTATAGCTGACAGAGGTTGGGGAGTGGAAGAGAGGAAGAAGGAAATAGCTGTAAATAGTTGATGGAACAAGAAGTGGGCTTTAATCTGCCACTTGAAGTTCCTGATGTTGAGAGGAAGAATTGAAAATGGGAGTGTAACTAAATTGGGGTGGGTGGGGAGGAAGCAAGGTAGAGGTGATGGAGGCGAGTTAAATTTTTATCCATCATAGTGGAAGTCAGTAGATAATGTCTAAGTATAATAAATCAAGAAATAGAGCTATATATCTATTATAGAGAGATTGGAAGTAACCACTAGAAGAAATAAAAATATAAATGATTAAAAGTGCTTGGTTCTGGGAAGAAGGAATGAGTGGGGCACAGGAGAGGGTCACCAATTTTCAATGTAAGTCATTTCATATAGTATTTGATTTTTTAAACCATATACACATATTACTTACACTGCATTAAAAAAAGACATATATACACACAAAGAAAACTGCTGGATGACCTTTGAAACTTGCTTTTAGCCCTCAATTTCAATTATAATTAGCTGAAATTTCAGCTCAGCTGAATATAACTGTAATTAAAAATCTCAACTGCCTAATGGCAGACAATTAGCTGGAGCTGTCAGGAGCCAAAAAGAATGATGGGCAGCTTGAAGATTTTGCTGTAAGGCTTGGCAGCAAACTGCCAAGGATTCCCGCTCCCTGATTCTGCCTTCTTGTCTTCTAATCCCAAGGAGACAGCAGGATTTATGGCAGAATCCTTGGCTTTAGACTTCACTGCAGACCTCCTTCAGGTCTTGACTTCACCACTTATTGCCGATGAGACCTTGGACAAATTATTTAACCGTTCTGATATTTTGTCAGCTGCAAAATGGGGATAACACCTGCCTTGAGGTATAATAATAAAGATTGAATAAAATAAATAGGTGATGATCACAGCATAGTGCCTGGGATACTGTAGCTATTTGATCAGTGGCAGCTATTAGAGAGAAACAACACTTTATGGTTAAAACACTATTCTGGAAAAATATAGGGCCTTTCCACTTGACAGAATTTGAAACACTGATGTGAAGTCTTCTGTTCTAGCCCTTGGAATCTGCTTGTTAGGAATAGCTAATAGGCAACACCTATTTCCCACTCTCACCCATGGAAGACATAGCTCATTGATCTCAGTATTCATTTTTTTTCTAATTGAAGTATAGGTGATTTACAATGTTTTGTTAGTTTCAGGTGTACAGCAAAGTGATTCAGTTATACATATATATGCATATACCTGTATTAGTTTTTTGAAAAATTGAAGTGCAATTGATTATAATGTGTTAGTTTCAAATATACAGCAAAGTGATTTAGTGACATATATGTACATGTACATATATACATTCTTTCTCAGATTCTTTTCCATTTTAGGTTATTATAAGATATTGAATAATTAAATATGGTTCCCTGTGCTATATAGTAGGTCCTTGTTTTTTAATCTGTTAATCTCAGTATTCTCATTTGCTAGATTTGAATGTGGCTGAAGGCTCTTTTTCAGTATAATTTTAAAGATAACCATTAAGAATTAATCAAAATTGGAACTTGAGGTAAAAATCTATTTTTTTTGTCTTTAACTAGATAGATAACAGATCTATTAAGATGACCAGTTATCTTTTTTATTTTTATACAATTTTAAAGGCTACTTTCCATTTACAGTTATTACAAAATATAGGCTATATTCCCCATGTTGTAGAATCCACCCCTGTAGCCTATCATACCTCGATGCTTTGTACCTCCCATTTCCTCACCCTTACATTGCCGCCCAAGCCTACCCACTGGTAACCGCTAGTTTGCTGTCTATATCTGTGAGTCAGCTTCTTTTTTTGTTATATGCACCAATTCTTTGTGTTTTTTAGATTTCACATGTAGTGATATCATACAGTATTTGCCTCTCTCTATCCAACTTATTTCACTAGCGTAATGCCGTACAAGTCCATATATATGTATATACACACACACATGTATGTCATTTCCTATACATCTTAGGTCAATTCCATACCCTGGTTATTGTAAATAATGCTGCTATGAACATTGGGGTGCATGTATCTTTTTGAATTAGTGTTTTTTTGATATATACCCAGGAGTGAAATTGCTGAGATCAGTCATCTTGATGGCTGGGTGTCCATATGGTCACATGCAGGCAGCGACATGCATCAGTTTTCTCTGTTGATATACAGTGATTCCCCCATTGGTGCATGGAGCTTCATGGACAGGGTTGGTGTAGAAGGGCTTCAGTGACCCTGTGGAAGCTAGTATGTTTATCTAAAAGTTCATCATTAGCAGAGTAGGAACCTTGGGGGGATGAGGATAAAGTCCTGATGATTGTAGGATCATTATGGAACTGTTTGGGCTACAAGGGGATGCATCACGGGTATGTTCTCAAATGCACTTGATTTCAACGACTGCAACTTTCAGAAACCAACCAAATTCTTAGTTCTATTAACTACTTTATTACTGATTCGTCAAATGTTTGTGAATTTCTTTGCTGGGCTGCTTGCTTTCCATGCACTCTTCTCTCCAGGAGACTACCTACAGAAGGGGTGGACCAAGCCCTTTAAAGTAGCTGATCCTTAAGTCTATAGAGTAATTTCCCATTCACCCACCCATGATAGCTTCTAAACCATCATACCCAGTTTACAGACGCATAATTATATAAGATTCCATGCAGGGGAGAGAGGGTGGGGGAGGGAGGGCCTATGGCTGGTGGACTGGTGGAATCTTTTGCGAAGAGTCAAAGGTACTGCTCCTGAGGTTAGAAGAAGGCATGATTTTGAACTCACAAGGGGATGAGAGCTTTGGGCTTGGGATAGTTGTCCTTCCACTGGTGTTTATTTAAATATTATGTAATGGCTGTCTGGGCTTCTCTGATAGCTCACACTGTAAAGCATCTGCCTACAATGTGGTAGACCTGGGTTGGGAAGATCCCCTGGAGAAGGAAATGGCAACCCACTTCAGTATTCATGCCTGGAAAATCCCATGGACCGAGGAGCCTGGTAGGCTACAGTCCATGCGGTCGGCAAAGAGTTGGACACGACTGAACGACTTCACTTTCACTTTCAACGGCTGCCTCCTCTATGCTTTCTCTGAGAGAAAAACAAACAGAATCCAAAGTTGGCCCCTGAACCCTGTGGCATTAGAACCAGAGAGATTCTTCAGAGGAGCAAATTTGATCTGTTACAGATAGATCTGAAGCAAAGTGCACCCTGCCCCGCAGCACCTCCATGCCCTGCACACATGCCTGCCTGGTTGGTACAAAGCCATACACTGGTGTGTGGTTCTCTTTTGTGCATCTACTCATTCCTGGCTTTCAGATGGACTGCTCTCCAAAAAGGAAACAACTTGCAAGAGGGAACACACCCACACCATTCCTGTTGGGGCGGGAGGGTTGTGTGTGGGTGGAGAGAAGGAGAGTGTGAAATCCAAAGGATGATTAAGAGAATTTGACAAAGAAAACGACTTCTTCCACCCATTTAACACCCACATTAATCCACTTGGATGATCAAATGCAAAAGACAAAGAGAATTACAACCTTTTCCAGTCCAAGAAATAATAATTATTCAGAGGAAAATCTTGGCAAAATGAATAAACCAAGCAAAAAGAGGAGGGGAGAGAGAGAAAAAAAGACACACACATGCACACACACACACACACACACATGTGCACACACACAGAGATGGGAGAGACAGATATTGAGAGAAAAAAAGCCAACAGTTGGGTCTCTGTTTGGGCAGGCTTTGTATGTTTCACCTTCTCTCAGTTTAAAAGTAAAAAACAGAAAAGAGTCAAACTGTTTGTATGAACCTGCAATGGAAAACTAGTGATTGTACTAATCCTGATGTCCCCTTTACAGTGGCTCTCTGCCATTTTCCTGGCAGAAGTCGCAAAGGTCAGCTGAGGAGAGAGTAAATTCTCAAGGCTGTCACGTGGCAGCTGTGTCATTCTATACAAACTGCTCCTATTTATGTGCTGGGTTTTATTTTTAAAAGCTCTGCTGTCCCCTGGTAGAAGGAGGGAGTAGAAGCAGGAAGAGGTAACTTGTGAACAAGGTTAGAAGCAGAAAGTGAAAGGAAGGAGAGAAAGAAAGAGGATGGGTCCAATTTTCTTGGGAAGCATATTGTATTGTTTGGCTTGCCTGGCTCTGTTCCAGGGGCTCAATTGAAAGTGAATTTCTCTTATTGAATTCCATCCAGAGATATCATAACCTCAAAAGGCTACTGTTACCCAGAGGGCTTCAGATGGAACCATTTGTGCGTGACTCTTGAAATGCAGGGAGTCACAATTGTCATTCGACAACACGAGAGCCGTCAGGCCAGCTCCTTTCAGGGTGAGGGGGATTGTTGACATAATCTGGCCTCTGTTCCCCTTCAGAGAGACCAGTTTCTCTGCTTCTCAGGCTTCTTCTTCTTTTTTTTTGCTTGGCAGGTGCAGCAGCAAGAAAACCGGGGAGTTTCACAAAAACTGACGAGAATAACAACAAAAAAGGCTCAGAGTGATTTAAACATCAAATGCCTACCCCGTGCAGGCAGAATAAGGGGCCACAGGCCACTGTACAGGCCTTCAGGGTCCTTGGGACTAAGTTTATCTTTTTAACCAAAAGAGGCAGTGAAAATATTACAACCCGCCCCCTCCCCCCCCCCCCAAAAAAAAACACAAAAACTAGTAGAAAACCAAATACTGTCTCAATAAAGATACTCAAAGAAGAGCAAAGGCTTTGGGAAAGCAAATCAGAGTTGACTTTCTGGTTTGTATAGATAGTTTTTTTTTTTCCTTCTTTTGAACCAGAACAACAGACAGCTATATGCTGTGATAGTGGTTTCTCAAATATTTCCCATCTTGTCATCTCCCGTTCCTTCTGTTTCTCCATCCCCTCATTCCTCTTTAACTGCCTCCTTCCATTCATGGCAGCTTGGATTCCCTTTTCTTTTTCTCCCTTCCTTTCAGCATTAAGTAGTGGGAGTTGCTTTCCGAAGCTTCGCCCTGATAATAAACCTCTTGTGTGGTGACTCCACTTATTCTTAGATACACACAACCTGTTTTGAATGGGGCTATGGAGAGAAACTCAAATAGAATTAACTACTCTTTTCAGAAGTTGCTGAATACAAGCTTTGGTTCTCAAAATCAAGTTTCAATGACTGGTTTCTTTTGAACAAAGTGCAAAGGAATTCAGAATAATAAGTGTAACAAGATGGAGAAAATTTTATTCACCAGTATTCTTGAAGAAAACACCGTAGGCGTTTGGGAGAACTACTTTGATAAGCCACTTCGGCTGGGGATTAAGCCCCCAAAAGATGCTCAAGTAACAAAAGACAGTCACTCCACTGCCTCGGAAGGAGGGTGGGTCCTGTTACTTGGAGAGTCCTTTGTTTTGCTGAATTCGGTGGAGTTTTGCTGAATTCAGTGGGGTTTAGTAAGCCAGCATGGAAGAAGAGGAGGGAAGAACTGGAGGCCTGAGAGAAGAGGAAGTTCGAGTTGCAGGGTGTGGAGGGGAGAGAATCTGAGAAAAGGAGAGAGGAGACGGCAAAATGAAATGCCACAGGCTTCACAGCTAGGGTGGGTGGGGGGACTGAGTTTATTTGTTTAATATTTTAATTATAAAATTTTGAAACATATTTAAAAGTAGACAAAATAGTATAATGAATCCCCAGGTACCCATCACTATGCATGGACAGTTTCCTTTTCATCTGTATCTTCAATGTACTTCTTCCTCTCTCTTTTTCTTTAAATGTACTTTTTTTTTAATGCTGGGTGGTCGTCATGGCTGCGTGGGCTGTTCTCTAGTTGCGACGAGTGGGGGCTACTCTCCAGTTGCAGTGCCTGGTCTTCTCTTTGCAGTGGCTTCTCTTGTTGCGGACCTCAGGCTCTAGGGAGCATGGGCTTCAGTAGTTGCGAAGTGTGGGCTCAGCAGTTGCGGCTCCCAGGCTCTACAGCACAGGCTCAATATTTGTGGCACATGGGCTTAGATGCTCCCGGGGTTTGTGGAATCTTCCTGGACCAGGGATCAAATCCGTGTTTCCCACATTGGCAGGCAGATTCTTTACCACTGAACCACCAGGGAAACCCTCCCCTCTCTCTTTTTATTCTGAAGCAGATCCAAGGGGAACTTGGAAGGAAAGAAGTATTTTTTAAAAATTTATTTTATTGAAACATAGTTGATTTTCAGTGTTGTGTTAATTTCTGCTGTACAGCAAAGTGATGCAGATTTATACATATATTCTTTTTCATTTTGGTTTATCACAGGATATTGAATATAGATGTCTGTACTATATAGTAGGACCTTGTTATTTAATCATTCTATACACAATAGTTTGCATTTGCTAACCCGAAACTCCCAATCCGTCCCTCCCCCTTGGTAACCGCAAGTCTGTTCTTTATGTCAGTGAGTCTGTTTCTGTTTGGTAGATAAATTCATTTGTGTCATATTTTAGATTCCACATATAAGTGATATCATATGGTATTTGTCTTTCTTTTTCTGACATACTTCACTTAGTATGATAATCTCTAGGTCTATGCGTGTTGCTGCAAATGGCATTATTTCAACGGGAAGAAGTATTTAATAGGGATTTTAACACAGCTTGCTGTAGTACGTTCTGCCTCTTGCACAAGCATGTGCCTTGGTCACTAATGTTTATGTGAGTAGATTCATCCTAGAGGAAACCACGGACACACTGTTCTGACCAGGGTTTAAGCAAAGTGAAAAGTCACAACACGTGTGGACCCAGGACTTGGCTGATGAAGAATTAGCTGAGAGACCTAAGTTGTATAGATATTACAGATTTTGGCTGAAAAGAAAAGTGTGATCTAAAAAGAAGATGTTAAAATATCTGTATACAACTCTCTTTTTAACTTTTCTACTCGCCACAAATTTTAGACACACTTTCAAGTGTGTATTTACAAAGTGGCTTGATGATGGACAAAGAACACTTGACTGAGAGTTAGATTCTTGTATGACTTAGTTATGAGCTATTGGGCAAATAGCCCATCTCTCCAGGTCCATTGTTTACTCATATGTGCCCTAATTCTCAGTGTTATTTTGATTGTCAAATTTGGGAAATGCAGGTAAAAATGTTTTAAAACATGGTGCTTTATCAATATGAGCTATAGCATTAATGTTATTGAAGAAGGCAGGGCATGATTCTCCCATCAGTGCTCTAAGCCAAAAGGACTCCATCTTTTAGGTTCTCTTAAAGGATTCATGTGTTAGGATCCGAAGTCTTAACAAAAGAGTTAAGTTACTGGTTTTACCTTTAGGACATGCTTTTCTGAATGCCCTCATTTGTTGTCCAGTCGCTCAGTTGTGCTCGACTCTTTGCGACCCCAAGGACTGAAGCACGCCAGGCTTCCCTGTCCTTCACCATCTCCCAGAATTTGCTCAAACTCATGTCCATTGAGCTGATGATGCCATTGAGTCAATGATGATGTCCTCATTTGATCTTTGATTAAGAAAGTGAAAGTGAAAGTCGCTCAGTTGTGTCTGACTCTTTGAGACTTCATGGACTGTCCATGAAATTCTCCAGGCCAGAATACTGGAGTGGGTAGCCTTTCCCTTCTCCAGGGGATCTTCCCAACCCAAGGATCAAACCCAGATTTCCCGCATTGCAGGCGGATTCTTTATCAGCTGAGCCACAAGGGAAGCCCCTTTGATTAAGAACCATTTCTTAATTTTTGTGTTGTTTACCATCTGGAGAGGCTGGGAGTGTGCAAAAACAGCAAGCCTTGGTACCCTTTGTTTGAATAGTTCTTTTGGTCTCTTTTCTTTTGCATTTTCCTGTAAGCAGCAAAAAGAAACCTAGTGGCCCCTTTAACATTATGGCTGAGAATCTTCTCAGCTAGATTATCCATTTCATTAGTTACATGTTCCGCTTTCCAAATTACTGCAGGGGACAGTGTTGCTAAATTTTCTACCACCATGTCTTAGTAAGGCTCTCCTTTCCCCAACTTTCCCAAAAGATGCTTTTTCTTTTCTCTGCTAGTAGCCTCCTCACATTCCAAAGTTCTTCAAACAGTGTGTTCAAGGTACTTTAAGCTCTCACTAACAATCTATTCTGAATTTTATAGCTTTGTAGCTTCTGATCACTCTCTGGATCCTTCTTGTCATTCCCTTATTTGAAATTTTTGTTGCAGCTGAACTTCATTTCCAGGTGCCAAAATATGTATTAGTTATTAAGGCTGAGTAACAAATCATCAAACTTAGCAGGTTAGAATAATAAATTTTTATTACCTTGCAGTTCCTGTGGGTCAGGAATCTGGGAGCAGCCTACGTGGGTGCTTCTGGTTTATGGTTTCTCACAAGGCTGTAATCAAGGTGTCAGAAGGGCTGCAGTCACCTGAGGGTCCACCCAGGCCAGAGGACCAATCCCTGCTATGTGGGCCGTAGTGCTGCTCACAATGTGGTGGTTAACCTTCCTCAGAACAAGTGATCTAAGAGCACAGGAGAGAGATACCTTACTGCCTCTTATGACCTAGTCTCAGTCACACAGTGTCACTTTTTCCTTATTCTAGGCATTAGGAGTAAGTCACATAGTCCAATCCATACTTGATGAGAGTGTATGCACAGAAGCATGAACTGCTGGAGGTCATGACCATTTGCAGGCCATCTTGGAGACTGGTGACCACATCTATTGATAACTATAAGCTGGTTACTACATCCAGGTCATGTGATCTCCTGGAGACACCCACAGTGAATGAGACGTTATCCTTGTCTCTAAGGAACTCTGAAGGAAGTTCAAGTTGTGGGGGATATAGAGAAGTAAACTGGAAGTGTCACAAGTATCATGACAAAGGGGATCTGTGAGCAATGGGGCAAGGCGGCCTAACCTAGACCAGAAATGAAGGTTCCTGTGTGGGTGAGAAAGAGGGTTCTGTGGGGGAGAATCAGGGAGAAGTAGGGACAGAAGATAGAAGACCCTGGACACCAGGCCAGGGATTTTAAACCATGCTCAGTGAGTGATAAGGAGACACTGATGTCTTTTGAGCCAATATTGTTTGAGTCTAGATAATAGACGGTCAGGGCTTCCCAGGTCAGACACAACAGAAGCGACTTAGCACTCATGTAATAGAGGATCAATTCCCTCCCTGCCACCTTCGTTTCTTAAAAACATAGTGCTGAAACAGGTTCCTTCCTGCCTACATTTGGAAGGACCCAGGAAGAGAAGGATCTAGAATGTAGACCTCAGGACTCAGAGTTCTGTGAGCCCCAGTCAGACCATGGGCTCTGTGTAACAGGTACTGAGTCCTACTCAGGGAAGATATTCTCATAGGCTCAGTATTTTCACTGCTCATCTGATTACTGTTTAGCATCTTGTCTGATTAATGGAGCTTGCAGATGTTTGCCAGGAGAAGTTAATCAGCTATTAATCACCATAGAGTTTCTCTGTAGCTTTTCTGGAAGAGTATCCGTGTTCTAATTGAAACTGTAGTTGTTTCCTGAACGTGGATGCAGAGAAGGGCCAGAGGTAGATAGTCGTGGGTCTCTTGTTGGGAAGGTTTGGCACAGGTACCTTGGAGTTTGTTTGGCTGCTGTTAGAAGAATGTAACTTATTTTCCTAAGCTCATGGGTGTCTAAAGAAGGCAGCCTTCAACTAGAAGAGAAGAAAAACATGGGCCATGTGGTTCTCTGTGATGAACCACAAATTGGGCACTTCAGATGGTCCTAGCTCTAGCTCTGCATCTATGCAGCCATAGCACGCTGGACAGATCTTTTAACTTCTTGGGACTCAATTCTCTTATCTTTAAAATCAAACATTTTGGGAATTTCCAAAACCTGTTTCTGTAGACCACATGGCCCAATGGCTGCTTTAATGAACACAGAATTCCCAGTCAAATGAGTTTGGAAACTCTATATACTACATATGACTCTCGGAGAGTCATGACAGACACCAGTGTAACGAAGAGTGAAAATGTTGTGGCCAAATAACAAAATAAAAACATGTTTCACCTAGCACGTACCCAAACGCTTTTGATCACAGAAACTTTTGTTCACTAAACATCTAGAAACACCAGCAGATTGTGTTCCTGACTCTGTTTTTCTGGTTTCTGATTCAATTTCATTACCAGCTTTCAGTTTTCTCTCCAGAAATATTCTTGTGGGCTCTTTACTGGCAAACTTCATAACCAACCCACCTGCTTCTCAGCCTTAAGATGGTCTCCTGGATTATAAACTGAGGCTCACGTCTGATTTCCCTCCCCTACTGCTAACCTATGGTGACAGGGGCTGCGGACCATGTCTCTAGTCTGCTCAGCTCCCACGCTGCCATCCATTCCTTTGTGTGGTAGCAGAATACCATGTTGGCCAGGATTACCTTTTATTGTATAAAAAGGACAGTGTAATTTGGTGAGAGCTGAAGATTATTTGAAAAGTTAGCTTTGTGACTTTTGAGGATCAAATTCTGATTTTTAAATGACAACCTCATCTTGTGAATTCATTGTTTGATTCAAGATACATTGACTGCCATAACTCTACCATTCTACAAAAAGAACACATTTATTTCTGTGAGTTAGCACAATATTAGACTTTAGGGGGTCTTACTCTTTTCCTTTGGATACTACTTGTCATCTTGGAATTTATTGTTTCAATCTAAAGCAATACTGTAGGCTTGCGGCTGGAATATGCCTTTTCAGAGACTGAATGTAAATTGCCAGAATGAGGCAGCAATCTATGTAACTGTTAAGTCCTATTAGTCATGTTAAAGACCATTGATTTTGTGAGAAATTAGCTAAAACTATAGAGATCCATGTGAAGTCAAAGGTTTGCAGAAATATCCAGTGGCTCATCTTCTTTGCTAACTTTCATGATGAATTTTAGGACACGAATTCTCAAGGAGGAGGAAGAGATTAAGGAATTATCCAAGTCTTAGGTAACAGTATCTGGTTACTAATTTTGATTCAAGCCAGTTCTGAGTCATTTATAATTCTTGATAAATATGGTGGAGCTGGATGTCCAATTACTTTTTGAGCAAGAAAAGTCTGTTTGATCATAGGCATAAAATCTACCTAAGCATGCATTGTGACTGGTTCATATTCTTTAACCAAATTTATTATTGACTTGGTTATATGTACTAAGAAATAAAACTGATGACCATACCATAATGAGACTATCTGTTAACCAGCACCCCACAACTTTATATTCACATCTCTTATATTTTTGCTGTTTTTCTGAGTCATCAGGATTCCCTGAGCCCACTGTCTGCATGCATACTTCTGAGGCCAGGTTTCTTTTTGGCATTGAAATATTAATGTAATAAAATTTTTTTAACAGTATTGGAAAAACTGTAGGGGAAACAAAAATTCCTTCTACCCTTCTGGGTTCTGTGACTGGCCTAGAAATGAAACTGACATATGAGAGGGAGACAGGAGAAAAGTATACAAATTTATTTAATCTTTTCACATGTACGTGGGATTCTTCAGAGGGAAAGTGAGGACCCGAAGAAGCTGTCAGGCTCCAAAGCTTACCAGTGAGTGATAAATTATGGGGATGTGACAAGACAAAGAGGTTTGGACCAGAAGGATTAAGGGTGGAACAATGATCAGGAAATATATGGGGAGGAACTAATGGAAGATATAGGTTGTTACAGGAGATTTTCTTTGTAGATCCATTTCAGCATGGACTCTCAGTCTTTGGTGATAAGGATGTTTTCTTCTGGGTTCAGGGAGTACCAGAGCCTTTCCTGCACCTGCTGTTTCTCAAGTGCCTCAAAATAATCAAGATGCCTAAGTGGCATGTTTTGGGGATGGTGGGCAAGTTCCAAATCCCTTTGAAATCCCACTTTATGCCAAATGATAGATGAACTCATTTACCTGGAGTGTCTTCTTGAGCTCTGCAGAAGTCACTGGCTTGTCAGCATGGATGCTCACCACAGTTATTGCATCTTCATGAGACTCTCATAGAATCTGATAAAGGATTTGGGCCAGGTGGTCTCTGAGTTCCCTTGTAGCTCTACCATTTTGCAACTCTGCAAAGAAGAAATGCCAAAAACTACTTTACTTCATTTCCAGAAAGCAGGTAAGAAATTGGCCTTAATGTGATAACATAAATGATTAAAACTTCTCTTGAAAATAGCAGTTTCAAGGTCCTCTTGTCTAATTGCTCTGTCTTGAGCATCCATTTGAAATGGTCTCTTGCCCTGGTATTTCTTGTAGCAAAGTTGTCCCTGTTATCAAGGGCTTTGGTATCATGCCACACTTGGGTTCAAATTCCATCTTACTGGCTTTGTGACTTCTGGCTGGCCTCTTAACCTACCAGAGCCTCAGTTTCCTCCTCTGTAGGAGGAAGTGGACAGCTCTGGCATTTGTCTCCCAGGGTTGCTGGGAATATTAAATGAGTCAATCTGTGCAAAGAGTGAGCGACTTCACTTTCACTTTTCACTTTCATGCATTGGAGAAAGAAATGGTAACCGACTCCAGTGTTCTTGCCTGGAGAATCCCAGGGACGGGGGAGCCTGGTGGGCTGCCGCCTATGGGGTCACACAGAGTCGGACACAACTGAAGCGACTTAGCAGTAGCAGCAGCAGTGCAAAGAGTGCAGCCTAGTGCTTGATACAGCGATGCTCAAATTCCTGATTTGGGGACCACAGAGCCTCTGTCTTTACCTTTTGTTGTGTGGAAACTTACTTTGCATTTTGTTTAGGTTGGCTGCTTCGGATTGGTTCCCCTCTGGAGCCTTGAGTCCCCATCCTTGTCATTGTCCTAAGCCTCTGCCATAGCTTCTTCCACTATCCACCGTCTACACACTTGCACACATTCACATGTTCCTTTTGCTCCTCACAAACCCTCCTATTGCTTCTTGAAGGTAGAAAAACTCTCTTGATTATCCTGAAAGCATTTTTCTCGCAAGTACTGGTTACCAGTCCTTCTCCCTGATGAGACTGTGCTCTTCCCAAGAACTGAAGTTTGAACAATTGGGATGGGCGGATGGCTTCATTCCGTCTCTCCTTTTAGGAAGCGTGGAGGTGATGTGAAGGCAACTCTCATTTGTGGATACTGTGGCCCAGAGAGGGATGATCTATGTCAAGAATGCATGGATGGATGGAATATATAATGTCTAGAGTCAGCCTCATACAATATCTAGAGTTAGCTTCTCTGGTGGCTCAGATGGTAAAGAATCTGCCTGCAATGCAGGACACCTGGGTTTGATACCTGGGGGAGGGGAGGAAGATCCCCTTTAGAAGAGAACGGCTACACTTTCCAGTATTCTTGCCTGGAGAATTCCATGCATAGAGGTACCTTGTGGGCTACAGTCCATGAAGTTGCAGAGTCAGACACTACTGAGCCACTCACTAACACTTTCACTTTTAGAATCAGCATAACTCATACTGATATGTATTTTTTTTTTCCTAACTCAAGAGTTTGGTCCAGAGACTTTAATTTTTTTTTTTTTTTTATTTGAGGCTGTTCAGTGCCAAGCAGATATCACTGGGGTGGTGGTGCTATCAGAAAAATATCTTTCTTCCATAGCTGGGATTGCATGTGCATGCTCAGTCGCTCAGTTGTGTCCTATGCTTTGTGACTCCACAAATTGTAGCCTGCCACGCACCTCTGTCTATGGGATTTTCCAGGCAAGAATACTGGAGTGGGTTGCTCCTCCAGGGGGTCTTTCCAACCCAGGGATTGAACCTGTGTCTTCTGTGTTTCTTGCAGTGGCAGGCAAATTCTTTACCACTGAGCCACCTGGGAAGCCCTTACTTGGGATTAGGTGAACCATTTTTTCCACTAAGGGAGCACAGAGAAGCGGAGGATCAAAGCACCTCCATGCTGAGTCCTTTTATATGCACCATGGCCTTCCTGGCCCTGGTAAGAGCTGGATAATGTCTCTGCTGATACCTAAACCAGAGGATCTCAGGCACTGGGATTTTATTACCGAGCAAAACAGGCATCACACAAATTTGGCAGTTAATAGTTAATTTTTCTGGTAAGGATATTTACAAAAAAAAAGCAAACTGAAAAAATGAACTTTAATTTAGAATCACAGTCATTTCACTAAAGAAAGAACTTCTTAATATCAAAAGTAGGACAAACATAATAGCACTCTCCTTTAACTTGAATAAATTTAGCCTTATAAAGAATTGATTACAGTGTCCTTATTTTTTAAAATGTGCCCTGAACTGGGAAAAATGTTGGTACGAACTAGCACCTGTCCATGGCCTCATGGCTGAGGCATGCAAGGACACCCATAAGTGCAAGGAAGAAAATGATTGAGACGAAATGAATAAATTAAACAGAAGTTCCACTGTGTCTTTTAGACAAAGTAGTATTCAAACTTTCATCTTGTTATATTTTGAGTCTCCAGTTCTTATTGCTTGATTAAAATATTTAGGAATAATGCATTTAAAATAGTGAGATAAACTCATTTCCCATTGACAAAAAAGCCAGTGACTTTTCTTCAGTTTAGAGTAGGATGATTTGCTCAGAGAGCAGTTGGCCTCTGCAGTCCTTACTGAGAGAGTTCTTGCCCATAGCCTGCCGGTCCCATTTGCATGCTAATCATTTCTGTAATTGTTCTCCCCAGCTCCCGTCAAACCTGGGAGGAGGCAGCTCTGAAATTAACTAAGGTTTGCAGAGTGGGGCCATGCCAGTTGGGGGCCGGGTCACGTGGGCATTGTGGAGCTGTCTGACTCTCCACTGCACTCTGCCCTATGACCCCATAATGGAGAATTCTGGTCAGTGTGCAGGTAAAATAGCCTTGATTGTAACACAGAGCTCATGGTGCAGGTCAGCCAGGGGTTATTATTGTCAAAATGGAACAAGAGAAGTTTAATTTTGTCTTATGTTTAGAGGAAAGTAGGAGCGATGCTAGTGACCAGGCAGCTAGTTGTTGGGTTATGTATTGATATTTAGATTGTATGCCATAAAATGCTTCTCTCTATGAGGGTCACTAACATGCTGAGAGGGAGGAGAAGGGGGAAAGAGAGAGAATAAGAATGTTCCTAATTTTAACCAAAGATCTGAACACATTGAGAAGAGCAACTGTTGTATTTACTCATGTATTATAGAGTGAGACAACTCCGAGGAAACACAGACATCTCCAAGGAACCACAGATATCTCTTATTCTTGCTCTCAATTTCTCCAAAATGAACTAAAGATTCAGGGAAGTTTAATGACTTGCCCAAGGTCATACCCTTGGAACAGGGTATGCATGCTAAGTTGCTTCAGTTGTGTCTGACTCTTTTTGACCCTATGGATTGTAGCCCACCAGGCTCCTCTGTCCATGGGATTATCCAGGCAAGAATACTGAGTACCGTGCCCTCCTCCAGGGGATCTTCCTAACCCAGGGATTAAACCCATGTCTCTTATGTTTCCTGCATTGGCAGGTGAGTTTTTTTACCACTGGCACCACCTGGGAAGCCCCTGAAACAGGGTATAGAGCTGCACTACCCAAGAGGGTTGGAGAAGGTGATGGCACCCCACTCCAGTACTTTTGCCTGGAAAATCCCATGGACGGAGGAGCCTGGTAGGCTGCAGTCCATGGGGTCATGAAGAGTCAGACATGACTGAGCGACTTCCCTTTCACTTTTCACTTTCATGCATTGGAGAAGGAAATGGCAACCCACTCCAGTGTTCTTGTCTGGACAATCCCAGGGACGGGGGAACCTGGTGGGCTGCTGTCTATGGGGTCACACAGAGTCGGACACGACTGAAGTGACTTAGCAGCAGCAGCAGCAGCACCCAAGATGGTAGTCATTAGCCACACATGGCCATTTAAATGGAAATTGGTCAAATAAAATGAAAACTTCAGTTCACTAGCCACATTTCAAATGCCCAATGGCCACCATATTGGACAGCACAGAAAGAACATTACCATGGCTGCAGAAAGGTTTATAGATAGTGCCATTCTAGAGACTCTTGGTCCAAGTTCTTTCCATTATTACACCAAGATTCCCTCTCTACCTTATGTACTCAATCTGTATGTATAATTCTTGTGTATAGGGGGAAAATGCATATTTCAACAATAATTTAAGAATAAAGTCAAAGTCTCCTATTCTTGCCCATCTTTGAAAGTAGGAGCAACTTGAGTGATTTTCGTAACTCCTCCAGGACTGGCACTTACCTGTAAGCATTTTTCCCATCCTGCAGAACTACTGGAGTCTGGTTTAGCAATGTGGTTGCTTTGACTTCAGGGTGCAACTTTTCCTTTAAAGCTAATATTGATCTAACAGTGAATTCTTTAGAAAACTCATACAGCTCCTTGAGGAAACATTGGCCAAGGTGGTATGGTGTCACAGATGTCTGAGGGCTTTAAATTAACACCGTAAATCTCAGGATTATGGGGGGAAGAATGAGCAAGTTTATTGAATGTCTTCCATCTGGCTGTGTTTCAGGCATGCCTGACTGGCAAGGGGAGTGGTAGGTATAAGAGCAGAAATTCAGGTATCAGAAAGTATTTAATCAAGAGTCTGTTTGGAACCTTTACCCAGGGACTCTATTTCAAATGGGCTTTTCTTACTGTGATCAACAACAGGACATTACACTGCTGACAGTGGTGGGCAGCACAAGCCCAAGCTGTGGAGCCCACATTGGCGTGAGGCAGGGCTGAAGGGGTGAGGTTACGTGGATATCATAGGTTGAGGAGTCCTGAATTCAGGGACATAATAGCTCCCCAGCAGGATGTGGTTAATGAGATATACTGTCCCCTGTTCCTATGGCAGTTAGGGAAATGGCACCCCACTCCAGTACTCTTGCTTGGAGAATCCCATGGACAGAGGAGCCTGTTAGGCTGCAATCCATGGGGTTGCAAAGAGTCAGACATGACTGAACGACTTCCCTTTCACTTTTCACTTTCATGCATTGGAGAAGGAAATGGCAACCCACTCCAGTGTTCTTGCCTGGAGAATCCCAGGGACGGGAGAGCCTGGTGGGCTGCCGTCTATGGGGTCACCCAGAGTCAGACACGACTGAAGTGACTTAGCATAGCATACTGCCTGTTAGGTGTAGGCAGCCCAGAATCTTAGGGTGTTGAATAACTGGGGTGAGAACTGTGTTCTATCTGACTAACTTAACCTCTGTCTGTTATTTCTTACACTATCCAGGACACATGATAGTATATATACATATTTTCAGAGCAGTGTAGAATCCCAGTGTTAGAAACTTGAAGGTGACATTGAGATGGTCCATGGGCTTTTATAACTGTGGTCCATGGACCAGCAGCATTACGTGAGGGCTTGGTAGTAAAAGAATTATTTTGGGCATAAAGATTATTTTAAAGTGAAAACATTTGAGATCTTACTTGAACTTTTCTTATTTAACTAAACTAGAGCTTCCAGAAAATAGAGCTGCCATTAACTCTCCTCTAAGGATGTTCTCTTTGAAGTCTAGGTAGGAGACAGACAACTGCCCATTCCAATTAGTATTAAAAAAAACCCCCAAGAGAACCATTCATACTTTCCCATTGAAGCCCTAACCTTTCCCCTGCTTTTTTGTTTGTTTGTTTGTTTGTTTTTAAGTTGGTAAACCAACTTTTACCTTTAATTATTCATTGGGCTACTCATCCCCTATTTGATTCAGATAAGGAAACCTAGATGGTTCATTCAGCCTTTTGTCTGAACAAAGGGTAAATTCATGATGCCTGGCCTTAAAAGACCTTTCATGAGTGTTTTCTGAGTGAATACATGAGAAGTAACTTTCTGGTAATAAGCAGAGGTAGGAGATGAGTTGCCTGGCTACTAATCCAGGGCCTTTTCCTTTAAATAAGGCCAGAAAATCATGATAAAAAGTAAGTGTGAAAAAAAGAAAAAATAAGTGTATGTCTAAGCAGAGATTTATACTGGTTCATGATAAATCCACTTTTTTGGCAGAAGAGCCATTCTGAGCCCCCAGATTCTGTCTGTGGTAGACATCAGTCAGGGCTGTTCCTCAGTACTTCTGGTTCTTTCCTTCCAGGCCCCTGGTGAAAGGCACTTCCCCAGGCTCTTGAGGTTAGGCATGGCCATGTCACTCACTTTGGCCATTGAGTGGAAGTGAAGTAACTGAGCAGGGTCCTCTGGGGTCTTCCTGGGACAGACACCCCGCACCTTCCAGTATCCTCTGCCTGCTTCTTGTTTGTAGAAAAGCTGAAACCATCACAATATTGTAATTATCCTCCAATTAAAATTAATTAATTAATTAAAAAAAGAATTAATGATTGAAAGAATGTGAATGCATTTTGGTTATTTTTCATCAGTTGTTGGAAATTTGGACAATTTCTACTTTTTGGCTATTATGAATAATGCTGCTGTGAATATTAGTGTGCAACTGTCCATTTGAATGTATGTTTTCATTGCTTTTGAGTACATGTATGTCTAGGGGTGGAATTGCTGAGTCATGATGCTTAATATTCTGAGGAACTATAGCCCAAAGTGGTTGTATCATTTTACATTCCCATTAGCAATGACGGGGCTCCAATTTCTCCACATCTTCACCAATGCTTGTTATTATCTGTCTTTTTGATTATAGCTATCCCAGTGCATGTGAAGTGGTATTTCATTGTGGTTTTAATTTGCATTTCCCTAATGACTCATGCTATCAAGCATCCTTTCATCATTTCATGTTCTTAAGGGCCATTTAAGTATATTCCTTGGAGAAATGTCTGTTCAACTCTTTTGCCTGTTTTCAACTGGATTATTTGGTTATTTCTTTTATTGTTGAGTTATGCAAGATGACTTTATAGGTGGGAGATTCATTTCAGTAAGACTAGATTTTAGTTTTTTAATCCATCAAGGAGAGGGTACCACTTCTATTTTCTGTAGGGTTCTGAGGGCTGGTTAAATTTGCTGTATATTTACTCCCTTCCTTGACGTAAATGCTTGAAAATAGGATAAAAGCCAGGGAATTCTAAGTTGAAATGGAGAAAGGAAAAAAAAAAAAGGTTTGGGAAGTTTACTCTGCAGTGAAGAACTTTGTCATTACAAAGGTTTTGGAGCTTTCTTCTCTTTGCAGAGAAAGAAGCCTCTTTTAGGATTCATAACATTAGCCAAAGGGGAAAAACTTTTTTTAGAAAAAACTTTTCCTCCTTTTCCCTTTAAACAATTCTTTGTGAGATTTGTGATTTGTTTGTTATTGCCTTTAATGGTTGAACTCTGGATACAAGGGTTGAAGGTTTTAAGTTGAATCAGTCATTCACCTCCTGCGGAAGAGATGCCGTCTTTGTTACCTGGACCAAAGCCTAGTCTTTCCTCCCGACTATGCAAATCTAAAGCAGATAAATGTGAGCTATCAGGAGCCAATTTGCTGGAAATCTTCCCCTTAGTAATTGGCTTCATATTTCAGCTCTTAGAAAAAGTCGTGTCTCATTATCACCCCTGCCTTCTCCCCCAAGGCCAACAGAGAGAGGTAGGGTCCACTGGCGACGAAGAAGGGGAGAGAATGAAACTGCGGATGAATTATTGTTTTTTTTCTCTCTACTGGCTTTATTTCCAGGTGCCCCCTCTCAGTCATGCTTCTTCAGAAAAGCATCTCATCAGCTGGCTGGGGCCTCCTTGGCAATGGTAATCATGTCCTTCCCACCCCAGGCTCACTTTAGCAAGATAGGAAGTGACAGGCAGGGAGACCTTCTGCTCCTGAGTTCTTGGGAGGGGTATACAGAGCATTATATCAGACACTGCCATCAGGCTGGCTCTTTGGGGTTGCATTAGGCAGTCAAGCATTTTGCTGCCTGCTGAATGTCATCTCATTTAACATTTTGTTAAACAGCTTCTAAAGGTCTTAACAATATGACAGATGGGCCATTGACTAGGTACTTAGGAGCTAAGTACCAGTTTGGCTGGGCTGGATTGTGTTTATCGTTCATTAAGTGTTATTTAAAGAACCCAATCTTGATGCCTCCCACCCCCTGCTCACCCCTCAATGCACACTTTCTGCGGGACACCAGGGTGTCACATTAGAGGCCTATTTCTATATAAAAGCTCAGTGGAAAGGAAAGGATGGAGAGAGGCTCAGGAAGGAGAAGAAATGAGAAAACAAGTGGAAAGAAGTAGAAGGAGGCAGAAAAAAGGATGTGTGTGTGTGTGTGTGTGTGTGTGTGTGTGGTAAAGAGTAGCTGGAAGGGGTTATGGTTCAAAGGCAAACGTAACAGCCAAATGAGACAGAGCTAAGTGGATTTCTTCTGCAGATAGCAGGGCCTGTCCCTCTTGGCTTTTATTCCAGAGAGGGTCACCCTCCACCTTGTTCTCAAATTCAGAAGGAGGGAAGAGGGCTCTGTGCACTGAGAGTTGCTTCTTCCACTGACCACAGCTAGCATTATCCTTGCTTATATGGCTATTGTCTTCCCAGGTCACTCAAAGTGATACAAAGACAAAAATACTCTTCACCTTTGTTTTCCCCAAGAAGATAACAATGCCTGGTATAGAAGAAATACTGTGTTACTTGTTTTTGATTGATTGTGAACTTACTCTGTGCAGCATAGTCAGGTCTTTGCAGTTAAGAGATAAACTGAGTCATATGAAAAATTTTAGTTTATTTGAGCAAAAGTCAATTTGGCTTGGGCAGCACCAAACTGGAAATGGGTACGAGCACTCCAACAGCAGGAGCCAGGGAAAGCCTTTGTTGATTAAAAAAAAAAAAAAATTGCACAACGTTAGAGTTGTAGAGTTGTGAGTTGTTTTATTTGGGGCAAAATGAAGACTGCAGCCCTGGAGACAGCACCTCAGATAGCACTGAGAAACTGCTCAGGGTAGGCAAGGCGAGGAGCTAGGATATAAAGGAGTTTTGCAACAAAGGGCAGGTAGTCAGGAATGTCAAAATATTAACTTAAGAAATCAGATATGTCAGGTTAAGGAATTTAGCACTTTTCTATATATGGGAAGATGCAGGAGTCTGGGATTACTGAAATCATTCCGTTGATATGCACATCAGCTATCTGGGGCCAGAATCCTGTGTTTTCACCTCCTGAGTTTCCTCAGGACTTACCTTAGGGGTTTGCAGGGAGTGGCCGCAGTCTGGTGGCTACTAGATGGCAGGTATTCTTTTCAGCCCCGAGTTTTCTCAGGGCTCACTGGCTCACATTGGAAGGCTGCAATGGCGGATGACTGTGACATCCTATGTTTACTGATACAGCAGGAAATATTCCATTTCACCTTATATAGAGAAGGTGCAGAAGCAAAGAAAGGAGCCTTTTGATTGGCTACAGCTTGTGATGGATGGTCCTTAGATTTTGATTTCATTACCTTGAGACATTTGCAGGCTTGGGTTTTGGTTGGCTTACATGGGCCATGGAGGGGGGCTGAATATGCAGAAGTGAGAGAACGCAGAAATAAAGTAAAAGCAGTCAAGAAAATAATATTTCAGCATCTTAGTTCATCCTCAAGGGATATATGGAACAGTCTGACACATATCTTTGAGATGTTCTGCAAGAACTAAGATACCCCATCCAGGAGGAGGGTGGTGACCCCAAGCTGACCACAAGCACATAGACCCCAGGTTGGTTGGAATAAGATTCCCCAAATATCATCCTATTACCTCACTATCAACCAATCAGGATTAAGTCATTCCCCTTGTAATCCTTATCCCAACTGTTGCCTTTAAAACTAAGCCCTTCCCTGAAAGTCACTGGGGTTTGGGTCTTTTGAGCATGAGCTGCTCATACTCCTTGCTGAGCCCTAAAGTAAATGCTATATTTTCCTTCACCACAACACAAATTGGCTTTGCTGTGCAGTGGGCCATCAGACCCATGTTTGATCTGCTTAACTGCCTAAAAGAATTTATATCTGGACCTGTACCAAGAAGAGAACATTATCAGAGACAAATTTTTATGTTGGAAAGATTTATCTGTGCGGCAAACATTTGTTAACCAAACATTTTGTTTTTCTTGTCTTTTGTGAATTGTCTTTATTTTTGAAGCCTCAGATATTTACCTGCTTCTTAGTTCAGGATGGGTGTATAAAACTCCATGATATATGGAGAGAGCCCTCTGGGAAGGTTAGTACAGTGACCTGGAGCAAAGGACAGAGAGCCTGAGCCAACAGAGAGGAGGGCAGGCCTGAACAAACCAGCACTGACCTTTGGAGATCATGCTGGTTCCTACTGACATGTGTTGTGCTAAAAACATATTCTCATATTTGCCAAATCAGATTCCATCCTTTTGATTTGGGGAAGCTAAAGAAGTCACATCATTACTGACTTCCTTCTAGATTCACTAGAAACCAATGAATAATTATCGGATAAAATAAATATATTTTCATCAAGCAGAAGTTATTCACACGTATTTCAGGGGATAGTCTTCTCTGAATAGGTTTCTGTTGCCAGCTTGATTGTGCTTTCTTGTGCTCAGTCACTCTGTGGCGTCCGACTCTTTGTGGTCCCGTGGACTGTAGCCTTCCATGGAGAAGGAAGAAGACTTCCTTCTCTGTCCATGGAATCTTCAAGGCAAGAACACTGGAGTGGGTTGCCATTTCCTACTCCAGGGGATTTTTATGACACAGAGATCGAACCCTCATCTCTTGCATCTCCTGCACTGGCGGGCAGATTCTTTACAACTAGTGCCAGCTGGGAAGCCTGCTGGAATGACTGGACTCAAATAAATATTCTAAGAATTTACTAAGACAATGTCATAAATTGAGTAGAAATCACATTCCCATTTCCTTTCAGTTTCTTGTGACCAGGAGCTTGAGATGCCAGCTTGAAAATCACATTTTATAATCTCTTTGTTAACTGATGGGTATTGTGCTGATATTCCTGTCCTCTGTGAAGTGGAATTCTTCTTGGTGGCTGAGTTTACCTTGTATCTGTTGGTGGACAATTCCTTTCCTCCCTTCCAGAAATTTTGTTTTTCTTGTGGACATTCTTTTTTTTTTTTTTTAATTGAGTGTAGTCAATTTACAATGTTGTGTTAATTTCTAATGTACAGCAAAGTGATTCAGTTATACATATATATATGTGTGTGTGTGTATATACATTCTGTTCTAATATTCTTTTCCAACATGGTTTATCACAGGATATTGAGTAGAGTTCCCTGCACTGTATAGCAGGATCTTCTTGTCTATCCATTCTATATAAAATAGCTTATATCTGCTAACCCCTACCTCCGACTCCATTTCCCTTCCATAATTATTAAGTGCACCCACCAACACTTAAGGCTCAGTGTTAGCTCTATGTCGAATATAAAGAGATATCACAAATATACCCTAACTTTAAAATGCTCACAATTTAGTTAAGGCATAGGCACAGAAAGAGTTAAATAATAGAGCAAGACAAGTTGTCACTCAGCACAGGCTGTACTTGCTATGAGCTCACAGGAGGAGATGGAGGGATGCTGTGGGGAAATGATGTCTCAGGGTAAAGGCATTCTTGAGGCTGGCCTTGTGCGGTGAGGGTGGCTCTTGGTTTGCACTTTTCACACTGTGCTCTCTCCTGGAAAATCCAGACAGCTGGAGCTATCGCTGCTGCAACTGGAGCTATCGCTGCTCCAACCCAGAGGGCTTGAGTGGCCTCTGCAATTTCCGTCTTCCACCCTGCCCACTGCAAGGGTTAGTGTGTGCTCTCGATCAAGTCCTCTACTTGGTTTCCAGCTAAGGGACACCTCAGAGGACAGCTGGGCACTTGCTGTGGGCAGATTACATCTTCAGCATTTTTAGAAGCTGAAAAACTGGGTCGTCCTGCCATAACTGAGCTGGGGATCTGAGAGACTGGCCTGGCAGCTTGTGCTGAATATATTACATATGTGTCTTCTGGGTCAGAGTAAATTGGGCCCTTAAAAGACAGCCAACTTTCTGGGTAATTAACCCAGTTTTGTCTTGAGAGGTATAACTGAAATTTATGGGGAGAGACATCCTGACACATATTTTGTGAAAAGGGGCAGCTCAGAATAGACTTTGGTGATTCACCATACAGAGGTGAGAAGAGAGACTTATCCATGGAAACTCACAGTAAGAGTCCCCAAGGTGGTGGGTGGCTCTAGGACCTACTCCTTTACCCCCCTACCACCCTGCCTGAAATCAGAGAAAATAACTTTGATCTCAGACACCTTGCCAAGATTTGCCTAAAGAGCAAAATTAACTGAAAATTGACTGAATTGGCCTAGTGCAGAGAGAAAATGGGTGAGATAGAAAAGAAGTGACTTCTTTTTATTTAATGTGATAAAAATCAAATGATTGCTTTTTGCATATTTTTGTATGTACTTTCTGAGTTTATATTTAATACCTCACTCTCTTTTCCAATCTAGTGCCTCAGAGTCTAAATGACATGCCTTAGCTGTTGTCCTGACACACAATCACAAATTCTCAATTTGTAAGCTGAGTTAGAGCCACAGCCCACATGCATGATGGCCCATAACATTTAAAAACAAAATTTAAAATGATGCCACTTTAAAGCTAGACTATTTCTATTGCTAGACTATAAAGATGAAGCTTCTGGAATGCTTTGAAAAATCAAAAATTAGCAACACTAAGTCTGGTGTTCTGGCATGGAAATAATTATCCTGAGCTCAAATGTCAGCTTCTCTGCTTCAAGGGGACAAACATTCCCCTGTGGAACACAGTATCAACCAGGCCCTATTGTCTATTTTATCTAGCCCACTTCACCTACGTAAATGACCTGTCTGACGTCTGTTGCTATTTGAGTTTGTGACCTTACCTCAACCAAAAATACAAAGTCCTTGGTAAAAAGGAAAAAGAAAAAGGCACAGTCTAGGAAGAACTTGCAGCATCCCTTTGAGACTTACCTCTGCCCTAAAACATAGATGTCCTACTATCCATACTGGATGCAAAATAAATGTTTGAGATTGTCTGATGTTTTTGGCTCCGTCTTCAAAAAGGACAAATGGAATGTTCCTGTACTTCCAAGGGCATGAATCTGGGGCTATGGCTTTCTTAGAGAAGGTTTAAACCCTTGAGCCCTGTTTGGCCTCGGCCAGTGAAATGAAAATAGGCAGCCATGGATATGTGTCCTTGTCTTTCCCCTACCATTCTTAAAGTCTGAAGAGTTCTTTTAATTATCTTTTCTTCTCTAGCCCAAGATCTTTTTACCTCCCGGGTATGTGGCTAAAGGGAACGAGTAGGGCAAGATCCTTATTTCAGCTCTCAACTGCCAAATGACATATGAATCTGATGAATTTTCCTATTTGGCTTTATTCAAAGTATTTCATTGCCTCCCTCTCAACTTTCTTTTGCTTAAACTTTGGATCTGAAATAACAAAATATTACAGTTGAGGTCTGATTATTGCCCTTTAAAGTTTTTTCTTTTTTATTCTTCTCTATGACCAGGCTTTACAAAAAGCTATTTTACTCTAAGAAATTAGGTTTCTGGTTATCAAGAGTCCTAAATAGACATGAATTACAAGAACGTCCTTTGAAAACCCCATGCAGCACTTGTTTCATTAAATTCCATGAAGCGACCTTAATTTAGTGGAACACTGGATGGGCTGTTCTTTTAACCTATTATCACTTTGGCCAGGCCCATAAACCATATTCATGGATGATTCCATCAAGAAAGACAACAGTGGGATTAATATTATTTCAGGATACAGTAAATGCCACAATGATGAAGCTGTTTAAGATCTGGTGCTCACGGTGTCACACTGAATGCATTGACATTTACTCTGCTATCACTTCATTTCCAATATTCCTTCCAAATCAGCCGATGCTAATACTTCAGCATGTGTGCAGAATATAATATGGGCGGGGGTGGGGAGGCTGAGAAGGGATCGCACGAGTCCTCTGCCTTTCTTTTTCCTTTTGGTGTTGAGTGGGGAACTACACACGGAGAGTATCTGACATTCGATGAATCCCACAGTGTCTGTTGTTGGGATTGCAGAGGGTCCCAGGAAGTCAGCTTTCTCCTGTAGGTGGGTCAGCATAGGCCATGACACCCTTCTCGGCTGTGACTGTGCCTGTGACATGAGTTTGATGTGAACCAAGGAAGCACTGGTTGGTGTTTTTGGCCTGCAGAGTGTTTTGGAATTGAGCACACATGAGAATTCAAATGTTTATAACATCATATCATTTGGAAACTCTTATTTGTGGTATAATCTCCTTGACCCTTAAACTTGATGCTCCTGACAACAGTATAAACCTAGTGATACTGCATAACTGAAAACTCATGGGTGATTTTAAAGAATCTCTTTTAAAGAAGCAGCAAGGATATTACCCAGAATAACTTTGCTAATGTCTAGTTTCTCAAGGGATCCCTGTGCCTAATTTTGAAAGTGAGGTTCTCAGGGTTGGAAGGAAATTGGAAGACTGTCTAGTTTCTGGTTCTCAAAGTTTAATGTGTGTACAAATCACTTAGAAGACTAGTTAATTCTAATAAACTAGAGTCTGCTGCTGCTGCTGCTGCTAAGTCACTTCAGTCGTGTCTGACTCTGTGCGACCCCATGCACTGCAGCCCACCAGGCTCTTCCGTCCATGGGATTCTCCAGGCAGGAGTACTGGAGTGGGGTGCCATTGCCTTCTCCAAACTAGAGTCTAGGAGATTCTAATCCAGTAATTCTGGATTAGGGCTGAGAAGCTGTATAGTGTCTAACATCCAAGCCTTGTAGATGGGTACAGGATCTAGTCCAATCATCGCCTGTATCCTCTTATGATGAGCATTTAATACATGTTTAAACCTGTCTTAGTAGGAGGTACTCATATTCTCTTAAGGCAGTCTGTTCCATCTTTGAGTGATTCTGAATATTGTATTGCACGTTACATATTGCAGCCACTGTCCCACTCCTAAGACCTGTCAGTCACCGGCCCTGGCTTTAGTCCTTGGTCTGGTTCATACATATGGCAAGGCAAGAAAACATCTCTCCTATTGAAAAGAGAGAAACTTGTTAGGTAGAGAGAGATAGCTGACTCAGGAGTAATTTTTGTATCTTGGGGTTCACAATTCCTATTGACTTCACTGCCCTCTGTTGGCCCCTAAAGTCTCATGCTGGTTCTTGGTTTGGTTCCCATACTTTGTGTCCTAAATAGATGACATTTTCCCATCTTTTGAACTCTAACACTGCATATATATATATAATGTGTGTGTGCATCATAAAATACAATTTTTCCTCCCTCATTATAAATCCATGAAGGCAGAGATTGTGTCTTATGCTTCTTCAAATTCTCTCTAGTGCTTTGCATGTACTAAGAGCCCAAACCATGTGTATAATTTGGAGTAACACATAGAAACTGCTTCAAGGAATTTGTAGCAGTAACACAACAAAATGTGAAGACTGTAGCACAGTAAATCGTCACCCTAGCTGGCAGTACCACAGGTGGACTCAGAAAGGAGAAGTTCAGTGCAGACAGGAGTTTTCCAAAGGGCTTTGTGAGCAAGGGGAGAGGAGACGTACAATTAAATTGTCTGGACATAACTCATATTTCCGTGAAGGATTCTGAGGCTAGATAGGAAAAGACACTAGTAGACAGCATAGGAGTCATATGGTTCTTTCCAAGGAAGCTGGGGGAGGGAAGAGCTGTAACTTGGACGGATTCAACGCAGAAGTCAACACACCTTTTCTAAAGTTCTGGATAGTAAATATTTTGGAATTTGTGGACAATGTGTAACTACTCAACTTTTCTACTGCAGTGCATGGACCATATGTAAGTGAATTGGCATGGAGGTGTTCCAAAAAAACTCTGTGGACATGAAAATCTCAGTTTCATGTAATTTTCATGTGTCATGATGTATTGTCCTTGTTTAGACACTTTCAAACAAACTGTTTAAAAATGTAAAATCATTCTCGGCCTGGGGCTGTACTGACACAGGCAGCGGGCTAGATCTGGCCTGAGCTGCGGTTTGCCAATGCCTGGTTGATGGCCCGGGTGTCCTAGTTGAATGCTTCACCAGCAAGGATTCTGGGGAGGGGTGATTGGAGACAGATACCACCCCTCAAGAAGGGAGTGGTCAGTAGCATTCAGGAGAGAGTGGTTGTTTGAGAAAAATGTGTGATGCTGAGTGAGATGTTATTTTATAGGTGTGGCTGGCTCCCCAGAAGCTGTTTCCTTGTGAGAGTGAGCTTATCAAGTGAGGTTATTCTCTTCCTCTCTTCTGCTCCTCCTCCTATTCCTTATCTTCTCTTCCATAACATTTCTGATTCCACTTTTCCACGGTGTCATTTTTCTATCTTGTCAAGTTTCCTGTGGCATCTCAGGCTTTTAGAATTTTGTAAATAGATTTTGTTTTTCCTTACAAAAACATTCCTGGTATTGGAATATGATCACCATCCTTATCTGATGAAATTAAGCTTTCTATGTGTAATATGGACATAAGAAATGAACCGTCTGCACGAAATATTTGGGAAAGCATGTATGTTGGGGAGAAAAAGAGACAGATGTGTGTCCAGAGAAAGTACAGCTAACCAGCTCGGAGACTTGGAAGAACCACTTTCTTCCAGGAAGAGAAGCAGGGCAGAGACACTGAGTTCAGTGTGGGACGTGTGAAGCCTGCATGGCCTGGATGAAGTTTGATAACCAACCAGGAGGACATATTTATTACATTGTCAGATGATCAGATCCAGAATCTGGGAGAGAGATACAGATTTGGGAATCATCAGCCACTTTTGCAATGGGGTGAGCCTCTTTGTCAGGCAGGAGAGGGGCTGTGTGATTTCTGAGCTAGGTCATAAGGTGATATGGCTTCTGACTGACTTTCTATCAGGGAGTGGTCACCCTGGAAGTGTAGCTACCATGTGGAAACCCAGACCACGTGGAGAAACCATGCACAGGTGTTGTGGCTGACATTACCCAGCTACAAGCTCAGCTGCAGCCAGCATCGGCTGCCAGGAATGTGACAGAAGTAGGCTCCAGATGATCCCCGCCCCAGTGTCTAAATCTTCCAGCTGAGAACCCAGCCATCAAGGAGCAGAAGGTTTGTCCCCAGTCTACTGTGAATTCCTGACCCATGGAATTCATGAGTGTAATAAATGCTTATTTCATTCAGTGCTAAGTTGGGGGTAATTTCCATAGTAGTTGGGAAGGTTGTGTGGATAAATGATATTTATGAATGTGTATGTATAGGATCATTTATACACACAAATAGAGCCCAAGACCCTAGCACTTCCTGGGTGGGGAGAATCTCGTATACCTTTTCCCCTTCTTTTGTGCAGTCAGATAAGCCAATTCACATTAAGGCATCAATAACTGATGATTGGTTAAAGGGTGGAATTTCAGGCAGGGTGGCAATTGACTAAGCACAGCAATTTGCAGTGGGCTTGGGTTGAGGCTTCTGGGAACCTTATGTCAAATCCATGCTGGCCTTCTCTGATGTTTGTCTTTATTCCTTCTTGCAGTTGTCTACAACTCTCAAGAAGGGACTGAGTCTCCTGCAGTGTCCCAGTGAAGCAGAAGCCACCAGGCGATACTAACGGCAGGAAGCCAGGGAAGAGAACAAGCAAAGGACCCTCCCCCACAAATGGTGTGAGACCCCAGAAGGAGGGAACTTGAGAAATGACATGCTCCTCCTACTCGGAATCCTGGGCCACATGGGTGCATGGGTGAATGTCACCTCTGAGGTGGACTCAGGCTTCCCTGGTGCCCTTGCACCCACCCCCATGACCCCTTTCCCCTGGGGCTACAACAGAAGCTATCTCTTCAATTCCTGTCCCCTTTGTTCCTGTCCTGGAGTCAGGTAAGCCCTGGACAGTTCCTGAGTTGGAGGTGTCTCTGCCTTTTACAAGTGAAACTTGATTCTCATGAAAGATAAGAAGAACAAGAACAGTATTATAATTACCTCTTTTTCTTCTGCCTCCCTTTCCATCCTCTCTCCCCATCCTTTCTCCTGCACTTTTCTCCTCCTTTACACTTTCCTTTCTTTTCATTCTCCTTCCATTCTCTTCTTGCCCTTATCTCACTTGGTCACTTCTTCCTTCCTTTCTGTCTTTTTGTTGTTGTTATTATTGAGCTGTTCAGCATGTGGAATCTTAGTTCCCTGACCAGGAATTGAACCATGCTCCCTTGCACTGGGACCATGAAGCCTTAACCACTGGGCCACCAGGGAAGTCCCTACTCTTTTCTGTCTTGATTCTCTTTTCAAAGCCATTTATTTTAATTTTGGCACAAATGGTGGTAAACTGAGGCTGGGGGACACTGGTTGCCAGTTTGGTAATGGAATCATATTTTCACAGTGGCTGAGATGACTCTGGAGGGGAAAGTAGACAGTCGGTTTTGTTGCTATTGTTGTTGTTGGAGAGGGTGGGGGTAGAGAGGAGGGGAGGAGGATGTGGAATCAGAACAGAGGAGAGGAACTTCCTAGCATCACTAGAGAAATAGCCTGCGAGTAGGAGTCCCAGGCTTCTGGGTCTTTATTGGATATAAGAATTCTCTGGTGAGTGAGCTGGAAAGGTCTTGCTGAAGCTAGACACAACATAGTTCACGGGCAGTGCTATGGCCTTGCCGTAAATGTTTCTCTGGGGCATCCTCTGGGAAACTCAGCCACATGGATTGCTGTTGAGCTTTCAAGTCACCTGCTCAGGGCAGGTCTGTGAAAAGCACAGAAGCCCAGGCTTCAAAAATCTTTCTGATTATTTTTCACTTCTGGGTGCTTGGTGGAGCAAAGAAGGAATTCTGGCTCCCTAACCTCTCTGGAGAAGGAAATGGCAACCCACTCCAGTGTTCTTGCCTGGAGAATCCCAGGGACAGGGGAGCCTGGTGGGCTGCCGTCTATGGGGTCACACAGAATTGGACACGACTGAAGCGACTTAGCTAACCTCTCTGGAGTCACAGACTAAAAGCTATTTGCTGTGGGATGGCTACTCAGAGCCAGCTCAGTCTCAACACAACTGAACTGGCTGCTTGAATAGAGCGATAATCGAGGTCTATTTTCAACTCTGCTCTTCAGCTTGGTCTAAGGCACGCGGTCGATGGGTTTAGACTCTGGCTTCTCAGCATCAACTTGCTTTGGAGCAGGCGAGGGTGGTTCTGGATACAAGTATAGAACAAGCCACCCTTACCCACTTCCCATTCTGCTGGTTAATGAATGGATTTGGTTATTTGCAGTTGGAACTGGGTTCTCTTCCCCTCCACTCTGTCTTGAGCCCCCTCCCCAAGCTGGGCTCATCTTCTTCTGTTGCCCTCTGTCATGGAGCAGGTTGGAGCTGGACCAACACACAGTCAGGAGCTGGGTGGTGTCATCACCTCCTAACACTGAATGTCACCCCCCACACCCACCGCGGGTCCTCCGAGGAATGATGCTTTGTGCAGCGGGCCAGTTGTAAACAGGGCTCTAGGTGTAGGGAGAGTGACGGTGATGGGTTAGGCATTTTCAGGCTTGCTTTGTTTTCTGTTTTGCCTTTTTAAGACCATCAGCCTTTGGAATTTGTACAGCATTAATGATTTGGCTGAGCGCAGTGGTCTGCCTCCATTTGGTGGGCTGAACTGGTGAGGAGCCAGCATCTGACTGAAACTGATGAAAGACCAGAAATTCAGAATCACATCCTGATCCTTTTGGTTTCAGTTTAGGGTTCTTTAAGGTCAGCTGACAGAGTGCTGCTAGGCCAAGAAACAGGCTTGAGTTTTGAGCTTAGGGCATAGTGCTCAGGGGTGGGGACTGGGGGAGGACCCAGATGCTGAAACCTCTTTCTCATGAGGTGGCAGGGGCAGGGATGTGGGTCTTGGGTGGAAGCAGTGAGGTTTTGCATGAATCCTTTCCTGATTGGCTCATAGGTCTTTTCTCCTGGGGACACCTATGGTCTTTGCTTTCTTTCTGACAAGATCCCTGACCAGGGAGCCACAGGCCTTGCCCCTGGCTGGCAGTGGAGCCGGATGTAAACAAGCAGAGGGCAGTGCTTGGTATCAAACATTATGTTTACTAAACAAAACCGACAAGTTCTTATTGTTCCGTGAGGAAGCCCTGCAACTCTCAATCCCCTGGAGCTGAAAAGGATCCATTTTATTGAGCTCTGTAATGACAGCCTCGGCTGGAACAGCTGGGTAGTTTGTATTAACTCTAAGAGACTCAGGAGGACAGTTTTTCTTTAGAAAAATTATGTTTTTCATTTAGCCCAACACCAGCTTGTCTCAGCACACCTTCCTATAATTGTACAAAGAGTGATACAGTCATAGTCCAGGCTGTTCTGCCAATACTGAGGGTGGCCAGAGTTAGCAAATAAGAATAGGGGACATCTAGATAAATTCAAATTTCAGATACTTTTCTAGTGCAAGTATGTCCTATGTAATCTTTGGGACAGACTGTTACTGAAAACATATTTGTAATTTTGTTTACATTTAGATTCAAATGGGACAGTCTGGATTTTACCTGGCAATACTTGATACTTTACTAAACATCCATGCTTGCATACCTGTAGTGCTGAGGAACTCACTACCTTTCAAAGCAATCATGAGACAATTACTAGAAAGCTCTTCTGCACATTAAGATGACAGTCTCATACACCTGCTCCTCATGTGAATTTCTGGAGCCCCTTGGAATATGCCTAATTCATCTGTCATGTGACAACCCTCCAAATGTCTATGGATAGCTCTGTGTTACCTTGAAATTGCTGTTCTCCAGCCTGAACATCTCCTACTCTTTCAACTTTTCCTCAGGTGGTGTGGTTTCAGATCTGCTGGTGAATGTGCTCTGGCTTGTTGAGAGCCTTTGTAATCAGATGGGATCTGAAGGCCTGAATAATGATTCCAACTGACATGGCTTTGTGCCTGTTGTCACAAGTCTATGTCTCTGGTGCCAGGGAAGTTCTGGCCTGAGCCAGACTTTGGCACAGATCCTGTCCTGAAAGAGTGCTGCTAGATTTCAGAGTGGAACTTAGGAGCCACTGGAAAACTGAACACTCCTTACTACACGATGATTTGTGTCCTCTCAGAGGCTAAATGTTGAAATGTAATTGCCAGAGTGATGGTATTTGAAAGTGATCCTTTGGGAGGTGATCAGGTCATGAAAGTGGGATTATTCCCATGAATGGGATTAGCGCCCTTATAAGAGACCCCAGAAAACTCCCTTGGGCTTCCCAGGTGGCTCAGTGGTGAAGAATCCACCTGCCAATGCAGGAGACCTGAGTTTGATCCCTGGGTGGAGCAGATCCCCTGGAGGAGGAAATGGCAACCCAGACTAGTATTCTTGTAAAATCCCATGTAAATTCCTGTAAAATCCCATGGACAGAGGAGCCTCGTGGGCTGCAGTGCATAGTGTGGCAAAGAGCTGGTAGTGACTGAGCAACTGAGCATGCGTGCAGAGAACGCCCTTGCCTTTTCCACCTCGTAAAGGCACGGGGAGAAGATGTCCATCCGTGAGCCTGAAGCAAGCTCTTATCAGACATCAGATCTGCTAGTGCTTTGATCTTGGACTTCCTAGCCTCCAGAACTGTGAGAGAGAAAATTCTGTTGTTTATAAGTCACCCAGCCTGTGGTATTTTTGTTACAGGAGCCCAAATAGACCAAAACATACCAAACTGACAGCCCTATTCTCACTTTAGGTGAGAGTTGGTAGTTAGGACATTAGCATTACCAAAAGTCATGCCAGGTATTGATGAAAACGACCTGCTAACAAGAATACTTTCTATTTCAGGTCATATGGAGAAGGAAATGGCAATCCACTCCGGCACTCTTGCCTGGAAAATCCCATGGACGGAGAAGCCTGATAGACCACAGTCCGTGGGGTCACAAAGAGTCGGACACGACTGAGCAACTGCACTTCACTTTCACTTTCAGGTCATATTGGAGTTGTGAATAAAAACATCAAGCTTGTCTCAGAGATTTGCTACACCGATGGGTTGGAACTTTGGGAAAGTCACTTATATCTCTGGCTTTCAGCAACATCATCTGAAAAACAAGTTAATTCTTGAGTTTATTAACTGAGTTAATTCTTGAGGGCAGAAGTGCATCTTCCAAAGCCTGTAGTCATGGCTATGGGCATGTGAATCTGACTGTAATAAAATAGATTTGAAAAAAAAAGACAAATAGTATTACTAGTTCTAGACCTAAATAACTCTTTGGTTCTCAGCTTTCCTTGCACAGGAAATGGTTAGAAAATTAAGTGCTGTTTACCTGTACCCGTTGGTGCATGCCTTCGAAATCTTTATGCCTGGTCCATGTCAGAGCAATACAGAAATGGGATAGTTTTTAGAAACTTTTAAACCCACTTGACGTTGTTGTGACACACAACTGTATGATCAGTGGGTTGTTTCCTTGACTAGGGTATGGACCAGTCTGGGTGCTATTGAACTTGTGGGTGGTGAGTGGCATATGACATGAGCTATGTGTCAGTCACTTGAAGTAGAAACCTGTCTTGGTCTATAATTGTTTAGAAAAAAAAGGAAAAAAAAAAGTGGGTTTAATACCCAGTTGGATTGAGGCAGAGCTTCCTTACTGGCATGTCATTCTTGAATTACGGCTGTGCCTAGGTGTTGTGCCCTTGACTGTTGGGGCAGCTGGGAGAAGCCTGGGCCAGTTTGGGACCAGTCAGTCAAGTTGCTTCTGGCCATGAGTAATTAATGTGCTCTACAAATATTACCATTTCTATGTGTGCCATGAAGTGAATAAGGGAAAAGTGAATAAGGCTGGAAATGTTACCTTTTCTCCAAAAGAGCAAATAGACAAAGACAGGAGACTGGGGTCATTGTTTCTTCAACAACAGCCTCCAAGTGAACTGGCCTAAGCTAGAGATTCAAACTAGAACTGTGCTCCCAGGCAAAAATGCACAACTTTTCTTCTATTAATTAATATCTATTAATACCTATCTATCAATACCTTTTAATATCTATTAACTAATTAATACCTATTAATATCTATTAGGACTTCCCTGGTGGCTCAGACGGTAAAGCATCTGTCTAGAATGCAGGAGACCCGAGTTAGATCCCTGGGTTGGGAAGATCGCCTGGAGAAGGAAATGGCAATCCACTCCAGTACTATTGCCTGGAAAATCCCATGGACAGAGGAGCCTGGTAGGCTACAGTCCACAGGGTAGCAAAGAGTCGGACATGACTGAGTGACTTCACTTCACTTCACTTCAATATCTATTAATACCTCCTATCTATAATACCTTTCTCTTATATTTAAATTGAAGACTTCCCTGGTGGCCCAGTGGTTAAGAGTCTGCCTGCCGATGCAGGGGGCACGTGTTTGATACCTTGTCCTGGATGATTCCATATGCGGCGGAGCGACTAAACTCGTGCACCACAACTACTGCAGCCTGGGCACCCTAGAGCCTGTGCTCCACAACAGGAGAAACCACCACAATGAGAAGCCTGTGTGCTGCAACGAAGACCCAGTGCAGCCAAAAATAAATAAATACATAAATAATAAATTTAGAAGGAGTTCCTTGGTGACCTAGTGGTTAGGCCTTCACTGCTGTGGTTCGGGTTCAATCTCTGGTTGGGAAACTGATATCCTGCAAGCCATGCGGCACAGCCAAAAAAAAAAAAAAATAGTAAATTTAGATTTATCATAGAAATATATGCATGTCTCTTAAAAGCAAGCAGTACAAAAGTAGAAAACATGAGTCATCTGCACCTCCCTCCCCAAGTCCTGTTCAGGCTCCCCAGAGGTAATCGCTTTCAAACTGGAGCTTCAGTATTTATGGAAAGAGGATCCCACAGAGAAATGCCCCGATTTCCCCACGGAACTCCAGTGGGCATGGCGCTGGAGGCACTAGCACAGTCATGCTCCACTGGGAAGGTTCAAAGTCAGCACATAGCAGTCGGACCAGGGGCCTCCCCAAGGCCACCTCACCCATCCATCACAGTCAGGCAGCTCCTCCTTGCCATGGTTCTTCTCACACCACCCTCTCTTCCACTCCCTCTCTGCAGAAGTCCAGAGGTTTAATCTCTGACAAAAAGGAATCCGAAGGATTTTGGACTCTGGGATTCTGGATGCAGCAGAGGGGAGAGGTGAAGCTTGGGCTGACAACTAGAGGGTTCTGGGAATGTCTACACACTAAACTGTGCCACCCCAGGCCTTCCCTCTGACTTGCTATCAGAATTATTAAAGCTGAGGTGGCCCAGCAAAGGGGACAATCAACAGAATGAAGAGATAACCTATGGAATGGGAGAAAATAGTTGCAAACCATTTATCTGATAAGGGGTTAATATCCAAAATATGTAAGGAACTTATACCACTTAATAGCAAAACACTATACCACTCAAAACAAATACCACTCAAAAATGAACAAAAGCCCAAACAATCTGATTAAAAAGTGGACAGAGGGCTTGAATAGACATTATCTGAAGAAGGTCAACTGATACATAGGAAGATGCTTTGTTGTTATCATTCAGTCACTAAGTCATGTCTGACTCTTTGTGACCTCATGGACTGTAGTACCCCAAGCTCCTCTGTTCTCCCCTGTCTCTCAGAGTTTGTTTAAATTAATGTCCATTGAGTCAGTGATGCTATATAATCAACTCATCCTCTCCTGCCCCTTCTCCTTTTGCCTTCAATCTTTCCCAGCATCAGGGGCTTTTCCAATGAGCCAGCTCTTTGCCTCAGGTGGCCAAAGTACTGGAGCTTCAGCAACAGTCCTTCCAATGAATACTCAGGGTTGATTTCCTTTAGGATCACTAATCATCAGAGAAATGCAGGCCAAAACCACAATGAGCTATCGCCTCACATCTGTTAGGATGGTTATTATAAAAAAGAGACAAGGGTTGTATCCTGGTGGTGGGAACGTGAATTGGTTTATCCACTATGGAAAATGGCATTTAATTTTAAATAGAACTACCATACAATCCACTTAATTCTACTTCTGTGTATTTGTCCAAAGGAAATGAAATCACTGTCTCAAAGAGACATCTATACCTCCATGTTCACTGCACTATTATTTACAATAGCCAAGATATGGAAACAACCCAAGTGTCTATCAATAGATGAACTGACAAAGAAAATGTGGTATACACACACACAGACACAGACACGTGCGTATGTGTGTGTGTGTGTGCATATATATATATATATATATATATAAAATGTCTGACATATTACTCAGACATGAAAAAGAATGAAATGCTGCCATTTGTGACAATATGAATGGATCTTGAGGGCGAAGGATGAATACTGTATGATCTCTTATACATGGAATATAAAAAAGTTGAACTCATAGAAACAGAAGGTCTAATGGAAGTAGGGGAAATGGAGAGGTATTGGTTAAAGGGTGCAAACTTCCATTTACAAGAAGAATAAGTTCTGAGAATCTAATGCACAGCATGGTAACTATAGGTAACAATACTGTATTGTATGTGTGCTTGAAGGTTGCTAGTAGAATACATCTCAGATATTCTCAACGCACATACATATGCGCACACACATATAGGAAATTATGTGATGTGATAGATGTGTTAACTAACCTTATTATGGTAATCATTTTGCAGTATACCTGTAGCAAATCATGACACTATACTTTTTTTAAAACTTATTTTTATTTATATATTTATTTTGTCTGTGTTGGGTGTTTGCTGCAGGCTTTTCCCTAGTTGTGGTGAACAGGGGCTAGTCTCTAGCTGTGGTTCAAGGGCTTCTCATTGTGGTGAGCTCTCTTGTTGCAGAGCATGGGCTCTAGGGCATGCAGGCTTCAGTAGATGTGGCCTACAGGCTTAGTTGGAGAAAGCAAAGGCACCCCACTCCAGTACTCTTGCCTGGAAAATCCCATGGACGGAGGAACCTAGTAGGCTGCAGTCCATGGGGTCGCTAAGAAGTCGG
Organism: Bos indicus x Bos taurus; assembly: GCF_003369695.1. NCBI lineage: Eukaryota > Metazoa > Chordata > Mammalia > Artiodactyla > Bovidae > Bos > Bos indicus x Bos taurus. The sequence goes on along the minus strand of NC_040086.1, from coordinate 66,039,708 downwards.
GCATGACTGAGCGACTTCACTTTCACTTTTCACTTTCATGCATCGGAGAAGGAGATGGCAACCCACTCCAGTGTTCTTGCCTGGAGAATCCCAGGGACGGGGGAGCCTGGTGGGCTGCCGTCTATGGGGTCGCTCGGAGTCGGACATGACTGAAGCGACTTAGCAGCAGCAGCACAGGCTTAGTTGCCCTGTGGCATATGGTATCTTCTCAGACTAGGGGCCAAACCATGTCCCCTGATTATACACCAGTGACCTTTGGCTGTCAGCAAGCTCCGTCCTCCTACACAGCACTTCCCATAGGCTTTCAAGTGCTTCACACTTAAATAGCCAAGGATCATGAGCTCTTTGAGTGAGTTTTTCAACTTGAAGGATAGATGCTGTAGTAGATTGATTTCATTAATTGTCCCAGTTAATGCCCTCTCTGTCTTCATGTCTTTTGCTCTGGGATTCCTGCTACAGAAATATGAGAGGCACATCTGGCAGAGTCAAGACCACCAAATCCAGGCCATCCTAGCCCAGCCAGATCACAGTAGTCCTGCTAGAGGAGCACCGGTACATGAATGTGCCCAGCCAAGAGCAGCCAGGTCTGATTCAGCTGACTCATAGACCAAGAACTGCCCTTTCTGAGGAAAGCAAAATGCTCTGACATCAAATCTCTGATTTGTTAGTGTGGATGAATACATCCCCTGCCTTCTCCTTCTGCACCATCCAGCACCATCCCACTACTGCTTGAGGTCTAAGAACACTCCCTCACGCACCTCTGTAGGTGTGATGCTCTGGGTCCCATCCAAAGGAGAAGAAGAGGCCATGGACAGAAGTCAGGAAAAGCAGATGCCAGACAGGGCTTGCTGGACACAGTTTTATCCTCTGGCTGTTTGATGATGATCTCATCTGGCCTATGGCTCCTTGGTATTTCTGTCCTTGGGTTGGTGAGAATGCCAAGTGAAATTAGATCTTCAATTCAAGTCTTAGCCTAGGGAAACTCTTGGGTTTGTCTGTAAGCTGGAGGCAGAGGAAATTATGAAGTGGGTAAAAACTCATCTACCACACTAGCCCCAGGCTACTCCTTTCCATGGCCCTTATTCTCTCCTTCTCTCCTGACCTCTTTTCTATCCTTTTTCCCTTCCTTCCTTCCCTACATTCAAAGTACATGCAACTCTCACTTTCCACCAGTCTCATTTTAAGAATCTACTGAAACTCAGGCAACATTTAAATGTTACCTTTCTCAGTTTGTCTTACAATTCAATCTTGTTTCTAATTGGGACGTGAGTCTTTTCACTATTTAGAAAAAAAATTTTCTCTAGAAGTTGGAAAGCCTTTTGGGGAGGACGGGGTTTTTCATTGAAACGCTAACCTGTGGCTAGATTGCTGTGGTCGAAGCCCCATGTTGGTACTTTTCTTTTGCCAGAAACATTCTGAAAATGGTCATGAGCTCACTGGGGACTGGAGAGAAAGTGAATAAGAAAATTTCCTTGCAAAAGTACAATGTGTTTTGTAATTTGGACTCGTTCTCTGCTGATATTCAAACAGCATTCAGAGCCACGCACCATTACCTAAGTAACCATCCTTGAGTTGGCATTTTAGGATCAAACAGGATTCAGAGGAATAATTTCATTCTTTCCTGGGCCTTTGCCAGCTTTCTGAGAGATGTCTTCCTCTTTTTGATACTAAAGTAGAACTTATAGTCTCCTGGGATGATGAACTCTAATAAATCAGTAGTCACTCCTTTGGGCTTTACAGATGAAGCAAAGGGACAGTTGAGGTAATTGTCTGAATAATATGGGCAAAACAACAAGCTATCCTCAATGGACAGCAAAAGTTGGAGTTACTGAAATAGAACAATGCACCAAAACGACTCAGCCCCACTCTTTCTTTTAGGGGATACTCAAATGTCCCTGTTCGCTGCCCTGGGAATGGGGCACAGAGGAACTCCATGAATGTAATAACAATAGCTGATACTTATTGGGCTGGTGTGTGTTCTAGGCACTGTATTAAGCATTTAAAATAGATCTCATTTAGATGTTGTCATAATTAGCCTATTACCACCCCCACTCAGCAGCTGTTGGACAGGAAGCCAACAGAGCTTAAAAGGACTTGGGTGAGGCTCACAGCTGGTAAGTCGCAGAGCTGAATCAGCCAGTCTGACTCCAAATCCTTGCCAATATGAAGGCTCTTGGTGGGATGATGCTCTGAGGATACTGACATGCAAAAAAATTGTGATTGGTACAAGGGAGATTTGTTTCTTAGTGGAAGAGATGAACTGTATAAAAATCACTATCTAGCTGGATGATATACGGCAAGAAATGCCCCCTTCTTGGCCCGAGATTCCTCAGGGGTAAATGAAAGGGTGGATGGGATAATTTGTAAGTCCGTCTCAGGTCTCACTTACGTTTTTTAGAGTGGTCTGTGTCTGTGATCCTCAGTGTTCATTTCCTGAGCTCTGATTGAAGCTCAGCTTAGCACTATTTGAGTCCAGCTGTTCTGGCAAGGAGGGATGAATGAATGGTCAGCGTAGGCTGAGTTTTCTTGTGGTAACAAATAGCCTTCAAGTCTCAGTGCTCTTAACAACCCAGCATTCACTATATCTCATGTACATCTGTGTCCACTTCAGGTGTCTGGGGACACAGTGGTCCTCCAGAGTCAAGACTGATGAAGCAACTGCCATCTCTAACATTTTGGGTCACTTTGACTATGGAAAAGAAAGCTCTGGAAGGTATTAACACTAGAAATTAAATGCTGTGGCCCAGAAAATGACATAGGCTATAGTCTCTCCTAACTCATTAATCAGAACTAGTCCCTTGGGCCTGTCGAACCATGGGACTGGGGGTGGGAATAAAAGGTACAATCTTACCATCTACCCAAAAGTGCAGACAACTGGGAATATTTGGAGAATATTTGGAATATTTGGAAAACAGTGTTTTAACGACCACCTAAAATTCAAATGGAATAGTGTCTTTTAGAATCCTTTGTGACTGGGGAGGAGAGCAAAGTCAGGCAGACAGGGCTGCTAGTATTGCACTGTGGTCAGGAGGACAGGTTGGACAAGAGAACACTTCCTTTTCAATGAGATAATGGAGACTGGGTTGGGGGTGGACATGGGGGTAAAGAGAGGTCACTCAAAGCCAGATTTTCTCTAGGGTCACCTTGATCACATTCCTTCCTTTACTGTTTCTTGTAAACCACTAATTAAGATAACTAAAAATGTTACCATGAGCTAAAGTCAACATCAATTAAAAATCCCATATATATTTCACATGAAAACACATGGCCTTCAGACATGTGTGATTTTCATCAGACCTCCTCATCTGTTTGTCATTTAAGGTTCAGGCCATGTTCAATATTTCTATCAAATGCTGCCTGCTGTAGATGAAAGCCTGGCAAATAACTGTGCAAAAGAAACTTTCTGAAGTTATAAATAATCAAATGCCCATGGGGGGTTGACCTCATATACAATAATACACAGAGTAATGATCAGAGCTCAGAGGGAAATGGAGCTCAACGATGGCCTTCTTGGTAAGGAGATGGGTGCAGTGTTGCTTACAATAACATGAGTGTCATTTTCCTGACCCCCTCATCCTCTGGTAGGAGTAGGACAGAATGGAAGAGAGAGGGAAAGTAGCTGAAACAGTAGGGACAGTGAAGTGTCAGGGTGTTTAGCATTTGACTCTCTGGTGAAAAAAGCCCAGATTTGCAATATTTGCCAATTTTGATGGTGTAAATACCCCCAGTATGCCTGAATTTCAAGGTACCAAGATGATGGAAAACAATAGAATGGGAAAAACTAGAGATGTCTTCAAGAAAATTAGAGATATCAAGGGAACATTTCATGCAAAGATGGGCACAATTAAGGACAGAAATGGTATGGACCTAACAGAAGCAGAAGATATTAAGAAAGAGGTGGCAAGAATACACAGAAGAACTGTATTAAAAAGAGCTTCATGACCCAGATAATAATGATGGTGTAATCACTTACCTAGAGCCAGACATCCTGGAGTGTGAAGTCAAGTGGGCCTCAGGAAGCATCACTCCCAACAAAGCTAGTGGAGGTGACAGAATTCCAATTGAGCTATTTCAAATCCTAAAAGATGATGCTATGAAAGTGCTGCACTCAATATGCCAGCAAATTTGGAAAACTCAGAAGTGGCCATAGGACTGGAAAAACTCAGTTTTCATTCCAATCCCAAAGAAAGGCAATGCCAAAGAATGCTCAAACTACCACACAATTGTACTCATACTCATCACGAGTCATGTATTGTTGAAGCCTTGCTAGGAAAGTAATGCTCAAAATTCTCCAAGCCAGGCTTCAACAATACGTGACTCGTGAACTTCCAGATGTTCAAGCTGGTTTTAGAAAAGGCAGAGGAACCAGAGATCAAATTGCCAACATCCATCAAAAAAGCAAGATAGTTCCAGAAAAACATCTATTTCTGCTTTATTGATTATGCCAAAGCCTCTGACTGTGTGGATCACAGTAAACTGTGGAAAATTCTGAAAGTGACAGGAATACCAGACCACCTCACCTGCCTCTTGAGAAACCTGTATACAGGTCAGGAAGCAACAGTTAGAACTGGACATGGAACAACAGACTGGTTCCAAATAGGAAAAGGGGTACGTCAAGGCTGTATATTGTCACCCTGCTTATTTAACTTATATGAAGAGTACATCATGAGAAATGCTGGGCTGGAGGAAGCACAAACTGGAAACAAGACTGCCAGGAGAAATATCAATAACCTCAGATATGCAGATGACACCAGCCTTATGGCAGAAAGTGAAGAAGAACTAAAGAGCCTTCTGATGAAAGTGAAAGTGGAGAGTGAAAAAGTTGGCTTAAAGCTCAACATTCATAAAATGAAGATCATGGCATCTGGTCCCATCACTTCATGGTAAATAGATGGGGAAACAGTGGCTGACTTTATTTTTCTGGGCTCCAAAATCACTGTAGATGGTGACTTCAGCCATGAAATTAAAAGACACTCCTTGGAAGGAAAGTTATGACCAACCTAGAAAGCATATTAAAAAGCAGAGACATTACTTTGCCAACAAATGTTGTCTAGTCAAGGCTATGCTTTTTCCAGTAGTCATGCATGGATGTGAGAGTTGGACTATAAAGAAAGCTGAGTGCCAAAGAATTGATGCTTTTGAACTGTGGTGTTGGAGAAGACTCTTGAGAGTACCTCGGACTGCAATGAGATCCGACCAGTCCATCCCAAAGAAGATCAGTCCTGGGTGTTCATTGGAAGGACTGATGTTGAAGATGAAACTCCAATACTTTGGCCACCTGATGCGAAGAGCTGACTCATTTGAAAAGACACTGATGCTGGGCAAGATTGAGGGCAGGAGGAGAAGGGGATGACAGAGGATGAAATGGTTGGATGGCATCACTGACTCAATGGACATGAGTTTGAGTAAACTCTGGCAGTTGGTGATGGACAGGGAGGCCTGGTGTGCTGCAGTCCATGGGGTTGCAAAGAGTCGGACATGACTGAGCGACTGAACTGAACTGAACCGAAGATGATGTCATTGAACATAGATTTGGGAAGAAATATGTAACTGGCTCTTGTAAGTCAGTACCTCCATATTGCTGGCTAAAGAAATTAGGATGCTTTCCTGTTTCCTGTCCTTTACTCACCTCTAGTCCCAAAATATGATGTTAGGAGCTTAAAGCCAGGAAGCATAGAAGAAGACAGTAGCAAGAGGGAAGCAGATCTAGTGCTGAGAAATGCTGATGACTCCCGGATTGTATAGTGTCCTAGGTCTGTAGCAAACTGGGTGGCTTAGACCAACAGAAATGTATTCTTTCACAGTTCCGGAGTTCCGACTTCTGACAAAAACGTGTTGACAGGGTTGTGTAGAGGAGGAAAACCTTTTCCTTTTTTCTAGGTTCTTGGGCTGGCCTAATAATTAAATTGGCATAAGACAGATTTGGGGATTGCAAAGAGTTGGACACGACTGAATGACTGAACTGAACTGAACTGAAGATGGATTAACAGGAGGAAAAAAAATTGATTTTGTGGGTATGGGAATCCCAAATATATGGGAGCTTCAGACAGGCGATTGAGGTTTATATGCCAATCTGACCTAAGGAGAAGGGGGTGGGGGTCTGAGACTTCAAAGGGGAGGAAGAGAATTCACCAGAAGATGGGAAGAGCAATATATGGTAAACAACGTGTGCCATGCCATACAGATAAGTCTTTCTGATGTAAAAATTTATCTCTGGTAATAACTCTCTTTCTTGTACAGGCCCCCTATCTAAATTCTTTCAGGCAGTTAAAGGAGAGGTAAAAAGCCCTTCCTCAGTCTGTTGGGCCATAATTGTCTTCAGCTCAAAATAATTCACATGCCCAAGTAGCACATTCTGGGCAGCCTGCCCTGAACCCCATCAGTTGGTTCTTTGTGGGGTCTCTTAAGAGAGGAACCATCCCACATTTCTCCTAGCTTCTAATGACTGCTAGCAATCCTTATCATTTCTTGGTTTGTAGACAGTCCAGTCTCTGTCTCTAGCTTCACATGGCCTTCCCTGTGCATCCCTCTGTGTCTTCTCCTCTTCTTATAAGGACCCAGTCATTGCATTTAAGGTGGTTCTACCCTAGATTCCAGAGAAGGCAATGGCACCCTACTCCTTGCCTGGAAAATCCCATGGATGGAGGAGCCTGGTAGGTTGCAGTCCATGGGGTCGCTAAGAGTCGGACACGACTGAGCGACTTCACTTTCACTTTTCACTTTCATGCATTGGAGAGGGAAATGGCAACCCACTCCAGTGTCCTTGCCTGGAGAATCCCAGGGACGGGGGAGCCTGGTGGGCTGCCGTCTATGGGGTTGCACAGAGTCGGACACAGCTGAAGCGCATTAGCAGCAGCAGCAGCAGCAGTAGCAGCACCCTAGATTCAAGGTGATTTCATCTTGAGATCCATAACTAATTACTTCTGCAAAAACTCTATTTCCAAATAAGGTCACATTCTGAGATTCTGGGTGGACAAGAATTTCTGGGAGATAGGATTCAACTCACTGCACACATATACACATAGCACAGAAGGGAGGGGCAGGCAGGACCAGAGCTGGCCACCTGGCCCTAACACTTCCCCCTGGCTTCCCAGAGCATCCTTCAGGCTGTGATCTGCTCCCTGATTTATAATGGCAGGTCAGGAGGGGAAGTGGTCTGTGATGGCTGGATTGCCTTTCCACTTAGTCATGCTCCTAGCCTCCAAGCCCAGCTGGGTGAGGGGTAGAGTGACCTTGGCCTAGGATGCTTTTATGTTTATATTTGTGCAGTTGTCTCCTTATATCATCTTCTATTTTCTTTGAAGATAAAATTTTGGCAAAAATAGCAGAAATCTTCAGAGAGTTCTGTTCTTTGATAAGTATCATACACCCTACGTGGTAGAATAGGCCATTAATAGACACTGAATGAGTGAGTGAATGAATGAGCAGAGTTAAGGGCTACTTAAAATGGGCCTTCTCCAGGAAAAACAAAAACAAAAACAGATGAACTCTCAAGTTCAAAAAATATCTTTTCAATCTAAAAGACATATTCTGGCCCATTAGGTCAGTGGAAGACAGTGACAGAGGATCAAGTGTCAAAGGCCCTGGGGACATTAAGTAGGGCTTTCCTTGGCCCTGTAATAGGAGCCAAGCATGGCCCCTCCCCACAGCCCTGATGAGAAAGCCAGCCTGGCTGGGCCTCAGAGGGCAGGAGGAGGTCACTGAGACTCCCCCTGTGGCAACTTTAAACCACATCTTGTGGGTCCCTTTAGTTTCATCCGTGACACTCCTCTCTCAGCCTGGAATGCAGAGGAAGGGAGTGAAGGGAATCAGGTTTCCAGGAAAGAATCTGCCTTCTGAGTTTCTATGCTTCCGCCGAGAGCTCACACCTAGGAAACTCCATGGTTGGGAGCATCTGATACACCAAGGAGATTTTCACATCTCAGGCCCCTTCCCCATCTCCACCCACTGTGCTTGAGATGGATTGAATTTATGTGCCATGGTTTAAGAGTTCATAACAAACACCATTCTCTCAGACACCTTGACCTCTGTTCCAGCCCCTTCTGCTCCCCCAAGGTTGCTCTTTCTCCTGGGCCTAAGGTATGCAGTCATTTGGCTGGTCGAGCCCTATGATCACATGAAACAATGACCACATAAAACACACCTCAATTTAGAGATAAGCACTGATGCATGCCCTGAAGCTGAGATTAAAATCTGTCCCATAAATCTCTTTATAATGCTGTATATTCCACACCATAATGATGAGAAGTGAGCTAGTAAATAAACAGTTGAGGAAAAAACTCCTCACAAAATACCCGATGATTAAGTGGCTTGATCTCATTTTGCTAGAAACTATAGGAGAAGTTAAGATTTGTCAGTGATGTCAATTCCTCCATTCACTATGGCACTGCATGAAAGGTTTGATTTCATTCATCATACATTTCTTTAAAAGTCTACTGTGTGCTGGGGATGTATATAGGTTTAACTGGGAGTTTAAAGACATAATCGATAAGACAATGGAATTTGAAGACATGTCAATTTGAGATCCAGCTATGGAAAATCCTATCCACGTGTGTATGCATTTTGGGATTTAATGATAACATTGCTTGGAGGCATCTGATACACTTTTTCACATATAGGGAAATATAAGCTCTCAAGGTTCAAAATAAATAATAATGGAATAAACCAACCAATTCCATGATTTTTTATGCCTCTGTCATGATGGTAGGCTGCAGTCCATGGGGTCGCTAAGAGTCGGACACGACTGAGCGACTTCACTTTCACTTTTCACTTTCATGCATTGGAGAAGGAAATAGCAACCCACTCCGGTATTCTTGCCTGGAGAATCTCAGGGACGGGGGAGCCTGGTGGGCTGCCGTCTATGGGGTTGCACAGAGTTGGACATGACTGAAGCAACTTAGCAGCATGATGATGGATTTTCTGGAAAAGGATTTATGGGTTCATACCTGTGGCTCAGACGGTAGAGTCTGCCTGCAATGTGGGAGACCTAGGTTTGATCCCTGGATTGGGAAGATCCCTTGGAGAAGGAAATGGCAACTCATTCCAGTATTCTTGCCTGGAAAATCCCATGGATGGAGGAGCCTGGTGGGCTACAGTGCATGGGGTCGTAAGGAGTCAGACACGACTGAGCGACTCACATGCACCTGCTCCTTGGTCTGTTAGTAAACAAAGACAATCTGACGGTCTGAATCTTGGTGCTACCCTTTTCTCTCATCCAAGGTAACAAGGAGTGTGTGTATGTGTGTATGTCTGTTATGTGTGCACACCTGGGTGCTTTTGTGTGAGTATGAAGGGGTTGACTAGGAGCCACAGAATTTACAGAGGAAAACTAAACATCATTAGAGTCCATTCTGAGATGGTGAGTCAACTCATTTTATCCTCAGTAATTCCTTGTTCCAAGTGAACTTGTAGTTGGAGAGTCATTACATTGGTAGGATCAGGTCACTGAGGTGCTCCTCTGTGTCATGTGAAACTGAAGGGGCCCACAGGATGAGGTTAAAGGAGGGTGCTCTCCTGCCATGATGGCTGGGCCATGAGGTTGCAGCCATAGATTAAGGAGAAGACAGGTTGGGGTAAAAGGGAAAACTTGCCCTCTGCACTGAGCTAAGGTGGGAAGGGGATGTGGCTGAGTAGTGGGTTAATGAAATGCATAGCCTAGAAAAGCTATGGGGGGAGCAGACTTAAGGGTCTGTTTCTCTCACCTCCTTGGTCCCCATCCTCTGTGCTCAGAGAAGTATGATGGAGAAGGAGAAGCTGGTGGGTTGGTGGTGTGTGGATGTATGTGTGTGTGTGTGTGTGTGTGTGTGTGTGTATGAGAGGGGAGAGGGAGAGAGAAAGAGGTCCCAGGCTCTAGGAGACCTCCAGCATGACTTGGGAGGTCTGGTGAGGAAGAAGTTAGACAATGGAAGAAGGATAGATTGAAAGACCAGAAGCCATGGTCCGGGTTACCATAGGGTGACTGGGGCATGCAAGGAGCCCAGAAGGACCCATCTACCTGGTGAGGGCATGGAGGAGGGCTGAGAGGCTTGTGGTCAGAGTGAAGAGACTGCACAGGGCAGGGACTACACACTCTCGTGGTGAGGGACATTATGTTTGCCTCAAGTAACAGTGCTTCCCCCAACCCGTCCCCCAAGAAATAAGCACAGCATTTTCATCACCACGTCTACTGTCACTACTCTAGAGTTCAAATCTGCTCTGGGTGGTATACAACCGGGATCAGGGATAATCCAGAGAAGCTTCTCCCCTTCTGGCAAGAGGCTGAAAGCATCCCTTTGTATATAAGATGACCTCTAGGGAAGGCAAAGGGGAGATGAAAAGCCAGAGACCAAAATTTGTCTAGATACAATGACACCCAAAAGGGAACATCTGAATGAATCTGACTTAGGGAATTTGATTTTGAAAAGTTTGAGTGCCTAAGGGGACATTTTCTAAGGGGTAGAACTGAAATAGAGCTGACTTGTGGACAACACAGAGGTTAGGAACTGTGACTCCCCACCACGCAGTCAAAAATTCAAGTCTAACTTTTGACTCTCTCCAAACTTAACTTCTTGGCCTTTTGGCTAAGACCAAGTGTAGTATGGGGGCTTCACAGGTGGCTAGCGGTAAAGAATACATCTGCCAATGCAGGAGACATAAGAGACATGTGTTCCATCCCTGGATGGGGAAGATCCCCTGGAGGAGGAAATGGCAGCTGACTCCAGTATTCTTGCTGGGGAAATCCCATGGACAGAGGAGCCTCGTGGCTACAGTTCATGAGGTTGCAGAGTCAGACACAACTTAGCAACTGAGCACACAGCACACAAACTTGACTACTAATAGCCTACTTTTGACCAGAAGCCTTGCAATAACATACATAGTTGATTAAAATATGTCTTTGTGTTATATATATATCTACATATATTCATGCATTCATGCCTTTTCTTTTTTTGATATATATATTTTTTGATATTTCTAAGCTATGTAGTTTATCAGAAAGTCTTTTTCAAATTGTAGCAAATTTCCAGAATATAATTCCAATGTATTTAGTGAAAAAAATCACAGTTCTATCTTGTGTAGTTCAAGGATCAATTGTATTATTATCTCTCAAGTTAAAATTTCCCATCTGCCTAGCTAGGAGCAGTCCCTTTTTGGGGAAAAAAAAATTCATTTCCCTGAACAAACAACTGTGATATAACAGAGCAACCCTGATACATATGGATAAAAATAAAGCTGTGAACTTTCAAATAAATAAGCTTAACTTTAATCTTAAATAAACAAATTTAAAATAGTCATGAAGTCTTTTGAAATTTTCAGTTGTCTTTCGAGACTTTTCTGAAAATAGCCTGGGAATAAGAGTCCTTGTCATATCATCCAGCTGGCATTCAGCAAGAAGAGAATAGGGAACCCCAAGCAGAACATCCCAGCAGCACCCAGGGGGTCAAGCAGATTTGGGACTGTCAACATCACTTGAGGACACTGGTCCAAAGATGAATGAAGAAAAGATGCTGAGAAGTTTAGTCTTCAGGGAACATTTCCCAGTGGAAGCCTCAAAGCCTGTGGAGCACAAAGCTTCTGCAGACAGTGACAGGCCTCTCTCTGGGGACATTTTCTGAGTAAGGGAGATTGGTAGTCGTGTGACCAAGGCGATTTTGGTGCAGATTGTTCTGGACACAGGGGAATGGTCTAGGTGACCTTCCAAGAATTTTGTACCTAATCTGTGATTCTGTAAGTAATGAGTTGACAGGAAATTGCATTCTGTATTTGGTTGGCCATCTGCTGTTTTTCCAACGCTGGCTGATAAAGGCATGGCTATGCGGGGAGAAGGTGAGCTGTAATTAATTATCTATGGCATTGATGAATTTCTTGTAAGATATCCCCCTGCTAATCCAGCAATATAGCTGCATCCCTCCCCCCACCTTCCCAGTGTTAACGGTCTATTTATGGACCCAGCTCCATAATTAAATGTTTCATTTGCAAGAAAATGGTTCCGAGGAAAATCCAGGCTCCCTTTATGTGCCTGCAATCGGCTACTGCAGACGTTACATAAGAGATTAGTCCACATTGGCCTGCTGCTCTTAGCTTTTTGGATAATCTAATGTATTATGTTTCTGGTGTATGTAAATTACTAAATGTAATATTCTTCAATATGTCTGTTGAATGAAGCCAAATGTATTGTGGGTGTAATTTTAATTATTTATATGCTATAAAAATGGAAGAAATTGGAATTACAGAAATAGGGCTCTAAAAAACCCCTCTGGTTTTCTTTTGGGCAACAGTTTAATCAGATTAAAACCATAATTGTTTTCCAGTTCTTGCCTCACACTTGTTTTGGCCCTCTCTTTTGTGAGTATGTGGCTATGCCCCATGAAGGCATTTAATGTCGGTCCGAAGTGTTTGCCTTATTGGAAAACAGCACATCCCAGTTGGCTGGGTTCAAGGCAGGGACACCACTGGGAAAGCACAAAGTTTCCTTCTGAGGCTTGGTTTTTGTTCTTGAAATTGGTCCTGGGCAACTCCTTACCGGATTTCTTCTGAGTCAAGGAGGTAGCAGCTACATAGGTAAGACTGGAAAGCAGAATAGGGGAAGATGACGAAATGAAAGTGTTAGTCGCTCAGTTGTCCATGGAATTCTCTAGGCAAGAACACTGGTGTGAGTTGCTATTCCCTTCTCTGGAAGATCTTCCTGACCCAGGGATTGAACCTGGGTCTCCTGCACTGCAGGCAGATTCCTTACAGTCTGAGCCACCAGGGAAGCCTTGATCAAAAGAAAGGTGAGAGGAACATGCATATCTCTGGAAGTAGCAACCAGCTACTTTTGTTAACTAGCTAGAGATGTGGAGGCCAATTTTAGTTCAAGATGGCTGATAAGGATCGAATGGATTTGGGTACCTATTCAAACCTCATAGACTGTAATCTGAAATGAGTTTGTCCAGTGAGTGCTATTACATTGAGACATTGTGGTAAGACGCAGTCTGGAATCCAAGCACCTGGCTTGGAATCCTGGTCTCATGTTTCAGGTGAAGCTGTTTGATTCCAGAGCACTCACTCTTAGTTATCTTGCCACTCAAAAAGAGTTTATCATTGTTGTTATTATTATTACAGATGGAAAAACTGAGTCCCAGAGAGACAAATAACTTGCCCAGTGTAGCACAGAACTGAGATTAAAAGCTGCTGGCATCCTGTGTTCCTCGCTTGTTTGTGTGGCTGGGTCCTGGGAATTTAGATGAATAAAATGGCCTCAGCCTGTCCAGGCAGACAGCACCAAGAGCCGTGCCTCTGCACAGTAGATGTGGATGGATGAGGGCAGGGTTCATGACCTCTGACATCCCCCTGGAGGAGCTGAGGTCTCTGCAGTGAGTCTGAATTATGAGGTTGCACAGCAGACTTGTTGGAGCCCAGAACCCATCCACACCCAGCTTTGATTTACATGGGAACATTTCCTCACTGTTGGCATTGGGAAAGGGAAATAGCAAATTTGGGGTGTTTGCTTATTTCCATCAGTAATTTCGACTGGGAGGGGTGAGGGCTGATGAATTATACAGCAGTGCATTAAAACATAATATCCCTTTGAAGCCCAGAGCAGCAAGTAGAGAGCTGTTTTGCAACGTTGGTGGGAGGCTGAGGAAGTCTCCAGCTCATCCCTTTGATGCAGCTGGATAGGGTGTTGACTCTTGAGTTGTACCTTTCGGCACAGTTGAGGAAAACTTGGAGTTGGGCTTGAGGTGTACAGAGAACTCTGGGAATACAAGGCTACTAAAGAATTCCACAGAAGGACCCCCAGGCTGAGACTGGGCTTAGCCCAGATCCTGTCCCCAGGCTCCCGACTGGCCTTCATCCCCCGGCCTGGACAGCTGCTACCTTCCGCCATGAGCCAAACTACCCCAGGGAAGTTGGGGGCCACAGTTGGCCAGAACTGTTGTGGCTGCCAGTGCCTCCATCTCAGGAAGACACTGCAGGCCAAGGAAAACACTTGGTAAACTTAGACTGGGCAGCTCTCAGTAACTCATTTAGGATTTAATGCTTCTTTTTAAACAGAACACAGAAGGCTTGGAAAGCAAGCTCAGTGACTCCTGAGAGGATAACCTAGTTCCATGTCTTATTCATCTTTGCTTTTGGCACCTAGAAGGTGCTCCATAAATGCCTGTTCAATTTCAATCATCTTTTGTGGTTTTGAAAAAAAGTTTGGAAACATCCCAACCATCCTCTATTGGCTTGCTTAGGTGTTGGCCAAGGCCAAGTGTTGAAATCTTGGGTTGCTTAAGACTGATTATTCCCAATTAAACAAATAGTCAGTGAACATTCATTGGTGAGGCATCGAGTGGGATGCTGTGGTAGGAGAAAGATGCAAGGGAGTTGGTAGAATGCAGAACAGGAGCTGCCACAACAGGAATGGAGATGAGCCAGCCACAGGGAGAACACAGAAGACAAAATCAATTCGATGGAGAGACCAGGAGCATCATCACACAGGGGGACTGTGGGAAGAGCCTTAGAGGATAAGATTTTGAAAGATGTTGGGTCAAGTGGGGATTTTTGGCTAGTGTCATTGACAAGAGCAAAGGCTTCTAGGTACACAACTGCACTGGCAAGCGTGCAGTGAGATTGAGCCTCTGATCTGAAATGTCAAAGATATAACTTTTAAAAAAATTTAAAGAAAATTCTCATACAAATATATGGTGAACCCATGTCAAAGACTCATTAATTAGGGGACCAGTGGAGTGGGAAATTGGTTCAAAGAAGAATTGGAGAGATCAAAGCATGTATAATCAATAAAAGAAGGAAAGCTGAAAGGAGACTGTACAGTTAGATATGAATCTGGTTAATATTTTGCAGAGCAATAAAGCCATAACCGGTGGAACTATTTTTTCTATCAGACAGTATTCATGCAATTATAATGGATCAAAGAAAATCATTTGTAGCTTGCCAATTTTATATACATTCACCCAATTATATAGAATACAGGATATTCTATTGAATATAGGATACTAGAAGAGAAACTTTTGCTTTATATTCTTCTCTACAGTTTTAACTTTTGCTTTTTTCCTATAGAATCTGGGCCAGAATCAATGGTAAAATGTAAGACGAAAAAAACTTCACATTTTTCCAGAACATTGGATGACCCCAAAGCAGACTTTTATCACTATGCTCCAAAATGACTTTGAAAAGTCAATAATCTTCCCTAATTTCCAAGGTTCCGATTGTTTAGCTAAAAGAAAAATGTTCTGGATGGATTTGGAGGACCTAGTGAACCTGAATTTGATTCTTTGTAAGTTTTAGCAGAATTGACATGATCTGTACTAGCATACGGCAAGATTATGGGAAAAACTGAGTGGAGAGGAGAAATAATAGAGAAAGAAAGCCTTGTTCAAAGGTTATGGTAGTAGGCCAGGTAGAGATGATGACATGGTACTGGATTTAGAAAGGTGGGGACCGATATGGAGACCATATGAAGATGAATTGACTCAAGGGAGCTGTGGGAGGGAATTCAGTTTCACAAATGTTTATTGTGCATCTGCTGTACATCACCACGATCAACACCAGCAGCTCAAAGTGAGTAAGATGTTACGATTGTCCCCCAGGAGCTTAAGACATGAAAAATTATTCTCAATTCCGCCTGGAAAAGCCAATGTATGCTTTATGTACACAATGCATATATGTACAGGATGAATGGTGTCAAGATCAGATGAGAGAGGCTATCCAGAAAGGGTCTTTAAGGACTAATGGGCATTGCCTGGCAAAAGAAGTTGGACGGTGCTCAAACGCTGGCTGCACAATGAAATCACTGTGGTAGCTTAAAAACTCCTGAGCCTGTTGCCCACCCTCAGAGATTCTGATTTAATAGAATTTCTGAGTGTAACCTGCTTGCAAGGGGCTTTTGTATCTTCCCAGGTGTTTCTAACTTGCAAAGTGGATAAGGCTTGAAATGGAAGAAACCACAAAAGCTCAGGAAAGGAGGTATTATGGAGCCCGGAATGTCATGCAGAAAGAAACGTAGTAGTACTTCACAATTATGGTTGTGATGTGGGAAAAACTGGGAGGAGAGACTGGGCTGGCTACTGGCCACCATGGAGAGCCTCGTCTCGTCAGTGTAGAACCACAGAGCATACTATTCATGTGCTACTCTGGGAGATTTGGGGCCTGGGATGCCCTTAAAGACCTCATATAAGGACAGAGAATTTAGAAAAATAGTCTTGTCCCAGCTCTACCCTGAATTTGTTGTGGGACCTCAATTTTCTTATATTGAAAGTGAAGGGTTGAACTTGATGGTTCCCCTAAGTTTCTTTCAGTTGAAGAATTGCAAAAATCCTACTTTTCTGTCATCAATTTGGTTTTACTGATGTTGGGTTGCCTTGTACTTGAGACGTCTATGGTCAGAACCTAAGGGACTATCTATTTAATTAGAATGACACTGTTTCTTTTCTTTTATTCCAAAGAGTACTATGGACTTGTAGTAAAAAGGCAAAAATTAAAACTGTAGAGAAGAATACAAAGCAAAAGTTAATCTTCTAGGGTCCTGTATTCCATTTTCCACAGCCTCTTGGGTATCTTGTGTACATGGTATCTTTTTGTGTATAAGCATATACTTATGTTTCCCTGGTGGCTCAGATGGTAAAGAATCAGCCTGCAATGTGGGAGACCTGGGTTTGGTCTCTGGGTTGGGAAGATCCCCTGGAGGAGGGCATGACAACCCATTCCATTATTCTTGCCTGGAGAATCCCCATGCACAGAGCCTGGTGGGCTATAGTCCATGGGGTCGCAAAGAGTCAGTTGGACATGACTGAGCGACTAAGCACACACACATATATGTATGCACACTTAATATTGTACACAAATAGGGCCATATTATGTAAATTGCTCTGTAACTTGTGGTTTTCACATTACAATATATTTTGGGCATCTTTCCATGTCTGTGTATTTTTATCAGTTTTTTATCATTTTTTAAAAATTAAAGTATAATGATTTACAATATGTTAATATCTGCTATACAGCAAAGTGACTCAGTAATACATACACATACATATATTCTTTTCAGTTATAGTTTATTCCAGGACCTTGTTGTCCATCCATTATATATGTAGTAGTTTACATCCACTAACACAGTGATGGACGGGAAGGCCTGGTGTGCTGCGGTTCATGGGGTCGCAAAGAGTTGGACATGACTGAGTGACTGAACTGAACTGAACACCAAACTCCCAGTTCATCCCTCCCCCACTGCTCTTCTTGGCAACCACAAGCCTGTTCTCTCTGTCCCCTGAGTCTGTTTCTGGTTTGTAGATAGATTCATTTGTGTCATAGTTTAGATTCCACATATAAGTGATATCATATGGTATTTGTCTTTCTTTTTCTGGAATTCACTTGGTATGCTCACACTAAGTGATTATCATACGATGTCTATGTATTTAGAATGACCCCATTCTGGGAATCTCCCAGTGGTCCAGTGGTTAGGACTCCATGATCCCACTGTACAGGTCACAGGTTCAAATCCCGCATGCCTTGATCTACCCCCCAACAAAAGTGAAGGAATGACCCCTTTCTTATTGCCAGTTGTATGGTATGACCCCATAATTTCCTTAACCTATGATAGCCATTTTAGGTTTTGTTAGTAATTCATTGTTTTACAATATGTTTCAGTGAAACTTCTTGTGTGTGTGTGTGTATATATATATAATTGTGGAAGTTCCATTTTTTCATAGGACCCATCCTTATACATGGAATTACTAGTTCTGTGGTTAACACTGAAAATTTTGATAGGCATTAACAAATTGTCTCCTAAAATTGTTGTACTGAGTTATATGCTTAACTACAAATTCCTTGTCACTTTATAAATGCTGAGTATTTTTCAAGTTTTAAATTATTTTTGAAGATGGAAAATGGCATCTAGTTGTTTTAATCTGTATTTGTTTCATAAGAAAAGAGTTGGTTATGTTTTCATATTTTATTGGTTATCTGTGACGTTTCATTCCAATCCCAAAGAATGCTCAAACTACCACACAATTGCACTCATCTCACAAGCTAGTAAAGTGATGCTTAAAATTCTCCAAGCCAGGCTTCAGCAATACGTGAACCGTGAACCTCCAGATGTTCAAGCTGGTTTTAGAAAAGGCAGAGGAACCAGAGATCAAATTGTCAACATCTAATGGATCATCGAAAAAGCAAGAGAGTTCCAGAAAAACATTTATTTCTGCTTTACTGATTATGCCAAAGCTTTGACTGTGTGGATCACAATAAACTATGGAAAATTCTGAAAGAGATGAGAATACCAGACCACCTGACCTGCCTCTTGAGAAACCTGAATGCAGGTCAGGAAGCAACAGTTAGAACTGGACATGGAACAACAGACTGGTTCCAAATAGGAAAAGGAGTACATCAAGGCTGTATATTGTCACCCTGCTTATTTAACTTATATGCAGAGTACATCATGAGAACTTGAACTAATAACTTCTAGATGTACAAGCTGGACTTAGAAAAGGCAGAGGAACCAGAGATCAAATTGCCAACACCCATTGATTCATAGAAAAAGCAAGGGAATTACAGAAAAACATCTACTTCTGCTGCATTGACTGTACTAAAGCCTTTGACTATGTGGATCACAACAAAGGAAAATTCTTAAAGAGATGAGAATACCAGACCACCTTACTTGCCTCTTGAGAAATGTATGCAGGACAAGAAGCAACAGTTAGAACTGAACACGGAACAATAGACTGGTTTCAAATTGAGAAAGGGGGTATGTCAAAGCTGTATATTGTCACCCTGATTATTTAACTTCTATACAGAGTACATCATGCAAAATGCCAGACTGGATGAAGCCCAAACTGGAATCAAGATTGCTAGGGTAAATATCAATAACCTCAGATAATGCAGATGACACCACCCTTATGGCAGAAAGTGAAGAGGAACTCAAAAGCCTCTTGATGAAAGTGAAAGAGGAGAGTGAAAAAGCTGGCTTAAAACCCAACATTCAAAACACTAAGATCATGGCATCTGGTCCCATCACTTCATGGCAAATAGATGAGAAACAGTGGAAACAGTGAGAGACTTTATTTTCCTGGCCTCCAAAATCACTGCAGGTGGTAACTGCAGGCATGAAATTAAAAGACACTTGGTTATTGGAAGAAAAGCTATAATAAACCTAGACAGTGTACTAAAAAAGCAGAGATATTACTTTGTTGACAAAGTTCTGTATAGTCAAAGCTAAGGTTTTTCCATCAGTCATGTATGGATGTGAGAGTTGGACTATAAAGAAAGCTGAACGCTGAAGAATTGATGCTTTTGAACTGTGGTGTTGGAGAAGACTCTTGAGAGTCCCTTGGACTGCAAGGAGATCCAACCAGTCCATCCTAAAGGAAATCAGTCCTGAATATTCATCGGAAGGACTGATGCTGAAGCTGAAACTCCAGTATTTTGGCCACCTGATGCGAAGAGCTGACTCATTTGAAAAGACTCTGATGCTGGGGAACATAGAGGGCAAGAGGAGAAGGGGATGACAGAGGATGAGATGGTTGGATGGCATCACTGACTCAATGGACATGAGTTTGAGCAAGCTCTGGGAGATGGTGAAAGACAGGGAAGCCTGGAGTGCTGCAACCATGGGGTCTCAAGATGTCAGACATGACTGAGTGACTGAGCAACAACAATAGCAAAGATAAGAGTGGTTAGGGATCATGCCGGAAAGAAAGACATGCCTCTATTCCTTATCTTTTGTGTGCTATTCATTGCATTCATCAGAGAGCCCTCCACATGTGATAGAAAAATCCACAACTTGGATGCCTATGTGGGGTGTGTGTTTGTGTGTGTGTGTGTGTGTGTGTGTGTGTGTGTGTGTGTGTAGCTGGACAAGGAACACAGGTACCAGTCTCAGAATCTGTGGGCTCACATGGCAGCTGATATTGCTGGCTTCGTTTATAGCCAGCATGTTTCCAACCCTAAACTGGCATGCAAAGCAAGTGCAAAAAATTAGCTTCCCATGATAATATGTAGTGCGGTCAACTGGAGCATGGATTTGCTTTCCCTGGGATATGAGAGCAGTAGATAAATAGCAAGACAGTTCAAAAAATCTTGTTTCAAGTGCAAATTTGTTCAAATGGCACCAAAGTTCCCCAAATGGCCACAAATCTCTGACTTGGCTGGAGTCTGGCCTCCCTTTTCCTGCCCATGTTTAGCAGACTTGCCGCCAACCATCAAGGTTCCCTTGGCACAGCAGGGTGCAGGAAGAAGAGCTGCTTGATTGGCATATGGCATTGCTCTCTCCCTGATGCTTTCTGTTTGTCCAGCTTCGTGCTTTGGCAATATGGCGACTTTCATTGGCTGTGATGTTAGCGAAGGGTAAGGATCTATAAATATCATTGCACTTATGAAAAAAACCCTTCCAACAGCTATACCCTGAGGGCTAGCCAATAGACTGCCAAGAAAGCAGACTTTTCCAGTTGTAAGACCTGAGGTGTCCAGCTCTGAATAAAGAAGGAGCATTGACATGGAGGCTGATGGTTAATTCTTGGTGTTTGTTGTTGTTCAGTTGCTAAGTTGTGTCCAAATCGTTGTGACCCCATGAACTGTAACATCAAGGTTCCTCTGTCCTCCAGTATCACCCAAAGTTTGGTCACTCATGACCATTGAGTCAGTGATGCCATCTAACCATCTCATCCTATGCCGCCTCCTTCTCCTATTCCATCTTTCTGAGCATCAGAGTCTTTACCAATAAGTCAGTTTTTCGCATCGGGTGGCCAAAGTTTGGAGCTTCAGCTTTAGCATGAGTCCTTCCAATGAATATTCAGGGTTGATTTCCTTTAGAATTGACTGCTTTGATCCCCTTGCAGTCCTAGGAACTCTCAAGAGTCTTCTCCAGCATCGCAATTAGAAAGCATGAATTCTTCAGTGCTCAGCCTTCTTTATGGTCCGCCTTTCACATCCGTACATGACTACTGGAAAAACTTTAGCTTTGACTATATGGACCTTCCTTGGCAAAGTGATGTCTCTGCTTTTTAATTCACTGTCTAAATTTGTCATTGCTTTCCTTCTAAGGAGCAAGCATCTTTTCTTTTTTTTAATATTTTATTTTATTTTTTAACTTTACAATATTGTATTGGTTTTGCCATATATCAACATGAATCTGCCACAGGTATACACGTGTTCCCCATCCTGAACCCTCCTCCCTGCTCCCTCTCCATACCATCCCTCTGGGTTATCCCAGTGCACCAGCCCCAAGCATCCAGTATCGTGCATCGAACCTGGACTGGCGACTCGTTTCATATATGATATTAAACATGTTTCAATGCCATTCTCCCAAATCATCCCCCGCCTCCCTCTCCCACAGAGTCCAAAAGACTGTTCTATATATCAGTGTTTCTTTTGCTGTCTCGTATACAGGGTTATTGTTACCATCTTTCTAAATGCCATATATATGCGTTAGTATACTGTATTGGTGTTTTTCTTTCTGGCTTACTTCACTCTGTATAATAGGCTCCAGTTTCATCCACCTCATTAGAACTGATTCAAATGTATTCTTTTTAATGGCTGAGTAATACTCCATTGTGTATATGTACCACAGCTTTCTTATCCATTCATCTGCTGATGGACATCTAGGTTGCTTCCATGTCCTGGCTATTATAAACAGTGCTGCGATGAACACTGGGGTACATGCGTCTCTTTCAATTCTGGTTTCCTCAGTGTGTATGCCCAGCAGTGGTATTCCTGGGTCTTACAGCAGTTATATTTCCAGTTTTTAAAGGAATCTCCACACTGTTCTCCATAGTGGCTGTACTAGTTTGCATTCCCACCAGCAGTGTAAGAGGGTTCCCTTTTCTCCACACCCTCTCCAGCATTTATTGCTTGTAGACTTTTGGATTGCAGCCATTCTGACTGGCATGCAATGGTACCTCATTGTGGTTTTGATTTGCCTTTCTCTGATAATAAGTGATGTTGAGCATCTTTTCATGTGTTTGTTAGCCATCTGTATGTCTTCTTTGGAGAAATGCCTGGAAAATCCCATGGACGGAGGGGCCTGGTGGGCTGCAGTCCATGGGGTTGCTAGGAGTTGGACACGACTGAGCGACTTCCCTTTCACTTTTCACTTTCATGAATTGGAGAAGGAAATGGCAACCCACTCCAGTGTTCTTGGCATGGGGGAGCCTTGTGGGCTGCCATCTTATGGGGTCGCACAGAGTCGGACACGACTGACATGACTTAGCAGCAGCAGCAGCTGTTTAGTTCTTTGGCCCATTTTTTGATTGGGTCATTTATTTTTCTGGAATTGAGCTGTAGGAGTTGCTTGTATATTTTTGAGATTAGTTGTTTGTCAGTTGCTTCATTTGTTATTATTTTCTCCCATTCTGAAGGCTGTCTTTTTACCTTGCTTATAGTTTCCTTTGTTGTGCAGAAGCTTTTAAGTTTAATTAGGTCCCATTTGTTTATTTTTGCTTTTATTTCCAATATTCTGGGAGGTGGGTCATAGAAGATCCTGCTGTGATTTGGTCACCATCCACAGTTACTTTGTAAAATAAAAATAAAATCTGTCACTGCTTCCACTTTTTTCCCTTCTATTTGCCAAGAAGTGATGGGACTGGATGTCATGACTTAGTTTTTTAATATTGTTTCAAGCCAGCTTTTTCATTCTCTTTTTCCACCCTCATCAAGAGGCTCTTTAGTTCCTCTTTACTTTCTCCCATTAGAGTGGTATCATCTGCACATCTGGGGTTGTTGCTATTTCTCACAGCAATTGTGATTCCAGTTTGTGATTTATCCAGCCTAGCATTTCGTATAATGTATGTACTCTGCATATAAGTTAAATAAGCAGGTTGATAATATACAGCCTTGTTATATTCCTTTACCAACTTGGAACCAGTCTCTTGTTTCATGTTGGGTTCTAACTGTTGCTTCTTGACCTGAATACAATTTTCTTAGGAGATAGGTAAGGTGGTCTGGTATTTCCATCTCTTTAAGAATTTTCCATAGTTTGTTATGATCCACACAATCAATGAAGCAGAACTAGATGTTTTTCTGGAATTTCCTTGCTTTCTCCATGATCCAATGAATGTTGGCAATATGATTTCTGTTTCCTCTGCCTTTTCTAAACCCAGCTTGTACAGGAAGTTCTTGGTTCATGTGCAAAGTTCTTGGTTCATCCTTCTAGCTTGAAGGATTTGGAGCATAACCTTGCCAGATGTGAAATGAACGCAGTTGTATGAACATTCTTTGGCATTGCCCTTCTTTGGAATTGCAATGAAAACTGATCTTTTCCAGTCTTGTGGCCACAGCTGAGTTTTTCAATTTGCTGACATATTGTGTATCACTTTAACAGAATCATCTTTTAGGATTTAAATAGCTTAGCTGGAATTGTGTCACCTCCACATGCTTTGCTCATAGTAATGCTTTCTAAGGCCCACTTGACTTTATACCCCAGGATGTCCAGCTCTAGGTAAGTGATCACTCCATTGTGGTTATCTGGGTCATTAAGAATTTTCTTATATAGATCTTCTGTATATTCTTGCCACCTCTTCCTAATCTTGTCTGCTTCTGTTAGGTCCTTACTGTTTCTGTCCTTTATCATGCCCATTCTTACATGAAATGTTCCCTTGATATCTCCAATTTTCTTGAAGAGATCTCTAATATTTTCTGATCTATTTTTTCTCTCTATTTCTTTGCATTGTTCATTTAAGAAGGGCTTCTTATCCCTTCTTGCTATTCTCTAGAACTCTGCATTCAGTTGGACATATCTTTCTTTCTCCCTTGCTTTTTGCTTCTCTTCTTTCCTCAACTATTTATAAATCTTCCTCAGACAATCACTTTGCCTTTTTGCATTTTTTTCCCCTTTGGGATAGTTTTGGTCACTGCCTCCTGTTTGATGTTACAAACCTCCATCCACAGTTCTTCATGCAGTCTGTCTAGCAGATCTAATCCCTTAAATCTGTTCATCACCTCCACTGTATAATCATATCCTAAGGACCTAATGTTTTTCTCTACTTTCTTCAATTTAAGCCTGAATTTTGCAATAAGGAGTCATGATCTGAGTCACAGTTATCTTCAGATCTTGTTTTTGCTGATTGTATAGAGCTTCTCTATCTTTGGCTGCAAAGAGTATAAGCAATCTGCTTCCGGTATTGACAATCTGGCGATGTCCATGCATAGAATTGTCTCTTGGGTTGTTGGGAAAGGGTGTTTGCTATGACCAGCATGTTGTCTTGACAAAACTTTGTTAGCCTTTTCCCTGCTTCATTTTGTCTTTGAAGGCCAAACTTGCCAGTTATTCTGAATATCTTGACTTCCTACTTTTGCATTCCAATACTCTATGATGAAAAGGACATCTTTTTTTGGTATTAATTCCAAATGGTGTTGTAGGTCTTCATAGAACTAGTCAACTACAGCTTCTTCAGCATTAGTGGTTGGGCATAGACTTGGCTTACTGTGATGTTAAATGGTTTGCCTTGGAAACAAATCAAGATCCTTCTATCATTTTTGAGGTTGCACCCAAGTATTGCATTTAGGACTCTTTTGTTGACTATGAGGGCTACTCTATTTCTTTTAAGGGATTATTGCCCATGATAGTAGATATAATGGTTATCTGAATTAAATTTGCCCATTCCTGTCCATTTTATTTCACTGATTGCTAAGATGTTGATGTTCAGTCTTGCCATCTCCTGCTTGACCACATCCAATTTACCTTGATTCATGGACCTAACATTTCCGGTTCCTATGCAATATTGTTCTTTACAGCATCGGACTTTACTTTCACCACCAGACATATCCACAACTGAGTGTCGTTTCCTGTTTGGCCCAGCCACTTCATTCTTTCTGGAGCTGTTAGTAATTGCCCTCTGCTATTCTCCAGTGGCATATTTTGGGCATATTTTGGCATATTCTGACCTGGAGGACTCATCTTCTGGTATCATATCTTTTTGCCTTTTCATAATGTCCATGGGATTCTTCAAGCAAGAATACTGGAGTGGGTTGCCATTTCCTTCTCCAGTGGACCATTTTTTATCAGAACTCTTCACTATGACCTATCTGTCGTGGGTGGGCCTGCATGGCATGGCTCAGAGCTTCACTGAGTTTTGCAAACCCCTTCTTCATGACAAGGCTGTGGTCCATGAAGTGGTAATCCTTGGTACTTTAAGACTATAGAATAAGAATGAAACTTACCCATGGTTTGAAGGAAAAGCTCTTTCATAGAACAGAATTAACTCTCAAATTCTAGAGAAGCATTTCTCAGGTTGTCAGATAAAATACAGAACATCTAGTTACATTTGAATTTCAGATAAAAAATGAATACAAATTATTCCTACTTTGATTTGGTAACTCTGGCAATGCTAAATAGTGAGTCTTTCTAAAATAGAGATATCCATATGGTATGGGAAAAACATGAGCAAAGCTGAGCAGGACTTTACTGGGTTCTCCCACTGGCTGAAGTCTCTTTGTTTTTTAATTAATTAATTAATTATTTTTGGTTTTGCTGAGTCTTTGTTGCTGCATGGGCTTTTCTTTAGTCTTGGTGCACAGGCTTCTCATTCCTTGTTGGGGAGCATGGGCTCTAGAGTGTGTGAATTTCAGTAGTTGTGGCATGGGGGTTCCCGGGCTCTAGAGCACGGGTTCAATAGTTGTGGCACATGGGCTTCATTGCTCTGAGGCATGTGGGATCTTCCCAGATCAGGGATCGAACTCATGTCTCCTGCATTGGCAGGCAGATTTTTTACTCCTGAGCTACTAGGGAAGCTGTGAAGCCTCTTTGGAAAGAAGTATTCAGGGCAAGATTTCCTAGACATCTATTAGATTGCAGTCACTATCCTTTCTTTGTGTACTGAGCCCTCATTTCCACCTTGTCCACTCCATTCCATGGCCATCAAGGGAATTCCAACTATCAACGACATTGATTCCAAATGTTTATGTGCTCAGTGAGGACTCTAGAGGGTGTTTTCCCTTTGCAGGAAGCTCCTAGTGGGCTCTCTGCTTGGTTGCCCTCTCTCTCAACACTCCCTTCACACCACACAAGTCCACCCTGAGCATGATCATCTGAAAAATGCTTTCCCAGCACCGCTTCATTATGTCCTATGGTGGTGTGCTGGCAGTCAAGCCCACGGACCCATAGAACTTGAACCCCATTTGCATGTGGCCCGGGATTTTCAGCTGTGTGATTTTCTCTAGCTTAGTCGCATCTTGAGTTCATGTGAGCTGATCTTCCATACCCCTTTCACCACTCCTCACTCAAGAAACACTCTCTGGTTGACTGGTTCTAGTGAATCCTATCAGAATTGGCCACATTTCTTGAGTGGGAAAATTGTTTGAAGCCCAAAGTTCTTGTGCTGGAGAATCCTGCTCCCACTTCTGCGAGCCCCTCTCTTGCTGTTGTTCCCAGTTTGGGGGCTGAGAAAGCAGAGATCTTTGCATTTGAACTCTTGATTGAGACAGTGGGTTAACTGATGTTTCTTTAAACTCCAAAACTAGCTTAAGCAGAGAGGGACATATTAAAGGTGGTAATGAAACTGAATTGAGAAGTTTGTTCTTCAAGTTCCTAAATTCCCTGGGAGCTGAAATGTGTTGTGAGTCCCCTGGAAGGTTTCACTGAAACCAGACCCTGCCTTGACCCTGTTTAATTACTCTGTAATTAACACATAACCAAATTCCTGCTGTCAGTGGGTCCTGTGATGCACACGGAGGTGGTGGTGGTTTGGTTGCTAAGTAGTGTCCGACTCTTGCAACCTCAAGGACTGTAGACTGCCAGGCTCCTCTGTCCATGGGATTCTCCAGGCAAGAATACTGGAGTGGGTTGCCATTTCTTTTTCCAGGGATCTTCCCGATCCGGGAATAGAACCTGGGTTTCCTGCATTGTGGCTTCCCTGGTGGCTCAGACGATAAAGCATCTGCCCCCAACGCAGGAGACCCGGGTTCAATCCCTGGGTCAGGAAGATCCCCTGGAGAAGGAAATGGCAGCCTACTCTAGTACTCTTGCCTGGAAAAATCCCATGGACATAGGAGCATGGTAGGCTACAGTTCATGGGATCGCAAAGAGTCAGACATGACTGAGCAACTTCATTTTCACTTTCCTCTTGCATTGTAGGCAGATTCTTTATCAACTGACCTACAAGGGAAGCCCCATGGAGGCTGCCAGCAAACACAGGGCAGCACTGATCCTGATGAGCTTGCCCCAGGGCTGGGCAGGTTGTCCTATCGAATGATTATCATGTGATGAAGCCCGAGAGTTCTCCATCCTGACCTGGCTTTCCGGCTGCAGTGTTAACAGCCAGGGCATCCGGGAGTGGGAAATCGCTCACATGGATTACACATGTGCTGCAGGCCTCTTTCACTCTGGCTTGATAGCAATTGAGCTTCCTATTTGGAGTTTGTTATCTGGGAGCTGTCCAGATCCAATGATGTAAACTGGCTAGGGGGTAGTCTTTATGGTCAATTACCAGCAGCCCGTTACAGGAGGGCTGGTAAATCTGGGAGGTACCAAGAGCCGTTTCCAAGCCACTTTGGGTGTATTGTTTTTCCTGAGTCTCTCCTCTTACCTGCTTTGGCTCCATTCTTTTTTTTTTTATGTTGAAACTCATGGAAATATGAAAGGAGGTAGAACCCATGGATTTCTGATTCCCAGGATAGGACTCCTGGGTGGTGAGATGGAATGAGATGTTCTGTACCCTAAAGGTGGGCTGAGCCCTTTTCACCTTTCAAGAGAAGAATGTTGGCTTTGTTGAGAGCCAGTGGACTGTCACTAGAGAAGTCGGCATGGCTAGAAACTGGGTGCTTGAAGAGTTCCTCTGGGCCTTCCCAACACAGGGAGAAAGGAAGCCATCTCCCCCAGGAGGGGTGCATCCAGGCCTTTTCAGGCTCTCAGGTTGGTCCACCTCTAAAGGTAACCTGTGCTCATGATTTTGGGATGAAAATGCAATGATCAGGCCCCGCACTAGACCCGCTGGATCAAAAGCTCTCGGGTGGGCTTGGCAGTCTATTTCAGCAAAGCCTTCCTGGTGATTGGGAGGCCTGATGAAATCTGAGATTTATTTTTTTAGATGAGGGTACCCAAAGTATGCTGTGTGGATCACAACATCAGTAACCTAACAGTTTCCTGAAAATGCAGTATCTTAGGCCTACCTCTCTGTCAGACTTGCTGAATCATAATCTGCATTTTAATAAGTTACCTGCATGCTTTGACTGTACTCTGAAACTTGAGGCACAGCTTAGAGCACTGGTTCTCAACCTTGGCTGCTTGTCAGGCTCACCTAATGCCCAGGCCCCACCCTGACCAATTAAACCAGAATTTCTTGGGGGTGATGCCCAGGCATTGGTGTTTACAAAAATTTTCCTAGTGATTCTTATGATAGTCAAAGCTGAGGGCAATTGCTTTGGACCACCACAGGCTGTTAAAAAACAAAACAACCAGCCAATAATTCAATGATCAGAATAAAACCAATGACATGGAGGAGAGCTTCCCAGCAACATAGAGGGAAACATTTGGGCCTCATGGATGTGTTGGGTGGATGTGGAATTATTGATCCCATCAGGCCTTGGAGGTGGCAGGATGGCACCTGGGCTGCCGTGAGCACCATTTTTGGACTATTACAAATACCATTTTCTATGTATGCCATGGCAGGAAAAAGGCGGGAAAACATGCTACAGAGAACCTGAATAATTCTATTATTACTGTGTTAATGTGCTAACCATGGTGATGGGTTATGAGTCAGTGTTCCCAGAGGGAAATGCTGAAAGTCTAATTCTGGGACAAGAGGGCAGAAATATGCCTTCAGATATTGGAAGACTTCTGTAATTCAAATCCGGACAAATACTTTTAGACCATTATTGCCACCTGGTCTTTATTTAGCGTTTTTGCTATTTAGAGATTTCCCAGTGGTTATCTAGGGCCTTCTCAAGTGGCTCAGTGGTAAAGAATCCACCTGCCAATGCAGGAGACATGGGAGATATGAGTTTGATCCCTGGTCTGGAATATTCCCTGGAGGAGGAAATGACAACCCACTCCAGTACTCTTGCCCACGAAATCTCACGGACCAATGAGCCTGGTGGGCTACAGTCCATGGGATCACAAAAGAGTTGGACACAACTTAATGACTAAACTCCGGGAGTTGGTGATGGACAGGGAGGCCTGGCGTGCTGCGATTCATGGGGTCGCAAAGAGTCGGACACGACTGAGTGACTGAACTGAACTGAACTGAACGACTAAACGTGCACACACAGCGGTTACCTAATTATTTCTTACAATAGGCATGGATTATTTTTCCTTCTTTGATGATGAAGAAATTGAGCCTTTGGAAGGTTCAGACTCCCCAGGGCCAGCTTAGAAAGGACAGTTGAAGAGTGAAGAGGTGTTTCCTTAATGCCTACTGGAAAGATCTGGAGATGTCACCTTCCATTTCAAAATGGCAAATGCTACCTCTTTGGAGGGGCTTGGCAGTGGGGTGGGGGGGAGGTACTCAGCCCCTATTTTCAAGCAGGGACTACTTTCTATTGCTGCCTTTTGCCCTGAAGGCGCTGCCTGGAGCCTGGGGCTTCCTGGGACTATCCCAGGAAAGCTCTCAAAGAGGAACTGTTTAGCTAATTACAAAGCCTAACTGTTGTTTGGCGGGTTTGTGTGTGTTAACACGTCCCCGTCTCACACAAGTTTTCATCCCAGCGCTGGAGGAACATATTGTAATTATGCTAATCATGCTGGCTGGGCAGCTAGGGGCCAGGAGGGAGGGGGCCCCTCTCCCTAATTGTTTCCCTCTCCTGGAACAGTTGGTTGTCTGCCCGAGTCCCCAGACAAGCAGAGGGAAGGCTGCGGGGGAGGGGCAGGCGGGGCTGGGGCTGTGGGGCTTCCCGTCCCCAGGGCTGCTGAATCCACCTGGTCTGTCAGGAGGGAGAGGTTGGAAGAGTTGCCAAGGATGAGTCTGCTGGGCAAAGGGATTTCTGGCAGATTCACTGGGGACTGTGCTCAGGACTGGCCCATGGGAGTTTGTGAAAGAGGCGAATTTTCATTGATGTCCTTTCCCATGTCTTTGATGGTGATGGCTTTTCCTCTTCTCTCCCTCCCCGCCTCCTACTTCTCCCCTATGCCTCTTCCCTCTTCATTTCCTCTTTCCTGAACCTCCAGGCACACAATGCTTTGCTGCTTGCTTGGAATTTGTTGGCAGGCAAGTTTATGATATAGGCATAATTAGAGATATAGATACAGATTCAGATATTGATGAAGAGAGAGCTATAAACATCCTCACTTAGAGAAGACTTAATGAACATGTGACTGCCAACAACAGCTTGTTAGGAAACACAGTGCTGAATGAATCTAAGGCCATGAATGAGGGAGATATTTTCAAAGTGATCTCCAGTGTTGTTTTTTTTTTCCTTTCATAAAGTTTTTTATTTGGATATCATTCAAATGAAGACAGAAGTAGAGAGACTAGAACAATGAATCACATATTTCCCAGATTCAACAATTATCAAGTTTTTGCTGCATTTGTTTCACCTATTTTTTTTTACTGAAGTATTTTTCTAATTTAAAACATTAGGTTGCTTTACCTCTACATTTTATTAGATATGATCATGCACACCTACATCTAATAAAATGTATAAGTAATAAAAATAAAACACAAAAAGAAAAAATAGGGTAATTTAGTATGCAGTCCATAATCAATGTAATTCTTACAAGAAAGCTTAAATGCTCATTTTTTTTCTTTTAATATTGATAGTAAAGGATTGGTGCCCTAGTTACTTTCTTTTTTTTAAATACTGAGGTGTAGTTGATTTATAATATATTATTTCCAAGTGTATAGCAAAGTAATTATATATCTATAACTGGATATATCTATTCTTTTTCAGATTCTTTTCCACCATAGGTTATTATAAGATATTGACCATAGTTCCCTGTGCTATATATTAGATCCTTGTTATTTATCTATTTTACATATAGTAGTTGTATCTGTTAATCCCAAACTCCTAATTTAACCTTCCTACTTCCCCTTTCCCCTTTGGTAACCATAAAACCCTTTGTTTTCTATTTCTCAGTCTATCTATGTTTTGTAAATATAAATTCAATTGTATATCCAGTGCTTTTAAATGATATACATTATCACAAGAAAATTATTAACAATTGGCACTAAAAAATTCAATTCTTCAGCAAAGAACTGACTTTGTTTCATATGATGATATGGTGGGTCACTGGGCATTGAAAAAGATCTCAGGGAAGTTCCTGGAAGGAGGGAGCAGAAAAAAATGGGAGTTCTTCGGAAGATGGAGAATTTGTTTCTTGGGGGCAAGAGGGAAGTAAGCACAGGAGCAGGGAAACTGCAGATAGAAAGGTTGACAGAATTTTAAACACTAGATTGATGACGTATTCTGGATTTATAATTACGTTGCTTGCTCTCACTTTTTCTAATGCCATCCATCTTCAAGAACTCTTCAGTAAAACTTGCTTTGTGTGGACTTCACTAGTGAGGGTGGCTGTGTGTGTTCTGTATGTGTTTCCTGTCCATCCAGGGAAAGGAGACAAGTCTTGCACCTGAGTTGATGTATACTGAAAAGAAAGTTAATTGAGGATGGGTGACCTTAGAGACAGTTAGCCTCTGAGCACCCATATGGACTTTCTCGGGATGTGTAATGTTGGCCCTCCCCCACTGTAAGTGGATTTTATAGTCCAATATATCACCAGATATCATTCTGGGTTGCACTGGAGTAATAGCCCAGAAGCCAACCTTGACTCTGTTATTAGCCAGAGCTCTGCAATGATCCTGTTTTCTGCTTATATTTAGTTTGTATGCTTCCATCAGTAGTCTCATAGCTAACTGTCTGGAAGACCATGGAAGAACTTCTTTTTATATCATACAGGTCTTTATAGCTGTAAAGGACTCCAGGGAAGTGCTAAGCCCTTGTAAATGGCTGATGGATTTCATTTAGCTCCATGATTCTTCTGTGGGATTTTGTTCGGTGTTGGTTGTGAAACTCATGATTCAATCCAAAATTTCCTCACCTCAACTAGACTGGTTTATGATCCCATGAACCAAGCATAGAACAAAGATCATTAGTTCAGTTTATGCTGTCTGTCAGCCCAGGGCAGCTGGGTCCTCGGTGCTGCTCTGTGTTTTAGAGGAGTGAGAAATGCACAAAGCAGAACATACAATCCCTGTTCCCGGGGCAGCATGTCTTGGGGGTATATTTAACATTATTCTCAATCTCTCTCTATATAGATTTCTTTCTTTGAACATTTCCCTCTTTTTTCCTAGTCTTGTTTTTCTCCTTCTTCTGTCTCTCTCTCTCTTTTTTTCTCTTTCTGTTTCCTTAAGATGTCTTCACTCACATTTTCTACGATTAAATATTTCCCCTTTTCCCTTAAGTTCTATTACTTCAACAATTTTTTTTTTGCTTTAACATTTTTTAAAATCATCTATCTCTGCAGAGGCAGATGGCGAATGCCCTAAATAAAAAAAAAAATAAATAAAATAAAATCATCTGGTTATAGATTTTCAAGCAGGAAACAACAAAACACCTCTTTGAAGCCTGACTCCTGAATGGAGTCACCAATGGGTTATGCAGAACTTCCCTCTCTCCAGATTATATAACCCTGCTCAGGTATTATAACTCAAATGATCCATTATCTGAAAGATCTTCCTAACAGTAGGCATTCTGACCTTGGTAAAGCAATATGAGCTTTTCCCATCACCATTTACAACAGGCTAATGCAGGACAGAATTTCAGTCCTAAATCAGAATTACTCAGGATTTTTGGCACTTGAAGCCAGAATGCTAATACCTGGTGATTTTATTAGAGTATTTCATTTGGGCGTGGACTTTTTTCATTTTAAATGTTAGTTAAAAGGGGAAAATGAAAAGCTCATTCCTTCAAAAAAAGAATTTTGGCTGGTAGATAGCTTGATTCTGGAGCAGATGGTTTAAATATTGTTTACATTTATTTAAAGTCACAATATAGGCTTGTGTATATTCCTACAACATTAAATAGCTTTTCAACTTGCAATTCTTATCAAGAGTTGATCAATGTATTTGGAAGAAGAGAAAGCCTAGGGTGAGTTGTTATCTCCAGGAAAAGAAGCTTACTGCTGTAGTGTAATGTCTATGCAGTGGATGGGAAAAAGAATATCTAGGGCATTTCTCCACTGGGGCAGGCAGCCTGTAACATGGTTTAGAAAACCACTGTGCCCCAGTATGTGGTTATTGACCTGTTCAAATGACTGCTTTCATTCGCTATTTCTGATCAAATTATTGAATCTAGTAGAGACCACATTTTTTACCATAAAAGTCAACAGCCTTCTCAAATTTGAGGATGGGACAGGGAAGTAATTAAAAGGAAAACTGACAATCAAACAAAACATCATTTAAAGATGGCAAATCTCATTCTATTTTTTAATCATTATTTTAAGAAAAATTTGGCATTTATTTGAGAAAATCTGATGAAAAGCCCTTGCTATATTCAGTCACATCTTGCCATATTTTAGGCAGCAATCAAGTTAAATACTTCATGTGAAGCTCATATGGAATAACAAACAATCCCCAGCTCTCAGTGGCTTAGTATATACTCATTTCTTCCTCATGAGAATTCTACTTGTGCTTCAGCTCTTAGCTCTTCAGGAAGCTCCTTTCCTAGAGAACTAGGTTGCTTGCCTCTGTTGCTGTCTGGAACACATCTTCCATTTTGATTATGAAAGCATGGGAAGGGCCTGGCATACCAGCTCTTCAGTGCTTCACTCGAGCAGTGACATGCATCATATCTGCTTGCAACTCATTGACCGTAATGAGCCACAGTGTTCCTCCTGACTGCATCTATGCTGGGAGATGTGGAGAACTCATAATAAGGGTTAAATGTCTTTGCCTCAAAGCATAACTGGGACAAATGAGCTGCCATGTTAAGAGGGTCTCATTTTGTTAACTACCTGAATTTGTGTGGTAGGAGTGCTTTAGAGAAACTTGCAGGGGGCTGAACTGCTGGGAGGGGCAATGTCAAAGCCCTCTCAAAGGCAGATGAATTGGAGGCAACTCTATGCCTATTTGAACTGCTGGGTTTGGGCAGACAGGACTGTGGGAGACCTGCAGAGGCTGCAGGCAGAACATCTGGTTGCCTTCATGGGGACCACACACTACACAGGGCGGCAGACGTGCTGGTGGGTCTGATGCCCAGCACTTGAGTCTGTGGGTGTGTCAGGTCTCTTTCTTAGGCTGCCTAATGCCTTGTAGACACTCACCATCCTTTATGTGGTCCACCCAGACACTGAACTCACCCAAGGCTGGGACCGTGGCTTCCCGGTTGTTGTGACAGCAGTAGTGTGTAATGCGGTGACTTGCCCACATGGTACTGTTAATAACTGGGTACTCGCTGAATTGGAAAAGGAAATGGCAACCCACTCCAGTATTCTTGCCTGGGAAATCCCATGGACAGAGGAGCCTGGTGGGTGACACTCGATTGGCTCTCAAGAGCTGGACACAACTGAACAACAGCAGCAACTAGGTAAATAATGTGGGCAGTCAGAGTGGGTCCATCTACACTGTTTCTGTGGTATAAGCCATTGCTTCTCAAACTTTGTTATGCTTACCAGTGACCTAGAGATCTGGTAAAAATGCAGATTCCAGTTCTGTAAATCTGAGGTGGAGCCTAAGATTCTGCATGTGAAAAGTGAAAGTGTTAGTTGCTCAGTCATGTTCAAATCTTTGTGACCCCATGGACTGTAGCCTGCCAGGTTCCTCCATCCATGGGCTTCTCCAGGCAAGAATACAGGAGTAGGTTGCCATTTCCTTCTCCAGGGGATCTTCCCAACCCAAGAATCGAACCCAGGTCTCCTGCACTGCAGGCAGATTCTTCACCATCTGAGCCACCAGGAAAGCCCTAGATCTGCATACCTCCCAAGATTTCACACTCTGCATTAAGGTATTGACTGAAGATTCCAATTGGGTCTGTTAATCCAGTGAGGCTCAGTTGTCTGAATACAGTGTGAGGTCTTCCTGGAAACCACTGGTTGGAGGTGATCATTTCAATCTGGTTCTTCCTCTTGCCCAGACAACTGAGCCTTAAGAGAAAAAGAGGCCTCTCTGGGCTGAGCTGTTTCTGAATATATGAATTCTCAATACACCTGGTTCTGTTTTCTCCTCTTAAGGCATCTGACAGGCAGTTAATAACTCGTGAAAGAGCCGTATCCAAACTGTACTTTGAAGGAATCAGAGAGTACTGCTTTTGAATTACTTCCTTCCCGTGGCAACTCCCAAATCCAGTCCAGCAAGAGGCCTGGAGGCCTCACGGTCCCCTCAAGCTTTCAGATGGTGTCTGAGCAAACGCAAGGGCCAATCAAATTAGCCCAACACTGGCCACTTCCGAGCGCTCACTCGAGATGACAGCTTCAGCTTCAAAAGAGGTATGCAAACCAGAATAATGAAATGTTCCATTTTATTAAGTCCCTGGCCAGAGGGAGGGATTGTATTAGAAGCAAGAAAAGGTGGGGGGTTTTTAGCTTGATTTCTGTGACGCTGATAAGCAGTAATTTTTGCAGAGGGGGGAAAAGTAACCCACTGCAATAAAACCATTTTCATAATACCGTGCGAATGAGTTATTGCTCCGAGGCAGGCATGGCTCCTCATGGCAGCCTGAGCCTCCGTCTCCATCTTTCATGGGTCAGTCTGACATTTTTATAGAGCTGACACAGAGAGGGCACTTGCGGTGCCTCCCTTCCCCTTTGGTTAGAATACAGGCCACCTCCTTGAGTTCACTTTGGGTCTGATTTCTGTGTCAGTTTGGCCCTGGACTGGGGGTGAGGCCATGGGAGTGGGGTGGCTCATGGGGTCAGTTGCATCATGTTTTCAGACCATGAATGGTTAGAAGGACCGAGAGGAAATGGTTTTTGCATGAATCCAAAGAAGAAAGTGCTATTTCCTCTGCTTTATGGCTCACCAGACCTTTGGCCACACGGCGTTGGCCTTGCTTTTCAAAACTTTGTCCAAGTTCATTTCCAGAAAGTGGGACTCTTTGTTTCTCGCTGGACTTAGAATATGCCTGGCTCTGAAACAGCAACTCAAGAGAGCCGGTTAAATTCACAAATGGAAAAAAAAATTTGTATTTTATGTGTGTGCCTGTGCCTCCACATTTCCATCCCTGCTGTTAATGTCTGACTTGTGTTGGAACATGTGTACTTTTCCTATCGTTTCACTTCAACCCCTTCAAGATCTGTTGGAACTGGAAAAATTAGAGAGAGATGAAAAATCTTGGTGTGAGGATGATAATGATGTAAACGAAAGAGACATGATTCTTCCTATCCTTCAATGGGTTCCATTGATTTGGGGTAACTGATTTGTGAACAATTATTAATGGAAAAATACAAGCGCTTAAAGATAATTCCTGTTGTATATAGAGTCACTTACAAAGAAGCCTAGTCCAGAGGTGGGTGAGTGTAACTCCAGGTTGAGTACAATCTTGATCAGGGAAGCTTCTAAGAGAGCAGAGATTCAAGCAGTATCTGGGAGAATTTTAGTGTGTTCAGTTTCTGCCAGTTTCTGAATGCTTGTCATTGCGTTTTATCTTTTTCCTTTAAGGAAGGCCGGATGAGATAGAGCCAAGAGAATTTTGAGCTTTGTTAATTACTGTGGTGTCTTCCGAGCTCAGAGTCCTGTACAGCTTAGCTGAGTGCTTCATCCATGATGGAAAGAAAGTGGAGGGGAGGGAGTTGGACTAATTTTGTTCAATGGAGTAATGTTGATGGATATAATTTTTTAGCACTTTTCTGTACCATTGCATGCTTTACTTACACTATCTCTAAACCCAACAACCATCTTGCAAAAGAGATGTTCTCTTGTTTTATTCAGATAAAGGCACTGAGAGACAGAATGTTGAGTAACTGGCTCAGGATTTGTGGCTAGTAGGTAGATAATTAACTGAGTCAAACCCCATCCTATGATCCCTCCCATCCCTTTAAGATGGGATTTGACTTTCAGTTATCACTTGCCTACTGGCTATAAACATATTTCTACTGTGTTGTATGAGAAATCACCTTAGTTTATGAGGACTCAGCATCTAAATTTATGCTAAAAAGGAGCATAGATTTTTCTGAAAGAAAGAATAACAACTCAAAAACTTGTTAAGATATATAAAATAGATAGCCAATGGGAATTCGCTGTGTGATTCAGGGAACTCAAACTGGGGCTCTGTAATAACCTAGAGGAGTGGGATGGGGAGGTAGGTAGGAGGGAGATTCAAGAGGGAGCAGACATAGGTATACCTATGGCTGATTCATTTGATGTTTGGCAGAAACCAACACAAATTTACCACAATATTGTAAATCAATTATCCTTCAATTAAAATGAAATAAATAAATAAAAAACCAAGAAAAAAACCATGTTAAGAATACATGTCTTAGCATTTATTTGTTGGTATTTATAAGTCACCCACTTTGTGTACAGTTCCCCTTTTGACAGTGTCAGAGGGATGAGGGGTGGAATAGGGATTGGTTACCATTGTTTCTGGAATTCCAGGAACCTGGACATGACTTCTTTTTCTTATTAATATCTTGATCCCTAACTACTTGAGTCTGCCCCATGGTCACATGCTCATCTGTACTGTTAGTTACCTGAGCTCTGCAATCAGAAAAACTTTGTGTTTCCTGCAGTGAGATTCCAGGTGCTGTACTTAGCAGATACTTGGTGTTTGTTTGATCGATAGATGGATTGACACAGTATCTGCTTGGATTGGCTTATACTTTAAAAGACAGGGTAGGGACTTCCCTGGTGGATCAGTGGCTAAGATTCTGAGCTCCCAGAACAGGGGTCCTGGGTTTGATCTCTGGTCAGGGAACTAGATCCCACATGCTGCAACTAAGATCCGGTTCAGCCAAATAAATAAATAAATTAAAAAATAAATAAAAGACAGGGTGTTCAGAGGGTAAGACAAGACAGTCGGCTGTGGATGTAAGCACTGATAGCCCTGTGGAAGTACCATCTGAGGCAGCTGTAAAAGACCATCCCTGAGCCAGAGGAGAGGGTTCCATCAGGAGAGAAGAGAGTTGAGCGCTCATGCAAATTGCACCTCTGTTGAATGGAAGTCTGAT
The DNA here is from genome assembly GCF_003369695.1 of Bos indicus x Bos taurus. Lineage (NCBI taxonomy): Eukaryota > Metazoa > Chordata > Mammalia > Artiodactyla > Bovidae > Bos > Bos indicus x Bos taurus. The sequence continues at coordinate 66,001,730 of NC_040086.1, read as the reverse complement.
TGTGGACCATGGCTGTCCCTCTGCCGAGACTTTTGGAGTTTCTGACTCCTAAGGATCTCATTCAGCTTTAGTTTAAGATGGTAATAACTTAAACTCTAACACTGGGATGGCCATTGATCAATGAAATGAGCTGGCAGTTTCCAGACAGATTCGTGAAATGAAATACCTCAAATTGACCAGCCTGAGAACATTTTTCACCTCCTATCCATCCCTTCTGAGCTATTCAGAGAGCAAAGTAAAAGAAATTAGAACTTTGAAATTGCTGCTCGTCCAGGGGCAACCTCTCTGGGACACAGAACGAGTTGCAATTTATCCAGCGTTCCCATGTAGAGAGAATTGGCAACACAGTGGCACCAACCACAGCTTACTGAGTATAGCAGTGTTGGGTGCTGTACCAGGTCTCTTGACCTCATTTAATTTTCACAGCAAATGGTCAAGATAGCAATAGTTATACTGTCTTGTAGATGAGAATTCCAAGGCTCAGAGAGAGAAATAAGTTACCCAAGGTCACACAGGTAGAGGATAGCAAAAGCCAGACTTGAACCCTAGATCTATTTGATCCAAAGCCATGCTCTTAAATGTTATATAAACTGCCTTTTCTCTTTTCTGGACATCACTTCTTAAAGAGAAATGCTCCTTTACAAAGTGCAATGTGAGGACAGTTGGTTAGGTCCCCAGTCAATAAGTGGTGTGTCCTTGTGATTTGAGAGATAGGAAACATTAAAGTCATTTTCTGCTGTTTCTCAGTTTGGTAGCCATTTTAAATAAACTAACAGAACTGTTTTGTAGGAGAACTTCACCTTTGAGGTCTGTTGTAGCAGGGTCATGGGTATGATTTAAATTCTTCCTAGAAGTTGGGCTGCCAAGATGGCCAGGAGAAGGACAATCAAACCAGGAAGATCTGAAAGATAAATAATAAGAGTGAGAGAGAGGGAGGAGGAAGAGTTTGATTGGATATGTTTTAATCAGTGGAAGAACATCCAGGGGTGAATGTTTTTTTTTTTTTTTAATTTAATTTAATTTAATTTTTTTTTTAATTTTTTTAAATTTTTAAATTTTTTTTTTTTTTTTAATTTCAGGTATACACGTGCTCCCCATCCTGAACCCTCCTCCCTCCCCCCTCCCCATACCATCCCCCTGGCCCGTCCCAGCGCACCAGCAGGGGTGAATGTTGAGCTAGAAGATGCAAGAACACAACTGATGCTTTGATGTGAAGTCACCATGTGGTTAGAGAAATAGAAGATCAGTTAGAGGTCACTAAAAGATGCAGGGTATAGAGGAAAGGGGGCAATTAAGGTGAGAATCTTGGGAGGAAGAGGTATGCATAAGGGGAAGTGAAGGTATTCGAAGCTTGGAGAACAGGATTATGCAGGAAAATTATTATGCTGGATAATTGTTAAGAAAGTCTGAGCTGTTAGATGATTAAAGGCAGTGTCTACCACAGCTGAGCATGCATGCATAATCAGGTGACTTTGGATCTCCTCGGCCTTGGTGTCAGCGCCATAGGAATGGGTATGTATAGGCATGTACCCGTGCATGTACAAGACTCTTCAGGGCACTTTTATTCCTAATAGCCACACAGACATTGACAGCACAACAGATAATAAATTATAACATATTTAATTGCACATAATTGTAATAGTACATAGCAATTAGAAAATGAACTACCATACCTGCAAAAAGATAGACTAATCTCACAAACAAAATGCTGAGTGAAAGATTTTTTTAAAAAGAATTCATAGAGATACTGAAAGTTGAAGCAGATTAATTTCATCTTCTCCCTGGAAGAGGCATTTGGGATTCCATTCTTCTTCTCCTGAGTATTTATATCAAGTTTATCCTTCCAGCTGCTGCATGGAGATGGGTTGTTTTTGCTTGCTTGTTTTTTTTTTTTTTTTTTTGCCCTAATAGACTATTGAATTGACTTATTATATTTAATTTGCAGGTCCTCTTACTCTCTAAGCACTAGAGTGAAGATAAGTGTTGATGTCACAGAAATTTTATTAATAAATGGATCAGATCTGACCCTGGTTCTTTGAGGCCTTTATGACAGGCACCTGTTCACAGATAACTGGTCTGGATCCCAAGTGGAGGTTTTATACTTGGTCTTTATTTTGTAGTTTGACCTTCACATTTAGCCCAAAGCAGTCACCCTTTGTGGAAGACTCCAAATGAAATACAGAAATAACAATATCCTTATCAAAGGTTTTGTTGTTGTTGAGTGTGAATTTTGTGTATCTGTTTGCCCTTTATGCCCCAAGGAGTCATGAGTGCTAATTTAGGAATCCTGTTGATGTGGTTTGCTTGTGAGTTGTCTTTTAGAAAATAGCGTAAACTCTGTTTCTGACACGAGGCTTCAGTGCTGCAGTCCTTTTCCTTTTGCGTCTAACAAGGCAAAGACTCCACAGGGTTAATTAATGCCAGCTATCATGTGATAAGATTGAGCCAGATGAGAACATTAATAAATCACGCAGGATGAGTAAGCCAGCCATTGAGGGGAGAAAAAAAAGAACAAGCATATTTAGCAGGAGATAAAAGACCTAAGAAACAGGGAATCTGAGACAGAGATTCCTGACATCTTATGAGAATAGCTGAAGCAAAGGCTAGAGGTTGAGATGAGGAAGTTGTGCAGGACTGCATTAGTAATAAGAGGCTAAAAGTGAAGATCTGAGGATGGTGATGGCAAAGTTCATGAACAAGTTGGAGAAAAGGCGAGGGCCCCGATAGAATAGGGATGAAAGCTCAGGCAGCCTCCACCAGCCATCAAGATGTCAGAATGAAAAGCGAAATTTCCCCCACAAGTAGAAGCAACTGAGTATTTCCAATCATTGAGGCATTTTGTGTTGGGGTGGTGGTGGTGTAATCCCTAAGGTGTGCCCAATTCTTACAGCCCTGTGGATTGTAGCCTGCCAGGCTTCTCTGACCATAGGATTCTCCAGGCAAGACTACTGGAATGGGTTGCCATTTCCTTCTCCGGGGGATCTTCCTGACTGAGGAATTGAACCTAGGTCTCTTGTGTTGCAGGCAGATTCTTTACCAACTGAGCTATGAGGGAAGCCTTTGTGTTGGGATGGGAATGGGTAAAACATCTAAGAGATGCAAATGTTTACTCTTCAATCATTATTTTAATTCAGCAGAATTAATTCAGTGGAAATATGGTTTTAAAAAAATGACTATTATTCCCTTTTTTATTATGGAGATTTAAAAACATACAAAAATGGAGAGAATATTATGATCCCCTAGGTGCCCATGACTCATTACCCAAGACTAACAATGATCAATAGTTTGTCATTCTTGATACATACTCATTTTAGTAAGATGAGTTCAGGAGAATTTTAATTAGTTTTTGTACTGAACAAGAGCTTGTGTCTACCTCTCAATCTCATTTGCATTTTAAAATCAAAATAGCCACCAAATATCCAACAGAGAGACATTTGGGGACATTTTTTCTTTTTTTAGGAAGCACAATTGACACAATCATGGGAGCAAGTAGCAAGACCCACCGGCTTTGGTCCCATTAGGGATGAGGCATTTGCACCAGATCATAGCCAGGCAGAATGATAAAGGATCCTGGAAGGTTTGAGTGCCTCAAACCCTCTCCTTGATCTGCTAGACCCTGGTCCAGGCATCTTGGAGCTCAGCATCTCTTTAACTGTTTTATTAACAAGGCATCTTCAGAAAACGTTTTGTTGGACTCATTCACAATGAGTACGGATGGCTGATGGGCTTCCCAGGTGGCACTAGTGGTAAAGAACCCTTCTGCCAATGCAGGAGACCTAGGAGACACAGGTTTGATCCTTGGGTTGGGAAGATCCCCTGGAGGAGGCATGGCAACCCATTCCAGTATTCTTGCCTGAAAAATCCCATGGACAGAGGAGCCTGGTGGGCTACAGTCCATATGGTTGCAAAGAGTGGGACATGACTGAAGCGACTCAGCATGCATGATCACAGGGATGGCTGGTACCTTTCATTTCTATTTGTTAGGAGCGTCTTCATTGTAATTGAGAAGAAGAAATTGGGTGAAATATAAACCTGTAATTGTGGATTTGCAGTTGTTAGACAGTAGGTTAGGGAATTCTTTCTTTAGGGTGCAGGGCCTGGACCCTCAAATTCACTAGGGTAGGCTGCCACCTACTTTGTCTGCTCACAAAGTGGGCCCAGCATGTTGGTGATGTCTCCGACCTGGGTGGACCAGTGTGTCTTCAAAGCTCCTTGGGCTCAGCTGCCTCCTCGGAGGGCTAATCAGCCTTGTGCCAATGTCTTCAGGAGCCCTTCGCATAGAAAAGTCAAGAGCTTAGGACTGTGGGGACTGCTGTGGATTGAGAGAAGACTGCAGCTGTTCACTTTATTTTTACTCCCTCCTGTTCATTCTCTTGCAAGGGTTGTCTACCCTCTACTGCCTTCTGAAATGATTATTAATTGAATTCTCTTCACTTTTTCTGAACCTTTGGTTTTTCCTCTTAGTTCCTGATTATTTTGATTCTGCCAGGTTCTTTTTCATGTCTTTTGCCTGCTGGCCCTTGATTTACAATCTGGCCTTTCTCCTTCCCACGTCCTTCTTTTCTATCCGTATCATATCATCTCTCACACTCTCTTCTTTGAGTTTGCACAGACTGGAGCAAATTAAAATACACCTCTCAAATTTTACTAGCCCAATGATTCTATTTTAAATGAAGCCAGGGCAACAAGCAAGTTGATCTCCAAAACCCAGGCAATTTGAGGACAGAATGAAAGCCCCAACTCTTCTTTTCCTTCCTGGCCACTTGCTTTGATATGTTTTTATCTTTAAGAATATTATGGATTTAAGCATACTGTAAGTCACATATTTTTTTTCCCAATGAGAAAAAGGAAATTGCTAATATTTTTAAATAAATTAGTTTATCTTTTGAGCAACTACTAGGTGCATAGCATCGTGTTAATCAGCTATATGTTTTGAATATTTTTTGAAAAGGCTGGTATCATGTAATTAATCTATAAAAATAAGAGAATGAGAGTATTATGCAAGCACAAAGCCATGAAATTGTCATATAGTTTACCTTTAATAGTTTAGCTTGATTCTCATCTTCTTCATGAAGATTTTCTCAGTCATCATTGCCAGAAGATCTATTCTTGAATCCATCCATCCCTTTATCTATCCATCCATTCATTAATCCACTCATGTTGTCTTCCCTTCCTTCCTTACTTTCATACACTAAACCACTCAGCCACCTGGAGTTTACTTTTTGTAAGACACTGTGCAAATGTTGGCCAAGTGAAGAGCAGTATAGTTTTCTGCCCTTTAAGGAGTTCATGGTTTGGTAGCAGAGCACTTATAATAATAATAATAGGTCATTGTTTTCACCTCTTATATTCCAGCTTAAAGATTCTCTTCATTTATTATCTCTGAGTGTCAGTGATGGCAATTGCAAAGCAGCAGCAACTTTGCAAACACAGAGAAGTTAAGTCATTTGCCCAAAGTTATAAGGGTAGGTAGGAAGTACCAGAGTAACTGTACCAGAGAACTCAGTATCAAGATGTTTGTCTCTTGTACTTAATTTGTTCCACTCACTTGGTGCTTATTGGATAGCATTCACTTGTAGTACAAGGCACTTGCTAATGTTCTCATCATGGGCAAGTTAAGCTGTTAGAGCCTCAATATCCTCATCTGGAGAAGTAAGATAGTGGTACCTACATAAAAATGGGCTACTGTGAAGATTAAATGGGATCCTGGCTGTAGAAGAACCAGTGTGGTACCTGGCATGTAGATGACTCTCCGTTAATGTCTGTCTTCCAAATCCTAGTCTCTTCTCTACTGGATTTTAGTTCCCCCAGGGCATATTCCCTGGTCCTGGTGGGAACTCAGGAACTTTGATTAATGAGTAGGGCTTTGTCAGGCCTTAGGAGGCCAAGCTTTGTCCATGCTTACTTCACCAATTAACTCTCCACTCTTTCCTTAATTTTAGGAGTCATGTAGATATATTGTAGAACACTGCTTTCCCTAACTAGTCCATTGTCATCGTAATCATCAAACTCATCATCTTCAAAGCCTTCAGTAAAACATTCCCAGAGGACAATCTTCACCAAATTTCCCAAGTGATTTATGTGATCCACTGGTTTGAAGAACCTCTAATTCCAAAGAGTTTCCTTTTCTCTAAAAGCCAGTGTCCTCTATAGGGTGGCCAGATAAAACACAGAATGCCTGGTGAAATTAGCACTTCAATGAAACAATGAATGCTATTTCAGCATAAATATGCCTCAAATATTACACAGAACACAATTATGCTAAAAAAAATCATTCAATGTTTATGAGAAATACTAATTTAACTGGGCACCCTGGATTTTTATTGACTAGATCTGGCAACCCCAGTGCCACAGTGTGAGAGGAATGTGAGGAAAAGAGGCCAGCTTTTTAATGCACTGTTGACTGCTCTCTGAGATGCACAGAGTGCTCTTCTAGCCAACTTTGCCCTCTATAAAAAAATACGAGTTGTTAACTGGAGTCGTCTGAGGCTCCCAAAATTTAATTTCTCCCCCAACAGACATTATTTTATATAATCCACAAATGACTGTAGATTTAGGTGCTGTGGTGGAAAAAAAAAGTTCTTTGAGAATTTCTGGTCCTCAAGGTTCCAGGTGGCGCCCTGTCATCACCCTGGGGACAGCCTGAGGCAAAATAATGCTAATGACATCTCTCCTACAACCTGCTTCTATTCTGTAAGTCTGTGTCATTGTGAATCCTCAGCCCTCTCTCCTTACTTTATTTTTTTGTAATCTGAAAAAAGGCTGAAAAGATGAAAAAAAAATGTTCTGAACTTAATCAAAAGTCTACCTAATGACAGTGAGTCATGCAGCGGGCTTGTAAAGAACGTAGCTCATGTGCGCTTAACCGTAATGGTTCTACAAAGTAATGAAGACTCAAGTGGTCCTTATTAGGTATCCAGCTGTGAATTAGGACACATCTAACATTCTGATTGCTGAAGGAAATCAGTAACTGATGTGACAGGATGACCATTATTATTATTATTACTTACTTATTTTTTTAAATCCAGACATAGCAGCTAGGAGCTGGTCCCCAGCCTCTTTGGGGTATGGCAGGTGTGGAGGGCGAGAGCTGCCCTTCCATTAAATCTTCCAATGGGGGCTCTAATAAATTTTGCATTGAAATAAGTAATGACCACATTTAACGACCAGTTTGTCTGAGTGTTAACAGCTTGTGAGCCAACAAACTGGTCATTAACAGGTGCTAACTTCTGCTTTCTGGCTTAAAAGACCCATTCTCATCTCTTTCTCCTGTTTGTGTTGGGGGCGTATGCAAATTCCTGGCTGGTTTTTAATTTTTCCTGTGATCTTCAGCTCTTATTAATCAGCTTGGTACCTCTCAGCTCCTGGCGCCTCTTCCCTAGGACTACCTCTTCTGTAGTCCATGGATGAATGGATTTTTTAAAGTTCATTTTTACCCCTGAAGGATGAAGGTATCCTGTCAGAATTTGGTCCCAGAATAAACTAGGTGGCAAGTCCAAAAGAAAAAGTCAGTCTTGAAACATAAAATCTACTCTGATGAAGGAATGCAAATAGGTTAAAATATTACAGCTTGAGGCAGCATTATGTCCGCTGAAGGGGGTTGTGACAGAGATGATTGTCTCTGTGCTAGAAATGAACAGACTCTTCGATTTGAAGAGTGTGTAACTTACTCACCCTTAGTCCAGTATATGTCCATAATGAGGCTGGGTCTTCTGAGGAATCCCCTTCTCATTCTTCCTTGCTTTGGTTTCCTTGTCTTTGCCAGATTATGAACCAGTAAAAAGGGACACACTTCACTCAATGTACCAGTGAAGGAATGGGGTTGGAGAGAGGATTTGAACCTTTGGTCTTGTTAGCTCCGATTCACTGCATCAGCTTCCTGTAGACAGAAGGGGAGCCAGAACACAAGAAGTCCTAGTTTTGCCTTGTGGGTACCATCTTGACCATTTTGTGTGTATGAAGGTTGCACTGAATTATATACTGTTCTCTCTCAGGCAGTGCTTCTCAAACGATTTGTGGCAAAGGGCTATGAAATTCTTTTTTCAGTCAGTTGCAGACTGATCATTTGTAGAAGATAAGATCATGTGCTTGGGTGTGCTGACAATGTCAAGTTGCTATATACATGTCTAAATGCTTTCTCTTGCTTTCTCTACTAAGCTAGGAACAGGTAGTGTGTATCAGTATCAGTCCCTGGACCTCACCTGGGACTGCGCTGTGCTCCTGAGCTTGGACCTTACCTCTGTGGTGGAAGCAAGCTGTGGACCAGCCCCTCCCTGCCATGCTCCTTTCCTTGGGGTGTCTTTTGGAGGGAAGGTGGGCAATGAATGACTGGATGAATTTCTGAACAAGGGACACTTGTTTTTAGCACAATCTTCTATTATACTTGCTTAACACAAATGAAGTAGCTTAGTTATCAAAGTCATTTTCCATCCTGGGTGTTCTTCAGATCAGAGTGGCCAGAGCCCTTGTCCTGAAAAATCAAAGCCTGAGAGCAGAGTTGGTGTTTGGGAAGGAGGTGGGCTTCCCAGGTGGCTCAGATGGTAAAGAATCTGTCTGCGATGTGGGAGACCTGGGTTTGATCCCTGAGTTGGGAAGATCCCCTGGAGAAGGGAATGGTAACCCACTCCAGTATTCTTGCCTACAGAATTCCATGGATAGTGCAGCCTGGTGGGCTACAGTCTAGCGGGTTGCAAAGAGTTGGGCATGCCTAAGTGACTAACACTTTCACTTTCAAGGAGAGGGGTGTGTGCTGGGTCCTCTCACACATGGAAGTGGTTTATAAAATGGGGCCTTTATAAGGTTCTGTGTACTTTATAAATGTTAGAATTTTAAGGCTTAATAATGAAGCTTGTAGGAATGATGAGAGCATTTGTAAAATGGCATGTAAAGGCACACTGAAGTTTTCCTCTCAGATGCTATGACATCTAATTGTATTAATAAGCTACAAGATGCAGTTTACCTTCTTGTTGATGGTTGTTTTCAATTTGTCACAGGATAGGAAATAGAAGTGCACTGTTTAAAATTGTGAGTGGGATTCAACAGGGTAATACATTTCTTTTAAAGGTCACTTACATATTGTTCAAAAAATATTGAAAAGCAAAGTTGTTAAAGTTAAAAGTGAACATAAATTTTATGAAGTCTTATATTGGTTGGTATAGCAATAACCATATGAATATCAACTTTATATCAGTGGCTTTGTTGAATTTGAACTAAAAAGTCCCTGTGTTCTGATTCTAGATTTTGGAGTGATTGGGTGGGCATTTGAGTAGGTGCTCTTGACAGAGTTGGAAATCAGGATTGAGAGACTTTAGATGTGGTAATCAATGCTATAAAGGTAAATGAGGTCACTAAGTGACAAAAATAAAGAGATGGGACAGCTGGGAGGGGAATGGGGTTGAGGCAGGAAGAAAAGGAATGAACAGAAGAGCAAGACACAGATGCACTCCATGCAGAAGACCAAGGAGAGAACTTCCTGAAAGGAGCATGTTCTACTGGGAGAGGATGAAGAAGGATGAAAGGCATGTAGTAGTGGGTGCCCTGTGTGTCCTTTGGGTCTCCTTCACTGTCTCTAGGTGTCCCTCCTCAGTCCTGATGTGCTTTTGGCTCCAACTGCTGGCCCCTGTGACTCTTCTTGTGAAGATCACTTTCAGGATACTGGTGTGACTTTTCTGGCAAGCTAAGAGAGAAGCAAATGCCTGGAATGACCGTCTCCTACCTCCCACCTGCCCCTCGATGGATCACAACCTTGCTGTGGTGAAGGGACTTGTGGAACTCAATGAAACTATGAGCCAGGTCGGGCAGGGCCACCTAAGGTGGATAGGTCATAGTAAAGAGTTCTGACAAAACGTGGTCCACTGGAGAAGGGAATGGCAAACCACCCTAGTACCCTTGCCATGAGGACCCCATGAACAGTATGAAAAGGCAAAAAAATATGGTGTTGGAAGATGAGCCCCTTAGGTTGGAAGGTGTCCAGTGTGCTACTGGGGAGGAATGAAGGGCAATTACTCATGGCTTTGGAAAGATAAAGTGGCTAGGCCAAAGCAGAAATGATGCTCAGCTGTGGATGTGTCTGGTAGTGAAAATAGAGTCCAATGCTGTAAAGAATAATGTTACGTAGGAACCTGGAATGTTAGGTCCTTGAATCAAGGTAGATTGGCATGACTTCAGTAGTATATGAACCAAGAACTTCCAGATGTATAAGGTGGGTTTCGAAGGGGCAGAGGAACCAGAGATAAAATTGCCAGCATTTGTAGGATTATGGAGAAAGCAAGGGAGTTCCAGAAAACATCATACTTTTGCTTCATTGACTATGCTAAAACTTTTGACTGTTTTGATCACAACAAACTGTGGAATATTCTTAAAGAGATGGTTGTACCAAACCGCCTTATCTGTCTCCTGAGTAACTTGTATGCAGGTCAAGAGGAAACTGTTAGAACCGGACTGGTTCCAAATTGGAAAGGAGTACACGAAGGCTGCATCTTGTGACCCTGCTTATTTTAACTTCTATACAGAGTACATCATGCGAAATGCTGGTCCAGATGAATTACAAACTGGAATCAAGATTGCCGGGAGAAATATCAACAACCTCAGATATGTAGATGATACCACTTTAATGGCAGAAAGTGAAGAAGAACTAAAAAACCTCTTGATGAGGGTGAAAGAGGAGAGTGAAAGAGCTGGCTTGAAATTCAACATTAAAAAACCTAATATCATGGCATCCCATCCCATCACTTCATAGCAAATAGGAGAAAAAGTGGTAGCAGTGACAGATCTTATTTTCTTGGGCTCCAAAATCACTGTGGATGGTGACGATAGCTATGAAATTAAGTCACTTGTTCCTTTTAAGGAAAGCAAACCTAGACAGCATATTAAAAGGCAGAAACATCGCTTTGCCAACAAAGGTCCATATAGTCAAATCTATGGTTTTTCCAGTAGTCATGTATGGATGTGAGAATTGGTTCATAAAGAAGGCTGATTGCCAGAGAGTTGATGCTTTCAAATTGTGTTGCTGTTGAAGACTCTTGAGAGTCCCTTGGACTGCAAGGAGATCAAACTAGTCAGTCCTAATGGAAATCAACCCTGAATGTTCATTGGAAGGATTGTTGCAAAGGCTGAAGCTCCAGTAGTTTGGTCACCTGATGTGAAGAACTGACTTATTGGAAAAGACTCTGATGCTGGGAAAGATTGAAGGCAACAGGAGAAGGTGGTGGCAGAGAATGAGATGGTTAGATAGCATCACCAACTCAATGGACATGAATTTGAGCAGACTCTGGGAGTGCAGGACAGAGGGCCCTGGTGTGCTACAGTTCATGGGGTTGCAAAGGGTCGGGTTTGACTTAGGGACTGGACAACACCACCGCCACAAACAATAACACCTCGCATCTGAGTCCTTAGCTCATGACTGCCAGCTGGGGAGTATGAAAGCCCAGCTACCTTGTCATAAGTCAGGACAACCCTGAGGTATAATTTATACTTTAGAACTTCCCTCTGAGACTTTGTTTGGCTTCTTTTTTCACTTTGCCCTGCTTCCTCCAGTCCTTTATCTGTTCTCCTCTGGAGCAGCATCTTCACTTATCATTTGCCTATTAATCTTCACTGCACGATCTTCTCCTATGGATGGGATCTATAATCGTGTGGTCTTGGGAGAACATTCCTGAAGATGGAGCAACCACTAGTCAGTCCCAAGAGGGTAGAATGATGAGAAGAGGATGAAGGTTGGAAAGGATTGAGGAGGGACTGGATAAGGACCTAGATGGAGATCTTAGTACAGAACATTCAGTGGAGAAATTTGATGGTGAAAAGTTCAAGAGAGTTACAGGTTCATTCGATTACAGAAGGATGCTTGTTTGGTTTTTAGACTAGAAAGAATTGGAGCCTATGCATAGTCAGAAGGGAAGGAATTAATGAGAGGGACAACTGAAAATTCTTGAGTGAGATGAGAGGCAGCGGTTGAAATTACCTTGGAGAAGATGGTAGAAGTTGTGGTGTTGCAAAGGAGACAGCATCATGTGTTTTTTGACACAGAGGTGGGAATGGGGGTGAGTCAACTTCAGGGGAAGAGGAGCAAGCTGAATATGGAGGATGGCAGAAGTCAGACTGGGAAGGATGTCAAGACGATCTAGTGGGACTTCTTCATCTCACAGATTATAAAATGGTTCAGAGAGTTGGAGTCACTCAGCTAGCTAGGAGCAGAGTGAAGACCAGGAGCAGCTACCTCATGGCTCTTGGGTTTTCGTTGCTGTCCTAAGCTGCCAGGTCGCCTGCAGGGAGAAAGACACAGGAGAGTGAGGACTTTGGATGGTGGAGGGAATCCTAATGAATATCCTCCCTCCTATGAAGTCCTGGGCCAGCAACAGACCAAGAAAAAGGTAGATTCTTTGTCTGTCTTAGATCAGGTGATCCTAAGTGCCACGGACACACTCAACATGCCAGTTCTCAACAACAAACAAGTTTCTCCAGAGAAAAGCATCTTTCAGTCCCAAATGTGGATTTGGGAGAAAATACTCTGAGGAGGAGGACCTGTGTCCTGGTTCCCAGGACAGTTCTAAAGTTGATTTTAAAGTATGTGATTGTTTTAAAGCCCCTAATATGGCTATAGGCATCGCTTACAGACGTCCATCAACAAAGAGAAGCTTAGTGAGTTTCCTGACTCTGGAAAGGGTGGAGGTCAAGAGAGCCAAGAAGTGGAAGAGGTCTTACCATTCTTTGTGAACGTCTGGAATTTAACTTAAGTCATTAGCTATCAGGCATTAAGAAAGAGCCTTTATTTTTGCAGGAGGATTTATGGTCTTTTATGTGTTTATTTTTCCTTCACTATTAGACATCCAAGGAGGAAAGAACATAAGGGTCAGAGACTCCCTCTGTCCAGCCATAGGCCACATCTCCCCAGGTTCCCTGAAACAGAGTGATGGGAGAAGGCCATGTTTTACTGACCTGCACTAACAGAGTGCCGCACATTTCATCAAGAGTCAATCCTCCTCCTCTTATTCTTACCCCATTCCACTCGGCCCCATCTGGGCACCCATGCCCACTGTCATTCCCTGATTTTCTTGCTCACTTTTTTACGCCACTCACTGAGTGTCTGGTCCTCTACTTGGTTTGTGAGAATAGATAAGGACAAACTACAATCGTTGCCCTCAAAGAGTTTACTGGGGGAACATTTTTGTAACCCAAAGAGTTACATAATAGCTTTAACTAAGTCAACTCAAGGCAGTTTCAAGAGCTATCAGTGTTAAGATTTAGTTACTAAAACTGAAAGGATTCAGAAGGAGAGATTACTGGGCTGCACCGGGTGTTCTGTGATGGTGTCTTAGTGGAAATGGGAGGGCAGCCAGGTCCTGAATGTTTCACAGAATGGCATGTGGAGGGTGAGAGGAGGCTGGGGGCAGTTGCCTTCATGCACACCATATGTACGTAAATCTGTGATGTGTATTTAAGCAGATTCAGTGCATAACGGGGGCATTGATCTGTTTTTATTCCCAAGGCAAATGAACTTGTGTGGGTAGCACGGGGGCTCATTAAGTGCTTGGTGAATTGGAAGGCAGTTTCTGAGAGATTGGAATGCTGAGCCTGGCAACCCTGAAAGATCACTCCATCAATATTTAGTGAGGGACTGTGACTTGCAAGGATTCTTATAAGAAGATGCAATGGGAGATACAGAGGAAAAGAAGACATCCCTGCCCTTGAGACCTGTAGAGTCAATGTTGGGGGATGGACACAAGAACACATTTAACAGTACAAGGGTCTCAAAAAGTCAATATAAATAAGTAGTGCTCCAAAATTACTAGAGGGCTTCAAGTATTTGACAGTGAAGGGATGAGGGAAGAGTATGGAATATACTATGACTTTTAAAAATATATTTATTTATTTATTTTTATTGAAGTATAGTTGATTTACAGCGTTGTGTTAATTTCAGGTGTACGGCAAAGTGATTCAGATATATAAATATATATACATATAATGTCTTTTTCAAATCCCTTTTCAGTACAGGTTATTAGAAGATATTGCATATAGTTCCCTGTGCTATACAGTAGGTCCTTGTTACTTACCTATTTTCTGTACAGTAATGTGTATCTATTAATCCCATATATATATATATATATACATTTAAATATCAAACTCTTGACTTGGGGGGAAAGTTTTTTGTTCTTTGAAAAATTATCATATTTATTTTTTAATCTTTTTCGCTGTCCTGGATCTTTGTTGCTGCGTGAAGGCTTTCTCTAGCTGCAGTGAGCAGGGGCTGTTCTCTAGTTGCGGTAGGCGAACTTCTCACTGTGGTGGCTTCTCTTGCTGTGGTGCACAGGCTCTAGGGCACATGGACTCAGCAGTTGCAGCGCATGAGCTCAATTGTTGTGGCTCCTAGGAGACTTTATATTGAATCTGAACATCTTCATTCTTTCATTTTCTACGAACACTTTGCTTTCACCTAGTGTCATGGTGGAGGAGATAAACATGAAGTAACTCCTACAATGACCTCCTCAACCCATGTTGAAATCATTCATTTTCTCTCCTTTCTCACCTGATATCAGAGCCAGAAAAATATGGTTGCTCTTAGAAGACTTTATATAGAGTCAGTGATGGGGGATGGACACAAGAACACATCCCCTGTCACCATAAACTGTCATTCTGAGTTTTCACTCTGCCCGTGGCAATGTGGACCTATGGAGGCACTAATGTCAATGGCATGGCAGGGCCATACCACACAGGGGAGAGGAAATGGCAACACAAAAGGGAAGTATTGTGGTAAATGTGAAGGAACAAACCCACATCCCCCAAATTAAAAAGTGTCCATCCATTGACAGGAAGATATTTCACTAATTGATGGGTGGATTATACATCTTCTTCTTTGGGGATTGTGAGGGGATTGGCCTCACAGTCAGTTCTTTCTTGACCATAATCTGGGTGTGGGTAAAAGTCCTTCTATGATTGGAAAGAAAAATTTCACAGATAACTGAGAGGTAACCCAGCCGGACAGCAAAGAGTTGACTGTGCCATACCTAATTGACAGTGGATGGGTAACCTCAGGTTACGTGCCTTTTGACTGAAGTTCCATATTAGCTGTTTGCTTGGAAGGAGCAGATGTTTTGGCTCTGGTGGTCACTGCTCACCTCTGTCTGGGAGGTGCATCAATCACTTTAATTATAATGGAACGTGGGGCCAGGAACTGAAGGAGAAAAATCAACCCAATCCCAAGAACAATCTTTCTTGATGAATTCTCCCCTAAATCGAAACAATTCACTAGGTATCCCAGCTGGGGTTCATATGCTTTTGATTACTGTGGGCTATTTAGCTCTACAAAATGACAGGCTGCTTAATGGACTTTTAATGGTTATAGGTTTCTCTCTCTTTTTTTAATGAGCTTCACCAGTTTGTTACTAATGCCCTGTAGAAATTTGGCAAGGGGCCAGGCTCGATGTTCCACATTTCTGGTTTCCAGGCCGCATACAAGCAACCATCTTAGCCAGTGGGGAAGGATGTTGCCAATCGGAGGGTGATTGCCACTGGGACAGGGAAAGCAGGAAAGCGAGCTGAGTCCCCTGGAGTCCTAATAACTGTGTCATCTTAGAGAAGGTGGTTGCATTTTGTAGCTGAAGTTACCCCAAAGGTTTCAAAGGTCTGGGGATCCCAGGTGCCAGGAGAGTTGACAGTGTTGGGAATGACTGCCTTCCTCTGATTTCCATCTTGTTCATAAAAGGTGCCTCTCCTAGACTCAGATGCATCCTGTCCACCAAAGGGCCTGTGAACATCTCAAGGCCAAGGTCAGATTGTGCTCAATCATGTTGGTATCCGCAGTGCCAGGTACCAAACTGGGCCCAATGTAGGAACTCAATTCAGGTCTGTTGAACAAGAGACCACAAACAATTGCAAAGAATGAGGGAGAAAAGCTTTTATTGAAGGGCCTCCCTCTCTGGGTTTCCAGAGATAAGCATGAGATCTGGGGGCAAGAGGAGAGTGAGAAAAGACAAGAGAGACGGTGTCCCGAGTTGCTAAGGACTACACTGAGTCTCGTTTCTGGCCACGCACCAAAAGATGGTGCTAAATACTTTGTAGGCATCATCTGCCCTTAGTACTTTCAGCTACACCAACAGGTGGATAGTAGTATGTGGATGAGTGTTCCCCAACCAGCTTTGGGGGGCTGCCCAGATTTGTAGCATTTGCTGATTTCTGTTGTAAATATTCCCATAGCCTACTTCAAACTCCCAGTGTGACCTTAGCCGGCTGGTGAAATTCCAGAAAAGTGAAAAATTGGCTTTTGCGAGTTGCTGCAAGTGTACCAGCAGACATAGTTATCATCCCAATTTACAGATGCAGAGGATGAAGCTTGAAACAGCAAAGAACACAATCCAGGTCCAGAAGATTTCTAAACACTGTGTTCTTTTTTTTAAATTGGAGTTTAATTGCTTTACTATGTTGTATTAATTTCTGCTATACAATGAAGTGAATCAGCTATATGTATACATACATCCCCTCCCTCTTGGACCTCTCAACCCCCACCCCTCTAAGTCATCACAGATGAGCTCATCACCTTGCTGAGCTTCCTGTGGTTTAAAGCAAGTTCCCACTGCTGCTGCTGCTAAGTCACTTCAGTCGTGTCCGACTCTGTGCGACCCCATAGACAGCAGCCCACTAGGCTCCTTTGTCCCTGGGATTCTCCAGGCAAGAACACTGGAGTGGGTTGCCATTTCCTTCTCCGATGCATGAAAGTGAAAAGTGAAAGTGAAGTCGCTCAGTCATGTCCGACTCTTAGCGACCCCATGGATTGCAGCCTACCAGGCTCCTCCATCCATGGGATTTTCCAGGCAAGAGTACTGGAGTGGGGTGCCATTGCCTTCTCCGAAGTTCCCACTAGCTAGCTATTTTACACATGGTAGTGTATATACGTCAATCCTTATCTCCTTAATTCCTTCCACCCTCCCCTCCCCCTCTGTGTCCACATGTCTGTGTCCTTGATCATTGATTGCACTGCATGATTATCATAGACTTGCTTTCCACAGTGTCAGTAGCCACAAAACTAGGAAGCAGGCAACTTGATGCATGCTGATCTACATCCCATTATGGTTTCCTGGTGCTTCCCTGTAGGTTCCACATGATATTTGCTGTAGAACTTCTTTGGAGGTATCCTGGTTCCTGGGCTACCCCTCTTCATCCTCACTCACTCTATGGAGATTTTGCTTCTTCACTTACAGCTAACTATACAGGCTCTAGTACTACTGTGAAGTATTTCTTATGGCACCATCTCCTTATTTAACAGATGAGCAAATCAGGGGTCCTAAGAGATTACATGACTTGTCCAGATCCACACAGGCTGTCAGTGATGGTGCTGGAAGTAAAATTGAGATCTGATTCCTGACCCCAGGCACTT
The DNA here is from genome assembly GCF_003369695.1 of Bos indicus x Bos taurus. NCBI lineage: Eukaryota > Metazoa > Chordata > Mammalia > Artiodactyla > Bovidae > Bos > Bos indicus x Bos taurus. The sequence continues at coordinate 65,984,365 of NC_040086.1, read as the reverse complement.
CGCTGAAAACTATAGGACCTTCCATCTCTTAAGAATAACAAACGGGACTTGGAGTTTCAAACACGTAGATGGAGTGGATTTTCCTGCCTCGTTGCTGATGTTCTTCCTCACTGCTGGCTCCCAGTTTGAAAGATTCAACTTGACTTCCCTTGATTCTGGTGCAATGAGCCGAGAATTCAAGGACCGGCCCGCAGGAGCATGTCATCGTGAAGTGAATGCAGCAAACATGAAAGACATTCTTTGGGAGCTTTAGTGGATGGGGAGGAGGGGCCAGGAGAAAACGTAGGGGCTCCTTGCTGAAATACCCTCATGTTTCGGAGTCCCGAGATACTCCTAAATCACACCCAGGTCATACGGTGCCTATACTTGTCTCTTGGCCCAGGGTGAAAACAGTTCATGTTGTAAAATTAACTTTCCACATTTGGCTGGCCCACATGGGGCCGGCTTTCTTTCAAAATGAGTTTGCGAATGAATGAATGAATGTGTTGACTGGGTTACTGTTCTTGGGGGAGCCTTCTTTGCATTGGACTTGGAGAAGGATTAAAGCTAGTTTTGAAAAGTGTTGGTGCTCTCCCAAACACAGCATGCTGATAGAATTCTGGTCTCACTTTTATTTGCTATGGAACAAAATGCTCTAGTTTTCATGGAAGAAATAGCCCAGCAGATGGTGTTTGGTAGATGGCATGAACGTAGCCTTGTAAATAAGCATTCAAAATAGATCAGCTTCCCCCCAAATTTACCATCTGCCCCTTACCCCATGAGGCCCACAGGTGGTAAGAGAAAGGAGATTGATTGTTACTATTTTAGTATTCCCAAACTGTGGAAATTCTCTCAATGATGGCATTCTTAAATTCGGTTGTAAAAAATCTAGAGAGCAATGTCTTCAATTTAAACAGATTTTCCAGGGTTTAATCTGGCCTAAGAATAAAATCTGGTCTCAATGGCATCACCCTGTTTATGTCTTTTTTGGGGGAGTGGGGGAGGTAACTTCTGATCTCATCCTTTCTTTGCCAGTCTCATGGCTGAGGGTCTTCTACATTATCCCTGACTCTGGACATGACTCTTGGATTCACGGTTGCTTCTAATCTCCAAAAAGCAGGGTAATCAATGTGCAGAGGATCTAGAATCTTAGAGACCTGGGTTTGAACTAATTTTCAACTGTGGAGCAATGGACAACTTAAATATCAGTTTCCTTACTGGTCAAATGAGGAACTGTTGTGGTTAATAAGACTACTGGAGATGGTTGTCAAGATTAAATGAGAAAAGGCACTTAAGGCATTCAGGACAGTGCAGACCATGTTCCGAATATGCTGTCATCACCATTATCATCAATATCACCATCGTCACCATAATCTCCAACTATAATACAGAGCTATCTTAATTGGGGAGTAAAAGGGACTTCTGGATACTGGTGATTTATTTTGGCATTAGTATGAAGAATGGTGGAACTCATTAGGTTGACTGCTCCCACTCTTTTTTTTTCTCCAAAAGGAGATTCCCACAGGCCACCAGCCAAAACATGACTCAGAGAATGGAATGCTTTGTGAAGCTTTCATTGGGTTGGGTTGACTATTACTGAAGCAGGGAAAACTGAAGTCAAGATTTTATCATGTTGTAAATGTTGCATGATTCAATGGGCTGGACTGAGCATTGGGATTAGGAATCTGAGGTTTTGTAGAACTAGTTTGCTCAGATTTGGGAGAAGGATTTACAGGGGACTGGATTTAAAAGATTCTAACTTTGGAAATTTTTGTTGAAGTTTTAATGATGGCAGAGGCTCAGGAATAAAGGGTATAGGTGGAAGCAGGGACCTGAGAGGGCAACCTCTGAAGCATATGTATATTTGTAGTACTTCTTACTGGGGTATAGCTGTCTTTATTTTTAATGATTGTGTTGACATTGAGAGAATGGGGACTGGCTGGGGTGTAACTTATTGAGAGGAGGAAGAGTCAGATCAGATCAGATCAGATCAGTCCCTCAGTCATGTCCGACTCTTTGCAACCCCATGAATCGCAGCACGCCAGGCCTCCCTGTCTATCACCAACTCCCGGAGTTCACTGAGACTCATGTCCATCGAGCCAGTGATGCCATCCAGCCATCTCATCCTCTGGCGTCCCCTTCTCCTCCTGCCCCCAATCCCTCCCAGCATCAGAGTCTTTTCCAATGAGTCAACTCTTCGCATGAGGTGGCCAAAGTACTGGAGTTTCAGCTTTAGCATCATTCCTTCCAAAGAAATCCCAGGGCTGACCTCCTTCAGAATGGACTGGTTGGATCTCCTTGCAGTCCAAGGGACTCTCAAGAGTCTTCTCCAACACCACAGTTCAAAAGCATCAATTCTTCGGCACTCAGCCTTCTTCACAGTCCAACTCTCACATCCATACATGACCACAGGAAAAACCATAGCCTTGACTAGATGAACCTTTGTTGGCAAAGTAATGTCTCTGCTTTTGAATATGCTATTTAGGTTGGTCATAACTTTCCTTCCAAGGAGTAAGCGTCTTTTAATTTCATGGCTGCAGTCAGATGATCTAAATGAGACTTGCAGTTCTTTAAAAAAAGATCCAAAAGAGATTGACCTGTAAATCTCACCTCTCTAGCATTCACCTGGATCTTTTCTCAGAAATGTTCAAGTGGTAGTTAGAATTATGAAGTTGTGGTACAAGAGATATCACAGAGTTCCATCATCTTTTGTTACAGACAAAGCAGCTCCAAAAAAGTGAGGTCAAATTTTGATCACACATCATCCTCCCCTTTCCCTTCATCAAACCAAAAATAAAGCCATTGTCCTTGTGTTCTTGGTAGAAAAGATCAAGATTGCCCCATTTTTCAGTCCTCTCTTATGCTAGCAGTGCATGTTGCTGAACTAATTGCATGCTGGCTAGTACATCATTATCTTTAATAAACATTAATTGAGTGTCTAGCCTAGTGTGTACAAAGTTCATGATAAATAAGACACAGATCTTGCCTTTAAAGACCTTAAAATCTTCAAGCAATAACCTCAGGCTTCAGTAAATCTGTCTAAAGTTTATAAATATTCTGCTAGAGAAGTATAATTGAGAGTTCCAACGCAGGGGCCAGGGTGGGGTTTTGATGCTGGTTTTCTGCCTCTTCTGCTTTAGACATTACTTTACCAACAAAGGTCCATCTAGTCAAAGCTATGATTTTTCCAGTAGTCATGTATGGATGTGAGAGTTGGACTATAAAGAAAGCTAAGCGCCAAAGAATTGATGCTTTTGAACTGTGGTGTTTGATAAGACACTTGAGAGTTCCTTGGACTGCAAGGAGATCCAACCAGTCAATCTTAAAGGAAATCAGTCCTGACTATTCATTGGAAGGACTGATGCGGAAACTGAAAGTCCAGTACTTTGGCCACCTGATGCAAAGAACCGACTCATTGGAAAAGACCATGATGCTGGGAAAGATGGGAGGCAGGAGGAGAAGGGGACGACAGACGATGAGATGGTTGGATGGCATCACCGATGCAATGGACATGGGTTTGAGTAAACTTCGGGAGTTGGTGATGGACAGGGAAGCCTGGTGTACTGCAGTCCATGGGGTCACAAAGAGTTGGACACAACTGAACGACTGAACTGAACTTTTGCCTCTTCACTGTGACAACTTAAGTTGTCACTTGGTATTTTTGAGCTTCTCTCCTATTGATAGGAGAGAAAAACACTGATGACAATACCTGTCCCTCCTACTTCTGAATTTTGAGGCACAAATGAGATCATAGATTTGCTTATAAATTCTGAAGTGTAGTAGAAGTTGAACACATCAGTAGAAATGGAAGAGATTTTACTCTATGGGACTGTGCCTGAAAATGAAGAGTTAAAGTAATTAATCATTCTATTTATCATCATCATTAATATCTTCATTATTATCATCCAGGAGTTTTCATTAGACACGTCTTTGCATTTATCATTTTCCTGCTCTCCAGGACCCTACAACCAAACAGCCTCTTTCATTCAATATGTTCAGGTATCAGAGTTTACATCACCTGGTTAGATGAACCATTTTTCATGTTACTTTGGGTATTTGTATTGATACACGGCAATTTGTGCAATAGTTTTTTCCCTCTTTATCCATGTTATTTTCCGCATAGTAAGTCAGAAGAATCTTAACCTAATGATGGGGATTAATTTTTTTCTCTATCAAGTCCACAGATGTAACGTTGACTGTTGTAGGCATTGACAGCGATGTGGGCCCAGAAATAATGTCCTTCATATCAAAGAATTTTATGGAGAACTGGCACAAGTTGCAAATAATTTTAAGAAAATTAATTCCAGGATCCAACAGAAGGCAGAAGTCATGAAAGTACACTGTGGCCCAGAGATTATGAGGCCTATTGTTGGTTTGGTCACCAAGGCTGAAATAAACATTTCAGGCAACATCTAATTCTCCTTTAGAGTTATCTTTGCTTGCTTCTGAAACAACTTGGAGATCAGGTAGTTACCTATCTGACATTCAGTTTATTCTCTCCTGTACTTTGGTTAAAGAAAATAGATTTTATTTGAGCACTCAGCCTCCCTTGTAGCTGCTGCTGCTGCTGCAGCTAAGTCGCTTCAGTCATGTCTGACTCTGTGCGACCCCATAGATGGCAGCCCACCTGGCTCCCCCGTCCCTGGGATTCTCTAGGCAAGAACACTGGAGTGGGCTGCCATTTCCTTCTCCAATGCATGAAAGTGAAAAGTGAAAGTGAAGTCGCTCAGTCGTGTCTGACTCTTCGCAACCTCATGGACTGCAGCCCACCAGGCTCCTCCATCCATGGGATTTTCCAGGCAGGAGTACTGGAGTGGGGTGCCACTGCAGTTAGCAATTAGATTAAGAAGTTGTTGGCCACTTCTCGGGAGGTCCAGCGGTTGGGACTGCGCCTTCCAGTGCAGGGAGTGCAGGTTTGACACCAGGTTAGCGAGTTAAGATCCCACATACCTCACAGCCAAAAATCCAAAACAGGAAACAGAAGCAGTATTGTAACAAATTCAATAAAGACTTTAAAAATGGTCCACATCAAAAAAAAAAAAAAAAAAAAGTCCTAAAAAATGCTGTTACTTGAGACTTTCAGGAAAGCTCCTTGAGAAGGGAAAAACAGCTGACACATATCTCACCTTCATTTTTTTCTTTCCCCCCCTCCCATTTTTCCCACTCCGTGTTTGGATATGAATGTGACCACTGGAGTCTCTCTAACAGCCATCTTAGATCATGGGGCAACCTTGAAGATGGGACCCACGTCTCAAGATGATGGAACCTAAACCCAGAGGGAGCCTTACACCACAGCCCTGCCATGCAATCCTAGACGGTTTTGTTCTGGACTTCTTTCACATGAGTAGGAAGTGAATTTATTTAATCACTACTACTTCCAGACTCTGCTACTAGCAGCCAGTGTCATTCCTAACTGATACATGTGCTTTCCCCTCAATGAGTAGTGCCCTTGTTTCTTTGCTGCTAGCCCCTGGAAACACTGTCTGTCAGTCCATGCTGATTCACAAGCCCCTACAAGAGCAAAGTTGGACCCAGCTTCTGCTAATGAGCAGAGGAATTGCTTGTGAACACAATGCTGGGATTATAAAGTGCTGGCAGCCGTGCCAGAATAGGAAGGTCAGATGGAAAATCATGCCGGTAAATATCGTCAGTGAATATCCTGTCCCCTTCCAGTGGCCTCCAAATACCATAGCCCAGACCCCCAGTTCAGGTGGTGGGACTTCAGTCTCTCTTCCCCAGAGTCATCATTTCTGTCTGTGGGAGAATGATGAGGGTGTTGGGTACCACTCCAAATTTTTCTCTGTGTAGCTAGCTATTCCACAGAAGCCTGTATTTGTTCTGACTTGTAACTGAAATCCTTGTTTGTCTGAATTTCATTTCCTTGGCAACTTCATCTGTGATCGCAAAGATGGTAGCTGCAATTCCCTTAGCTAATCTCACCCACGTTTGGCTGAATGACACTGCACTGGCAGTGATCGGAAGACTCGGGGATACTGCCTCGGTCCACTCGCTATAGCAGTGTCCTCTCGACTGTTTACTAGGGGCTCTGTAGGGCTCTTTCCACTTTTGACTTTGTTTCAAGGCAAAATTTCAGGGAACGGTTTCAGAAAGATTTCTATAATTCCTAAATTGCTGTCTCATCACCGAGGTAGTTAAACTTCCAGTGAGATCTTGGCACACTCCTGAGACTAAAATAACCTAGAACAAATCTAAGGCAGTAGACCTGGTAAGGCTAAATATTCTCTTCTGGTTTTCCTTTTATGTGTGGTTTGGTAACCATGGGCCAAATCTGAGTGCATTTATCAAAGGCAGCTGCTGGTATCATTGAAATCGAACTCAGAAATTAGGGCAACAGCATTGCCCACTGTAAGTGACTTTTGAGTAGTTTCGTATAAACGTGATGGTGAGTTTGGTCCAACCTTATTTAGGATCACATATTACTCACATAATCACATATACCTCACATATCCCAAATATTGCTTACATGAAGGATTGACTAGGTGGGTGAGTTTGCCAGTTATGGGGGGTGGTATTAAACAAATATTTGGTATCTAATGATTTGAAAACAGTTTTGCAAGACTGTTACGGTAGAAGAAATTTCTTCCTCTTGGAATAATTTATAGTTAAACACACATAAATTACGGCCAGGAGAAGGAAGGAGTTTGTAGAGAGACAATATATCCTTACTTTTTAAAACTGTTCTCACCATATATGAATTTAACCCAAACTGTAGACTTTACTTTCATTTTGTTGAGACTTAAATATAACAAACTTAAAATTGCAGGGCAGAAAGTAGTAGGAGATTCACGGTCTTTGGGTTGAATAAATGTACTCAAGAAAAAAAAAAAAAATCAGCTCACCCAGCACAGATTGCTAATGTCATAGAGTCAAAATTTATTATTATTTTATAACCCTGAAGTAATTCTATAATATGCCACAATAGAAATACAGTGTAATGCATAAGATGTGTATTTAATTAAAAATTTTTTAGTAGCCACATTATAAAATATGAAAAGAAATAGGTGAAATTAATAGATCTTGTTTAACCCAGTATAATCCACATATTATCATTTCAGCATGTGATGAGTGTAAGAAATTGCCAAGATATGTGACATTGTTTTACAGCCTATCTCAGTTTAAGCTAGCCATATTTAAGTGAACAGTAGCCACATGTGACTGGTGGCCTCTGTTTTAGCAGAACAGGCCTAAAGCAGGGTGGTTGTATCAGATTTACACAGTTCCCTTCCCAGCTAGACAGATCAGTGCCTAAAGAACTGATTTTTTTTTCTTTTTTTTTTTTTTACCGTATGCAAAATAGATAATCAGTGGGAATTTGCTGTTTGACACAGGGATCTCAAACCTGGTGCTCTGTGACAACCTAGAGGGGTGGGATGGAGTGGGACATGGGAGGGAAGTTCAAGAGGGAGGGGACATATGCATACCTAAGGCTGATTCATGTCTATGTATGGCAGAAACCAACACAATAGTATAAAGCAATTATCCTCCAATTAAAAAAAATTGGTTTTTTGATCCTGAGTTTTCACCCTCATACACTTATATTTCTGCTCAGAGAGCTAACATCTCTTAAGACTTTCCAGGAATGCAACTGGTCAGCTTAAAAGAAGATCCTCAGGGCTGCTGGAGAACCAGACCTTTTGAACAGAAGGGGAAATATTCCTAAATTAGGCAGGCTCTAGATTTCACTTTTCCTGGAAGGAAGTCTTTACCCCCTCCAAACAGGAAGATGCAAGGCGTTCATTTTTTTCACCTGTAGGGGGAGCTCTTGTCACTTCACTCGCTGAAATTCCAAATCTGGTTCTCAGACGCCAGCAGCTCGAAGTTCTTTCACCTGGGTCTGCGGAGAGTTTGTTTTTGGCTCCAAATCAGTAGTGCTTTCGCAATCTCCACACGTTATGGCTGCTGAAATGCTAGGACACCAGCCGGGTGGCGGCTTGAGTCTTGTGATTCCCAGGCAGTCCGGCGAAATGATAAACAAAAGTCTTTTGTGCAATATTAATAAGCTTTAAGCACTCCCCAGCGGAGCCCCTTGTCATCCAAGTAAGTCATGTGTATCAAAAGCCCTTATATGTGAAAGTTTGTTTTCATATCTGGCCAGCGTTGAATGGGAGCCCCCTTTGCCATGTTGTAAAACAAACATTTGTTTATTTTGTGAACAGTGCTGGCAGTATGATACAGGAACCGGGCCTGAATGCAGGGACCCCTTTCCAAGGAGGCGCCTTTGAAAAACCTTTCTGCTGCTCCATTCCAACTGTCAACTGATCTTGAGTTCTGTTTACATTAAGACAATAACAGTGTTTCCTAAATAAATAAGTCGGGGGCACCCATGAGCCTTAATAAAACCCCATAAATGGGTTGAGGACTGGGGGGAGGGGGAGTTTTTGTGCAGTACAGAAACAATGGCTAGTTCATCTTACAGTTTTCTGAGGCCTGTGTTTTTAACATAGAAGGGGGCCTTTGTGTTAATTGCACTGATAAAATTCTCCTGATAGAGCATCCCCTGGAACGCTGGGACAAAAGATGTGACATTTCGCCCCGTGTGAATGCCACACTGCCAGACATTTTCTAAAGCAGAGACATCCAGTAGATCTGCTAACCTCTCCTGGTGTGCAGAGAAAATAAATAAAAACTGTAAAACTAAACCATCTGCCGCTGGGGGTGTCTGGCTTTTTTCTTGGTTGGTTTGGAGCTTCCAGAAATCCATTTTGGTTTCTGACTCGTCAAGTCGTCTTCAGGCACAACAGAAGAAAAGGCAGGCGCCTACCATAGAGGAGGTCATGCTCACTGAGAGTTCGGGTGTTAGTGGATTTCCTAGGGGAGCAGAAATTTCAGCCCATTACTAGAAATTACATTTCTGAGTAAAAGCGTTCTAGGTGAGGACTAGAGGCTGAAGATGGGAAATAAATAGGGCTCACTGAATGTAAATTTAAAAAATATATTTTATATATGACACAAATGAGCTTACCTAGAAATAGAAAGAGACCCACAGACATAGAGAATAGGCTTGTGGTTGCCAGAGGGAAGGGGAGCTGGGGGAAGGATGGATTGGAAGTTTGGGGTTAGCAGATGCAAACTATTATACCTAGATTGGATAAACAGCAAGGTCCTACTATATAGCACAGGGAACTGTATTCAGTATTCTGTGAGAGATCATAATGAAAAAGAATAGAAAAAAATATATATGTATAACTGTACTATATATATGTAATCACTTTGCTGTACAGCAGAACTTAACACAATATTGTGAATCAGCTAGGTGTGTTAAGTCACTTCAGTCGTGTCCAACTCTTTGCAGGCCTATATTCTGTAGTCTGCTAGGCTCCTTGGTCCATGGGATTCTCCAGGCGAGAATACTGGAGTGGGTTACCATGCTCTTCTCCAGGGGATCTTCTCGACCCAGGGATGGAACCTGCATCTCTTGTGTCTTCTGCATTGGCAGGTGGATTCTTTACCATTAGCACCAACTTTAATAAAAGAAATTTTAAAACATATATTTTGTAAATACTATAGTGCCATCATACAAATTCTCTAAAATAGAGACTTTCTCATGTAAGTATTTTCAATTATAAGGATTCCTTATTTACTGTGTTCCATGGAAATATATTTTAATATGGGTTAATCCTAATATTCATATAAGTTGATTATTTGCTTTTGGGGGGTTAGCATTCTTTCACATGCATTTTTCCAAGTTACCACCTAATCTTTATATTCACCACTTTCGGTACATCTACAGTCTTCCAAGTAGATATATCACAATTTACATATTTCTTTCCTCATTTTTGGGAATTTAGAATGCTCATGATTTTTCACTATTATAAATAATACTACAATGAGTGTCTTCATGCCATAAATTCTTTCTTTTGGGGGCAATATTTAATGGAGATAAATCCCCAGGCTATGAATACTTAAGGCTTTTTAATATATAATATCATATTGTTTCCCAGAAGGATTTTCAAAAAAGGCGATTTATTTTTCAGGCTGTAATGGCTACCTTCTTTTGCAATTTTAGATCATTTTGGTTCTTGTTTGGAGGAGTGTGCTCTGTGGCTTGTGGGATCTTATTTCCCTGACCAGGGATTGAACCCTTGTCCTCAGCAGTGAGAGCATGGAGTCCTAACCACTGGACTGCCAGGGAATTTCCAGCTACCTCTTTTTTAACAGTGTATTCTCTTTACTTTTGTACCCCTCTTGTCCCTGTTATTTTCCCTGGACAATCCCTCCACCATCAGAGGGTCCCCTAAATCCTCCCACATAAATGTTCCATCTTCTTATAAGGCTGATTCTGGGATGTTGCCCATTAGGGCCTCTTTAGATGACTACATCAAATGAACTTATTTTTATCATTGCAGAGCAGAATGTTTCAACCTGTAACACGTAAATTCCTGATTGCTGTGGTCTAGACATGTGTAAGATATACCTAGTTTTAGACTAATTTGTCATTTATATACATTTCTTCACCCTCCAATAACTTGAAGGTATTAGTGGGGTAGGTATCTTTGGGGAAGTCTGCCAAGTCCAACAGTCAGATCCCCTCAGTTTATGGAGTTATTGCCGTGCTGGATCATGTGACACCTACCCCCGGCCTGCTGACTTTTATCTGATGGGACCAGATGAATGGTATGGATCCATCGTGTGGATGCTTGGGCCAGACTAAGCCATGTGCTGCCATGGGACAGAGAAGTGAGTATTGGTGGGGGATGGAGAGGAGAGAGAGAGGGAAGCAGACCCACAGAAATAAAGAGTTGGTAGAAAGACAAAATTTATTTCTTGGGCTCCTGATGTTTTTACAGTTCTTAGTTTCAGCTTTTTCTGGCTACATATTCTTGGCTTTGCATTTGGAAAGATACCCCAAATAAGAATTCTGATAATAAATCTCCCTCCACCTTTCAGTTTCTCCTTGTCCTCTCTCTCCTTCTCTTTTTGAATTTTTATTTTTGTATATGCTAATTTGGTTACTGATACACTCAACAACATAGTATTGGAAACTGACATCCCTTGATAATATGCAGATCCATGTATCTTCATAATACAAAAATGAATCTGGACACTGACAAAAGTTTTAGCTTACTTCCCTACCTATGTGTGACTGTGGGGTTGAAATGAGACATAATTCCATTTGTGATTCTGAACCTATGGAATCTTTGAGAGAAACATGTTTTCCCCTTTAAATTATTGACACTGTAAAAACTAGCTTATCACAGTTGCTGAAAATGCTGTACAGTTTGGATGATCTTACACAATGCACTTGATTCAAGGTTTTGGGTGACCATATACACAGATTGATACAAAGGGCAGAATGTATATAAGAGTTCCTTCTGCAACCCCAGCAGAAACAATATGGTAAATTCTGGAGTCAGAGAGCAAAATATTTAGGGGGAAAAAGGCTATTTTGTTTGCTTTGATATAACTAAAACAAAGAACCAAGAAAACTTCAAAGACCTCTTTTTTCCTACCCATTTCTTGAGATTTTCCCCTCTAAACACAGAGGATGAATGCTGAAGAATCAAATTAGAACCTTGTGTCTAAAATTGACACTCTCCAAAAGATGTTTAGAAAACCTGTCTGGGTATCTCGGGCTATTATGATCTTATGTTTTTCCTCCCTTGCTTTTATCTATCTGTCATATACCCGTCTACCTACCTACCTTCCCTTCTATCTATCTATAAATCATGGACTGAAAAGGGACACATTGGGGATTAGAGGGAGATATCCTCCTTACAATCCGAGGAAGCCTTTCATACTGGGAAACAAAGGACACAAGCCACACTAATTGGGATACATTGTAAATTGTGCCTCTCTCAACCTGTTGGCTGGTGCTGGCGTACTAAAGCATCTAATTGACCCTGAAAAACATCCTTTCTCCTGATCTGAAATGCCTCTCCCTTTAGAGCTTTGAAAATTCTGGTAACCTGGAGAGGCACTGACATTTCAGAAACTCCAGACAGATCTTTCCCTGCCAATGGAGTGATTTTGTGTGTGTGTGTTTAAATTATAAACAATTGACTAGCCTTTTATGACTGTGATTGTACAATAAGGAGCAATGGGCAGAGCTATCAAATCATTTAAAATTGGCCTCTCAGTATTTTCCTGTTTGCTGACTAGGTTGACATATTTCCTAGCATATGTGACCTCGGGCAGTCACTCTCCATTTTTTTTTCCTGCCAGTTCATTCATTTAATTAAACTGTGCCGAGTGCCCAGAAAATGCCTGGAACTGTGCTGGCCATGATGACGGCTACTTAGAGCAGATCTGCTGCTGCTCCAGGGACCCTTTGCTCCGATGTGGTCGTAAGGCAGCTCACCCAGCCAGCAGGAGCCAGGGAACCAGTGGCTCAGCCGACACATACACAGTGCCCAGCCTCAAGCAACGTGCAGTCTACTCAGTGAGACGAGAGCTGTGCCTTTGCTCCCTAAGCAGTACGACCACCGTGGCAGTGGTAGAAGGCGAAAGAGGACCAGCCACAGGCAGAACATGTCTGGCAGGAGTGGGCACATCCAGACCATCACTAAAAAGGAATTGACTGTGTTTAGAAAGATAAGCAGGGCTGGAGGAACAGGCAAGTGGGTGCCAGAGGGGAGGGAAGGGGAGTGAGGAGATACAGGGTAACTGTACCAAAGACACCTGGACTAGATTGTGGGAGGTTGGACATGAGGGCTTGACTTTGGACAGAGATCGAAGAGCCTTGAATACATTGAGGAACTTGAACATGAATCTAAAGGCATTGATGCCAACTTTTGACTAATTCACAGAATTCCTTAGGCCCCTTTGGACCCTATCCCTAGAGGTTTTATTTATTAATTTATTTTTGGCCATTCTATGCAGCATGTGGGATCTTAGTCCTCTGGCCAGGAACTGAATCTTCACTCCTGCATTTGGAAGCGCAGAGTCTTAACCATTGGACCCCCAGGGAAGTCCCTCTTAGAGGTTTTAAACTTGCACATTATCTCCTCTCTTCTTTCTTCAGATAACAATCTCCCTCCATCTCCATCAGACCCCTAAATGTGTGGGCCAAATATAGAAAGCTTGGTGCTTTGGATTAAAAGCCCAGTTAAGGAAGGGCTCTGGAGCTTGGCATAGCATGGCATGGAAGTGGTGTTTGCCTGTGGTCTCAAGCTGGTTTCCCAGAAAAACTCCGTCACAGAGAGAGTTTTGTGGAATGCATGTGTGTGCAGGTTGTTTGTATGTGTGTGTGATGGTGGGGGAGGCGGTGGTGGAAGCAGATTTCTAAGAATATCTGGCAGGCTGGTAGTAAGTTTGCCAAGGAAATTTATGTTGTCTTTCTTGGAGCCCAGGATATTGAAACATAATGACAGCTCTTTCCCAACCAATTTAGGAAGATTTTTCTAGAAGAACACATACATATACACATTCAGAATATATCCAAGAAAAAAAAATCATCTTTTTGAGCTTCACAAATACATTTATTTGGGGTTTTAGGATAGATTCTTCATCTTTTTCAGGGTATATATGTCTATTAAGGATTTTTCTTCTTGAGTAATAGGTCAAGTCTGCAGAACTCTCTTTCTCTCCCTTGGATTGTTTTCCTCTTCACCCAGTATGTTTTTGACCTAGATAGCATCTGCCTTCTCTTCAGTTGCATGCTGTATTGTGAAGTGGAGATCTGCTGGGTTGAGGAGAGGTTGGAGTGAACAGATCACACCAATCTGGGTCAAATGTCGTATTCCTAATTTATCCCTGTTATGCGAAAAAAATGTTATGCATGGACCTCCCCTCCCCACCAAGGTCTGTTTTCCAAACCCACCAGTTCCACAAGATCTGGAGAGATGCGTCATGGTTGTAAATTCCACAGCTCAGGCAGCAAGTTCCATAATATTTTACTTTTTCTCTCCAGACCAAAGGTCTATGGTGATTCTACCTGAAGGACTAGGGGTGTGTACAGAAGGTTCCAAGTTGTGACACTTGGGGCTGGTTGTGGGGAGCCCTGTGATGACTGGAGCCAGCTGCAGAGGGCAGTGTGAGACCACAGCGCTGGAAGCCAAGTAGTCCAGCCAGCATAGCTCCTAATAGAGGCCACCTGTAGAGTTTCAAGATAAATTATGTTAGATGGGGAAACTGGTCTATTGGATTTACAGTAAATGTGTGCTGGTTAGCTTCACCCCAAAGAAAGTCTTTCTAAGATTTTCCCCTCTTCCCCAATTCAAGACATCAAGCATTATGCCTGGCTGAGTGGCAAACCTGTATTCTCTTCTGTTCAGGGGTGTGAGTGTTTCATGTAAATCCCGTGATAATGATCGAGAGGATATTTAGTGCCTTACAACCCATTGAGATTGGCTACACTGGGTGCTAAAACAGCCCTGAGTGTGGAGAGACACTTCTTTAATAATCATAATAACCCAAGCACCTTCTAAATCTTTTCTGGAGCAGTAGGAACTATAGTGAGTCTGCTGCAGGAGCCTTTTGTTCTATAGCTGATTCGAGGGGCTCAGGGCTCTCTGGGGTGGGCTCCTGGGAAGCAAGGAGGCTGGTGGGTTGGACAGAGTGGCTGACCTGGAGGTTCAGTATATGCTTTAGAGTCAGACAGACTTGGGTTCACACCTTCCTCTCTAATTTCTTCTACTGTAAAGTTGGGATCGTCATGGGATAATTTTTCTAGAGTTGCTAGAAAATTCATGTGAAATGCTTAGCACGGTGACCATAGAAAAGAATTTCCAGAACATGGTATCATTACTGACATTCAATTCACAAATATTTATTGAGCGACTACCAGGGGATTTGACAGTGAGCAACATCGACAAGATCCTTACCCTTAATTCTAATGAGAAAGACAGACATTGAGCCTTATTACATCAAGGTAAGTACTTGAGGTGTTGGGGGAAGAAAAGGAGCAAAGTGATAAATGTACGGAGTTTTGTGCCAAAGTGTCTGGGTTGAATCCAGCTCTGTTACTTCTCACTGTATGGACATTAGAAAGTCTCATACCCTACTAGTACTGGCCTCATAGGGCCTTGCAAGAATTTAATGAGTTTAATACGTAAAAAGTATTCGAATGGTGTCTGGCATGTATTAAGCGTCAGCCATCTAGAACCATCGGTTTAGTGTGATGAGCTCTAAAAACAGATGATCAGATGATATGGAAATGTGTTACAGAAAAAAGCAAGTGACGTTTCAAAAAAGGGGAGGGGAATGAATACAAAATAAATTAGGGGGAAAAGCAATGATAGGTAGATTTACATGTATTCTTATGGAATAATCTGAGATAGATAATTAATGATAAAAAGCAATGGGGCAGACCAGAATGCATAGTATACCCTCATTTATATAAAAAAAATCTATCTATGTATCTATCATTTATCTGTGTGTTTGTGCAGACTATTTTAGGTAGTATGCACCAAAAGAGTGCTAATAGTACTGCCTTGGGGTTGGTCTGAGAAATTGTAATGAGAAGAAGACTTATTTTTGGACAATTTAAAATTTATGAATATTTATTATTTCTTAGGTTAAAAGAGATTAGAAAAATGATCCAGCAAGATATTAATACATATCTTTTTAGACTAAATTATCAATCATAATTAAGGAACTGGTAACTTGTGCTATGCTTGATTTCAGAACTGCTGTGGACCAGTGATGGCTATGTGCCTTGCATTCCCATGATTTTTGAACAGGAGTATCATTTGGTCATCCTAGTCAGGTTTCACTATTGTATGCAGGGTATATAGTATGTTGGGCATGTTAAAGGCAGAAAATTGTGTCCTTAGCTTATAGGTATTCCAAGCAACAAGAACTGGACCTAACAGTGATACTTGAGAAGCCTTACCACACCTCAGCCTGGTTTAGTTGACTGGGTCTCACCCCAAGTCTGTAATGGGAGAAGACTGGCTCTTGCATATCACAGGAATATAAATCATCTGTGGCCAGTAGGTGAAATGTGGAGGCTAAAACCAAATGACTAGAAATTTTTTGGCCCTGTTCCCATTGGGGTGGGGTGGGTCTCTATCTCCTTTTCAGGGGTATGTTAGAGCTGGCTCAAACCAGCTTGTAAGAACCAATTTTTTGCCTGTTGTCCCAGCAGCTTGTTCAGGGATGTCCTATTGGTCACTTGAAATCAGCCAAAGTGGAAGGGCTTCCTTGGTGGCTCAGATGGTAAAGAATCTGCCTGCAATACAGGAGACCCAGGTTTAATCCCTGGGTTGGAAAGATCCCCTGGAGAAGGGAACAGCTACCCACTCCAGTATTCTTGCCAGGAGAATGACATGGACAGAGGAACTTGGTGGGCTACAGTCTACCACATGTATTGGAAAATGCTGAAAAACAGGGCATTTTCTTTTTTTGCTGGAGAACTGGCTGTTAAACATTTACCAACACATCATTACTGGTATTGAAAATTTCCAAGATATGGGTAGGGCCAGGGAAAAGTGGTTCATACAGAGCTTGATTGCCTCCAGGCCTCTCTTCTGACCTATACTCGCTATCCCTTCTTGTTTTGACAGGTTTGGAAGGAAAAATAGTAGCATTGCCTAAATGGGTTAACTCATTCACCTGGGATAGGTGACCATTCTTGAAATGACACATCTCCATCTACTACTTTCTGGGGTGGGTTAACTCAGCAGTTCTCAGAGTGTGGGACAGGGATCTTTGGGGGTCCCCAAGATTAACTCTATTCCTTTCATAGTAATACTGAGATCTTATTCTCCCTCTTCCAGTCTTAGTTTCTCATGAGTATGTAGTGGACTCTTCCATTGTACATTTGGAGGATCTGCACAGCTCAATAAACCAATGGTTTCCAATGACCAAGGCATGATGTTATAAAATTGGATATGTGTGTGCTAAGTTCTTTCAGTCATGTCCAACTCTTTATGAGCCTATGGACTGTAGCCCACGAGGTTCCTCTGTCCACAGAAGTCTTCAGGCAAGATTTCTGGAGTAGATTGCCATGCCCTCCTCTAGGGGATCTTCCCAACCCAGAGATTGAACACACATTTCCTGTGGCTCTTGCTTTGCAGGGAGATTCTTTACTGCTGAGCCACCAGTGAAGCCCATTATAAAACTATGTGTGGGGAAAAGTTCCATTCAAAGTACAAGATATCGTGCATCGAACCTGGACTGGCGACTCATTTCATACATGATATTATACATGTTTCAATGCCATTCTCCCAAATCTTCCCACCCTCTCCCTCTCCCACAGAGTCCATAAGACTGTTCTATACATCAGTGTCTCTTTTGCTGTCTCGTATGCAGGGTTATTGTTACCATCTTTCTAAATTCCATATATATGCGTTAGTATACTGTATTGATGTTTTTCTTTCTGGCTTACTTCACTCTGTATAATAGGCTCCAGTTTCATCCACCTCATTAGAACTGATTCAAATGTATTCTTTTTAATGGCTGAGTAATACTCCATTGTGGTGCAATGGGACGACCCAGAGGGATGGTATGGGGAGGGAGGAGGGAGGAGGGTTCAGGATGGGGAACACATATATACCTGTGGCAGATTCATTTCGATATTTGGCAAAACCAATACAATATTGTAAAGTTTAAAAATAAAATAAAATTAAAAAAAAAAACAAAAATGAAGTACAAGATACATTAATGGACTTTAATACAACAGAATCTGAAAAGTTTGTTAATGTGGATTCTGATTCCTCATTAATACTTGTTGAGTTTTAGTGTAATATTAAATCAGCATTAGAATTTTGATGTATTGTCAAAGAAGAGTATCTGTAATTCTGAAAAGATACTATAATACGTACTTCTTTCTCTCTCCTCGGGCTTTTCTATGTGAGACCAGATTTTCCTCATACACTTCAAGCAAAACAATAAATCTCATCAGACTGAATATGGAAGGAGATGGGGGAATTCAGCTATCTTCTGTACAGCTAGGCAAAAAGACTAAAAAGACCAAAACTATACTTCTCATGAAACTCCAGTACTTTGGCCACCTCATGGGAAGAGTTGACTCATTGGAAAAGACTCTGATGCTGGGAGGGATTGGGGGCAGGAGGAGAAGGGGACGACAGAGGATGAGATGGCTGGATGGCATCACCGACTCAATGGATGTGAGTTTGAGTGAACTCCAGGAGTTGGTGATGGACAGGGAGGCCTGGCGTGCTGCAATTCACGGGGTCGCAAAGAGTTGTACACGACTGAGCGACTGAACTGAACTGAACTGATACTTCTCATTAATTTATTTTGTTTTGGTAAATAGAGTTATTTTATGAAAATGCTATTTATGTTTATATATGGTAGGTTTATTATTATTTTCAAACCAGTTAATAAGTAAGTACTTAAAATATTTATTTTAAATGTCTAGAGGGGGATCAAAATGGCGGAGGAATAGGATCTGGAACTCACCTTGTGGATACATCAAAAATACATCTACATGTGAAACAACTCTCAAAGAATATCTGCTAATGCTGGCAGAAGATCTCAGACTTCCAAAAGGGCAAGAAAATCTCCATGTAACTAGTTAGGGCAAAAGAAAAAAAAAGAGAGAGAAAGGAATTGGGATGGGACCTGTGCCTCTGGGAAGGAGCTGTGAAGAAGGAAAGGCTTCCATACACTGGAAAGTACTCTCACTGGCAGGGATGTGGTGGGGGTGAACTTTGGAGTCTTGGAGGAAAGACCACACCAGTGGCAGGTGTCCAGAAGGCAAAGCTGAGAGGGACCTGCACAGAGGGTTGGTGCCAACCAGCCCTGTGCAGCCCGAGACAGTTGTCCACTTGCCTGCTGGGATGGGTGGGGGCTGGGTGCTGCGGCTCAGGCTTTGGAGGTCAGACCCCAGGGAGAGGAGTGGTGTTGGCTGTGTGAAGACAGCCTGAAGGAGCTAGATTGTAGTGCACCCCAGCTGAGGGAGTCTGGGAAGAAGCCTGGGTCTGACAGAGAGGCAAGAGACCATTGTCGGGGGGGGCGTGAGGCCCACAGGGGTGGGCCTACCATGTGAGCTTCTTTCTCTGTGCACTCGTAGGTGGCAGGACACTACCTACATGAGCTCCAGAGGTGGGTGACAGCTATTATCTCAGATCCCAGAGGCTGGCATGGAATATTACTGCTGCTGCCCTTATCCTATGAGCAAATGCCACACATGGCCCACACCTCACAGGGAGCCTGCACAGCCTGCCACTGCCCAGGATTCCATAGCTGAGGCCAGCTTCCCTGGGGGAGTGCTTGATGCACCTGTCCTTGCAACCACCTACTGGTCTCTGTTGCCACAGGCATTTTGTATCTCTGCTGCTGTAGGCACTTCATGCACATCCCAGTTGTGGCCACCTTATCCTTCCCTGCCCTGAGCCAAGTTCAGTGTGCCTCAATCAGCTGCTGCTTTTGCTCCCTCTCGCCTGGTTGGGGAACAGATGCCTGAGAATGGCCCACACACAGAGACGGGGTCAAAACCAAAGCTGAACCCCAGGTGTGGTGCCACTAAGGAAGAGGAACAGAAATCTCTGTACAGCTGCACAAGCTGCAGATTAAATCCCCACAATCAGCCTGGTAAACCCTGCATCTGTGGAATATTTGAATGGAAAATGAGTGCTCCCACTACTGAGCCCAGTTTAACTTTGGCAGCTGTGGACTTTGGGGGCAAGCACACAAGGGAGTTGAGGCAGGTCAGAGTCTAAGCCTCCCCTACAGTGCCCACAGAGAACTACCCAGAGGTACTGGAGGGCCTCCTGGGGATGCAGGGGTTCACTGTGGGGGTAAGGACACAGAAACCCGAGGCCACAGGAAAATATTATTATTACTATCATTTTTCTGTTTCATTTTGTTCTGTTGTTTTATTATTATTATTTTTTCATTTATTTTACTTTTCTTTTTTAGATTTGTAATATATTTTTTGTCTGTTTTTGTTTTCCTTTTCCATTATTTGGATTATTATTATTTTTTTTCTTTGTTTTTAATTTTTTTCTTTTTGATCATTTTTATATGTTTGTTTTATTATATTTCTTTTGCTCTCTCTCTCTCTCTCTTTTTTTTTTTTTAGTTTGCTTTCTGCTTTGGTTTTGTTTTTTGGTTAATTTTGTTTTTATTTATTTTCATTTTGGGGTTCTTCTGTGTGGTTGTTCTCTTGTTTCCTTTGTTTTGTTTTATTTCTTTTCTTTGTGTTTTTGTTTGTTTTTGCTTTTGCCATTTGTCTTGGGTTTTGTCTGTTTGATTCTCCTCTTTCAAAAATTGTTGTTGTTGCTGTTTGTTTTTGTCTTTGCTATTTGTCTTGAGTTTGGTTTTTCTGTTTTATTCCTCTCCTTCTTTCTTTTCGTTTCTTCTTTTAAATTTTTTTTTTTTGCTGTGCCACACAGCTTGCAGGATGTTGTTTCACCTTCAAGGGACTGGATGATTAGATTTGAACCTCCAGGGTGGGAGTCCCTAGGAGAAACACATCAAGACACATATTAATCAAACTAACAAAAATTAAATACAAAGAAAAATACATTAAAAGCAGGAAGGGAAAAGCAGCAAATAACATACAAGGGAATCCCCACAAGGTTTTCAGTTGATTTTTCAGCAAAATCTCTTCAGGCCAGAAAAGAGTGATATGATATATTTAAAGTGATGAAAGGGAGAAACCTATAACCAAGATTACTCTACCCAGCAATGATCTTACTCAGATTTGATTGAGAAATCAAAAGTTTCAGAGACTAGCAAAAGCCAAGAGAATTAAGATTACTCTACCCAGCAATGATCTTACTCAGATTTGATTGAGAAATCAAAAGCTTCAGAGACTAGCAAAAGCCAAGAGAATTAATTAACAATTAAGGTAGGCTGCAGTCCATGGGGTCGCTAAGAGTCAGATAGGACTGAACGACTTCACTTTCACGCATTGGAGAAGGAAACGGCAACCCACTCCAGTGTTCTTGCCTGGAGAATCCCAGGGACGGGGGAGCCTAGTGGGCTGCAGTCCATGGGGTCGCACAGAGTCGGACATGACTGAAGTGACTTAGCAGTAGCAGTACCAAGCCAGGTTTATAACAAATGCTTGCAAAGCAACTATATTCCAATAAAAATTAATAAAAAATGGTAAAGGAAATTCTTAAGGTGAGAAACACAAGAGAATAAAAAGAACTATAAAAAACCCAAGACATTTAAGAAAATAGTATTAATAATAGGAACACACCTGATGACAATTACCTTATGTGTAAATGAATGAAATGCTCCAACCAAAAGGCACAGACTGGCTGAATGGACCAAAAAACGACACTCCTATAAATGTTGTCTACAAGAAACCCACTTCAGACCTAGCGACACATACAGACTGAAAGTGAGGGGATGGAAAAAGATATTCCATGAAAATGGAAATCAAAAGAAAGTTGGAGTAGCAGTACTCATATCAGACAAAATAGACTTTATTTTTTTTTTAAATTTTATTTTATTTAACTTTACAATATTGTATTGGTTTTGCCATATATCAAAATCAATCTGCCACAGATATACATGTGTTCCCATCCTGAACCCTCCTCCCTCCTCCCTCCCCATACCATCCCTCTGGGTCGTCCCAGTGCACCAGCCCCAAGCATCCAGTATCGTGCATCAAACCTGGACTGGCGACTCGTTTCATATATGATATTATACATATTTCAATGCCATTCTCCCAAATCATCCCACCCTCTACCTCTCCCACAGAGTCCAAAAGACTGTTCTATACATCAGTGTCTCTTTTGCTGTCTCATATACAGGGTTATTGTTACCATCTTTCTAAATTCCATATATATGTGTTAGTATACTGTATTGGTGTTTTTCTTTCTGGCTTACTTCACTCTGTATAATAGGCTTTAAAATAAAGACTGTTGCAAGAGACAAGGAAGGGCGGTACATAATCATCAAGGAATCAGTCTAAGAAGAAGAAGATTGAACAGTTGTAAACATTTATGCACCCAACATAGGAGCACCTTAATGCATAAGGCAAATGCTCATAGCCATAAAAGGGGATAGTAATACAATAATAGTGAAGGACTTTAACATCCCACTTACACCAATGGATAGGTCATCCAGACAGAAAATTAATAAGGAAACACAAGGCTTAAATGGTACATCAGACCAGATAGACTTAATTGATATTTATAGAATATTCTATCTGAAAGCAGCAGAATACACTTTCTTCTCAAGTGCACATGGAACATTCTCCAAGATAGATCACATCTTGGGTCATAAATCAAGCCTCAGTAAATTTAAGAAAATTGAAATTGTATCAAGCATGTTTTCTGACTACAATACTATGAGATTAGAGATCAATTGTAAGGGAAAAAATACTATAAAACCACAAACACAGGGAGGCTAAACAATATGCTACTACATAATCAAGACATCACTGAAGAAATCAAAGAGGAAATTAAAAAAAAAATACCTAGAAACAAATAACAATGAAACATGATGACCCAAAACCTATGGCATGCAGCAAAAGAAATTCTAAGAGGGAAGTTTATAGTAATACAGTCCTACCTCAAGTAACAAGAAAAATCTCAAATGAACAATTGAAACTTACACCTAAAGCGACTAGAGAAGGAGGAACAAACAAAACCCAAAGTTAAAAGGAAAGAAATCGTAAGGATCATAATAGAAATAAATGAAATAGAAACAAAAAAAGCAATAGCAAACATCAATGAAACTAAAAGCTGGTTCTTTGAGAAGATAAACAAAATAGGTAAACCTTTAGCCAGACTCATTGAGAAAAATAAAAGGGAGAGGCCTCAAATCAATAAACTTAGATACGAAGAAGGAGAAGTTAAAACTGACACAAATACAAAGGATCATAAGAGACTATTGCAAGCAACTATATGCCACTAATATATTCTAGGACAACCTGGAAGAAATGAACAAATTCTTAGAAAAGTACAACCTTCCATGACTAAACCAGGAAGAAAGAAAATATGAACAGACCGATCACAAGGAATGGAATTGAAACTGTGATTAAAATCTTCTAGCAGACAGAAGTCCAGGACCAGAAGTCTTCACAGGCTAATTCTATCAAACATTAAGAGAAGAACTGACACCTATCCTTCTCAAACTCTTTCAAAAGTTCACAGGAGAAACACTCCCAAGCTCATTCTATGAGGACATCATCACCCTGACACCAAAATCAGACAAAGATATCACACACACACAAAAAAGAAAGAACATTACAGGCCAATATCACTGATATTTATCATAGAAAAATTCTCAACAAAATTCTAGCAAATAGAACCCAACAACATATTAAAAAATCATACACCATGATCAAGTGGGTTGTATACCAAGGATGTATGGATTCTTCAATATATGCAAATAAATCCATGAGAAATACCATATTAACAAATTGAAGAATAAAAACCATATGATTGTCTCAATAGATGCAGAAAAAGCTTTTGACAAGATTTAACACCAATTTATGAGAAAAAACTCTTCAGAGAGTGGGCATAGAGGGAAACTGCTTCAACGTAAAAAAGGCCATATCTGACAAATCCACAGCAAACATCATTTTCAATGGTGAAAAACTGAAAGCATTTCCTCTAAGATCACAAAAAAGACAAGGATGTCCACTCTCACTACTATTATTCAAGATAGTTTTGGAAGTCCTAGTCATGGCAAGCAGAGAAGAAAAAGAAACGAAAGGAATTCAAATTGTAAAAGAAAAAGTAAAACTGTCACTTTTTTGCAGATGATATATATTATACAGAGAAAATTCTAAAGACGCCACCAGAAAACTATTAGAGCTAATCAGTGAATTTGATAAAGCCAGACACAATATAATTCTTGGAGGAAAACATAGGCAGAACATTCCTTGACACAAATCACAGTAAGATCTTTTTTGGTCCACTTCCTGGAGTAATGAAAATAAAGACAAAAATAAACAAATGGGACCTAGTTAAATTTAAAAGCTTTTGCACAGCAAAAGAAACCATAAGCAAGATGAAAAGACAAACCTCAGAATGAGAGAAAATAACTGCAAATGAAGTAACTGACAAAGGATTAATCTCCAAAATATATAAACAACTCATGCAGCTCAATATGAAATAAATAAACAAACAACCCAATAAAAAAATGAGCAGAAGACCTAAACAGACATTTCTCCAAAGAAGACTTACAGATGGCCAATGAACACATGAAAAGATGCTCAAACATCACTAATTACTAGAGAAAGGCAAATCAAAAACAACAGTGAGGTATCATCTCACACCAATCAGAAGGGCCATCATCAAAAAAATCTACAAACAATAAATGCGATGGGAATATAAACTGATATAGTCATTACAGAGATCAGCAGTATGGAGGTTCCTTAGAAAACTAAAAATAGAACTACCATTCAGTTCAGTTCAGTTCAGTCGCTCAGTTGTGTCCAAATCATTGCAACCCCATTAATCACAGCATGCCAGGCCTCCCTGTCCATCACCAACTCCTGGAGTTTACTTAAACTCATGTCCATCGAGTTGGTGATGCCATGCAGCCATCTCATCCTCTGCTGTCCCCTTCTCCTCCTGCCCCCAATCCCTCCCAGAATCAGGGTCTTTTCCATTGAGTCAACTCTTTGCATGAGGTGGCCAAAGTATCAGAGTTTCAGCTGTAGCATCAGTCTTTCCAATGAACATCCAGGACTGATCTCCTTTAGAATGGACTGGTTGGATCTCCTTGCAGTCCAAGGGACTCTCAAGAGTCTTCTCCAACACCACAATTCAGAAGCATCAATTCTTCGGTGCTCAGCTTTCTTCATAGTCCAACTCTCACATCCATACATGACCACTGGAAAAATCATAGCCTTGACTAGACGGACCTTTGTTGGCAAAGTAATGTCTCTGCTTTTGAATATGCTATCTAGGTTGGTCATAACTTTTCTTCCAAGGAGTAAGCGTCTTTTAATTTCATGGCTGCAGTCACCATCTGCAGTGATTTTGGAGTCCCCAAAAATAAAGTCTGACACTGTTTCCACTGTTTCCCCATCTATTTGCCATGAAGTAATGGGACCGGATGCCATGATCTTCGTTTTATGAATGTTGAGCTTTAAGCCAACTTTTTCACTCTCCTCTTTCACTTCCATCAAGAGGCTTTTGAGTTCCTCTTCACTTTCTGCCATAAGGGTGGTGTCATCTGCATATCTGAGGTTATTGATATTTCTCCTGGCAATCTTGATTCCAGCTTGTGCTTCTTCCACCCTAGCGTTTCTCATGATGTACTCTGCATATAAGTTAAATAAGCAGGGTGACAATACACAGTCTTGATGTACGCCTTTTCCTATTTGGAACCAGTCTGTTGTTCCATGTCCAGTTCTAACTGTTGCTTCCTGACCTGCATATAGGTTTCTCAAGAGGCAGATCAGGTAGTCTGGTATTCCCATCTCTTTCAGAATTTTCCACAGTTTATTGTGATCCACACAGTCAAAGGCTTTGGCATAGTCAATAAAGCAGAAATAGATGTTTTTCTGGAACTCTTGCGTTTTCCATGATCCAGCAGATGTTGGCAATTTGATCTTTGGTTCCTCTGCCTTTTCTAAAAGCAGCTTGAACATTAGGAAGGTCACGGTTCACGTAGTGCTGAAGCCTGGCTTGGAGAATTTTGAGCATTACTTTACTAACATGTGAGATGAGTGCAATTGTGCGGTAGTTTGAGCATTCTTTGGCATTGCCTTTCTTTGGGGTTGGAATGAAAACTGACCTTTTCCAGTCCCGTGGCAACTGCTGAGTTTTCCAAATTTGCTGGCATATTGAGTGCAGCACTTTCACAGCATCATCTTTCAGGATTTGAAATAGCTCAACTGGAATTCCATCACCTCCACTAGCTTTGTTCGTAGTGATGCTTTCTAAGGCCCACTTGACTTCACATTCCAGGCTGTCTGGCTCTACGTGAGTGATTACACCATCGTGATTATCTGGGTCGTGAAGATGTTTTTTGTCCAATTCTTCTCTGTATTCTTGCCACCTCTTCTTAATATTGTCTGCTTCTGTTAGGTCCATACCATTTCTTTCCCTTATTGAGCCCATCTTTGCATGAAGTGTTCCCTTGGTATCTCCAATTTTCTTGAAGAGATCTCTAGTCTTTCCCATTCTGTTGTTTTCCTCTATTTCTTTGCACTGATCACTGAGGAAAGCTTTCTTATTTCTCCTTGCTATTCTTTGGAACTCTGCATTCAGATGCTTATATCTTTCCTTTTCTCCTTTGCTTTGGCATAGGTGTGGTACGTATATAATGGAGTATTGCTCAGCCATAAAAAGATATGAAATTGTGCCATTTGCAGAGATATGGCTGGACCTAGAGACTATCATATAGCGTGAAGTCAGAAAGAGAAAACCACAAATGTGGAATCTAGAGAAATGGTATAGATGAACTCATGTACAAAGCAGAAATGGAGACACAGACATAGAAAGCAAACATATGGATACCAAAGGGGGAAGGGGAGTGGAATGGGCTGAGAGACTGTGATCGACGTATATGCCCTACTACGTTACAGTAGATAACTAATGAGAACTAACTCTATGGCACAGGGAACTGGACTCAGTGCTCTGTGGTGACCTAAATTTCCTGGGAAGGAAATCCGAGGAAGAGGGAATATATGTATATGTGTGTCTGATTCACTTTGCTATATAGCTGAAACTATTGTAAAGCAACTATTTGTTGTTGTTGTTTAGTTGCTAAGTTGTGTCTGACTCTTTCACAACCACGTGGACTGTAGCCTGTCAGGCTTCTCCGTCTATGAGATTTCCCAGGCAACAATGCTGGAGTGGGTTGTCCTTTGCTTCTCCAGGGGATTTTCCTGACCCAAGGATTGAACCTGTGCACGTCTCCTGCATTGGCAGGTGGACTCTTTACCATTGAGCCACCTGGGCTTCTAACATGATAAATGTGATGTATATAACCCATGGAAATAGAAGTTTTTGGATATGTCAGTTGTTGCTAGGACTATAAAATGGCACTGGGACTAGGGGGAGCCTCTAGATTACGCTAATTTTACTATTTGCACAGGGGCCATTGGTTGGCCATGGGAGGAGGTGGGGGAAGGATATAAACACCTTTGCAGGATGTGCAGGGGTGGGGGTGCCGGTGGGGGGTTGGGGGAGGGACTTGGAGCAGTACTATAAAGGGGGTGACAGGGCTCTGAAGACAAACCTCAACTAAGTTCTTAGAAGGAGAAACTGGGCTCCAGGGAATCTAAGGGACTTTTTCCAGAGATGCCCGGTACCTGGCCCAGTGGAGAGTAACCTAGGAGTTCCCATATTCAGCACTCACTGTGGTGAGTCTGTTTTCTTAGGATGCACCATCAGGCGCTTGGCAGGGCACTCTTGGTAACGGTGCTGGTGGTGACTCTGGGGGTAACCAGCACATCCTGTCTTCAGCGGGGGAGCTCTGCCTTTCAACTGGCTTTGCATCAAACACAGGCCCCTGTAGAGTCACTGTAGTACATAGTATCAGCTATCACACTGTAGTCTCAGCTGTGATCCTTTATAGATCCTCAAATACCCAGTGATTTAGTCACAGATTTAGTAAATCTTTGACTCTCCGCACTGTGTTCTGTGGGGACCTCAGCCATTCCTACCCACATGTTCAGTGTTAAATAGGCGCAAACTGGGAAGTTTAGCGGACTTGGTGTCGCCAAAGTCAAACATGACTGAGCAACTCACACAAATACTACTGCTATTACTACTACTAGTACTATTACTACTCTGACTTCACATTTGTTGAGAACACTGCATTTGTCAAATCCTATACATGCGCCCACTCCACACAAGACACCAGCGGTCACTAGGGGGCTGGGGAAGAGTCAGCTGCCCTCACAGCTGATTAGAATCTAGCTGGGTGGCGTGTGGGTGAACAGAATGGGAAAGTACTTGGCAGTGACCTGGAGCCGTGTAGAGGTGCTTACTTTTTTCTGCTTGGTCTTACTAAGACTTAACTTGATTAAAAAACAAAGCAAGATTAAGCCCAGCTTGAAGCAATGATTTTTAACATGAGGATATCTGGTTGGAAAACCCCTGTAGTTCAAAGGCCACATGAAACTCTCCTCCTCTCTTCTGCTTGGAAAAAAGTAGAGGATTGCCCAGTAAATTTCCTTGTCTCTCTGTTTCATTTCAGTGCAAGGGTGGTAGGGTGGGGAGAAGGAGAGCCTTGTTTTGTGGCAGCAGATCATCTTCCCAGTGATATGCCCTACTAAAAAAAAAATCACAGCTATTTTATTTCTTTAATTTCACTGGAACATGGGGCAGGCATTGCTTACTCATTATGTGAGAAAAGGTCTGCGTGACCCGAAGTGTTTCTCTCTGGGCCTTCTGGAGTCTCTGCCACTCCCACCATTAGCAAGACTCCTTGGGGATCTTTGGGAGCTCTGTTCATGTTAACTAAGTGGATGTGTTCTCACGCTCATTTGCACAACTTAGTCCCATGATTGGGTCCCTGTTCAGCATGTTGCCCAGTGGCCGGCATCTACTGCTCTCCACCTGCCCTGAGTCCCTCCATGAGTCCCTAACCAGCTGACACTTTAACTCTGCTTCACCTTCATTCTCACATTAAGACTTATCTATTCTACACTCCAGTTCCCCTGACCACTGTCCTGGCTTCAAGGTTATCAGTGGCTAACCGATGGCTATTTATTAGGATTTTTTAACTGTGTTCTCAAGGGCCTAGGAGGCCCTCCAGAAAGTGCCTTTGGGGTCACTTGTAGAACTCAATGAGGAATCAGGATGGGGATAATTCAGTTATACCCATGCAGCACGACTTGTGTATTTTATATACGATTACCTCCTTGTAAGTGTCCCTTTAAAGGGTCTTGCTTGAAAAAAGTATTTGGGGAGCACTTCCTGAGACTAAAAACTTGTACAAATGAGCACCAGAATGAGCCCAGTTGGTTATCCTCTAATAACCTAGAAGATAGGAATGGATCAGGGAAGGCTTGCCTACTTCTCGTCTTGTCTACAGCTTGCCCTTTTTGGAGATGTCTGTTCTCTTGTCACTCAGGGGGAACACAATCAAATATGATTTCATACAAGTGAAGGGCTTGATGGCTGACATACATTTCTTAATCTTGACCTTTTTTCCTTAATTTTTTTTTAAATTGTGAAATAGACACAAATAAAAAGATGCAGCAAAAAATTAAATTGCATTGTTCAAAATGGATCAGAAAGTGAGTCCTCATGTAACCCCCACTCAAGTCAAGAGGTAGAACCTGACCTGTACTTCTGAGTTCCCTCCCATCCCCTATGCTTCTACCCATCACTACCCTCAAGTTAACCACTATCCCAGCTTTATGGTAATCACCTCCTGGCTTTTCACCTTAGCAGAAATCCCTAACAACTATAGTTCGGTTTTATCTGGTTTTGAAATTTACATTAATGGAATAATAAATCCTTTTCTTCTTTTGCTAAATGTCTTCATCATCCTTTTTGCCTCCCTCTCACAGAGTCGGACATGACTGAAGCAACTTGGCAGCAGCAGCCCAAACACAAAAGAAACATATTCTGTAAATCTTAGGAAGGATTGCAGTAACATTTCTACATTTTAAGACTGAATAGTGAGAAAAAGTAGTTGAATAATAATGATTCTTAACAAATGTCTCTAGCTTGGAGACAATTACAGTGAGCAGGTATTAAAGAAAACGCAGTGTCACCATAATTAGTATTTACGGAAGAATGTTCATGGGAAAGGACTTTCTATTTTAACTTCACAGATACTTACAATTCTTGAGAAGCAGGTATATGGCAAACAGAAGTGTCTGCTGCTTCTTCATCTTTCCTTTTCCTTCTTCTAAAAATCTCCTTGGCAAGGACAAGAAGGGACATACATTATTCTAGGGTCTCCCAGAAAGACAGGGGCAACTGGGACTGTGAGTAGCCCCCCCGACTTGGGTCTGACCTTCTGCCCCCTTGGCCCCCACCTCTTTCTGATGGTGAATGTTGAGAGATGGTGATGGATGGTTAGTCACAAATAGTTTCCAATTTACCAAAGTGCACCCGGCTTTCTCTGAACCTCTTTGAAATGCTTTTAAAGCAACATCGAGAATGGAATTCAACAACAATTCCCACAGCTGCAGTCAGAATACAGCGACCCCAGGAGCAGCTGGGGCAGTTGTTTTCATGTTTTGTACTTGGTGTTTTCATAAAAGCTCTTCCAGAAGGTTCTGGAAGGTCCTGTGGCATCCATACTCTGAGGAACTGAGTCTGGCCCAGGCCCTTAGATTCCAGGCCCTTATCCAAAGTTTCTCTAGCAACGTGCTCTCCCAGAAGCACCCTTGCTGTGTCCTCCCAACATCCCATCCCAACAATCTACAGGCGAGAGAATTTGTCTGGTGGCAGCTGTTTAGTGAAGAGAACCCTCACAGAGAAGTCAGGATCCCAGGTTCTGGCCTCAGATAAAGCTTTACTCAGCCCTGTGAACTTGTCTCAATCTCATCTCTCTTTGGCCTTAGTTCCCACAGCTATAAAGTAAGGAAAGTGAAAGTCACTCAGTCGTGTCTGACTCTTGGCGACCCCATGGACTGTAGTCCATGGAATTCTCCAGACCAGAATACTGGAGTGGGTAGCCTTTCCCTTCTGCAGGGGATCTTCCCAACCCAGGGATTGAACCCAGATCTCCTGCATTGCAGGTAGATTCTTTACCAGCTGAGCTATCCAGGGAAGCCATAAAGTCAAGAGGTTGGATAGAAAACCTTAGGATCCCCTTTCTGTAGGGAGTTAGCAGTGATGGTTCAAGGTGAGCACTTCATTACAGCAGAGAGTAGAGACAGTTTCTTTGGCAGGGTTGTTTTTATATGGAGACAGAAGAGTCAACAGAATAAGTAGTCTCTCTGGAGGCAAGCTTAATAGATGATGTAGGACTCTAATACAAGACAAAGCAAACATAACACACTTTTTCAATAAAAATCTCTCCCACAATAAATAATTATCTCTTCTCCAATTGCCTATTATGGTACCTGAAATGTCACCAAGAGATCCCTCTTTTCCTTTTTTGCAGATTTTGTGATTCTAGGATCTATTATAAAAAGATGTAAGTGTCTCTAAAAGGAGGAATATATAATATTCTGTTATCTATTGAGATAGATATCACTGTGATTCGTGGCTTGAGAGGGGACTGAGTAATCACTGCTGTCCACAGTGGCTTGCTTGTGACGCAGCTCAGAGCAGTTCCCAACTTGAAGGGCTATATTCTATACCATCTCTTCTCAAACTTTAATGAGCCTATGAATTACCCAGGAGGATCTTGTTAAATGCATATTTCGATTCGGTAGGTCTCTGTGGGACCTGAAAGAATCTGCATTTCTAATAAGCTCCCTGGTGACATGGATGCTGCTGGTCCCCAGAGCACACACCTGGAGTAACAAGACTGTATAGCACGTGACCTAGTCTTCTGCACAGAGATAACTGGACTACAGAAGTTGAGCACTTGACTTCAAGCCAGCCAATCTGTGAGCTGACCTCTGCTCAAAAGGGCATGATGAACCAACCACAAATTTAAACAGGAGAGATGGACAGAGGCTTCAGGACACAGAGAGAAGGCCTGACTCCTTTTAATGGCAATATGAGAGAAGGATTGTCTGAAGACAGTCTTCCAAGGGCATAAGCTGTCAGTTTGGATCTTGAACACTGACTGACTTCTCTGGTTTCTGTCTCTATAAGGCATGCTGGACTCTACTTCCTCTTCATCCCATCAGGCCTGTCTGTTGAGATATTTTTCCAAGGTTACTGAGGAGCATACCACATGATTAAAATTCCTATTGAATACTGAACACCCTGAGATGAAGTTTGGGTGGGGATGTACACCTGGGTAAGCATTTATTCTATAAAATTCCCTCTTAGAACTGCTTTTGCTACATCCCATAAGTTTTGGTATGTTGTATTTCTATCCTGAAGAATAGTTCATGTACTCTCAAGAAGAATATGTATCCTGCTATTGTTTAATTGAATGTCTTGCACATGTCTGTTAGGTCCATTTGACTTAAAGTATAGTTTAAGTCCAGTGTTTCCTTATTGATTTTCTGTGTGGATGATCTAACCATTGCTGAAAGTAGGATATTGAAGTACTTACTATTATTGTATTGTCTATTAATCCCTCCAGATCTGTAAGTATTTGCTTAATATATTTAGGTATTCCAATGTTGGGTGCATATATATATATTTGCAATTATTATATCATCTTGAATTGACCTCTTTATCATCACATAACTGTTTGGTTTTTTTTTTAATCTCTTGCAATTTTTGACTGTGTTTGTTTGTTCAGTTGCTGAGTCCGACTCTTATGGCAAAGAGGTTTGTGTAACTCAATGAATCTATGAGCCATGCCAGTCAGGGCCACCCAAGACAGACAGGTCAGAGTGGAGAGTTCTGACAAGATGTGATCCACTGGAGGAGGCAATGGCAAACCACCCCAGTATACTTGCTGTGGAAACCCCATGAACTGTGTAAATTTTGACTTATAGTCAACCTTTTCAGATAAAAGTATAGTTATTCTTGTTCTCTTTTGTTTTCCACATGCACAGAATATCTTTTTCCACCTTTTACTTTTAGCCTATGTGTGTCCTTGAAGCTAAAGTAAGTCTCTTATAGTAGCATAGTGTTGAGTTTTTGTTTTTTTTTTTTTATCCATTCAATCACTTTATACTTTTTGTTTGGTGCCTTTAATCCATTTACATTTAATAGTTATTGATCAGATCAGATCAGATCAGTCGCTCAGTCGTGTCCGACTCTTTGCGACCCCATGAATCACAGCACGCCAGGCCTCCCTGTCCATCACCAACTCCCAGAGTTCACTCAGATCCACATCCATCAAGTCAGTGATGCCATCCAGCCATCTCATCCTCTGGTGTCCCCTTCTCCTCCTGCCCCCAATCCCTCCCAGCATCAGAGTCTTTTCCAATGAGTCAACTCTTCGCATGAGGTGGCCAAAGTACTGGAGTTTCAGCTTTAGCATCATTCCTTCCAAAGAAATTCCAGGGCTGATCTCCTTCAGAATGGACTGGTTGGATCTCCTTGCAGTCCAAGGGACTCTCAAGAGTCTTCTCCAACACCACAGATCAAAAGCATCAATTCTTCAGCGCTCAGCCTTCTTCACAGTCCAACTCTCACATCCATACATGACCACAGGAAAAACCATAGCCTTGACTAGACGAACCTTTGTGGGCAAAGTAATGTCTCTGCTCTTGAATATGCTATCTAGGTTGGTCATAACTTTTCTTCCAAAGAGTAAGCTCTTTTAATTTCATGGCTGCAGTCACCATCTGCAGTGATTTTGGAGCCCCCCCAAATAAAGTCTGACACTGTTTCCACTGTTTCCCCATCTATTTGCCATGAAGTGATGGGACCGGATGCCATGATCTTCGTTTTCTTAATGTTGAGCTTTAAGCCAACTTTTTCACTCTTCACTTTCACTTTCATCAAGAGGCTTTTGAGTTCCTCTTCACTTTCTGCCATAAGAGTGGTGTCATCTGCATATCTGAGGTTATTGATATTTCTCCTGGCAATCTTGATTCCAGTTTGTGTTTCTTCCAGTCCAGCATTTCTCATGATGTACTCTGCATATAAGTTAAATAAACAGGGTGACAATATACAGCCTTGACGACCTCCTTTTCCTATTTGGAACCAGTCTGTTGTTCCATGTCCAGTTCTAACTGTTGCTTCCTGACCTGCATACAAATTTCTCAAGAGGCAGATCAGGTGGTCTGGTATTCCCATCTCTTGAAGAATTTTCCACAGTTGATTGTGATCCACAGAGTCAAAGGCTTTGGCATAGTCAATAAAGCAGAAATAGATGTTTTTCTGGAACTCTTTTGCTTTTTCCATGATCCAGTGGATGTTGGCAATTTGATTTCTGGTTCCTCTGCCTTTTCTAAAACCAGCTTGAACGTCAGGAAGTTCACGGTTCTTGATAGGTGAAGACCTACTCTTGCCTCTTATTGTTTTCTGGCTGTTTTGTAGCTTCTTTGTTCCTCTCTTGCCGTCTTCCTTTGTGAATTGATGATTTTCCTAGTGGTATACTTTAATTTTCTTCTCATTATCTTGTGTGTATCTGCTATAGGTTTTTGGTTTGTGTTTACGTCTTAGGCTTACTTGAAACATCTTATTGATATAAATAGTCTATTTCAAGCCAATCACAGCTTCAACTGCATACTCTACACTTTCACTCATCCTCCACATTTTATGTTTTTGATTTACAATTTACATCTTTTTATATTGTGTATCCATTAACAAGTTTTGTGTTTATAGCCTTTTAAATACTTTTGTCTTTAACCTTTAAACTGGAGAGAAATGGTTAGAAATGCTAACATATTACAGCATTAAAATATTCTAAATCTGACTATATACTTATCATTACCAGTGTATTATATTTTTATGTTAATAATTAGCATCTCTTCATTTCGACTTCAAAGCTCATTCAGCATGTCTTGCAAGTCAGGTCTAGTGGTGATGAACTCTCAGCTTTTGTTTGTTTGGGAAACTCTTTATCTTTCCTTTATATGTGAAGGACAATGTTGCTGGGTAAAATATTGTTTGTTGAAAGTTTTTTTTCTGTAGCACTTAGAATGTATTGTCCCAATCTCCCCTGGCCTTCAAGGTCTCTGAGAAATCTGCTGATTGACTTATAGGGGTTCCCTTGTATGAGAGAATTGTTTTTTCTCTTGCTTCTTGGAAAATTATCTTTATATTTGATTTTAGACAGTTTTGTTATAATGTGTCTTGGAGAAGAAATTTTGGATTGAAATAATAGGGGAATCTATTAGCTTCATGAATGTGGATATCCAAATCTCTTACCAGGTTTGGGAATTTCTCAATCATTATTTATGTAAGTAAGGTTCTTGCCTCTTTTTTTCTTTCTTTCTTCTCCTTATTCAAGTAGATTTTCTTTATCATTTTCATTTTTCTATTTTTGATCTCCTGATTGGATAATTTTGAATGATCTGCTTTTGAGGTAACTAAGCTGAAGCTCTCTATTGACTTTTTTAGTTCAGTCATTGTATTCGTCAGCTAAAAAAATTTCTGCTTGGTTCTTTTCTATGTCTCCCATATTTATGTTGAATTTCACATTTTGTTCTTATACTCATGTCTTGATTTAGTTATATTACTTATCTCTGTTCTCTAGTAGCTCTCTGAGACCAATTATTTTGAGTTCTTTGTTGGGCAATTCATATGTCTCCATTGCTTTGTTATCATGTACTGGAAGTTCACTGTGATTCTTTGGTGGTGTAATGTTTTCCCAATATTTTGTGATTCCTTGTGTAGGTGGCTTTATAGTTGCTTGTGTAGGTGGTTTTATATTTGCTGGCTTTGGTATTTCCAGAAAGACTTGCACATGCAGGTGGGAGCACTCTAGATCATTCTGTGACCTTGGGTATATTGATGTGGAGTGCCAAGTGCAGGAGAGTGTGGCAACTCTGTTTCCAGAAGGACATAATGTCTCTGGCTCAGGCCACCAGGGTCCACAGCAACGACAACTGTGTGGTGCTTGGCTAGTGCTACAGAGCAGGGAGCGGGTTGTCAGTGGTGTCCTCGGCAGCACCTCCAGGTTCAGTAGGTAGGGTCCGTGGCAGGCAGCACTGAAAACCAGCTGAGCACACACACTTAGCTGTGAGTTTTGGCTGCAGATGCCTATGTAGCAGTCAGGGCTGGTTGTAGATACTCACAAAGTGGTGGGGGCTAGGACTAGAATCAAGGACTTGGGGCATCTGCAGGCATACTTTCAGCTGCAGGAGTGCTGGCTGTTCATATGTACTCTTGTGATTGTAGGTTCTTCCCATGCACGAACACCTGGCAGTGGAGGCTGATGAAGAAAATCAGGCTGGGGGTGTGCAGGTGCACTGCTGGAGTAACTCGCTGCAGGTAAGCCCAGTGGTATGGACCAGTAACAAGAAACAGGGCTGGATCCAGGCCCACAAGCAGTTCTGGGTGCCCTGGCTGTTTATGTGCACTTTTGCGGCTACGGGATCTTGCCACGTTTGTGCTCGTGGCAGTAGAAGCTGGTAATGAGAATCGGGCTGGTGGTGTGCAAGTCTAGGGCTGGAAATGCAGCTCCAAGTATGCACAAGGGGGTAGGAAGCAGCTGCAGGCATCTAGGCTCATGTCCCCTTTTGTGCAACCACAAAAGCCTGAGCAGGTGTGTGTCCCAGGCTCTGCTGAGGCAGTGGTGGAAGAGAGCATGGAGGGACTTAGGTGGCTGGAGTCTACAAATGGGAATAGCTGAGAGGTAAAAGGTGGTGAAATCTGCAGGGCATCAACAGCTGCTGTGCTGGCTGTTGATTTCTCAGTGGCAAAACCTGCTGCAGTCTTGTGCAGAACAGGTCACTGGGAGTCCTGGTCACCCCCACAGTGTGACTAATAGTGGTGGCCCTTGCTCTTCTTCCTTGTTCTTGCTGTTTCTATACCTTTCAGCTTTACTGGTCTCTGGGTGGGATGAAACTGAAGTGGGTCTTTGTGGAGTGCCCCAAAAGGCTGGGACACTGGTCACTCACCCTCCTCTCCCTTTCTGGTGAGAGGAACTTTTGTATCTGGAAATTCTCTCCTGGAGCTGAGCACTGCTAGCCTGGGGGATGGGATGCTGCAGGCATAATGGAGCTGTTCCTCCAGGCTTGTTGGTGTGGTTATTCTTAGGTGTTTTGTTCTGCTGTGTTGCTGAATTTTCTTAAATGGACTCTTGAGCTCTCCTAGAGCTTTTTTGTTCGTGGATAGCTGTCTAATTGTTGATTTTTGTTGGGGATCAGGGACTTGAGTCTCTCACTTCACTGTCTTGGTGTCTTGGCACCCCCAGTTTTTGTACTTTTGATAGCACTTATCCTCCCAACTCTTAGGGAGAGTGGTAGAGAGCAGTGCTGGAGAGGGCAGAAAAACTCAGCTTCTGGTCTAGTATTAGCTTTTCCTGTATGACCTTGGCTAAGTCATTTTACTATGTTGTGTATTGCAGTTCAGTTCAGTTGCTCAGTCATGTCTGACTCTTTGCGACCCCATGAATCACAGCACGCCAGGCCTCCCTGTCCATCACCAACTCCCGGAGTCCACCCAGACCCACATCCATCGAGTCAGTGATGCCATCCAGCCATCTCATCCTCTGTCATTCCCTTCTCCTCCTGCCCCCAATCCCTCCCAGCATCAGAGTCTTTTCCAATGAGTCAACTCTTCGCATGAGGTGGCCAAAGTACTGGAGTTTCAGCTTCAGCATCATTCCCTCCAAGGAAATCCCAGGTCTGATCTCCTTCAGAATGGACTGGTTGGATCTCCTTGCAGTCCAAGGGACTCTCAAGAGTCTTCTTCAACCCCACAGTTCAAAAGCATCAATTCTTCAGCACTCAGCTTTCTTCACAGTCCAACTCTCACATCCATACATGACCACAGGAAAAACCATAGCCTTGACTAGACGGACCTCTGTTGGCAAAGTAATGTCTCTGCTTTTGAATATGTTATCCAGGTTGGTCATAACTTTCCTTCCAAGGAGTAAGCGTCTTTTAATTTCATGGCTGCAGTCACCATCTGCAGTGATTTTGGAGCCCCCCAAAATAAAGTCTGACACTGTTTCCACTGTTTCCCCATCTATTTGCCATGAAGTGATGGGACCGGATGCCATGATCTTCGTTTTCTGAACATTGAGCTTTAAGCCAACTTTTTCACTCTCCACTTTCACTTTCATCAAGAGGCTTTTTAGTTCCTCTCCACTTTCTGCCATAAGGGTGGTGTCATCTGCATATCTGAGGTTAGTATTGCAGTTACTTATGTAAAAATGGGAATAATAATACCTTCTCTTTCTAAAGACCAGAGGTCGAATGTGTACCTTCTCTTCTGGACAAAAGATAGGCCTAAGAGTAGAATCTTCTAAGCGCCCCTCATAGGTAAGATTAAGAGTTTTAGAGGCCTCAAGCACTGTAGGATTTTAGAATCCCTCTTTCTCTATGTCATTCAGAGTGAAAATAACACAAAGCTCTACAAAACACATAAAGAAATCTAACAGAATTCTTATCTTACTATGTTGGTGTGTTTTCATTTTTTAAAGTATCAACTCTTCTTAAAAATTGTTTTTTCTCACACTTTATTTTGGAGTCCTTGGCATTGCTGGTGGCTTAAGCTTATGCCCAGAGGACAAATGGGCCTGTTGGATCATTTGGCATCAGCATGTGATCGTGTGCTATCAGTGGCGGGGACCAACAGGAGGTCCCCTTTCCCACTGACAATGGTCCAGCCCTGGACTGAACAAGGAGTGGGTCTGATTGGCACCCAAGATTATCTCCTTACCAGTTTTCTAGTAACAGGCAAGAGAACAATAGGACAGGTCTTGATCTTGCATTCATCCCTTACAGACTCAGGGGGCAGTGAGATCTCCTGGGAAGAACAGTGGTTTGGAATTTGCAGACCTGGATTTCAATCCCAATCCCATCCATTCTATTTGGAGGGGCTTGCATGAGTTTCTTTACCTTTCTTTGTTGGTTAAGTCATGTGGTTATAGACATGATTGTGAGGACTGGATGAAACAATTGATAGTAGGCTGCCTGGTCACCCAGTTTATCATTATGTCTTTGGTCCCTGAACACTGCCTGGAACATACTGGGGGCTCGATACATATTTACTGAGTACATCATCTCTTTATCTCCCCTCTAGTTCTTAAAGTCATACTTCTCATTGAGGAGGCAGACAGGAGTGTGGAAAGTTCTTGATTGCCCAGTTGGTAGGGGACAGGCTTGCTTCTCCAAGGTGGCCAGAGTGTCCAAGGAAAGTTCTCTGGCGGTCAGGAGAGTCAGTTGTTTGCAAATTTTGTTTCTAGGTCAGGAATTTGAACTATGGCACTCAAACTGAACTTGGGCTATAAAGCATTTTGTATCTATGACAGTAGGTATTCAAATAACTATTGATTCATTTGCTACAGACTTATGCGCAGTAATATTGAGTAGGTGTTTTCCAACCAGGAACTGGGGTGGTAGCCATGATGACAGTATCTTCTTGGGTGGTAAGAGATACACAAACTAATGACATTTGTTGTGCTTTGTTTTTTATGTGGGTGTGGAGTGCTGGCAATGTTCTTTCAATAGGCTTTTGGTATAAGATAGTGAGAGCTGATGTTGGGGTCCTGTGTGCTCTGTTCTGACGCCTCACCCTATTCAGAGATGGGAAGAGCACAGAGCAAAGGGTTGAAAGGGAGTGATTGGGTTGGAGGGATGTGGAATAAATCTTTCTTGGAATCCTGCTGCTGTGTTGCTGACAGAGGCCTGGGACCTGGGACCCTTCACTGCAGAGCTGTAATGCTTGCACCTGGACACACCTCTCCTCAAGAAACAAACTACAAAGAAACTGTATGGGACTACAAATAACTGGTACATGCACAGTCGGGGCAAATTTCTGGTCCCAAGAGATACAAAGAGATCAAGAAACCCAACTGCCACAGTTCTGAAGGGCCTGGAATAAAAACAGAGTGTCAGGAACAAAAGCAGGGTACCGTGTATGCCCTCTGCACACAACTCCATCTAAGGGGTGGGCAAACCACCCAAGCTTCCACTCTGGCCTGACCCCTGGACATACCCCTACCCTCACCCCATGTAAAATGAAAGTTGCTCAGTTGTGCCCAGCTCTTTGCGACATCTTGGACTCTATAGTCCATGGAATTCTCTAGGCCAGAATACTGGAATGGGTAGCCTATCCCTTCTCCAGCAGATCTTCCCAACCCAGGAATCGAACGCAGGTTTCCTGCATTGGAGACAGATTCTTTACCAACTGAGCTATCAGGGAAGCTCCTCACCCCACAGAAGGAACAAACTTGACCCCAACAAGAAGTAAGCAAGCAAGGGAATGTGCTGTTTGTTCCTTCTCCCCACTGCTGCAGCAGGGACCCCAATAAAGCCTTGCCTGAATTTCTTGTCTGAATAGGCCCTTAGGCTATTGCTTTTGATGTGGGAAGGTCAAGAACCCTGGGGTGTAACACTGTCGCATTTAGTTTTGTGGGCTGGAATTTCTGGTGTGGTGTGTACTCATTTGGGAGTGAGGAGGAGGAATTCTAACACCTCAAGGAGAACCAAGAAGGCCCTTGGCCTTCCATTCTGAGCCATTTGGAAAGATCTCTGACCTGAGATGCATCCTGCAGAAGTACTGGGTCTTGGGGTTCCTGCAGAGCTCCGAGTTTTCATGGCACGTCTTATGCTGCTGCTGCTGCTGCTGCTAAGTCACTTCAGTCATGTCCGACTCTGTGCGACCCCATAGATGGCAGCCCACCAGGCTCCCCCGTCCCTGTGATTCTCCAGGCAAGAACACTGGAGTGGGTTGCCATTTCCTTCTCCAATGCATGAAAGTGAAAAGTGAAAGTGAAGTCGCTCAGTCATGTCCGACTCCTAGCGACCCCATGGACTGCAGCCTACCAGGCTCCTCTATCCATGGGATCTTCCAGGCAAGAGTACTGGAGTGGGGTGCCATTGCCTTCTCCTGGCACGTCTTATAGTCAAGTGTTTAGTTGGTGGCTCTTCAGAGAAAAAGGGAAGGAGGACTTGGGGCTGGTGTTTAAAATCTGACATTTATTTTGCAGCTGGGATGACAGAGTAGCACTCTCTGTTCCCATCAGGTTCCCTCATAGCTCAGGGGATTGCATCCCAGCTTCCCACAGAAGAGCTGACAGCATCTGGCCTGGCCCTGCTTGTTGGCTTGGTAAGGCTTTTGCTTTATCTGTGTACTTCATCTGTGAACCAGGAGTGAGCGACTGGCTCCTCAAAGCATGGGATATTGAAACAAGGAAATACAGAATCAAGAACAAGTTCTTAATAGTAAAGAAGACTGGGGGGACAGGCAGGGAGAGAGGAGAGTCCCCCACAAAATGAAAAAAAGAAGAGATGGGACGTGTGTGATTGTAACATTGTGGAGATATTACTTATCATTCAAGCTGTATGGAGAACTGAGGCTTGTGCTCAACACATGGAAATTAATAGGCTCTTCACTGAGTGTTGGGAACTTATAGAGGATAGTACATTTTCTAGGCTATCATTTGTCTAACAGATTTTGCTACTCCCAGAGGGGCCAACTTTTCTGCTGAACTAAAATCACTGATGTGTGCTGTGATGACTTTTTTTTTTTTTTTTTTTTTGCCAGAGTGAGTAAAATGCCCTGAAAGTGCATTAGCTTTAGCACTGCCCTGGCTTTAGCATTTCAAGGTGAACTTGAACTTCAGAGTCCATACCATGGCTGACCTTGGTTTCCTGATGTTCCTAAAAGATTTTAGTGCTTTTCCAGTGCTTAACTCAGTCCCATCTACCTCAGATATTCATCAGTGATTTTGTTTGCAGTTAGTTCTTAGAGCTAGAAGTAGAACCTTTTAATCAGTTGTTGATAAACTAGCCAGTAACATCTCCCTTACTTCCTTGCCCACCTTTGCTCCCTCGAAAACTCAGAATGGGGACCTTTGAAGATGCCCCATCTTGGTTCTCAGTTCTCTGGAGTAACCTCTATTTTGGGGGCTTCCTTTCCTCAGCATGCATAAGAGTAAACACCCTGCTTCTTCTACTTTGGAAAATGTTACAACATCCACGTTTGTTCTTCTGAACACTCTCATTCCAAACACAGGATAATTAATAGCTTACAGAGGACGTGCTGCTCTTTTTTTCCATTTTAGTTTAAGATGTTGGGATCTCCGCCTACATAATGAAGTCAGGAAAGACACAGAGATGCTGAGACATTTCTATTTTCTTCTTTCCTGGGTGGGTTTTCCTGAAAGATGTCAGCATCCATTGGTGGCTACCACCCTGTGGCATTTAATTATTCTTGACATTGAATCCATTATGGCATGAAAAGAGAGAATACAGTCTGTCTGTTTCTCCTCCCCCTTCCAAGAGAAACAATGTAATAATTAAGACAGTAACTAAAGTTCTAAGAATAAAGAGAAACCACATAAAGCCCAGCATCATGCTACTCCTGGAATATCCGCAAGAAACAAGTTCTGAGGCTGTCTCCCCTTCATTTTTTAAAATCCAGATCATCATGATTCATCCTCCTGTATAAATGAATAATAGTTTAGTTTAAATAAGCCAATATTGTTTGGAGGTCATTTATCACCTCACAGCCCTCATTCACAGACAAGTCATGTGGAACCACAAAACTTTCTTTTTGTGCACTGGAGCTGGAAATCTCATTGAGGTTTGGAGACCAGATGCCCTTTTTTTCCCCCCTATGTTTTAAAAAAGATTTTATTCATTGACTCTACAGGGTCTTCGCTGCTGTGTGCGGGTTTTCTCTAGTGGTGAGGAGTAGGGGCTGCTCTCTAGTTTCCGTGTGCAGGCTTCTCATTTGGTAGCTTCTCTTGTTGCAGAGCATGGACTCTAGGGCGCTCCAGCTTCAGTAGTTGTGGCACATGGATTCAGTAACTGGGGCTTCTGGGCTCTAGAGCATAGGCTCAATAGTTATGGCACATGAGCTTCGTTACTCCATGGCATATGGGATCTTCCTGGACCGGGATCAAACCCATGTCTCCTGCAGTGGCAGGCAGATTCTTTACCACTTAAAGAAGCCCAGGGAGACCTTACTTCTGTTTGCTTGAATTTGGAGGCCAAATTCAGCATGTTCTAAATAAGGAAGTACATGGGGACTGTGATAAGCTGGGGTGGTGGCAGGGAGGGGGCGTGGGAATCGGAGAGCTGCCTCCAGAGAGTTTCTTACACTTGCCCTTTTAGGGCACAGGAGCTGAATTTGGGTTTGAATAGGAATTTGTTGATAGTGCTGTGTACGTTCATGTATGCATGCATGCGTGCATGTCTGTGTGTTTGAGACAGAGAGAGAGAGAGAGAGAAACTGTTCTAAAAGCATAA
Source organism: Bos indicus x Bos taurus (assembly GCF_003369695.1). NCBI lineage: Eukaryota > Metazoa > Chordata > Mammalia > Artiodactyla > Bovidae > Bos > Bos indicus x Bos taurus. Next base: position 65,941,728 of record NC_040086.1, on the reverse strand, counting down.
CTTTTCAATAAGAACAACCTTAGAGGAGAGGAAAGGGACTTTTTTCAAGGCTAACTATAGAAATTGGATTCACACTGTTAGGATTAACGATTGAAGGCAAAAGAAAACTCGAGGAACGTTCCTCAGCCAACACGTTCAAATGATAAATTGCATTAAGGCACTGAAAGAAACAACAGCTGCAGTTAATGAAGAGCCAAATTTATCTAAATTTCTCCAGTTGATCAGTCAAAATCATCAGTATGGCTCTCACTCCATAATCACTTTTATTTATTTATTTATTTTTGAGTCAGGGAGAGGGAAGACAAAGGGGAAGGTAGGTTTTTGTTCTTAAAATTCTATTAATACCTGCTGAAGAGGAATTGACTCTAGAGCTCATCTTGAGTAGTCTTGGAGAATTTTTTTTCTTGGTATCACTATTATTAATCCTCTAGTTTTATTGTTTTAGTTTCAACCTTCCTTAGGAGAGAGTGGTTGACTCCTATATCTTAGAGAGATGAGTTGGAGATAGGAAATCTGGGAGGTGGATGGTGATGGTAAATGACACAAATCTGAAATGCTTTCCAAAAGACTGTTCTTTCTGCTGAGGTGTTTCCTTATTAAAAAACTTGTGAAATCGGAGTGGTGTATTGTCTGTGGCTATTTTAAGGAGAAGAAGACTGAGGTTTGGCCGGGGGTGGGGGTGAGGGTGGGGGTTGGGGGCGAAGTGACTGGCCCAAGGTCAGCTAATGAACTCATCTAAGAGATGAGGACAGAGAGTGATGGCTACACTCAACAAATTCTTTGTTAGAAGATGACAAATTCCCCCAGCCTCCCATCGCTACATGGTGAAAGCAAGAAAATCCTGTCGCAGAAAGCGCTCAGAGAAGCTGCCATCAAAGGCTGCTTGGGGCCAGCTTTCCCTACCCCGCCCGGCGCTGTGCGCAGAGCCCGCATGTGGTGTGGAATTCCATTAGAACTGACTCACCATATGTTTCTTCACTGGTGTTCAATGGAACCTGAGGGAGGGCATAATGGATCTCCATTCCTAAACCGTGTGGAAGGCTTCCAGAGGTTTAATAGTCTACCTCGAGGTGATGAATAGAGGGGCTCTCATATTCCTTGCATAATCAGGGCGCCTCAGTGCTCTCAGTGCGCTGCACTCTCCTCCAACACCCTTCTGGAAGAGTCTGTACATCTGGTACTCCTGGAGCCATTTCAAAAATGGAGAAGGGGGAGGGGTGGTGCGATCCTCTCATCTTCCCTGAGAGAAGGTCTGTGGGAAGCCACTGCACTGAGAGCTGGAGATTTTGAGAAGGAAGTAGGCTGGAGGGGATGGCATCCCAGGGATGGGTTCCCCTGGTTTTGGGTCTGATTGTGTTCTGAAGATGGTTGCTAGGAAGGGCTCTGTGGCCACTGGCTGGTGGCTCCTGGGAGCATCTCTGTGCTCATCTGAGGCCCACAGCCAAAGGTGAACTGCTGCTGGTACCACTGACACCACATGGCTGCCAAATGGCCTTGAAACTGTATTCCTTCCAGTAATTTTCTCACTGAAGTGCTTTTAATTCACATGGTGTGAAAGAAGGCTGGAGGGTATTCATTGCAGGGGAGGACAGAAATGGAACCGCAGTAGAGCTCTGTTGATCTGTCTGCCAGAGGACTGAAGCCCTTGGAAAACAGGGGCCATGGAGACTAAGCCTGTGAGTAGGAAGAGTGGGAACCAGCCTGCTTCTTAAATGAACTTAAAGTCTAGATAGAGGTGACAGTCGGGGCGCATGTGTAGAGTGCAAATTATCAGTTTTTTTTTCACAATCCAGTGTCTCTCTACCCTGCTGTCTTCTCTTCCCCCATCTTTCAGCTAACATTTCTCATTCCTGCCCAGTTTACCTTCTTGGTTTTGACCCACAAGTTAAGTCCTACCATGAAAATAGAAGCCTTTCCCTCAGTACAGATTCAGCATTGCACCAAAACTTCTGGGCATTCTTACACCTCAAATAATATCTGATGGGGATGGGATGGTGAATGCCTAAAGCCTTTCTACAGCCACCTTTTCATGGACTTGCTTAAAGATTTGTGCTTGGAATAAATTGTGTGTGTGTGTGTGTGTGTGTGTGTGTGTGTAGATGCCCCGTTGGGTCCAACATGACTGTTGGACCCCATGGACTGTAGCTCACCAGGTTCCTCTGTCCATGGAATTCTCCAGACAAGACTACTGGAGTGGAGAATAAATCATAATCTTGTATTATTCTTCCAATTCAAGAGAACTATGGGGCATTCTTTTTTTTTTTTTTTTTTTAAATTTGGTATGTGGCAAATACTGTTCTGGACACTGGGAGGATGACAATGAGCAAGGCTTGGTACTTACCTTCAAGATGCTTGTGGGACTGACATTAAAATAAGCAGAAAGTCATGCTGGTAAGTGTTAGGTATATGGCAGAATTTTTTTTTCCCCACCGAGAGAAGATCTGTGGGAAGCCACTGCATTGAGAGCTGGAGACTTTGAAAAGGAAGTAGACTGGAGGGGAAGGCATTCCAGGGATGGGTTCTTCTGGTTTTGGGTCTGATTGTGTTCTGAAGGTGGTTGATAGGAAGGGCTCTGTGGCCACGCTGGCTGGTGGCTTCTGGGAGTATCTCTGTGCTCATCTGAGGCCCACAGCCAAAGGTGAACCGCTGCTTAGATGGGGATTCCAGGAACTGGGAGAGGATAACTGGGCTTGCTGCAATGTCAAATTAGGAGAGAGCATTTTGTAACTTCCAGCTGGGACAGTGCAAAATTATTTTAGGATTTTAGAGTACAATTATGTCTGACACAAGCCAAGGATGGGGCTGAATATGAATGTCTTGCTCAGACTTACTGAACAGGTATGGCAGGAGACTGGCCTCCATGAGAGTAGAAGATGCAACTGAAGTTGTTTTTAGGTTCTTGAGAAGAACAAAAGAAATCAAGAGCTGAGCCTGAGTTGTAGACCACCTTCCTTGCTCCCTCAACTCCTGGGACCCAAAGGTCCCCACAGTTTCTTCTAGCAGTAGAGGGAGGGAGGGAATAGCTGAGACCATAACATGGAGCACACCCTGAAGCTTTTACAAGGGCAGGGGAGACCTGAGATTTGCTGATGCTGTAGGAAGAGAACTGGAATTCAGATGTGAAAGCATAAGGAACTTCCAGAGCTCAGAAACTGGAAGGAAGAATATCATTAAATTTGGGTAATTTATCCTGGCTTGACTCAATTTTGTAATGATAGTGGTATTCTCGGGGTGTAGTGGGAGGCCCAAAGAAGGTTTCTAACCCAGATTAGGGTTAAAAGTTTTAAGGAAAGTGTGATAGTTTATGTGTTAACTTGACTGGGCCATGGGGTGCCTAGATATTTGGCTAACCATTATTTCTGGGTGTGTCAGTAACGGTGTATATAAATGAGGTTAGTGTTTGAATTGGCAGACTCAGTCAAGCAGATGGCCTTCCTCAATGAGGGTAAGTAAGTGAGTAAGTGAAGTCACTCAGTCATGTCGACTCTTTGCGACCCCATGGACTATGCAGTCCATGGAATTCTCCAGGCCACAATACTGGAATGGGTAGCCTTTCCCTTCTCCAGGGGATTTTCCCAACCCAGGAATCAGACCCAGGTCTCCTGCATTGCAGGCAGATTCTTTACCAGCTGAGCCACCAAGGAAGCCCAAGAATATTGGAGTGGGTAGCCTATCCCTTCTCCAGCAGATATTCCTGACCCAGCAATTGAACCAGGGTCTCCTGCATTGCAGGCAGACTCTTTACCAGTGGAACTATGCCTGATGCCCAGGGTCATCAAATCTGTTGAGGGTCCCAATAGAAAAAAAGATGGAGGAAGGCAGAATTCATTCCTTCTCTGCCTGGCAGCAGTTATGTAGTTTGTTTCTGAACTGCTTTTGAGATTCATGCATGTTATTGCAGGTAGCATTATCTTTTTCATTTGTTTGCTGAATAGTATTCCATTGTGTGGATGTCCTATAATATTCTTAATCCATTCACAGGTCCATGGACATTTGGATTTTTTCCCCCAGTCATTGAGCATAATAGAGTGGCTATGAACATTTGCATACAAAAATTGTGTGGAAGTGTGTTTTCATTTCTCTGGGTAATTGCTTATGAGTAGAATTGCTAGATGATGTGTATGCCAAACATTTTCCAAAATGGCTGTACCATTTTGCATTCTCACCCGCAATGTATGAGAATCCCAGTTATTCCACATTCTCACCAACCCTAGATATTGTCAGTCTTTTAAATTTTGGTCATTCCAAGGAAAATAAAGTAGCATCTCAATGGGGTTTCAAGTTGCATTCCTTTAATGACTAAAGATATTGAGAATTTGTTTATGTGCTTGTTTGGCATCCATGTATTTTCTTTGGTGAAATATTTGTTTGCATGTTTTACTCATTTGAAAAATCAAGTTGTTTGTCTTCTTATTATTAAGTTTAAAAAGATAAGTTCTGATATATATGCACCCGACATAGGAGCACCGCAATATGTAAGACAAATGCTAACAAGTATGAAAGGGGAAATTAACTATAACACAATAATAGTGGAAGACTTTAATACCCCACTCACACCTATGGATAGATCAACTAAACAGAAAATTAACAAAGAAACACAAACTTTAAATGATACAATAGACCAGTTAGACCTAATTGATATCTATAGGACATTTCACCCCAAAACAATGAATTTCACCTTTTTCTCAAGCGCACACAGAACCTTCTCCAGGATAGATCACATTCCAGGCCATAAATCTAGCCTTGGTAAATTCAGAAAAATTGAAATCATTCCAAGCATCTTCTCTGACCACAATGTAGTAAGATTAGATCTCAATTACAGGAGAAAAACTATTAAAAATTCCAACATATGGAGGCTGAACAACACGCCGCTGAATAACCAACAAATCACAGAAGAAATCAAAAAAGAAATCAAAATGTGCATAGAAATGAATGAAAATGAAAACACAACAACCCAAAACCTATGGGACACTGTAAAAGCAGTGCTAAGGAGAAAGTTCATAGCAATACAGGCATACCTCAAGAAACAAGAAAAAAAGTCAAATAAATAACCTAACTCTATACCTAAAGCAACTAGAAAAGGAAGAAATGAAGAACCCCAGGGTTAGTAGAAGGAAAAAAATCTTAAAAATTAGGGCAGAAATAAATGCAAAAGAAACAAAGGAGACCATAGCAAATATCAACAAAGCCAAAAGCTGGTTCTTTTAAAGGATAAATAAAAATGACAAACCATTAGCCAGACTCATCAAGAAACAAAGGGAGAAAAATCAAATCAATAAAATTAGAAATGAAAATGGAGAGATCACAACAGACAACACAGAAATACAAAAGATCATAAGAGACTACTGTCAGCAATTATATGCCAATAAAATGGACAATGTGGAAGAAATTCTTGGAAAAGTACAACTTTCCAAAACTGGACCAGGAAGAAATAGAAAATCTTAACAGACCCATCACAAGCACGGAAATTGAAACTGTAATCAGAAATCTTCCAGCAAACAAACGCCCAGGTCCAGACAGCTTCACAGCTGAATTCTACCAAAAATTTAGAGAAGAGCTAACACCTATCCTACTCAAACTCTTCCAGAAAATTGCAGAGGAAGGTAAACTTCCAAACTCATTCTATGAGGCCACCATCACCCTAATACCAAAACCTAACAAAGATGCCACAAAAAAAGAAAACTATAGGCCAATATCACTGATGAACATAGATGCAAAAATCCTTACCAAATTCTAGCAATCAGAATCCAACAACACATTAAAAAGATCATACACCATGACCAAGTGGGCTTTATCCCAGGGATGCAAGGATTCTTCAATATCTGCAAATCAATCAATGTAATACACCACATCAACAAATTGAAAAATAAAAGCCATATGATTATCTCAATAGATGCAGAGAAAGCCATTGATAAAATTCAACATCCATTTATGATAAAAACTCTCCAGAAAGCAGGAATAGAGGGAACATACCTTAACATAATAAAAGCTATATATGACAAAACCACAGCAAACATTATCCTCAATGGTGAAAAATTGAAAGCATTTCCCTTAAAGTCAGGAACAAGACAAGGGTGCCCACTTTCACCACTACTATTCAACACAGTTTTGGAAATTTTGGCCACAGCAATCAGAGCAGAAAAAGAAATAAAAGGAATCCAATTGGAAAAGAAGTAAAACTCTCACTGTTTGCAGATGACATGATCCTCTACATAGAAAACCCTAAAGACTCCACCAGAAAATTACTAGAGCTAACCAATGAATATAGTAAAGTTGCAGGATATAAAATCAACACAGAGAAATTCCTTGCATTCCTATACACTAATAATGAGAAAATAGAGAAATTAAGGAAACAATTCCATTCACCATTACAATGAAAAGAATAAAATACTTAGAAATATATCTACCTAAATAAACTAAAGACCTATATATAGAAAACTATAAAACACTGGTGAAAGAAATCAAAGAGGACACTAATAGTTGGAGAAATATACCATGTTCATGGATTGGAAGAATCAATATAGTGAAAATGAGTATACTACCCAAAGCAATCTATAGATTCAATGCAATCCCTATCAAGCTACCAACAGTATTTTTCACAGAGCTAGAACAAATAATTTCACAGTTTGTATGGAAATACAAAAAACCTCGAATAGCCAAAGCGATCTTGAGAAAGAAGAATGGAACTGGAGGAATCAACCTGCCTAACTTCAGGCTCTACTACAAAGCCACAGTCATCAAGACAGTATGGTACTGGCACAAAGACAGAAATATAGATCAATGGAACAAAATAGAAAGCCCAGAGATAAACTCACGCACCTATGGACACCTTATCTTTGACAAAGGAGGCAAGAATATACAATGGAGAAAAGACAATCTCTTTAACAAGTGGTGCTGGGAAAACTGGTCAACCACTTGTAAAAGAATGAAACTAGAACACTTTCTAACACCATACACAAAAATAAACTCAAAACGGATTAAAGATCTAAACATAAGGCCAGAAACTATGAAACTGTTAGAGGAGAACATAGGCAAAACACTGTCTGACATAAATCACAGCAGGATCCTCTATGACCCACCTCCCAGAATACTAGAAATAAAAGCAAAAATAAAGAAATGGGATATAATTAAAATTAAAAGCTTCTGCACAACAAAAGAAACTATAAGCAAGGTGAAAAGACAGCCTTCAGAATGGGAGAAAATAATAGCAAATGAAGCAACTGACAAACAACTAATCTCAAAAATATACAAGCAACTCCTACAGCCCAATTCCAGGAAAATAAACGACCCAATCAAAAAATGGGCCAAATAACTAAATAGACATGTCTTCAAAGAAGACATACAGATGGCTAACAAACACATGAAAAGATGCTCAACATCACTCATAATCAGAGAAATGCAAATCAAAACCACAATGAGGTACCATTTCACACCAGTCAGAATGGCTGTGATCCAAAAGTCTACAAACAATAAATGCTGTTGGTGGGAATGCAAACCAGTACAGCCACTATGGAGAACAGTGTGGAGATTCCTTTAAAAACTGGAAATAGAACTGCCTTACGACCCAGCAATCCCACTGCTGGGCATACACACTGAGGAAACCGAATTGAAAGAGACACATGTACCCCAATGTTCATCGCAACACTGTTTATAATAGCCAGGACACGGAAGCAACCTAGATGTCCATCAGCAGATGAATGGATAAGAAAGCTGTGGTACATATACACAGTGGAGTATTACTCAGCCATTAAAAAGAATACATTTGAATCACTTCTAATGAGGTGGTTGAAACTGGAGCCGATTTTACAGAGTGAAGTAAGCCAGAAAGAAAAACATCAATACAGTATACTAATGCATATATATGGAATTTAGAAAGATGGTAATGATAACCCTGTATGTGAGATAGCAAAAGAGACACAGATGTATAGAACAGTCTTTTGGACTCTGTGGGGGAGGGTATGATTTGGGAGAATGGCATTGAAACATGTATAATATCATGTAAGAAATGAACCACCAGTCCAAGTTTGATGCAGGATACAGGATGCTTGGGGCTGGTGTACTGGGATGACCCAGAGGGATGGTATGGGGAGGGAGGTAGGAGGGGGGTTCAGGATTGGGAACACATGTACACCTGTGGTGGATTCATGTTGATGTATGGCAAAACCAATACAATATTGTAATTAGCCTCTAATTAAAAAAATTAATTAAAAAAATATAAAGCAGTATACATACATACACACACACACACACACACACACAAAGATAAGTGCTGGATGTGAGTTCTTCATCAGATACATAGTCTACAAATATATTCTCCCACTTTGTGGTTTCCCTCTCTTTTTCTTAGAAGTCTATTTTAAAGATCAAAGTTTTTGATTTGATGAAGTCCAATTTTTTTTTCCTTTTATGCTGTTAATCTTTGATAGTTTTAGGGCTCACTTCCTTTGTTCCCTTTCCCTCACAGACCACAGTCCTATCCTCTCAGATATCCAATGTCTGAATGCCATTGTTTTATGTATTTTCTCTGATTTTCAATTATTTATAGAGGAGAGACATTCCCATGGCATTTTATCCTTCACTGGAGAAAGATGAAGTCCTAGACTTTTGACAAGAAAACCAATTGTTGCAGGGTTAGTACATCCCTTATAAAAGAGACAAGTAATACTGGTTAGATAAAATTCCCTCTGGAGTTCTTCAACTTCTCTTCACCCCACACCACCTCTATACTATGTCAGTCCTTTTGGTAGCAATAACTACTATTATCAGGTGTGCGTGTGTGTGTGTGTTTTCTGAACTCATAAATTTATAAATTCCTATTTTGTATTAGGGGATATATGTTTTTATGGGACTTAGAATTTTTGCATAAATGGAATATTTGCATAAATGGAATTTTTACAACTTGTTAGTTTTACTTAGTGTACATCTTGGATATGTATACCCATATGAGTTCAAATGGTATGAGTTCAAACTCATACTCAATAAGATATGAGTCCACAGGATCAGAGTTGGACACAACTGAAGTGACTTAGCACATATGCACATGGACTGTAGACCACCAGGATCCTCTCCCATGGGGTTTTCCAGGCAGAAATACCAAAGTGGGTTGCCATTTCCTTCTCCAGGTTTTTGATGATAGAAATTTAAAATTTTAGTATCATCAAAATTTTCCATCTTTTTCATTAGGGGGTTTGCTTTTTGTGTCTAATTAAAAAAAAACTTTCTTTACACCAAGCAAATATTACCTTCTAAAATCTTATTCCTTTGCTTTCACAAATAAATGTTTAGGATTAAACATCTGGAATTGATTTTTATATAATTATATGCTATGCTTAATTGCTCAGTTGTGTCTGACTCTTTGTGACTCCATGGGCTATAGGCCACCGGTTTCCTCTGTCCATGGGGATTCTCCAGGCAAGAACACTGGAATGGGTTGGCATGCCCTCCTCTTATATAAATATAGGTGAAGGTAAATATTATTTTATTTTCCAAATGAATACCCAGTTCTTTCAGTACAAGTTTTTGAAATCTCATCCTGTTACCATTGATCTGCAATGCTAGCTCAATTATATATCAGTTGTCCACATGCATATTGTTCAATTTCTGAGTTCTCTATTTTGTTTGATTAATCTGTCTTTTCATCTCTGGGCCTATAGAATGCTTTTAAATCATTGTATCATATGAGCTTTATCATATAATATCATATCATAGTAGGACAAGATTCTCCAGTTTTCTTTTTCATGAATGTCTTGATACTTCCATGTGAATGTCAAATCAACTTTCAAGTTTCAAAACACATTCAAATACACATATGCATACACAGTCTCAACTCCCCCATCCTACTTCATTCTTTTCCCCTCCCTCCTTCCCCCATCTCATAGTTTTACATAAATTGTTGCATTTTGGCCCCTTATTTATTAAGTAGGATAAATTCAAAACCTTTGGGATTTATTCTCCTGAATCTATAGATCAATATGGGAAGAACAAACTTCTTTATGACACTGAGCTTCCTAGTCTTTGCATCTACTCTATCTTCCCATATTCATATTAAAATCTCTTTTAAAATAATTTTATTTTCTTCAGAGAGATCTTTTGTTCTTTTGTTAATGTTATTCCTAGACCTTTTATAAATGGTATTTAAAATTTTTAATTTTCTGTGTAACTGTTGCTGGTATATGAAAATGCAAAGTTATATTAATTTTGCTTCAAACCACCTTGATAAACTGACTTCTAATTATGTACCTGAATGACAGTTTTATTTCTTTTCTTCTAGTCTTTATACCGTACTGTCTAGGGCCTCCAGTACATTACTGAATAAAATTGGTAATGGTGAATATTTTTATCTTATTTTTAATCACAAAGGGAATAAATTCAGCATTTCACTCTTAAGTGTGGTATTTTATATGTGTGTTTTTTTTCAAATTATTATTTTAAAAATTTCTCTCATTTTATTTTTTTAAAATTTATTTTATTTTCATACAGGTGATTTATGATGTTATGTTAGTTTTTGCTGTGCAGCAAAGTGATTCAGTTGTTTAACATATATGTATAATATTTTTATACTCTTTTCCATTATTGCCTTTGTACTTTATTAAGAGTTTTAATTTTATATCATTAAAGGGCTTTCAGTTCAGTTCAGTTCAGTCACTCAGTCGTGTCTGACTCTTTGCAACCCCGTGAATTGCAGCACGCCAGGCCTCCCTGTCCATCACCAACTCCCAGAGTAAACTCAAACTCACGTCCATTGAGTCAGTGATGCCATCCAGCCATCTCATCCTCTGTCGTCCCCTTCTCCTCCTGCCCCCAATCCCTCCCAGCATCAGAGTCTTTTCCAATGAGTCAACTCTTTGCATGAGGTGGCCAAAGTACTGGAGTTTCAGCTTTAGAATCATTCCCTCCAAAGAAATCCCAGGTCTGATCTCCTTCAGAATGGACTGGTTGGATCTCCTTGCAGTCCAAGAGACTCTCAAGAGTCTTCTCCAACACCACAGTTTAAAAGCATCAATTCTTCAGTGCTCAGCTTTCTTCACAGCCCAACTCTCACATCCATACATGACCATTGGAAAAACCATAGCCTTGACTAGATGGACCTTTGTTGGCAAAGTAATGTCTCTGCTTTTGAATATGCTATCTAGGTTGGTCATAACTTTCCTTCCAAGGAGTAAGCATCTTTTGATTTCATGGCTGCAGTCACCATCTGCAGTGATTTTGGAGCCCAAAAAAATAAAGTCTGACACTGTTTTCACTGTTTCCCCAGCTATTTCCCATGAAGTGATGGGACCAGATGCCATGATCTTTGTTTTCTGAATGTTGAGCTTTAAGCCAAGTTTTTCACTCTACTCTTTCACTTTCATCAAGAGGCTTTTTAGTTCCTCTTTACTTTCTGCCATAAGGGTGGTGTCATCTGCATATTTGAGGTTATTGATATTTCTCCCGGCAATCTTGATTCCAGCTTGTGCTTCTTCCAGCCCAGCATTTCTCATGATGTACTCTGCATAGAAGTTAAATAAGCAGGGTGACAATATACAGCCTTGATGTACTCCTTTTCTTATTTGGAACCAGTCTGTTGTTCCATGTCCAGTTCTAACTGTTGCTTCCTGACCTGCATATGGGTTTCTCAAGAGGCAGGTCAGGTGGTCTGGTATTCCCATCTCTTTCAGAATTTTCCACAGTTATTGTGGAATATATCAAATGCTACTTTTGCAATTATTGAGATAATTAAATTATTTTTCTCCTTTAATCTTAATGTTGTGAGTTATATTAATTCATTTTTCTGATGCTAAATCACTTATTTTGGAGAGAGTAAACCTAATGAAGTCACGATTATCTTTTTATACATTAAAAATTTTGTTTTCCAATATTTTGTTTAATGATGTCCATAACGCCCTTTCCTTAACGGTCTCTTCAGATTTTGATATCAAAGTTATGTTAGACTTCTGGTTTCTGTTCATGGACGTAGAAAATATTTTAAAGTATATGAAAAGGCAACAAAAAAGAACACACCTCTAAAAGACAAAGCAATCATCAGATCCAGACTCAAATTTGACACAGATGTTGGAATTACTCAACAGAGGTTTAAAAGGCAGACAGCATGCAAGATCAAATGGACAATTTCATCAGGGAGATGGAAACTATAAAAAAGTCAAATGGAAACACTAGAAATGTAGTACCCAATAACAGAGGTGAAAAATGCATTTGTCAGGCCCATCAGTAGATTTGACACAGCTGAGGAAAGAATTAGTGAACTTAAAGCTAGGTCTATAGAAAGTACCCAGACTGAAACACAGAGAAAAAGGGAAAGTAAAACAGAACAGAGTATCCAAGAATTCTGGGACTATATCAAACATTATAACATATGCATAATTTGAATCCTAGGGGAGAGGGAAGAGAGAGTTGGGGAGAGAGAGAGAAGAAGGAGGAGGAGGGGAAGGGGAAGAAGGAGAAGAAGAGGAAAGAGAAGGGGAGAGGAGGAGGAGGAGAAGGGGAAATATCTGAAGAGATAAACATTATGCTAGTTTCCAAAACTGAGTTAGGGACTATTATGGACTAAACTATGTCCCCATCCCTGAGCCCTCCCCAATTCACATACTGAAACCTCAACTTCCGGTACTTTAGAATGTGATTGTATTTGAGATAAGGCCTTTACAGAGGTATTTAAGTTAAAATGAGACTGTTCAGTTCAGTTCAGTCGCTCAGTTGTGTCCGACTCTTTGCGACCCCATGAATCACAGCACGCCAGGCCTCCCTGTCCATCACCAACTCCTGGAGTTCACTCAAATTCATGTCCATCGAGTCGGTGATGCCATCCAGCCATCTCATCCTCTGTCGTCCCCTTCTCCTCCTGCCCCCAATCCCTCCCAGCATCAGGGTCTGATGAGACTGTTAGAGTAGACCTAAGCCAATTTGACTGTTGAAGTTATCGGAAGAGGAGATTAGGGCATACAAAGACATGCGTGCATGCAAAGAGGGACACTATCTGAAATGGCAGGGAGAGGCCAAAAGAGACAGGCAGCAGGAGAAAACAACCTGGCTAGCCATTTAATTTAGGCTCCTACCTTCTGTGAGAACATAAATTTCTGTTGTTTAAACCACCAAATCTGTGGTACTTTGTTAAGTCACCCTTAGGAAGCTAATACAGGGAGTGTTCTGGAGGGTCTTTATTTTTCAAAAAATGTTGATTGACCTCAAATCTCTATTCATTCTCCCTCTGTGGAGTGCCATCTTCTTGATTACTCTTGTTATATGAGAGAAGGCCTATGACCTTGGTTTATTGCTAGCCTGTACCTCTTGACTTACAGAGCTTAGAACTATCCCATTGCTGTTTTAGGACATAGGTTGCAAGTTCAAATGTTTACATGGCATGGTCAGTGAATATGCATGATTGAAGCATGCAGATAGACAAAATACTTGATATCCTCTTGGTATATTTTCCCAGTTTTTTTAAAAAATATTATTTATTTATTTGACTGTGTCAGTCCTTTGTTGCAGCACTGTACGGATCCAGAGTCTGTGGGCTCAGTATTTGTGGCATGGACTTAGTTGCTCCACAGCACGTGGGATCTTAGTTCCCTGACCAGCGACTGGACCTACGTCCCCTGCATTGCAAGGCAGATTCTTACCCGCTGGACTATCAGGGAATTCCCTATCATCCCAGTTTTGATAGGAGCATGTGCGTGTGTGTGTATGTGCTTGATCATGTCCTACTCTTTGCGACTCCATGAACTGTAGCATGCCAGGCTTCTCTGTCCATGGAATTTTCCAGGCAAGAATACTGGAGCGGGTTGCCATTTAAATACAGAGAAATTTTTTTTTTTTTTTTTTTTTTACTACAAGAAGAACAACAGCAGAAGCTTGATGATGAATGGCAACTGTACTGGCCTCATTGTCAGAGAAGCAGTATGGTGGTGACTGTGGTAAACTGGATTGTTCATGCTTCCTTGACTAAAGGAAGCAGTTACTATTAGCTCAGCTGATTGCTGCCATGTTGAATTATAAGCCCTGCTGTAACATCTATTTTTCAAGAGAGGTCTGAAATTAGAGTATACATGTGAAATTTCTCATTTAGAATATGCTGACAGCAAATTCATTTTTTAAAAAAGAACTATAGAGGCAAGAAAACCTAGGTGGACAAATGTGGCATGTCAATTGTGTGTTTGCACATTTTGTTGTAAACAGAGTTACTATTCTTATGGAGAGCTTTTGTAATTGCTTCATATGGTTAGAATACAACTCCAAAGATCAAGGATTAACCAATTTAGCAGGAAATTAGCTGACAAATTATTAATCATATGGTATTTGTTATTTGAATTAAAAATACTTATATAGTCTTCTTGACTTTTTCTATATAAATTGTTTACATTTATATCAGTTAGTAGCTGATTTGTTTCAGAAAGTTGAATCTTAGTTTCTTTTTCAGAAAAAATTCCTTGCAAATTATTAAGAGTAATAGGTTTGAGGGGGATAATATGCCCAATTTTGGGCATCAATAGGTGGGAATAAACTAATTTTCCTTTAAGTAAGCAAAACTTCCATTTTCTTTAATCAACATAGTAGGAGAGGTTGTCATTTGCTAAGTGTGAAATGGTAACATGACAGAACCTTGGGGGACAAATATAAAAGTTAACATATGGGTTATATTTGCATGTTTTCTTTCATCATTTTCCTAAGAAACTGTAACTAATTTTCAACTGCTTGTTAAATCCTAACTGTGTATGTAAGAGCAAGACTTCAACAAGTTTCTTAAGTACTTCTTTCATTTTTACTCTAGATTTGGAGAACTGCTTACAGAAGGTATGAAATCATTCGAAGTCTCAATCCCTTTCTGAGAAAATCTTGATTAGTAATTGCACGGGATCTAGTGCACTGAGAATAGGAAGTAATTCATTCTTAGTTCTCCTAGTGGTATGTGTTTTTGTGTATGTGTGTGTATACATGTATGCACATGTGTGTGTAGGAGAGAAGGAAGACTGGGGTGTAGTATCCAATCTATTTTTATATTTAAAGTGGGTTTATTGTAGACAACATATAGTTGAATCTTGTTTTTTTTTTTAATCCTCTCTGATAATCTCTGTCTTTTAAATGATACATTTAGGCCATTCACATTTACAGTGATTATTGATATATTAATATTTGGATTAATATCTACAATATTCATAACTTTTCTTCTTCATTACACTGTTTCTTTTTCTTGTTTCTATTTTTGCCCTGTTTTTTTCTGTTTTCAACTGAGTATTTTATATGATTTCCTCTTTTTGCTTAGCAAGCATACTTCTTTAAAAGATTGCTCTAGAGTTTTCAAGAAATGGACAAATTCTTAGAAAAGTACAACTTTCCAAAACTGAACCAGGAAGAAATAGAAGATCTTAACAGACCCATCACAAGCACAGAAATTGAAACTGTAATCGGAAATCTTCCAGCAAACAAAAGCCCAGGTCCAGACGGCTTCATGGCTGAATTCTACCAAAAATTTAGAGAAGAGCTAACATTTATCCTACTCAAACTCTTCCAGAAAATTGCAGAGGAAGGTAAACTTCCAAACTCATTCTATGAGGCCACCATCACCCTAATACCAAAACCTGACAAAGATGCCACAAAAAAAGAAAACTACAGGCCAATATCACTGATGAATATAGTTTTCAATATCAATTTTAAGCTAAGCTAAGTTCACTTTCAAATGACACTATCCCACTACATAAGTGTATAACACTACACTTATGTGTAGTGCAAGACTTTATTAACAACATTTCCAATTTCTGGACTGTAGCATTAATTAATTAATTCAGAAAATTACTGTGCAGCAAGTTCTATGTGACATAATGAGCTAGTTTCTGAGGACACTTTGGTGAATAACACTGCCACAGACTGCCTTCAGAGTGAGTGAAGTCGCTCAGTCATGTCCAACCCTTTGCGACCCCATGGACCATAACCTACCAGGGTTACGTAACCTACTGTCCATGGGATTTTCCAGGCAAAAGTACTGGAGTGGGTTGCCATTTTCTGCTCCAGGGCATCTTCCCGATCCAGGGATCGAACCTGGGTCTCCCACATTGCAGGCAGATGCTTTACTGTCTGAGCCACCAGGGAAGCTTCTTCATGGGACTTATTATTCAATGGGGAGACTGCTGAATGAAATCACACAGATTTAAAATGCTTAGTTTTATAAAGACCTAATAGAGGGTTCTGTAGGCTATTCTGAGGGTGTGAGGGTAACTCTAGAATTTCCTCTTTGGGGAACTTCAAATTTCATTAGGCTCATGTCACAGGCTTCCTAAAGAAATAAATTAGACAAATACCTGGTCAAAGTTTCTGAAAACCTTCATTTCTGGATGAAATCAGTTCTTGAGAAATGTGGGGAGGTGCAATCTGTCTTTTCTTCTGATAGCTTTATTTCCACTGCTTCTTCCTTCCATTTAGGCAAAAACAAATTACTCCGAAACAAATTACTCTTCCTTTTTCTCTCCCACTTTCCCTTCAAATCTGAAATAATAAGTAGTGGGAGGAGGGCAGTAGGGAAAGGCTTCTAATGGGAATTGGACACACCATTTTAGGTGATTCCCTTTTCCTTCAACTAAAATCTACTTCAAGCTTGTCTTAAAGAGTTTCCAGAATTTCTGTAGAATATTTCTAAATCGGTAGCATGATAAAAGAAACAGTTTAACCCAACTACGGCTACAATACCACTATATGACTGTTTTGTGTTAAAGCCACAAAAGTATCCAGAGAAGTAGCACATATGAATGTTCATAGTCACCTAAGAGTGTAAAAAATGCCATCTCTATTTTTCTATAACTCACTTTACTCTGAGCTTCTCTTTTGGCTAATGCAGAAAACTTACTCTTCTCATTTTAGATCCTTGTCAAATTTAGGATTTTCTCTCCTTTATCCCCTTCATTCCCCAAGTATTGGTGCTACATTTTATGGGAGTGCCTGACACTTTAGTGTTGGTAGAGAAAGTGTGTTTGCTTTTTATCTCCATCTGTCTGTTGCTATTCTGGCATCTTTGAGATGTCAGTCGTCTCCTCTAACCCTTGAGCATGTCTTCCACCTACTCTGGCATACATCCAACCCAAGATGGTTCTGTCTCAAATTTTGGTGTTGGCTCTGTGTCCCGCTGCACCAATAGAGGAGGTCTCATTTTTGTTTCTATCGTCATGTCTGTGTGCATTCTCTGAACTGAGAGACCGAGCACCAGCGGTAAGTAGAGTGTGAGGAAACTAAAAATATATCAATTTATATCACACAGTATTATGACTAGGGTAACTTCTTGCTCAACGCTAATGGCCAATAGAAGTTTTTGAAAAAGGCCTTCACTTTACGGCTTAGGCTGATCATGTTCAAATAACGTATTGTTTGTTTTTTGACCTTGGTGAGTTATTTATATCCTTGGACAGTGTTTTTCAGTCTATAAAATGGATGTAATTTTGCCTGCTTCAGTGACTAAATTTAAATGGAATTTTATTTATAAAATATCAGTATATTTCTTGGCCCATAGTAGACTTGAATTCAGCTTCTACTCTGTGATAATTAACTATATAATCTCAAGAAAGTTGTTTCTTTTCTCTGGTTTTCTCCTCTCTGGAATTGCTTCCTTGGTAAAGTCAAGTACAAGGTAGAGGAAGGGTAGGTTTGATGAAAAAGGGAAAGGAGTTAAACCAAGTTCACATTTGAGATTCTTTGCATTGACGGAGTCCTACGATTTTGAGTGAGGTCAGTAGGGAACAAAGGGCGTATTTTGTTAAGAGAACAGGAACTCAGCTCAGTGTGCTGGCGTGTGGCTCGCTGGCCCTGGGAATTTCAGTGAAGCCTTGGTGATGGTCTGGGGCTATAGAGCTTGGCTGTACCTGTTCACTCACAACCTTGAACAATGAAACCATCACTCTGCAAATGGAAAAAACAAAGGTGCAACAAAGGTGCCGTTTTTTTCAGAAACTCCCAGCCAATCTCTCCCTTCATTTCCTCCTTCAAACAGACCTTTGGGAAGCAATGGGCATCCAGGCTTTACTATCCTTCAGCAGCCACTTGTTGCTGATTTTCTACAAGTCTGCTCTGTGTCACTTGTGTTCAACTTATAACAATGTTTCCTAAGAAACTAATTCAATCCAGTCACTGAGCTGAGCCAGGAGATTTGCTTGGCAATGGATAGCCTTAGGCAAGTGGAATAGAGCCAGGCAGAGCTTGTGTGAAATTTGTTCCTGATATTTCCTGGGTCTGTGGACTTGGAGATGCTTCTTAACCTCCCTGATACTCAATTGCCTCATTTGTAAATGGAGATATACGGAGTACCATGAAAGTACACTACACCAAGTATTGTAGCAAGGATCAAATGAGGTAAGGGCAAGAGACGCGGTGAACACTCAATGCATGGTAGTTACATTTCTTCTTAAGGATAAGGCTGCCATGGTGGCGATTGTGGCATTGTGACTTGTAGATGGGCTCTGGCACCAAGGGGAATTTCTGAGATCCTGCCCGCCTTACTGCAGTTTTGAGTCTTGTTCACTCCTAGAATTTCTTATGAGGCCATCCCTGTGCCTTACCTCCCTCCGAAGTCACAAGGTCTGGTAGAGTCTCCTCAGTTACATGGGGGCAATTTCTAGTCATCAAGATTATCCTATTCTTAGAAAAGAAGCATATTTAATTTACTTTTATTGAATTATAGTTGAATTACATTGCTCTGCTATTACTGCTACACAGCAAAGTGACTCAGTTATACATACACATGCCTTTTCATATTCTTTTCCCTTATGATTTATTATATGATATGAATATAGTTCCCTGTGCCATATAGTAGGGCCTTGTTTTTATCCATTCTATATATGGCACTTTGCTACTCCCAAACTCCCAATCCAACCCTCTCCCACACCCCTTCCTCTTGACAACCATCAGTCTATTTTCTATGACCTTAATGAAAAACAAGTGTATTTTAAAATTGTCTGGGCCTCTATTGAATAGGTCAATATTTTCTTCACCAGAGATTTTTAATCTTGTTTACAAGGACCACTAAGAACTTTAGGTTATCTAACTCCATAAAGTGATCAGCAAAAATTTGACATGAAAGAATACTTTTCTGAGGAAAGGTCAGTGTTTTTCATAGCTTCTCAAAGGCAACCATGTCCCAGAAAAGCCTGAGAGTCTTTGTTATTGAGGACATATTGGGTTTCCCTTATGATAAAAGTGAATACTTTTATAAGTAAAAGTATTAATATTTTTATAAGGAAAAGTGAATACTTTTATTATAAATAAAAATACTTTTTATTTGTAATACAGTCCATTACAAATCACACCTGTGGGAAGAACAGAACTCTAAGCGGATTGTGTTATTTAGGTTCAGAGGCAGGGATGAGGTAGGAAGAAGACTGTTGAACAGCCAAAGTGTGTGTGGTTGGCCGCTTTTGTCTTTTTGGGTTACTGGACAGTCATCTTTACACTCAGGATTGGTTGAGTCTGCCATGTTTTAAATGCAATTCATTCAGTGGTGACCACCTAGAACAGCATAGACAAGGCAGTGAAAGAGCTAATTATTTCATGGACCTCAGAGAGAGTGGAGCTTGGAAGTCACCTAGTTTAATACTCTCAAACGACCCAAAGGAAGCCTGAAAGGGTGGAGGGACTTGCCCCGTAAATCAATGGGAAGCTATGACTGGGATTGGATTCTCCTGACTTCCCCTTGCCACCTTCCCTTCCCGAGCAAGTCCATGTAATTACTAAGTTCTGTTTACATATAGATCATAATTGTTTGGATATTTGGGTGAATGTATAAATGTTTTGAAGGAAACATAGCAAAACTGTAGAGATCCTGTGATAGCTTGTGTGCTGGAACCTTAGTTTTAATCGTTATAAATGAAACTACTGGAATTTAGAATATATTGTTTTCCCTATAATTAGATTTTTCTAACATAGTTTAAACAGTTAGCAATTCTAAGATTTAAAAAACTCCCATTTTTTTTCTAACTTAAAAACAATTCAGGTATATATAATAACTAGGAAATACAAAAACGATGAAAGAAAAAAAATAACCTCTTAAGTAAGGAGTAACCCCTTTTCATATAATGAAACACTGACTTCTGATTTTCTCTTTAGCCTGGAGTTCTCTCTTTCCAGTAGATTTGGAATCATATTGTATCAGTTGCATTGTGTCCTGCTTCCATGTCATTTGCAAATCTTTACAAAACATTACATTTAATGGTCACGGACATGCCACTTCATAACTGTACCCTGATCCTAGATTAACTGAAACTTGACCCTGTGGCTGGACGGGTATGTCCATAGATATTCTAAATAGAGCTGATGAACATTTCCACACATAAATCTTTATTCATACCTCTTATTACTTCCTTGGGGTAGATAACTGGAAGTTGAGCTACTCGGGCAGGAGGCATGACCTTTTCCAAATCTCTTGATACCTACCGTCAGATTCAGAGACATTTTTAATGTGAAGAAAAGGTCAATGGAAAAGGCTCTCCTCAAATTTCTTTTATGGGGCCGATTTACTGAACTTGCTGACCCAAACAAGATTTTTTTTTTTTATAACTTCAGCAAATCCAAAAATCTGATAATTACTAAAAAGAATCCCATGTCTATGCTACGTGCTCTATGAGGTCATTTTCTGTTTATTCAAAAAGTAATTATTGGGCACTTCCTGTGTGCTGAATACTGAGGGCAATTGAGGATAAACAGACAACAAGGAAAAATAATCCCCTAGATGATGATGTGTTTGAGGCTAATGCTGACTGAGTGGGAACTTTGGCTTCTAGACATCAGCTATGGTATAAGTGAGGGTTCAGAGGCTGTTAGGATGAATTGTTGTATTTATTTACACAGTTTAGTTCTTTGAGTATTTTCCCATTTTCTCTCATCTTCCTTCATTTTTTAAGAAGTCATATAGCTCTTCTTCTTTCTATGCAATTTTCCATACAGAAGGACTGCTTGCTGGGTACAGTATAGAAATATTAATTTAGCAAGAGGTAATTTTTTTTTTAACATCACTAACTTTGTTTTCCAGGACGAAAAGCTACTCAGCCGTAGCTCTATCTGCTTTTACCAAGAGCACAGAAGTTCTATTAATAGAAGGGAAAATGTTACACTACTGGGTGTAATACCTGAGTCTCCTGCCTTCACTTGGTTCCCTACGGTAAGTCAGGAAGCATCCAGTAAGTAGTCCTTTCCTTCTCCTATGGACCCTACTGTCCCCTCTGTATCCCTTCTCATCCCATCTAATGGCACACCTATGACTTGGATGGAAAGGAGGAAATTATCCACATAAACATGACAGCTGTAACTGTAGTGATAGAAAATATCTGTAACATGACAACTGATGAACAGTAACTTTTCTCCTTTTGGATAACACTAGCCACAATCTACATTTAATAAAGTTTATATCTTCATACAGTTATTGTCTAAGGCTGAGAATACTAGGGACAAAACAAAGACCAGCCCGGACCACCATTTTTAGAAACGACTGGACCCACTTAGTGCAGAAGCTCAGGGCGATGGTACGGCAAGTGATTGGATGAAATCAACCTCCTTCCTTGAAGTTAGGCTTCTAGTCCAGGCTGCAAAGCCCAATGTCTGTTGGAGAGAGGCACATTTTTATTTTTTATTATTGCATTTTTTTTAGTTTGCATATCTAAGGTGAAAGAAAGCATGTGTCTTTAATTTTGCTCTCTGTGGATCCTTTTGTTAGAGTTCCAGTTTCATTGAATATTTAGCATGCTTTTGCTCTAAAAGCAGAAACTTGTTTGAATAAGGACTAATTTTTCAACATGTAGACAAATATTTGAATAACCGGTGGAAATAATAAATTACCAGCATAAAGAGATTTCATTGCTCTTAAAAGCAAAAAAGCACTCTTGGGAATTTTTCACGGAAATGACTCCATTTTCCTCTCACTCCCATGGGAGCCATTTGATTTTACTCTGGGGTGGACTGGGGTGCAAGTTGATTTTTAATAAGTGAGCACCTCCATATTTTCTGTGGGAGAACAAGTGAAGGAGCAGGGGCTGGGGGAAAACAACTAAACTCTAAAGGCATAGATCATGTTCCTGATGCTCTGCCTTACCTTTTAGTTCTTGTCTTCAAACAAAACTTGCTTATAGGAATTGCCTTGAAAGACTATGTTGTTCTTTCTGAGGAGTTTAATGAGTGCTCATTATTTCGACCATTTGCACTTTCCTGTTTCTCAGATTCCAACTGCGTAATCCAATTACAGTTCATGGGTCTGGATGGAAAACAATCTGATGGAGAATTCAGATTTTGAACTACGTCAGTTTTGGGGAGAGACAACCATTGCCAGATCCAGGATGGTGTTCAGAATGGGACCTCTGGGGTCAGGCTGTCTGATTTCATCTCGGTCTTGCCCACACCGCCTTTGGGTTCCAGCGTAGTGATTTAACCATTCTTTGCTTAAGTTTCTGTGTCTCCTTGGCTTCACAGGGTGACAGAGGGGATTAAATAAGATTAACGTATGTGAAGTGCTTGACATCTAGCAATGTCTAAATGTGTGTTAATTGATAGTATCACACTGAAGATACAAAAATGATACTTGTTCTATTTCAGGATTAGTAGACTAGCACTCATAGATGGAACCAATACATTTCCAGGTGTGGCTTTTTCTCTAACCTCACACACATGCAAGCCACTCCTTATACACATTACTGAGTTTTCTTTGATGCACAGAACTTTTCACCATGATGCCTCTAGAGTATGTTAAGAAGTTTATATCCTCTTTTAAGATGTTTTCCTTTTATCTGTCCAGTGATAATCGTTCCCTGGAAGCTATCTGTGACATCATATTCAAAATATGTTAGTGCCTAGTCTTTCTGGCTTCAAGCCACCATTGCTGGTCTGGAGTTTCTGAAATCAAAACATGAATTTTACAAAAGTAACTGAAAGTTCTAGTGGTAAAGAACCCATCTGCCAATGCAGGTTAGACATAAGAGATGTGGGTTTGATCCCTGGGTCTGCAAGATCCCCTGGAGGAGAAAAGTCAACCCACTGTAGTACTCTTGCCCGGAGAATCCCATGGACAGAGGACCCTGGTGGGCTACAGTCCGTAGGGTCGCAAAGAGGCAGACATGATTCAAGTGACTTAGCGTACATGCCAAGTGATCTTAGTTTATTTTGGAGTCATAAATCACTGAGATAGCACATGAAGGAAGTGAAAGTGCTTTTCTAAATCTGAACATACAGAAGAACACAAAACATTGGAAATGTGTCATGGAAATGTTTCAGATTATGATAGATTCTTATCAATGTAATAGTTCAATAAAGAAAAGAGTCGTGTCTTCAGCCCTTCCTATTGGTTTCCTGGCTTAATGGGGATTCCTTTGTTTCCTCTGATAAGCTGTCATCTCAGATTAAGTCAATGGTGGCTCTCTATGGAGCAAAGGAAGGGGAGATCCAGAAAGACTTTCTTCCCTAGTTTTGAAAAGGCAAGGTGACCAGTGGTGGAGGAGTTTTTGCTGTTTCAGAATCAGGGTGCTGTTCTGCCCTGGTGGCCCCACTGTGGGATATCTTCCCTGTGCAGCCTCCAGCCTCAAGGCTCTCTGCCCTCCATGGCAGCTCCTTTTCCCTGGTTTATATCTGAGCTTAGCATGCCAGGAGAGGGGACACTTCTGGGAAGGGAAGGGCACATTTCCAGGGCTGAAAAAGAGCATATTTGACTGTGTCTGAAACCACCACATCTCCTTGAGCTTTTCTTATAATAAATCCACTCAATGTGCACGCCATGATGGATGCTAGAAGGGAAACAAAAAGCTTTTAAATATTAGCATCAGTTTCACATTTTTCCTTGTTCAGACAGAACAGAGTTGTCCTTGCGCTCGATAAAGGATTCCAGGAATCGAGGCAGTGATTAAGAGAGCTATTTAATCACACGAAGGGAAACAGTCCAATCAGTAACTAAAAAACAATGGAATGGATGATGGATATTGACTTCAGGGCACTCTTAGTTTTCAGCCATCAGCAACCTGTGGATGTTGGTTGCTGTAGCTGCCCATATTTGATGTTTTTCTCTGTAGAAAAGGTAAAAAAGAGAAAACTAGGGCCAATCAGAATCTGAGACTGCGTGTTCAGGTGTAGAACTGCCAGATAAAATACAGGATGCTCAGGTACATTTGCATTTCAGGTTGACAAAGAATAATTTGTGGTATGGGACATACCTACTTCTGAAATTAAAATTTAGATGAGCATCTGTATTTTTGTTGTAAATCTGGCAACTCTACTCAAGGCAAACTTTTATTTTTGGGGAGTGGGCTCAATGTTACTGAGTTACTACTCATCCTGCTTCATGCCATCCAGAGTGTTGAAGTTCTCTTTAAGCAGAAAGATGCAAATTCACAAGTGTTATTTGTGAATTCGTATCAGTCTTAAGAATTTAAATTCATAGTCTTAGAAAAGGGAAAAAAATCAAATCAAATCTGATATCGACAGAAAGCCAAAGTGGCTCTTTCTACCTTTTCTAAGGCAGTCAGCTGCTACTGTCAGTTGGACATAAACTGTAACAGTCAGTAACAGATGGGCCACCTTTGGGTTATCTGTGCTGCATTCAACACCTCTTTGAACAATAATTTTAATCTGTTGGGAGGAAATATCAATTTAAAGGTCAAGTGCTTTCATAAAAAAGGTGATTATTCAGTATTTCCTACTTTGAACCAAAGCACACGCCAGGATTCATTGTAACACTCTTTTGTACAGCATACATATGCTGAAAAATGGATTGCTTAATTATATGAGTATCTGTCTTCAGGGAGGCTATGTGAACATGAACGGGAGCTGTCAAGAGACATACACTGCTTTACTTGTGATTCTTAATCTATATCTATAGTCATTACAGGTTACAAGTTGACTTTTAAAACAAATATCTAACATATAAATTACTTTTGCACTGCAAAATGGGCATTTAGGTGTAAAAAATTTCCTTGTGCTGAAAAATGGACACGTTGTATGAGTGGGACTCCAGGCTAACATCATTCCTTTTTCCCTCCTCTGCTTTTAAGTGATCAGTCAGTTTAGAAGGAAGATGGGAGATGACCTTGCCTGTTAATTAACCAAGGGAAAGGGATGTAAAGGCCATGCAGTTAACCTTTGTAATTAGATCGCCAATTACAACAATGGAAAGGAGAACCACTTAGCAGTGAGTTAGAATTCTGGGAAGTCTCATGGAGATTCCAGGCACCATGACAGTCAAAAAATTGGAGAAGTCAAGCATAGGCAGCCAAACTCCATGCATCTCTGTATGTGTTTCCTTAGTTCCCTCAGGTTCATTTTGGAGAAGGGGTTCAGCATATAGGAGAAAATGAAGACAGTAATGCTAAAACCACCAGGGAAGCTGGGTTCAGCTGCAGCAACACAGGAGGTAGATAATTAATTTCCTCTGAAGGTGCAACTGGGTGTAAGCATTTCCAAATGACAATGTTGGCAAATCATTCCAATGGCCTTCCAATCTTTGAGCTAGTTAAGCGTTAATTCTTCAATTTTTGACAAGTAAATATGCAGCTGTGGGGGACAGAAAAAGAGGAGCAAAACAATGAAAACTTTGTTGAGGTTACTTTGTGTCTCCTGACCAAAGGATTCCAACCAGGTGCTCCATTCCCAAGTTCATTGCCTCTGCTCCCAAGGGCATCTAATGACTTTAACCTCAGGTTCACTGCCAGATCTTAATAGGTAACACCACTTTGCATCCTGTTCTTGTTGACGAAATAAAAATAATAAATACCTTTGTTCCTAGGAAAAAGTAAAAGTGAAAATTGCTCAGTCATGTCCGACTCTTTGTGACACCATAGACTATATAGTCTATGGATTTCTCCCGGCCATAATACTGGAGTGGGTAGCCTTTCCCTCCTCCATGGGATTTTCTCAACCCAGGTCTCCCACACTGCAGGTGTATTCTTTACCAGCTGAGCCACCAGGGAAGCCCAAGAATACTGGAGTGGGTAGCCTATCCCTTCTCCAGCAGATCTTCCGGGCCCAGGAATCAAACCAGGGTCTCCTGCATTGCAGGCAGATTCTTTAACAGCTGAGCTATCAGGGAAGCCCTTTTATTCCTATAAGTCAAGTGAATCAATTTCCTATCTCTGTGAACTTATTACAAATGCAACATTTTTGGAGAAGGAAAATTTGCCAAGAAGGAGGAAAACCTCCTAACAGAGCTGAAAATATTTTTACGATCCAAGGATGAGCACCAGAGACACTAGAATAATTCATTCTGTGAAGATTGCCAAGAAAACCTTGTTCAGCAATCCCCATGCCCGTGATGACATCATGCCAGGTGAGGCATCCACCTTTGGAAACAATACATAGACATTTGTTCTTCTTGAACCCTGCTGCCTGGTTTCAAAGGGCTTTTTATTTTTTTTTCCTCTTCTGGCTCCAAGTGGCTGCAACACATGGTAAATCTTTAACTTCAAGTGTCCTTCTGTGGTGACCAACTAAAATATTAGCAAAATAAATGTTTTATGGGAAAATGTTGGCAGGATCCCCAACAGAAACAGGTGGTATTGGGTTATTTCAATATAATGTAATGATACAGCCAGGTTTCCATCTGGACAGCATGTGGTTGGGTCTGTTCAGAGAGTATCAAAGAGAGTGAGTACGCATTGGGGAGAGCCCGCCGTGCACAAGTGTGCAGCTAGATGGCTACTTTACAAAATAATCGTCTGGGTTTCAGGTCCTCTGGGTTAAATATTTTTACTGTCAAAATCTGAATTTCTTCATAAAATATTAAAGGAGAAGCAAACCTCTGACATGCAATCCAGAGCTGTGTAATTATAAGGCAGTTCCTGGAAACCAAAGAGAGCGTGCATTAAAGCGAGGCGTTTATTATCAAGGAGTTCATTACCCTTGGAAGTGAAGACATGTTTGAGAGGGAGCCTCAGAACAGAGAAGCTTTGTAGCAAGTCTTCCTAGGCAATGAAAATGAGGCTCAGCCTTGTTTGTAAGAATACAATGAGAAAATAAAGAGAGAATGGGATTAGTTGACTGTAAGGGCCTGATTGTGATCCAAAGCTAAAGAGATGTATCCTTAATTTACCACCAGGGAAGAGTCTTTCTCCCTTTTCCATAAAATTCCTGCTCCAGGCACTTCAAAACACATGGAATTAGGAGCACTTGGAACATTTGGTTTTGCACTCAGCTCTCCTCACTGTATATTCATGCTAAGCTTGATAATAAACTCTTGGCTCAATAACTCCCTCTATGTATCCCAGAGAGAGGCATCAAATTATGGCTATGGGCAGAGATAGACCCTCTTCAGAGGCAGAGAGACCTCACTCCCCGGCTCTCTCAACTTGAGCCAGAGGAAGAAGATGGGAATATGCACAGAGGGAGTAAGCAATTTGGAAGTGGTTTGTAGTCTCCTTGATGCTGACTGGAGGACTCAGGAAGTATGGGCACCATCTGCCAAAATGAAGGAGCCACTTGGACCCCAGGGTACTTGGCCAGGAAGACCTGGCTTCTAGGGAGTTCTTTGCAGCGTTAATTGAGAGTTGGTAGACATAAGAAACACTGAAAGCCAAGGCCTATCAATGCAATCTAAGGTTGATGAATAAAAGTGATGAAGCAGGGAAAGCTCAGAAAGAAAGGATAATGAAGTCAAGCACTTCATTATGATGCCTTCATGCCACTGGTACCCAGAGCAGGGATGCATTCAGGAGGCTCTTGCCTGTTACTCAGAGAGCAGACTGCTGTTCTACACTCTGCTGTATTTTTCTAAGGTTAGAAGAGATGGTGTGATGAGAGGCCTGGGAGCCACAGAGTCTGATTCTTTTGCTGTTACTCCTGTGTGGCTGGACTGGGACTAAGGAGGCGATGGGACTCTAGAGACAGGTAAGTCACATACTGTGAACCCTGGGTTACTTGGGAAAATGATGTTCTCTAGCTGGAGCAGACCTGACGTGATACAATAAAGATGTATCTCAGTTCTTCTTTCCAAAATGTGTTGGGACCCTCTTGTCGGCACCATATAAGACTTTGGCTCCTGGGGGGTTCTAGAAGGTGGTGGCAAACATACTCTTCCTAGCTGAGGAGTTTACGATCTAATGGGGGAGAGTGTGTACCCCGGGGAAACTGGAAGTTGAGTCGCACTAGGACAGAAGCTGTCTTATTCTTCATTTTATCCTCCACATATGGCATGTAGTAGGTACTAAAATCATGCTGAACTGAACTAGACTAGAAGACAGGCGATGGGGTTTGATAGCTATTGTATGGCTTAGAAATATATTTTGACCTCTTTGGTAGGTCCCAATTCCTCATTTGTGGAATGAAGAGCAGATGATTGGACCAATCTCCTTTTTAGCTCCCTAGGACCTTAACTCAGAGAATATGTACAGAAATGCCGATGGTTATCTCTAACAATTCCCACCATTCATGAGCATCTTTATGTCAGGGGATTTAATTCTCCCCAAAACTCTGTGAGGTTAGAGCTTTATCTCCATCTTTTATAGATGGGCAAACTCATTCTGTTGCCCAACATCACTCAGCAGGTGAGTGTTGAAATTGGGATTCTTCAAACTCAGTTATGTCTAACTCCAAATACTGAGTTCTTTCTACTGTACATCAAGCTGTTTCCCACTTCCATGCTAAGGAAATACCAGAGTGAATGTAATGATGTAAAAGAGAGGTGGGGAACATCATAACCAAGAGCTGATTTATGCTTTATATTTAACTTCTTGGATCTGTATAGCCAGGTAGGTTTTTTAGTCTTCAGAAATCATTTGAGATTAGGACAGTTGGCTGAATTAATTGCATAACCATTGAAAACTCCCTGTCTTACCCTGGTGTTCTCTCCCCCACTTACCTTTTCTCTTGGGTTCTAAACTATCTAGCTTTCCAAGTGTAATGACATGAGTTGTTCCTTAAGGAAAAATAAATCCTTTAAGCCATGGAATGAAATGAGTGGTCTGCTCCAAGGTAGGGAGAAGAGGAGCTGGAGCTGAGCCTGTGTTTTGCAGGTGGGGAAGACAGTAGTGTTGCCCTATGGTTGCAGATCCCTCTTGCCCTGCCGTTGGCCTACGGTGGCTTATTCTGATAGGCAGGACCAGGAGCTTTGCGGACAAAAGCAGTGACTCTGGCTTCCCTTGAACTGTCACTGGGCTCTCCATGGTGTGGTTGAAGCGAGGAAGGCTGCTTCAGGCTATTAGGAAAATTGTCTAAACTATTCTTCAATGTTGTGATGACAACAAATCAGATGTAGATATAGAATTTGGGTGGTCATTCTGAGATCTTGTTGAAATGGTGTTACTGCCTAATATTAATTGAGCACTTAATATGTGCAAGGTGCTTTGCAATTGAGAAAACTGGAGCTTAAAAAGGTTGGAGAATTGGCCTGAGGTCTTAGGGTGAATTCAAATCAAGTGTGTCTGACTCCAAAACCCAAGCCCCCAATATAGTCCTATATGAATAGTGAATGCATGTCTATCAGTGGGGTCAGATGGGCTCATGAATAACCATTTAGAATGAATCAGAAGGGCCTTTCCTCTCATTATGGCAAAATAAATTTCAGGTGGATTAAATGTGTAGGCTCAAGGCACACCAATAAATGTAATGTGAGAGAAAGATGGTGAATATAATAAATGATGATATGAGGCAGAGAAAAACTTTATAAAAATAATTTTTAAAAAAGATAAAAGGATAGATTTGGGTGTAAAAGCCTTGCAACACTTCTATAGACAAAAACTGTGAGAAAAGTTAACAGACAAATAAGTTGGAAAAACATATGCATAATCTTTATGGATATATATATGTGTGTGCCTATATATATATGCATATATATGTAGTCTTTGGTGGTTTTTATAAATAATTCTCAAGTATTTTATATGTTTTTTTTGTAATCTAGAACAAAATGGTATTAAAAAGCCTATTTTTAATACAATGTACTAAGACATGGTATGTTTGTGTGTGGGGAAGGCTGAAAATCAAGTATTACAAAATTCATCTTCTGAAATATTTCTGCCATTTCTGAGTATATTATTTTAGTTTTGCGAAATCTAATATGTTCTGAGGAGCACAAAGATGCATACAGAGGAAATTCTATTTTGAGGTTTCCAGAAAAAGGCAGGGAGCTACTAATTTTCTGAGCATAGGAATATAAAAAACTGGACAAGATATTAACTCGACCTGGAAGTGAATCCAGTCCTGGAAGCAGAGGTGGCCCAGGCTCTCTCCATGCCTTCCAGTATGTATTAGACTGAGATCTGGCTTCTCTTATATTCACATTTTCAGGTTCTAAGTAACCCTCCATCACATTTAAACTCATTGAGGAAATTTAGGACTGCTGCTGCTGCTGCTAAGTCGCTTCAGTCGTGTCCAACTCTGTGTGACCCCATAGACAGCAGCCCACCAGGCTCCCCCGTCCCTGGGATTCTCCAGGCAAGAACACTGGAGTGGGTTGACATTTCTTTCTCCAATGCATGAAAAGTGAGAAGTGAAAGTGAAGTCGCTCAGTCGTGTCCAACCCTCAGCGATCCCATGGACTGCAGCCTACCAGGCTCCTCTGCCCATGGGATTTTCCAGGCAAGAGTACTGGAGTGGGGTGCCATTGCTGTTGGGTAATTAATACTTGTGTGTGTGTGTAAATGTACGTGAGGTGGGCATTGCAAACTTTTTGTTTGGAACTTTTGAGCTGAAGGCTATTGTTTTTATTAGTTAAGGCTCTAATTTGGATTGAATATATCAACTCTGTTGATCACATTTTCAAAGGAGTTTAATTAACTACTTAATGAAGAAACCTACTTTGCTGTGCAAATTCACACCATGCTGAATCCTGGCTGGAGAGTGTAGAAGACAGGACTGGGATATTCTTGCTAGTGGTAGACTGTTAACCACTAATTGTCTTCGGTCTTCTAGAGCTAGGAAGTAGAATTCTGGATCACTGACCCCTAGATTCTGAACTTAGAGCTTTCAGGGTGTGCTCTAGATGTCAAGCAGAATGTTTACTTGTGACCTTGGTTGGGGAAAGAATTAGTTGCTAGCTGAGGGAGTTCATTTAGTAGTCTTGTATTATTGTGGGAAAATTCAGAACAGCTCATGTCTCCTTTGCCTCCTTCTCCAACCAGGTGTTTTTCTGACGGTGTCTTTTTTTTTTTTGGTGTTTGTTCGCCTTTGCACTTTTCTCTGTTACCTACCAGTCTGTGTTCAGATGAACCATATTCTCTAACCAAATAAAGGTATCTTAAATTTTATGTCTACTTTTCTAGATAGGAACTCAGCTATTGCATTTGCCCACATTAAAAAGTTATTCTTTTGTCATTT
This sequence comes from Bos indicus x Bos taurus, assembly GCF_003369695.1. Lineage (NCBI taxonomy): Eukaryota > Metazoa > Chordata > Mammalia > Artiodactyla > Bovidae > Bos > Bos indicus x Bos taurus. The sequence goes on along the minus strand of NC_040086.1, from coordinate 65,910,489 downwards.
TATAAAGATTTTAAATAACACCAGGACAGATGTAGGGGACCAGTTTGTTTGCCTTCCTGAAGCTTGTTGCACAATCAATTTCCACCTGTTGAGTGTCAGTCAATCCATGTTATATCCGTGGATTATACTGCTGATATACTAGGAATATAAGATAAAGCAAATTTAATACAACATGGAAATGTTCATGGACTTATACTGAATGTCTCATTAAAGTTCAGATGGATTCTGTCTTTTTTATCCCTCTCTCTAGTTACCTAAAGTGTGATATAGTGAAGAAAACGAACTAGGATTTGGATTTCTTTGGATTTATATATTTCTCCAGAGCTGAATAGTTATTTTTTCAAGTCAGGCCATCTCTGTTGCCTCTCCATGGGAGCGAGAAATGGGGCGGTGTTTTCCATTTGGCTGCCAAGATCCAGTGCCCCACACCAAGAGGACGTAGAGTGGTATGGAAGCTCTTTTCTCTGGCTTGAAAAATGCAAGCCCCTTCTGCTAGATAAGTCAGTGTGTGGTGGCCTCCAATCAAATGCCCTCATTTCAAAGTGACTGGCCTTTGCTTTAGATCTATCAGGAGGAGAGAAAGCCTAGAAGATTGGAGAAAATCCAAACCAGTTCATCAGCCCTTAATGTTTTCAAGAATGTTTTATCTTGCTGCAGTGTCTAGTAGAGAGTTTCATGCAGGCTTGGTGAAGGATGAAAAGCAGATCTGGTGACTGCAGACTTCATAAGCTTCAGAACGTGGAGCCAATTAAGCTATGAGATCTTGAGGAAAGTGTGCCTTTGGCGTATTTATGACAAGTCTAGAGAATTGTTAAACTAAATAAATCCTTCTGTTTGGAAGGCACATGCACATTTGCAGCCATCTATGAGAAACGCAGGGCTTCCCTGGTGGCTCAGTGGTAAAGAATCCACCTGCCTATGCAGGAGATGCAGGTTCGATTCCTGAGTTGGGAAGATCCCTTCGGGGAGGAAATGGCAACTCATTCAAGTATTCTTGCCTGGGAAATCCCATGGACAGAGAAGCCTGGTGGTCTACAGCCCATGAGGTCACAAAAGGGTCAGACACAATTTAGCAACTAAACAATAACATGAGAAACATACTGGTTTATTAAGAACTTTGTGTTGGAAAGTGCTCAGCTCTTTGCATTTCCAGTACAGATCTGGAACACTGTTCTTCCAGAGTTCTTCATGAGTTGGGTATATGTCTATTTTGGATATGCACAAAAATGCAAAAATGAGTTGTTTGGCTATTAGGAACATAGATCAGAAATAACAGTAGCTTATGTAAGTTATGGGTATTTTTCTCTCTTGTGTGATAAATGAAGAGACAAGCAGTCTAGGCGGAGAGTCCATGGTGTCCTCAGGGTCCCGGGTTCTTTCCATCTTCCTGTTCCTCCATCCTTAGCATATGGCTTTCATCTGCAGGCTGCCTCATGGTCCAGAATGGCTGCTGGATTTCCATCATCATTACTTCCATGGCCCAGGTAGGGAGTGAAGAGCAGAAGGAGGAGATGCCAGTTGTGTGTCCTTCCCTCAAGGAGGTTTTCTGGAAAACAGTGTCCATTGCATATTATTGGCCACTCCCACTTACAAGGGCATATTTTAGCCTAAGATCTGCAACTGGATTCATTTACTGAGAAGGAAGGAAGAAAAGTACACTAACTATACCAACTGGGCAACTGTCTGTGGGCCACAGTAGGAGTTCCTGAGCAAGCCTGTGCGAGGCACTTTCTGTGCAAGTCTGCATACTCCCAGCTGATCCCAAAGGTATTAATACCCTTTCTTCATACATTCAGAGCCTCCCAGCATTCAGAGTTTGTAGACAAGGAAATGAACTGGTTTATCTGAATTACAGATGGGTCTCAGAGAGGTTCATCAATTTGCTATGGGATACACAGCAATCTGAAAAGGTGGGGAAATTGGCCTTGGATGCTAGATCAGATCACATCAGATCAGTCGCTCAGTCGTGTCCGACTCTTTGCGACCCCATGAATCACAGCACGCCAGGCCTCCCTGTCCATCACCAACTCCCGGAGTACACTGAGACTCACGTCCATCGAGTCAGTGATGCCATCCAGCCATCTCATCCTCTGTCGTCCCCTTCTCCTCTTGCCCCCAATCCCTCCCAGCATCAGAGTCTTTTCCAATGAGTCAACTCTTCATATGAAGTGGCCAAAGTACTGGAGTTTCAGCTTTAGCATCATTCCTTCCAAAGAAATCCCAGGGCTGATCTCCTTCAGAATGGACTGGTTGGATCTCCTTGCAGTCCAAGGGACTCTCAAGAGTCTTCTCCAACACCACAGTTCAAAAGCATCAATTCTTCATGCTCAGCCTTCTTCACAGTCCAACTCTCTGATGCTAGAAGGTGACATCAAAGGCAAAAGTGTAAAAGCACAATTTGAAATATTGTCACTGGTGTCACCAGTTCACCAAGGACAACAGGATGTGGACATGATTAAGTCTCAGTCTCCAGTTTATCCCCAGCAGAGGAATTCCCATAGTAATAGCCACCTTATTTTGTGCACTTAATATGAGCCAGGTGTTATCCATCTATTATATCTAATCCTCCAATGACCTTGGACGGGAGGCACTGATATCCCAATTTTTCAGCTGGGGAAACAGGAAGTCAGAGGGGGTTAGATCACTTACTCAAGTCACTCAGTAAGAGCTAGAGTAGAGATTTGGATTCACATCTCTGACAACTGATCTGTGTTCCTGTCCTCTGTTGCATGCCAACAATTGGATGTTGGTTTAGGAAAGACATTGAAGTTCTATAGAAAAAGATTTGAGGGTCTTGTTCTCATGATGGGATGTAATACCTAGGATGGTGCGAAGTTTCCCTGCTCCTGCTCCATGGCAACTGTTCTCTCACCATTCCACAACCATCCCAGACCCCACACTGGGCACTCAGAGCAGGGAGCTCCTGGCCCCTTCTTTTCCTCATCTGGTCATATCACATGCCACCCTCCTCCCTGTGTGCCACTGTGGAGAGGGGAAAGGCATCATAAAGGCAATCAGTATATTCTCATATTTTTTCTTGATGTAAAAAGATGAAGTCATGGCATATGGTCAGATTGCCAGCACTGTTAATAATAAACCTCACATAATTAAGCACTGATTTATTCCTTTATATAAGTGAAACAAATTGCTTTAACTGCCTTTGCTCGAGACCATCCAGTCAGATGGATTATGTATAGGAAGTTGGAACTAAAATTATGGGTGCTCATATTTCACTGTGGTGGAGGTTTATTGGAGGTACAATTAGAACCCTAACTAAATGTGTCCTGTGTTCCTTTGATGGAAAGATCAGTTATTAATCTGGGGATATGACTAATTCTCAACACAGCTGCTCTCCTTGCTCTAATATTCCCGCTTTTGGTTCAAAACCTGGAAACATATTTAAAAAATTGATCAGAGCTTATAATAGCAATAATCACCTTAAAATTGGTTGTTACTCCAGTTAATGAAGTGAGTAGGAGAGCATAAGCCTCCCTCTGTGTCCCTCAGGCTTTTATCTAACAAGCTGGTTGTTAACCACTGGGTTTATTAAAAAAACAAAAACAAAAAACAAACAAACCTCTTTTTAGGGGGTTGAACTGGGCAAAACTGGGGGCTGAGTGTTATCAGTCTGGGGATCCTTTGACAGCTCTGATCACCTTTGGCAGCTAGATCCCTTTCCCACCAAAGCCAGGGCTGTGGTGACTATGAAGTTGGCATCTTCTCTTCCAAAGTTTGGGGCCTGGCTCCTGGAAGAGAGATCAGAGTTAGTCAGAAACAAAGCATCTCTAAACCCCAGCACAGATCTGCAGAACTAGGGTCTGCATTTTAATAAGCTCCCCCATTGAAGGCACCTGAGCGGGGTGCCTCCGTTTGCTCCAAGCCCTGATTTGTAAAACTGGAACCTCATCTCAGAGGCTTCTCTACAGGCTCTTAGAAGGTCTGAGCAGACTCCCTGCATCTGACCGCAACTGCATCTCCATGGAACAGAGCAATGTACACTAGACCATGGAACATGACACCTGGTGAGGAGTAGACCCTTAATACGTATCTGTGTAAAAAGCTGTTTCCCCAAAGCATGTCTCCTTTCAAGGAAGACTCTCTTGGAGAAAGAGAAAGACCACCTGAGTAAGAGTCTTGGGACGGTCCAGCAGCCTCAGGTGGGTCAGGTGGGCCCTGGGATTCGGAGGTTGTCAGGGAAGGGACTTATGACCTTAGAACAACTTGGTTCTGTCCCAATTTCATATCCCAGTGCTGGGATGCAACCCCCTACCCGTGATGTAAAGGCCGCTGAAGATATTTCATGCTCACAACAGAGCGTTCCTTTCTACAGAGCCTGCAGATTTCCCCAGGCCCCTAAACAGGCCTTTCCCAGTGAGTAACGCTCAGCCCCGGATTCTGCTGCAGGTTTAATGAGCTGCTCTTTTATTTCCTTGTTCTGTTTCCTTTCCTAACTGTCTAGGGCAAAAGATTTCCTCAAAAGCTTAATGAAAGCCGAATCACAGGACGGCTGTGTTTTGTCGATGCGCCACTGTTCTGGAAGCGCGGGCGGCTGGGGTAAGGGAGCAGCTTCAGGGAGCCTCCGAGGGCTGTGGGCATGACGTCAAGGGTTAGACAGGCCGAGGGCAGCTGGAGGAGAGATGCTGCTATAGTCTGGGGTCTGCAGATCAGACTGGGAGTGAGAAGTGACCTAGTCGGGGTTAAGCAGAGCATCAGAGATTAGAAATACGAGGAGCCAGCCGGGGCCAGCCCCTTCCTCACTCGGGACCCAGAGTGGCTTAGCTGCGAGTCAGGCTCCGTGGGAAGATGCGGGGCGGGCTGTGGACCGCGACCCTACAGGGACCTCACCTCCCCACCGCTTTAGACGGAAACCACCCTCCGCGTTCACTTCCTCTGTGGTTTTTGTAGGTGTTGGGTTCACTCAGTGGACATGCCGGGCCCTCCTTCCAGATTTACTGGAATTTAATTTTCACTCTTGGGAAGGTAGCCCCTGAATGACCCTTTATTTCTACCCCCGTAAAGGGAGGGATACAGTTTACATTTTGCGGGTTGTGAACTGGCTCATAATGTGACTCTGTGTTACTTTTCACCCCAATGCTTCTCTAAGAATTTTAAGTTACAAATGAGTCGTCTCATTTTGTACTTCTGCAAAATAATTGTTTAGGAATTCAAACAATAAAACCAGTGTTGTAATTGATGTTGTATCGTCTGTGAAATTTCGGTTTCTTTGTGTGTGCATTTTTCCTTTTCTCTTTTTTCGAACCTGGACATTTGCAGACAGTTGCACAATGTTAGGGGGTTCCCTGGTGGCTCAGATGGTAAAGAATTTGCCTGCAATGCAGGAGACAGGGGTTGGACCCCTGGGTTTGGACGATTCCCCTGGAGAAAGGAATGGCTAATACTCCAGTATTTTTGTCTGGAGAAGTCCATGGACAGAGGAGCCTGGCAGGCTACAGTCCATGGGGTTGCCAAGAGTCTGTTAAAATTGAAAGAACCCATGTATTAATACCAGGTAGTCCAGAAGAGCAGCTTGGTTTTGGGGTAGGGGTTTAGACTGAGGTGGGGGAGTGGGGGTTTGCTATTTACCCAGAGTCACAAAATTAGCTGGAGGCAGAGCTGGAATCCTTTTTCAGCTTTCTTAAACTGGATTTTAAAAGTTATAAAACTAATATGTACTTATAAGAAAATGTACCCTTTCCCTTAACATAGCAGTTCCTTACCCTCTCCTCCCCATTTGCCAGTTGTCCATAATTTTTTTCCCAATTCATAAATTTAAAAATATAAATAAAATTTATTAGTGCATTTCTTTATGGTGTCTATGCATTTCTGTCATATTCATATTTAGGAATGTTTGTGGCACTCCAATGGCACCCCACTCCAGTACTCTTGCCTGGAAAATCCCATGGACGGAGAAGCCTGGTGGGCTGCAGTCCATGGGGTCGCTGAGGGTCGGACACGACTGAGTGACTACACTTTCACTTTTCACTTTCATGCATTGGAGAAGGAAATGGCAACCCACTCCAGTGTTCTTGCCTGGACAATCCCAGGGACGGCGGAGCCTGGTGGGCTGCCGTCTATGGGGTTGCACAGAGTCAGACACGACTGAAGTGACTTAGCAGCAGCAACAGCAGTGGTACTCCAAGTTTATTTTGAAAAATATTTTCTCTAGCACATTTATGTGCTGTAGGAAGGGCTTGTGAATAAATTAGAATTAGTTAAATTGTCTCCTCTGTCTTTCTTTGTTTTCACAGCACTTATTATTCTCCATGCATTGAAATGTAAGTGTGATAAGAGGAAGAACTTCTTATCCTCTACAGTACTTTGTTTATAGGAGGTATGTAGGAAGTATTTGATGCTGAAAAAAATATATGGCTTATTTTCACATTTAAATACAGCTGGAGTTTGTTTTGCTGTAGGGAGTAAGGTAGGTGTCAATTGTACTTCCTCTCTCCCCCTTTCAGCAACTGCCTTTATGTCTTCAGCTAATTTATTGATCAGTAAGTTTCTTCTTTCCCCATGGATTTGAAATGCTATTTTTTTTATCCCATCATGCATATCCAAATTTATTTTAGAACTAATTTTTGTAAATTTCCTTCTTTCATATGTTTTTCTTCAGATAAGATTTTATCAAATCCCTGTACTCCCCACCCCTGTGTTTGTTTTGATTGTTGAGATTGAACCCCACTTCTATTTCAGAGTTCAGTACTCTTAGACCAAATTAGCTTGAAATTAAAAAAAAAAAAGAAGGCATCTGAGTAAATAAAATCCTTAACATCAGCAGGATTGGAGGGCTGAATTCAGAAATAACCAATTGAGCTGTGTTTATTTAAAACATACTATCATATTTCATTGACTGAAAGATAGCTTTAATGATAAGACATCATTATTTTGTGTATCATTAGAAATAAAAGATTGTCAAATTAATTATGTCAATTGTAAGATGCATCTAACTTCAGAGATGTTAAAATGTTAAAAAAAATGTGTCTTAGAATCAATGGAATACCACATTAGTAGAATGTGTTATAAAAAACTGTAGTAGGGAGTTTGCTTAGTGTAGTAGTTTTCCTACTCTTTGGAATGTTTTTCAAAAGTCTCATCTCTTTTGTCCCTTATTACTTCTCTATGGTATAGGAAAGACCAGTGTTTCATTTCCATGTTACCTGTAACAATAATATCAACATGTATATAGCAGGAACAATAAACCAGGTGCTGTCCTAAGTCCAAGGTCACAAAATAAGTAGTAATATATCAAGATTTGAACCTGAGAAATGCAGCTGAGATGTGTGGTTCAGAGTTGATACTCTGAATCAAACATAACCTACATATGATGAGACCTAGAGACCTTCAAAGATTTGCCAAGATCACTCAGTGGATTCCTATTCCTACACTAGCACACTTTACACGCCATCATTTGAAAATCATCAGTGAACACCATGAGATTTATGTTTCTAAATCTTTGGTTTTAGCTTAGAGGAGACTCATAGTCTTGGCCTGTGGTGTGGCCAGGAAGAATGCTAAGTAGGAAAGGGAAACATCCAAGCTCTTTAGATCAGATGCATCTTCTATGTATTTTCTCTGTTTTGCTTTCTGACAGCAGTATGGAACAGGAAACGCAACAGCTCTATACAAAAGAAAGGCTGGTTATTGCATGGATGTGTGTCTCCTTTGGTTTGGATTGTTTTTGCTATTTCTGCCTCAACTGGAATAAGACATCCTGGTCAGGCATGAGTTCATCATGGGCAGTTCGGGTTTCTGTCCTCAGGCTCTCTCTCTAGCTGATCCCAGGTAGAACTGCCCACAGTGGCAGCTCTCTGAACGACCCTTCCCGCAGAATGATGCAGAACTAAGTTCTGTGGACACTTCAAGGACAGTCCCTACAGGTGAGGGATGTAGCATCTTTCCCTGGAGTTAATTATCTGCATGCCTGTGTCTGAACTTGCTGCATGGAAGAGAGAATTTGTGTTTATCTGGAACTAATGGCTTCCTGAAGTATCAACTGATACAATCTTTTGAAGTCATTTCCCTCCACAAAGGCCTCAAGGGCATGTGCATGAGTGATGTGTTTTCACTGTGGTTTGAGGGGTAAAGAACTTTCCAGATGGAATGAAGCAGGAGTGCTTTACCTGGACTTAGGCTGCCAATCCCTGGTAGGGTGGGGATCAGGCAGTTTTCTCCTTATTCAAGCCACAAGAGCTTAAACAGGTATGGATGAACAAACTCTGCTGTTTTTACTGTGATAGCTGTCGGGGGCACCAGGCTACTCTATACTCATCATCAAACACCCAAAATAAAGAGTGAGAAAGGAGTTTAAGCCCTAGCTGGATTAGACCTGACTGGCCCCTCTGTAATTCCATGCCTTAAACCCCCTTACCATGGCTTTAAGGGTTTCAGATAGAGTGTCATCAACTCAACTTTAAGGGTTTCAGATAGTGTGACAGCTTCTGACTGGGTATCAAAGAGAAGGAAAATCTGCTGACTCTTACAAATGAGAATTTACTGCAGTCTCATGTGTTTAAACCTTAACGACTGATCCCTCAGAAGAACTGCTCCCCAACCTCATTAGCTAATTAAACAATTCCAGATGGAGTTATCCACGCTGCAAAATATTTCTGAGGTAACTGGTGCTCTTCTCCACTCTGGAACGAATTCTTAACCGAACCAGAAGATGTCTAGATGCTTCTTCCACTGCTCTGCCTGGGAGCCCTGTCACTGGTGCTGCTGCTGAGTCCCTACTGGGGATCTAATGTGCCCACAGAGGCTGCCCTCTAGAAGCTGACTGAGAAGCCTCTGGGACTTTGATGGTTTTCCAGGCATTTGCTTTCTCAGCAGGATTGTGAAAAAGGAAAGTGCATTGGTCTCTCTTAGGAGGAGAGCATTTTTGCTCTCTGCTGTGATTAAGGAATCCGTGCTTCTTGAGATAGTGCATTTTTCCATTATTTCTCTCTTGTTGAGGACCCCTGCACTGAGGTATTTTGAATTAAATAGCTGGGTCCTGAAGATAGTAATTACTGTAATTTACTGGAGAACTCCACTGCAAGAGTTAATTTCCTTTGAAATGCACATGCTTTAGGCAATGGTGAACCTAATACCGTCAGCCATGGTTGTGTCTATGGGGTCGGTTAGGGTCCTCAGGAAGTCTCTGCAACATGTATTTTTTTAAACTCTAATTGCAGGTTCTGTGGCTTGGTTTCAGCCATGTGTTTGTAGCAGAGGCTAACTGTTTTGCTTCTATTTCAACAACAGCTGAGGGAGGCAGTATTAACTAGTGTTTAGAGACTGGCCTTTGGGCATAGATTGTGTGGGTTAAGTAAATCCCTGCTTCCTACTCACTGTCTCTATGATTTTAAATTTTATTTATTTATTTATGGCTGTACTGGGTCTTCGTTGCTGTGTGTGGGCTTTCTGTAGCTGTGGCGAGCGGTGGCTACTCTGTAGTTGTGGTACATGGGCTTATCATTGAGGTGACTTCTCTTGTTGCGGCACAGGCTCTAGGGTCCATGGGCTTCCATAGTTGTAGCTCAAGGGCTCCAGAGCGCAGGCTCAGGAGCTGTTTTGCATGGGCATATTTGCTGTGAGGCATGTGAGATCTTCCTAGACTAGGGATCAAACTGATGTCCCTTGCATTGCAAGGCAGATTCTTAACCACTGGACCACCGGGAAAGTCCCTGTCTATGATTTTAACCTCTCTGGGTTTTATATTCTCGTGTGTAAAATAGGAAAATAAGAACACAAGTCCACAGTTGCTTATCTGAAACCTTTGGGGCTAGCTAGATGTATTTTAGAATTCAGATTCTTTCATATCTTAGGAAAGTAAATTAGTCCACATTCCCTAGTTTACATTAAATCCCCAGCAACGGTGAAGTCTGGGTGGTATCCTGTAACCTACTGACATTTCTGGGATACTATGAGTGACTACTGACATTAAATAAGGATTAGGAATAGACTTGCAGCAGTTAAAACGCAGGTCAGATTTTATTGCCAAGAGAGTTTGTGGAAAACTTGTGACAAAACAAGATAGTTTTCAGGGCTTTTGAAATTGCACATACAAGATGGTGAATTTACACTTACTCATACAATTATTTTTCTTAAAAAAGTTTTGTGTCAAGTACTTATCAAAGTGGCTTCTATAATACCAACTGCCCAACAGCTGCCAGCTTTGGGATTCTCATTCTCTCACAGAGCTTATATCTTTACTGTTAGTTTGTTGCCAAGCATTCTGGCTGGTCATTTTGTCCCTGAGTCAGCCTGTAAAAATCTGTCATCTCCAAGTGTATCCAGATGAGAAAACTTTTACTAGCTTTGCCTCTTAGGATGCTTCTTCTGTTCTACTAGGACTAGAGACCAGCCCAGTACAACTGAACTTTCTGTAGTGATGGAAGTGTCCTCTATCATGCCATCCAATATGGTAGCCATTAGCCATGGATGACCATTGAGCTCTTGGAATGTGGCCGATGTGATTGAGAAGCTGACTTTTAAATTTTATTTAAAGCAATTAATTAAAATTTATTAGCCTGAGGGAATAATGGCCACCACATACTTATTGGGCAGTGTAAGAGACCTGGGCATGGATTCAGTGCTGAGAGGACTTTGTCCTCTCTAGACACAGAATTCTTTATCCTCAAGCTGCTGAAGGTGGTAAGAAACTACTCATTCATTTATTTAGTCCAACTCTTTGGGATCCCATGGACTGTAGCTCACCAAGCTCCTCTGTCTGTGGAATTCTCCAGGCAAAATACTGGAGTGGGTTGCCATTTCCTTCACCAGGGAATCTTCTTGACATAAGAATTGAACCTGGGTCTCCTGCATTGCAGGCAGATTCGTTTTTATCTGCATCACCAGGGAAGTCTACTGTAGATCAAATTCTCTTAGGCAATGGGGTTACAGAACCAGGTTTTTATACCTCAAGAACGACATACACTTTTAAGCATACATTTGTGAGCATATGTAAACAGACATCTTAAATGTAAATTCATAATATTGAATCTGCGGATAGAGACTTTGGATTGCTGTGGGAACACAGAAGCAAGAACTTTCTTGAGAAGGAAATACTTGGCTTCTTGCATGAGTAGTGGAAATTAGCCAAGGCCATTGGGCTAAGGTGAAAAAGAAATTAACAGATGAACCTGAGAAAGATGGAAATATTGGGTTGGCCAAAAAGCTCGTTTGGGTGTTTCTGTAAGATGGTATAGAAAAACCCAAAAGATCTTTTGGCCAACCCATAAAACAGCATTGGTTCCTGGCCAGGTATCAGCTGTTGATGTGGTTAGAGGGGCTGAAATTGGGGTGGAGGGGTGGATGGTCATCAGCACCTTGTATGGTGCTGAGCTTCTTGGAAGCGATACTCAGAATCCAAACAAGGATTCCCTCGTTCACAGTTTCAGCCAGCAATTAATCAGGAAACTAGAGGTATTTCAAGATGGAAGAGACTTCATGTGGGGAAGGGGTGGCCACTATAATGTTTGGACCCTGGGAACAAAGGTCAGGCCACTGTCAAGAAATCAGAAATTCAGGGATTTTGGGGCATTGCCATCTATTATCTGAGCTGCCTGTGGCCTTGACCCCAGAGGCAAAATCCACTTCTGCCATCTCCTCCAATTCCTATTTGCCTGCTGCAGCTGGAAAGTAAGACTTTTCTTTCTCTTTTGCCTTTCAAATCTCTTGCCAAGTTCTCTCAGTGGTAGATTTAGCAAGGAAATCTTTGAACTGTAGTTCCCAAGCTTTCTACCCTTGAAGTACAGGGAAGAGCATGGAAGAACCAGATAATACTGAGTGATAATGAATAGTATGAGGTACAGACATTTTTCTTAAGTGTTTCAAACCAGTAATGTTGCCTATAGGTAAGGTGACCCCAGAATTTATCCAAATCAGGTCACATTTGAAAATGAAAGGGTATCTGGAATTTATTAATAGATATTAGTTGATACAAAGAAATATAATCTATGACTGTCTATATATATAAATACTATATATATATATGTAAATATACATTGTATTTATTTATATATGTTTATATAGTAAGTGGAAATAGAAGCAATAACAAGGGGAAAATGTGGATAATTGTTGAATCTGGGTGACAGGTATTTGATATTTCATTATACTATTTTGTCTACTTTTGTGTGTGTTTGAAATTTTTATAATAAAAGTTAAATAAGGAAAGTACCTGAAATTGAGATTTTAATCATCATATATGCATATATGTATGTGTGGATAATTGTTAATAACCTTTACAGATGGTGTTTTTTTAATAAAAAATATGTATCATGTGGTCTTTAAGGACCCTTAAGAATAAAGTTTTGTTAGCAGGAAGGGGAAAGGGCTTTGGGTTGGGGCTTGGGGCTGTTGAACCTGAATTCTGCTTCAAGTTGGACAGTAGGTCTGTAGGGTGGCCTTGGTAAATTAGTCCAGAAACTAGAATTGCAATAGAATTAGCCCCCAAGATGATTGAGCATCATCTCTGGCATCTGGAAAGTGGTCAGTAAAAACTTGTTCAGTCAATGAAGTAAGAATCCTTCTGTGTTCTTCCTTTGCAGGAAGTGAGTTTAAACTCAGATGACAGCTGGCAAGGCTGGGAAAAGTCTGGAAAGATAGCTATCTAGATGTCAGGGACCATGGCTGTGTTTTGGAACATGAAGGGATTGATTGCATCATGCTCACTTGATTTTTGTAGTTTATCCAGTTAAGCTCTTAACTTTGCTTTTGAAAAAATAAATTTATGATGAGAGCAGTGGAGCCCTGGCTATCATTTCTCCAGCCTGGAAGCAGATGTGCAGTCGGAACATGCTGATCTGGGGGATCCACCAACCATCCAAAGGAACTGAATGTGAAGTGAGCAGAGAATGTTGGCTCCCCCTTCAATGATACTTTGTGATCTAAGAGGTGTTTTTCCGTTTTCAACAATGTGCTGCAGAACGGTCTGTAACAGTCTGTTGCAATTTTCTCCCCAAATCTCTCACGTTTCTGCCAATAGTGAATTAGACTGTCATTAGTTTCACAGATGTGCTTTGATCCCTACACGGCTTGTCTCCTGGCGGGGAGACATCTGAACCATTAATGTGGATTTTCTAAACCTGGAGTATAAAGTGAGGCACAGTGCAATGAACATGGGCAAGGAGCCTGGAGCCCTGGGCAACAGAGTTGCTTCTCTGTTGCTAATTAACTGTGTCATCTTGGGTGAGGCATTGAAATTCCCATTGTTTCAGTTCTCTGATCTGTTAAATGAGAGCATCAGATGGATCCCTAGTCACTTTCAGATTCCCTAAGAGTGAATGGGAGAACTCTTCAGGTTTAGACAGATGCTCTTACTGTTGAGGTTTAGCTTTCTGAATTCACATCCACGGTGCTCTCCTGGGATAAGCACTGATCCTATCTAGTTACTATCTCATTACTCCCAGCAAGCTGCCTATTAAAGGGTGCAAGAGATGTCTGGGTTTGATGAGGTATCTTTTTTTGGGCATCTCTGTCTTTCAAAGACTTAAGTGTTTAAAGGAGGAAAAACAGTGCAAAGAATCATACATTTCAGAGCTGATAAAACTCCTAGCGATCTCTCCGGATTTATAGTCGAACTCCCTTGATTTACAGATTAGGAGTCCAAAGCCCAGTGAGGGAAAGTCACTTTTCCAAGACTGCGTACACTGTCAGAGCCGGACCCAACTATAGTTTGTCTGCCTCTGGGCCATAATCCCAGCTCTCAGGCTGTCAGCAGTTCAGATCCTGGTTAATGGAAAGATCCTTGGTGGTTTCAATTTCACTACAGACCAGTACAAGATTTCGACAGCAATATCATGATCTATTGAGTTGGAGTGCAGGTGCTTCTTCAGGCTCAGGAAAAGGTGTAGCAGTTGATTTAGAAGATCTCGGGATAAGTTCTGGCTTCACCATGTGCAAGACTAAGCAGCTCACTCACTTGCACGAGCCTTGGTCTCTTGCTGTGTACAATGGAGGTGGTGATGATGCCTCTGTTGCCAACCCCTCGCACCCCAAACACAGAGTGACTGCAGATGCTGTGACAGCTCTGACAGCTAAATACAGTTATAGAGAAGATAGTCACAAACAATAGCAAACACTTGTGGGCGTATTTTTGACTTGTCAGTCCTGACACAGTTCCGTTGGCAAGTTTGACAAATGGGGAAACTGGACTTAGAGCTCCCGAGATTGTTCAGCTGATAAAGGCAGGTGCTAGGATTCTCCGAGGGCAGCCCTGAGCACGGACCTGAACGGCACACTACAGGGGCTTACGCTGAGCTTTCCGTGGCCCCGCACCGCCAGCAACCACCTCCCGGGTCAAGGCCAGTCCAAACCACCTGTTCCACAGCGGGTCATGAGCATGGCACTTTTCTCCTGCTTGTCAAGGAGTGGGGTCAGGGGTGACTGATTTGGCAAATGATGATTGCTGAAACCAGTTCCAAACTGCTCTCCAGGAAGGCCACTCATGATCTCAGTAAAATATTCAGTACCTCTCCCGTAAAGCCAGACACACTTGAGAAAGAGAGGCCAAATCACGACTTTTTTGTTCTCCAGGACCTGCGGAAAACACACTTGGGATCAATTCTCAAGGAAAGGGGGGCATATCTCTGTATCTATCTATCTAGCCCTTTGTTTCCCCATCTATTTGCCATAAAGTTGAGAGAGTAAATTCCAAGGCAGGTTGATAAGAAGTCCCGCGTCCCCGAGGAGGAGGAGGAGGAGGAGGAGGAGGAGGAGGAGGAGGAGGAGGAGGAGGAGAAAGGGGTCTGGGGCTCTCAAGGAGGAGATAGGTATCTGGAGTTCTCAAGAGGGAGGAAAGGACAAATGCCTTGTTTTTCTCTACATTCCGTAGTCTTAGTCTCCTAAAAAAAATTTTTTTTTTAAGCCTAAAACTGATGATTACACAGCAAACAACTCAGTTTAAAATCTGTACTAAGGATTATATAACATCAGTGTATCCTGCTTGAGGACAGATTCTCTTTCCTGAAATCCTCTTGGTTAATCCTGTTATTTTAAAATGTAAATTATGGGAGTGGGTCTAGTAATATCTTTACAACATTGAGACATTCTTTTGATTTATTGTAATAACTAATTAAAAAAGTATATAACTCCCTTGCTTAGACTAGCTAGGGGGGCACTCTCCGCCCCCCTTCTGATGTCTATGTCAGAAGCGTTCTCTGTCCCTTTTCTTACTTTAATAAAACTCTGCTACACAAAAGCTCTTCAGTGATCAAGCCTGGTCCCTGGTCCCACAGTTAAATTTATCTTATTGTCATGAATCCGACACCGTTCACCGTAAGTTATCAAAGCATCTGATGGGACCAGATGCCATGATCTTAGTTTTCTGAATGTTGAGTGGTAAGCCAGCTTTTTCACTCCCCTCTTTCACCTTCATCAAGTGGCTCTTTAGTTCTTTGTTTTCTGCCATAAGGGTGATATCATCTGCATATCTGAAGTTATTGATATTACTCCCAGCAATCTTGATTCCAGCTTATGCTTCATTCAGCCTGGCATTTTGTATAATGTACTCTGCATGTAAATTAAATAAGTAGGGTGACAATACACAGCCTCAACATCTCCCTTTCCCAATTTGGAACCCAGTCCATTGTTCCATGTCCAGTTCTAACTGTTGCTTCTTGACCTACATACAGGTTTCTCAGGAGGGAGGTAAGGAGGTCTAGTATCCCATCTCTTTAAGAATTTTCCATAGCTTGTTGTGATCCACACAGTCAAAAGCTTTAGCATAGTCAATAAAACGGAAGTATATATTTTTCTGGAGCTCTCTTGCTTTTTCTGTGATCCAACGGATGTTGGCAATTTGATCTCTGGTTCCTCTGCCTTTTCTAATCCAGCTTGAACATCTGGAAGCTCTCTGTTCACATACTGTTAAAGCCTGGCTTGGAGCATTTTGAGCATTACTTTGCTAGCATGTGAGATGAGTGCAGTTGTGCAGTAGTTTGAACATCCTTTGTCATTGCCTTTCTTTGGGATTGGAATGAAAACTGACCTTTTCCAGTCCTGTGGCCACTGCTGAGTTTTCCAAATTTGCTGGCATATTGAATGTAGCACTTTCACAGCATCATCTTTTAGGATTTGAAATAGCTCCACTGGAATTCTATCATCTCCACTAGCTTTGTTCGTAGTGATGCTTCCTAAGGCCCACTTGGCTTCACACTCCAGGATGTCTGGCTCTAGGTGAGTGATCACACCATTGTGATTATCTGGGTCATGAAGAATTTTTTTTTGTATAGTTCTGTGTATTCTTGCCACCACTTCTTAATATCTTCTGCTTCTGTTAGGTCCATACCATTTCTGTCCTTTATTGAGCCCATCTTTGCATGAAATGTTCCCTTGGTATCTCTAATTTTCTTGAAGAGATCTCTGCTGCTGCTGCTGCTAAGTTGCTAGAGTCGTGTCTGATTCTGTGTGACCCCATAGATGGCAGCCCACCAGGCTCCCCTGTCCCTTGGATTCTCCAGGCAAGAATACTGGAGTGGGTTGCCATTTCCTTCTCCAATGCACGAAAGTGAAAAGTGAAAGTGAAGTCCCTCAGTCGTGTCCAACTCTTAGCGACTTCATGGACTGCAGCCTACCAGGCTCCTCCATCCATGGGATTTTCCAGGCAAGAGTACTGGAGTGGGGTGCCATTGCCTTCTCCGTGAAGAGCTCTCTAGTCTTTCCCATTCTATTGTTTTCCTCTATTTCTTTGCATTTGATCGCTGAGGAAGGCTTTCTTATCTCGCCTTGCTATTCTTTGGAACTCTGCATTCAGATGGATATATCTTCCTTTTCTCCTTTGCCTTTTCCTTATCTTCTTTTCTCAGCTATTTGTAAGGCCTCCTCAGACAACCATTTTGCCTTTTTACATTTCTTCTTCTTGGGGATGGTTTTGATCACCACTTCTTGTACAATGTTATAGACCTCCACCCAAAGTTCTTCAGGCACTCTGTCTATCAGATTTAATCGCTTGAATCTATTTGCCACTTCCACTGTATAATCATAAGGGCTTTGATTTAGGTTATACGTAAATGGTCTACTGGTTTTCCTTGCTTTCTTCAATTTAAGTCTGAATTTGGCAATAAGGAGTTCATGATCTGAGCCACAGTAAGCTCCTGGTCTTGTTTTTGCTGACTGTGTAGAGTTTCTCCATCTTTGACTGCAAAGAATATAATCAATCTGATTTCGGTGTTGACCATCTGGTGATGTCCATGTGTAGAGTCTTCTCTTGTGTTGTTGGAAGAGGGTGTTTGCTATGACCAGTGCATCCTCTTGGCAAGGGTATGTTAGCCTTTGCCAGGATGCTTAATAGTCTCATTTCAAAGATTTTGTTTTCCAGTTGGCCCCTCCTGACCCACCTGTTTAGGCCTCAAGGAGTCTTTGAAGTGCCTATCTTAGTAAGGTGAGGAGGAGACAGGAAAGAATTCACAGTTGGCTGTGGCTAGTGCAGCTATGCGTTGCACCAGAGTGAAGGACAAAACATCCCCTCCAGAGAGGAACTTTTTCTGACACCGCCCTCTTTGCACACATCTTGGAACACCAGGAGAAACATACAAAGAAAATGGACTTCTTTGGGCAAATATCCACAAGATTAAAATTTGTTTTAACATACATTTGGACACACGAGAAAGGAAATATCTAAAGTATTTGTATATGACAAATAAACATATGTGTACATATACTTGGGGCTTCCCTGGTAGCTCAGCAGGTAAAGAATCTGCCTATGAGGCAGGAGACCCTGTTTCAATTCCTGGGTTGGGGAGATCCACTGGAGAAGGGATAGTACATATACTTGTGCATGTGTGCATATGTATGTACACACATGTACTTCTGTGTACCTGGCATGTGTCATCATATTTTATCTTCATTTGCTTAAAATATTAAAATTATGAGCATATATTGATTATTTTCTTGTGTGTGCATGTTAGTCTCTCAGTTGTGTCTGACTCTTTGTGACTGCATGGACTGTACCCTGCCAGGCTCCTCTGTCCATGAGATTTCCCAGGCAAGAATACTGGAGTGGGTTGCCATTCCCTTCTCCAGGGGGTCTTCCTGACCCAGGGATCAAACCTGTGTCTTCTGCATCACAGGCAGACTCTTTACAATCTGTGCCCCACCAATTATGAAAATAATACATACTTGGAAAATACAGAATGCTCTTAAGAAAAAATGCCCGTGGGAAAAAACTTCACCTCGAAGTAGCCACTGTCACGATCTTGAGATATGCTTTAACCTCTTGTTTTTTAATTTAAGCAAAGCATATATATAATTTTAAAAATCAAATAGTCATATATGACTTATGATAAAAAACAGGAGAACCCCACTCTAGGCCTATCATCAAGTCCAGATTCCCAGAGGAAACTATTTTCCACTGTTTTAGCTGTCACTGCTGGTATTTATTACCATATCCGTAAATGACATTCTATGTGCTATTTTTGATTTACCAAATGTAGACGTTACCTGTTGACTTCTTACTAAGGTGAAGATTTAGGTCTCTCATAGCCCCTCTGCCCTTTCACACACACTCACACATACTCCCACTTCCTCTCCCACCAGTATCTCTGATTATAAACCAAAATTTGATTATAAATCACATAAAAATTCATACATAGATACAAAAATTCTGACTTCAATTCCAATGTGTGTATGAGGGTTTCCCATACTACCAAACAATTCTTCACCACCAGCTGGATGTCCTACAATTCAACTCAGTTCTGACTGTTGGTCTGGAGATGCTGTCAGATTCCATAGGTTAAGTAAGGTCTTAGTCCTAGAAGATTCCGTCCCTTCTCCCCTCCCCTTCTCCCATTCCCTACACTTTAGAAGCTAATAGCAAGTCCAGGTTGTTACCTGTACTTGTGACCAACTGCCTATAAATCAGAGGTTCCCCCTAAAACCATGTAATTCTGATTGGGACTTGAACCCACGGTGTTGTAACTGAGATCACACACTTGATCTCAGGACTTACTGAAGCTCAGGTTCTTGATGTCTCATCAAAGAAAGAATCCAGTGAAAGACAAAGTGATAGGTAAGAAAGGATTTTTTTTTTAGAGACAAACACACTCCATGGACAGAGTGTGGGCCATTTAAGAAGGTGAGAGTGCCTCAAAATATGGCATCGTTGATTTTTACAGGCTGAGTAATTTCATAGGCTAATGAATGGGAGGAGTATTCCAGCTATCCTGAGAAAGGAGTAAAGATTTCCAGAAATTGGACCACTGCCACTTCTCGATCTTTATGGTCAATCTTGGAACTGTCAAGGAGCCTGTGGGTGTATCATTTAGCTTGCTGATGGTGGCTCAAATGGTAAGGAATCTGCTTGCAATGCAGGAGACCCTGGTTTGATCCCTCGGTTCAGAAGACCCTCTGGAGATGGGAATGGCAATCTGCTTCAGGATTCTTGCCCAATTCTTGCCCAGATTCTCACAAAGAATCTGACAGGACTGAGTGACTAACACACACACACACACACACACACACACACAGAGGTTATCATAAGCTTATTTTTTGTTTGTTCTTACTCTTTGCGACCCCATGGACTGCAGCATGCTAGGTTTCCCTGTCTTTCATTATCTCTCAGGGTTTGCTCAAACTCGTGTCCATTGACTCAGTGATACCATCCAACTGTCTCATCCTCTGTTGCCTCTTTCTCCTCCTGCCCTCAGTCTTTCCCAGCATCAGGTTTCTTTTCCAATGAGTCAGATCTTCACATCAGGTGGCCAAAATATTGGAGCTTCAGCTTCAGCATCAGTACTTCCAATGAATATTCGGGACTGATTTCCTTTAGGATGGACTGGTTTGATTTCCTTGCTGTCTGAGGGACTCTTAAGAATCGTCTCCAGCACAACTTGAAAGCATCAATCTTTCAGTGCTCAGCCTCCTTTATGGTCCAACTCTCACATCTGTACATGACTATAGGAAAGACCATAGATTTGACTTTACAGACCTTCCTTGGCAAAGTGATGTCTTTCCTTTTTAATACACTGTCCAGGTTTGTCATAGCCTTCCTTCCAAGAAGCAAGTGTTTTCTAATTTCATGGCTGCAGTCACCATCTGGAGAGATTTTGGAGCCCAAGAAAATAAAATCTGTCACTGTTTCCACTTTTTCCAAATCTATTTGTCAAAGTGATGTGACTGGCTTCCATGATCTTAGTTTTTTGAATGTTGAGTTTTAAGCCAGCTTTTTCACTCTCCTCTTTTACCTTCATCAAGAGGCTCTTTAGTTCCTCTTCATTTTCTGCCATTAGGGTCGTGTCATCTGCATATCTTTGGAGAAGGCAATGGCAACCTACTCCAGTACTCTTGCCTGGAAAATCCCATGATGGAGGAACCTGGTAGGCTGCAGTCCATGGGGTCGCGAAGAAAAGGACACGACTGAAGCGACTTAGCAGCAGCAGCAGCATCTGCATATCTGAGTGTACTGATATTTCTCCGGCAATCTTGATTCTTTGCATTTTAGGAGCTCTGTGCCAGAAATGAGAATGAAGACCAAATAAGTATTTCTTAGTAAAAATCACAATATCACAAACATAAATTTATACAGAATTTAAATCAATTTTATTTATTTAATTTTACTTATATATTTTTAATTAATTTAATTTATATTTAAAATAAAACTTTCTTATAAATCAGCATTATATGTCAGTAATATTTGCATTATTTTGACCACTAAACCAAAAAGTGTATGGTTTCCTGGAATTAATGCTTATTTCAAACACATCAGGTGACGTATCAGCTTCATTTTTCCCTCCCTGGAGACACAAATTCCCAGGTGTTCTGTCTTTCTGCTGCACTCTGGGAGTGTAGCTACACACTAGGGAGCTGTTGGCTCCTTAGGCCTTGTCCTGGAAATTCTCTTGACTTTTCTCCTTTGTTGGATCATCTGCTTCCTTAATATGCTACCTTTCTCTTTTATAATGTTTTGTCTTGTGTTTGTGGACTGTAATTTCTAAAACCTTCCTGAGAAAGGATGCATGGAGGGAAATAGTTGATAAGGTCAGTTTTCATTCCAATCTCAAAGAAAGGCAATGCCAAAGAGTGCTCAAACTACAGCACAATTGCACTCATCTCACACGCTAGTAAAGTAATGCTCAAAATTCTCTAAGCCAGGCTTCAGCAACATGTGAACCGTGAACTTCCTGATGTTCAATCTGGTTTTAGAAAAGGCAGAGGAACCAGAGATCAAATTGCCAACATCCGCTGGATCATCGAAAAAGCAAGAGAGTTCCAGAAAAATATCTATTTCTGCTTTATTGACTATGCCAAAGCCTTTGACTGTATGGATCACAATCAACTGTGGAAAATTCTGAAAGAGATGGGAATACCAGACCACCTGATCTGCCTCTTGAGAAATCTGTATGCAGATCAGGAAGCAACAGTTAGAACTGGACATGGAACAACAGACTGGTTCCAAATAGGAAAAGAAGTTCGTCAAGGCTGTATATTGTCACCCTGTTTATTTAACTTCTATGCAGAGTACATCATGAGAAACGCTGGACTGGAAGAAACACAAGCTGGAATCAAGATTGCTGGGAGAAATATCAATAACCTCAGATATGCAGATGATACCACCCTTATGGCAGAAAGTGAAGAGGAACTCAAAAGCCTCTTGATGAAAGTGAAAGTGGAGAGTGAAGAAGTTGGCTTAAAGCTCAACATTCAGAAAACGAAGATCATGGATGGCATCCAGTCCCATCACTTCATGGGAAATAGATGGGGAAACAGTGGAAACAGTGTCAGACTTTATTTTTCTGGGCTCCAAAATCACTGCAGATGGTGACTGCAGCCATGAAATTAAAAGACGCTTACTTCTTGGACAGAAAGTTATGACCAACCTAGATAACATATTCAAAAGCAGAGACATTACTTTGCCAACAAAGGTTTGTCTAGTCAAGGCTATGGTTTTTCCTGTGGTCATGTATGGATGTGAGAGTTGGACTGTGAAGAAGGCTGAGCGCCGAAGAATTGATGCTTTTGAACTGCGGTGTTGGAGAAGACTCTTGAGAGTCCCTTGGACTGCTAGGAGATCCAACCAGTCCATTCTGAAGGAGATCAGCCCTGGGATTTCTTTGGAAGGAATGATGCTAAAGCTGAAACTCTAGTACTTTGGCCACCTCATGCGAAGAGTTAACTCATTGGAAGAGACTCTGATGCTGGGAGGGATTGGAGGCAGGAGGAGAAGGGGACGACAGAGGATGAGATGGCTGGATGGCATCACTGACTCGATGGACATGAGTCTGAATGAACTCCGGGAGTTGGTGATGGACAGGGAGGCCTGGCATGCTGCAGTTCATGGGGTTGCAAAGAGTCGGACACGACTGAGCGACTGATCTGATCTGATCTGATGTGTCAGGCTGGGTCTAGTCAGGAGACTGAAGCTATATGAGGGGTACTCCCTTCCCCAAGGCTCAGATTTAGAACATATTGGAGAGACTATGGTTTGGCTGCTGGTGGCAGAGAAGTTTACTGGATGCCTTGGGCTGCAGTTGGTGTCCATTGGGATGCTGAGAAAGTTTGCTGAAGAGCAGGTGATAGTGGGCTTTCTGCATGCTCCTGGAAGCTTTGCCATCAATTGAAGACAATACAAACTGGGAAGAAGAGAAGCCCCTTTATTTGTTACCTTGCCGTGTCTCTCTAAGTCATGTCTGACTCTTTGTGACCCCATGGACTGTAGTCTGCCAGGCTCCTCTGTCCATGGGATTGCTCAGGCAAGAATACTGGAGTGGGTTGCCATTTCCTTCTCTAGCGGATCTTTCCAACTCAGGGATTGAACCTGAGTCTCCTGCATTGCAGGCAGATTCTTTACTGTCTGAGCCAACGGGAAGCCCAGTGTCGCTCTAGAGCCCTTTACTGATGAAGCCTGCTCATCTGGGTGTTGAAGAAAATATGTTTCAGGAGTAATCTCTATTATCACAGAGTAGGGCAAAGAAGGGTGAGTTTGGAGCTGAGAGGCAAAAAATTGACAACTGGTACATTTTGTCTGCTTGCAACTCTTTGCAATCATTTTCCCTCAGAAATGCTTTATTGTCTCTCTTTCTGGTATCGTGGCTGGAAAGTCTACTGTCATGCTAAGTTTTAATTCACCCTCTGCTGCCATTGCCCATGAAATATTTTAATATCATTTCTTGTCAATGTTTGACAATTTATGATGCTATGATTTAATGTGGTCAATTTTCACCTATTGTTTTAAACATTCAGTGGGTTCTCTCAAAACAGAAATTCACAGTCTTCTGGTGTGGTCATTTTCTCTTTTGTTATTTACTTAATCATTTCTTCCTTTCATTTTCTCTGTTCTCTCTGTTGCTTCTCTTATTCTACTGTTAGGAGTCTTGACCCAATTCTTTAATTTTCTTGGCTTTCCTGTTTTATTTTTCACCTTTTCTGTACTTTATGAGATTCTCAAGTGTATCTTCTACCAGTTCTACAGGATTTTACAGTTTTCTGCCTTTTTTTTTTTTTCCCCAGTGCTTGTGTTTATTCTCTGATTATTCTTTTTTATGGCCTCTTATTTTATATATGGGATACAACATATCTCATTTCTCTGAGGATATCAATGATAGTTTTTGTTTTCAGTTTTCTCCTGCTCCTGATTTTGTTCCTGTTATTCTTTGTTCATTTTTACTGTTTTTCATTTTAGAGGCTTTTCTTAATCATGTTAATGTAATAAATTAATAAACAAAAGCCTCAATTAAATAGAGTTGAGAGACCAGAAGGGGGAGCTGTCACACTCTGCAATAATAGCAGAGCCCCAGCAGGAAGAAGAAAGACTTTTCTTCAGTGGCAAAAACTCAGCCAATGAAAAGCCGTAGGCTCTTTGTTTTCTGGAGCCCTCCCCACTTCCTTTTCCTCTCTATAAAAGCGGCCTCTTTCCCTTGCTGTGGTGAACTTGTGCGTGACTTGCCAGATTGCAGACCCTGAATACCAATTCTCTACCAATCCCAAATAAACCTATCTTTGCTGGAGAAATATCTGGCAGTCTATTTGTTTCAGGTCAACTTGGTTTTTCAGTGTCTGGTTATGTTTAAGTGAGTTAGTACCAAGTTGACTGGATATTTGGTGTATTTCTTTTCTGTCAGCTAGCGGTTTTCACTGTAGAATGATCAGGTACATCTGGCCATTTTGTGAGAGGAATACTAATTGTCAGTATATATTGATTTTACATATGGGTAAGAGTCTCTAGAAAGAATCCATCAGTCCTCTTCCAGAGGAGATGGTGATGTGGGACTGATTGCCCGCATTCTTACCATAAAGTGGTGGAAGGAACTTATGTCACGGTGTCTAGAGCCTCTTTGGGAAATGTTTTCAGAGGATGAGAAGGGATAGTTGCCTGGATTCAGAGGACAATGAGGAGGATCTGTGTAATTGCACCTGTAGGCTTGGTATCTGTTTTGTTCAAAGTTGAGACTCTTTCTTTCCTTAGTTCTGCAGATTCAACTGACTTCAGAGAAATTATAGGGAGGAAAATGGGGCAGATCTAGTCTAACTAAGGTGGTAGAGCTATGTTCGAGATATCTGTCAGAGACAGTCAGTCACACAGCTAAAGCTCAAGAATTTCTTAAGAGCCCCTGCCAACTATAGTTGTTTTCTTTAACACTCTAAGACACAAAATTTAAATGACTAAATTTAGTAATTCAGGAAGGCTAATCAAGGTTTACATCTTTACAAGTTGCTGGCTATCAGTTTACCCCCAAAATGGGCAAACAAGATTCACTCTTCTTAGACAGTCTGTAGTATATTTTTCTCTTTTCTGTCTCTTATAAATTCTGTTTTTGACTTTATTATTTGACATAATCTCTCTTTTGTATGTAAGGTGGACCACATAAGCAAATGTCTCTGAGTTACGACGTGATGCTTCTTTTTTTCACCCATCCATGGACATTTGGTACACTAATTTCTAAGTTAATTTCCCATTCTGTTAACATTAAAAAAAATTTTTTTTGCCTCTCTTACCCACTACTGTCTTCTTCCTTTCTCCTTGTGAATTACTCCTTTATTATAATTTTAGCTTGGTTTTAGGGAAGGTATGGAAACAAATGTATATGTTTATGGGTTATGTTTTGGCAGACATCCTTTAAAAAGTAAATATCAGCTATAGTTTCTGCTGAAATTAATAAGCCTGTAAAGACAAGCTAATAAAAAATCCACAACCTGTGAATTTAATAATTGTTTTTTCATTGAGTAGATTTTAGCTGATTTTTATTGTCTCAGACTTGGATTCACATAGTTGCATGTTGAAGATAGATGCTATCCCTCTATTAAGTGGTTCATGCAAATGATAAAATTACTACAGAGATGAGAGTTGATTCTGAAAGCAGAGACTTTCTTAATGAATTGAGAACATAGATGTCTCACATTAAAATCACTCGATGGGGAGTTTTGAAGAGTACAGAGGCCCAATACTAGATGAGTAAAATCAACTAGAATGGAACTCAGGAGTCAATATCTAAAAAAACAAAACAAACAAAACTCAAGACAAACATTAATTATTTCAGTGAACGGGTGGGTGTAATCACCCCTGGCCTCTCTGAAGAGTAGGTTGTGGCTGACATGCATGATTTTGTAAAAAGCAGCACTGTTTGTTGACTCTCTCATAACACTGTGAACCCTTTACGTGCATGGATCCGTCTTACTCATTATTGTAACAGCATATTATCTGACACATAGTAGATGACTGTACTGTGCTAAGTTGTTTCAGTGGTGAGCCATAGCCCGCCAGGCTCCTCTATCCACAGGATTCTCCAGGCAAGAACACTGGAGGGGGTTTCTGCACCCTCCTCCAGGGGATCCTCCCAACCCAGGGTTGAACCTGCATCTCTAAAGTCTTTTGCATTGGCAGGCAGGCTCTTTACTGTTAGTGCCACCTGGGAAACTCTAGTAGATCATTAGTAAATACTCACATCTGTCACACACTGGTTAGTAAGAGCATGTATTTATCAACTCCCTATTGGAAGCAGGATTTGCTAAAAGGAAATTTGGAGAGTAGTGGCAATGTTGTGTGTCTTCAGGAGAGAGGCTGGAGGGTCCACTAGAAGAAAGGACCCAGAAAAGGGATGCTGGGGAGGATGAGGTGGTGCCGTCTCCTTTCTAATTTTGCCCCCAATCTGACCACATGAGACATCGGGAAGGGAGGAAGCACGCTAGCAGCCAGGTAAAGGATAATCTGTCTCAGCTGAAAACGTACCGTCAGCTCCTGTGGAATCTCCCTGCAACACTGCAGCCCACTGGTCACCTGAGGGCAGGGAAGGCAAAGTGGCATTATCTTCATTTCACAAAGATGACTGATGCCCAGTGGGATTGGGATCACCCACCTGGCTTGGTGTGTGATGGTGGTTATAGGGGTCCAGACCCCAAGGCTCCTTACCTGAGCAGTCCTTTGTTAACAACTTCCTGTTTCTTCTGCATTTCCACTAAACTTTGAATAATTAGGCCATTTTACACAGCTTTTGGTCAATCAAGGTGTAGACTTTACATAAATCTAATCCATTCGAGTTTATTTTTTTCTTGATTCTTCTTTATCTTAGAGAAATCCTTTCCAAGTGAACAGAAGCTTGGCACAAGGCAGGGGAGCAAAGCATTTGAAAATTAACGATAGCACTGTTTTGTCTTCATCTGAGTTACTAGCTACTATGAGTGTCCTTTCAGTTCATTTCTGTCTGATGTATCTCTACATCTTCAGTACCAGGGACATAATAGACACTCAATTAACATTCAGTGAAGTACTTTTTATACATCAGATACGTTCTGGAAAGGTGAATAAATCAAACTTTGTAAATGAAATATGATTTAACAAAGAATCCATATTGCAGATTAAACCTTCTTTTCTCATCATCTCTGATTCCTTATTGTTCTTCCCCAATATTCCCTGTGTGTCCCTTCTTTGATATGAAACAATATGAATGGTTCCATTGAGTCTAGTGGGATATGAGCACAAGTGACTGGTGTTACTTCTTGTCTGAGACAATTTTGAGCTGGTGTGAATTCCTCATGTTCTCTCTCCCCATGTGGAGGAAGGGGTGGGGTGGCAGCAGAGGAGGGGGCTGAGTGGGCCCAGGAAACAGCGTGGTTCTCTGAGTCACTATTGGAAGAGAAATAAGAAGAACTGCTTCCTTTGCCTCAAATAGCAACAAGAGTGAGAAGTAAATAACTGATGTATTAACCGTGGAGGTTTCAGGATTTATTTGGCATTATGATAGAACCTGGGCTTCCCCGGTGGTTCAGCAGTAAAGAATCCACCTGTAATACAGGAGTTGCAGGAAATGCAAGTTTTATCCCTGGGTTGGGAAGGTCCCCTGGAGGAGGGCATGGCAACCCACTCCAGTATACTTGCCTGGAGAATCCCATGGACAGAGGAACCTGGTGGGCTATAGTCCATGGGGTCACAAAGAGTCAAACATGACTGAAATGACTTAGCACGCATGGTAGAACCTAGTCTATCCTGATATTGGGAGCAAAATTTTCCATCCCCAAATATCTCTTTGGCATATGGATTTTGAGCTGTAAACAATCAAGACCCAAAAGACTAAGGAAGGAACTTTGACTTTCCCCCTAACTACCTGAAAGAATGTAGATAGAGGAAGGGAGCCATCTAGGAAGGAAGCCATCACAATAGAAAACTATAGTTTGAACTACGTGTGTAGACAGGGAGGAATCCAGCAAATTCTGTTTGTTAAAATTCTTCTCTGTGTCTCAGTGTCCCTGCATGGCCCAGAAAACATTTATTTACCAAACATTTTCTTTTCCATCTCCTTATCAACTGCCTTTTCCCCCTTTGAAGTCCCAAAGCACTACCCTCAACATCCTTTTTTGTCTTTAACTAAAGGTTTAGGTGATGGCTTCAGCCATTTTGGTGCGTTAATCAGTTTTCCTAGTCTCTTCCATGGATACATGTTACTAAACTTCTGTTTGAGTAATCTGTTAATTATGTGTCTGTTATTATGAGTAATGTGTCAACTTAATTCTTATGCCAGCTAGAAGAACCTAGAAGAGGAGAGGAAAATTCTTCCTCCCCAGCAATGAGTAAAAAATACCTCCCTTTCTCTTTATGAACACAGTTGAGGAGAGTATGACTAACACCTGCATTTCCCAAACTTGAGAATGTACAGAACACTTCTCACAGGAATAAAGAAAAAGCTTCTTGGAAGTTTTTATTTAATAATTGTTTTAGATAAGTACATGCATGAAATTAAGGAAAAATTCTTTTGCTTATAGCTTTTATGTAACACCCCTCCCCAATTAAAAATCATATAGAAAGGCTAAATCAATTTATTTTATAATTGGTAACACTTTGTTGAAATGAAAGAGTGTACATTATCTTTCGTAGTTGCGACATATAATGTCAAGTTCAATTTTACATATTATCTGTTTCTCTGTGTTGACTAAAGTGACTCTCCTATTGCAGAGAAAGCCTGGTTGCATAAGAATGCTATAGAAAATTGCTTTAAAAACTTCAGGCTCTTGTTTGGTAGTTCAGGATAATTGGACCTCTCTCTTATCCCATACTTTGCCTTGAGGCAATCCTCAAATGCCCATTTTAAGAGGCACCTCCTACTCACTCTATTAGCTGTCTCCTTCATTAGCAGAAAAGGTTAGTACTGCATTGTTAGTTAAACCTGCATTAAGTGGATAGCTAATCCAATTATTGTTTGAATTAAGACAGAGTAAATGTTTGTTGTGCATTTGCTACTATGTTTCTTGCTAATCAGCGTTTCTAAGTGCTTCTCAGGAATTCAGGATCCACCCAGTGAATTTGCTGCTTGCAGTGGTTTGGTCCAGAGTGCCAGAGCAAGGCTCTTCTGAGTTAGGTGTGCCCAAAGGCCTATCATCTTTCTACAAAAAGGGAACAAAATTCCTAAATTTTCATGGATCATTATTTTGAACGCTTGAGAACATGTCCAGAGAACTAAGAGTTTATGGACTTCTAATTAGTATAATAGTTGAATTCGGGCTTTTGGAATCAGACAAACCTGGATTCTAATATTGAGGTCGTCTGGACTCTAATCTTGAGGTCGTCAGTGGAACCTTGGGCAAATGACTTACCCTGCCTGAGTCCCTGTGTATTTGTTGGAAAGTGGACATAATGCCTGTTATGGAATATTGGGATGACTCGCTGAGAGTTACATGTTCAGCAATGGCACATAGTGTCATTCACTAAATGGAAACCATAATTGCTACTCCCCTAGTTGAGTTACCTTCCTCCTGAGTCTATCTGGCTGTGTCAGTCTGTTTTCCTTCATTTTGTTTTCCTATTCTAACATACCAAGGTGGTTTCTGAGAAAAAAAAAAAAAAAGACATCCATCGACAGAGTATTAACCTTAAAAATGATCCAGTTTTTGTTTTGTTTAATCTCCTGGCTAGCTGCATTAGTCTTTGGTAGACTCTTTTTTTGGAGGGGGCATTTAGCTATCACTGTGGTAATCTATACTTCACATTTTCCTGTTTTGTCATTAGTTTTCCTCTGTCCCAAGGAGTTCTAAAGAGTAGAGTCTAGTTTATATACTCTGAACCTGATGTACATAACTCTTCCTTTTCCTAGCCTCCACCAATGTCATGGTGCTACCCCCATGGGAGTTGTAATTTCGAGCTTTTAACATATCTCAGTCCAGAAATGGGGAGGAAAGGGAAGAAATCACGAGAGGCTCAACATATCCTATGATCAGTTCCTAGCTTAGACTCCCAGGAAGGTTAGCTCGTATAATGTAGTCATTTGTCCAGGAGTGTCCCGAGTCTCTTCATTTTATTGAAGAGAATTTCAGTTAATTGAGAAGTGGAGATTCATGAAGGCCAACCGATTTTATCTTCTAAAAATAATGCCACAACTTTTGAAAATGTTGGAGGCTAACAAACATCTATGCTTTACCGTGAACTAATTCTTTTAGGTTCCTTTCCTCTGAACACCTAGTTTGGCTTACTTGTCTATGAAGAATGGATAATTTTGATTGATGGGACGGAAGACAGAGAACTTCAGATTGTGGAATAGTATGGGAGTTGAACTGACCTGGGCAGATTCCTGTGTTGGAGGCTGAGGTCACCTTGAGGCCAGAGGCCTTAGAGGAGAGGGACACTAATAAAGGTATAAAGAAGTAGAAGATTTCAGAGAGAAACTTTTTATCATCAATAAAGTCTCTTGTGACATTTGCCTAAAGTTGTCCCTGCTACCAGGAAAGGAGGCATGGGAAAAGTTAGGAAAGAGAAAATTCTTTTAGCTTTTCTTTGGAGACTTCTTACATCCTGTCTTAATCTTTCCTGAGAGGGAACCTCGAGCACATCAAAATCTTGACTTTGCATTCTCTCATCTGTAAAATGGGTTGAAAGTTCCTGCCCTACATTTAACAGGAAGGCTGTAGAGACGGCGCGTGAAGCAGCT
Organism: Bos indicus x Bos taurus; assembly: GCF_003369695.1. NCBI lineage: Eukaryota > Metazoa > Chordata > Mammalia > Artiodactyla > Bovidae > Bos > Bos indicus x Bos taurus. The sequence continues at coordinate 65,880,169 of NC_040086.1, read as the reverse complement.
TTAGAAAGGCAAAATGCTATGTGAATGTGAGGACTTACCACATTGGCTCTGGTGGTAGACTTGGAGCCCAGGGAGACTAGCTCTTTCTCTCTTGCCACGAGCAAGGAATTCTGGGAAGTGCATATTGCATTGGCGTGACTGCAGGAGAAACTTCTTTCTTCCTGTTCAATCCCATCCTCACCTGTGAGGTGCAACCTTTTAATGGACAGTCATTTTTTGGTGTGGTTTCTCTTCAAGGAGTGAAAAAAAAAAAAAAAAAAGAACTGAGTCTTTGCTAACATTTTTCCCTTTGATTTTTTTCCCCTTTTGGAAAAGGGATAAATTTTGAGTCCTTTTCAAGTTTCCTCCAGGTCCTGCTGAGCACCTGGGTGTAGTTTCTGAGAAAATCAAACCTGATTGTTGAGCATTGAAAGCCTCTGTAGACTGAGCTGAGGATTACCTGGGGCACAGCAGTCTGACTCCTCTGTAGGTAGCAATGAACACAGGACCATGCGCTGCTTTAGGCTAGAGATCAGGTCTTGTGATGGAGGGGGATTTATGAGTTCTGTTCCTGCCTGTATTATTGCTTGCTGTGAGATATGAGGCAGGCATCTTTTCCTCTACTTGCCTTTCCTCCTCTGCAAAATGGGGAAAATACCAGTGCCTTCATCAGGCAGAGTATTAAATGAATGAGGTAAAAAGACTCAGAGTGAGCAATCAATAATGTTAGCTGTTATGAGTATCTAGGGATCCTTTCTGTTTGGAGAGGCTGAGGCTGGGGAACTCCAGGCTAAAGATTTAGGTCCCTATGCAAAATAGAAAGCAACCTGAAATGAGATAAAGCATTAAATACTTGATGACAATGGGAAAACAGAACTTGACAAAGCTGATTTTGATGCTAACTTTAGACACTCATCTGCTCCAAGATGAGGCCAGACCTACAATAAGATGCCAAGCCCTTGTGTTGGCAGCTATGTATGTGCTTGACTCTCTGGGAGATTTTGGGATGGATTTTCTATTGCTGTGTTGAAATATCAGGAAGAGAGGAAAATCCTATTAAATCTAAATACTCCCCGTTTTATGGGTTAAGACAAAAGAATGGATGAGATGTCAACATCAGATGGAGTATCCCAGGGAGTAGACTGTCAAGGATTTAGAACTTTCAAATGATCTTATTTTCCACTGATAACTTTATTTTTAACATAATCCCATGCTATCTCTTGCAGAAAGATGCCACTTATAAATGATGACTCTGAAAAAGTTATTTGTTAAAATTCAAGTAACTTGAAGCAAACACTTTTCTGCACTTGACATTTGTTTGGCTCATTTTCCTTTATCTGTACAGTATAATAAAGTCTTGTAATCACATGCACCACAGAAGCTCAGAATACATCTTATCTTTTTATCCCAGAGCTTTTTATTTGATTTTTGTGTGAAATGAAGAACTTTATTTTCTAGGGTGCTGACTCCATCATTAGAATCTTTCTGAACTGTGGCTGGAATCAGGCTTTCATTGTACTTCCATGGTGGGATTACCACTCTGGGAATGAAGACAAAGGATTCCTTGATCCTCTCCTTTGCTAGCTGCTTCTTCACTAGCAGTGGGACTGCAGAAGGAAGTGGTGGGGGTGAAGGGTGGGGTGGGTGGTGGTATCCATTCTAGGGTGTGGCTTCTCTCAGGGCCCCTTTTTTTCAGGTAAGGTGGATTATGGCTCCAGAACTTTCTTAGAGTGTACTGAGATTGGTTCCTTCTCCTTGAGACTGTTCTTACCAACACCTGGATAGCTTCTCTCTTTCTAGCCAAGCACCCCCCCACCCAGACCTCCTCACATTTCTCATAAAGAGATTTCTTTCCTGTTCCCTAAAGTAGGGGGTTTGGGAGTGAACACTTTGGATTTCCCCCACTCCCGAGGGCTGAGGTAGGTAATTGGGTGTCCGAGAGGCTGCCATCCACAGGGCTGTGTGAAAGGCCATCGCTCAGTGTGGCTTGGTGCCTCTGCCTGTGTCCAGAACAGATGGGCACATGTACTTCCTGTCTGCACGTGGTCAGCAGACTGAACAAGTCCCTCTCTCTCTCAGTTTGTGTTCTGGCATCTCTCCTGACTACTGGGCCATGTGTTAGGATAGGTTCTCTACAGGTCCCAAGGACTAGATATGAACTTGGAGAAGGAAACCTCCACTCTGCCCCTAAGTTCAGCCTGTGCCCTCCCCACCAGCTTGAACAGAGAATCTAGTCTTTGTGGCTGATTGAGCATTTATTTGGACGTTAACAAAACAAATGCCTTGGCACCCCTTTCCCTCACGACCCTTGAGTAGATTGGCTCCCTTGCTCAGAACTCAGGAGGGAAGAGGAGTGAGGCTTAAGCCATGATGCCACCTCCTCTCACGAGATCTAAAGCTGAGGTAACATCGTTTCCATCTCCTCAGCTGCGCCAGCCTCTAGCCAGGTGTGGACTTTGCCCTTCCTTTTCTCTGCCCAGGCAAGCTTTGTGTAAAAGGAGCTTTGTTTTTGTTCCAAACAGACGGCCTTGGCAATTCCCATCCCACTCTCCTAAACCTGAGTTGAGTGTATGGTGGAGCTCCTGGGAAATAGGATTAACTGGAAATAGAGAAAATGAAAGAAAGTTTCTGGAGAAGTGACTTTTCCATAGGCCTGCTGGAAAAAAAGGGAGGGTACTTGTCCTCATTCTGGCAAGTGGGGTTTTTCATCTGAAAATCCTGGGGCTGCACTATGGTCACCCATTGTACATAAATTCCAGGTGAGAAAGAAACAGGGAAAAGGTGATGGTACTGTTGAAGGAGAGGGGTAAAATTCTAACCAATGGGTTTTTCTTAGGGTCCCACGTAAGGCACTGTGGATACTAAAGGGAGATGGCAGTGGAGATTCCCAACAGCAGGGAAGGCGCACAGGTGACAGGCGTCCAGGGACGCTGGGGCCATTTGGGGTCACTCCTTGTTGGCTGAGATAGAGAAGAAAACAGCAGCTGGGAAGATACCCCGGTGAACTCAGCCTTCCGCAGAGGGAGACAACTGCGCACTGGGGCCCACAGGGACGAGGGGCAGCTGGTGGGGCTGGGCTCTGGAGTACAGAACTTTGCTGTCGTCTCACGTGATGTCTCTTCATTTATAGGTGAGTGTGGTCCAAGGTCATTCCCGTGACAGCTGCCTTCACTGAGCAGAAACCACTGGGGAACGCAGTAGGATTGGAAGGTGTGTGGTCCAGTAAGGGGAAAAGCCAAGCTTCCTCTGAGCGCCCCTCTGAACACCAAGGAGAAGGGCCACGGGGGAGAGCCATATGTATTTAAATTCTGTGGGGTTATAAGACCTGAAGTGAATGTCCTGGGAGAACAGTGTGAAATGGCTGTTGAGTCCAAATCAGGGCTATTTTTTTTATTAAATATTAATGCCACACATTTCTGCAGGGTTCAGAGAACAGATGTTAGGCCTGACATTGTGGCGATTTAATTGACTAAGAATATTTCCTGTCATTTTTATCAATGTCTGGCTTTCCAATGGCTGTTAAATCGGAAAATATAAAACACAGGAAGGGATAATTAATACTCCGTTTCCATCCGTGGTTACCTGCTGATATGGCCCCCCAGAGAAGCTGGAGCTTTCTCCTGAGTATTTTTCTTGGAGGCAGAGACAGGCTGAGCTGACCTAGTCTCTCTGCAAATTGTTCCACTGGGCCCTTAGCTGGAGAACAGCCCACTCTGTGAGCACTATTCTTTCTTTCCTGTTGGTTTTAAGAAAATAAGCAAATTCTAAATAAGCTTTGCTTTAGTGGAAAAACTCCTAGGGATTCTGACTTTTTTTCCCGCTCTAAATCCTACCCCACCTCCCCAAATCATTCTGCTTAACAACTTCCTAGATTTAAAACAACAACAACAACAATCTCTTCAACAGTCAAATCTTCACTGAGAGACATTGCCAAGTAGAATCCAAGGAAGTGGATAGAAGTTATTTTGAGCAAATTCTCAGTGACATAAAATGTAGCCTAGGGTGATTTAGCATCAGGAAATATTTGCTAAGTAGAAAGCTCGGGAAAGAACAATTCTAAAATGATTCTTGGTCAGGTGCAGCTTATAATGGGCCTATTCATAGGAAAAAAAAAGTCCAAGGTCCCTTTGTCACAAAACTTATTTTAACATGGAAAAAATGTTGTCACACGTTTGCCCTGTGAAATCATGTTGCTTTGCGTTTATTAAATGGTGCTGGCCCGCCATGCTGGTCTCCGTTATATCCTCAGGGGAGGGCAGCTCGTGGTACGAAAGGGAGAAAGGATAAGATGTGTTGTTCTCAGACTGAACATTAAATCATGGCAGTAATGATTTTAGAGGAAATGAGGTAAAATTGGGCTAAATGAAAACCTGCTGATGTGGCTTGGGAATTACCCCTACGGGCTTGGGAAAGGGATAACCACAACCATCTCCTGTGCTCATGGGACTGTTTTTGCCCTCTGCTGCGGGGTTTGCTCTCTGTCTCAAAGAGGCAGGCTGTGCCTACCTGTCGGCTTCCACAACTCCTTGTCCTCTCATCATTAAAGCAAGTTGGCTCACCCCATGAGCTGAGGGGAGTTAAGGTCTGAGATGTAGAAGTGAAGCTTCTTTTGGAAGGCAATTTGTAGGATGCAGAGAGAAAGAAATGACCCTGGTGTGGCAGAGGAACCAGAGCCCACCCTGCTGGCTAATGTGACATAAGAGGTGACTGAGTTGGAGGGGTGGGTATCTTTGATTGAAATTCACTGAATTGTATTATAGGATATGCTTCAAGAAAGTAGGGCCAAGCCCCTCTATATCAGGTAATTTGAGGGACACAAAAGCTCTGACATGTGCCCCTGCCAACATGCTATTGCACCTGCAAGTTACCCTTTTAGGGCCAGACTTTTGCAAAAAAAAAATTTTTAATTGAAGTATAGTTGATTTGCAATGTTGTGTTAATTTCTTCTGTATAGCAAAGTGATTCAGATATATTATATATGAGCATGCTAAGTCACTTCAGTTGTGTCCAACTGTTTGCAACCAACTCTTTGCGACCCTTTGGACTGTAGCCCAGCAGGCTCCTCAGTTCATGGGATTCTCCAGGCAAGAATACTAGAGTGGGTTGCCATGCCCTCCTCCAGGGGATCTTCCTGACCCAGGGATCAAATGTGTGTCTCCTGTGTCTCCTGCATTGCAGGCAGTTCTTTACCCTCTGAGCCATCGGGTAAGTTCATATATATTTATAGGTCATTCTTTTTGATATGCTTTTCCATTATGGTTTAGCACAGATATTGAATATAGTTCCCTGTGCTCTAAAGTGGGGCCTTGTTGTTTATCCATTCTCTATATACAATAGTTTACTAATTTCAGACTTCCAGTCCTTTCTTCCCCTTGGCAACCACATGTCTGTTCTCCATGTCTTGGAGTCTGTTTTTGTTTCTTTCTGGCTTACTTCACTAATATGAAATAAGGTCCATTGTTAGTTTCATTCATGTTGCTACAAATGGTCTTATTTCATTCCTTTTTATGGCTAATATTCCATTGTATATATGTACCACATCTTCATCCATTCATCTGTCAATGGACATTTAAGTTGCTCCCATGCTTAGCTATTTTGAATAGTGTTGTTATAAACATAGGGGTGCATGGATCGTTTTGAATTACAGTTTGTCCAGATATACATAGGGTCAATCTTTAGAAGTAAGGCCTGACCTCTAAAGAACTCTTTGTAAAATACCAATGTCCTTCCTTGAATGTGACACCAATGAGCTGGTGGACATGTAGAATGGACCAGTTGGCAACTGTCAGTCTGGGATGTCAAGAGCAGCCTCCTGCAGTGAGAGGACATAGGACCAGTAAGTTTTGATGAGAGCAGGAAGATGGGATCTTCGTTCTATGGGCTGCACAATGTCAAGGCCAGGTTGAAGGCCCAGCAAGAGGGCTCTGGCCACCTGGAATCCTCATGAAGAAATCTGCCCAAAGGAGGATGAGAATGGTCTGAGACATGTCTTCTCTCTCTCTCTCCCAGCTGCCTTGGATGGAGAATGTTGTTTCCTACCTAGATCAATACCATTGCCCTTTCTTCAGGGACCCCATGCAAATGCTTTCTTACACCTGTTCTGTAGTTAACAGAAACAGAGCCATTAAGCCGAGGCCCCAGAATTGTCCTAAGAGATGATTATGATACTGGAAGGCTCAGCTCCTCCCCAACTCCCCATCTGATATTCTGATCATCAGGTCCTGCCTTTGCTGGTGAATTTTCAGGACTAGACTAAGGAGGCAGAAACACAAGGCCTGGGTGGGAAGTTAAGGGATGTTTATAGCCATAGAACCAAAATATGGGAGGAAGCAGGTGGGCGAAATTTGCCTAGGTCGCCTCTGTGGATATAAATCACCAGCTTTTGTTCGTTTAGGGGGAGAATTCAGCTTTCCTGAAACAGACCCATTTCCCTCTAGCTTTTTCAATGTGCCTTTTCATGGATTTTGCTTTCAAATCTGCATGAATTATTTTTCTTCTATTAAATATTAATGTGTCTTTCTAAGTAGAAAAAGGGGCAGCGTAGGTCTGGTACACATCTTCCCTGCCACTATTTACTGCTGCTGCGGGACTGCAGCAAATGCCAACTCCCAACACATTAAATCAGGTCTGCGCTGAGCCCAGATGTTACACTGGAGATGCTCAGTGGATACAGGTTAAAATCAAACAGAAGCAGGCACCCGCTTCTATCTGGTGGGAGCTTGCCCTCCCACATTCTTGCCCCTCCCTCCCACCACCATGCCCTTTGGCAAATTTGCCATCAGCTGGGCAGAGGTCACTCTTTCTGGAGCAGTAATTGTGTGAGGGGGATTTATTTTTTTAAGCCTGTTATTTTTTCCCCAATGACTCTTTCTACTTGATTAGTTCGGGATCAATATGTCTGGTAGGCAGAATGTGATGGGGAGGGTGATTTATCAGTGTCAGGGGGAGCTCTGGGCTTTGTTCATGTGGCTTTCCTCTTCACCATGACTTCCGCCTCCACACTTACGCACACACACATACACACTCACACACAACCTCTGCTCTCTTCCTTATTTAAATTCTACTCACCCTTACATCCAGCATGATTTGGTCTCCTCCCTGAAGCCCGTCCTGTGATCCCTAAATCGTGACCTCCAACGAACCTGTTTCACACAATAATTGTTACCTAGTGGGGGTTCTATTCCCCAATAGGCTGTAAACCTATTATGTCTCAAAAACATAGCATAATGGGAAGAGCACAGGGTTTGCAGTCAGAATCCTAGAATCCTGACTGTCTGTAGCAAATCGTTTAACCTCCAGGAGCTTGTTTTATCAACCTGCTCCTCATCAACACCTCCATCATCATCATCATTTCTGCCACTCAGATCAGTGCTTTTCAAACTTTAATGTGTGTGTGACTTACTTTGGCTCTGAAGTGAGCCTGAGAGTTCTAATAGGCTCCCAGGTGATATTGATGATACCTATCTTCTCATTGCATTTTGAGAAGCAAAGGCCTTGTGAATCTTAAACCAGGTAATATATGTGAAAGTGTCTTATGAACTAAAAGGCCCCTTATTGCTAAACCTTAAATCATCCTGTCTCTTTTAAATTCCTATTTCACATCCACCAGTAGATCCTGTTGATAGGAAGGTATCCTTCATCCAATCATTTATGATCCTTCCTCCACTTCCAACTTCAGCTAAGCCACCATCCTATGTCTTTCTAGAGATGATCCCAGTAGCTTCTTAATTGGTCTGCCTACCTCTATTCCTGTTCCTTCCCCGACCCCCACCTGAATTCCAGTGGTCCTTTTCCTACCCAGCAGCCAGAAGATTCTTCTATAGTAAAAATCAAATCATAAAACTTTCCTGTCCCAAACTCTTCAGTGGCCTACAAGGGTCTAATCAATATGGCCCTGCTGTCTTTATTGACAACCCTCACCACCTTGCCTCTTGTACTTTTTCTGTGTGCAAGAACATTGGATAATTGTATCCAATCTATTTATCAACTTTCTCATCTACTAAAGCAATCCAATTGCTGCCTACCTTCTTATCTGGCTTTATTATGTTTTTCATGGCAGCAGAGACATCACTTTGCTGACAAAGGTCCATTTAGTCAAAGCTATGGTTTTTCCAGTAGTCACATACAGATGTGAGAGTTGGACCATAAAGAAGACTGAATGCCAAAGAACTGATGTTTTCAAACTATGGTGCTGGAGAAGACTCTTGAGAGTCCCTTGGACTGCAAGGAGATCAAACCAGTCAATCCTAAAGGAAATCAACCCTGAATATTCATTGGAAGGACTGATGTTGAAGCTGAAGCTCCAGTACTTTGGCCACTTGATGTGAAGAGCTGACTCACTGGAAAATACTCTGATACTGGGAAAGATTGAGGGCAGGAGGAGAAAGGGGACAACAGAGGATGAGATGGTTGGATGATATCATTGACTCAATGGGCATGAGTCTGAGCAAACTCCGGGAGATAGTGAAGGATGGGGAAGCCTGGAGCACTGCAGTTCATGGAGCTGAAAAGAGTTGAACATGACTTAATGACTGAACAACAGCTACTTAATAACATTCTATAAAGTATTTATGTAGTATTTAAGATCATGCTTAAAATCTTGCATGCTAGGCTTCAGCATTATGAAAACCAAGATCTTCCAGATGTCCAAGCTGGGTTTAGAAAAGGCAGGGAAACCAGAGATCAAATTGCCAGCATTTGCTGGATCATAGGGAAAGTAAGGGAATTCCAGAAAAAAATCTATCTCTGTTTCGTTGGTCAAGCCCACTGAACTTCATGATTGAAAGATGTAGACCTTTGAGCAAAAAGTAGAGGCAGGTGTCTGAGTTCTGGGAAGCAATGATTGTGGAGGATGAGAGGAGTTGCAGTTATCTTGGCCCCTAAGGACTGTTCATCTTTACTTAATTGCTTTTTAGCCAAAATGCTGCTACACACACACACACACACACACACACACACACACCCCACAACCAACCAACCAAACCAAATAACAACAACAACAAAAAAACTAAGCCCTTCAGAGAAAAGGATAGATTGAGAATCTGGGTTTCTTGTAGAGTAAAAGCCTTTGACTATGTGGATCATAGCAAACTGTGGAAAGCTCTTAAAGAGAAGGGAATACCAGACCATCATACTTGTCTCCTGAGAAATCTGTGTGTGGGTCAAGAAGCAACAGTTAAAACCCTGTATGGAACAACTGATTGGTTCAAGATTGAGAAAGGAGTATGACAGGGCTATCTGCTGTCACCCTCTTTGTTTAATCTATACGCTGAGCAAATCTTGAGAAATGCCAGGCTGGATGAATTACAAGTTGGAATTAAGATATGTGGGAGAAACATCAACAATTTCAGATATGTGGATATTACCACTCTACTGGCAGAGAGCAAAGAGGCACTAAAGAGCCTCTTGATGAGGGTGAAGGAGCAGAGTGAAAGAGCTGGCTTAAAACTAAATACTAAAAAACTGAGATCATGGCATCTGGCTCCATTACTTCAAGACAAATAGAAAGGGAAAAGGTGAAAGCAGTGACAGATTTCCTCTTCTTGGGCTCTAAAATCACTATGGGTGGTGACTGCAGCCATCAAATCAAAGGAGGTTGCTTCTTGGCAGGAAAGCTATGACAAACCTAGACAGTGTGCTGAAAAGCAGAGACATTACTCTGTGGACAAAGGTCTGTATAGTCAAGGCTATGGTCTTCCCAGTGGTCACTTATGGTTGTGAAAGCCTGACGGTAAAGAAGGCAGAGAGCCAAATAAGCAATGCCTTTGAACTGTGGTGCTGGAGAAGACTTGGACAGCAAGATCAAACCAGTCAATCTTAAGGGAAATCAACCCTGAATACTCGTTGGAAGGACTGATGCTGAAAATGAAGCTCCAGTACTTTGGCCACTTGATGTGAAGAGCCAGGTCATTGGAAAAGACTGTAAATCTGAGAAATATTGAGGGCAGAAGGAAGAGAGGGCATCAGAGGATGAGATGGTTGGATGGCAATACCAATGCAATGGACATGAACTTGAGCAAACTTCAGGAGACAGTGAAGGACAGGGAGGCCTGGCGTGCTGCAGTCCATGGGGTTGCAGAGAGTCAGACACGACTAGGTGACCAAACAACAACAACACAACATCAAGTATTTATGTGCTAGTTTGTGATCTGTCTCACTAACTCAAAGTGAGCTCCTTGGGGGCAAAGGGTGGTCTGACTTGTCCTGCTCCATGTCTCTAGCATCTGGAGTTAAGCTTGGCATGTCCTAGGTCTCTAGATAGTTGCTGATTGAAAGAATAAATAAATTGTTCTCGTTCATTGAATTGCCATGCACCCCATGTCTGACAGGGTAAGTGCTTCATCAGTGTTTGCTGAGGCAACCGTTGATTGGATTTTTATGTGTACAGTCCCTCGATGTAGGACACTTATTCTTTTTTGCTGTGGGCCAAGCCCACTACTACAGTGGTCAAGCCCACTGAACTTCATGATTGAAAGATGTAGACCTTTGAGCAAAAAGTAGAGGCAGGTGTCTGAGTTCTGGGAAGCAATGATTGTGGAGGATGAGAGGAGTTGCAGTTATCTTGGCCCCTAAGGACTGTTCATCTTTACTTAATTGCTTTTTAGCCAAAATGCTGCTACACACACACACACACACACACACACACATACCCCACAACCAACCAACCAAACCAAATAACAACAACAACAAAAAAACTAAGCCCTTCAGAGAAAAGGATAGATTGAGAATCTGGGTTTCTTGTAGAGTAAAAGCGTTGTCTAAGTGGTGGCACACAAGGGAGGGGTCTCAAGTTGGATAATGGAGTCTCTTTTTACTTCAGCTCATCTAAAATAGCACATTAATAAACTGAACCAAATGTGGTGCTACAGCTGGTTTTATTGGTCATTAACATTTACAGAGCCACGTGAAGTCATGCTTTCCAATTGTGAGATTAAAAGATTTAGCTAGTCTAATTATCGGCCTCTGAATGGGGACCGCGTCAGAGTGCAGCCAGCGGGCGGAGTTGCCTTTGCCTTCCGTGATGCCTTCGCCTTCACGGTGCAGGTGAATTGAAAACAGATGCATTTATTGACCCTTGGCTGGATTTCACCCTAAAGCAGGGTAGACACTGGCAGCTGTCCTAGAGTTTACTATGGCTGATGTGTTGTCTACATTAAGGCTGTATTTTCGGTTTGGGAGACTTCCTTGTACATCCAAACAAATAGCATCCATCCTTAAAGCCAGACTTTTACTTAGGTTTTGATTGTTTTTCTGTTTTCTGGTCATTGAGGCCAACCACTAATTGTGCTAATTAAGCGTGATGAAAATCTCTACTTAAATGAAATTGGTGGGAATGAACCAACTCATCAGAAATCATGCTGACTGGACTGAATGTCCTGATTTTAGGTTCAAGGAATAGGGTGGCTGGAGGCAAAGGCAGAGGGAAAAGGTGTGAGAGGAGAAGTGAGGGGGGCCAAAGAAGAAAACCAGGCAGCATTTGGTCAAGATCCCCCTGCTTGAGGCATAGTTCTTTGTGAGGCCAGGGAGATAGTTTCTGGGTATTGCAGCTTCTTTTGTTCCACATTGACTAGTTCCATCTCGAGAATACTTTTGGACTAAAGGGAAGGCTTAGTCTGCTCTGTGATTACCTAATTTTGCTGGATGAGTCTGACCAATCTGAATGAGAGTTTCCTTTTAATTAGGACTCAAGGAGCAGGGCAGACTAAGGGGAGGAGTTGAAACTTGAGTGACCCCTGGTTTGGCAAATGAAAGACTGGTCAAGTCTTCGGTTCTCTCTGGCCCTGAACTTTCTAAGGTGCCAAATGAGGAGTTGGTCCATCAAATTGAGCTATATTTTCTACTTTAACAGAAATGGTGGGTAGCTATGGATGGGTCTGAGTATACACATGGCTGCAGTCATTTCTATGTGCAGTAAGAAACCTGGGAGCATTACTGATGGTAGGTGAAAGCGAGGAGAGACTGAAGACAGGAAGAATAAGGAACTCTTGCAAAATTCCGAACTGTGATCTCAATTATTATTGGTTCTGCTTTTTTCCACCAGAGGCCTTGGGCTCCAGAACAACGTCTTTCTGACCACTGATCCTTGCTTTTAATTCCTATTGATCATGAGTTGGATTGTGACCTTCTCCACCCCGCTCCCAAAAAAGATACATTGCAGCCCTAACCCCTGAACCTCAGAATGTGACATTTTTTGGGGATGGAATCTTTACTGACGTAATCAAATTTAAAATGAAGTCATCAAAAGGGTGAGCCATAATCCATTCTGACTGATATCCTTATAAAAGGAGGAAAATCTGGACACAAGAATAACACATGCCTAGGAAGACGCCATGTGAAGATGAAGGCAGAGATTGGAATGGTGCTTTTACAAACTGAGGAACTCCAAAGATAGCCAGCAAGCTACCAGAAGCCAGGAAAGAAGCATGCACCAGTTTCTTTCTCACAGCTCTCAGAAGGAACCAACCTTAGTCTCAGACTTCACCTTGCTCTTCAGCCTCCAGAACTGTGAGACAATGTTTGTGGTGCTTTGTTACAGCAGCTCTAGCAAGCTAACACAGTGTCTTTCTGCTCTCTTGGTTTCAGACCCTTGGCTTGCTGTATCTACTAGCATTCACTGATCTGTAAATTTCAACTTGATTTCTTCTCAATCTCCCTAAAGAAATGTGTCTTTGTGTTGTAAAACTTAGACTCTGCTTCCTACCTGGCTCATCGCTCTCCACTCTGCTATGTGTGGTGTGGGGTGGTAAAGGTGCTATAAATGGGCAGCTTTACTAGCTACTGGGCTATCCTTTTTATCCTCTGTGTTGCCTCCTATGGGCTCCTGTGCTTTAAATCCCCCACAAAGTTCTCACTAACATTCAAAGCTGAATCAGAAGGAAAGGCCAGTGATTTTTCAGATTTATTTGCATATAATTCCAGCACTCTTCGTCCTGTTTCAAAATTACCCCCAAATGCATTTATTCCAATGTGTTCCTTCAAAGTTAGGGATCCAGATAAAATCTGGAGAAATATGATTGAAATAACACAACTCTGAGTGATATTAAATTCTTGTATATAGGCTCTACATACAAAAATATAAGAGCTCCAAGGGACTATATATAATCTATTCAAAAGCCTAGTTTCCTGGTGGTCATATTCCCTTGTGGTTTTGTAGTGTATACTTTCTCATTAAACTACTTATTTAATATGGGCATTAGAATTTTATCTTGAATATAAGATACATTGCTTTGATCATTTCTGACCAATCTTGTTTTACTAAGTGAAGTCAAAAGAGGCGTACTTTGCCATCAATCAACAGACATGCCTTGACCTTGTACTGGGTTGCACAAGCTCTCGGCTGGAAAGGTAAACATGGTCTCCACTTGAGTGAGCCTTCCTTGTGATTGGGGAGATAAGGCAACCAGATGACAAGCACTTGGAGAACAATTGAATGCTAAATGGTGTTGGACTGGCTTTAGTGCAGAAGTTTGATTTCATGGAGTGGTTGACAAGGTTTCCTGGAAAACTTGGAATTTTATTTCAGCAACAAAATATTGCTTCCCCCACCTCAAAATTTTCCCCTTCTATCTACCTGTATCATTGGTTGTTTGATTACAAATCAGACTCCCAGAGAGAAAACACAAAATGGACCAAGATAGAAGTTGGTGAAAGACTGTCATTCTTGATCCTCCAAAGGAAACTTTATTGAAAATTTGAATAGATAACACAGCAATCATAAAAGTAAGTCCCTTATAAGTCTAGGCTGTCTCTTTGAATTCTATTTCCTATGCTCTAATTACCAAAATACCAACAATCTTCTAAGGTATACATGAAATTTAAATGAGAGCATGGGGAGTTCCTTTTCCATGTTCCCAGTGGAAGAGATAGAAGATGTGTTCCCAGCTTCCCATCTGCAACAGATGTGTTTCCAATAAAGCACAGTGAGACCTCCCATCTCCCCTGTCCCCTTCTTCCCTGTTAGCCACGAGGCTGTTTGGATGATGCGTGAGCTCACACTCAGGTTAATAAAGCCATCTTGTACTTCTCCTTTCTTCACATGGTAAGGACTTTATTTATTTTTCCACAAAAGTGCAGATTTAATTTGAAGTTGGGAAAAAGAAGAAGGAAAAGCAACTTTCCAAAATATGAGACAACAGTTCTCTTTAATAGGAACCACGTTTCCCCTCTAAATTACGGTACCTGAGGGTCCCTGTGCAAGGTTTGGGAGGTGATGAACGTCAGCTTTGGAAGGCTTTGGGGAGTTGTGTTGATATTTTGGCCCATCTGGGTTCAGGTCTCTTGGGTTTCTTGGGATTCATGGAATATATCTGGCCACAGTGAAATGTGAGAAACCCTTTAGAAAAGTGCAGTGGAAATAAATAGCAATGAATATTTATGTGCCTAGACCAAAGGTCAGAACTCTTTTTAGTTCTCAGGGCCATTAGTGGGGTTAAATAAGGTCTATGGGGACTGTAGGTCCCAATGACGAGGATGAAGTATAGGTCATGAGTAGATGAGCTGAGGGGAAGGGAAGAGGTAAATGCTTAAGAAAGAAAACAGCATATGGGAATAAGTGTCCCTGAGGGATTAAACTAGTAGTAAACTACGAGCAATAACTTCTGCCTCTACCTTAGGTTAAATCATTATCCTTGGCTTAAAGCAAGATTCCTATAATTTTCCATGTGATTTTAAAAGGTTCTGGACTTCCCTACAGCTTTATTCTCATGGGGTAAAGAGTTGGTTATATAAATTATTGGGATGGGATGGGAGGGTGTCACAGTTGATAGAGCCTGGGGAACTCTCCTTCCATGTGAGAACTTCTTTGAGTCAAGGGGTAATGGGTGGTACCATGGTAACTGGCACAGAGACTAATCAATTAAACCCCGAAGGTTGTCCTGTCCCCCATCCCCTTTGCTGCCTCCTTCTTCCTGTTCTGGGATCACATTTGCTGGGTGCTGTTGGTCATCCTGACACTGGAGTAGAAAAGTTTCTGCCTTTCCAATAACACATGATCACCCAAAATCTTATTGGATATATTGGCTGGAAAGTTCTTTCTGGTTTTTCTGTAACATCTTATGGTATATTGTTCCAAACTAATGTTTGAGACATGTTGGACAATTAAAGTAATTTTCCTTCATAGAGAAAGCAGAAAGATTTAGAATGAGATTATTTGAATAGTATTGGAAAAAAAATACCAAAGAGAATGTCCTTCAATACAGATTTTATTATAGTGCAAGGATGTCTTTTTACAGGCAAATATAGAGAGATGGTGGAAAAGGCAATGGCACCCCACTCCAGTACTCTTGCCTGGAAAATCCCATGGACAGAGGAGCCTGGTGGGCTGCAGTCCATGGGGTTGCTAAGAGTCGGACATGACTGAGCAACTTCATTTTCACTTTTCACTTTCATGTATTGGAGAAGGAAATGGCAACCCACTCCAGTGTTCTTGCCTGGAGAATCCCAGGGACGGGGGAGCCTGGTGGGCTGCCGTCTATGGGGTTGCACAGAGTCGGACACGACCGAAGCAACTTAGCAGCAGCATAGGGAGATGGTGTTTTTTATTCTTGTGTGTTTGTGTCAGGTTTTTTTTTTTGTTTGTTTGTTTGTTTGTTTGTTTTCAACCTCCAGGACCACTTCCTTCAGCTATCCATCTATCCTTCCATCCATCCATCCATCCACCCATTTTCCAGCAAACACTTATAGGAAGTCTTCTATGTGCCCAGAACAGAACTAAGTACTGTGAATAGAGAGATGAATGAGAAACAACTCCCGCCCTTGGGGAGCTCACAGTCCAGTGGGAGAGAGAGATGTAAACATTAATTACAACGATGTGATGAATGCTCTAATAAAGTTCGGAGCAGGGTGCTCAGCTATCCCACAGAGCTGGAGGGCAGTGATCATCTATTTCACCTTAGCTGTCTAAAGGTCTTTGATTCCTCCAAGAGTAACCTATGAGCCCCAAACCTCAGGAAAGCTGGGTTAGGTGCAGCTTTAAAGGAAACCCTGCAGGTTGCAGTTACTATTTATTCAAAGACAGCAAAGAGTCAGATGATGGTGAGATTTATTCCCAGGGCTCATGGATTTCTTAATTTATGTTCTCTTGACTCTCTTTTCTCCCTAGAGCATACATATGCTCTAGTATGGGAATGCTCCATTCCTGCCCCAGCCAATCTCCAACCTGCTGTTTGACAATTTTTTATTCTTATCCAAAGAATTTTACTAAAATCTGAAAGGAGATAGGTGTTGAACCCCATACTCCATTCAAGGTCAATCAAACAACAGCTGCTGAGAGCTTCGACCATGTTGAGCACATACTCTGCACTTTCTCTAGATCTTTTTTGTCATTATTTATCCAGACACTGGGCTTCTCTGGTGGCTCAGATGGTAAAGAATCTGCCTGCAATGCGGGAGACTCGGGTTCAACCCCTGGGTCGGGAATATCCCATGAAGGAAATGGCAACCCACTCCAGTGTTGTTGCTTGGACAGTGGACAGAGGAGCCTGGTGGGTTACAGTCCATGGGGTTGCAAAGAGTCAGACATGACTGAGCGACTAAACACATTTTGACAACAGGCTGCAGTCAGGAAAAAAGGCAGTGATAGCGGGAACACAGAAGTCCCTGGAAGAATGCTTTCAGGAAGAAAACAGATGTAGTCAAATGATCCCAGTGTTTTTTGCTTGTTGGTTTTGTTTTGCCATCAGGAATAAGAATACAAAAAAGGAAGTGTGCATTTGGGAAATCTTTTGTTATTATTGAGGTTTGAATATTTCCAGTTTCAGTGATTTGTGTCATAGTGGGAAACATGTTCTTATTTATCCCAGTGAGAAGCATTATTAATAGTGTTTGCTATTGAGGAGAAGATCTCCAGTGAAAGAAGAGACTATTCTAGATTTTCGTTTCACCTTGATGCATGGCCTTAGAAAATATCTGAAAAACTCAGTGTAGAAAGAACATTTTCTCTAGTAGTTTAATGTTCTCCTAAAATGTAAATTTGGGTTAGTGTGAGTTGTTGAAAATTTAGCTGCCTGGCAGATATTTCTGTGAATTATGTGGTTGAAGTATATTACTGAGCCTTTCAGTGACCTTGAAAATATGATTTTTAACAGTTAAGGCAGGAAAAAAGATCAAGATCAGCTAAAAAGAGAGGAAGACAGAACTGATATTTTTAAAGTCATAGAACCTAAATTTAAGGGCAAAACAGAATGAAAAAAGAAAACACGTTGATTACTTTATCAGTTCAGTTCAGTCGCTCAGTCGTGTCCAACTCTTTGCGACCCCATGATTACTTTATAAACTGTCATATTTGGGGTATTAAAGGTCTAGCTTTGGGGAAGGAAGGCAGGGTTGGAATTTTCTTAGCACTGGAGAGAAGATGTATGTGGAAATGTAAATTACATTTCTACACATCTGGGTGGCTGAAATAGATTGAACTCAGTGACACTTAACAATCCTGTCCCCTTCTGCTTCTTATAAGTCCTAGATCCGAGGCTATGGCAGGTTGGACCAGCCTTTTCAGGGCCTGCTTCATGGAAGGGCAAAAAGGGAAAGTGAAAGCCACTCAGTCCAGTCCAACTCTTGGAATCAGCAAATTACACAGTCAATAGTGCCTGCCTAAGGCTTTGAAACCTCCTAAAGAAAGGCACTGGAGGAGGGCATGGCAACCCACTCCAATATTCTTGCCTGGAGAATCTCATGGACAGAGGAGCCTGGTGGGCTACAGTCCATAGGGTCGCACAGTCTGTCACAACTAAAGCAACTTAGCATATATGCACACACAGGAAGAGATTAGGACACAGAAATGCAAAGAGGAAAGATCAGGTGAGGACAGAAGGAGAAGGCAACTGTCTGCAAGCCAAGGAGAGAGGCCTCAGCAGAAACCAACCCTGCCCACACCTTGATCTGGGATTTCCAGCCTCCAGAACTGTGAGAAAATAAATTTCTTAGGTTTAAGTCACTCAGTCTGTGGTATTTTGTTATGGCAGCCCTAGGAAGCCAATATAATGCCTTGTGGAAATTATCATAACCTTTACCAACTAGTTTGGAAATCAGATTTTATCATAGGAAGTGGAAGTGAAAGTGAAGTTTGCTCAGTCGTGTCCAACTCTTTGCAACCCCATGGACTGTACAGTTCATGGAATTCTCCAGGCCAGAATACTGGAGTGGGTAGCCTTTCCCATCTCCAGGGGATCTTCCCAACCCAGGGATTGAACCTAGGTCTCCCACATTGCAGGCAGATTCTTTACCAGCTGAGCCACCAGGGAAACCCAAGAATACCAGAATGGGTAGCCTTTTCCTTTTCCAGCGGATCTTCCTGATTTAGGAATCGAACCGGGGTCTCCTACATTGCAGGCAGATTCTATACCAACTGAGCTACGGGGGAAGCCCTTCTCATAGGAAACCATGGATTAAAAAGCGTCTGCCCTGAGTTATCACATCACACCCTATTCATCTCATATCCAGCAATTTGTCAATGAGGAGAGCGCCCAATTCCAAGCCATAAATTTTGGGTTTATAACTTCCTTATTTTTAGGGAATGTAAAAAAGCCTTAACATTTCTGGGCACACACCCATCTAAATGGGTTTCTAACATTGAGCCACCAGGATTTAGATCTCACGTCTGGAACATGGCCTTGAATGGGAGATGTGAGAGGCATAGATTGTCTGGTTGAAAGAGCACTAGAATGGGAGTTGGAGACTGAGACCTTAAGTCTTGATCCTGGTGCAATGACTCAGGGAACTAAATTTACCTGTTTGGACTTAGGATACTTATGTGAATCTCAGGAGTGGTTTTCAGATCGGGCCTCCATGGAAGGGTTTTAGTAGTTCTACAACTTTTCATTTGAACTTCCCTTGTAGAATACATTTTAACGATTTTAAAACACTGTAATAAAATAGCATACATTCAGATGTGTTTTATTTCACATTTAAATTTATCTAAGAACATTAGCATATTAAAAGGTGCTGCTCAGTTAACTTATTTGGAATGAACATCAGAATAAAAGCTTGCCTATGGGTGTACATATTTTGTGAGGGATATTGATATTCTGCACTGATCTGACTGTTGTCTTTCTTAAATTCTGACATGACTGCTGCATAAAATTGCACAAGTGCATTCTTGACCACAGTACATTTGCACCTGCTCAGTTTCATGCCAGCTCAAGCTTATTTGCATTGGCTCCTCTCTTGGCTTAAGCTTTGTCTATGTATCTACCACTAACTCTCTCATATCATGAAAACATCACATTAGAGCTAGAATGAATTCTTCCTTTCTGACTTTAGAGGTAGAAATGCAAGAATTTATTAGGTGTTACTATCAATTCAACTTTGAAACAGATACTTCCTACTACTTTTCTTATAAGCTTCTGGATGAATTTGGTTGCACAGAAGCCCAAACTGTAAGGCAGGCTGATTTAAATAAAACAAAACAATACAAAATCTGTTACAATTTGCAAATACTTAGATGAATCAGTATTCTCTAGATAATGTGCAACTAAACCAAAATAAGATAATAGATCAGATGCTAAGAATAATATGACTGTGGGTGTTCCCAACTTTTACATTCACCAAATTAGTCTCAGGGTTGTCAGAGATAGGCTTTATGACCAACCTAGATAGCATATTCAAAAGCAGAGACATTACTTTGCCAACAAAGGTTCGTCTAGTCAAGGCTATGGTTTTTCCTGTGGTCATGTATGGATGTGAGAGTTGGACTGTGAAGAAGGCTGAGCGCCGAAAAGTTGATGATTTTGAACTGTGGTGTTGGAGAAGACTCTTGAGACTCCCTTGGACTTCAATGAGATCCAGCCAGTCCATTCTGAAGGAGATCAGCCCTGGGATTTCTTTGGAAGGAATGATGCTAAAGCTGAAACTCCAGTACTTTGGCCACCTCATGTGAAGAGTTGACTCATTGGAAAAGACATTTGATGCTGGGAGGGATTGAGGGCAGGAGGAGAAGGGGACGACAGAGGATGAGATGGCTGGATGGCATCACTGACTCGATGGACGTGAGTCTGAGTGAACTCTGGGAGTTGGTGATGGACAGGGCGGCCTGGCGTGCTGCGATTCATGGGGTCGCAAAGAGTCGGACACGACTGAGCGACTGATCTGATCTCTGATAATGTATATACAATATGTATGGCATATTTGAACTCATGAAATAAATATATCCTAGTGAATTTCTGCTTTTATTTGTCTTAAACCTTTAGGATTCCATATAAGATTTAATTTTTATCAAAGGCAATTTTGCTGCAAGGAAAACCACCAGATCAGATTACCTTCAAGATTTCCTGCAGTTCTAACACCCTGTAATCTTCCAAGGTGGATAGGGTATAGGAATGGGGTGAACAGGGTTCAGGGAGGGATGAGTCAGGGGAGGGAAAGGTGGCTGGTCACCCTGCTCAGCTTGAGAGCTTCATTCCACATTATACACCTTCTTGGGCATTGCATCTGGTTGGGATTTCAAAATGTACAAATGGACAATCCTGGGAAAACCACATGGAATATAAGATGTTATCAAAGAATGCTACAAAGATTTAAAAAAATATCCTTTTTACAGGGCATAATTATTTTGAAACTTACTAAAGTTTCATGAAAATGTATTGCATTTCAATAGTTACCTCCTGTCTGAAACAAGAGGCAGTCTCTAATAGGATGTGGTAGAGGACTGAGGCCTGGGGCTTTGGCTAGGGATGAGTGGGTATGCTCAGCAAGGGGGAGTGGTACAGCTCTCCTGCAGCTTGCATGGCAGCTATGTATAGTTAGAAACAGGGGCCCTGGTTTGTTTCAGCTGCTACCATTAGGAGTCCCCTTACCTAGCTGAACATATTCAGAGGTGCTCCCCAAGTGTGGAGCACTGTGGCCTGGCTGTGACTACTGGCTCTGGAAGTGGACAGACAGGCCTTGCAGAACATGCAGAGATAGAACAGAGAGGAACTGTGGTTTCACATTTGTCTGCACCTGCGTTTTCCAATGCCTCCTCCCCTTAAGGTGAGAAGTAGGAGTTAGATTTTGAATGCTAGAGGGTCATAGCTCCCAAAGGTGACCTTGGGACTACATTTATCCACTGGGATGACTGATCTTAGGACTGAATTTCTT
Source organism: Bos indicus x Bos taurus (assembly GCF_003369695.1). Lineage (NCBI taxonomy): Eukaryota > Metazoa > Chordata > Mammalia > Artiodactyla > Bovidae > Bos > Bos indicus x Bos taurus. Next base: position 65,859,118 of record NC_040086.1, on the reverse strand, counting down.
TTTGGCTGGAGGACTAGTTGGGTTGAAGTGATGCTCTCCTGATTCTGACCTTGGTTATTGTATTAGCTAGGACTTACATAAGACAGTTTATTTTTCTTTTATGTAAAGATCTGGAAGCAGGAGGTCCAGGGCTGTCAAGGAGCTCTGTTCTACAAGGTTGTCCAAAGACCTAACTCCTTCTATTTTGTTCTCTTCTATCTTTAGGATGCTGTCTATATATAAATGATCCTAAATGGCTCTCTAAGTCCATGATCCAGGTAAGCACCCGTAGGAAAGAGGGTGCTCATCATTTAAGAACACAGCTTGGACGTTAAATACGTCACTTCCACTCACATTCTCTTGCCCAGAATTTGGTTATTTGGCCATGCATAGCTGCAAGAGAGGCTGGATATACAGTCTCTCTTCTATGTCATGTACCTAGGTAAAAATAATGGGTTCTATTATTTTGGGAAACTGATTCTGACAGAGTGTTTAATGATGTATGAATCACTATACTACTAGTCAGGGCTCTTGCAAACACATTTCCATAATGGTAGTAAACGGCTGAGTGTGGGCAGCATAGTGTCCAGAGGGGAAGGCCTGGCAGCCCCTGGTCTGTTGGTTGGCACTTTGATACTGTCTGTATTAGCATATTTTTCTGAGAGATGGGGAATTCCAATTTCCACTGATCTCTGCAACTTGAAATTACCAGCTTGAGAAGGGCTGATCTAGAGTTCAAAGTACCTCAATGGATAATGTGTAGACCAGAGAACTTCAAAGCCAAGATCCTCAGGATTCCTTAGAGTTCTGGAAGCTGGTGAGAAAAAAGAAAACAAAGATTCTTTAACGTAAACTCCATGCCCCACTTGGCAGTCCTGCCATAGTGCCTTACTCTGTGTATTCATATTTCTTTGTTTATCTATATAAGACTTGGGGCTAAAAAATTATTGTTTTTTTACACTTCTGCTAGACCATCAGAATAAAAATGCTCATAATTCAGAAAGAAGAGATTAAATAACATGTTGAATACTAAGACTATAGTGGGTGATTTCCCTGTATGATAAGTGATGGCCCTGGTCATAATTTTGCAAGGAAACAATTGAGTTTGAAAATAAGAGAAAAATGCCAGAGCTGAAAAATTTAAACCATCAGTGGGATCCTATAGTTTAGAAGAAGCAATTACATAATGCTTTAAAATTCACAGAAACATTGCAGCATCTATTCACTTTCTTGAACCTTCTTCATTTATAGATAAAGAATTAGAAGCACAGAAAGGCAAAGTGAACTTGCCAAAGTAGCACAGTTAAGAAGTATTAGAAACAGGTACCATATATAAAATAGATAACCAATGAGGACCTACTGTACAATACAGGGAACTATACTCAATATTTTGTAATAACCTATAAGGAAAAAGAATCTGAAAAGAAATATATAACTATATGTATATATAGGTATATATACTATATATACACACACACACACACATACACACATATATATATATAACTGAGTCACTGTGCTATACACTTGAAACTAACATGATATTGTAAAACAACTATATTCCAATAAAAATACATATAAAATAAAAAATAGAAAAAAAGAAGTGCTATAAACAGGATCAAACATAGGACTTTGTAATCTTCACTTGGAGAAGGAAATGGCAACCCACTCCAGTATCCTTGCCTGGAGAATTCCATGGACAGAGGAGCCTGGCAGGTTACAGTCCATGGGGTCACAAAGTGTTGGACACGACTGAGCGACTAACCATACACAATCTTCACTATGCACACCCATTTCCCTATATTTGTTTACACCCATCACTAAGGTGGATCTTCCCTGGTGGCACAGCTGTACTGCCAATGCAGGAGATGCAAGAGACTTGGTTTCGATGCCTGGGTTGGGAAGACCCCCTGGAGTAGGAAATGGCAACCCACTCCAGTTTTCTTGCCTGGAAGATTCATGGACAGAGGAGCCTGGCGGACTATAGTCTATGATTTCGCAGAGTTGGACATGATTGAGTACGCACACACACACACAATTGTTAGCATATAAAGACCCATCTCTAAGCTACTGATACCCGAGCCATTTCACCTTGGAAGCCTGGTCCCTGCGGGAGGGGCAAGCAAATAGTCTCACCAACTCACCTCTGCACTTGAGTCCTCCCTCCTTTCCTTCTTCCCCCTAAGCTCCCATCCAAAGTCTATCATATATCAGATACTATCTCAGGAGACTAGATATATAGTAGTAACCATGACCTACAAGATCTTCATGGAACTTATTTATAGACTGACAAGGGATTAATTTCTAAAATACACAAATAGCTCGTACAACTCAATATCAAAATATGAAACAACCCAATCAGAAAATGGGCAAAGACCTAAACAGACATTTTTTCAAAGAAGACATACAGATGGTCAACAGGCACATGAAAAGATGCTCAACATCCTAATTACTAGAGTAAAACAAATCAGAACTACAATGAGGTATCACCTCATACCAATCAGAGTAGCCATCATCAAAAAGTCTACAAATAATAAATTCTGGAGAAGGTGTGGAGAAAAAGGAACCCTCATACACTGTTGATGGGAATGTAGATTGGTACAACCACTCTGGAGAACAGTATAGAGGTTTCTTAAAAAGCTAAAATTAGAGTTATCATATGATCCAGCAACCCTACTCCTGTGCATATATCTGGAAAAGATGAAAACTCTAATTTGAAAAGATGCATGCACCCTAGTGTTCACAGCAGTACTATTTACAAGAACCAAGACATGGAAGCAACCTAAATGTCAAGAGATATGAATGGTTAAAGAAGATGTGGTATATATACACAATGGAATAGTACTTAGCCATAAAAAAGAATGAAATGGCGCCATTTGCAGCAACATGGATGAACTCAGAGACTATCATACTAAGTGAAGTAAGTCAGACAAAGTCAAATATCATATGATGTCACTTACATGTGGAATCTATAAAAATGATACAGATGAACTTATTTAGAAAGCAGAAATAGACTCACAGACATAGAAAACAAACTTATCAAAGGGGAATAGGTAAGGGAGGGATAAACTAGAAGTTTGGGACAAACAGATATGCATATATATATATATAATAGATAAACAACAAGGACTTACTGTATAGTACAGGGAACTGTATTAAATATCTTATAATAACCTAAAATAGAAAATAATCTGAAAAATATTATTTATATCTGTATCTGAACCACTTTGCTATTTACCTGAAACTAACACAACATTGTAAATTAACAAAATACTTCAATTTAAAAAAACACACTAAAAATAGATTCTAGTTAAGAACTATGAAAAATGAAAACATAATTAAATATACCTACTATTCACATAATGATAATGGCTATGATGAAAAGTGTATCAGGCTAACAGTATGAGAAGGACAGAGGAGGAAGCAGAGAGTCTATTTTTGTGGGGTGGTTGGAGAGGATGAGTTACCTGTGAGTAGAGACCTGAATGAAGGAAAGGAGTGAATCATGCAAATATCTTGAGAAAGGGCTCCCGGAGATGCTGCTGCTGCTAAATCACTTCAGTCGTGCCCAACTCTGTGTGACCCCATAGACGGCAGCCCGCTAGGCTCCCCTGTCCCTGGAATTCTCCAGGCAAGAGCACTGGAGTGGGTTGCCATTTCCTTCTCCAATGCATGAAAGTGAAAAGTGAAAGTGAAGTCGCTCAGTTGTGTCCGACTCTTAGCGACCCCATGGACTACAGCCTACCAGACTCCTCCATCCATGGGATTTTCCAGGCAAGAGTACTGGAGTGGATTGCCATTGCCTTCTCCTCCCAGAGGTGATAGGAGAGTAAAAACATAATTAGTATGCTCAGCACAGTCATGGGATTACAAGGTGGTCAGTGGGGGTTTAAGCAAAGCTTTTTTCCAAGGATTACTTTGTTTTGTTTTATGATGTAGGAGACAGAGAGAAGGTAGCTAATTTTCAGAAGCAAAATTTTTGAGTGGTTGAGAGGATGGATTCTGTAAGTAGGGAGGTTGGTTTTGGCCAGGAAGGGGGACAGGTCATCTCAGGGACAGAAGGGAAGGTAGAGAAGATATAAACAGATATGGAAGATAGATTTAGTGGGAAGATGAATCATTTTCTTTTTTTTTTCTGGTTCAGTTCAGTTCAGTTGCTCAGTCATGTCCGACTCTTTACGACCCCATGAATCACAGCACACCAGGCCTCTCTGTCCATCACCAACTCCCAGAGTTCACTCAAACTCATGTCCATTGAGTCAGTCGGTGATGCCATCCAGCCATCTCATCCTCTGTCGTCCCCTTCTCCTCCTGCCCCCAATCCCTCCCAGCATCAGGGTCTTTTCCAATGAGTCAACTCTTCACATGAGGTGGCCAAAGTACTGGAGTTTCAGCTTTAGCATCATTCCTTCCAAAGAAATCCCAGGGCTGACCTCCTTCAGAATGGACTGGCTGGATCTCCTTGCAGTCCAAGGGACTCTCAAGAGTCTTCTTCAACACCACAGTTCAAAAGCATCAATTCTTCGGCGCTCAGCCTTCTTCACAGACCAATTCTCACATCCATACATGACCACAGGAAAAATCATAGCCTTGACTAGATGAACCTTTGTTGGTAAAGTAATGTCTCTGCTTTTCAATATACTATCTAGGTTGATCATAACTTTCCTTCCAAGGAGTAAGCGTCTTTTAATTTCATGGCTGCAGTCACCATCTGCAGTGATTTTGGAGCCCAGAAAAATAAAGTCTGACACTGTTTCCACTGTTTCCCCATCTATTTCCCATGAAGTGATGGGACCAGATGCCATGATCTTCGTTTTCTGAATGTTGAGCTTTAAGCCAACTTTTTCACTTTCCTCTTTCACCTTCATCAAGAGGCTTTTTAGTTCCTCTTCACTTTCTGCCATAAAGGTGGTGTCATCTGCTTATCTGAGGTTATTGATATTTCTCCTGGCAATCTTGATTCCAGCTTGTGCTTCTTCCAGTCCAGCGTTTCTCATAATGTACTCTGCATAGAAGTTAAATAAGCAGGGTGACAATATACAGCCTTGATGTACTCCTTTTCCTATTTGGAACCAGTCTGTTGTTCCATGTCCAGTTCTAACTGTTGCTTCCTGATCTGCATATAGGTTTCTCAAGAGGCAGGTCAGATGGTCTGGTATTCCCACCTCTTTCATAATTTTCCAGTTTATTGTGCTCCACGCAGTCAAAGGCTTTGGCATAGTCAATAAAGCAGAAATAGATGTTTTTCTGAAACTCTCTTGCTTTTTCGATGATCCAGCAGATGTTGGCAATTTGATCTCTGGTTCCTCTGCCTTTTCTAAAACCAGCTTGAACATTTCGAAGTTCACGGTTCACGTATTGCTGAAACCTGGCTTGGAGAATTTTGAGCATTACTTTACTAGCATGTGAGATGAGTGCAATTGTGCAGTAGTTTGAGCATTCTTGGGCGTTGCCTTTTTTTTTTGGGATTGGAATGAAAACTGACCTTTTCCAGTCCTGTGGCCACTGCTGAGTTTTCCAATGTGCTAGCATATTGGCATATTGAATGCAGCACTTTCACAGCATCATCTTTCAGGATTTGAAATAGCTCAACTGGAATTCCATCACCTCCACTAACTTTGTTCGTAGTGATGCTTTCTAAGGCTCACTTGACTTCACATTCCAGGATGTCTGGCTCTAGGTGAGTGATCATACCATTGTGATTATCTGGGTCGTGAAGAACTTTCTTGTACAGTTCTTCTGTGTATTCTTGCCACCTCTTCTTAATATCTTCTGCTTCTGTTAGGTCCCTACCATTTCTGTCCTTTATCAAGCCCATCTTTGCATGAAATGTTCCCTTGGTATCTCTAATTTTCTTGAAGAGATCTCTAGTCTTTCCCATTCTGTTGTTTTCCTCTATTTCTTTGCATTGATTGCTGAGGAAGGCTTTCTTATCTCTCCTTGCTGTTCTTTGGAACTCTGCATTCAGATGCTTATATCTTATTAGTAAATGTCAGGTGAAGATAGTGAGATGGGACTAATAAGGGGAGGAGACTCCTAGTCCTCCAGGGTGGTGAGAACTCAAATTTACAGATAACATAGAAGGGCTTCTGGAAAGTGTTTTGGGCTCACTTGACATCTGCCATCTTAGTCTTATGTGAGACTAATCAACCAACCTAGCTGTGTAATTTTCCAGTTATGCTTGGATGGCAGGGAGTTGCAAGCAGAAAGGGAATTTAACATGTGCTGGGCACTCTCCATTTGGCTGTTTGGACCCGTTCTTCATCCTCCCAGCTCAGTGCTCTAGGAGAATGCCACTTATGGATTCCTTGGCCTCTGAATGGGGTTAGGCCAATGGCATGTCCAGAGGAGATTATACCCCCAGCATTACTGATCACCTTGTAATCCCATGACTGTGCTGAAAGTACTAATTATGTCTTTACTTTCCCATCATCTCAGAGGCTCGAGGGCAGCGAGATGCTTGTATCATTTCTCCGCTTCCTCCCCAGTTGCCCCCGGTAGGCATGGCTACATCCCTCTATGAGAGTTTCCCTCAGCTCCTATAGGGCAGCCCTCTCATAGCTCTGGCTTTTTTAGGCCCCAGAATTCACTCACTTTTCTTATTCTTTCAAATGTAAGGCTGGTATCTGCTTTACACTGATATTAGCTTTGGCTTCTTTCCTTCCTCCTCATTGTTTTCCTTTTATCTGCCTATATGTTTAGAAACAGTCTCTTTACAAAACTCTTCTCCATATGATCCCTCTTGGTTTCATCACTGTCTTGGTAAGTCCCTGACTAATGCAAACCTGGTTTGTGGTGTGGTCAGGCAAGCTTCACAGAGGAGAAAGGGCATTTGCTAAGCAAGAAAGACATGATGATGGCAACAGGACTCTAAGCTAAGTAGAGAGAGAGATATGGGCATGAGCAGGGTGGATAAACTGCAAAAGTGGTGGAGTCTATTGTTGGGAAGTCCCAGTGGGGCTGAAGGATTTTGGTATTGAAGTTTAAGAATAAACAAATGGAAATTGGGGACTAGCCTCAGAGAAAGGGGCTTAAAATAGACAAGTTGTGATTGATGCAGTTATTGATAATAACAGTATCTGTGTCATTGGTTCTCAGCCCTGGTTGTATATCAAAATTGCCAGGGGAACTTGTGAAAAATACTGATGACTGGCTTCCCCTCCAGAGATTCTGAATACAACTGTGGGACCTGGGAATTATAACTTTGAAAAATTGTCTCAAATAATTCAGATGTGTGGCCAGCGTTGAGAATCACTAGTCCAAGGTATAAGCACGGGAGTGGTTGGCTGGGGTGGAAAGAGGAACGTTGTCATTAGCAACCAAAAGTCAAGGAACTGAGAGGCCAGTCTTAGAAAAATCACCTAAATCAAAGCCACTAAGAATGGTAGCAAAGTCTGTGGTGGGAGAGCTGAGTGAGACAGAGCCTAAAACTGGAAAATTGATAGAGCTTAGAAGAGCTTGGGTATTTGACTTCCTCTGGACCAAATCTCTGGCGCTGTCCTCTCCCCTTAGCACAGGGTCACTGTCCAGCAGCAAGATTGTCTCTCTGTTAACTTCTCTTTGGTTTACTCTCCTCTCCCAACCCATCACCATCTTTGGTTTTCATTATTTGTTTTTGGGTTCCCTTTCCCCACTGCTGGTGGTGCTTCCCTGATGGCTTAGATGGTAAGGAGTCTGCCTGCAATGCAGGAGATCTGGGTTTTGATCCCTGGATTGGGAAGGTCCCCTGGAGAAGGGAACAGCTACCCACTCCAGGATTCAGGCCTGGAGAACCCCATGAACAGAGGAGCCTGGCAGGCTACAGTACATGGGGTCGCAAAGAGTTGGACGTGACTGAGCAGCTTTCACTTCACTTCACTTCCCCATTGCTGGAATTGGGGAATAAAGTAACTCAGAGCCTCTGCTTCTTACCCAGATCTGTTTTCTTAAGAACTGACTCCATCCTTGATCTTCTCCAAACTAACTTTCTTCTTTTACTCCTCAAAAAAATTCCTTTCCTCTGCCTGTCTTTCTCAGGGCTCTTTTAGAGGCTGATAAATCCTAAAGGCTCATTCCTTTGTTTCATCAGTTCCTTGATAAGATCCTGAGTGATGCAAACCTGGTTTGGGGTGTGGTCAGCCAAGCTTCATAAGCAACAAGCTTGTATATCAATGAAAGGCTTCGCATATTGTAATATACTAAGTAGGACAGGTACACAAAATCACTCAAATCCTCTCCACATTACATTGCATGTAATACTTACTGTCCAGTAGGTAGACAAAACAGGCCATTTTAGCTGGAAATTTCATCCTCTTCTATTTTCTACATGCGTGCCATCATGGGGCTATTTAAATCAAATTCTTCTCTATAGCTGAGCACAAAACCTGCACAATTTCTGGTTTTGCTCTTTCCAAAGATAATTTCTTCTGTTTAATGAGATCTGAGAATGAAGTCAGGCATGAGCAGGAGAAAGGTCACAGTGTGTGCTCAAAGGTATATTAACTATTGTTGGAGCGGACATCAGTCTCCTTCCAAGAGGACAAAATTAAGCAGCAAATAGTAAATACATTCAATGGCACTTTATTGCAAGCAGGGCCATTTACAATGAAATAAGAATATGAGAATGATTTCAAAGAGAAAATGGGAATGCTTACAAATAAAACACATCTTACCGGTTAGAGGGGGAATGTGACTCCAGTCAAGGTTAATGGGGAAACGGTTAATGAAGGATACAGATTCCAAAGCTGCATGAAGCCATATTGTATCTTGCAGAGGTAATTAACACTAGAGACTCCAGCAAAATGGATGCCTTACACACAGCCGACAACTTGACATTCTGCACACCATCTAAAGAGGCTGCTCTGGATGCTTTACGATCCATCTTGATACTAACAGGCTGACGTCTGAAGTCATGTTTTCCACCTTTTTTTCTCGTGGAGTCAGTTTGGTACTGCAGGAGGAATACCAGACAGGGAGAAAGGGGAGGGGGTTCCAGTTTGGATTCAGTTCCTAGGAGGTGATGTGTGACCTTGGACAAGTTACTTGCTACTTCTCTTAGGCTTAATTTCCCTGTCTGTAAAATGAGGGAATTGAATTGGATCATTTTTTCTGAATTGGATATGTCTTTTCTGGTTTGAATTCTGAGACTCTCTGGACTTCATTGCCCCACTACCATTATCACTTATCTACTTTGTAATTGTGTGAAAGTGAAGTGAAGTTGCTCAGTCATGTCCGACTCTTTGCAACCCCACGGACTGACTGTAGCCTACCAGACTCCTCCGTCCACGGGATTCTCCAGGCAAGAATACTGGAGTGGGTTGCCATTTCCTTCTCCAGGGGATCTTCCCAGCCCAAGGATTAAACCCGGGTCTCCCGCATTGTAGGCAGACGCTTTACCATCTGAGCCACCAGGGAAGAGATTGTAATTGTGTAATTGTGTAAAAAATGGGTATATCTGGGTAGGCGTTTGCATGTATAAATACAGACGAGAGTGAACATTCACTTACCTTTGCCTATTTGTGGCACATATGTGCAGTTAGGAGGCACTCTGCATGGTGACTTTGAAATGACACAACCTTGCAGACGTCTGCCCAGAGCTGTTTCTGTTTCTACTAGCAATGTTCAGGTTTTTCAATCCTTCTCCTACTTTTCCCCCAAAGGGTAAACTAGTAGGAGTGAGGTAACCTATAGAATTAAAATGCCTGGGATTAAGGTGAATTTAAGTGAAAGCCCCCTTAGCCCATTGACTGCAGGATTATCTGTCCCTAAAACACATTCTTTGGTGTCATTCTCTTGCTCTGAACACTCCAGGTGGGAGAATCAGGCCAAGGCTCTGGTACTAGCTGGTGAGGGACATAATGGGAATTGCATCCATCCTGTACATTTAGCCACCTCCATTGGCTGTCTGGAATCTTCTCTGATCACCCACTGGAGTAAGCGGGCTTAAAAGTAGGGCATTTGCACATGCGGATCTTTCACCCCAGTGCTCATCTTATTGGCAGGCATTGCTCCAGCTGAACTGTTTTTGCTCTGTGTTCAGGCCTGTTTGTAGGTGGCATCTCCAGGGCAGATTCCATTCTTATCCCAGGCTCAGAGCTCGTTCATTGCTGCTTTTTAAAATTCCCAGGTGCACCTTGTTTATTTCTCCCTTCTCACCTGCCTTGAACTGCCCCTCTTTTACCTGTCCGTATTCTTTCCTAGCCCCTCACAAAGTAAACAAAACAAAAAGCAACCCCTTCTGGGGCATCTGATTAGAGAAGCCATCCAGGCTTCTGGTGGAGAATTTAAGAAATACCTTCCTGTTGCTCTGAATGAAGCAGCTTAAAAAGGCCTGCCTAGTCCCAAATCAGGGTGCTGGTGATGGGGCACGAGTGGTGACAGCTTGATACATGAGACCCCCCTCCCTTCCCAGATGATGGGAAGGGAAATCTTAGAGGGCAGGCAGCTCCGGCTCCAAGTTCCCACACAACACTGACAGCTGCAGAACTGCACCTATTGCCCACGGTGTAGAAACCAGTGTTTCATCAACCTTTAATTGAACTGATTCCTAAATAGAACACGGTCAGCTTTGGCAGTGCTGCTGGCCTCAATAGCTGTGACTGAGCTCTGATTGACACCTCTTCAACAGACCCCCATTTGATAGATTTTTCATATTCCCTGGGTTCTAGATCATTGGTCCTCAGCTGAGAGCATTCATGAGTCCTTCGTGGGAGTGGTTCAAGGTACACAAGATGGTGCCTCATTCTAGCTGACTCTGATTCAACATCTGCGGAGGAGGCTGGGTAATGTTTAGAACACTCTTTTTAGGCGCTTCTAATGAGCATGCACGAATACGCAGAAACTTCTGGAGTGTTCCATTGCAAATTGAGACAAAGTTACCAAGTAGACAAAGAAGTGCTGGAATTGTGAAATACTCCTGGCGCATCTTTTTCCATGGGAGGGACACGGGATGAGGGATGCGTTAGCACTCTCTTCGTGTCATTTTCAAGTGTAAGTTGTTGCTTTTTCTGTATTGCTGTGTCGCTTGCTTCACGTCAAGGCACCACTGGACATTCTTGGAGGAGTCCAACACATTGAAACAGCTTCTCTCAGCCTCCGTTAGGAGCAACATCCCCCATTATCCCAGATGTGTGGGTGAATCCGGCGTTCACTGAAATAGTAAATTGGATCGCATTACATAATACTGTATAATGTGGGGTGACCTCCTCTCATTGTTATTTTGGGTGGATGCTTAGACAGTTCTGATTCTGATTTCCTGATAATTGTTTCCTCATGGATTTTTTTTTTTTTTTTTTGGTCCCAAACAGATGCCTGCACCAATCCCTCATTGCCATTTGCAGCTTCCCTCAAAGCCTGACTTGTTCCTTAATGAATCTGCCACACACTGAGCTGGGGCCAAGGCAGACCAAGAGGCCATTCCATCAAAATATCCGTGATAGGAAAGCCTGTTCCCATCCTGAACTTGTGTTTCACTTGGGTCCCACCTGACCTGGAGGGCCTACAAGATGGGGGATGGGAGAACATTTGAACCCTGGCTACTGTTAAAATGTCCTAATCCCGGAGACTCTATTTTGTTTACATTCCTGCTCAGCTTTGCCTTTGAAGCTGCTCCTCATTGGTGGATTGGTGGGGCCCTATGACTCCTATACATTTTAAAGCTGCATTCCCCAGAGTTTGCCCCAGTGATGGAGACCTGCACTTTGTCTTTTAAGCAGATAAAAAGAGAGGTCAGTCAGAAGTAATTCCCCTACTCCTCGTATAAACAATTTAACTGCTGCAGCAACATACTTGCCTGGAATTACTCCCTCAGATTCAATTCCCTTTTCCTGCTCCACTTGTAAAAATGGTTAGTGTCCTCTATAAACTGTAGCTCACCAAGGTGCAGGGCTTGCTGTGCAGTTGTAGAATAAATGTTAATCTAATACAGGTTACTAGGTCAAATGCAATCACAGGCTTGTGGGAAAAAGCTTAATACTGTTCTGCTTCTTCTAACACAGTAAACCTGGATATTATATGATAGGTTAAACACCAGTGAACCATGGCAAGAATTTTCTTGAAAGTAGGATTTAGTACAAAGGAAGCTACATTGAAATGGTGACCTAAGATTGACTTTGCTTTCCAAGAGAGCATGCTAAGACGCCAGAGTGCACGCTGAAATGGACTCCTTGAAAATGTGATGTTCTCGAATTCCTTGCTGAGGGGTTGAGTGCCAGCTGGAGCAGCTGGGACACAGCCTGAGGTTTCAGATGTTGTCAGCTATGACTTCAATTCCTCCTCTTCTCCAAAAACTCACGACTGCAGATATACACACACACACACAGAGTCGTTACGAAATGTTAATGTGTCATTGGATGGCCTGTTAGAATTCGGATCCCAACTTGAACGTCAAGTAAACACTGTCAGGGCAGGCTGAGCATCTGTGGGCCAACTGCCTTGAGAAGACTGTAGATCGTCTTGGTGGTGGTGGATGCTTTCCTATTTTATGTGGATGTTAGTGCATTAAGTGTTCCCAGCCTGTAGTCGTGATCCAGTGCCAAAGCTGAGATTTACATATGCTAGCAGATGTAAAATAAATGCTTCAGTAAATGAACATCAGGTTTCAGGGGAGCTGAAGAGTCTGGTTTGTGGAACCACTCAGGTTCTGTTTTGTATGGAGACAGGGACTGGGCCAGGATCAACTTTGCAAAGCTTGTGGGGTCTTCCAGGAGGGAGTTTTCAAACTCCCATAGTTATAATTGCAATGGCTCTGCCCTGTCCTCCTCCTGGCTTCCTACTGGAACTGTATTCAACCAGAGATCACACAAGGAAAAGCACTCTGACACACAGGCTAGGATCCACCTCTCCTCCTGAAAGCTGTTGAGAATGGGGCTTTGTGTCTCCTCTTGGCTCTTAAAACTTCTTACCAGGCTCCAGGGATTTGTCTGACTTGTGAAAAATTCATTTGTGCATTTCCAGATGTGACATAGCTCTTGAGTGATTAAGCTACATCACTTAGTATGTTAGCAGTGTTAGAGTGGGTAGACTTTAATAAAAGTCCTCTCCCTTATATGTGGGATCTACAAAAAGAGTACAAATGAACTTTATTTACAAAACAGAAATAGAGTCAGTTCAGTTCAGTCGATCAGTTGTGTCTGACTCTTTGCGACCCCATGGACTGCAGCACGCCAGGCTTCCCTGTCTATCACCAATTCCTGGAGCTTACTCAAATTCATGTCCATCTAGTCAGTGATGCCATCCAACCATCTCATCCTCTGTCATTCCCTTCTCCACCTGCCTTCAATCTTTTCCAGCATCAGGGTCTTTTCCAATGAGTCAGTTCTTTGTATCAAGTAGCCAAAGTATTGGAGTTTCAGCTTAGCAAGAGTCCTTCCAATGAATATTTAGGACTGATTTCCTTTAGGATGGATTAGTTGGATCTCCTTGCTGTCCAAGGGACTCTGAAGAGTCTTCTCCAACACCACAGTTTAAAAGCATTGATTCTTCAGTGCTCAGCTTTCTTTATAGTCCAATTTTCACATCCATACATGACTACTGGAAAAACCATAGCTTTGACTAAATGGACCTTTGCTGGCAAAGTAATGTCTCTGCTTTTTAATGTGCTGTCTGGGTTGGTCATAACTTTTCTTCCAAGGAGCTGCTGCTAGGTCGCTTCAGTCGTGTCCGACTCTGTGTGACCCCATAGACAGCAGCCCACCAGGCTTCCCTGTCCCTGGGATTCTCCAGGCAAGAACACTGAAGTGGGTTGCCATTTCCTCTCCAATGCATGAAAGTGAAAAGTGAAAGTGAAGTCGCAGTCGTGTCTGACTCCTAGCGACCCCATGGACTGCAGCTTACCAGGCTCTTCCATCCATGGGATTTTCCAGGCAAGAGTACTAGAGTGGGGTGCCATTGCCTTCTCCATCCAAGGAGCAAATGTCTTTTAATTTCATGGCTGCAGTCACCATCTGCAGTGATTTTGGAGCCCAGGAAAATAAAGTCTCTCACTGTTTCCATTGTTTCCCCATCTATTTGCCATGAAGTGATGGGACCAGATGCCATGATCTTCGTTTTCTGAATGTTGAGTTTTAAGCCAACTTTTTCACTCTCCTCCTTCACTTTCATCAGAGGCTCTTAAGTTCTTTTCTGCCATAAGGGTGGTGTCATCTGCATATCTGAGGTTACTGATATTTCTCCCAGCAATCTTGATTCCAGCTTGTGCTTCATCCAGCCTGGCATTTCACATGATGTACTCTGGATATAAGTTAAATAAGCAGGATGACAGTATATAGCCTTGACGTGCTCCTTTTCCAATTTAGAACCAGTCTGTTGTTGCATGTCCAGTTCTAACTGTTGCTTCTTGATCTGCATATGGATTTCTCAAGAGGCAGGTCAGGTGGTCTGGTAAAATAGAGTCACAGATATATAAAGCAAACTTTTGATTACTGAGGGTAAGCATGGGGGAGGGACAAATTGGGAGACTGACATATAGATGCTGTTAAGTTGCTTCAGTTGTGTCCGACTCTGTGTGACCCCATAGAGGGCAGCCCACCAGGCTCCCCTATCCCTGGGATTCTCCAGGCAAGAACACTGGAGTAGGTTGCCATTTCCTTCTCCAGTTCATGAAAGTGAAAAGTGAAAGTGAAGTCAAAAGCTCAGTCGTGTCTGACTCCTAGCGACCCCATGGACTGCAGCCCACCAGGCTCCTCCGTCCATGGGATTTTCCAGGCAAGAGTACTGGAGTGGGGTGCCATTGCCTTCTCCATGACATATAGACATATAGATACTACTATATATAAAATAGATAACTAATAAGGACTTACTGTATAGCACAGGGAACTCTACTTTGTACTCTGTAATCACCTATATGGGAAAAGAATCTAAAAAAGAGTGGATATATGTATATATTATAACTGATTAATTTTATTGTACACCTGAAACTAACACAATAATGTAAATCAACTATACTCCAATAAATATTTTTAAAAAAGAGAGGGAAAAAAAGGACTCTCCCTGCTTGGGTTTGCAATTAAATGACTGAATTAATCAGGTGACATATCTAGATGGTTATGAAACGAAGATGAAAGTTTCCCTAGGTCTGTGAGTGATTGTTAGGAAAACTGCATAAAAAGAATAGATACACACGCAAAGCATTTGTGGAAATGCATAAAATTCTATTACAGAAATTGAGATTTTTAGGAAACAAACCTAGTGAGCCAGATTTCATTTCTAAAATCGGTCATTGGCAGGAGCGGAAGAGACCTTACACGGTTAATTTTCGAGCTATGGCTCTGCGTGGCCGTCTTGTCTGGCCAGCCCATTCTAATCACCACTCTTGTAGCGCTTTGTCTTCTGTGCTATAAGCAGGTGGTTGGCCACTCAGATTCAGAAAAGTGGCTGGAGGCAGGCAGCGGAAATGGACTCTCATTCAGACAATTTCCCTCCAGCCAGTATTAGAGACAGCTCCTTCCACAGAAATGGGGATCCTGAGGGCTTCCATTGATTGGGAAATGTCAAACACATAATACATAGATGACTTAAAATGCCTGAGGCCCCTTTTTGTCTTTTTACTGCAGACTGAATGGTCAGGTTTCTCTGCCTCTTTCTCTCCATTTTCTCCCAAGTTTTTCTTTGACAAGATATAAAGGGAAATTGTACCTTTCTCCAGTGCTTCTGTGTGTCCATTGAACATAGAATGCTGGCTAGGGCTATGAATTTCCTTGTGAGTTTAAGCCATAAGTATTGTATTGGGGATACATGCACATTCAACTTAGCAGAGACCAATTTGGCATGTTTTCGTGCAATAGCTTGCTCAAAAGAATGGGATATCTTTTTTTTTTTTTTAATTGGAGTCTAGTTGATTTGTAATGTTGTGTTAGTTTCAGGTTTACAGCAAAGTGATTCATATATATATATTTCAGATTCTTTTCCATTATAGGTTCTTACAAGATGCTGAAAATATTTCCCTGTGCTGTACAATAGATCTCTGTTGTTTATTTTCTATATAGTAGTGTATATCTGTTAGTCCCAAACTCCTAATTTATTCCTCCTCCCTTCCCCTTTGATAATCCTAAATTGTTTTCTATGTCTGTGAGTCTGTCTTTTAAATAAGTTCATTTGTTTCGCTTCTAAAAATTCCATATGTAAGTGATCTCATATTTGTTTTTCTCTCTCTGACTTACTTCACTTAGTATAATAATCTCCAGGCTCATCCATGCTGCTCCAAATGGCCTTATTTCATTCTTATTAATTGAATAATATGCCGTTGTGTATACATACCACATCTTCCTTATTCGTTCCTCTGCTAATGGACATTTAGGTTGCTCCCATGTCTTGGCTACTGTGGATAGTGCTGCAGTGAACACTGGGGTACATGTATCTCTTCAAATTAGAGTTTTTGTCTTATCTGGGTATATGCCCAGTAATGGGATTGCTGGGTGGGATATCTTCTTTGGAGGCCGCAGGCCATGCTCAGAATGGAGATTTAGTGTTACTATAGATGTCTGCACTGTGAATGGATGTGGCATTACAAGCCAAATGCAGTTTTGCCACTTAGGTGTGTGACCTGAAACTACTGAAGGCTTCTCATGTCTCAGTTTCAACAGCTGCAAAAGGGGAAGGCAATGATCTAGTTTCTCTTTTGTCTTTTTTCTAACAGGAGGGTCCTTGGGCATGCTGGCCTAGCTCCAGCTACAGGTCATTAGTCTTCCCATTTTCCCCAGGCTCCTGTATGTCTTGAGGCCCTTGACTTTTTAAAAAAATTTATTTATTTTTTAATTGAAGGATAATTTCTTTACAGAATTTTGTAGTTTCCTGTCAAACATCAACATGAATCAGCCATAGGTATACATATGTTCCCTCCCTCTTGAACCTCCCTCTCATCTCCCTCCCCATCCCATTCCTCTAGGTTGATACAAAACCCCTGTTTGAATTCCCTGAGACATACGGCAAATTCCCATTGGCTATCTATTTTACATATGATAGTATAAGTTTCCATGTTACTCTCTCCATATATCTCACCCTCTCCTCCCCTCTCCCCACGTTCATAAGTCTGTTCTCCATGTCTGTTTCTCCATTGCTGCCTTACAAATAAATTCATCAGTACCATTGGCCCTTGACTCTTGCTTGGAGCCCTGTTTCTATCTTTTGGACTTAGTGTTAGGTTTTCCCAACTTTTCCTAGTGACACTTATGCCCTCACCCCAGACCAGGTTCTTCTTCGGATGGCTAGCTTGGATGGACATTTCAGGTATCACCTCCCAGCTGTTGGGAATCAAATGGCAGACTGTGTGTGAAACACTCAATACAGGGTAACATAGTAATTGTTGGTGCTCATTTTTTTAGCTTTCCCAAGGAATACTGTCAATGACCAAATGAGGCAATTTAGGAAAATAACTTAAAAATTTCTGAGCCTGTGAAAATAAGAATAATAATGCTAATTCCACGGGTTAGGGGGATAGTCAAGGAGATAATGTAGGCTCAGTTCAGTCACTGAGTCATGTCTGACTCTTTGAGACCCCAGGGACTGCAGCACGCCAGGCCTCCCTGTCTATCACCAACTCCTGGAGCTTATTCAAACTCATGTCCATCAAGTTGGTGATGCCATCCAACCAGCTCATCCTCTGTCGTCCCCTTCTCCTCTTGCCTTCAACCTTTTCCAGCTTCAGGGTCTTTTCAAATGAGTCAGTTCTTTGCATCAGGTGGCCAAAGTATTGGAGTTTCAGCTTAGCAAAAGTCCTTCCAGTGAATATTCAGGACTGATTTCCTTTAGGATGGACTGGTTGGATCTCCTTGCAGTTCAAGGGACTCTGAAGAGTCTTCTCCAATACCACAGTTCAAATGCAACAGTTCTTCAGGGCTCAGATTTCTTTATAGTCCAACTCTCACATCCATACATGACTACTGGAAGAACCATAGCTTTGACTAGATGGACCTTTGTTGGCAAAGTAATGTCTCTGCTTTTTAATATGCTGTCTAGGTTGGTCATAACTTTTCTTCCAAAGAGCAAGTGTCTTTTAATTTCATGACTGCAGTCACCATCTGCAGTGATTTTGGAGCCCCCCAAAATGAAGTCTCTCACTGTTTCCATTGTTTCCCCATCTATTTGCCATGAAATGATGGGACTGGATGCCATGATCTTAGTTTTCTGAATGTTGAGTTTTAAGACAGCTTTTTCAGTCTTTTCTTTCACTTTCATCAAGAGGCTCTTTGTTTGCTGCTGCTGCTAAGCCGCTTCAGTCGTGTCCAACTCTGTGCGACCCCATAGACGGCAGCCCACCAGGCCCCACCGTCCCTGGAATTCTCCAGGCAAGAACGCTGGAGTGGGTTGCCATTTCCTCCTCCAATGCATGGAAGTGTAAAGTGAAAGTGAAGTCGCTCAGTCGTGTTTGACTCTTAGCGACCCCATGGACTGCAGCCTACCAGGCTCCTCCATCCATGGCAGGAGAAACATTTTCATTTCCTCCGTCCATTTTCTAGGCAAGAGTACTGGAGTGGGTTGCCATTGCCTTCTCCGAAGAGGCTCTTTAGTTCCTTTTATTGTCTACCATAAGTGTGGTGTCATCTGCATATCTGAGGTTATTGATATTTCTCCCAGCAATCTTGATTCCAGCTTGTGCTTCATCCAGTCCAGCAATTCTCATGATGTACTCTGCTTAGAAGTTAAATAAGCAGGGTGACAATATACAGCCTTGACGAACTCCTTTTCCTATTTGGAACCAGTCTGTTGTTCCATGTCCAGTTCTGACTATTGCTTCTTGACCTGCATACAGATTCTTAGGAGGCAGGTCAAATGGTCTGATGTTCCCATTTATTTAAGAATTTTCCACAGTTTGTTGTGATCGACACAGTCAAAGGCTTTGGTGTAGTCAATAAAGCAGAAATAAATGTTTTTCTGGAACTCTTTTGCTTTTTTGATGATCCAATGGATGTTGGCAATTTGATCTCTGGTTCCTCTGCCTTTTCTAAAACCAGCTTGAATATCTGGAAGTTCACAGTTCATGTACTGTTGAAGCCTGGCTTGGAGAATTTTGAGAATCACTTTGCTAGTGTGTGGGATGAGTGCAACTGTGTGGTAGTTTAAGCATTCTTTGGCATTGCCTTTCTTTGGGATTGGAATGGAAACTGACCTTTTCCAGTCCTGTGGCTGCTGCTGCTGCTGCTGCTGCTAAGTTGCTTCCATCGTGTCCGACTCTATGCGACCCCATAGATGGCAGCCCGCCAGGCTCCCCCGTCCCTGGGATTCTCCAGGGAAGAACACTGGAGTGGGTTGCCATGTCCTTCTCCAATGCGTGAATGTGAAAAGTGAAAGTGAAGTCGCTCAGTCGTGTCTGACCCTTAGTGACCCCATGGACTGCAGCCTACCAGGCTCCTCCGTCCATGGGATTTTCCAGGCAAGAGTACTGGAGTGGGTTGCCATTGCCTTCTCCATGGCTACTGCTGAGTTTTCCACACTTGTTGCCCTATTGAGTGCAGCACTTTCACAGCATCATCTTTTAAGATTTGAAATAGCTCAAGTGGAATTCCATCATCTCCACTAGCTTTGTTTGTAGTGATGCTTCCTAAGGCCCACCTGACTTCACATTCCAGGATGTCTAGCTCTAGGTGAGTGATCACACCATCATGATTATCTGGGTTGTGAAGATCTTTTTTGTATAGTTCTTCTGTGTATTCTTGCCATCTCTTCTTAATATCTTTTGCTTCTGTTAGAAAGTTCAAATCCTGTCATCTTCCACTGGAAGAAGTTGAGGCCCCACTCAGCCAACTCCAGGGATCAAATTTGAGAATCATATCCATCCAAGTTACAGCTTCTCCAGTGGCTCAGTGGTAAAGAATCCACCTGCAATATAGGAGACAAAATAGATGCGAGTTTGATCCCTGGGTTGGGAAGATCCCCTGGTGGAGGAAATGGCTACTCACTCTAGTATTCTTGCCTGGAAAATCTCATGAACAGAAGAGCCTGGTGGGCTACAGTCCATGGGATTGCAAGGTGTTGGATACAACTAAAGCCATTTAGCACGCATGCACACAACCATACAAGTAGTGAAAAGTATTTGCTATCAAAACTGACTTACCCAGTAGGTATAGGTCCTGGGATTCATGATGGTTTTAAAGGCACATTAAATATGTTTCTTTTATTAAATTAGAACAAAAAGTAAACTTTACAATAGAAAAAATATTTTAATGTTTAATAGCAATATACACATTTTTATAGCAAAATACGATTTTTATTTTAAAAAAATATTTATTTATTTGGCTGCATTGGGTATTTGTTATGGCATGAGAGCTCTTAGTTGTGACATGGGGGATCTAGTTCCCCAACCAGGGATTGAACCCAGGCTCCCTGCATTAGGAGCCTGGAGTCTGAGCCACTGGGCCACCAGGGAAGTCCACTGATTTTTATATTTTTGTCCATGGAAGAAGGAGCTATGAAGGCAAAATTGCCTGTATGACCCGTAAAGTTTATATTTGGCCATGACCTCATCACCATGGCCTTGAAAATTTCAGAAGCTAATGCACATATCACTATTTTAAGCAAAAGTTCCTCTCTTCTTTCATGAACCAGGAAGGAAACTCCCCCAAAGAAAAGCAGAACCACTTAAAGTTGGTGACTTTTTGAGCAAGAGGAACAGGTGACAGTCATGAAAATAAGATGTCTTCATATCAGGGAGGCAGGTATGGGTAAGAAGACCCAGCCTCTGAACGCGGAAAAGTCTCTTAGCGACTTCCATTTGCCCTAGTTATCCTGGGACATGAGACGTGATCTGGAATTTATTTGCCATCAGGTCAAAAAAATCATGGTATTGGGTAAAGCCTGAGGAGTTTGTCAAATGGAGAATTACATTGGTAATCCAGGACTCACCATGCATTGAATCCTCAGCCCTTCAGCCTCAGGGAATCCCCGGTGGCTCAGTGGTAAAGAATCCGCCTGCCAATACAAGAGACAAGGGTTTGATCCCTGGGTCCAGAAGATCCCCTGGAGAAGAAAATGTCAACCCATTCTAGTATTCTTGCCTGGAAAATTCCATGGACAGAGGAGCCTGGTGGGCTACAGTCTATAGAGTTGCAAATAGTCCGACACAGCTAGGCAACTGAGCACTCACGCAAAGAAGAGGGGAGAAAACCAGTCGTTTCCTCACTGAAATGACTTCTCTAAATATGAGAATCAAAACAGGGCTCACAATAAGGGAGTCAGAATATTCTCTTTGAATCTTTGAATTTCTGCAAAGTAGGTTCAAGTCTCTGTCTTCACTCCATGCCCTTCTTGCCTCATTTTAAATCCTCCTTGAAGTGATTTCCCCCCAAGACAATTATACCCCATCTCTAAGAGAAGAGAGCTTCTGTGTGTAAGGTCTGTCCAGCTAAGCAATATGGGCTCTAATTTTATCACAACATGATGGAACTGATCAGTTTCTTTGTATAAAATCTTAAAAGGGCTCCACAGACTCTTTAAGCCAAAAAAGGGCTTTTGAAAACAGTTCAGGAAATTGCCATCATGGAAGTGATTTCCACATGTGTCTCTCAAAATTGCCATCTCTCCCTTTAAGTGTGGATCTTTCCTAGACTATAATAAATGAAAAGGAGCTTATTTTTCTTGTAAGAGAAGGCACAATTAAAAAAAAAAAAAGTCCCCAAGAATCCTGTACATGGGAATGACATGCAAGCCATTAACTTTCTTTCCTTGGCTTTCAAGCTGATCTGAATTCTCAATTTTCTGTGAGTATTCCGCTCCATCTAGGTCAAGAAGAATTACGCGTGTGTAACTGAAGCAGAGTGTGGATTTTTAGCAGAGCATGTGATCCTAAGAATGCAGAAAGATGGTATAAATTTGCATCTTCTTAAGAGGAACCCTCTCTAAAAACACTGAAACCATTTTAATCTGATCAAATAAAAAGGGAAGGGGTGGAAATTCCATCGGAAGATTTCACACAACCTTTTCTTTTCATCTGAGTAAAGAATTACAGAATCATCTGTCCAGCTATCAAATATCTCTGGGGAAGATTTTTTAAATTGTAGTGCACAGAAAAATGGAAGATTAATATCATGCTTTGGAGACCAGAGGAATAGCTTCGGTGCTTGTGGATGAGTTATGTCCTTCTTCTGAAGACTTTTCAGAAGTAAGGGTTGAAGCTACTTGACGGGCAGAGAGGCCAGTGTTCCAGGAGTTTCCATGTTATTGAAGAGAACATAAGACATATTCTTAAGGGCAACTGAGTTCCTTTGATGTCCTGCCATGGAGCAGCATCTTGGGCTCCTCCCAACAGAGTTGCTGATGATTTACTGGAAAACAACGTGTGGCTCATTTTGTGGTATTTCTTAAGTTTCTGCCTATGAATTTCTATGAGCATTAGACTTGGTCTTTTCCCTTCTTCTCTCATGTTGCCACTGGGCTGTGTAACCCATAGTGCAGTCAGATTTCTTGAAATGGGTTTCCTGTTGATTCATGCTTATATGAAAGTCGTTCAGTCATGTCCAACTCTTTGCGACCCCATGGACTATACAGTCCATGGAATTCTCCAGGCCAGAATACTGGAGTGGGTAGCCTTTCCCTTCTCCAGGGGGTCTTTCTGACCCAGGAATCGAACCAGGGTCTCCTGCATTGTAGGCGGATTCTTTACCATTTGAACCACTAGAGAAGCCTTGTTCACATTTGTCCTTAATTCAGCGTTCATGTATCCAAGGCATTGGGTGACATATAACAATAGGTGAATGGTCCTAACTGCTCTTCTGGCAACTGGTCTGAAAAATTCAGGATAATGATCATGGAGGGAGAGCAATGAGCGATACTGAAGAGAGATCTTAGTTTCCTGTCCAGGAATTGATCATGAGCTCCTTATTGCAAAAGTTAGGCTTAAATTGCAGAAAGTAGGAAAAACCACTAGGCCATTCAGGTTTGACCTAAATCAAATCCCTTTTTTATCACAGTGGAGGTGATAAATAGATTCAAGGGATTAGATATGCTAGACAGAGTGCCTGAAGAAATATGGATGGAGGTTCATAAAATTGTATAAGAGGCAGTGACCAAACCCATCCCAAAGAAATGAAATGCAAGAAGGCAAAGTGGTTGTCTGAGGAGACCTTACAAATAGCTGAGAATAGAAGAGAAGCTAAGGACATAGGAGAAAAAGAAAGGTGTACCCAACTGAATGCAGAGTTCCAGATCATAGCAAGGAGAGATAAGAAAGCCTTCTTAAGTGAACAATGCAAAGAAGCAGAGGAAAACAATAAATTGGGAAAGACTAGTGATCCCTTCTGGAGAAGGCAATGGCACCCCACTCCAGTACTCTTGCCTGGAAAATCCCATGGATGGAGGAGCCTGGTAGGCTGTAGTCCATGGGGCCACTAAGACTCGGACACGACTGAGTGACTTCCCTTTCACTTTTCACTTTCATGCATTGGAGAAGGAAATGGCAACCCACTCCAGTGTTCTTGCCTGGAGAGTCCCAGGGACGGGGAAGCCTGGTGGGCTTCCGTCTATGGGGTCACACAGAGTTGGACACAACTGAAGTGACTTAGCAGCAGCAGCAGAGATCCCTTCAAGAAAATTGAAGACACCAAGGGAGATACTAAAGGAGATCAGTCCTGGGTGTTCATTGGAAGGACTGATGTTGAAGCTGAAAACTCCAGTACTTTGGCCACCTGATGCGAAGAGCTGACTCATTGGAAAAGACCCTGATGCTGGGAAAGATTGAGGGCAGAAGGAGAAGGGGATGACAGAGGATGAGATGGCTGGATAGCATCACTGACTCAATGGACATGAGTTTGGGTGAACTCTGGGAGTTGGTGATGGACAGGGAGGCCTGGTGTGCTGCAGTCCATGGAGTTGCAAAGAGTTGGACACGACTGAGCAACTGAACTGAACTGAAGGGAAAATTTCATGCAAAAATGGGCACAATAAAGGACAGAAACGACAAGGACCTAACAGTAGCAGAAGAGGTTAAGAAGAGGTGGCAAGAGTACATAGAAGAACTATACAAAAAAGGTCTTAACGACCCAGATAACCACAGTGGTGTGGTCACTTACCTGGAGCTGGACATCCTAGAGTGTGAAGTCAAGTGGGCCTTAGAAAATATCACCACAAACAAAGCCAGTGGAGGTGATGGAATTCCAGCTGAGCTATTTCAAATCCTTAAAGATGATGCTATTAAAGTGCTGCACTCAATATTGTCAGCAAATTTGGAAAACTCAGCAGTAGCCCCAGGACTGGAAAGGATAGTTTTCATTCCAATACCAAAGAAAGGCAATGCCAAAGAATGTTCAAACGACTGTACAATTGTTCTCATTTCATATACTAGCAAGTTTATGCTCAAAATTCTTCAAGTTAAATTTCAGCTGTATGTGAACCAAGAACTTTCAGATGTATAAGCTGGATTTAGAAAAGGCAGAGGAACCAGAGATCAAATTGCCAACATCCATTGGGTCATAGAGAAAGCAAGGAAATTCCAGTAAAACATCTACTTCTGCTTCATTGACTATGCTAAAGCCTTCAACTGTGTGGATAACAACAAACTGTGGGAAATGGGAATACCAGACCACCTTATCTGTCTCCTGAGAAACCTGTATGAC
The DNA here is from genome assembly GCF_003369695.1 of Bos indicus x Bos taurus. Classification (NCBI taxonomy): domain Eukaryota; kingdom Metazoa; phylum Chordata; class Mammalia; order Artiodactyla; family Bovidae; genus Bos; species Bos indicus x Bos taurus. Next base: position 65,834,621 of record NC_040086.1, on the reverse strand, counting down.
GGTCAAAAAGCAAGAGTTAGAACCAGACATGGAACAATGGACTGGTTCAAAATTGGGAAAAGAGTATGACAAGGCTGTATATTGTCACCCACTTATTTAACTTCTATGCAGAGTACATCATGTGAAATGCCTGGCTGGATGAAGCAAAAGCTGGAATCAAGATTGCCTGGAGAAATATCAACAGCCTCAGACATGCAGATGATACCATTCTAATGGCAGACAACGAAAAGGCACTAAAGAGCCTCTTGATGAAGGTGAAAGAGGAGAGTGAAAAAGCTGTCTTAAAACTCAACATTCAAAAAACTAAGGCCATGGCATCAGGTCCCATCACTTCATGGCAAACAGAGGAGGAAAACATGGAAACAGTGACAGATTTTCCTTTATTGGGCTCCAAAATCACTGCAGATGGTGACTGCAACCATGAAATTAAAGGATGCTTACTCCTTGGAAGACAAGCTATGACAGACTTCAGTTCAGTTCAGTTCAGTTGCTCAGTCGTGTCTGACTCTTTGCAGCCCCATGAACTACGGCATGCCAGGCTTTCCTGTCCATCACCAACTCCTGGAGCTTGCTCAAATTCATGTCCATCGAGTCAGCAATGCCATCCAACTGTCTCATCCTCTGTTGTCCCCTTCTCCTCCTGCCTTCAATCTTTCCCAGCATCAGGGTCTTTCCCAATGAGTCAGTTCCTAGATAATGACAAACTTAGATAATGTATTAAAAAGCAGAGATACCATTTTGCTGACAAAGGTCCATACAGTCAAAGCTATGGTGTTTCCAGTAGTCATGTATGGATGTAAGAGTTGGACCGTAAAGAAGGTTGAGCATGGAAGAACTGATGTTTTCAAACTGTGGTGCTGGAGAAGATTCTTGAGTGTCTCTTGGACAGCAAGGAGATCAAACTAGTCAGTCCTAAAGGAAATCAACCCTGAATGCTGAAGCTGAAGCTCCAATGCTCTGTATGGGAGAGTACACAGAGAAACAGTTTATTTAAGACAGAAGCAAGGCAGAAATGCACACCCATGGAGGAATGTGGGGTGTCCTGATGGAGGAGGAATAGGATAAGTCAGAACAAGGCAGAAATACACGCCTGAGGAGGAATATGGGCCTCCTTAGTGAGGAAGGGTGCAGTAGGAAGGAGATTTAAATCACTAATATAGGACAGTTCTTCTAGGTCTTTATTTATATTTGGCCAATTATTTTGTTTCTTTCTTCACAACTGCCTGGGCCTTGGACCCTTCCTAAGGTGTGTTCACAACTTTCCTAAGGTGGATCCTACTGCAGAGTCCTGTGTGTGGATGTCCACACTTATTATGGGGTAGGGCCTATTTCTTTTCTGACCCCGAAGAAGCCTCCCTGTGCTTGTGCAGACAGGGAAGTCTTCCTTGACCTCAGGGGTGGGCACCTTATCTCTTTATTTTAGCAAAGCTCAGCTTCTGCCACGAGCTTTGCCCTTGGGGTGTCTGGGTGATAACAAAGCTTGAATTTTACTCCATCTGACAAACTCCAGCTGTCCAGCCCAGGGGCCCATCTAGCTCTTACCTCAGGAACATTACTCTTGAGTTTGGTCCTTATGATTCAAGTTAGTTCCATTTCACAAGTCGTTTTGAGTGTCCATATCACTGTAGCAGGTGCTGTGCAGACTAGAAGGATGAAGATGATGTGGTTCTATCCCTCAAGAACTTTACAATCAGGTAGAAAGGTAAGAAGGATCTGGAAAAAGTCTGGCAGTGTGACTCGATGTGCTCTCATGCAGAGAATGGAACCCTGCAGGAAGTGTGGGTGGGAATAGGGAACAAAAGTTGAGCTGAAAGGATAAGAAGGGTTTCATGACGGAGAGAAGGTAGGAGGTGAGGACACTGGGTTGAAAGGAACAGGAATAAAAAAGAAAGGCTTAGAAGAGAGAAACAACTCTGTGTGTGTGTTCACTGTGTGTGTGGGGTTGGTGGGGGGCGGAGAAGTACAGGGTACTTGAAGTACAGACTTTGTGTGCTACATGCTGCTTCAGATACAAAGACAAATCAGGCTCCAGGGCACCCCAGTCCAAAAGATCTAGTATGGAAGATAGATGTAAATAACTTTAATATGAAACAGATTGCGAGAGATGCTATGGGAGAGTCAGAGGACTCTCTGAGTGCATCTCAGAGAGAGATTTAGGAAGGAAGAATTGTATAGGACTTAGCATGATTAGATTCAGGGAATTATATGGTTAGAGACGTCAAGATGACTTTGGCATTTCAAAGACAGTACCTTTGAATGATGGAGTAAAAGATACACATTTTGTTCCTTGTTCAGGTAAAATTTATAATTTTATAAACTTCATAATTCTTTCCGTCTTACTTTAGACAACATACTTTAGCTTTCTTCACACTTTGGAGGATTAATTTATCTAATGTCCTCATGTGTGCTGTGCTGTGCTAAGTCACTTTAGTCATGTCCAACTCTTTGTGACCCCATGGAGTCGGTTGCTATGCCCTCTTCCAGGGGATCTTGCCATCCTAGGGATTGAACCCTTACTCTTATGTCTTCTGCATTGGCAGTTGGGTTCTTTACCACAAGTGCCATCTGAGAAGCCCTCTAGTGTCCTCAAAAATGAGTATAAAAACTAAAGGCTACCCCAAAGGTATTCCCTGATAAAGGGTTTCTCTGATAGCTCAGTTGGTAAAGAATCCACTTGCAATGCAGGAGACCTTGGTTTGATTCCTGGGTTGGGAAGATCCACTGGAGAAGGGATAGGCTACCCACTCCAGTATTCCTGGGCTTCCCTGTGGCTCAGCTGGTAAAGAATCCACCTGCAATGCAGGAGACATGGGTTCAATGCCTGGGTTGGAAAGATCCCCTGGAGAAGGGAAAGGCTACCCATTCTAGTATTCTGGCCTAGAGAATTCCATGGACTGTGTAGTCCACTGGGTTGCAAAAAGTTAGACATGACTGAGTGACTTTCACTTGACTTGACTTGAGAAGAAGGCAAAAGAAAAGAGATATTCCACCTTTGGGTGTTCTTGTATAAAATAATATTTTGTTTAGATTTGAGGAAAGGGAATTTTTACAACCTTGTTAAATTTGCCAGGGGAAGAAGACTGGGTCATAGAATCATACAATTGTAGAATTTTAAAGCACCATGATCTAGCTCTCCTTCATAATAACTTAAAAACTTTTTTTTTAGATGACTGAAAGTCAGTTAAAATCATAACATGTGTGTTGCTGGAGGTGATCAATGTACACAGTGATGCTCGCCAGCTTGCTGATGTGACCTCACTGTGGGCAAGGACCAGAAGCGAAGGTCACACATCTTACTTAACACAGGGCTCTAACTCTGGAAGGGTAACTTGTAGCACAAGGGAGACAGTCTACTTGACGTTCTAGAGAAGCAAAGCAGACATCCAAGGGACTTCGAACCCAACTTTCAAATGAAATGCTTTCATTTCTCCTAAGGTTCCCTGATTGGCTGTTCCGTCTCAGCAACAGGCAGACTAGGAATAACATCCCTTTCTTCCTCCATGAACTTTGTTACTGTTATTTAGTTGCTAAGTCATGTCTTACCCCATGTGACCCCATGGACTGCAGCCTGCCAAACTCCTCTGTCCATGGGATTTCCCAGGCAAGAATACTAGAGTGGGTTGCTGTTTCCTTCTCCAGGGGACCTTCCTGACCCAGCAATAGAACTTGCATCTCTTGCATTGGCAGGTAGATTCTTTACCACTGAGCCATCAGGGAAGCCCTCCATAACATTAACCTCTTATAAATTCTCAGTGTACGATATAGAATACGCATTGACTGGCAACTTGCTTTTCTGATCAACTGTAATACACTTTTGCATTCATTTGATGGTTAGTTGAAGTCCTTATAAAAACTATCTGAAAGTGTGTAAGATGAGTTTGCACAGTGCTAAGGGGTCTGGCAGATAACCTTGGACTGGCTTCAAGTTCAAATTCCATGATGACTTGCACATTGTATAACCTTGGGAAAATTCTTTACCTCTGTACACTTCAATTTTCTCATGTGTAAAATGAGTGAAATAATAGTCCATGTATCATAAGATTTGGGGGAGCATTAACTGAGTCAATGTAGATAAAGGGCTTAGTGTTTGCCTCGCTCATAGTGAGAACTCAATGTATTTCAGCTAATTAAAACAAACAAAACAAGTTTGTTGTAAAACTTGTATTATATAAGTTCATCATTACTGAAAATATAAATTACAGTAAGATATATAATGAGTCAAGAGTTAATAGTGTTTATTGCAAAGTAGCAAACATATTTTTCAAACTGGGTTTCCAAACTCACAGCCCCTCTCAATAGGGCAGATAACCAGTAAAAAGTGGCCATGTTTGGAAGACCTTTTATGAAGATCTTTTATGTTTGAAATCAGTCATGGGAAGACTCCTGTGAAAAATCTCTTCCAGAATTAGTCAGGAAATGCCTTTCTCCTGCTGAGGTTTTCAAATGAAAAGGAAAGCCACATCACTCACAATCCTGCCTATTTTGACTGTCAGTAGCCTCATAGCTAACTTCTGTGCTTAGCTGCAGAAATTTGCTTTAACATAGACTGACTTATTTTTCTGTCTCTTTTTACTCATTTTAATGATTTTCAGGCTTACCAGGCCATGGTGTAGTAGTAAAGAATTTGCCTACCAATGCAGGAGATGCAAGAGACGCAGGCTCACTCCCTGGGTCAGGAAGATCCCCTGGAGGAGGAAATGACAACCCACTCCAGTGTTCTTGCCTGAATAATCCCATGGACAGAGGAACCTGGTGGGCTAGTCTATGGTGTTGAAAAGAGTTGGAAATAACTGAGCATGCATGCCACACCAATGATTTTTCAGTTTTTTGATCTTTGTGCCTTATATTTTAAACTCTCTCAAAACCCTTTTATAAGATGGAGGAGAGAAAGGTAAATAAATACCATAAAACATTATCACGCAGGTGGGTTTTCTTATAAACAAGTCCTCTGCCCAGTTCTACACACCTGGTTTGAAACATTTTTTCTTTATTTGACCAAAAATCATCAAAATGGCAAAGTTGCTTTCCATATAAACATTTATTTTATATTTTCAAAGATTGGGGTGTGAAAATCCCACCCTCACATGTTATTTAAATGCGAAGGGAAAAATGTCTTATAAGGGTTAAGGCTGTGATGTCGACTGACCTTGTGGGGACATAACTTGCTAATGAGGCCAAACAGTTAATAATAATCATACAAAAAACCAATGACCATGCAAACACAGCAGGTAATATTTATAGAATATTTTACAAGGTATCCTCACATACCTAGTTCATTTTTCACATCAACCTTCCAAATGAAGAAGCATTATTTTCAGCTCCACTTAGTATGAGAAAACAAAGTCTCAGATATGATTGGACTCATGCCCCAGGTCTCATAGCAAGGAATTACCTAGCCAGGATTTAAAATAGATCTTAAAAATCCCAGGTCCTATCCACTATTCCAGGATGCTTCCCCAAGGCCTAACTTTGTGAGTGCAATAAACAAGATTCTCCTTTAACCTCTGATCTTGCATCCAAAGGATTGCTTGATGGAGAAGAGCAGGAGAAAGGTAAACGTTTCTAATTAAGAACTGTCTTTCAGGTATGTTTCACCTGTAGGTTTTTCTTTTTCTTGCCTAAAAGTAGGATGATCCTGAATGCCAGTCTCCTCATAGTTGGGGAAGGGGTTTGGCAGAACAAATTCTGCAATAGCAATTAGCTGAGCCCACGGTGTTGGAAGAGAGTCACGTTTGCTCTCTTCCATGACTTGAAAGTGTCATGGCTACACTTTCATGGTCTTTGCAGTGAGACCCTATCTAGAGCCCTAATTCCCCAATGGTGAATTCAGTGTAAGGCAAGTAGTGAATTTCTATGAATTGTAAGTATCTGACCTGAGAATCTTGGTTTTGGGGTGAAAAAGATATGACCAGTTTGAGTGAGACTGGGTGTAAGATGAAGACTTAATCAACAAATGAAGGTGGGGCTTCCTGGAGATCAAGACAACCTCTAGACAGAGTACCATCAAACAACTTTAAAAAAAATATATTTTTATTTATTTACTTATTTGGCCACTTGGTCTTCATTGCAGCATATGAGCTCTTTAGTTGTGACATGCAAACTCTTTAATTGTAGCATGTGGGATCTAGTTCCCTGACCAGAGGTTGAATCGAGGTCCCCTGCACTGGGAGTGCAGAGTCTTAGCTACTGGACCATCAGGGAAGAGCCTCACTGAACTTTTGAGGAGGGATGGGTATCTAGGCCTGACTCCGACTCTGATTCTACGCACGGTGATTTGTATTTTACATGTGCGTGAACTGTTCAGTGGTGGTATGCGGTGCATTCCACTGCGTGAGTCCAGTTCTTCCCCATCCTCTTTTTTTTTCCCTTAAATCATTTTAAAGCACTGAGTTACAAGAACCCTTCAGGTATTGCTATGGAAAAGCCACCAGCATGGGTGGCTTGGCTTCACCACCTTGGTTCCTGGGCAGACTTGGATCAACAGAGCTCCTGGAAGATGTGTATCTGCTTCTACTCAGATGCACTGATCCTTACCAACACAAAGGCTATATTTTCTTGGAGACTTCCAGATTGTTCAATATATTTTATTTTGGAGATGTGTTTTCTTTTGTGGCCATTTCAGACACAGAGAAATTATCAGTGTCTCTGCTTTCCCTTCAGGAAACAACCCCTTAATTTGCAGAGCTTGAACTTCTAAGTCAGTCTCATTTTCCAAGCAATAGTTTCGATGGCCAAGGTAAGTTTGAAGAACGTTATCTTTTCCAGAACACTTCACATTTTGCTTTGTTTGCTCCAGGCACGCCCCTCACCAAACCACATTTTTTAACCTTTGGCTTCGTGAGAGAACAAAAGTCCCTCCTATCAGGAGTAAGGAAGCCACCTGAACCATTCTTTTTATATTTCCAGAGATAGTTTATGGGGCCACTGAAAGATGTTGATGCTATCTTTTTAATATTCTGAGAAATAATCCTATTAAACAAAAAACAAGGGAAACTCTTATGCCCACAAGGCCGAATTACCCAAAGCCTCCTGGCAGGGGTCAAGTTACCTGACAAAACCCTAGCTGTGCGGGGCTTCTATCTCTCCATCTCGGGCTCGGTGAATGAACAATAATTTGTGGATTCTGCTCATCTCTCTTTGCGAACTTTGTTCTGTGGAATTAGATACAACTTTGACAAATTAGAAAAGGCTCCCTCGTGCCCGCTGTCCCCGGAGCAACACAGGCCGCTGATTGTGCACTGGTCCTCTGAAGTCTGGCCGTGTCAGGCCGTCAGCGGCAGCCTGGCCACCAGAGCTCGCTTTTTAATAAGCGTATCTGTCAGCACCAGGTCCTTCGGATCTTCCGACCTCTCCTTAATCCTCAGGACGCACTGACTTTCTTCTCTGTTTCGCGGATGGCAAAAGGCCCTGTGCCGGGGAAGAAATCTCTTCTTTGTTTACAGCGTAGAGGCAACAAAATTAACCTTTGAGATTAACTGTAAATGAGTGAGGATCATGTTTTGTCTTTCCTCAGGACCAGGGGTCGGGATTAGCATATGCAGGAGGGAGGGAGTGTGTGAACACGTGTATATGCGTGTGCACACCCTACCCCAACTCCCATCATGCCCCCAAATATCTTTCTACTCTTGTTCTCCTTTCATTCTTTCCTTAATTCAAATACAGTTGATTTACTATATTTGTAAAATTAATATATGGTGTGTTAGTTTCATGTGTACAGCAGAGTGACTCAGTTATATGTACACATGTATATTTATATGGATATATATGTTCTTTTTCTGATTCTTTTCCATTATGGGTTTTTTCAAAATATTGAGTACAGTTCTCTGTGTTATACAGTAGGTCCCTGTTGGTTATCTATTTTTTAAAATTTTATTTTATTGAAGTATAGTTGATTTATAATGTTGCATTAATTGCTGCTGTACAGCAAAGTGATTCAGTTATAGACATATAAACATACACACTTTAAAAATATTTTCCATTATAGTTTACCACAGGATGTTGAATATAGTTCCCTGTGCTATACAGGAGGACCTTGCTGTTTAGATTATCTATTTTATATATAGTAATGGGTATGCTAATCACATACCCCTAATTTATCTCTCCTGCACCCCCTTTCCCCTTTGGTAACCATAAGTTTGTCTTCTATGTCTGAATCTATTTTTGTTTTGTAAGTAATATCATTCCCTTCTTTATTCAGATGTGGGTTTATTCTGGAATGAATAGAGCTAATAAATAATATTCCATTTTTTTTTCTAATATTCAATTGCATTTCAACTCTTAGGATCCGTGCATGTGCTCAGTGGTGTCTGATTCTTTGCAACCCTGCCTGACACCTTTTGTAGCCTGCCAAGCTCCTCTGTCCATGGGATTTCCTAGGCAAGAATACTGGAATGGATTGCCTTTTCCTATTCCAGGGGATCTTCCCAACCCAGGGATTGAGCCTGCATTTCCTGCACTGGCAGGTAGATTCTTTATCATTGTCACCACCTGGCAAGCCCTCGTAGGAGAGGGATACAGAACACCAACATATTATAAATGATGCTTGATAGGTTAAGGATAAAAGGGTCATTAGGTGGGGTTCTTTGGCCCATTGGAAGTAGACAGTGTCTTGGTACAGAGCAAGGACCATGAATGACACCACAAAGAGTTCAGGATGTCTTTTCATGGGTTACATGGTGGCCTATTCACGTTTAACAGTCTCGAATAGCAGAGTCGTGATTCTCCAACACACAGGGAATACCTTGCTGCTAAATAATTCTTTCCTGTTTTTTTTAAACACAAATTTTTGAATAAGACAAATGATTGAGAGATTGTATTCATACTCATTTCTAACTGATTGCGTTCAAATTGCAGTTTGACTCAATTACACTTGCGTAAAATTTTTTTTAACAGTAAAGTTAAAACAAATAAGACCACAAACAACAGCTATGAGATGACATTTGTATTGAGGAGAGAATGGAAACCTTAATATAAATGTTATTATTGGTCTCTGGAAACATTTTCTTTTCCCTCCCATTCTCACACTTTATTTTATTAAATTTTTTTGACAATATTCTGCTGCTTTTTTCCTATAGTTGCTTAAAAAAGTATTGGAATATAGCTGCTTTACAATGTTGTGTTAGGTTCAGCTGTACAGCAAAGTGAATCAGCTATATGTATACCTATATCCCCTGTTTCTTTGGATTTCCTTCCTGTTTAGATCACCACAGAGCACTGAGTAGAGTTTCCTGTGCTCTACAGTAGGCAATCATTAGTTATCTAGTTTATACACAGAATCAGTAGTGTATAAGGTGTGACAAGATGAAGTTGTGACGGGCCCATTTCTGACCTATGGGGAGCCCAGGAATGGACTCCACACATCCTTTACGTGTTTCTGAGAGTGTCAGGTTTTCCCATTCTGAGGCGTGCCCTCCATTTTTGATGGGGTCTTCACTTTGGAAAACCAGCTCAGTAGTGACAGGGAGTCACCATCACGATGGTGACCAAATCCAGATGTCCTACTTAAGGCTCCAGTCTCTGTTTCATGAAGTAGCTGAAACGTGTCTGGGACCTGGGATGGTGAATCATTCTGGCCACAGACAGCTCTTAAAGCCAATGGTTCTATTAGAAGCATATTTGGATTCCAGCCTTTTCATATTTGGTTGACTTCTGTGGAATTTGACTGCTTTTGTAATTTTGTTGCCTTTTGTCAAACAGAATTAATTTCTGCCAGTTTCAGTTCTGCCCTGTCTCTTTCTCCCTCTCCTTTTTATTAAGTACAACAAAATAAAGTGACACGTCAGTGCAGACATATTTTCTTTTTCGCTGAATTGTGGCAATGACCATAACAATGAAGCAGAAGAGAAAAGGGACTTGATTGCAGGTGCAAGACTGGGGTTATGTAAAATGGAGAAATAACCAGGTCAGTGCCCAGGAGCCCATCACACAATGATCAGCGTTTCAGGGGAATGAAAAGAACATGTGTGTTGGGATTCCCAGTTTCCTTGTTATCATCGTCTCAGGCCGGTGTTTAATGTGTGCTGCGTTGGTTTTGGCTGAGGAAAGTGCTTGGAGGAAGCAGTTTTTTAAGTTCACTTGGTATCTCTAAGAGCTAATAAAGATCTTTATTTACAAATAATGCACTTTCTGGGAAGTGCCTTTGTGTGGCATTGCACACCCTAGCAAAACGATGGGTTCTTTGTTTCGACTCGGTGGGAAGGGCAAAGGTTGGCATATAGGCTGCTTGTTTGCAGCCAGACATTTTACTCTCTGGGCATGTAACACTGTTCATCTTTTAACCTCTCTGCAACTCAGGATTCTCATTTCTGGAATGGAGTTAATAATGCCATAAAAATCACTGAGGAACCAGGAAATTAAAGGGCTGCGTTTTACATCGCAGCTGCCTGACTATCTTTTGAAATGCTGTCAAGTGTCACCTCCTTGGGGAAGCCTTCCTGGATCACTGGGGTGCTGGATGGACCCCTGCCCTCCTTGGTAACAACACTTGTCTCACTACACGTAGCCCTGGGTTTATTTGGTTATTCCATCACTCTCCTGTAAGCTCTTTCAGGGTAGAAACAAGCATCCTCATTTTGTATCAAATGAAACTTACAGCCGAACCTGGTGCCTGGTTCCCAGGAGGCAGTGGGTAAAGATAGTTAAATGATGGGCAAATGGAACTTTATCATTAAAAGAGTTGCTCAAAATATACTGTGTATAAAATAGATAACTAATGAGAACCTGCTGTACAGCACAGAGAACTCTACTTAACACTCTGTGTGACCTGATTGGGAAGGAAGTCTAAAAGGGAGGGAATGTATGTAAATGGACGGTGGATTCATTTTGCTGTACAGGAGAAACTAATACAACATTATAAAGCAACTATACGCCAATAAAACTAATTTAAAGAAAGCAACTAGATGCTAATGTCTATCACCTCCTCATGGCAATGTATGATGAAGCAAACTTTAAAATTTAAAAATAAATTTAAACACATTCTTAAAATAGAGTTCCTTAAAAGTCCATGAAGTCTAAGGAAGCAAACAAACAACAAAAGACCTTTATTGGGAAAAAAAATTTGCAGTGCCATTTCTCTCCCCCACTTTCTCCTATGAAAGAAAGGAGAAGGCATCAAGACTAATGATTGAATACTGGGGAGAAGATGAAGGTTTCGAGAAAGTGCTGGGTTATATAATCGCACCAATAGTGCCTAGGATTTTTGTGTGATCTGCACAACATTGCATCTTTTTACCTGTGTAAAGTGAAGTAAAAATATTTGAGGCAGGTCTTTTGGGTGTGTTTGCCTGGTAGGAGAAAGAAAAATAGAAGATATATTTTGGGTTTTCCAGAAGTGAGGACAAATCTGTAAAACTAAATTGATTTCTCTCAACACACACCACCGCTTTGATAACGCTGGTCTGAGGAAGAGATGGCATGGTTTTTCTCTCTCATCTGTTCCTGTCAGCCTTCCCCTCACATCCGGTATTTTGTAATAAAATTTCCAACAGATACGGGTTGTTCAACAGTCACTAGCAATGCATTGATTAATTATGTGTACCAGACTTTCAGTATATAATTAAGCTAAACAAAACTGCATTAAAGTAATATGAATAATTTGACTTCAAGCCACCAAAACAAGGAAACGGAGTGAAAGCAGAATCTCTGACCTCACTCTCTTTAGCATATTGGAGGAGACAAAAATATAATCAGAGTTATAAATCATACAGCTGCCATAATACAGTGATACAAAAAGGAAGTTGTTCTGACCTTTGATTCGGAGGCGTTTCAAAGGTAGAAATGAAAGTGAACACTGTTCTGCTAAAAATAAAATTCTTCAGCTAGGAAATACACAACAAAAGCCGTTCCTTACTTACGTGGGTAATGTTTGTTTTTGTTGTTTTCGGCTGTTCTTAGATTGTCTTCAGTATGACTGAAGTGTGGAGCATTGATATTGTCTCAGAACTATGTTATGTTGACATGCTTTTACTGTCCCCAAAACCAAAATTTAGAGAATGAACTATATTTCACATCCACAAAAATAGGATGAGCTCTTAATACCCCTGCAGATTTTAAAAGTGGTATTTATTCACTGTGCATTCATTTGAAAAATGTAGAAAAATCTGTCAAAAAGAAAAAGTCCATTCCTAATTCTCCTCTTGAGAATCTTGAGGTAACCACAATTAATACCAGTTTCTTTCCAGTCTGAGTTTGTGTGAATGTATGTGGAACTGATCATCATGTTGTGTATATATTGTGGTAACTGCCTCTTTCACTTGTGCCTCACATGCATTTTTCCATTTCCTTAAGTGTTTCTCCCAAATAAGAGTTTAATTGTTTAATATTGATAGAATCCTGTCAAAAGGATAAATCATACTTTATTTAACAAGGTTAATGTTTTTTAATATTCAGTTGTTCCCAGTTTCTAATCATTATTTTAGAAGTCCAATGCACTATCCATTGTGCAATAGGGCCAGGTTTTAAAAATTATTTGAAACAAGCAAAACACTCAGGGAATATCGCCAATATTTTATAATAATTATGAACTTAGTATAACATTTAAAAATTGTGCACCATTATATTATATACCTGTAAGTTATATAATATTATATATCAATTATATTTCAATAAAAATAATGTGGAAGAGCAAAACAGTTGAATAAACAGAGCTCACAATTCTGTATGCATGATTCTGATTTTTGCTTCTTGTAAAATTCCAAGAGAAATTCTTTTCATAAAAGGTATGAGCAGTTTTAAACCTTTTGCTATGTCATGTCAAAGTTTCATCCGGAAGGGCCAAAAAGACTGAGTCTTTGCACCTCCAGCAGTAGGGGATGAACCACATGACCAGCCTTGAAAGAGGATGTTCTTAGAGGAGTATTTCCATAGAAGCTTGGAGTGTGGGGTAAGGAGGGAATGTGCAATCATAAAATTGAAGAGTCTAATTTTTTCCCCTTGTTTTCCTCCATGCACAAACAGTAGCAGCAGAGGGAGAGAAGGGAAGAGTTGTGAAAAATGTCAAAAGTCATCTGGATGTATCGTTCTTATGAAAACCTGTCTGTGAGGTATGAAAACCTATTTAGAGTGAGTAGTCAATTCATCCCTCATTGGCATACCAGAAAGAATTTAAAGTGCAGAGATATGACAAACCAGCTTAAAAATGAAAAACAAAACAAAACAGAACAAAAAAACCCAAGCAGAGAGGCCTATGTATCCAGACTTACCCAGTAAATGGGTATCTTCACTGGTAATAGATTTTATTCAAGATGCCACCCTTCCCCCTTTTCTGAGAATTCTCCTCCCACCTGGTCCATGAACTTTGGCACCTAGCAAGTATGGTTGTACTCTTGACATGCTAATTAATTAGACTGGCTGGCTCAAGCTAGGTTGGCTAGAGATTTTTTTCTGAAGATAGTAAGTTGGTCCTTGACATAGGCTGGTATTCTTTTGGTGTCAGGGAATAGAAAACTTAATATACTGTCTTAAACATAAAGGTATTTTGTTGACTCATGTACCCAAACTGCTCACAAAGAAACTTGGGCTGCTGGAGTGATTTGATGGAGGACTCAAAAATGATGTCAGCCAAGTCTTGGCTTCCTTTCCTTTGAGTTGGCTCAGACTTCTAGGTTACTCCCCTTGTGGTAGCAGGTGACAGCAGCTCCAAACTCACATCACACTCAGATAGACCTGGAGGAGAAGAGCGCGACCACGTCCTAGCTGTCTAGACAAGTCTTTCCTAGACTCAGTCTAATTGTAGCTATTTAGGCCTATGTCTTTCCGTGAACCAATCACTGGCCAGGGACATGGAATCCACTGGTTGACTGAAGCCAACTGAGTTTCCCGCACAGAGTTGGACACGACTGAAGTGACTTAGCAGCAGCAGTTAGAATAAAGGTAAGGTCCATCTCTCAAGCACTGCAGGCTGGGAAACTGGAATAGTGTTCAGAGGGGTAACTACATCCCACAGAGGAAATCAAGAAATATGCACTAAAATCTCCCTTGTGGTTGGGACTCTATCTTGTAAAGCTCATCCTCATGGAGGGTGAATTCTACCAAATGGGTGAGCAGCAGTAGAATGACCAAAAGAAATAGGTGGGGACAGAGAAGCAGAAGCAGGAGTGAGGAGGGAATACTGATGAATTTGTATTTATTGCTTCTAGTCCTTTCAAGGTCTAGTTCTATCCTATCCTCTGTTTCTTGAGAACTCCCCACGTCCTCATAATAACTTCCCCCTTTCTCATAAGTCATTCTGTGTAGTTTCCTGCAGCCACATATGCACTAATAATGGCTTCTAGAAGATTCCCAAGTCCTGCCCACCTGTACTGTCTCCTTTGGTTCAGACGTGAGCCTTTGGTTTGACAGTTCTGTTCCCTCCTTATCTTATAAGGCATCTTGGATTAATTGTGACAAGCAAGAACAGGGAGCAGTAAGAGCTGACCATGAACCTGAGACAGAATGGCAATAGTTTATTGTGCCCATTTGATATGTGTACAAGGATGACATTTGACTCCATTTACTTAGCAGATGTTTATCAGTTTCCTCCACGGGAATGTTGCAAAAATCTTCAAAGGAGCCTTTTTTCCTCCTCCCCGCTGCACCTTGGATGCGATGTTCTGTGAAATATGTTAACTTTTTTTTCTTTACCAAACCCATAAAAATGTCCTGGTTGACATGCAATGTTGTGACAAGCCCTAGTAGATTGTGTCAATCATTTTGCTTTATGTTACATTAAGTGACATATTGTAATGTGATTGATACAACATGGGATGACACATCATAATGCAAAATATCATCTGGAAAATGTAGAAAAACAACCGAAGACTCCAAGCCACTTTTACTTTCTAATTCTTTGAATATGTTAGTGGAAAAGATCTCTTTCATTAGGATAGTTACTTGGGAAAGCGTTCAGGTCTTTCTTGTCCGGGTTTGTTCTTCTTTCCTTTGTAATTAACAGGGCACATGGAAAACAATTGCATCTCTGGGGACTGATAAGATCTGGGCTTGAACTGAATGTCTCTAGGCCTTTGTGGAGTTCTTTAGTGACAATATCTTTTCTGCACATTAAAATTGCCTTCTCTTAGTTCTGATAAAAAAGAACTTTTATATCAAAAGAACTCCATCCACCCACCCCAGGTAATATTCTCCTCTTTAAAATCTCTGATATTTCTTTCCATTGTTTTACAGGGACTGGGGGAAAAAACATCTTTTAAGATTTCACTGTAAGGTCCGTGAGGGTCTCAGAGGAGAATATCTTTAAAAATGTTTACTGTATCTTCAGAGTCATACACAGTGCCTGACACATGGTAACACTTACTATGTGTTTGTTAATGCCTTGTTGAAGAATCTTCATCTTTAATTATACTTTATTTGCATTTATTGAGTGACATTTAATAAAATAAAACGTGAAGTATTAGTTTCTTAGGGCTGCTACAGCAGATTATTACAAATGTGGTGGCTTTATTCTCTCAGATTTCTGGGGGACTGAAGTCTGAAATCAAAGTGTCAGCAAGACCAGGCTCCCTCTGAAGGCATTAGGGGCAGATACTTACTTGCTTCTTCCAGGTTTGGTGGCTCCAGGGCTCCTTAACTTGTGGCCTCATACTTCTAAGCTCTGTTTCTGTCTTCATATGGCCTTCTCCTCTCTCTGTGTGTCTTTCATTAAATCTCATCAGGACCCTTGTCATTAGATTTTTGAGTTCACTTGGAAAACAATCTCGAGATGGATGATTTCATCTCAAGATCTTTAACTTACGTCTGCAACTACCCCCTTTTCCAAATAAGGTTATATTAAAGATTCTTGGTGGATTTACTTTTTGGAGGCCACCATTCAACCCAATATATCCCTATTAACAAAAATAATAAGATAGGTTAGTTGGGGGAAGTTAACATTTTTGGTTGATGGGTTTCATAAAATCTCTTTGTTTTGATCTACCTTTAAACCTGTTTCTGTTTACTTTTATATCTAGTAATGATGGTATTATGAAGTTAATTATATGTTTCCTTAATAATAGACATCTCTATAATATCACAGGCAGCTTTCCCCATCTGAATATGAATTTGCACTAGTAACTAAAGATAGAATGGAAAAAGCTGAGACGAATTTATTGACCATGACACAGACTCTTAAAGTCCTTTAAAACATGCCAACTGACCTCATATCCTCCATGAATGTACATGATATACACGAGATTTGTCCTGTATTTATACACAGTAAGTGGAGGAATTCTGGCTAGTTGAGGATTTTTATGTAGTTTTTTTAAATGTGAATTTCAACCTGTTACCTACCTTTATCACCATATCCACCCACAGATGTAGGAGTTCAGAGCAAAGAGAAAAAAGAAAACTTGGAGTGATCAGGGAAGGTCTTATGGGAGAAGGGACATGAAAGGGGATAGGCTGTTCAAGGAAGAAGATATTGCCTCATGGTCGGCCTTACGGCCACCAAATGCTCGTTCAAAAGAACATCTATCCTCCAACTAATGTGGGGCCAGATCCTGATGCTGAAAGCTTGGTCTCTGTGTACCAGTACCAGGCTGAATCCTGGAGATAGAGCTTTGGGTAAAGTAGAAAAAAATAGCTTAATTGCTTTGCCAGGCGAAGGAGGACACAGCAGGCTCCTGCCCACAAAAACTCTGTCCCAACCCAGGGGAGTTTGGTGAGGAGTTTTATGGCAACGGTTCAAGGGTGGCATTGCTGATAATATTAGGAGGTGTAACAGGTAATCTTAGAGCTTCTCTGGTTCCTTTACTCTGGCCTCAAATGGTCTTCTCTGGTATGAAGAATGCCATTGTTTGGTTTTATTCTACAAAGGGCTTAAAGATATTGTTTTGTGGAATCAGGACCATGCCCCAAGGCTGCAGTATAGTCTCCTGGCAGTTCCTCCCTCGTCTCTGCATCCCCTCCATTCCCTGGATTATGGACTGTCCTAATCTGCTCTTTGGAACTCAGAGGAGTTCATGGAGGCTGGAGGCGGACAGAAAGGCTTCCATGCCCCAGAGCCCCTTAGGATCCTGCTTGGTTTTAGTCCTCTTACTTATGCTGCACAATACATCTCTGGTCCTTCTTTTTAAGGCAGCAAGACCCTAGACTTATATTAACTTTTCCTCTCTTTGTTCAATATCTTGTGGCTGCATAGAGTAATTTAATAAATCAAAATCGTCTTTTTCAATTTTCATTGTGGCTACATTGGTGTTCTTTTGAATGGAACTCAATTATTGGGATGGCATATATTACTTGAATCATTTTACAGCTCAATCAATACGCATATCTTCATAATAAATATTGATGTCCCTTGGAAGCCTCCACCAGTGTCCCACACATTCAGTGCAGCTGTCAGGATCCAGGCAGCTCTGGGTAATTAATATTTTCATTTTCTTCTTCCATCTTGAACTTATGTCTGAATGTGGTCCTTCAAGTAGGGAAGAGGAATTCTGAAACAAGATCATTCCTAAATCTGTTACACTAACAACACTTCACATAGAACTCTGAGAACTTAAATGTTCTATGGAACTTCAGTTCTGCAAAACAAAGACTCAACTCATGGGAGAAAATGAATAGTCTGAATGCTTTCATCTTTGAAAATGACCAGCCAAGAAGAAATAGAATGGTTTCCTAGTAGGCTTAAAAAGGGGAAAAATCTTAACTAAATCCTCAAACAAATATCAAAGGCTTGTAGCTAGGAAAACAAAGAGGCTACCTGGGGACTGTGTCTTAAAGGTGCGATGATATCTGAATATCTGAAATCCCAAGGTCATGACCACTATGTTTATCAAACAATATTCTTATCTGATCTTATATTTGAGTATATTCTTATAGTCAGATATAATTGATGCTTTATTTTGGAGTTCAATACATAGTGAATTATTGTCAAGCAAATGGTAACACATTTGAACTGCTAAAATATTTTGGTTTCCAGTAAGAATTCAACCCCAATCTATAGTGTCCACAGTGAAGGCCCAGGGTCTCACCTACATCTTCATAAAATAGCTAGATTGCCACCCTCACACCAATGCATGTATTTCCTCCCAAAGGGGTCCTGATGTAATCTCCCGAATTCTTAATCATAATGTGCTCTGGTAGCTCAGATGGTAAAGATCTTCCTGCAATTTAGGAGACCAGGGTTCAATCCCTGGGTCAGAAGATCCCCTGGAGAAGGGAATGGCAATTCACTCCAGTATTCTTGCCTGGAGAATTCCATGGACAGAGGAGCATTGTGGGCTATAGTCTATGGGGTCACAAAGAGTCAGACACAACTGAGTGAGTAACACATGCGCATACTTGACCCATTTTTTAAAAAAACGGAAGTACAATTGTTTTACAGTGTAGTGTCAGCTTCAGGTGTACAGCAAAGTGACTCAGTTATACATGTATATGTATATGTGTGTGTATATATATAGGTATAGACAGAATATAAGTATAGAAAATATAGATATAGAGAATATATATGTGTGTGTGTGTATATATATATGTATGTATGTATGTATGTATGTATTTGTTGTTGTTTAGCTCCTAAGTTGTGTCCAACTGTTTGTGACCCCATGGACTGTAGCCCGCCTAGCTCCTCTGTCCATGGGATTTCCCAGGCAAGAATACTGGAGTGGGTTGCCATTTCCTTCTCCGAGGTATTTTCTGGACCCAGCGATCAAACCCACATCTCCTGCACTGGCAGATGAATTCTTTACTGCTGAGCCACCAGGAAGTCTTTTTCAGACTCTCTTCCATTTTAAGTTATTACAAGATACTGAGTATAGTTCCCAGTGCTATACGATAGGTCCTTATTGTTTATCTACTTTATATACAATAGTGTGTGTCTGGTAAGTAAACACCTAGATACTCTTTTTTAGTTATCATTAACTCTTTGGAACCCAGAGTATTGACAAAGTCATCTTAGCCGGGGAGATAAATCAGAGAAAAACAGAACTGTTTTGACTTAGAGTCTGAGGCTACATTGTAGGACAAGAAGACTCTTGCATTTTGGTTTCACAAGCTAAGATTCTTTCTGAAAAAAAAAAAAAAAAATCTGGAAACAGGCTTGCCCTCTGAGTGCCTACTGTGTATACTCAGAGGAGAGTTTGTCAAATGTTTCCAAAATATCTCCTCAGTCAGTTTGTTCTAGGTATTGTCCCAACGACTTTATTTTGCTTTTGTAATTTGAGATACATTTCAGTGTCGATTTATGGCTGGAATGTGAACCTCCTTGCCAGGGGTTATAAAAGGAAAAGGCAAGCCCTTCACACATGTAGCAGTATCACAACAGTGTTGTCTCTAAACTTTGAAACCTCTAAAATGGTCTAAACGTGGAGCCCATTCTCACATATTTCTGTGAATTTATTTCAAACCTTTCCTAGACCCAGATATCTTTTTAACATTTTATGTTGTAATTTTCCTACTTATTTTTATTTATCTTGGTCCCAAGACTAGAAAGTCAGCTCAGAGTCAGAAAATTTTAAATAAGTAAATGAGAACCCTGACTATAAATTTAAGGCCTTCTATGTAGCTTTACTTCTGTGTCTGTGTATATATTTGTACCAGTAATTTGATACCATGGGGCACTGAATGAAGAAAGTGAGGAATGATCCAAATATGAGGGAGTATGCACTGCACATTCAGACCTTATCAGCTCCAGGATCAGTTATCTGTTTGAGGAAAATTACATTGCATCTGTCAATAGACTTAATAACTCAGTGCCTGCTATTTGATAATGGATAATCACACAAATTCAGGAAGCTAGACCATATGCCATTCAAGTTTTTTCTATTCTCTTATTCACCTTAATTTTCTAGATGAGTGAAATTATCTAGTCCTGGACTCAAGATGGCATACATGGGAACAGAGCCTGCAGGAATCCTGCTGCCTCTGATGTTAGCCCCTTGCAGGTTGCGGCTGCCGGGTTATGTCTGCCACCATGGCATCTAATTGAAATGGGCAGAGTTTGGAAAATTGTAAATGTGGACAAAGCAAGTGACTGATGGATGGAAAATCACAAAGGGCAGATGTGGAAGAGCTGAGGGAAGTGGCTGGTGGGAAACAATGAGGGTGTGGGGGCTAAGGATTCAGGCTGTAAGGAATATTTCTGATCTCTGTTTTTAAACCAGGAAGAATAGAGACTAATGGTGGAGATGATTTAGGGATGTTTTTCCCTGGAAGTGGGGGATCTTTCAGGGACCCTTCATTTGTAATGATCCAGGAGGCTATTTCTATTTATAGAACAATTTCTCTACTCTCAGATAATAGGGTCATTTTGTCACTTAGTAATAATTTTGACTATAATTATTGCATGAATTAATTTCAGTGATAAACAAATAGATGTTCCTTGTTCTCAGAGATGAAGAAGACTAGATGCTGGCACTTTCTGGTGTGGATTTGGCTGCTCAAGGATGTCATCTCTGACTCAAACTCTTTCACCGTTGTGCTATGCCCTCCGTTCCAGGGCTCTTGTCAAGACAAGAGTGGCTTCCTGTGGTTACCAGGTGGCCACTGCGTCTATTGCCGCCTATAAAGATAGCAAGGGAGGGATGGAGCCATTAGCATCTACCCCTTTACACAGAAGCAAACCTCTCCCAGAGGCTCCCAATAGACTTTGACTTTCATCCCACTAGCCAGAACTGTATCATGTTAGTATTTTGAACTTCTAAGAAGCTGGACAAGTGAGATATTGCTTGGAGCTGGTGTATTGCTGCTTGAAAACGATCGAGAGTTCTGTAAACAAAGAATGCATGTGAGTTAGACAATGAGCAAGGAATGCCACCACTGTCTACTTAAGCTTTACTGTGAAAGGAGAATAAGTTTTGGACAATGTACTAGCTCACATAGTCACAAGGAAGAGGTGGTCTAAGTGATGCCAGCAATGGGGGCCACCTGAACACTGCTGTAATCTTTTTTTTTGTTTTTTTGTAGTCTGTCTTTATATAGTCTTTTTAATAGGAATGAATTGGATGTTTTGGGAATTTGTATCAAATCAAGAAAAATTACAAGAATATACAATGGAGCGCTGACTCAGAAAATTGAATCACATTTTCAACCTGGTTCTTAGCTGGAATTATCTCCTAGATTTCTACAAGGCCAGAGTCTCAACTAAGTTCCTCTTTGTCTTGTTCCCAGATTTATTGACTTTTAGACCTCAGGTTTCTGTGGGCTGGGAAAAATAATCATATTGTGCTCCTTGAGGAAGACAGTATCTTGCAGAAATAAGAGTATGTCACATTTTAACTTAATCACATAGGTTCAGTTCAGTTCAGTTGCTCAGTCTTGTCCAACTCTTTGTGACCCCATGAATCACAGCACGCCAGGCCTCCCTGTCCATCACCAACTCCTGGAGTTCACTCAAACATGTCCATAGAGTCGGTGATGCCATCCAGCCATCTCATCCTCTGTAGTCCCCTTCTCCTCCTGCCCCCAATCCCTCCCAGCATCAGGGTCTTTTCAATGAGTCAACTCTTCACATGAGGTGGCCAAAGTATTGGAGTTTCAGCTTCAGCATCAGTCCTTCCACTGAACACCCAGGACTGATCTCCTTTAGGATGGACTGGTTGGATCTCCTTGCAGTCCAAGGGACTCTCAAGGGTCTTTTCCAACATCACAGTTCAAAAGCATCAATTCTTCGGTGCTCAGCTTTCTTCACAGTCCAACTTTTACATCCATACATGACCACTGGAAAAACCATAGCCTTGACTAGATGGACCTTTTTTGGCAAAGTAACATCTCTGCTTCTTAATATGCTCTCTAGGTTGGTCATAACTTTTCTTCCAAGGAGTAAGCGTCTTTTAATTTCATGGCTGCAGTCACCATCTGCAGTGATTCTGGAGCCCAAAAAAATAAAGTCTGCCACTGTTTCCACTGTTTCCCCATCTATTTCCCATGAAGTAATGGGACCAGATGCCATGATTTTCGTTTTCTGAATATTGAGCTTTAAGCCAACTTTTTCACTCTCCTCTTTCACTTTCATCAAGAGGCTTTTGAGTTCTTCTTCACTTTCTGCCATAAGGGTGGTGTCATCTGCAAATCTGAGGTTATTGATATTTCTCCTGGCAATCTTGATTCCAGCTTGTGCTTCCTCCAGCCCAGTGTTTCTCATGATGTACTCTGCATAGAAGTTAAATAAGCAGGGTGACAATATACAGCCTTGGTGTACTCCTTTTCCTATTTGGAACCAGTCTGTTGTTCCATGTCCAGTTCTAACTGTTGCTTCCTGACCTGCATATAGGTTTCTCAAGAGGCAGGTCAGGTGCTCTGGTATTCCTATCTCTTGAAGAATTTTCCACAGTTTATTGTGATCCACACAGTCAAAGGCTTTGGCATAGTCAATAAAGCAGAAATAGATGTTTTTCTGGAACTCTCTTGCTTTTTTAATGATCCAGCAGATGTTGGTGATTTGATCTCTGGTTCCTCTGCCTTTTCTAAAACGAGCTTGAACACCTGAAAGTTCACGGTTCACGTATTGCTAAAGCCTGGCTTGGAGAATTTTGAGCATCACTTTACTAGCGTGTGAGATGAGTGCAATTGTGTGGTAGTTTGAGCATTCTTGGGCATTGCCTTTCTTTGGGATTGGAATGAAGACTGACCTTTTCCAGTCCTGTGGCCACTGCTGAGTTTTCCAAATTTGCTGGCATATTGAGTGCAGCACTTTCACAGCATCATCTTTCAGGATTTGAAATAGCTCAACTGGAATTCCATCACCTCCACTAGCTTTGTTCATAGTGATGCTTTCTAAGGCCCACTTAACTTCACATTCCAGGATGTCTGGCTCTAGGTGAGTGATCACACCATCGTGATTATCTGGGTTGCGAAGCTTTTTTTGTACAGTTCTTCTGTGTATTCTTGCCATCTCTTCTTAATATCTACTGCTTCTGTTAGGTCCATATCATTTTCTGTCCTTTATCTGTCCTGTGCGGGCACAGCAGGGCCGAGAGGAGCTACTCTGTGTCCAAGGTCAGGAGGGGCAGCCATGAGGAGATACCCCTCTTCCAAGGTAAGAGAAACCCAAATAAGATGGTAGGTGTTGCAAGAGGGCATTAGAGGGCAGACACACTGAAACCATAATCACAGAAAACTAGCCAATCTGATCACACAGACCACAGCCTTGTCTAACTCAATGAAATTAAGCCATGCTGTGTGGGGCCACCCAAGAAAGGAGGTTCATGGTGGAGAGGTCTGACAGAATGTGGTCCACTGGAGAAGGGAATGGCAAACCACTTCAGTATTCTTGCCTTGAGAACCCCATGAACAGTATGGAAAGGCAAAATGATAGGATACTGAAAGGAGAACTCCCCAGGTCAGTAGGTGCCCAATATGCTACTGGAGATCAGTGGAGAAATAACTCCAGAAAGAATGAAGGGATGGAGCCAAAGCAAAAACAATACCCAGTTGTGGATGTGACTGGTGAAGCAAGGTCCAATGCTGTAAAGAGCAATATTGCATAGGAACCTGGAATGTCAGGTCCATGAATCAAGGCAAATTGGAAGTGGTCAAACAGGAGATGGCAAGAGTGAATGTTGACATTTTAGGAATCAGTGAACTAAAATGGACTGGAATGGGTGAATTTAACTCAGATGACCATTATATCTACTACTGTGGGCAGGACTCCCTTAGAAGAAATGGAGTAGCCATCATGGTCAACAAGAGAGTCTGAAATGCAGTACTTGGATGCAACTCAAAAACAACAGAATGATCTCTGTTTGTTTCCAAGGCAAACCATTCAATATCATGGTAATCCAAGCCTATGCCCCAACCAGTAACGCTGAAAAAGCTGAAGTTTAATGGTTCTATGAAGACCTACAAGACCTTTTAGAACTAACACCCAAAAAGTTGTCCTTTTCATTATAGGTGACTGGAAGGCAAAAGTAGGAAGTCAAGAAACACCTGGAGTGACAGGCGAATTTGGCCTTGGAGTACAGAATGAAGCAGGGCAAAGGCTAATAGGGTTTTGCCAAGAGAACACACTGGTCATAACAAACACTCTCTTCCAACAACACAAGAGAAGACTCTACACATGGATATCACCAGATGGTCAACACTGAAATCAAATTGATTATATTCTTTGCAGCCAAAGATGGAGAAGCTCTATACAGTCAGCAAAAACAAGACCAGGAGCTGACTATGGCTCAGATCATGAACTCCTTATTGCCAAATTCAGACCTAAATTGAAGAAAGTAGGGAAAACCACTAGACCATTCAGGTATGACCTAAATCATATCCCTTATGATTATACAGTGGAAGTGAGAAATAGATTTAAGGGACTAGATCTGATAGACAGAGTGCCTGATGAACTCTGGAATGAGGTTCGTGACATTGTACAGGAGACAGGGATCAAGACCATCCCCATGGAAAAGAAATGCAAAAAAGCAAAATGGCTGTCTGAGGAGACCTTACAAATAGCTGTGAAAAGAAGGGAAGTGAAAAGCAAAGGAGAAAAGGAAAGATATACCCATTTGAATGCAGAGTTCCAAAGAATAGCAAGGAGAGATAAGAAAGCCTTCCTCAGCGATCAATGCAAAGAAATAGAGGAAAACAACAGAATGGGAAAGACTAGAGATCTCTTCAAGAAAATTAGAGATACCCATCACACAGGTAAGACCATGAAAAAGGTAGATGTACTTCATACCTATGCTACATTTCCCCACCCCCCACCCTCCACAGGGAAGTTCACAGGATTTGATAGGCATCTAACACATCCAAAGATGCTAAAGAGGAAAGTTGAGGCAGACCTTATGCTTTTTTTTGCAGATGCGGAACCTGTGACTCACAGGCTTTTTTCTGAGTCATCCAGGAATTGCCAACATTGCAGATACTGCTGCAAAACTCTTCCACTCCATCACATGGCCTTCCGGCAAATCTCTCTGAAAGCTAAATCACCACCATGGGTCAAGCAATTCCTTCTGAAGTGTGAGGAGTTGTTTGAATGGTCAGTTAGGGTATGCCAAAGGCCTCAGTCTTTGCAAAGGATTTGCGCTAAAGGCCTCAAATTTGTGTCAGTTAGGGTGTGCCAAAGACCTCAAATCTTGCAAAAGATTTGCAAAAAGCTGGGCTTATCTTGGTAGATTCATGAGGGCTTTTTGATGACAAAAAGTCACCATTTTTTGTTTTTGTATCTTTTAAATGAAAGGAAAAGAGTAAACTTCTTTTCAATTTAGAATTTGTATCCTTCATTCTCCTACTTTGTCATGAAATAGCTGTGAGTCAATATGTAAAATTGTAATGTATGAGTGTCCATTTTTCCCTCTCATTTTCTCACTCAACTATGTTGTGTCCACCAAGTCCCCAGTGTGGTTCTAGTGGGGGAGAATATGAGACAGGTGAGGTTGCTGCTCCCTGCGGCTTTCATTCTGGCAAATGGGAAACACAAACAATAAATGCACGACCGGTGGTTTCAATGAGCTGAACTCCAAAGGGGGTGAGTAGAATATGGCTTCATCGAGTTTCTGTTCTTTTTTTTTTTTTACAGTCGTTCCTTGAAACCTGATTCTTGCACTATTCTTCCCTGTCCTGGGGCCAAAATCTTGGGCTAGCAGCACAATTTTTCCAGTTTTAGTTACAAGAAGAATCTCCAAGGTATTTGAAGGATACTGTTCTAAGATAGAACAAGGCAGGTTTGCTGTAGGAATAGGAAACCAAAGGCACCATGGTGCCCTTGCTTCCTGGGGAGAGGGGAGACAGCCTGGGAGCAGCTAAGGTGGAAATTAAAGTGGGGGGCTGGCCAGGTCCTGGGCCAGGGGTGCAGGTTTTATTTCCAGACTGAGCAGCAGCATCAAAGAGTTTTGAGCAAGAGAGTTATGTGCTCTGATGGTAGCTTCAAAGGTCATTGACCTTTTGAAGGGGAGTGGACTGTAGGGAAGCAAGAGAGGAAACAGAGACACCAGTAATTGGGGAAAATTCCTGCCCTGGTCCAGGGGAGGGACGAAGGTGAGGAGGAGTGGGTAGAGATGGTTGGGGGAATGCAGTCTTTCAGGTAGATCCTTCTTTCTACCAGTCCGTGAAACCTACCACGGTGGCCGCCCTGCTGTAGTACGTAGTCAAGTCCTCCCTGGATTTCACCTGCACATCTGTGTGAGTTAAAGAAGTGCCTTTTATATGATTTAGAGAAAAATGTATCTTGTGGCTTTCCTAACTTCTTTAATATCTCACAACCCCTTTCGAAATGCAGATCTTAGAATATAAGCATGTATTAAAGGCGTAAAATCAGGCTAAGGTAAACTTTCCCTGACTCAGAATTTTTCTAATTGTCACACCTTGGCATAATTCAGCCTTCAGTCCCTACAAAGAGGAAAAAGGATTATTAAATATTGGGAGAATTTAGTTCTTCTGACTTATAAAAGAGCTTTTATCACTGCCCGTTCACTTTTTCCACCCCCTCTTCCTTCCTTCCTTCTTTCCTTTCCCCTTCTCTCTTTCCCTTTTTCAGAAATAAGAGAATGGGAAGGGAAAGGACTAAATTCATCTACTTTGAAGAAAAAAATACTCAAGGGCTGTCAGTGCTTGTTATTATAATAGGTATTGTTAATAGGAACAGGGTAGCTAAGGTGAAGGAAGAGAATAGATTTATTACTTTTATTTGGAGTTGCACCGATTTTTTGATTCCTAAGACCAACGGATAACTACCATCCTTTAAAAGTTCGAAAAAGCCATGTTGTTAACATGACGCCATCACTTACCTAGTTTTATGTTTATACACATTTGTCTATAGTTTGAGGAAACGGAAGGAAATTTCTAAATTTATTTAGAAAATAAAGGATCAATCTGTGATAAAACCATAAACTACCTCAAGAGCCACCATAAAATTTCAGCACAGTGTATGGTTTCAAAATAGAATATGTGAAGCAAAAATCATGACTAGAGTAAGAATAATATGAGCTCTGGGTGGTCCTACCGGTCCTTGCTATATAAGTTAAGAGCCTTGAGGAGTGTGTGTAAGTGTCCTGGTGCCTGTTGGGAAGGGATGTGTCATGGGTCCCCAGAGTCTGGCAAAAGGACTCAGGGGTGAGCTGAGCTTGTGACTGACCAGGAAAGCACCCCGATACCCCGCCTGAGATGCATGCTCCTTGAGCTCCCCGAAGAACCCCAGCATCCATCTCTGGCTGTACTGCCACAGGCTCATCTCCTCCAGCAGCTGCCTGTTCTGATGTCTGGTTTCTGGGGCTGACATCTGGGTCAGGTGGGAGGGGGGAGTTGGTCCATCTTTCCCTGCCCTTATGCCCACCTGCTGCAGGCCAGACCCCTAACAGCTCCAGGGAACTCATTCTGAAAGGGGGATAAACAAACCTATGCTTAGATTTTTTTTTAAGGCTTTTTCTTCCCCTAAAATGGTCCAGCTGTGCTGTGTTCCCATCCGCCTCCTCTGCTTCTTCCAGTCAGCAGGCTGTGCTGGCTACAGTTCCCTTCTTTGCTCCCCTCTGCCAGCATCACAGCCTGCAATATCGCCAAGAGGTTTCTTGTTTTCCCAAGGCAAATGAAACTTCATGGACCATTTCTTCCTTCTTTCCTAGAAGCAAAGACTGGCACAAAGGAGGGAGTGGGAAACGGAGCAAGTCAACTTCTCAGCACCCGCCACAGAGGAAAGTGCTGACCCAGCCAGCAAGGGGCCCTGGGACCCAGCTGACTCCGAAGCAGATGGCGATGTGAGGGGCACATTCATCACACAGCTACCTGAGCAGCAGATGAACGAAATTCCCAGCAATCCTGTGCTCAGTCTGTAGCTTAAAAAATACAGCCATCTTACTTCCTCTCTCTCTCTTTTAAAATAGGAGCAGATATTTTTCATGTCTCACCCAGATGCTACTATTTCTCTGTTATTTGCACTTGCTGTGTTGAAATGCAACAGATGTTTCAAAAGGGTTTAAATTCCTCATGAGGGACTCTGACAAATAAACTGAACACCTCACTTTACAGCCTCCCTTTGCTCAGACTCTTTGCAGACTTTTTTTTTTTTCCCAGGCTGGAGAGAAGAAAGAAGAATTCTGTTACAAAATGACAGTGGAAAGAATATAACAACAATCATGATTGTTTATTGAGCTCTCATGGTTTGTTGTATGGGCCTGGGTGTGACTCTTTTGCGACCCCATGGGCTGTAGCCTGTCAGGCTCCTCTTTCCATAGATTTTTCCAGGTGAGAATACTAGAATGGGTTACCCTCTCCTACTCCAGGAGATCTTCCCAACGTAGGAATTGAACCTGAGTCTCTTGTGTCCCCTGCATTGGCAGGCAGATTCTTTACCACCACACCACCTGTGAGGCCCTAGAATGGTTAGTTACCCAAAGTGGGTTTTCTCTCTGTTATTTTATTTGACACTAATGGCACCCACTCCAGCACTCTTGCCTGGAAAACCCCATGGATGGAGGAGCCTGGTGGGCTGCAGTCCATGGGGTCGCTAGAGTTGGACACGACTGAGCGACTTCACTTTCACTTTTCCCTTTCATGCATTGAAGAAGGAAATGGCAACCCACTCCAGTGTTCTTGCCTGGAGAATCCCAGGGATAGGGGAGCCTGGTGAGCTGCCGTCTATGGGGTCGCACAGAGTTGGACACGACTGAAGTGACTTAGCAGCAGCAGAAGCAGCTCTCCAAAGAGGGCAGATATCATTGCCCCCGTTTTACTTATGAAGAAATTGAAGAACACACAAGATAAGGAAATTGACTGAAAGTAAAGCTGATCCATATTTGAAGAAAGAACTTGAAGATAGATCATGGAATCTTAGTCTTTGAGCACACATACAAAAAACCTTGAAATCAATTCTTTCAATAACCAAATTCCCCAACCTTTACCAGTAAAAGAGGTCACAGCATAAGTAACACCCACATTTTATTGGATTTTAGCCCTCCCTGTATTCTTTCTAAGAATCCCTTGGTGTGTCTCAGATGTATTCATCCATGATTTTCTTGCTTTATTTCTTTTTATTAATTTTTATGGAAGTATAGTTGTGTTAGTTTCTACTGTACAGTAAAATGAATCAGCTATACAGATTTCCTTCCCATTTAGGTCACCACAGAGCATCAAGTAAAGTTTCCTGTGCTATATAGTAGGTTCTCATTGTTTATCTATTTTGTTCAGAGGGGTATATATATGTCAACCCCAATCTCCCAATTCATCCTCCCACCCCTTTTCCCCTTGGTATCCATGTTTGTTCTCTATGTTGGATCACTTTTAGAGATGTGAGATTGTCATATGGAGTAAAATGAATCAGAAAGATAAAAATAATGTATATTAATGCATATATATAGAATCTAGAAAAATTATATAGCTGATCTTATTTGCTAAGCAGAGTGGAGACCAGTGGCTTTCTTATGCTTTGTTTCCCTTTAGATGTCTGAGCTGTGTGCCTGACTCTTGCTGTATATATGAACGCCTTTCCTTCCTGAGACCTTCGGGA
Source organism: Bos indicus x Bos taurus (assembly GCF_003369695.1). Classification (NCBI taxonomy): domain Eukaryota; kingdom Metazoa; phylum Chordata; class Mammalia; order Artiodactyla; family Bovidae; genus Bos; species Bos indicus x Bos taurus. The sequence continues at coordinate 65,805,289 of NC_040086.1, read as the reverse complement.
AGCTCCAGACCCAGGCCTGTGACCTTGTACTCTGTACACTGCACTGTGCTGGAGCCAGGCTGTGACCCATCCAGAGTGGGATAGTCCTTCTCCCTGAGATGCTCCAGTCTCCTAGGTACTCCCTACGTCTTACACTAACAGCTTTTTACTAGAGCCTTCACTCTGCTCAGGGTCTGAGCTAAGTGCAGGTCTTAGGCCCTTCCACTGTCCTCTTCTTGTCTGTGAGCCATTGTTCATCCAGGTCTGACTTAGGTTCATGGAGCACACACCACTTTCGGGCCCTCTCTTTTCAGCTCTTAAATATTTTTTTAAAGCTTTTTCGTTTGTATTGGGGTATTGCTGGTTAACAATTCTGTGATAGTTTCAGGTGAACAGTGAAATGTATGTAGTTTCAGCCATACATACACATGTATTCCTTCTCCCCTAAATTCCTTTCCCATCCAGGCTGCCACATAACATTGAGAAGAGGTCCATGTGCTACACTGTGAGTTCTTGATAGCTATCCATTTTAAAATTCAGCTCTTAAATATTGAGCAGCCTGAAAAGGACTGACGAGCTGCCTGGGCAATAGTAAAGTGTAGCTGTTTCTCGTAGTGTCCTCGCTTGCTCCTGTTAGGTCTGTTGGTAATTCTCCAAACAGAACCGATCAGTGGCCCTGAGACAGAGATGAGAGCAGATCACGGCTCTAGGTCAACTGTCTAGTTGGAAAGGGTGATGGGACAAAAGGGTGGGAGTCCTGGGCTCCATGTCATTCCTGCCATCTCTCCATCTCTCTCCAGAGGACTCTTGTCTCATGTAGTCCAGTCTTTTACCTCTACTGGTCTTTGCATTAAAGTCACCTTATTAACAAGACAACCAATCTATTTAAAACCATCCTAGGCCTAACTAGGGGCTTCCCTGGTGGCTCAGTGGTAAAGAATCTGCCTGCAATGCATGAGCTTCAAGAGACATAGTTTTGATCCCTGGGTTGGGAAGATCCCTTGGAGGAGGAAATGGCAACTGATTCCAGTATTCTTGCCTGGAAAATTCCACAGACAGAGGAGCCTGGTGGGCTACAGTCTACGTGGTCACAAAGAGTTGGACACAACTGAAGTGACTGAGCAAGCATACAGGCCTAACTAACCCACTTCTCTGTTTAATTGCTTTCCATAGCATTAAAAAATAGATATAACATAAAACACACATAACAAAAAAGTGTATCACCTAATCATTTACTTGTGGACTTCTAAGTGTACAGTTTAGTAGTGTTAAGGATATTCACATCCTTGTGCAACCCAACTCCACAATGCCACAACGTTTTCATTTTGCAAAACTGAAATTCTATGCCCACAAAACAATAACTCCCCTCTCCCCTTTCCCCCAGCCTATGGCAACCACCCTTATCCTTTCTGTATCTATGAATTTGACTACTCTATGTACCTCATATGTGCAGAATCATGCAATATTTGTCTTTTTGCAACTGGTTTATTTCACTTCATGTAATGACCTCAAGGTTCATCCGTGCTGCGCTTACCATGTGCCAGAATGTCTTCCCTGTGTCAGTTCAGTCACTCAGTCGTGTCCAACTCTTTGCTACCCCATGGACTGTAAGGCTGAATAATATTCCACTTCACACAAATACCACATTTTATCCTTTCATTTATCAGTGAATACTTGGATTGCTTCCACCCTTTGACTATTGTGAATAACATCTCCATAGCATTTTAAAATTTTATTCTAAATTAAGTACTTCTTTTTGGTTTGATATCTTTCATTAGAATATAAGGCCAAAATTTTCTGTCTTGTTTGATTCCTGCTATGTTCCCAGCTCCCAGAAAAGCATCTGGAACATCACAAGTACTCAAAAATGTTTGCTGAAACACAAGTGGACCTAGAGATTTTCATACTAAGTGAAGTTGGTCAGGCAGAGAAAGATAAATATCATATGATAGCACTTACACGTGGAATCTAAAAAAAAATGATAAGATGAACTTACAAAATAGAAACAGACTCACAGATAAAACTAGCTTGTGGTTACCAAAGGGGAAGGGGATGGAGGAGGGATAAATTAGGAGTTTGAGATTAACAGATACATTTTACTACATATAAAATAAGCAGCAAGGACCTGCTGTATAGCACAGGGAACTATATTCAATATCTTATAATAAATATAATGAAAAAGAATCTGGAAACACACACACACACGTATACATACATATATACTGCTATTTAGTTGCTAAGTCATGTCCAACTCTTTATGACCCCATGGGACTATAGCCAGCCAGGCTCCTCTGTCCATGGGATTCTCCAGACAAGAATACTGGAGTGGGTTGCCATGCCCTCCTCCAGGGGACCTTCCCGACCCAGGAATAATAGACCCCGTGTCTCTTATGCCTTCTGCATTGGCAAGCAGGTTCATTACCACTAGTGCTGCCTGGGAAGCCCTATATGTGTGTGTGTGTGTGTGTGTGTGTGTGTCTGTGTGTGTGTATACACATATGCATACATATTGTCATTCAGTTGCTAAGTTGTGTCTGACTGTGAACACATGGACAGCGGCATGTCAGGTTTCCCTGTCCTCCACTACATATAAAACTGAATCAGTTTGCTGGTGCACATGAAACTAACCAAGGTGGTCTTAAATGGTCTTTAAATATCACAGTTACATTATCTCATTTACCTTTAGGTCAACTACAGACCACGAACCCTTTCTTTCTTCAACTGGACAATGACTTTGAAAGTTGAGTCAGATTAGAGGGCTTTCTAGGTAGGATGGTGGTAAAGAATCTGCCTGCTAGTGCAGGAGATGGGTTTAATCCCTGGGTTGGAAAGATCCCCTGGAGAAGGAAATGGCACTGACTCCAGTATTCTTGCCTGGAAGATTCCATGGACAGAAGCACCTGGCGGGCTACAGTCCATGGGTTCACAAGGAGTCAGACATGACTGAGCATGCACAGACACACACACACACACAAGATGCAACTTGCCTGCTGTCCTCACTGAGATATGATTATCTCAGTTCTTTCCTCACAAGGACTAATGGGGAGGGGTCCTAAGACACATTTCTTAGGATACTAGCCTGAGTTTTCATTGCTGCTTCCCATCCAATGTTGCCATATTCCTGAAGTCATAACTTACATGTACAGTTAAGCTGGAGAGATTGAAGAAGCATAGGAGAAATAGAAACTCCTGTTCACATTTGTTCCTTGCCTTTTTCTTATCTTTATCAGCTACAGACTTTAAGGACTGGATTCCAAAGAACAAGAATGCTGAAACATTAGCAGGACTTTTTTTTTTTTTTTAATAATTATTGATAAAATTGGAGCCCAGTAGGGAATAGCAGTACCTTTCGAATTCTCAATATCAAGTTGTCCTTAGAATATTCTGAGTATAAATGGGTACAGTCAAGTTCTTCAAAAATCGATCACTTAGGGTCACTCAAAGTGTGGTCTGGGTACAAGCAGGGACATCAGCCTCGTCTGGGAGCTTGTTAAAAAGGCAGAGTCTCTGACTTGTCCCTGGCCTGATGAATCAGAACCTGCATTTTAACATTATCTGCAGGAGACTCAAATACATCCCATCTTAGTTCAGGCTGCTATCACAGAATACCACAAATTAGGTAGTTTATAGACAGCAGAGATTTATTTCTCAGATTGGGAGGCTGAAAGTCGGAGATCAGGGGGCCAGTATGGGTGCGTTCTGGGGAGGATCTCTTCCAGGTTACAGACTGCCTACTTCTTGTTGTATTTTTTGCATCCTCACGTTGTGGAAAGCAAGCCAGCAAGTCATCTGGCCTCTTCCTATAAGGGCACTAATCCCATTCATGAAGACTCCACCCTCAGGATCTAAATATTTCCTAAAGGCCCCATCTCCAAATACTCTCACATTGAGACTAGAGTTTCAACATATGAATTCTGGGGGAACATCAACATTCAGTACATCGTGTACACTTAAATTTGATGACATTATCTTAAGATATTTAGTCATTAAGTAATATATTCTTGCCCAAATTTTAGGCATAATTACCTTTATTGTAATTTCAGAGACTAAACTCTTATCCATACAAATAATTTCTGAATTCAACTACAATGGTTGCTTTATGTCTTATCTGGAAATCCAGTTTATTTTAAAAGGTCTGCTAATTTCCAGACTGTAGAAGTCACTTTTTGAATCAAGAGTCTATGCAATTTAAGATTCAGTGGTACTTGTGGAAAAGAACTTTAAATAGGGACTTCCCTGGTGATCTAGTGCTTAAGACTCTGAGCTTCTAATGCAGAGGCACAGGTTCAATCCCTGGTTGGGGAACTAAGATCCCACATGCTGTGCAGAGTGGCCAAAATAATAATAATAAAATAAAATAAATCCTAAGAAAACCACACACACACACACACATAAAATAAAACAAAAACCTTCAAAAAGAGCAAAAGTAAAAATAGTGCTTTGGGTTTTCTCAGAATATTTAGGTCCATGTTGGGCATTGTAATGATGCTTTTCTGAAAGAGATGGAAATATCAGACCACCTGACCTGCCTCTTGAGAAACCTATATGCAGATCAGGAAGCAACAGTTAGAACTGGACATGGAACAACAGACTGGTTCCAAATAGGAAAAGGAGTACATCACCTTGCTTATTTAACTTCTGTGCGGAGTACATCATGAGAAATGCTGGGCTGGAAGAAGCACAAGCTGGAATCAAGATTGCCGGGAGAAATATCAACAACCTCAGATGTGCAGATGACACCACCCTTAAGGCAGAAAGTGAAGAGGAGCTAAAAAGCTTCTTGATGAAAGTGAAAGAGGAGAGTGAAAAAGTTGGCTTAAAGCTCAACATTCAGAAAACAAAGATCATGGCATCTGTTCCCATCACTTCATGGGAAATAGATGGGGAAACAGTGGAAACAGTGTCAGACTTTATTTTTTGGGGCTCCAAAATCACCACCGATGGTGATTGCAGCCATGAAATTAAAAGACGCTTACTCCTTGGAAGGAAAGTTATGACCAACCTAGAGAGCATATTGAAAAGCAGAGACATTACTTTGCCAACAAAGGTCCGTCTAGTCAAGGCTATAGTTTTTCTAGTGGTCATGTATGGATGTGAGAGTTGGACTGTGAAGAAAGCTGAGCACTGAAGAATTGATGCTTTTTTTTTGTTTTTGAATTGATGCTTTTGAACTGTGGTGTTGGAGAAGACTCTTGAGAGTCCCCTGGACTGTGAGGAGATCCAACCAGTCCATCCTAAAGGAGATCAGTCCTGGGTGTTCATTGGAAGGACTCGTGCTGAAGCTGAAACTCCAATACTTTGGCCACCTCATGTGAAGAGTTGACTCATTGGAAAAGACCTTGATGTTGGAAGGGATTGGAGGCAGGAGGAGAAGGGGATGACAGACGATGAAATGGCTGAATGGCATCACCGACTTGATGGACATGAGTTTGGGTAAACTCTGGGAGTTGGTGATGGACAGGGAGGCCTGGCCTGCTGCAATTCATGGGGTCACAAAGAGTCGGACACGACTGAGTGACTGAACTGAACTGAACTGGGCATTGTATATCTAGAGAAGGTAAAGGTTTTTAAGTGAATTAATGTCATTTGAGGTGCCTATGTCCATTCTCTAAAACTAGATTCCAGCAGTGCTTATCAATACATCCAAATTCTTACTTGTGTTCCCCCTATGTCTGCTATAACTGCTCCTCAAAAGTACAACTCAAAATTCAGACTCTTAGTGATATCATTTCAGATTATCACACTTGACCCCTTCTATCTGAATTATTAGATGAACTTGGGGAATATACACATGATATCAACAGAAGTTTCTCTTTATGGAGCTCAGGTGTCAAGTCTAATTGGTTGAGTCACTATCTTTAGCTTAGTGATTTCACTCTTCCTCGTTGGAGTAATTTCTGTACTATGATACTGATCTGGGGTAGGCTCGGCCTGCAGTGGCTTGGAGCCAGTCTTAGGTTCCCAGCCAGAGACTAGGGCTGGGTTGGGGCAGTGAAAGCACTAGATCCTAGTCACTAGACCAGTGGTCAGTGACAAGAGCCCTGGCCTTTTGGCTTTGCAGAAAAGAATTCCCACAAAGATGGAAAGTAGTGAACCAAGTAAAGTGTGTATTAGAGGAAAAAAGGTATGTGGATAAGGGGCAGACTTAGAGGGTGAGTCCCTGAGTTGTACCCTCATGGCTTCCCGTTTAAATCACTTATATAGAGTATTTTTTCTGGTTATCCTTTAGCTAATCGTTTTGATTTGCCTGGTTCACAGTCCATATTTGGTCTGTCTCAGGATCCTTCCATGTGTGCATACACATCTCTTAGCCAAGATGGATTCTACTGCAAAGGCATATGGGTAGAACATTCCTTAACATAATATCACCGTTTGACTTCCAAGGAGCCTTTCTGTGCACATGCGGTTATCGAGCTCTCCTGACTTCAGGAATGAGAAATATGCAGTCTGGGAAGGACCCAGCCTTCTCCCTTAATTGTCCTGCTTTTCTCTTCTTGGAGTTTCTGTCCACAGGGAATGAATCTCCAATTGCTTTATCCTGGGGCGGAGCAGGGGTGGGCAACATCCTGCCTCAATATATCCGTAACACCTAATTGAAGTACAAATAGCCTAGGGTCAATAGTTTGAAAAATGTATTACATTAGGCCACTTGCCCTGATAAAAATATCATTATCCCTGTTTGAGAAAAAAGGACATGCTTGAGACATACTCTTGAGACACACTCTTCATCCTTAGGCAATACTGTGAGCCAGGAGCCCCAGTGAATCAGAACTTGAAGTTTAAAAATCATGGGAGTTTAAGTTCCTCATTGGATCAATGGGGAAATTGAGGGTCAGAAGATTTTAGTAGTCTGCCTGTAGTTACATGGCTTGTGGGAGTCAGATGAAATGAAAACTCGGTGATACTGCCTCACTCTCTTAAATAAAAGGATGGGATATGTGCTGACCAGCAGTCCTGCAATTGAATGCACTTTATTTAAAAACACAGGCAGGTATGCCACAAGAACTCCCACTTAACCTGCTAGTCGCCAACTCCTGCTGTGAGAAGCATCTCCACACTAAAAAATAGGAGGGCATTTTGAATAAGCAAGAGGCATTGGAGGTTTCTGGATCTGGTCCTGATAACAGGTTGAGATTGGCCCTGAAAGAGCCAGAGTATACCGGTGATGGCACTTTGTTTTCTTATGAGCCCCTCTTTCTATTTTCTGTTGCCTTAAAGTCAAGTTATAGAAAAACTAGGCAGGGTGCCTCAGTTTGGGCCAAATGACCTGTGTAATAGCAGTAGTTACAATTGATTCCAGAGGACACACTCTCTTTGCTTCTTTCATTTCTATGTTATGAGGCAAATAGAAAGAAGAATGAATATTTGGAGCAGGGAGTGAAAAATCACCAACTGTTTGTTTGAAAAGGCACCAGCACAGATGTGTGAGCCCTTAACCCAGGGCAGATTAAAGCGCTTTCGACATGTCTTACAACCAAGATCAGACACTGAAATTCTGAGAGCATCAGTAAAAGATGTAGCATTGAGCATTTTCAGCTTTAATCACAGGTGATGATGAGGGTCTTGCTATTGTTCAGTATCTGTCATGCAGCAGACAGGCAAGTCTTCCCTGGCAGAATGATGGAAGGGGCTGAAATCATAAAACAATGGTAGTCAAGTGCTGCTTCAGGACAGCCATCCACTGTTGAAGAAGCTGAATTTAAAAGGGAGGAGAGTGTGTGCAGTGGTTCTTTTCTGTTTAAATGTCCCGTTTCATGTAGTGTTGATTTTAATTCAGCTTGTATTTGATAGAGGAGGAGCTAGTTTGATTCCAAACAGGATCAGGTAAGTGGCTAAGGAAGTTCTGAGTTGATTTTAGTGGCAGAGACCGGACAGAGATGGTTTCCAGAGTACCCAGGCGAGCAAGGAGCACATCCCTGGACCCAAAACACCATGTCCTAATGCCTCAGCTGGTCCCGGCCTGGCAGGATGGGAGACCTCTGGGAACATAGTGTGGTGTGGGCCCAGGGCTGGCAATTGGCTACCCCTCCACAGTAGAGGCGGAGAAGGCAATGGCACCCCACTCCAGTACTCTTGCCTAGAAAATCCCATGGATGGAGGAGCCTGGTAGGCTACAGTCCATGGGGTCGCTAAGAGTCGGACACGACTGAGCGACTTCACTTTCACTTTTCACTTTCATGCATTGGAGAAGGAAATGGCAACCCCCTCCAGTGTTCTTGCCTGGAGAATCCCAGGGACGGGGGAGCCTGGAAGGCTACCGTCTATGGGGTCACACAGAGTCGGACACGACTGAAGTGACTTAGCATAGCATAGCATAGCCACACTAGAGGAAGCCGGGGCTTCCAGGCGAGGCGGGTCCTTGAAAATTGGTGAAGCACAGGATCCATGTTGTTCTGCAATGGAACCATGTCTCGAGAGTCCTTTGTTTAAATGAGCTTCGGGTTATACGATTACAAGGAGGATGAAATTTTGCCTCATGTGTCAGCTATGCCTTTCCCCTGTTTGGAAATTAGGCTATTCCTCCACTCCAGGGGTGTAGTGACTACTCCATGTTATCTAGTTTTTAAACTCAGTGTCCCCCAACCCCCTCTATTTTTTTTTTTTAAATGGCTCCATCTGCTTTTTATTCAATATTTTGAATTTTGCCTACTAAAATATTTAAAACATTGTGTTCTTAAATGTATGAAAAGCCAGATGAGCTTATACAAATACATATTTCTCCTTAGAGAGGTGGAGATATAAGGTATAGGAGGGGAAACTTCAAAAGACTTTGGTTTGCCTGCAAATGTTATAACCCAGAATTTTTAAAGCATCCCCGAGTACCTCTCCCATAGTTCCCTGCATCCTCCAGCTACAAGTGGCGATGGGGAGCTCCCCTGAAACTTGCCTTTTAGCACAAACAACATTAATTCCCCACCTGGATATATCACTAATGCTTTCTTTGTTCACAGATTTTTTTTTTTTTTAAACCCAAGCCAGAATCAAGACTGTTTTGTTTTTATTTCTAGATTTTTTTTTTTCAACCTCTCCGGCCAGCCCTGGGAGTTGCCATTGGTCATTAACTTCAAATCAGCAAATGGCGTCTCTTCATTCAGCTCATTTTTTCTCTTAGGTAAAATCCTGAGTCTCAGGTCAGCCTGAAAGTACTAGTGAGTACTTGGTTAAAATCTTCAAGTGAAATATAGAAATTCCCCATTTCACACAATAACCACCAGCTTCGGTCTCTATATTTTGGAAAAAAAGACCAAAACAGCAACCCTCTTTTTAATGGCTCTGGATAATTTAGGATCTCTAGTTTTAAGTAGATCTGTGTCCATCTGTATTACACTGCATTTCAAATGATTCCAGGCCAGAAGACAGTAGTTTTGTGGAGAAGTCAGAGCACCTTTATATTAGGACTGCTGTTTAGTTGCTAAGTTGTGGCTGACTCTTTTGTGACCCCATGGACTGTAGCCCATCAGGCTCCTCCATCCATGGGTTTCTCCAGGCAAGAATACTGGAGTGGGTTGCCATCTCCTTCTCCAGGGGATCTTCCTGACCCAGAGATCAAACCCACATCTCCTGCAGTGGCAGGTGGATTCTTTACAACTGAGTCACCAGGGAAATCCTTATATTAGGATAGAATCATTATACTTTGCAAAGTTGCCTGCTGTAATATTTGGAACATACTTATACTAAGATATTGTTATCTGAAATAATATAGTATTTTAGTACCTGAAATTCTAATGTAACTGTGTATCCTGTATTTAAACTGGAAACTCTGTATTAGAACAAAGGAGTAAGGCCATTTTATGTGACCGCTACAGTGAGAATACACTCCAGCACTGGGTCTTCCATGTGAGGAGGTCATATCAAGAGACTAATCCGTTCAGGTTACATTGAACTGCAGGAGCAAAATCTAATCCAAGTTTCTAGATCAGGGTCTAAGAGACCAGGCTTTGCAACAAGTAGAAAATGAGATAAGAAAAAAAAAAAAGACAGATTAAAAATAAATAAAATAAAAATCTATTGTCTCATGGCATACAATAAAACAAAATACAGAGAAAAAAAAAAAAGCAGATATAAAATCAGGTGACCAGATTTCACAGTTTTCTCTCTGAGGATGTTCGGATGTTCTCTATTACCCATGCATGTCTTTCTTCCTTTATTCTCCCTAAACGGCCCATAAAGATGGATGTGATTTGCTATCCAGCAATGCTTTAGGAAGTTGAGCATTAATGAAGAAAATATGACTATCTGTCCTGGCTCAGGACCTTCTCAGTGCTTAATGTTAACCAGCTTCTCTCCTGGTTAGTATTAAGATGGTGTTGCAGGCCCTCTCATGCAGCCAGCACTTAATGCACATAACAGGCTTGCTAAACCATTAAGGAAATAGGCATGGACCCACAAATCTGCCACCATGCCGTCCTGACTCCTTGCTTTAGACCGCCATGCTGCTGGGGGAGGGCAGACACTTCTGTGGAAGGTGGGACACTGCGCTAGAAATCAGGAGACCAGGGACACATGGGCCCCTGCTTCCTAGTTTATTTTTCAGTTTGCTTGCTCTTCAATTAGAGTAATAATGATTCTTGTCCTTCCTGTAAAAAACAGTGGATGTAAGAAGCAGGCAAGCCAGTGAATGTGCAGTCTCTTGAAATGGACAGAATACCAGATGAACACGAGAAGGCTGTCTCCCTTTGCTAGTTTCTGCTGCTCTCTTCTTATTGGTGGGATGGCCACAGGTCCTGGTTTGCCCAGGATGGTCTAGATTTATGCCCGTTGACCCAGAATGAGTATTAATAGCATCTCTTTCACTCACAAAAACATGGAAGAGGCACTATGATGTCACTTGAGTTATGGTAAATGTGTTTGTGAATCCCAACCTAGGGTATACTTGACCACAGAGACAGAATACTGAAATTAGCACTTGGGGAGTTTGACTTGTTGGAGATCACACAATTGCAAAGCATCTGGGGTAAGTCTTCATCTTCCAATTCCAAGGCCAGGGCTCTGTTACTATACCCAGTCCCACTTGGACCTAGAAAGCTGATAATGAGGTCCCAGATAGAGATTGGGCTGAGAATATCCTTTTCTTTCCTTCTCATGATCTCACAGGATAGGAATCCTCAACATCAGCCCTGCTGACAATTTTGGGTGGGATAATTCTTTGTTTGGAGGACTGTTCATCCCACGCTTCTACCCTCTAGGTGCTGAGAGCACCCCTGCCATCTCCAGCCATGACAACCAAAAGTGTCTCCAGACCTTGTTAAACATTCTCTGGGGCCAAAATCATGCCTCTTTGAGAATCACTGTTCTTGGATAAAGGGATTCTTAGGAGAAAAAGTTGGTTTCGGGCTCTTACTTGGTAGTGGTCATAATTGGACTTGGAGGAAGTTGCCAGTTATATAGTTACAGCTCCAAGCCATAGACTTAATACCAATGACAATCACCACTAATATTTTGAAAGCCCTTTATATTTACCAGAAGCATCCTATGCTTTAGACCAAGGTTGCCTGGTCAGCCCTGGGGAGGAGGGAGATCTGCTGTGGTCATGTGTGTGTCACACCCCACATGTGCTGGGCAGCACCCCAGGATCTGGAGAGTAGAAGGGATAATTATGAGTGGGGCTGCTTATCACTATGTAAGAGTCAGACAGATCCCCAGGGATGATGTACTCAACACTGGAAGGATCTTTATGAAGACCAAAGAGTTCATTGGTGATGAATGAGTACATATCTCACAGTGAGAACCCTGCAGTCTGAGACCCATCCTTGTACATGAAAGCAAGAAATTGATGCTGCTTCTTTTTAAATATATATTGTTTATTAATTTATTTGGCTCCCCTGGGTCTTAGATGTGGCACATGGATCTTCAGTCTTTGTTGTGGCATGTGGGATCTAGTTCCCCAACCAGGGATTGAACCCAGGCCCCCTGCAATGGGAGCTCGAAGTCTTAGCCACTGTACCACCAAGTAAGTCCCTGATTCTGTTTCTTAATGAAATACTTTACATCGTCTTGCATCCAAGCAAGGTCAGTTCAGTTCAGTCACTCAGTCCTGTCAGACTCTTTGTGACCCCATGAATCACGGCACGCCAGGCCTCCCTATCCATCACCAACTACCGGAGTTCACTCAAACTCATGTCCATTGAGTCAATGATGCCATTCAGCCATCTCATCCTCTGTCGCCCCCTTCTCCTCCTGCCCCCAACCCCTCCCAGCATCAGAGTCTTTTCCAATGAGTCAGCTCTTCACATGAGGTGGCCAAAGTATTGGAGCTTCAGCTTCAGCATGAGTCCTTTTTAGGATGGACTGGTTGGATCTCCTTGCAGTCCAAGGGACTCTCAAGAGTCTTCTCCAACACCACAGTTCAAAAGCATCAATTCTTCGGTGCTCAGCTTTCTTCACAGTCCAACTCTCACATCCATACATGACCACTGGAAAAACCATAGCCTTGACTACACGGACCTTTGTTGGCAAAATAATGTCTCTGCTTCTTAATATGCTATCTAGGTTGGTCATAACTTTCCTTCCAAGGAGTAAGCGTCTTTTAATTTCATGGCTGCAATCACCATCTGTGGTGATTTTGGAGCCCCAAAAAAGTAAAGTCTGACACTGTTTCCCCATCTATTTCCCATGAAGTGATGGAACCAGATGCCATGTGATAGCAAATACTGACTCTGACTATTTACCCATTCTTTTGCAAAAGTACAGGTTTTAAGTTTGGGATCTTTGTCAACCAATATTTAGTATACTTTGCAAATGATGAGCTCTTGGTGGAATTAGAACTGTCTGTTGAGTGTGCTGTATTTTCATTTTCCTTGTAGAATCAGTGACCTCCATTCTAAAATATATTTGTTAAGCAAAAAAAAAAAAAAAAAATCACCTAACTCTCCTCTTGGAGATCAGTCTGATAGCTTGCTTTAAAGAAGTGTGGACACTGTGATTCTTCCTGTGTGATTGTTAAACAATGCCCAAGACTCAGGAGCAGAGGGGGAGGTTACCACTGTTTATCCTTTTATGCCTAAGAATCTGGGGCAGGGATGAACATCAAACTTCAGTATAGTCCTCCTATTGTAGCTTGAATTCTAGATTAGGGGAGATAAATAGAAGAAAGAAGAAGTGATTCCTTGAAGGCATGATTATTGACAGGAAGTGTGTTTGGTCACTCACTCGTGTCTGACTCTTTGTGACCCCATGTACTGTATCCCACCAGGCTCCTCGTGGCCGTGGGAATTCTCCAGGCAAGAATACTGGAGTGGGTTGCCATGCGCTTCTCCAGGGGATCTTCCTAACTCAGGGATTGAACCCAGGTTTCCTGCATTGCAGGCAGATTCTTTACTATCTGAGTCACCAGGGAAGCCCAAGAATACTGGAATGGGTTGCCATGCCATCCTCCAGGGGATCTTCCCAACCTGGGAATTGAACCAGGGTCTCCTGCATTGCAGGTGGATTCTTTACCAGCTGAGCTATCAGGGAATTATGAATAATTAACATGGATATTAACCAATATCAGAAAGAACAATGATGAATCATTGTGTTTTGGAGGGAAGTTCAATTGGGATAAAACAAGGACCATGGGACATCAGTGAGAGATACTTCAGCATATCACAGAATTTTCTAACTTTCAGAAGTGTAGGACTCGACAATGGAAAACAGCATCTTGCTCAATTTAGCTGGACACTTGATTGTCAGTTATGAAGAATCTCTAAGGTAGGAAATTCTAACAGCTTTTTTTTTTTTGGCTAGAGTTAGCATCCTCAAATACTAAAATAACTGTTGTGTGCATGTATGCATGCTAAGTCACTTCAGTCGTGTTCAACTTTATGTGACTCCCCCAGGCTCCTCTGTCCATGGAATTCTTCAGGCAAGAATACTGGAGTGGGTTGCCATGCTCTCTTCCAGGGGATCCTTCCCCACCCAGGGATCACACCAGTATCTCCTGCATTGCAGGCAGATTCTTTACCTCTCAGCCACCAGGGAAGCCCAAAATAATTGGTGCCCAGGGATAAAGGCTGTGAGTACATATGGGAGAGACAGTGAGATTTCGCTGGAGTGACAGATGGAGTTATGGTTCCAGGGATCAGGTGAGGATTTGGACTTTGAACCTACAGAGCCCCACTGCAGTGTTGCCATGGAGGGATAGTGGAATGTGAAACAAGTACCAGGGGGCCCTCAAGCCAAACTCTTTCAGCTGAATGAATGAGCTAATTCTACCATATCAGCCAGTAGATGTGTCTATCTCTTCCGATTATTACCTTGGCCATCAGACAGTTCTGCTACATTACTCGACTGTACTGCCGAGAGGGAACTGACAGTATTAAAACGACTCCATTGCTTTTATGAACTGGCTCTAGGAGACCCGAGTCCATTTCCATTACTGAGATGTGTTGTGTGCCTAACCAAATGCTTTTGGAAGCAGATAATTAGGCATTGCAGGCTATGACTGTTTAAAGAAGATATACAGTGAGGTTGCAGTCTTGATTTGTGGCTCTGTGAAATGTCCTCTCACGTGAAGACCACGCTTACTTTCAAAAGTGCTTCCGGGATTATTTCAGTTGCGAGTTTGGAAAAAGGGGAAGACTGCCTTTCTGGAGCATACACTACGGTAGAAGCAATGGCAGTATTTAAAATCTGAGAGGGAACCAGTGAGAAGTTCTGAGAAATTCCAGCCACACTCACCTCTGACCCGGGGGAAAAAAAATCACACCTTTATCATGTTTTAGAAATCAGGGCGTCGCTTTTGAAATTTTAACCTTCTTATTCTTAAATACCAGTGCCAACACACATAGTTTGTATGTGCTGATATAAAGCATATTTGAAATCTGAAAGCATTTAAGAGTTAAATAACACAAGACTAGTATCTGGAATAAATTACTGAAAATGCTGGTGTAAAGGGAACACATTTACGACACCTTGTAAGACCCCAAAGAGAGCCCTGAAGAGTAAAGAGTCTTTTCAGATGAAATATATCCATGGCCCAGTGATGATAAAGGGGAAAGATATAAGGAGACCTTTCACAGACCTTCCCAGGTGGTCAGAAGTAAAGGTGGGGTGATCACTGACCCCACATCTGAGTGGGATCATGAGCACTGTCCGTTGAGATTCCATCATTGCTTGCAGAAGGTGCTAACTCTGGGATGGCCTTAGGAGGAAGAGAGTCTAAGGTATACACAGATAGCAATAGGAAACCTGTTTCTGGCAGCCAGTTTTCAGAAGTTCATTTCTAGACCTATGTCAATTGACAGTCAGCCAGGACCTTGATACTCAAAGTGTGGACTGTGGTTCAGCATCACTTGGTGCTTTAGAGATGCAGATTCTCAGGCTTCCCCCAGACCTGCTGCATCACAGTTGACATCTTAACAAGATTCTCAGGTCTTAACATGATCCTCAGGTCTTAACATGATCCTCAGGTGATTTATTTGCATGTTTAAGTTTGCAACCTGTTGGGCTCTCCTACAGATTCTCTGGGAACAGACGTCATGTCATTTCATCATTCTTCTATATATCTATGTATTTAATGAGCATTCATTGAATGTCTACTCTGTGCTAGGCATGAGGCTAAGCCCTGGGAAGACAGGGCTTAAAGAAAGAAAGACAGGATTCCTGCCTGCATCATATTTTATGCTTTGAATTTCTGTAACAAATGACATGTGTCTTACAGACTGTCATTTTCTGCAGTACTTCATGTATATTGACTCATTGATCCTCTAACAACTCTGTGGAACAGGTACTATCTTTTTTTTTTTTTTTTACATTTTAGAACTACCAGAATGGAGGCACAGATAAGTTAAGTAACTTTTCCAAGGCCACACAGCTTGGAAGTGACAGAGCCAGAATTTGAATCCAGAGAGTATGGCCTCAGAGTCCAAGCTCTTAACTGTGATGTTATACCAGCAAAAACTCAATCCCCTGTTTCCAACCTGTGATTTTGCTTTTAATAAACACAATGCTAATGATAGTTAAAAACTTCGCTAGGGTGGTCAGGGAAAAGGTTTGTGAGGATATGACTTTTTTTTTTTTGGCCTTCTCATGTGGCATGTGGGATCTTAGTTCTCCAACCAGGGATCAAATCTGTGTCCCCTGCAGTAAAAGCTCAGAGTCTTAACCATTGGACCTCCGGGGAAGTTGGTGAGGAGGTGATATTTAACCTGATCGAAGTGCAGGACCCAGTCATGGAACTGGGGGAGCACCTTCAAAGCAGCATAAATAACAAGGGAAGGGGCTGGAAGTAGAAAGGATGTGGTCTCTTCTCAGAATCACCTGGAGCCGTCATAAATGGAGCATGTAGGTGGTGAAGAAAGATGTTAGAGATGAGGTTGGGGAGGTGGAAAGAGTAGATCTCATGGGGAGATAAGCAGGGTAAATGAGGGAGGGGATGGAGCTGGGATAGTATTCCATTTGACCTGGGAAGCCAGTGAGGGTTTAAGCAGGAGAGTGAGGCAATCTGACTGCTGATTTGAGAGCGGAGATCTGTGTGCACTGGAGGAAGCCAGTGTAGAAGCAGCAGAAGCTGGCTAAGAAGCTGTCCAGAGTCTATCTGACTCTGCTGGAGAGATGGCAGTGCTAATGGGCACAGACAGCGGAGCACAGATTCGAAGAGGAGAATACGCCACCCCAAATAATTTTGTTTGACACGCGATTTATTTTGAGCTGGTTGTTCTTGAGAGCCAGCAGTCACAGGAGAAAACAATAGTAGTGAAAACAATAGAAGTTATCCTTTTGTAAGGAAAAATTCCACTTAGGAAGGAAATCTCAACTTATAAGGCTGCCTCCCTCCCTATCCCAAGAAGCGAATGACTATAAATCACTAGAAACACTTACTAGTGATGAAGGCACCCGCTTCAGTCTGCATAACAACCATACCCTTGCTTCCTGTGCTTTTTCTGGTCACCTCTCAAGTAACTGACCTCCTCTTTCTCCCCAATATCTTTCTTTTGTCTTGAGCTCAAGGTGGTGACTTGGACCACTTTGGCGAGTTTATTCATTGTTTCTGGATATCTTCCATGTATCCATGAAGTATATACGTTAACAAAATTCTGTTGCTTTACATCTTGTTAATCTTTTATTACAGGGCATCTCAGCCAAGAACTCAGAAAGGTGGAGGGAAAATTATTTTTATTCTCCTACAGATTCAAGATCTGATTTGGAGACTGGACTAAAAGGAGTGACTCCTTGGACACGTGTGTGTGTGTGTGTGTGTGTGTGTGGTCTTAAAAGATAAACTGAAAGTGAAAGTGAAGTCACTCAGTCGTTTCCGACTCTTTGTGACCCCATGAGCTGTAGCCTACTATACTCCTCTGTCCACGGCATTTTCCAGGCAAAAAGGAAACAACTCCTTGGACGTGTGTGTGTGTGCTGTTAAAAGATAAACTGAAGCAATTACATTTTTTAGGAGTTTATTTGAGCAAGAACTGATTTGAATCAGGTAGTACCAAACCAGAGGTGAGCAGCAGCACTCCACTGACAGGAATTGGGGAGAGAGTTTTATAGAGAAAAAGCAGAGGCAAAACAAGAAAATTGTTGATTGACTCTAGTGTAAAGCCTACTTGGCTGTTTGTGATCTGTTGCCCTTGGGTTCTGATTTCATAAGCTTGAAATCCTTACAGGCTTAGATTCTGCATAGGTGGCACCTACATTATTATTATTAGCCACGTGGGTCTAATAGCTTCCTTGTTAAGTTAATTTCACAATGCACATGTGGATATGTGTCAGTGTGTGTGCATTAGTGTGCATAGGGAGGTGTTGGTTAAAGGGAGGAACTGGATTATGTCAGGGTTTCCAATTTGAACACATTGCTTACACAGCTCTGCCATCTTCCATGATAAGGAAAACCGGGGATAGACAGGTTTGTATGAGTGGAATCATGCACTCTTCTTATGGTGTATTCAATCTGAGATGCTGGTGGGGCTTCTGAGTGGAGATGGCAGAGCAGCATCTATATCTTTCTAGCTTTTAATTCTGGATGTAGAACAGAATTAGCACCATCAGTATTTGCTGAATGAATTTCAGGGAGGAAGACCTCCTGGTAGGAAAAACTAGACAGCTCCCTAGGTGTTTACTACTTGCAAGTCACTCTAGCAGAGATCAAAGTTTTGCTTTTATAGTTAAGAATGACTTAAAAATGTAAACAATCACCACTACCATGAACAAACGAACCACAAGTGTTGGAGAGGTACATCATTAATTTAGTTTACACTAAGGTATTTACATGACAAACACCAGAACCTTCTTGAGAGCAGACTTCTGTAAGTGCCTTGGAAGTGGGTTTTATTTAATAGAGCATCTACGGTGGCTGGCACAAGTGCTCAGTGAATGCCATTTTGAATGTGATGTCTAAAATGTACTTTACTCAACGCCAGTGCTGTTTCATTAAAGTACATTTTGTGACTACAGATTCTCTAGAGAATGTGAACATCGTCTGAAAGTCATTCACTGCCTATAAGCATATCATCTGCACCTCATAAATTGTTGTTTTAGGTTCATCTACTCTATGACTTCATCCATCTGTATCAGGGTCACAGAGTTATTATCCTACACTGAGATGTACAGAAAAACTGTAGTTTCCAAATTTGTAGCCTGGTTCTAACTTAGTCCATGGGTAGATGTAGATGATCTCTGAGTTATTATTCAGATTCCTCCCTACACCTCATCCTCTTTATTTATTTTTTTAAATTTTGTCTGCACCAAGTCCTCATTGTGGCAAGCAGGATCTTTTAATTGTGGCATATGGGCTCTTAGCTGTGGCATGTGGAATCTAGTTCCCTGACCAGGGATGGAACCTGGGCCCCTTGCACTGGGAATGCAGAGTCTTAACCACTGGATCATCTGGAAAGTCCCTCATTCTCTTTTAAAATGGTGTCAGAGTAAAGGAGAAAGATCTTCATCCTTTCAGAAAGAAGGGTCGCCCCATGATTCCTCTTGGGTGGGTGCTGAATGATGTTTGCTGAGATCAGGTTTAGCTGACTACTTTCTCCAGGCATTTCTGCAACTGATGAATTTGTGATATGTGTCATAGCTCATGGTCCAGGTTTCCTGATTGTCTCTGCTTCCATAGTTCACTTCAAGTCTTCCAAAGGGTTCCTGGATCAAATCATACACCATAGACCTTACCTCCTGCAAGGGCTCCATGGCTCTGCATTCAAATTCTATGACACAGGCACACGTAACTGCCTGCTGCTCCATCCCTGTGGCCTTTCTTCTTCAGACCTCCAAGAGGAAAGAGAGAGTTTTTTCTTGCCATTTGGTCATTTTCCTCAAAGTGGTCCATGTCTTCTCTATTTCAAAGAGGTTGAAATGGAGAAGCTTGGGGCATATGGAAATGTACCTTGGAAAGTATTTTGAATAGATTTGTGAAACATATTTGGAGTCTGAGAGTGCTGATGAGAAGCCTGAGGTGGTGTAAAATAAGGTCAGGGGAAGTCTCAAGATATTCTTGATGACAAAGTGCATCTATCCAAAAGTGAGAGAATTGGCCCCTGGAGAAAAATATCACATCTCTTTGTTCTTTTGTTGTCATGTGTTCTTCATTGGCAAATAAAAGTCTTCCTTCTCTATGAACATTGAGCGGAGTGTCTAGGAAAATGAAATTGAGTCAGGTGAGCCAGAACCCATGGAGCCTACTGTGTGTCCCACATTCTGCTTAGCACTGTGGAGGAACAAAAAGATGACAGGCATGTTTACTAGCCATGGACAGGCTTCAAACTTTTTGGGGATACACAACCCACACTTGGGGCTTCCCAGGTGGTGCTAGTGGTAAAGAACCTGCCTGCAATGCAGGTAGACATATGAGACATGGGTTTGATCCCTGGGTTGGGAAGATCCCTTGGAGGAGAGCACGGCAATCCACTCTAGTATCCTTGCCTGCGGTGCAGGCGGGCAGAGAGGTGTGGACGGGAGAGAGCAGAAGGGGGTGGGAGGAAGGGTGTGGAAGGGAGGAAGGCCTGGGGAGCACCGAGAACTAAGACCTTGAAGTGTAACTGCCCCTCTAGCTCAGCTGCTAAAGAATCCGCCTGCAATGCAGGAGATCCCAGTTCAATTCCTGGGTTGGGAAGTTCCCCTGCAGAAGGGATAGCCTCCCCACTCCAGTATTCTTGGGCTCCCTGCTGGTGGTTCAGCTGGGAAGAATCCGCCTGCAATGCGGGAGACCTGGGTTTGATCCTCGGGAATATCCCCTGGAGGAGGGCATGGTAACCCACTCCAGTATTCTTGGGCTCCCTGCTGGCGGTTCAGCTGGGAAGAATCCGCCTGCAATGCGGGAGACCTGGGTTTGATCCTTGGGAATATCCCCTGGAGGAGGGCATGGTAACCCACTCCAGTATTCTACCCTTGCCTGAAGAATTCTCATGGAGAGAAGAGCCTGGTGGGCTATAATCCATGGGGTCCAAAGAGTCGGACACAACTGAGAAACTAAGCATATATACATACAATTTAATCACTTAGTTGTCCTCTTGAAACTAACATATTATACCTCAATAACATATTGAGGTTATTGTACTTCAATATGTTATTGAGGTACAACCTCAACAACAATATTGAGGTTGTACCTCAGTAACATAATTGTACCTCAATTGAAAATATGAAAAAGGTGGAACATCTCATTAATAATTTTTAAAGTATTGATTACATGTTGCAATGTTATTAGCTTGGATATATTCAATTATATTATGAAAATCAATTTTCCTGTTTCCTTTTTATTTTCTTAAAAAGTGGTTATTAGAAAGTTTAAAATTTCATTTGTGGCTTGCATTAAATTTCTGTTGGACCCTGGGAGAGAGAAAGATGTCAGGCAAGAGATTACCTAACTGAAGAAATGGGTGTGTGTAGACTGTAGGACCCCCACTTCTCAAGGGGGATTTTTTTATATTAAAAACCCCACAAAACTTCTACAGGAAAGTAATTGCTCATCAGTACTAAAAGCAAGCAAAAGTTCAGTAACATTTCTAAAGGAACTGTTATCCTATGGGCTTCACACAAACACTAGCAGTTGTATTTGTATATACGTAAGATATATATGTAAGCCAACCTTAGTGCATTGGAAACTGTGGTCCCTTGTGCCGACCTTGAGGTCCCCTTGGTGCCTGCAACTGCAACTTTGGAGCTGCATCTGGGTGGTCCTGATGGCAAAGTTGGCCAGAGAAAGCTGGCTTTGTTGGGTAGACCCTTGAGCTTCAAGTGTATGAGTCAGGATTTTATCTCCTGGGCAGCAGGGAATCTTAAATCCCCTCCACTCTTCCACCCTTTCCTCGCTTGTCTAACCGGTGTAGGCTTTGGAGGAGCTATTATCTTTTGCTAACTTTTACAGTTCCTGCAGCTTGGATATTGCTGGAAGTGCCCTTGATATCCACTTCCACTTGAGGAAACTGAAGGGGTTTCTAAAAGACAGGGTCGAACTTTTCAGGGTGTCCTCAGACCTCTTTTGGAATCACTGTGGATTTGTAGTCAAGTCTGCAGGCTTGGATGACAGCTCTGGAACTTCTCTTATCTTGTAGCCTGTGACCCTTCTACCCTCTTGTCTTCTAAGTCACTTGAAATCCTTTTCCAGCTTATGCTAAATGCCTGACTTAATTGTCAATGTCCAGCCCCTTCCCGAAATATCCAAAGTATGAAGCGTCCAACTCACCTGTCAGATAGAAGATAACCATGACCCCTTGTCCAAAACCTGCTGTGTTTGAGTCTGTTCCCCAGGAAGCAGGTCTGTGTGGGGCGGTCCTTGTGGTAGCAAGAGACAGGATGCTACTTGGTGTCATCTGAGGTTGGTGATAATTATAGTCAATAAAGCCCATACCCGAGGGGTTAAAAGGAGACATAATAAACTTGAGTAACCTTGCTACTGTTTGGGACACAGAGATTTATTTTCTGGATTCCTCAAGCCTTTCTCGGGAGATTTTGTCCTGTAAGTCTCGCTGACAGATTTATCCTGGACTCCTGTCATCGGCGGCTGTTTTCTCACTAAGCAGGTGGAAGGCAAAAGCCGGGGAAGGGAACTGCCAGCTGAGAGGTCGTTTGTGAATTGGCGCCGTGGAGTGGACATAAATTATATGGATTCTGCAAGGCCTTAGCTATTGCTCTGGCCTCGGCCTAGGTTTTTTTCTTTGTGATGGTGCTTGCCACTGGCTTTAGCATTGTTGTCTGCAGAGGTAATTAGAGATTTAGGCCTTGCTCTTACAGAGACAAGAGGCCATCACAGTTCTCTCCCAGGAGGAAGGGTTCAGTTACACCCACGAAAACAGGCCAGGAGAAATCCCATGATCCTGGGCTTTCTGACAGCATTTCCAGGAACACTTGAAATTACTGGACACGCCCACTGCTCTCCCTCTGCCGTTACCACCACCCATATCCAAGCAAAGATTCCTGTTTGACTTTGGTTCAGCTCCAAGGCTTTTGTAGGGTGGGAGTGAAAGGATAAAGACAACAAGGGGCAAAAGGTAGAAAAACCTTGGAAATTCAGTCCTGTGCTGTGCTTAGTCGCTCAGTTGTGTCCAGCTCTTTGTGACCCCATGGACTGTTGCCCGCCTGGTTCCTCTGTCCATGGAATTTTCCAGGCAAGAATACTGGAGTGGGCTGCCATTTCCTCCTCCAGGTGATCTTCCCGATCCAGGGATCAAACATGTGTCTGTTGCATCTCCTGCATTGGTAGGTAGATTCTTTACCACTGCACCACCTGGAAGCCTTAGTCCTAGAGAGACCTTTAAAGATATCAGGTCCAGTGTTTTTGCCATGGAATTCTTTATCCAACAGGATTATTATAGTTAACATTTGTTGAGCTTGTCCTAGAAACTGGGGAGTGAGCTAAATATTTTACACGTTTGACCCTCAGGCTGCACAAAAACTCACAATGTAGATAGTATGATCATTTTTATTTTCCAAACAAAGGAACTGAGGCACAGATGTTCAAAAATACATGTGAGGTTACACAGTTAGGAAGAGGTGGGGCTGGGATGAGACCCTGGAAACTGGTGTCAGAGCTAGTGGAACCCAAATGGAACATGGTGGGGCTGTCCTCTGTGTCACCTCTGTGCCCTAGTCGGGGAATAAAATGAAAGAAAATCAGGGAGCTGCACTTGTTGGAACTAGGGTGGGGTACAGCCCAGACCTGATCCTTCACCAGTTACCCTCTTATCCCAGGGCTTTTAAGAGGAGCCAACTTCCTGATTTAATCAAGTTCTCCCAGGTTCTTGGCTGATGAAGCTGAGAAGTTATGTTTGAAGGTGCTGGGCATTGCCTCAAGGTCACATAAGCCCATTGGTGTCAGAACCCAGTTATCTTGCTTCCATGGCCAATGCCAGCCTGAAACCCCCAAACGCAACACCAGGACACCTGCCTGCACCTGAAATCCTGTTGTATAAATTTCTCAGAGCTAAGAAGTGACTGGGTAGGCCAAGTCCAAGGAATAACTAGAATGTTCTATGGACCTATACAATTAGGTTCAGTTGGGAAATGGCACCAGACCTTGCACATCCCTGCCAAGAGCTGATGCGACAGTTTCCACAAAGCCTGATTTTCAAAAACCTTGTCCACAAAATGCCTGAGGGTCTATTAGAATTTCTCCACCAGTTTCAGTCGTTACCAAGGCAGTGTCCTTCAGGGTCTAAGCTAACCCATCCTCCCTGCCTTGTTGACCCATTGGATCTGGGTTCCTTTGCTTTGCTGTGCTAAGAGCCCTTCTAGGAGAGCTATTCTACACTTTTCTAAAGAGGAATTCACTGCCCTTGTTTTCCTCCTTTTAGTGGGTTCCACTTCTCAAAGAAAGGAATTTGACATTTTTAATTTAAACTCCCCTAAGGAACTTCAACTGAAGCTCCAATATTTTGGCCACCTGATGCAAAGAACTGAATCATTAGAAAAGGCCCTGATGCTGGAAAAGACTGAAGGGAGGAGGAGAAGGGGTCAACAGAGGATGAGATGGTTGGATGACATCACCGACTTGAGGGACATGAGTCTGAGCAGGCCCTGGGAGTCAGTGATGGACAGGGAAACCTGGCGTGCTGCAGTCCATGGGGTCACAAAGAGTCAGACACGACTGAGCAACTGAACTGAACTGAACTAAAGGAACGTAAATCTGCCCTGAGGTTAAAAAGGTGCAGGCAGTCCTATTGAAATTCAGCCTTAGTTACTTATTCATGTGCCCACTCTGGGGGCCCAAAGGGTTCATGCCTGAGCAAGTCTTCCCTCCTCTGGGGAGGAAGTAAAAGTGCCTCTCAGGATGCAGGGGTGGAAAGTTACCTGGGAGAATGGTTATGTGCTCTCTCTCTCTCTTTTTTCTTTTGATGTTTAGAAGCTCCATTCAGAATTGCCAAAATTTGGAAGCAAGATATCTCTGAGTGGGTGAATGGATAATTAACCTGTGGCATATCCAAACTCACAAATTTATTCAGCACTAAAAACAAAAAAAGAAACTTGCTATCAAGTCATAGAGAAATCTAAAATGTGTATTAGTAAATAAAGAACTCAATTTTAAAAAGTCACATAGGGATTTCTCTGGCTTGAGACTTCGCTTTCCCATGTAGGTGGTACAGGTTTCATCCCTCGTCAGGGACCTAAGATCCCACATACCTCGGGGTCAAAAAACCAAAACATAAAATAAGCAATATAGTAACAAATTCAATGAAGATCTTAAAAATGGTCCAGATTAAAATAAACTTTAATAAATAAAATATAAAGGCCACATACTGTAAGATTCCAGCTATATGACATTCTGGAAATGGCAACACTATGCCATTGTTTAAAAAAAGACAGTAAAAAAAAAAATCAGTGATTGGCAAGTGTTGGAGGGAAGGAGGAGTGTATAGGTAGAGCACAGAGGTGTTTTTAGGGCAATGAAACTACTCTGAAGCATATTATAACGGTGGGTATATTTGTCCAAATCAATAGCATGCACCACACCAAGAGTGAACCCTAGTGTGAACAACAGACTTGGGGCAGTAGTGATGGGTCCGTGTGGGTTCATCAGTTGTCGGCTGGTTCTCTTTTGTAGCCCCAGGCTCTGTTCTCAAGTATGGATGTTGTCTTCCCTAAGACTGGATACAAGGATCTAGAAAGAAAGGCTAAATGGCTTTTATATCTTTGAAAGGAGGGATTACTTTTTTTCCAAAGCTTTCAAAATGTCTTCCTTGCACCCAGAGCTGGTTTCATGGGCAGGTGACCCGGGTAATTGTATAAGTTACCGAGCTCAGAAGGGCTCCTCCCTTGAGTTAATGCTCCACAGTCACCATCTTGAATTCTTAATCGTTTTTGAACCTGGAGTCTGGCATTTTCCTTTTGCACCAGGCCCTGCAAATCATGTTGCCTGTCTTGTCTACAGTCCACTTTGGGATATGTGTGTTTGTAGTGAAGGCAGGGTAGAAAAGTTATGTTTGTAAAAGAGTTATGACCCATTTTGGTTTGCAGCTTTTTTATAATAAAACTTGTTCTATCATAAGAATACACATTTAATTTTGAATAAAAGAATCTGTACTATATGAGAAGCATGTGGTTACGCTGAATTCAGTATCTCACCTTTGTAAGTTAAAAAAACTCATCTTTTTTCAGTGCCTTGTGCTATTTTTGGCTTATAGATCCCGACACTCCAACGTATGACCTTTTCTAACCAGTGCTTGCCTTGCTGGCAGTCAGGTTACCATGGGTCAGGGCCCAGATACTTCATCTGTTGTTTTCCCCGTGGGTACAGAATGAGACATCCTAATGAAGTAAGGAGTTTCAGTTTTGTTTATCATCCTTCTACTTGATAATAATTAAAATAAATCATCAAATTACTTCTAGAAATTTCAGGTCATTACATTCAAAAGACCCAGTGTTATTTTTCAAGGTAAATGCTGAAAAATGCCAACATCATAACCAATTAGTTTATCCATATAATCTTTGGTAAAGTCATAGTAAAATATATATTGAGTATTTGAAAGAAGACATTAGAAAGTAAATGTTCCATAATACAATTATAATTATTAGTAAGATTATCAACATCAAGTTTAAGATACTATAATGAGGAAAACAACAATAAAATAAGGGAAGAACATAAGTAGTTAAGTTAAAAAAAGGAGAATAATGTAATTCTTAATCTCATTTGTCAAAGAATGTCAAAAACCAGAAGTCTATTTTATTCTGTAATTTAGAGAGAGGCAGGGGCTAATTAAGCCCTGTCATCTGGTTCTGTAGCTCTACTGTTGTTCATAGATATATATGAAGCACCAGGCTTGGCTGGGTGATTTCAACTTGTCCTCTGCTCTCTACCTTCTCAGAGAAGCAGATCAGAATACTGACCATTGTTTTGAAAGACTGAGTGATGTGTTTAGGGATTTTTATGCTTTCTTCATGGGCTTCCCTAGTGGCTCAGTGGTAAAGAATCCTCTTACAATGCGAGAGACGCAGATCTGATCCCTGGATCAGGAAGATCCCTTGGAAAAGGAAATGGCAAACCACTCCAAAATTCTTGCCTGGGAAATCCCATGGACAGAGGAGCCTGTTAGGCTACAGTCCATGGGGTTGCAAAAGAGTCAGACACGACTTAGCAAGTAAACAGCACCAACAACAATGCTTTCTTCAGCACAGATGTCAAAAACTCAAGGAACTACAAAGGGCCAAGTAGACAACCAAAGAGGACTGGGATGAATCGGAGAGCCATGTCCAGTTTCAAGTGACCAGCCTTTTGCACTTGACCAGAGGGAACAGTGTTGTCAGCACCATTTTATTTTCACAAAACATAGATCATCTTCACAGAGAGATTTGGAATGTTAGCTAGGGAATAAAAGACTATACATTAAAAAGTTTTTATACTTTATAAAAAATTATAAAATTCCACTCTCTGAAATGCAAATAAGTACCTATGGCTGCTTATTAGCGAGGATTACCCACCTTCAGCAAGTAGCCTATGTTCTGGTGTGGGCTGGTGCATGGGGAAGCGTAGACGGGAAGGGAGGCATCTTGGAGACCTTGTTTCCAGACTCAATTTACATTTCATCACCTACAATAAACAGATTTCTTTTTCATTAGGTGATGGGGCAACCCTTTTCTTGTTCTAATTTAGTTGACACGAATTTCACATGGTTCTTTCCTCATGGACTCCATTTGCCTAATTACAAAATCAGAGTGAAAATTTCCTAATCTTTACTTCACATTGAAGATCAGAAAATAAAGGAGTAGACATAGATGATTCTGACTGAGCAGTGTGCTAGGAACAGGGCCACATGGAGAAGAGGAAAAACATAACATCCAGGTTATTATTTGACTTAATCAACATGAAAACTATGCATATTCTGACATATACTAAGGAACTGAAGCATATTTGAATGGGGAAATGACCTACGTGACCCTATCAATCTTCACTTTCAATTCTGAAATTTTATGAAATTTAATAACTGACTTAGGACTTATGAACTATTTTCTTTGTTGGTGAGCTCTAAGTTTAAGCTAAGAATTTTTTATCAAATTAGTAAATAAGGTATCTTTTAAAGCCATTATCATTTATCTGTATGTAGAATTATAATCACTCTTGTGTTCAATTTATAATTGTGGATGTTAAATTTTATGGAGTCAAATAAATAGAATATTAGAAAAATCTGTGTCTCCCACTAGCAACTTTCTTAGACCACTCATCTTTATTTCAGAAAGGGAGCCAAAATCAGTTTATTTTGATGATAGTGTGTGTGTGTGTGTGTGTGTGTGTGTGTGTGTGTGTGTGTGTGTGTATTATATTGGGTGTTCATGTGCATGTGTTTATGGTAAGGTGGCCTGTGTGTATGTGTGTGTGTGTGTGTGTGTGCTTTCCCAGAGAGTAGCTTTTGGTGTTTACAGACTCAGTGGTGTTGTGAAATTTTACTTATAAGACACCACCTTATGAGATGCTAAGTTCTTGTGATTACCCTTAAATTTCTGTCTTTCTCCTTGCTTGATGCTTTGGTTTCATGCCTAGCTCCTTTCCTCTCTCACAAGCTTAGTGACTTGTCTCCTAGGACTCTCTTCAAAGCCAAAAGTAAGTCTGCTAATAATTGACTTCTATTTCAAATCCTTTCTTCATTTCTTACAGGTTAGTTTATCTTCCATTTTTTACCACCTTGTTACATCATTTCCTGAATTCTTAGATCTTTTTCTTTTCTCAACCCATTTTTCTTTCCCACTTAGACAATGCTTTTTTCTTTGCTGCATCATCTCTCCTGAGAAATGAACTCACAGTTTCTTCCTCATCCCTCTCCTCCCTATTTGCCTCTTTCTTCTTTTCTCTTCTTTTTTCAAGCCTTCTTACTTCTTCAGTTATATTCAAACAACATTTAAGGCAGCAAGCAAAGATATTTATAGCAGAGTGAAACAAACAGTTCCTGCAGCTCAATATATTAAAAAAAAAACCAACCTAATAAAAAATGGGTGGAAGATCTAAATAGACATTTCTCCAAAGACATACAGATGGCCAAGAGGCACATGACAAGATGCTCAACGTCACTAATTATTGAAAGTGAAAGTCATTCAGTTGTGTCTGACTCTTTGCGACCCCCATGGACTGTATAGTCTATGGGATTTTCCATGCCAGAATACTGGAGTGGGTAACCTTTCCCTCCTCCGGGGGATCTTCCCAATCCAGGGATTGAACCCAGGTCTCCTGCATTGCAGGCAGATTTTTACCAGCTGAGCCATAAGGGAAGCCCAAGAATACTGGAGTGGGTAGCCTATCCCTTCTGCAGCAGATCTTCTCAACCCAGGAATCAAACCAGGGTCTCCTGCATTGCAGGCAGATTCTTTACTGACTGAGATATCAGGGAAGAGGGAAACACAAATCAAAACTACAATGAGGTATCACCTCACACTGTCAGAATGGCCAGCATCAAAAAGTCTACAAATAATAAATATGGAGAGGATGAAGAGAAAATGGAACCTTCTTATGCTAATAGTGGAAATGTAAATTGGCACAATGACTATGGAGAACAGTATGGAGATTCCTTAGAAAACTGAAAATATAGCTACCATATGATCCAGAAATCCTACTCCTGGACATATATCCAGAGAAAATCATAATTGAAAAAGATACATGCACTCCAGTAGCATTATTCATAATAGCCAGGACATAAACAACCTAAGTGTCCATCGACAGAAGAATGGATAAAGATACAGTATATATACACAAGGGAATATTACTCAGCAATAAAAAAGAATGAATTAATGCCATTTACAGTGGCATGGATGGACCTAGGGGTCGTCATACAGAGTGAAGTAAGTCAGACAGAGAAAGACAAACATCATATGATATTGCTTATATGTGGAATCTTAAAAAAAATGGCACAAATAAACCTATATGCAAAAGAGAAATTGAGTCACAGGCGTAGAAAATAAATTTATGGCTACCAAGGAGGAAAGAGTGTGGAGGGATAAATTGGAATACTGGGATATACACAGTGCTATATATAAAACAGATACTAATAAGAACCTACTGTATAGCCCAGGGAACTCTACTCAATGCTCTGTAACGGCCTATATGGGAAAAGAATCTTTAAAAGAATGGACATGTGTATACATATAATTGATTCACTCTGCTGCACAGCAGAAACTAATACAACATTGTAAACAACTATAGTCCAATAAAAAAGTTAATTAAAAAAATGAAAGAAATTTAAGAGTGAGACATGAAGAGAGTTGGGATAGAGAATGTGACATGAGTGAAGAGTGAGCTTAGTACACAACCTCAGCCATGAGTTGGATTCCCCAGAGACTCCTTGCTGTTTTCTCTTGCTCGTCTTGTTGATCTTTCTCCCTGGAAGCAGGTCAGAGATAACTTCTCGTAGCTCAGGGTCAAAAGGCACTGTGATCACTTAGTCAACAGTTTGTTGGTGCCATTGCTAAAGGCTGGGGTGACAACAACTGGCCTTGGGAGAGTGTCCAAATACCAGCCATTTTACTACTGACACCAGCCCGTACTGACAACTGCTTTTCAAAGGGAAAATGCCAGTCATGACGGAGTTGGGTGTCAACCTCCATCTGCATTTAGGCCTCATCACATGGTCACCCAAGGACGGCTCATGGATCATTCCCAGTTGCTATCAAACTGCCTCCCTCAGGCTGCACTTGCCCTTCCCTTTCTAGTTTTGCAAAAGCCCCGCAAGAAGGTGCCAGAGACCAGTTCTACCATTTACCTTCAGGCCCTGGGCTGGAGGTCATTTCTGACTCTGGAGTTTTCTAAGGTTTGGGAACATGGAAATTTCTTCATGACTGGTTCCACTATTGATCTTGAGATCCTTAAATATTTCTTCTTGGCTTCTTCTGGAAATTTATGCTTGTTTCTGGGATCCGTCTTGTTCTCTGTGAACACTCAGGCAGAGTATTCATTTAAATTTTTTTTTTTGCTTCTTCTGGCAGTAAATTTCCTTTGCCATTTCTTTGACCCCTTGTTCTTTATGTACTTAAAAATGTCTTATTTGTTTCAATGTCTTATATAATTTATCTTGTGTTCATTCTGCACCTTTGCTTGTTTTTTGCTTATTTTTCACACTGCCTTGATTTTCCTCTGTAATAGTCAAGGATCTCCTCCACCTGTATTTTACATCTTGCCTAAATGCTCCTTCTTTGCCTTTGAATGATCTTCCCAACACCTACTTTCTCTCCCCTCATTTCCTTCTTCTCCCTTGTCTTGGTATTTATTACCATGCATTGCCTATTGGCTGGCAATCACTTACATTGCTTTTCCATTTTTTCCTTCTCCCTGCCATCCTATTGCTTTATCCTCCTGTCACTCTTGCCATAATTTCTCAGCCACCAAAGACTATTGTGGTTTGAGATGATTTGCTGCTGCCTCTACAGCAGGCCTTATTACGACACAGAAGGCCAGCCCACCCATCTCTGCTTTCTTCTTACAATAAACAGCCAAGTTAATTCAAGTTCCTATCCATCGTATAAGAAATCACTCTCCAGCCATATGGGATAACTTATGGCTGCAAATAAAAATTCCCTGATGTTTTGCTCCTCACAAGTTTTCACTTCCCCAGCACAGCGTGGGAAGTCCAAGATGTTAAAATCCCCAGGGAGTGCATATTTTCATGAAAATTCACTTTCTACATCTAGAATGTTTCTTCCACTCACAGAGACGTGACTTTCAACAACATTATAGAGCACCACAACTTTTCTAGCCCAACGCCCACCTCTGCATGTGCTTCTTTTTTAAGGAAGGCAATTTTGAGTTGTTGACCTATTTTGTTTTCTTCAATTCATGAGCCAGAGGATTAATCCTAGTATAAATATAAGCCTTAAGCTTTCTTTCTCTGTAGCTTATGAATAAAAGATTACATTAAAACCAAAAGGCATGTTTCATTTAAATGGATTCTGTTTCTGGGGTCTTGTGTGAGTGGGTTCAGGGCTACTTTCTACACTGTTCACAATGGCAATGCTTGGCTTTGCCTCAAAGTCAGCCACTCATGTGCAAATTGACTCATTCATTGATTCATTCTTCATTCCAAAGACTGTTCAGGACAGGGACAAAGCTGGCCATATCATTACTTTGACCCAGCCCATTTTCACACAGTTTGGTATAACTCATTTTTCCATAGCTGTCGTCCATACCTGTTTTTTAGATCTTGACTGATTACTGTTGACTGAGAGGTTTCTTGAGTCGTGAGGTCTTACGTAGTCATTAGTACATCCACTGCTTGTGGAAAGGAATCAGCAGGCATGGGCTGTTCTCTGGGCCTCACTCCTGGATCACCGTGGGATAAAGGAATTAACTGTTGATGTCTCTTTTTCAGTGTATATATCTTAAGAGAAATGTTTTTCATTCTCTCTGGATCACAGTAATGCCTTGAGTGTGATAGGACATGGCCCTAGAAATCAACAGAAAGGAAGAGCCAGATGCTGGTTACTATCACTAGTTAAATAGATTTGCATTTATGGTGTTAGATTTAACAGGCTTGCCTGGTAGATTTCCAGTCACCAGTCTTCTGAAAGCTCTATTCTCTGAAGTCTTCTAGAATTAAAGATGATACAGAAGATGATAGCTTTTACCTGTCCTAGCCTCTTACAGGGTGTTCTAGAGTACAAGGACTTTTACAGTTGTTTGATAGCCATCACTTCCATTTTTTTTTCTGTGTTTCAGTGACACATCTTCAAAATGATCATCTTTGAAATACATTGCTGAAGTACTTATTACACTTTGAAGTATACCTTGGATATATGCAATGCTGTGTTATTACCTTCAATTTTTGGATCATCTTCTCAAAAGTGGCTATATGTGGCATACTGTCAGGATTTAGGGTGATTTTCCCTTTCCTCCTCTAAGAAAATCAGTAAATAACTTCCCCATCCTTATTGTAGTTCCTGATTTTTTTTTTTTATCAGAAAAACATTTTATTCCACTAA
The DNA here is from genome assembly GCF_003369695.1 of Bos indicus x Bos taurus. NCBI lineage: Eukaryota > Metazoa > Chordata > Mammalia > Artiodactyla > Bovidae > Bos > Bos indicus x Bos taurus. The sequence continues at coordinate 65,773,009 of NC_040086.1, read as the reverse complement.
ATATAGCCTTGGTAACAAAATAGCCCTAGGAGGAGTGACATAGATTTACATTTAACCAAGGTTTAAACAAGTGATACTGGACTCTTTCCTGGGCAGATTTGGCTGTATGATGGAGAGACATCCTGGGCTCCTGAATGGTAGGAGTGAAACTGAAAATAGATTCTGTCACCCTTACAATTTTGTCTTTGCATTTTCTCAGTCCCTCTTATCACTCAATCCCCGCTACCGTTATTTTTTTTAAAATTGAGATTTAGTTGATTTATGGTATGATGTACCTTTCGAGTGTACAGCATAGTGACTCATAATTTTTAAGGATTATACAGGATCTCAGCTACTTTCACAAAGCCTTAATTTGTTTTGTATGTCTCTTGATTCTTCAGAGTCCATGATATTATGCTTTATGACTAAGGTGGAGACAAGAGCCACAGAACAGACTGGTGGAGATGGGTCCAGGGCTGTGGGAAAATCACCAGGAAATAAATCAGCTTTCCCCACTCCCCTTAGCCAGGAGGGCGTCAGAGGACCCTGTTTCTCCAGGGGCTTCTGTTCCTGCCACTCAGTGCAGAAGTTTCAGGTGGGGGAGACACATCTGGAAGGCCAGCATTCTCCCTTCCTACCCCTAATGATGAGCCATTTTGTTTTCGCCCGTCAGCTATTGCCTCAGTATGATTCATAGAAAACTACCACAAAACCTAGCGGCATGTAGAAATAAATGCTCATTTCTTGCTTATAGATGTGTTGGTTGGCTGATCCAGGCTCAGCTGGGTGTGGCTTAGTCTATATCTGGGTTCAGGTCTGCTTCATGTGTCTTTTGTCATTCTGGGATCTGCAGCTCCAGGAAGCTATTTTTATGGCCACACTTAAGAGAATCTACCTGCAATACAGGAGACTTGGCATCAATCCCTGACTGGGAAGATTCCTTAGAGTAGGAAATGGCTTACCCACTCCAGTATTCTTGCCTGGAGAATTCTATGGACAGAGAAACCTGGGAGGTTACATCCAGTGATACACTGGCCTTTAAGTGGGAGATTATAAGGAAATAAATTCCCAAGGTTGTTTTGGAGCTTTCCAAGTGGTGCTAGTGGTAAAGAACCTGCCTGTCAATGCAGGAGACATAAGAGAATGGGACTCGATCCTTTGGTTGGGAAGATGCCCTGGAGGAGGGCATGGCAACCCACTCCTCTATTCTTGCTTGGAGAATCCCATGGACAGTCTGACGGGCTACAGTCCATAGGGTCACACAGAGTTGGACACGACTGAAGTGACTTAGTATACACGCGAGAAGGCAACCTTGCTGAGCAAGCCAATTTTCAGTTGTTCTAGCAAACCCCGATAAGCCAAGGCAAATGATATGACTAAACCCAAAGTCAAGGAAAGAGAAAGAGAATTTTTTTGACCAGAAGGGCATGTTGGGGGTGTGAATCTTTAACACAAACTGTAGGAGGTTGGGGCCAATAATTAAGTATAATATAGGCTTCAATTAGACAACATTAAAACTATTGGACATGCTTAAAAGCTCAGGCATTTAAAAGATGGTTGGACTTTTAAAGTGTAAATATTAATAAGAATAGCATATGTTTATTCTTATGGTGAATTATAAAATAATAGAATATTTTATTTTATTCCAAGTTCCTTCATATTCAATTTTATTTGGAGTCTCAGACCAAATATAGAATATATGTAAGTGTGCCTGTGTTTTTAAGCATTTATTGAGCACTGACTAAAAGCTAGGCATTATGCTGAGGACTTTTATGTCCATTATCTTATTTATCTTCTCCCTGTTCTCATGGCGCTAGTGGTAAAGAACCCACATGCCAATGCAGGAGATACAAGAGATGCAGGCTCGAACTCTGGATTGGGAAGATCCCCTGGAGGAAGGAATAGCAACCCACTGCAGTATTCTTGCCTGATGAACCCCATGGACAGAGAAGCCTGGCAAGCTACAGTTCATGGGGTCACAAAGAGTCAGACACGACTGAAGTTACTTAGCACACACACACACACATGCACACACACACGCTGTTCCCATGAAGATGGCATTTTTGTCCCCTTTTGAGAAGTCTAAGCCTGAAGGAGCTTATGTGACATAACGAAAGTTACAGAGTTATTAAGAACTAGAAGCAAAAACATATTGAGTGGATTCAAAGCATTTTCTCCTCTTTACTGTGCTGTGTCCTGCCCACCCTTCATGTGAAATCAACAGGCTATGACGTCGATGTTATCATTTTCATTTCACAGATTTGCAAAAAGAGAAACCAACAGAAAAATGGATCATGCAGAGAAATAGACAAGGAAAATGTATAGTGCAGCTGACATGGTGCACAAGGGGTGGTGCCCACACCAGAGCTGTCGTATCCCAGACAGTCCCATGGTGGCCTCAGTGCTGGACTCAGACTGCCTGCTGGGACATGGTTATTTTTAAACCACTGGTGCGTGTTGGTGCCCTGTCCCTTCTTCCTGCTGCTTCTTTCTCTCTGGGTTCTTCACTTCTCACCTAGAGCTGCCTCTTTACAGATCTCTTGGGAGGATGGTGCTATGATGAAATTGCATTGCTACACTCCCTACCTCTCTGCCAATATGGGTTTATTTCTGTTCAGACACGGATTTGACCAGCAGGGCTATTGAAAGTTATATGCTGAATTCATTTCAGGTCGTTCCCCAAGCCTGGCCCACAAAAGGAAATCAAGCAAAGGATTCTCTGGCTGTTTTTAGGAGGCACATTCTAGAGAATGGAGAATGCTGGGCTTAAGTGCCAGCGCCTCCAGGGGTGCGGATGATGACAGCTCAAGGCTGATGTGTGTTTACAATTGATTTATATATTTATATGAAATGATTTTCTAGAGCAGTTTTGGAAGGGAAAAGAAGCCACAGAAAGCAATTTGAGGGAATGAAAAACTTGAGGGAACAGCAGCTTGACTTACTTGACTTTGATTATTGGAGGTTTTTGTCTCAGAGTGTATTGACAGCCTAAATTTCATTCTGTTACACCTCCTTTTGCATCTCTGCTTCTAAGTTGTAGAAACCAGTGATCTGCCTGAATTTGGTGACTGTTAGAGTAACCTGGGCTCCAAAATCACTGCAGACAGTGACGGCAGCCATGAAATTAAAAGATATTTGCTCCTTGGAAGAAAAGTTATGACAAACCTAAACAGAATATTACAAAGCAGAGACATTACTTTGCCAACAAAAAGGCCCATCTAGTCAAAGCCATGGTTTTTCCAGTAGTCATGTATGGGTGTGAGAGTTGAATTATAAAGAAAGCTGAATGTCAAAAAACTGATGCTTTTCAACTCTGGTGTTGGAGAAGACTCTTGAGAGTCCCTTGGACAGCAAGGAGATCAAACCAGTCCATCCTAAAGGAAATCAGTCCTGAATATTCATTGGAAAGACTGATGTTGAAGCTGAAACTCCAATACTTTGGCCACCTGATGCAAAGAACTGACTCATTTGAAAAGACCCTGATGCTGGGAAAGATTGAAGGCAGGAGGAGAAGGGGATGGCAGATGATGAGATGGTTGGATGGCATAATCAACTCAATGGACATGACTTTGAGCAAGCTCTGGGAGATGGTGAAGGACAGGAAAGTCAGGTGTGTTGGGGTCAATGGAGTCACAAAGAGTCAGACATGACTGAGTGACTGAACAGCAACAGAGTAACTTGAATGACAAAGCTCTCCTTGAATACTTTCTTAGTAACTTCCAGAGCCAAGGGAAGGCAGGCCTTTCTTTGCCCCAGCCAAGATGTTATTCTGGACACCATGCCCTCTGTCATGTGGGACACCTTCCACTGGGTTAAAAGCTGGAGCAAAAGATCCAGCTCTGAGGCCAGGATTGGGGAGGAGGAATGTGAGGCTCTACTTCTCCCTCTAGGCATTAATGGAACGCTGGCCGCTGTAATCACTGAATCTCAGTGTTACCAGGTTAATAGTAGTTAAAAGAAATAGTGACCTGAGACTAGCATAGTCTTGGATGGGATGCTGAAACAAACAACTTGTCGCAAAGTTGGATGTAAGAGGGAATGTAACATTAAGTGGGGAAGGCATTGCAAATGCAGCTTCTCATATTGATGCTCTGGTTCTGGTTCATTGCTTAGTAATATCAGAGTGGGGAAGGGAGAGAAACCCAAACCAGATGGAAAACAGGATAAACATATACAGTGGGAAAAGCAGTGAACTGACGCTGGGGAGACTGGGCATTGTCCCCTTCTCATGGGCAGTGAGGTAGTTTGGGGAAAGTCACTTACTTTGCTCTACCTTTTGTGAAAAGAATTACAGCCGAGCCCAAATTGCTTCCTATATAAAGTTGATTTAAGAATCAAATCAAATCAAATCAAATATGTGAAAGCATTTTGAAAATGGGAAAGTCCTACCCAAATATTAGGGTTTATTAAACTTTCTTAATCCTGCCATTCCACTGCCCTCTCCCCTTAAAGAACAGAGAACATGTTGGCACAGGATGATGTTCACAGTTTGGAAGGAGGAGTAAATTGTTGCCTTTGCACCCTTCATGCTAACAGCTGTCACCCCAGCTCTGACAGCTTCTTCGAAGTTTCCAGCCTGAAAGTAAGAAAAGAGGGTTGGGTCAACCTCCCGTCTCTACTCTGCTATGATCTAAAGCTTATTAAAAAATTATCATCTCTTCTTTTACCATATGCTTAGAAAGAGACCATGAAGGAAAGCTCTTGACAATCTTCTTAACCTGTTTTTCATCTGGTTTGAGTTTCTCCCCTCCCCCACCCTGATATTAGCAAATTATAGAACATAACCAGCGCATCGGGAGAAGGCAATGGCACCCCACTCCAGTACTCTTGCCTAGAAAATCCCATGGACGGAGGAGCCTGGTAGGCTGCAGTCCATGGGGTCGCAAAGAGTCGGACATGACTGCGTGACTTCACTTTCACTTTTCACTTTCATGCATTGGAGAAGGAAATGACAACCCACTCCAGTGTTCTTACCTGGAGAATCCCAGGGACGGTGGAGCCTGGTGGGCTGCCGTCTATGGGGTCACACAGAGTCGGACACGACTGAAGCAACTTAGCAGCAACCAGCACATCTATACAAGAAGAAACATTTTGGAAATCTCCCCCACTTAATATGTTATTCCTTCTCACACAAAACTTTGTGATGAGTTATTTTGTTTCTCAGTACCACATCCAAGAAAATTTCCCATTCAGTAATATTAATAATAATATATTTTTAAACCTTGACTTAAAATTACGGTAAGTGCCAAGAGGCTCTAGTTGCTATTTTGTTGAAATAATATCAAGTTCCCTGTGATGCTTTACATAGCTGTCATCTCTGTGATATGATACGTCCATGATTTATTGACCTACTAAAAGTGCTGTCATTGACTTGTCATAATAAACTTTTCTTAAAATATGAAAGCATAGAACATTGAGTAATAGCTCAAACCAGGACAGAGCTTCAATTAGGTTGTGGGATTTGGCAGCCTAAAGTTCATCTTTTATGCTTTGAAAATGAAAGTCCTGCCTTGGCTCCCTCACACTCCTTACCTCCCTGCCCCCGCCCCCGCACCCCTCCTCTGCACCCAGGGTTAGTTGTCACCAAATAGATTGGCAGAGAGGAGGGGACAGCATGTGAGAAACTCTGAATATGAAGGACTGACCATAAGCTTCATCCTAAGGGTCAGTGCTGAGTCTGAAAAGGCTTTCTGGTCTCAGCAGAGAGAAATTCAAACTCCAGAATGCTCACCCAACTAATTTGTATTCACTGGGGTGGGGGAGAGGTTAATTTTTTTTCACAAAGAGAAATGTATTTAGCCCTGGAATCTGAATTTATTGTCCATGGATAGGGTAATAGGGAGAAATTTTGAATCGGGGGAACCCAGATAGACCCATGACAGCATGGAAGGTTCGTAGTTAGGTTTCTGCCTCCCTTCAGGGATCTTGCCTCTGCCCTGTCTTGCCTGCTGCCTGGTCCTTTAACTGGTTCTGAAAGAGGTAGATCCTAGTGGCTTGACCACTATTATCCATTGAAATGTTCATACTCTGACTCTGATCTCCTCAAGTTCAGCAGGCTCTTCTGATGAATTTGTGGTGATAGGACAGGGCTGGGAGATCCTCCTCATGTCATACACATGTATTTAAAATGGGGGTTTAGGCAAATCAGTAAAGGTACAAGTCCCAGATCCTTGGAATCTAGGAGTGGAGAAAGGTAGGGGGACAAGGGAATAAGATCGGTGAAGAGGATAAAAGGGAAGGCTAAAAAGAAATGAGAAAGGACAGATGAGAAATTCAAGCGATAAACTACAATCTCAAATAAGGAAATGCAATAAAGCATTTATGGGTATGTATTTTTATAAATACATATGTACAAACACACAGCCAAAACCTTAGCAGATTGATTCAGTTCAGTTCAGTTCAGTCGCTCAGTCGTGTCCAACTCTTCGTGACCCCATGAATCGCAGCACGCCAGGCCTCCCTGTCCATCACCAACTCCCGGAGTTCACTCAGACTCACGTCCATCGAGTCAGTGATGCCATCCAGCCATCTCATCCTCTGTCGTCCCCTTCTCCTCCTGCCCCCAATCCCTCCCAGCATCAGAGTCTTTTCCAATGACTCAACTCTTTGCATGAGGTGGCCAAAGTACTGGAGTTTCAGCTTTAGCATCATTCCTTCCAAAGAAATCCTAGGGCTGATCTCCTTCAGAATGGACTGGTTGGATCTCCTTGCAGTCCAAGGGACTCTCAAGAGTCTTCTCCAACATCACAGTTCAAAAGCATCAATTCTTTGGTGCTCAGCCTTCTTCACAGTCCAACTCTTACATCCATACATGACCACAGGAAAAACCATAGCCTTGACTAGACAGACCTTTGTTGACAAAGTAACGTCTCTACTTTTAAATATGCTATCTAGGTTGGTCATAACTTTCTGTCCAAGGAGTAAGCGTCTTTTAATTTCATGGGTGCAGTCACCATCTGCAGTGATTTTGGAGCCCAGAAAAATAAAGTCTGACACTGTTTCCACTGTTTCCCCATCTATTTCCCATGAAGTGATAGGACCAGATGCCATGATCAACTGTCACCAAATTACCTTTGAGAATACAAACTTGAAGGTAACTTTTGACCAGATCAAATTTTATATAAACTATTAAACATTCTCTCTCTCTCTCTCTCTTTTTTTTTTTTTTGGTTTTCTTTAGCTGCAGAAGGATTGAACGGGAAATTGTCACCATCATTTTTTAACCGGGAAAGCAGATTTTGGGAAGATCACTGTGTATCTGTAGCAATATATGATACATATCTTTGAAGTTTTGTTACACTTTAGCATCATTTGCCAGGTTAAAAGTATACATATATAAGTATACTTAAATAAATGAAAAATTTTGAATGTTTACCAAATGACCATGCTTCGATCATCTGGAGATATGAATCACTGACTCGGTGGACATGAGTTTGAAGAAATTCTGGGAGATGGTGATGGACAGGGAAGCCTGCCATGCTGCAGTCCATGTTGTTGCAGAGAGTCGGACACGACTTAGTGACTAAACACCACCACCAAATGACCATGCTTCGATCATCTGGAGATAGGAAGGCTTGAACAAGGCTCCAACAAAAAAACCCAGCAAACGAAGTAAGCGTGACAAAAAGTCGCCAACAGGTAACAAGTCGAGATTTGTGTAGTAGGATAAACAAAATTTATGTAGAGAAAAATGCTTGTGTTTTAATTTCAGGAAACTAAAAATGCACTTGAGAAAGATTTCTGATTTTGTTGTTGTCATGATTTCACATTTTGAGATTACAGAAGAAAAGATATAGAAATTAACTTCACTATTCAGCCAGTCTTTTCAAGGTTAATGCTTGATGTTGTTGGTGCTAATGGATCAAAAATACTGAGGGTTGTTCAATTATATTTTCCCAGGGTAGAATGCTAAAAAGATGTCACTAAACCTATAACATGGAATTGCTCAAAGAATAAGATAAGAAAGCATTTTGGGAGAGGGAGATTTCAATGGCTCTGTAAACTTAAAACATTTTCAGTTACCTGTTACTGGAAAGACATTCGAGATGGACCTCTTATGGTTACTGTAGGTCTTAAGCCTCTTGAGAATAGGTCTGAGTTAATTAGTCAGTAGACTACAGGGTGCAGGAGATACGCTAGGCACTGTGAGGATTCTTTCATTTTTTTTCTCTTGCAAAAATTTTTATTGAGCTCATGTTATTTTCTAGGTCCTCTGGGAATTGCAACCAGCACAGCAGTAAAGACATCTTAAGACTCTTCATGTTGTTTACATTCTAGTAGAAAGAATTGATAAAATATGGAAGACTTTTTTATTTTAAATCTCAAATTGCTGGATTGAAATGAAAAAAATACATGTGAAAGAGCAACATGATAGTATATAATAAAAAGGGCATATGTTTAGACACTCGGAACTTCTAAAGAATAGAAATCCATGAGCTATGGAAAACTTTGCAAGAAGATCCAGTGTTTTTTGGCCTTGAAAGATGAAGGAGATTGAGAAGAGAAGAAAGAAGGGGTTCTTGGCAGAAAGAACATCAGTGGGTAGGGAGGGGAATAAAGGGATCTACATCCTCTGTATCCTCAGCAGGTCCAGATGGGTACCAAGAACCGGATGGGCATCTTCCAGGAATATGCCTCCTTGTTCCTCCTTTAAGCTCTTATTATCAACAGAATGAGGGAATGGCTGACTTACAACACATATTAGCATTGGTAATATTCCTTCAGTATGACACACCAAGGGGATGCCTTTACCTATATTTGAAATCGATGCCTTGTTGGCAGAACCCTTTTTTGGAGCTGGAATGCAGGTCCCATGGGTCTCATGTTGCTCTTCCCTGGAAAAGCTGGTAAGAAAACAGGACTGGACTTGTGACTCACAGGAGCCTGGCATAGGACACAAGGAATTTGGTGTGGCTCATTCAGGAAGCCAGTTGATTAAGACTCAGATAAACCAAATTTAAAATACAAACCCCTATGCTCTTCAGAGGCTATTTCAGGATGAAACTTAGAAGTTTAAAGGAATTTTTTTTCCCCTTGGGGAAGGGTTAGGTGGAAAGGAGACTATGTAGGGAGGTGGGGGTGAGTAAGTTCTTTTTTTTTTTTTTCACATGGACTTTCACATGGTAAAAGGGATTGTAGGTCCAAATTGAAACACGATTAGTTTAGAGAAAGTCAGTCAAATCCTTTGTTTGCTGTTATGGGAACCAAACAACTGCTGAATTGAATGATCCTAATGTTACAGTTTTCTTTCTCAGCTGTTCTTAAAAACTTGTGGAGACATTGTCTGAGTTTACATGTCTTAGACTAATTCTATAACCTGCATAATCTGTAGGAAAAAAATTAACTGCATCAGAGATAGACCTAATATTACAGAAAAAGAAATGTCTGGAGTGTACACAAACAACTGCAGGAAAATAAACTTTACATTCGAAAGAGCAAGAAAAGCATTTGAAAAGTATAATTACAAATTTAATAAGCTGCACAGTGCTTCTTGAAGGACGAGCATGTGTCTTCTGAAGAGGTCTGGTGTGTCTTTGCTACACAGCTTGAGTTAATGAGCTTGTTATACTTTGACATGAAACCCAATAGAGAGAGAAGCAGCTAAGAGAACATGTTTATTTAAAATAAGTGAGGGAAAAGATTGAATAAGTAAATACATGTGAGAGAAGATGCAAATCTTCCTGGAAGAAGAACTCTAAATGCAGTAAGTAGATTCTCCTTCTCCAGGAGATAAAGCTTAACTCTCTTCCTCCCTCTTGAGTGGGTGTTGGATGTGATGACTTGCTTCCAAAGAAGAGAGTATGAGAAGGAGAAAACAGGAAATTTACAGTGGAGAAACCTGGCAGGTCTCACCTTCACTGAGTGAGCAAGGTGAATTATAAACACTAATAAATCATGTTGATGTCCATAGACCTTCTTCTATGATGCAATGAGAAGGGTACTTGACATCTGTGGTATACTTTCCCAAAATCCAAAATACCAGCCTGATCATGAGAGAACATCTGTTAAACTGAGGAATATTCTACAAAATACATGACCAGTACAAATAATAAATGTTGAAGAGGGTGTGGAGGAAAGGGAACATTCCTACACTGTTGGTGGGAATATGTTCGGTGTAATCACTATGGAAAATAGTATAGAGGTCATCTAAAAAGCTAAAAATAGAGTTATCATATGGTCCATCCATCCCACTCCTGGGCATATATCCAGAGAAGACTCTAATTCAAAAAGATACATGCACCCTAGTCTTCATATTAGCACTATTTACAATAGCCAACATATGGAGGCAACCTAAATATCCACTGACAAATGAATGGATGAAGTAGATGTAATGTACATATGTATATACATACATATACATGTGATATACATGCATACATACACACACACACAATGGAATATTACTCAGCAGAAAAAAAGGAAATAATGCCATTTGCAGTGTCATGAATGGAACTAGAGATTGTCAGACTTGGTGAAGTAAGCCAACAGAGAAAGGCAAATATTATATGATACTGCTAATATGTAGAATCTTAAAAAAAAAAAAACAATCTGTACAAATGAACCTATTTACAAAACAGAAACAGAGTCACAGATGTAGAAAGCAAAATTATGGTTACCAAGGAGGAAGGAGGGGGAGATAAATTGGGAGATTGGGATTGACAATACATACTACTGTATATAAAATAAATAACTAATAAGAGCGTACTGTATACCACAGGGAACTGAACTTGATATATATATATACACACATACATACTGACTAACTTTGCTGTAGACCTGAAATTAGCACAACATTGTGAATCAACTATACTCCAAAAAAATTAATTTAAAAAGTACATGACTGTATTTCTCAAAATGGCCAAGGTCATGGGAAACAAGGAAAGACTAAGTGGGTGTCACCAGAAGAGACTATGGAGGCATAATTAAATGCAAAAATGGCATCCTGATTTGAATCCTGGAATGGAGAAAAGGATACTACTGGAAAAACTGGTGAAGTCCAAATGAAGTGTGAAGTTTACTTAATAGTTCAGTTCAGTCGCTCAGTCGTTTCTGACTCATTGTGACCCCATGTATCGCAGCATGCCAGGCCTCTCTGTCCATCACCAACTCCCCGAGTTCACTGAGACTCACATCCATCAAGTCAGTGATGCCATCCAGCCATCTCATCCTCTGTCGTCCCCTTCTCCTCTTGCCCCCAACCCGTGCCAGCATCAGAGTCTTTTCCAATGACTCAAGTCTTCACATGAGGTGGCTGATCTCCTTCAGAATGGACTGGTTGGATCTCCTTGCAGTCCAAGGGACTCTCAAGAGTCTTCTCCAACACCACAGTTCAAAAGCATCAATTCTTCGGCGCTCAGCCTTCTTCACAGTCCAACTCTCACATCCATATATGACCACTGGAAAAACCATACCCTTGATTAGATGGACTTTGTTGGCAAAGTAATGTCTCTGCTTTTCAGTATGCTATTTAGGTTGGTCATAACTTTTCTTCCAAGGAGTAAGCGTCTTTTAATTTCATGGCTGCAGTCACCATCTGCAGTGATTTTGGAGCTCAGAAAAATAAAGTCTGACACTGTTTCCACTGTTTCCCCATCTATTTTCCATAAAGTGATGGGACCAGATGCCATCATCTTTGTTTTCTGAATGTTGAGCTTTAAGCCAACTTTTTCACTCTCCTCTTTTACCTTCATCAAGAGGCTTTTGAGTTCTTCTTCACTTTCTGCCATAAGGGTGGTGTCATCTGCATATCTGAGGTGATTGATATTTCTCCTGGCAATCTTGATTCCAGCTTGTGCTTCTTCCAGCCCAGCGTTTCTCATGATATACTCTGCATATAAGTTAAATAAGCAGGGTGACAATATACAGCCTTGATGTATTCCTTTTCCTATTTGGAACCAGTCTGTTGTTCCATGTCCAGTTCTAACTGTTGCTTCCTGACCTGCATATAGGTTTCTCAAGAGGCAGGTCAGATGGTCTGGTATTCCCATCTCTTTCAGAATTTTCCACAGTTTATTGTGATCCACACAGTCAAAGGCTTTGGCATAGTCAATAAAGCAGAAATAAATGTTTTTTCTGGAACTCTCTTGGTTTTTTGATGATCCAGCGGATGTTGGCAATTTGGTCTCTGGTTCCTCTGCCTTTTCTAAAACCAGCTAGAACAACTGGAAGTTCACGGTTCACGTATTGCTGAAGCCTGGCTTGGAGAATTTTGAGCATTACTTTACTAGCATGTGAGATGACTGAAATTGTGTGGTAGTTTGAGCATTCTCTGGCATTGCCTTTCTTTGGGATTGGAATAAAAACTGACCTTTTCCAGTCCCGTGGCCATTGCTGAGTTTTCCAAATTTGCTGGCATATTGAGTGCAGCACTTTCACAGCATCATCTTTCAGGGTTTGAAATAGCTCAACTGGAATTCCATCACCTCCACTAGCTTTGTTTGTAGTGATGCTTTCTAAGGCCGACTTGACTTCATATTCCAGGATGTCTGGCTCTAGGTCAGTGATCACACCATCGTGATTATCTTGGTCGTGATGATTGTTTTTGTGTAGGTCTTCTGTGTATTCTTGCCACCTCTTCTTAATATCTTCTGCTTCTGTTAGGTCCATACCATTTCTGTCCTTTATTGAACCCATCTTTGCATGAAATATTCCCTTGGTATCTCTAATTTTCTTGAAGAGATCTCTAGTCTTTCCCATTCTGTTGTTTTCTTCTATTTCTTTGCATTGATCGCTAAGGAAGGCTTTCTTATGTCTCCTTGCTATTCTTTGGAACTCTGCATTCAGATGCTTATATCTTTCCTTTTCTCCTTTGCTTTTCACTTCTCTTCTTTTCACGGCTATTTGTAAGGCCTCCCCATACCAATAATGATTTCTTAGTTTTGGCAAGTATATCATGGTCATGTAAGATGTCAGTATTGAAGGAAGCTGGGTAAAGTATATGTAGGAATTCTCTATTATCTTTGCAACTTCTTTGTAAATCTAAAATTACCACAAATGTTTACTGTTCTTTCTTTTTTCTCATGTCTCTTCTCCATCCTAATTTCCATAAGTATAGGACTTTTACCTTTACTTAATTCATCTGTTTCATGACAGGAGAAACCATTCTTTGCTAAGTAGAAGCAGATTAAAAATACTTCCTCATTTAAAGCTCTTTGGCTTTTTTATATTTTTGGGTTTCTCTTTGGTGCCATGAGGTCTCAATATATTTATAAAGCTCTTGAATTATCTTTACTTGTAAAATCATGAGAAAGTAAATTTTCAAAAAATCTAAAAGAAAGTGATATTATCTCCCAAAGATTAGATTCAGAAGATTGTAAGTAGCTAGATTATCAAGTAAGGATGTGTTTCAAGTGAAAGACCAACTATATTTTTAAATGCCACCAATCATTAAAGTTCTGTTATATAAATCTCACATCCTTAGCATAGTATTTCAGAATATCCAAGTGAAGGACAAAGGATCAAAGATATTCTTTCTTCTTATTTAAGGGTCTTCTTTCATTTTATTGCAAGGCCCTAGGGTAGCCTCTCAGCTTAGCCGGTGTTCACCAATCACTTGCTAATAACTGGAGCTGAAAGAGGGCTCTGCCCTAATGCCATTATGTTCAAGAGCCATGATTGATTGTGTTATAGTATGTTTTTGAAACCTAATTACTGTCTGAGTGAGTATCTGAACTCATTAATCTTTAGTCCTGTAAATAAGTAAAATTGACTAAATAACTGGATTTCTCTAATGATGGCTTAGGTTATCTTTGGACCTACTGCCTTGCCCTACCCTCTTCGGGGCAGCAAATTATTTTGCTTAATGGTAATTGCTCCCCAGTTTTGAAATCAATTTGTAAAAGTCAGCTTATAAAACAATTTTCTGTGTTGCCCTGTGATTGCTTGGTCCCTACTCTGTCTTTGTGGTATAATGAGCACATCCCATGATGTGTTCACAGGCCCTTGTATCTGCTGATGACCCTCCTTTGTGAGGAGGGTCACATCACTTAATGAGATAAGAGGCTACATGTATACACAAGGAAGAGGGATGAGTTGGAAAAATGGCTTTATTTTTCCTTAATAACTTTACCTTGATTTTTTCCTCCTCACCAAATAGATGAGAATTTCATGTAGCAAGGCCTGTTTCATATACCCCAATAATGTAGTAATCAGTAAAGGTGATTCCCTTCTCTTTTTGATATGTTTCAGCTCCAGCATAACTAGGATGTGGCATTTCACTGCACATTCTTCCTTCTCTTATTTTTTTTCATGTTTTCCTAGTTGTTACCATTTTAATATACATTAGACCTGTTTCCCAGATAGTAGCTCTGTAAGAAAGAGGATTAAGCAATGCTCACATGCATTTTTGGGACTTCTGCTTCCAGTCAAGATGGAGTAACACAGGACAGATATGGTCTCCTCTGATATAAATAAAAGTCAACCCATTGGACATCAAGCATCAAAGGACAGAGATGCTTGAGAGATGAGACAATTGAATTGAGCCCTACAATTGCTACAGTTTCTAGCCTTGAGAATAATTATAGGCTGTGGCTCATGGAGAGAGGACTCCCTGAATGAAGAGATGAAGCTTAGAATCTGGAGAGACCAAAGCAGCTAGAGGTCACAGGACAGAATGCCAGAGAAGGAAAAACTAAATAGAAAGAAAACTTTGGATATCTGTAGAGGGTTCTCTTTGAATATTCAGCTGAGCACTAATTAGCAGATGTGAATGAAAAAATTACCCTGGAAGATGAAAGAATTACTTGTGAGTGTTACATGGAACCGGACCTGACGTTCATGCAAGGCAAAGAATAGAGCTTGTTTACCCCAGTCATATTGGGAAACACCACTATTCTTTGGACATTTTGTAGAATTTTAGGAGATTTTTTGCTTTGATAATGAAGAACAAATAGCCCTGTAGCTAAGGCTACCTAGCAAATCTGAAAAGCAAGCTAGGCATGGACCAAAATTTCCAAATAACTTAATATCTCAGAGTCTAGTTAAAAAATATTTACAGGAATTCAAGAATACCTAGCACCCAATAAAATAAAATTCACAATACTTGGCATCCAATTAAAATTTATCAGACATGCAAAGAAACAGGAATATCTAAACCATCTGAGGTGAAAATCAATTAATCAAAATCAACCTAGAACTAACAATAAAATTAGAATTAGCAGACAGGACATTAAAGATAGTTCTTATACTTCATATGTTCGAGAAACTTGAAAAAAGATTGAACAAGTTAACTAGAGACATGGAAGATATAAAAAAAAGATCTAAACCAAACTTTTAAAGATGAAAACAATTGACATGAAAAACACATTTGATGGGGTTAACAGCAAATTAGATATTGCAGAAGAAAACATTAGTGAACTTGAAGGCATAGCAATAGAAATTGTCCCAAGGGAAACACACAGAGAAATAAAACTCAAGGTAAAATAGAGAGCATCAGTGAACAAACAACTGATATCAGTCTAGCACGCATGTTACTTGAGAGGGAAGAGGAATGAAACATAAAAATACTTGAAGAAATAATTTCTAAAATGCTTCCAAATTTGATGAATACTGTGAATCCACAGATCCAAGAAGCTCAATGAATTCCAGTCTCAAGAAACAAAGAAAACCATCCCACAAACTGTAATCAAATTGTTCAAAACTAGCACTATATTAGATCTTAAAAACAGAAAAAAGCAAAAAACAAAACCAGATTGTATACAGAGGAACAAAGGCCAAATGATGGCATATTTCTCATTAGACCTGATGTTGGCAAGAAGGTGGGCTTCCCTGGTGCTGGTGGTAAAGAGCCCACCTGCCAATGCAGGAGACGCAAGAGACTTGGGTTTGATCCGTGGGTCAGGAAGATCCCCTGGAGGAGGGCATGGAAACCCACTCCAGTATTCTTGCCTGGAGAATATCTTGGACAGAGGAGCCTGGTGGGCACAAACCATAGGGCTGCAAAGAGTTGGACACATCTTAAGTGACTTAGCCTGCATGCAAGCAAGAAGACAGTAGAACAATGTCTTTAAAAGTGTAAACTAACAAAAGCTAAAATTGTATACCCAGTGAACGTAGCTTTCAAAATGAAAACAAAATAAAAAGTTTTTCAGACAAATGAAAACTGGAAAAATGTATCATCAGGAGACCTGTATTATAAGAAATGTTAAAGCAGAGAGATGATACCACATGGTAATATAGATCTATACAATAGAATGAAGAACATTAGGAACATTAGCTATGTAGATAAATATGTAAGGTTCTTTTTTCTTATTAGCTAAATCTCTTTAAAAGACAATCGACTGTTTTAAAAATGCTGATACACAGTATATGGTATAACATGTGTACCCGTAAAACATATGATAACAATAACACAAAGGCCAGGAAGGGAGTAACGGAAGTATTGACATACGCATTGTGAATCCATTTATAAGTTAACATTTGTTCAGTAAGGATGCAAAAATTGTTTACTTAGCATCTGTTATGTAATAGATACTATTCCAGTGTCTATAGATATTATGGAGAACAGAACAGATAAGACGCCTGATTTCATGAATGGTACATTTCACTGAGTCGGCAGTAAACAGACAAGTGTATACAAATCAACAGGATAATTATAGACTGTTGTAAGTGTCACAGAGGAAATAAACAGGATGCTATAATAAAGGATAACAAGATAGACAGGAATAACTTAGAGTGCTCAAGAAGATTATGAAATGATAAGGCCATTTGTCCTGAGACCCAGGAGATGAGAAGAAGCCAGCCCAGTTGAGAATCAAGTGAGAGGATTCGAGGTTGGGATAACTTCCAAGCAAAGGCCCTGAAGGTAGGTAAGAACTCAACCATTTCTAGGAACTACCCAAGGGCTCCTGTGGTTAAATTGTAGTGAGAGAGGGATAGAGATGCTGCTGGGGCAGAGGTCGGATCACAGGGGCCTTGAAGCCATGGTCAAGGATTTGGACTCGATTCTAAGCACAGTAGAAAAACATTGAAGAGTTTGAGCAAGGGACTGCGATGTATGGTTTACCTTAAACAAAAAGATGATTTTGTTGTAGTATGGAGCATGGAAGGCAAGGATCAAGAGTGGAAATAAGGAAGCTGGTCACAAGTCTATTTCAGTGGTTGAGGGAAGAGGTGTTGGTGGTATGAATAGAGACAATGGCAGTAAGAAGGGAAGTAACCGTATTAAACACATGTTTTGGAAGAAAAGGGCTTGGCGATTTAATATGGAGGCCAGGGAAAGGGAGAATCTAGTAAGTAGTGGATCTGGGATTTGACCCAGATCTGTCTGAGTCCAATTTTAAAAATTTTTTGTTTTCAGTGCTGCCGTTAATATGTCAAACACTCCTTATGAATGGCATATCTCGCCAGTCACAAAAATATCTATAAGCAAAGATCCATAGTCTTTGCCATTAAGGACAAAAATAAATGACAATAAAAGAAACATACTAGGAACTAAATTATACCAATAGGTCCAATGGAAGAGGAAGAGGATGGATGGGTCAAAGAATGCAGACTCAGAAGAATGTACTTTCACAGGGAAAGAGAGAGCACTATATGCAGAATGAGTGGCTGGAGCAAGGACCTGCAGTTGGGGATTCACACAGACTTTTCAGAGAACAATAGCTAAACTATGATGGCTTAATAGCAAAACAATAAAACAAAACCCTGAAGAGAACTGCTTTTTAATAGGCAGTTGTAGGTGGAATTGGACAGCTTAGAATGATTGAACGGTACTGCAAAATCTTTAAATGGCAACCTTCAGATAGACCAATTTATCATCATTGCAGAGCTATTGATTAAGATTGGAGAATTGATGTTATATATTACATACACACAGCAGTCATTTTAAGTAAAAGTTAGGAATAGCAGTCTTTCATTGCCAAGCATGTAACTGCAGCCTGAGACAAATGCTGAAAGCAGAAATTTGAAATTTTTCTCATTGTTTGAGGCTTTTCTATCATGTGGCAATGGCAACCCACTCCAGTACTCTTGCCTGGAAAATCCCATGGACTGAGGAGCCTGGTGGGCTGCAGTCCATGGGGTCTCGGAAGAGTCGGACATGACTGAGCGACTTCACTTTCACTTTTCACTTTCATGCATCGGAGAAGGAAATGGCAACCCACTCCAGTGTTCTCGCCTGGAGAATCCCAGGGACGGGGGAGCCTGGTGGGCTGCCATCTATGGGGTCGCACAGAGTCGGACACAACTGAAGTGACTTAGCAGCAGCAGCAGCATATAAATGAAAGGCACCTTCTTTTCCCCTTCTCTTCCCTTGACCTTCTTCTTGAAATAAGAATGTACTGGTGGTTTCTTTGACTGTGGTAGTCACCTGTGATCTGTGAGCAATATCAGGATGCACAGATGTTGTAAATGGCAGTAGGCCTACCCATTGAGAGTTTTCTGAAATCTGCACCAGACTCTAAAACAACAAGATTAGCCCAATTGATTGGGCCAGTGGAAAGCAGCCTCAACTTTGCCAATCTTACAGAGTCAAGGAGAGAATCCTCAACTGACACTAGAATTCTTTGGTTTGGTTCTGTAACCAAAAGGTGGCCGTTGCTAAACTTGAGCCCCAACTCGAGCACTGGAGGTTTGAAATTCACAATTTACTAGCTCAAGTTACTTCCACTTGAGTCTTCTGTAGTGAAAACCTTTCCTCTTTCCAGGTATTTCCAGCTGTGCAATAAGAAAAAATAACAGAATCATATTCTTTCTTTATTTTTTTCAGATCAAACTCCAAACTGTTTCAAACAAGGAATAGTTGGTTTCAGTGAACTTTCTCTTCATCTCTTCTTGCATCCCACTTCCAGTAGTTTGAACTTATTTAGGTTCTAAAAACTTTTTTTAACCTATAAGTTACTGGGCAAGTGTGTTACTCATCACATTCTGGCTTTGTATACACACACACACACACACACACACTTTATAATTGCTAGACCACATGCTCAATTTAATCAAATGATTCCTACACCATCAAATAATTTATTTGGAAAGTTTATAGCTTGAAAATTAATTATAGTTTTAAAGAATTTATGACTGGCTTGATGATAGTAGTGGAAAGTAATGAGATAGCATTTTAACACTCAAATACAAGCAATAATATTAGCTCTATACAGCCAAAATACTAGGGCAAAGGAATAAAAGAATGCATTTCTACAGATAGGTGGTTCTGCTTACAAACCTCTCACCTCCACACAGGGAATACATTTAAATTTCTATCTTGCCAAAGATAATAAGATACATTTCTAACATTTGATTCATATCAGCTTTCAAGCCACAGTTTCAAGGAAGGCCAATGTTCATCTAATAAATTATGTATATATATATGTACTTATGAACATACTGTATATATGTTTACATTATGTATATATTTATGTATATTATGTATATATATATGTAATACAAGCTGCTTCTCTTTGGGAGAAGGTTGGTTCACTGGTAATTGCTAATCCCCCTTCTAAGAGCTGGGTGTGTTAAAAAAAAAGAAGTTTGGACACTGGTGGGGGCCCAATCTTCAATACTAATCCTGAGTGATAGTCATCTGCTCTGGTCCTTGATGATGCCTTGGCTTTTTTAACTTCTGCATATTTGCTGACCCAAGTTCAATATTGCGGACCTTCTATTCCCCCCAATCTATTTCCACTGCTTCTACCCAGCCTTCCAGAACCAGTGAAAACCCCACAGCCTTTGCAAGGACCCCTGACCACACCAACCTGACCTGATGTCTTTCTCTTTGAGGTTTCTATTTTGGGCTCTTTGTTGGTTTGAATTGTTTATCCCCTTCTCACGTCTATCGGTTCAACCTCCCAACTAACCATAGATAGAAGAATATGAAAGATGTCAGAGAAGGTGATCACTTATTGCAGATTTCTTAATTTGCAAACTTCTGATCCAGTGCTCTTTTGACTGTCATACTATCCCCGATTAACATGACCATTCCCATTAACTTCTGGGGCTTCCCTGGTCGCTCAGTGGTAAATTCAGGAGATGCAGTTTCAATTCCTGGGTCAGGAAGATCTTCTGGAGTAGGAAATGGCAACCCACTCCAGTATTCTTGCCTGAAAAATCCCATGGCAAGCTACAGTCCATGGGGTTGCAAAAAGTTGAATATGACTGAAGCAACTGAGCATGAACATATTAACTTCTGAGGGCAATGATTTAAACTTACTGAACCATTTATGCATCATTAAGTAAACAGTCATTTAGTGTCTATTGGGTGTAAGGCTCCATCCTAGACACTGGAGACATAGTGGCCACCTTAAGAGAGTGACCTTGACCACTCTTTCAAAGAACATGTATTTTTTGAAGGATAAAGTAAATAAACAGGACAGTTTTTAGAGAAAAAGTTCTTTATATATAAAATTGAAGAAGCTAAGTGGGGTGGTAGGCTACAGAGGGATGGTGAGAGGAGGATGTTACTTTAGCTAGCGTGGTCAAGCAGAAGAGTTGGTATTTGCCCTGAGATTGGAATGATGGGTTGGGGGCCTTCTTGGGGAAGGGTTCTGGCAGAACAGTATTCCACTCAGAGTGAAGAGCAAATGACAAGGACCTAGGTCAGAATGCACTTGATATTTTCGAGGAGAAAAACATCAGTGTGGCTGGAGGGGAGTCAGAAGGAGGAAGTGGAACAGAAGTGGTGAGAGATGTCGAGGTAGGTTGGGCCCCAAACATGCATGACCCTGGTAAACCAAGTGAAGAGCTTGCAATCACTGTCATTGGAAGGAGAAAGTGCAGGAGAGCTTGATGTAGGAAGTGACATTATGTGAGATGTGCTTGAAACTGATGACTCAGGGGGAGGTTTAATTCTTTCTTTTTTTCCCCTTTGTCTTTCTTTTTCTCTTGCTTTACCTTTTTGAGTGTTATACCATATATAAGTGGTATACATACATACAGTTATGAACATACATCGTAACTGTTCAGCTGCATGAATTTTAGCATACCTATATAACCATGGAAATACACTCATGGTAAGATATAGGCAATCCCAACACATCCCAAGGGCTTGCTCATGCCCTGTCCAGTCATTACCTCCATCACTAAAATGAGAACTTCTCTCATCACAGATGAGTTCTGTCTGTTTTTGAACAAAACATCAATGAAATCACATAGTATGGACTCTTTTGTGTCTGCAAAGTATCACTATGTAAAAGTTTATGAACTGAATATCCCACAGTTTATCTTACAAATGATGGACCTTTGGGGTGGTGTTGTTCTGAATAAAACTGCTATGAAGACCCTTGTATAAGCCTTATGGTAAACATACATCCTCGTTTAGGTTGGATATATACCCAAGAGTAGAATTGCTGGGTCTTAGGATTTATATATTTAGTATGTACTATCAAAGAGTTTTCCAAAGTGGTTGTACCAATTTATGCTCCTACTTAAAATGCATGAGAATTCTAATTTTTCCCATTCTTACAAACACTTGGTATAATCAGTCCTTTTAATTTTAGCTGTTTGGATTGGAATATTATGGGTGAGGGGTCTCATTGTAGCTTTTTGCAAAGGAGTGGAAGGGGTTGTTCCTTATAGGTTCTTATGTATATTGTTAATTATACAGTTTGGTTTCAAAGTTTGGTTTTCAGGCTTCCTGGCTTTCATTCTCTTTTCCCAACACTACATTATTACTGTTTTCTTTTTTTTCCCCTTGCAATACCCCCAAGAGTAGTATAAAAACCAAACAGGCTGATATGACATCATCAGTTCATTGTCTTTTAGGAATGTGAAATTTCATTTTTTATAGAGTGACCTTATTCCAAGCTAGAAGGGAAAATAGAAAACAGGGCTTAGAACTTGAAAGAGAAAATTTGGGTCAGGCTCTGGCTTAATGCAGTTTCCATTCTTGGAGCCAAAAGGCCTTCTAGTCTATGCACAAAGGGAATTGCTGGGGTGGGGACTGTTGGTTTCATTACATGTCATTGTAACCACTGCATCAGAGTGTCTAGGATTTTACCCTAATGATGAAATTAAGGGTGTTATGCTTCATTTCCTGTTTTGGAAAGCAGTATCTGGCTTAAAAAAAAAAAAAGACTAATTGAGTATTGTTTTTAAAAATTGGGTTGATAATTCATCATATCATAATTAAACTAATTCGAATACTATTATTTTCCAACGGCTTTAATGAGGTCTTCCACTTGGCAGAGAACTGTGAGACTCAAAAATATTGCCATTTGTTAAAAGATGGAGAAACTCTGATGACAAATGACTCTATTCAGCTGTCTTTTGGTTAATAAGATTTATGCATTAATCTAGTTATACTTTGTTCCCTCGAGTTTGGCAAACTTCAGAAGTTTTCCGATTTTCTACTGTGTCTCTCCTGCTCCCCACCCCCATCTCCTCCGTAGAGAATTCCTGGCGTCTGAGTTAAAATAGGTGGAAACATTTTCTGTTTCCAGCCGAGGCTCCCCAGCTTGGTTGGAATGCTCGTCTGGTTGTAATAGAGCCTGCTTTTCGGCCAGCAACTCTTAAAATAGCTCCTCAGCTTATGAAGCAGAAAATAGAAGTTTGGGCAGACCAGTGTCGGCTTACAGGATATTTCTGCTGCTTGCTTTGGGGGGCACTGTTGCTCTAGCTTGAGAGCTGAGAGCAGGACTCTGGTGAGTGATGGCTCTCCATTGCGCAATTTTGTATCTGCACTTCTTGTCAAGTAATCATTACAAATGTTTCTTGGAGGAAGGAATTGGCTCTGAGCAGAGGTCTACCTCTCCGAAGAAGTGAGGCCCTGAAGGGTGGGCACTGATCAGTCCAGGGTAAAATTTTCCCCTTTGACAGTGTAATTAAGTGGTAATTAACCAAATAAGTGTAAATGTTGAAGGCTGAGATAAATATCTACATTTCCTTAATCTATTTTTCCCCTCTAAAATTTGATAAAGGAAATTTGGATTTAATGGAGGATATATGTCAATATTTTTTTTTTTTTTTAAAGATTGCAAATCTGTTTAGAAGGAACTTGGGTCCACGAGTTTGGATTTCTACAGGAAAACTTCACAGCGTATAAAGATAGAAGAGATACCATAAAATGCAGACGTGCTATTGCAATAATTATGTTAAGGAGGCTTAGTGGAGCTACCTTTTGGAAACATCTGGTTTGTTCCTGCTCTTTCCACATCCTGCAGATGTTGCTGAACCCATGAAATGTACTGACAGGAGAACATATTAGCTCACCAAGTCATTCCGATGAATAAAGCAAAGAGCCTCTTAACTTTCTAAAAAAAAAATCTAGTTAGGAAAGAATTCTGCTTTCAGAGCAGGCAGAGATTAGGCCAATAATTGAGAGGGGCCCAGGGCCTTCTAAAAGTGTCAATAGTGATCTGTTCTTGCCAAAGGGGAAAAGAGATGCTTTGTGGAGGGTCAGCCAGAGTAATAAATGGGAATCTTTGAAATTCAAGTACTTTCTCATTACCTTTCTTGGTTAGTGATTAAAAATAGGGCTGAGGACAGGCCAAGGGAAGCCCACTCCTTCTGTGATCGGTATTAGAGCTCAAAACTCCGAAGTTGGTCTCGAGTTCAGCTACTCTGCCTCACCTCCTAGCATCTGGAGCTGAAGTGAGACTCAGAGGCAGGTAGACTGCTCATGTGGCTGAGGCAGGCGCCCTGGGAAGGGGATGCATAATTGAGGTACCATCTGTGGCATGGGGCTGATGACAGCTGCACGATGCCCTGACACTGCTGTGTCAACACCCTAGGCAAGCAGGAAAAGACAGGGGCAGGCACATGTATGCTGAGCCTTCGGGAGAGCAGACATAGGCATCCCTGAGGGGGAGGGCCTGGGGAGTTTAAGTTTATTAAATAGGAGTTGGTTGCCTATGAGATTAACACCCTGAAATAAATGCAAAGTTAAGAAATATTTTGGTCTCCAGCCCACTTGGCAGGAAGATTAGAAACCTGGAGTGGTCAGAAGGACAAAGCCTTAAAGGGCCAATGTCACATTTCGTTTGTGCCCAGCTGTGATCTCTAAATTTCCCTATCATTTACATCATTCCTTTGGATTATAGTGTCATGTGATGTGTTCCGAAGACCCTATTAAAATGTGTAACAGATGTTTTTCTGGCCACCGGCCTGGCAGACATGAAGGATGCACTCAAATAAACCCATCTATGAGAAACTAGTATTTTTCTGGTTCAGCTCTGAATTGTTGAACTCCAGTTACTGATGTCTGGCCCTCTTTGCCCTTTTTCCTTTAGGGCAGAAAGGATAAAATCTCTGGGATTTCTGAGAAAAGACCTTCTTGCATGTTCTCCAAGGGTTTCTGGCTTACTTCGGGTCACTGAGAAGGGGGTCTCTATTGCTTAAGCCTCTATTGATCTGAAGGAGATCAGCCCTGGGATTTCTTTGGAAGGAATGATGCTAAAGCTGAAACTCCAGTACTTTGGCCACCTCATGGGAAGAGTTGACTCATTAGAAAGGACTCTGATGCTGGGAGGGATTGGGGGCAAGAGGAGAAGGGGAAGACAGAGGATGAGATGGCTGGATGGCATCACTGACTTGATGGACGTGAGTCTGAGTGAACTCTGGGAGTTGGTGATGGACAGGGAGGCCTGGCGTGCTGCAATTCATGGGGTCGCAAAGAGTCGGACACAACTGAGCAACTGATCTGTTCTGATTGCTTAAGCCAAAGCCTTTCATTTCTTCAATAGGTTTTCATCTATGTTTCCACCAGGAACCTAGCTCCTGGCTGACTACCCCTGCCCCTAGGTCAGGAGAAATCTCTTATTGAAATTATATAAGAGCCCCCCTCCTCCTTGGAAAATGATTTTAAATCCTCCTTAACTTTTCTCCCCACTAGCTTTACACCTTCCTTCTTCTCTTTTGTGGCTGGCAGATTTCTGCTTTTTTAAAAAAATTCTTATTTATTTATCATTTTATTTTTGACTGCACTGGGTCATTGTTGCTGCCCTGAATTGGTACCCTGAACTGGGCATTCTCTAGTTGAAGCAAGAGGTAGCTACTCTCTAGCTGTGGTTGCCGGGCTTCTCATTGTGGTGGCTTCTCTTATTGCAAAGCATAAGTTCTGGATCACATGGGCTTAGTCACCCTGTGAATGTGGAATCTTCCCAGACCAGGGATCAAACCCATGTCCCCTACATCGGCAGGAGGATTCTTAACCACTGGACCACCAGGGAAGTCTGCAAATTTCTGCTTTTGATTCTTCAGCTGTATTTCTCTAAACCCAGTTGATAGATTAAACCCAATATGACTAGTTTTTAAACTTCTTTGGGAACTTTTGACACTAACATAAATCTGTAATTTAAGGAAAGAAGTTCAGCATAATTGTCATTACCATCATAGCAATTTTTAACATTTATACCACTTTCTAGCATGAATGACTTGCTTTCCTGTCCATTATTTCTGCCAACCCTTAAAGCAATATTGATATAAGCAAGGCAGAAATTATGATGCTGGGGTTACAGGGAAAGAAACAATGCTCACAGAAAGTAAAGGTATTCATTCAAAGTCATGCAGCCAGTTCAACTGAGATTCAACCCATTTTAGATTCCAAGCTCAGTGATTTCCTAGGCATAGTGAGCCCCTATTAATACTTTAACATGGTAGGAACTTAAAAAGATTGTCCATAGAATGGGAATGTTTTTGTAGGGCAGTGTAAGTATGCCAAGAATTTGAGAAAGTCAGGGATCCAGACAAAAATAGAGATGCAGAGTCTAGAACTACTTTTCCCTAAAATGTATGCTGCAAGATTTCAATAGATGTTATTGTCAGGAAAAGAACTCCATAACCAAAGAG
Source organism: Bos indicus x Bos taurus (assembly GCF_003369695.1). Classification (NCBI taxonomy): domain Eukaryota; kingdom Metazoa; phylum Chordata; class Mammalia; order Artiodactyla; family Bovidae; genus Bos; species Bos indicus x Bos taurus. The sequence continues at coordinate 65,747,311 of NC_040086.1, read as the reverse complement.
ACTTGATAAATATTAAATTAAACAGCGTCCTGAAAATTTTCTGATTATAGCACTCCCAGAGCCTTTGACATGCATCCTGAATTGCCAAGGCAGATCAGATGCGCTATGAGCATTTGCAAACATGTTTGACACAAGGCCCTTCTTGCCTAAAGCATCTCATGAGAACAGACTTGGGGGCTCACCATCATTTACTACCTAAAATGAAGGTGAGTCAGGCAAAGAGGGGAAGGGTGGGAATTGTTCAGAGGTCAGGAAAAGATCTAGAAGTCAGGTTTATTCTGCTAATTACTGAATCAAAAATTCGATCACTCAATTTGGTTGATTTTGTGCTAAGGTCCTAGAAGGCATAAAACTGGGATGTCAATATTACAGATGCAAGATTTTATTGAAGAGAAACTGACAAGACTGATGGAGGGGACAGTAGAGTGAGATGACCACACAGAAAGAGAATGGAGAGCAGGTTTTTGATGCGAATGCCAGTAAGTAGTCTTGGCTGTGTGACTTTGGTCGTCACTATGCCATCTAGACCAGAATTCCCTCAACTATAAAATGAGCAGAATAGACTAAGTGGTTTCTTCTCAAGGTTTAGTAACTTTATAAACAAAAGTTATACATTAAAAAGGGAGATAGTGACTGTTTAAGGTGGAGATGGATTGGGGAGTTAGTTTCTTGAGGAATTTTTATTTCTATGAGGTGCTGCTGCTGCTAAGTCACTTCAGTCGTGTCTGACTCTGTGTGACCCCATAGACGGCAGCCCACCAGGCTCCCCCTGTCCCTGGGATTCTCCAGGCAAGAACACTGGAGTGGGTTGCCATTTCCTTCTCCAGTGCATGAAAGGGAAAAGTGAAAGTGAAGTCGCTCAGTCGTGTCCGACTCTTAGCGGTCCCATAGACTGCAGCCCACCAGGCTCCTCTGTCCATGGGACTCTTCAGGCAAGAGTACTGGAGTGGGGGTGCCATTGCCTTCTCCTTGAGGTGCTAGGTTAGCATTTCCGGAGGGGAAATTTGAGAGGACAAGTGAGATCAGACAGAGTTTGCCTTGCCGACAGTAGCAGAGAAAGGGCGTGCCATGTTACTCCCATTATTAAAGTCAAATGACCCCAGGATTCCAAGTTGAAAATCAAAGAATCACTAGATACCTAGTCTTGAAGGGAAAACAGAGATTACCTTGCCAGCCAGACAGCAGGCTTTAGAGGAAAAAAAGAAAGAATAGAGGTTAATCAGAAGAATTACTGAGAAGGAAGACAAAAACCATTAGAGACTTGAGGAGGCTCAGTATCAGGGTTTTGCTGAAGAGTCAAGGAAATGGAGAATAATAGGTGAATCAAGTGTGGAGGGAGCTCTTACAAATGGATAGGGAGAGACACTGGATGGAGGATGGAAGAAACATAAAAATACCTGAATGAATGTGGCTTCCTGTGAACACATCTGGACATCCATGACACAGAAGGGGGCTGATATTATATGCATCTACACTCGAGACCCAAAATATATAAAAATTGAATTCCACAGTGTTTCTTTCAAAGAGGGGCGTGAGAAATACTGGAATAAGATTTCATAGTCTGATAGATAAATGGATAAACAAGATGGGATATATATTCACAACGGAATATTATTCTGCCATAAAAAGGAATGAAATAATGCCACTTGCAACAGTGTGAATGGACCTAAAGATTACCGTATTAAGTCAAGTAAGTCGGACCAAAGCAAATACCGTATAACATGGCTTATATGTGGAATCTAAAAAAATAGATACAAGTGAACTTATTTAAAAATAGGGAGAGACTCACAGACATAGGAAACAAATTTATGGTTACTAAGGGGGAGGGGGTATAGGGATAAATTAGGAGTTTGGAATTAACATATATACATTACTATATATAAAACAGGTAACCAATAAGAACCTACTTTATAGAACAGAGAACTATACTCAATATTTTGTGATAACCTATAAGAGAAAAGAATCTGAAAAGGAGTGTCTATCTATCTACTACTGAATCAGTGTGCTATACACCTGAAACTAACACAATATTGTAAATCAGCTACGTTTCAATAAAAATGTAAGAGTTCACAGTCTGAGAGCAAAAGTGACTCTGGCCCAAGAGCCCTTGAGTCTTGGAGTGTGATGATGGATGTGAATTTGCCATCTATCCACCACTGACACCCTGGGTGATCTGAAAGTCATTTCTTCTCTCTGAGAGATTTGGACTCACTGGGAAGCAGAGGAAAAGAAAAACTGAATGTGAAGGTCAATACTATCAGGTGGACATGGTTAAAGCCCACATCCCTAAAATCCGAAGTGCTGAGCCTCCTGGAAATTGCGACGGCTTAACTTCTCTGTTCCATAGATGGCCATCAACCCTGTGCTGATTGGGCATAGAAAGTAAGGCAACACAAGGTTACCTTAAGTCTTTGTGGTGACTGGATTTGAGAAGGAAATAAGACATGAAATTTACAGCAACATTACAGTGCTGCGTTAGATCCTGCCTGGGCATCTCTGCTTGTGTCAGGAGGCAAGGGACCTCAGCCATGACCCAGCAGGTCAGTCCAATACAGAGTTGTTCATTCTGCTCCTCTCTAATCGCAGTAAACTCTGCAACATTGAAATGAAACAAATATTAAGTGGGAACACGTTAAAAGGCTCCTGAGACTTATTCCTTGGTTGTAGAAACTCTAGGATTCTTTGATGCTTCAGGATTTTCCACAGCAGCAGCGTCTACAAAGGGCAGCACAAAATTTGACCACACAGTTTAGGAAAAGTGGCCTAATAGAAGGAACACAAACTAAGAAGAACCCCTCTCTTGCCATAGTCAGTCATCACAAACAGAAAGGTATTTCCATGAGTCTGGCCAACTGCACTGAACCAAAATGGCTCAGACAAGGCCATGTCTATCTTTGAAGTGTTCTTAAGGGTGATTCTGTTATTTAAATAGGGAACAGCAATTTCTTAGGAAGTCCCTTGGCTGATAATACATTTGTTTTGACTTGTATAGAAATCGTCTCATCTTAGCTGTTTCTAAGGCATGCCAAAAGTAAGCTGAAAAGTGAAAAACTAGTCAACTGGACATTTCTAACTATCTGGATCCTTAACAACATGCATAACAAACATCTATTTCGCCAGTTAGCATATCTTTCTTGGAGAAAATAATGGTGTCTTGCCACCATAGATGTTTGAGTCCCTGTGAGTACATGGGTAGAAACAACCCATCCAAACTCATCTCATATGAGATGGCTAGAAGGTCTTGTCCTACTCTGGAACTAAAAAGCTATCCTTAAGCAAAAACTGACTTTTCCTTCCTGCCTCTCACATGTTCAGTGGCTCAACAAATATATGTTGATGCAAAAGTGGGCAATTCCAGGGAGTTCAGATCTCCTTTTCCTGGTCAAGGAGCAGGATGACATTGATTTTCTTCTCTGTAGAGCTTTACTCCTCACCAGCTATGAATACTTTTTCTTCCCTTTCTCTCACAACAGTCTCTTCTTCTTGCTTCTTCTCAGACTATCTCCTCCAGGACAGAATTCATATCCTGTTGCTTTGTTATCCTGAGCCTGTCTGGGTACTGTGCACATAGGAGGTGTTTTATATTGACTGAGTGAATGATGTTCTTTTAAGAAAACACATAGACTTCTCCTTAAGCCAGAACAGCCTGTCCAGGCCCTTTGCTTTTCTTCTTTAGATAAATTTAGTTTCCTCTTTTTATCTGTTACCACCTTTTCTGCCCCTTGAGGTTCTTCTCCATGCAAATTGGATTAAGATACACTGCTCCAGCTCCTCCTCTCTTTCATTTCACTCTTGCTATAGACTGAATGTTTGAATCCCCTTAGAATTCATATGTTGAAACCTAATCCCTAATGTCATGGTGTTTGGAGGTGCTTCTGGGGAGGTGATTAGTTCATGAGAGCAGAGCCCTCATGAACAAGGTTAGTCCCCTTTAAAATACACACACACACACACACGCACACACACACATATATATGGGGCTTTCCCAGTGGCTCAGTGGTAAAGAGTCCACCTGCAATGCAAGAGCCACAGTAGATCCGGGTTCAATCCCTGGGTCAGGAAGATCCCCTGGAGGAGGGCATGGTAACCCACTCTAGTGTTCTTACATGGAGAATCCATGGCCAGAGGAGCCTGGTGGGCTACAGTCCATAGGTTCACAAAGAGTCAGGCACAACTAAAGTGACTTAGCATGTATATATATATGACTATTGCTCAGCCATTAAAAAAAATGAAATGATGCCATTTGCAGCAACATGGATGGGCCTAGAGATTATTATACTAAGAGAAGTAAGTCAGACAAAGACAAATATCAGATCACTTACATGCAGGATCTAAAAAATGATGCAGATGAATTTGTTTACAAAACAGAAATAGACTCGCAGACCCAGAAAACAGATTTACGTTTACCAAATGGGAATAGGGGGAGGGCTTAACTAGGTTTTGGATTAATATATACACACTGCTGCTACTGCTGCTGCTAAGTCGCTTCAGTCATGTCTGACTCTGTGCGACCCCATAGACGGCAGCCCACCAGGCTCCCCCGTCCCTGGGATTCTCCAGGCAAGAACACTGGAGTGGGTTGCCATTTCCTTCTCCAATGCATGAAGGTGAAAAGTGAAAGTGAAGTCGCTCAGTCATGTCCGACTCTGAGCGACCCCATGGACTGCAGCCTACAGGGCTCCTCCATTCATGGGATTTTCCAGGCAAGAGTACTGGAGTGGGGTGCCATCGCCTTCTCCAATATACACACTACTATACATAAAATAGAGCAACAATAAGGACTTACCATATAGCAAAGGGAACTATATTTAATATCTTGTAATAACCTATAATTGAGAAGAATCTGAACAAGAATTATATGTATATATGTGTATATATATAGCTGAATCACTGTTCTGTACACCTGAAACATTGCAGAAAAGAGACACCCCAGAGAGCTCCCGTGTCCTATCTGCCATGTGTGGACACAGAAAACAGATGACTGTCTAAGAAGCTGCCCTCTCTGAACACACAATCTGCTGGTGTCTTGACCTTGCACTTCCCAGACTCCAGAAGAAATACATTTCTGTTGTTTATAAGCCACTCGATCTATGGTATTCAGTTATAGCAGGTGTAATACAGCCTGCTATAAGACAGCCCTTGAAAATAAGCCCTCTCTCCTCATAAGGTTTTCCTTTCTGATTATTGTAGGGAATCACATACAAAAATAACAAACAAAATCATACAGTGTTCTGATAGTCTTGTTTCTGTTCTGTAGCTCTAACCCCTGTGAAGTTTGCGTATGTGTGTGTTTTTTAGTAATTTCTTTCCCTGAGTTTGAAAGTGCACTCTATTCACTGCTAGGAAAATTAAAGTACAAAACTGTATAAATAAGATCACCTATAATCCCATAAGCAGAAATAACCAGTATTAACATTTGGGTATGTTATTTTATCTGTTAATGCATATGTGACTCTTACACACATACACACATCTATAATTGTTAACTCAAATTTTTGTTTTGAGTGTATTCTTAGTTTTCCCTGCCTTGCAGTTCTAGTTCATTCTACTCAGAAAATAGTTTTCAATAGTACTTTTTCTGTACTCCTAAGTGACACTGGTAGTGGTGGGAATAGAAATGAGGTTGAGGAAAGGAGAAGAAGAAAAACAGGAACTACCCCTGTACTCAGAAATGTATGAACAGATTAGAAAAGTCTAGTTTCCCCTCATGAAAGCAATTATTCAACTACAAGGCAAGCTATAATAGTACAAACCCCAAAACCAGGACATGGGATATATTATTAAATGAAAAGAGACATAAAACCAAGTATACAGTCAGAACAAAAATTTGATTTAACGATTATACATATGTGTGTGTGTGTGTGTGTGTGTGTTTAAGGGTCACATACACACTAGTTAGTTCAGTTCAGTCGCTCAGTCGTGTCCGACTCTGCAACATCATGGACTGCAGCACACCAAGCCTCCCTGTCCATCACCAACTCCTGGAGCTTACTCAAACTCATGTCCATTGAGTCAGTGATGCCATCCAACCATCTCAGAATAATTATAAAATCACATCCCCAAATGTTGATACTGGTTATCTCTGTTTATGGATAATAGGCGACTTCTTTTCTTATTTATACAGTTTTGTGTTTTCCTTGCAGTGCATAGTCTGGTTTCCCTTCATAAAAGCAATTTTTCAGCTTCCTCACCTCCATTCCCATTCCCATCACCACCAGTGTCATTTCAGAGTACAGAAGGAGTGTTTGATAAATATTTTCTGAGTATAATGGACTAGAATGATGTGCGATGCACCCATAGGAGGAAACCTGAGTGCTTGATCTTCCTCTTTTGTTCTTGCCACACAGAGAAAGTCACAGCTTGAAACAAGCCGTGAATGGTTCTTTGGCGGGCATGCAGCAATACACCTGCTGAGTTACGAGCCTGATGAATCATTTGTCTGGTTATCTTGCTAGTCATGCTGAACTGAATGCCACTTTTCAAACCAAACAGGCCAAACCAGGGATCTTCCCTTGCTTTGGTCTTGGGTGAGTGTTTTCTCTGCAAATTCTCCCTCCCCCTTTTTAAAAATCTGTAATGATAGACTTACAGGAACAGCATTCATAGAATACTTTCCTACTGCTCTTGCTTTTCTAGTAAGGGTTTTATTTTATATGGAGAAATGAATTCGATTTGGTCCCTTATTTTATTTATATATAAAACCAAGTAAAGATATCAACCATGGGATTAATGAATAAGGAAGCAGGACCCTGCCAGGTATTTCCCTTGGGGGACAAAGCAAACAACAAAACCACCCCCATACTCGTTCTTATCTATTTCATTAAATGCTTTGGCAAGTCTCAATGACCTGCTTGTTTAACTGACCTAATGATTTTTATGTTTTTGAAATTTACTCTTTTGCGAAAGTTAATGTCTCTTTGCTTTAACATCCAAATTTCCATCTTCGGTCCCAGGCTTCCTTACAGACCACCCCCACTCCCTCCTCTTTAGATGAGGAGCTGCAGGGGTCACTGAAATTAATGAGAAACACAATCACGACAACATGAAGCTAGAGGCCCCGTTTGGCTTGGAGGTGCCCCGTGCAGGTGTATCACATTGCATTCGATGATGTCAGGGCTTCATGCGGGTTAATCAAAACGTAACCTCAGCCTTACTCAAATCACCTGTTGGACTGCTGTTTGCCAGAGGTTGAGCCTTCCTGATGCTGCTGGGTCTGTAATGCATTTAGGCAATCATAATCCCTTCCATTTGGGAGAGTGCCTTCTACTTTTCAAAGCTCTTTCACATCTACTCTCTCATTTGATCCTTACTTAGCCCTGGAAACATTTCCCATTTTATGGATGAGGAAACCCAGAAGAAATTGACTTGCTCATGGCCAGTCAATCAGTTTTTCTTGTTCTTTTTCTTTCTCCTTCCCTCTTTATCTTTCTCTCAACTATTATAAACACGTTACTAAAATTTAAGCATCTTTTTAGTGTTTCTACTTAACACCACTCAGTGTATTTTCTTATAGTTGTTATGATTGGGATTAACAGATGGTAAAGAATCTGCCTGCAATGCAGGATACCTGGGTGCAATCCCTGGGTTGGGAGGATCCCTTGGAGAAGGAAATGGCTACCCACTCCTCTATTCTTGCCTAGAGAATTCCATGGACAGAAGAGCCTGGTCTGGTACTCCATGCAGTCACAAAGAGTCAGACACGACTGAGTGACTAACACACTACTATATGGAACATGGATAACCAACAAGGACCTACTGTATAGCACAGGAAAATACACTCAGTGTCTTGTAATAACTTACAAAGGAAAAGAATCTGAAAAAGAACGTGTGTGTGTGTGTGTGTGTGTGTGTGTGTGTGTGTATGAATCACCATGCTGTACACCTGAAGCTAACACATTGCAAATCAACTATACCTCAATAGAAATTTTTAATATTTAAAAAAGAAAATGTAATCATATCAATTGCCCATGATTTTATATTAAATGTTGAATTTTCATTTCGGGTACCATATTCCACAATCCATGGTTTAAAGACACCCAATGCTGAAAAGAAATTTAAATGTTCCCTAGGCCACACCCTGACCTCTTGGTCCCTACTTCCAAACTGTCATAAACTGAGACGCTCTGAGAGTGATTGCCCTAAGTTCCTTTGGAACATTTTCTATATCCAGACTTTTTACAGCCTTTCTCTGGTCCAACTATCTTTTGAGTAAGAAGTCTCTGTTACAACTATCCAAGTCCTTTCCTCTGCAGTCTGAACCACTTTCACCTTATCCTGCTCTCGACAGAGTCAGCACACAGTTCTTCTTTTTCTGTATCCAGTATCAGATTCTGATTTCTTGATGTAGCCTCTCCCCAAATTTGAGGTTATGTATCAGATCAAGATGATTTATGAACCAAGGGAGGTGGACACACTGGAATTTATTTTTCTGATAGAGTAGCTTCTCTAACAAAAGACATGAAAGTATTTGATGGCAGGTTGTATCCAGAGTCAAAGCAAACTCTTGTCTCTTTGGGGTCATGCTTCCTGAGTCTCAATTTCAGAGAATCCAGGGACACTTGCAAGCTCTCCCAGGAGTGAAGAAGTGAGATGGCATCAGCCACACAAAGGCATTCTTGTGGCTGAATTCAGCTGCAGAGCTGTAAACTAGAAGTAACTCAAATATCCCATTTTCGAGTTCCTTTTAAAGTATATTTCCCTTTTGTTATCCTAAAGCCTCTAATAAATTCTTGTTTAAATGTTTCTGCCTCATTTTGGCTGTGCTATGGGGAATTCAGGAAAAGGTGACGTGTCCATATTCGGGACAGAATGTGAAAGAGGCAGATGCTCCTTCTCTCCCTGCAGAGTTGATTCATTGAGCTCATAGCCAAGGGAAAGCTGAATTTCCAATATAAGGGACAAATCGAGTGTCCAAATCACTTAACCCTGTTGGAGGGCATCCATCCATTGTCCATCTTAAAGGATCTATGTTTTATTTTACTGAGGATGATAGTAGCTTTATTTTGGGGGTGGCGTGATAAAAATTTTTGTTAACTCATTTAACAAATGTATGAGCTCTCCACCTATGCAATACATATAAAGATTTGAAAAGTCATGTTGTACTGTGCCCTCAAGGAGCTGATAATCAACAAATGGATAAGATCTAAACATTAATGATATTGAGTGGAGCTGGGAGGTACAAGACAGCCACATGATAAGAGGGTAGCTTTCAGGTTCATATCCAGGCAAAGTTCTTGGTACTGTGGCATTTGAACTGGGCTTGGGCTGCCAGACATTTCTGGCCTCAGCAAAATCACAGAGGCAGGGCATCTTCAGGAGTCAAAGAGTTTATGGAAGAGAAGAGTGGGAGAGCAGCTGAACAGTAATGATACACATCATGAGTATCATGGAAGGATAGGATGAAAGGCCTTGAATGCCAGTGTCAATATATCCAACTCTATTCATAACCAGGCAAGAATACTGGAGTGGGTTGCCATTTTCCTCCTCCAGGGGATCTTCCTGACCCAGGGATCGAACTTGTATCTCTTGTGTCTTCTGCATTGCAGGCAGATTCTTTACCTGTTGAGCCATGAGGGAAGCAGCATAGCTTGGCTTCTACCTAATAGCCCAGAGGTGCTTTGTTACATATTCTAGAATAGGGATGGAAAAACAAAGCCCAACAGTCCAGCCGGTTGCTTGTTTTTGTATGGCTTGGGAACTTAGAATGTTTTTTACTGATTGAGGAAAAAAAAATTAAACGAAGAATATTTTGTGATATGGAAAATTTACATGATATTGAAATTTCAGTGCCCAAAAATGGAGTTTCATCAAAGCACAGCGTATTCATTTGTTTACACTTTGCCTGTAGCTGCTCTCTGCCTACAGTGGCAGAGCTGAGTAGCTGAATTGGGGATCACTTGGCCTGAAAAGCCTAAAATATCGACTATCTGACTCTTTACAGAAAAGTTTGCCAATGTCTGGTTTAGGTCATACTCTACATATTTCGCCTTCCAAGAGTCATGATGAATCTATACAGTATGAGTACCTAATTTTCCATTTTAGATATTATAAGTTTGCAGACTCTGATGCTGGGAGGGATTGGGGGCAGGAGGAGAAGGGGACGACAGAGGACGAGATGGCTGGATGGCATCACTGACTTGATGGACGAGTCTGAGTGAACTCCGGGAGTTGGTGATGGACAGGGAGGCCTGGCGTGCTGTGATTCATGGGGTTGCAAAGAGTCAGACATGAATGAGCAACTGAAATGAACTGAACTGAAGGAAGTTTTATGTTGAGTAATGTTTGCTTATTTTCCAGAACAACTTTCCAATGTCACCAAAGTCATGTGACTTATTAGCCTCTTTCCATGGGTAATAAATAATGTTATTTTAATCTGCAAAGTTAGACCAAAGTTCCACTATTAGAGAAAAAATTGCTGTGAAGTTCAATTGAGAAATATATTTAAAAATTAAAAAGCATCAAAAGTTTAAAAACAACAAAGAAAGAAGGAAAAGAAAAAGCCCTGTTGCTTTCTAAGTTGAACTCAAGCTTTGTGGCTTAGGGATAGTACTGATGATTTTTTTTTTATGGGAATGAACTGACCTTCTCCTTTGAACAACATTAAGGACAAACATCTTCAGGTTGCCTGTCCATGTTGCTGATTTAGAATCTGGCTCCATGCAAGTCTGTCTACTGTTGGGTATCCTTGGATGAATTTTGGTTTAGAAGCCAGTAAAGAAAGAGTTTGTGCCACCCAAATCTGAAGAGTCAGATCTTCCCTCTATCAGCACTACAGCTACTTTTGTTCCAAAGAAACTTGTGCTGAATGTCCTTTACCTGTAGTCAAACTGGAGTTTTCATGGTCTAAGTTACTTAAAGAGTGACTAAGTAGACAGGACTTGGAATATAATCTGTGAACATTGTAAATACTCCTTTGAGCCACTCAATGCCACTAACGGCATCTTGCCACCTCATTCATCTATTACATGTGCTGTGCTTAATCACTCAGTCATGTTTTACTCTTTGTGACCCTATAGACTGTAGCCCATCAGGCTCATCTGTCCTTGTGGATTCTCAAGACAAGAAGACTGAAGTGGGTTGCCATGCTCTCCTCCAAGGGGTCTTCCAATCCAGAGATCAAACCCAGGTCACCTGCATTGCAGGTGGATTCTTTACCATCTGAGCCATGAGGGAAGCCCAAGAGTACTGGAGTGGGTAGCCTATCCCTTCTCCAGGGGAACTTCCTGACCCAGGAATTGAACTAGGGTTTCCTGCATTACAGGAGGATTCTTTACCAGCTGAGCTACCAAGGAAGCTCCATTTATTACATATTTATGAATTAAATAATTATTGATTCTCAAGCATAGTAGAAATCTGTGGAAGATGTGTTATAAAATTATTTTATTTACACAAAATTGTTATTTACAGCTTCATAATAACCTAGAAACAAGTATATTCCCGTCCTTCCTTCCTCATTTCTTCCCTTTCTCTGTCTCTCCCTCATCCCCCTCTTTCTTTCCCTCTCTCTTTGGACATGGTGATCACAAACCCCCGTGGTATGGTTCATAGCCACTACAGGCCTTCAATAACCTACAATTCAGAGTTAAGGTAAACACAAGGTACTCTTGTACCAAGAAGAAAAATACCAGACCCAGATTGGAAGACTCAGAATGACTGCCTTAAAAGACATTTGGGTTGAGTCCTGAAGCTTCAATCAAAATTTGTTTTACAAAGAAAATAAGGAAGAACTGTCAGTGAAGAGAACCATGTGGATGAAGACTTGGAGGTGAGCGAGCCCTGAGTCTCTGGACATCCACAAAGAGATCAGTGTAGCTGGAGGGCAAGGTTTGAGGTGGGGCTGGTACTAAGGAAGTGGGTAGAGGACAGTAGGGACTTCTTATAAATGACCGTATATTATGCCACGGAATATGCACTTTTACTTGAAGGCAAAGGAATATCATTGTCATGTTAGTATTTCAGAAAAATCATCATGAACAAGTATAAACGATGAATTTGAGTGGAACAGAATTGAATTGGTTGTTAGGCAGCCAGTTGTGTAATTCAAGCAAGAGAAACAAACCTGGATGGAACTCCTGGTGGGAACTAGGCTTTTTCCTTCTAATCACAGGAACTTCTTTTTGCTCTTATCTTCTCTCTGCATTCTTAGTTGCTGTTTGTTTCTCTCAATGACTTGTGAAAAGAGAGATTATACTCAGTTTATTCTTAACAGTCTTGTAGAGAGTTGGATACAGAGAAGACACTCCTTGAAGTTGCCTAGCAAATTATTGAATCAGTCATTCTGTCTCAGATCCTACCCATTCATAGGTTTATCTGTACCATTTTCCTAGATTCCACATATATGCATTGATACATAGAGATGCACAGGCATAGAGAATGGACATGTGGGCACAAGGAGGAGGGGAGGGTGGGACGAACTGGGAGATTGGGATCGACATATATACACTATCATATGTACAATAGATAGCTAGTGGGAAGCTTCTGTGAAGCACAGAAAGTTCAGCAAGATGCTCTCTGATGACCTAGAGAGAGGCTGGGATGGGAGGGATGTCCAAGAGGGTGGGTATATATGTATACATATGGCTGATTAACCTTATCGTACAGTAGACACTAACACAACACTGTAAAGCAATTATACTCCAATTAAAAAAAAATGAATAGGTATCATTCAAGTGAGAGCGGTGCTCAATTTAACGAGTTTAGAGCAACAGGTTATGTGCTTTTCAAGTCTCCTGCTCTGTAGAAATCCAACATCTGGGTCAGTAAAATAAAATAATTAGATTTCTGTTGTTTTATCTCCTCCAAGCTTTCTGGAAATATCTTTCTTTTCAGAGATTTGCTTATCCTCCACAAATTAAACCAGGAAAATATTCTTAACAGAGGAGACTAATATCTAGGGCTAGACTCACTTTTATTAAAGTGACAGCTTTAATAATGCCTCCTTCTGCCAAGCATTAAATCAATCAGTCAGTAAATAAATTTTAGTGTTTTATAAGAAAAAAATGTCTAGTGGTCACTGCTATTCATGAATGGAATGACCTATCTGAAAAACAGCAGGTCCTCTGACTTCAGTGCTGTTGAGAAAAATCAGTTGGGTTTAGTGAAGACTGGATGAACTGAACTTTACAATTACTTCCGACTTGAATATTTTGGAGTTCTATTTATTGAAAATCTATTATTTGATGTATAAATTATTATATTTATTCATTTGATAAATACAAATGCCCATTGATTTTAAATGTTGGCCATATAACAGAAACCCTTTCAAGGAGAATGTACTTATAAATGCTAATTCAAGGATGAAGAGAAGCAAAGAGGGAGTGGTTGTGATCTGGTCTTCCAAATGCAAAACTGGCAGATTCTTATAGAAAAGCTCATATATCTTTTTTGGTAGATTGAGCCACTATGAATTTATACTTTGGTTCTTTGTGAAATGCATGAAAGATATTCTTCTTTTTTTCTAGTAGACCTTTCACAGGATTCCTATTTCCATAGAAGTAGGAAGTAGATTAAAAAAATATCACTCCAAGAGTTCATAGAACTTCTCTAGTATGGACTGATTCGTTTGGTTCCAGGGTAGATCTAATTTACTTTGGTTTGATATTTTGACTCACCTCATGGGCTACTTCAAAAGTTATAGTCAGGTGCACCTGATACAAAAAAAGGGATTTAAGCTGGGAGACAAGATACTTAAGCTCTAGTCCTAGTCGATCATGAAACAGCTATTCTCCCTAAATGACTTCCTTCATAACTCTACACCTTTCTCTCCTCATCTACCTAATGGAGGAGCTGACGGGGAAAATTGGTCTCTCAGATCCCTACATTCTACAATTTGAAAATAAATTCTTTTGGGGAAAAGCTTTGACAAGCATGAAATGTCTTTATGTGGGCTTACCCAGGGATGGACTTCTAGCATGATCACGCATAGTTTTGTATTAATTCTGTCTGATGCTTGGTGCATCATTTTTGGTTGTCTCAAAAAATGTATCCAGCGAAAGACACATAAGATATGTAGTTCTCTTGGGAAATGCATTGTCTCAATGTTATTAGTATTATTTTGATGAGATGAGTTGGGGAGACCAAGACATTGGGTTTTAAAGTCATGAAAACACTGCATTTTTGTTGAATTTCTGTGTAGGAAGAATAAACATTTCTTTCTCTTCAAGTAGTGTTTATGTTATTCACCAGAAACATGATTGATAACACAAGTGGGAGGTGATGGTATATTTATGTGAGACCCACACAGAGTAATCCCACATGGAGAAATATCCTATAACACAACCATTAGCGATGATCTGGCCAAAGTGTTCCTCTTCCTCCAAGGAAAAATATGTCTTTTAATAACTGAATAATTCATCTATTTTGATTCTTCAGACTAGATTATGACCTGAAGTTACTGCAGTACTACAGGAAATCAAGTTTGATTTTGTAATATAGTCAAATGAGTACTTTAGAGTGCCATGTCTGAGATCAATAAGGAAGCGGTAACTACATTTACTGTCATATGATGATATTGATGTAAAAACATAATGGTCAAAATTATAAAATCAATTTCATAATTTAATCAGAAATGTTTATTGATACAGTTAAAGTTGAATTCAATAGCTTCTGGTATGTAGTTAATTTCCTACCTGTCAGAAAAATGTATTGAAATGTTCTTTCTTGAAAATGATTGGAGTTAATTCAGTAGAGAAAACAGCAAAGTTTCATGCTAATAGATAGAAATTTCTTCTCTCTCCAGCCTTTGGTGGTGAATCCTGGAAGTTTTCGGTTTGGTTATTTTAAAAATGACAAAACAAGGAAATATCCACCAGCTGCACAAGTGATTGGCATGGTCATCCCCTAAAATGTAATCAATTGCATTCTCGGGATGAAGACAGAGTTTTAACTTCACTATAAAACTGCAGAAATGACTAAACAACATGTGTATAAGGTGTGAGAAGAGTGTAAAGGTTTAAAAGGGCCTTGTGAAATAATATCTAGTTGAAAAAATAAATAAGAAAGATAAAGTTCTAGAGGCTGGAATTCTTTGATAATTCTTTGATGCTTTTACTTTATCACTAGCTACCAGTTTTGATCTTTATTCACTTTAAGTTGAAGGTATCTAAATTGAAGCAAAAGACACTTAAAGGAATATCTGTATGTGTATGTTTGAGATAACCTCTTATGACTTATGAGAACCCATCAACTCATCCAATTTCAATGAGATAAAGACCAAATTCTGAAGGCTTAGCAGTTCATTCAGATGTATGAAATATCTGAATGTCCTGACAAATAACATAATTTTGACAGCCTTCATGTTTCTTTAGAAGTTATCGTTTTTTTGTTTAAAACCTAATTATGATTCCCTACTGTGTGGGAATGAAGTCACATTTCCTTGTATGGGCATTTAAGAGTTTTCACTGTCTGTCTGAACTATTTTCTGCTCATCTTCTTACTTTTCTGCACACATTCCAATTTAGTCAGACTTGCCTTTAAACTCTCCCTCAAATGGTCCATGCCTTCTTCTTTGTCAGTGATTGTCCCTGACAATGTCTGCTTAGCACTAAAAAAAAAATGATTCACTTCCATTTCACCTTGTAATTGCATCTTCTTTTTGATGTTGCTTCACCAATTTGACAATAAGCTCCCTGGGGATTGGTACTGGGTCCTACATCCTCCAAAACACTAAGCAATTGCACACAGAGTGGCTGCTCAGAGTATTTGGTCAACTGAATGTTCTGTGAAATTGTTAAGATTAGAGTTCCCAGAGGCAGAGTTTTGGAATGCAGCCAGATTCACATTTTGGGTGTGCTTCAGTTCATTGCTATGAATCAGAATGGAAAATCATTCTTAATTAGAATCATACAATTTATGCACAGGATAGAACTGCGGGTCTCATTGTACAAAGGAGAGAATGAAGGCTCGGAAAGTTCACAAAGATGTTTAGCATCAGAGTCACCTACTTGACCCCAGGCTTCCTGACCCCCATTCACTCCTCTTTTTGTTATACCATGAGACTTCTGAGTAGCTAATTCTAATTATCCTTTGATGATAGAAAAAGAGAGACAGGTTGCTTTAAAAACAAATAGAATCTTTTGAATATGAGGTGATGCTCCAGAAATTTTAAGAACTGATAACAAAAGATACCAAGAAGTTTCACTTGAATTGCTAGTTGCTAATTTTTGACTTCTGGGTATAAAGCATTCTTATTGAAATGAATAAATACAGTAGTTCAGTAGAGAACATAGCTAAACTATCTGAAAAATTATACTGCATTTTGAAACAAAATTCACTGGATCTGTGTTCTAACTCTAGGCTTGCATGGGATCTGTCTTTAGGATTATCCCCCATAACTCTCTAATTGGGCTGCTCCTGACATCCCGGGGCATCTCCTCCTTCCTGAAAATTGGCTTTCCCACCTATCTTTATTGTTCTTCTAATGTCAAAAATATTAAAGATTCAAGTTTAAGTAAGTTTTATTAAGTGTCAGCTAAGACTATGCCTACACAAAAAGCAAAGGATATATATGAACAAATTAATACATGAGGAAATGTAAGTGTTCTTTAATGCCAATGAGAGCTTGTCTATAAAAAAATTTATATGTTCCAGCGGAACTAACTGTAAGATAAAACCTGTTTTCCTGTTAACTTTTATACAAGTTTCTATGGGGGATAAACATCCAATCATTTGGGTTAAGATGACCAAAGGAGGCTATCGATGTACACATTTAATAAGATAGAAAGAATACTATAGAAGATATACTATAAGAATACTATATAAGATACACCGAAGAATTGATGCTTTTGAACTGTGGTGTTGGAGAAGACTCATGAGAGACCCTTGGACTGCAAGGAGATCCAACCAGTCCATCCTAAAGGAAATCAATCCTGAATATTCATTGGAAGGACTCATGCTGAAGCTGAAGCTCCACTACTTTGGCCACCTGCTGGGAAGAACTGACTCTTTGGAAGAGACCCTGATGCTGGGAAAGATAGGAGGCAGGAGGAAAAGGGGACAACAGAGGATGAGATGGTTGGATGGGATCACCAATTCAATGAGCAATCTCCGGGAGTTGGTGATGGACAGGGAGGCCTGGCATGCTACAGTCCATGGGGTTGCAGAGTAGGACATGGCTGAGCAACTGAACTCAACTGATAGATGTAACAGAGGGAGAATGGTCATGTGTGATCTCAAGGTTTTTACACCAGAACTAATGGAAAAGGAGGAAGCTTCTGGTGCTCTTGGACTGGGTTCAAGAACCCAGACCTACTGTTGCTGAAAGTGGCAGTGGGTGCTGCCTCAGTGTAACCAGAACCATGCATGAAAGGCTGCTCAATCTGGAGCTCTAGAAGATGTATAGTTCCTCTGTACCCACTGCCCCATACCACCAGAAACTCTTATCAACGGCTGTGCTCTTAAAATCAGACACAGAAGAAAACAAAAAGTGAAAAACACTGCTTCTGTTTTTCTCCAACTTTCTAATTTTCAAACATTTCCTCTCCCTGGCAGAACAGGAAGAAGCCAATTGGCTAGGCTGTCTGGGAAATGTAGTTTGTAGGCTTCCAGCCCCAGCATTACAGAGCAGAGCTTAGAAGGGAAAGCTGTGGGACTGAGAAACGAAAGATAATCAGATGCGAAAAAAAAAAATTACAAGAATTAGGAGCTTCATGAGGAAGAAATGGTTAGAGCGAAAATAAGTTGTTTTGTTATAGATAACTTTTATCACAGATAATGGTAAATGCTTCTGCTCTTAGGAATGTATTAAAAATAGGTTATATTATTTGTTGGAACAGATGGAAAAGTTAATTAAATTCCACTACCTGTGATCATGTTTTAGCATTAGAAAAGGAAAGCTAATTGAAGTAAAATACAATAAATACAATAACTGGATAATAAGTATATATAAGCTTCCCCATATTTCCTCTGTTATCAGTGCTACATAACGGAATTACATTTTCATTCATCTACAGGTCTCTAATAATTGAAAAGTCGCTCAAATACGGAAGATCTATAAGTGCTTGAATTGTAATTTTGTTTCATTTTCTTTTTATAACACACATATAGTATCCCTAGGGATTGGAACATTGATGCTTTGGCATGAAAAGTTCTCAAACTACTAGACTTTACCCAAACTTTGTGGTAAAACCATTGACTTTTCCCTTATACCCTAGGAGAAAATATGGAAGAATTATTAATCACTTTCTGAGTATTTCTTTTCCCTTAGGTTCATTCCTTTTCATGCTACTTACTTTCCTCCCTCCTTTTTTCGTTCAGTTAAAGCAGAAAGCACCTGTATCGTGAGACTCTTAGTTTCATAAGCAGATTACAGATGCTCTTTGGCAATTTTCTGCATCCCAGCTCTCCCGTTATATGTAAACATGAAGCCTGTACCATCAGTTCAGAACTTTAAGATATCTTTTAAAAAATAACTTGCCTATAAAATTAAACATTTTTTTAAATAGAAGGATGTATTTTCATCCTGTGATCATTTTCACTCTATGACAAAAATTTTAGTGATCCTCCCTTCTTTAATTTTCATTATCTTCCTTGGTAATTTGGGGACAAGAGAGTTAACAGCATATGAACTTTTTACTGTTGTATCAATTATCTAGTTCCTTGCCTATTTGAAAACATAGATCAAGTTCTTAACTTTCTTTGAAGGCTTTTCTGACCATCAATTTATAGTGATCTCTGCAGGTTGGGCAACGTAGGCTTACAAAGACATCCGACTTCACATCATATTAGTTAGTGTTGGACTAAGGAGGGGTTACCACTCTCATTTATCCAGGAAAGCACTGGGTGATGATGAGCAGGCCCATTAAAATGACTATATTTATCTCCTGTCAGCTCCCCATCTACAAAGAGGTTTCCTCCTAATTCCTACTACAGCATTTGGTTTTTAGGTTCATAACCCGGTTTTGAGTGTTCAAGATGCTCCATACCTAGTTACACAAACCACTGCCAATAGCTAGATGAACTGCCTCCACATTGGTTAGGGAGATCCTAACAGTCCTCACCAATGTCTGTGTTTCCTCTCTTCTTCCTGGGACATTCCACTGAATGTAGGTAAAGCTGTGGGACTGATTTTGGCCAATATTCTGTGGCCCTCAAAACTCCATGAGATTCTCGGCTTTCTTGCTTTCCTCTTTTCTTGGACAGATGCAGAGGATTTAATGGAGTTCCAGTCAGAACCACTTACAAGTTATAAACTGAATCCCTGCGTCTTGCTTGGAACAGAGCTGGCTGATCTATACCTGGAGAATATTAATTATTGTTGGATTAACTAGCTGACAGATGTCGTCATCATTATCATCACCACCACCACCACCATCATAATCACCATTATCACCATCATCATCATCAACAGTCTTATATGCCTGTCTAATGAATACATGTATCTTGAAGAATAACCATTTGACAAATTTAAACCTTAATCTTAAAGAAATTAAGTAGTTTGCTCAAGGACTTAAATAAGTGGGAGATCCATGTGCATTAACAGATTTAAGTTAATTTAACCTCACAGCTAATTGTTAACCTGTAACCTGATTGCTGCTATAGCTCTGGCAGCAGGATACCTGAAGGTGTTTTAGGTCAGCTAGAAAGGTCTACCAGTTGTCTTCTGGTAGATTGAAGAGCAATAAGAGACAGTATATATTTAACAGGCATCAGACAGAAAAAGAGGAAGCTGTGTGGGACCTCTGGCTGTTCATTTAGCCTGGAGTGCAGCATCCTGCATCTTTAATAATCTCTACTGAAGAGTATAGACCACATACTACATCTGACCATTTCTACCTGCACCCAACCTGATAAGACCAAGCCCTACCTTTCATGCAGCCACAAAACCCAAAATGGGGAACTCAAGGATGTAGTTGAAGAAGGTCATGGCTAGTTCCTAAACTTGATGCACTGGATAAGGTTGAGAAGAGAGGTCAAGAGGTCAATCCAGCCTCCTACTTCAAGAATACTCGAATTGGGTCTGAGTTTTCCATTGGATAAGTTTAGAAAGCTCTCTCATTTTTCCTATGAGTTGAGAGAAATATCAAGAGGAGGCAATATACTTTTTTTTCCCTTTTTTCTTTATGGCTTTTTCTATATACTGGTTTAAATTGATATATGAGAGCAAGCAAACAAAATGGTTATTTTTCAGATTGTAGTTCTTTGGTATTAGATTGGTCACTTTTGACCAGAGTTTCAGCTTCTCACTCTGGATTTCTACTTTCCATTCCTGCTTCTGGGCCCTTGGTTTTATCCTCTGCTTCAAGGACCGCTTTGAATTATTTAGATTTTCAGATTTACACCCCAATGTTTGCTCAACCTCTGATTTTTGGAAGGAAATTCCTTCCTCTCTAGTGGCTCAGTAGTATTGCCCACCAATCCCTTCTTCACTCCCCAGAAAATCACAGTCTTCTTTTGTCATGGACTGAGAGTTAAGACAGTAAAACACTACTAAACATAAGACCCAGTGGCCTTAAAAAGGTTAAAATTTAAGTTCTTCCTTATCTGCCAGAACCCCATATTATTTGTCACAGACTTGGAGCAAATGACTCCTATTCCATCAGCAATGTGGAATGGAGGCTCAGCCAGAGGCTAGTGCCTTTATCCTCACTCTCCAAGTGAAGCTCACTCTGTACTGATGGTGATATTTGGAACTTGATGGGACACCAGATGTTCCAGCAGCCTTTTCTTAATGTGAAGCTTCTCTGATCAGAAAGCTGAGTGGCTATATTTGCATATGAAACTGTTTTCTGTGTCAGTGCTGGGAATATTAAGTGGTGATATTCCATGGAGCTCTGGAGACTTGACTCCTTAGCAGTGATTTAGGAAGACCTGTTGCAAATGACTATAGTGAAATTGGCAAGCTGTGCAGCTGATGGCCTTGATGTGGTCCTGAGGAGTGTCTCTCAAGTCAGCAAAAACTTATGGTCTTGAATTATTCTCTATGCTGCCAGAGTGCACTAAAAGGAGATAAAGACCATCTCCAAAATGAACTTACAGTCTAGTTGTGTAGGGAAGACATACACACAGAAACATTACAAGGTGACATATGTGAACATGGTGATAATATGCGACAAAATGTTTATGTAAGCAATGAAGGCACTGAAGTGAAGCCAGGATCATTCTGCTTGTTTTTTCTTCCATAGAAATTAAAAATCTTGTGATAAAATAAGAAAAGAGGCATCAGTATCTGACTACTGTTTGTTTATTTTCAATTTCCAGATGACTTAGGTATGATTTTCAAAGCTAACAATAAACTATGATTGCATATGCAGAGGTGAAAAATGAACTCTGCCTTCTGTATTAGTACTTTTTATAATATAAATTCCATTTTGTGCTTATTCCATTTATGAGTTTTGGACAGTCCCTAAACCTTGAGTGCTTGAGGCATCAATTGTCATGACTTATTTTATCTTCCTACCTTTATTCACCTTCATATATGCTAGCATTTATTAATACATTCTCAGTAGAGGCCTTCATTTTTGTGGAAGAATCCAAAGTGCTCAAGAGGTTTATTAAGACGAAATTTTTATGGCCAATTTGACTGGATTGACAAGTATCAGGCAACCTGAAAATATTAGCCCAATGAATGTAATTTTGGCTGAATAATTTTGCCTGTACATAATTCTTCTATAATCTTGGAATTTGCTTTTCAAACCTGACATGAATGCTATAGAGAAGCACAAGGAATCTATGGATCAGAAGTGAAATACAAACATAGAAATGAGGTACAGTGCAAAAACACCGCTCAGGTTCTGAAACAATGAGGAATTCTTTTGAGGGATTTTGGACAATGTGGAGAAACAGTTACCAAAGCCGCAGGAATGCCAAGCCTTAAGCCCAGGCTACAGAATCTGAGTTTAAAGAGATGATGATGGATTACCCAATTCTTCTCTAAGACCCTTTTCAGAATCCCATGGTGACTGAAGCCCTGGTCAACACGTTTTTCACAAGGCTGTGGTAGTTACAGAGAATGAGCAAAAAGAGGGAATAAAGATGAAACTAGAATGAAAGAGAATGAACTATGAAGATGGGCTCAGTCCCTTAATCTTTTAAAGATATTTTCCAGGTGGATCGACTGAGCTGTGTAACATTTCCAAACTTGTAGATAATTCTCCTCATCTATCATGATGTCACCAATGACCCTGAAAATCTACAATCTGTGGTTCATCGTGAAAACATTTCATGGATGCTTTATTATTTTTTGTGAAGAAGGGTAAACTCAGGTTTTTGGAATTTAGGGATTGCTCATTATGGGTTCAGGCTGTTTGAATTCAACCTTCAGCATGAGGATGTTTGAGTATAAAACTACAAGGTCCTTTATTAAATTTAAAATCATAGATTACGTGTTGAACGGCCTGCATTCCATCCCATTGTTTAAATTCATCAAATAGTCACTCTGGAATTATTTCTAACAATTGGGATGACTTCATTTGTGTTTGTTTTCCCTTTCTATTAATCCATGACAAACTGTGAAATTTCACATTTTTACCATAACCAGGCCATGAAATCTGTCATCTCTCTCTGTAATTTACATGGAGCCTTGGCTATAGATACATTTCAGGCAGGATGATTGCTTTCCGTCTGATGCAGAGGACAGAACAAAGGAGGGATACATACAGAATAAAACAGAAACAAATTCAGAGCAGATATCAGGAAGAGCTTTCTTCCCCCCTTTTTTTCTTTAATGCTGTAAAGTCCACTAAAACGTGCTGACTGCCTCCCAGAAAAAAAGGGTTGATGGGATAAACTAAGGCACTCTGGTCAAATCCAAGAAACAATACAATGGTACTCTGGGGAGAGTGGAAACTTAAAAGGTGAGATGTCTTGATAAACTGGAATGAGTTGGAGGGATGTGGGGTGAAACCACATAAGTAATATGATAGGGAGGTATTTGGAAATGGAGTTTCAGAGGCATGCTGCCATAACAGTATGAGAATTTTAAAGCTTGTTCACAAGCAGTTAATGTAAACAACACAATCAGTTGTTCATGGGATGGTGAATTTCCCCTTCTTCATTCAACTCCTTTTCCAAAATTGAACATGAATTAATTTCTTCTGTGTCTGATGAATGAAAAGTCCACCGAAGCATTTGTGTTGAAAATTAGATCAGATATTTTGCAAGGAAGTTCTTATATCTGTTTCTAATGATCTTATTCTTGTTTGGGAGAAGGAAGAAAAAAAGAGGTTTCACTAATGTGCAACCATTTGTCTGATGCACAAAATATAGCATCTACCTAAAACTGTTGACACTGGCAAGCTAGGTTATTAAAACTGCAGCAACAGCAAACTGGCTTCTGAAAGCAAGGTCATTCAGCCAAATAATGTCCTATTTCTCCACTATAGATATGATTTTGGTACTGTGATATTCCTCTGAAGGAGGAGAGGTATGGCTCTATTTGCGGGTGGCTATGAGGCAATGGCACCCCACTCCAGTACTTTTGCCTGGAAAATCCCATGGATGGAGGAGCCTGGTAGGCTGCAGTCCAAGAGGTCGCTAAGAGTCGGACACGACTGAGCAACTTCACTTTCACTTTTCACTTTCATGCATTGGAGAAGGAAATGGCAACCCACTCCAGTGTTCTTGCCTGGAGAATCCCATGGACAGAGAAGCCTGGTAGGAGGCCATCTATGGGGTTGCATAGAGTCGGACACAACTGAAGCAACTTAGCAGCAGCAGCAGCAGCATGAGGCTAGAAACATTTACATTCAGAAAACTAATATCATGGCGTCTGGTCCCATCACTTCATGGCAAACAGATGGGGAAACAGTGGAAACAGTGTCAGACTTTATTTCTGGGGGCTCCAAAATCACTGCAGATGGTGACTGCAGCCATGAAATTAAAAGACGCTTACTCCTTGGAAGAAAAGCTATGACCAACCTAGATAGCATATTCAAAAGCAGAGACATTACTTTGCCAACAAAGGTTGGTCTAGTCAAGGCTATGGTTTTTCCTGTGGTCACGTATGGATGTGAGAGTTGGACTGTGAAGAAGGCTGAGTGCCAAAGAACTGATGTTTTTGAACTGTGGTGTTGGAGAAGACTCTAGAGAGTCCCTTGGACTGCAAGGAGATCCAACCAGTCCATCCTAAAGGAAATCAGTCCTGAATATTCTTGGAAGGACTGATGTTGAAACCTAAACTCCAATAGTTTGGCCACCTGATGCAAAGAACTGACTCATTGGGAAAGACCCTGATGCTGGGAAAGATTGAAGGTGAGAGGAGAAGAGGATGATAGAGGATGAGATGGTTGGATGGCATCACAGACTTTGATGGACATGAGTTTGAATAAACTTCAGGAGTTGGTGATGGACATGGAAGCCTGGCCTACCGCAGTCCATGGGGTCACAAAGAGTCAGACATGAATGGGCAACTGAAATGAATGAGGCTAGAAATGGGAGGAGGGCATGGCAACCCACGCCAGTATTCTTGTCTGGAGAATCCCATAGACAGAAGAGTCTGGTGGGCCAGAGTCCATAGGTTTGCAAAGAGTAGACATTAGTGATGTGACTGAGCAGCAGCAGCATGAGGCTAGAAATGAAGGGGATGGGAAGAAGAAGACCTCTGAGTGATACCTCATTCCTCCGTGTTCCTTCTCTTCCTGACCAGAAGGGAATGAGAAAGCAGATAGATATCACATAATTGCACAAGCCCCAGGAGACTGAAGGAATTGATGCCTTGGGGTCCATCATAGCACATTTAGGCATTTTTCTCTAGTTAGAGGACACTTGTTTTCTAGATTACAGACTGATTTATTGAAAGTGCATTGTCTCTTCTTTTTGGTTTAGATATAAATTTGGAGGTGGTTCAGTTTAGTTCAGTTCAGTCGCTCAGTCGTGTCTGACTCTTTGCAACCCCATGAATTGCAGCACACCAGGCCTCCCTATCCATCACCAACTCCCAGAGTTCACTCAGACTCACGTCCATTGAGTCAGTGATACCATCCAGCCATCTCATCCTCTGTCATCCCCTTCTCCTCCTGCCCCCAACCCCTCCCAGCATCAGAGTCTTTTCCAATGAGTCAACTCTTAGCATGAGGTGGCCAAAGTACTAGAGTTTCAGCTTTAGCATCATTCCTTCCAAAGAAATCCCAGGGCTGATCTCCTTCAGAATGGACTGGTTGGATCTCTTGCGGTCCAAGGGACTCTCAAGAGTCTTCTCCAACATCACAGTTCAAAAGCATCAATTCTTCGGTGCTCAGCTTTCTTCACAGTCCAACTCTCACACCATACATGACCACTGGAAAAACCATAGCATTGACTAGATGGACCTTTGTTGGCAAAGTAATGCCTCTGCTTTTCAATATGCTATCAGGTTGGTCATAGCTTTTCTTCCAAGGAGTAAGCGTCTTTTAATTTCATGGCTGCAGTCACCATCTGCAGTGATTTTGGAGCCCAGAAAAATAAAGTCTGACACTGTTTCCACTGTTTCCCCATCTATTTCCCATGAAGTGATGGGACCAGATGCCATGATCTTCCTTTTCTGAATATTGAGCTTCAAGCCAACTTTTTCACTCTTCTCTTTCACTTTCATCAAGAGGCTTTCTAGTTCCTCTTCACTTTCTGCCATAAGGGTGGTGTCATCTGCATATCTGAGGTTATTGATATTTCTCCCGACAATCTTGATTCCAGCTTGTGATTCTTCCCGTCCAGCGTTTCTCATGATGTACTCTGCATAGAAGTTAAATAACCAGGCTGACAATATAGCCTTGATGTACTCCTTTTCCTATTTGGAACCAGTCTGTTGTTCCATGTCCAGTTCTAACTGTTGCTTCCTGACTTGCATATAGGTTTTTCAAGAGGCAGGTCAGGTGGTCTGGTATTCCCATCTCTTGAAGAATTTTCCACAGTTGATTGTGATCCACACAGTCAAAGGCTTTGGCATAGTCAATAAAGCAGAAATAAATGTTTTTCTGGAACTCTCTTGGTTTTTCGATGATCCAGCGGATGTTGGCAATTTGATCTCTGGTTCCTCTGCCTTTTCTAAAACCAGCTTGAACATCTGGAATTTCATGGTTCACGTATTGCTGAAGCCTGGCTTGGAGAATTTTGAGCATTACTTTACTAGCGTGTGAGATGAGTGCAATTGTGTGGTAGTTTGAGCATTCTTTGGCATTGCCTTTCTTTCGGATTGGAATGAAAACTGACCTTTTCCAGTCCTGTGGCCACTGTGGAGTTTTCCAAATTTGCTGGCATATTGAGTGCAGCACTTTCACAGCATCATCTTTCAGGATTTGAAATAGCTCAACTGGAATTCCATCACCTCCACTAGCTTTGTTCATAGTGATGCTTTCTAAGGCCCACTTGACTTCACATTCCAGGATGTCTGGCTCTAGGTGAGTGATCACACCATTCTGATTATCTTGGTCATGAAGATCTTTTTGTACAGTTCTTCTGTGTATTCCTGCCACCTCTTCTTAATAGCTTCTGCTTCTGTTAGGTCCATACCATTTCTGTCCTTTATCGAGCCCATCTTTGCATGAAGTGTTCCCTTGGTATCTCTGATTTTCTTGAAGAGATCTCTAGTCTTTCCCATTCTGTTGTTTTCCTCTATTTCTTTGGATTGATCGCTGAGGAAGGCTTTCTTATGTCTCCTTGCTATTGTTTGGAATTCTGCATTTAGATGCTTATATTTTTCCTTTTCTCCTTTGCTTTTCACTTCTCTTCTTTTCATAGCTATTTGTAAGGCTTCCTCAGATAGCCATTGTGCTTTTTAGCATTTCTTTTCCATGGGGATGATCTTGATCCCTGTCTCCTGTACAATGTCACGAACCTCCATCCATAGTTCATCAGGTACTCTATCTATCCCTTAAATCTATTTAAGATCTAGTCCTTTAAATCTATTTCTCACTTCCACTGTATACTCATAAGGGATTTGATTTAGGTCATACCTGAATGGTCTAGTGGTTTTCCCTACTTTCTTCAATTTCAGTCTGAATTTGGCAAGAAGGAGTTCATGATCTGAGCCACAGTCAGCTCCTGGTCTTGTTTTTGTTGACTGTATAGAGCTTCTCCATCGTTGGCTGCAACGATTTCGGTGTTGACATCTGGTGATGTCCATGTGTAGAGTCTTCTCTTGTGTTGTTGGAAGAGGGTGTTTGCTACGACCAGTGCATTTTCTTGGCAAAACTCTATTAGCCTTTGCCCTGCTTCATTCCGTATTCCAAGGCCAAATTTGCCTGTTACCCCAGGTGTTTCTTGACTTCCTACTTTTGCATTCCAGTCCCCTATAATGAAAAGGACATCTTTTCTGGGTGTTCTAAAAGGTCTTGTAGGTCTTCATAGAACCGTTCAACTTCAGCCTTTTCAGCCTTACTGGTTGGGGCATAGACTTGGATTACCGTGCTTTTGAACGGTTTGCCTTGGAAATGAACAGAGATCATTCTGTCTTTTTTGAGATTGCATCCAAGTACTGCATTTTGGACTCTTTTGTTGACCATGATGGCTACTCCATTTCTTCTAAGGGATTCCTGCCCGCAGTAGTAAATATAATGGTCATCTGAGTTAAATTCACCCATTCCAGTCCATTTTAGTTTGCTGATTCCTAGAATGTTGACGTTCACTCTTGCCATCTCATGTTTGACAACTTCCAATTTGCTTTGATCATGTACCTGACATTCCAGGTTCCTATGCAATATTGCTCTTTACAGCATCGGACCTTGCTCCTATCACCAGTCACATCCACAACTGGGTATTGTTTTTGCTTTGGCTCCATCCCTTCATTCTTTCTGGGGTTATTTCTCCACTGATCTCCAGTAGCATATTGGGTACCTACCGACCTGGGGAGTTCCCCTTTCAGTATCCTATCGTTTTGCCTTTTCATACAGTTCATGGGGTTCTCAAGGCAAGAATACTGAAGTGGTTTGCCATTCCCTTCTCCAGTGGACCACATTCTGTCAGACCTCTCCACCTCTCCGCCCGTCTTGGGTGGCCCCATGGGCATGGCTTAGTTTCATTGAGTTAGACAAGGCTGTGGACCTAGTGTGATTAGAATGACTAGTTTTCTGTGAGTATGGTTTCAGTGTGTCTGCCCTCTGAGGCCCTCTTGCAACACCTACTGTCTTACTTCTGTTTCTCTTACCTTGGTTGTGGAGTATCTTCACGGCTGCTCCAGCAAAGCGCAGTGGCTGCTCTTTACCTTGAATAAGGGGTATCTCCTCACTGCCACCCCTCCTGACCTTATAGAGGATGAAAATGAGCCAGTTGGTCCTAACTGGAATTGAGCTAACTTGTGATCCTCTTTACTCTGGTGCATAAGGACTGAATGGGGAGTAGGAAGTCTCAGAGGCATGGTGAGTTATTTATTTTATTTCCTCTTTCACTTTCATTCCTACATCACTGAGAAAATAGGTGGTCCCAATTCTTTCAGGGCTGTCATGATCACCTAAACCTCCTGTCAACTGGCTCATTCTTACTTACCTCTTTCTCAAGTGTGGAAAGAACTGCCATTTTCCAACATAAATAAATCACTCATTTTAATGCTTGTTTCAGAAAATATAGTGAAGAGAAAAGAAGAAAGCAGCAATCATGCAAAACCTTCCTATATCTTGGGAATAATTACTGTTAAAATGTTGACATGCTTCCTTCTGGTTATTTTTTCCCATGCCCATGTATGTTTTCATGATTGAGTTCAGATTATATATATAAATACAAATTATTTTTTAACAGCCTTTTATCTTAAATGTGCTCCTATAACATTACAAGTTTTTCAAAGGTGTGCTTTTGGATAGCCTTATCTTATCCCATTAACTGAATACATCAACATTTCCTGTAGATTCCTTTGTGATTAAGCCTTTCCTTTTGATTGCATCTATTGTTTTTATGACTATAAATATTGTAATCATCCTGGGCTTCCCTGGTGTCTCAGTGGTAAAGAATCTGTCTGCCAATGTAGCAGATGCAGGTTCTATCCCTGGGTTGGGAAAATCCCCTGGAGAAGGAAATGGCAGCCCACTCCAGTATTCTTACATGGGAAATCCATTGACAGAAGAGCCTGGCAGGCTACAGTCCATGGGGTCGCAGAAGAGTCAGGCACAACTTAGCAACTAAACAATAACTAATCATCATCTTTGGGCATGTGTCTTTGTAGGCATTTCTGACTGTTTTCTAAGATGAATTCCTAAATAAAGAATGAATAGGTAAAAACATGTGGTGACAAAAAGACAGTTTTTTTTTTTTTTCCCCCAACCAAATTGCATTTCAGAACAGAGGTACCAGCTTAAATTAATAACAGCCTGCCCACCTCACCCTCACCAGCACTCTGCACCCTCATTTTTAAAAAGAACTCTGGTAATTTTAAACACAACAACAACAAAATGGCATGCTATCTTATATTTCACTTTTGTGATTACCAGTAAAACTGAACATTTTTTATTTCCTTTTTTTGTGACTCACCCCCTACCCCTTCATGTCTTATGGTTACTGTGGCCACCATGAGAAGTGCCCCCAGGCCTCCTAGTACAGCAGGAGCCTTGACTGAGGTTCCCAAATGGAGCACTCTGAAATCCCTGGCTTGCTCATGCTGAGGTCACACCACTGATGGGCTGCTTCCTGCCAATGGCCGAGTGTGGAGTGCACTGGGGATACTGAGGCAGATCCACTCCTAGGAGAAACAGAACTCCTCTGTTATCTGAATCTGACTCCTCTATGCCTTTTGGACCCTCCCTTAGACTAGAGGCAGTCTACACCCTTTTTCTCCATCTCTGATGACCTTCCCAGGCTAGGCTCCCTCCTGATTCCCTCTCACACAAGCTGTTCTCCTAATGTTATGAGTTAAATTACATTCCACCCAAATTCATATTTCAAAGTTGTATCCCCCAATACTTCAGAACCTGACATGCTTCAGAAATAGTGTTGCTGCAGATGTAAGTAGTTAAGCTGAGGTCACACTGAAATAGGATGGGCCCCTAATCCAAAATGACAGGCTTCTTCTGTAAAGAGCACCATGTGAAGATACAGATGCTTACAGAAGAAGATGGATTGAGGACAGGAGGGGAAAACCATCTACAAGCCAAGAAACCCCCAAGACCCCTAGAAATTAGAGGGAAGGTATGGAACAGACTCTTCCTTAAAGCTCTCAGAAAGAACCAACCTGCTGACCCTTAGGTATCCAATTTTTAGTCTCCAGATCTGTGAGACAATAAATTCCTGGTGTTTAAGCCACCCAGTTTGTGGCATTTTGTATGGTAGTCTCAGGTAACTAATATACCTAATAAAATTGTCCTAGTTTTAATTCTTATTGTCTGCACCTTGGGCCCCTGAAATAAGATAAGCTTTACATGAGCTTTTGGGCTTCCCTCGTAGCTCAGTTGGTAAATAATTCGCCTGCAATGCAGGAGACCCCGGTTTGATTCCTGGATCGGGAAGATCCCCTGGAGAAGAGATAGGCTATCCACTCCAGTATCCTCGGGCTTCCATTGTGGCTCAGCTGGTAAAGAATCTGCGTGCAATGTGGGAGACCTGGGTTCGATCCCTGGGTTGGGAAGATCCCCTGGAGAAAGGAAAGGCTACCTACTCCAGTATTCTGGCCTGGAAAATTCCATGGACTGTATAGTCCATGGAGTCACAAAGAGTTGGACACGACTGAGCAGCCTTCACTTTCACTTTATATGAGCTTTTAATATTTTGAATATTAAACCTTCATCATATCTTGCAAATACTCTTCTAGCTTATATGCATTTACATTTAGTTTATACTATTTTCATGGACAAAAAATGATAATGTGTTTGAATTATCAACAATCTCATGGGGTCTTTCTTTCCCTTCCTTCCTTCCCTCCCCCTTCCTTCCTTCCTTCTCTCCTTTGGTCTTGCTTTCAAGTGTTTCCATGCTGGAGACATGATAGATATTCACCCATTTGGTTTTTGCCTGATTGTTAAGATCTGGCTTTTACACTGAACTCTTGGGTATATTAAGAACTTCGTATGTGTAGTGAAACATGAATCCTATGTTATTGTACCAAGTCTTTTCCCTTTCAAAATGTTTAGCTGTTCATACGTATGTATTCTCCATATGAAATTTTGAAACATTTTTCAAGTATGCTAAAAGAAGAAAAATCTGTTGATTTTTTTTATTGGATATGCTTTAAGTAAGCAACTCAATTTGTCAATAATGAATATGATTACAACATATAGTTTTGCCATCTGAGAGTATTCTGTCTCTAATTATTCAATAATTAGTTTATATTTTTCAGGAATGATTTGGTATTTTTTTTCCATAGTTTTCTTGCGTGTGTTGCTAACTTTAAAGTATTTTATGGAGTTCGTTTTTATAAATATCACATTTTCCATGATATTTTCTAACTAGTAAGAAGAAACATTATTTATTTCTACATAATCACATCATGCTCAACAGCTTTTATGAAAATATCTCATTAATTTCAATTTTGGAAACTTAGCACATTTTTTAGAATAGCCTCCACAGTGGTAAATCTTACAGAAACAGGCTGTGAGAGCTGGAAGATTCTAAAGGTCATCTCACCCTTTCATTTTATAGGTGATCCATTAGGGAGCCCCAGCACCATGCTCTAAATATTGTGAAATTAAGGTCTTGGAAAGGCCCCACCCCATCTTCCTAGAGATCCTTAAACTAAATATCAAACAGTTCAATATACACACATGATTTAACATTTGTGAATAATTATAGTAATAAATACATTCAAGATCAGGAGGGGTGGCTGTGAGGAGATACCCCTCATCCAAGGTAAGAAGCAGTGGCTGAGCTTTGCTGGAGCAGCCGTAAAGAGATACCCCACATCCTAGGTAAGAGAAACTGAAGTAAGATGGTAGGTGTTGCAAGAGGCATCAGAGGGCAGACACACAAACCATAATCACAGAAAACTAGTCAATCTAATCACATGGACCACAGCCTTATCTAACTCAATGAAACTAAGTCACTGTGTGGGGCCACTCAAGATGGGTGGGTCAAGGTGGAGAGGTCTGACAGAATGTGGTCCACTGGAGAAGGGAATGGCAAACCACTTCAGTATTCTTGCCTTGAGAACCCCATGAACAGTATGAAAAGGCAAAATGATAGGATACTGAAAGGGGAACTCCCCAGGTTGGTAGGTGCCCAAATTGCTACTGGAGATCAGTGGAGAAATAACTCCAGAAAGAATGAAGGGATGGAGCCAAAGCAAAAACAATACCCAGTTGTGGATGTGACTGGTGATAGAAGCAAGGTCCGATGCTGTAAAGAGCAATATTGCATAGGAACCTGGAATGTCAGGTCCATGAATCAAGGCAAATTGGAAGTAGTCAAACAGGAAATGGCAAGAGTGAACGTCGACGTTCTAGGAATCAGCAAACTAAAATGGACTGGAATGGGTGAATTTAACTCAGATGACCATTATATTTACTACTGCGGGCAGGAATCCCTTAGAAAAAATGGAGTAGCCATCATGGTCAACAAAAGAGTCCGAAATGCAGTACTTGGATGCAATCTCAAAAAAGACAGAATGATCTCTGTTCATTTCTAAGGCAAACTGTTCAATATCACAGTAATCCAAGTCTATGCCCCAACCAGTAATGCTGAAGAAGCTGAAGTTGAACAGTTCTATGAAGACCTACAAGGCCTTTTAGAACTAACACCCAGAAAAGATGTCCTTTTCATTATAGGGGACTGGAATGCAAAAGTAGGAAGTCAAGGAACACCTGGGGTAACAGGCAAATTTGGCCTTGGAATACGGAATGGAGCAGGGCAAAGGCTAATAGAGTTTTGCCAAGAAAATGCACTGGTCATAGCAAACACCCTCTTCTAACAATACAAGAGAAGACTCTATACATGGACATCACCAGATGGTCAACATTGAAATCAGATTGATTATATTCTTTGCGGCCAACGATGGAGAAGCTCTATACACTCAACAAAAACAAGACCAGGAGCTGACTGTGGCTCAGACCATGAACTCCTTCCTGCCAAATTCAGATTTAAATTGAAGAAAGTATGGAAAACCACTAGACCATTCAGGTATGACCTAAATCAAATCCCTTATGAGTATACAGTGGAAGTGAGAAATAGATTTAAAGGACTAGATCATATAGATAGAGTGCCTGATGAACTATGGATGGAGGTTTGTGACACTGTACAGGAGACAGGGATCAAGACCATCCCCATGGAAAAGAAATGCAAAGAAGCAAAATGGCTGTCTGAGGAGGCCTTACGAATAGCTGTGAAAAGAAGAGAAGTGAAAAGCAAAGGAGAAAAGGAAAGATATAAGCATCTGAATGCAGAGTTCCAAACAATAGCAAGGAGACATAAGAAAGCCTTCCTCAGCGATCAATCCAAAGAAATAGAGGAAAACAACAGAATGGGAAAGACTAGAGATCTCTTCAAGAAAATCAGAGATACCAAGGAAACACTTCATGCAAAGATGGGCTTGATAAAGGACAGAAATGGTACAGACCTAACAGAAGCAGAAGCTATTAAGAAGAGGTGGAAAGAATACACAGAAGAACTGTACAAAAAGATCTTCATGACCAAGATAATCAGAATGGTGTGATCACTGACCTAGAGCCAGACATCCTGGAATGTGAAGTCAAGTGGGCCTTAGAAAGCATCACTATGAACAAAGCTAGTGGAGGCAATGGAATTCCAGTTGAGCTATTTCAAATCCTGAAAGATGATGCTGTGAAAGTGCCACACTCAATATGCCAGCAAATTGGAAAACTCAGAAATGGCCACAGGACTGGAAAAGGTCAGTTTTCATTCCAATCCGAAAGAAAGGCAATGCCAAAGAATGCTCAAACTACCGCACAATTGCCCTCATCTCACACGCTAGCAAAGTAATGTTCAAAATTCTCCAAGCCAGGCTTCAAAAGTATGTGAACCGTGAACTTCCAGATGTTCAAGCTGGTTTTAGAAAAGGCAGAGAAACTAGAGATCAAACTGCTAACGTCTGCTGGATCATGGAAAAAGCAAGAGAGTTACAGAAAAACATCTATTTCTGCTTTATTGACTATGCCAAAGCCTTTGACTGTGTGGATCACAATAAACTGTGGAAAATTCTTCAAGAGATGGGAATACCAGACTACCTGACCTGCCTCTTGAGAAACCTGTATGCAGGTCAGGAAGCAACAGCTAGAACTAGACATGGAACAACAGACTGGTTCCAAATAGGAAAAGGAGTATGTCAAGGCTGTATATTGTCACCCTGCTTATTTAACTTCTATGCAGAGTACATCATGAGAAACGGTGGGCTGAAAGAAACACAGGCTGGAATCAAGATTGCCAGGAGAAATATCAATAACCTCAGATATGCAGAAGACACCACCCTTATGGCTGGAAGTGAAGAGGAACTAAAAAGCCTCTTGATGAAAGTGAAAGAGGAGAGTGAAAAAGTTGGCTTAAAGCTCAACATTCAGAAAACGAAGATCATGGCATCTGGTCCCATCACTTCATGGGAAATAGATGGGGAAACAGTGGAAACAGTGTCAGACTTTATTTTTCTGGGCTCCAAAATCACTGCAGATGGTGACTGCAGCCATGAAATTAAAAGATGCTTACTCCTTGGAAGGAAAGTTATGACCAACCTAGATAGCATATTCAAAAGCAGAGACTTTACTTTGCCAACAAAGGTCCGTCTAGTCAAGGCTATGGTTTTTCCAGTGGTCATGTATGGATGTGAGAGTTGGACTGTGAAGAAAGCTGAGTGCTGAAGAATTGATGCTTTTGAACTGTGGTGTTGGAGAAGACTCTTGAGAGTCCCTTGGACTGCAAGGAGATCCAACCAGTCCTGGGTGTTCATTGGAAGGACTGATGCTGAAGCTGAAACTCCAATACTTTGGCCACCTCATGTGAAGAGTTGACTCATTGGAAAAGACCCTGATGCTGGGAGGGATTGGGGACAGGGGGAGAAGGGGACAACAGAGGATGAGATGGCTGGATGGCATCACCGTCTCGATGGACATGAGTTTGAGTGAACTCTGGGAGTTGGTGATGGACAGGGAGGCCTGGCGTGCTGCATTTCATGGGGTCGCAAAGAGTCGAACATGACTGAACTGAACTGAAATGATAGTAATAAAATAGCAGTAAGCCTTTTTGAAGGTCCAGGCACTGTGCTATGTGCTTTACAAGGACCAACTCATTTTTTCCTTAGAGCAATCATTTGAAGTACAATTGTTCAAGGTTACTGGTAGATGTGTTTAGCTGGAATGTCTGTCCTCTTCTCACTTTTGCTGTCCCTCTATCCCACTCTTTTTAGGGGCAGAAGAATATTAGCAAGTGCCTTATTAGGGTTCTTATTGCATCATTAAAAACTGGAAGAGGTGATCGAGACTTTTTGTCACTAAGAAAAGATTTATCAGTGCCCCCACAGAAAAAACAAAATACAGTAATAAAAAAAGAAAATGTTAACAGCTTAAAAGGTTTCATTGGCTACATAAGCATGCCAAGTTAAAAAAAGAACTTGAATTTTTAGGTATATTTTGAACCTATGCTATATATTTGAACCTTATTAGAGTCTTAAAAAAATACTATGATGATTTCTAAACAGAAAGAGTTTACATCTAGAGTGATGAAACCACATGATGGAAAGGACTTTGATATTATGTGGTCCAACCTCCTGATACTCCCCTGATGAATGCTGAGCTAGTCTCTTCTGAAACAGCTTTCTAATTGATAGACTTCCTTCTGAAATCTGTCTCCTTGTATCTTTTACCTACTTTTACTCAAGCAACTTTTGTAATCCCAGAAGATAAGTTAAATTTTAAAACTATTTGAAGACAACCAGCTTGGGCTATGTTCATCTTTCTGTTTTCAGTTTTCATCTTTTCCTTCCTGGACTCCATTTTCTGCAAGTGGATCTCTTTGTCAATATCTCTCTTGACCATAGGGTCTAACATTGAACAGAGTAGTTATGATGTGGTGCAAACAGTTCACAGTAGATGAGATGTGTTGTGTCCTTTGAACTGGATGTTATATTTCTGTCAATCTAGTCAAGGATCTCATTAGTTTTTTGGTGGTTTTGTTTTGTTGTTGTTGTTTTTAGCAATTTCATTTCATTGCTATTTATCTCATCACCCACATAACTTTTGATTCTCTACTCTACTACCAATTCTGTTCCTCCACCAACATTTCTAATCTTAGTAAATATCTCCATGATTTAGTCAGTCACTCCAGCCAACACCTAGTTACCATTCTCGACTCCTCAAGCAACACACTGGCAAGTCCCATCTGTAATTCCTTTCAGTGATGTCGTCCTCTCTATCACAACCTCCCCAGTCACCTTCATTTGTCTTCTGGGCTGATCAAATAGCCTCTTAACTTGTCTTAGGGTTTGCTCTCTGGGCTTTTATTTTAATATATGCTCCACAAAGTGAGAGAGCAATCTTCTTAAATTGTAAATCACATCATGATGCTTCTCTGCTTTAACCCCTTCAGGATCCTCCAATTCACACAAACAAAACTCAGTCTTTACTATGGCGCCAAGACCCTCTGTGATTTGCTTACCTATTCTACTTCACTCTTTCCCTTCCTCTGCTCCAGCTACTGGGAGACTCCTGTTTCTTAAACACACTAAGATTTATCCATACTCAAGACACTTTACATTTTGCCTCCTATGCCTGGAATGTTCTAGATCCTTTCTTGATTTGTTCCCTTAACTCGTTGCTGCTCAAATGTTGCTTACTTAGAAAATTCACACTCGACCACTCTATCTAAAATAGAAAACTTACATCTTCCCACATTCACATTGTATTTTCTTATTTTTCTTTCTGGCACTTATCACCAATTGCCAATATGTTTATTTGTTCATTTTTTAAATTTCTGATTCTATGTCTAGAAAGTCAGTTCCATCAGAGTGAAAACTTTTTTTTTTTTGTATAAATGTTCCCAGAATAATTTCAGACACATATCAGGTAGCCCCTGGCACTAGTAGTTTCCAGACACACATTTGGAGTGGGGTGCCATTGCCTTCTCCATTAACGAATGAACTATTGAACAAACAGGCTATATTGAGTTTGTAGTCAGACAAACTCTTTGATCCTCTTTTTTCCTAAGATCTCCTCTATGCATTTTGGTTTCCTAAGAAATTCAACAATTTTACTTTGAGTGTATAATTTCTTCTGAGCTACAGGATTTCAATTCATTCCCTCTAGCTTGTTAGTCTTATATCTGATTCTTGACTTAGACTCTATTTTCTCTCACCTAAGTTTGTCCATACGCATCTTTCTAGATTCAACATCTTTATCTTTGACAGATAAAATGAAGTCGGGGACATTTTATGTAATTCTGATATACATTAATTACAAGTTAATGAACTCATCAGTCTCTGTCTTCCTTACTATTCTCACTTTAAAATAGCAAAAAAAAAAAAAAAAAAAAGTTTCTTTCCCTGAAGTTTTCCTCTTTCTGGGCCCCAATTCCTTTGAGGAAGCAGGTGCCTAATAAAGTGAAACTAGGGGAGAATTGTATAAGATGTATTACAGTTAGGTACTGTGGCACATAGACTCTAGGCTTTTCAGAAAATGAAATGACTACAGAAAGTTCGAAGAATTAAGAACCAGTTTGTGTAGGAGGCCTCCCAATTTTTAAACATGCTGGTATGTATTAAAGAGTAGAATCACATATTTTTGGAAACAGTAGTGCTATCATTTCAGTTTAGTTCAGTCGCTCAGTCGTGTCCGATTCTTTGTAGCCCCATGAACAGCAGTACACCAGGCCTCCCTATCCATCACCAATTCCCGGACTGCACCCAAACCCATGTCCATTGAGTCGGTGATGCCATCCAACCATCTCATCCTCTGTCGTCCCCTTCTCCTCCTGCCCTCAATCTTTCCCAACATCAGGGTCTTTTCAAATGAGTCAGCTCTTCGCATCAGGTGGCCAAAGTATTGGAGTTTCAACTTCAGCATCAGTCCTTCCAATGAATATTTAGGACTGATTTCCTTTAGGATTGATTGGTTGGATCTCCTGGCAGTCCAAGGGATTCTCAAGAGTCTTCTCCAACACCACAATTCAAAAACATCAATTCTTCTGCATTCAGCTTTCTTTATAGTCCAACTCTCACATCCATACATGACCACTGGAAAAACCATAGCCTTGACTAGATGGACCTTTGTTGACATTGCTTTCATAACTTTCCTTCCAAAGAGTAAGTGTCTTTTAATTTCATGGCTGCAGTCACCATCTGCAGTGATTTTGGAGCTCAGAAAAATAAAGTCTGACACTGTTTCCACTGTTTCCCCATCTATTTCCCATGAAGTGATGGGACCAGATGCCATGATCTTAGTTTTCTGAATGTTGAGAGCTTTAAGCCAACTTTTTCACTCTTCACTTTCACTTTCATCAAGAGGCTTTTTAGTTCTTCTTCACTTTCTGCCATAAGGGTGGTGTCATCTGCACATCTGAAGTTATTGATATTTCTCCCGGAAATCTTGATTCCAGCTGTGCTTTTTCCAGCCCAGCATTTCTCATGATGTACTCTGCATGTAAGTTAAATAAGCAGGGTGACAATATACACCTTGACGTATTCCTTTTCCTATTCGGAACCAGTCTGTTGTAGATAGTTTTAAAAAATAGCAGAGCTTGGTTCTGGTAATTTTGTGAGACCACATCTTAGCTGCGCATGACCATTATCATCAGCTAAAAAGGCATCAGGGTCCATGTGAGGCCAAGGGCAGAGTGACAGAGAGCGTTCAAAGTTTTCAGGTTGACAAACAGCCTTGGATGTACTCTGGGAGGTTAGGTCATAATATCATAGCAGCAAGCATAGGCTAACCATCTTGAGAGATTAATTATTCACAATTTTCACAAAATAAGTCCCCATAAAAAGGGCAGAGGTGCTTCTCTGGTGGGCTCAGAGATAAAAAACACACGAGCCCATGTAGGAGAGGCAGGTTTGATCCCTGGATTGTGAAGATTCCCTGGGTTAGGAGGATCCCGAGAGAAGGAAATGGCAACCTACTCCAGTGTTCTTGCCTGGGAAATCCCATAGACAGAGAAGTCTGGCAGGCTACTGTCCATGCGGTCGCAAAAGTGTCGGACATGACTTAGCGATTAAACAACATAAAGGGCAGAAGCACTGTGTGTGTCTGCTTGTGTGAGTGTGTATGTGTGAGTTTGTGAGTTGGTGACGGACAGGGAGGCCTGGCGTGCTGCGATTTATGGGGTCGCAAAGAGTCGGACACGACTGAGCAACTGAACTGAACCTATCTGAACTGATATGCCTGATATGAACATACATGTCTGAGTAGACAGTAAGGAAGGGGCTCACTCATAGCAATGCATTTTTATTTTCTTTTTTGTTTCATATATCAGTGAAGCCCTTGAGTCTTCAAAGGCCTTGCCAAATTCATTGTAATGGCTTTAAATAGTAAGGAGAAAGCAGTGGATGGAAGCATTTGAATGCAATGACCCTTCAGATCTAGTGATTATTGATACGGAATGCAGGAAGGAAATTAGGAAGACTGGGAGGTGAAGGAGGTCTGACAGACACCTTTGAGGGTTTTTCCATAGTGACAGCTTCATCTGTTGGTAAAGCTGGCTGATTGGTGGTAAACATCATGGAGCATGAAAATTACACCACATGGCTAAGTTTTGCTTTTTCAACAACTGTGCAGTTGGGCTGACCTAACTCTCATTTCCTGTTTCCATTATGGTTGTTAGCCTCAATTCTTTTCACATCTGCACCCAGACATATCTTATTCTACAGCCCACCTGCCCATCTGGGCTCTGGGTGACCTCATTCTTGAGAAGAGGTCTGCAAGCTGTGTGCAAGATGGATGGCTCCCGATGTTGGGTGCAGGGGTGCTCAGCCTTGCCTCGCTCATCGTGCTGCAGTAGGCTTTGCCAAAGGTTCTCAGCATATGTTTGTCTGGATCTTTTCAAGGTTCAGGCAGCTCTGTTTTAAATATTTAACCTTACATGAGGATGTCTTAGGCTTCCTGAAGTTATTCCTGAGATTTATGAAAGAGAAGAAATCTGATTGTACAAATCTGAAGAGAATGATGAAAAGACCAAATGGCAATCCACTCACTTACTATCTTTGTTTTGCAACTTTATGGTCATAGAACTGAGCTCTCAGTTTTCCCCTTCCTGGCCATTCTATCTGACTATGTGTGTTTATTGAACATCATAAGTGCTAGTCACAAAGGTAGATACAGAAAAGCAAGTCTTTGAAACCCACCCGTGAGGTACATGGTCCTGCTGAGATATGATTGATTAGTATGGGGTAAATAATACTAATAGCAAATAGTTTTTTGAGTGCTTATTATGTGCCAAGGTTTAGTGTCATCTTTATTTTTCAGGGAGGGAAAGTCATATAGTATAAACTATTTCTTTAAAATTTTTATTTTATACTAGAGTATAGGTGGTTTACGGGCCTCCCCGGGTGGTGCTAGTGGTAAAGAACCCACCAGCCAATGCAGGAGACGTAAGAGACACTGGTTTGATTCTGGGTTGGGAAGATCCCCTGAAGGAGGGCATGGCAACTCACTCCAGTATTCTTGCATGGAGAATCCTCTGGACAGAGGAGAATCCTGTGGACAGGCAGGCTATAGTCCAGAGATCAGATCAGTTCAGTCGCTCAGTCGTGTCCAACTCTTTGTGATCCCATGAATCGCAGCACGCCGGGCCTCCCTGTCCATCACCAACTCCCAGAGTTCAACCAAACTCATGTCCATCGAGTCAGTGATGCCATCCAGCCATCTCATCCTCTGTCGTCCCCTTCTCCTCCTGTCCCTAATCCCTCCCAGCATCAGAGTCTTTTCCAATGAGTCAACTCTTCGCATGAGGTGGCCAAAGTACTAGAGTTTCAGCTTTAGCATCATTCCTTCCAAAGAAATCCCAGGGCTGATCTCCTTCAGAATGGACTGGTTGGATCTCCTTGCAGTCCAAGGGACTCTCAACAGTCTTCTCCAACACCACAGTTTAAAAGCATCAGTTCTTCGGTGCTCAGCCTTCTTCACAGTCCAACTCTCACATCCATACATGACCGCAGGAAAAACCATAGCCTTGACTAGATGAACCTTTGTTGGCAAAGTAATGTCTCTGCTTTTGAATATGCTATCTAGGTTGGTCATAACTTTCCTTCCAAGGAGTAAGCGTCTTTTAATTTCATGGCTGCAGTCACCATCTGCAGTGATTTTGGAGCCCAGAAAAATAAAGTCTGACACTGTTTCCACTGTTTCCCCATCTATTTCCCATGAAGTGGTGGCACCGGATGCCATGATCTTAGTTTTCTGAATGTTGAGCTTTAAGCCAACTTTTTCACTTTCCACTTTCACTTTCATCAAGAGGCTTTTGAGTTCCTCTTCACTGTCTGCCATAAGGGTGGTGTCATCTGCATGTCTGAGGTTATTGATATTTCTCCTGGCAATCTTGATTCCAGTTTGTGTTTCTTCCAGTCCAGCGTTTCTCATGATGCACTCTGGCTATAGTCCATGGGGTCACAAATAGTCAGACACGACTGAAGCAACTTGGCATGCACACACTCTCACACACACACATAGCTTTACAGTGTTGTGTTAGTTTCAGGTGTGCAACAAAGTGATTCAGTTATACATGTATCTTTTCTTTTGCAAGTTCTATTCCCATTTAGCTTATCACAGAATAGTGTTACCTATACATGAATCATCTCATTTAACTCTCATAACAATCCTATTAGGTAGTGCTATATTTCTCCCATTATTCAGGTAGAGGACCTGAAGCTGGCATGACTGAGGAACTCGACAGGACTGCTCTTCCAGGAGAGCCTGGATTCCCACTCAGTTCTCTCTGAGTCCCCAGCCAGTGGGGGCTCCGGCGCTGCATCTTCACTCTGTCCTGTGGCCTCTCTCCAGTGTCACCTCTAGAGGGCAGAGTCAGCTTCGTTGGAGTAGGGAGGAGCAGACAGACCTGCAAGGGCTGCAGTCATTAGAGGACTTTTCCCACTTATACACAGAAGTGGGACTTGGGCCTTCATTCAGGTTACTTAGAGTGAGCTCGACCCTGGAAATGCCTCACATTGGCATTCTTCAGTCTGTTTCCAGTGTGTTCCTTCTAAACCAACATAATAATATGAGCAGATAAGGCTATATTCATAGTCCTGAATATTCATTGGAAGGACTGATGCTGAAGCTGAAACTCCAGTATTTTGGCCACCTGATGGGAAGAACGGACTCATTGGAAAAGACCCTGATGGTGGGAAAGATTGAAGGCAGGAGGAGAAGTGGATGGCAGTTGGATGGCATCACCAACTCGATGAACATGAGTTTGAGCAAGTTTGGGAGTTGGTGATGGACAGAGAAGCCTGGAGTGCTGCAGTCCATGGGGTCTCAAAGAGTCAGACACAACTGAGCAATTGAACTGAACTGATGACTATATTAAGAGATGGGGACTTTGTTTTTTGTCATTGTTGTTTCTCATCCTGATTCCTCCCACTGAATCTACTTTAGATGATGTGGATAATTTTCTTTCAGTTTACAAGTTAAATCCAGGTAGAAAATGCAGATTCTATAAGTAACTCTTCACATTCTTTGTTTTCTTTTGTAATTTCTTTGTAGTTTTTTATGATAGTGTGGAGAAGGCAATGGCACCCCACTCCAGTACTCTTGCCTGGAAAATCCCATGGATGGAGGAGCCTGGTAGGCTGCAGTCCATGGGGTCGCTAAGAGTCGGACATGACTGAGCGACTTCACTTTCACTTTTCACTTTCATCATCGGAGAAGGAAATGGCAACCCACTCCAGTGTTCTTGCCTGGAGAATCCCAGGGATGGGGGAGCCTGGTGGGCTGCCGTCTATGGGGTCACACAGAGTGGGACACGACTGACGCAACTTAGCAGCAGCAGCAGCAGTGATTAAGAACAATTGCTTTGGAGTCACACTGTCTCTATTTGAGTCCTAGCTCTTTCACTTACTGGTGATGGGTGTACCCTGTTTGTGCCTCAGTTTCCTTATTTATACCTACCTTATAGGATTTATACCTACCTTATAGAATTGCTTCCCTGGTGGCTCAGAGGTTAAAGCGTCTGCCTGCAAGGCGGGAGACCCGAGTTCAATCCCTGGGTTGGGAAGATCCCCTGGAGAAGGAAACAGCAGCCCACTTCAGTATTCTTGCCTGGAGAACTCCATGGACAGAGGAGCCTTGTAGGTTACAGTCCACGGGGTTGCAAAGAGTCGGATACGATTGAGCGACTTCACTATATGATTGTTAGGGCTACTCTGGCGGCTCAGATGGTAAACCTGCCTGCAATGCAGGAGACCTGGGTTCAATTCCTGGGTTGGGTAGGTCCCCTGGAGAAGGGAACAGCTACCCACTCCAGTATTCTGGCCTGGAGAATGCCATGGACTGTATAGTCCATGGGGTCACAAAGAGTCGGACATATTGAGCGACTTTCACTAGTACTTGTACTTATAGGATTGTTAAGAGGATGAATATATAAATATTAGAAGAGGGGCTGGTGCACAGTAAGCATTTAGTGCACGCTGACGTTTGTTGTCAGCTATTACTGCTGGATGGAGAAGGAAATGGCAACCCACTCCAGTACTTTTGCCTGGACAATCCCATTGATGCAGGAGCCTGGTAGGCTGCAGTCCATGGGGTCACAAAGAGTCGGACACGACTGAGTGACTTCACTTTCACTTTTCACTTTCATGCATTGGAGAAGGAAATGGCAACCCACTCCAGTGTTCTTGCTTGGAAAATCCCAAGGATGGGGGAGCTTGGCAGACGTGGGCTGCTGTCTATGAGGTCGCACAGAGATGGACACGACTGAAGTGACTTAGTAGTAGTAGTTAATTATATAGCATGTAAAAATCTCGAGACACATGGAAAGTACCGTTTGTTCATCTTGCTTCTTGATTAGAAGTAAACATTGACTATACAGCATTTCTCAGGGGATGTTGATGATAATCAGAAAAATCAACTAGGGCTGCCACACTAACTCCAAAGACCACAATTCCCATCATTGTCGTGTATAAAGATGGTGCCCTTTAGAGTACGCCCAACATAACTCTGCCCAGATTGAGAATTGTTGGCAAGGGCTGATTCCCAGATCTGCTGTATTGGTTATAATATGGTGGCAGGTATAGCTACCCTGTGAACCAGACACAGTTTGTATTCATTTAAAACAAACAAACAAATGGACATTCATTCAGCAAATATTTATTGAAGACTATGGCCCAGGAACTCAACCAGGAAACTAAGGATGCCTTCATGGAGCTTACATTATCATGGAGATGTTATGAACAGTGGGTTGGACATGGAGATGTCAGAGACAGTGGGTTGGTTTGATTAAAAAAAAATTAATTTGAATTATGTGATGCAAACAACTAGCTAGGCAGCCAGCTAAATTTCTTAAAGGGAATGCTATGTGTGTCATTAGGAGGGCACAAAGTAAGTAAACCTTATACCTGAGATGTACCATGCCAGGAATCTATTTATTATAGTTACTTTGCTTCATTTTTCTTCTGAAAATGAAAGTCAATATTGTTTTCTTTTAAGGTAATGGTATTAGTCAACAGAATAATTTAAAGTCTTGAATGAAGTTAGTTGCTAACTAGGTAAAAATCTGGAATTGCCAAAAAATGCCATAGTTTTAGAGATATTTAAACGTATGTTCAAAATTCTTAATTCTGTGCACTATTTAACATTGAGTGATTAAGCCAGATTAAATCATATTGAAGACTAATATTTTTATAGCTCATTGGTTTTCTTCATTCAAGGCCACTGCCACCCAATTTGCCTAACACATCCACTAAATTTGTAGCCTTTGATCCACAAATATATCTTTTAAAAATATAGTATTTTATTTTTCCTTGAAGTGAGCTACTAATCCCTTTATTTTTCAAAAAGATATTTCAAAAGAGAAGTTGGCAATTTGGCAACCAAGATATGCTTCAGTAGGTGAACAGAAAACTATCATACATTCCATCAATGGAATATTATTCAGCTAAAAAGAAAGAAGCTAGGAAGCTATGAAAAGATTTGCAGAAAACTTAAATGCATATTACTAAGTGAAAGAAGCCAATC
This sequence comes from Bos indicus x Bos taurus, assembly GCF_003369695.1. Lineage (NCBI taxonomy): Eukaryota > Metazoa > Chordata > Mammalia > Artiodactyla > Bovidae > Bos > Bos indicus x Bos taurus. The sequence goes on along the minus strand of NC_040086.1, from coordinate 65,702,393 downwards.
TGAAACGGCTACATACTGCATGCTTCCAACTCTATGTTATGGAAAAAACCAAAACCATAGAGACAGTTAGAAGATAGGCGATTGCCAAGGGTTAGAAGGGAGGGAGGGATGAACAGGAAGGACACAGAGGGCTTTTAGGACAGTGAAACTACTCTGCGTATAATGGTGGGTACATGTTATCATACTGTAAACTAAAAAAATACACACAATGTAAAAGTTGGGAGTTAGATTTTATTCATTGGGAATGTTAGGACTTGAGCCTGGGAGACAGTATCTTAGGTGAACCAGGAGAGCTGACTCTGAGGAGGTAGGGGAGGAGACAGGCTATATATAAGTTTGCAGCAAGGGGCAGGTAATCTGAATATTAAAAGATTACTGTTAATTAAGAGAAAACTAAATCTCTCACATGAAGAGATTTAGTGTTCTGTGTATGGGAAGATGCAAGCATCTGGGCTTGCTGACATCATTTCTTTCATATGCATCTAGCTATTGGGGGCCAATCGTGCTTTCTTTGTTGTTCACACATTAAGTCCTTGCTTTCTTTCTTTTTTTTTTGGAGTCCTTGCTTTCTGTAAGAGATGTTGAATGTGGTAAATGGCCACCTCTCATACCCCCCAGCTCCTCAGTGCTTACTGGGGAGGAGGTAGTGATGGCATCCAAATAGTTGGCTTTGCTTCACCTGGGCTCATAAATTTGCAGTTGGAAAAGTCTTGTTTACTGGTAGAGCTTAGAGTAGAAAATATTTCATTTCACAATACATTGCTCCAAGTCCATACACGTCCAACACCAAGAGTGACCTGTAAAGCAAAGTGTGGGCTTTGAGTGATAATGATGTGTCAATATAGGCTCATCAGTTGTAACAAAGGTACCTCTCTGGTGGATGACATTGATAATGGGGATAGCATGTGTAGGGGCAGGAAGTATAAAAGAAATCTCTCTCCCTTCTCAATTTTGCAGTGAATCTAAAACTGCTCTAAAAAAGAGAAGGTCAGTTTAAAAAAAAAAGAAAGAGAAGTTTGGACTATACCTACGTGTCATTTTCATCATTCCATTGGCCAGAACGTAAAAAACAATTCGTGTAAACGTTTTGATTCTTAAATCTCAAATATGTCTTAGTAGATTAAGATTTTAGGAAACAAAAGCATGCCTGAGGTGACAATATGCAAAAGATGCTTCAGCCTAGAGGGATCTGAGTTGTCAGGGACATTAAAGCTCATTAGCAGGATTCCCCTACAGAAACAGTCACATTCCTGGTCCTGCATTTCACAGTTCTTAGAAAAACCTTCTCATTGATGTTAGGGTGTTGCACTCCAGCTGAGAGCCTGAGGTTTTTCATTGAAAGGCAAACATATTGGTTTTATATCTTGTGCTTTCTGGAGGGTGTAGCTTTTTTAATCCTTAAAGTGACAAGAGCAAGAAAATAGAAAGTGTGGGGTGGGGGAAGGGTGGAGATCCAGTCACCTGCAACTATATTAAACCACCCACCAGCTGTTTATAACTTACATCATTCCGTTCTATAAGAAATCTTTAACTTATGAAAAGGACGTCCTTGCTGGGGGATTAACAAGTGGAACTGGGTGAAATGCTACACTTGCTTTTGATGGTGTGAGAGCTATCTTTTGCAAGCTATTGACATTCTTTTTCCACTGTTTTCTTAAAAGATTAGCCTTAGGGAACATAAATAATTAGTTATAAAATCTCTGGCAGGATATTTAATCAATCACATCTTGGTTTCAGCTGACACGAGGGCTGTGGTCATCTGTGGCAAAGGCAGATGCAGTGAAGGGACGGGACTAGGCTGCCCTCCTCACCAGCTGTGTGAGCTTGTTCAAAGGATGACCCAGAAAGTCCCAGAACAAGCTGAAACTTGGGGCAATCTGGTCGCACTGCTGGCATTCGTTGTTTATCGTGCAGCCTGACGTTCTCTGTAGGCAAACTGACAAGGAGTAAGGGCAACGAACGATACTTCGAAAGTCTACTCCCCAAGGAGAAACTCTCACTCTCGAGGTGCCAGGATGGATGGGGAGAAGTGAAGTAATTTGTGTAGGCTGGTAAAAGTACTCAGGCTTGTTTTTTACATTTCAGTTCATGCATGTATTAGTCAGGGTTCTCCAGAGAAAAGAAGCAGTAGGATGTGCATGTGTGTGTAATAAAAAAATTGTGCGTGCACACACACACACACACACACATATATAAAGAACTGGCTCAGGCAGCTTTAAAGGCAAGTCCAAAACCTTCAGACGGGCCGTCAGGCTGGGGACCCATGGAGAAACTGATGTTGCAGTTCAGTCTGGAGACCACCTGTAGGTAGAATTCTTTCTTTCTTGGGGAGGTCAGTCTTTGCCTTTTGAAGGCCTTTGACTGACAGAATGAGGCCCACCCACATTGTGGAGGGCAACCTGCTTTCCTCAAAATGTTATTTTCATTCAGAAAACATACTCACAGAAACATCCAGAACAATGTTTGACCAAATGTCTGGGCTCATGGCCCAGGCAAGTGGACACATAAAATTAACCATCACAACAGGTTCCTGTCAGCTAGTAGATTAAATATTATACATTTGCATCAGGTCAAGTTCACTATTTGGGGAAAATAAGCCAAGGAAAGGGTGTAATGAACATATAAGTCAGAATCTTTAAAATAGTATATAAAAGGAAATCAGTCCTGAATATTCATTGGAAGGACTGATGCTGAAGCTGAAACTCCAAAACTTTGGCCACCCAATGCGAGGAGCTGACTCATTGGAAAAGACCCTGATGCTGGGAAAGATTGAGGGCAGAAGGAGAAGGGGATGACAGAGGATGAGATGGTTGGATGGCATCACCGACTCAATGGACATGGTTTGGGGTGGACTCTGGGAGTTGGTGATGGACAGGGAGGCCTGGCATGCTGCGATTCATGGGGTTGCAAAGAGCTGGACACAACTGAGCGACTGAACTGAACTGAACTGAGTTAATAAAAATAGGACAACAGCAATAGGATGAATCTAAATAACAAAAAATAGTAGCTAACATTTCTTTGGTACTGTGTATCAGGAATGTTTGAATCCTCACAAAACTCTATGAGGCAACAAATATCCCTGGAGTCCATAACCTGGGTTCCAATTCCAGCTCTCACACTCACTAACTGTGTGACTTTGGCAAATCTTTTAGCCTCTCTGAACTTCAGTTTCCTTAATAGGAAAAAATAAGAATAATCACAGCAGCAACTGCTGAAGATTATCGGGACGATTAAATGAGTTATCCCACACCGAGTATGTAGAACTGCTGCTGCTGCTGCTAAGTCATTTCAGTCGTGTCCGACTCTGTGCGACCCCATAGACGGCAGCCCACCAGGCTTGGTCGTCCCTGGGATTCTCCAGGCAAGAACACTAGAGTGGGTTGCTATTTCCTTCTCCAATGCATGAAAGTGAAAAGTGAAAGTGAAGTCGCTCAGTCATGTCTGACTCAGTGACCCCATGGACTGCAGCCTACCAGGCTCTTCCGTCCATGGGATTTTCCAGGCAAGAGTACTGGAGTGGGTTGTCAACAGTGCCTGGCTATTAGACGCAGTAGGCATGACAGGCTTCCTAGATGGCTCAGCAATGAAGAATCTGCCTACAATGCAGGAGATGTGGGTTTGACCCCTGGGTGAGGAAGACCCTCTGGAGAAGGAAATGGCAACCCAATCCAGTATTCTTGCCTGGAGAATATCATGGACAGAGGAGCCTGGCGGGCTACAGTCCATAGGGTCATCAAGAGTTGGATACAACTGAAGGAACTGAGCACACAAGCAGGCATGACAGCCATCTGAAACCTAGAAATGGTGAATTCGCTGCATATCCCTACATGACAATATACAGCATGCTTATAAGGAGATAAATGAGCACATCCTTCCACTGAAGTCTTATGAGCCTCAAGTTCCACTGAAAACACCCTATTCCAGTCTCCCTTGGCAAACCCACAACCAATTTTGCCAAAGAACAAAATGTAGCAGAGGCCTGACATGTGTCATGTGTACTCTTCAGTACAGTTTCATTATCTTTACTGAGTTTGGATTAAATACAGCCATCTTAGGAATGATATCTCCCCAGACATGAGTAGCAGATAAAAGGGTAGGGTAGCATGGAATAAAATGGGTAGGGTAGCATGGAATAAAAATGAGCAGCCCAAGAGAATTCAGGATGGGCTAGTGCGAATGACTCCCAGCCCTGAACTTCCCTGGGTTTATTTTGTTATGTCCCAGGCTACAGGAATTATCTTGCAGAAATATTTTTTGACTTACAGTAATACTGGGATCTCCATACTGAAAATCAATGTGTATTTTGTTTCCTTCTAGAGCGTTTCGACAACAGTAGCCTAAAATGCTTTAGGATACTCATTGTGCCATTAGAAGTCAGCCACTAACAACAGATCTTAGATTTCCTGTAACTCAGTCAAGGGTATTTTGTAGCCGTGATGGCCCAAGTCACAGGGGAACCATTGGGAAGATCTTTAGGTTTAAGTGACTTCTTGATTTAATGTCTTATGGCTGAGTTTCTCAGCTTTTCCTACCCTTATTTGTGAAATGGAACTAATTTTTGAGTGTAGTTTGCTCGCTGTCTTTAACCATTTGATTTTTTTCCTTCTCTGACTTTGCTTATTGCCACTTCAGAGAGCGATGCCCTCATTGATTTCCTTTGCCTGGGGCTTTGGTTAAATGAGAACTTTCAAAACCCTCACACTGTTGTTCTCTGATCATGATATAAGCTGGACTAAGAGCCTCCCCCCAGCCTGGAAACCCATGGCATAGGCCCCTATAGTTGCTTTCTGCTGGTGGCCTCAATCTTTCAACTCTAAGTATGGAAAACCAATAAATGGCAACAAATGGTTTTATGCTAACTAGGTTGAAAGAGATTCTCCAGTCTGCTATTAAAAATCAGTCCGACTATTGCAATAGAGGCCAGCACATTGTTAGATAATCAGGGTTATTTACTAATGTTTTGACAGCTCCACTTAGCATAAAGGGCAACAGGAGACACTTCTGACCACGGAAGCCCCACACAATGTTTTATTGACTTGGCTGATTTATAAATCCTACAACCATGAGATAATTGGCAACTTACTCCTTCACAGATGTGAGTTATGCAATCAGCGTGGGAAAGATCCACTGAAGCTGACTTGCTGGAAATCTTTACTTTCAATCTATAATATATAATAAGGTTAAGAATAAAAAAGAGTACCAAACACCAGTGTTTTGTAAAGCAGTATACAGATATAATTTGTTTCATTATTGTCAGCAATATCAGGATCAATTGATCAGTCACCTATCTATCCATGTATTCTATGACATCTAAACTGAGCACTCTATTAAATGTCAAGATAATCAATATTATATATTTTTATTTTTTGCAAATAGTCCTCCAGGCCTGCATAATGAAGTCTAACTTTAGTTTCAAAGACCATGTTTTAGGGTTTTTTTTTTTTTTCCAATGGATAATTTCTTCTGCTTACCCATTCTTTATTTTGATACTGAGGTCTCATAGATCAATTACTATTATTAATCACCTGGAAGAGTAAATTAATACCATAGACACATGAAGGGTCAGTCTTGCCAGCTGGCATGAACTGTAAAAGGTGGCGTGTGTGTTTGTGTCATAAATTGTTCTGCATGATGATATGGCTATTGTTATTTGCAGAAATCTTTATATTTTTGTTAGGTCAGAAAGCCTGTAATTCTCAAAGTGATCTCTGAACCTTATTTAATGCAGCAAACAGAAGGAGCTGAGTTGAACTTTGGTGTCTGCCAGTTGGAAAGTAATAACTTTAGCAACTCTCTATAAGACTTGTGCCTTGTGATGAATGTGGACCCTTCCTTCAGGAGGGTTTCCCAATATTATATACTTGTAGCAAATAAGGTTAGAACCTTTAAAATATAGCATTTAGTAATGTGCTGGAAATAGCTTCCTCGATTCCTTTAAAGGTCACTGCATTTGCTTTCCAGCCGTCATTTTAGCTCAAGCCTCTACAGAGTGGAACTGAGAACATGCTTGCCTTCACACCTTCAATTTTCCCAAGCTTAAGAGTAAAATGGCAGGATAAAGTGGAATGTGTATGTGTGTGTGCGCATGCGCTCTTGTGAGTTTAGAACGATGTAGAAATGCATTGTCAAAATAATCTCATTTATCTTGGTTATATACATGTGCACACACACACACACACACACACACACATATGTATTGGTTATATACATGTGCATTGCTTCTTCAGTTGGAGGTAAGGTTAGACTTGTATTATCCTCCGTCCAGAAGCCAAGCTTCTAGGAGTGAAATTGGGACAATAGCTACTAAAGGAAAATAAACTCTGCAGAAAGCATTCAGTTCTTTGTGCTTTGCCTGAGCGCTCCATGTGTCCCCAGCCAAAGTATATTAGTAAAACTCTGTATGTGTGTGTTCAGTTGCTCCTGACTCTTTGCGATCCTATGAATTATAGCCTGCCAGGTTCCTCTGTCCCTTGGCTTTTCTAGGCAAGAATACAGGAGTGGGTTGCCATTTCCTCCTCTAGGGGATCTTCCTGACCCAGGGATCGAACCCACATCTCCTGTGTCTCCTGCATTGAAGGCAGATTCCTTACTGCTGAGGCACCAGGGAAGCCCATGTAAATTAGCATCAAAACACAAACTTTGCTGCTGTTCCACTGGAAAAAGTAAATTCATTAAGCCATTGACATGAAGCATGAAATAGTCAAATGTAGCCTTGCTATCAAAATTAGAATTGGAATGGTAGATTGCAACAAAAGATGATTTCACACCAACTGACACAACTCAAGACTAAGCTGGCAAAAAGAGAACAGCTTCTTTTGTAAAGCATATTGTACTGTTTCTAGAATCATCAGTGTCATTCGTCAGTACTGCCAATATTCTCATCTTCCTCACATTATCAACCTCCTTGTTAACAGCATCTTCATCACGTTTATAAGTGGCAGTCATGTTTCCTTTTACAAGTACACTCAGGATGAAAAGTGATTTATATCTGTTCTATACTGGGTTTCGGCACACCATGGCTTCAGTAGATTGATCAATGGAATCATCCAGCAATGTCTTTGCATCTTTACAAAACAGAGTGCAGTAAGGTCTTGCAAAATCACTCTTGTGTAGTTTACTTTCCTTCAACTTGGAAATGTTAGCTGTGTAAATTTCAAAATAACAATCTGCCATGTGAACTCTCTCCATTTGGGTTATGTATTTGTTGTTAATGAGATGGCAGCTTGGACTCGTTCAGGCACTTTTGAATATATTTATCTATGAGAAGATACATGAAAATGTTTTCTTGACTGATGGTTCAAAATGCCATCCACACCTGCATCTTAAGATTCTAGCTCCAGCTACCAATTTGCAGGAGAGAAGAAAGGAAAGTGTTAGACTTTACTGTGAGGGTGTGCTCAGCCGTATCCAGACTATGGAAAAATCTTCAGGGCATATTAATTTATTTCCTAACACATAATGAGAAAGACAAAAGAGGAGTGAGAAGGAACCCTTAGATACTTTAAATGCTTATAAATGAGCTATAATATGTGGACTTCTTAATTTGCCTCTTAATTCAAACATACACATTTAAAAATTACAACATTGAGATGAGAACTGAATTACAACATGAGAACTCTAAATGTGAATACTGACTAGATATTTGAAAATTATTTACAAATTATTGCTAATTTTAAAGGCTGTGATAATAGTATAGTGGTTTCTTTAAGATTCACTATCTTTTAGAGAGAAATGAGTTAACATACTGAAGTATCTACAGATGAAATGATATGACATATAGTCCATTCTGAAGGAGATCAGCCCTGGGATTTCTTTGGAAGGAATGATGCTAAAGCTGAAACTCCAGTACTTTGGCCACCTCATGCGAAGAGTTGACTCATTGGAAAAGACTCTGATGCTGGGAGGGATTGGGGGCAGGAGGAGAAGGGGACGACAGAGGATGAGATGGCTGGATGGCATCACTGACTCGATGGACGTGAGTCTGAGTGAACTCCGGGAGTTGGTGAGGGACAGGGAGGCCTGGCATGCTGCGATTCATGGGGTCGCAAAGAGTCGGACATGACTGAGTGACTGATCTGATCTGATCTGATAGCTCCAAAATAATGTGGAAGGAGGAGTTGCTGAAATCAGGACTAGCCAAGAGTAGATCACTGTTGAAGCTGGATTGTGGCTACATAGTAGTTCATTGTATGACTCCGTGTTTGAAATTCTCCACAATAAGAAAAAAGTAATGCTATCAATTTACATTGAACGTTTTCTTTGGTTCTTGGAACTTTCTTAGCTCTTCCTTGGTGACAAGTTGGATTATCCCTACAAGAGTGGGATTATAGACACTGTTGCTTTTACGGTAGAAGATTATTAATGCTTAAATGGGGGAAGAATTGCTAACATGTACAAAATTTAGTTTTTATTGTTCTAATGAATTCTTTCCTTCCCATCCCTAGTTTCTAAACTGGGATTAGGGGGAAAAAAACTTAATTTTTTCTAACATTGCTGTTTCTATCAGGCAGTTCTTTGGCCTTTTTGTAGAGGCAAATTCCTGAGAACCATCCCTATGCATTGACCACATCCATCAACTAGATTCAAACTTAGTTCTCTTGGATTCCATGTGATTTCCAGAAAAATAAATGTGCTTTAGAGAGACTTAGAACATTGGGAATCCAATAGCTGTAGTTGTGAACTTTTTGGAGGCTATAGAGAGTTGTGATGACCCCCTGTCCTTTGCCCTCACATCCCTCCCTGTAGTGATATTTGTAGTGAACATTTGTTCTAAGAGCTTCCTAATTTCCACAGGTGAATTCTCTTCTCCTCTCCTCCAATAGACTTTAGAGTAAGCTGACCTCACTCTTGCTCTAAGAGTGGTCTTGGATTGGCTTAATCCAATCAGTACATTTCATTCCTTTGGTTATGGTCATTAATTCTGGGGAAGACCTATGCCCCACATTGGCCCTAAAATTGTATATCTTAGCACCGTTGGAATACTGGGTCAGAAGGAATCTCTTCTACTGGACTTGGGCAAGGATGATTATATCTCTGACTTTGTCAGGCGCTTATCCTTCTACAACTAGGAGAGTAGATATTAGGGTGGAACTCAGGTTCAGGATTACTGAGCAGAAAAATGAAAAGATATTGGGTGTTTGGAGACATGACTGAGAAGGTGGATCCATCAACCATGAAACTGCTGTTCCTTGAGACTGAATTGTTTTTGAGGACCAATATGTATTGATTGGTTATCCCAAATGAAGTTGTGTTTTATTTCATTTGTACCAAAGAACATCTTAGCATAAATAGAACATGCTTACCTAATGGACATAAAAGTTTTGCAGATAGAGTAGCTCAGTGAAGAAGCCAGGGGTGAGAATATACTGCTCACTTTGTCTCTTGAATGAGTCTATGCTCCTTTCTGGATATATTAAAACAAGGTTGAGAAGATACAGTTGGAGACATAAAATAAATACATGGTAGGTTATTCAGTTCAGTTCAGTCACTCAGTCATGTCCGACTCTTTGCGACCCCATGAATCTCAGCACGCCAGGCCTCCCTGTCCATCACCAACTCCCGGAGTTCACTCAGACTCACTTCCATCGAGTCAGTGATGCCATCCAGCCATCTCATCCTCTGTCATCCCCTTCTCCTCCTGCCCCCAACCCCTCCCAGCATCAGAGTCTTTACCAATGAGTCAACTCTTCACATGAGGTGGCCAAAGTACTGGAGTTTCAGCTTTAGCATCAGTCCTTCCAATGAACACCCAGGACTGATCTCTTTTAGGATGGACCAGTTGGATCTCCTTGCAGTCCAAGGGACTCTCAAGATTCTTCTCCAACACCACAGTTCAAAAGCATCAATTCTTCGGTGCTCAGCCTTCTTCACAGTCCAACTCTCACATCCATACATGACCACTGGAAAAACCATAGCCTTGACTAGATGGACCTTTGTTGGCAAAGTAATGTCTCTGCTTTTCAATATGCTATCTAGGTTGGTCATAACTTTTCTTCCAAGGAGTAAGCGTCTTTTAATTTCATGGCTGCAGTCACCATCTGCAGTGATTTGGGAGCCCAGAAAAATAAAGTCTCTCACTGTTTCCCCATCTATTTCCCATGAAGTGATGGGATCAGATGCCATGATCTTCATTTTCTGAATGTTGAGCTTTAAGCCAACTTTTTCACTCTTCACTTTCACTTTCATCAAGAGGCTTTTTAGTTCCTCTTCATTTTCTGCCATAAGGGTGGTGTCATCTGCATATCTGAGGTTATTGGTATTTCTCCCAGCAATCTTGATTCCAGCTTGTGCTTCTTCCAGCCCAACATTTCTCATGATGTACTCTGCATATAAGTTAAATAAGCAGGGTGACAATATACAGCCTTGATGTATTCCTTTTCCTATTTGGAACCAGTCTGTTGTTCCATGTCCAGTTCTAACTGTTGCTTCCTGGCGTGCATATAGGTTTCTCAAGAGTCAGGTCAGGTGGTCTGGTATTCCCATCTCTTGAAGAATTTTCCAGTTTGTTGTGATCTACACAGTCAAAGGCTTTGGCATAGTCAATAAAGCAGAAATAGATGTTTTTCTGGAACTCTCTTGCTTTTTTGATGATCCAGCGGATGTTGGCAATGTGGTCTCTGATTCCTCTGCCTTTTCTAAAACCAGCTTGGACAACTGGAAGTTCATGGTTCATGTATTGCTGAAGCCTGGCTTGGAGAAGTTTGAGCATTACTTTACTAGCGTGTGAGATGAGTGCAATTGTGTGGTAGTTTGAGCATTCTTTGGCATTGCCTTTCTTTGGGGTTGGAATAAAAACTGACCTTTTCCAGTCCTGTGGCCATTGCTGAGTTTTCCAATTCGCTGGCATATTGAGTGCAACACTTTCACAGCATCATCTCCTAGGATTTGAAATAGCTCAACTGGAATTCCATCACCTCTACTAGCTTTGTTCATAGTGATGCTTTCTAAGGCCCACTTGACTTTACATTCTAGGATGTCTGGCTCTAGGTCAGTGATCACACCATCGTGATAGAGAAGCAAAAGACATGGTTTTGCTCAGTCTGATCCTGTTTAATAAACCTGAAAAATTCAAGTAAAGAGTAGAGGTAATAAGTCTTTCCAGATTAACAGAGAACCTGAGTGACATCACTAGATATCTGGGGCTAGGAGCAGAAGGAAACCTGAGTTTAAGCTTTTTACTCTTTCTGTTGCCTCTTTGGGGGAAAAAAAAAAAAATGTAGAGGCTAAAATGAATGTCCCAGATGACACTAGACTGCTCCATGAGAATGGACCACTGTTGACTTATTCATCTTTGTATCTATTAATTGTGTGTATCAGCTAAGTGTCACATGTATGTTTTGCACTGTTTTGGGCACTAGGAAACATACTAGTGTGAGGAGATCAGATCAGTAAGCTACTGGACAAGTAAATATATAGCTTCTCACATAGCAGTACATTTTATGGAGAAAAAGAAAGTGGAATACAGCAGGTGAAAGAGTGCCGGCCAAGAGGGATATAATATATAGTGGCCCAAAGGATGATATTTTAGCAGAAACCTGAACAACATGAAAGAGAGAGCCATGCGGACATGGGAGGAAGTTTCCAGGAAGGAGTTTCCAGGAAGAGGGGGCAGTCAGTGCAAAGGCCCTGTGGCAGGATGAAACTTAGCGTGCTTGAAGACTGTTAAGAAGGATGAGAGTAACTGGGAATAAATAAGGGGGAGACTCACAGGAGACGAGGACTCAGAGGTAGTGAGAGGCCAGAACATAAGGGCCTTGGAGGCCAATCTAGGCACTTAGTTTGCATTACGGATTATTTTGAATACTATTACAATTAATTTTGGGAACAAACTATGTATTACTCCTCAGTTTGAAGAAGGAAGTCAGTGCAAATTATAATTGCTTATAAAACAAGCCAAACAAAATTGAAGTAGGCAAAGAAAAAGGCAAAACCATCTTCCTCCCATGCCTCCCTCCCAGTTTCCTATATCTAAACACTAACCCACACGCCTCACTCCTAGAAACAGAAGTCAACGATCTGTTGGATAGTCAGCTATACATTTTTCCTAAGCTCATACAAATATATACCTCCCACCAACACACAGAGAATATGTAAGAATGTTTATAATTATTTTCTATTCTTATTAAAATAGGATTATATTATGGGCTATTCTCTGTATCTTGCTTTATTTCTGTAGTAATACTTCATGTACCAGCTCAACAGACATTTAACATAGTCTTCTCCAGCTTGCAATTTTTTTGTTCCTTATTCTCTTGCACTTCTCATGAGGCTGGCAAAGAATAAGACCTGTGGTATAAATGGGCCCTCTTATAACTTTGTCATATTATATTCCAGATCATAGATGTCAGTAGAAATAATTAAGACATGATTTTTTACAAGTTCAACTCCCTATTGGTGCTAAATCAGAATTTTCTATGTATCCATCTGTCATTTGTTTGCACAGGCCTCAAAAGTCATTTTGCCTAGAAATTTGGGACAAAAGTCATGAAAAGGTAAATATCAGAGAGAATCACGGAATTTTGGAACTGAAAAATACTTAAGATATCACCAGTTCTAATCTTCTTGTTTTATTGATTTGATAAATATTTACTGAATGACTAATGCTTGATAGGTACCAAGAAAAATATCAGAGACAAAAAGTTGTCTAGGACACAGTTTTGGTCTTCATCTTAACATCAAAGTGACTGAAGGCTTAAAGAGATTGGGAAGCTTTCTCCAGACACATTAGGGAGTAACAGATATTGGAACACAGACCTGTTGACTCTGAGTGCAGGGCTCTTTCCATTATATCTTACAGCTTATGGAAGTTTCTAACAGTAAATAACGAAAGGCTAGTCCTGTATGCTGTCATTTGCAAAAAGTTTAGCTATTAGAGGTCCATGAAGTGAACAAAATACTAGTTAGACGGCTCTCATCTATCCGGAGCTGGTAATTTACTCTGAAAAATCTTAGTGTAAAAATCTAATTTCAACCCACTTTCTCAGAGGGTAAATTTTATTCCATTTCCTTTTCTCAGGGCTCTGTCATTAGCATATTAAACTAATGAGTGAATCAATTATTTAAAACTGGCAATATTTTTTATTATGTCTAATTAAGTGTTTAATCAGGACATTCTGGTCTTTAATCCTCCGAAAGCAGCATTCTCTACAGGATGAATGAAATGGCTGGGTGGAACTTTGCTAACAACCTCTTGTACTCAGAGGACTAGAGAAGAAGTTGAAGCCTTAAAGGTGAAGGTGAACAAGAATAAGTCACAGAAGAGACAGGAAATGGTAACAAGCCTGAACAGCAACAGTTTAGGATGATAACTACATGTTTCTGAACAGACTTTTAATGGGGAAGGTGGAGCGGGGGGGAGAGGAACTACCTCCTCAACCGGAGGATATGGTTCCAGAAATCTCCATTGCACAATAAAACTGAGAGGGCAGCAAAACCATCCTTTGCTTTTCTCCAAACCCCTTTAACTATCTGACCATAAAATTTAAGTATTAGTTAACCAAGTGCCTCAATAGTCATACAATATTTCAAGGACCACCTGAAAATTATTTAACCAATAGTATAATATATTTCAGAGGATGTTATTGATTTCAAAAGTACATACTTAATTTTTACCGAGTTCATTGTATCTCCCCATATGCAACACATTACCTAAAGGCCAAACCATCCTAAAACTGATAGTGAACTTTAACAAAAAGATCCCAGAAAATGTCCAGGAGCCACTCAGAGCAGATAATGCAAGTGGAAGAAAGAGGTTAATTTCCATATGCATTCATTTATTCAGTGAATATTTATTCAGTGCTTTCTCTAAACCTGAAACCACTGTGATCTTCACTAGAGATATAATGAATAACAAGACAGTTATGATTCCCACTCTCTCAAAACTTGCAGTTTACCAAGAATGTGAACAAAATGCCATGTGGTAAGTAGTAATCTAATGTTACTAGGTCCAAATTTGTTCTGCTTGCCACATGTCTGGCCATGAAGTTGGGAGACACAGTGTTGGGGCAAGGAATAAGTACTTTATTCCAAAAGCCAGGATTCTGAGAAGATGGTAGACTAATATTCTAGAGAACCATCTTACCTTAGTCAGAATTCAGGCTTGTATTTGAATAAAGGGAGGGGTGTGGTTGGTTGCTGCAAACTTCTTGGTATTAGGATTCTTTGTTCTTGTAGCTGCCCACATAGGTCAGATCACAATGTTTCTGTAAACTTCCAATAAGACAAATGTGTTATTTTTTGTTCTACAGCTTTGTATCTCTCCTTGAAAAGAAAAGCATTAATACCTTTACAGTCAGAGTCTTGAGGATGGTCTATCCTGTGTATTTCAGACTATAGGCAACATTGTTAACTCGAAGCAAAACAATAGAATACAAAGGCTGAAGTAAAAGGAACAACTGTAATATGGAATCAGATGTGTTCTTTCTGTTACAATAAAAGTATGTTCCAAATGCCATAGGAGCACTCAGGAAAGGTAAGTCAGGAAGCTTGTGAGAGGAAATCATGTAAGGAAATGAGCTGACAGCACTAGACCAGTAGAAGTGAACTTCCTTTTCTAGCAGGAGAAATGAAATATTCTGGCTGACCCACTCATTGAAAACACCCCAAAATTGTCTATTAGCTATTTGAAAAATCTTGTGTTTTTTTTACATGTATCAGTGAACAGGAACAAAATTAAGTCTGAAAACTAGATGAAAACAAGAACACAGAGAGATCAGCAGAACAAAAAAGCTAGTTTTTGCTCTAAGTGCATTCTCCAAGCAGGGTGAACTTGAGCTTCATTTTTCACAGACTTATATGTACAGATAATGGAAGACTTCCCAATGTGGTCCCCACGATGTGGAGAATCTAATAGGTCAACCATAAAGATTGAGCTTGGATACCCACAGTGTAGAGTAAACTAGAAATAAGCATACCTCAACTCTCTTTTGGAGAAGGAAATGGCAACCCACTCCAGTGTTCTTTCCTGGAGAATCCCAGGGACAGGGGAGCCTGGTGGGCTGCTGTCTATGGGGTCTCGCAGAGCCGGACATGACTGAAGTGATGTAGCAGTAGCAGCAACTCTCTTTTTACTCCAGGAGACTGCAAATAAAGCTGTTATTTTTAATCTTAGCTCTGGGTGGAAGAGGAAAGAGACTCCCTTGAGAAATAGTAACTTAAGCCAGCCCCCCAATATCTTAGAATTCTGAAAGCTCAAAACTTAGGTGATTTTGCCCTTCCCCCACAAAAAAATGCTAAAGAAGAGATATTAGCTCAAATCAGTTTCAAGTTGGTAATGCTCTCCCTTACAGTAACAACTAAAGAAATAAAATAGCATGAGTGAAAGCCAGGAGAAACAAAAGAGAATAATCAGACCCCTAGACACTTCCTATATGAGAATTATTTAAAACAGCTGGGCTTCCCAGGTGGCCCTAGTGGCGAAGACCCCACCTGCCAATGCAGGAGACATAAGAGAAGTGGGTTTGATCCCTGGGTGGGGAAGATCCCCTGGAAGAGGGCATGGCAACCCACTCCAGTATTCTTGCCTGGAGAATCCCATGGACAGAGGACCCTGGCCAGCTATAGTTCATAGGGTTGCAAGGAGTTGGACACGACTGAAAAGACTCAGCACAGCACATCATTAACAAGTCAAAATAAATATAACAAGACTAAAAATACATTTTGAGTGCAGAAACTATAAAAAGTGACCTTGCAGATCTGAAAGTGAAAGTCACTCAGTCGTGTCTGACTCTTTGCGACCCCATGGACTATACAGTCTGTGGAATTCTCCAGGCCAGAATACTGGAGTAGGTAGCCTTTCCCTTACTCCAGAGGAATCTTCCCAAACCAGGGATCAAACCCAGGTCTCCTGCATTGCAGGCAGATTCTTTACCAGCTGAGCCACAAGGGAAGCCCAAGAATACTGGCGTGGGTAGCCTATCCCTTCTCCAGCAGATCTTCCCAACCCAGGAATCAAACTGGGGCCTGCTGCATTGCAGGAGGATTCTCTACCAACTGAGCTATCAGGGAAGCCCATGCAGATCTGAAAAGGTACCAAATAAAGTTTCTAGAAATTAAAAATAGAACAATTGAAATTAAAATCTTAATGGTTGGGTTTTGTGGCAGAGTACATTTAGCTGAATTAACAGAATTAACGAAACAGAAGATATATTCCAGTTACTACGTCTCTAGTCGCTGGAATGCAGCAAAGTGAAAGATGCAAAGTCATGGAGAAAATGAAAGAGAAATTAAGAGAAGTGGAGGATAGAGCGAAGTGATCTAGCGTTTTCTAGAATGAGCAGTGAAAGAGTTTGTCAGAAAGTACTAGCTATTCAAAAGAATCCAAGCTCTCTATTTCCAAAACACTTGCGTTCCAATCAATGAACACAGAAATTATGTGTGCCTGTTCTAGACTGGTTCATGATACACCTTTCATGTATGTTCTTGCAGGTTCTTTTCTCCTTCTCGTTGACTTCAGTGGAGATGCTTTTGAAAGCTATGTGTTTAAGAAGCAGTGCTCCTGTCAACTGGGTCCCTGACTGACCATGCAAAGGAGATTAACCCTGCCTAAATTATGAATTTTCTCATGACTGTTAAGAGATAACAAAGATCTACTGTGTTGAGCCACTGTTAAAATGTATAGTTCTGCTGACCACAATGAAATTCTTAGAGATCAACAAGAGAAAATTGGCTGGGAAAAAAAGTCATACATTTGGAAATTAAGGAGCACACTTTTCCACTAATTGCAGGTAAATAGGTAAACAAACAAATTACAATGGAAAATAGACTATATTAAATTTAACAACAAAATTGCCAACATTTAACAATTTTTGACCTACAAAAATAGCAATTTTATGAAAATTAACCCAATATTTAGAAATGAACTATAACCAAAATATTCCTTTATTAAAACTTGTGGGGATGTAAAAGCCATACCATAAGAAAATCTATACCTTTCCAAACATTTTTTTAAAAGAAGGTCTGAAACTAAATATGTTAACCATTTAATTTGTGAAGATAAGACTCAAAGAAAATAAAGGGAAGAAAGTAATGACTGAAGGCCAAAAAAATATAGTGCTTTGAGGGAATTTAAAACAAATGAACCAGTTTGATTGAATGCAGCACAGAATGGGTGAGAGAGAAGTCTGGAGAGTTAAGCCAGAATGAACTATGATGTGTATGACGTATACTCAGTCACTTCAGTTGTGTCCGACTCTTTGTGATCCCATAGACCATAGACTTCCAGGCTCCTCTGTCCATGGATTTTTTAGGCAAGAATACTGGAGTGGGTTGCCATGCCTTCCAGGGGATCTTCCCAACCTAGGAATCAAACTGTGTCTCTTATGTCTCCTGCATTGGCAGGCAAGTTCTTTACCACTGAACCACTGGGGAAGCCCCTATTTTTTTGCATATTAAATATTAATTACATTAGGTCAACTCTGCCTGGACCCACAGTCATGCATAGCCATCTGAAGTCTGAATTTTCAAGATGCTTTGGTGTGTGTGTTGTGTTTGAATCTGGGGTACATACACACATACCTATAAACAGATACCACACATACACACACATCCATGCATACACATATACACACAAATATAATTACATACCCATCAATCCATACATATATGCATGAATTTTTTAATATTTATTTTTAATTGAAGGATAATTGCTTTACAGAATTGTGTTGGTTTCTGCCAAACACTAACATGAATCAGCCATCAGTATACATATGTTCTCTCCCTCGTGAAACTCCCTTTCACCTCCCTCCCTATTCCACCCCTCTAGGTTGTTACCAGAGTTTTGGTTTGAGTTTTTGAAATAAGGAAGAGGGGGCAGATGGACTGTGATCAGCAGCTAGAACTCTCTTGTAAAAGCAGAAAAATTTACATATGAGTTGTTTGTGATCTTTTGAACTTAGAAACAAATGGATTTATGAACAGCCTTCCTAGACTAATGTATTTGTAAGTAGAAGATAGCATTTCCACAGATCTTTAGTTGCAGTCCATAACCTGACTATGGAAAATAGTGTCTCATAAACCAAGCACCAGCAGAACAGAATTTCTCATTAATACCTATGAAGTATTTATCATAAGCTGATTGGTTTTTCTGTAACATATCACCAGTTTGGCTGCCCCCTTCTAAGCAAGAGAATCCTTTAAAAAGCTCGCTGTGATAGTCCTTTTACAATACTCTGGTGGACCATTTGTTAGAACGAATTGTCCTAAACCACAGTGGCCTCTGCCCAATAAGTTCATGTATGTGGGCTTCTTGGTAATTTTAGATTTATTTTTTATCACCATAGACTGTTGTATATTGTTAATAGACTAACAATCAGCTTCAGGAAAAAAAAAAAAAGATTCCCTTTCAGTGAAGGCACTTTATATACGCTTTTGCTACAATTCTTTGGGTCTTTCAGAACTGAGACTCTGCAGAAAACATGAGGCTTACACGCATATGCCAGCTGGAATGCTAGCTCAAGATGTAATTGAAGACACATTTCGCCATGGATTGAAGTGTTTTGTTTGAAATACATTTCCCATTATACTTTTTTTCACATTTACTTTTTTTTCAGAAATGATTCCTTTCATGGTTTCTTTTTAAAAAAAAAATATTTAATAGTATGAGAAGAGGTCCGTTGTGGTTTGGGTATAGCTAAAGCAGTTGTGGCCCTTCAAATATTCATGCATTAGAATAATCATATCCTTTTTTTTTTTTTTATTACAGGAAACCATTCTGAATTTCTCACAAAAAGTCATGACAGTTTGTCTCTTCCATTTTTCTTAAGTCTGGGTTAGTCAGGAGTATGAGTCTTAGGCTCTTGGGAGCAAATGGGCATATATTGTTTTCGGGCCTTTTTCCATGAGTCCAGCAGTTTTATTATAGGGTGCTACCATCTCTTCTCATTATCCTCTTCTGGGACAGTTGCTCACATATTAGAGAAGGGCAAGAAGGGAATGTCTCTTAGAGAAAAGCGGCAACCGGCGAGTGGAGGTTTCCTGCATTGTTCAGCCCTATTCTGGTGAACAGAGCTTTGTGTTACTGGTGGAAATTCAAGCGTGAAGCCAATTTTTATGCTCTAGATGGCAAAAAAATGCAGCTAATTCCGTAGGGTTTCTCCTTCTTTCCCTGGCAGCTGGTATGTTTACATAGTGGGGATAAAAGGCCTGACATCTGTGTTTACATTTCTACGTAGCAGGGTCCCCCAAACCCCCAGTTAGGAATCATTTATATCCAAGCACCTCTGCCCCAGAATTACAACAGCAAAGTCTTTCAACTTCTCCTTGGCAAGGGCCTTTGATCTCCCTGTGCAAAATGCTCTCTGATGAGTTGTGATTGGAAAAGGAGGGCTGGGAAGGTTTTATTCTTTGACAGCTTCCTTCTCTCTTTCCACCCCCAACCATATAGGAACATAACCCAGGACTTTAAGTACCCAAACCTCTTTGTCTAAATTCCATTGAGTCATCAGAATAAAGTTAAAACAGACTGGTACAACCCAAGCAGTGGATTCTCAAAAGAATTTGCATTTTTAACAAGCATTCCAATTGGCTCTGATTCCTGATTCCAGGTAGATTAGAATGACCTGGGTTGCTTATAAAATGTGAAAATTCCTGACCCTATGTAACCCTCTGTGCTCGGTCACTAAGTCATGTCTGACTCTTTGCTATCCCAGGGACTGTAGCCTGCCAGGTTCCTCTGTCCATGGAATTCTCCAGGCAAGAATACTGGAGTGGGTTGCCATTTCCTTCTCCAGGGGATCTTCCCAACCCAGGTAATGAACTTGAGTTTCCTGCATTGGCAACCTATTAAATGTGAATTTCCACATGTGGGTCTAGAAGTCTGTATTTTTCACATCTTAATATGAATCTTATGTATACTGCTGTTTATATACAATCTTACATGTATGCAAGATATACAATCTTATGTATATCAACCTTTAGGCTAATTGGACACTAGTGAGTAGGGGTTTATTTTTTTATTTTTTTTTAATTTAATTTTTTTGGGGGGGTTTAAATTTGAGGGTTAAGTTATACTAGTTTTTGTTCAAGACATCATCTCAACCTATGACCATTTCAATGAAATGGCAGTGATCTCTCCAAGCTGGAATCAGTGTAAGTTGATGAAATGAAATCATCTTCTTTGAAAGTTTGAATGTCTTACGAAATTTTTTCCGGCCACATTATCCTACTTTCTATTCATAAAATTTTGACTTGTAAATTGATGTAAAGTACCTTAGCAGGTCAAGAAATATTTATAGAACCAACTACATCGAAATTTGATCTTAGAACTGATGTAAACTTTCCTTGTTTGGTCTATACCATACCCCATTATCTGAAATGACATCCCATTTTTTTAAAATTGATTTTTAAAAATTGAGGTAATTATATATTCATATACATTTGTAAGACATAATACAGAGAGACCTTTTGGATCCTTTATTGAGTTTCTCCAACGGCAACATTTTGCAAAACTACAGGGCAGTATCACAGCCAGGATCTGACATTGATACAATATTTTATTCAGATTTCCCCAGTTTTATGTATACTCACTTGTGTGTGTGTGCATTTAGTTCCATACAATTATATCAGGTATGTAGCTTATAAACTGTGGAAAATTCTGGAAGAAATGGGAAAACCAGACGACCTGACCTGCCTCTTAAGAAACCTATATGCAGGTCAGGAAGCAACAGTTAGAACTGGACATGGAACAACAGACTGTTCCAAATAGGAAAAGGAGTATGTCAAGGCTGTATATTGTCACCCTGCTTATTTAACTTATATGCAGAGTACATCATGAGAAACGCTGGGCTGGAAGAAGCACAAGCTGGAATCAAGATTGCCAGGAGAAATATCAGTGACCTCAGATATGCAGATGACACCACCCTTATGGCAGAAGGTGAAGAGGAACTAAAAAGCCTCTTAATGAAAGTGAAAGAGGAGAGTGAAAAAGTTGGCTTAAAGCTCAACATTCAGAAAACTAAGATCATGGCATCTGGTCCTATCACTTCGTGGCAAATAGATGGGAAAACAGTGTCAGACTTTATTTTTCTGGGCTCCCAAATCACTGCAGATGGTGACTGCAGCCATGAAATTAAGACGCTTACTCCCTGGATGGAAAGTTATGACCAACTTAGATAGTGTATTAAAAAGCAGAGACATTACTTTGCCAACAAAGGTCCATCTAGTCAAGGCTATGATTTTTCCTGTGGTCACATATGGATGTGAGAGTTGGACTGTAAAGAAGGCTGAGCGCCGAAGAATTCATGCTTTTGAACTGTGGTGTTGAAGAAGACTCTTGAGAGTCCCTTGGACTGCAAGGAGATCCAACCAGTCCATCCTAAAGGAGATCAGTCCTGGG
Organism: Bos indicus x Bos taurus; assembly: GCF_003369695.1. Taxonomy (NCBI): domain Eukaryota; kingdom Metazoa; phylum Chordata; class Mammalia; order Artiodactyla; family Bovidae; genus Bos; species Bos indicus x Bos taurus. Next base: position 65,681,062 of record NC_040086.1, on the reverse strand, counting down.
TGTTCATTGGAAAGACTGATGCTGAAGCTAAAACTCCAATACTTTGGCCACCTCATGCAAAGAGTTGACTCACTGGAAAAGACCCTGATGCTGGGAGGGATTGGGGGCAGGAGGAGAAGGGGACGACAGAGGATGAGATGGCTGGATGGCATCACTGACTCGATGGACATGAGTTTGGGTGAACTCCGGGAGTTGGTGATGGACAGGGAGGCCTGGTGTGCTGTGATTCATGGGGTTGCAGAGTCGGACACGACTGAGCGACTGAACTGAACTGAACTGATGTAGCTTTGAGTATCTACCATCATGGTAAAAATACTAAATAGTTTTGTCACCACAAGAATTTTGGGATTTCCCTTTTATAACTCTCCCATCTGTCTCCTGATCCCTCTCTGAACCCTTGACAAAGTCTTTTCTCTACTTCTTAATTTTTGTTTTTCCAAAAATGATATGTAAATGAAATCATATAGTATGTAATATTTTGGAATTGCTATTGGAATTTTCACTGAGTGTAATTTCCTGAAGATTCTCTAGGCATGATAATTGCTCAGTCATGTTCGATTCTGAGACCCCATGGACTGTAGCCCACAAGGCTCCACTGTCCATGGAATTTTCCAGGCAAGAATACTGGAGTGATTTACCATTCCCTTTTCCAGGGGATCTTTCTGACCCAGGGACTGAACCAGGTCTCCTTCACCGTGGGCAGATTCTTTACCATTTGACCCACCAGGGAAGCCCCAAGGAGATTCCCTAGAGCTGTTGCTAATACCAGTAGGTCTTTAACTTCTATTGCTGAATAGTGTTTCATAGTATGAATGTACCATCAGTTCAGTTCAGTTCAGTCACTCATTCTTTGTGACCCCATGGACTGCAGCATGCCAGGCTTCCCTGTCCATCACCAACTCCTAGAGCTTGTTCAAACTCATGTCCATCAAGTCAGTGATGCCATTCAGCCATCTCATCCTCTGTCGTCCCCTTCTCCTGCTGCCCCCAATCCCTCCCAGCATCAGAGTCTTTTCCAATGAGTCAACTCTTCGCATGAGGTGGCCAAAGTATTGGAGTTTCAGCTTTAGCATCAGTCCATCCAATGAACACCCAGGACTGATCTCCTTTAGAATGGACTGGTTGGATCTCCTTGCGGTCCAAGGGACTCTCAAGAGTCTTCTCCAACACCACAGTTCAAAAGCATCAGTTCTTCAGTGCTCAGCTTTCTTTATCATTCAACTCTCACATCCATACATGGCTACTGGAAAAACCATAGTTTTTACTAGATGGACCTTTTTTTGGCAAAGTAATGTCTCTGCTTTTTAATATGCTGTCTAAGTTGGTCATAGCTTTTCTTCCAAGGAGCAAGCGTCTTTTAATTTAGTGGCTGCAGTCACCATCTGCAGTGATTTTGGAATGCAAGAAAATAAAGACTGTCTCTGTTTCCATCGTTTCCCCATCTATTTGCCATGAATAGAATGAATATATAAATAAAATATTGCTGAACAGTGTTTCATAGTATGAATGTACCATAGTTTGCTTAATTAGTCACTCATTGAAGGACACTTGGATTGTTTCCAGTTTGGGGCTACTATGAGTACAACTTCTTTGTACAGACTCTTGTATGAGAATTAACTATCATTCTCAGTCTCTTAGTCATGTCTGACTCTTTGCGACTCTGTGGACTATAACCCACAAGGCTCCTTCTTCTGTGGAATTTTCCAGGTAAGAATACTGGAGTGGGTTGCCATTTCCTTCTCAAGGGGATCTTCCCAACCCAGGGATCAAATGTGAGTATCCTGCATCTCCTGTACTGGCAGATGGATTCTTTACCACTGTACCACCTGGAAGCCAGAATATAACTAAATGATATTTTAATTAACCCTTCCAATTTTTATAATTTTTAGGCCAATCACAAACTCTATTCTATCCATAAAATGTTTCTGTATCTCACCAACCCCCATCACTCCATCTTCTCGTTTCCCTTCCCCCATAATATCTAGACAATTCTGTTGTGAGAAAGTTGTGAAAGAGTTGATCATAAGAACTAAAGGAGCTTTCCTTCCGGGTATAGTTGAAGGTGCCTAGAGGTCAGATGTCCAAGGGAAGGGCAATGTCTTCACATACTATAGCCCTGGCTCCATCAGTGGTCCACAGAGCCAAAAATTAGTAAAAGAGTGGGTATTAGAAAAAAGTTGCAATTATTGCTACTACACTTCCACTAAGGCCCCTAAAAAACCACTTGGGAGGGAGATTCTGCATGGGGCTCATAGGCTGAAGATATGTACTATAAAAGTAATATAGTTGTACTTACCAGACAATAAGGTCTGAGAAAGTTTGAGTCCTACATCTTCTGGTATTTTGGTGAAGACTGAGTAGTGATGATGTGATCACTGACCTAGAGCCAGACATCCTAGAATGTGAAGTCAAGTGGGCCTTAGAAAGCATCACTATGAACAAAGCTAGTGGAGGTGATGGAATTCCAGTGGAGCTATTTCAAATCCTGAAAGATGATGCTGTGAAACTGCGGCACTCACTACGCCAGCGAATTCGGAAAACTCAGCAGTGGCCACAGGACTGGAAAAGGTCAGTTTTCATTCCAATCCCAAAGAAAGGTAATGCCAAAGAATGCTCAAACTACCGAACAATTGCACTCATCTCACATGCTAGTAAAGTAATGCTCAAAATTCTCCAAGCCAGGCTTCAGCAATACGTGAACCGTGAACTTCCATAGGTTCAAGCTGGTTTTAGAAAAGGCAGAGGAACCAGAGATCAAATTGCCAACATCTGCTGGATCATGGAAAAAGCAAAAGAGTTCCAGAAAAACATCTATTTCTGCTTTATTGACTATGCCAAAGCCTTTGACTGTATGGATCACAATCAACTGTGGAAAATTCTGAAAGAGATGGGAATACCAGACCACCTGATCTGCCTCTTGAGAAATCTGTATGCAGGTCAGGAAGCAACAGTTAGAACTGGACATGGAACAACAGACTGGTTCCAAATAGGAAAAGGAGTACGTCAAGGCTGTATATTGTCACCCTGTTTATTTAACTTATATGCAGAGTACATCATGAGAAACGCTGGACTGGAAGAAGCACAAGCTGGAATCAAGATTGCTGGGAGAAATATGAATAATCTCAGATATACAGATGACACCACCCTTATGGCAGAAAGTGAAGAGGAACTAAAAAGCCTCTTGATAAAAGTGAAAGTGGAGAGTGAAAAAGTTGGCTTAAAGCTCAACATTCAGAAAACGAAGATCATGGCATGTGATCCCATCACTTCATGGGAAATAGATGGAGAAACAGTGGAAACAGTGAGAGACTTTATTTTTTGGGGCTCCAAAATCACTGCAGATGGTGACTGCAGCCATGAAATTATAAGATGCTTACTCCTTGGAAGGAAGGTTATGACCAACCTAGATAGCATATTCAAAAGTAGAGACATTACTTTGCCAACAAAGGTCCATCTAGTCAAGGCTATGGTTTTTCCAGTGGCCATGTATGGATGTGAGAATTGGACTGTGAAGAAAGCTGAGCGCCGAAGAATTGATGCTTTTGAACTGTGGTGTTGAAGAAGACTCTTGAGAGTCCCTTGGACTGCAAGGAGATCCAACCAGTCCATTCTGAAGGAGATCAGCCCTGGGTGTTCTTTGGAAGGAATGATGCTAAAGCTGAAATTCCAGTACTTTGGCCACCTCATGTGAAGAGTTGACTCATTGGAAAAGACTCTGATGCTGGGAGGGATTAGGGGCAGGAGGAGAAGGGGACGACAGAGGATGAGATGGCTGGATGGCATCACTGACTCGATGGACGTGAGTCTGAGTGAACTCCGGGAGTTGGTGATGGATAGGGAGGCCTGGCGTGCTGCGATTCATAGGGTCGCAAAGAGTTGGACACGACTGAGTGACTGAATTGAACTGAGTAGTGAATATCAATGTCAATCACACCTTGCTTACAAACTGTGCTTATTTGTGGCCAGTTACAGGAGATACATATTTATACCAAGAAAAGTTAATATCCAAGCAGTTTTATTGATGGTTCTGTGCCTTACACTTTTGTGTTTGTTTTATTTCCATTTTCAATTGTGAAGGCAAAGCATTTATTAACAAATGCCTGAAGAACTCTGCTTGTAGCTTTAGATTCTGTAACAGGAAAATGTTCATGGCCTAAGGGTCCCAATATAAAGAAAAATGTGTGTAATTTCTAAATACTTAAAGAATTTAAAGCACAAATTCACTTAGAGTATTAATGAATTTAATGAAGACAGCCATCTAACTTAAAATCAACAGATCATTAGACTTTCAGTAAAAGTGTAAACAGTGTCTAATTAATATACTTGTTGATTATTTTCCTTGATATAGACATTGGTCATTAAGTCTAATGGTGCCTCAAAGATCAACTGACTAGTGAGGAAGCCAATAACTTGAGGTCATTTAGTCAAAAGAGTACTTTCTTTCTACTCTCCTTCATCATCATAATATATCAGTGATTATTATTATTATCATTTTGGTATTATTTGATCTGGTTTTGTCTGAATAAATTTAAACATTCTGGCATATAGACTTAGCCTCAAAGTATTCCATAAAATAAAGCACAAAGCAGTGTGGTATTAGAAATACTTAACAATTTATGTTTTTAATTGTTCTTGAATAAACTTTTTGGGTTCAAGTCACACTCTTACAGGGCTTTCTTTTAAACTAGCTCCAGCCCAGGGAGAAATAGGTGGCTACCTTGTGATCACTGAGGACTGTCAACCATATAGTTCTGCTTTATAGATGAGGAATTCATGTAAATTAGCCAGTTTCTTTCTATCTTTTCTTTTTTTAATATTTTCTTGGCCACACCACACAGCATGTGGGGTTTTAGTTCCCTGACCAGGAATCAAACTAACACCCCTTGCATTGAAAGTGTGGAGTCTTAATCACACCAGGGAAGTCCCAATTAGCCAAGATTTTATAATTAGCAAATGGTAGATTATAAATTAGAAGCGAGTGCTCTGTGACTCCAAAAATTCTCATTACGTTTCCTGTGCTATGTTGAAGAAAAATCATTAGGATATATGAATCATTAGCTTTAGCCCTCTCCACCAAGCATTTTTCATATTATGAGAGCAACTCCCTCCCTTGAGAAACAAGGAGTAAGTAAGCAAGCAAATTCCTTGAGGAACACAAAATATTTAATTGCTATTCGTCATTTCTCTTACTCAGGACAAGATTAATTAACTCTGATCTTTTCATTTGCATGGGACTAATGTGATGGCTTAATAATTGCTTCTTTAAAAAGCAACTCTTCTGAGAAAATATCATATGAGTAAATCTGAACTCTCTTCGCTCTTGCCTACTGTCTGAACTTGTTTTAAACAAAAGAAGTCTGTGATTAGAAAAAAAAAAAAGCTGAACATTTCAAATCTGGTGGTGAAAACCCTTTTCATCATGCTCACAGATACCATCAGAGTCCAAGAAATACTGTAATGTATCAAGATGTATATTTACAAGCTTGATGTAAATGACAGGGTCTCAAGCTTCAGTGTGACTCCAGGCCAAAACTAGAGACAGTTCCCAAATTCCTCAAAGTTACATCCAGGAAGAAGCATTGCACATAGGCTGTTGATTTGTCAAAAACTTAATTTTCCATGACAATCTCCCTTGAGGAATGAGGAAAGTCAATAGCCTGAAGTTCACATTACCTTGGACAGCGCTAGAAGAGGGTAAAGAAAGAGACCATAAAATCTGATAAGCGGTGATTTACCAATTAGATGTGAGAAAAATAAAGACTCATTAAAATGACAAAATACCATGAGTCATTAAGGGTTGGCCTAATTAAATAATAGCCCAATGTAAACCAGAGTTTTATGCTCTACCAGCTGCAATGTGGATTTATCAAAATAATGGAAATTGACATGCATCATACACATAGCCTCTCCTTTAGCTGTCTCTTTTAACATTTATCTGGAGGTCACCTAAGGAAACATGCCTCCAACCTTAACCAGTCACTCTATTATTTCTTTTGTAGCCCAGTCCCCAGTGGAACATTTATTGCCTTGTCCTGCCTGATGGACAAAATGATGATTTTTCTTGAGTCTTACAGTTTTTCTGTACTTCAGGCTGCCTTTGTATATTTTGCTTTGCTCAGTCATGTTTCCCAACAGTGTTAACATCCGAATGTTTCTTTTGGCAAAACATCCAGAACAACAGTGCTTCAAGCATTGCCCTCAGGGCCTTTGGGAAGGGTGTGGTTTGGGTGGGATCCCTGTATGTCAGCTCTGATGCACACTATCAGCATATTAAATCTGCCCAATGGTCTTGTGGCCTTGTGATCCTTGGCCATGTCAGCCTATGATTTGAGCTAGAGAATGGCAGCTTTGGGATGTAATACGCTTTCCTCTAAAAACAGCCTCCGTGCTCCTCTTCCTCTGTTTTCCTAAGCTTCTGACTTCCCAAAGCCTAAGTTTGGGAATTGGAGTTCCATACAACATGACCTCTATTAAGAGAGCCTGAACACGTATCATTTGAAGGTCGGGTCATTTGTTCTGTTGTTTACCTCCAATTTATTCTTCTTACATGATTTGAAATATTTCTTTTCACATCAGTTTCACCCTTGGTAACTGTGCTGGTCCAGGTATCAATGGCATCTGGTCCCTTCTGCTGTGTTGGCTGTTGTGCCATTCTTCTCACCCACCCAAGTGCCTGATGATCTGATTGTGTTCTCAGTACCACAGATGTGAAGCTATGGTTCCTTCCAGGATATTGAAATCACCCCAGTTGACGGCAACGCCTTTGAGAACACTATGATGCCTCCAATCTTTCTGATCAGTTATCTGAAATAACAGAGGTGATCGTGAAACCAGGCTCTTGTCTGACAAACTCATCTCACCCTTGAGTCTAGCACAGATCCTACCCTTGGCTCTACCTTCCGTTCCTGGATGAGTGTGAAGGACCAGAGTCACTTGACTTGTGTAATCTGTTTCAAGGGCAACAAAATTTGGTATCTAGAAGCAAGAGCTCCCTAATAATACTATCATGATATTTCTATCTTTATTCCTATTTTGAGAAAATTGTCCAGCTTTTCTTGATGTGTCCTTCTCTCTTTGGTTATGCCGTGTGCCTAAGTGGTTAGACTGTTTTAATCAGTCTCTAAAATTTTTTTAGATTTTTAAGAATGAAAATCTGCAGACAAAGCACATAAAATAGTGCCTGGAACATAGTTAATGCTTAAGCAGTATATAAATTAATGACATAATAATTATATTGTTACACATAATATTATTACATTCATGCATATGTGTTCAGTTGCTTCAGTCCTGTCCAACTCTTTGTGACCCTATGGACTGTAGCCTGCCAGGTTCCTCTGTCCACGGGATTCTCCAGGCAAGAATACTGGAGTGGATTGCCATGCCCTCCTCCAGAGGATCTCCCTGACCCAGGGGTCAAACCCACATCTTCTGTGTCTCCTGCATTGCAGGCGGATTCTTTACTGCTGAGGCACCAGCTGCTATTGCTGCTGCTAAGTCGCTTCAGTTGTGTCCGACTCTGTGCGACCCCAGAGATGGCAGCCCACCAGGCTCCCCCGTCCCTGGGATTCTCCAGGCAAGAACACTGGAGTGGGTTGCCATTTCCTTCTCCAGTGCATGAAAGTGAAAAGTGAAAGGGAAGTCGCTCAGTCGTGTCCAACTCTTCACGACCCCGTGGACTGCAGCCTACCAGGCTCCTCCATCCATGGGATTTTCCAGGCAAGAGTACTGGAGTGGGGTGCCATTGCCTTCTCCCGCTGAGGCACCAGAGCAGCCCATTATTATATTATATAATTAATATTATTATATTATATAATTAATACTATTATATTATATAATTTTTATTATACAACATAGTAGATATTCTGGTTATCTATTGCTGCATAATTAATCACTCCAAAATTTAGTGGCTTAAAACAACAATAACTGCCATTTATTTTGCTCATGAATCTGCAACTTGGGCAGAATCAGTGTCATCAGCTGGGCATCTCGATTGGAAGTGGGCAGATCGTCTTTCAAGATGGCTCACTCACATGACTGCAGTTAGCTTGGAGCTCAACCAAGGCTGTTGGCTACAGGCTACATTTCTCTCCATCTGGGTTTTATAATGGGGCTGCTTGATTTTTTCACTGCCTGAAGACTAGTTTCTAAGTCTTTCAAGTAAAAGAAAGTGGAAGCCGCTCTTCAAGCCCTGAACCTAGAAACCACCCCCATTTTCTGCTGGTCTAATAGTCACAGAGCCTGTTCATTTTAAATAGGAGAGGCCATAGGTCCCTTTTCTCAATGGAGGATGGTCAAAGAATTTGTAGTCATCTATAATCTAGCATAGTGAATTAAAAATATGAGCTTAAAATTTGTCTTTTTCTTTTAACAAAATACTAGTTGACTTAAGTACAGCATGCTTCCATTTTAAAAGAAATTCCTTTTTTCATTGTGGATCCTTGTGTAAGGTGGGTAGAAGAAATGAATTTACTCTCACTCCACAGGTACTTGAGACGTGGGATTTTGATTACTTTAAGGTAACAGTCATACTCAATGGCACCCCACTCCGGTACTCTTGCCTGGAAAATCCCATGGACGGAGGAGCCTGGTGGGCTGCAGTCCATGGGGTCGCTACAAGTTGGACGCGACTGAGCGACTTCACTTTCACTTTTCACTTTCATGCATTGGAGGAGGAAATGGCAACCCACTCCAGTGTTCTTGCCTGGAGAATCCCAGGGATGGCAGAGCCTGGTGGGCTGCCGTCTATGGGGTCGCACAGAGCCGGACACGACTGACGCAACTTAGCAGCAGCAGCAGCATACTCTAGCAAACCTGAGAAGGTTTGCTTCCTTCCCAGCCCCAAATACTTCCTACAGCTTTGTCCAGCTTGTGATTGGACTTTGACCATACATACTGGCCTGTAACTCAAGAACATAATGTTGATCGTCAGACCAGTGCACCACTGGTACCCAAGTTTTATGATACCCAGTTGTGGAATGTCTCACCATGTCTCTGAGGCCTCATTTATTGAGAGCATTGTTCAGTTCAGTTTTGGTGTACCATCTGTTGTCCGGGCCTCCAAAGTGATTTTCTGGGCTGGTTTTCCTTTTCACTGGGAATGGAAGGAGTTGTCAAAAGCCTAGTACATTCTTTTGTTCATTGTAAAGCCATCAGGACTTAATTAGGGAAAAATTCTTCAGCAACAATTGATTTGTTCAACCATCATTCAATTTGAAGTACTCTCTGTTTATTAAAAGCTACTTGAAAGTTGTTGGATGCCCAGCTTTGGGTTTTTGAGTATGTCTTCATTTATTTTATGTTCTGTCCTTAGCAAGTTTATCATAATTAGATTATAGTTTGAAAACTGCTTCTAGTTAGAATTTGTTAGAAACTTTCATTTAACACTGATTCTTCTTAGATGTCTGTAGATTCTGATAACTAAGCCAAAAAAATAGAGTTGATTAAATCTGACAGCTTTGAATTTCCAGAAAGTATTTTAAACCATTGCTCAGCATCTAGGCCTTTGGAAAATCTTCTTCATGTTTGTCTCTAGCTCTTGTTCCTGAATTTTTAGTCTCCTTTGTGTTTAGAGGAAAGTTGCAGCCACATGTTTCTGATTCATTTATAACTAACATTTAGAATTAGCTCATGAAGCAATTGTTTTGTAAAAACATGTACTTTACTATTGTGTGTAATCCATATTAAGCTTGTTCTCATCATCAAAGAAGAAAACAATTCTTTGCTACATTTTATCTGAAAATTAAAAAAAAAAAAGTTTTTTTAAGATGCTGGAGCTATGGACAGTACTTAGGTATTGCCCTATACTCTCCCTCTCTCCATTTGTCTCAGAATCAGTTTGGATAAGGATTTGTGGTTCATAGGGCTATGCTTGACCAGTTTGTAGTTGAAGTGTCCCCAGGACTCAATGAACATCCATTTATCAAGTTATCCCATTAACAGGTTATTATCAATTTTTATAAATTAGAAGAGTAATAGTTTCACATGGAAAGATGAACACCTTTGTAAGCCCAAGAAACAGTTTGTATAAACCAAATGCATGTCAAAATATAAAGGAGACAAGGTAATAGAAACTTTAAGAAACTAAAATACTGGAAGAGAGCCAGTAGAGGAAATGGTGAGGGTGAGGTGAGGAATGGATATTGTAACAAAGGTTCTAAACATGAGTAATCACACAAGTACAGATTCCTGGGTCTCAGGACGGGTTGATCTAGTCATCTGGAAACTTCAAAAGCTCCTTAAGTCATTCTGATGATAAGTTTAGTTATTGGAAATAATCTGCAAACTCTTCACACACATGCACGCGTGCACACACATAAATGCACAATTATCAAGAGGAAATTAATATTCAGTCTGGGCTACATCACTTTATCCTTTTCCCTTAAAATCTGGTGCTGCCCTTCCTCAAACTTCAGGAATAAATCTGTAGGTCTACTTCTGCAGAATATAGAGTAAGAGTATTTTTACTAAAAGGTATCAATTCAGAGCCTGAAATGCAAGGACAAAACAAAATAGATGGCTGTTAAGATCAAGAATTGAAGAGAAGGGTTTACCTGGTATCCCTTTAATCTTTAACTTCCAGCTCACAACTTTACTATGTGCTTAATGACAAAAGTCCAATGTCATTGCTAGGGCATTGACAGATGCTTAAATCCTTTAAACCAGGATTAAATTGTGTATATTTTACTGCCATGTGGGATCTTGTCAGTGCCCTCAATGGAATTTCACAATTGCCCAAATGGAGTTGAATAAACAGGTTGGTGATTGCTCCAACTATACTGAGTGATTAGAGCCCCAAGACACCACGCTGCCTGTCCAGTCAGAGCTGTGCTTCCCAACATCTGCCTTGAGGAACATCTAGCACCAGGATTGATTGTTTGTTTCAAGATAATATTTGGGAATGAGTCCAACTTGGTTTCAGCAATTAAATGTATCAAGTAAAAGCTCTTATGATTTTATTAGACTAGCATTTTCAACATCCATTAATGAGCCAAGTACTATGCAATTTTATAAATGAAAAGATTCAGGCTATCATTATGTATAAATCCTCCCCAAATTACTGGCTCTTGTCAGAAGGCACGATCTGAAAAAAGAACCGACCATGTTTTGGAAAATGTTAACATTCTGTAAATAAAATCTGGCAGCAAAATTCTTGGTGAGATGAATACTCAAGTCAACATGCCTCAATTTATTGCTGCATGAATCAGAAATTAATTCTTCCTCAATCATTCTTATACTTCTGAACTGTGACATTGTTAACAGAGTCTGAACCTTCTACAGATACCTAGGCTCTTAATACAATAAGATAAAATGAGTATAAATGGCTGAAGAGGGAAGTAAATTAGTTTTCTTGAAATTTTCTGGAGAATTGAGTTTATAATGACTCGAATGTATGAGGCTGCCAAAGGGTTGGGGTTTCAGGGATGGGCAAAATGGAATTATTATGACTTTCATGTCCATAGCGGTTTTTGTGTTCCCTGGGTGATAACAAACACCAAACACAAGTATATATTGGCGAGGAGACATTGTTGCTGGAAATGATTTGCATTCAGCTTCTTTCATTACTTTTTCCATCTTCAAGGAGTGCTGTATGCTCTAAATCTGCTTCTTGAGTCCTTTTCAGTCCATCTCTGCCCTTGTTTCCTAACCTTCCAACAAAATATCAGAGAGGTATAAAAATATTCAAGAGTCCTGCTGAAGAAAATGTATTACTGTTAATGTTTGGCAAAAGACCTTGTGGGGTTCTTGGTTCTGAAACATTAAGCCCCAACTCAGGCTTTAGCTCTCTCCTGGTGGCTCAGATGATCATGAATCTGCTTGCAATGCAGGAGATTTAGGTTTGATCCCTGAGTCAGGAAGATTGCCTGGAGAAGGGAATGGCTAATCACTCCAGTATTCTGGGGGCTCCCAGGTGGCACTAGTGGTAAAGAACCCACCTGCCAGTGCAGGAGACATAAAGAGGCATGGATTCAATTCCTGGCTGGAGAGGATCCCCTGGAGGAAGGCATGGCAACCCAACCCTTTCCAGCATTCTTGCCTGGAGAATCCCCATGGACGGAGGAGCCTGATGGGCTACAGTCCACAGGGTCACAAAGAGTCAGACAGGCCTGAAGCAACTTAATGTGCATGCAAGCAGAATCCAGAGGGAGGAAAGCAAGATAAGGGAGCCCTGAACTGCTCTTACATGAAAAGATGTGGGTAGAGAATCAGAATTCAGACAAAGTAGAATATCAGAGTAGGAGGGAATAAAGAGGCAACGAAGCCCATGAGACTCCTCTACTGTTGTTTGAGTTGCCATCCACCTCCCAGGGATGCTAAGATCATCTCTCAACTGGTCTTGCTATTCCCTGTGTTGCTCTGCTACAGTCCATTCTCCACAAAACCCATCAAGATGGACTTTTAAAGACATAAATTAGCAGAAAGAGGAATCAGAGTTCTCTACCATTGTTTCCAAAAGAACATGGGTTTTTTGACAACCACCTACAGAGAAGGCTGGTAGTTCAGTGGAGATGTTCCAATGCACTGTTAGAGTAAAAATTTCAAGAATAGATACATTAAAGATGGTAAGAAAAATAGTTTCATTTTGTCCATGCTACCTCTTCCCCAAAGCACCAACAAAGGCCCCTTCAGGCTCTCATTTCTCCCACAGGGGAAAGTGAGAACATGGTGAGTGACTGCTCAACTTGCCCACCACATGCAATGCTGCCTAAGAGGCCAAGAGCTGAGATGAAATGATAAGCGTAGTTAAGGGGCCGGGAGAGTCTAGGAGAGCCTCAATCAGAACTTGTAACTCATCAAAGGATCACAGATCTTACTAAACTACTTATGGATGCTGTGAGAGAACGGCCCATAAGCTGTATGGGGCTTATCATTTGAAGACACTCCGCCCTCCAACCCTGGCAACTGCTCACAGACCCTCCTAATGCTCTGTGTGCCTCACTGACTCCCTGGCTTCTCAAGCCATGCCACCCCCATCCCAAGCCTTTACAGATGGCTCACAAGCACACACAGAGAACAGAAAACTGGCCTGACTCTACAGGATTAGGAGAAATCACACAAACTTGAGCAATTCAGAGCACTGCTCTCAGGAGGCTCTCAGCACTAGCCTGGTTTTGTAGGACTGAAAGAAGGCATACAGTGTAAACAATTTTCCTTCAAGAGGGAATAAGAGGTATGGAAACTATGTGAAAAAAATAAACTGCAGGCCAGCAAGTATCCCTGATGAACATAGATGCAAAAATCCTCAACAAAATACTAGCAAATGGAATTCAACAGCACATTAGAATGATCATGCACCATGATCAAGTGGGATTTATCCCTGAGAGGGGAAAACGGTTCAACATATGGAAATTAACAAATGTAACTACAGAATAACAGATAAAAATCATATGGTCATCTCATCAATGCAGGAAAAACATTTGATACATGTAGTATCATTTCATAATTAAATCTCTCAACAAGTAGGGTTTAATAGAAATATATTTTGGAGAAGGAAATGGCAACCCACTCCAGTGTTCTTGCCTGGAGAATCCCAGGGACGGGGGAGCCTGGTGGGCTGCCATCTATGGGGTCGCACAGAGTCGGACAGAACTGAAGCGACTTAGCAGCAGCAGCAGCAGAAATATATTTCAATGTAATAGCAGCTATATATGACAAGCCCACTGCTAGCATCACAATCACAGGTAAAAAGCTGAAAGATTTCCTGTAAGCTCAGGAATGAGACACCACTCAGATCAGGAGAGTGATCCACTTTCACCACTCCTATTCAACATGGGACTGGAAATTCTAATCAGTAATTAGTTAGGGAAAATGAATAAAAGGCATTTAAATTAATAAAGATGAAATAAAATTGTCTCTTTTTGAAGATGACATGATCTCATAAATAGAAAAGCCTAAAGACTCCACCACTAAAGTGTTAGAACTAATAAGTAAAATTGCAGTATACAAATCAATATTAAAAAATCAGTGGCATTTCTATATGATGACAATGAATTATCCCCAAAAGGAATTAAGAAAACAATCCCCTTTACAATAGCATCAAGAAGAATAACACATTTAATAGTATTTTCAAACAAGAAGATAAACATCTATATACTGAAAACTATAAAACATTGATTAAATAAATTGAAGAAATCACAAATAAATGGAAAGGTATCTAATCTCATGTTTATGGATCAGAGGAATTAATATTGTTAAGATATCCATACTATCCAAAACATCCACAGATTCAATGCAATTCTTGTCACAATTCCAAAGGCATTTACCTTAAAATAGAAAAAATAGCCACTATATTCATATGGAAATATAGATAACCCTGAAGAGTTAAAGCAATCCTGAGCAAGAAAACAGCTGGAGGAGTCACACTTCCTGATTTCAAATTATATTGCAAAGCTGTGGTAATCAAAACAGTATGGTACTGGTATAAACAACAGATATACAGACCAGTGGAATTTAAGGAAACATCCAGAAATAAGTCTATGCATACATGGTCAACTAGACTTCAACAAAGGCTCTAGGAATGCACAATGGTGAAAAGTTAGTCTCTTTACTAAATGGCATTGGGAAACTGTATTTCTACATGCAAATAAAATGAGGTTGAACATCATAGACAAAAATCAGCTCAAATTGGATTAAAGACTTTAAACATTAGATCTGAAAAGATAAAACTCCCAGAATAAAGCATAGTGAAAAAGCTACTTAACATTAGTCTTGGCAAAGATTTTTTGCATTTGACACCTTCAGCACAGGCTAAGTAAAATAAGCCAATATAAAGACAAATACTGCAGAATCTCACTTACATGTGGAATCTAAAAAAGTTGAATTCAGAGTAACAGAAAGTAGAATGATGGCTACCAGGGGCTGGGGGAGAGAGATACTGAGAGACACTGGTCAAAGTATACAGACTCTCACTTGTAAGATGAATACATTCTAAAGAGCTAATATACGTCATGGTAACTATAGTTAGTAATAATGTATTTTATACTTGCAATTTGCTAAGATAGTATATCTCAAGTGCTCTTACCACATAAAATGGTAACTCTTTTAATTGGCTGATTGTGATAATCAATTCATGATGTGTATACATCTCAAAATATCATTTATACCTTAATGTATACAAGTTTTATTTGTCAGTCATACCTCAATAAAGTTGGGAAGAAATACAGATCAGATCATGATGACTTCCCATCCCTTTTAGAATAAAACCCAAATTCTATGCCTTGGTCAAAAGGATCTTGTGTACCCTGGCTCACAGCTGCCATCTGACATCTTCTCTTTCACTCTGTAACCCCTGTCCTCACTGGCCTCCTTGTCATTTTTCCAGCATGACAAACTCCTTACCATCTCAGGGTTCTACATTTTCTGCCCTTCCTGTCTGGTATGCTCTTTACCCAGATTCTGGCATAGCTAGTTCCCAAACATCATTCACATCTTAGTTTACATGTCACCTTTGCAGAGAGAATGTCCTTGGCTTCCCTGTTTAAAATATTTGTTCCTCAACCCCTTCTTTTCTATTCTTTACCTTTTTTTTTTTTACTTTTTGTTATCTTCCATTTTTATTTATTTATTTATGGCTGTCTCTCTGAGGTTGGCTGCTTCTAAAATGGCTAATGATCTCTGCCTTCTGCTATTTGTACCCTTGTGAAAATTTCCACCATCTGAGTGTCCGTGGGACCTAGTAACTCCTTTCTAATGAATAGGATCTGCAAAAGGAATGGGATTTGGTTACAAAAATGACTGTGACAGCCATTTTGCCTTCTCTTGCATCCTGTCTTGCTCTGGAAGCAGCAAACCACCACGCTGCTAGTAGCCTGTGGAGAGGTCCATTTGGTAAGAAACTGATGTCTCTGGCCCACAGTCAGCAAGGACTTAAGGCCTAAAAATAGCCACATAAGTGAGCTGGAAGCAGATTCTTTCCCAGTTGGGCCTGAGATGAACGCAGCCCTAGTGGACACTTTGTGCCTTGTGACCCTGAGTTGGAGGCCCTGAGCTAACTCTCAGAAACTGAGATAATAAACATGTGCTGTTTGAATCGACTCTGTTTTGGGGTAATTTGTGACACAGCAATGAATAATTAACGTCTCCAGTAGAATGTAAGCTCCAAGGAGGAAAGGAGTTCCTGCCTTGTTTGGTATTCTCTCCCAAGTAGGTAACATAAAGCCTGGAACCCGGAGGTACACAATAAACACTGGCTTTAACTGAGTAGGGGACACTGGGGTGGGGTGCGGGATGCGGGATGCTGGGTTTCACAAAATATGTCACATGGAAGTTTGAACCAATGCTGATGTTTAAACAGGCTTTTCTTAGGGCCAAAGGTGACTCCAGAGGCCTCAGGAGTACTCAAGTAACAGACTTCCTGGAAATACCAGGCTCTCAGTACTAATCTCTTGACCATGATTATTGAGGTTGGTCTGGGTGGTTTAGCAAACTCTCAGAGTGCCTGGACAAGATCAAGTTTGGAGTTGCTCTGCACCTTGAGAAGACTGACTCACATCGCTCACATTTTCCTCATCTCTGAAGAACTCACAGGGCTCTTGGTCATACACAGAATGAACTGCATAATGGGCTGTGGTTTGTTTTCAATAAATGGTGGTCTCTTTCTCCTCAGGGAGCTTATTATATGAAGAGATAAGATTCATACATAAAAAAGATAACTAATATGGAGTGGAATGTTTGTACTGTTAAGTACCAGATGTTTCTGAGGCAGCAATTATAATGGAATATTTAATTATTCTCTGGTTCTTTTTCTATCTTGTCGGGTGTGGGGGGCACATTTGTCACTTGGGAATGGCACCAGAGAACTCCATAATTTTTCCTCATGAGAACTAGAAAGAAAGAAAGCTGAAAATGGTAAAGTAAAACCAGTTTTACTGGTGAAGACATGGAAAAATGTGGTAGGAAAAAAAAATCAGAGCATAATAGATTTATTCCTACTACTGATTAATCATAGTATTAATTTTATATGATTTGAAGAACATGCATTGTTCTTAAAGGCTTAGTATCCACTTCTAGGAAAGATGGAACAGGGTTTCTCCATCTGTTCCTCCACAGGAAGAGTCACATTGAAAATAATGATTTCCTTCTAATGCCTTACTCGAAATTATATCAATAAGTCCTTGGGATTCTATGGAAAACTAATAATGATGATGATAATGGTCATAACCATAGGGTTTTTTTTTCTCTTTCTATATGCTGACTAACATGCAGACTGTGAGCAGTTCTTTTGGAATGCAAGGGGAAAGAATGGATGTGAAATTATATCAGAAATTTCCAGCTTTCTGAAAGAAATTTTACTTTTAAAGGAAAATAACAGCATAGTAGGAACTGCATGGAAATTAGCACACTCAGTACTATGGAGAAAAAGTGACCATGGCTGTCTGCACACATGGACTGGTCATTCAAACTGGCTCAAAAATTCCATTTTCCATCAGTGGTCTGTGTGTGTCCACATGGTGCAAATAGCCCAAGCAGGGTTTTTGAGGTGTTGGCATCACCAATGAGTGCCAGATGGAATGTGGTGAAAGTTCTGATTTGGACCTTTCAGACCAGAGGTACTTGCCAAAATGGATGGATCCTTCTGGCCACCTCTTGTAAGTATAGCCACAGGTATTCCGTTGAAACCTGTGGGTGAGAAAGACATAAACAGTTGCTATAAATTTGTCAGACCGGGAAGCCACAGGCCGTTGAGTAAATGGTAAACCCAATGGCCCAAGAGAACAAAGGAGGCTCTTTTCATCAGAATGATCAGGCTCATTCAACAAATATTTATGGAGCGCCTACTCTCTGCCAGACCTAATAGAAACCAACAAGGTCTCTTATTTAAAGAGTGCTTGAAGTAGGGGAGCAAAACCCCAAATCACCTGGGATGGTGTGGCCCTGGCTGTGCACTGCAACTTGATGGAGAGGAAGAGCCAGTGTTCTGGGGGCAGGCAGGACAACCTGAATGGCATCTGTTCTGCCCACAGACTCTTGGGGGTGCTGCTCTTATAGAGTGAGTCCTCTGCCTTGGTTTGTTCAGACCAAGACCTTTCTTATTTTGGAGGCAAGGCAGCTTTTGCTGTAGCATTTCACAAACAAATCAGTGATCTCAGTGCAAGTGAAATAACATCATGTCTAAACTGAAATCTGAATTTCATCTCCCTGAGTTGATATTTATCAGTTGCAACTATCACTTTCACTTTTCACTTTCATGCATTGGAGAAGGAAACGGCAACCCACTCCAGTATTCTTGCCTGGACAATCCCAGGGACAGAGGAGCCTGGTGGGCTGCTGTCTGTGGGGTTGCACAGAGTCAGACACGACTGATGTGACTTAGCAGCAGCAGCAGCAGCAATTATTGAGTTATAAAGTTTAAAAAGGATGTTGAATGTTAATTTACTCACCACACTTCTGGTTCATATGATTCTAAAAAGATGAAAACATCTCCTCTTAAGGCAGGTCTTCTGAAAAGGAGAGGCCATTTCTTCTTGTAGTAATGGATTATGATGTTTCGTTGCCACCATAGTTAATTTTTTTTTATCATAGTTCAGATCAGATCAGTCACTCAGTCATTTCCGACTCTTTGCGACACCATGAATCGCAGCACGCCAGGCCTCCCTGTCCATCACCAACTCCCGGAGTTCACTCAGACTCACTTCCATCGAATCAGTGATGCCATCCAGCCATCTCATCCTCTGTCATCCCCTTCTCCTCCTGCCCCCAATCCCTCCCAGCATCAGAGTCTTTTCCAATGAGTCAACTCTTCGCATGAGGTGGCCAAAGTACTGGAATTTCAGCTTTAGCATCATTCCTTCCAAAGAAATCCCAGGGCTGATCTCCTTCAGAATGGACTGGTTGCATCTCCTTGCAGTCCAAGGGACTCTCAAGAGTCTTCTCCAACACCACAGTTCAAAAGCATCAATTCTTCAGCGCTCAGCCTTCTTCACAGTCCAATTCTCACATCCATACATGACCACAGGAAAAACCATAGCCTTGACTAGACAAACCTTTGTTGGCAAAGTAATGTCTCTGCTTTTGAATATGCTATCTAGGTTGGTCATAACCTTCCTTCCAAGGAGTAAGTGTCTTTTAATTTCATGGTTGCAGTCACCATCTGTAGTGATTTTGGAGCCCAGAAAAATAAAGTCTCTCACTGTTTCCACTGTTTCCCCGTCTATTTCCCATGAAGTGATGGGACCGGATGCCATGATCTTCATTTTCTGAATGTTGAGCTTTAAGCCAACTTTTCCACTCTCCACTTTCACTTTCATCAAGAGGCTTTTTAGTTCCTCTTCACTTTCTGCCATAAGGGTGGTATCATCTGCATATCTGAGGTTATTGATATTTCTCCTGGCAATCTTGATTCCAGCTTGTGTTTCTTCCAGTCCAGCGTTTCTCATGATGTACTCTGCATATAAGTTAAATAAACAGGGTGACAATATACAGCCTTGACGTACTCCTTTTCCTATTTGGAACCCGTCTGTTGTTCCATGTCCAGTTCTAACTGTTGCTTCCTGACCTGCATATAGGTTTCTTGAGAGGCAGATCAGGTGGTCTGGTATTCCCATCTCTTTCAGAATTTCCCACAGTTTATTGTGATCCACACAGTCAAAGGCTTTGGCATAGTCAATAAAGCAGAAATAGATGCTTTTCTGGAACTCTCTTGCTTTTTCCATGATCCAGCAGATGTTGGCAATTTGATCTCTGGTTCCTCTGCCTTTTCTAAAACCAGCTTGAACATCAGGAAGTTCACGGTTCACATTAATTTAAGTCAATTCGGCAGCAGTTTCTATCTATTTAAAAATATTTTACTCCTGGATAGCAGTTAGCAGTTGATCACAAGCCTCATATAATAACAATTGTTTAATTGTCTTCTCGGTGTCTGTAAGGTCCAATTCCTCTTAATTCTTGGGAACACTCATGTCATAAATGACATTAGTGAATGCTGAATGGGTTGCCAAGAGCAATGATCATATTGAGCTGTCACCATGAACTAAGAGTTTTATCCAGATCATCTCAGTCCTCACTACAACAAACCTTTTGGGATATTTCCAATACTTTCTTCCACTTTGTAAGTGGGAAAACTGAGGCTTTCAGAGAAGTTTGTTCTTTACATGAGACTATTGCTAGGAAGTGATGGAGCCAAGACATGGATACATAACTGTGTCAAAGTTTTCCAGTTAATTATAGAGATAAGACTGCCTACATTTTATGCTAATAGATCCAAGTATTAAATTGAGTGTTAACTAATCAACATATCACTTTAAAAAATAAAATTGTTCATATTCTGCTACTGCCCATTTGTCACTCAAGTGTTTGCAAAATTCGGGGATAATTTTTCCAAACTCTTACTCTTTTTTCAATTAAAGGCTCTTTTTTAAACCTTTATTTAATATTCAACTTCATATCCACAAAGGTAATGGCTGGTGATATGTCTAATACTTTCGCAATTTTCTTTGGGTGTACAAATCATTAGAATTATCTGGTTAAGCCAGGAGCTTTCAATCTTGGCTGAGCATTAGCATCACTTAGAGAAACTTTTAAAGATCCTGATTCCAAGGCCAAACCTATGGCCAATTACATTAGAATCCCTGTGAGTAACATCCAAGTGATTACAATGAGCACGCAAGGTTGAAACCACTAATTTAAAGAATTCTTCCCTGGACTTTCCCTGTATATTCATTTACCTGTGGCCTGCTCTGGCTTCTGCTCATGGAGCTGAAACTATGTGTTGGCCAATTTAACAACGATTCTCAAAGGCCATCTCATTACCTGACTCTAATATAGAGGTTGAAGAAGCCGAATAGTCTCTTTCCAAGACTTTGTTGAAGATGGAGGAGATATATGATGCAGTTCTGGTCAGTGAAAAGTAAGTGAAGATTTGTCGAGGGCTTCTGGAAAGCCCATACATCTAGGTGTTTTTGATGACTTAGTCGATTCAGGAGATTGTTTTTTTCACTTTTCATCTGAATGTTTATAGTTATCTGAATGTTTCCCTAGATATAGATTGAACACATGACTTGAATCAAAGGTCCTTTGAATGGGAAATCAAGGGAGAATTTTATATCTTATTGATGTAGTCTCTATTTCCTCTTAGATACCTTGGAATCCATGACAAAATTGTCTTACAGAGAAGTAAAAGGCTAAGGAATTGGAGAACCCTAAAATTTTCTTTGAAATGTTGGGGTATTGATGATAAAATGATCACCTCCAACATGCTTGTCAGACATAATTTCCATGTTAGACATACAACATTTACTGAGAGAAACGAAGGGATTATAATAGAGTTTCTATAATATATTGTAGTAGAGCTTCTAGCAAACACTGAATCTGAGCCTGTGTATTCATAGTATAAGAATATATGTGTGTGTCTGCTAATTTTGTGTAACTTTTTATTGAAGTACAGTGTATAATACATGCTAAAAAAGTACGCATATGGTAAAGAAGAGCTCAGAGAGTTTTCAAAAATGAACACACCTTTATACCTAACACTTGGGTCAAGAAGCAGAACGTATGACTTTCCTGGTGGTCCAGTGGTTAAGACTTCATGCTTCCAGGCAGGGGGGAAGGGTCTGTTTTCTGGTCAGGGAACTAAGATCCTGCATGTCACACTGCAAGGCCTAAAACAAAACAAAACAAAACGCCAAACAAACAAACAAAACCCAGAAAACAAAAAACACAAAAAAGAAACGGAACGTTCCCAGGACCCTAGTAACCCCCTGTTCTTCCTTCTACTGGCTCCCCTGTCAACAAAGGATGACCACAAGGCTACCATTTCTTTCTGTTGTTTTCTTTTAAACAAATGAATGTGTAGAAGTATAAGGTCACCTCTTCTTTTTCACATACTCTCTTTTGAGATGGGAACGTCAGACCTATTCCAGGGCACATTTAATTATGGAAAAATGAAAAGAAAGAAATAAAATCCAGACCAACAAAGCAAAGATTTAAGTTGGCATCGCTATCCGTATAATTGTGATACCGGCAGACACTCAATAAACATATCAGCATTGTTAAAATGATTTATCAGCCAAATAGTTGAATGTAAAATATTATCAATACAGGTGTCATCATTGATCTTTCTTGGGTCTCACTGCTGAAGAATGGGGCCGCCAGATGATTTCAACAAACAATCCTTGACAGGAAACCAAAGGCAGCAAGGCACAGGGACAGACAGCTGACAAATGCAGTACGAGGCCATTAAAGCATGTGATGAATTTGCCAGGAAAGTATATATTTGTGCAAGAGGTGAGCTCATATCTCCCATAAATTTGTCAGCCGTGACACAGTGTTCTCTGGCTTGGCATGAGTAATGCCTTGCTATTTGCTGCCTTTGTCTGGCAAAAGCTCTATCAGTCACTCCAGGATTATTTACAAAGAAACGTGTCTATCAGTTACAAGGACATGACTTTGCCGCTAAAAGATAACAAAAGAGGAAATCAGGCAGTGGCCTCTCCGCGAGGGATGCGTCTTTTCCAGACAAGCTCTGGACTGGAATGAATCAGATGGACGGCAATTGGCCGGGCTGGCCCTGTGCCTGGCATGACCAGCCTTAGTACATTTATCCACACTGATTAGATTAGAAATTATTAATAGGGGGCTACGGAGTAGAGCAAAAGGTCATTTAGAGTTTAATTCTGTTCTCAGATAACTTCATTTCGGCTGATGGGATTGTTATTGTAGGGGTTTTATATGTTTATAGGAAACAATATACTCAATAATGAAGTCTTGCCTCCTTCTGCAAGTTCAGGAAAGCTATTGTGCAGCTAGATTGAAGTCTTCACAATTGTGTTAATTAAGTAACAGTGATTGGGCTTGGTCTCCTCTTGAAATGCATTTAAGACCCTAAAAGCTGCTGAGAATGTATTCTTTCAATATAAATATATGGGAAGGCAAGTGCGACCAGAAAGCAGCCTGCGATTGAGTAAACAGAAGAGCTGACACGAAGCTTTTACTTAAGGCAGCCAGGAGCCTGGTTGGCAGATGTAACTTCTTGCCACATAAATACAAATATCTTGTCAGTTTAGGATTAAACCTAACAAGTTCCTTTTTCTTTACTCAATTCCTGACCAATCTGAAAGGTGAAGCCATAGAGTTTGATGTTGATGGTACATTATGTCTCATCAGTTATGTTACACCTTCCCAGGCCTGTCTGTTTGGGGTAGATGATCAGTGTGCAGCAATAGCCATGTCCTTCTCAGATAAAGGGCCATTTCCTTGGTCTTGTTTGATAGACCAGGGCCATTAGGTTATCCTGGTCTGATAAACCAGGGAGCTCAGATCTGTCCTCCACTGTGAGCCCCCTTTGGGAGTTCATAATCTGAACTTTAAATTTGCTGAAGGTTATTGCAATTTTGTTTGTTGCAATAGAAAAGATCCCTTCTAAATAGACAAAAATGATTTTTAAACGATTTTCAATGAAGAGTGGATTTGTTACTAAATGCAAGTTTGTGTGTCCAACACACACTGAAACCAAACAAACCAAAATGTTGGAGTTTGGAAAAGAGAAAGGTTTATCACAGGGTCATGCAAGGACACAGGTGCCTCATGCCCCGCTAAAACCCTGAACCCCCTGAAGTATTTTAGCAAAGCATTTTAAAGATCAAGGTGAGGGAGGGATGTGGTTGGTGTTGCAAACTTCTTGGTGTTGGAATCCTTTGTTTGCAGCTGTCCGTGTAGGTCAGGTCACAATATTCCTGTAAACCTCCAACGAGACAAATGTATTCTCTGTTCAACAACTTTTTTCTCTCTATGTGAATGGAAAAGTGTTATACCCTTAAAGGTCAAAGCCTTGAGAATGGGCTATCTTGTATGTTTCAGGCATAGGAAACATTCTCAACTTGCAAAAGCAATAGAATACAAAGATTAAAGTAAAAGGAACAGATCTAATATGGAATCAGATTTGTTCTTCCTGATTAGAGGCTTATAGAAAGAACTTCATTGTCCTCTTTCTTAAAGACCACAGAAGACACTTGGGTTCTATTTGTAAGCAAACAGCTTCCTATCTGACTCCAGATACAGCGATATCTGGGCTTCCCAGATGGCGCTAGTGGTAAAGAACCTGTCTGCCAATGCAGGAGACATAAGAAACGCAGGTTGATTCCTGGGTCGGGAAGATCCCCTGGAGGAGGACACAGCAACCCACAGTAGTATCCTTGCCTGGAAAATCCCATGGACAGAGGAGCCTAGGGATGGTTACAGTCAGTAGGGTCTTACAGAGTTGGACACGACTAAAGTGACTTAACACGCCTGCACGCACGCATGCATATAGTGATATCCCATGAAGAGGAACTTTGAAGTAAAACTTGGTGACCGCTCATTGAGTCTTGTCTTTCCAACTCCCCCATCCGTACCCAAGAAAACCACCACCTCAAGACAGAACTTAGTTTTCCCAATAGGAGGACTACAGAATAGAAATGATATTTTCATTACTGTAAGTTTAAAAAAATACCCCTAAGGCAGTGGATATTGACTAGGAATATATAGCAAAGCCTGGAGTTCTTTGATTGTAACACCTGGGGTGGGTGGTGCTAATGGCAGCTAGTGGGTAGAGGTCAGGGATGCTGCTAAAAACATCCTCCAAAGCACAGGATCACACCCAAAACTAGGAATTATCTAGCCCCAAATGTCAAGTGCCAAGGTTGAGGAACCCTGCTCAAAAGAACCTTTAGAATCAATGAAGAATGAGGACTTGGGAGAGATTACTCTGTCTAGGAAATGAGGTACCAGAACCTCTGTTTAGTAAAAGTCTATAAATGACATTATAAAATAGATAACATATTAGGATTCAAGAAATAAAAGCTGTCTTTTAAAGCCACTCATTTCAATTAAAACTTGGGAGCTAGAAAAAAGTACTCTTGATTTTCATTGTTGTTCTAAGATGATCCACATGCTTTTAGAGTTATTATGATGTGGAGTAATGTCAAGATGCAAAATCTTTGAAGGAAACACGCAAAAGCAGCTGACATACTGGGCCAAAGGTTGAGCCGAGATCCTAACATCTAAAAGCTACCCTGCCATCAATTAAACCTGAGCCTGGGCGAGTGATCCAACCCATCTGGGCCAGAGTTGCTATTTCTGGCCAGACACTGAGACTGAACAGCTTGACGTCATTCCTCAGCTATTCCTTCTCCTCCAGACATGGACGGAGCCAATGCAGATACTCGCCTTAGTTTCCCGGCTCACAGTCCTGCTGGCCCGGCTCGCTTAAGTCCTTGTTATTTCACATCTGGGCAGTTGCAGTAATTTCCTAGGTGACGTTCTCCCCTCAAATGTGTCCCATAAAATGCTGCAATCTTATCTGTCTAAACCATTACTTTGTTTACATTACTCCTCTCAAATATCTGTATGACAACCAGTCCCTTTCTGATCTGCTCAGGAATGGTTTTTTGTACTAGACTTAGGCACTTTCCCTCCTTAGATCATTGCTGTCCCCATCATGTGACTGCACTTAATGCCTTCTTCATGATGGAATGCACTAGATCGAGTTTTCCTGCTGAGCTTTGTTTGGAAGGACCCTCCTATCTGCTGTGTTCTTTCCCTATTGATATCTCTCAACTTTCCTTCAAATCTAAAGTCCCATGGTCTCTCAGAGCCTTTGCTAAGATCTCCATATCTCTGTCCTCTGCGCTTTTAAGGACCTATTATTTGCACAATGTATATGATACTTAACATATTCTACTATCTAGCTATCAGGCTAAATAATATTCTTCTCCCCTCATTGATATCTTTGACTCCCTCTTAATGATCCAAGGGAAAAAAGACACAAGCTATCACAGTGCAGTTAGGCTTTATGTGGGATTCCATGGGAAAGGGTGTTTTGCACCATCCTCTGGTCAGTACATATTCATGATTGGATTAAACTAAGACACTCTGAGAGATAAAGGCATACTCATACATATTAAAAAATATTAAGTCTTTCTGGTTAGGCTGTAACCTCATCATGACAGTCATAATGATCAAACCCTTTGTGTCCTCTGAGCTTTGTGTCATGCTGCTGCTAAGTCGCTTCAGTCGTGTCCGACTCTGTGTGACCCCATAGACAGCGGCCCACTAGGCTCCCCCGTCCCTGGGATTCTCCAGGCAAGAACACTGGAGTGGGTTGCCATTTCCTTCTCCAATGCATGAAAGGGAAAAGTGAAAGTGAAGTTGCTCAGTCATGTCTGACTCAGCGACCCCATGGTCTGCAGCTGACCAGGCTCCTCCGTCCATGGGATTTTCCAGGCAAGAATACTGGAGTGGGGTGCCATTGCCTTCTCCAGAGCTTTGTGTCATAGAAAGTGTCTAAAGAATGATTATATGGCCAATTTTATTTTATGCATGCTTTTCTATGTAAAAACTATAGTGAAATAAAAGTAGTATTCATGCTTGGAAAGGTTTTGGTTACTACAGGAAAAACTGCATTAAAAAATGTAAAATGTGTGCACACACGCGTACACACACACACTATATATATATATATATATATATATTTTTTTTTTAAGAGAAACATCTCTGTTTAAATATATGTCTCTTGTACTCCAAGAATAAGTTTTCATGAGTCTCAGTAACACTTGTTGTCCATTCCAAAGATAATGGAGTCCAGTGGGTTCCTAAATGTAAATTAAATTCTCAGATTTTGACATGGAGTTGAAGAGCATTGCTGAAGTTGCTTAGTATTTTTTTTTTTTTAACAGGCTGACTATAATATAGATACAGCATGTGGTAGCATGGCCATGCATGCATCAGAGTATTCTTTTTGTCATTTTTTCTTTCAACTTAAGCATACTTGGGGTGAGGGCATGCTAGAAGCTTTTACTAAGGCAGCTATCTGCCTTACCTCACCTGCAAAATTTCATTTGCTCTTACCTCATTTGTAGGTCCCCTGAGTTGTATCCTTTATGTATAAAAAGGACAGCATCTTTGTCTGTATACTGCAATATTTAATCTAGGGTTTTCAAGTCTCAGCTGTGACAGTTTTTTTGAAAAAGGGATTTGCTACAGCGAGATATGTTTCTTCATTGTTACCTGACAGTTCACTTTTTAATCAATGAATTTGCTGATGTTATTCCCCTCAAACTAGAATGCTCACTTGCTAAAAGAACAACACAGCTTAATGCAGTGGTGCTCAGAGTGTGGTCCCCAGACCAGGAACATCAGAATCATCTGAGAACTTGTTAGAAAGGCAAATTTCTAGGTCTTACTTATTGAATCAAGAGCTTTGGGGTTGTGGCCAGCAATCTGGGATTTAACAACCCACTAGCGAATTTTGATATAAGAAAAAGTTTGAAAACTATTGGCTTGGTTGTCAATATTAGTAATATGAGCTCTGGGGCAAACTGCCTGAATTCAAATATTTAATCTTCAAGTCATGTACCCTTCCATTGCCTCAGTTTTCTCAACAATGAATGAGATAATCCTAGTATCAACCATCATTCATATATTGTTGGTGACATTAAATTGATAAAGTAAATGTGAAAAGTTGAGCACCAAGGGTGCGCTTCCTATACTTGAGCTATTATTGTTCACATTTTCCCTTTCTCTGGTCTTGGAGAGCCTCTTCCTCTTGGTCATCTTTCCAAGCCCTGGATAAGCCAAAGGGTTCCTCTCTCTTAAATATCCCTTTTGCCTCTCTTCACCTCTTTGAATGTTGCCACATTAAGGGTGAGAGAAGCATTAATTTTTCTGTAGTCTGAGTTTCTGCTCACAAAGTAATTTTTTTGCCTTAAAAACCAAAACTAATGATGAGGACACATACAGACAGAGTACAACACATTTTAATTTTTTCTCAGATCTGCTTTCTATTTTAACTATAATATAATTCCCTTGTGGTCCACCTGATTTTTTTTTTTTTCAGGCCTTGAGAATGTGAACTGGTATTTATTTTTATGGCTGATACAACTGATGTGTGGATGGATGGGAGTGTGTTTTCACCTTGTCTTCAGTGATGGATCATTCTTGTTTGTTCTAGAGGCTTCTGGACTTGTTATCCTGTGTCATTTCTAACTGGTGCCACTTTTTGACAAATGATAGCAGCAAGGCGTGGTGTGCTACCTCCGGTTCTTATTTTCCCTGAGTGTTTGGATGTAATAATTTTAGAGACGGCCACATGGCTAATGAGTCTTGCCCTCAGGAGCTCAGCACAGAGGCAGCCCTCACTAGCCTATCAGAGCCCTCTTTGAAAATGTTGGAAGATGTGAGAGAGCAAGACAAATGGACATTTGTGTATCATATTCTTTGAGAATTGAATAGAGGATTTATGGTGTTCCCTGACTTGACACACTTTACACTTGTCATGCTGGCACATTGCATTATATTCTGCTGCCCACGGGGCTTTTGATGATGTTTCAGAAACAAGTAATAGATGTCTCTGTGCTATATCCATACATTTGCAGAGAAAGATCCAATATGAAAAACAATGGCACAGTAGAAACCGTCCCC
This sequence comes from Bos indicus x Bos taurus, assembly GCF_003369695.1. Taxonomy (NCBI): domain Eukaryota; kingdom Metazoa; phylum Chordata; class Mammalia; order Artiodactyla; family Bovidae; genus Bos; species Bos indicus x Bos taurus. The sequence goes on along the minus strand of NC_040086.1, from coordinate 65,652,673 downwards.
ATCAACTGAGCACAAAGGCCAACCTCTGCTCTCCAGTGTCTTCTTAGTCCCAGTTCCCTCCCTGGACATATATCTATATCTATATCTATATCTATATCTATATATATATATAACCTTCTCCAGCTAGAGCTAGTCCACCTGAAGTGCAATGTAAGCGATAATTTGCCCTATTTCGTATGCATATTTTAATCTCTACTTGGAGTATAACAATTGATGATGACTGTTAGGGCAGCTACAGTGCAATATAGAAGAATGCAGTGCACTGAACTATTATACGTGGAATGAATAAACAACATTCTATATATGAGGGCCCACTGTATAGTTCAGGGAATTATATTCAATATCCTGTGATAAAACATATGGAAAAGAATACTAAAAAGCAAATGTGTATATACATATGTATAACTGAATCGGTTTGCTGTACAGTAGAAATTAACACAATATTGTAAATCAACTATACTTCAGTAAAACAAATTTAAAGAGAAGAATCCAGTGCGCTGAATTAAGTATCGAGAACTCTTCATTTTAACCCTGAATTGGCTGTGGACATGACATCTCTGTGCTCAAATGAACTTCATAGGGCAATGTTACAATTTTTCCTTTTTTTCATCAATCCTATGGGCACAAGGTTTCCTGACCAGCCTACCCCCCAGAAGGCTTACATGAGAACTCATTTTGAAAGGTGTGTAGAAGTGAGAGAAAGCCACCTGTGTGCCTCTTGATGAGGCAGTTGGAATACAAATGTGTTCGCCCTTGGTTTTACAGGAAGGAAAACAAAGTCCTTAAAAGGGTGAGTGAGTTTTTTTCAAGGACCACCATAAATGAGGGACAGAGAAGGTCCAGATTTCTATCTTCTGCTCCTTAGATGAAGTGCCCTGAGATTACTACCCACACTCCATGTTCAAAGGGCCCCTGCAGGCCTGGGCACTGAGGAGCCACCAGTAGCTACACTGCTTTTGAAGTTAATGGCCTTTTATCCACCTTTCAGACAGAATTCTATAGTGATCCTTGATGGAGAAGTACTCCAAATAACGGCCGTTCTCTAATTTCTCACTAGTCAGGTGAGAGACTCATTTTTATTCAGAAGTTTTAATTGGTTGTTTCTTGAACAACTGAGTTAATGAACTGAGATTCTTACTGGATTCACATAAGTAAAGAGCACTATATGTTTACTGCTGCTGCTGCTAAGTCGCTTCAGTCGTGTCTGACTCTGTGCGACCCCATAGACGGCAGCCCACCAGGCTCCCCCGTCCCTGGGATTCTCCAGGCAAGAACACTGGAGTGGGTTGCCATTTCTTTCTCCAGTGCATGGAAGTGAGAAGTGAAAGTGAAGTCACTCAGTCGTGTCTGGTTCTTAGCGACCCCACAGACTGCAGCCCACCGGGCTCCTCCATCCATGGGATTTTCCAGGCAAGAGTACTGGAGTGGGGTGCCAAAGCCTAGTAGGCAGTAAAGAGAATTTGCCAGCAATATGGAAGTCACAGTCACAAAAGGGCTTCAAAAAGCCTCTCTTCTGAATTTCTGATTTAACAATTCTGGTATCTAGCTTGCAAGGGAAACAGCTACAGACTAAAAATAAAGAGTTATAGGGACTGAAAAGAAAATCAGCTAACATATCTAAACATTAGTCCACATTACACTGGAATTACCTGTTTAAGATTCTTTCTCGATATATTTCAAGTGCTTTGAGGGTAAGAACTGAGCCTTATTCATCTTTGTAACATCAGCATTTGGTGCAATACCTGATCCACAGAGATGAACTGTTTGAACTGAACCAAAGGCAGTTCAGTACTCCATTTTTTATTCTTTTTTTTTTTTCCCCTAGCAAGAAAAGGCAGTATGTGTATGACAGTATTTAAAAGCATGGACTCCAAACACAGACAACCTGGATTAAAATTCTGCTTCTGCCCATTGTTAGCTGTTTGCTCTTAATCAAGTTATTTATTCTCTTCCAGCCCCGCTTTCTTTATCTGTAAAACAGGAATGTGCATGATGATTTGGTGTCTCCATTATGGTTGTTGTACAATTAAATGATATGTAAATGATATGCAAAGGGTTAGGCTAGTTCTTGGTACAGATGGTATGTAAGTGTTAGCTGTGATTATTCTCTCTGCTTAGAACTCCCTTATCTTTGTCCACTTGGTTGAATTCTGTTTCCCTCTCTTCTTCAGGTGTCCTTTGGGAACTCTTTCCTCTAGGTTGAGTACTGCTCCTGTATGCTTCCTTCCTTAGCTGTGCATTCTTCAGCCTTTTATAAGATACATTCAATTATATTATAAAGGGGATAGTTCTACATCCCCTTTGGATTGGCCTAGATCTTATTATTCATCTTTATATGCCCGACATTGATCACAGTGCCTGGTGGATAGCAGATACCAAACAAACGTCATTCAGAGAAGTATGTAAAGATTCATCTGCTCTCATGACAGCTCTGACAGCTAGCTTGAGTCTGTCCAATGCTCCATTTTCTATATCTGGGATCAGTCTTGCCCACAATAAATGGGATTCTTGGTTCTTTCAATAAGCTCAGAGAATGTGGTTCACTGGGGACAGAATGCCTTTGAAAGAGATACGTGTGCTGGTCCCCTCTTTGAACTATATTATAGAATGATTCATCTTCCATGAGCAGTATAACCTCAATCAGGGCTCTCATCTACCCTCATCTTTCATTCCTTCTTCAGTTGCCCATTTTTCCTCCTCTCTTCCCATTTCATCCATCTCATCTCCTGCCAGGCCTGGGCAGACACACAGATGTGCACACACACACACCTTTGATCCTGCTGACACCAATGGCACTGAGGAAAGAAGTTCAATATGTCCATTGGCATCAAAATAGAGTAATAACAGTTCTTCAAAATGACAGTCACAGGCAGCCTAGGGGCATTCAGAGGCTCTTCTGCTTTGTGTTTTCTGTAGTCTTTAGTGTTTTTCTCTGGTGTTTAAAAGCAGAGGTGACTGTAGTTTGCCCTGCCTGAGAGGTGCTAATGAGCTGGCACTCAACAAACAGTTATGGCAGTCCCGTGGTGAGGAACAGGCGGAGCGGGGGAGAATTTTGTGCCCCATCTCACAGCCACCAGCAGAGCACAATCTCCCATTTACAACCAGTTACTCGGCTGCATTTCATGTTTGTGATTGTGTTGACAAAGAAAAAGTTGCCATTTCTGGTAGCATCTCTTAGCTTCCTGAGCCGCCTCAGGCATGTGGAGAATGCAGGAGGCACACACTGTCTTGGTTGCCACCTGACACCTCTTCTGCTTATCTAGACCCAGAGTGCCCACTGGGAATGCACCAGGGGCATCCTACAGCATGCTAGCTAGGCAGATGTTCCTGGATCGCCATTCATTTTCCTGTGGCTCCCACTCCTCCTCTCCTGCCAGATACAATCCAACATCCACAGGCAGAAAACACAGACTTTCTGCCGTACTGACTCCTAAGATAAGACAAGCCAAACTCCCCTAGTAGAGAACCAAGACAGACACGGTCGCTGTTGTTTTACTTTTATTTATTTTCTGGCTTTCGATTCTTCTTCTCTGTCAGCAGGAGCAAGAAAAACCTGGAACATCAAAATCAAATGCTGTTCTGCGTTGCACTGGCCTGGCCCTTTCTATGTGTGATTCAAAATTCAACATTCTGTCTTGTGTATGGCAGGCAAAATATAGCTTTCTGTTCGGGGGTTGGTGGCTGGTTAAAAGAATCACAAAACAACTTAGATGTTTCTTGGTGATGCACCAGCTATGTTAAATCAATATTTGATGATTTATAAATGAATGAGGCATATACAGATTAGATTTTCTTCTGAATACACACTGGCATAGACCACACTGGCAAAGATAGTTTTGATTTAGTATTGTCTAGGGCATCTGAAACACAGACTGCCAGTCTGAAGATGGGGCAATTCTAGATGGTCTGATATACAGCCTCATATAATTGTGTGGAATGACACTTTTCTCTTGTTTTTTTGATCGGATGTGGGAGTGATTCTAGTTTCTATGTATTTCCAACATTTTCAAAGATGAGTATTTAACCATCTTCTGTTACAGTAACCAAACAAAGAGAAAATCTCAAAAGCATGAATTTAGAGGTTGAAAACTCAGCTTCTATATAACTAATTTTTTTTTCAATTTTTTAAATGAAAATATACATTGTAGGCTTGGGGAGGAAAGCTTATATTAGAGTTGGTAGAAATTTTCGGCAAAGTTATGTTAGAAACATTAGGCATTTAGCTTTCAAAACTACCTTGCCAATATTTAGGTGAGATAAAACTAGCAACGCAGTTAGACCTTAAATCAGCCAAAATAGTTGAGGAAAGACCTATCCAAGTATGATAATGTGTTTGCCATTTTTTGACAATTATTTTTAATATAGGATTTTTGGCTGTGGAGATTCTCTACATATTCTACTGCCTTAGGGGTTATTTGGAAAGCTAACTACAAGCTAAGAATAATGATCTATGTTTGTCATTCAAAAATCAATTGGCTAAGCTATTGCTTTTAAACAGCCAGTTAGCTGAAGTTTGGCTGGTCAACCACTTCAATTGTAGAAGAGCTCAAGTGTTTTGGCTCCATATGTATGTAGGATATAGTAATAGCCAACACATGTTCAATACTTATCATAGGTTAGGCATTCTCCTAAGCCCTTCAAATTATTCTCTCAGTTAATCATCATAAGACCCCTTTGAATTAGATTACTATTATTATCAATTCATAGGTAAAAAACCCAAGACACAGAAAAGTAACCCTTTCCCCAGTGATAGAGTGGAGATATGAACTTACTACCATGCTAAAGAAAATACCAGAGTTGAATGATTTATTGGAAATATTTATCCCAAAGATGAGAAAATTGAGGTCTAAGATGAAAGTATCTTGCAAGGTTTATATAACTAACAAGAAGGACATGGTTTATGGTGAGAAAAGCACTCAACAGAGATTCCAGGCCAGAGTGGGGTTTTATTTCGCATGGCCTTATTTCTTGTCCTATGACCTGAGAAAGTTACTTTTCCCTATTTGATATTCAGTGCCTGTATATGCAAATATTAGATCATTCAATATTAAACAAATAAAACGTAGCAAATATAGCAGATATCCAGCATGTGCTATGAATGGAAGTAAAATATAGCCCGATTGGAGGTGCTCACAGTCTAGCGGTAACATGGAATTATGCAAGGGCTTGGTTGTACCAGAGAAGTATGCACAGGTAGAGGATATCTTCCCAAAGCCATAGATTAGTTTTTGGAGCTGGACTTGGAAATGTAAACAGTGGAGTTTGTTGAAGGGTAGGTCAGTTGCATGTGCTTAAGTGGTAACATATTTCAGAAAGGTAAGCTGGGTAGGTCCTATATGCCATACTAAGTAGTTTAAACTTGGACATGTGGGTCATGGGAAGCTATTCAAGAATTTTAAACATGGGGTGATTTATTCAGTTTTACATTTGCAAAAGTTCACACTGATGACAACATGAAGGATGTCTTGAAGGTGGTATCACTAGAGATAAAAGATTGTATGAGTTCAAATGAGGGGCAACTAATTGGAAAGGTTTGAGAGAAATTTAGGAGGTAGAGTCAAAAGACCCTGGCTATTAGATATAATAAGTATCAAGATCTTCTAAGCTAGGAGATAGGTGAGCATTTTCTAACCTCCAGAGAAGAAGCCAATGGGAATGGATGGTTGATGAAAAAAGCAGTTTAATGAATGAAATGAGGAGATAGAATTGGATGAGCTCCAGAGCACAGTGTCAGAATCTACCTTAGCCCAAACAAGGGTAATTTATTTACTATCTTAAAAACATTATTTCTTTAAACATTTTTCAAAGTTATAGAAATGCACATGGTATCAAATTTAATAGTACAGAAGCAGATGATATAAAATAATAATCCTTGTACCACTCTTCTATCCTCAATTTCATTAGAAATAAGAAATTTTTAACACTAAAAATTGGTTTATTGTTTTATACTGATTGTGTAATAATATACATTTATTATAAACAAGGGTCTTCCCTCATGGCTCAGCAGTAAAGAATCCTCCTGCAATTTAGGAAACTCAGGAGATGTAAGTTCTACCCCTGGGTTGGGAAGGTCCCCTAGATGAGGGCACGGCAACCCACTCCAGTATTCTGGAGAATCCCTGGAGAATCCCATGGACGGAAGAGCCTGGCAGACTGCAGTCCACAGGGTCCCAAAGAGTCAGACAAGACTGAAGCAACTGAGCACACATGCAAACATTATAAATAATTTTAAATATAACATACAAATTTCTAAATTTATTTATAAATAAATAGTACACACAAATATAAAGTAAGTAAAGCTTGCTTAAAATCCCAACCTCCTAAAATAATCACATTGAGGGGGCCATCCATTTTTATGTATATGTTTTCTCTGCTTTTCTTTGGCTCACCTTAGTTTTATACTACTTTCCTAACCATACCTTTAGCTTTGTTAACAGCCTAATGAGTGGCCTTCTATAGTCACTTTCTCCCTGTGTATATATATGTGTGTGTGTGTGTGTGTGTGTGTGCTTAGTCACTCAGTCATGTCCAACTGTTTACAACCCCATGGACTATAGTCTTCCAGGCTCCTCTGTCCTTGGGATTCCTCGAGCAATAATACTAGAGTGGGTAGCCATTCCCTTCTTCAGAAGATCTTCCCAACCCAGGGATTAAACTCAGGTCTCCTGCATTGCAGGTGGATTCTTTACTGTCTGGGAATCACACACACACACACACATATGTACATATATATGCACATATAACCTTTTTTTGGCCATTGTTTTACAAAAAATGAGCTTATATAATACGCACATTTTTGTGTTTTGCTTCTCTCATTCAATGGAGAATCACTCCAAATCATCTGGTATTACTCTAATTCATTTTTTTACCACATAATATTCCAATATTTGGTTATATTTCAACATATTCAGCCATTTCTTTATTAAAGAACATTCACTTCTAGTTCACCACAAACAGTTCTACAATAAATGTCATTGTACATATGCTCCTTTATATTAATACACTCATTCTTATGGAATAGATTATGAGAATGAAATCATGGTATCTAGGGGTGTGTGCATTTTATATTTTCATAGCTGTTGCCTGATTGCCTGGTGTATTGGGTATGGTGCTATTTCTAGAGTGTTTCCTGTACTGTAGAGGCCAAAAGGCTAAAATCTCCATTTCCCAGAATCCATTGCAGCCAGACATGACTTAGGTTGGCCAATCAAATTCATGCAAGATTTGAAATGTAAATACAGTGAGGTGGAGAACTCATTTCTACTGGTTATGGAAACTATAGATAGAATACAAAGACATAGAAACGTTTATGTGATTTTGTTTCTGAAGTAGCATTAATGAAAGTTTCCATGTGGAGAAATAAATCAAATATCAAACAATACAATGGAAATTAAGTTGTGAAACAGAGAATGGAATACTATGCAGCGATTGAATTAACTAAAACTACTCACTGCTGCTACTGCTGCTGCTGCTAAGTCGCTTCAGTCGTGTCCGACTCTGTGCGACCCCATAGACTGCAGCCCACCAGGCTTCCCTGTCCCTGGGATTCTCCAGGCAAGAACACTGGAGTGGATTGCCATTTCCTTCTCCAATGCATGAAAGTGAAAAGTGAAAGTGAAGTCGCTCAGTCGTGTCCGACTCTTCGGGACCCCGTGGACTGCAGCTTACCAGGCTCCTCGGTCCATGGGATTTTCCAGGCAAGAGTACTGGAGTGGGGTGCCATTGCCTTCTCCCCATTAACTCCAAATATCTCAATAACATACTCTGGAGTGATAAAAGAAAGTTATAAAATAATATATTTCCTGTCTCCTGAGAAACTTGTACATAAGTCAAGAAGCAGCTGTTAGGACCTGACATGAAACAACTGACTGGCTCAAAGTTGGGAGAGGAGCACAACATGGCTACATATTGTCACCCTGCTTATGTAACTCATATCTAGAATATATCATGTGAAATGCCAGGCCATATGAATCACAAGCTGGAATCAAGATTGTTGGGAGAAATATCAAAAACCTCAGGTATTCAGATGATACTACTCTAATCGAAGAAAGTGAAGAGGAACTAAAACTTTGTCTCTTGATGAGGGTGAAAGATGAGAGTGTAAAAGCTGGCTTGAAACTCAACATTCCAAGAACTAAGATCATGGCATATGGTCCCATCACTTCATGGTAAATAGAAGGGGAAAAAGTACAAGTAATGACAGATTTTATTCTCTTGGGCTCAAAAATCACTGTGGATTGTGACTGCAGCCATGAAATTAAAAGATGCTAGCTCCTTGGAAAGAAAGCTATGACAGACCTCAAACCTAGACAGCATATTAAAAAGCAAAGATATCACTTTGCCAACAAACGTCTGTATAGTCAAAGCTATGGTTTTTCTTGGAGTCATGTACAGATGTAAGAGTTGGACCATAAATAAGGCTGAACACCAAAGAACTGATGCTTTTGAATTGTGGTTTTGGAAAAGACTCTTGAGAGTCCTTGGACAGCAAGGAGATCAAATCAGTCAATCCTAAAGGAAACCAATCCTGAATACTCATTGGAAGGACTGATGCTGAAGCTCCAGCTCCAATACTTTGGCCACCTAATGTGAAGAACTGACTCCTTGGAAAAGACCCTGATGCTGAGAAAGATTAGTGGCAGAAAGAGAAGGGAGTGGCAGAAGATGAGATGGTTGGACGGGATCATTGACTCAGTATACATGAATCTGAGCAAACTCTGGGAAATGGTGAAGGACAGGGAAGGCTGACGTGCTGCAGTTCATGGGGTCACAAAGAGTTGGAAACGACTGAGTGGCTGAACAACAACGGTGTGGCTGACACCTGTGGTGCCCCTCACCCTATCCCTTTAGCTCACCTGATTTCAGGCAGCTGTGGTGGACACGAGTCATGTCTGCTGCTGCTGCTGCTAAGTTGCTTCAGTCGTGTCCAACTCTGTGACCCCATAGATGGCAGCCCACCAGGCTCCACCGTCCCTGGGATTCTCCAAGCAAGGACACTGGAGTGGGTTGCCATTTCTTTCTCCAATGCATGAAAGTGAAAAGTGAAAGTGAAGTCGCTCAGTCGTGTCTGACTCTTCGCAACCTCATGGACTGCAGCCTACCAGCCTCCTCGGTCCATGGCATTTTCCAGTCAAGAGTATTGGAGTGGGGTGCCATTGCCTTCTCTGCTAGTCATGCCTAGTACACCTCAAGATCAAAGGTGCGGGGGGTGGTACTCTGCTTTTCTACCTCAGGTCTTTCTCAGAACCATGGGAAGCCACTCAGCCTAAATAAGCAAGGGAGTTAAGACCCCAAGATCAAATTTTAGCAAATGGAGATTAAGTCAGCGAATAAAGCTCTGTCTCTTTCCCTTTGGTCTGGTAGGCTGATTCTGCAATGTCTTTGACACGTTACCTCAGAGAGTGCAGGGCGTGACTATGCCTCAGCTGCCCACTGCAGCACCCAGCTCAGATAACGTACTTTCATTTGTTCTGTCCTTTCTCTAAGCTCTATTTCCACCCTACACTTTTGCTTCCTGGGATCACCTCCAAAATATACTACCTGCACCCAAGTCGGGCCCTGCTTTCAGGGAAACCCAGACTATGACATATAGGATAGTGCCATCTATATGCCGTTCAAAAACAGAAACATGGACTATTGTATAGGGAGATATGCATGTGAGATAAACTGTGCAGAAAAGCAATGGTTAATTTAAGATGAATGTAATATGCTCAGCTTCGGGAGAAGGGAAGGAGCTATATTCTGGGTGGGACATATAGAGGCTTCAGAAGTGTTACTCATGTTTCATTTTTTAATCTTTCTGTTAGGTACATAGTATTTGTTTTATTATCTTTTTATAGTATTGGTTCTTGTTGGTTTCAGGACCCTTTTACACTCTTAAAAATCATTGCAGACTCCAAGAAACTTCTGTTTTTGTGAGTTATGTCTGATGACATTTACTGTATTCAAAATGAAAACTGAGCAATTAAAAATATTTCTCCCTACTTATTTGAAAATTAAAATAATGAACTTACCCGATGACATAAATCACTTATTCTTATAAAAATGAATATTTCCGAAACAGAAACCAGAGTAAAACAAAAATGAATGAGGGAAGTGGCAAAATTTTTCATTTTAGCAAATTGATTGGATAGTTTCAGACTATATTAATAGAGATTTCCTTTTTCTTATAACTCTAGATATTCTTTGGCATTATATCCAAACTTGACAGGTGGTAGTTTCTTAAAGGTGATTGCAACGGGGTATCTAGAACTATATCAATGAATTTTTAATACCCTTATAGTAAAACCTATTTGTCTTCTTGCATTTTGAATTGTTCCTTTCAGTTCAGTTCAGTCATTCAGTCGTGTCCGACCCTTGGCGACCCCATGAATCGCAGCACGCCAGGCCTCCCTGTCCATCACCAACTCCCGGAGTTCACTCAGACTCATGTCCATCGAGTCAGTGATGCCATCCAGCCATCTCATCCTCTGTCGTCCCCTTCTCCTCCTGCCCCCAATCCCTCCCAGCATCAGAGTCTTTTCCAATGAGTCAACTCTTTGCATGAGGTGGCCAAAGTACTGGAGTTTCAGCTTTAGCATCATTCCTTCCAAAGAAATCCCAGGGCTGATCTCCTTCAGAATGGACTGGTTGGATCTCCTTGCAGTCCAGGGGACTCTCAAGAGTCTTCTCCAACACCACAGTTTAAAAGCATCAATTCTTCGGCACTCAGTTTTCTTTATAGTCCAACTCTCACATCCATACATGACTACTGGAAAAACCATAGCCTTGACTAGATGGACCTTTGTTGACAAAGTAATGTCTCTGCTTTTGAATATGCTATCTAGGTTGGTCATAACCTTCCTTCGAAGGAGTAAGCGTCTTTTAATTTCATGGCTGCAGTCACCATCTGCAGTGATTTTGGAGCCCAGAAAAATAAAGTCAGCCACTGTTTCCACTGTTTCCCCATCTATTTGCCATGCAGCAATGGGACCGGATGCCATGGTCTGAATGTTGACCTGAATTCAGACCATAGTTTTCTGAATGTTGACCTTTAAACCAACTTTTTCACTCTCCTCTTTCACTTTCATCAAGAGGCTTTTTAGTTTCTCTGCACTTTCTGCCATAAGGATGGTGTCATCTACACATCGGAGGTTATTGAAATTTCTCCTGGAAATCTTGATTCCAGCTTGTGCTTCCTCCAGCCCAGCAGTTCTCATGATGTACTCTGCATAGAAGTTAAATAAACAGGGTGACAATATACAGCCTTGACGCACTCCTTTCCCTATTTGGAACCAGTCTGTTGTTCCATGTCTAGTTCTAACTGTTGCTTCCTGACCTGCATACAGGTTTCTCAAGAGGCAGGTCAGGTGGTCTGGTATTCCCATCTCTTGAAGAATTTTCCACAGTTTATTGTGATCCACACAGTCAAAGGCTTTGGCCTAGTCAATAAAGCAGAAATAGATGTTTTTCTGGAACTCTCTTGCTTTTTCCATGATCCAGTGCATGTTGGCAATTTGATCTCTTGTTCCTCTGCCTTTCTAAAACCAGCTTGAACATCTGGAAATTCACGGTTCATGTGTTGCTGAAGCCTGGCTTGGAGAATTTTAAGCATCACTTTACTAGCATGAGAGATGAGTGCAATTGTGCGGTAGTTTGAGCATTCTTTGGCATTACCTTTCTTTGGGATTGGGATTAAAACTGACTTTTTTCAGTCCTGTGACCACTGCTGAGTTTTCCAAATTTGCTGGCATATTGAGTGCCGCACTTTCACAGCATCATCTTTCAGGATTTGAAATAGCTCCACTGGAATTCCATCACCTCCACTAGCTTTGTTCGTAGTGATGACTCCTAAGGCCCACTTGACTTCACATTCCAGGATGTCTGGCTCTAGGGGAGTGATCACACCATCGTGATTATCTGGGTCGTGAAGATCTTTTTTTGTGCAGTTCTTCTGTGTATTCTTCCCACCTCCTCTTAATGTCATCTGCCTCTGTTAGGTCCATACTATTTCTGTCCTTTATTGTGCCCATCTGTGAATGAAATGTTCCCTTGGTATCTCTAATTTTCTTGAAGAGATCTCTAGTCCTTCCCATTCTGTTGTTTTCCTCTATTTCTTTGCATTGATTGCTGAGGAAGGCTTTCTTATCTCCTTGCTATTCTTTGGAACTCTGCATTCAAATGGGTATATCTTTCCTTTTCTTCTTTGCTTTTTGCTTCCCTTCATTTTACAGATATTTGTAAGGCCTCCTCAGACAGCCATTTTGCTTTTTTGCATTTCTTTTTCTTGGAGATGGTCTTGATTCCTGTCTCCTGTACAATGTCATGAACCTCCGTCCATAGTTCATCAGGTACTCTGTCTATCAGATCTAGTCCCTTAAATCTATTTCTCACTTCCACTGTATAGTCATAAGGAATTTATTTAGGTCATACCTGAATGGTCTAGTGGTTTTCCCTACTTTCTTCAACTTCAGTCTGAATTTGGCAATAAGGAGTTCATGATCTGAGCCACAGTCAGCTTCCTGTCTTGTTTTTGCTGACTGTATAGAGTTTCTTCATCTTTAGGCCAACCTTGAAGAAATGCGTTTTTACATTATATATACCGTTTTAGTATATATTTCGAGAATGCAATGGCACCCCACTCCAGTACTCTTGCCTAGAAAATCCCATGAACAGAGGAGCCTGGTGGGTTGCAGTCCATGGGGTCACTAAGAGTCAGACATGACTAAGTGACTTCACTTTCACTTTTCACTTTCATGCATTGGAGAAGGAAATGGCAACCCACTCCAGTGTTCTTGCCTGGAGAATCCCAGGGACGGGGGAGCCTGATGGGCTGCTGTCTATGGGGTTGCACAGAGTTGAACACAACTGAAGTGACTTAGCAGCAGCAGTAGCAGTATGTATTTCCCAATAATCAAAAAGACAAGTCAAATATCTAAACTGTTAATAGATATTTTAAAAGTCATCTCACTTCCTTTGTTAACTGTATCATAAGCAGATTTCTGGTTGAATGGCCTTTCCTTCTCTCTTCTCTTCGAAACTGCCACTCTCCAGCCTCTCCCCACTCTCTCCACACAAGTCATATAAGCACGTGGCTTTTTTCTATTGTTGATAAACATACGTTTAGAGTAATTGTAGACTTACAGCAAACTTGAGTGTAAAGTACAGAGACTTACCATATACTCCCTGTCTCCCCACACAAACAACTTCCTCACTACCGATATTCTGTGCCACACTGATACATGTGTTGCAATCAGTTGATAAAGCTACGCTGACATCGGGATCACCCAAAGTCTGTAGTTTATATTAGCACTTAATCTTCACATTGCATATTCTGTGGGTTTCAAAAAAAGCATAACAGCATGTATCCACCACTGTAGTATCATACAGAATAATTTTATTGCCCCCCCCCCAAATCCTCTTTACTCCACCTATTTATCCCTCCCTTCCCACAACCCTTGGCATGATCACTGAACACTTTATTGTCCTATAATTTTGCCTTTTTCAGAATGTCGTAAAAGTGGAATCATATAGTATGCAGCCTTTTCAGATGGGCTTCTTTCACTCAGTAATATGCATTTATATGTCCTCCATGTGTTTTCATGGCTTGATAGCTCATTTCTTCTTAGTCTTGAATTCCATTGTCTTGATGTATCACATTTTATCAATCCATTTACCAACTGAAGAGCATTTTGGTTGCTTTCAAGTCTCAGAAATTACATATAAGCTGCGTAAAATTTTTGTGCAGATGGGCATACATTTTCAATTCATTTGGTTAAATATCAAAGAGTATGATTGCTGAATCATAAGGTAGGCATATATTTGGTTTTGTAAGAAAATTCCAAACTGTTTTGCAAAGTGGTTGTACCATTTTGCATTCCCACCAGCAAGGAACGCGTGTTCCTGTGGACTTCCCTTGCGACTCAGCTGGTAAAGAATCCACCTGCAATGGGGGAGACCTGGTTAGATCCCTGGGTCAGGAAGATCCCCTGGAGAAGGGAAAAGCTACCCACTCCATTATTCTGGGCTGCAGAATTTAACGGACTGTATAGTCCATGGGGTTGCAAAGAGTCGGACATGACTGAGCAGCTTTCACTTCACTTTACTTCAATTCCTGTTGATCCAGATCCTCACCAGCACTTGGTGCTGTCAGCATTTTGGAGTGCGGTTTAATAGGTGAACAGTGGTGTCTCATTGTTTTAATGTGCGATTCCCTCATGATATGTGACACTGAATATTTTTTCATATGCTTGTTTGCCATCTGTGCATCCTCTTTGGTAAGATGCTTGTCCAGGTCTTTGGCCCCTTTTAAAAATTGGCTGTTCAGTATCAAGAATATAGCTGCTTTTTTATAATAACTGTAAATGTAGTATAATCTCTGAAAATATTGGATCACTATGTTGTACACCTGAAACTAATATAATATTTCAAGTCAACTATTGCTAAGTCGCTTCAGTCGTGTCCGACTCTGTGCGACCCCACAGACAGCAGCCCACCAGGCTCCCCCATCCCTGGGATTCTCCAGGCAAGAACACTAGAGTGGTTTGCCATTTCCTTCTCCCATGCATGAAAGTGAAAAGTTAAAGTGAAGTCGCTCAGTCGTGTCCAACCCTTAGCGACCCCGTGGATTGCAGCCCACCAGGCTCCTCCGTCCATGGGATTTTCCAGGCAAGAGTACTGGAGTGGGGTGCCATTGCCTTCTCCACAAGTCAACTATACTTCAATAAAATATAAAATATAATATAAAAGTCAGGCTGTTTGTTTTCTTGTTGAATTTTAAGAGTTCTTTATATATTTTGTATAACTGTTCCTTATCAGATGTATATTTTGAAAATATCTCTCAGTCTATAGCCTGTCTTCTCACTCTCTTTGGATTGTCTCTCACAGAGCAGGTTTTAAATTTTGAAGTCTAGCTCATCAATAATTTCTTTTGTGGATTGTACCTTTGATGTAGTATGAAAAAGTCATCACCACACTCAAGACCAATCGGGTGTTCTCCTATGCTATCATCTAGTTTTATAGTTTTGTGTTTCACATTTAAGTGTGTGATCCATTTGGAGTTACTTTTTGTGAAGGGTGTAAAATCTGTGTCTAGATTCATTTTTTTGCGGGTGTGTGTCCAGCTGTTCCTGACCATTTGAAAAGACTATCTTTGCTCCATTGCGTTGCCTTTGTTACTGTGTCAAAGATTAGTTTACCATACCAATATGGGTCTATTTCTGAGTGCTCCATTTAGCTCCATCCATCTATTTGTCTGTTCTTTTGCAATACTCTACCATCTTGTTCACTGAAGTTTTACAGTAGCTCTTGAGTGGTATATTCCTCCAACTTGGTTCTTACCCTTCAGTAATGAATTAGCTATTCTGGACCTTTTACCTTTTCATGTAAATCATAGAGTTAGTTTCTCAATACCCAACAAATAATTAACTGGTCTTTTGAAGGGGATTGTATATTGCATTGGATCTGCAGATCAAGTTTGGAAGAACTGACATCTTGACAGTCTAGTTTTCTTACAAATGATTGTGCAATATCTCTCCATTTATTTAATTCTTCTTTGATATCTTTAATCAAAGTTGCAGTTTTCTTCATACAGATCTTATATAGTACATATTTTGTTAAATAGCATTTGGCTTTTATACTCTGAAAAAGTGTATAGCTTTTTGACGTAGACATTCCTTATGCCATAATTTTGACTTGGGAGCATTTTGAAAATGCTTAAAAATGAAGTTATCAAGCTTTAGAGTTTTAGATTCTAAATAAAATTTTTAGCAGTTGCTTTCAACACATCTTTACCAAGAATTGATGCTTTTGAACTGTGGTGTTGGAGAAGACTCTAGAGAGTCCCTTGGACTGCAAGGAGATCCAACCAGTCCCTCCTAAAGGAACTCAGTCCTGAATGTTTCATTAGAAGGACTGATGTTGAATCTGAAACTCCAATACTTTGGCCACCTGATGCGAAGAAGTGACTCATTGGAAAAGACCCTGATGCTGGGAAAGATTGAAGGCAGGAGGAGAAGGGGACAACAGGGGATGAGATGGTTGGATGGCATCACCGACTCAATGGACATGAGTTTGAGTCAACTCTGGAAGTTGGTGATGGACAGGGAGGCCTGGCGTGCCTCAGTCCATGGGGTCACAAAGAGTCAGACACACTGAGCAACTAAAGTGACCAAGAAGGTATAAAAATAAAAGTTTAAGGAGTCATCCTCTAGAAGCACTGAGGAGTGAAACAATGGTCAAAGACTGTATTCCTCTTTTGAGGAAATAACTATTTTAACTTAATCACTTTAAACTGCATCAAGATGTCCTGTTTGGGTTACTATTGCTATGAAAATGCAAGTTGGCTGCTGGAATCTAGTCTGAAGGCAAAATCCAACATAGCTCAAGAATTCCAGTTGGTAAACCCCAGAATATATAAATATAATTCTTCAATTCCCTATCTTTGGGAACTTCTTTCCATTTTGCACCAGGAGTCAGAAGCTGCAGTAATTTCTACCCTGGTTTCTTTTTCTCTCTGGTGTTGTCTGACTCTCAATAACTGTGACACTAGATATGCTCTCCCAGCTCATGCATTTCATATCTCCATTTTGTTTCTAGAGTGAATATTTCATGTGGATTTCTGGTATCATCTTTAGTGATTCATAACCACATTCTACAAGCCAACATTTTCCATGCTTGGTTTCATCTCCAGCTTAGTATTTTTGGAGAGCTTGTTTCCAAACTAGTTTTGGCTTTCTGTGAAGCCAAAAAATAATCCAACAACCCACAAACAAAACAATAATAAATTGGTGAGTAGATACTATAATTTAACCATGTGTTTTGTTCTCACTGAGAAAAATCTCTTGGGTAATTTTGGAAAGCAAATTAAAAAGTCATGAATTTCTCAGTGATTAAGGCTTGCATTTTTATATGCAACTATTCTTTGCAGCATGATATTTTAGCCTTAATTTTTTAAGTGCAAAATCTTATAGTATTATTTACAATAAGAATGTATTCCTTTTAATTTTCTTTTATGACTATAGTATTTTTAAATGCACAGGCTTAGATTTTAACTCAAACTATTTATTGTAGATTTGTGTTTGGCTGACTCTTAACATTGTAGTTTTAGAGTTGCAGAGCTGTGGTTTAATGTACCTATTTCCTTTATTATCGTTTTTGTTCATGGATCATGCCCATTTTTGTAGTAAATCTCCCCCCTTTTTATAGTGATCCCTCACTGTTTTAGAAAACACATCTGGAAAACTAAAAAAAAGTCCCTGTAAAAGGACATTCACTATTCATGAGTTTCCCATGAGTTCTGCAATGATGCTGTGGTTTAATACTGACTAGCAAACAGTCCTCAGAATATTCTGATTCTGCAGGAATTCAGTACAGTGATTGAGGTTCTATCTCCATGATATTTGACACCTGTCAAGTAGTGCCCAAGTTAGTGAAATCAGCAGATTTTTTCAAGTATCTTTCACTCCTCAAACAGTGGCTTTGCTGAATTTGAATGCTTAAAAAAATTATTTCACCTTATCAATTTTATGACAACAGAGTCTAGAGATGGTTGATTATTGTGCCTCTTATGCCTGTTAATGAAAAATCAAGAGTTTTACAAGTGTGAGAGGTAGCAAGATATAGTGGGAAGGACCTCAATTTTAAGTAAGTACCAGCTTCAAATTCCATTTCTACAGCATGCTAGCTATTTGACCAAGAGCAGATCATTTAGCCTAAGCTTCAATTTCTGTCAAATGGGTCTCTTTGTCTTATACAACTATTGTGAAGATCAAATATCAATTAATACATATTGGAATTAGTGCCAACACTAATCCTGGCACATGAATTGCCATGTAAGGCTATTTCTAATAGTGTTGTATGTCTTTTCTTCCCAATGAGGTTCACATCTTCCTGTGAGCACATATGATGTCATCTGTCTCCTAGTCTCCCATGGTGCCCAAATCAAGGGGAACATACATAACACAGAGTTTAAATATTTCATGAATTTTACTAAGGCAGTTGCATGAAGAAAAGAGTACCAGTGACGGTGCATCAATAAGTTCTCGCCACTGTCAGGCCACTAATTTTGAAACGTGTTCATTTGTTTCTCAAAGCCTATGTTTTCTTGTCTGTAAAACAATGTTGAGTCATTTGGCTAGAGGACCCCTGAGAATTAAGGAAAATCCTATGGATGGAGGAGCCTGGTGGGCTGCAGTCCATGGGGTAGCTAAGAGTCGAAACGACTGAGCAACTTCACTTTCACTTTTCACTTTCATGCATTGGAGAAGGAAATGGCAATCCACTCCAGTGTTCTTGCCTGGAGGGCTGCCGTCTATGGGGTCCCACAGAGTCGGACATGACTGAAGCGACTTAGCAGCAGCAGCAGCAATACTGAATTTGCATGAAGCCTAATAAGCTTTCTTTTGAAATCTCCAAATAGCTCACTTCCTGTTGCAGAAGTAGAAACATTTTGTTTCAAAGAAAATGTGTCTGTGAAAATTCTGACCTTTCACTATTTACAGATAATCTCAGTGTCTGGACGTGACAGTTCTTTATCCTAATTTATCCAATACTAAAGTCTCCTTTTTTCTTTTCACCTAATTAAAGACACTTATCTTCCCAGGTAGAGCTAGTGGTAAAGAACCTGCCTGTCAATGCAGGAGACATGAGATGCAGGTTCGATTCCTCGGTCAGGAAGATCCCTTAGAGGAGGGCATGGCAACCCACTCCAGTATTCTTGCCAGGAGAATCCCATGGACAACGGGGCCTGGCGGGCTACAGTCCATGGGATCACACAGAGTTGGACTTGATAGAAGGGGAGTAGCACCCACCCACATAGCAATTTCCTCTCCTTTCTACTTCAGCTTGAGCCTTGCAGAAGAGAAGGGAGCAGCTTGCCTCTGATCTTGTGGAATTGCCCATACAAGCTCTCAAGAGAATAAATGAATACAAATTTAATCAGAACTTCTTTTATGTTAAACTGAGAGTCTTACTGGATTTTGCTTATTCTAAGGCTTCAATTAAAGTGTCTTTCTATAAGTTTACATCAAATCCACTTGAACTCTGTCTTGGGAAGATGGCAAATGCTCAATACCAATTTCTCTTCTTTTCCAAGGTCATTTATATTAACATTCTGGCAAGCTCCTATTTCTCTCAATATGATCAGTGTCTCAGGAATTCATCCTTTTCTACATTTCTTATTGAAAAAGCCACCCAAATGTTCCTTTCCACCACATTCTGACACCATGATGTAGTATACACAGGGCAAGGGAAACGGATGTACAAGGGGACTCCACAGGAACTATATTTCAACCTATCTCAGATTTCTCTGTTTCCCTGCCCATACCATTCATGAGGGAAATTTTCTGGATGTTCAAATACAGGGTTTGAAGATCAGTGATCCCTAATCATAGTTTGATAAAATCCAACTTCTTATGCTCAGCTTTCATTCATTCAATTAACAAATGATTATTAAAGGGTTGAATCCAATGTCTTAGGCCCTGTGAAAACATCTTTTTACCTTTCTTTAATCTCCTGTACTTGCTTCACAATATCTCAGGTTCATCCTCTTCTTTCCTTCAATTTCCCAGAAAGGTAGTATCTTACCTTGGGGATTTCATCCTTGAAATAGGTTTTTTAAAATTCTAGGATAGACATAAGAATGGGTGTTCTAGTTCCAAGTTTGATAAGACAAGAACAGTTCATGTTAAGAATGAACAAAAGGAGCTGGACCTTTGCATGAGACCAGCCAGAAAGGGAGTGGGCAGGATTGAAATGGCCCAGTTGCCTGGGCTGATATAGAAGCTCCTGGTTGTCTACAGAGAATGCCCAAGGGTCAGGGTGGCTTCTGTTCTCAAACCAGACAAACCAAGACTGAGCACTCTCTGACTCAGGCCCACTATCCATAGCAGAGGGAAAGGAAAGTGCTCTTGCCTGTCCTTGATGTGTTTTACTTTTGTAAGAACCCTAAATATGAGATCTATCCTTTTAACAGATTTTTAAGTATACTATATGGTATTGTTATGTATATAGGCATGATATGGTACAGAAGATCCCTGGAATGTACTAATTTTGCACGACTCAAATTTTGTTATAAATCGATTTCACCTGTGCTCCTCAACTAGAACTTGACTTCTCACCACTGCCCCACCCTTGTTGTTCACTGAATCATCATTCTGCCACAATTTTGCCTTCTATCGTGTTGACCCTGATCATCGCTGGAGTCTTAAGAGTTTCAAATCCTGCTTCATGATAAATTTGGTAATAAGAGTTGATGTCCTTCAGAATACAAGCAAATGCTCTGGAGTCCAGAGGAGCTCCCAAGCATTTCTTATGATTAGGGCAAGATGCTCTCCTATGCATGAACACCTAAGATGAAAAATAGAAATCAACTGGTAAACCAAGACATCCCTAAGCTCCCGTAGTGAATACGACAGGAATGCAGCTCCTGCTTCTGTTCTGTCGGAAGGAGGTCATGCTGCTGACACCTGCCTCTAAGCCTCTTTCTTCGCAGGTGGGCAAGCTCTACCTCCCAAAAAGATTAAGTGGCAGGTGGCAGAGGGCAGGCTACATTGGCCTCCTGGGCATCCCATTGTGACATCTTGACCACGGGCCAGCAGGACTCCCCAGATTGTCACCAAATATGTCACAAAATGCTTCTCATCCTCAAAAATTAAATTTTCTTTACAAAAGATAAAAAATTAGATTGCTCTCTCTTTTCTCCCCTCATGTTCCTTTTTTAGTAGGACTCTTTTATTTTGAAAAAGGAAGACTAACAGGAAATCCCACTATATAAAAAGACCAGAATGGGATCTTTGGATAAGATAGTGGGTGGGGGGGGGCGGTGATGGAGACGGGATAGAGCATATCTGCTTAAATTTCTCTACTTATCCCATTCTCTAGTTATTCTTCTTAAAGAATTCCAGTTAGCTCCCTGGAATTCAGTTTATCAAACACAAAAACTCTGGGCTAAATCATCTCTAATGTGCCTCCATTTCAAGTTCCAAGAAGGCAAGGCTCTGCCTGAGTCATCTCTGAATCCCCAGGGCTTAGCATGATTCTGACACATAGGAAGCACACACACATGTGTGCACAAACACACACACACACGTACTGTAAGCATTGTTGTTTTTTAGTCCCTCAGCTGTGTCCAGCTCTTTGCAACTCCATGGACTATAGCCCATCAGGCTCCTCTGTCCATGGGATTTCCCAGGCAAAAACACTGGAGTGGCTGACCATTCTCTTCTCCAGGGGATCTTTCCAACCCAGAGATGGAACTCCCTTTTCCTGCATTGGCAGGTGGGTTCTTTATGACTGAGCCACCAGGGAAGCTCCACATATATATACATACATATATACATACATAAACATACATGTATGTATGTATTTACAATGAATGGGTACATACCAGATTTTTCAGTTGTCATGAGATGTG
The DNA here is from genome assembly GCF_003369695.1 of Bos indicus x Bos taurus. Taxonomy (NCBI): domain Eukaryota; kingdom Metazoa; phylum Chordata; class Mammalia; order Artiodactyla; family Bovidae; genus Bos; species Bos indicus x Bos taurus. Next base: position 65,631,282 of record NC_040086.1, on the reverse strand, counting down.
TCTGTGTATACACACATTCATGCATATATGTATATACATATATGCATGTATATATATAATGAATGGGCACACTCAAGACTTTTTAAGTTGTCATAAGATGTGTCTATTTCAGATTCTAGTCCCTCATGAGTGATAGATTTGAATTTTCAGTATTAACCTCCCCTTCTGACCATCTACCCTCTACCTGCCCCCCACTTTTCTCTGCACCACATAGAGACTCAGCCATAGCTTTCCTCAGATTGAATCTAAAACACCAAATGTGAATGTCTTTCACATGGGGAGATGCTTGTTTACACAGGAAGAATTGCTTCAGCACACTGTCCTTAACAGCAAAACGGGGAGAAAATGCTGAGTCGCCAGATTCCTTGCCTGCACTAAAAAGGAATTTGAAACCGATTTCAGTCCTTTCTTGGGCCTCATGTAAAAATAAAGCTTTTCTCCCCAAGCTTGCTTGCTTGCTAAGTCGCTTCAGTTGTGTCCAATTCTGTGCGACCCCATAGACGGCAGCCCACCATCCCTGGGATTCTCCAGGCAAGAACACTGGAGTGGGTTGGGACTAAGTGAAAAAGGAAAAAGGAAATCTAACCCTGTTTTATACTTTCCTTGAGCTCCCAAATAAGTCCAGGTGATTTTGAAGTTTTTTCCCCTCATTTTCTTAAACCAGGGCCAGAGATGAGTGGATATTCATGTGCCAGTTTGAAACTGTTGTGAAAGATGTAAACAGTATGTCTCCTTATGGTTACCTTTCCCTCCCTTCCCCAGAAGAGGGGCTGCTGCAGAGAGTGGATCCTGCTAAGGAAGATACTGCTGGAGGCTTTGCCCAGATCCTGGGGTGAGCCATCAGGTGGCAGATTCACCCAGGAGCCTGCCAGCTGCTTGTTATAACCATGTATCATTCTGTCTGCTTCTTTAATTTTTTTCTTTATTTAATCACCTAATACTATTTTTATTGGCCTGTCAGAATGTGGGGGAGAGTAGAAGGGAATTCATTTCATGTGTTGTGGAACATTATTAGGGTAAAATATTAGGACAAGTCTATACTTTCCTCCTCTGAAAAATAAGATACAAAACCAATTAAAGTGAAGTGATTACTGAAATGCATCTAATTAGTTATTAACTTACACACATCAACCCACAGTGGCAGCTCTCACAGTAAAAATCCTGTTTAGTGTTGATACAGAAGATAATTGATATCACAGAGGTCTTTGCTTCTCAGGCAATTGCTTAAGAAAGCACCTTCACAGCTCAGAGCCTTCTCTCCCAATGGGTTGGGGTACCTTTTCGTCAATCTGACAAGATCTGTCACATATTATCAGACAATTGATCACCAACGCCTGGCAAGTCTTAATCCATCGTTTGATCACACTTCAAGAAAAATGGCTTTTTATTTCTTACATCCTGGCCATGAGAAAAAGGAAGAAAGTGGAGATGTAGGCTTCCGGCTCCAGCTCATTACTTTTTTGCAAATGATAGATGGGTTCACCAGGCAATTTAACTTTAAAATGATCTTTTCCCCCTTCTCAAATAAGCAAAAGAAGGAGCTTCATGGCATGAGTGGAAGAGGAGCCTGCTGGCTGTTCCTTTCACATTTCTGCAATGTGTGTGGCACCCATGTGTGGATGGAAGTATGAGTGGTTAGTAAACATGTATTTACTTAGTATTACTGCATCTACTCCTAAATAATAGAATCTAAAGTGGACACACACAGAGAGACTAACTTTCACTCTCCAGGACACAGCTATAATCATTTTATGCATTTCTTTTAGAGCCCTTATGTTTCATATAAAGTACTTGGAAATGACTTCCAGTTTACAACAACAAAAAAATGAGTATTAGATAAAAACACAGTAAAAGTTCTTAAAAAGATCATTCCCCCCTACCATGAATCCAGTTATTGACAAATCCTGACCTTATGTATACAGCAATGTTACTGAGCATAAGTTCATGTTCCTGATGCCCAGTGAGGCCAGACAATACCAGAACACTAGAGCTGGACCAGAGAAAGGTTTATTGCAGGGCCATGAAAGAAGAACAGGTGGCTTATGCTCCCCAAACCCCAGTCTCTCTGAAGGGTTTCAGCAAAGCATTTTCAAAAGCAAGATGAAGGAGGGCTGGTGTGGTTGGTTGGTGCAAACTTCTTGGCGTTAGAATCCTTTGTTCTTGCAGTGGTCCACATAGGTCAGGTCATGATGTTCCTGTAAACCTCCAACAAGACGAATGTTATTCTCTGTTCAACAACTTTTGATCTCTATGTGAATGGAAAAGTATTATACCTTTAAAGGTCAGAGCCTTGAGAATGGGCTATCCTTTATGTTTCAGGCTATAAGCAAAATTCTTAACTCAGAGCAGAAGCAATAGAATATAAAGAAACAGATCTGACATGGGATAGAGTTAGGTTTGTTCTGCCCTGTTACACCTACATATATGAACTTCCTCAGAATGGGACAAACCTAACGAGGTAGAAATCAGTCCTGTATCTAATAGCTGGTTCCTACTTAGTATCTTAATAAAAACTATAATTACCAAGGAAAGAATAGACAAAAGATCAAAGTTTTTGAGGGATTCTGTATAAGTTATCCAAGCTTCCCTGGTGGCTCAGTGGTAAAGAATCCACCTGCCAGTGCAGGAGATGTGGGTCTGAGCCCTGGGTCAGGAAGATTCCCTGGAGAAGGCAATGGCAACCCACTCCAGTATCCTTGCCTGCTGCTACTGCTGTTAAGTCTCTTCAGTCGTGTCTGACTCTGTGTGACCCCATAGACAGCAGCCCACCAGGCTCCCCCGTCCCTGGGATTCTCTAGGCAAGAACACTGGAGTGGGTTGCCATTTCCTTCTCTAATGCATGAAAGTGAAGTCGCTCAGTCATGTCCGACTCTTAGTGACCCCATGGACTGTAGCCTACCAGGCTCCTTTGTCCATGGGATTTTCCAGGCAAGAGTACTGGAGTGGGGTGCCATTGCCTTCTCTGATCCTTGCCCTAGGAAATACTATGGACAGAGGAGCCTGGCAAGTTACAGTCCATGGGGTTTCAAAGAGTTGGACGTGGCTTAGTGACTAAATAGCAGCAGCAGCATTTAAGTTATCAACACATGCATAAATACCCCAGTGATCTCTAAATAGTATTTTCATAATTCAAGCTGTTCAAAGATTCCAGTTGTGTTCTTTGAGGCCAGGAAAGAAAACTCCCCAATTCCCACATCTTCCCCACTAAAAACCTTCCTGGAAATCCTTCACTATTGTACCTCCTCTGTAATTTGAAGACGCAAAGACCCCAGATTCAGTCTGTGTGCTTAAGTAAAATAAAAGGTGCTCAGAGATGGGCAATTGTGTCATACTTTTCCTATGTCATGGCAACTGAATGAGATAACAGGTTTTCCAAATACTAGTCACAAAATTGTACAGTCGAGCAGTATGTGACTGGTCTGCAGCTTTTGTCAATAAGCTGAAGACACTTGAACCCCAGAGACTATACTCCAACCCCTAGAACAGTTTGCGTTAGGCACCAAAAAGAGTGCTCCAAACACTATTTGTTCTGATGAGATGCAAAGAAGGTCTATAGCATGGTTAAAAATATGGTATCAATGCCAATTTCCTTTTTTTTTATCATCTTACATAAGATGTTATCATTGGGGGAAGTTAGAAAAAAGATACTTGGAAACTCTTGTTTCTTTTTGGCAACTTCTACAATTATTTCAGAAAAGAGTTTCAAGGTATTTATTGGAAAAAGAACATATCTCTAATCCTTTAAGCCAGCTGAACATGCTACCCATTTGAGGCACTGATGCCTCTGGACTACTCCTAGCAATCTCCTGTACAATTTTTCTGCATGTAGGTCAAGAAGCAACAGTTAGAACCAGGCATGGAACAACAGACTCGTTCAATATTGGGAAAGGCGTATGTCAAGGCTGTGTATTGTCCCCTTGTTTATTTAATTTAAAGGCAGAGTTGCTGCTAAGTCGCTTCAGTCGTGTCCAACTCTGTGCGACCCATAGACGGCAGCCCACTGGGCTTCCCATCCCTGGGATTCTCCAGGCAAGAACACTGGAGTGGGTTGCCATTTCCTTCTCCAATGCATGAAAGTGAAAAGTGAAAGTGAAGTTGCTCAGTCGTGTCCAACTCTAGCGACCCCATGGACTGCAGCCTACCAGGCTCCTCTGTCCATGGGATTTTCTAGGCAAAAGTACTGGAGTGGGGTGCCATTGCCTTCTCCGAAAGGCAGAGTACATCATGCAAAATGCCAGGTTGCATGAAACACAAGCTGGAATCAAGATTGCTGGGAGAAATATCAATAACCTCAGATATGCAGATGACACCACCCTTATGGCAGAAAGTGAAGAGGAACTAAAGGGCTTCTTGGTGAAGGTGAAAGAGAAGAATGAAAAAGCTGGCTTAAAATTCAACATTCACAAAATGAAGATCATGGCATCCAATCCCAACACTTCATGGCAAATAGATGGGGAAACAATGGAAACAGTGACAGATTGTTTTCTTGGGTTCCAACATCACTGCAAACGGTAATTGCAACCATGAAATTAAAAGACATTTCATCCTTGGAAGAAAAGATATGACCTACTCAGACAACATATTAAAAAGCAGAGACATTACTTTGCCAACAAAGGTCCATCTAGTCAAAGCTATGGTTTTTCCAGTAGTCATATATGAATGTGAGAGTTGGACCATAAAGAAGGCTGAGCAATGAAGAACTGATGCTTTTGAACTGTGGTGTTGGAGAAGATTCTTGAGAGTCCCTTGGACTGCAAGGAGATCAAACCAGTCAATCCTGAAGGAAATTAGTCCTGAATATGTATTAGAAGGACTGATGTTGAAGCTGAAGCCCCTATTACCTTGGTCACCTAATGTGAAGAGTTGACTCATTGGAAAAGACCTTGATGCTGGGAAAGTTTGAAAGCAGGAGATGGGAGCACAGGATGGTTGGATGGCATCACCAACTCAGTGTACATGAGCTTGAGTAAGCTCGGGGAGATGCTGAAGGACAGGGAAGCCTGGTGTGCTGGAGTCCATGGAATTGCAAAGAGTCAGACATGGCAGGGCAACTGAATAACAACAAATTGCATCTTTTTACCACTAGATGCTTTGGTCTTGTGCCCAGATCCTGGTTCTGCCTCTGGTCCTCTGCCAAACACATTTGATCTTTTCCAAAGTTTGGCTATTAGCCCTTGAAGACTTTAGCTCATATTTACCTCATGGATTTACCTCTTTCTACAACCACGGAATCTTTCTCCTCAACCTTCTAAGCACCCAGTTTTCCTTTTGCCCAGCTAGTGTGTGTGTGTGTGTGTGCATGTATGTGTCCATATGCACGTGTGTGTGTGTTAGTGGAGGGAAGTGCAGAGTGGAAATATGAGGGGTGAGGTTGAGATTTAGTCTGTGGTACCTGCATCTCCGAAATAGATTTCTATTTATAAAGAACAAATTCTTAGCGGGGAGAGAACTCGACCCAGTTCATCAGATCCATCAAGTTGACCTCTTCTGCTTCACTATATATTTTTTGAAAATACTATTACAGCATTCAAAGGTTAGCTGGTTCCATATCTATTCTCACTGCTGGCTATCAAAAGCACGATCCTTATCATCATAAATGACAAAGAGAATGGACTTAGACTACATCCTGAGGCAAAACAGCCTGATTCGCACTTTTATCTCAAACCTGATTTGCCATTGGGGAATCATTTGGGACTTTCAATGCCTCCTCCACCTCTCCTCCAGAGAGGAGGCAGGCGAATATATGGTTAACAACATCGACACTGAGCCCATGTTGTTTTGAATCCAGCTCTGTTTACTAGCAATGCAACTAAACAGATTCCTTAATTTCTCTGTACTATTGTTTTGCCATCTGTAAAACGGGAATGATAACTGTGCCTAACTCATAGGGATCTTGTGAGAATTAAGAGGCAGTACTTTGAGAAGCCTTAGACATGCACATAGTTGGCACTGAGTAAATGTTATTATTTTCCTCTAAAGCCTTTTCCTCTCCTTTTCCCTGGATACTCCTCAAATGTCTCCTGAAAGTTCAGTATGGTGATTTATCCTTAAATATGAGAATTAAAAAAAATTTTTTTTCTTTAACATTTCACTCAATTTCTGGAAATAGTATAAGATAATCAATCGGATCTTAGAAACAGGTTGGAAATTAATCAATATCAAAGAACCTTGATACAGAGTCACTCAAATTTCCAAATCTACTGATCAACCACTCTTTGAATGAAGGCTGTGGTGAAGCTGCTGGTGAGCTTTGTGAAGTCATGGAACTTCTTAGATTGGTTTTTTCTTGTGGCTTACACTGCTTGACATGCCAGAGGCTGGGCTGGATTTGAATTAGACTAGATAACACACTGTTCAGTTTTCCCAGTATTTTCAAGGATGAGGGTTTCCCAGGTGACTCAGTGGGTAAAGAATCTGACTGCAATGGAGCAGACACAGGGTTTGATCCCTGGGTTGGGAAGATCCCCTGGAGGAGGAAACGGCAACCTACTCCAGTATTCTTGCCTGGAGAATCCCATGGACAGAGGAGCCTGGCGGGCTGTCGTCCATGGGGTCACATAGAGTTGGATACGACTGAGGTGACTGAGCACAGTACTATCTAACTCCCAAACTAATAGCACCCCTATCCCAGGTGAATGGTGTTCAATCCACCCCACCCTTTCCAATCAGCCATTCAAAGCACTGAAAACTTGTTTGCTTGGGTCTTCTCTCATTAACTCTGGAGATGCAGATTAAAAACCATCCTTTGGTAGCATTTATTAAGTTTGTACAATGTGCTTTCCAAGAAGTGTTTAGAACAACAATGAGTTATGGCTAAAGCCAATGTGAGTGAGCAATAGACTCAAATTAGACAAGATAAAATTAAATTTTCATGTATCATAAATGAAATATCCATTAGGGACTTCGTAGATGACCTTCAGGTTCAGCAAATTCTGTATTAAAACTTCCAACCTGAAAGCGATGGCTGCTGGGCTAGATGGCATGCATTTCAGGGACTGTGGAGGAAAAGGCCCAGCCAGCCACAGTAAACAAATGTAACTAGTTTTGGAGAAATGCTATTGACAGTAAAATTCTAATTTTACTCCAGCTCCCAGAACAGATGTACCTCTGAGTCCATAGACTGCAATACTTAACTGCAGCTACTCAGCTGTGACCTTCAGCCCCAGGCTCACTGCAATAAAATTTTCATGCAACCATATGGAAGAATATTTTAATAGAGATTTACTGTCAGTAACTGTCCCAAAGGAGCAAATAAGGAAGCTGTAACATATTGCGTACAGTAAATCAAGGGGACTTCAATGGAAAAACGAAACCTCCCGGAGGCAAGCATCTTTAAAATTACAGGCAACACTTTGTACAAATATGTGTACAAAGGACTAGATATGCACTCGGTTAAGTAGCTCAAAATGGTTTCGATTTGCAGATATATTTATTTAGGATTTATTTATTGGATTTTATAAGTGGCAAGCACTTACCTGTCAGGCCTGAATGCCAATGTATCTCCCTTCCCTGGGGCAAAACGAAAGTGAGGGAGGGGTGACTTTAACTGAAAATCTCACCCAACCAGGCAGTGTGGCAGGCAGCATAAATTGCATCCTCTCCATAGCCAGGTTTACTTCATTTTAGGGTGAAGTATTAACCACTGGGACAAAAATATTCCTTTAGCCAGTATGTAAAGAGTTTTGGACGAGTTAAATGGTTAAAAATTCAGCTTAAGGATAATTGGGGAGACATGTCGATGAAAACTCCCAGTGGGACAGAAAGCGTTCAGAGGCCCTGGGTAAATACTTGATTATGTTTTACCCGACATTTTTGCATGTAAGAATATCTCCTTTTTGTGAAGCTATAAAATGTAGTTTTATCTAAATAGGCCTTGTGCTGGCTGAAATCAATAAACCAGATCTTATACTTATTGTCTCCTGACCCTGTGTTTATTTGGAAGATGTGAGTTAGGGGGCACAGGGCCACGGGTGAGTTGAGAACGATGGTTGGTGCTGAGAGTGTTACCTACCCAACTCCACACTTCGGTTCTCATAGTTACCATCGCTACACCATTCCCTTGCTTGGCTTCAGCCCTTGCTGTTAAGAGCGTTTCAGCTTCAGACATTTGTTTCCTGAGGGCAAACAAGCAGCCATCTCTCCCCCTCTATTCAGCTGATGGAAACTCTAATGTGAGGGGCAGTAATTCAGAGATAAATAGACCGAACCCTGCCCATGACAGTTCATATTTTATGGTACAGAGAAGGCCTAAAACCTAAAAAAACTCATGTGTAGGAGGCATAGCACAAATGCCTCATCCATGGCACATAATGAAGGAAGATGTCTTGACATAAAACTGAAAATCAAAATATCCAAGTGACCGTGAATAGGGGAATCGGGTGATAAATCTTTATGTTTTGCTAAATGCCTGTGGGTTGTCACATTGGACAAAGAGTGATAACAAGAGAAGAATTGTCATATCTGATAAATGGGTCTTAGGCTTCTGTTCTTCTGTGGAAGTGTTCCAATTACTGCAAAATACAGGTGACCTGTACACACAAACCAGGCTATGCACATGTAGGTTTAATTACACACTAAAAGTGGATTACCTTGAGTAATCAGAACCTGGCTAAAATTGTAATGCAGTAAGAAAAATGCTTGAATGTTAGTTCATGCAGTTAGATTAATGTATAAATCGTGTTACATGGTCAACGACTAGTGTTTCCCCAGCGTTTCAATGAATGTACTTTTCTTACAGTTGGTATTTAGTCCCTGAACCCTTTAGCTGTACTGTATTTCACATTAAAGTGACATTGAGACTAGAAATGCTACTCAAAAAAAATATTAGTTAGGGACATAAATGTGTGCATGATATGTGTAGCTTGTTCCTTTGAGAGAAAGTCTGGTTGAGATAAATCTCCAGAGTCCTCGCATTATTTGGCCATGACCACGTTTAGAATCATTCTTTTTTGTCTTTATAAGGAATAGAATGGGCATGTAGAGACAATTCTCGTCTGTGTTTAATTTCGTGAATTTACCAAGAAGGGTGAGTCATGTCTTATATTTTTGATCCCATCTCTAAAACAAGTGATGTCAGAATGCTTACTCATTAAAGGCATTTCCCTTCCATCTCCTGGAAGGTTCAATGACCTTGGCTAGCTACATGCCAGGCCTTTTCATTGTCTGGGCAGTAAGCTTGTCTCTCCACTCTTCAACCCACTCTATTTGGGCAAGTTCATTTCCTCTCTCTTCTCCACAGGTTCTATATTCAATTTTTCACACCCTGAATTCACAGGACTCCAGAATATAATTGTTTTTCTCCCTTTAAACCGCTCCAGACCTTAGCTGTTTTTCAAGACTCAGTTCAGGACTCCAGGTATCCAAACTATCCCAGTTAATCATTTTAAACCCATCACTAAATGCTAAAGGCCATTTTCTACTGAGCTGCTAATGCATTCTGAGAACATTAATAGTTGTTTAATAAATACCCATTTATAATCGATTTGTTGATCTTTGACCTTCTTCACTTCCTTTTCACTACTTTGCATGCACTGCAGACTTGGACTTCCCCAGAGAATATGAAAAAATGTGCTCTGAAAAAATTTTTATTCTTATTCCCCCCACTGGGAACAAGCTGGAAAGTAGTCATTACTTAATGTAATTTTCCACCTGTAGACGTCATTTTACAAGCTCAAATAATGTGAGCAAAATGTAACAATATACCCACCCAACCAACAAAATCTCCCAAATTAAAAGCAATGTACAGCTGGAATGAGTAAAATAAGTTGCTAATTAGAAAAATATTCATGATAGATAGTAAGCTCCTCACAGCTGGAAGTCATCAGAAACTAACAAGAATCTGGGAGAAAGGATTTTTATAAAGGATTGGAAGTGGGGTTCAATAATTCTGGAGTGAATGCCAGCTCCTTGAGAGACTATGGACTGTAGCCTACCAGGCTCCTCTGTCCATGGGATTCTCCAGGCAAGCATACTGAAGTAAGTTGCCATTTCCTACTCCAGGGGATCTTCCTGACCCAGGGATCAAACCCAAGTCTCTTGAAACTCCTGCATTGGCAGGCAGGTTCTTTGCCACTAATACCACTTGGGAAGCCCCAATAATTCTGGAGTCTCTTCCAAATCTTAGATTCTATGATAACTGTCTGAATTGAACCAATTAAAATTGATTTTAGTAGCCCTGTGAGGTGAGTTTTTAATATCCCAAATACTTAAAAATTACAGTCAGAGTTAGGATATTAATTTATAAGAAATTTGAAATAATTGGTCACTAATTGATTGACTACAGTCAAAAGGATGGTTTTTTAGAGTGATCTGAATGTATGGACACAGCCACAAAGCACATTGAAATCTGTCTTGTTCTAAGAACATGCATCTACAATTTAATTACCTGTACACCTAAACGGGATGGCCACTGTGCACATTTTAATAAACAAATATTTATGTGCCCATTGGTCTTGTTGATTTTCCTGTCTGTGATTTGTTAACCTTGGGTACATGAAGAGAAGAAGAGGAATGTATTGCCCTCTTGGGAGTCCTGGGGATCTGTGCCACTGTGCTGTTGCCAGCCAAGGTCAGAAACTAGGCCATGTCTTTGCATAGTCCTACTTCCAGACATACAGCATTGATATTTCTTAAGTAGGCACTAACTCAAACATGCCAACCACAGACCAGCACCTGTTCTCATTATTTGTTACATTGATTTTATTGGTTGCTAAATATCTTGACAGACACCCCTAAAGACAGAGTTCATAATCCAGAATTTTTAGACACCAGATACTTAGGTAAAGTAAAACAAACAGCTGATGACCATAATTTCTTTTTTCATTTTCATGTAGTCTTTAGATACATTTTCAGAAAAATCATGAAATTTTGTCTTTTCATTATTTCTGTTTCAGTGTGGTCAGGATATGAAGAAAATTTTGAGAGGGACGTTGACAATGCACTCAGCTGAAAATAGTACCACCGTGTGCAGATTCCACTTATAATACATATGTAAAGAAAAGGAAGAAAAAGAAAGTGAAATCACTCAGTCATATCCAACTCTTTGTGACCCCATGGACTGTAGCCTGCCAGGCGCCACTATCCATATGGCTTTCCAGGCAAGAATAATGAAGTGGGTTGCCATTTCCTTCTCCAGGGGATCTTCCCGACCCAGGGATCGAACTCAGGTCTCCTGTAGGCAGACTCTTTACCAGCTGAGACACCAGAGAAGCCCAATACATATGTAAGGCTTGATAAAACCTTATTAATTAGCAATAATTTAGGCAACTTCTAATTATAGAATTCCTATAAATTAATACAGTGCTGCTTCTTTCACATGAATTGAGTGAGATGCTTTCTTATTTGTAAGTGTCTTCTAAACAAGAATATCTGTTGTTTGTAAGTAAGTAGGTGCTTTGAAAGGAGTTTATTCACTAAGGTAACTGCTGGTTTTAGAATTATTTTTACTTTTCTATTTGGGGAAGCAAACTTTCCCCACCTAAGGGAAAAAAGAAACTTCTACCTGAAAATACACACAATGTTTGAATCAGCAGTGTCTGAATCAAATTTTTGTATATAATAGGAAATGTCATAAACCCAGAAATATATCAAATGTGTTTTGGTAAAAATTAGTATGATTCCCCCAGACTGATTTAGATACATCCAGTTAGGTAATTAGTTGGTCTAAAATTTCCTGAGTTCAACAATGAGTTTTTTCTAAACTTTTTGGATATTTTTGCCCCATCTTCTATTAGCCAGGATCACACTTAAACATCCTAAGATGCATCAGAGAACAGAGAACTGGATGGTAGGCAAGAGACCGGGGTTCTGAGACTTAGGTTGGATTTCTATTTAGACATTTAAGAAGCAATGACATGAAGAACTGCAAGCCAGCCTACCCCACTGGCCTATGGCAAGAACGACCCCAACCATAACTATGAAAAAAATGTTGGCTTCTCTTAAAGTAAAATATTGGATCAACCCAACTTTGTTATTTATATTTATATCCTTAATGCAATTATAATTAATATAATTATATAAGCTGAAGTCCTTCATTCACAACTCCCTTGTGTGGGCAAAGCAGACAGTAAAAAACAAGAAATAGTTGATCTGTAGTATGGTTTTAGTTTCTCTCCATACCCTCTCAGAGTTAGGAGTCTGAATCTTGTTCAGTGTGAGAGAACATCCTTCTAGAGGCTGGGAAGAAGTGCTGGGATAAATTCACTAGGTCTTGATGAGGTAGGAAACATCCTGTCACATTTCAGGGTGAAATAGATCTTCAACAAGACATGCCCCCCTCAACTACCCACCTCTACCATTTCACAACTTGTATTCCCAGAACATGAGTATCAAGATTTCATTTGCCTTGGAGCCCTTCCAGAAATTAACAGTGTTAAGAAGAACCATTCTATTAAGTCAGGATGGTGTCCAATAAAAGCAATGAATGATAGGAAAATGGACTGTTTTAATGCAGTTCAGTAAAACCGTCGCGAATGTTCTTAATTATGCAATTCCATCCTTCCTGTGTAATTGGCTCATTCAATTTTTTTCTCTCATGGTATAGAATAAACCGAATTGGGGGTCAGAGCCTTTTAATATTGTTATATTTGACTAATATTTGAAGATGATGAGGTAAAATACATAAGAGCGTAGAATGATATGGGCTTCCCTAGGCGAGCAAAAAGACTAAATTCTTATAGGACTGGCGAGAACAAAAAAATAATTGTACTTTCCAGAGGCCACCAAACTCTGCAAAAATAGAACACTATTTTTCAACTTTATTTTGTTTTTTACTGAAAAGTATTTAATTTACACAACTGTGTTAGTTTCAGGTATATAGTAAAGTGATTTGGTTATACAAACATATATGTATATGTCTGTATTCTTTTTTATTCTTTTCCATCATAGTTTGTTATAAGATATAGAATAAAGTTCTCTGTGCTATTCAGTAGGTCCTTGTTTAGTAGTGTATATCTGTTAATCCCATACTCCTAATTTATGCCTCCCCTTCTTTCCCCTTTGGTAACCATAAGTTTGTTTTCCATGTCTGTGAGTCTATTTCTGTTTTGTAAAAGTTCATTTGCACTATTTTTTATATCCCATATATAAGTGATATTGTGATACATCACTTACTTACTTACTTACTTACTTAAGTCAGATGTGATACATCTGACTTACTTCACTTAGTATGATAACATCTAGAACAGAGTCACAGAAAACAGCCAAACTCTGTTTACAAAAACAGAGCACTCCATTTTTAAAATGTTTATTCCTTTGGTTTTACATGGTTACTATAACCACATGATTCAAAATTCAAGTGGTACAAAAAGGGATAGTGAAAATTCTCCCTCCTTCCTGACATGCAAAGCATCTCATGCTATCAGGTTTGCATGGTGCTCTCAGAGATATTTTATGTATATTCAAGCAAATAGGTGTAAACTTTCATCTGTTTTTCTATTTGCATGCATGGCAGCATTCTCCACTAGGAGTCTATATTTGAACATTCAGATGCTGGGGACACAGATGAGCAAACCAAGCCCCATCAGGAAGTTTACCTTTCTGTGACGGGAAGCGGGCAAAAACAAAAAATGAACAAGATTATTTCAGAAAATGTATATCATCTGATTTCCCCATGAAACATGTATGTGGGGACGTGGGAGTTGACACACAATTCATAAACATGCTGATCCTTCGTTGCAATTTGAGTGTGTACTCAGTTGCTTAGTTGTGTCAGACTCTTCATGACCCCGTGGACTGTAGCCTGCCAGACTCCTCTGTCCATGGGGTTTCCCAGGCAAGGATACTGGAGTGGATTGCCATTTCCTCCTCCAGGGGATATTCCTGACCCAGGGTTTGAACCTGGGTCTCCTGCATTGCAGGCGGATTCTTTACCACTGAGCCACTGGGGAAACCCCTTTGGTGACCTCAAATATCAAATGTACACTCATCGCTGCCTGACAATGCTTGAAACCTTTATCTTGCATAGCAAAAGGTGTAGATAGGAGAGGCCCTAAAAAGTTCATTCCCAGATATGATATTTCATGGAATGTTTACCAAGAGGCTGGGATTATGATGTTGACATGTGATTCTCATGTACTCACCATTACGATAGTATCTTAGTCATTCTATAAAATCAGCACTTTGGATATGGAGAATTAGACTGTTCTCTTATTGTGGTAGAACCCTCCCAAGATAGCTACTTGCAGTTTTCCTGCTGCTGCTGCTGCTAAGTCGCTTCAGTCGTGTCTGACTCTGTGTGACCCCAGAGACGGCAGCCCTCCAGGCTCCCCTGTCCCTGGGATTTTCCAGGCAAGAGTACTGGAGCAGGGTGCCATTGCCTTCTCCGTTGCAGTTTTCCTATAGGTGTGCAAAAATGTACATTTTTACTTCTTTAAAATCATTGAGTTTTCTGGTTAGTTTATCTATGCTGGTTACTTCTAAGAGTGGCAAAATACATACCAACTGAGCTTTGGATTTATGCCAAATGGAATTTTCCTGAAAGTAATAAATGATTTGATGGCACAGAAATTACTTTATATCTCTACTGAAATTCTATCCTCATTATGGGTATCAATTATTATTGTTATAAAAAAAATGAAAAGAGAGACTGAGATTGGGGGAATTCTAAAGCATCTTCTTCTTCCCACCACACAACATGTGCAGGATATTTCTTTCTTTTTTTTTTTTCTAGATCCTCACAGCAATTTATACATTTGTGTTTCTCATAATAGAGGACTGGAGGAGAGTTCCTTCTCTCCTCCTGTGTTGTCCTCCCTTCAGGGCTGCCATAACAAAATATCACAAACTGTATAACTTATAAACCAAAGAAATTTATTTCTTATTGTTCTGGATGTTGAGAAGTATAAGATTATGATGCCAATATATTGAGTGTCTATTGAGGGCCCACTTTCTACTTAAAAAATGGCAACTTCACCTTCTTGTGTCTTCACTTGATTGGAAGGGACTAGAGAACTCTCTAGAGCTTCTTTTTCAAATTAATTTTTATTGGAGTATAGTTGCGTTACAATATGTGTGGATCACAGTAAACTGCAGAAAATTCTGAAAGAGATGGGAATACCAGACCACCTGACCTGCCTCTTGAGAAACCTATATGCAGGTCAGGAAGCAACAGTTAGAACTGGACATGGAACAGACTGGTTCCAAATAGGAAAAGGAGTACGTCAAGGCTGTATATTGTCACCCTGCTTATTTAATTTCCATGCAGAGTACATCATGAGAAACGCTGGGCTGGAGGAGGCACAAGCTGGAATCAAGATTGCTGGGAGAAATATCAGATATGCAGATGACACAACCCTATGGCAGAAAGTGAAGAGGAACTCAAAAGCCTCTTGATGAAAGTGAAAGTGGAGAGTGAAAAAGTTGGCTTAAAGCTCAACATTCAGAAAACGAAGATCATGGCATCCAGTCCCATCACTTCATGGGAAATAGATGGGGAAACAGTGGAAACAGTGAGAGACTTTATTTTTCTGGGCTCCAAAATCACTGCAGATGGTGACTGCAGCCATGAAATTAAAGGACGCTTACTCCTTGGAAGGAAAGTTATGACCAACCTAGATAGCATATTCAAAAGCAGAGACATTACTTTGCCAACAAAGGTCTGTCTAGTCAAGGCTATGGTTTTTCAAGTGGTCATGTATGGATGTGAGAGTTGGACTGTGAAGAAAGCTGAGC
This sequence comes from Bos indicus x Bos taurus, assembly GCF_003369695.1. Taxonomy (NCBI): domain Eukaryota; kingdom Metazoa; phylum Chordata; class Mammalia; order Artiodactyla; family Bovidae; genus Bos; species Bos indicus x Bos taurus. Next base: position 65,615,613 of record NC_040086.1, on the reverse strand, counting down.
GCCAAAGAATTGATGCTTTTGAACTGTGGTGTTGGAGAAGACTCTTGAGAGTCCCTTGGACTGCAAGGAGATCCAACCAGTCCATTCTGAAGGAGATCAGCCCTGGGATTTCTTTGGAAGGAATGGTGCTAAAGCTGAAACTCCAGTACTTTGGCCACCTCATGCGAAGAGTTGACTCATTGGAAAAGACTCTGATGCTGGGAGGGATTGGGGGCAGGAGGAGAAGGGGACGACAGAGAATGAGATGGCTGGATGGCATCACCGACTCGATGGACGTGAGTCTGAGTGAACTCCGGGAGTTGGTGATGGACAGGGAGGCCTGGCATGCTGCGATTCATGGGGTCACAGAGAGTTGGACACGACTGAGCGACTGAACTGAACTGAGTTGTGTTACAATGTTGTGTTAGTTTCTGCTGTATACAAAGTTAATCAGATATTCATACACATATATCCACTCTTTTTTGGATTTCCTTTCCATGCAGGTTATCACAGAGAACTGAGTAGAGTTTTCTGTGCTATATAGTAGGCTCTCCTTGCGTACATGCTCAGTCAATTTGGTCACGTCTGACTCTTTGAGACCCCATGGACTGTAGCCCACCAGGCTCCTCTGTCCATAGAATTTTCCATGCAAGACTATTGGAGTGGGTTGCATATCCTACTCTAGGGGATCTTCCTGACGTGGGGATTGAACCCATGTCTCCTGCATTGCAGGCAGATTCTTTAGCCACTGAGCCACTTGGGAAAACAGTTATCATTAGTTATCTATTTTATATGTAGTAGTGTATATACATCAATCTCAATATCCCAATTCATCTCACCCCTTTGCTTGGTATCCATAAGTTTGTTCTCTAGGTTTGCAGCCTCATTTATAAGACACTAATCCTGCTCACAAGGGCTCCATCCACATGACATAAGCACTTGCCAAGGCCCACCTCCCAATACCATCATGTTTAGGGGACACAAACATTCAGACTTAGAATCCCATCTTACCGATCAATTACTTGCACTTTCCAGTTGTTTAAATTTCATATATGTGGGGTTTCTCACTACTAGTTAGTCTCTTCTGGGATAATACTGATTCCAAGCCATAATCCAAATCACTGATTCCAAATGATATGCTATTAGACCTTTCTTAGTTGATGCTACCTCAAATGCAGGGCACTTATAGATAAAGAGTAAGTGGACTTTTATTTCAGGTCACTTTTACGTCTATTATTAGATCCCATGCTCAGAAATCTAAAGGGAAAATGGCAGTTCCTACAACTGTACAGATGGAGCAATGGAAGCACCAATACATTAGATTAGAGTTGGAGGGATAAAAACCACCCAGTCATTGATGACATTATTTTTGAGTTCCTTCCACAGGATCAGATGGTTTCTGGGAGCTGAGCTGGGAACATGACACATTGAGAACTTGAAACTTCCCAATGGTGGGAAGAAATGCCTGCAGATTCCATCTGATGCCAGAATCCTACTTTTTGTAAAAGAGAGATGATGGTGAGAAACATTGAGGGTTAGTCACTTCCCTCTTTTTGTGACTTCTACTTCCGAGAAGGGGATCTTCTCTCCTGGGACCCTCTTCCTCCATCAGGGCCTGGGACAGAGGGTGAGATGCTTGCAACAAGAGTGATGCGGGAGCTGATTCTGTGTGTCTCTCTGTGGCAGTGAATTGGGTTCTTGGTATCTGTGGACGTGTTCTGCTTCCTCTACGTGACAACCACAGGTTTTTGTCCCCACCCCCACTCAGTGGAACTGGCCTGAGACCAATTCCAAAATTAAACATTTGTTTGCCAAACATGCACAGCTGTGATCGGCCTGCTGCTGGTTTGCTGCATAGCATGCCACCTGCTAGCTCCCTTTCTAGAGAAAAAGAGCTGGGAGCAGAGCTGAGGGCAAAGTTCAGGCAATGGTTTGGGAATCTCTTTCCATCTCTGTGCAGTCTTCTGCTAAACTCTCTGGTTCACCCCCAAAAGAGCACCGCAAACTTGCTTATGGTTTTGATAAGAGCTGGGGCAGAGACACTGCTTTCTGTTTTCCAAATGGCAGAAAGCAGCAAATCAGTTTCTTCTCAAAGGTTACGTTGTTGTTTTGTTTTGTTTATCTTGGCTAGCAGGAGGGAGCTCTTTCAAGAAGATGAGGTCAAACCATCTCTGTTATGACAGTTATCTAGGTGAGGGAGGAATAAATCCACTCTCATTCAGGATGATAAATGTTAGATGAGAAATTAACCATCACACAGTTTTGCTACCTGGAGTTGGAGAAAGGAAAGATGAAACATGGTTGAAGTTTGACAGAACACAAAAATAGAGAGAAACTTCTGCAAAGTTTTCTTACAGCGTTAGCAGTATTTTTTTCACTTGCCTGAGGTCATTTCCTCTTATCTTATAATCCATTGTTTTCGAAGAGAAATTTCATAAAAGAAAGTCTTTTGTAATAGCCCAACTGAAGCTGGTGTGATGAAAACAATAAAATTTCTTGTTCATAAGTGATTCTTCCTCTGCTTCTAAGACAACCAAGGGAATAGCATAAGACAGTGTGCAGCAGTCCAGAGCTTATGATTGCTAAGGCCAAGTGAAATTGGAAGGTCCGGAGGTTCAGAAGCATCACACCCTGTTTTAAACCCAGAAGACTTGCTTCATTGGGGTTCTTCTGGAGTATAATCTCCACCTAGTTGTAGGAGCCACTTCATACCATCCAGCAAGTGTTTACTACACTTTTCTGAAGCTTACAACATCTATTCCACTTTTTCCTCTTCATTCAGATGCTGCATGTTTTCTTCACTATTCTATCCAGATTCTAGATTGTCCATGGTTTACTTTATTCAATAGATGATTACTTTTGGTGGGGGAAAAATGGGAAAAAACCAAGAGGAAGACTGAGAGATAAAAACTTGAACATAAAGATGGATTTTTATTTATTTCCCTAATATTTTATGACATGAAGGAAAATAAAGACTATCTTCAGAATCCTGAAAGTTTAATGCCTTGAAGCCACCCCTTCCAGACAGTAAGGTCTTAGTGTTTTTCAGCTCTGAGCATGTAGGGAGCAGAATGCATTGATAGAAGGTGACAACCCTGTACAGTTCTCTGCTCAAAGTCACTGCTACATTGAGTTCTTCATGTTTGGAGGAATTTCTTAAATAAATTGATAGTCACTGTTAGCTAAATGATGACACAGAGAGGAGAACTCTCTGGTTGCCTTGAGTCAGCTGGATATGCTGTAGCAGAAAGGTGAAATTGCCTTTCAGAATGCACGCCATGCTAGTGGGACTTTCTCTCTGCAACGCAGCTTAAGAACCTTCTAGAGCTCTGTTTCTTCCTTCCCTTATTTAACCTGCAGATGCTCTTTTGACTTTAATTTCCCTTTCCAGGCTTATTTTTGATGGAAGCTCCTGACTCTTCCCCATTCACAAGAGATGACTTGTCATTTCCAAAATATATCCTGAGTTCTCTTGTCTCAAATGTCTCTGCCCTTCACTTCCCTTCTGCTGGGCTTGCTAGTCTCTCACCACCCCTTTTGTTAGTAAAATTCTGATACACTACTGAGATGAAATATCATCCTTCTTTTTAATTCAGATATATTTGACAGATAATATTGCTTTAGTTTTAGGTATACAACATAACGATTTGATACATGTATGTATGTATGTATATTGCAAATCTTTAACTTGTGAAACAGTCTGCAGCCCTTCCAGATGGAAGGAAGCCCTTGTTTTTGTTCCACTAAGATTTTATAGTGCTGATAATCTCCTGGTGTGTTAGGCTGTAGCAAGTGATGTGTGTGGTTGCCTTCTTGCACTAAGCAAGTGGCTCCTTGAGAGAAGTTTCCACAGTGGCCTTAAGTCGCCCTTGTATCTTCCATTCTTCCTGCCACCAAGCCTAGCATGATGCACATACTCCATATGTGTTTGTTAAACTACACTTGAAATGATAAAAAAATATCATTAATGATGAGTTGCATATATTAAAAGAGCATATAAAAAAACATACTAAAAGGCGATTGGGAAGATTAAAAACAGTGTGACCCTTGGAAGACTCAAGCGACATAGAAAGTAATTCTCTCAAGAGAGAGGAACAAGAAAGAGGGGAAAAATTAAGAAAATGATGAGCTTTTGAAAAAGCAAAGTGAGTACTCTCTAACCTGTCAATAAGATTGGCAATGGTTTTTTAAAGAAGGAAGAATTTGGGGCTGGACTCTCGGTGAGAAGGACACACACCCTCTTCTATGGTAACAAAACGGTCCATAGAACCAGCAGAACACCCAGGATACTGGCTGTGATGGTAGGGCTGACAATCACAGAAAGGGTTCATGGGGCCACCATTAATGGGTTTCTCAAGCAAGGGAATAGCGAAGCATGAACTGAAGTATAAAGCAGAACAGTCCAGGATTTTCATTAAATAAATGGTTTTACAGACTGAGGTGAGCCAGGAAGTTTCAGAAGTTGGCTATACACTATACATAAATATTATATTCCTGGCACAAAGGCACTGGGGTAGAAATAGTAAAAAAAACAAAAAAGTTAGACACCCTTTCTTAGTCCCTCCTCCATGGAACTCTGCTGGGTCCATTTGCCATCTACGATTTTCTATTAATCAAACTTCCTATTATAGATTTATGGTAGGAGAATCATAGTCCATATAGTCCCAGGAGAGCCAAGAAAGAAAATATGCCACCAACCAGAATTCTATCAAATTAATCACCTGGGAATATTAGTGAAATTGTGCTTGAATGAAGGTATGGCACATAAAAAATATCTATGACTTCTGCCTCATTCTTTGAAAATGAGGTTTCTATTTTTATACTTTTGGAGCACAGTTGTGAGCAGAAATAAGTGGGTTCAACCATCAAGGCTAAGTGGTTTCAAAAGTCTCCACCTGACAGGTGAAGGGGGACACTGTTGCTTTAGTCCAGGTAGAATCTGGAAGACAAGACTGTTTTTCTGTCTGTTTTCTACACTGTGATTTATTCCTTCATCTAACAGAGACCCTGCTCAGAACCTGGCCTATCGTAGATACACAATAAGTATTGGCCGTAATCATGAATAAGTGGAGCCATTTAACTGAGAAAGCAGAAATGTGAAATGTGTAGATGTCCATAGCTGTTGAGCCTGGTGATAGGCTACACGGCCTCAGGAGAGGAAGCCATAGGTCTTCAGCAACTAAATACTATGGGAAGGAGAAATTTCCACTCTCAGAACTTATAGTTTAGAGCCCTGTTGCTCAAAATGAGCTAAAGATAGAGGCCCTCTCCAAAGGGAGAATTAATGGCCATATGCTCAGAAATCAGAAGGGTATGGAGCAGACGTTTTGGAATGCGGGTGAATATAAAGGAGTAAAATGCAAAACTCGTGAGAAAATAAAACCTGAAGCTTCAGGGAAACTTGATTTGTCTGTAAACCCCCAGTTTTGCATTCAGAATGCTCTGAAGGAGAGTTTACTGGAAAAACACGAGAGATGTCTTCTCTGGCACAGAATCCATGCTGCTGAGGGGGCTTGAGGCTTGTCTTCTAGACTCGTGGACCTTTTGGGCAAAAAATCTGCCTTTCTTCAGATCACCAGAACCTTTCAAAACTTCTAAATTTTCTATCTTCAGTCACTCTCACTTCAGTCCAACCAATGCACATACAGAGAAAGACAAACTTTAGAAGTTATTCTCCAGATGTTCCAAACCACAACCACACAGATCAGAATAATTCTTGTAGAGCTGGGTTTTGCATGCATGATCAAGACAAATACCATTTCCTGCATGACTGCAGATACTGACTCTTTTCAGGCTTCCAGAAACCTGGCAGGGAATGCTGCTGCTGCTAAGTCACTTCAGTCGTGTCCGACCCTGTGTGACCGCATAGACAGCAGCCCACCAGGCTCCCCCGTCCCTGGGATTCTCCAGGCAAGAACACTGGAGTGGGTTGCCATTTCCTTCTCCAATGCATGAAAGTGAAAGTGAAGTTGCTCAGTCATGTCCAACTCCCAGCGACCCCATGGACTGCAGCCTACCAGGCTCCTCCATCTGTGGGATTTTCCAGGCAAGAGTACTGGAGTGGGGTGCCATTGCAGAGAAGGCCTAATCACAAAATAGGGAAATGCTTTCATGAGTAGAGAGTTCAGGTTTACAAGAGTATTATTTCAATGGAAAAGGAGGGAAAAACCCAAGAGGATACAAGGTGTACAACTTTGCAGCCAGTTCCCTCATCCTTCGGCATCATAGTTGCCTAGAAGAATGCTTGCCTTCTTAGAATTTGATCTCTCCTTCCTGGGAGGTGATGCATTTTATAGAATGGAAACATTTGAAAGAAAATTCTAGTTTCTTTGTATTTAAATTATTTCCTTTGTGTTTCCTTTGGATCTTTGCTTCTAAAGCCCTCCCATACCAGACGACTCCAAGTTTGTTTGTTTTTTTCCTTTTAGTCCACCCACTACCAAGATTGGATTGGTTCAACATACACTTTTCCATTTCTAAAGAGTTTCCCATATTATTCCAGGTAGGAGGGATAAAAAGCACATAAAATAAGCCCTGCCTACCAGAAAAACATCTATTTCTGCTTTATTGACTATGCCAAAGCCTTTAACTGTGTGGATCACAATAAACTGTGGAAAATTCTGAAAGAGATGGGAATACCAGACCACCTGATCTGCCTCTTGAGAAATTTGTATGCAGGTCAGGAAGCAACAGTTAGAACTGGACATGGAACAACAGACTGGTTCCAAATAGGAAAAGGAGTACGTCAAGGCTGTATATTGTCACCCTGCTTATTTAACTTCTATGCAGAGTACATCATGAGAAACGCTGGACTGGAAGAAGCACAAGCTGGAATCAAGATTGCTGGGAGAAATATCAATAACCTCAGATATGCAGATGACACCACCCTTATGGCAGAAAGTGAAGAGGAACTAAAAAGTCTCTTGATGAAAGCGAAAATGGAAAGTGAAAAAGTTGGCTTAAAGCTCAACATTCAGAAAACGAAGATCATGGCATCCAGTCCCACCACTTCATGGGAAATAGATGGGGAAACAGTGGAAACAGTGTCAGACTTTATTTTTTTGGGCTCCAAAATCACTGCAGATGGTGACTGCAGCCATGAAATTAAAAGACGCTTACTCCTTGGAAGGAAAGTTATGACCAACCTAGATAGCATATTCAAAAGCAGAGACATTACTTTGCCAACAAAGGTCCTTCTAGTCAAGACTATGGTTTTTCCAGTGGTCATGTATGGATGTGAGAGTTGGACTGTGAAGAAGGCTGAGTGCCGGAGAATTGATGCTTTTGAACTGTGGTGTTGGAGAAGACTCTTGAGAGTCCCTTGGACTGCAAGGAGATCCAACCAGTCCATTCTGAAGGAGATCAGCCCTAGGATTTCTTTGGAAGGAATGATGCTAAAGCTGAAACTCCAGTACTTTGGCCACCTCATGCGAAGAGTTGATTCATTGGAAAAGACTCTGATGCTGGGAGGGATTGGGGGCAGGAGGAGAAGGGGACGCCAGAGGATGAGATGGCTGGATGGCATCACTGACTCGATGGACGTGAGTCTAAGTGAACTCCGGGAGTTGGTGATGGACAGGGAGGCCTGGCGTGTTGCGATTCATGGGGTCGCAAAGAGTTGGTCACGACTGAGCGACTGAACTGAACTGAACTGAATGACAACTTCCATTCTAACAGGGCCACAGCTGTATTTCCCAAGTGATTTCAACCTAGTAAGCACTAAGATAGCAGTATGAATCTGGTGTGACTTTCTATTATTGCAGCTGCAAACTTCTGCCTAGAGGTAGGTAGTATTGGACACTTTCTCACCGGATTTTCTTTTCTCCATGATTGCTTTCAAACTCCCTGAAGACAGTGGCCATATGTTTTCAGCTTCCTTATTTCTCTCCTAGACAACATTCTCAAGAAATGCTAATTGAAATAGGTCTAGGGGCGTGGTTGATAATGCAGTCATTTTCTTCCTGGATTATCATACAGTTCTTACAGTCACAGAAGTCACTAGGAGAAAGAAAAGGAGACCCCAAATTCAGAGTGGATAGCATATTCATTACCTAGCATGACCATCCTGTCTCCTCTGAAAGACCAGAGTCATCTTTTGAACTCCGCAGGGTCTTAATTTAGAGGTTCTGTTGACTCTTCATTACCATGGGGTTGTTCAAGTGACAAGGAGCATGTGCAGTATTTAAGGTGCTCTTAAACATTACTATCTATGGTAAATAAGAAAGGGGGCACACGTATTAGAGTTGCTGTTTAATGATGTAGGAAAAAGCTGCCTGGTAAAGTGCACCATTAAAAGAAGCTGAAATCTGTGCCAAACAATGACCTGATAATATACTGAGAGCTTCAGGGTCAACACCACATCTCCTAACTTGAAAAGTGATGAGTGTCAAGTGTCTCTGAGGAGTCAAGAAACCTAAGGAGTGGAGGATGCTAGGTTGAAAGAGGAAGTGATTGATGAGACAGGGCTTGCATGCATGTGCATCCACGAAGCCTCTCACCGGAAGTCTGGTTGTGAGTCATTTTCAGATCTTCTTTCTTATTAAACCAATGAAACACACCCACAAGCTTAGAAAACAAATCAAAACCCTAGTCAACAAGAGTAATTTGTATCTGTTAAAATGGCATATGGTAAGCAAGTCTTGGATCCTTCAAAGAGATGCCCAAAGCAAAACTACTCTTACTATTATTTTTCTGCTTTTACAAACACAAGCTAGTAATGACAATCATGTCTTTGGTTTAAAATGTTTTGTGCAACATGAGACAGCAAATTTATCTGTATAGTTCTAGTAAGCTGTAACTTTAGAAACTACAATGGATTTTATATCCTCCCAGGAAGATTTTATAGGCCTTTAAAAAAAAAAAAAGTTGAATTATAAAGTCTGTATCTGCTTGTTTAGTAGAAGGAGAGTTCCAGAGGCTATTCCTTTGTAATTTCTATCTAATTGATCACGCTTACTGTCTGGTAACTTACAGTGATACAGACTGCCGATTATAAGTATTTCCTGAGACTTACAGGAGTGTAAGTCCATGATAAAGTGTTCTCTGGGTCTCACCTGAACATCTCTTAGACTCTTTCTGTTGCTTTGTATAGACAGAGCTAGTCAGCTGAATGGAACCCAGCGAGGAACATGCTTCCTAATCCTGAAACGCTAAGAACAGGGTTGGTGAGACAAGACATAACTACACATGGAATGATATTTAGATGGGGACACATGTATACCTGTGGCAGATTCATTTTGATATTTGGCAAAACTAATACAATTATGTAAAGTTTAAAAATAAAATAAAATTAAAAAAAAAAAGGAATGATATTTAGAAAGATATGGCAAGGGAGTAAATGTTTTCTTGGTTTTCCAAGTGGATTATATTTATGAGAAATATATTGGCTCAGAAGGGAGGGGAGCTAACGTTACATTTAGATGGTCGGGGAAGTTATAACATGTGAAGTTGGCACTGGATCTAAAGGAGCTGATTTTGAAGTCAGAGGAAACAGAAGGGTGTGCTAAGTGAGTCTAAGCCTGAGCAAGTGAGCAGAGGAAGGAGAGCTCCAGATGGGATCTGGAGACCAGAACCCTAAACAAACCAGTTTGCCTGAAGCAGATGCCACATGCATGTTGCAGGATTGTTTACTACAGAGGGAGGCTTAGATTAGGCCATGATCACCTTCTGTATCAGGCTAAGGACTTAGCATTTTACCCAATGTCTAAACTACTAGCTATGGCTAAGGTATATCAAGATTGCCTTGGTTAATAACAATGAAAAATTAAAAATTTTTTCCTCCAAAGATTGAAAATTGGCCTCTCTTTCAAATATTTGTCCATAAGGCAGATAGAACATTTGAATCTTTACATTTTTTGTCACTGTTTTATTAAGTGCGTTTTATTTATTTATTATTTTATTAGGTTGATTTTTTTTCTTTCTAATTTATTAAAATATTACAATGCCATTCTCCCAGTATAGTTCTACTATACACTGGTCAAAACTATTGGCAAAGATGGAAAAGAGTTTGAATGTTTCTGTGACAAGAAAACTTATTTGGAAACTTGGGTAGAAATCTCAAGAGGAAAGGACTTATCACTGAGTTTATTTTTCTATTTTTCTTTTCTATTGCAACTGAATATCCATTAGTGAGTGCATCATATAAAAGAAAACTCTGATTGTAAAGCATTCTATGCAGAAGCAATTGTTTATGTTCTGGCAGAGTTGAAAGGACCCTAAAGTAGTGTCTTTTGTGTTTGAGATTGATAAGTACAATTAATCAAATCCTTATCTTACTCTGGCTTCCCTGGTGGCTCAGAGGTTAAAGTGTCTGCCTCTAATGCGGGAGACCTGGGTTCGATCCCTGGGTAGGGAAGATCCCCTGGAGAAGGAAATGGCAACCCACTCTACTATTCTTGCCTGGAGAATCCCATGGATGGAGGAACCTGGTGGGCTACAGTCCAGGGGGTCACAAAGAGTCGGACACGACTGAACGACTTAACTTTCACTTTCACTTTATCTTACTCTACACTCTAATCATCCTTATCTTACTCTACACTTTAAACATCTGTGAGGATGTTTACTTTAAAAGAAAGGCTACTTTTAGACAAGACATGGAAGAAACCTAAGTATCCATTGACAGAAGAATGGATAAAGAAGATGTGGTACATATATACAATGGAATATTACTCAGCCATTAAAAAGAATGAAATAATGCCACTTGCAACAACATGGATGGACTAAAGATTGTCATACTGAGTGAAGGAAGTCACATATAGAAGGCGAAATATTATATGACATCCCTTATATCTGGAATCTGAAAAGAATGATACAAATGAATTCACAAAACAGAAAGAGACTCACAGACTTTAAGAATGAACTTATGGTTGCCAGAGGGAAGGATGGGGGCAACGGATAGTGAGTTTAGGATAGACATGTACACACTGCTATATTTAAAATGAATAACCAACAAGGATCTATTGTATAGCACATGGAACTCTGCTGAATGTTATGTGGCAGCCTGGATGGGAGGGGAGTTTGGAGGAGAATGTGTGGGTGTATGTGTGTGTGTGTGTGTGTATTCTGTGAAAGCTGAATCCTTTCACTCTTCACCTGAAACTATCATAGCATTGTGAGTCAGCTATACCTCAATACAAAATAAAAAGTTTAAAAAAAGAAAGGCTATTTTATTTTACTCTTAATACCCAAATCAAACCAAATTGTGAGAGCATGGTATGTTAGACTGTAGTTGATAAATATCAAAGAATGTAAACATTAGGTAACCAAAGAGCTTGGGCTATCTCATTCTTAAAATTAATTGGAAGTTTTATATCCTTGCCCCAAGCATAGGGAATGAAGGCATACACAGTTACATGGATAACACTTGAAGGACATGTTGAAAGCTTATAAATCTGGCAGATACTAGACAAATTCAGCCTGTCCAGGTTTTGTTTGGTCTTTACCATCCATATCAGCCATCTTTTATAAAGATAGATCTAAAGGATTTGACACTTGCTCCCTTTGAAATAGTTATTTCAGAACTATTTACATATTTCCCTAGGATGCCAATGAAAGCTAAAAATAGTGGTGAGTGTGTACACTTGAAATTCCAAAACCATCAACCTGAAACCTATATTTTTCCATTTTTCTTTTCAGACTCACTTCTCTCCTCCCCTCTCCTCTACCTCCTCACCTCTTTTCATTCCATTGATTCTCCACTAATTTCTATCCCACCCCATTATGTATTCCACCTCAGAAAATAGATGAGCATCAATTTTTAAAAATTTGGGTGGACAATTGGCTTTTTGGTAGAGTTACAAAGAGGAAAGTTGCATCTGACAGGCAGATTCTTTACCACTACCCATAGGGCCTTGACATCAGTCAATTTTTACAGAAAATCATGGCATCTGGTCCCATCACTTCATGGGAAATAGATGGGGAAACAGTGGAAACAGTGTCAGACTTTATTTTTTTGGGCTCCAAAATCACTGCAGATGGTGACTGCAGCCATGAAATTAAAAGACGCTTACTCCTTGGAAGGAAAGTTATGACCAACCTAGATAGCATATTCAAAAGCAGAGACATTACTTTGCCAACAAAGGTCTGTCTAGACAAAGCTATGGTTTTTCCAGTGGCCATATATGGATGTGAGAGTTGGACTGTGAAGAAGGCTGAGCGCCAGAGAATTGATGCTTTTGAACTGTGGTGTTGGAGAAGACTCTTGAGAGTCCCTTGGACTGCAAGGAGATGCAACCAGTCCATTCTGAAGGAGATCAGCTCTGGGATTTCTTTGGAAGGAATGATGCTAAAGCTGAAGCTCCAGTACTTTGGCCACCTCATGCGAAGAGATGACTCATTGTAAAAGACTCTGATGCTGGGAGGGATTGGGGGCAGGAGGAGAAGGGGACAACAGAGGATGAGATGGCTGGATGGCATCACCGACTCGACAGACGTGAGTCTGAGTGGACTCCAGGAGTTGGTGATGGACAGGGAGGCCTGGTGTGCTGCAATTCATGAGGTCGCAGAGTTGGACACGACTGAGCGACTGAACTGAACTGAACTGAAGTTGCCACATAATGTTTCCTTGCCTCCTGATTCCATGTAAATGCATAGGAATCATAAATGCACATATAACCTAGACCAAAAAAATGATCTTTGACCTATATTATCTTCTAGAAAATCCTTAGCTCCTTAAATAACTAAGCTACATTTGGATGCAAATGATGTGATTGTAAGCTCCTTAAGTTTCAATAAACCCTTTTCCCAGGATTTTTGCATCTTCTGCCAACCTTTGGTAGGATGTGTTGATAGCTTTCAGGTCAGCACGCATATTTCAGGGTTTTCTGGTTTCCAAATTGGCACAAAGCTCAAGGAGAGAGAGAAAGCATCCAACAACCACCTGCAAAACCTCCAATAGGTATGTTTCTTCTCAACCCAGTGGTTTAGAGTGCTGTAACAGTGGGGTATGATCCAGAAATGGTTCTCCAAACATGCGGTCTGCATGCTTTGATCTCTCTACCTTTTGTAAATAGTCAAGGCAAGGAAACAAACTATATGTCCATTGACAAATGAATGGATAAAGAAGATACGGTATATACATACAATGGAATATTACTCAGCCATATAAAGACTGAAATAATGACATTTGCAGCCCCATGGATGAACTTCGATGTTACTATACTAAGTGAAGTAAGTCAGACAGAGAAAGACAAATATCATATGATATAACTAATACGTAGAATTGAAAAAAGTGATACAAATGAACTTATTTATAAAATAGACTCACAGACATAGAAAACAAATGTATGGGGGTACGGAGAGGGATAAATAAGTAGTTTGAGATCAACAGATACATGCTACTACAAATAAAATAGGTAAACAATAAGGACCTACTGTGTGTCATAGGGAACTATGCACAATATCTTGTAATAAACTATAATGGAAAAGAATATGTAACAGACTATACCTTTATGTTGTTGTTTAGTTGCTAAGTTGTGTCCGACTCTTTGAGACCCCATGGGTTGTAGCCCACACAGCTCTTCTACCCATGGGATTTCCCAGGCAAGAATACTGAAATGGGTTGCCATTTCCTTACCCAGGGGATCTTCCCAACTCAGGGATCAAACCTGTGTCTCCTATATTGACAGGTGGATTCTTTACCACTGAGCCATCAGAGAAGCCCTATATATCTATATCTATATATGTGTATATGTATAACTGAATCACTTTACTGTACAGATCAAACTAACACAACATTGGAAATGAATCACCATACTTCAATTAAAAAAAAAAAGACAAAGAAAATAATCTAAAAAAAAAAAAGAAAAGAAAAGAAAAGAACTCTCTGCCTGTTATTCCCATGTAGTTTCTTGAGGTTGTATTGCAGATAGCACATATTCCACTAAAGAGGGAGTTTTGAGAGGGTATTTTCCAAAGTTCCTTAATATGAAAACTCAGTTTTGTCCTTGCTTCCAGGAACCCCAGGACACAGGAACATGTGCTTTGGGGAAATTCAGACTGTTTGCTACCATCTTCTTTTCAAGGATCCCTTCATAAATAAAATTGAATGCATATGAATGTTGTCTTTCTCCTCCATTCAATTTTAACATATAATTCAGAAAATTGTCTGTATGCTTTAGTACATATCTGCTTACATAGAAGAGACAGGTTCCAATGCTATGGTTTCCACTCAGTGTTCTACCAAAATTATGAGAGAATCTTCAGTATCATATGTCACTTTTCTTAAAAATAAGAACAGAGACAAAAACACTTGCTGAGAAAGGCCCTGTGCTCAGTGCTTTGTTTGTATAGAACTTATTTATCCTCCCAGTAACTCTAAAGATGTAATAGTCATTTTTCTACTTCACAAATGAGGAAACAAAAACTCTAAGAGTTTAAGTTGTTCAGAGTCTCACAGCTCACACTGGGTGCAGCAGAATTCCAGTCCTGATACAAAAATAAGTAAACCGAAACACAAGCCTGTGCCCTTTCTACTGTAACTTGCCGTCTCCCTACTAGATAACTTGCTTTCACTCCTGTGTCTTAATCTCTTAATTGGATGCATTCTTTTGCTTTCTAAAAAAGACAAAACAAAACTCTACTCCTTTGGCTTTCACCAAGTATGAAAGTATTTAACACCGGGGATGGGTGAACCTCAGAAGGCCTGGACTTGGGGAGGGAGCTCACATCACCTCCTCTGTGTTCTCATCCAAGAACCTGGCAGGGCGATTCAGTGAATAGACCTTCCTGTAGGTGATCAACACTTTGGAGAAAGTAGCATTCCTCCACCTGTAAACGTGAGATAACATGAAAATTCAGAGACACAAATGCAGTCAATCTCATCCTATTAGCAAATACGGAGAATCAAAGGAAGGGCTGAAGTTCTGACATCCTGAGAAGCGTTGGACAGAAGTTGGCCAAGGTGCCCATGGCTCCAACTTGTGCTTCTTCCTCCTTCTGCCAGGGCCCTGCCCTACCTCTCACATTTCTCTGAATCCTTCAGTGAGGGTTATCTCATTCAGTGTCCAAAAGATAGAGACGGCCACTCCTGCTACCTCCATCTCCTAGATGAGGAAACGTGGGGCTAGCAAGATAGGTGATTTGTCCACAATCTCATGGTTACCAAATAGCAGAGCTGAATGGGAATGGCTGACCATCTGTAAGATATGATGCTTAAACCAAGACAGTCACAGGCTCCCTGGGATCATTGGTCAGCCTAGAATCAAAATTAGTACTGCCTCGCTTCATCCTCTATGCTTAGCCTCTTTATAGAACAGGCCCATTCAGGTTTCCCTTTTAATCTGAATTCAGAGATGACATTTAATTCATACAAAATAAGGTAAGGCACTATGGATTCTAGAGAGGTTCTGGACAAGATGGATCTGTAAGCCCTTCTTCCTTCTGTCTTGACCCTTTGCCTTCCTGCTGCATCCATTCTCTTCTCCCAGCTTCTCTAAGGAGCTGGTGGCCACAGGTGGAGTTGAGTCTTTTACTCATTCAGGCTGCTCTGAGTGGTGGACATTGATGGAGTTCTAGAAGGAGAGGAGAAGCCAGATTACAATCAGGTGTGGTTTCTGTGTTATGTTTCTGATACATGGCCTAAGAAACCATGGACGAAAAGAACTCAGATCCCTAAACCTCCAGTAATGTGTTGTGATCTCTTTTCTCATCCTGAATACAAATTCTATTCATCCTTAATTTTATAAGTCACAATTTTACATGCTTTTTCTTAAAGACTTCCCAATTGTATAAGCTTCAGGTCCCAACAAGCTCAGATCTGCATTTACCAAGCCCTCTGGGGATCTACCCAAGCCTCTTTCTACCCTGGATGGGGCCTCAAATCACCTCTGTCCACAGTGTATGCATCCTCTTAACAAAAATTTTTGAGCAATCCTTCAGTACCTGTATACTTATTTATTTATGTTACATACATAAATAAGTTACATATAAAACATAGTCAAAACCAGAAATTTTTAAAAATGAGATGAACTATATAAATATCCCAAGTTTCAGTATGGCCTCTTCCTTCCCCAGTGGATGGTCAGCGTGAACATTCCTTGGTGTGTGCAACCTGGTTAGGAGAGTCTAGTCTGATGACTGGTTTTGATCTGAGTTTTTCTAGAACTGGTTACACAGTGACGCAAGATTTGTACAGACACCAGATTTAAATACTCTACCTTCCTGAAACTGCAACTTTCTTTCCCAGTTCCCAATTTAAAGATTTTTGAAGCAACTCCATTGATCCAATTAATGGACTTTATAATAAATATATGTTATTAGATGAGAGCTTCACATTACATTTTTGAAAAAGGCTCTGCCATGAACAGTATTTCAAATCCACTTCTTTGCTTATTACACTTATTACATTCCCCCAGGTGGCTACCACTACAAAAATATCTGATGGGCTCAGTTATTGTAAGGAACTAACAGCCAATAATTATTTAACACATTATCTCTCAAGAGGTAGATGAAGTTTAGATAATATTTCTCAAGGGTTCTCAAGAACCACTATGGGAATCACTAGCAGAGTGGGGTCAGATCAGGAGGGGAGAGGTTTTAGAGACAACCTCATTTCCTGATCTTTCAGGGTATCCACCTACTGGTGAATTGGGCCAGGAAAGGATTTTCCTCTGCTGGGGTCATCCATTCTCAAATTCAGTGAGATGAGCTCAAAGCCTCACTTACTGCCAGCAGGAGAAGGTAACTGCTGAGTGGAGAGATGGCTCACCACCCAAAGCCAACAGCTCATGTCCTCACCTGTTCTGCTACTTAGTGTGTGTTTGGAGGTCACTTTCTGGACCTTGGCTCCAGCAGCAGGAAACTCCATGTGAAGCAGAGGTGACCATGTCCCCTTAAGTTCCTTTGTAGAAGGTCAGTGCTGTAGTTTCATGACGTCAGTGTCGCTGTGTGTGGGAGAAGTCTGAGGGCAAGGATGGTGCCTGGGGTCTAACTCACTCTGTATTTGCCCTTGTCAGGTTTGTGCCAAGTGGCTCTGCCTTTAAATTTGGGTTTAACCTCACAACTAATTTCCTTTCTACTTGATGAATTCCTGATGTGCGTGTGTCTCCACACAGGAATTTTCTTTTCTTTTTTTTTTGTGCTGTCCTTTTTTTTTTTTAGTTCTTTTTTAAAAAATTTATTTATTTTAATTGGAGTCTAATTACTTTACAGTATTGTAGTGGTTTTTGCAATACATTGACATGAATCAGCCATGGGTGTACATGTGTTCCCCATCCTGAATCCCCCTCCCACCTCCCTCCCCATCCCATCCCTCAAGGTCATCCCAGTGCACCAGCCCTGAGCACCCTTGTCTCATGCATCGAACCTGGACTGGCAATCTGTTTCACATATGATAATATACATGTTTCAATACTATTCTCTCACATCATCCCATCCTTGCCTTCTCCCACAGAGTCCAAAAGACTGTTCTATACATCTGTGTCTCTTTTGCTGTCTCGCATATAGGGTCATTACCATCTTTCTAAATTCCATATATATGCATTAGTATACTGTATTGGTGTTTTTCTTTCTGACTTACTTCACTCTGTATACTAGGCTCCAGTTTCATCCACCTCATTAGAACTGATTCAAATGTATTCTTTTTAATAGCTGAGTAATATTCTATTGTGGAGAAGGCAATGGCACCCCACTCCAGTACTTTGCCTAGAAAATCCCATGGATGGAGGGGCCTGGTAGGCTGCAGTCCATTGGGTCGCTAAGAGTCAGACATGACTGAACAACTTCACTTTCACTTTCCACTTTCATGCATTGGAGAAGGAAATGGCAACCCACTCCAGTGTTCTTGCCTGGAGAATCCCAGGGACGGGGGAGCCTGGTGGCTGCTGTCTATGGGGTCACACAGAGTCAGACACGACTGAAGCGACTCAGCAGCAGCAGCAATATTCTATTGTGTGTATGTACCACAGCTTTCTTTTCCATTCGCCTGCCAATGGACATCTAGGTTGCTTCCATGTCCTGGCTATTATAAACAGTGCTGTGATGAACATTGGGGTACACATGGCTCTTTCAATTCTGATTTCCTTGGTGTCCACATGGGAATTTTTAAAGCCTTTACCATGGGCAAGTTCTGGTCTACCCGCCTGCCCCTCACCTAAATTAATAACTATCCATTTATAATGATCTATATGGGCTTTGCAGGTGGCTCATATGGTAAAGAATCTGCCTGCAATACAGGAGACCTGGGTTCAATCCCTAGGGAAGATCTCCTGGACTGAAGGGACTGGCAACCCTCTCCAGTATTGTTGCCTGGAGAACCCCATGGACAGAACAGCCTGTGGGCTACAGTCCGTGGGGCCCCAAAGAGTTGGACATGACTGAGTGACTGACACTTTCACTATAATGATCTGTATATTAACCTCTGAATCATACAATGGAGAAAACCCTTAAGAGGCTTTGTTTCCCTTTTTTACCTATACTCTTGCTTTCACATCTAAAATTTTCTTTATTGAGTATGTGCTCACTTTAGCTTCTGTTCTGTACCTTCCCCATCCTTCAAAGGCAACACTTCAATGCTGTGACCTCCATAAACGCTGCTGCTATTTGCCCGGTAACACCCAAATTCTTCCTGTGCATCAGGCTTCTAGTACAGAAACTCTTATCCCTTGGGGTATCATTCTTTTTGGACACTGCTGTTCCCTCCCTAACATCACATGCCTTTGTTTATTCATCTTGTCCTCCCTCTTGTTAGTTTTTTTTCCCCTCTCTGTCTCTTACACCCTCCCACTTCTCCCAAATAAACAGCATCTAGCATTCCCCCCAGTGTTAGAAACTGAATTCCTTCTTAGGGTCATTGTCAAGGACATATTTAAGGTCTTATTCTTAAAATGTATGACATGGTATATTTTTTCTTTTAAATTGATGATACATCTCCCTAAAGGCCCTTCAGTGGTCTGCCTGTAAAATAAAACCAACTGTTGTGCCAAAATCAACTTGCCTGATGCCTTCTGAATCATTGAACAGCAAGCTACAGCCATGCTCACCACCAAATGAGAAAATCCAAGCCCCTGTCCTGCGCACAAGTCATTCAACATGAGGTGAGGTTGGAATTTAAGTTCCACAAAGCAGGGGTTTTGAAGATGAATAATGAAAGAGATCCCTGAGAGGATGCAGCTCTAAGACTGTCTAGAGAGGCCCTGAAGGAAAGCTAAGGACCATCATCTACCTAAGATGATAATCAATTCACAAAGCACAGGCAATGGGAGAAGCTGCCTGTGGCCCTTCCTCTCTGGTGATTAGAGAAAGGAAAGCTTGAGGAATGCTTCTGGAGGCTGAGACAAGCATAATTCTTTTCCCCTAGAACTTTCGAGAAAGAGGAAGCAACCACAATCCAGGGATCTTTGGCTCTGTTCATGTACCCACCTCAGGAGCTGGGGCAGCCAGCAGTGGCAGCTTGTGCCTGGTTATTTATTTTAGTCAGAGCAGATTCTCATTGTTTTGGGCTTGCTAGGTGGTGCCAGCAGTAAAGAATCCTCCTGCCAATGAAGGAGATATAAGACATGGTTCAAACCCTGGGTGGGGAAGATCCCCTGGAGGAGAGCACGACAACCCACTCCTATATGCTTGCCTGGAGAATCCCATGGACAGAGGAGACTTGAGGGCTACAGTCCATAGGGTCACAAAGAGACATGACTGAAGTGACTTAGCATGCACGTAGAGCTGAGGCAGAAATTGCAGGACCCCGTGGGGAACAAAGTTAGAATTCCCTACCATTTACTGAGCACCTATTATATGCCAGGACTATGTAAGCCCTTCTAAATAGAATCACTCTTTCAGTAAAATGGATGCTATACTAGCTATACCTGAGAGTTGTTCTAAGGATGAAGTGAGTTATTTCATACAAGTTTGTTACCTGATGGGCCCTCATAATGGCAACAATTGCTTTGTTTTTGTTTCGTCTTTACAAAAAGTCAGTGAAATAATTGGCATCTAGCCTAAGATGCCGAAGGTCTCCTCAACCTGAAATCTGCAAGGTCTCATGCACAAAAATAATAATAATGCTACCAAATTAATAATGTATTACAATTAACATAATGCATTCAAATATATTATTTCCTTTAATATTTAGATCTTACTTTTGGAGTAAAAATTATTTCTTTATTTTAGAGATAACTATTTGAGATAAGAGTCCTTCAAGGTCATGTGGTTAAGATAGACCTCAAACACATCAAAACTCATTGGTGGAAAAGACAGGGTCCTGAAGGTTATCACTGTAATGGCAACAAATTAGCTTTCTGCCCCCAATCCAAAATATCTTTTCCCTCACTTGACATGGCCCTGCAATCCTTCCTTCTAAGCCTACTGATTCAAAATAAGGCATAGAGTTTCCAAAAGGTCCTTGAAAAATGTGCAAATACTTTTCCTGAGCTTGGAGGCATAATAAGTCAATGATTCTCAAATTAGTGCATCTGCTAGGATATTTTCACACACCACATATATGTGACTATATTACATATAGTAATACATGTCTCTGTGGCTGTAATAACAAATAACCACAAAGTTGGTGGCTAAAAACAGTATAAATATATTGTCTTTTAGTTATGGAGGCCAGGAATTAAAAGTCAGTGTAACTATACTGAAATCAAAGTTTCCTCTGAGCCTGGAGGGGAGAATCTGTCTCTATCTTTCCAGCCTCTGGTAGCTGCCAGCATTCCTGGGCTTGTGACCCCGTCTCCACCTCTGTGTTCACATTGCTTCTTCTCTTCTATGTCTCTGTGTGTCTATTTCAAATCTTTGTTTCCCCTTTACAATGATGTATGTGACTGCATTTAGGCCCACCCAGGTAACCCAGGAAAAATTCCTTGTCTCAAGATCCTTAATCACATCTTCTGCTATACACATTGATATTCATTCTTTTGGCAGTAAGGCGATATTCACGGTTCTGAGAATTAGAAAGTCAATATATCCTTGAGGGCCACCAATTCAGTCCAGTATAGTGACTTAAAGGAATGCTTCACTTGTGAAAGAGAATGATGATGGGCCCCAAAGCCTGTGGCATTGGCCAAAGCACTCCAGTCTGAGGCTGGATCCTCAATTCAAATGCCCCTGCTGAGTTCCTGGCAGCTTAGGAGTAAGAGCTAAATATTGTCGATTGTAAGTTCTTTCTCCTTGATTCTGTCCACCTGCCAACCGTCTTCTTCCTCTTCTTCCAAAAGCCTCTTTCTACCCATTCTTTAAGGCCAATCCTTAATCCCAAGGCCACTTCCGATCTCCAAAGCTGAAAACAATCCCTTCTACCACTGAATTTCAAAAGCATTTTATGTGGCTCTTTTATGTGATTTTCTTTATGACATATATGACTTTTTAGCTTGCATCACTGTAACTCACATGTGTTTTCTCTCTCCTCCTAATAGAGTTCCCTGAGGTTGAAGACATTGTTCACCAGGACCACCACCCACCTTCTATCTTCACTCTTCCAAGCAGCAGTCAGTTCTCCACATAGCACAAATTGATCTCTACAGAATAAAAATCAGATCATGCTATTTCTACACCAGAAAGGTTTTGATGACTTCCTGTCATACATACTCAGAATAAAAATCCAGACTCCTTACCATGACCAGAAACCCTCTCCAAACCTTCAATCAGCCGATGCCACCTTAAATGACTTTGCTCCCAGGGCCCTGCTCTCTGTATTTGCTGCAGACCATGTGCCACACAACAACTCTCTGGGGTAGACAGACATGTTACTCAAAGGCCTCCTTCCCTGGGCTCAGGCAGCCTAAGCCAAGTTACACACCTTCCCTGGCAGATAGAGCTCCAGCTGGAGCCAGTCCCCAGCAGAGCCTGGTCCCTGTCCCTAAACACCTCTCTGCAGCCCATGATGTCATTTCCTCGTGTAAACAGATTCCTTCCCCTGATTCTAAAGATGGAATATGTATAAGTAGAAAAGTTAAGCAATGCAATAGAGTGAGAAAGAGGAAGTATGTAAGGATACTCATCACAGAGTTGTCTGTGACAGTGAAAAAATGCAAACGACCTAAATAGTAAATGCCTGGATTATGTTTAAGTGCATCTCCAGAAATCAAAGCACATGTTGAAGAATAAGACAGTGGTTGCCTAGGGTTCGGAAGGGGCTGCTAATGGTTGTGGGATTTTACTGAGTGTGGGGAGGGTGATGAGAATGTTCAAAAACCAGTTGTCATGATGGTTACATAACTCTGCATATGTGAAAAATACTGAATTGTGTACTTTAAATGGAAGAATTGTATGAGAGGTGAATTAAATATCAATAATGTTTAAAAATGTGATAGAGATATATAAGACAACAAAAACAGGTAACTGTGCTTCCACTTAATATTTTAAATAGAAGCATGTTATAGAGAACTTATATATGTAATATATTTAAATTTAAATAATTATATTATATTGACAATACTAAAATATGTAATATATGATTGTTTCCAGTTGAAGAACGCAAGATATCTAGTGAAATATACACTTTCAAATATATTATACACATATGTATATGTGCCTGTGTGTGTGCAGACCCACACAGGCAGATTGAGAGAGAGAATGCAGTGACAATAAATACAGTTTATATCCAGCTGCCCTGGATATAAACTCTGGACAGCTGTATTGGTGGAGAGGTTGAAAGGTGATTTCATTTTCACTCTAACCAATTAGGAATGATTTCAGCTGCAAGTAGTTGAATATCTGAGAAACCAAAAACAAAGAGAGGTTAGTTTTTGTCTCATAACAGGGAAGGCTAGAGGTGGATGGCTGCTTGCTTTTTGATTTCAAGGCTTGATGCCCTCAGGACTAGCACCTCTGCCTGATCTTGGCTCCCCTTCTGACTGTTCTGTAAGGGCTGCCTTGTCACTGGACTGGACAACAAAGTCAAAGCTTTCTTAGATTTCTCTGGGTCCCAAAACACTGCCTTTTACCTTAGTACTGGAATTGTGTCACATGGCCATTCATCATTACAAGGAATGGAAAGTATTCCTGGAAAAGGAAAGTATTCCTTTTCCAGTCTCAGTAGTGGTAGGTACTTACAGACGAGGGGGCTGGGAATAAATGCTGGGGCTTCCCTGGTGGCTCAGATGGTAAAGAATCTGTCGCAATGCAGGATTGATCCCTAGGTCAGGAAGATCCCCTGGAGGAGAATTCCAGGGACAGAGGAGCCTGGGGTTGCAAAGAGTCGAACATGACTGAACGACCAACACTTTTACTTTTTTCACAGCAGCCAGCAGTATGTACCCCAGGGATCTCCAAGTGTACCTCAACTGTGTCCTTTGCACTTTTTCAAGAAACTTTCACTCCTTTTGTAGGTACAGAAGTAATAATGATAAGCTAAATCTCACCACCCAAAGGTAGGCACTGTTACCATTGTGATATCTATTCTCTCAAATTTCTCTCTTCTTCTATGTATATAGACATACAAATATATGTGTGTATATACATGTATGTGTGACTATGTATATGTATACAGATACACATGTAATTTTATATGAATAGGATCATACACTATTTTCTATCTGCTTTTTTCACCCCAAAATCATGGAAATTAATGTCAGTGAATATAAATGACAACATCCTTTAGTTGTTGCATTGTTATTTTATTATTTTTATTTAACCAATTTCCAATTAACAGACATTTGTGTTGTTTAACAATTTTTGCTATTTTAAACAAAATTGCGGCAAACATCTCTATCTCGGTGCTGTAGTACTAGTGTCCCTCTCCTTTGAATATAGTGACATTATTATTTAAATTTAGAAAGAAATCTATTGATGATATGAGATGCTTAAAGTGATAATAAATAAAATCAGAATTACCTTGTTTTTTTTCTGTAAATATTTTCCTCTTGTTCAAAATATTAATAACAACATGTAAGGAGGAATATCTCACAATATTCAAAAAAATCACAAAACTACTTAAAAAAAAAACTCAAATATTTTCTTTACATAAGGGAAGAATCGAAACTGATTTAAAAAGAGATATTAAGAAAAGAAGCTCTTCTTCCCGGTATTCATTTCTTGAGTTAAAAAAAAAAAAAAGTTTATTTCATTAGTTGTTTTAAAACGAGGAACTTTTATATTATTTATACTGAAAAGGGAAGATCACATTAAGGTCTGACACAAATTGACAAAAGCCAGAGGATGCAAACTGAACACCATCCCTCTATCCCAATCTCAAGCATTTTAAAGCCAAAATGGTTTTAACAGAAGAACTGTGTTCCAATCAATCAAATTATGTCTTTAAAAGATAGAGTAGTGACTTTGTAGGAAAGTCAAAACATATCCAGCATCACATGTTTCCATTGCAGGGACTCAAAACATTTTTATGAACCCTCTAAAGGAGGATAATAGCAGAGAGCTCGCCAAATTCATGGCTGGAGAGAATAAGATTCTGGCAAATCTTACCCAGAGAACAGTCCGGCAAAGGCAGATAAAAGGGAGGCATAAAACAACCTTGCAAATAACCTGCCCAGATATGTCTGCATCTCCGTGTCTGCAAATACTCTGGAAGCGGGTAGATGTAGGAGGGACTGGACAGCCTGTAAGGCATCTGTGCATATGCTTATACTAACTACCTTTAAGAGCAACACACACCTTCTGTTCTCAGAGAGCAACCCACTTTCTGAATGAGTCCTTCACATTCAAATTTACTCTTAACTGATGCTATTGTCCACTGACCAATCTTTGCCAGTTGCCTTCTAAATTCACAACATCTGCAAGGGATCTACTCAGATTTATCATAGTCTCCTCTTCAAAGCTTCACCAATTCCATGGCTTCCATCCTTCACCTCTACCGACTCCACTCTCATGCCCACCCCCATATCTGCACCCAGAACTGAAGACCACAAAGTCTTCTCTGGGCTCCTGCCAACACGGCAGATTTAAAAATAGTGGAAGATCCCTCTTATCAGACATAAAACCACTTGTTAATCAGTTAATCCAAAGTTAGTTCAAGGAGGAAAGGATTTGAAGTGATCTTAAACATTTATTTTAACACACATTCGCTTCTCTTCCTGCTGCTTTCTTCTGTCTGGATCCTCTTTGGAGTTCAACAACATCTTTCTTGTATAACCCACAAGCCAGAATGCATTTCTGCAATTTCCAGTTTGGAGTTTTTCTGAGAAAACTTCATGATACTTGCAAAACAATGTGACTGCCAAAAAGCCGTCCACATTTTTTACAGCTTTTTCTAGTCTTTTACAGTTGTTTTACCCACTCCAATTAAAATAGCCAACTTAAAAACAAAGTCACCTATATCAAATCTTTCCAAAGCACTTAGCTTAATTTTTCATGGTTATAGCCCTTTCTATCTTCATATTTTGATTGTGTAATATTATGTTACATGAGACAAATATATTAACAAGCATGAGTACATAAGCAAGTTTGGAAACAAACTACAGCTGCAGTTGCTTCTCTGTAAGCATTTAGTTTCATGGTGAGGAGCCATTAGCATTCATTCTGCAGAGGAATTGATGCAGTGAGTAGAGAGCAGTTGGCTAATCGGGTGGGTCTAATGGGGAAAGTGGTTACACATTTTAGAGTTGAACCATTCTTGATAACTGGCAGAGAAACCCAGGACTTAGCTGTTTGCCAGAAAGTTACTAAGTGACCATAGGCAGGGGTGATATTAAAACATATCCAAGAACCATTGGCCAGGATAGCCTGGGCTCTGTCCAATTAGAACAAACGCCTATCATAAGCAACCTGTGAGGATATACTGTGTGTTCTAGCTGAATTTAGCTCTGATATTGGATAAGCTGATGGTTTCGGCCTTATTCACTTGCAAACGAGGGAGGTTGGTCAAGCAAAGGAAACGAGAGAATTTCCTTCCAACTCGGAAATTCTTTATTGAGCTATATACAGCTCTAATTAATTTCCTCTCACGGGATTCATCAATTCTCTGATTCAATTGTTTGTTCTTTCTTTGGAGAAGTGCCATCTCAGAATTGTCATTGAGATGCAGACTCTCATGGCAGTAATAGAAAGACAGTAGCAAGGGAGGCATGCACGATAAGATATACAGTAAATACAAATGTACAGATATCTTATATATTGTATATCTGCTTCATTAAAAATCAGATTTACTCACACGGATTCACATTCTCCTGCCTGATTCTCCACGGGTCTGTGTTCTTTATGTTTTGTTTTGCTTTTAACCTGGGGAGGATGCTTATTTTGATGCCTTGCTTAGTTATACAGATTGAAGCATGTTTTCCACATGCAGCTTCTTGTTTGCCAACAAACCCAGCTGTTGGGGGGCACTGAAGATCACCCAATTACAGAAAACAATCTCGAATACCTTTTCATGTCTCCCTCTCCAACCCTAGAGGATCTTTTCCAACAACTGCAATTTTAAGAGCCTCCTTCATTTACAGGAAACATTTACTCCTTTATTGTCGTTTTTTTTTCTTTTCCTTTCCAAATCATCCTAAAAGAGTTTACCATAGAGCAGGTAGGGGGCTCTTTTCAACTGCCTCTGCCTACAGACCGAAGGGGATCAAGTCCGTCTGACTAGACTTTTATTTTGAACTCCCTCTAAAGGGAGACAGGACACAACAGATTCAAGCACTCGCTTGGAAAAAAAAAAAAAAACCTCTCCATACTACTTTACAGTGTTAGCCCAGGCTCCCGTAAGCCAAGTCCCAGCCCATAATAAATTTTATTGCAATGTTATAAACTCCTGAAAAGAGGAACTTGGAATAAAAGTGCTGACACAGGCTGCCAGAGCTGCAGCCCTTCGTTCTGTGGCTTCTGTCCTGACATCAGCTCACATCCAGGACAAAGCCCCAAACACTCAATTACCAAAATAATGTTTTGCCCATCAGATACATTCTTTGATCTTTCTCTCAAATTCATTTTGATAAAAAGAAACGGAGGGTGTCATCAAATAAAAGGAGCAGTCTTGCAAACGTGACATGACTTCGTGTGGATGCTGGTGTCTTAGAGCTCAACGAGTCATTCAAGCCAAAGTTTAAATTCTTCTTGCAAATAAAGAAGGCCTTTTTGGGGAGAGGGAGCAGTGGGAGGGGTGGGTGATTATTCATGTAAATGACAGCTTTATGTACTATAATTAAGTCATGAATTGAAGGCACAATTACTTTATCATACATTACCAGGATCAAAGAAGGTCTCTTAAGAATCAGTTGTCAGCATATAGAGTCAATACAGAAATTAGACCAAATACAAATATGAACTGGAAAATTCTGTTTAAATAATGCCCTAGAGGTTAAAGAAACAATGAGTTGAAGTTGCAGAGTGAGAAAATTAAAATGACACACTAGAGGTCACTGTTGCTACTTGAGCTGAAGTTAAATCTGTATAAAATACATATGACTATGCATGCAGATTTCTCAAATATATTTATACATTTATACTTTTAAATATATTTTGGTGACCTGCATGCATATTGGACAAACTCTAAAAAGATCAGCTATCTTCATTAAATAATTTTTTTTTTAAATCCATCATAATTTGTTCTTTTTTCATCTGGGCATATGTGAACAATTTGGATATCCAAAGATGGAATTTAAAAAGAAAGCTTAATTTTGAGGAATTCTTTCATAATCGTATCAAATACTTTGACAAAAAAATCTTTCACCTATTTGGTGTAACATGGGATACACCTTTCAATTATTCCTTCACCTGGATCCAAAAGTAAAAGTGATTGAAAAATTCTGGTTGGTAGGCCTCTACTTATAAGGAAAAAATGATTCCATCTCCCAGAACTTTGCAAAAATGTGAGATTATTAAATATGGACCATATATTTAGTTCCACTTTGAAACTAAGATAGAGTCTCTTAGGTACGGCAAGTCCGTGAAAAATCTTGAAACAGGTTATGGGAATTGTTAGTAAATAAGTTCCAACTCTACATACATAAAAGGACATTTTTTTAAGGGAAACAACCAATGTCCCAGACAAGCCATTCATTAGTCTAACAGGAAGAACTCCCTATTTGCAGTTCCTGAAGGAGATCCAGCATCTGTCCATCTCCCACCAGGACTGCTGGTGCTTTAAAAGTCGATCTTATTGATAGAAGGAGCCTGTCCATCCCAGGCTTCTGAGTGCATTACAGAAAAGCTAAAGTTTGCATTGCCTATCCCAACTTGAGTATCATGTCATTGCCTAGGAAGGGATTCAGTACTTTTCTTTTCAGAGTATTGGTCGTAGATATCTGCTTTGGGAACACAAGTGTCAATCTGCAGGTGTGTGGTTTCAACTTGACTAGAGTTGAAATAGGATTTTCAGAAAGATGTCCATCCAACTCCTTTGCTTTCTGTTCTTTGCGCATGAAACAGATCTCTTCACCAGTTTGATAAAGCAAGGTCTACATAAGGAAAGAAGGAGGAAGAGGGGAGAAAACTGTGATGTCTCTTTCATCTGCTGAACCTGTATTTAGCTTTCAATGGCATTATTTGCTTTGTCCATGAGGCTCAGAGTCCTGGGAGTAATTAAAGTTCAAAGACCTGGGTAATAACTCCTCTGGAATTGGGTGTTTTCTGCAAGTTTCATGGATGAGGGTAAAACAGATTTTGAATTTAATTTGAGAATTTTGATGGAGAACTCCACATTTTTAATAGTGGTTTCCAAGTATCTTTCGTAAAACTAGTGGTTGTGGAGAAGGCTCTTCAGAGACTCAGAACCTCAGTGTGAATCAGAGGCAAGTGTCTCGACAAGCAGCCATGCAGCTTGAAGGAAGGGCCATGGGACCCAGATGCTCTGCTTCCCCCACTGTCCCGCCAGGGTGAACTTGGGCAAATTCTCCATCTCTCTAAGCCTAATTTTTTACTTGTAAAAGGGAGATCATAATATCTGTCTCTCCAGGCAGGCTTACATAAATTCATGGCTGTTAAGGACTTGGCCCAGGGTAAGCATTCAGAAAATGTTAGTTGTCATTGTTTCCATGGCTGAAGTTCATTGAACTCCTTTGTAACTTTAAGAAGAGACAGAAATTGTGTTTACATTCACCAGCAGGTTGGAAACAACCAACCACTACATACAGAAATAGCAGTTGAATTCAGCAGCTTGTTGTTTGGGAGATAAAAAAAACAAAAAAACAAAAAACAGGTTTTAATTGACATTATTGTTTTTGTTTTTCCAAACAGTTTTGTCTGTGCAAACTCAAACTTGGACTTTAGGGAAAACAGAATACTAGTGAACCACAAGAACTATTACTGTATTTTTTTTTTTTTTTTTTTGGTTAAGAAAATTATATCCATTTTAGTAACTAAAAAAAAAAAAAGATATAAAATGTGTCTGGGTTTTGTGCAGTGTAGTAATTTTTTGAAAATGCCCTATAATTCACAGGCTGGATAGAGGATGGGGTTCACTGAAGACAGTCGCATTTCATAGCAGCCCCACAATTCTCACAAGGTTGAAAACCACTGCCCTCACTGCTTCTGGTTACAATTATAATACGCAATACGTTTTGTTTTAATGGAAGCTTTTATAATGAAATTTGGAAGCCAGCATTATTTCCCTTCCTTTGCTTACTACAGAAAGAGGATTTGAGGGCAGACAATAAAGGAAATGGCAGGGAACTATTATGTGACCTTGGGCAAATCTCTTCGGTGGTTCAGCCTTGTACACAGACACACACACACACACACACACACACACACACACAGTCTTTAATTCTTTTGCAAAACTTTGTCAAACAAAATGTGGGATGGAGATTTGGCAATTCCATGGTTATTTTGAATAATGAATATTTTATGAAGTTGAATGAATAATTGTTACCAAATTTTCTAATTAACCAGCTAATTGGTAAGGCTGTAGTGTAATCTTACTTAAGAAGTATTGCCCACATTTGGGGTAAATGAAGAGTTTCTTTCTCACTTGCAAGTACAGTTAAGAATTTATAAAGAGCTACAGATATTTCAGCTGAGAAATGATAGAGGAGTAGAAAACATCATAGATTTGTCTTCCTGTCATGGAAGTCCTGGAATGGCCTTTTAGACTAGATTAAAACAGTTTTTTAAATCCTTGTTTTCAACCACACCCTGGAATATCACTTCTGAATCATCTTTATTTTATTAACATCCTGGGTTAAAACAGAGTTTGGGCAGAAATATCACAAGATGTCTATGACTTCAGACAAAAAAAAAAAAAAAATCCCAAGATCCTTCCCCAAACGCTCCCAAATGGATAAAAATCAATCCCCCGAGGTAGCACATCTGCTGAGCCTGCTGGCCAGCAGGGGACTGTGAGCTGTCCACTAGGTGCCAGTCGGGGAGCCGGCTGAGGTATGTCTACAGAGCATGAAAGGTAAAAGCTGTAGAGCTGCAGCTGAGAAACTAGTGAGACGTCCCACCGGAGGGGCAGCTGCTCTGCGAATGCCTACAGGTCCTGTTTTCCCCTCTGTTGATGCAGTGTTGCCACATTAGGAACTCTTAGCACCACAGTTTGACTTTAGGGGTAAAAGTATCACGGATCCACTGAAAAAGGGGACGTCAAATGGTGATGAGACAGCGAGCAGGAGGGACTTTGGAAGAGAGCTCCGTAACCCGGGCTGTGGGCTGAAGAATGGGGAGCAGACCCAGGATGAAAAGAGAGCAATAGGGAGGGACTGAAGCACCTCCATCCCCTTTGACCTCACTCATTAATTTAGCTTGTGTCTTCGACTGGAGAATTGAGTGCCAAGACCCTTCTGCCAAAGAGAGATGTCTGTCCTTTGTAGAGAAGTGTGGATTCCTCAGTTAGTTCTGCCCGTTTGTGTTTCATGAGTTCAAGCAAGTCACTTCTCTCTAGGCTCTAGAACTTTTCCGTACAATAAGGAGAACGCATTCAAGCATCCTCATGTTACATCCTCATGTAACTCCAATGTTCTTGTAATTTGCTGTGGGAGGTATGAGACATTGAGTTCCCAGACCTCAAACACGGTTGATGTAGGTCCAGGGCAAAGCCTTCCACCCAAGGATCCCCAGCAGGATCTTCTCCAGTGCTTCTCAAAGTTCAGGCCACTGATATGGTCACCAGCATCACCCAAGAGCCTGTTTTTAAAGGTACAGTGCCCCCAGCCCTACCCAGGACCCACTGAATCAGCACTGAATTCCCAGGGAGTGGAGCCTGGGAATCTGCATCCTGGGCAGCTCCCTGCTTACTTTTTGTTTCTTTGCACATTGTGGGGAAATATCATTGGCTAGATATTGAATTTTAGTCTCAATAAGAGCTAAGCTCTTTAAGTTAGTATGGACCTTTTCTCAATGACCTTTGGCTTGAGCAGGACTGGGCTCCATCATTAAAGGACATCAGGAGAGGGCAGTTTATTTCATCATTTACTCCACAAACCTGATTCTGAGTGGCATGAAGAACATTAGGGGTTTCGAGAAATTTTTAATCAGTTGAGTGAGATACAGGGATGACACCCTTATCTTGGCCACATCTGCCATAGTGTGGATTCAGTCACTTCTGCTAATCACACATTTAATTAGAAGCACAATCATCATAACCAGTGAAGCAAGATTATAAAGGTAGGTTGTTGTCAGCATGTTGATTTTCTTTAAGTTACTGTTCTGAAATACTGTTTGGAGAAGATTATTTTTAAGTGATAAGTTGGCTGGTTTAACTGCCAATGTTCTTGTAATTTGCTAGAAACATAGGACTTTCCACTCCTTTCAGACTGTCCTGATATTAGAAGGACTTGAACTTTAAGTGTGCCAAAGCGTACGAAGGAAGATACATCACGTTTTAAATATCTAAATTGCTCACTTTATACTTTCTGTACCATGCATCAAAAATTATATGCTATGAAGAGAATAAAATTTTAAAATAAATATATCCAGGTTGAGGAAAAAGCATGCTACATAAAAATGTCTTTGTATAAATACCGAATAAGATAGGGTGAGGGGATATTAACAGTACTGCAGATGACTTAATACTTACCGCCCTAAGAATTCATCCATCCTTCCAACCAGCCTGAGAGGCATTTAAAACCAATAAAGCATATTTGTGTCCAAGCTGGGAGTAGAGACAGGCCTCACATAGCAGACCTGAGATGCTCCGGCCCAGGGAGCTTAACTAATGTCAAATGTAAACCACTTTTCAAAAACATGTTATCAGGTCCACACCAGACTATCCATTTTGATAATCTCATTCCATTTTTCATTTTACTGTTGAAAGCAGAAATAGATTAATGAGAGCCCAAATCCCCCTAGAAAGAAAACCTTCCTTATAAGGCATGTCTGAAGAGATATTTGGAAAAATTACTTACTCTGCCTTTGTTTTGCCAAGTAGAGTAACTTTTAGATCATTTATATTTTTGAAAAATTCTTAACCCGGTCAGTGTGGCCCACTAGATTAAATCTAGAGGGGAAAAATGAAGAAGAAATTCAGATGATGATGATGACAATGATAATGATGCATTTAGGTAAGTTATAAATCTCTCAGATCTGGGCATGCTTTTATGTACAATGGGGATTTGGAGGCAAACTCCTAGGATCCACCTCAGATCCAACAAGAAAAAAATTGGCCCCAAATAGAATTTGCAAATGGTCCTCCCTGGTGGCTTAGACAGTAAAGAATCTGCCTGCAATGAAGGAGACCTGGGTTCCATCCCTGGGTCGGGAAGATCCGCTGGAGGAGGGCATGGCAACCCACTCCAGTATTCTTGCCTGGAGAATCCCCATGGACAGAGGAGCCTGATGGGCTACAGTCCATGGGGTCACAAAGAGTCAGACAAAACAGTGACTAAGCACAAGCATTTGCAAATGGCACACCACTTAAACACTTGTCTAAAAAGAATTTTGAATATCCAGCTTCTAAGTACACAAGGTGTATTATTTCAAGTATCTGAGAACAATAAGAAAGCCTTACAGAGAGTAATAATCAGAATCATAGCTTGGTCTGTGTTAGAGAAAAAGGAGCCTTAGAAATCATCATGTCACATTGGTGATGTCATTTTACAGATGAATAAGCTGGAGTAAAGGTGAGCTTCATAATTTCAAAAAATTTGTCTCTCTTAGTCTTTCAGTGAAGTGGGGCAACCAATGCTGCAGCAGATTCAGGAGGAAATACTTAGGTTTGGAAACTCTTTAGTTGCCCAGCTCTGGAACAAGAGCCCAACTTTTCTGACTCCCAGACCAGAGAGCTGTTCAGGAAAGAAAAGGAGCCTTCCTTTTGAATAACTCCATTTTGTCATCCAAGTGGAAGACAATTTTACTTGGATGTTCAGTGAAGACGTAGTAGATTGTTGTTTCTGACCAAAAGTTCCTGCCCTCCATGAGGTTTCCAGTAAACGGTAGTCCTGCCCTAAAACGTTTACCACTCCTGTGTCATTTTTCAACCCTACTATCCCCAAACCCCAGGGTGATTCTCAGGGCTGTCACTGCCATTGATCATCCAAGCTTTCAACAAAATCCTCCTCCCTTTGGCTGATAACAGTGTTGCAACACTGGATCCTGCCTGTCACCCTCCCTTGAGGCCATCACAGTGCCAGACTCCTACCAGTTGAGTTGGGAGCTGTGGGTAAAGGCTAGTCATCAATGTCACAGGAGTTCAGAAGAAAGAGACATTACTTTCTTTGAAGGAGAGACTAGATTAGATGTAATGTCACTGTTTACCATGAAGAATTGGGGGACAGGCTCGTGAGCAAAGAGCTGCGCCTGACTTGATGGGTTATGTTCTATGATCTTATTAGCAATATTCTTGTCTGGCATTTTTAAAATTTTATTTTATGTTGGAGTTTGTTGCCAACATCTTGGCTCTCTGTGCAACAGTGCCAAACAGAAATACGGAGACCCTGTTACGGAGGAGAAATAAAGAGTGGCTTTATCACTTTGCCAAACAAAGGTGGAACACAGCAAGCTAGCTCCTTAAAAATTGTGCTCCCCTCCCTGATGAGTAGAAAGAAGTTATATAGTCAGACAGAAGCATGTGATAAGGATCAAGGCAGTAATAGTCTTGTATTCTTTCTTCTGCAAAGTTTCAAAAGGGTGGAGTTGTTGACAAGATTAGGGTGTGGGCAGGGTCTTAAGTGCTCCAGTCTCCCAATCTTGATGGGGCTCTCTGGCCCCTTTAATCTCACCTCTGGTGGTTTTGTTGCTACTTTTCCTTTGATTGGGCTTCCCTTGTGGCTCAGCTGGTAAAGAAGCCACCTGCGGGGGCCCTGGGTTCAAGCCCCGGGTTGCAAAGATCCCCTGGAGAAGGGAAAGGCTACCCACTCCAGTATCCTGGCTTGGAGAATTCCATGGACTGTATAGCCCATGGGGTCACAAAGAGTCGGAGACAACTGAACAACTTTCATTTGGACTTCAGATGGTAAAGAATCTGCCTGCCATGCAGGAGACCTGGGTTCAATCCCAGGGTCAGGAAGATCCTCTGGAGAAGGAAATGGCAACCCACTCCAGTATTCTTGCCTGGAGAATCCCATGGACAGAGGAGCCTGGTGGGCTACAGTCCATGGGGTCTCAAAGAGTCAAACACAACTAAGTGGCTAACACACACACTCCTTTGATTAGCAACTGTTCTGCCCTTAGGAACTCAGAGAAAGCCATAGAGGCTAGAGCTTGCCTAAAAGGCTGCTGCTGCTGCTGCTGCTAAGTCTCTTCAGTTTTGTCCGACTCTGTGCAACCCCAAAGATGGCAGCCCACCAGGCTCCCCATCCCTGGGATTCTCCAGGCATGAACACTGGAGTAGGTTGCCATTTCCTTCTCCAATGCATGGAAGTGAAAAGTGAAAGTGAAGTCACTCAGTCATGTCCGACCCTTAGCGACCCCATGGACTGCAGCCTACCAGGCTCCTCTGTCCATGGGATTTTCCAGGCAAGAGTACTGGAGTGGGTCACCAGTGCCTTCTCCATGCCTATAAGGAATGGGAGACAAAAAGACCTCCATTCTCAGGAGCCTTACAGGGTCCTGCTTCACATCAATCTCTTCTTGTCAGGCATTTTGATGTCTGCATTTAGAACCTGAAGATATCTATCACCTTCATTCCTGGGGATATGGGGAGGAGAGCTGATTCCTTGTTCCTGAGAGTTGAAGAACACCTAGAGCCATCAGGCATGGAGAAAGTGACCCATTGTCTTCCAGCCTCAGACCCATCTGGGCTGCATTGAGGCACACACCAAGCATAGTCTTAACAAAACACTACATTAAGTGAAACAGAGAATCTCCTTCAGAACCAGGAAAAACACCTCAGGAGGTTGAAACCTGGCCCAAAGGGCAAGCAAAGCCTCAGATTGCGCTCCCAGGAAGGGACCACATGTTGTCTCAGGAGGGTGAGAGAAGCCTGTGGTTTGGTAAGCCAAGGTGTGGTGCACCTAAGGCTCTCCCACTAGGCTGCTTGAGAGAAGATGCAAAACCACACTGCGATACAGACACCCCTGCAACAGAAGGAAGTTAATTAAGACCCTGTGCTGACATTCCCTTCTGAGCTCATGCTACCCTCCAGCTAGGGCCACACATTTCTTGCGGAGAGAGCAGACACAGCTGTGGGAGCTGTCTAGACCTGCTGTGATGGAGAAGGACTACGCTGCCTTAATGTTGGCTGTGTTTTCTTTTGTCAGTATTGTCTCCTAATTTTAACATGACTAAATTGTTAAAGGTTTCTTTTTTCCTTTCTTCTTTTTTATTTTATTTTATTTTTTGCCTTGCCTGTAAAATGACACAAGTCCTCTGCTTCTCTGGTTTCCATTATATTCCATTATGTGGCCATGCACAGAGTTAACAATTTTTTTTTTAAAGTTTGTGTGTATTTTCTGTCTAATACCAGGCAATAACTATTAACATGTAAGCATATGTTTAGGCACTTTGGAAAACATTTTTTAAAATTAAAATGCCTTCTGTCAATCACAGGCATGCAGAACTGAAGATGCAGATTGTATATTCAGCAGAAAATATCCCTGTACTTACTGTGCCTACTCCAGAACCACTTGCCAAAGGGAAACATCTCTGCCATTAAAATAGCATCTTTATTTTGTGAAGACAGTAAAAGCAATTAGAGGCCAGTGTTGATGAATCGCTTGCCAATTTTCCATTTTTAAATCAAAGATGCTTTGGACTTAGTATGCGTGAACTCCCCAAATATCCATAGTCACTCTATTTGCATTTTGCATGCATTCAAAATAACCACTTTCTTCCTGTGAAAAAATGATTGAAGAAACACTTACTCTCAAGTTGAAAAACATTACACCCCAGTGCAATCTGTTATAGCTAAATGAAGGCCTTTTTGATATGATAGTCCTTAATGAAAATTGTGAAGAATTTTCTGCTCTAAAAGCCTGGAGGCGATAGGGTGTGGAGGGCATCCCTGTTCTCCCCCACCCCCAACTACCCTCCGGTAAGAACAACATCCACCCCAAGAAGCAATGAATGTGTTTGTTTCCCAGTCCTCACAGCTTGCTCCTTAATTATTTCAGATATTCTGTCCTGGGACTTCACTGGTGGTGCAATGGATAAGAATCCACCTGCCAGTTCAGGGGACAAGGATTCCATCCCTGGTCCAGGAAGATTCCACATGCCCGTGGAGCAAATAAACCCATGAGCCACAACTATTGAGCCTGTGTGCTGCAGTGCCCTAGAGCCTGTGCTCCAAAGTCACCGTAATGAGGAGCCCATGTGACCACAACTAGAGTAACCCCCACTCTCCACAACTAGAGAAAAGCCCTCGCACAGCACTGAAGACCCAGCACAACCAGAAAAAAAAATAAGCAAATAAATAAATAGATAGATATTCTGTCCTTATTAATTGCTTTGGGTGTTTCTCCTTCTCTCTAAATTAAGAGGAAAGTCACTCACATAAAATACGTTGTTGCAAAAGGATAGGAACACAGTGATTTTCCAACATTAGGAATTGAGTCACTTAACACTTGAAAATCTCAAAGCTGTCATTATCACCATTTTTAAAGTTTGCTTGTGTGCACACCAATTAAATGCCATAATTCTAGCTATTCAGTCAGGACTTGGTGAGTTAAAGAATTTAAGGGGATTGTCAACAAACATCAGTCCCAGGTAGCTCAGTGGGTAAAGAATCCACCTGCAATGCAGGAGACATAGGAGACACCGGTTCGATCCCTGGGTCTGGAAGATCCCCTGGAGGAGGTCATGGCAATCCACTCCAGTATTCTTGCCTGGAGAATCCCAGACACAGAGGAGTCAGGCAGGCTACAGTCCATAAGGTCACAAAGAGTCAAACACGACTGAAGTGACTTAGCACGCACACATGCAAATATTGTTTGGGTTGTGCTGTCAGAGGCATCAGATAAATAACTATTTCAATCTAAGGCATGTTTCTCAAGAAGCACTTTATTTGCCCAAGCTAAATCTTCTATTCCTTCTATTGAATACAATTTTATTCACATATATTTGCTTAGATGAATCCTTGAGTAACTATGGAACTATTAAGAGCTCTTTCACACCACACCTTGTGTGTAAAGGTCTTGACAAGGATTGGAGGTATAAAGATAAGTGAAATGGCCCTGCCATCAAAGACTGCTGTGTAGAAAAGACGTCTGTCTAGATATTAATATAAAACAAAGAAAGGCTATACAGCTTAACACATATAAAATCTTGTTTGTATTTGTAAGAAAATAGCCTGGAGAATGAGGGATTCATTTTTTTCTGGAGAGGTCAAGGAAGAGGTAAACCTGAGTAGAATCTTAAATATGAATGGTAGCATGTTAGGGTCACAAGAAGAAGGTGATTTGTACACAAGGAATCATATTTAGAAGAACATGGAAGAGGGAGTCATGGGTAACTTTGACCCTTAGAACTCCAATGAAGCATTTAAGAAAACCTGGTAGATACAGATGCAGGTGCTAGAGGCAGTCTTAAAATTTTTTCAACTATTCATCACTAAAAATGATAAAATTTAACACTCAGATACATGGTCTACTTTATTCCAGAGACAGGATACGCAGGGTCTATCATGCAGGTTCCATCAAGGGCATTGCACTTGGCAGATTCCTGGGAAAACTGGTTACTCCATGAAGGCAGTCTAGAAATCACTGCAAACAGAGTTGGACCAGAACTGGCTTTGACTAAAACAGTCAGAAAGGGGAAAATTCAGTAAATCATTTAGTTGCTTGGTCAACACCATACTTCTGGGACCCCCATGGACTATACAGTCCATGGAATTCTCCAGGTCAGAATGCTACAGTGGGTAGCCTTTCCCTTCTCCAGGGGATCTTCCCAACACAGGGATCGAACCCAGGTCTCCCACATTGCAGGCAAATTCTTTACCAGCTGAGCCACAAGGGAAGCCTAAGAAAACTGGAATAGATAGCCTATCCCTTCTCCAGGGGATCTTCCTGACCCAGGAATCGAACCAGGGTCTCCTGTGTTGCAGGCGGATTCTTTACCAACTAAGCTATGAAGGAAGGCCCATACTGCCCCCTACTACGTCCAAATCTATAAGAAACCCATACATACACAACATGTACACCCAGAGATGCCCACAAACACATCAGAAGAATTTGAGAGTATTTTCACAGAAATGATTGGACATTTGGACTGTAATTACCATGTTCCTGGAAACTAAGGTAATCTCACTATTGGAGGAATACACTCATTTCAAGGATAAACATTTCAGATATGTTCCGAAATGCCAGCATTTATTAGAAGATGATTTGCTTCTGGATATTCTTCTCATTTCTGCCCTTGCTGTCTCTGCTGTTGTCCCAGAGAGCTTAGCCTTTTGGGATATAATTGCTCTCTGAAAATAAGAAAATGTATACCCAGCTGTGTCTCAGGCACAGTGGGGTGTTTTACATATCTTACCTCATTTAATCCTCACCCCGACCTACAGGTTGATATTAGTATTACTTCAAATAAAGAAACTGAAGTGGAGAAGGTAAATGACTTGCCCAAGGTCACATGACTAGTAAATGTATAGACACAATTCAACCCTAAGGAGTCTGATTGCTTATCCCAGTGACCTTTGCCATTTTCCATGTCTGTTCATTTGGATTTACAGATGAACCAGGTTTCCTTGTACACACACAACAACTCAACCATTTCAAACTTTATTGCCAATTATTATTGTCATTTCCAACCTCAGAGTTCACATCTATAGTCATGCGATCCCCTGCAAACCCAGGAAGACCTAAAAGGATGAGATGGCACTTCTCCAGACTGGTGACTTTACTCTAGGATCCAGCTGAACTGCATGATTGTCAAGGCTAAAACTAGGACTTATATCTTAACTAACACCTGCCTCTCTCTCTGCTGAAATATAATTAGCTGCTCTTTCTGGGAGAGACTGTAAAACTGAATGCAGGTAAACAAAAAGGGAGACAGCAGATTTTACGGCCAAAAAAAAAAAAAAGTGATTTGGACAGCCAATTAGATGGATGCATATTCCGCACATCAGAGACAAGGCAGACCTCCCTGATTTCGCAGTAATGTAAAATCAGGGAATCTATCCTTGTTCACTGGTGCTCACAAAATGATTTTGGTTGAATTAGGATATTTACAGGGTAGCAATTCTCTGGCAATTGTTTCCCATGGGTCAAGGACCCAAATAAGCACGTGATCTGTGAAGTATAGTCCACATCCTTACTCACAAACAGTCCTGTGGCAAGACCGCGGGTGCCAGGCAGGGTCTCAGATGCTCACCGAGGCTCTGCTAGCTAGAGGTGTGAGGGGTGGAACCAGCTGCTTTGCTTCTCTTGGTCTAGTTTCTCTATCTGGGAAATGACAGTGCATCAGCCTCCCCTATTTCCTTAGGAGAATATGGTGAGACTCAGAAAGGGGCTCAAAACCAACTGGCTGTTTGATTCCGGTTTGGTGAATGAAATGCCTGGAATACAACTATTTGTAGAAATAAGTTTGTAAGTTGCAGAAGAAATACTAAGCCCCTGAGCAAAATTCCAGGAGAAGACCCAATTACTTAGTATAATGACTCATCACCCTCCTAAAATTGCATGTAGGGATTGTCACTGTCCCAAAGGTAGACCACAAAAAAAAAAAAAAAAGAGAGAGAAAGAGAGCAAGAAACACCGTGATTTAGTCACAAAAAATTGAAAATATTTATAAGTACATCAGAGAAGAGCAAACCTTAATTGGAGAGAAGAAGTACTCAAGGCAGATGTGCAAAAGATGATCAGTGGGTAAAAGCAACCCTGGGGGGAAGAAACAGGGAGAAAGGCAAGCTAAATGTTAGCCTCCTGCTAGAAAAGACCTGCCTGGAGGCGCTCTGGGTTTTATTGAACACTGCAGGGCTGCTTTAATTTAGCAATGTTTATTTTCCAAGGTCTGCAACACCAGGGCTCTTTCCAATATACTGCATTTGCCGGTGTGTTTTGGCTGTGCCTAGAGGCCCACCATGGGCTGACGGATGTCCAGGTGTGGAAAAGCACGTTAGCCATTTGTTTGCACAGTGGATTGATTTCTTTGCACTTTCTTTGTCCCTCTTAATTGAAATAGTAAACATTACTGTACTCAAAACTGAAATAGTCCCTGGACATCAGTCTTATACATTAATAATTAGAAATATAACTCTTCTAGGATGCCTCTTCCTCAGATCACATCCTTCAAATGTCAAGCCAGTTTGTAATAAGAATCAGAGAACTGTATAAGGCAACCTGATATTTAACATGAAACTACACAAACTCTCACAAAACAAAAGCATCACAGAAAGCAGGAGAAAAGAAAGGAGAATTTTAAAAATCGTCTTCCCAAGGCATATGGAAATGCCAGTGCTCTGTTTTTCCAGGTTAACAAAACTAGGTCTCTCTCTTCTAGGTGCTCTGAATAGGTTACTGATGAGCCATCTGTAGCAGGCCTGCTCCTGGATGTCACGCCCCTGTTAATGAAATCTGGACGTGCACTGGAAAACGGACCTGGTGAATGGTAGATGTCAGCCCTTGCCTGATGGGCAATCATCAATCATCCATTGTCAGTTATTTCTGTCCCAGTGAGTAAGCCTTTATTTAAAGCAGAAAGTAAGAATGTTGCCAGACCACAGGAACAAGCCCTGAGCTGTTTGCAGGTGCTGCTATTCACAGCTGCCAATTAAACCCCTGACATTTCCATATTGGCCATGAGGCACAGCATATGCTTTGGACATACCACATCTTAAAAAAAAAAATTGTCAATCTCAGATTATCAATACATGTGTCTTTTCCCCCCATGCTTTCAACATTAGGATTTTTAAGATAGTTTATTTTAGAAATAGAGGAAGGAGAAACAGAAAAACTTAAGTGAAGGGAGTTATTAAGATGTGCACGTAGCCTCCTTTCTTGTTTTTGGAAAGTGGCCAGCATTTCAGATGTGGGAAAGTCTTTTCTGACGCCGACATCTACATAGCAGAAGTCTCCTTTCAGGATTTCCATTTTCAAAAATCTTTTTCCTGCTATCCTTAAATTTTTTCTTACTGGTTGATAACCAAATGCTACTGCTCACCTCATGTAATCGAGTACTATTAAAAGGAGATATTACAATTTTGATCGTGCAACTATATTCCATTTCTTTCACTGGGATTCAAACACAAGTGTGCTTTGCGTTTAAAGAATTTCATGAAACTTGCCAGAGACATTTTAGCCTTACATGAAAGTAAGCCCATGATAGGATGGATTCCTCTGCAGAGTTTACACGATGCCTTCACTCTCACATATGTCCAGATTGGAAGATGAAAGCATTCAACCGTTCTTGTGAGGATTATGGATACTGTGGATGTGTTAATTCATTAATTCTATACATGGAGAAAGAAATGGCAATCCACTCCAGTATTCTTTCCTGGGATATCCCATGGACAGAGGAGCCTGGCATGCTACAGTCCGTAGGGTCGCATAAGAGTCGGACAGGACTTATCGACTAAATAATAACAAAACAATGCATAGGATTCAGTTAAAGCGTGCAAGCCAGTAGCAGCTAGTGTATTCACAGTGCTGCACAACTGCCACTTCCCTCTAGTTTCAACATGTTTTCATTATCCCAGAAAGCCCCCTGCATCCACTGAATAATCACTCACTCCAAATTTTTCCCTCCCAGATCCTGGTAACTACTAATTTGCTTTCTGATTCTATAGATTTACCTATTCTGGATATAGCCTATGAAAGTAGTCATATAATAGGTGACCTTTTGTGTTTGACATCTTAGGATAATGTTTTTGAGGTTCATCCAAGTTGTACCATGTGTCAATATGTGTTTTTCCTTTTTATGGCTAAACAGTATTCCGTTTTATGAATATACCCCAATTTGCCCATTCATCTGTTGAAGGACATCTGAGTTTTTTCTATATTTTGGCTATTATGAGTAATTCTGCTATTAACATTCATGTAAGAAAAAATTCTATACATTGGCAGGAAAAAATATCCACATACAACATCCAGGAATATTTTGCCATTTTAAACTGATTTTACAAATTCTCTAGATATGAGTAACTCTTGATAAGAAATAAAGTGTGGTGACAATTATAGAAATTTTAAATGAATTATTCTTTCTGGTCAGTCTTTAGGAAACAAAGATGTATTCCATATGGTTTTACATTGTTTCATCAAGAATTAGATAGCAATCATCTGTGATTGTCGGAGAAGGCAATGGCACCCCACTCCAGTACTCTTGCCTGGAAAATCCCATGGACAGAGGAGCCTGATGGGCTACAGTCCATGGGGTCGCTACAAGTTGGACACGACTGAGCGACTTCACTTTCACTTTTCACTTTCATGCATTGGAGGAGGAAATGGCAACCCACTCCAAAATTCTTGCCTGGAGAATCCCAGGGACGGGGGAGCTTGGTGGGCTGCCGTCTATGGGGTCACACAGAGTCGGACAC
Source organism: Bos indicus x Bos taurus (assembly GCF_003369695.1). NCBI lineage: Eukaryota > Metazoa > Chordata > Mammalia > Artiodactyla > Bovidae > Bos > Bos indicus x Bos taurus. The sequence goes on along the minus strand of NC_040086.1, from coordinate 65,572,976 downwards.
GACTGAAGTGACTTAACAGCAGCAGCAGCAGCAGCATCTGTGATTTTAAGTATTTCTTTGTTTCCTGTGTTGAACAATAGGCTTTGATCTGAGATATCTCCTCCTTTCTCGTCCATCTCTTGTTCATCTGGCTGAGCTCAGCAGTTACTTCCATGTTCTTTGAAATCCTGGTTTCCACTGATTTTAGGGACATCTGTTAGGGAAAAGCAGAGTTGACAAAGCCAGCACCTCTTTTGAATAACTTTAGCTGATGACTCCAGCAGGTAACAACTCTCAGTCTCTCTTTCTCTCATGGTGATAATTTCACATCATGTTCTCACTCTCAAGAAAGGGGCAAGTGGCCATCCTCTTTGAAAGAAGCTCAGCCAATTTCTGTTTTGAAAAGGAGAGTACATTTGTTATTCCCATCTACATAATGAAGGATTTCGAAAAGAACTATCTCTTAATAAGAAAAAATGTTTCTCCTCTGTAAAATTAATTTTAAATAAAAGATGCCCCACACATGCATTGAATGGTGAAGATCTTAACAAGAGGGGATATTTTAACATTATATCAAGAGTACATGTGTATTTGACATGAAGAAAAGAAAATTCAATGGCTTACAGCTGCCTTGAGCCCTTGGGCTATGGGAACACTTATCACTTTACAAAACTGAGGATGCTGTGCTGTGGCATCAGCTCTGGGCTGCTCACTGGGGATGATGTCTGTCCACAGGCTTTAAGAGTGAAAAGGAAGGGTTTAGTCTTGACTCAGTAACACTGCTCTAACTGGCACCATATGGGCCATTTTTCTCCCCTTAACACCAAACCTTCCGTGTGCTTTGGGTTGCGGTGATCACGATAATAATAGCAATGATGACAATAATAATGCCAGCTACCATGAGAGAAGGGAGCTTTGTACAGTAGTTGAGAGCACAGATTCTGTAGCTAGCCTGACTAGGTTTTAATCCTGGCTCTTTCACTTACTAATAGTGTGACCCTGGTCAAATTACTTAACCCCTTCATGCTTCAGTTGCTTCCTCTGTAGAGACAGTAGCTACCTTATTGGTACATTGAATGCTTAGAGCAAAACCTGGCATGTACTCTAGGAAGTACCACCAAAGCATTAAATAAAATAAATGAGTGTTCCTAGAAGGTACACACAGACTGTCTCTATTGTTATTCCCATTTCTCAGGTGGGAAAATTGAGGCTGTGTGGAATTAAGTAATTCTCCCAAGATTGTTGCAAATCAGAAATTTGCAAATTTTAACCTGGGTTGGTGTGACTTCAAGACCCATGTTGTTTTCATCTTTCTCCCCAGACTTCCTGTTACAGGCATCATTTCACAATTATATACCACTGGTTCACAGAGAGAAGGCAAGGGGTTGGACGAAATAGAGACAATATCAGAAATGCTGGAGCACGCAAGAATTCCACAGTGTTAGGGAGACAGAAATCATCTAAGGTCAGGGGAAGAGCAACACTTTCCCAAAGTCGAGGCCCAGTTAATCACCACACAGATGGCTCCTGAATCAATAAATTCATTCATTCCCTCGACAGCTATGTATGTCTCTACTCTTTCTGTACGAGGGCAATAGCTTCATGTCTAGCCACTTAATACATATGAGTATTTGTTTACATCACTTTGTTAAAGAAAGAGACCCATGATAATCTTAGAAAAAAATACCAATGAGAAAAATGACAGCATTTTCCTAGCAATTGAGTCCAATTCGGTAAATTCTTGGGCTCCCTCCTCTTCCCTGCTGCAATATCTTAAGGCAGAGCAAGCTGGCCATAGACCAAGGCAAAGGCTGGCTGTCCCAGGGCTGGTCTCATCAACACATACATGTCTCTGATGGGTGTCTTTATCTAGCCTAACTGGTATTGTTTTTTGCACTCTTTCATAGTGATGTCATGCTTTGGATGTTTCCAAAACTGAAACACGCAGGTCTTTCATTTTCTTTCTACCTACTAAGATTATTTCATCTCCTCACATGCAAAGTAGAGGATTATGCAAGAAATTCATCATATCAGAGCAAAGTAGCTACTGAAAAATTGCCAAACACCATAAACACTGGTCAAAATGGAGTCCAACCATTTGCACAGAGAATAATTGAAGCTATGGATTCACTTGGGGTAACTAAGCAAGTTTTCATTATGAATTATAAAGCTTTTCAAACATAAAATGATACCTGAGAGGAGTGCATTACCTAAAAGGTTTCGATAAGCAGTGAAAGGGGCTTTAAAATATGCAGTCAGGATCAATCATTCTGCTGAATAGCATTACTTATACTTGGTGGTGTCACCTACATGCCTTGATAAACAATGTTCCGTAACCTCTGAGCATTCCCATTATTTTCATCAGCACCCAGACATAAGTGACAAAAGTGTCAGATGATGTTTTATTTACTAATATAAAACAAGTTCTTATGGAAGTAGACGTCCTATGACAGTGGAGGTTTATGAAGCCTGTTTCCAGCACCACAAATGATTCACGTTATCCAAGAAAGAGATAAAGCTTGCTATTCATGATGAATTTTAATTGGAATGTTGCTCATCATGGGCATAAATTTCTTTCGTGTAGGAGATGACATGTCTTGTTTCTTTAGCAGAAGGATAGTTGAGTCTCTCTGGGGGAGAAAAAGGGTGGGTAGTTAAAACAAACCTTTTGACATGCTAAAGGTAGGAATATCTTGGAGTTATCCTGGTATCACCTGCCAAAACAGGTACTTGGATGTCTCTTACCATCATCATTTTGCAGGGGACATTTGCATCAGTTACATGAGAAAGCGATCCCAGTATTTGGACTCAGAATAAGGACAGTTTTGTCTCCTTCTACTTTGTGAATGAAACATAATGAAATGGGGTGTCAACTGGGAAAATAACTTGATGGTAAGACAGAGTTCTCTACTTGGAACTGGCTATAGAGTTCTACCCAAGAGGCAGCAGGATAGGATATTAACCAGCAGAGAAGAAAGACCATTGAAAATTAGAGATCCACTTCCGTTTAACAGAAGAGGTCCTAAAATGTGGCCTATCAATGTTGATTAATGCTAGGTTGTGGGGAAACTGGACGTGAAGTTAAAAGTCAGGAAAAGTGGAGTTAAAGAGAGTGAGGTGAAAGGAAAAGTTTTAAGAAAAGGATGAGGAAAAATTGGATATATGAAAATGTAGTTTCAGGACTGCATGTCCTTTGCAAAAAGGAACTCACATACCAACATTTATGTGGTAAGATTTAAATGAATGAAATGAACATTGGTCTCGTGATGGTGGAGGTAAACCACCTCACTTGACTAGGATGACTAGGGTAGCTGGAGCCATCCCTTTTGGTACTCGATAGAAAACATGGATTTGCATCCTGGAATTTTGTCAAGCCTGCTTTGTGGATATTGTACAAGGCAGTCAGTGTTCTAAAGATATACACATTGATTACTTCAGTTACCAAAAATTAATTTTCCATAATAGAGTGGAGTATATGGAAATATATTTCAAAAGATCATTTTAAAATTTGCCTGAAAGACTCCCCTCCACCCCCTCAGCCCTCCCATGTAATTCTCCCTCTCCTGCATCTTTGCTTTCTTAAGGTCTATGGCTCAAACTGGAACCTGGTTAAAACAACTACCAAATTGCACCACTCCCTGTGCCCCAGTGAATCCCCTCATTAGCTCATTGCACACAGTTCTTAGTACTGAACCAGGGTTTGCTCTTATAAGTAAAAGAGTCAGGTCCATTCATGCTTGCTTGTCTGTTTTCATTTAACAGCAGTGATTTGAATTGTGGCTGTCCTTTTTTCAACTGGCCTGCCATGTCTGTTTTTACATATGTTGTATATGGTCTATAAAAACATGGACTATTCTCCATTTAAAGATAATATACATTTTGATGTTTGGCAGAACTAATACAATTATGTAAAGTTTGAGAATAGAATAAAATTAATTAAAAAAAACCAATAAAAAATAAATAAAGATAATATACATTCGTGCACAATTATCTACATATACAATATGTCTCACACAAATAAACAAAAACATGAAAACTTTTAAAATCCTTTCAGATGGTTTGAATGATTTTCTTTACACGCTTTCAACTTAATCTAACGGCAAACCTCACTTCATTCTACACTAGTCTAATTAGTTTGACAGGACTGGAAACTTGTTCTTCCTATTCACACTTACTATTCATCTCTTGGAATGCCCTGTAGGGAGAATGAAGCCCAAGAAAGCAGTAGTTACCAAATGCCTCAACTCTAAATGCCCTTTTAGGCTTACTCGGCACAATAGAGGCAGTGAGAAGATCTGACTTTAGGGCAACCTAAGAAAAATGACATTTTCTAGAACATCCTCTATTTAAACAAGTCGTGAAGAAGAAAGCTATGTCCATTTTTCCCTGGAGCTTTGCAATGGGTCCTGGGGACCCTAGTTTATCTCTATGGTATCTGAAATCTTTGCTAAAGAAACAGTAGAGGTATCAGATTTTGCAGGACAAGCCCTCAGTTTGTAACAGTGAATGTGGAGATAATTTCAGGATTTTTAAGGACTGCAAAGGTAACCTGAAACATTTCAGATATTTTGTAAAGTGGTGGGTTGACATGCAGAACTGATAAACCAGGAAGAAGGGCTTTTCCTTTCAGTTAACTTTGAAAATTTCCTCAGAGAGCAAACTTTTGATATGGGGCAAAGATTCTTACAAGGTGGGTACAGGTGGATAATTTAAAAAATAAGAGTGAATTTATCTGCATACATTATTTAAATACCTAGAGCATTTCTCTGCTTTAATGATAAATTACGATCAGTAAAATCTGTTGGCTGCCTTCAAGCTAACTAATGGATCACTAATCAGCAACAGTCGAATCATTCTAGCTAAGGTGAAATAAATACCTCCAAGGAAGCTGCAGCTAATTTTTATCATTTAAACTCATAAAGATGCCCACATATATCTGGGCATTCTTGTCCTACATATGTGTATATGTAGGACAACATATGCACATACATATGTGCTCATGCACATGTTAAAAAGTTATTCCTTGACACATCCTTGTCCACCCACCATGGCTCTGTTCTCCTTGGTATACTGGATAAGAAAGATTGTTCCTGCAACTAATTAATCCTTAAAGAGACTGGCTGATAGATCTCATTGTTAGCAATACATTTTTAATTGTTCATTTTACTCAATCACCATTTGAACACAAGTCAATTTGCAATTTCATTAGAGAACAGAAAAGGCCTGGGGTCTAGTCCTGTTTTTTTTTTTTTTTTTCTTTTAAAGAAAAGGATAAAAAGCAGGCAAATTTTCATAAGGAATGTTAATTCTCTAATTAATTTTATGAATCAAGCAAGAATGAATGTGTCCTGCTATTTAAGCAGAAGTCTTCTGGCCAAGAAGTACGTTTTGTCATACCTTCCCTTCCAGAGAAACCTCTTTACAAGCTTTGTGGCCAAATACCCAGGCAACTGATGACCAGCTTTGAACCAACTGTTCACACACCATTTGCTTTGATGACATTTAGAGGCTTTTCTCCCCTCATTCCAAGTCTATTGTAAGTAGAGTACACATGCGTGCAGCCTTTGAAAACTGATCAATACAGTAAGAATCTTCAGGGTGCAGCTGACTAGTATCACATCTTTAGACTCTCTCTCTCTCTCTTTTTTTTTTCCAGCTGACTTGTTGTACACATTTTTAAGTTAAACCTTATGAATGAGGTTGGGTGGATTATCCTCACCATATTCACAGGTACCCTAGTGCACCCTGGCTCGCTCTTCCATATTTTAACATCAAAAGCTCATAATCTGTGTAAGTTAACCTTCCATAAAACTAAAATTATATGGTCATCATACATAATCTGATGATTGATTACAGCTGCCAAAAAGGTCACAAATTGTGAATGTTTACTACAGTTGCACCATGAAAATTATTGTACACTTTTAAGGAATCCATCCAGAGAAAATAGACAGCTTACATGCATAGGCTGAAGAACTGAAGCATGTATGTTTTCTTTGTGACTTTTAGCTCTCTTAAAATCAATGTTAAAACCCTTAGGTCTGATTTTTCATTTCAATGTCTTTGTGTAATGTGCCTCAACCATACCTCATCTAATTTAATAAGATGCAAGCTAAGGAAGTACTTAAGTTACTTATCAAGGGTTTCAGATGACACATTATTATTGTATTCGAAAGTCAATATTTGCTAATCATGTTAGTACAGGAACTGTTCCAGGCCCACAATTCTTAAATTGCAGAGATATTTAAGGTTAATTAAACCTATCTCCCCTGGTCCTCTCTCTCCACCTCTGTGGAAGGAGTAAATCAATGACATCCTAAACATGTCCAGAGAGCCAGAGACCCAAGTCTGAAAGTCACTAACATCTTTAAGCCTCTGTTTGCTTCAGTGCCCTAGAGTTGAGCTTTGCCATTTCTCCACAGTTTAAGGAATATTTGCATGTTTTGAGAGCAAAGTTCACTAATTCACTTGATGTAATTAGAGAGGTCTGGCCATTCTTGAGCATATAACATGGACTCCAAAATTTTTTTAAGTCAGGAAAAGGCTGAAATAACATATGGCCTGACTTCTTTTTCCTTTCTGTATGGCAACTTGTGGGTAAATTTGTGGCAGAGTTGAAAGGTCATGTGTCCTTTCTCAAGCCAGGCATAATGAGAACAGGTGACTGGGTCCACATCCCTAAAGAGGTTATGCTTGTATGAGGCAGTTCCACTAAACCCCTGACCCCTCATACCCTGGAGCAGAAACAGTCAACTGTTCAAAGGTCAATGTTCCCTTTACTTTTAGACAGTAGGCCCATTACATCAGAACCATTTATAATCCAGTGTTACATACAAAGCCCGGGACTTGGCTGAGATCAGTGCTAAATAAACATATGAAGTCTTATTAACATGTATTGACTAGGAGAAAACTGGAAAACAGAGCACTTCAGTGATGACTTACAGTAGCTGCTAGTTCAGCTCCCTCAGGGAGAAACACTAACATATTAACCCAACATGCCACCCAGGATATATTTACAGGTAGTTAGTAAAAACAGTAATGCTATATAAACTGAATATCTGGGACATGAATCAATAGAGACCAGCTAATTAGGTTATAAATATATTGATTTTATTTTGAATATGTCCTCAAATAGAGTCTGCGAGTAAGCATTCTGAAACAGGGCTCTTACACTGAGAGAAGGGACAATCAGATTATTCTCTGCCACTCTCCAATCAATCCATAAGAGTTAGGTAAAGTACTCTGATGCATATTCTATATAATCAGAATGACACATCCTATTAATATTCTAATTACTGTTGAACTGTTAGCAATGCCCTAAGTCCGATGTCTTAGGGCCTCATAGCAGTAATCCGGGAACCTCGTGTCATCTTTTGTGTTCATTCATCCAATTTAAAATGAGACGATTTTCCCTTTAAAGCATTTTTTATTAAACATTATTTTATGCATGGATTTAACATTCTAATTGATTTAGGTGGACTCTCAGAATGAGTCGCTAAATCCTTTTGTTCTTTTCTTCACTGAAAGAGGTCAGCAGCTGTGATCTTATTTATAAATTTAAATGCCAAATTTTAGCACAATGAGTTATTATTAAAATAACAGTTATTCATGTTCATAAAAAGTCTCTTTTATGCTGTAAAAATCAGGAATCCAAAAATTTAATAAACTAAAGATAGGCCAGAATTAATGTCATCTTAGAACACATAAAATTCATAAAATTGTGGACGTGAAAATGACTTTGGAAAAAGCAATGAGATGTTTCCACTTTTCTGAGTATTTTTCTCAACCCCAAATGTACTTCATTTTACTTTGAAACTCACGTAGGGATACATCCTGTATCATAGATAAGATACATTTCCATAAGATAAATACCAAACAACTGTTGGAAAAGTCAAACTTGCCATCACATTCATACATGAACAGCCAGCCTTTTAGAGGTCTGCTTCATCTTAAATCAAATTCAGTTAAAAAGGTTTATGTGATGATGGTATAGGTCTACTCTGTCTTGAATCATGTAGCTGCTACTGGTCCTGAATATCATGAGTCTGGGGTTCAACGACTATGGCCTGGCACAGCTTGGGAGAAGTGGGGATGGGACTAGGTGGATGGATTTGAGAGATGTTTTGGGGGTCAAATTTAAAAGATTAATGAACTCAATTTGGGATATAAGTAAAATGGAGGTGTCAAGGAGACTACTAGACTTATGGCTTAAGAAATTGGAAGACTTATTTCCAAACATGGCAAATATTGGGGAAGTGTGGTTGAGTTTTGGGGGTGCTGGTATAATAGTGTTCTCATTGAACATGGTAAGTTTGTGATGTGCAAGTGGAGATGTCAAGGGTGCAGCTGAATACTTAAATCCAAAGCTCAGAAGTGAGGTCTTGACTAAACATGTCAACTTTAGCATCAACGGCATTTAAAGCTTTGGAAATGGATGAGCTCACCCTAGGCACAAGTATAGAGAGAAAGGAGAGACTAGACCTGAACCATGCAGAGTCAACGTTTAAATAGATGGGCAGTAAGTGGCTTTTTGTGTTAGGGTCAGAGACCACACTCCAGAAAACTTTAGCAAATGATCCATGATGAGATGTCAAAGACATTTCTTTCCTCATACCCTAACTTGTTGCTGTTTAGTTGCTAAGTCATGCCCAACTCTTTGTGACCCCATGGACTGCAGCACCCTAGGCTTCCCTTTCCTTCACAGTCTCCCAGAGTTTGCTTAGATTCATGTCCCTTGAGTTGGTAATGCTATCTACCATCTTTTTCTCTGCTGCCTTCTTCTTTTGCCTTCAATCTTTCCCAGCTTCAGGATCTTTTTCAATCAGTTGGCTTTTAGCATCAGGTGGCTAAAGAATTGGAGCTTCAGCTTCAGCATCAGCCTTCCAATGAATATTCAGGGTTGATTTCCTTTAGGATTAATTGGTTTGATCTCCTTGCAGTCCAAAGGACTCTGAAGAGTCTTCTTCAGCACCACTATTCAAAGGTATCAATTCTTCGGCTCTCAGCCTTCTTTATGGTCCCACTCTCACATCCATACATGACTACTGGGAAAACCATGGCTTTGACTATATGGACCTTTGTTGGCAAAGTGATATTTCTGCTTTTTAATATGCTTTCTAGGTTTGTCATAGTTTTCCTTCCAAGGAGCAAGTGTCTTTTAATTTCATGGTAGCAGTCATTATCTGAAGTGGTTTTGAAGTCCAAAAAAATAAAATCTGTCACTGTGTCCACTTTTTCCCCATTTATTTTCCATGAAGTTATGGGACCAGATGCCATGAACTTCATTTTTTTCCATGTTGGGGTTACAAAGAGTCAGACATAACTGAGCGACTCTCACTCACTTCCTTAGGTCTGGGAGCCTCCATCCACAGAGAGCCATCTGGCTCACTCCCTCATGTTCTTTTGGTGTCTGTGCAAATGTCACTCATTCAATGAGGACCTCACGGACCACTTTATCTAAACAGTAACACCATTCCCATCCCTATCACTCTCTCCCCCTTCCTCTGCTTTCTTTTCTCCATAGAACTTATCACCATGTGATGTTTATGAGTTCATTTGCTTATCTTCTGTCTCCTCTCACTAGACGCTAAGCCCTACAAGGGCAAGCATTTTGTCTGTTTTCACTGCTGTGATCATAACACCCCTCAAAATGCTTGACACATAGTAGATGTTCAATAGATACTTTTTTAAAATACATGAAACAAAGAATGAACCAGCAAAATAGATAGAAGAGATAAAAAGGAGCAGCCCAAGAAATAGGAAGAAAACATGGAAGTATCTCAGGAGCTAAAAGAAAAAAGTGTTTGAAAAGGAGCACCCATGGTCAAACAAAATGCATGCTGCCAAAGGGTTCAGGAAGATACCTATGCAACAAGTCCATCAGATTTGGCATTGTGAGAGTAACTGCATATGTTGAAGAGAGCAGTTTCAGTGTAGTGCTGGGGGCAGAAGTCAGAATGATTAGGGTTGAGGAAGGACTAGGAGGTAAGGAAGTGGAAGTATAATCAGTAGCTAACTAGACTAAAGAGTTTTGCTATGAAGGAGAGTACTGATATAAGGCAGTTAAGAAAGAAGAATATGAGATCAAGGGAGGCTGCATTAATACTTTTTGCTTTGGCTTTTTAAAATAGTGTACCAGTCATCTCCTGCCACGATAATGCTGCTTAACAAACAACCACACAACCTGAGCAGCGTTTGACAACACACATCTTTTGTTTCTTTGTCTGGAGTGGTGAGGTAAGTGGCTTGGCCTTACATCTGGATTTGGGATGGTTGTAGGCTGGCCTCAGCTAGGGTAACTCAAGTATGTTCCACGTGTTTCTCATCTGCCATCAGGTGACTCCAGACATGTTCTCATTGTGATGGCTGAGACACAGAAACGGAAAGAGGCAAGTCCTCTCGAATCCTAGGTTCAAAATAGGCTTCCTGTCACTTTCTCTTCATTCTGTTGACTAAAGCAAGTGAAGAGGTCAGCTAGATTCAAAGGGGAGGTATTCCAGTTCCTATTGCTATGAAACAAGCTACTCCCACACTTAACTTCAGAAAATTCAGTTCAGTTCAGTCTCTCAGTAGTGTCTGACTCTTTTCGACCCCATGGACTTCAGCATGCCAAGCTTCCCTGTCCATCACCAACTCCCAGAGCTTACTCAAACTCATGTCCATCGAGTCAGTGATGCCATCCAACCATCTCATCCTCTGTCATCCCCTTCTGCTCCTGCCTTCAATCTTTCCCAGCATCAGGGTCTTTTCCAATGAGTCAGTTCCTCGCATCAGGTGGCCAAAGTATTGGAGTTTCAGCTTCAGCATCAGTCCTTCCAAAGAATATTCAGGACTGATTCCCTTTAGAATGGACTGGTTGGATCTCCTTGCAGTCCAAGGGACTCTCAAGAGTCTTCTCCAACACCACAGTTCAAAAGCATCAGTTCTTTGGCTCTCAGCTTTCCTTATAGTCCAGGTCTCACTACCATTTTATTATCCTTACAATTTCTCTGGGTCAAAAGTTCAGAGAGGGCATAGTAGGGTTGGCTTGCCTCTGCCCCTTGGTGTCTGGTTCCTTAGTTGGTAAGATGCAAAGGCCAGAGGCTGAAATCATGCGAAGGCATCTTTACTTATGTTTGACAGTGATGTCAGTTGTCAACTATGACTGCAGCTGGAGCTGTGGGCTGGAGCACAGCCCGTGGCTTCCCCACATGGGCTAGGCTCTCTCACAGCATGACAAAATAATTGGATTTCTTCCATGGCAGTTATGAGATCTGAAGGCTAGTGTCCCAATGTACAAGGCAGAAGCTATGTCTCCTTTTATTACCTAGCCTCAGAAGTCATGCAGTGTCACTTCTGACACATTCAATTGGTTACAAAGCAATTCTCAAGCCTTCCCCAGGCTCCAAGAGAGAGGAATGATACTCTAGTGCTTAACGGGGGAGTGGGAAATTCAAGAGATGGGTACAGGTACATTTATAAGTGTGGGGTTGAAAAGAAAACAGATACTGTAGTTTACTTGCTAATATTTCCTTGGGAAATGTAAACCTAGTTGCATATCATTGGCTGTTGCTTCTCCATGTCTACTCTTTCTGAGAGCAGCCGACATAAACTAGAAGGCTCTTTACCCTAATAGAAAAGAAAAAGTAATCTTAACATGAAACTGGAGTCTCCAGGATAAAGAGTTTGTCTAAACTGACTCTATCTAGTTGATTTTGAGGTTAAGTCCTTGAAGATTCTTGGAGATGGCTGCTGTGAAAACTTCTTTACATTTAAAGCTGTAACAAAGAAAATATAAATTCAAGTCTCAACAATCATGTGTTACAGGGGTTGGGTCTATATATTTGACTCAGTGCTACCCAAGGCTTCTCCTGAAATATTTCTAGGGTAACTTTGGTGTCTAGAAACTCCAGTATAATAATGTCTCTCAGACCATACTGACTGCAGATTAATTTTGCAAAAACCTATAAGACATTTAGGTCTTTGCAGTTATTTGATTATTTAATTTAATTTAATTTAAGCCACAGATATTTGTATGGGAGTCCTCTTATTATTTCATTTGTCAATTTACTTAAAACTTGCCATTATTTCAACAAATTAGATTTGGGATACGCTAAACCTAAGAAGCTTAGGGAATAAACGACACTTTAAAAAGTAAATTTTGCCTTTTCTGTGGCTTTTCTGAACTAAAATATTGAAAATAAGCTGACATCTGTTGTAAATTTATGCTGTAAATTTGTATTCTCTAAAACCATATAAAATTATATAATAAACATATACAATGAATCATATGCATATATATTATATACTGATATAAACAAAATATCTGAGAATAGTTTGCTTATTTTTAAAACAAAAAGTTTCAATTCTTTTGTGTTACACATTGGTTTTAAATGACAAAGTTGATGTTGAATTATTGACAAAATACACCGTTTGAAGAAGATGGTATTTTTGTGACTAGAGAGAGAAGTAGTTGTATAAATATCACCAAATATTATAAATATTTATAAAATATTTTGTAGTTTAAAATTTTTTTTGAATGATTCTTGGTATAGCCATATTTGGTATGTAGGGCAGGCATTATTGTTTTATACTCATAGATGTAAAAGCTAAGGATCAAAATATTTAAATGACCTAATTTCACAAAGTAAAAAAATGGCAGAACTAGAATCTAAACCTTGTTTCTATTTTACCCCACTAAGTGGACTATTATGTTTATAAATATATGCCTAAATTTACATATCTGTATACACATATGCAATCATATATGTCAATTTTATGTAATCCATAGGCACATATCTAATTGTATGCATATCTATAGAAATGAATATATTCATAATTATTTAGATTTTAAGAAAAATCACTCATATTTTTATGTTACAAATGTATGCTTATATCTATTTTTCCATTTCCCTATTAAACTTCCATTTGATATTTGAGACTATGCTTACATTCAGTACATGCATTGATAAAAAAGTGTTTAAAAGATGATAGCTACTAAAGATGCCTTTAGATTTTTAAAAGTTGAACAAACACAGAACTTCAGTGTTCAGACTTGGCATTCCATCCACTCCCTTTTTGGAGTTAAAGGGATTCAGCAGTTAAAGTCCATGAAAATTTATGAGGAGGAGCCAAGACAGAGAAAATAGTGTTTATACATAATCCACCCTTGACCTCAACAAAGCTTTTGATAAAGTACAACATGTAAGACTTTGTGCATAGACTTGAGGGCAAAGAACTCAGGAAAAAACCCAAATGGCCAGGAGTTTACAAAAAAAAAATGTGTGTGTAAGTGAAAAGGAGATGACAGATGCAGGCAAGGCAGAGAGGGTCTCCAGGATGTTTCTTTCCAATACTGATCCAGTAGAAGGAAAGAGGAAAGAGTCATTAATACCAAACTAGAAAAGTTCAGGCCTATATCCACAAAAGGCGAATATATATATTTTAACCCAAATAACTTTACTATCTGAGGAGTAGAGTCAAAAAAAAAGGGGGAGGTCCCAAGATTTATTAGTGTCTCAAACTCATAGTGAAGTCTCATGTACTTTTGACTCACTGTACCTCCAGGATTCTAAGAGGCCATTCTTTGAAAGGCAAAGTACAAAGGAACATTTAGTACTAGTCTTTTGAGGGAAAAACACTACCTCTAATATGCATGATAAGTTTAGAACCCATTCTGGTTGCAGACATGTGAAAATATGAGGGTAAGAAGGTGGGCAGTGCATCTTAAAATCAAGGAAATAAGGTTAATATTTGACTTGAACCACCTGGATTAAGAGAAAAATGTATTTCGTGAATAGCACTCAAATGATAACAAGACTGAACAAACAGCAGAACTCTCAGTGTGGTACAATTAAACCAGCAGTTAAATAATCCAGCGTACAAGTGCTTCAACAAGCAAACAACCACTGCCCGATCACCACTCAATGCACCGGGCGTGAGTCACAAGAAATTATCTCAGCATTATTGAAGGGAAAAGCCATGTTGTGCTCAATTCTGGTTGATGTATTCCAAATAAGGATATCAGAGAAAATGAGAAGTGTATGGCAGAAGGTAGATAAAGTTATTCAGTGATTCAAGGAAATTTATTACAGAGGAAAAGTACAAAAATTAGGTGTGCCTGTGATGACATTGAGGGAAGCAAGGATGATGACAGGCCTTGCACGGGTAGATTCCCTGAAGAGATCTGCATTTACAACAACCAAAAAGGGAAGCATCAAATCACCAAGAGAGCCAACCATGTGCTAAATTTAACTGATATTTCTCGTCTATACACTGATATTTGCTAACACTGGAAAGAAAGGGTTCTGAGAAGTGATTAAGATGAACGTCAACAGTGCAAATAGGGGTCTGATTGAGAATTCAGAGGGAGAAAAAGAAACACTTAATGAAGGCGCATCTTTTAAAATTGTACTTTATCTGGACTTTTGAATGACCCCGAATCAACATTTTACTTAGGAATAAAAAAATGCATACCTGTATTGTCTGCAGCTGGCATGTGAATGCAGGCTCTGAGTAGATTTTGTCGCTAAGTTTTAGTAGTAGGCAAATTATTTTTCTTTGTTTATCCTTGGGATCAAAATATTACATGAAATGATGAGACCTAAGTGGTTTAAGTGATTTGTTATAGCTGCTGTTCAGACATCACATTTTGGCTGTTACACTCGACACTTGATGACTCTCAGAATCATCTCTCAGAATCAGCCCCAATATAACCCTTGAGATTAGACCTGTGTGAGATTCCTCAGGTGCCTGCTCCATCTCTTATTTAAGTCATTTTTATCTGGATCACAGTGATTTCAGCTTTGAGTGAAGGAGACCAGAAGAGGTTAACGTGCTCAAATTTTATAAACCCAGAATAAAAGTGAACAATAGCTAAAGGAAATACTCATTTGATATAAAAAGTTGATCAGGACATCTCTTCAGAATATTTCTACACTAGCCTTGGCATTCAAGAAGCAGATTTGCATTCTATTAAAAAGAACCCTCGAGAAAGCCCAGAATTATTTAGAAAATAACAAATGCAACCTGAATGCCCTTAAGTCTTACCATTCTGTAACTTTGAGTAAAGTCACATTAACAGAAATGGCCAATATTCTTGGAGTTAAAGAGGCTTTTCTTAAACAATATTATATGCAGAAATCTTAATAAGAAGAATGCATATTCTATTTCCTAAAATTTTTAAACTTTTCTATAACCAAAGGTAATATTAACAGTTGAGATAAAAATGACAAAATGCTAAAATTCAGTTTAAACCTATATAGAAAGTTATCTTAATATAAAACTCAATTTTAAAATATAGAAGCACTTGCAAAGCAAGAAGAAAGATGGATAATTGGGGGAGAAAATGAAAAAGTGATAGACAAAACAGATGTTCAAGTACATATCAAAGCAATGAAAAATGAAATAGCAAAATAGTATGTTTTGCCTCTAATAATAATCAATAGCTGAGCAGGGTGTTGGGGAAATAGTGAACTCTTAAATGGGAGATGCAGAGAAGGCAATGGCACCCCACTCCAGTACTCTTGCTTGGAAAATCCCATGGACGGAGAAGCCAGCTGGGCTGCAGTCCATGGGGTCACTAAGAGTCGGACATGACTGAGCGACTTCACTTTCACTTTTCACTTTCATGCATTGGAGAAGGAAATGGCAACCCACTCCAGTGTTCTTGCCTAGAGAATCCCAGGGATGGGGGAGCCTGGTGGGGTGCCATCTCTGGGGTCACACAGAGTCGGACACGACTGAAGTGATTTAGCAGCAGCAGCAGCAGCAAATGGGAGATGAGATTTTAAATTGGAACATTTCTAGACAATTTAGCAAATAAATAAAAAATTTTTAAATGTTCTGGCCAGTGAATTGTGTGAAGAGTGATATGTGTCACTTCCGAGTCGGAACATTTAATTGCCCATTCAAGAACCCCCAAAATGCACTTTTTCCCTCTGGTACAGGAATTAATGATGTTCAAAATAGGATGGCTTCCTCAGAATGGGTTTCAAAGAAACTAGATGAATAAAGAGACCTCTGGCAATGTGTGATAAACATACAATAAGAACAAAAAATGAACTTATATTGTTTCAACCATTGAGATTTTAGGGTTTATGTCTCACAAAAAAACTGAGCTTATCCTGATAGATATATCTTCTAAGACACTGTGTGAGAATCTACCTGGAGTATATACACAGGAGCAGAATTGGCATGCATATGTCTTTTTTTCCCTCACATTTTGGCTGCACCTCACAGCATGTGGAATCTTAATTCTCCAACCAGGGATCAAACCCCACTTCCCCCCGCCCCCACCACACTGGAAGGCAGTCTTAAACACTAGACTGGCAGGGAAGTTGGTATACATACATCTAGCTTAAGTACTGATATTGCTCTCCAGGATGGTTCCCCCAGTTCATACTCCCTGTATGCCCAATCCCTGCCAACATTTGGCGTTTTCCAGCTTCTAATTCTGGTGAGACTAATTGGTATAAATGCAAAATTCATTGTTTATTTAGTTGCATTTCCCCGATAAAATTAATTTAAGCAATTATTATGCTCATTAGCCTTTGGGGGGAAATTTTATTGTCTATAAATTTTTTTGCTCATATCCCTTGTCCACAGTTGCACAGTTGTGTTTTTCTTGTTGATTTGCAGGACTTCCTTTTATTTTATAGCTAATAATCCCCTGTCAGTTAGAAATGTACAAGTGTCTTCTTGGATTCTGCCATTTATCTAAACACTTTCTCTTTCCATGATGACCTTAATTGAACAGAAATCTTTAATTCTGATGAAATCAGGTGCATTAATTTTCTGCCTCAT
This sequence comes from Bos indicus x Bos taurus, assembly GCF_003369695.1. Classification (NCBI taxonomy): domain Eukaryota; kingdom Metazoa; phylum Chordata; class Mammalia; order Artiodactyla; family Bovidae; genus Bos; species Bos indicus x Bos taurus. The sequence continues at coordinate 65,556,218 of NC_040086.1, read as the reverse complement.
CTTTTGCACTTTGGAATTTTGCTTAAGAAATCCTTTCCCACTATTAGGTTGTTGGTGGTTTAGTCACTAAGTCATATCCGACTCTTGTGACCCCATGGACTGTAGCCTGCCAGGCTCCCCTGTCCATGGGATTTCCCAGGCAAGAATACTGGAGTGGGTTGTCATTTCACTCTCCAGGGGATCTTCCCAACCCATGGACAGAACCAGCATCTCCTGTATTGTAGGTGGTCTCCTGCATTGCAGGTGAATTCTATACTGCTGAGCCAACAAGGAAACTCGTCATTAGGTCACAAATCTATTTTTACATACCCCAATCTAAAAGGCTGGAATGCTAAAATGTTGAAATGTTAAATGTTTGATAATTTCTGGTAGTCTTATTTCACTTTTCAGTATTTACTGAGCACTAATTATGTGCCAGGTGTGATGCAAAGTGTTTCTTTTCTTTAATTCTTACAGCGTTGTTTGGAGGAGGATACCATTAGAAATTCCATTTTACAGAGAAGAAAACTGACCTTCAGAAAGGTCATGTAAATTTCTCAAGGTCCATATAGCTAATAAGCAACAGAACTTGGATTCCAATCAGATCGTCTGACATCAAAATCCCCTTGTTCATAGACACAAGATAGCATGAGTTCAAGGTTCAATAGATTGACATCTGTTTATTGAATATCTATGTGTGTGTGTCACACACCAAGCAAGCCATGCCCTTGGAAAAAGTAATCATTTCTTAGATGTTGATATGTGGTAAATATATTTTAAATTTTAAAATTATGTATATATAGTTATATATGCATACAAGGAAATAGCTTTCCTTTTTATTGACTCCATAAGCATTTATTGAGCACTTATTTATGCCAGATGTTATGTTAAATGTTGGGATGTGATAATGAACAAGGGAAGATTTCTGCACTCCTGGAGCTTATGGAATGAAACAAATAGTGAATTCCTAAATATCACAAGTAATTGATTGTGTATGTGCATCCAAAGTAGGGTACAGGGTTCTTGGGAACAAGTAAGGAGGGTATATGCCCTAGATGGGATCAGGGATTGGCGATGGAGTTTCTGAGGATCAAATATTTGAATTGAGACCTGAGAGGTGAGTTGACCTCAGCCAAATGAAGAGATAAAACCGAAATTTGACAGGTAGCAGGAATGGCCTGAGCATTAGACAGGAAAGACATGCGTTTACCCAGTAAAACCCTGCAAAACAGGGTTGTCTCCCGGAAGGGGAAATAAATAGAGAAAGCCTTGAGTTTCCATAGGATTTAACAAGATTACTGGGAGAAATATCAGTAACCTCAGATATGCAGATGACACTACCCTTATGGTAGAAAGAGAATAAGAACTAAAAAGCCTCTTGTTGAAAATGAAAGAGGAGAGTGAAAAAGTTGGCTTAAAATTCAACATTCAGAATACTAAGATCATGGCATCTGGTCCCATCACTTCATGGCAAATAGATGAGACAGTGGAATCAGTGAGAGACTTTATTTTGGGGGGGCTCCAAAATCACTGCAGATGATGACTGCAGCCATGAAATTAAAAGACGCTTGCTCCTTGGAAGAAAAGCTATGACCAACCTAGACAGCATGTTAAAAAGCATAGACATTACTTTGTCAACAAAAGTCTGTCTAGTTTAAAGCTATGGTTTTTCCAGTAGTCATGTATGGATGTAAGAGTTGGATTATACAGAAACCTGAGCACTGAAGAATTGATGATTTTGAACTGTGGTGTTGGAGAAGACTCTTGAGAGTTTCTTGGACTGCAAGGAGATCAAACCAGTCCATCCTAAAGGAAATCAGTCCTGAATATTCATTGGAAGGACTGATGCTGAAGTGAAACTCCAATACTTTGGCCACCTGATGTGAAGAACTGACTTGTTAGAAAAGACCCTGATGCTGGGCAAGATTGAAAGTAGGAGGAGAAGGAGACAACAGAGGATGAAATGATTGGATGGCATCACTGATTTCATGGACATGAGTTTGAGCAAGCTCCAGGAGTTGGTGATGGACAGGGAAGCCTGGTGTGCTGCAATCCATGGGGTCACAAAGAGTTGGACACTACTGAGCAACTGAACTGAATTGACCTTGTCAATCATCTACCAAATGCTAAACCTTAAAGGTACAACAAATACTGGAATCATCTTTGCCCTCATGTGGCTGACATTCTAGTGAAGGTAAAGAGACTCAATAAAATAATATCGATACCATGTATAAAGTAGATAACTAATAAGAACTTACTGTATAGCACAGGGATCTCTACTCAAAGCTCTGTGGTGATCTAAGTGGAAGGAAATTTTAAAAAAGAGGGGATAGATGTACACATAAAGCAGATTCAGGATTCTCTGGTAGCTCAGCTGTTAAAGAATCTGCCTGCAATCCAGGAGATCCTGGTTTGATTCCTCGGTCAGGAAGATCCCCTGGAGAAGGGATAGGCTACCTACTCCAGTATTCTTGGGCTTCCCTGGCTCAGACGGTAAAATCTGCCTGTAATTCAGGAGACCTGGGTTCAATCCCTGGGTTGGCAAGAGGCCCTGGAGGAGGGCATGGCAACCCACTCCAGTATTCTTACCCGGAGAATCCCCTTGGACAGAGAAGCCTGGCGGGCTATAGTCCATGCAGTTGCAAAGAGTCAGACATGACTGAGCAACTCAGCACAGCACAGCAAAGCAGATTCCCTTTGCTATACAGTGGAAACTAACACAACACTGTAAAGCAACTGTAGTCCAGTAAAAATTAATAAAACAATAAGATAACAAAAATGCAGATTATTATTCCAGGATGTGGTGAATTCCATGGAGAGAACAAGATGAGCTAACCGTTACTGGAGACGGCCACCTTGGACTATATCATGGAGATAGTATCCCTGGAAGACAACACCTGAACTGAGGCCTGAGTGATACTGAGCTAATCACTCAGAGGATGGGAGAAAGAGCCGGGCAGGCTGAGAGAAAAGCCAGTGCTGACGAAAGGGCTTGATGTCAACAAGGAACCGAAATGTGGTCACACGGCTGAATGTCAGAGAGTAAGGAGGACAGTGGAACAAGATGCAGCTGAGAAGAGATGGGAGCCAAAGTCAGCCAGGCCCTGTAGATCACAGGGCTGAATTTAGGTTTATTCTAAGAACAGAGAGAAGTAACAGTTGATAAGGGCCCCACTTACAATAGGCTAGCCACTGTAGTTCTGTTAAGTCTACTCTGGTTACCGTTCGAGGAATGAACTGGAGAAGATGAAGGCAGAGGTGTGGGATCTGTGAGACGGTGGATGGTGTTGACCAGGAGAGAGATGGAGGTGGCTTGGGCATGAGCGGGCACAGTGAAAGTGGGGATAAGAGCAAGATTTCAGATTTACATGGAAAGCAAAAAAGTAGGACATTGTTAAAGATTTGATGAGGCAGTGCGACAGGGTAGGGTTAGGAGTTCTCCCAGGTCTTTAGCTTGAGCACCCGAGAATACTGCGGTACTGCTGTTGCTGCTGCTAAGTCGCGTCAGTCATGTCCGGCTCTGTGTGACCCCATAGACAGCAGCTAACCAGGCTCCCCTGTCCCTGGGATTCTCCAGGCAAGAACACTGGAGTGGGTTTCCATTTCCTTCTCCAATGCATGAAAGTGAAAAGTGAGAGTCAATTCGCTTAGTCGTGTCCGACTCTTAGCGACGCCATGGACTGCAGCCTACCAGGCTCCTCCGTCCATGGGATTTTCCAGGCAAGAGCACTGCAGTGGGGTGCCATTGCCTTCTCCGACTGTGGTACTAACCTTTATCTAATCACCATCTGGATCATAGTAATGGCTTATATTTATTTAGGGCTTACAGTGTGCCAAGTATGTGTATTATGTATGCGTGTGTATGTATATGTATATATGTGTGTGTGTGTAAAATCTCATTTATTCTTTTCAATATCTCTGTCTTAGAGAGAGATGAGGAAAGTAAGGCTCAGTGAAGTTAACTTCCTCACTTCTAAGGACTTGTATGTAAGTGCTGACATCAGAAATTAAATGCAAGGATGCTGAACCAGAGCCACCTCAGTGGGACTTCAAAAAAATCATACTCTGGGAAATTCTCATTCTGCATTGGTGTTGCTAAGATGCTTATTACCAGCTTCTCTTTGGTCCTGAATTTGACTCAAATGGTGGCCGGTTCGCTGCAATTTGTATCCTCACTCTAGACGTGCAAGGATGAGAACTATTGACCATTCATTTGTCTCTTTGTGCTGGAAAAAGGTAGTACAGATGGACTGGAATTATAAACGGAAATGAAGTTCGAGGATTATTTTTGACTTTTATTTTGTCTCCAGTTAATATAATAAGAGATTTAGTTGTATATAAATCATCTATATCAAATGAACAACTCCAGAGAGGATTGCTCTGGGTACAGTATTTTGCTCAATGACTAATCAGTGTTGGGAGCACACTGTTAGCATGGATCATGCTTAACGAGATTGTTCCATTCTGATACTTGTAGGACTCTCCTCCACCCATTGAGCAATTACACACATCCCTGATTCATGATCCTTCTTTCTTCGTACTCCTAATACAGTCTACTTTTGTGACTTCAGTTTTCACCACCCTGCTATTCCTGACACCCTCTGTGCACTTGACCCCTCTTAGAGCACTGGATGGCATTTCTTGTCCACCAGTTCTATGCTGGAAAGAGAGAGTAGGGAGAGTGCACTCTAGGAAGCAGAGTGGTGAGAGGTGATGAGGATACTGAGGACCATGAAATATCTGGCCATAAGCAGAAGCAAGCCAGATCCAAAGTCCTACTTAAGACATTTAAGGAAGTCTTGCATATACTTTCCATACAGGCCCTGTGACCTTTGAGGCAAATCAATACTCAGATTCTGATCATTGAACTGTCACATTTGTAGATAGAGAGCAGTCACTATATAGTGCTCAACTGAATATATATAATTCACACACAATACATAGGAACCATAATTCCTACATCTAACTCCCTAAATGTAGTGTCTTATATATAAACAGGACAAACATAACCTAACCAGAGACAGTTCTGAGAGGCTAGTGGAAGCCACAGAAGAATGCTTGGCTGGAGCGTTTATAGGACAAAAGAGGGGGAAGCATTCCTAACCCATTAGGCACTGTTCAGAAGATTTCTAAACAAAATACAAGTTAGATTAGTGCCTAAAGGGAAGAATGAATGCATTCTTGACACTGTCCAACCCTCCCAATCCCCACCCCCTGTACCATGATGTGTCTCTTAGTGAATAAAACAGACAGAAGAAACATAAGGCAAGAATGCAGAGGGAATTAAAAACTGGGAAGAGGGAGGAGGTGGAAGACACCAATCAATTAATCCTCCCATTTTTTGAAATCAGAGAAAACCTTGGCATTCAGTGATGATGAATCAATGCTGCTGACAGATACATCATGTTAGGATCCCAACAATCTAATTCTTCCATCAACAGAGAAGGCAGGTGATTACCACATTAACAGAAGGCTTAAGAAATATGGAGGAAATGCCATACAAGTTCTAGTGCAGCATTATCCGCCTCATCCTGCTAACGACACAGGACTATGTTCTCAACTGATCAGCAGTCCTGGAGAAGGTTGGGATGGGGGTGGGGAAGTGGGTTAAAATCTGGTGGGGGCAATTCTTCTTAGGAGCAAAATGTCTTTTGATTGGAAAAATGAAAAAAATTGAAGAGTCATTTCAGTTGTGGAAAGATGGGCCTTAGGATATGGCTGGTTGTGAGACAATGGTACATAAAGACAGCATCAAATTGTTCTGCATAAGAAATGGGGAGAATTTTTAATTTTCAAGGACAGGCATGAGAGAGGGATAGCTCGTCTCTGAGCAGTGCAGAGATGAAAGGAGAAGGAGGGAAATAACATTCAAGGAAAAGTCACAAAAGGACTAGTTCTCAATAGCAAATGGCCAGAGAACTTTTGAGAAAGTGAATGTCTAATATTAATCTTATCAATTGTGCTATAACTCAGTGTAAGCACTCACCAAATCAACAATAAAAGTCTGTTACATGTAACCGTCTTCTAAAACTGTCTTGTTTGAATTGCTCTTTGGAGAATTTTGAAAAAAGGGTTTTGATATTTGTTGAGTAAATGAAAGAAAGAAAATGGACCTTCCACAAGAAGTCAGAGATAAATGAGATAAAAATTCAGCAGAAGCCAAAAATTTAAAGTAGATGTGACTGTAAGAAACAGGTCCCAGATGATCCTAAGATATACACTGGGGTACACATTAGATTTTTCCACCGTAGTGAAATGGACACTACAATTATTTGAATTTAAATATTAAAACCTTTATGGTTAGAATACTGAGAGGCTTACATCTGAGTTACACTGTGTACGTCAGAAAATTGTTTCATCTGCTTCCCATTGTTTAGAATAGCTTCAAATGGAAAATTAAATACTCAACATAGTGCAAGAAAACAGTAATAATACATCTGCTAGACAGAAAATTATGCAATTAATAAAATAATATTTATAAAGCATTTAAAATAAACTTATAAAAGATTTTGTTATGTTGTTCAAGTAAAAACAAATGATTCAGATTATATACACAGTATGACTGCAACTCTATATGTTGCCTAAATTTATCCTAGAAATATAGAGATGACTTGATTCTAAGAAATTCTTTCATATACTTCCACCAATTAACAGATTAATGAAGACAATTGCATTTATTTCCATAGATACCAAAAATACATCCATTCTTGATTTTTATACTTCATTAAAATAATAGTAGGTAATTCCTTACCAAGATTTTCTACCTGAACCCCGAAGCAAGTTCTTGCTTAATGTTAGATAACTTGATAGATAACTATAAAAGTGAGGAACAGTTTAACATTGTTCAAGCTATACTGACTAGACAACACAATAGTTTAGAGAACTAGAAAAAAATTGTAAATAACTCAGACATACATCAGTAGAGAAGTGATTAAGTAAATGATACTTAATTATTTCTCCTTATAATACCAAGTAGAGAAGGAAATGGCAACCCACTCCAGTATTAATGCCTGGATAATCCCATGGACAGAGAAGCCTGGCAGGTTACAGTCCATGGGGTCGCAAAGAGTCGTACACAACTGAAACGACTTAGCACATAATACCAAGAGGCATCTGCAGATAAGGGGCTCATTTCATGTAATTGAGATAAAAATGAAAAACAAGGTACAAAGCATTGAAAGTACTGTACAAAGCATGCTTCCTTTCATATAGAAAAAAAGACAATTTGCATATACACAGATTGCTTTGAAAATAGGACATGTGAAACAGATAATAAGGGAAAGACTAGGAATCTGGAGGTGTGGACAGGAGGTTATATAAACCCTTCTTTACTGTTCGGATTTATGATTTGTATGTATCATTTTTCCAATTAAAAGAAACTAAGAGTCAAAAGAAAAAAAACTTTACAGATCAAAAAGTAAATGGAAACTAAATATCCAATAATAGAAAGTTGGATAAATAAGCTATAGTCAAAGTATTTTATGGAATTTGATGCAGCTATTAAAAATTGTGTGTGCTAAGTAAAAGAAAGCTGAGCACCGAAGAATTGATGCTTTTGAACTGTGGTATTGGAGAAGACTCTTGAGAAACCCTTGGACTCAAGGAGATCCAACTAGTCCATCCTAAAGGAAATCAGTACTGAATGTTCATTGGAAGGACTGATGTTGAAGCTGAAACTCCAGTACTTTGGCCACCTGATGTGAAGAGCTGACTCATTTGAAAAGACCCTGATGCTGGGAAAGATTGAAGGCAGAAGGAGAAGGGGACGACAGAGGATGAGATGGTTGGATGGCATCACTGACTCAAAGGACATGAGTCTGAGTGAACTCCAGGAGTTGGTGATGGACAGGGAGGCCTGGTGTGCTGCAGTCCATGGGGTCGCAAAGAGTCGGACACGACTGAGTGACTGAACTGACTAACTGACTGAAGTCGCTTCAGTCATGTCTGACTCTTTGTGACTCTATGGACTGTGGCCCGCCAGGCTCCTCTGTCCAAGGGGATTCACAAGGCAAGAATGCTGGAGTGGATCACCATGTCCTTCTCCATGCATCTTCCCAAACCAGGGATTGAACCCACTTCTGTTACATCTCCTGCATTGGCAGGTGGATTCTTTTACCACTAGGGCCACCTGGGAGGCCTAATTTGTACTATAAATGAACTTCATTAAAAAATTAAGTGTATAAAATTAAAATACAAATGCGTGCTATATTGCTCAGCGGATACTTGTTGAATGAATAAAATGATGAATTCCAAGTGGGAGGAGAGACCAGATAAAAGTCATGAATCCTGAATAACCATAATTATATACTACCATCCAAATATACATACAAGAAAAACAATGTCAGAAGGGAAGAAAAATAAAATAGTGATGTCTTCTGCTTATGGTATTACAATGTACATATAATGTACATTAAAAATAATTTCTTCTATTTTTCTGATTTTCAGAAATTCATGTAATAAATGTGCATTGTTTTAAAATGGAAAAAAATTATTTTAGGAAGTGAGATGTTCTATCTGCTTTTCTGAGGCAATGTGGAAAACAGCAAATAAAGTACTCCCCAAAAGTGATCACAGACCCTGCTGTGTGGGCACAATTTCCTTAATGTTCACCCTAAACCCAACTACTGATTTTAAGTTTTACTTGCAAAATAAACAGTGAGCCAAAAGTGAAACACTGATAAAATTGAACTTGATCTGATTTATTCTAAAAGCAGACTTGCCTAAGGCAAAATTCTTTAGGAAAACATTCCAACAGCTAAGAGAAGGTTGTGAGCCTGTACTTAAACCAGGTGAATTTTCATTCATAAAATTCTTTCCTGTTCCTGTTATAGCATCACAGAAAAATTAAAAGCTGCTGCCCTTGGACTTTCAATTTAGTATGCATATGCTTTGTAGGAAATAGGTGACTGTGTGAAATATATATAAGACACTCAGTTAACGTTTGTTAATGTGATGGCCTTTAGTAAATATATTTAAAATCAGTTGGAATCAATATTGGAAATCAAGTCTTAGTGAAGAAAAGGATTTTATTGTCTCTCTAAAACATAGTTAAATGCTTTTAGATTAAAGGCCTAATCTGGTAGGTCAGGTTGGTATATATATATTTGTTGTTAGTTTCAGTGTTTACTAGTGAGTAATGATTTTTACCTCTTATACCAACTCTCCTATTTTACTCAAACCCTTTGCCCAAAAATACATTTTACAAGAAAGGTGCTTATCTTTCTTTATATAAAACAGTGATCTGATTTTTTTTTGCTAATTTACTAACAACAAAATATTTTCCCCTCTTCATTTGACTTATGTTTTTTAAAATATGTTTCCAAACTTTTGAGAGGAGAAATAAAACAAAAGCCCAATGGCTTCTTACTCCAGCATCAAATATTCAGTAAATCTTTCAATATCCTTATTAATCTATGTCCTCCCCTCTCGACACATACCCACAGGCGACATACCTGTGTCTCCAGCCAGAATACTGCAGCAATATCATTTCAGTCCCACTTCATTCCTTTGCTCATTATATTATATCCAATGCCTTGTCTGGTTCTTGGCTTAAATTGTTCTGGCTCAAGGTCTCCCACCAGGTGGCAGTCCAGGCGTCAGCTGATGTATGCTGCAGTCATCTCAAGACGGCTGGCATTAAAGAATCCACTTAAAAGCTCACTTACATAGCTGTTGCTTACAGTCAAGGCCTCCACTTCTCCCCACATAGGCCTCTCCATAAGCTGCTTGAGTGTCATCACTGCTGACTTCCTCCAAGTTGTGAGAGGAGAAAATGGAGCTAAGATAAAAAAGTCACAAGGATGTGAATACCAGAAGAAGTGAAGTTGCTCAGTCATGTCCGACTCTTTGCAACCCCATGGACTGTAGCCTACCAGGTTCCCCGTCCTTGAGATTTTCCAGGCAAGAGTACTGGAGTGGGTTGCCATTTCCTTCTCCAGAGGGTCTTCCCAACCCAGGGACCAAACCCGGGTCTCCCACATTGTAGGTAGATGCTTTACCGTCTGAGCTACCAGGGAAGTATACCAGGAGTGAATACCAGGAGTGGTGATTACTTGGAGTCCTCTTCAGTTCAGTTCAGTTCAGCTCAGTCGTGTCTGACTCTTTGCAACCCTATGGACTGCAGCACGCCAGGCCTCCCTGTCCATCACCAGCTCCCGGAGTTTACTCAAACTCATGTCCATTGAGTCGGTGAGTCCTTTTGGAGGTTGGCTACCCTCTACAGGTGTCACACTTTGAAGCCCAGGCTTGTTACTGAACCAAATTTAGGTCTGCTGATACTGGATTGTGGTGAAGGAAAGTGCAGAATTAATTGCAGGTGTAAAACAAGGAGTCTGGGCTATTAATGCTCAAAAGACCTGAACTCCCTGCAGGAGACCTGGGTTCGATCACTGGGTCAGGACCATCCTCTGAAGAAGGGAATAGCTACTCACCCCAGTATTCTTGCCAGGAGAATATCATGGACAAAGGAGCCTGGTGGGCTACAGTCTTTGGGGTTGCAAAGAGTCAGACATTACTGAGCAACTAACCTGAGGAGAAACTAAAGGTCCTTGACTTTCTTTAATGACTAAACCATTATTATTTTGCCTTGTTGATTGTTTTCTTTTGTTTCTGCCTTTTCTCACTTCTCTAATTAAATTTGTTCTTTCGAACTCAGAGAAGGCCTAGGAGGCTAAACTTTTTCTCCAAAGTTTAGAGGCAGGCAGAAGACATATGGAGGAGTCTGTTCTGGGAATGTCCCATTGGATCCTGCTCTGCACAGAGTCTCAGCTTCTCCCAGAAGATTTCTTTAATCACTACTCCTTTATGATTTCTTTCTTCTCAAGACACTTTTAGAACAAGTTATTTACCATACATGGCTCTTAATAAGGCTACTTTTTGAAATTTTTTATTTGTCACATTTTAAATAATTCTCAAAGAGTCGGACATGACTGAAGCTTAGCACACTCAGAACCAAATAATTCTCCCAGTGCAATGAAGTTTCAAGTCCAGTAACTAAGACTCAATACATTGTATTTCATAATACCTATCTCAATTATAGCAACATTGGGTTTAGTAAATATTGGGACAAGACTAATTGAGGATAACTTACTGGTTTTGAGTACTGAATGCTGATTAAAACTGCCTGAGGAGCTTTTAAAAATATTGATGCATAGGTGATAGCCCCAGATAGATACTGACATTTATTTAAATGCTTCTCAGGTTGATTCCAGTGGGCAGTCAGTGGCTTAGGGTACTTCCTGCCTCAATCATAGATTAAGAGGCGTCTATTTTGAATTACGTTTTTTGTTGTTGTCGTTCACTATCCTATAATTCCACCAAACAAAACATTTGTATTTTTGATTCAGTTCTCTTTGTTAAAAGAACTAGGACATCGATTAAGTATTCAAAACCCTATTAGAGAATCTATTTCTTTCATAGATATAGTCTTTACTTCATACTCTGTCAGAAGAAGAAATAGACATAATTACTTTTCCAGAATGTACAATTTTTGTGTGATCTAACAGAAAGATCAAATCACAAAATATAACTAATAAAAATTGTCCAAGAGTCATGAAAATCAACTGAAATGGCTACAACTACAGGCCATAAAATTACTTTCAATAGACAAAATTAAATTTGATAGTTTAAAGATCACTATCAATACAGCTCTTTAGGATCTGTCAGGGGAGGAAGCGTTATTTCATCTGAAATCTCTTCCCCTCTTTCACATTGTCCATGAGGTTTTTAAATTCCCTACCAGTTCTGCTTCAAAAAATTCCACATTCCCCACTACCCTCCCCCTTTGCCCAACCACATTTTACAATCCTGAAAAAGATGGAGTAAAAAGCCTTTATGATATAAAAGACTTTTTAAAAGACATGGCTTCTGTGGCTTGAGATGTCACAAGGAAAAGACATTCTTTACTGCCTAGCTAGAAATATCAGCCTTTTCCATTGCTTATTTCATGGCGTTAACCTTAGTTCTTTTGCCAGTTGAATTCCTGTCCCCTAATTTTAAGAAATAAGTAGTGAGCTCATTTACCTTTTAAAAATAAGACACTTCTGTGATAGCAAAGTCTCTTTTGAAAAGGTTAACTAATTCAAGTCCGTGGGTAAAGTTTAGCACAATGATTTTCAAACATGATGCACATCCTTTACAGTTCTTTTTGTTTTTTCTTATAAAGTGCTTATCTGGGATTACACCAGACCTAATCAGCATTTTACAGCTTAAAATGTGTACTGATGGGCACTGAAAGAGATCAAGAGAGAACTAAGCATGATGAACATCTTGGCATTCAAAGATGTTTCTGGAATTTTTCTCCATGTCCAACATAACTGAATCAGACTAACAAATAAAAAGTTCATGACTGTTGAAAATAAGCTGAGGGAAGGTAAAATTAAAACATGTGAAGACAAAAATAAAAATTCTGGTTATCAAAGGTTTTCTTGATTAATAGATAGAAGGAAAGCTATGACAAACCTAGACAGCACATTAAAAAGTAGAGACACTGCTTTGCCAACAAAGTTGATATAGTCAAAGCTATGGTTTTTCCAGTGGTGATGTATGGGTGTAAGAGTTGGACCATAAAGTAGGCTGAGCACTAAAGAATTGATGCTTTTGAATTGTGGTGTTGGAGAAGACTCTTGAGAGTCCCTTGGCCTGCAAGGAGATCAAACCAGTCCATTCTAAAGGAAATCAACCCTGAATATTCATTGGAGGGACTGCTACTGAAGCTGAAGCTCCAATACTATGGCCACCTGACATGAAGAGCGGACTCATTGGAAAAGACCGGATCCTAGGAGAGATTGAAGGCAAAAAGAGAAGAGTGTGGCAGAGGATGAGATGGTTAGATAGTATCACTGACTCAATGGACATGAATTTGAGCAAACTTCGGGAGATAGTGAAGAACTGGGGAACCAGGCCTGCTATAGTCCATGAGGCCTCAAAGAGTCATACACAACTTAGCGACTCAACAGCAGTGCAGAATTACTGAACAGAACCAGTGCAGAACAGAGGGCATAATAGTGCTAATAGCAGCTCAAAGTAGAACAGACCCAGAACCTTTTCCCCTGCCACTTTATTAAAAAGAAATCTAGAAAATCTGCTCCATGCTAAAAGGCTTAAAAGCCAAATTTCTACCCAATGGCTGAAAGTGAATCAGACTTAACAACATACATTTTGTATCCTAACCTTATTCCTGGCTTCATGTCAAACTGGATCTCATTTTCCTCCTATATTAGGCCAGGTTTTTTTGGTTGCAAATTATAGTAAGTTTAATTTTTAAAGATGGACTTTATATACTTCCTCTAAAATCATAGTTTAACAATTTCATTACTTTTCTTCCCACTAAATTTTATAAAATAGAACAAAATGCACTAAATTGCTTATAAAATTGTCCAAATGTTTCTGCATAAAATGACAATGCAGTCAAAACAAAACTGTATCTGGAAAGCAGGTCCAGAAAGCAGATGTTTTAATTGTCCATTGAATTGATGAATTGAAGTCTGAGCTGATAGAGTTATAGGAGTACTGATGTAAAATATATGAAAATACAGATTTTAAATCTGCACCCTCCCAAGAGGTCTTTCAAAAAAATAGCTGAAATATAACTGGCTACAATAACATAGCTACCACATTTCCTAAATTTGTCTATTATATATTTTATGTCTAAATATCTGACTCATTAAGGAAACAATCACAACTTAACTAGTGAGAAGTCAGAGATACAATTGAGATTTTCTTAAACAGGCAAAAACAAACAGAAACTCAAATGGAGTTGTGCCTGAGAACTGTTGTTTTTTTCTGAAATATGCTGTAATAGATTCTGTAAGGAATAAGTCAATGGAGATTAGCTCTATAGTATTGAATACAATGTCTCGAATGGCATCAAAGATGAAGATGATGCTCTAATGTTAGAATTGTCCCATTTTCTTCCTGGAAATCACCTAAAGCAACTCAGAGGAATAGACATAATAACACAAACTTCTTTTTGGCAAAACATATACTAAAACAGTAATAAACTAAAAAAATAAGTGTAGGGTTCCCAAGAAGAAGGGAGGTCAAGCAAGTATGTATGCAAAAGGAACAAGAGAAATAACATTGTAGCTTCAGATCTCAGGGTCAGAAAAATACACTTTGTAAAAAATAAGGACCACTAGCTGAGACGCAAAATCCACATGCCTTGTATGCAACAATGGAAACAGGATGCACGTGCTGGAGGTAGGAACTCTTCTGGACCTAGCTTACTTCTGAAAAATCAAAAGGATGACAACAAACAAGGAATCATAAAAATTAGCTATATTTTGCAGCAAAAGTCTTTCTCAAAGAAAATGAGAGTAGAGATTTGGCATTGTGAAAAGCCTCTGTATTGACTACCCTCATTGACTTAGGAAAATTAAAAACTAGACAAACTCACATACAAAATTCTGGGTCATCAAGATCATAATTCCAGCAAACCTGGAATAGTGCTATGAACCCTTCTATACATAAACTCCCCTAAATGATTTATCCTGGAGAAACTCATCTGCTTTAAAGATGAGCAGTGAAAAAAGGATGCATCACCAGAGGCACATAAATATACTACAAGGGGGGGAAAAAAAAGAAACAAGAGGAAACAAGTTAGAATATATTAGAAACAAAGCATATTAGGTAGAAAATTTTTCTACTGTAGCAGACCAGTAGACTGAGATCACTTTTCCAAAAAAATTTAAATAGCACAATCAGGCAATACCTTTATGAGGAAAGGCTGTAAAGATATATTTAATAACTTAAGGAAGAAATCATAAGATGAGAGGAAGAGAGAAAATATAAGTTCATGTATGAAGTGAAAGAAAAAAATAACAAAACCATTACAAAAATAAAGGCAAAATAAGAAGCACAATAAATAAAAGATTGCAGAAAACAATAAATAAATAGAAGACAGATATAAGAAAAGGAAGAAAAATAAGATTGAAATAAAGAGGTAAAAGAGAATAGAGGAAATTGACTCCAGACTCGCATAGAGTTCTAAAAGAAAAAAAAATGAAAAAGAATGAACAACTTATAATATAGTTCAAGTCTATTTCTCTGAGATTAAATATTTGGATTCAAATAGTGAAAGATCCACTCTGTGAAAGAACTATGTATTCAAAATAATAAATAAGACATATCTTAGCAAATTTATAAGATTTCAATGAAAATGAAAAATGTATTTGGTAACCAGGCAAAGGAGAAGGAAATGGCAACCCACTCCCAATCTTGCCTGGAGAATCCCAGGGACGGGGGAGCCCGGTTGGCTTCCATCTATGGGATTGCACAGAGTCGGACATGACTGAAGCAACTTAGCAGCAGCAGCAACCAGGCAAAAAAGTTTTAAGGTACAGGGTGTGAGTGGGGGATCAAGCTGGTCCCAGACTTCTCCACAGAAAAGTTCAAAGCTACAGATTGCAGAGGAATCCTATCACACTGTTAAGGAAAGGAAGCTGTGAGGATGAAGAGGACTGTAAGAATTTTGTATCTAGCTAAACTATAATTAAAAAAATAAAGCTATGCATAAGAACTCAGGAAATACTAAAATAATGAGAACTTAAAAATATTATTCCCCTGAGTTCATCCTAAGTAATCTACTAGAATAATAAAAACTATAGAAGAAAAAAAAAGATCATTAAGCATTAATTCTATTAACATTGAAGAGTTTAAAAATATGTAGGGTTACAATTACAAAGGAGTAAACATGCTGCATTCCCTAGCAAAGTAAGTATAATAAAGTTAATAAAAGATGGAAAGAGCAGGAGCAAAAAGAGAAGAAATTAAAATTTTCCAATTCCCTCCTCTTTAATATTGCAGATCAAAGTACATCACTAAAAGTTAACAAACATTTAATACAGAAATAAATACATGTATTTGTTGTTGTTGTTGTTCAGTCACTAAGTCATGTCCCACTCTTTGCAACCCCATGAACTGCAGCACGCCAGGCTCTTCTGTCTTCCACTGTCTCCCAAAAATTGCTCAAATTCATGTCCATTGAGTAGGTGATGCTATCTAACCATCTCATCCTCAGCTGCCCTAATGTTTTCCAGCATCAGGATCTCTCCCAAAGAGTCAGCTCTTATCAATTGTTTTAGTTATCTACTGCTGTGTACAACACACACCTAAAAATTATTGACTTAAAAACAGTTATCTCTCATGAGTCTATGGGTTGATTAGGCTGGGTTGGATCTCTGGGTTGGGAAGATCCCCTGGAGGAGGGCATGGCAACCCACTTCAGTATTCTTGCCTGGAGAATCCCCATGGACAAAGGAGCCTGGTGGGCTACAGTCCATGGGGTGGCAAAGAGTTGGACACAACTGAGTGACTAAGCACAGCACAGCACACTCTCCAGAGTAATTCAAAGTCTATATTTTAAATCATTTAATTAGTTAACGATTCTATTATTAGATTCTAATATTAAATAATGTTTATTTGGAGAAACAGTTTCAATAATGGGTAAAACTTATCTATAGGTCTTTGGAGAATTTTGCTCACATGTTCCCTCTTTAGCATGGTTACCTAAAGAAGAACAATATTTATCTTGTCCTCTTTACCTAACTGATGGATATGTTTCAAACCCATGATCTCTGTGGTTAAGTTTTAGATTAACTTTTTCAGCTTGGTTCACAAAGTAGTATTATGACTCACACATTTATAGTTCCTGACACAGTAGAGAAGCAGAAGCTTGACCAGGAGCCCAGCATCAGAGAAATGAAAATGGTATATAGATGGATAACCAGGGTTGACACGGCAGGAAAAATGTAGATGTTCTATGGGTAAACATTCATTGTGAAGTTTGGACGCACATTTAAGTATTTTCTGAATGTTACGTGACACCATTTGAATTGATTATTTGTTGTTATTTTAAGCGTAACTCATGAATTTTAGACCTTTTTCCAGACACATATTATTGTTCCTATGTTATATCCCATAACTTGCTTAAAGTATTTGGCTCTCTTCGATGTGGAATATATCCAACTTGGAACCAAAAATATGAGAGTTATGTGAGATTTCAATAGTACTTTCAAAAAGTAATACACCATTTTCATCAGCAGTATTCTGCCTTCTCTCAAATATAAATATAAAAACTACATCCAACATTTTAAAAAGAGGCAAGTGTGTTTGAAACATTATATAGTTGTTAAGTGTTGAAATAGCTATATTATTTCTTGCTATCTTAGAAAACAAAGGACAGTAAGTCTACAAGGATAAACAACAATTTAGAGGGGTGGGCAAGGGTCAACTCAGGAAAAAAATTGTGTTAGTTTTTTGTCTGCCCCACATTTCTCCTTTTTGGAAATCACCCTCTTGTCTGTCACATGATTCTGGTAAATTTGTCAATTTAGGAGCTACTTCCCTGCCCCAAAGTTTGCATGCGACTAAACAGGGATAACCAGAACTTCTGTTCAGTGATTGAGATGAAAATTGGGCAGGGCAGGGGGTGGGGGGAGGAGGAAGAGGCTGTCTCTTCCAAGAGGTTGAGATTAAAAGGCATGTAACAGTACAAATGTTGCGATCCATTTTTTTCACTATGTAAAGAGAGCTTGGCTGAAGATGAAATCAACAGAGAGGGACACAGAAATAGAGTGACAAACAAATAGACTGACCACAGGACCTCATTTAAGTACTTGGATAAAGCTATTCCTAAAGCATGAAAAGAATAACAGAAATTACATAATAAGGTAAAATGGTTGATTTCATTAATATTCAGCTATTTTGGAAACAAACCTATTTGCAGAATACAGCTGTAAACCTAAATTTTGTAACACCACACATCAATAGTCCTTGTATCTTTTTTTGTATGCCATATTCATTGGAATTAAATTTATGTACTTTACCTAGTAGCTCAGCTTGTAAAGAATCCATCTGCAATGCAGGAGACCCCATTCAATCAGGGGTCGATCAGGAGTCAGAAAGATCCCCTGGAGAAGGGAGAGGTTACCCACCCCAGTATTCTCATCTGGAGAATTCCATGGACAGAGGAGCTTGGCAGGCTACAGTTCATGGGGTTGCAAAGTCGGACATAACAAAGCAACTTTCACTTTCACCTTATAAAAGCTTACAGTTCTGTTTTGTTAGCATCAGCATACTTATAACATGGTGTTGGTGCAGTGATTTGGATATTTTAAAATATTGTGCCCATATTTTGGAAAATTGAATAACGAATGTGACAATATTAGTGGGTTTTCCATGGAATTCTCCAGGCAAGAATACTGGAGTGGGTGCTAAGCATGCATGCTAAATCACTTCAGTTGTGTTCCACTCTTTGCAACACTATAGACTGTAGCCTGCCAGGCTCCTCTGTCCTTGGGATTCTCCTGGGAAGAATACTGGAGTGGGTTGTCATGCCCTCCTCCAGAGAAAATTTCCTAACTCAGGGATTGAACCCATGTCTCTTACGTCTCTTGCATTGGCAGATAGGTTATTTAGCACTAGCACCACCTGGGAAACCCACTGGAATGCAGTAGCCATCCCCTTCTCCAGGGGATCTTCCCAACCCAGGGATCAAACATGCTTCTCCTGCATTGCAGGCAGATTCTTTACCATCTGAGCCACCAGAGAAGTTTATCAGTGGGTTTAGATAACTCTAAAGTTTGAAAACAGAACCTCTTTGCAAGTTGGTTGTTAAATTTTTTAGACTTCAACTTTCACATATATTTCCTAGATGCTTTATGAGGAAAAATTAAGGGTGGTGTTAAGACAATGAATATAATCCTAATAAGATTATATATCAGATCAGATCAGATCACTCGCTCAGTCGTGTCCGACTCTTTGCGACCCCATGAATCGCAGCACACCAGGCCTCCCTGTCCATCACCAACTCCCAGAGTTCACTGAGACTCAACGTCCATCGAGTCAGTGATGCCATCCAGCCATCTCATCCTCTGTCGTCCCCTTCTCCTTCTGCCCCCAATCCCTCCCAGGATCTTTTCCAATGAATCAACTCTTTGCATGAGGTGGCATTACAAAAAAAGGAGACACATTAAATTTTTTTTTCTAACAGCTACTATACCCTGTTATATGTATATGTATATATATATATATACATATATATATATATATATATGTATATGTATATATGGAGAAGGAAATGGCAACCCACTCCAGTATTCTTGCCTGGAGAATCCCATGGACAGAGGAGCCTGGAGGGCTACAGTCCACAGGGTTGCAAAGAGTCGGACACAACTGAGTGACTTCACTCACTCATACTCTGCTATGAATATCTTGATACTAAAATAAGTTTCATTTACTCACTAAAAAACAAAAAGAAGTCAAATTTGATAACATATTGGAGTAGCTGAGAACAACAAAATAAAACAAAAACCTCCACTATGAGATAAATAAAAATCTACATATTGAAATGGACTGAATTTGTATAAAGAATGAATTACATTATATTGAAGCAAACCAGTGACTACTTGGTTCATATCAATAATTGTAAAATCAGTACAGAATTGAAATGAGAGAATAAGCAAATATTAATAAATTAAGCAATAATGAAATGAGTAATAATTTAATTTAAAATGTATTTAAAATGACTAACAATGTCTGTATAACCTTTTAGCTAAAAATTTTAAAGTTTTTAAAATATATATGTTAATTAATTAAAATTATAAGGTACTTTATTCAACAAAAATAGTCCACTGGTAAAAACCAATAATTCTATACAACAAAGCTTACAGGTCATTGGTATCTCAAATCATGGCAATAAATTATGTGGATATTTCTAACATAAAGCATGTATCTGTAACCAGTGTTTCCATGGGAATTTAAATTTATATCAATACAAAAGCTAAATTATTTTAACAAAAATGATCTTTAAAGAAAAATAATCCACACAACTCCTATAAATGACTGTCATCCATTATGTATTTGTAATATTATTTAATATTAATTTATATAATCTTTCCAGGAACCACCTGTTATATGAAGCTATATAATTAAAACTTTTAATTAAAACTTTGGTGTTGAATTGAATCATTATAATTTCAAAATATATTAGAAATAGTAACACATAAACATATGACCTAAAATGAAACTACTTCTTTTAGAATCATAGAACCTTGAGAATATCTTAGATATCTAACTTAACCTCTTTTTTTCATAGTGAATAGACAGATGTCCAGAGAAATTTATTTAGGCAATTAAGTAATGAAAAGACCAGCAGTAGAACTTTGGTCTCCTAACTAGTTTAGATGTTAAAATAAGGATTTCTGTATCTAGATGGTCAGTGTTTTATGGGGTCTTGTGATCTATGACACATTTATTATACCCAGAGCAAAATCTATACACTATCACTTTCTATTCAAAATATCTAAAGTTGGCAGTTCTTCCTCCAACACAAAGATAGCTTCTAACAAACAGATCCGCCCCTTCCCCTCATCCTCATAGGTAAAACAACTAAAAACTCTGGACAAAATTAAAAGTTTGACCACCTAAAGTTTCTAAAGGAAAAAGTAGACAGATTTAAGAGGGAAACCAATAGTTGGAGGCAATAATCTTCAAAAGATTAATTTTCTGTATTTGAGACTTCACTCTGAGGTCATACACAGAGGTAGCACAGTGAAAAGTAGTTAAAATTCTGAGAAAAAAGTCTGTCATTTTTCCGTGCAGAGGAACAAAGGGAAGGAGACAAGGCAAGAAGAGTTTCCAGAAAGAGAATATCAAAAAGGAGAGAGCCAGATAGGGCAAATCCAAAGTTCTGTGTATAAGTTCAGTTCAGTCGCTCAGCCATATCCGACTCTTTGTGACCCCATGAACTGCAGCACGCCAGGCCTCCCTGTCCATCACCAACTCCCGGAGTCCACCCAAACCCATGTCCACTGAGTTGGTGATGCCACTGTTTCCCCATCTATTTGCCATGAAGTGATGGGACCGGATGCCATGATCTTAGTTTTCTGAATGTTGAGCTTTAAGCCAACTTTTTCACTTTTCTCTTTCACTTTCATCAAGAGGCTCTTTTAGCTCTTCACTTTCTGCCATAAGGGTGGTGTCATCTGCATATCTGAGGTTATTAATATTTCTCCCGGCAATCTTGATTCCAGCTTGTGCTTCTTTCAGCCCAGCGTTTCTCATGATGTACTCTGCATATAAGTTAAATAAGCAGGGTGACAGTATACAGCCTTGACGTACTCCTTTTCCTATTTGGAACCAGTCTGTTGTTCCATGTCCAGTTCTAACTGTTGCTTCCTGACCTGCATATAGGTTTCTCAAGAAGCAAGTTAGGCGGTTTGGTATTCCCATCTCCTTCAGAATTTTCTACAGTTTATTGTGATCCACACAGTCAAAGGCTTTGGCATAGTCAATAAAGCCGAAATAGATGTTTTTCTGGAACTCTCTTGTTTTTTCAATGATCCAGCAGATGTTTGCAATTTGATCTCTGGTTCCTCTGCCTTTTCTAAAACCAGCTTGAACATCTGGAAGTTCATGGTTCACATATTGCTGAAGCCTGGCTTGGAGAATTTTAAGCATTACTTTACCAGCGTTTGAGATGAGTGCACTTGTGAAGTAGTTTGAGCATTCTTTGGCATTGCCTTTCTTTGGGATTGGAATGCAAACTGACCTTTTCCAGTCCTGTGGCCACTGCTGAGTTTTCCAAATTTGCTGACATATTGAGTGCAGCACTTTCACAGCATCATTAAACTCTGCCTAAATCTCTGGCTGTTCCTAGAACCACAGAATGAACTCAGCTGATTGAAGGAGTATAAACTGAGACAGACCTGAGATGCAACCCAGCCCAGACAAGGCAGAGGTTGCCGTCTGAGTCTATCGAAACAGACTCTCTGCTAAAACAAAAACATCTTGACTATTCAAAGAAATATAACCAAATACATAACCAACACATTTTCCAGGATACAATCTAAAATTTTAGATGTATGAAGACCCAAGATATGAAACTTAATATCCAGGGAAAAGATAATCCACAGAGGCCAATTATTAATATAAAATGGTCAATACATTATAATAATCAACAAGGGTTTTAAAGTGGCAGCTAAAACCAAGCTCAGTTATATAAATGAAAATGTGCTTACAGTGAATAAAATGATAGGAAAGTTATCAGAAAATTATTAAAAAAAATAAACAAGTGGGAATTTTAAAGCTAAAAATTACAATATCTGAAATTTTAAAAATTTATACAATAGATTAAATAGCTATATGAAGATAACAGTAAAATAATTCAGTTACCTTGAAGACAGATCAGTTAAAAAATACTTAATTTGAAGAATAGAGGGAAAAAGGTTGAAACAAAGTATAAAGGGCCTCACGTACTTGTAGTACAGTATCACAAGAGTGTTGGAGTTTCAGACGAAAAAAGAAAGACAAAAAGAAGAAAAAAATATGAAGAAGTAATAAGTAAAGCCTTTCCAATTTTGCTTAAAGACAGATTTACTATATAAGCACCTCAGTGAATCTGAAACAGGGTAAATATGAATAAAATCAAGCCTAGAGCTATCATCCAACCAGTCCATTCTGAAGGAGATCAGCCCTGGGATTTCTTTGGAGGGAATGATGCTGAAGCTGAAACTCCAGTACTTTGGCCACCTCATGCAAAGAGTTGATTCATTGGAGAAGACTCTGATGATGGGAGGGATTAGGGGCAGGAAGAGAAGGGGACGACAGAGGATGAGATGGCTGGATGGCATCACTGACTTGATGGACGTGAGTCTGATTGAACTCCGGGAGTTGGTGATGGACAGGGAGGCCTGGCGTGCTGCGATTCATGGGGTCGCAAAGAGTCGGACACGACTGAGCGACTGAACTGAACTGAACTGAGAGCTATCATAGTCAAACTGCTGAAGATCATTATCAAAATACCCCAAACAGTATTTGATCACACAAAGTTTTTAATAATGTTTGCTGATTTTAAAAATAATGCTGAAAATATAAATCTGGAAACTTTCATTGTCTTGAGTTTTATTATGTACTTATGAACAATTTTAGGTATGGATAGGAAATGTTATTGAATAAACTATGCCAATAGAATTGCTATGAAAGACTAAAGAGAAAATTTTAGTTGTGGGTTTACTAAAAGTAACATAATTTATTAAAATATAAAATCAAGAGTGAAAAGAAATTCATAAAATATTATTTTAATAGTGTTTAGGAACATGGACATTGTATTTTAGAATTCTGAATATAGCCAAATAATTTATATTACTTATTACATCTTTTAAGCAAATGTATTAAACATAGACTCTTGAACCATGAGGTTTTGGCACCTTCTTTTGTGTCCCTGGATATGTTCCAGTATCTCCTAGTTTACAGTCTATGGGAACTTGTAGAATTTGTGTCTACTGTTGTGTGAAAATTGGGTAAATTTTAAGTGTGTTGAATTGGTTCACAGAGTTTTTCAGGTCTACTGTATTCTTTGAACACAACTGAAGCAACTAAGCAGCAGCAACATTATCCTCATACTTCTCTGGGTATTCATCTATTAATCGTTGAAAGTTTGATAATGAAACTCCAACTAAAAATCTTGATTTATCCACTTAAAAAAATAATGTATTATATATTGGAACTATATGTAACCTCATTCTGTATTTTCCAAGTCTCCTGTATGTGTTATTGTATAATTTAATTTAAAAAAATAAAAATAAAAAAATCTATTAAAACTTAAAAATAAATTTTTAAAAATGATTTAATTTAAAAACTTAAAATTTGAATTTAAAAAAAGAAAAATTTAAAAAAATTTAAAAAGTGAAAAAACAAATCTACATGAATGTTCAAAAGCGGAGTGTTAAATAATGATAACTCACTCCATGGAATACTACGTTGCAATTTAAAATGACGTTTATATGGACTTTAGTTTATATAGTATGAATACATAATAGTAATCTTACAGTAAATCCCAAGAAAATATCCTAAATGTATTTTTTATACTTTTGATGGCTTTTTTGTGGTAATGTTTTTCTATATTTTTAAAATTATCTTGAACAACCATGAATTATCCTCTTAAAAGAGAAATATGTTCTTCAGCTTGTTTATGTAATTATTTTAAATTTTACTTAGTCTGCAGTCCATGGGGTCGCTAAGAGTCGGACACGACTGAGCGACTTCACTTATCACTTTCATGCATGGGAAAAGGAAATGGCAACCCACTCCAGTGTTCTTGCCTGGAGAATCCCAGGGACTCAGGAGACTGGTGGGCTGCCGTCTATGGGGTCGCACAGAGTCGGACACGACTGAAGTGACTTAGCAGCAACCTTTTTTCTATTGTCTTGTTGTATTGATTGCTTGCTGTATTTTATTTCTATCTTATTCTATGCTACATTAAAAATGCTCCATTTACTCTTCTCCTTTGCAGTTATATGATAGATAGTTGTATTTAACTTTCTGAACAGTGAATAAGATTTTTAGAAACAAAATAAATAAGATCTGTTATTTATCAATTGAAAAAATAGATAAGTGGGTGAAGATTTGAGAATATTATAGATATGTAAGTAATTTTTAAATTTCTTAACTCTAACAGAAAAGAGTTTCAGACCAACAGCATGATCCAGTGCAGAATTACTGGGATGAGATTGAGAAGATCTGGGTTCTAGCACTGGTTCTAGCCTTGAATATTACCTTAAGCTCATTTGAGTCTCAGTTTTCTCGTCCATAAGATATGAGTATCACATACTAATGATTAAGAGAGTGAACACATGTGTCAGACTGGTTTGCATTTTGGCTCTATCATGTATAAGCTATGTGATCTTTAACTAGCTAACCACTTTATATTTCCTTAGGTTTCTGTTTTTCCTTGTGTACAAAATGCATCGATATCTTCTTCTGTGAATTAAATGAAATAATACATGAAAAATGCACATGCGAGTACCCAATAAGTGCTAGCAATTAGCAGTTTTTTAAAAATGACCCTACAATAAAAGGTACAAATGAAAGTACTAATTAAGAGGATAATAAATGCAATACCCTTTGTGTATACCAGAACTCTGAGGCAGGAAAATACTAAGGGTATGCCTAAAAAAACCTGACCTGCCTCCTGAGAAACCTCTATGCAGGTCAGGAAGCAACAGTTAGAACTGGACATGGAACAACAGACTGGTTCCAAATAGGAAAAGGAGTACGTCAAGGCTGTATATTGTCACCCTGCTTATTTAATTTCCATGCAGAGTACATCATGAGAAACGCGGGGCTGGAGGAAGCACAGGCTAGAATCAAGACTGCCGGGAGAAATATCAATAACCTCAGATATGCAGATGACACCACCCTTATGGCAGAAAGTGAAGAGGAACTAAAGAGCCTCTTGATGAAAGTGAATGAGGAGAGTAAAAAAGCTGGCTTAAAGCTCAACATTCAGGAAACTAAGATCATGGCATCTGGTCCCATCACTTCGTGGGAAATAGATGGGGAAACAGTGGAAACAGTGTCAGACTTTATTTTGGGGGGCTTCAAAATCACAGCAAATGGTGACTGCAGCCATGAAATTTAAAGACGCATGCTCTTTGGAAGCAAAGTTATGACCAACCTAGACAGCATATTAAAAAGCAGAGACATTACTTTGTCAACAGAGGTCTATCTAGTCAAGGCTATGGTTTTTCCAATGGTCATGTATAGATGTGAGAGTTGGACTATAAAGAAAGCTGAGTGCCGAAGAATTGATGCTTTTGAACTGTGGTGTTGGAGAAGACTCTTGAGAGTCCCTTGGACTGCAAGGAGATTCAACCAGTCCATCCTAAAGGAGATAAGTCCTGGTTGTTCATTGGAAGGACTGATGTTGAAGCTGAAACTCCAATACTTTGGCCACCTGATGCAAAGAGCTGACTCATCTGAAAAGACCCTGATGCTGGGAAAGATTGAGAGCAGGAGGAGAAGTGGACGACAGAGGATAAGATGGTTGGATGGCATCACCAACTCAAGGGATATGGGTTTGGGTGGACTCTGGGAGTTGGTGATGGACAGGGAGGCGTGGTGTGCTGCGGTTCATGGAGTCACAAAGAGTCAGACATGACTGAGCAACTGAACTGAACTGAACTGAACTGAAGAAAGCAGAGTAAGTCAGTAATGGAAGCAGATACAATATCAAATTAGATTTTGTTTCATGTATAGGTCACAATTCACAAAAGTAAAATTTAACACATTAAAAAATCAGTTCATATTTTTGTCTATTTTTTATTTTAAAATACTTAATAGTCAAATAACTAATCAAGTGCTTCTACCTGAAAATTTTTTTCTCTACAAACACTGTGTTATAAATAAAAGTAAGCTATACTTGCTCAGCTTTCCACCCCTCAAAAATGTGCTATTTTCTTCCTGTGTCAATGATAACACTTTCAACATCAGAAAAAGTGCAGTGGCAGAACCAAATGATGTAATGATTAACATAAACCTTTGAGTGTCTAAGTGCACTACCACACATGGTGGACAAATATCACTGCAATTGTAATTTAAAGCAGAGGATTAACAGCTTGATGAATTTTTGAACAAGCTCATCGGTGAAGGATATATTCATAACTGCTGAAACTGTCTAGAGAGCCTGGAACTATGGCTCTCTTTCTGAACAAACCATTGCCAACTTTTAGAAATGGCATTTCAACAGTTTTGGCAATAATTACTGCTTAGAGATGGGGAGTTTCTCCTCCCAGGAGTTTATTGGACTAGTGTCCCCAAGGCTTAAATTTCCCTCTCTATGTATTGGGATATAGAGACAATGATTTGCATGTCTCATATCTAAAACCTATAAAATGCATATTAAAATGTGTATTTTCTCTAAATTTAATATACTTTACTCAGATACTTCACATATTTTACTAGGTCCCTTACTTCCTTTCCCTGAACGTGTTTTAAATACTACTTGCTAAAAACAAAAGCAATTACAATGCTAGGGAGTTAGGCAAGTAATTAGGTGGTATTTTTAAGACTAAATTTTATTTTTAAATATTCTTAAATGTCTTGTCATATGAACACACCCTGTTTTAAAGTTCATAGTCATTGTTCCTTCCTTTAAATTCTTTATTTCTTGCATGTCTTTGGAAGCTAAAATTGCATTAAATCACAAAGAAATCTGAGGTAACTAAACAGTGTCAAAGAGTTTTTTCCATCTGTTTCACTGTCCTACAGGGAATATTCCCAGGCTTAGAGGTATAATAAATGGTCCAAGATATCTTCAGCACTTAAACAGTGTTGTCTATATTTGCACTTAGAAGATATTACTAAATTTTTTATACCAAAGAAAGAAACGCTTTCTATTAAACATTTAAAATTTTCATCCTTTTAATATAATAGTCCAGCTGTATTGAAAAAAAAAAAAAAAGAAGACCTGCCCAACACCATAAACAAATAACAGCAAAAGAATGGATGAATTAAAAAAAAATAATAATGGTGACTGTGGAAAAAGTGAAGTAGAAAATAATTACTGTGTAAAAAGCATGAGATTTGGAGCACCCTGAATTGGTCTTAAAACTGAGTATAAAACCAAGTATAGCTCAGAAAGTAAAACTGAGCACTTATTGCCTCATTTCTGACCTGGGAATAATGCCACTGTGCAACTGTGACAATTAAATGGCATTAAACTTGCAAAGCACATAGCAAAAGTACCTGAGAAATAGTAATTACTCAAATATAGCTCACTCCTGCCAATGCACTAAGTCTGCCTTCTGTAGCTAGTACATTGATATTTATGATATTATGATTTATGATACTTCAACCTGGAGTGCTCCATCTGGAAGGACTTAATGTTGTAAGAGGGTTCAGGGAAGTAAAAAGGATGCAAAAATATTAGAAAACGGAACTATCTACGGGTAAAAAAGTTTTCGAAGTAAGCTGCTGAATTTAGTCACTCAAACATGTCCAACTCTTTGCAACCCCATGGACTGTAGCCTGCTAAGCTCCTCTTGTCTGTGGGGATTCTCCAGGCAAGAATACTTTAGTGGGTTGCCATGCCCTCCTCCAGGGGATTTCCCTGACCCAAGAATTGAACCAGGGTCTCCTGCATTGCAGGCAGATTCTTTACCAGCTGAGCTATCAGGGAAGACTGAATTAAGACTTCATACTAAGGAAGGATTAGAGCTAAGGATTTATTCAATCATCAGATAGCTTTCAAAAAGCATATTCTTTGAAAGCTTTTGTATTAGCTGTTAGGAACCTCCAGGATCTCTGAGCATTCCTTTTCTCTAACTGTAGATTGAAGACAGTAGTGAGAAGAGCTAATCCTTCACTCACCATCAATCCATTTGATCCAAATATAAGCTATGTTATCAAGTAAAGAGTTCTGGAGTTCTACCACTAAGGCTTTCATTGTATGATAAAGGATCACAGTTCAAATAAGCTGGCAACAGACAAATTCTCCTCAAAAATGAAGTATGGGTATGCGCTATAAAGCAGTAGACTCTGGGGCTGTAATCAAAAAGAATGAACTGAGCACAGAGATCTCTCATATTTGAAAATATGTAACAATAACAGTAAAAAGAATAAAAGCCATTAGACTTCATTATTGCTGCTACCCAATGAGAGGAATAAAAATATATACTTAGGATTTTGCATTTTGACTCACATTCCCATAGCTCATTTCTTACCTCTTCTTAATTTTTATTTTGTTCTTAAGTGTTCCTTTCCATTGCCAGATTTTCATCAATATTTAGGAACTACTACAACTATTTCAATTCTCCTTAAACAGTAATGGAAAAACCCCAAATTGGCCTGATATACTAAAAACCTAAAAATTGATCTAGCAATTACTATTGCTGAAAACAATGTTTCTTAATCCCATAGTAGCCATTCTAAGGTTTGCTGTGCATCCTTTAATGTTTTTTAAAACATGTATTATGTGCATATATTTTTAATGTACCCATAGTATATTATGGGCTTTCCTGGTGGCTCAGCTGGTAGAGAATCTGCCTGAGTGTCAGAGACCTGGGTTCGATCCCTGGGTCGGGAATATCCCCTGAAGAAGGAAATGGCAACCCACTCCAGTACTCTTGCCTGGGAAATCCCATGGACAGAGGAGCCTGGTAGGCTACAGTCCACAGGGTTGCAAAGAGTCAGACCCGACTGAGAGACTTCCCTTTCACAGAGTATTATGTAACAGGCGTTTATCTACTCATCCCACCTCCTAGGGCCATTAATACTTATTCATATTGCTGAATGTAACCTGGTCTATTGCTTCTAATTGTGGCATGGCATGCTCTGTAGTAATGGTTCTCAAAATGCAGTCTTCAGATCCCATGGGGTCCCCAAGAGACCTTTTCAGAGGGTCTGTGAAGTCAAAATTATTTTCATAATAGTAGTAAGACGTTATGTCCATTTTCACTGTTTGCATTTGCACTAATGATTTGAAAGCAAAAGTGGATAAAACTACTAGCACTGCAGTAAATATCAAAAGAGTAAAAGATATCCCCATTTGAATGCAGAGTTCCAAAGAATAGCAAGGAGAGATACGAAAACCTTCCTCAGTGGTCAATGCAAAGAAATAGAGGAAAACAATAGTGTGGGAAAGACTAGAAATCTATTCAAGAAAATTAGAGGTACCAAGGGAACATTTCATGCAAAGATGGGCACAATAAAGGACACAAATGGTATGGACCTAACAGAAGCAGAAGGTATTAAGAAGAGGTGGCAAGAATACACAGAAGAACTATGCAAAAAAGATCTTCACGACCCAGATAATCACGATGGTATGATCACTCACCTAGAGCTAGACATCCTGGAATGTGAAGTCAAGTGGGTGTTAGGGAGCATCACTATGAACAAAGCTAGTTGAGGTGATGGAATTCCAGCTGAGTTACTTCAAATTCTAAAAGATAATGCTGTGAAAGTGTTGCACTCAATTTGTATGCCAGAAAATTTGGAAAATTCAACAGTGGACACAGGACTGGAAAAGGTCAGTTTTCATTCCAATCCCAAAGAAAGGAAATGCCAAAGAAAGCTCAAACTTATACACAATTGCACTCATCTCACACGCTAGTAAAATAATGCTCAAAATTCTCCAAGGCAGGCTGCAACAGTATATGAACTGTGAACTTCCAGATGCTGGATTTAGAAAAGGCAGAGGAACCAGAGATCCAATTGCCAACATCTGCTGGATCATCAAAAAAGCAAGAGAGGTCCAGAAAAACATCTGTTTTATTGACTATGCCAAAGACTTTAACTGTGTGGATCACAACAAAGTGTGGAAAATTCTTCAAGAGATGGGAATACCAGACCACTGACCTGCCTCTTGAGAAATCTGTATGCAGGTCAAGAAGAAACAGTTAGAACTGGACAAGGAACAACAGATGCTTCCAAATCAGGAAAGGAGTACGTCAAGGCTGTATATTGTCAGCCTGCTAATTTAACTTATATGCCAAGTACATCACGAGAAATGCTGGACTGGATGAAGCACAAGGTGGTATCAAGATTGCTGGGAGAAATATCAATAACCTGAGATATGCAGACGACACCACACTTACGGCAGAAAGTGAAGAGGAACTAAAGAGCCTCTTATGAAAGTGAAAGAGGAGAGTGAAAAAGTTGGCTTAAAACTCAACATTCAGAAAACAAAGATCATGACATCTGCTCCCATCACTTCATGGCAAATAGATGGAGAGACAATGGAATCAGTGAGAGACTTTATTTTTGGGGGCTCCAAAATCCTGCAGATGATGACTGAAGCCATGAAATTAAAAGATCTTGCTCCTTGGAAGAAAGGCTATGACCAACCTAGACAGCATATTAAAAATCAGAGACATTACTTTGCCAAAGGTCTATCTAGTTAAAGCTATGGTTTTTCCAGTATTCATGTATGGATTTGAGAGTTGGACTATAAAGAAAGCTGAGCGCTGAAGAATTGATGCTTTTGAACTGTGGTGGAGAAGACTCTTGAGAGTCCCTTGGACAGCAAGGAGATCCAACCAGTCAATCCTAAGGAAATCAATCCTGAATATTCATTGAAAGAACTGATGCTGAAGCTGAAACTCCAATACTTTGGCTACCTGATGTGAAGAACTGACTCAATTGAAAAGACTCTGATGCTGGGAAAGATTGAAGGTGGGACGAAGGGGACAACAGAGGATGAGATGGTTGGATGGCATCACCAACTCATTGGACATGAGTTTGAGTAGGCTCTGGGAGTTGGTGATGGACAGGGAAGCCCAGCGTGCTGCAGTCCATGGGGTCACAAAGAGTCAGACACAACTGAGCAACTGAACTGAGCACCAAAATATACTAGTACTCATCTTATTTGTCACTGCCATACATTTGCAGTTAAAAACAAAACAGAAACCATTTCACTTAATGCCTGTGAAAATGAAAGTGAAAGTGAAGTCGCTCAGTTGTGTCTAACAATTTGCGACCCCATGGACTTAGCCCACCAGGCTCCTCCATTCATTGAATTTTCCAGGCAAGAGTACTGGAGTGGATTTCCATTTCCTTCTCCAGGGGATCTTCCTGACCCAGGGATTGAACCCGGGTCTCCCGCATTGCAGGCAGACGCTTTTACCATCTGAGCCACCACACACTAAACCCTAATGCCTGTAATGAAGTAACAATTATTAATTGTATCACAGTTCAACTGGAGTGTATGTCTTCTTTATTCTGTGGGACCAAATGGGAAGTATACAAGAAGTCCTATGGCTGCATATCCATGTGTAACATTGCCTCAACCAGTGATATGAGCTGAATAAGTTTCTTTTTTACAAGGACTACCATTTTACTTGGACAAATGACAAAGTATGGTTATTCAGACAAAAGTATTTAGCAGACACTGTCTCAAAAAAGAACAAAGGTAGCTCATTACTTCGAGGAAAACAATGGTCGTTATTTTTGTTGTCAGTGATAAAATTTAAGCTTTGAAGCAAAATTTAGAATCTTGGAAAACTGGTATCAGCCAACAGCGTTGTGACACATGGAAGGCACTTCTTGAGATTAGTGGCAATAGTACAGAAAGGTGATTATGGAACGATGTGCCAGCATTTTGAACATCTGCATAACTCAGTGAACCAGTGTTTTCCAAGTGACCATTGCATGATGATACACCGATTTGAATGCAGAGTTCCAAAGAATAGCAAGGAGAGGTAAGAAAGCCTTCCTCAGCGACCAATACAAAGAAATAGAGGAAAACAATAGAATGGGAAAGACTAGAGATTTCTTCAAGAAAATTAGAGATACCAAGGGAACATTTCATGCAAAGATGGGCTCGATAAAGGACAGAAATGGTAGGGACCTAACAGAAGCAGAAGATATTAAGAAGAGGTGGCAAGAATACACAGGACTATACATAAAAGATTTTCACGACACAGATAATCATGATGGTGTGATCACTCACCTAGAGCCAGACATCTTGGAATGTGATGTCAAGTGGGCCTTAGGAAGCATCACTACAAACAAAGCTAGTGGAGGTGATGGAATTCCAGTTGAGCTATTTCAAATTGTGAAAGATGATGCTGTGAAAGTGCTGCACTCAATATGCCAGCAAATTTGGAAAACTCAGCAGTGGCCACAGGACTGGAAAAGGTCCATTTTCATTCCAATCCCAAATAAAGACAATGCCAAACAATGCTCAAACTACTGCACAATTGCCCTCATCTCACACGCTAGTAAAGTAATGCTCAAAATTCTCCAAGCCAGGCTTTAGCAATACATTAACCATGAACTTCCATAGGTTCAAGCTGGTTTCAGAAAAGGCAGAGGAACCAGAGATCAAATTGCCAACATCCACTGGATCATCGAAAAAGCAAGGAAGTTCCAGAAAAACATCTATTTCTGCTTTATTGACTATGCCAAAGCCTTTGACTGTGTGGATCACAATACACTGGAAAATTCTGAAGGAGATGGGAATACCAGACCACCTGACCTGCCTCTTGAGAAACCTGTATGCAGGTCAGGAAGCAACAGTTAGAACTGGACATGGAACAATAGACTGGTTCGAAATAGGAAAAGGAGTATGTGAAGGCTTATATTGTCACCCTGCTTGTTTAACTTATATGCAGAGTACATCATGAGAAACACTAGGCTGGAAGAAGCACAAGCTGGAATCAAGATTTCCAGGAGAATATAAATAACCTCAGATATGCAGATGACACAACCCTTATAGCAGAAAGTGAAGAAGAACTAAACAGTCTCTTGATGAAAGAGGAGAGTGAAAAAGTTGGCTTAAAGCTCAACATTCAGGAAACTAAGATCATGGCATCCGGTCCCATCACTTCATGGCAAATAGATGGGGAAACAGTGGAAACAGTGTCAGACTTTATTTTTTGGGGGCTCCAAAATCACTGCAGATGGTGACTGCAGCCATGAAATTAAAAGACACTTACTCCTTGGAAGGAAAGTTATGACCAACCTAGACAGCATATTAAAAAGCAGAGACACTACTTTGTCAACAAAAGTCCATCTAGTCAAGGCCATGGTTTTTCCAGTGGTCATGTATGGATGTGAGAGTTGGACTATAAAGAAGGCTGAGCGCCGAAGAATTGATGCTTTTGAACTGTGGTGTTGGAGAAGACTCTTGAGAGTCCCTGGGACTGCAAGGAGATTCAACCAGTCCATTCTAAAGGAGATCAGTCCTGGTTGTTCATTGGAAGGACTGTGTTGAAGCTGAAACTCCAATACTTTGGCCACCTGATGCGGAGAGCTGACTCATTTGAAAAGACCCTGATGCTGGGAAAAATTGAGGGCAGGAGGAGAGGGGGATGACAGACGATGAGATGGTTGGATGGCATCACCGACTCAATGGTTATAGGTTTGGGTGAACTCCGGGAGTTGGTGATGGACAGGGAGGCCTGGCATACTGTGGTTCATAGGGTCGCAAAGAGTCGGAGACGACTCAGTGACTGAACTGAACTGATACTACACATGTATAAAAGATCTATTTAAAGTACAATATAAAACAATTGATTTTAATATACTACAGATAATTCACTGATTTGGCTTGCAACTCATTTTATTTACTTACTTCCATATTTTAAGTTATGTAAATTACACATAACTTAAAATCTATCATCTTAACCATTTTAAGAGGTAAGTTTCATGGTATAAAATGCAGTTGTAATGTTTTGCAGTGAATTAAATATATGCAAAATATGACTTGCTGAATGAGGAGACACAGGTACACAGGGGAAGTAAAAACCCCAGGGTCCTTTGGTGGAAGGCATGGTTTCAACACACTCACACAAAGGAGGTGAGGTCACAAGATTTTTTATTTGCAAATCCCAGAAATGAGGGCAGAGTGCAGGCAGCTGGGGGGAGGGGAATCCTCTGACCCCCATCATGAGGAGCAGGAGACAGACAGCAAGCACCATTCCTGTAAGGTGGCTATGGTGAAGGTCACTTTTGATGGACCAACTCTTAGTGGTTACATTAAAAGTTGTCCAGGGGAAAGCAAACCAGGAACTCGTGAGAATTTTAATCTCAGGTCTTTTCTAACTATCCACACTTTGGATGTGAGCAGAATTATCATACTGTTAAATGCCTAGGCAATGACTCAAAATACTGTAGCTGTTTTCTCACCAAAACCAACCATCTATTTCCAGAACGCTTATTATCTTGTAAAACTGCAACCCAAAACCCATTAAACAATAACTACCTATTCCCTCCTACTTCAGTCCTTGGCAACCACCATTCTACTTTGTTTCCATGATTTTGTTAAAAATTGAAATACAGTTGATGTACAGTATTAGTTTCAAGTGTACTACATAATGATTTAACATCTGCATACATTATGAAATGATCACAATGATAAATCTAGTGACCATGTATCCCCATACAAAGTTATTACAATACTATTGACCATATTCCTCATGCTGTATACCACATCCCCATGACTTATTTATTATGTAACTGAAGGTTTGCATCTCCTAATCCCCTTTACCTATTTCACCCACTTCCTTACCCCTCTCTCTTTTGGCAACCACTTGTTTTCTGTAT
The DNA here is from genome assembly GCF_003369695.1 of Bos indicus x Bos taurus. Taxonomy (NCBI): domain Eukaryota; kingdom Metazoa; phylum Chordata; class Mammalia; order Artiodactyla; family Bovidae; genus Bos; species Bos indicus x Bos taurus. The sequence continues at coordinate 65,521,415 of NC_040086.1, read as the reverse complement.
CTATGTGTCCATTTTTATTTTGTTTTGGTTTTTAGATTGGATGCAGAATCATATGTGAGTGAAAGTTCAATTTTTTTTTCTAATTTATTTTACTAGCTAATGTACTATATACCCACACAAGCTACCACAAATGGCAAGATTTTATTTTTTATGGACTGAGTAATATTCTATTCCATACAATGGAATATTATATGTCTATATAATATTCTTGGAGAAGGAAATGGCAACCCACTCCAGTGTTCTCACCTGGAGAATTCCATGGACGGAGAAGCCTGGTAGGCTGCAGTCCATGGGGTCGCACAGAGTCGGACACGACTGAAGCGACTTAGCAGCATATAATATTCTATATTTATAGATATACCACATCTTATTTATCTATTCATCTATTTATAGGAACTTAGGTTGCTCCTATATCTTGGTTATTGTAAATTATGCTGCAATGAACACTGCAGTGCATATATCTTTTTGAATTACAGGGTTTTCATTTTCTCCAGATACATACCCAGGAGTGAAATTGCCAAGTTGGGTGGTAGTTGTATTTTTAATTTTTTGAGGTCTCTCCATACTGTTTATAGTGGCTGCACCAATTTACATTCCCACCAACAGTGCATGAGGGTTTCCTATTCTCCACATTCTAGCCAACATTTGTTATCTGTGCTCTTTTTGTCTGCCATTCTGACAGGTGTGAGATGGTATCTCGTCATGGTTTTGATTTTCATTTCTCTGATTAGCGGTGTTGAGCATCTTGTGTCTCTTGGCTTTTTATATGTCTTCTTTGGGAAATGATTATTCAGGTCCTCCACCCATTTTTAAAATCAGATCTCTTTTTTGGATGTTGAATTTTATGAGTTCTTTGTATGTTTTGGATATTAACTCCTTATCAGATTACAAGTATCTTCTTGCTTTTAGAAGGATGACTTTTCATTATGTTGATAGTTTTCCTCATCGTGCAAAAGCTTTTTAGTTTGACATCTCATTTACTTTTGCTTTTGTTTGCAGAGACATATTCAAAAAATAATATTGCTAAGACTGATGTCAAAGAGTGTACTGCCTATGTTTTAAGAATTCTATCATTTCGGGTCTTATGAATACAATAGTCTTTAATCTATTTTGTTTTTGTGTATAGTGTGAGGACTTATCTGGGGGCTCAGATGGTAAAGTGTCTGCCTCCAAGGCGGGAAACCCAGGTTCAATCCCTGGGTCAGGAAGACCTCCTGGAGAAGGAAATGGCAACCCACTCCAGGATTCTTACCTGGAAAATCCCATGGATGGAGGAGCATGGTAGGCTACAGTCCATGGGGTTGCAAAGAGCTGGACTCGACTTAGCGACTTCACTTTCACAGTGTGAGGAAGTAGTTTGATCCTTTTGCACGTAGCTGTCCAGTCTTTCTAATACCATTTATTAAAGAGATGGTCTTTTCCCTGTTGTATATTCTTGCCTCCTTTGTTGTAGATTGACCATGTTAAGCGTGGGTTTGTTTGGGGGCTCCAAATTCTATTCCAATAATCTATGTGTCTGTTTTTGTGGCAGTATCATAGTTTTTTGATTACTGTAACTTCATATAATAATATAGTTTGCAATAATCAGGACTCTCTGATTTTGACAAAACTATTTCATAATTAGAAATACTTTCGAGTAGAACCATACAGTATTTGTCTTTTTGCAACTTGTTTGTTTCAACTTAGCATAATGTCCTTCATGATCATTCATGTTGAAGGAAACGTGTCAGAATTTCCTTCCTTTTTGAGGCTGAATAATATTCCATCAATGGACACTTGGGTTACTTCCATGTTTCAGTTCTTGTGAATATCCATTAATAATTTTATTTTTAATAAGGCAGCTTTGAGGTATAATTGACTTAAATTGTATACATCTATATAATCAGTTTTGAAGTATACATAGTCATGAAAATTTCACCAAAATCAAATAGTAAACATATCCATCATCTCAAAAATGATGATGTAATCCTTTGTAATCCTTTCCATCCATTCTTCTTGATCCTCCCTCCTCAAGCAGTTACTGACCTGCTTTCTGCCACAATCAGCAGTTTTACTAGTGTTGGTCTCTCAGTCGTGTCTTTGTGACTGTATGGACTGTAGCACCCCAGGCTCCCGTCCATAGAATTTTCCAGGCAAGAATCCTGGAGTAAATAGCTATTCACTTCTTCCAGGGGATTCTTCTGACTCAGGGATCAAACACAAGTCTCCTGCATTGCAGGCAAATTCTTCACCGTCTTGAGGCACCAGGGAAACCCCTTTTCTAGTTTCATATAAATCATAAAATTGTTTTCTCAATGGTTTTTTGATCAGTTTAAATTGCTATCAGCAACATATGAGAGTTCTAATCTCTCCAGATGTTACTAGTACTTGACATAGTCTTTTTAAACATTCTGATATGTATATGGTAGTATCTCACTGTAGTTTCAATTTTCATTTCCTAATGATCTTTTCATGTGCTTACATGCTCTGTATATATTGATGAATTCTGTGTTCAAATCTTTGTTCTCTCCTCTTTCTTATTGTTTCCTGTTTTAAGGTTGAGTTTTAAGAGTAATTTATATATTCTGGATAGGGCTTCCCTGGTGGCTCAGTGGTAAAGAATATGCCTGCCAATGCAGGAGATCCAGGTTCAATCCCTGGGTCAGATCCCCTGGAGAAGTAAATGGCAATCCCCATTGCAGCATTCTTGCTGGGAAATCCCACCGTCAGTCATGGGATCATAGAATCAGACACAACTTGGCGACTTAACAGCAACAGCAGCAGCTGGATACTTGAAGCTGTTCTGTAACTCATTCATGCTTTTATTCCCCCTCCTCCATTCTGAGTAGTTCCTGTTAACATGTTGTTTACTAATCTTTTCTTGGGCAATGCCTAATGCGTCATTCATCCCATCTAGTGTATTTTTCAACTTGGAAATTACAGTTTTCACCTCTGTAAGTTTGATTTTGGCCTTAAAATCCTACATGTTTCTAAATCTTCTGAGTACGTTAAGTTTTACCTAATACCCTTACCTGCTAATTCTAAAATCTGTTTAAGACCTAGGTTGGTTTCACTCGATTATTCTTTCTTATGGATCATGTTTTTTGTTTCTTTGCATGTCTACTGATCTTTAATTGATGACATCCATTGTTAATTTCACCTCATAATGTTGAGTATTTTTTTGATTTTAATAAACACTTTTGAGCTTTGTTCTGGGACAGTTACTTGAGAATGGTTTGATCCTTTTGAATCTCACATTTAATTTATTGAGTGGAGCCACAGCAGTACAGTTTGGGGGTAATTATTCCCTATTAGAATCAAGGGCTACCCATTCAACTGTGGTTGCTGACAATAGGCAGTTACCAGACCCACACGAATCCTCTAATCCTTTCAAATGCCTCTTTCTCCAGTCTGCTTCCTCATATACTTTGCTGATCAGGACTGTTTAATTCTCAAAGTGACCATCTATAGGTATCTGGAGTTCTGTGTTGTCTCCTGGCTGGTCCTCTGCCTCATGAAATCTTAGTCTTCCTAAGACACTTAGCTCCCTTTCCTTAACTCAGGGAGCCTACCTGGCTCTTCCTCTGTTCCCCTTCCTTGCTTCATGGCTTGGAAGTTCCCTCAAATCAGTAAGCTGGGAAAACTGTAGGGTTCTATTTGTTTCCCAATTTTCCTCACTGTCTGAGGCCTAAGGTCTTGAAGTCCACTTCTCCATGTAGTTTATTTTTTATTTGATTCTTTCAGCAAGAACAAGCAGTCCTTGTTTTCCATCATGGCTAGAAACAGAAATTACAGCTAACTTTTAAGAAACTACCACTTCTCGAGTTTTTTGAATAACATCAAAAGAGTATCTACAATTATATAAAAGATTATTTCAGTGCTGCTTTGTCTAACTATATATCTGTGAGACATGAGACTCTTCATATATTGGGTTGGCCAAAAAGTTCATTTGGGTTTTCCTCTAAACTCATACAAACAGGTACAGAAATACAAAAATACAGTACAGCATACAGAAAAACCCGAACAAACTTTTTGGTCAACCCAGTACTTCAACCATAACAATGTATTACAACAAATTAAATGCAGAATACCACTATTCTATACAGTGGGCATCTAACCAGAAACCCTAATTTTACTACCTGGATCAAAGTTTTACTAGAAAGCTGGAGTATGCCATTACATCTTGGACTAAGCAAGTTTTCCCCGGTAGATTTAAAACTAGAACACCCAGAAATTACTAAAATAGTGAAGTAAAATGAAGATATTTAATATAGCTATACATTTTATGGATTTCTCTTAATAGTTGCATGAAAAAAATATATTCATATATGTATATATGTATTCATATAATCAATACCAACTCACCCTCTCACATACACATAGAATACAGGAGTCATCTGTAATAGCAATTCAGACTTGAAGAAAATTCTCCTGAGCTATACAATTAAGCTATAGAATTCTAGTGAGTTTTCTGGCACATATGCTTGAAATGTTACAATTATTTCCTATCAGTTCAGTTCAGTCATGTCCAATTCTTTGCGACCCCATGAATTGCAGCACGCCAGGCCTCTCTGTCCATCACCAACTCCCGTTCACACAAACCCACGTCCATCGAGTCGGTGATGCCATCTAGCCATCTCATCCTCTGCCGTCCTCTTTTCCTCCTGCCCCCAATCCCTCCCAGCATCAGAATACATTCAGGTAATTTCCATAAACCACTGGTTTTTGTGAAGTTTCCATGAATGACCATATATTCAGTGGTTAATATCGTATTATTTGTAATTACACTGCTTGAGTTCAAACTCCAGCTCCAACATCCAACTGTATGACCTTGAGAAAGTCACTTATTATGCTTATTTCAGTTTCCTTATTTGTAAAATGGCCTTTAAATGTAAATTTCTTAAAACCATTCATGGTAAATAAAACATTTAGCAACTGTTGTATCAATTTAGTAATTATGCCTTCTTCTGGATCCTGTTGATTTTAGTCAATGGACTTTAAAAGCAAACATAAAAATCTACCCCTGATGTACTCATTTATGAAGTCTACGGGAAGGCATAAAGACCTAAATTTGTTGCTTTGTTTTTGTCTCACAAGCAATTATGATCACTACATCCGACCAAGAACTGAAAACTACAATCATACTCCAGATAAATTATCATTTATATGAATCAGTGTTAGGCTAAATTTAAACTGTTTCTAGAAACATATTCCAATTCTGAAGTTCAAGGAATCAGAGTCAAAATGCTTTATATGCGGCAAGACAGAATCTCTGCCATCAGAATCCATTTAAATTCATTCAACATTTTATAAATACCACTGAATACCAGCCACTGAATAGTGGATAGACAGATGAATAAGATGCCTCTGCCCTTAAGAACTTTAGTGATAATAGAGTATAACGATATAAGTAGTTTTTCCCAAGGTGTGGTACATGCATGCGTAACACTGTATGTAAGAAGCAATCCAAATTTTCCTTGGATCAGAGATGACTACAGCAAGAATGAATAATGACAGAGAGGCTCTCTTCTGTAGATTTTCCTACAATAATGGCATTCTTAGCATTGGTTTTTCTGCAGCCAACCTGAGATACATAAATAGCAGCAGAGCTTGAGATGGACTAGAACTGCCAGGCCTACCAGTTGCCCCTTCCTTGTGTGAAAACTGGAAAAAGCCAAGCTAGAGACACTATCTAAACAGTCCTCCATATGCTCAGTAATGGGCCCCTCAACTCCTACCGTCTCCAACAACAACTAAAGAAGACGAATCAGTATGATAAAAAGGGAGAGGGTGAAGAGCATTCTCAGGCTTGGATTTGGTGAGCCACACTTACAACTCCATAAGTACTGTAAGTTTGCCTTTAAAGAGAAAAGTGGTCACTTTAAAGAAATTGTTAAGTAATTAGCAGCATAGGCTATATTGAGAACATGATAAAATTATGGAAGAGATGCAAACTAAAAAGTTTTACAAATATTACTACAATGCATATACAACTGAATTAACACATAAGGCATTACAGAATTGTTCTACAAAAGATACAAGAAATAAGTACCACAATGATCAGAGAAATCAATTCCAGTAAGGATGAAAGTGAAAGTGAAGTCGCTCAGTCGTGTCCGAACTTTTCAGACACTATGGACTTTACAGTCCATAAACTTCTCTAGGCCAGAATACTGGAGTGGGTAGCCTTTCCCTTCTCTAGGGATCTTCCCAAACCAGGGATCAAATCCAGGTCTCCTGCATTGCAGGTGGATTCTTTACCAGCTGACCCACAAGAAGTAAGGAGGGTAGGGTACAAGGGTCAAAGAAACGGAAACTTACTGGGCTGTTTTCACAACTGGACAGAATAGGCTAAAGGCATTCTAGATAAATCAAGTGGTGGGCGGGAGAAGCTTAAATAAACAAAAGCAGAGATAGATACCAAAGGATAGTAAGAACACAGTTAAGTTATTTTAGAAAAAGATAAGGGTGTTCTTTGGAAGGAATGATGCTAAAGCTGAAACTCCAGGACTTTGGCCACCTCATGCGAAGGGCTGACTCATTGGAAAAGACTCTGATGCTGGGAGGGATTGGGGGCAGGAGGAGAAGGGGATGACAGAGGATGAGATGGCTGGATGGCGTCACCGACTCGATGGACGTGAGTTTGAGTGAACTCCGGGAGTTGGTGACAGACAGGGAGGCCTGGCGTGCTACGATTCATGGGGTCGCAAAGGGTCGGACATGACTGAGCGACTGAAGATTCTCAGCTCTTCATTCTCTTACATACAACAATTACCTGTATTTATGTTCTTTCTAATAAGAGCCTTAGACAAAAATTACACATTACCTAGAATGTGCTATATTGCTATTGCTAAGTCACTTCAGTCGTGTCCGACTCTGTGCGACCCCATAGACGGCAGCCCACCAGGCTTCCCCGTCCCTGGGATTCTCCAGGCAAGAACACTGGAGTGGGTTGCCATTTCCTTCTCCAATGCATGAAAGTGAAAAGTGAAAGTGAAGTGGCTCAGTCGTGTCTGATCCTCAGCGACCCCATGGACTGCAGCCTTCCAAGCTCCTCCATCCATGGGATTTTCCAGGCAAGAGTACTGGAGTGGGGTGCCATTGCCTCCTCCGAGAATGTGTTATATATGAAAATACAATTTTAAAAATGAAGTATCTCTGTATAGGTCAAAATAATGGTGAACACCCTCATAGGTATGTCACATCTATAACTTTCGTCACATCTCCTAAAGCCATTTGGGATAAACAAAGCATTCTTACCACCCTTATGCCCTCATCTTAGAGTCTTTTTACTTCTGGCTTAGAAAATCTCAGACAAAAACAGATAATAGAGAAGAATAAGCAAAGTCAGTGAATTAATCAAGGGAAAATTACATAGTTACAGGAAAATTGAAGAGATTCTTTTTATATCCTGATTCTTTAATATAAGAAACAATCAGCATTATTATGAAAGTCTCTTAATGTATTTTACTTTTAATTTTATACTACAATTAATGCTCCCACAAACAAGTTATTTTATGTAGTAATTAATACTCTGAAGCAAATGATACCATTTGACTAGGTATTCATTAGAATGAAATAAACCTTTCTAATCCAAGCACGAACTTGCCTGTGACTTTCAGAATAAGTATTCATCTCTCACCTATACAATGAAATTAGACCAGATGATCTCTAAAGTTTCTGATAGTTCTAAATGTTAATGACGCTACACTACTTATATAGCCAATCCACATTCTTTTTTCTAAAGTTCTTAAATCAGGATCTTCCCTAAAAATGGTGTGAAGTTTCCAAAATGCATTACATTTTAGAAAATTTTAAATTCACATCTATTACAGACTAGGAATTGAAAAGAGTAATTTCTTACAAATAAAGTGAAGTCCTTTATTTCCTACCATCCATGTTCCTAAGAATATGAAAGTATTAATTAAATTTCAGAAATGTATAAAAACTTTAAGGAACAGTTACTGAAAATAACAACAAAAAATTCTATTAACTTAGTAGGTTGAAGTTTTGTATTTGGAAAACAATTAACAATAAAAAATTAAGGAGTTTTGGGATGACCCTCTGTAATCACAGTATTTAAAAATAAAACTTTCCTCTGCATAATTCTACTACCTAACTGCTAACTTTACTGAACTTCCAAAACTTACATGCAATTAACTTCAATATACATCTCCAAGGAAAAGTTTCATCGACCACATAAACACTGATTTATTAAATATAGCAGAAGTCCACGCTTTATAACAGCATTAAATTTCTCATGGAGAAATCAAGAAAAACATTTCCTATCATAGATAGTTATCAACTGTCTTTATCTCCCAAGTAACATTTCATTAAATAAATCATCTGCCTTTCTTTACAGATGATGCCTGTGCTTTGGCCATTCTTCTAATCAGCGCTGCTTGTCTTTTTCTCTGAATTTCTTCCGGAGAACACTTTCTATTTTTCTCTTCTTCTTCTAAAAATGAAACCAAATATAGATATTAGTTTTAAAGACTATAAAATCATTCTGAATGAGTTTTAATTTTTACTTTTTCATTACCCAGATCTGCCACACTGGTTTTGTTATTGGGCTTCCCTGTGACTCAGATGGTAAAGAATGTCTTTGGTTTTGTTACTCAACCATGTTGTTGCTGTTTAACTGTTCTGTTAAGTCCTGTGGGACTCTTGTGACCCCATGGACTGTAGCCTGTCAGGCGCTGTCTATGGGGTTTATCAGGCAAGAATACTGGAGTGGGTTGCTATTTACTTCTCCAGGGGATCTTCCTGACCCAGGGACTGAACCTGCATCTCATGTCTCTAGCATTGGCAGGAGGATTCTTTACAACCTAGCCATCAAGGGGGCCCATCCTAAACTATTAAGTATAAGACTACAAATGCAGATACAGTACACGGCTCCAGGCCAAAATGAAATCAAGAACTGATCAATCTCTTTGATGTACTCTTCTCACAGGGTGATAAAATTGATTAAAAACTATATTTTGACTACCCAGCAAATAATTCTTATGAACAATGACACCTAATTTATATAACCAATAAATGAATATATTTTAAAAACAAACTGGAATTTTAAATGTTACATAGATTTTAATAGAAATGTACTCAAAATAAAATGAATCATATATTAATAATACTTCAAATATATATTTTTACTATAACTGATGTTAATATTCCTACGCCTACATTTTTTCCTCTATAGATCTCAGAGATTTTCATTTCAGCTGTTTAAGAAAAATATTTTGCAGTAATAGAGTGAAACCTATCATGTCAATAAACATAAAATTCACTGTCAAATACTGTATTTTTAGATGGAGGATATATTTTCTATAAACATTGGAAAATTATTTCAAGGAGCAGGATGTCTGCATAAAATTTTCAGTATGAAATCTTTTTAAAAAATATGAAGCATTCTGATATTTTTTTATGCAACATACCTTAGTATATACTTCAGATAAACATACTATGAAATGAACAACGTGTCTTAAATTTAACACAACCAATTCTGCCTCTACCAAAATTCTGAGTTCTAATAAAATGAATTTAATTCCACAGTTAAGCCAAATCACTGAGCTAAAATATTAGATTATTTATGTAATGCTACTAAGAATTAGACTTCAAAATTTTAGCCAACATTTTTTCATTTAATGTTCTAAAATCAAGACCATCATCCAAATACATATTTAAGTGACTGTGTATTGGTGAAACTGTATATGTTGTAAAATTTACCCTTTAAAGAATAAGAATCAGTAGTACTGTTAACAAGAGAAATAATATCTACAGTGACATCTACAGAGATTCAGAATATAGTTGTTATAAGACATTTCTCTTGTTAACCAACGTAGATATTTACCCAAAATATATCATCACTCTCTCCTTCTGTCCCCAGTATAATCAGAAATGGGAGAGGGTGCTCAGAGTAAGAGATATATATCTCAAATTCCCCAGGTGATTCTGTTGCCTTTTACTTTCTAAATCAATTATCTTATAGACTACAGCTATTTTTTCTTATAGAAAGATACAACATACTTTTAAATTAGCTTGACTAATTTATTATTTTAGTCTGAAAGCGGAGAAACACAAGAAACTCAGAACACACACACAATTTACATTCAGTTGACTGTAAATTTAGAAGGAAAATAGGTTAATAATCCCTGGCAGAATAGAACATAGCTCCCTAAAACTGGCACCTCAGTTGGTTATGTGGTATTCTACAAATTAATTTCAAAAGATACAATAAAGTCACATAGGGAAAATTTGATTTTGGAAGAGCCATTCATTTCTTCGATAAAAATACATACCAAGGGCTCCAACTACTGGCGAGGAACAAAACAAAAATGGCTCTTTCAAATCTTAATCCTGAAGCAGGGGTGAAAAACTTTTTTTTTTCAGTTGCTGTTTAGTCACTAAGCCGAGTCTGATTCTAGCAACCCTGTGGACTGTAATCTTCCAGGCTCCTCTGTCAATGGGATTTCCCAGGCAAGAATACTGGAACGTGTTGCCATTTCCTTCTTCAGGGAATCTTCCCAACTCAGGGATCCAACCTGTGTCTCCTGCATTGGCAGGCAGATTCTTTATCACTGAGCCACCAGGGAAGTCCTTTTTTTCAGTAAAAGACCCAAAAATATGTTAACTTTTAAGAGGCATAGGATTTCCTGTGGCAACTATTCAGCTCTGTCACGGCAGCATGAAAACAGCCATGGGCAACACATATAAACAAATGATGTGGCTATGTTTAAATAAAAGTTTGTTTATGGACAATGAAACATGAATTCCACATAGTTTTCAAAAGGTATTAAGTATTATTATTCTTTTCATTTTTTTCAACCATCTAAAAAGTGAAAATCACCTTAATATGGTGGCTGTACAAAAAACAGGTTATATAGGCTGGATTTGGACAGGCCACAATTAGCCAAATCTAACTTAAAACAATGAGGTAGTTAGAAGTATCCCCCACCCCGCCCACCCTGCCAAAGGTATTTGCTGCAGAGCAGCTTGCTACACCAAAGTAAAAGGAAATGGCAATAATAGAAAATGTCAACAAGGTTAATATTAATTAGAATATTAGGTACTATCAATAAACTTAACAGAAAAACTGTAAAGTAAACTGAAAGAGTCTGTCCATAAAAAACAATGCTGATAAAATAGTAGACAGGAGTTTCGGAGAAACTCACATATTCCAGAGAGACTTAGTCTTTAATGGACTTACAAGTATAATTAAGTTAATTCACACTGGAAGAATGACTCACTTAACTGTACTTAAATATAAACAAATATCTGAAACTACTATCAATTGACAACAATTTTAAAGTTTCAAAATATCTAGTTTGGGTGATAACGTAGCGTATTCATTGTCAGTATTGATAAAAGTAATAAATTGATGTAATTAGGGGTAAGATTTAAAGATCTCCATCAACATTTAAAATATTGTGAATCTTGTATCAATTTTCAAACAGATACAATCTCATGAGCATGTGCAAATTTATGTAGAATATTCACTGGCACACTGGACTGCTTATAATGCAAAAAACTGCAATCAAACTAAACCTCCATCAATAGAGAAACAGATAAATTATGGTATCATCCATACAACTACATACTATGTAGAGATTCAAAGGACTAAAGCAAATCTCTATCTACTATCAGGAAAAAGACAGTTACAATATATTAAGTGAAAGCAAAATCAAGCTGTCAAATAGTCTTTGCTATATAATTACAACTATTTAAATAAATGTATAGGTACACACACACCATCCTTCACCCCTACGTTTTTATACTTGCAGAAAATGCTATTAACAGGGGCTTTCCCTGAAAAATCATTAGAAAAAAGGAGAAATAGAGGACTTACCTTTTTATGTCAAATTAACTTATACTTTTTACTTTTAAACAATAACCTATTACTGTTGCAAATTTTTTTAAAGTGAGGGATCACTTAACAGGAAAGTTGTAGTGATAATGCCAACAAAAGCATCATTTAGAATCTAAACAGAAAATCTACTATTAAAAGAAACTAAAAACTCCATTACCATATCAACATTGATCTACATAATAGGCAAAATTCCTAATGTTAGCCTCAAGTGAGGGAGACTGATGTAAAAAGTCAATATTTACAAGCCAGCATAGTAAATGGTGTAAAACAAGTTAGCACGGGCTACTGGCATAACTGAGACAGTGAATCAAAATCATTCTGAGTAGTTAGAAACACAATGTGTTTAAGAGATAAATGGAAACCAGCTAGCAGATCTGGTGTATGCATGTGGGGATACAGGTTTCTGTTGAAGAGCACTGGGCATTAAGAAACACACACAGTTATGCCAGAAATATTCCTTTTAAAAAATTATTACAGTATCAGTGAATGACAGACTTTTCAGATTATATTGTATAATGTTCACTCAAATATTTATTAAACATCTTCTAAATGGCAGCTGCTATGGTAGCCTAGATTCACTGATGAGAGAGATGGTAATCAATATCTGATTGCAAACTGTGACAAAAGAAATTAAGGAAATAAAAGAGAGATGACTGAAAATAACAGGAAAGCATTTATAGACCGTTGAAGGCAGTAGTGTTAGCTGAGAATAGCAAAGTTCCTGAACTAGAGAAGAACCTATTCTGTTTGAGGAACTCAAATACAGCTGGGGTAGCTGAAATCTGGTAGGTAAGGCAAGGAAAAAAGAGAACAGGTAGGTTATAGAGACAGTCCAGGCTTGCACATCAGGGTGTAAATTAAGATTTTATTTGAAATACGATGAGTGGTGCCTGAAGCTTGTCTTCAAGCAGAGGAATGCCAAATATGTCTACTTGCTTTTTATTTTTTTAACCTTGTTTTAAAAGATGAGTTTGCTGTTTGGAGACTAGAAATGAGAGGGAACAGGTAGAAGAACTGCAGCAGTCCAGTCAGGCAATGTTGCCTTGCATAAGGGTGGTACAGCAGAGAGTGAGAAAAATGGACCATTTTGAGATACATTTTTTGAAGTAAAAACAATGGAACTTGAGAGATAGAAAGGAAAATTGGGGGAAAAGAAAAACTGGAAAGAATCAAAGATCACAAGATGTACTAAATAACAACTCTAACCATAATAGCTAACAGTTTTATATCAGATAGTATTCTAGCAAAGGCATTTAAGTAGAATGCTCTAAACCTTCACATATTGTTCTGCTAAAAATAGACAATTACTCAAATTTTAAAACAGTGAGGTATTTCAGTGAACACAAGGACTCTCAGACAGTAATACATAGATGTATAAGTAAAATTTTCTAGGAAATAATTCAGAAAAGACTCAACACATACTTACTGATTGGCAACTATAATAGTCACTGTATTATATGTTGGCCAAGAATTCAATGCAGTCTTTTAAAAACACAAACCACCCAGTGTTTGTATATTCCAGCATCATTATTTGTAAGAATCACTTTAAGACTTCTAGTTAAAGCAGAATAGTCTTTAACATATATGTTATGAAAATTCAATACAACAAAGAACTAGTCTGGCTATTTTTCAAAGAACACTGTTTCATACATACCTTTTGAAGGTTGTTTCAAAGGTTCAGAAAATTTCACCAAAGGCTGCTGTTGAACAGCCTTCCCAGGTAACGGGTTGGCAGTTTTATTCTTCTCCAAACCCTGTGCTATTTTGGTATCAGAAATACTTCCTGTTACAGAACTGTTATTAAATGGGGAAAGCATCGGACAATTTTTCATCTTTGTAAACACGTACTCAGACAATCTAACTGCTCTGTTAAGGTCACTCTGAGCTTTACCTCTTGTGGTGCTCTTGGATAGATGTAGGGTACTCAATCTGTTCTTAGAAGCAGCAATTTCTGTACTCATATGATGTGAACCCACATTCAAACTTGAACTTCCTGTAAGAACTGACTTAGAACTATTCACTTGTTTTGGTACATCAGGGTTGTTGCAAGAGACATGCAGATTACTGATCTGACAGTCTGAGTTCTTAGAGTATATACTCAAATTTGTCGTGGCACCTAAAAATCCTGGAGAATTTCCATACATTTCCCCTCTCTCCATCTTCACTGATTTATTTATTTGTAAGCTATTTGCCAATGAAGATGTCTGTGCTGAAATGCTGTTCAGATTCAGGTGCTTTGACTGCATCAACTGACTTCCTTGTTTAGGTGTAGTAAACACGTTTTTGGCTCCATGTTTAGAACTATTATTGATCTCAAGTACACTTTCTGATGTCTTGCTGTCAACTCTAATATTTTGCTCCTGAGTTAGTCTTTCAATATCATCACATGCCTGGTATAATATATCATCATCTACGTCATCTGCTTCCCAGCTATTCTCTAACTGATGACATGCTTTAACAATTTCATTGGTAAATGATGGATCATTCCAATCATCAAAGAAAGAACCTAACTTTGATCCATTAGTCTGATCTGGGTTACAAACACTGGTTGTACTGCCCAAAGTTGCTGAGCCGAAAGGCTTGACATTAGCAGGCACCTTCAAAGACTGATTAAAAATGGACTTATTAGAACATCCTGGTTTCAAAGCAGATTTCTTTTCAGAAGCATTTACTTTACAATTAAATTTAGTATGAGTATCTTCATTTACTTTTGTCAGATTAGATGCAACTGCACAGTCTTGAATTTTGTCTTGATTAACAACTATATTAAAAGATTTCTCCAATTTCATTTTATTTCCAATGGTTGATAATTTATTTGGTTTATCATTTGGCTTTGGTGAAAATCTGTATTTTTCAGCATCTGTTAATTCATTGTTCCATGTATTTGAAGGAAGACCTTGTAAAATTTTTGAATCTCTTAACTTGACATCTACACTTTTATTCATTCCTGACTTACTTTTAGCCTCTTTACTGTTAAAGGAACACATTTCCTTTTGATCAGCAATTTGGATTGTTTTAGGAGCAGGGAACAGCTCAGACGTTTCAATATTCTGCATAACAAAAGGTTCATTACTTAGTAAGTTTTCCCAATCATCCTCAAAATCACTGGTAGTAAAAGTATCAATGTGCTTATTAAAAGTTCCTGGTTCCTTAGTACAGAAAGTTACATATGATTTTGTCATTCCAGGATTATCGACTTGATGAGAAAGTGATCCTAGGGTTTTACTTGGCAGATTTTCAGTGACCACAGATTCATTAGTAATGATTTTCTCCTCTTTCAAAGTGTTTTTCTTTCCAAAGGTAGTATTACTGGTTTTCAAGAAAGAATCTGACAAATCTTGGCTTAATTGTCCACTACATTTCTGAGTAGAACCATCAAACATGGCAATAAAGGCTGCTTCAGCATTTTGGTCAAATGGCTTCTGACTGCTGGTCTGATCATTTACCACAGATATCTTGGTGTTTTCTTTCACTGGCTTCTTTAGTAGAGCCTTATCTATTTCAGGAACTGTATCACACAGCAACTGCATCTGTACATTATCTCTGCAATTAAGTGAAGTCTCTGCTTCTGAAATCATCTGGATAAGATCATGATTTCTCTTGTCTTGCTCTTGAATCACATCCAGCTCTTCCATATTTTTATCAAATTGCTTAGCTAATTTCATAAGTTCTTCCTCTTGATTTTGTGATTTTAACCTATTAAACAAATATTTCAAAAATTATGTAGATATTCTAAAAGTCATAAATACTCAACCGTTATTTAACATGTTTTAATATTAAAACTCACAAATTTTAACATATCCTGACATAAATAAGTTCAAAACTTTACATGTCAAAGTTAAGGATAATAATTTATAACCATTTTGACATACACACAAAGCCCAAACAAAATACTAAAAATATTCACTTCACTGAATGTCAGAAAAACTGAGAAGTTTAAACTTACTTTGTGCAGCTGAGTTTTGTTCTTGATTTTCCTTTTGCTACACTAGGAGTGCAAGGAATGGCAGTGTCACCAATCCACACGCCCAGCATGGAGTCTGTTGTTGGTTTCTCATCCTTTGGTAGAAGGGCAAAAAAAAAAAAAAAAGAGAGATGTGAAAGTACAAAAACAACTAACCAAACAAAAACCCACTTTAATTATGTAGAATTATTTTCTTAAAGGAATAAATTCTGGTAAAGTGACAGCAATTAAACAAACTTCAAAACAATGAAAAGCTGGAGGATGGTAATAACAAGTTGCAAGAAGTGATCTACTTGCTTTAGGGAATGAAAACACTCAGAATTGGGATTTCCATATTTTCAAAAAACTTTTAAAGTTTTTAAGAATTTAATTAGAAATGCACGTTAGTTGCTCAGTCATGTCTGACTCTTTGCGACCCCATGGACTGTAGCCTGCCAGACTCCTCTGTCAATGGAATTTTCCAGGCAAAAACACTGGAGTATATAGCCATTCCCTTCTCCAGGGGACCTTCCTGACCCAGGGATCGAACCCAGGTCTCCTGCATTGATTGCGGGCAGATTCTTTACCATCTGAGCCACTGTGGAAGCCACTGCAGAATAGAAATACATATTCAATAATAAAAGTACATATTTTTATCAAAAGAAAACTGATCAATTTATTTCAGTTGTCCTAAGATATTGATAAAAATAAACATTAGTACTAGAAATAAACTGTGCAGCAGGAATTATCAGAATTAGGAATAAAAAAATAAACAGGGAGTTCTTTCTGTATTACCTGAATCTCCAAATTTTCCCTATTGCCATTATAACATTTATCTAAGTTGGACAATCCATGTTGACGTGAATTGACAACACTTAGATAGAACTAAGAAAATTTAGCATTAAGTCAGGACCAAGTTAGAGATAATGGCAAGATTAGAACTGATGCTGTGAATGAGGTAGCGAGAAGAACAAAATTAAGTAGACAAAGTGGGTAAAGAAGTTTTAAGTAGTATTAAGGCTAGAAAAAAGCCATTTTAGTCCTACATGTTTCTTTTATACCTTTTAGTCACTTGATCATGCACAAAATTAAGAGAATGAATTTATTATTAGTTACAAACCAAACCAACAAAATAAACAAGTTAATAATTTTCTACTCTATTTTTATAGTACCTGGAATGAATATAAACAAGCAACTGTCACACAAAATAATCTAATCACTAGATTACAGATTACTTGAAGGCAAGGACAGTTTCTATGATAACTCAGCATCTAGCAAAATGCTGAGCATAAAGATGTCAGTTCATGTTTATACACTAGAAAGTTAGGTGATAAGTTGCCTACAACTTGGTACTTCAAAATCATCAATCAATCAAAAAGTAGTTTCCTTAGATGTCCAATTGAATCTAGCAGTTTTCAGCTTTGCAAATACTCAAGAAAAGCAATAATTTTGATATTTTAGACTCAATACATAGCTTCCCTTTTGTTTCAACAATCTTGAATTTGGGAAGATAACATTCTTAATGATTTAATTACAAATTTTTTTTTTTGGTCCATTTACCAAGTAGTTTTAAATTCACTCCATTTTTAGAGAATAAAAGTATAATAACTTTATATATCCAGTTATATAAATACATGGGTCCTATATATGGTTTTTATATTATTGTAAATGTTACATTTTTTAAAATTCCTCATTAATAATTACATAGTACAATCCAGGTGCTGTAAAATGTATCTAAGCACATTAGTTCATTTAATTCTAGAGTATACTGTGCAGAGTTGTATAAAAATGATGGAAAAATATATACCATCTTCAAACAAACAATACTGTATGAAAAGTATCCCGAAGAAAGTAAAATGACTGATCAACTAAAATAAAAATGCAAATTTAAAAAAATGTCATCTCTGGAACTATTGCTGTTTGTTGTTTAGTCCCCGAGTCGTGTCCAGCTCTTTGTGACCCCATGGACTGTAGCCCACCTGGCTCCCCTGTCCATGGGATTTCCCAGGCAAGGAAACTGAAGTTGCCATCTCCTACCCCACAGGATATTCCCAACCCAGGGATTGAATCCACGTCTCCTGAATTGGCAGGTGGATTCTTTACCACTGAGCCACCAGGAAAGCCCCATCAATTAAAAGTACAAATTTTAAAATATATCTCTGGAACTATTAAGGTGATTTAAATAATTATTTGAGGAGGGTAACTCATCTATGCCATTCTGGAACATGACAAGTTCCTAAACAGACCTTGATATTACCAAAGATTTATACGCTTTAAAAGTGCTCACTTGAAAGGGGTATTACGTAAAAACAACTAATTTAACTGTATTTTTTCTTATACACAAGTTATCACTTGCATAATACTGCCATTTATGTGAGCAATTATTTCCAGCCTACTTAAGTAAAGAGTTCAATAATTTACTTACCTTTTTTTTATCACTATTTAGGCTGGCCAGTCCAAACACATTTTATTATGCTTCTTTCGTGTAAAATCAACAATTTAATGAAGATCTATTGTTAATTTATGTAGCAAGTAATATATGGCATAAATGCTATTTAACTAATGAACTCTATGTAAAATGTATTTCTATGACATGCCAAAGATGGAAAGTAAGAGCTAGTAGCAACAGAGCTCTTTTGACTGTGCTAGTTGTAATTTTGGATGTTTTATAGCCACTAAGAAAAACTTTATTTCCTGTCTCCTCCACCAGGATGATGGTGATCCTTGTACCCACAGTTTGGGCCAACGCCATGTATTGTTTATGGTCAACATACAGTCACTATCTGAGGCCACATCAAGGAAAATATCATACTTCCCGTGAAGACACTAAATAAAAATTGGATGTTTTCTGGATTTAAATGTTGCTAAATAAGAAAAAACAGAAAAAGGTCCAGAGCAGAGAGTGACTTACTCAAGCATCACAAGAGCTGAAATGAAGAAGAAACTTTTGAACACAGTTCTTTTGCAGCAAATAATTTAACTATCATACTTAATTTTAATATACCTAGTATTTGTAGTAGTCTTTACTTTACAATTTTTATCTAATTCAATCATCACAATAATATAAGAAAGAGAGCAAGACAAGTAAGAATTCTATTTTAGTAACTAAATGAACTAAAGTTCAGATAGTTTAAGTGACTTCTTGTATGTGTGTGTATGCTCAGTCAAGTCCAACTTTTTGAGACCTCATGGACAGTAGCCACCAGACTCCTATGTCTGTCGAATTTCCAAGGCAAAAATACAGGAGGGGGTTGCCATTTTCCACCCCAGAGGATCTTCCTGACCCAGGGACTGAACCCATGTCTCCTGCGTCTCTTGCATTGGCAAACAGATTCTTTACCGCTGTGCCACCTGGCAAGTCAAGTGACTTGCTTAGGGGTTGCCACAGAAGGCTTAGTACTAAACCCAAATCCAGTTTTTTTCCACTCTAATGTTTCCTGACGATATTTTAAGTTCACAAGTATTAAGAAAGGCAGTTTCAACTGGGAAAACACTACTACAGACAGTTAAAATAATAATAATAATAAAAAAAGATTTTGAAGTTTAAATTTTTATTGTCTGATTCTATTCTTTTAGTAACCTGAAAAATAATAACCATGTATTATTAAATAACATTAAAAACAAAATAAAAACAAGGCTCTCGTTAAAAATCATCTCTAAAAAATAAAACATATGCTTAGAAAAATATATGTTTCCAACTTTACATTATGTTCCTTTTTTCAAAACATGCATTTCAGAGGTAGAAAAGGTAAAAGTAATCTGTGCTGCTCTGTTTTTGGAGAAGAGAATTGAATAAGACAAAATATTTTTCACATAAATGAACTACAAACAAAACTTACTGCCATTTGTTTCACTGTTCTAAAATACACTATAAAATTACCTATATTTACCTGAGGAGCAATACGATTAACAATATGTGAGATCTCATCACTATCTGTGGTGTAAAGCTGCTTTTTTCTTCCTTTATCTAAAGAAACAAAGAAATTCATATAAATTATAAACAAAAATTTCTAAAAATATCAGTCACTTCTTATAGAAAACAATTAGCATGACTTAAATCACTAAGCTCTCTGACATCATATGCCTATCACAGCAACAAAATCACTTAAGATTTTGGAAAAACATCTGCTGTATAAAAGTTCCTGATGTGAATACCTGACTGAAATTCTAAGGTTAAATCCTAATCATCAAATATTCACCCAGATAAAACTATTAATGACAAATTACCTAATTGTTTTGTCATTGGAGAATTCTGATCCCAAAAGATATCATTCTGTCCATCTGGATCATTAGGAGAACTGAAGGTAGATGACAATAAATCCATTTGCAGCATTCTCTTTGGTGTCTCATATCTTTCTATACAAAATAAGATGAAAATAACTATTATTGCATTCTAAAGGATTACTTTACTTCTTAACACACTAATGTTAAATACCTCAGCTAAATTACTTTTTATGTTCCAATTATAAAATTTTCTCCCAGTGATGACTATATTACTTTATCCACAACTGAAACGTTTGTTTCACATAAAAATCCCAGTAGTACTTTACAAACTTGACATTGTAAATAATAATTACTTTAAGACAATCTAATAGCTCTATAAATGGACAATACTAGATAAGCTAGCCACTCCACTGGAACTCGGAGGCTTTTGGAACCACCTGTAATTTACAAACACATTTCAAAAATGAAAAATATTTCAACAGCAACTTCAGAAATAGTCTGTGTTTAGCCTCCTTTGGGCAACCCTACCCAATTTACACTAATTATTTCAAAAAACTATAGTGAGCCATTTCTTAGTTACGTTCTGTCAAATACCACTTTTTGTTTATTCTGCAATTGTTTTGTGAAAGTAAACTACAAACAAGGTAAAAAGCTCTATTTTAATAACATGCTCTAGGAAACAGCTCTTAAGAGTTTCAATTCCTATCAGGATTCATCAGAAATCTTTTTAAAAAAAATGAAACACCTAAAAGTGATCAGAATGATATACTTGGAGGCCCATAGTTTCCTACTTTGAGGAACTTTATACAAAGGAACTTCATACAAAGGAACTTCCGGTTTATTCGTAAGGTAAAAACATCACCGAGATCTTGAGAATACAGGTAACTGTATTTCATATGGCCTCTTCACTAAAATCTGGTCAGGGCAAACAGTTTAAGGTGAAATAACCCCTCTAGGCATAACCTGAAGGCTTTAAAAGGTATTATTTCTCATCGCTATGCCACTGCAGATGCCTGGAGAAGCAGCCTAGAAATTAGCGCTCCTCCCTGAGGTAAACCCCACAACTTATTCCTGTGGCAGGGGCGATAAGTGGTGGTCAAGCCTAACCGGGCAGTGCTCATACTCGGGGATGAAAGTCGTGGGGGAATATTTTCTGGTTAATTTTGAACTCTTGAGGGAGAAGCCCAGGGAAAGAAAACACGATTTCAGACTCCACCCCCACCCGGGGCTCTAAAACTGAGGCGCTGAGGCCCAGGGAGGCCCCGCTGCCCATGTCTCACCCTCGGTATTACTTTTACTGCACGAAGCGGCTACTGGAGGCTGTTCTTGCTGCGGCAAGGGCCGGGGAGGCCTCTCTCCTGGCCCTTGGGGCCCCGAGCCGCGGGCCGCCCTCAGCCGCCTCTTTCCCGATTCGAACACCAAACTGCCTTCTTCAGTCGCCATCGCTTTGCGCGGCGTTTGCTTCAGGCCAGAGCTGTCCCCATGTTTCCTTCGCCGACTCATGGCCCACGACCCCCTCCACTGGCAGCGTTTCCTTTCACATTTTGCAACGGGAGCAGTAGAGCAATGGAACTAAAAGCGGGACGGCAAGCCAACGACCGCCACCATTTTGATCGGAGGGACCCTCGTAAGAGGAGGGCGCTGATTGGCTGCGTCGGGACGAGGGGCGGGGCGACCAGGGTGCCTGCGCAGCCCGCGTCCGTGCCTGCGCAGCCCGCGTCCGTGTCTGCTCTGTTTGCTCGGATTCGTCCGCATTGGAAATGATTTAAGGGGTGTTGGTCTGGCCACAGAGGCTCAGAGCTAGAGCATGCGAGGTGGAAAGAATCCTCTGGCACTTTTTTATTGGGTTTACAACTAGAATAACACATTACTCGGGTTCAGATTATTGTGGGTTTTAATTTTTGGAAAAAGAGGAAGTACAGGAATCTGAAGGAAGACAAAACTTCTTCCATAGATGATATGTGCATAGAAAATCAAAACACGTAGGAAAAGTTATTAAATTCATAAATTAACAAAGTTGCTGATACAAAGTCAATATTCGAGGATCAATTGTGTTTCAATGGATTAGTAATAAAAGTTAACATTGACGTTTTAAAGAAAGATGATTCAGAGCATACAAGATATCAGTTAATTAGGAATAAATTTAACCAGATGGTAACCCTCCTACAGAGAGAATTATGAGATATTAAAAAAAATTGAAGACCTAAATAAATGGAGAAATATTGCATTCATAGATTGCAAGACTCAATATTGGTAGATGTTTTTTTCTTGAAAGTCACTCAGTGGTGTCCAACTCTTTGGGACTCTGGACTGGGGCCTGCCAGGCCACTCTGTCCATGGAATTCTGGTGTGGGTAGCTGTTCCCTTCCCCAGGGAATCTTCCCAACCTAGGGATCCAACACAGGTCTCCTGCATTGCAGATGGATTCTGTTACCAGCTGAGCCACCAGGGAAGCCCAGGTATACTGAAGTGGATAGCCTATCCCTTCTCCAGCTGAACTTTCTGATCCAGGAATTGAACTGGGGTCTCCTGCATTGCAGGCGGATTCTTTACCAGCTGAGCTACAAGAGAGATTCCCTCAAATCTAGTGCTATTTGATTATATATTGAATTGTAAAAGGTAAAATAGCATTCTATAATATATATTGTCTTCATTACATAAAGTGAATTTTAAATTGAACAAAAAAGGTCACCAACTGTAAAGAAAATAATTAAAAATATGGCTACATTAAATTCATAACTTGAGGACTTCTGCCTAACCAAAGACAACATTAAAGACAATGAAAAGCAAGTCACAGATTGGGAGAAGATTTTACAATATGCAAAATTAAGGGCTCATATATAAAACATACCAAGAACAGATATAAATCTCTAAGGAAATGATTGACCACCATTAAGAAAAGTGGGTCAGATATTTTAGGAGACTCTGCAAAAGAAAATCAAAATGTTTGACAAACTTGTATAAAGGTACTCAACCTTATTTGTAATGAGGAAGATGAAAATTACAACAAGGATATGATACTCTTCTCAGGAGGAGGGCGCAGCAACCCACTTCAGTATTCTTGCCTGGAGAATCTCCATGGATAGAGGAGCTTGGTGGGCTACAGTCCTTGGGGTCACAAAGAGTTGGACACCACTAAAGCTACTGAGCATGCATGCACATGATACTCTTCTACACCCATCAGAATGGCTAAAATTAAGGACTGACAATAGAGGTAACAAGGAAGTAAAACTGATGAGACCATAGCCACTACCTTGATTGCATCATGCGAGAAAATGGACAGCCAGAGGCCCCAGCCAATGGAAACTGTCACAGCACTGCTGGTAATGACATAACTTGGTTTGCTGCTGCTGCTGCTAAGTCGCTTCAGTCGTGTCTGACTCTGTGCGACCCCATAGACGTCTGGCAGCCCACCAAGCTCCCCGGTCCCTGGGATTCTCCGGGCAAGAACACTGGAGTGGGTTGCCATTTCCTTCTCCAGTGCATGAAAGGGAAAAGTGAAAGTGAAGTCTCTCAGTTGTGTCCGACTCTCAGCAACCCCATGGACTGCAGCCTACCAGGCTCCTCCATCCATGGAATTTTCCAGGCAAGAGTACTGGAGTAGGGTGCCATTGCCTTCTCCAAAACAGTTTTTGATCTAGCAATCCCACTCCACATACTTGTGTATCCAGATATATTTTATAAGAATGCTTTTAGCAATTAAATTCAAAATTACCCTAAGCTGGAAGCCAACCAAATACCCTTCAACAGTAGAGTGGGTAAATATATTGAGCTATATTTACTCAACAGAATGCTGCATAGTAATGAAAATGAAAAACTATAGCTCCTTGTAACAAGAAAAACTTATCTTATAAACTTCAGCAAAAGAAGCCATATTCCCCACTCCATCCTCCCCAAGAATAATATGTAACTCCATTCACATAAATTCCAACAGGCAAAATTAAACCATATTGTATAGAGATGTAAGCTTAAATGATAAAATTATAAAGAACAATCAAGGAAGTGATGACCATAATAGTCAGAATAATGTTACTTTGGGGAGGAGAGAAGGGCAGTGATTAGAAGCCAAGATGGAAGGAGAGTATCTGATGGTTTTGTTCATTGTCTTATTCTAGTTGTTGATTTTGTGATAATTCATTGAGTTGAACATGTCATTTTATGTACTTTTCTGAGTCATATTTATCAATAAAAATATTTTAAAATTTTAATGTAAGGCAAAAAAATCTTTATTTCCACTGAAGAAATGGTTTATATTTCTTTTTTGTAATTTACTATTTTTGTTCTTCAGTTTGGCTGACAGGAATCCTAGAACTAAATCTGAGGTACTATCAATTATGTAAAACATTGTGGCGAAATAGTTCTTTCCTTTTTCCTCACTACTTTACTTTCTACTAATATTTCTGTTGCCATTTTTGCAAGAGAAGAGGGAACAGAGAACAGTCACATTCCAGGTCTTGTCCTAGGTCTGGAGCAAGTTCCTGGGATGGGCCAGTAAGTGAGCGTCCTTGACTTGGAGCAGGAAAGAATTCAAGAGCCGAAGTATTAATAAAGTGACAGCAGGTTTATTTAGAGTTACACATTTCACTGGCAGAAACCAGACCATCTCAGCTAGGTAATTTCATAGGTTAATGGGAGGAATATGCTATTTGGGGTAAGAGGAGAGATTTCCAGGAATTGGGCCACCACTCACTTTTGGCCTTTTACGGTCAGCCTAGGAACTGTCACGGCACTTGTCATGGCACTGGTGTCCTTTAGCTTGCCCATGCATTACAATGAGCCTGTAATGAGGTTCAAGATCAATAGGAAGTCAGATCTTTCACCATCTTGGGCCTAATCAGTTTTTGTAGTATTCTATACCATTCTTTTTTTGCATTTCTTTTCCATGGAGATGGTCTTGATCCCTGTCTCCTGTACAATGTCACGAACCTCAGTCCATAGTTCATCAGGCACTCTATCTATCAGATCTAGGCCCTTAAATCTATTTCTCACTTCCACTGTATAATCATAAGGGATTTGATTTAGGTCATACCTGAATGGTCTAGTGGTGTTCCCTACTTTCTTCAATTTCAGTCTGAATTTGGCAATAAGGAGCTCATGATCTGAGCCACAGTCAGCTCCCGGTCTTGTTTTTGCTGACTGTATAGAGCTTCTCCATCTTTGGCTGCAAAGAATACAATCAATCTGATTTCGGTGTTGACCATCTGATGATGTCCACGTGTAGAGTCTTCTCTTGTGTTGTTGGAAGAGGGTGTTTGCTATGACCAGTACGTTCTCTTGGCAAAACTCTATTAGCCTCTGCCCTGCTTCATTCCATATTCCAAGGCCAACTTTGCCTGTTACTCCAGGTGTTTCTTGACTTCCTACTTTTGCATTCCAGTCCCCTATAATGAAAAGGACATCTTTTTTGGATGTTAGTTCTAAAAGGTCTTGTACTTCTTCATAGAACTGTTCAACTTCAGCTTCTTCAGCGTAACGTTACTGGTTGGGGCATAGACTTGGATTACTGTGATATTGAATGGTTTGCCTTGGAAACGAACAGAGATCATTCTGTCATTTTTGAGATTGCATCCAAGTACTGCATTTCAGACTCTTTTGTTGACCATGATGGCTACTCCATTTCTTCTGAGGGATTCCTGCCCGCAGTAGTAGATATAATGGTCATCTGAGTTAAATTCACCCATTCCAGTTCACTTTAGTTCGCTGATTCCTAGAATGTCGATGTTAACTCTTGCCATCTCCTGTTTGATCACTTCCAATTTGCCTTGATTCATGGACCTGACATTCCAGGTTCCTATGCAATATTGCTCTTTACAGCATCGGACCTTGCTTCTATCACCAGTCACATCCACAGCTGGGTATTGTTTTGCTTTGGCTCCATCCCTTCATTCTTTCTGGAGTTATTTCAAATAATAAATTATTTTTTTAATATAAAAAAGCAAAATGGCTGTCTGGGGAGGCGTTACAAATAGCTGTGAAAAGAAGAGAAGTGAAAAGCAAAGGAGAAAAGGAAAGATTTAAGCATCTGAATGCAGAGTTCCAAAGAACAGCAAGGAGAGATAAGAAAGCCTTCCTCAGCAATCAATGCAAAGAAATAGAGGAAAACAACAGAATGGGAAAGACTAGAGCTCTCTTCAAGAAAATTAGAGATACCAAGGGAACATTTCATGCAAAGATGGGCTCAATAAAGGACAGAAATGGTATGGACCTAACAGAAGCAGAAGCTATTAAGAAGAGGTGGCAAGAATACACAGAAGAACTGTACAAAAAAGATCTTCATGACCCAGATAATCATGATGGTGTGATCACTGACCTAGAGCCAGACATCCTGGAATGTGAAGTCAAGTGGGCCTTAGAAAGCATCACTATGAACAAAGCTAGTGGAGGTGATGGAATTCCAGTGGAGCTATTTCAAATCCTGAAACATGATGCTGTGAAAGTGCTGCACTCAATATGCCAGCAAATTTGGAAAACTCAGCAGTGGCCACAGGACTGGAAAAGGTCAGTTTTCATTCCAATCCCAAAGAAAGGCAATGCCAAAGAATGCTCAAACTACCGCACAGTTGCACTCATCTCACACGCTAGTAAAGTAATGCTCAAAATTCTCCAAGCCAGGCTTCAGCAATATGTGAACCATGAACTTCCTGATGTTCAAACTGGTTTTAGAAAAGGCAGAGGAACCAGAGACCAAATTGCCAACATCTGCTGGATCATGGAAAAAGCAAGAGAGTTCCAGAAAAACATCTATTTCTGCTTTATTGACTATGCCAAAGCCTTTGACTGTGTGGATCACAATAAACTGTGGAAAATTCTGAAAGAGATGGGAACACCAGACCACCTCTTGAGAAATTTGTATGCAGGTCAGGAAGCAACAGTTAGAATTGGACATGGAACAACAGACTGGTTCCAGATAGGAAAAGGAGTACATCAAGGCTCCTTGTATATTGTCACCCTGCTTATTTAACTTCTATGCAGAGTACATCATGAGAAATGCTGGGCTGGAAGAGGCACAAGCTGGAATCAAGATTGTCGGGAGAAATGTCAATAACCTCAAATATGCAGATGACACAACCCTTATGGCAGAAAGTGAAGAGGAACTAAAAAGCCTCTTGATGAAGGTGAAAGAAGAGAGTGAAAAAGTTGGCTTAAAACTCAACATTCAGAAAAAGAAGATCATGGCATCTGGTCCTATCACTTCATGGGAAATAGATGGGGAGACAGTGGAAACAGTGTCAGACTTTATTTTGGGGGGCTCCAAAATCACTGCAGATGGTGACTGCAGCCATGAAATTAAAAGATGCTTACTCCTTGGAAGGAAAGTTATGACCAACCTAGATAGCATATTGAAAAGCAGAGACATTACTTTGCCAACAAAGGTTCGTCTAGTCAAGGCTATGGTTTTTCCAGTGGTCATGTATGGATGTGAGAGTTGTACTGTAAAGAAAGCTGAGTGCCGAAGAATCGATGCTTTTGCACTGTGGTGTTGGAGAAGACCCTTGAGAGTCCCTTGGACTGCAAGGAGATCCAACCAGTCCATTCTGAAGGAGATCAGCCCTGGGATTTCTTTGGAAGGAATGATGTTAAAGCTGAAACTCCAATACTTTGGCCACCTCATGTGAAGAGTTGACTCATTGGAAAAGACTCTGATGCTGGGAGGGATTGGAGGCAGGAGGAGAAGGGGACGACAGAGGATGAGATGGCTGGATGGCATCACCGAATTGATGGACGTGAGTCTGGGTGAACTCCGGGAGTTGGTGATGGACAGGGAGGCCTGGCATGATGTGATTCATGGGGTCGCAAAGAGTTGGACACGACTGAGTGACTGAACTGAACTGAACAAATGCCATTTTTTTGCCACAGTTCTGCCCTGCTCCCTTCCTTCCTGTCTCACCACAATTATTTGTAATCTACATATTTTAAAACCATTATTTAGTTTTATATTATTTATTTATATGTAACTGGATATGACTGCTTGGGAGGTCACATCTCTTAAAATTCAAATTAATTTCTTAAACCTCCAATTTTTTAAAATAATAGGAATATTTCAGTTATTTTCTGGGGTCTCTCCTACCTCTCAACTGACCAAGAATTCCAGAAGCAAAATTTTACAAACTCAAATGTCCATTATAATACTTTCTTAAATAAATGGCATCATAGCTATCTAAGACTAAATTTATCCTAAAAATACCTAACTCATACTGAGAAAATAGTTGAAGGTATTTGAAGTATTTAATAATGCCTATTGGAGCAATAACTATGTGGTAATCATTTAAAGCATATTAATACTGAAAATAAAATAGCAATGAATAATTTCCCTTAACTGTCCAAATTCTATAATGCCCAAGTAACTCTTATAAAAAGGAACAACTCGAGCTCAAAAAACAGACATATGTTCTTACCTTAGTAGCCCCAGGATGGCTATAATCTATAATTATTATGTGGTAGGAAACTATCATAAGTTTTAGTTTTAAAGTTACTTAATTCACACAATCTGTTCCAGTTCTAAATGTAGTTCAAAATAAATGTGTTTCCTGAATATAGCTCCAAATGAATTACAGTACAACTAACTTCTGGATAAAATATTTTAATAAAAGGCAAATCCTGTAGACATCTGAATGCAATGTCATCCAAAAGGCCAAAATAGCACTTCTAGGCATTTAAATAACATGTGCATATAAGTGCGTTTTAGTACAACTAAAAACTGTTTTAATAAATCAGAGTTAAACTGATTTGTTTTACCTGCATAAATTATCCATAAGTTTAACAGTGATTATTAAGCAAAAATTTGAGGCATTGAGAGTCTGTTGTTAAGGAGCTTTTTTATAGTGAAGTGATTGCCTTGTCACTTACATTACAATGATACTGTCAGGATCAAAGGTCAATTGTGGGAGGTCTTTGTTTGAAGCAAAAAATAATAGGGACTTCACTGACTATCCAGTGGTTAGAATCTTGCCTTCCTATGTAGGCAGTAAGGGTTCAATCTCTGGTTAGGGAGCTAAGATCCCATATGCTTTCTGCTGCTGCTGCTGCTAAGTCGCTTCAGTCGTGTCCGACTCTGTGCGACCCCATAGACGGCAGCCCACCAGGCTCCCCCGTCCCTGGGATTCTCCAGGCAAGAACACTGGAGTGGGTTGCCATTTCCTTCTCCAATGCATGAAAGTGAAAAGTGAAAGGGAAGTCACTCAGTCATGTCCGACTCCTAGCGACCCCATGGACTTCAGCCTACCAGGCCCCTCCTTCCATGGGATTCTCCAGGCAAGAGTACTGGAGTGGGTTGCCATTGCCTTCTCCTGCTTCCTGCTAAAAAAAACCCAAAAAACATAAAACAGAAGCATTATTGTAACAAATCCAATAAAGACTTTAATAATAATAATAAAAATCGTAGTGTGCTATTATGTAGCACAGTATGTGTACAGAGCTCTGCCCTAGCTCCAAATCTGTCAGAATATAGTTGACAGAATCTGAACAGGCAACAGAATGACTAGAGAATTTTTTAAATAGTGTTGTTACTGTATTTCTTAAATATACCCCAAAATGCACCTGGATAAGTTTGGGCCCATTTTTTCTCAGCTCTGACCTGCCAATAATTGTTTTTGTTTTTTTTTTTAATTAATTAACTAGTTAATTTTTTTCATTGAAGTATAGTCGATTTACAATGTTGTGTTAGTTTCAATTTTTAGATTCTTTTCCATTATACATTATTACAAGATATTGAGTATAGTTCCCCGTGCTGTACAGTAGGTCCTTGTTGGCCATTGTAATTAAAGTCACATCCACACCTATCCCTCTTCTGAGGGAACTGCTCCACGGAAAGCCCAGATGATCTGCTGCCCAGGTGATATCTGATTTGAGTTAGAGATGGGTTCTTGACTTTGGGAACCAACCCATAGATTGACTCTCCATTTCTGACTGTCACAAAAAGATACATTGAGATAACTGTATTTCCTCTTGGAGATT
This sequence comes from Bos indicus x Bos taurus, assembly GCF_003369695.1. Classification (NCBI taxonomy): domain Eukaryota; kingdom Metazoa; phylum Chordata; class Mammalia; order Artiodactyla; family Bovidae; genus Bos; species Bos indicus x Bos taurus. Next base: position 65,491,449 of record NC_040086.1, on the reverse strand, counting down.
TAAAGAATTTGCTAGCGGGCCCAGTGCAAAACCATGGGAGGATGGTTGGTGGGAGGGGAGGGTGCAGAAACTCTGAGGAAGTCTTCTAATGGTGGTGGCTTAGTTACTAAGTCTGTCCAACTCTTGGGACCCCATGGACCATAGCATGTCAGGCTCCCCTGTCTATGGGATTCTCCAGGCAAGAATACTGGAGTAAGTAGCCATTTCCTTCTCCCAGGGATCTTCCCATCCAGGAATCGAACCCAGATCTCCTGCATTACAGGCAGATTACTTACTGATTCAGCTAAGAGGGAAGCCCAGTCTTCTAACGCTGCTGCTGCTAAGTCACTTCAGTCGTGTCCGACTCTGTGCAACCTCATAGACGGCAGCCCACCGGGCTCCCCCGTCCCTGAGATTCTCCAGGCAAGAACACTGGAGTGGGTTGCCATTTCCTTCTCCAATGCATGAAAGTGAAAAGTAGAGTGAAGTCGCTCAGTTGTGTCCGACTCTTAGCGACCCCATGGACTGCAGCCCACCAGGCTCCTCCGTCCATGGGATTTTCCAGGCAAGAGTACTGGAGTGGGGTGCCATTGCCTTCTCCTGTCTTATAGTGGAACTGAAAAAAGTGGTGTTACTTGACAGGATCTTTGGATGAATATTTTAGATTTTAGTTGCTGGAAACTGAACAGCCATTTAGCTCCAGGGTCCCTAAGGCCAGGTCCCATTGTAATTCCAATCATTGCCTTTTCTTTTTCAGTGTGAGCCCTCAACAGCAAACTCCCTTTCCTTGAGCTAGCTAATGCCAGTTAATTTGTATTCCTTATAGCCACAAATGCTAAACTAAAGCAAAGCTTGGGATTTAAGATTATGGCCTAATTGTTTCTCAGTTTTTATTAGATGGCACAAATTCGGAACAAAGAAATACTTGGTACAGAATGCTTTTAATTGCTGTTTGTGAAGCATGATCCCAAAATCATTCTTAAGCACAAGATGGTTGCTGTAAACTTTGCAAAATCATGCTTAATTATAAATTGAGTAATTTTTTTTTCAAAAATAATAAGTTAAAGAAATATTATTTCAAAAAGCTCAGAATAGAATGTAGCACAATCCATTTAAAGATGGACTTGGGAGCTAAAACATTTTAGTGATTCATTTGAACCTGAGACAAATTATAGTGGGCACTGGCTGTCGTTTGAAATCATTTTTTAAAACCTTTTCATGGCTCACTATTTTATAAATACCCAAAAGTTTAGAAAATATGGACCATATTTGCTGCCTTTCCTGCCCATAATCCAGGATCACCTCTGTTTTACCAGTTTCCTCAATTTTCTTACCTCTCAACTGGCCAGTACATTTTCCTTGCTGGACTCAAATTTTGGATCAACCATGCACTAGCTCTCTTAGCTTCTACCTCTGAGTTACTATGTTGGAGAGGTTCCCAACTGTGCCACAAAGAATCTGTGGTCATCAGGAGCTTTGAATGTCACATGATAAAGTGACAAATCTCATTGAGTAGGAGAACTCATACTTTTGTCCTCCAAAATAGAGATTGCAAAGTTCTATCACTTTCTATAAAAGAATATAAAGAAGATTAAGAGAAATGATGAGTTTAAGTACTAAGAATGGGCTTATGATAAATCTTACCTAAAATTTTATAATGGAATAAATAAGATATAAATGTTTCAGCAATCACTCTATAGTACTCAACGTGCTTCCTGAAATCTTCACCACAGTGAAGATAATAAATACAACCATCACCCCCAAAAGTTTCCTGTCGTCCTTTGTATTACTTTTGTTTGTAATACATGTTTATATACTGATAATTCACTGTAATTCACTCAACCTGTGATTAATGGTTGAGTTTAACAATCAGCTCACAAAATTCCTGAAAATTTAAAACTCAGCTCTTGATAGCTCCTCTGAATTGGTTAGAGCATACTTCCTTATGTCTTGTGCTCCTTATTCCAGTTTAAGTAACCTCATTTCCTTCAGCATTTCCTCATGTTGCCTATTTTTTTAAAACTTTTCATCAGTTTTAAGCCTCTCAATTTAGTGATTGCTCTCAGAAGTGGACTCAGAGGGTCCCACACATAGGTTACAGGCTTTAAAAAATGAAACCAAGCTGTTTAAATGTTGTAGGAAAAGAAAGCCTGGGGCAACTTACTAGGGCTAAGAAATTAGAAAGACGCTGTGAAAGGGAGCTCAACCTGGGAGGAAACCCTTTCTGAGTGACCAGTGTGGAGGTCAGTCTGGGGAAACTGATAGGAGAAAGCAGAGCAAGTTACTCAGATGCTGGAGTGGGCCATATATTTGTACACAGTGCTTTCTGCAGGTACTGCTTAGCAGTACCACTCACTGAATTCAACCCATCCATCACTGCAGGTACCAGCCCCTGGGTATACAGACCCCCTGGGTCTGTATCTACCCAGGAATAATATCTGTGGGTGTCATAGAGGTAATTTTAACAGATATTATTCTCTGTTACTTTAAGAGAAACCTTAGGGGGAAAAATCTGAACTTCCCCCAAATGTCTTATTCTGGGTTAATAACGTTCTTTTCTCCTGGCTGTAATGAAATTTAGTTGCCATCCATGTGTTTTCATACTTTTGGGTACCAGGAGGATGGCCTGATTTTAAAGACTGCCCTTCATTCTTCTTCAAGCATTAGTATCTGCATCATTCACTCTGACATCATAAATTTAAAACACTCCTAAACTGTATCTGAGACTACTACAAAGTTCTTTATTTCACAATGAAAAATAAAGTCTTAATATTTTTACTACTGTTAACAGTGTTTAAGTTAGTCTAGCCAAGTGCATGCTTAGAGATGCTTGCAATGTCCTAAATGCAAATGTTTCTTTTGGTGAATGGTTGTTTATACAGAATCTTCTGGTTAGAGCTGAAAATGGCTTTTGATTGTGTAGGGATGAAATTACAGCATTGAAAACGTATTAAAATGTTAAATAACTTTTAGATCAGCTTGAATGTGAAAGGATAGACAAGAAGGTAGTTAAATTGCAAAGTCTATGTTACAAAACTAACTCTACTCATGTTGATTCAGTTCCCAGTTTAAGAAAATTTTCCTTTCAACAGGGTTTTTCCTGTCTTTCAGACTACTGGAAAAAATGATTGGCGTATTTCATATGAATGTAGCTTTGGTCTAGTATCAATAATCTGGGTAACAGTGTTAGAGGAAAGTGAGCCCTGGGGGTTGTCATCTCATAGGCAAGAAACTTACGGAAAACACAGATACATTTATTCTGCCGTTGAACTATTTTCCTAAGCCTGTTACCATGGCTTCTAAGTACATCAACAGGCAGACCCCTTTACCTGCTACTCTGGCTTTTCCAAACTCTTGCTGACCTCAAAGTGCTCATTATTTAAAATATAAGGTATGGAAGAGCAACCAGGTATCACAGGGGAGCTTCTTAGAAATGCAGAACCTGTCCCCAGACCTGCTGAATCAGAATCTGCATGGTTACAAGATCCCCAGGTCATTCATGATCACAGTAAGTTTCAGAGGTGATTATCTGTAGGGAATTTTGATCCACAATGATGAATGTCTTCTCTCTAAATTTCCAATATACCTTCAGTCTATTCTATATAATTTATGTTTCTCAGTAATTATTGGGCATATGTGAATCCCATTTCCCTCACAAATTTGTGACCTTCTAGACCAGGGAAAATCCTATAAAAGGCCACATGGTAAATATTTTAGGCTTTGGCAGGCCATATACTATCTTAGTTGTATGTTCTTTGGGGACTTGTTTACTCTTTGAAAACCATTCTAGGTAGAGAACCATACAAAAACAGGTCCCAGGCTAATTTGGTCAATGGGTAGTGATTTGCCCACCCCTGTCCTAGATGGCAGGGCCAGAATTACATGCTGGGCTTCCCTGGTGGCTCAGATGGTAAAGAATCTGCCTGCAGTGCAGGACATCTGGGTTCAATTCCAGGGTCAGGAATATCTCCTGGAGAAGGAAATGGCAACTTGCTCCAGTATTCTTGCCTGGAAAATCCCATGGGCAGAGGAGCCTGGTGGGCCACAGTCCATGGGGTTGCAAACAGTTGGACATGATCGAGTGACTAACACTTCCACTTCCTGGCACAGTACTAAAAGTTATGGAAGGTTACAATCAATATTATTCAGTGATTTGTTAAAGTCATTTCATATTCCTTTCTGCCTCATGTTCTAAAATATTTTGAGGTACTGTTTTAGGAGCAGTTATGAAAAGTTATCTAAATATTATTTAAAAATGTGTTTTCATACTTTAGAAATAAACTTTAATAAGAATAGGAGATTTCAAATAATCCTATATAAAGTTTTTATTTTCTTATTGATGTCAAGATGTAAAAGTAAACCACGAGTCCTCACTCAGCAAAATAATATAATCCATAATTTTTCATTAAGACCATATTGGTAAAGAAATGTTGCATTTATTACAACCTAATATAAATAACCTAATATAAATAACCGGAGAAGGCAATGGCACCCCACTCCAGTACTCTTGCCTGGAAAATCCATGGACAGAGGAGCCTGGTAGGCTGCAGTCCATGGGGTCACTAAGAGTCGGGAACGACTGAGCGACTTCACTTTCACTTTTTACTTTCCTGCATTGGAGAAGGAAATGGCAACCCACTCCAGTGTTCTTGCCTGGAGAATCCCAGGGACGGGGAAGCCTGGTGGGCTGCCGTCTATGGGGTCTCACAGAGTCAGACACGACTGAAGCAACTTAGCAGCAGCAATATGAATAACAATTGATAGCAAAAAAGAATAAATATGCCAGAGTAGTTAGTTTAAATATTTTTTGGCAATACCTATTTTGTGACTTGACCATAGTATTATTCTTTAGTCTCTAAGTGTTAGATTGCAACTTCATATCGTTGCGAACCATCCCCTGTGTTTAAGGTATAATCCATAAGGATTAGTTCCTTGATTTCATTAATATTTAATAATTCAAACAGTATTAGCAAGAAAAGAATGAAAAAACCCTCCAGGGAAATCCACAGCATAACATATATTACATACACACACACATACACACACACACACACACACACACAAATACACACAAGTATGTTTACCTGGGTTACTGCTCCAGGCAATGTTGGGAAAGAAATGGGTTTTCTATTTAGGTTGATATTTTCTGGGGTTTTTTTTTTGTTTGTTTGTTTGTTTGTTTTGACCCTTATAAGAAAAACCCGTACTAAGGTATTTTAAAACCAGAAAAATGTAGTTTTCCTGGTGGTAAAGGCCAAAAACTTTACTGTTATATAGTGTATACATTGTTTCTTTTATTTAAATCAAAAGAACTAGCCTGTGTTTGAAGATCTTAATTTAATTGACTATACAGAACATATTTAAAATTGTGAAAACATTTGTTATTAATTTGATAAATGATTTTTCTTAAGATACTCATCTACAGAGAAAGAGATTGTGTAATATTTAAGATTTAAAAGTGGATTATTGGGTTTCCAATAATTCCAAAAGGGGATTATTATGGGGTTTCCCTGCTGGCTCAGTGGTAAAGAATATCCCTGCCAATGCAGGAAACACAGGTTCAATGCCTGGTCTGAGAAAATGCCACATGCCTCGGAGCAACCAAGCCCATACACCACAACGATTGAGCTTGCGCTCTAGAACGCAGCAGCCACAGCTACTGAAGCCCGCACGCCCTAGAGCCTGTGCTCTGCAGCATGAGAAGCTGCTGCAATGAGAAACTTGCCCACCGTAACTAGAAAATAGGCCCTGTTCACCACAACTAGGGAAAGGCTGTGCAGCAGTGAACACTCAGCACAGCCAAAAGTAAATAAATGAACAAATAAGAAAAAAGTTAAGTGGACTATTTGTGTTCATATCTTTTTAAGCTTAGGGTTCACTTGATACATTCATAAAACAAAAGTCTTCAGGTTACACATGCTTTAACAATAGTTAACAGCTAATCTACAAATAACCAATTAAAATACCTTTATTTTTGCCTGGTTTTCCACAATATTTTTTTTATGTTTCTATGGAAAGTTTTCCAAATTTTACTTCATCTTTTGTCCTTGGTGGAGTCATCTTTAATAATCTAAGAACACTGTTGTAAACTGAACATGAAAGTGAAAGTGAAAGTAGCTCTGTTGTGTCCAAGTCTCTGCAACCCCATGGACTGTATAGTCCATGGGCTTCTCCAGGCCAGAATGCTGAAATGGGTAGCATTTCCCTTCTCCAGGGGATCTTCCCAACCCGGGGATCGTGGATTGTTTTACCAGCTGAGCCACGAGGGAATTCCAAGCTGAGCATGGCTGACTTCATATCTCAGAAGCATTAGGTAATCTTGTTCCTTTTGAGGGGTTGCCCCTTTTCCAGGTATCCACTGAGTTTCCCAGGAGTGAAAATGTGTGTTTTTCAAGCATGACATGGAGAAAAGTTGCTTTGAAATACATATTTGACTGTCAGAACTAGGTTTCCATAGGAAGTCAACTGGGGTGAGGGGAAGTGCTCATTCAAGATGATGATGTAGTTTTAGGATGATATAGTTGTAGGTAGTGGGATTCAGTGAAGGTAATCTCAGAGGTCAAAGGGCACCACCACACATTCTAATTACTGAAATTGTATTTGGAAAATTTGACCCTTCCTCTTTACACACGCACATGAAAGTGTAGGGCCCTTGGAGAGGTGGCTGTGCAGACTCAACCTGGAAAGCTGGAAAAGAAAAGAATTGAGGCAGGTTTTGTGCTGCTGCCATCTTGGGTCCACTGGAATCAGGGCAGAGATGCAATTTCCCCTCTGTTCCTACTAGTACACAGAACATGTTCTTCTGTATATAGAAAAACGTATAATTTAACCCCCAAATTAGGACATCTCTGTTAGTGGAAAAGGATGCTATTAACAATATCAGCTGAAAACAAGAATATACTAAGTGTATCTGGTTAATGGATTAATGAGGAATGTTGAAGAATGAATGAACAGCGTCCGCATTGTTATTAATGGGTCTCAAAAGTCCTGGATCTCCAGACTGAGGATTTGGTTGTTGTTATCTAGCCACTAATTTGTGTCTGACTCTTTGCAACCCCATGGAATGTAGCCCACGAGGCTCCTCTGCCCATGGGATTTCCCAGGCAAGAATACTGGAGTGGGTTGCCATTTCCTTTTCCAGGGATCTTCCTGACGCAGAGATTGAACCTGCATCTCCTGCATTGCAGGTGGATTCTTTACCTGGGAAGCCACCAGAGAAGCCCAAGGAGGTGATTTAGCAAAGCATTGGCTTTGGAGAAACACAGCTGGTTCACAGCCTAATTTATCACTTGTCTGAGTGATCCTGGGACAAATTCCTTAATTGGTCTGTCTCTCAGGTTTCTGGCTGTAAGCGGGAATAATAATACTTACCACCCAAGGTTGTTTTAAGGGTTATGAAGATGATGTATATATAGCATTTAGCATGATATTTAGGACAGAACAAGTACTCACTAAATAATTATTATTCTTTGCTATTGTCTCTACTTGCCCAGAATCCAGTCCTATGTGTAAGAATAACAGTACAGCCACAGTCAAAGTGGGAAGAAGTCTTTTTGGCTTCTTACTCCACACAACCATTGGGCTTGCAAGATAACCCTGCCTGAAGTTCAGCAACCCTTCAGTAAACTCCTGCCATGGGTGCCCTTCATGAACACTGGCCTCTTCCAACTGTGCAGGCTGAAAATGAGGGCCAGGGCCTGAGCTTCTCAAATGAGCCTACTGCTTGAACAGATCTGGGCTTATGCCACCAATGATCCAAATTTCTAAGAGGCTTCCCTGATGCTCTGCAATATTTGTCTTCTTGGAAGAACACATTAGCAAGATGGAAGATATGCAGGCTACTAATGAATGTATATATTTCTCAGTCTTCTTTATGGATGTACAAATAATGTTGAAAAACACTTTTTGGGGAGATGCAGGGGAAATGGAGCCAGTGGTTTGCTCATGAAAATAACATTTCAGGAATTTTGAAAGCCATAATTAAAAAGTAATTTATGTAAACATCTATTAAATTATAGTAAAAACAAAGTTAATAAATAATCAGAACTCACCACTGGTAATTATTTAATCTATATTTTGAGTTTGTTTGTGCCTGCTGTGTCTATATAGTGGTAATGCAATGCCCTGATCTGCTACCATCATTATTACTCCTTTCTTTTCAACTCTACATCCAGTGATGTCACCTTAGCAACTTGAGATTAGCCATGATGGAAAAGCTCACCCCAAAGAAACTGATAAACACTGCAAATCAAGGCTTGATTTACTGTTTGTTGATTGTCTGGACCTTAGAAAGTAAAGGAGAAAATGTAGATTACACTTCAAAGAATGCCTTTACTGTGACCAACGAGGTGTGATTAGCACAAAAATTGAGGGAATATTTTCCCAGAATTAAAAAAAAATTTTTCTGATGGAGCAAATAAATCACTCAGATCATTGGGAAACTGTTGAAGTTCCTACTTAGATCTTTATTGTTCTACTTTCTCATTAATGTAAAGGAATATATCAACCAACATTCAGGTCAGACCTATCCTCTTGCTCCTCAACCAAAATCTTATGCTGGCTTGGATACAAGAGTTTAATAAAATTATGATATAAAATATCCTTCATATCATTAGAAATTTATAATAAATGTAGTGTGTGCCTTCTGGCCATATCTATCAGAAGGAGCTGGTTGTTAACCATTAACCTGAACACCACTTGCACAGAAAGTTTAGGGCTTGATCCCTCCTGCTCTGTTTGGCTAGGGAAAAAGCCAAATCAGAAGAGATTAAAGCCAGAGAGGTGAAGCTTGAAGATTGAAAGACAAGAGGGTAAATGGTGACTTAAACTGGAGATGCACACTTGAAAAAGGACAGAGAATAAGGCAGGATAGGAAACTCAACAGCCAGAGAGAGAATGAGATGGTTCCTGAATTCACTTAGTAAAGGAGGCCCATTTATGTGAGGCCCAGATTATTCATTGTTTTGGATACATTTCTAAAGGCACCAAGCCACACAACATAGGAGGAGCCTATGAGTTAAGAAGCCTTGCTGAGGTCCAAAGTGAAATTTGGTCGGGTAAACTTCCAACTCAAGGAAATTGGGGAGAAAAAAATAGCCATTTATTTCATGGAGCAGTTTTTTAAGTACGGTAATTATTGGAAACATCACAAATGTCTTATTCTGTTATATAATTTTATGTAATATGCCTTGGGGGCCCATTCTTAACAATTACACCCTTTAGTCCTAATGTGCTATCTATTCTTATGCTTATTTTTCACATTCATGACATATAATGCTCTATATGTTTTTTTTTTCTGATTTTATATAATCTCAAATCTATGTGAAATTCAATTTTGTGTACCAAGTGAATATCTAACTTAATTTTTTTTCCTGGGAGATTAGTGAATTTTCTCAGCATACTCATCAGCAGAATATATTTTTAGTTGGAATTGCATTTGAATTTAAGAGAGCCATCAAAGACAGTGGCTTAAATCTCCTAGAGGGGTTATTAAAACTTAGATTGTTGGGCATCTCCTTCAGAGTTTTTGATTCAGTAAATCTGGGGTAGTGTCCAAGAATTCAGATTTCTAACAAGTTCACAAGTGATACTGATGCTGCTGGTCTAGACATCACACCCAGAATGACTGGTTTACATGAGTAATGGCTTGATGAATATCGATGAATAAGAAACTGAAAGTCTGTCTAGAGCTAAGCCACCTAGGCCTGAAAACTTGGTTGCATAATATCTTGGGAAACTAGCCTCTTTGTCTTTTGTGTGTACTTTGTGATTTCAGTGGCAATGTTTCTAGTGTTCTATCGTTAAGAAGCTGTTAGCTTTATCATATTAGATATCTTATTTTCCTTCTTCACTTGTAAGATGCTATCAGGCATAGGATCTTTATGTGATAATATGCTTTTCTTATTTGGTGCATCAATGTAGCTAGATTCATTGCATAATCATATGTCCTAACACTAATTTGTCATTGTATTTATGTTCGATTATCCTCTTGTTGTTATGTAGTCTCTGAATTGTTTCTGATTCTTCACGACTCCATGGACTGTAGCCTGCCAGGCTCTTCTGTCCATGGGATTTCCCAGGCAAGAATACTGGAGTGGGTTGCCATTTCTTTCTCCACTATTATTCTCTAATAGGCTATTAAATTTCATTGCATATATTTTATTTAGATTTGTCCATCATTTCTCATTAACTAAATTGGTGTGTTGTTGACTTTAGTGTTATATTTAATGAGTTTTTGTATCAGGGTTATTCTAGCTGAAAGAACCTTATAGAGTTTACACTGTGTTCCTGGGAATCTGCTAAATTGAGACTTACATGAATTATCCCCTTTAAATTTCACAGACAATTTATGAAGTTTGTACCATAACTATTTTTATTTTATGTGTATATGTGCTGTATGTTCAGTCACGTTCAACTCTTCGTGACCCCATGGACTATAGCCTGCAAGACTCCTCTGTCCATGGGATTTTCCAGGCAAGAATACTTGCATGGGTTGCCATTTCCTTCTCCAGAGGATCTTCCTGACCCAGGGATCAAAACCACGTCTCTTGCATCTCCTACATTGGGAGGCAGATTCCTTACCACTGTGCCACCTGGGAAACCCCCATTCTCATTTTATTAGGACACTGCGTTTGAGAGCAATCACTGAAGATAATCTAACTAGGAAATTACAAGCCTCTTATTCCCCAAATTAATTCTTAATTTATTTCATACATGGGGAGATATTTCCATATTTTGTTATATTGTTGTAGAATAGTTTACATTGTGTGGGAATTATTAATTTCTTGGAAGATTAAAATAATTTATCCATAAAGTAAATCAAGATATACACTGTCTGAGTCTATAGTTTTGGGAGGAAGATATCTAAAATTTTCCTTAAAGCTAAGATTCCCAATTTCTTCCTTGTCATTAAGGATTGTTAATTTTATTTGTAGAATTGAGCATGATATACAGAGATGAAAATTATGTCCATATTTGACACAATCTTTTTTTATTAGATTTATTAAAGAATTATAATTGTGTTGAGTTTTTCTCAGAGAACCAGACCTTGCCTTTATTTATCTTCTTTTTTTGTTGTTTTCTAATTCACTATCTTAACTTAACCATCATTACTTTCTATTCTCTAGTTTCCTTAAAATATTACTGTACTTGTTTCTTTTCTAAAGAAGTGAAGTTGCTCAGTCATTTATGACTCTTTGTGATCCCATTGACTGTAGCCTCCCTGGCACCTCCCTCCATGGAATTTTCTTGACAACAGTATGGAGTTGGTTGCCATTTCCTTTTCCAGGGGATCTTCCTGACCCAGGGATTGAATCCAGGTTTTCTGCATTACAGGCAAATACTTTACTGTCTGAGCCACCAGGGAAGCCAGCCACCAGGGAAGCCCCTTTTCTAAAGAATCTGCCTGCAAGGTAGGAGACCCAGATTAGATCCCTAGTCAGGAATATCCCCTCAAAAAGAGAATGGCCATCAGCCCATGAATGGATAAGAAAGCTGTGGTTCATATACCCAATGGAGTATTACTCAGCCATTAAAAAGAATACATTTGAATCAGTTCTAATGAGGTGGATGAAACTGGAGCCTATTATACAGAGTGAAGTAAGCCAGAAAGAAAAACACCAATGCAGTATACTGACACATATATATGGAATTTAGAAAGATGGTAACGATAACCCTGTATGCAAAACAGCAAAAGAGACACAGATATATAGAACAGTCTTTTGGACTCTGTGGGAGAGGGAGAGGGTGGGATGATTTGGGAGAATGGCATTGAAACATGGATAATATCATATATGAAACGAATCGCCAGTCCAGGTTCGATGCATGATACAGGATGCTTGGGGCTGGTGCACTGGGATGACCCAGAGGGATGGTACAGGGAGGGAGGTGGGAGGGGGGTTCAGGATAGGGAACACGTGTATACCTGTGGTGGATTCATGTTGATGTATGGCAAAACCAATACAATATTGTAAAGTAATTAGCCTCCAATTAAAATAAATCAAATAAAAAAAAAAAAAAAGGGAATGGCAACCCACGCCAGTATTCTTGCCTGGAGAGAGGAGCCTGGCAGTCTACAGTCCATGAGCCAGACACAACTGAGTGACTAACACCAACTTACTTGAAGTAAATGATTAGTGCATTTTCTCTATTTATTTTCCTATTTAAAAAAATCAATTCAAACTTTTGATTCTTCCTATTTTTCAGTATAGTTTTTGATTGAGTGCCGTACCTTTTTATATGCTATTTCATTTTGTATTTGTTTTTATTTTTAGCCAAAGGTTATTGAAGAGAAATTATTTTAATTCTCAAAGGGTTAAAAATGTTTGTCTGATTTTTTGATATTAATTTTTAGTGGATTTGTACTTTTTATGCTTTATTTCATTATGATTAAAGGACGTGGCCAATAAAATATCCATTTTTTGAAGTTTCCTTGGATATTCTTTATTTCTAGAAAATGACGAAATTATATCTTTCAGACACTTTAAAGAAAGTATTATATGACATAGATCAAAATATATGTCATATAAAATGTATCCTTCTTAAATTAATTTCTCATCAATTAAACCTATCTGATGTTTTGTACAAGCTCCGGGAGTTAGTGATGGACAGGGAAACCTGGAATGCTGCAGTCTATGGGGTCACAAAGAGTTGGACATGTCCTAACTACTGAACTGAACTGATGTTTTATAAATTTATAATGGTTTATAAAGGATTTCACTAAAGTAATTTATGTCTGTTTTTTCTATTTTTATCAATATGGATTTTTAATATTTTTATGAGCTGACCCGTAATTCCCAATTTTTATATCTCCTTTTACTCATATAAATTTATCCTCTTTATCACATATATGCTTTTCTTTTTCCTTCTGAGTATTTTCTTGTCAATATTAATATTACTGCCTCTGCTTTTTTTTAACAGTAGTTGGAAATATTGTTGACCATATCAGTCTCTTAAAGCTTTTAAAACTTTTGGTTTATACATTTTTCTTACAAGCAACAGTTAGTTGGATTTTTATAAAACTAAATCTAAGTATTTTCTTTTTCTTAATAGAGAATTTTGTATCAATATCCATTAATTGTTACAATTAATCTTTTTGATCTACTTTTGAAATTTGTAGTATTTTTCTAAGTTTATGCTTCTTGTTCTTTTTGTTATTTACCTCTTACTGGATGAACTATGTATTTTTTCATTTATATTTTTTCTAGAGATTTGGAAGATATAATCCTGCTTTCAGTTCTATTTAGGGGTTATATATAGTTCAGTTACGGAGAAGGCAATGGCACCCCACTCCAGTACTCTTGCCTGGAAAATCCCATGGGCGGAGGAGCCTGGTGGGCTGCAGTCCATGGGGTTGCAAAGAGTCGGACACGACTGAGCGACTTGACTTTCACTTTTCACTTTCATGCATTGGGGAAGGAAATGGCAACCCACTCCAGTGTTCTTGCCTGGAGAATCCCAGGGACGGGGGAGCCTGGTGGGCTGCCGTCTATGGGGTCACACAGAGTCGGACACGACTGAAGTGACTTAGCAGCAGCAGCAGCATAGTTCAGTTAAAGCTACAGAAATCTATCAATCTGTAATTACTCATTCAGCACACTTTTTTTTTTTTCTTCAGTGAGTTTTGTGACAGGCATTATTCCATACCATGAAATACCATAGCTGGCAAATAATAAATATATAAATAAAAATAGTTCAGAAAGTAAAACATGTTTTCTAAGGAACCACACACAATGTTATAAGAATCTAGGTTTGACCAGAGAAATAGAACCAGTAGAAGATATATATTAAGACATTTCTTACAAGGACTTGGCTTACTTGATTGTGTGGTCTACTAAGGCAAGTCTGAAATTTGTAGGGCAGCCTTTCAGAAAGGACAGGCTGGTCTCTCAGGCATAGGCTGAAGCTGCTATCCACACACAGAAATTTCTTCTTCTTTGGGGAAACCTCAACTTTCCTTTTCAAGCCTTTCAGCTCCATGAATCAGGTCCACCCAGATCATCTAGGATAATCTCCCTACTTTAAATCAACTAACTGATTATAAACTTGAATCACATCTACAAAATATGTCCACAGCACCACTGACATTAAATAATTGGATATTGTAGTCAAGTCATTCTATCAAAAGGATCATTAAAAATGTTAAGGTACAATCATGGTGAATATTATGAAGAGATACATAGTATTAAAAGATTGAATAAGATGGGAAAAATTGACTTAAATATGGAGGCCAGGCAGACTTTGGTCCCTTCACCACCCATTTTGTGCCTAATCCAAGACTTTGTAAATATGTAACTGTTAAGGGCCCTGTTGACTTACAGGTTGCTTAAGACTTCATAGCTGTACAAATCGACTAGCCTTAAAGGGAAAGTTTACCTCATTTATATGGCCCCAAGTTATCTTCCACGTGAGCCAGACCAAAACAAATCTCTCTTTAGATGGTTCTGAGAGTGTTTTTTGCTTAAAATGTAAATAAAGGCAAACAAATACTCCATCATCAACATCAATAAATGTGTCCAGCCTTCAAAATAGCATATTAAGAATTTTCTGTGAAACCTAATGAACTTTTGTGTAATTAAGAAATATTATACCTTCAGTTCTTGACAAACTCTCTTGAAAAAGTAGTAAATTTATCCCTAACATGGATAAAATGACTCTCATCTCAGAAGACAATCTTCATACAGGATGTATACAGCCCCTTGGTGCCAGTTCATCCAATAGAGCTCATAATGAGCCTCGGTACTGTGTGTACAACTTCCATCTTCACTGTAGAAGTAAAAATAAATGTGTGGTTAATCATTTCAGGCACTCCATCTGCATCTTAGGAACCCAAGTGGTCTATCCAATTGAAGATTTGTTCAGCAAATAAAATTTTTACCAGTTCAAAGCTGCTGGTAGCTGTTAGTTTTCAGAGGTGTTCATAAACTAGGAATTTTTCTTGAGTGACATCATTGTGGATGTTCTTGGTAAAAACCAGGAGATGGCTACTGAGTGATTTCAGGATCAAATTGCATCCTGAATATAAACAGAATAACTGTCAATTCATCCAGGTCCTCCTTGGATACAGGAACAGCAATTCTGAAGCATTTTACAAGTAATTCTGGAGTGGATAAGATTATTTGCCAATGGCACTTCCTCATCTTTTTCCCCTTTCTCCAAGACACAATCAGTCCCATCATTTTCAGGGCATATGGTGTGGCCTCCATAGCTGTAAGAATCATCTTTTCTTTTGATGGGATTTGAGTGAAGCAAATTTGGAAGATGCTTCTGACCAACAATATGTGTTAGAACTAATCTAAGTTTTGGTAAAGTTCTAGTCTTTGTATATTGGAACTCCTTTTTAGGCAAGGATCTATACTGATGTGTTGTTAAGATGGACTTTTTTTTTTTTTGCTTCTATTAATGTCTTTTAATCCTCATGTTTCTCTAATGAGAATGTAATGTGTTTCCTTGGGTACTTTTTGCTTTGGTCTTGAAATCACCTTGAGGCCAGAATAAGCAACATTTTCTTTTTTTTATACAAAAGAATGTAACTCTAATTTTAAAAATCACTGGCAAAGAAAGACTCTATTTCTGGGTCTTTTTCTCCTTTCTCCTCACTCTATTTTCACTAACAGTTAGGCTATTTATTTCAGTTGAATTGCCCACTTAACAAAACAACAACAAAAATTCCACCCAACTAAACAACAGTCTGAGGGAGTCATAGCTTAAATCAGTGTTACTACAGAAGCAAGCATGTTGAGGAGTGCCATCACCACTCTTTCTAAAAGAGTAGTATTTTTAACACACACACAAAAGAAAAAGCTCTACAGGAGTTGTGTTCCACCAAAGCAAGAGAATAAACCAAAAAAGAGAAAACCTTAAGGTTCTGACAGACTTTTAATTCTGTTTAGATAGATAAACTAAATCAGGAGATGAGTAAAGGGAATCCCTAACATAATTAAAAAGTGGTATTAGTGGTGCAGTTAATATTACTCTAGATTGAATGAATGAAAATTAGAATGAAAATTTTCAGAATGGAAATTTCCCAAAATAAAACATCGAAAGGAGGAGATTTCTTTCTGGTGAAAGTTTTCTGACTGTTGGCAGTGTGTGGACAATTAGCAATATGTATATAAAACTAAATAAGTGAAAATGAACAGATATCAGGGATGCCAGGTGGCCTGGGCAGGAATTTCCAATTATGGGAAAGTAATAAGGCTGGTAAATCCTATCTTCCTCAAAATAACTATGCTGCTTAGTTGCGTCTGACTTTGTGTGACCCTACGGACTGCAGCCTGCCCTGCTCTGTCCATGGGATTCTTTAGGCAAGAGTACTAGAGTGGGTTGCCATGCCCCTCTCCAAGGAATCTTCCTGACCCAGGGGTCAAACCCAGGTCTTACTGCTGAGACACCAGGGAAGCCCTCAAAATAACTGTAAAACTCATCAATTTTTTTTCCAAAGAAATTTGAGGGTTCCGAAAATCAAAGGCAAACAACAAATTGAGAATTATTTATTACTAAAAAAATATTGTTGAATTTCAGGTAAGAGCAATGGAAATCTGTTCCATTCTTGCCTGGAACTATTACCATCCAGTCCTATAGTGCATTTGGGATGGTGTTTGTACCAGGTTGACTTCCCTGGTAGCTCAGATGGTAAAGCATCTGCCTAAAATGTGGGAGACCCGGGTTCAGTCCCTGGGTTGGGAAGATCCTCTGGAGAAGGAAATGGCAACCCACTCTAGTACTCTTGCCTGGAAAATCTCATGGATGGAGGAGCCTGGTAGCTATAGTTCATGGTGTCGCAGAGTCGGACATGACTGAGCGATTTCACTTTACTTCACTTTGTACCAGGTTGGGCAAGCCATCAAAGCAGAAGCTTTCCTGCTGAAGGGCTGACTTGACTTGGAGGGAAGGGCAAAACAACTCACACACAATAAAGTTATGCCAGTGATAGTAGTAGCCTGGATAGGAAGAAAATGGTCTAGGCTACAACCTTGTAATCCAAGCCTGAGGTTGTGATCCTGGTTGGAGTGAGTGGCAGACCTACAAACTAACCAGAAATTTAGCAGTGGATTCCAAAAAAATCAGACAGCTCTGGAAGAGCTAGCAAAGGTCCTCAGACATCACTGGCTGACCAGGACGGCATGCCTTTATACAGAGAATACTTGAAAGAGCATGACCAAGTGTAGAGGTAACATCAAAGATGCCAAAGGCTTGAAATCTGGATTTACTCCTAACCCACAAACAGATCACTGAGCAGGGTGTCAGCCAGGCTGACTCTAGGTGTTTGAATGAAATAACGGGCCAATCATGAGTTCACCACTAAGCCATACATACTGTATTGACTCCTGATCTAGTTTAACCAAGATAAAGAAAGATGACACAAATTAAAAGAATTGTAAGGATACACTGTCAACAACATTATGTCAAAAAAATTAGAAAACTTAGATGAAGCAGAAAATTTCCTAGAAAGACACAAACTACTAAAACAAACTAAAGGAGCTGTAGAAAATCTGAACAGAATGACAGGTAAAGAAATTGAGTTAGTAATTAAAAATCCTCAAAAAAAGTCCAGGCCTAGATACCTTCTCTAGTGAACTCTGTTAAATATTTAAATTCTAATTAAAAAAACAACAAAAACATATGCAACAAGCAGCAAAAGTTTACTGTATAACCCAGGGAACTATAGTCAATATCTTGCACTAACCTATAATGGAAAATAATCTGAAAAATAATATATGTATATATATATATAGAATCACCTTGCTGTGCACCTGAAACATTGTAAGTCAACTATATTTCAATAAAATACGTGCTAAAAATAAATAAATAAATAAAAGCTCAAAAAAAGAAATAATATAAACACTTTACAAATTCTGCCAGAAAAATAGATATTCAGAAAATAGAGGAAAAGGGGATACTTTCCAATGCTATGAGGCTAGTATTATCCTGATACCAAAGCCATATAAAGATATCCTAAGAGAAAGAAAAAAAAAAACTACAGATCAATATCTAATGTGAATATAGATGAAAAATTCTCAAACGCCCTCCCCTCAAAAACCTAACAAATGAAATCCAACAGCATATAAAAAAAGTATACCGTGACTAACAGATCTACTTATCACAGAAGTACAAGGTTGTTTTAACATCTGAAAATAAATCAATGTACCATACCATATTGGGCTTCCCCAGTGGCTCAGTGGTAAAGAATTTGCCTGCAATGCAGGAACTGCTGGTTTGATTCCTGGGTTGGGAAGATCTCCTGAAGGCGGGGATGGCAACCCACTCCTGTATTCTTGCTTTGAGATTCCCATGGACAGAGGAGCCTGGAGAGCTATAGTCCATAGTGCTGCAAAGAGTCAGATATGACTGAAGTGACTTAGCATGCATGCATGCATGCACCATACCATATTAATAAAAAAGGGGATTAAAAACTTCATGATCATCTCAAGAAAAACAGAAAAAAAGTTTTGAAAAATATTCAGCTCCCATGAAGCTCTCAAGTTGGCAATAGCAGGGAAGTTTCTCTATGTGAAAAAGGGCACATACAAAAATCCACAGCTAACATTATACTAAATTGCTTTGTCTTTAAGATGAAGAGTAAGGCAAAGACATCCACTCTCACCAGCTCTATTCACCATTGTACTGTAGACTCTAGACTGTACAATAAAAGACAAAGAGATTAAAACCATATAAAAAAGCAAAAGGAAGAAGTAAAACTATGTTTTCTGAAGACAACATGATCCTGCATGTAGAAACTTCTAAGAAATATTAAAATAAAATATTAGGACTAATAGATGAGTTCAAGATCACAGTATTCAAGATAAATATGCCAAAATAATTATTTTTTTGTATTTTGTCAGTGAAGAATTGGAACATGAAAGTCCATTTCTGAGAGCATCAAGAAGAAAAAATATTTAGAGTAAATGTAACAAAAAGAAAGTTTTATTTACAGAAACCTCCAAGGGACTGCTGAGAAATGAAAATTGAAATAAATGGAGAGATTTTTTATGTTCTAGACTACAAGCCTCAATATTCACAAGATGGTAATTCTTAGATTCAAACAAATCTCTATCAAAATCCCAGGAGACTTTATTTTTTTGTAGAAACTGACAAGATGCTTATAAAATTTTACAGAAACACAAAGTAACCAATGAAATTTTTAAAATGAAGAACAAATTTAGAGGACTTAGAATATCTGATTATAAAACTCATTATAAACCTATGGTAATCAAGACAGTGGAGTATTGGGTAAAGATAAAAAAATGAATCAACAAAATAGGAATAAACTCTTAAATTTATAATTAATTGATTTTCAACAAAGGTACTAAAGTTGTTTAATGGAGGAAAGGAGATTCTTTGCAATCATTTGTTGCAAACTAGATATTATTGACAACTAGATATTCACATATTTCAAAAAATAAACTTAGACCCTTACACATTGAAATGTAGGAACTGAACCTCTAAAACATCTTTAAGAAAACACAAGATGAAATCTTTGTAACTTTGAGTTAGGTAAAGATTTCTTAGGTATGATTTCAAGAGAAAAAATAAAGTAGACTTGATATTTGTTCTTTGTATTAGTGTTCTATACTGCATAACAAATCACTGCAACATTAATGGCTTAAAACAGCACATACTTATTAGTCCACAGTTTCTCTAAGTCAGAAATCAGGACAGTTCATTTGGGTCCTTTGCTTAGGGTCTTACAAGGCTGCAATCAAGGTGTCAGCCAGGGCTGAGAGTCAGTTACAGAATGTCCATTTACTAACTTGCAGAGTTGTTGGAAGTGTCTGGTACCTGGGGGCTAAAGGATTCATGGCAATCAGCTTCTTCAAACCCAGGAAGAAGGGAGAGAGAAAGGGAAAGAGAAAGAGAGTCTCTAACAGGAGAAAGAAAGACTCTGGTAAAATGGGTGCTATACTCTTTAACAGTGTACATGGAGTCACTTTTGCCTCAGATCATTGGTGAAAAGCAGGTCACAGGTCCCACCGTATTCAAGGGGAGGGATTCAATCAAAGCACTGATACCAGGGGGCAGGGGTTATGAGGGCCATTTTTAAGTCTGTCTATCACACTCTTCTAAAGAGATCAGTAAGAAAATTTAATAAAAATTTTTGCAAATCACACAGCTCAGGGGTTGGCAAACTGTGGTCACAGCCTTTTTTGGTAAGACCTATGAACTAAGAAGGGGCTTTCCAGGTGGCACAGTGGTAAACAATTCTCCTGCTGGTTTAGGAGACACAAGAGTTGTAGATTTGATTCCTGGATCAGGAAGGTCTCCTGGAAAAGGGAATGATGACCTACTCCAGTATTTTTGCTTAGGAAACCCCATGGACAGAGAAGCCTGGTGGGCTACAGTCCGTGGGGCTGCAAAGAGTGAGACACGACCCAGTGACTGCATGTGCATGCGCACACACACACACACACACACACACACACACACACTAAGAATAGTTTTTACATTTTTATAAAGGTTGTTTATAAAAGAAGCTAATACAAAAGCAATCCCATTTGACCTACAAAACATAAAATATTTACTATCTTTCCACGTACAAAAAGTTTGTGAACCTCTACTAACAGACATGAATCCAGAATATATACACAATTTTACAACTCATTAATAAGACCAACAAGCCCCTTAAAAGTGGATATTTGGTGATACCTGTCCCCACAGTATCCATGCTCTAATCCCTAAAATCCGTGAATATGTTATATTACTTGGTATAAGGGCTTTGCTGATTAATTAAGGATATGGACTTTAATACAGAGATATTATTCTATATTATCTGGGTTGTGATTAAATTATCTCAATCTAATCATGAAGAGTTGGACATGACTGAGCTACTTCACTTTCACTTTTCACTTTCATGCATTGGAGAAGGAAATGGCAACCCACACCAGTGTTCTCGCCAGGGACGGGGGAGCCTGGTGGGCTGCCGTCTATGGGGTCGCACAGAGTCGGACTCAACTGAAGCGACTTAGCAGCAGCAGCAATCATACTAGCCCATAAAAGTTAGCATCAAAAAGATAAGCTAACAAGAAAAGACAGAGGCAGAGAAATTAAAAATGTGGCAGGAAAGCAACTCCTTCTTGCTGGACCGGGGGCACAGAGAAAGAATTAAAGGAATTCAGCCATAAAATGGAAAAATTTGAGTCAATTCTAGTGAGGTAGATGAACATAGAGCCTATTCTACAGAGTGAAGTAAGACAGAAAGAGAAAAACAAGCATCATATATTAACGCATATACAGGGCTTCCCTGTTAGCTTAGATGGTAAAGAATCCACCTGCAATACAGGAGACCTGAATTCAATCCCTGAGTGGGGAAGATCCCTTGAAGAAGGGAATGGTTACCTGCTATCTGCTCCAGTATTCTTGCCTGGAGAATTCCATGGACAAAGGAGCCTGGGGGCTACAGTCCAAGGGGTTGCAAAGAGCTGGACAGACTGAACGACTAACACTTTTACTTTCAATGCATATATATGGAGTCTAGAAAGATGGTACTTGAAGAACCTATTTTCAGGCAGGAACAGAGATGCAGACATAGAGAACAGACCTGTGGACACAGCAGGAGAAGGAGAGGGTGGGGCGAATTGAGAGAGTAGCATAGAAACATATACATTACCGTGTGTAAGATCAGATCAGATCAGATCAGTCGCTCAGTCGTGTCCGACTCTTTACGACCCCATGAATCGCAGCACACCAGGCCTCCCTGTCCATCACCAACTCCCAGAGTTCACTGAGACTCACGTCCATCGAGTCAGTGATGCCATCCAGCCATCTCATCCTCTGTCGTCCCCTTCTCCTCCTGCCTCCAATCCCTCCCAGCATCAGAGTCTTTTCCAATGAGTCAACTCTTCACATGAGGTGGCCAAAGTATTGGAGTTTCAGCTTTAACATCATTCCTTCCAAAGAAATCCCAGGGCTGATCTCCTTCAGAATGGACTGGTTGGATCTCCTTGCAGTCCAAGGGACTCTCAAGGGTCTTCTCCAACACCACAGTGCAAAAGCATCGATTCTTCGGCACTCAGCTTTCTTTACAGTACAACTCTCACATCCATACATGACCACTGGAAAAACCATAGCCTTGACTAGACGAACCTTTGTTGGCAAAGTAATGTCTCTGCTTTTGAATATGCTATCTAGGTTGGTCATAACTTTCCTTCCAAGGAGTAAGCGTCTTTTAATTTCATGGCTGCAGTCACCATCTGTAGTGATTTTGGAGCCCAGAAAAATAAAGTCTGACACTGTTTCCCCATCTATTTCCCATGAAGTGATGGGACTGGATGCCATGATCTTCATTTTCTGAATGTTGAGCTTTAGGCCAACTTTTTCACTCTCTTCTTTCACTTTCATTAAGAGGCTTTTGAGTTCCTCTTCACTTTCTGCCACAAGGGTGTGTCATCTGCATATCTGAGGTTATTGATATTTCTCCCAGCAATCTTGATTCCAGCTTGTGTTTCTTCCAGTCCAGTGTTTCTCATGAAGTACTCTTCATATAAGTTAAATAAACAGGGTGACAATATACAGCCTTGATGAATTCCTTTTCCCATTTGGAACCAGTCTGTTGTTCCATGTCCAGTTCTAACTGTTGCTTCCTGACCTGCATACAAATTTCTCAAGAGGCAGGTCAGATGGTCTGGTATTCCCATCTCTTTCAGAATTTTCGACAGTTTATTGTGATCCACACAGTCAAAGGGTTTGGCATAGTCAATAAAGCAGAAATAGATGCTTTTCTGGAACTCTTTTGCTTTTTCCATGATCCAGCGGATGTTGGCAATTTGATCTCAGGTTCCTCTGCCTTTTCTAAAACCAGCTTGAACAACTCGAAGTTCAAGCTGAAGCCTGGCTTGGAGAATTTTGAGCATTACTTTACTAGCGTGTGAGATGAGTGCAATTGTGTGGTAGTTTGAGCATTCTTTGGCATTGCCTTTCTTTGGGATTGGAATGAAAACTGACCTTTTCCAGTCCTGTGGCCACTGCTGAGTTTTCCAAATTTGCTGGCATATTGAGTGCAGTGCTTTCACAGCATCATCTTTCAGGATTTGAAATAGCTCACCTGGAATTCCATCACCTCCACTAGCTTTGTTCATAGTGATGCTTTCTAAGGCCCACTTGACTTCACATTCCAGGATGTCTGGCTCTAGGTCAGTGATCACACCATCGTGATTATCTGGGTCCTGAAGATCTTTTTTGTACAGTTCTTCTGTGTATTCTTGCCACCTCTTCTTAATATCTTCTGCGTCTAGCTAATGGGAAGTTGCTGTACAACACAGGGAGCTCAACATGGTGCTCTGTGACCACCTAGAGGGGTGGGAAGGAGGTTCAAGAGGGAAGTGACATGTACACATATGGCTGATTCACATTGTTGCATGAGAGAAACCGATTCAACATTGTAAAGCAATTATCCTACAATTAAAAATGAATTAAAATTAAATAAAGGAATTCAGGTAGCATTAAGATGCAAAGACTGGTCTCTGGATGGCAGCTAGCAATGAAACCTTGGTCCTACAACCACAAAGAACTGAATCTGGCCAGCAAGCTGACTGAGTTTGACCGAGGATTCTTGCCTAGAGCATTCAGTACAGGACACATCCTGTTGTCCTGTTGACAGTTTAATTACAGCTTGTGAGACTCTAAGCAGAAGATCCAGCTGAGCCCAAATGGGCTTCTCACCTTTAAGCAACCACATTTGTAGTAATTTGTTATGGCAGCAATAAAACAAAGAAAAAACTAATACAGTAGGCAACAGATTTACACAGACATTTTATAAAAAAAATAATGGGCCCAGGAAAAGAGGCTAAAAATAATGAGTCATTAGGGAAATTTGAATTAGAATGAAGTACTGCTCTACATCCATTAAAATGGCTTTAAACAAAAAGACTGACAGTTTTGAGTGCAGGTGAGGATATGGAGTAACTGGAACTCTCATACATTGCTTGTGTGAATGTAAAATAAGACAGCTACTTGGAAAACAGATTAGTGGTTTCTTAAAACATTAAATGTAAACTTACTATATAACTCAGCAATTCCACGCCTAGATATTTATCCAAGGGAAATGAAAACACAAGTCATACAAGACTTGTACACATATGTTAACAGTAGCATTATTTATAGTAGCCAGAAAGTGGAAACAATCCAAATATCCATCAGTCAGTGAGTGGATTAACAAAGTGTTGTATATCCATAAAATAGAATACTATTCATCAATAAAAAGGAACAAACTACAGATACAGGCTACAACATAATGAATCTCAAAATATTATGCTAAGTGAAAAAAGCCAGATACAAAAGACTACATGTTGCATCATTTCATTTATACGAAGTTTCCAGAAAAGGCAAATTTTATTGAGACAGAAAACAGATGAGTGGATGCCTGTTGCTGGGAGGGGAACCACGGGCTGACTGCAAACAGACACACTAGAATTTTCTAGGATGATGGAATTGTTCCAAAACTAGATTGTAGTGATAATTCCATAGCCCTATAAATTTACTAAAATTCATTGAGCTGTACATTGAATTATAGTGATGGGTGCATATTATGCTGTGTAAATTGTACCTCAATAAAAAATATGGTGATAATTAACTTCAGAAAAATATAGGAAAGAAAATATATTCTTAGGACAGTGCTCAGCTGTGAGTAATTTTTACATAGACATAACTGGATATTGATTTAATTTAAAAAATGAATACAACTACATTGGAATCATGGAGCAAGAGAAGCAGAGTGGATGGGAATATAAGAGAGTAACTTCACTATCATAATGAGGAATTCAATTATATTCCAAATTGATATACCTAAACATAGCAAAATATGCACATTCTTTAAGTGTATAAAATCAGGTAAATGCCAACAGGAAATGGCTGAAAGAGTCAAAGTGAATCACCAAGTAGAAAGGAGGAAAATGTAGGGGGAACTGATAATTTTTATTGTTGCTGTTTAAACCTTTTAGTACAATCTGACTTTTTAAAAATCTGTACATTTATTCATTGATGAAAAAAAGAAAATATTTAAATCAAACTCAAGCTTTCTTATCTTCTGTCCTCTTTTCTATTTCTGTTATTTTTCATCTTCTTTCTGGGAGATTTCCTAAAGTTTTCCCAAAGTTTACTTCTTAATAAATCTACTGAGATTTAAAAATATATATATATACACTCTCATATTTTAAATTTGGGGGCAGGAGGAAAAGGGGATGACAGAGGATGAGATGGCTGGATGGCATCACCGACTCGATGGACGTGAGTTTGAGTGAACTCTGGGAGTTGGTGATGGACAGGGAGGCCTGGCGTGCTGCGATTCATGGGGTTGCAAAGAGTCGGACATGACTGAGCGACTGAACTGAACTGATTTTAAATTTCATGACATTTCTTTGGTTCCTTGAATGTTTAGTTTTACAGTGTCTTCCTAACTGTTCTTCTCTGCTGCTGCTGCTGCTAAGTGACTTCAGTCGTGTCCGACTCTGTGTGATCCCAGAGATGGCAGCCCACCAGGCTCCCCCGTCCCTAGGATTCTCCAGGCAAGAACACTGGAGTGGGTTGCCATTTCCTTCTCCAAAGCATGAAAGTGAAAAGTGAAAGTGAAGTTGCTTATTAAGTGTCTGACTCTTCGTGACCCCATGGATTGCAGCCCACCAGGCTCCTCCATCCATGGGATTTTCCAGGCAAGAGTACTGGAGTGGGCTGCCATTGCCTTCTCCAAAAATGTATGCTTATCCTCTAAGAAATCACTTGTATCCTACATGGTATGCATATCAAATTCTCTCATTTTTCTTTCTTAAAATAACAATAGTCACACTCATTTAATTTAAAATAATACATACATGCATTTTTCAGTTTAATGGTGGTTCATATTTCTCCATTGGAAAATGTAGGGGAACTCTCTGCTTTTGAAAGTTTTCTTGATTCCCAATGCAGAGCTTAAGCAAGTTGAGAATGCATTTCTTGATTTATCCCTATTGATGATATAAATAGGGAAATGTCGGCCAAGTTGAAAATACCTTCTTTTGTCTTCAGTTAACTGTGTTATCAACTTCTTTCTTTTTACAGTTTTAATTTTGATTTAACATTTATTATAAAATGGCTATAAGATAAAGGGTATTTGTTACATTATGTAGTCTTATTCTCAGCTCCAGATTACATTGAACATTTTCAAGTATTTTTT
Organism: Bos indicus x Bos taurus; assembly: GCF_003369695.1. Classification (NCBI taxonomy): domain Eukaryota; kingdom Metazoa; phylum Chordata; class Mammalia; order Artiodactyla; family Bovidae; genus Bos; species Bos indicus x Bos taurus. Next base: position 65,465,330 of record NC_040086.1, on the reverse strand, counting down.
CCTTCAGTTTTTTTTGTATTCAATATTATACTACATTTAATTGGATAATTTAGGCTTTTCTATAATAATGATTTAAGGGCTACTGACATATCTTTCCTTAGAGACTAACAGTTGTAACACTTAAAAATGATCTCTGTTAGTTCTAAAATAAATATACTCTTGCAAGAAATTTACATCATATCAAAAATGAAAGTCTCTCTTAATTGTAAAGGTTGAGTTATATCTGCTAAACATCTTACTTGATAAAATAATAGTATGCTAGAAACGGAAATAATTTCATAATCTGAGAGATTACTGTAGATGCTAAAACAGCCAAGACAGTAGTCTTATGGACCATTATATTGAGATCAACAAATCTGCCTTAAATTGCTCCATCCCATTGCATATTGAGAACAGTATCTGAATGCAAATGGAAAAAAGAGTAACTTTGCCAAGTGGTGGAGAAGAGGGGAAATGTTGCTAGATTAGAAGGTAATTCCTTTGGGGAGGAGAGATGGGTTTCTGATAAAGGCAACCAAAACCTACTTTTCAGTTTTGGGTGGTCAGTGATATAAGTTGAAGCCTTTCCTATCTTCCAGGTACCTCTCTTTAATGTTCTGATTCACAGATTAGAATTTTAGCAATTCAGGAATGCATTTCTTAATTCATCCTTGTTGTTTATGGAGATAGTGGAAATTCCTCTTAAGTCTAGGATATGTTCTTCGGCCTTCAGTGTAATTGCCAGTTTACTTTTTTATATACTTTCATCGTAAGTAGAAGTCTGGAGAAGGTGCACTAGGCACTACTAGTCTCATTGCTATGATAGCAAAGAAGTCCTTAAATATCTTATAAATCCTTATCATGGACAGACCGGAATTTATATGGAAAATTATAGGGTATTTTCTACTTCTACTTTCTGCTTTTGGCTTTTATTCTATAGTCAAGAGAGTTAAACATGCCACACGTTTTATTTTAGCTCTCCCTTACATTCTTGTTTTATTTTATTTTCTTCCTTATATCCTGTAGATCCATATGATAATTCATTACAGCATACAAAACATGATGCTATGGTTTCCAAAGCAAGGCTGTATAGGACTCTGTGGGCTTCTCTGGTGGCTTGGATGGTAGAGTCTGCGTGCAGTGTGGGAGACTTGTGTTCGATCCTAGGATTGGGAAGATCCCTTGGAGAAGGGAATGACTATCCACTCTAGTATTTTTGCCTGGAGAATTCTATGCACAGTGGAACCTGGTATTCAATTTCTAAGAATGTATCCTTGAAATTTTATACATTATACATTAACATTTACCTTGTAATAATTTCAGACTTACAGAAAAGTGGAAATAGTATAAAGAATTTCCATTTATCCATCACCCAGATTCCCCAAATGTTATTATTTCATCCTTGCTATATCATTCTTCCATCTATATATACACAAGTATTGCCATTTTTCCTGAACTATTTGAAAGGAAGTTATAAACATATGACCCTTAGCCCTAAATATTTATATGTGTTTCCCAAAACAAGAATGTATTCTTTGGTAACCTCAGTATAATGATAAAAAAAACCAGGAACTTATACATTTACTTCTAGACAGTTCAGTTCAGTTCAGTTCAGTCGCTTAGTCGTGTCTGATTCTTTGTGACCCCATGGACTTCAGTAGGCCAGGCCTCCCTATCTATCACCAGCTCTTGGAGCTTGCTCAAACTCATGTCCATTGAGTCGGTGATGCCATCCAACCATCTGGTCTTCTGTCATCTCCTTCTCCTGGCTTCAATCTTTCCCAGAATCAGGGTCTTTTCTAAGGAGGCGGTTCTTTGCATCAGGTGGCCAAAGTATTGGAGTTTCAGTTTCAGCATCAGTCCTTCCAATGAATATTCAAGACTGATTTCTTTTAGGATTGACTGGTTTGATCTCCTTGCAGTCCAAGGGACTCTCAAGAGTTTTCTCCAAGACCCACAGTTCAAAAGCATCAATTCTTTGGTGCTCAGTTTTCTTAATTATCCAACTCTCACATCCATACATGACTACATACATGGCTTCTAGATACATATATGACTTCTAAACAATACATATCTTACATTATATCTATACATGACTTATATAACATCCATACATGACTACATATGTGACCTCTACATACATACATGACTTCTAGACAATACATTCCTAAAACTGTACATATTGGTAACTGACTATTGTTCTGGCTATAATTTAATCTGCTTTCAAAGGCAGCACTACATCACTATTGCCTCTTGTTCTTATTTTATAAATTTTACTTCAAATGATAGTCATATCACACTGTCTCTTCCTTCTGAATTTAAAGAAGATCAAAAATTTTTCTGAGACCCCCCCAGATATAATAAATCTGTCTCAGTTCTTAGGGTTACTTTTTTTGGCCTGGTAAAGTTAGAGAAGTCCTTTGGAAGTCAAAGACTTGTGATGCTCAGTTTTGAATTTTCACAAAGCCATTTCTCCCCATAGATTATGATGTGCCATTGTTATTGTGATGTCGAGTTACTGCCCCCCTCAAGCCCTGTATCCCCTTGGCTTTCACAGTGTAGTGAACTATTGATGGATTCTTTTTCTATTTTCTTTTAGTTTGCTCCTCTCATCCTACTGGGTGCTGAGAAATTGTTCACAAGGACTTTGTAGGCAGGTCTGAGTTGGTACATTTGCTTATCATAACCTCACATCACCTTTGCTGGTCAATTATCTAGTATTTCCTTTTCTTTACCCCACTCTTCCTTTTTCTTTTGGAACATATGGGTAATAAACAACTTTCTTGCCTCTAGTCCCAGATTGTTGCATTATCCCCTATGGTTCCTTGACATTCCATTCGCACTTATATAATTGATTTCTTTTTAAATAATTCTTCATCAAATTAAAACTATTTGAATTTGAGTATGTTATTTGTTTCTTGATAGAATCTTAATTGGAGAAGGCAATGGCACCCCACTCCAGTACTCTTGCCTGGAAAAATCCCATGGATGGAGGAGCCTGGTAGGCTGCAGTCCATGGAGTCGCTAAGAGTCGGACACAACTGAGCGACTTCACTTTCACTTTTCACTTTCATGCATTGGAGAAGGAAATAGCAACCCACTCCAGTGTTCTTGCCTGGAGAATCCCAGGGATGGGGGAGCCTGGTGGGCTGCCGTCTCTGGGGTCACACAGAGTCAGACACGACTGAAGCGACTTAGCAGCAGCAGCAGCAGAATCTTAATTTATACAATGTTCTTATTGTTTAAAAACCAGTTTTTCACTGGGTTTTCTATTCCCTCCAGTCAAAATAATAAAAGTTTTCTTAAATGTGTTTGCATGTGTCTGTATGAGCCTGTGTTTGCATACACTCACATAGACACAAACCACATTTGTGAACATATGTTTTGCATAGTGGCTGATTATAATATAATTAAGTTATACATTTCCCTCTTTGGAAACATTTAGGTCCCCCTCATATCTTCAACGGAGAAGGCAATGGCACCCCACTCCAGTACTCTTGCCTGGAAAATCCCATGGACGGAGGAGCCTGGTGGGCTGCAGTCCATGGGGTCGCTAAGAGTCGGACACAACTGAGCGACTTCACTCTATTCACTTTCATGCATTGGAGAAGGAAATGGCAACCCACTCCAGTGTTCTTGCCTGGAGAATCCCAGGGACGGGGGAGCCTGGTGGGCTTCCGTCTATGGGGTCGCACAGAGTCTGACACGACTGAAGCGACTTAGCAGCAGCAGCAGCATATCTTCAAATTTTCACTATTCTAAATAATGTATAGAAAATCTTAAGTATAAGTTTTTTTTCAATAAATTCTCTAAAACATGACTAGTGAGTTAAAATACGTATTTGCACTTATAAATACTTATTTTTATTTTACATTTTATAAATATGTCATATTTAATTTGATGTTACAAAATTGCTTTTGAAAAGAACTGAAACAATCTAGTTCTGTGTGAAAATACTCATTTTGCAGCATCTTAACAAGCATTGTGTATTTTTATTTTTTCACTTTTTTCTAATTTATCAGGAGAAAAAGTATCCTGTTTGTACATTTTTGCTATTTTATTAATGGATTTTGTTTGTGTAGGTCAGAAATTGTTTTAACTCTCTGTTTCATGCCTTGCCAAAATCATGTAAAAGAAAATTAAACCAGAATTTTAAAAAATTCTGAACTTCTAATCAAAAAGAAGGATTTTTTTCTTAGGAATTCCTAGAAGGAATTCTTGACCCATAGATCCTGCTTATAAAATATTATCATTTGGAGGCTAATTCCCTAATGTTACATTACTGTAATTAGATGCCAAAATTTCTATCAAGTGACTTAGCAGTCAGAGATCAAACACCAGTATAATTTCCTATAATACAAAAGAGTTTCTTTCTTCTGGTGAAGTGTGAATGATCCTGGTGAGGAGTGGTATGAACGGGTGTTTGTTTGGGCTGTTGGTTTATGGCACTGAGAGCCATGGAATTATTCAACGGATATCATTCATCAGCATGCTAAAGGGAATGTCTAGTTGTATTTCACCAACCAATGCCACTGGGAGGGAAATATTTTGTTCAAAGACATAACAGTTAAAAAACTAAACAAAAAGGGGGAATTATCCATAGGATAATATCCTTAATTCTTCATTGATTAAAAAAGTGAGAAATAAAGTAGCTCTTGATAGCAATTTTCAGTTTTATCTTCAGTAAGAGTCATAGCATTTGTTCATTTCCTTGAAGCTTCTGTAACTGTATATCTATATATCTCTGAGTTATTATGAAAAGGCAAAGAAAAATAATATATTGAGGGAGAGTTTTGCTTCCTGAGGGGTTTGCTTTGCCCAGTTATTTAGCGACTTCTGGGCTGAAGCCCCCAGTTAGTGCTATGAATGGGAAAGTGTTGCACGACCCACATCAGTCTTGGAGTCTAGTCTGTGTTGGATTTAGCAGCTCCCAGCACCCCCAGACTTATGAGATTACCCGCAATTTCAATCTATGCAGGACTAGGAACCACTTTGTCCCAGCAGGTTCACTTGGACTCTTGGGACCACCTAATTACTCCAAACCACTCTTTTTGATTGATTGACTCTAGCTGTGCCGTAAATGCCTGCCTCTTTGGTCATCTGCTTATTCTAGCCTTTTCCTTATAATCCATGTGTTCCCTCTACCCGTCTTTCTGCTATTGCTTCTTCCCAACAGGGTGTATTTTGCAGACCGATGGAAGCCCCTGCTCCTTAGTAAATAAGCTCTCCTCTTAGTCTTCAAGGGGTTCCCTAGTGGCTTAGATGGTAAAGAATCTGCCTGCAATGCAGGAAGCCTAGGTTCGATCCCTGAGTCAGAAAGATCCCCTGGAGAAGGGAATGGCTGCTCACTACAGGATTCTTGCCTGGAGAATTTCAAGGGCAGAGGGCCCTGGCTGGTGCTACAGTCCACGGGGTTGCAAAGGGTCAGGCATAACTGAGCAACTAACAAACACTTTGGTCTTCAACTTGCCATAGATTTCCTCACCTCCATGACTGAAATAAAATCAGATCTCCCCCAAATGTGCCACTCCTTCCATTCACTTAATCAAGGGAGCAACAGGGGAGAAAGTGGAAGGAATCCTAACTCCATATGCCTACTCATTTTTACTTTATGGTAACAAATTGTCCTGTTTTAAGGGTTACTCTCTTCAGATACTAACCATCTGCCTTACTGGTCCCTATCATTAATTGAACCTCTGGTCTATAGATCCACCTTCCTCAACAATACTGATGCCAGCTCAACCATTTCCCCCTCAAGTTTTACATTTACTTTTGATCTTTCATGTCTACTTTGGAATCCGTTTGAACCATCAGATGTACCCGTGTTAGGGCTAAAATGCACTGACTATTTTAAATGCAGTGAGTCAAAAATTTCAAAATACTAAAAACAGTAGTCTGTGTGTTTTATATATATATAAACAAATATCAAGCTCCTCTGTCCATGGGATTTTCCAGGCAAGAGTACTGGAGTGGGTGGCCATTGCCTTCTCCTGAAGGAGAATGAACTACCCCAATTATTTGAATTGAGAAGTGGCCAAGTAACCTTCTCTGGTCGATGAGGCATGAATGGACCAATCATGTATGAATTCCATTCAAAAACTTTAAAAACCAATGAGCAGCTCACTACATTTTTCCTGCCTTTGCAGTTGCTGAGATACAATGGAAATGTGAGCTAGATTATGGTTTTTAGCTACTCATGTTTTCTGTTTGTGAGTCTCAGCACAATTTAGCATGCTCTGATGGCTGTATTAGGAAATAGAGATTACAATCCTCCTCTGCCCAGAGCCCCTCATAAAACACATTTTATCTGTGTGGGGTCTTTATTTTCTATCCAAGACTGTCTAAGCTGTTAAGTTTGTATGTGTATGTGTGGTTCCCAGTTTTTGAATATCCAAACACACTGAAGTTCTTCAAGATATAGGAGTATACAAAGACAGAGTATTCTTTTTGTAGCTACATTTTTTTTTAAAACCTACCTCAAATTGGAACTTATGGAATCAGAAAAAAATTAACTATGGTGCCATCCCATTGTACTTTTTTTTTTGTTATTTCAGAGACTGAATAGGAGCTTTCCTCCAACAAAATATTAAAGTATTTCTTTTCTTTTTCTTCCCTTGCTGCAACAAGTGTGAATGCTTTGGGGTAGAATGATCAGGATGTGCGAGTTGGACTATAAAGAAAGCTGAGCACCGAAGAATTGATGCTTTTGAACTGTGGTGTTGGAGAAGACTCTTGAGAGGCCCTTGGACTGCAAGGAGATCCAACCAGTCCATCCTAAAGGAGATTAGTCCTGGGTGTTCATTGAAAGGACTGATGCTGAAGCTGACCACCTCATACGAAGAGTTGACTCGGAAAAGACCCTGATGCTAGGTGCGACTGGGGACAGGAGGAGAAGGGGACAACAGAGGATGAGATGGCTGGATGGCATCACTGACTCAATGGACATGAGTTTGGGTAAACTCCAGGAGTTGGTGATGGACAGGGAGGCCTGGCGTGCTGCGATTCATGGGGTCGCAAAGAGTTGGACACGATTGAGCGACTGAACGGAACTGATCAGAGCCTTCATGTACTTGGTTTGGAAATTAAGTTGCCAGGCCCAAGCTTCAGAAGCGATCCTGATAATTCTTATCAATTCCATATCTTCTTCAGAAAATGAAAATCTGCTCTGTATCCACTATACAAAAGAACTCCTTTGCCTGTAAGTAATCATGTAATAGTCTTCCTGAATAAGGGTTAATGTGCAGAATACAACATAGATTCTGACCTCCTATTTAGTCTCCATTTACTTGGTGGTTCAGATGGTAAAGAGACTGCCCGTAATGCAGGAGATCTGGGCTTGATCCCTGGGTTGGGAAGATCCCCTGGAGTAGGAAATAGCAACCCACTCCAGTATTCTTGCTTGGAGAATTCCATGTACAGTGGAACCTGGAGGCCTACAGTCCATGGGGTCACAAAGAGTTGGAAATGACTGAGTGACAAACACTTCACTTCTTGTTTTTATGGTCCCTGAACTAGAAAGACATTCTTTTTTCACCTGTTTGGTTAACCCTCTTGAATATCACATTCTCTTTATTCTTAAGATATCATTCATTCTCTCTGTCAGTGGTATGTTGTTGGTGGCTCCCACTGTGTCCAGAGAACAGATCGTGTATTTCTTCCCAACTTCAGCAACTTCAGCTATGGTGGCTGCTTTACAGAAGGAATAGAACACACTAACTCATTAGATTTGGGCTTCCCAGGTGGCACTGGTGCTAAAGAATCTGCCTGCCAACGCAGGAGGTGCAAAAGACTTGGGTTTCATCCCTGGGTCAGGAAGATCCCCTGGAGTAGGGAATGACAATCCACTTAGTATTCTTGCCTGGAAAGTCATGGACAGAGGAGCCTGGTGGGATACAGTCCATGGGGTTGCAAACACACACACACACACAGAGGACACATACACAGGGAATTATATTTAAAATTTCATCCCCATGTATACAACCATATGGATAATTTTCATCCAGAATTTGAGCCTAAACCTCCTTAACCTCTCCAGCTTCCAGCATCTTTCTGCATTCCATTTCTGCTGTTCCTGCCCTCAGGGTCATATTCTCCTTGACATAATTTGGAACTGATTTGTCTTTGAAATATTAGATCCTAATTCCTTACCCTGAGTTTAAACTCCAATAGTCTCAGCTTATTTCTCTCTTACTCTTATCATACCAATATTTCAGAGCTCCAATCCACTTATTCCTTCACTTCCTCAAATAAGTATCAGATCAGATCAGATCAGATCAGTCGCTCAGTCGTGTCTGACTCTTTGCGACCCCATGAATCGAAGCACGCCAGGCCTCCCTGTCCATCACCAACTCCCGGAGTTCACTGAGACTCACGTCCATCGAGTCAGTGATGCCATCTAGCCATCTCATCCTCTGTCGTCCCCTTCTCCTCCTGCCCCCAATCCCTCCCAGCATCAGAGTCTTTTCCAATGAGTCAGCTCTTCGCATGAGGTGGCCAAAGTACTGGAGTTTCAGCTTTAGTATCATTCCCTCCAAAGAAATCCCAGGGCTAGTTCTTTTCTGTCTATCTTTCTTTTTCTGACCACACCATACAACACATCAATTAATGTTTCGTTGCCTCTTCATCCCTTTGGCTCCCATGTGAGTTAACCAGTCCCTGTAGCTGGTGGGCTGCAGGCTGTTGAACACAGTGGGAGAGTTCAAGTAACCACGAGAAGCAGTTCTCTCTATTTCTATTTCAAACCCATTTTCTGAAAAGGGTCATGTAGTAAATATTTTAGACTTTTTGGGCCACACACCATTTTCTTTTATGTTATTGTCTTCTTTTTTTCATGATACTTCACAAATGTAAAATTCTTAGCTTGGAAATTTATAAAAACAGGCCAATAATTGGAATTAAGAATTAAAAACCAACCCTCATTCTTACCTCAAATGGGACCTAATTAAAAGCTTTTGCATAGCAAAGAAAACTATAAACAAAATGAAAAGACAACCCACAGAATAGGAGAAAATATTTGTAAACAAAGCAAGTGACAAAGGATTAACCTTCAAAATATACAAACAGTTCATGGAACACAATATAAAAAAAATAGGGCAATCAAAAAATGAACAGACAGTCTAAATAGCAGTTTCCAAAGAAAACATACAGAGAATTAAAAAGTACATGAAAAGATGTTCATCATTTCTAATTATTAAAGAAATGCAAATCAAAACTACAATGAAGTATGACCTCACACCAAGAAGAATGGTCATCATAAAAAAACCTACAAAAAACAAGTGCTAGGAGAAAAGAGACACTTTCTACACTGTTGGTGGCAATGAAAAGTAGGACAGCCTCATACAGAACAGTATGAAAGTGAAAGTCGCTCAGTCATGTCTTACTCTTTGAGACCCCAAGAACTTGGGAGAATTCCATGGAATTCTCCAGGTCAGAATACTGGAGTGGGTACCCTTTCCCTTCTCCAGGGGATCTTCCCAACCCAGGGATGGAACCCAGGTCTCCCACATTGCAGGCAGATTCTTTTACCAGGTTAGCCACCAGGGAAGCCCAAGAATACTGGAGTGGATAGCCTATCCCTTCTTCAGCAGATCTTCCCAACCCAGGAATTGAACCAGGGTCTCCCTGCATTGCAACTTTACCAACTGAGCTATCAGGGAGGCCACAGAACAACATAGAGGTCCCTTAAAAAATTAAAAATAAAGCTACCATATGATCCAGCAATCCTACTTTTGGGTATATTTCTGGAGAAAACCATAATTCATAAAGGTACATGCACCCCAATGTACGCTGCAGTACTATTTACAATAGTCAGGACATGGAAGCAACTTAAATGTCCATCAACAGAGGAATGAATAAAGAAGTTGTGATACAAATATACAGTGGACTATTACTCAGCCATAAAAAGAACTAAATAATGTCATTTGCAGCAACATGAGTGGATCTAGAAATTGTCATACTGAGTGAAGTAAGTCAGACACAGAAAGGGAAATAGCATATGACATTGTTTATCTGCGGAATCTAAAAAAAAAAAAAAAGACTACAAGTAAACTTACCTAAAAGGAAATAATTGTAGATACAGAAAACAAACTTATAGTAACCAGAAAGTAAGGCAGGGGGAGGGATAAAATGGAAGATTGGTATTGGCATATACATATTACTATATATAAAATAGATAACTAGCAAGGACCTATTCTATAACACAGGGAACTCTACTTAATACTCTGTAATGACTTATATGGAAAAAGAATCTAAAAATGAGTGGATATATGTTTTATATATATATATATAAAACAGATTCACATTCTGTGCACTTGAAAATAACACAACATTGTAAATCAACTATATGCCAATAAAATTGTATTAAAAAAATTAAGAGCTAACCCTCCTCTTACCTCAGATTGGCTCACATCAATGCTTAGCAGTGTTTGTCAAGAACCTCTATCCACTCCCATTCTCCACAGCAGCTTCTTATAAATCTGACTCAAAAGATCCCTATACAACCTCCCCTCTGCTTCAGCTTCTTAGTAGAATGTACTATTTGTTCATAACCTGGTCTCTGCCTCATAGTTTTTCTCATCACTTCCTCACACACCTCTATGGCTACTGCCATATCAAACTAATCCATACCCTTCTCACTTGTGAAGACCACCATGAACCCCCAAGGTTCAAATAACACTGTCAGCTGCTCATCACTCAAGAATCCAATACTGAGAGACAACTGTTGGGTAAAAGGAAAGATTGCTTTGTTGAGAAAGCTGGCAACCCTGGGGAGAGGGTGGATTCATATTTCAAAGAACAAATTCCCTTTTGCTGATCAGGGGGCAAGTGCTTTTAAATGGGAATATCAGGAGGGCACAGGCTGGGCACGATGTTACTTGTGAAACAACACAGTTAGCTCTAATGATCATCTTGAAATTGGTCATGTGGTGTTCTGATTCATATCATCTTTGTTGTCTTAAGTACAGATAATCTTTAATTTCAGGGTCAGTTTTTTTCGCATTTCCTTAGGGCCAGTTCTCAAAATTGTGAGAGCTTATGTCATAGCTATTGTTGTTCAGTTGATCAGTCATGTTGGATGCTTTGTGACCCCATGGACTGCAGCATGCCATGTTTCCCTGTCCTCACTATCTCCTGAAGTTTGCTCAAACTCATGTCTATCGAATCGGTGATGCCATCCAACCATCTCATCCTCTGTTGCTCTACTTATCCTGTCCTCAATCTTTCCAAGCATCAGGCTCTTTTCCAATGAACTGGCCCTTCGCTTCTCATGACCAAAGTATTGGAGCTTCAGCTTCAGTATCAGTCCTTTCAGTGAATATTCAAGGTTGATTTCCTTTAGGATTGACTGGTTGTTGTGGCTATAGTCTGGTCATTATACAGCTAGTTTTTACTCCTGGGAGTTTCAGTATCTGCAAAACAGCTCAAAGAATATGGCTCAGAATATTATCCATTATCCAGCCCTTAAAGAGACACTAAAGGTCCTTGACTTTGTTTAGTGGTTAACGTATTATTATTTTGTCTTGTGTGATTGTTTTTCTTCATTTCTGCCCTTTCTCATTTCTTTGTTAGGCGTATTCTTTGGCTAAAGCTTTTCTACAGACAAGAGGCAGGCAGAAGATATCAGAACGGGGAGTCTGTTGTGGGAAGACCCCATAGAATCTTGCTTCTTTACACTATCATAGCATAGAATGTTTCCTCCACAGAAATACAGCACAGTATAACTAAAAATATAAATATCCCCAGAACTTCTTGTTGAGAGATAGCACAAGAGAGACAACCACTGGCACACTCACTGGCAAAGACATGTTCTCAAGCCCCCGACCCATTCAGATACGGTCATTCCCCAGCAACATTCCAGACTATTCCATGTCACATTCTTGGTTGTTTGGAAGAGCACAGACTGTGCAGGTTGGTTCTTGAGTGCCTGAAAATTTCTGTATTAATAGTTCTGAAAAAGATCTTTAGACTTTGCAGATGAATTTCTCCCTGCCTGAAGACTCTTTAGGAATCTTCATCCCCTTTGTCCATGTGGGTATGCTCAATTTCTGTCATTAGTGGATCAGAGCATACAGACATTGAAACATGATGATGAATATCCTTGAATAGCTTGTCAGAAATTTATATTGACTTAAATTCCCACTAGTGTTGCATTCCCAAAAGTTTTCTTCCTGGCTGATGGGGGACATATCTTTTTATTTTTTTACTTTATTTTTATTTATTTTTTTTAAAATTTTATTTTATTTTTAAACTTTACATAATTGTATTAGTTTTGCCAAATATCAAAATGAATCCACCACAGGTATACATGTGTTCCCCATCCTGAACCCTCCTCCCTCCTCCCTCCCCATACCATCCCTCTGGGTCATCCCTGTGCACTAGCCCCAAGCATCCAGTATCTTGCATCTAACCTGGACTGGCAACTCGTTTCTTACATGATATTTTACATGTTTCAATGTCATATCTTTTTAAATGACTCAGTTTCTTGGACCATTTTATTTTATTTACTTTATTGGCCTCATCGCACAACTTGTGGGGTCTTAGCTCCCCAACTAGGGATTGATTCCATGCCCCCTACAGTGGAAGCATGGAGTCCTAACTGCTGGACCACCAGGAAATTCCCGTTAATATTGTGTTTCAAAATAGTGTTAACCGAATTATTTCATAAAAATGTTTAAACTACATAATTGTACACATGTCCAACCCCAAATCTTTATTCTGTGAATGTTTCCTATAGTATAATTACAGTCCTAATCACTCCCATAATTCTTGACCCTGATTTATTCTATGGAATTATTTCAGTTCTTTGGGAAACATCATCCTGGACTACTTGTGAATTTTTTTTTTACTAGCCTTGAGTGGCACCTGAATCTGCAGGTATTTAAGCGATTGCTTCTTGGGAGGTGTTCATCTGAGTGCAAATGAGTTTGGCTCTGAACAGATCTTAGCAGGTATTTGACAGCTTGGATGACTGGCACATTGTCATCTTCATAACACACCTAAAATGTAGAGTGCCAAAAATCACAAACAGGTTGGGTGTAGTTAAAGATCTGAGACCTTGTCCAATTTAGTTAATCTTATAAATCATAGCAGCAGAAATATGCCAACTTTAATTAAAATTATAACCCATAGTGTAAAATAGAATTATCTTATCTGCAGATGTATATTTTTATTTTAATATTCCCCATTTGTGTGAAAATGTATCTTTGTAAGACTCATGTGTTGTGTGGTATTAGCCACTAATGGGACTGGAAACCTCCCTGGATGACAAAGGGTCTTTTTAGTATACCAGTCAGAATTTCCTTTCTCTGAACATTTTGAATTTTTGCTCTGGGGCTGTAAAATGGGGAATTTTTATTGAGAAATAAAATGCAGTTTTGTCTTATCATATGTTGATGATAAACATTAATAAAGCACCGTGAGGGGACTCTGAGAATGCCAGTGGCTCCCATCACATAAAACATTCTTTCTAGGAGGTGCTGGAGTTTAACAAAGAGGGACTTTGGATCTGTGTATGTGTTTTAGTTAAAATCCACAAGTTAGTAATATAGAAAAAAAAAGAACAAGAACTTCAAAAGGTATGGGGCTCAATCTTTTCTTTTTTTTTAAATTTGGTTTTCAAATTTTCTATCTCATTGCAAAATATTTACTAGATTTTTTCATTCCTGGCACAATACATCATTACCATATATGAGTACCCAGTTTTAGTTTCCTCTTAAATGTTTTCCCCAGAGAGGGTATATAGGATTCTTAGTCAAAGAACTAAGCAGGGATAAACATATGCAAAGTAAAAAGAGACAAAGTGGGGCAAGGAGAATCAGAAGAGTTTGCTCTTCTGGGAATCAAGGCTGAAAAGTGTTGGCATGATGGAAGCAGGGAGGCAGTTTAGAGGAATCAAGTGAAGAGGATGCCTGATGCCAAAACTGAATTGAATTGAATCACTGGATCCATGCTGGGGCCCTGGCTGAGACTCCTTGTCCTGGCCAGGAAGTTTTTTTTTTTTTTTCCAATTGGATTTGCACAACCAATAATGAAACTGATGCTAACACTGGAACAGCACAGGCTTTATTTAATGGCCGAAGAATTGAGAAGTGGGAACCTAGTTTACAAATTTTTAACTCAATTCGGCCAGAGACATCAAGTATATAGGAGGATCTAGGTAAAAAGAAGGGAACTGGAAAGAGTGAGAAGAATCAATGTTCATGATTTATTCAAGAACAGGAGTGTGGCTTGGATCTGGAATTGATGCAACTCTTCTTTTTAGTCCTTGTAGGGGGCTTCCTCGGTGGCTCAGTGGTAAAGAATCCTCCTGCAATGCAGAAGATGCAGGTTTTATCCTTGGGTTGGAAAGATCCCATGGAGATGGAAATGGCAACCCCCTCAGTACTTTTGCCTGGGAAATCCCATGGACAGAGGAGTTCATGGTGTCCCAAAAGAGTTGGACACAACTTAGCAACTAAACAACAACAACATGGGTTTTCCAGTGGCTGTCATGGCAATCAACAACTGTAATGGCACTCGTAGGTGTGTTGTTTAGCATGCTAATGTATTACACTGAGCATGTAGATTGTAATACAATGAAGACAAATCTTCTGCCATCTTGGGCCTACTTGGTTCTAACCAGTTCTTGTTTTTTTCTCTTTACAGCTTCCTCCCGAAACGTAGGTTTAAGAGTAATTGGTTTCTATTGAAGAGAAGGGCCAGGATATGATTCTGGTTCAACAGCCTTATTTATTATTAGCCTTACTTATTATTACAACAACAGTAAGTAAATTACTGATGGTGCTGGAATTAGTATCTTGATGAAGTTACTTTTCTTAAAACCATGAATATAATAACTGCAAGACACCATGGTGAGTTTTTCATTCCCTCATTCATTTTTTCAGACAAGGAAACTGAAATACACAGACTTGTCCAAGACCTCACAATGAGGCAGAGTTAAAGCAGATATCAGGAGGCAGATTTTTTGGTTTTTACTTCTTTGATCTCTTTTTGATGATTCAGAAAAGATGTTCACTTGGTAGTTTGAATTCTTTGAAGTCTAGAACATCTGTGATTGATGTTTCTTTAAAAAAAAAAAAGCTAAAATTTACACATTCAAATAATTTTTATCCTCACATAGAATCACATTAAGAAAGTTTTCATTAATTCCAAAACTGACTTTTGATCTGGGTAGCCTTGGACAAATTTCTCAATCTTTCTAAATTTTTATTTTCTTATCTGTAAAATGAAAATAATATTGACGCTGCAAAATTGTTATAAGGATTAGAGAAAATACATAAGGACTACAGTTAGCAAGAAATAATGATTATTGATAGAGACAAACAAAACACAGCTAATATTTATTGATATATATTATTGTTTAGTACTTTACATAAAATACCTTATTTGATCACTTTTTGATTACTTCATTAAGATTGCCATTTATATATATATACACATATGTGGGCTTCCCTGATAGCTCAGTTGGTAAAGAATCTACATGCAATGCAGGAGATACCAATTCCATTCCTGGGTGAGGAAGATCTTCTGGAGAAGGGATAGGCAACCCACTCCAGTATTCTTGAGCTTCCTCTGTGGCTCAGCTGGTAAAAGTATCTGCCTGTAATGCAGGAGACATGGGTTTGATCCCTGGGTTGGGAAGATCCCCTGGAGAAGGCTACCCACTCCAATATTCTGGCCTGGAGAATTCCATGGGGTAGCAAAGAGTCAGACAAGACCTTCATTTTCACTTCACTTTCATATACATATGTATATTTACTTCCCATAGGATAGTGCCCAAAGAGAAGTAGACCCTGCTAATTGGGAGCTGAATAATCTGACTTTACTATTAATATATGTTCTCAGGGGAGATGAATCTGATTACATTGATGTATCTTTCACCAGCCTTGTTTTGTATCAGCGCTGCCTTGTAGAAATGTGAGTTCTTTTTTGCCCGCAATTTTTTTTTAAATATCAAATTCATGTGCAGCAACTTCTGTAAGATATATTAGTGTTATGATACCTAGAATTTCTCAAAGACTTGCCCTTAAAGAGACAATGTTGTAGGGAAAGATCTTTTTAAGAAGGAAATACGGTAACTGAGTGTGGACCATGACTTTGCTGCATGGCCTTTGATCCCCATTGCTGTGCTAGGAGCACAGGGGAGGAGGCAGACAAACCTGCGTTTGAATCCTGATGCCCCTCCTGAGCTCTGTGACCTCGGGCAAGGTATTTATATTTTGTGAGCTGTGATGTGCTCATGTGCAAAGTGAAAAAAAAAAAAAGTTAGTGCTTATTTACAGGCTTATTGATGTTAAATGAAGTAATGCATGAAAAATGCTTAAAATAGTAACTGACTCATAATGAGAACTCCATTAACATGAGTGGCTGTTGTTTTCATCTCTCTGAAGTTTGATTCCTTTATCTGCAAGAAAGGTTTGGACCAGATGCTTTCTACAAGTCATCTTGTACTAACAGTCCATGATTCTAGATATGGTTCTCGCATATGAAAAGGATTAAACAAATTAACTTGTTTTGCTTTTGGAGTGTGGGGTGTGTAAATTTTAACTAGGGATTAAATACCTACATGCTAAAGATGATACATCTATTCAGGAGTTTTATTTTTTGTTGTATTTTTGAGATGGACTAGATAAAGTATATGTTTTAAAGATATTGTCCTTTTTATCTTAGATTTCAAATTTAATAGCATGTTTGGCCATTGTAATCTGTTTGATTTAAAAAAATTCTCCTATTTCTGTAGCTATATCCTTTTCCCCCACTTTGACAATTATCTATTTTCCTTTGCTTTTTGTTTTCTTTA
Organism: Bos indicus x Bos taurus; assembly: GCF_003369695.1. NCBI lineage: Eukaryota > Metazoa > Chordata > Mammalia > Artiodactyla > Bovidae > Bos > Bos indicus x Bos taurus. Next base: position 65,448,553 of record NC_040086.1, on the reverse strand, counting down.
TCATTTTGACTAGTGGTTTGTCTAATTAGTTTTTTCAAACTAGCTTTGGTTTTCAAACCAGCTTTTGCTTTTATTGATTCACTTTGTTTTTGTCATTGCTTTTAAACATATTAATATCTATTTTAATTTTTATTATTTCTAATAATTTGTATTTCTTCTAGCTATTTTCCTAATTTCTTAAGTTGCATAGATTATTGATTCTAAAAAAGTATATGCAATTAAGAGTATAATTTTTCTTCTAAATATCTCTTTAGCTGTATCCCACAACTTTTGAAATGTGAAATTTTCATTAATGTTCAAAATTAAATCTTATAAAATATATACATAAACAAAATTCAGTTCAGTTCAGTTCAGTTGCTCAGTCATGTCTGACTCTCTGTGACCCCATGAATTGCCGCATGCCAGGCCTCCCTATTCATCACGAACTCCCAGAGTTCACTCAGACTCACGACCATCGAGTCAGTGATGCCATCCAGCCATCTCATCCTCTGTCGTCCCCTTCTCCTCCTGCCCCCAATCCCTCCCAGCATCAGAGTCTTCTCCAATGAATCAACTCTTCGCATGAGGTGGCCAAAGTACTGGAGTTTCAGCTTTAGCATCATTCCTTCCAAAGAAATCCCAGGGCTGATCTCCTTCAGAATGGACTGGTTGGATCTCCTTACAGTCCAAGGGACTCTCAGGAGTTTTCTCCAACACCACAGTTCAAAAGCATCAATTCTTCGGCACTCAGCCTTCTTCACAGTCCAACTCTCACATCCATACATGACTACAGGAAAAACCATAGCCTTGACTAGACAAACCTTTGTTGGCAAAGTAATGTCTCTGCTTTTGAATATGCTATCTAGGTTGGTCATAACTTTACTTTCAAGGAGCAAGGGTCTTTTAATTTCATGGCTGCAGTCACCATCTGCAGTGATTTTGGAGCCCAAAAAAGTAAAGTCTGACACTGTTTCCACTGTTTCCCCATCTACTTCCCATGAAGTGATGGGACCGGATGCCATGATCTTCGTTTTCTGAGTGTTGAGCTTTAAGCCAACTTTTTCACTCTCCACTTTCACTTTCATCAAGAGGCTTTTTAGTTCCTCTTCACTTTCTGCCATAAGGGTGGTGTCATCTGCATATCTGAGGTTATTGATATTTCTCCTGGCAATCTTGATTCCAGCTTGTGCTTCTTCCAGTCCAGCGTTTCTCATGATGTACTCTGCATAGAAGTTAAATAAGCAGGGTGACAATATACAGTGTTGACGTACTCCTTTTCCTATTTGGAACCAGTCTGTTGTTCCATGTCCAGTTCTAACTGTTGCTTCCTGACCTGCATATAGGTTTCTCAAGAGGCAGATCAGGTGGTCTGGTATTCCCATCTCTTGAAGAATTTTCCACAGTTTATTGTGATCCACACAGTCAAAGGCTTTGGCATAGTCAATAAAGCAGAAATAGATGTTTTTCTGGAACTCTCTTGCTTTTTCCATGATCCAGCAGATGTTGGCAATTTGGTCTCTGGTTCCTCTGCCTTTTCTAAAACCAGCTTGAACATCAGGAATTTCATGGTTCACATATTGCTGAAGCCTGGCTTGGAGAATTTTGAGCATTACTTTACTAGCATGTGAGATGAGTGCAACTGTGCGGTAGTTTGAGCATTCTTTGGCATTGCCTTTCTTTGGGATTGGAATGAAAACTGACCTTTTCCAGTCCTGTGGCCACTGCTGAGTTTTCCAAATTTGCTGGCATATTGAGTGAAGCACTTTCACAGCATCATCTTTCAAGATTTGAAATAGCTCAACTGGAATTCCATCACCTCCACTAGCTTTGTTCGTAGTAATGCTTTCTAAGGCCCACTTGACTTCACGTTCCAGGATGTCTGGCTCTAGGTCAGTGATCACATCATCATGAATATCTGGGTCCTGAAGATCTTTTTTGTACAGTTCTTCTGTATATTCTTGCCACCTCTTCTTAATATCCTCTGCTTCTGTTAGGTCCATACCATTTCTGTCCTTTATTGAGCCCATCTTTGCATGAAATGTTCCCTTGGTATCTCTAATTTTCTTGAAGAGATCTCTAGTCTTTCCCATTCTGTTGTTTTCCTCTATTTCTTTGCATTGATCACTGAGAAAGGCTTTCTTATCTCTTCTTGCTGTTCTTTGGAACTCTGCATTCAGATGCTTATATCTTTCCTTGTCTCCTTTGCTTTTCACTTCTCTTCTTTTCACAGCTCTTTGTAAGGCCTCCCTAGACAGCCATTTTGCTTTTTTGCATTTCTTTTCCATGGGGATGATCTTGAGCCCTGTCTCCTGTACAATGTCATGAACCTCAGTCCGTAGTTCATCAGGCACTCTATCTATCAGATCTAAGCCCTTAAATCTATTTCTCACTTCCACTGTATAATCATAAGGGATTTGATTTAGGTCATACCTGAATGGTCTAGTAGTTTTCCCTACTTTCTTCAATTTAAGTCTGAATTTGGTAATAAGGAGTTCATGATTTGAGCCACAGTCAGCTCCTGGTCTTGTTTTTGCTGACAGTATAGAGCTTCTCCATCTTTGGCTGCAAAGAATATAATCAATCTGATTTCGGTGTTGACCATCTGGTGATGTCCATGTATAGAGTCTTCTCTTGTGTTGTTGGAAGAGGGTGTTTGCTATGACCAGTGCATTTTCTTGGGAAAACTCTATTAGTCTTTGCCCTGCTTCATTCCATATTCCAAGGCCAAATTTGCCTGTTATAAAATAAATAAATATAGTAAATACTTTGAAACTACCATTAGAATTAGAATCCATGAATTATTGAGATTTCTTAAATTTTATTTTATGATTGTTTTTTTGTCCTCAGTTTAGCAATTTTTAATGAAAGATTACAGAATGAACCACAACAAACTCTGAAAATTATTAAAGAGATGGGAATACCAGACTACCTGACCTGCCTCTTGAGAAATCTGTATGCAGGTCAGGAAGCAACAGTTAGAACAGGACATGGAACAACAGACTGGTTCCAAATAGGGAAAGGAGTATGTCAAGGCTGTATACTGTCACCCTGCTTATTTAACTTATATGTAGAGTATATCATGAAAAACACTGGGCTGGAAGAAGCACAAGCTGGAATCAAGATTTCCAGGAGAATATAAATAACCTCAGATATGCAGATGACACCACCCTTATGGCAGAAAGTGAAGAAGAACTAAAGAGCCTCTTGATGAAAGTGAAAGAGAAGAGTGAAAAAGTTGGCTTAAAACTCAACATTCAGAAAAAGAAGATCATGGCATCTGGTCCCATCACTTCATGGCAAATAAATGGGGAAACAGTAGAAACAGTGGTTGACTTTATTTTTTTGGACTTCAAAATCACTGCAGATGGTGACTGTAGCCATGAAATTAAAAGACCCTTGCTCCTTGAAAGTAAAGTTATGACCAACCTAGACAGCATATTAAAAAGAAGATATTACTTTGCCAAGAAAGGTCTATCTAGTCAAAGTTATGGTTTTTCCTGTGGTCATGTATGGATGTGAAAGTTGGACTATAAAGAAATCTGAGCACTGAACAACTGATGCCTTTGAACTGCGGTGTTGGAGACTTGAGAGTCCCTTGGACTGCAAGGAAATCCAACCAGTCCATCCTAAAGGAAATCAGTCCTGAATACTGTTTGGAAGGACTGATGTTGAAGCTGAAACTCCAATACTTTGGCTGCTTGATGCGAAGAGCCTACTCATTTGTAAAAATCCTGATGCTGGGAAAGATCGAAGGCAGGAGGAGAAGGCAACGACAGAGGAAGAGATGGTTGGATGGCATCACCGACTCAATGGACATGAGTTTGAGTAAACTCCAGGAGTTGCCGGTAGACAGGAAGGCCTGGTGTGCTGCAGTCCATGGTGTCGCAAAGAGTCAGACATGACTGAGCAACTGAACTGAACTGAATGAAAGATTATTAAAATCTTTCACTATTATGGCATTATCAATTTATCATTGTCTTTCAGCTGATTTTTGCTTTATATCTTGTATTTTTTTAAGTACATACAAGGCTGTAATTTTTATATATTCTTGGTAATTATTAATGTTTTCAGTGTATGATGACCTTTATTTATTTCAAAACATGTTTTGGTCTAGGTTCCATCTTGTCTGCTATTAATATAAAGACTACAGGTTTGTTTTGGTTTTGAGGGCAGTGGGGCAAGTTATTTTTTTTCCCTATACTTTCAACCTCACTATCTTTGTGAGTGTTTCTCTTTTAAACATAGATTACTTTCTTTGTTTATTCAGTCTTTAAGTTTGTACTAATTTCTTCTTATCGTCACTGAAAATAATTTTTTTTATTGCAATAGAATTGACATATAACATTACATTAGTTTCAGGTGTAAGACAGTGATTTAAATATTTATATACATGACAAAGTGATCACCACAAAAAGTCTACTTAACATCCATTTACCACACATTGTTAAACATTTTATTTTTCTGGGATAAGAATTTTTAAGATTTTTTTTTAGCAACTTTCAACTATACAATATTGTTAACTATGGTCACCATACTATGCATTACATCACAAGAATTCATATTTTTTGTAACTGGAAGTTTCAACTGTTAGATCTCCTTTACCCAGTGCCTCTCCCCACCCCCCGATCACTTTCCAGCAACCACTGATCTGTTGTCTATGAGTTTGCTTTCTTTAGTTTTGTTTAGATTTTACATCAAAGAGAGATCATATTGTATTTGTCTTTATCTATCTGACTTATCTCATTTAGCATAGTGCCATCAATGTTCATCCATGTTGTCTTAAATGGCAAGATTTCCTTCTTTTTATGGCTAAATAATATTCCACTGTATATGAATAAATGGAGAATATACTTTTTTATATTTGCTTTTGTTAATGGCATTTGGGGATTTATTTCTTCTACATTATTTTATACCTCTCCTGATTTTCTTTTTAGGACTTTAAGGGTTAGATTAAAGCTTAGGTATGGAAATTATGGATATAAGTGTGATCATAGAAGCCAAGAGGCTCTTGATGAAAGTGAAAAAGGGGAGTGAAAAATTTGGTTTAAAACTCAACATTCAGATAACATCATGGCATCCAGTCCCATCACTTCATGGCAAATAGATGGAGAAACAGTGGAAACAGTGACAGACTTTATTTTTGGGGGCTCCAAAATCACTGCAGATGGTGACTGCAGCCATGAAATTAAAAGATGCTTACTCCTTGGAAGAAAAGTTATAACCAACCTAGACAGCATATTAAAAAGCAGAGACATTACTTTGCCAACAAAGGACCATCTAGTCAAGGCTACGGTTTTTCTAGTAGTCATGTATGGATGTGATAGTTGGACTATAAGGAAAGCTGAGCACCAAAGAATTGATGCTTTTGAAGTGTGGTGTTGGAGAAGACTCTTGAGAGTCCCTTGGACTGCAAGGAGATCCAACCAGTCCATCCTAAAGGAAATCAGTCCTGAATATTCTTTGGAAGGACTGATGTTGAAGCTGAAACTCCAATACTTTGCCTGCTTGATACGAAGAGCTGACTCATTTGAAAAGATCCTGATGCTGGGAAAGATTGAAGGTGGGAGGAGAAGGGGATGACAGAGGATGAGATGGTTGGATGGCATCACCAACTCAGTGGACATGAGTTTGAGTAAACTCTGGGAGTTGGTGATAAACAGGGAGGCTTGGCATGCTGCAGTCCATTGAGTTGCAAGGAATCGGACATGACTGAGTGACTAAACTGAACTGGTAGAAGCCAACAGAATAGATTGGCAGGAATCATAGTAAAAGAGCTGAGAAATGAGGGTGGAATTTAGAAGGAGGTTTAAATAAGCCATAGAAAGAGATCAATGAAGATAAGGTTAGTTCTGATCAGAGAGGTAGGAAGAAGATCTGGAAAGGCAAATTTGTAGGGTCTAGTAGCTGAAAAGGTTTCCAGTAGGAATGCATGGTTAGTAATCAGATGCTACAGGTTTTATGAAAAACAATTAAAATTTGTGGTTAAATAAATGATCATCGAAGACTCTTAAGAGTTAATTTCAATGGAGCCCTAGAAACAGAAATTTTGTGGGCAAAGAAAAGGAATATAATCTTAAAGTAAAAGATTTATAAAGATAGCAACAAATTCAGAATGGGAAAGGATACTTGTCAAGATGTAAAAGCAATGATGCAGTAGAACAGAGGTAATTTATGAATTAAAGTCTCTAAGATAATAAAAATCTCTGTACTTTCTCCCGCTATAGGTTTTTTTCAAGAGTCCACTTAGAGACTGCACAGATTACATGCCTAATTACGAGTTGGAAGAAATGCAATATAAATGACGAGGGTGTCTCAATAGGCAGCACTGATGAATCCATTAATTTGGGTACCATTGATCAAGCGCTGTGAAGTTAATCCTGCAGTGTGGGTTAGATCAGAGCATACATTAATAAACGCACTTGCGCTTGACCTATAAAATGAATGATCAACATCTCCCACAGGGCTGTGAAACTGGTGAGCTCTCTGAAGAATCATCACTATCACTAAGCCATTTTAAAGGCCTGGTTTTAGATTTTCATTAGGAGAATATCTCTGAATGCCTTTCCTAATGAAAACCAAGTGCCTAATTTTTACTAAAACAGACTCAGGGCAATTATTAAAGTTTTTTTTCTCAAAATGAAAATAAAGTAATTTTATTTTACCTACACCTTTTGTTTCCTTTCCTTTGGGAAGTGACTGCAGCTAACAATTCCTTTAGCAAATATATATTGAACAATGGTATAGGAGTGTGACACTCATCCTAAGGACACTAGTTTATCAGTAGTTTAGGAGGAGATATTTATATTTTATTGAGAGAAAGAATGCTTGACTAGGATGAACTTCCTCTAGGCATCTTAAGTAAAGCACTGTTTTGAGGTCAGGATAGTTATCCACACTGCTCAGAGTTTAACTTCTTAGGCAAAGCTCTATTCATCTCCTCGAACTCTAAAAATTGAGTATTGAGAAAAACATCATGTGAAAAGGTGACTGCTCTTTAAGATGAAAGATTTCAAAAAGGGGGATTTCTTTTTGTAAAGAAAATCATTTTTTAGGCTCTTTGGTTATGAAAAATGAATGATCCCCCAAACTCATCTAGATTAGGGTAAATGCTTTATTTGCTTTATATTGTCAAGTAATAAGAACCTGGTAATTGTCTCCTGGTGACTCAAGGAGTTGTTTTAGGGCTTGACTAGTATTCATAGGAAGGCTAGAATTATAGTCTTAGTAGAAAGATTACATGGCTGAAGATTAGGACTGAAGTAGGAAAGAGGATTGATAAGAGTTTACATGTAGCAGGCTGGTTGAATATTTTTATGATATAAAAGACCACTCAGAGGTTTTTGATCTGTTGATCTGTGATGTCATTTAATTTCCTTTTATAATCCTCAATAGAAGCCAATTTTACACAGCAGTCCTTATTCAATGATGCTTTTGGTAAAGAAGGAAGAGGAGCTTTGCTGGGCTGCATCCCACAGTCCTGTAAGGCCCATACTTGCCTAGCTTCAAGACCAAGAAAGAGCCCAAAGTCAGCAACAGAGACATCACTGGCTTAATGGATGGCAGAACTTACATGTTTGAAGCAAGGTCCTGGAGTGACACCCCACTGTGTGTGGTAGATGGCAGGCAGGACCTGGTGGCAGTCTTTGCTTCCAGAGACAGGGGGAGGTTACCAGTTATAGAAGAAATTGACATCAGGTCAGTTCAACAGTTACTAGGGAAACCCAGCTAAGGGGTACCCCCTTCATCACCCCTTTGGTAAGCATAGTAGAGATTTCTGATCTAAAGCTAGAACAGTTGTTAGCTGGGGACTGGGACAAGTTATGTAGGAAGGTCAGTGACACGAGTAGGGTATAGGTGAAGCAGGCACTGGTGGAGTAGGGAATGTACAGAGAGCAAGAGAACAGCCATCATGGGTGGTCTAACCATACAAGCTCTCTCCTTGTGCTTGTGGCTAGTGGGGGTGGGGAAGATGTCCTTGGGAAGTGAGATGGCAAAGTGCAATTTTGATATCAGAAGGAGTATGAAGTACTGCAGAGGGAGCTAGTCTCCTCACAGAAAACGAAATGTTTACAGAGTGATTTTATTTGTAAAAGCATGGTTCCTGGTTGCTGAATGCCAAGGAGCTTACACTTGAAACACTGATAGCAATGTCACCTGATTATGAGAATCTGTTCACTGCAGGAACCCCGGGGCGGAGGGGGGGATTTACCTTGAAACTTCTAGGAGTTGAGTTGAAAGTAACAGACTTTTCAAAAAGGGAAATGAACACATTATATTCCAACATAAATGTCATTCCAATATTAACATTTTCCTGTCTAATTAGCACTTCTTTTTCAAGCTGTATTCAGTTGTAAGAAAACTTATTAGGTCACATCTTATCCTATACAGTAAGAATAGTTGCAGTCTTTTGAGAATTTAGTGGCTTGTGGCAAAAAGATCAAACTGTACCTGAGCATTTGTTTTGCATTCTCAATAGCATTAAGCAAAGGGTTCTATGCAGAATGTAACCTTGGTTATTGGATTCACCATTGGCTGAGCATATTAGTAATGGCTTCCAATGGGAATTATTTTTATTTTGTACTTTTCTTGAGTATTTCATGCTATAATAAGCCATGCAATTCTACAAAAGAAAGCTTGTAGAAGTCATGGTGTGTAGATAAAGCTTGGGAGAATTGCAGGATAGTGAAGAGGTTAATAGTACAGAGTCACACTGGGTGAGTTCATATCCTGGCTCTGATCGTCACTTGCTGTGAGTCAGGATAAATGAATTATCCTTCCTGAGCCTCAGCATCTTTATTATAAAATAGAAAGATTAAATAAGTGCTTAATAAATGCTGGCTTCCATAGAAGGTAATTCTTGATGCCATCCAAAGAAGTCATCTCTCCACTTAACATCTATGGCGTGCCAAGTATGTGCCAGGATCTGTTAGTTTGTATGAGACATAAAAAGGAAACCCTATTCCTTTCCTATAAGATTTTGAGAACAACAGGCTAAGAATATTCATCCTTCTCTCTGTGGCTTTCTAATCAATGAGAAATAGCCAGGAGACGATGAACTGGGATCCATGCTTTTTACTTGGAAGCCCATTCTTCCTCAGGGCAGGGTCCCCAGTAGACAGAGATGGAAATGGAGCATCTCAAAGTCCACATATCAATCCATTGTAGACTTAGCAACAGAGGGAACCCTTCCTTCCCCTCAGGGAGGAAGACTCTGCCAAGGTGGGCTTGCTTTATGCAGACAGGAAGTAGATTAGGAAACAGATCTCTTGTTTCCTGGTGAACAACCAACCATGGGAGGGGCGTCTTTGCCAGTCAAAATAGCTCCACCCAGCTGTGAGTAGGACTTAGCCTAATTTCACCCTCATATAAATGATTGTTCCTCTAGTCTCACAAACATGCATACATGTGCAGCTTAAAATGTTCAAGAGAGTAGCTTTTGTATTAAAGGCATCTTCATTCATATTTATTAATAGAGAAGTTGTAGAAACTCGACTGGTGTTTGTTTCATTTATTTAGCACTTGTGACAAGATGGCTCTGGGCCTGGCCAGTGTGAGGGCATTACTTTATTGATTAAATAATGTGATGAAAGGGAACGGTGCTTACGTGTTGAGAGATTATTGCCAGAGACACTTGGCCAACAAAGTGCTGAAAGGAGAGCAGTGTGACACTTTCACTGTGAGTAAGTAATTAACAGCAAGCTGGAACCGAAATGCAGTATCCTGGGGAAAGTTCCAGTCAATACTGCCATCCAAAGAAGTCATCTAGGTTTGCAGTTTGGAAGGCATAAAGAGTCATATATTTTTGTTTCCCAATTTAGCCCATTGTTTATACTCTGAAATAGTAAAAATAAATATTTGATACTACAGTGATATAAAATAATATTTACAATGGAGAAAACTGCCTGATTTTACAGAAGTCCATAATTCTAATCTAAGGAATCATACATAAAAATGTAAAGAAAAAAAATCAAGCAATGCATTTATTACATTACTTTATCTCAGTTCTAAAGAAAATCTACAGTTCTAAGAAATGTTACAGGTTCTATGTGAAGTTAATGTATTTGTTCATGCATTTATTGGAGAAAATAGGATTGCTCAAGAGCTTAACTTGACATTGTTTTTTGACTTGTGGTACAATTTGAAGGATAGATATTTCACCAAGAGAGATGGAGATATTTTAGAACCTAAAGCATTGGTGGGTCTACTTTGAGTGATGGCATCAAGATTTACTCTCTGCTTCATGCACAGAGTCTAATGGAAGGGAATTCATGGGCATTTGTGGTTTCTTTTGACAACATGAACTCTTTTATTCCACCAATACTTCAGAGTATTGCTTCTAGCTTTCTGTCCTTCATTCTTTATCTTATTTTGCTTGTCTGCCTGAATTCTCTCTCTCACTTTTTTCTCCCTTGGTAACAGTAAATAGCAAAAGCAAGGACTCTGGAGGCTGTCTTCCTAGCTTCAAGTCCTGGCTCTGTGACTTATTAGCTAGATGACCTTGGGAAATTGGTTGACATTTCTGTGCCTCAGTTTTCTTACTTGTAAAACAATGATAATAAAGGTATTCATCACATAGGATTATAATAAGGATAAAATGTTTAAAATATTTAAACTACTTAAGTTATTCTTGACACATAATCAGTTCAGTTCAGTTCAGTCGCTCAGTTGTGTCCGACTCTTTGCAATCCCATGGACTGCAGCATGCCAGGCCTCCCTTTCCTTCACCAACTCCCGGAGTTTACCCAAACTCAGGTCCATTGAGTCGGTGATGCCATCCAACCATCTCATCCTCGTCATCCCCCTCTCCTCCCTCCTTCAATCTTTCCCAGCATCAGGGTCTTTTCAAATGAGACAGCTCTTTGCATCAGGTGGCCAAAGTATTGGAGTTTCAGCTTCAACATCAGTCCTTCCAGTGAACACATAATAAATGCTGTCATACTTTGTGCATTTTTGTACAACTAATAAATACACTGGTCTGGTTCCCATTGGCTGAAAAGAATTCCTTGGCTCCCTAAGACCTGAAAAATGATCCAAGGGATTCAAGGTGCTCTCTTACTCAGCTACAAGCTAACTTTTAAAACTTTTTCATGATATGCTCCAACCAATCCATATTCTAACCATTTGGGTCTATTTCACCACAGCCTGAATTTTCCATATATTTTCCTACTTCTCCAAACTACTCACCAGAAATGGCCTCATTTCTTCTTGTTTTTTTTTTTTTTTTTTTTGCCACTCAAAAGCTAAACACTAATGTTTTGATCACTTATCTTAAAAAAACTGAACTCTAAACATACATTAAAAGTTTCCTGTGTAGACACTCCCATTCCATATGACTGGAAAGCTGCATAGTGGCTCTGGTCCCCAATATGTCAACATCCTAATCCTTGTTATCAGTGAATATTACTTAATACAACAGAGATTTTTCAGATGAGATTAAGGCATTTGAGATGGGAAAATTTTTCAGATTATTCACATGAGCCCAAAAACAACCAAATGGGTTATGATAAAGTTGACTATAATTCAATAAAAATAAAGCAAAACAAGTGTTATGATAAAGTGAGACAAAGAGAGATGTCATAACACCAGAAGAGGGGAAAGCAACGTGACTGTGCAGGCAGAGTTTGCAGCGATGTAGCCACACGCCAAGGAATACCAGCAGTACCAGAAGTGGGAAGAGGCAAGGAACAGGTTCTTTCCTAATCTCCAAAGACAGTGTGGTCCTGCCTATGCTTGACTTTAGCCCTGTAAGTCTGATTTTGGACTTTGGCCTCCAGAACTACTATAGAGTATAGTTGTGTTAAGTCACCAACTTTGTATTATTTTGCCATGGCAGCTATAGGAAATGAAGACAGTGATGATGTGGTCTAGTATTTTATTTCCAACATTTCTCTTCATTCATTTTTATATTTATATAGAGCAAAACTCACTGTTTTGGTGTATAGTTCTATGAGTTTTGACAAATGTATAGACTCATGTAATCACTCCCACAATCAACACATAGAACTTTTGAGAAAGGAAAACAACACTGAAGACATAGTAGTTCCTGATTTCAAACTACATCACAAAACTATAGTAGTCAAACCAGAATGACATTGGGATAAAAACAGATGTATAGTACAATGGAACAGAATAGAGAGCCCAGATATAAACTCGTGCATACATGGTTAATTTATGACAAAGAAGCAAAAAAAAATATACACTGGGTGAAGGATACTGCCTTTAATAAATGATGCTGGGAAAATGGTATATCTTCATGAAAAAGAAACTGGGCCCCTATCTTACACTACAAACAACTCAAAACGGATTAAAGATATTCATATAGAACCTGGAATCATAAAACTCCTATGTACTCTAATAAAACATGTGAGGTAAGCTGGGGGATAAAAAAAATATCATTTTGGCCAGATCAAATTTTGTGTGGTACCCCAGCTTCATTCTGCCCTTTTCTGCCTTGTGCTATGTCCTCAGGAAACTAACCCATATGAGGAAATCATGTAGGCTCCCTGGACCTCTGGCTTTCACTGGAGTTAGGCTAATGAAAAGCACCAGTAGGATACTGAAAAACAAGAAAAGAAATAGGTTAGAGCGGGGCTTCTCAAACTTTAAGATGCCTACAAGTTACCTGGGAATCTTTTTGAAATGCAAATTCTGATTCACTAGAGCTGAGGTGGAGTCTATAATTCTGCATTTCTACCAAACTCCTGGCTGATTTCTACTGATGCTGTGGAAACTCCTCTGTAAGTGGCAGGGTTTAGGGTATTTTTCCTTATTCTGTCTCTTTCTTGGTCTCTGTATTCTTGCACTGGCTGCATCCACCCCTCTTTGACAGTGGTTCTCTACTTTGGGTATACATCAGAATAACCTATGAGGTTTTTGAAAACCTAATATCTTGGCTACAACCCAGATACATGAAATCACAATCTCTGGAGGTGAGACACAAGTGTCAGTAATTCTTAAAACTCCAATATGCAAAAGACAGAAATATAGATCAATGGGACAAAATAGAAATCCCAGAGATAAATCCATGCACCTATGGACACCTATCTTTGACAAAGGAGGGAAGAGTATACAATAGAGAAAGGACAATCTCTTTAATAAGTGGTTCTGAGAAAACTGGTCAACCACTTGTAAAAGAATGAAACTAGAATACTTCCTAACACCATACACAAAAATAAACTCAAAATGGATTAAAGATCTAAACGTAAGACCAGAAACTATAAAACTCCTAGAGGAAAACATAGGCAAAACACTCTCTCTGACATAAATCACAGCAGGATCCTCTATGACCCACCTTCCAGAGTAATGGAAATAGAAGCAAAAATAAACAAATGGGACCTAATTAAACTTAAAAACTTTTGCACAACGAAGGAAACTATAAGCAAGGTGAAAAGACAGCCTTCAGAATGGGAGAAAATAATAGCAAATGAAGTAACTGACAAAGAATTAATCTCAAAAATATACAAGCAGCTCCTGCAGCTCAATACCAGAAAAATAAATGACCCCATCAAAAAATGGGCCAAAGAACTAAACAGACATTTCTCCAAAGAGGACATACGGATGGCTAACAAACACATGAAAAGATGCTCAACATCACTCATTATCAGGGAAATGCAAATCAAAACCAGAATGAGGTACCATCTCATGCTGGTCAGAATGGCTGCTACATGTATAATATCATATAAGAAATGAATCGCCAGTCCAGGTTCTATGCAGGATACAGGATGCTTGGGGCTGGTGCACTGGGATGACCCAGAGGGATGGTACAGGGAGGGAGGTGGGAGGGGGGTTCAGGATGGGAACACATGTACAGCCATAGTGGATTCATGTTGATATATGGCAAAACCAATACAATATTGTAAAGTAATTAGCCTCCAATTAAAAAAAAAAGTCTTCAAACAATAAATGCTGGAGAGGGTGTGGAGAAAAGGGAACCCTCTTACACTGTTGGTGGGAATGCAAACTAGTATAGCCGCTCTAGAGAACAATGTGGAGATTCCTTAAAAAACTGGAAATAGAACTGCCATATGACCGAGCAATCCCACTGCTGGGTATACACACCGAGGAAACCAGAATTGAAAGAGACACGTATTCCCCAATGTTCATCGCAGCACTGTTTGCAATAGCCAGGACATGGAAGCAACCTAGACGTCCATTGGCAGACGAATGGAAAGAAAGCTGTGATACATATACACAATGGAATATTACTCAGGTATTAAAAATAATGTATTTGAGCAAGTTCTAATGAGGTGGATGAAACTGGAACCTATTATACAGAGTGAAGTAAGTCAGAAAGAAAAACACCAATACAGTATATTAACACATATATATGGAATTTAGAAAGATGGTAACGATGACCCTGTATGTGAGACAGCAAAAGAGACAGAGAGATAAAGAACAGACTTTTGGACTCTGGGAGAAGGTGAGGGTGGGATGATTTGAGAGAATAGCATTGAAACATGTATATTACCATATGCGAAATAGATCGCCAGCCAGTCCAGGTTCAATGCATGAGCTCAGGGCCAGTGCACTGGGACAGCCCTGAGGGATAGGATGGGATGAGAAGGGAGGTGGGAGGGGGGTTCAAGATGGGGAATACATGTATATCCTTGGCTGATTCATGTCAATGTATGGCAAAAATCACTATATTATTGTAAAGTAATTAGCCTCCAATTAAAATAAATAAGTGAATTAATGAAAAAAAAATTCCAATGTGCAGAAACAGTTGGGAACAATGAGTGGATCTTTGCCTAGAGCACCTTCCATGGCCACAGCTCCCTGAAGGTTATGATAACCTTATTTCCCCCACTTCTGTTGTGGTCTGTGTGTGGGTTGGAAAAGAATTTCCAGACATGAGGCAGAATGAGAGGGAAATAAAGTTTATTAGAGTGGGAGACGCTGTTAGAACGGAGGACCAGCTCAAAGGAGAACTGACGTTGAACAGGGGTCCTTCGTCCACTTTTATACCCAGGGTACAAGGAGTGAGATAGGGGTCTTGCAGGTCATTTGCTGATTGGATGAGGCACGTATACTGGCTGGGGGGAAGAGTAAAGCAAATGCCTTCTCCCTATGGGGTAAGAGGGGAGACGGGTTATACTGCTCAGGAGGACCTGAAATCCGTTAATAGTTACAACATGGGGGAGGGAAGGATGAGAAGGGTCTGGTTTTCCCGTTCCTGCATTCCAGGATCCTCTTTGGTTTTATCTGCTCTTTCGTCCTTGAGTCAGCACAACTACTCGCACCTTCAGGCCTAGAAGCGCCTTCAGGCCTCTGGTCGTTGCTAGTTACTGAGTGTTTCAGCATCACTCAGAGGTCCCGAAAGCCTGCCAATGCCTCCATCAACAGTCCCTTCAACAAATTATCTTTAAACTCTCAGCTCTTTCCTGCCAAAAGTCTAGTTGATATATTAAGAAAAGAAGTGTGATTTTTATTTTACAGGTAATTGGGAAACCAATGTAATCGTAGGAAGTTCAGAATTACTCAGTAGTTATTGCTTCCAAATGAAACTTTTCATTTTGTATACTTTAAATTTACAAGTCTTGAATTTAGTATAAGGTGCCAAGCTCAAACCTTTTTACATGTAACGAACAGTGCTGCTAAAATATGACTTATGCTAACACCAACTTTTGGGAATTAGATTTAAAGAGTAATAAAAAAGTTTGTTAGGAAACAAACTTATGGTTATCAAAGGGTAAAGGCTAGGGTGAGAAATAAATTAGAAGTCTGAGATTAACATATACACACTACTAGATATAAAATAATTAACAAGGACATACTGTATAGTACGGAAACTCTACTCAATATTCTGTTATGACCTATATGGAAAGAGAATCTGAAAAAGAATAGATAAATGTACATATATAACTGAATCACTTTGCTATTTACCTGAAATGAATACATTGTAAATCAACTATACTCCAATATGAAATAAAAATGGAAAAAATAAAGTATTTTTTCACAAAAAACCAGTAATATAACATTAGTTCAGTTTCTAATTATTACTGTTCTTTAGCTATGATGTAGCCATTACTTAATATGTAGATTAGATCAATTTCTCCCTCAGTAGGATTTTGAGCGTGTGCCTTTACTTAAAAGATGACCCAGTAACCATACTATCGGTCTCTTGTCTTTCTTCGGCAGGCATTGGCAGTTCCATCATTTTGTGATCCGCTTATAGTATCATCACTTGAAATAGTGAGTCTGAGTTTATTCTTTTCTTCTTAAGTACTACCCATTTCCTTAGAATTCACATTTCAAGAACTCCCTGGATATTCCAACTAAATTGCCATTTTAAGAGGCTCTCCATTTCAATTTCTCAACTCTCTACCAATAATCCTGCCTTTAATCCTAGCAAAGGACTTTCTCTACAAAAGACCCCTAAGCTATTATAATTCCCTAGGAGAAAATTATTCTCTAATCTTCCCCTCAATTTCTTCTTGTAAACACTGAGCCTCTGACACTCTACCCAGAGAGCAGTTAGTCTTTTGTCTCTTCTTCCCTGTGAATGGGCTTTTGCAATCAGACTTGAGTATAATCTTGAACTGAACTCAAGTGAACAAATGATTTCCTCCCTGCTATTGTATCATGGCTCTGTAGTGAGGGAAAAAAAAAAAAAAGGCTTATAATTTGTTTTCACTGCTGAAAACAGGGTTTGCTGCTACTAATCCTACTTCAGGGGCACTGTCCTATTTTTAAGATAGGTACAAGAAAATCAACCAGAGTAAGCAGTTTTTGAGGGAAGCAATGTGGTTTATAGCCCCAGCTGCCAATTAGATGCCTTCACCCAGCATGTTTGGGAATATTCTCTTTCTCAGTGTGATTTCTTCCTTCTCCTTCATGAGACTGGAAAAAAGATGGACGGTCAGTTAGAAATTTGGCTGTAATGTGATGGCAAATAATCATGTAGGCAGGTAACTTCCCTCTCATGTAATAGAAGACATTGGTATGAAAAGTTTTCAGGAAAGATTTCACTGGAGTCTTTCAGAAAAAAAAAGAAATATTTAAAAGACACCCTTGCCTATGCTGTTGTGGAACCATTGATTCGTAAAGTATCTGCTTGCTGCTGTATAGATACAATCTCAGAGCATGAAAAATTTAAACCATCAAAGTGCACTGTGAAAGAAAATGAGCTTCTTAGGCTTTAGTAAACTTTTAAATATGTGAATTTTTTTGTATGCTAATACAAAGGTTAATACAAAGATAAGAGAATTGATTGAAATGTCTTCATTCCTGTACTCATAAACCAAATTCTGCACATTAGCTCAGAAATAATGAACATTTAACCAATTATAAGCACCTCTATTCTAATTATTCAGATTGAAGAACTTCTATGGATTGCATCCAGGCATTCAGTTATTAGAATGTTTGTAAGTTTTTTTTCCTATGTACGTCTGTGTGAGTGTGCACTCAGTCATGTCCAACTCTTTGTGACACAATGGACTGTAGGAGCCCTGCCAGATTTCTCTGTCCATGGAATTTTCCAAGCAAGAATATTGGAGTGGGTTGCCATTTCCTTCTCCAGGGGATCTTCCTGACCCAGGGATTGAACCTGAGGTCTCTTGATTCTCCTGCATCTCCTGCATTGGGAAGTGAGTTTCTACCATCTGAGCCACCAGGGGAGCACCCATTTTTTCCCTATAGTGTCTTCAAATCTTTTTTCTTTTTCAAAAATTAGGAAAATTCTAGGTGTTTTGGAAGGCTCTTGTAGTTCTTAATTGGTGGCAGGTGAATTGATTAATGACAATGTAATGGATAACTTGGTTCCCTAGCTTGTCCTTTAGATTCTGTGGTGCAGGTCCAGATTTCTAAGAGAAAAGTAACAGTATACTCACACCAATATCCCTGCTAGGGAAGACTGCAAAGGCAGCACAAATCCCAAGCCACCATCCATACACATCAGCTGACTTTGGAATGATATTTGCTCTCTTAATTATATTTTGCTAAAAACCAATAGTAGAGGTAGTTTGCCAAGTATAGACCAAGGATATGTTTTAGAATAAAGGAGATAAAGAGAAATAACTCCTGAATACAGAAATAACACTGAATAGAGCATGATCTATGAATTTTTTTTTGGCCATAAAATCATTATTGGGATACTTAGTACAATCTAAATAAAATCTATAGACTAGATAATAGTCAGAGAAGGCAATGGCAACCCATTCCAGTACTCTTGCCTGGAAAATCCCATGGACGGAGGAGCCTGGTAGGCTGCAGCCCATGGGGTCGCACAGAGTCGGACACGACTGAAGTGACTTAGTAGCAGCAGCAGCAGCAGATACTAGTATTGTGTTAATGTTGATTTTCTGATTTTGTTAAGCGTATATAGTTTTGTAGGAGGAAATATCATTCTTTATTGGGCTTCCCAGGTAGTGCTACTGGTAAAGACTCTGCCTGCCAATGCAGGAGACATAAGAGACAGGGGTTCCACCCCTGGGTAGGGAAGATCCCCTGGAGAAGGGCACAGCAACTCACTCCAGTATTCTTGCCTGGAAAATCCCAGGGAGAGAGGAGCCTGGTGGGCTACAGTCCACGGGGTCACAAAGAGTTGGGTATAAATAAGTGACTAACTCTTAACACACATCACATACCCCATATATGTACGCAAAGGCATATACATATGTGTGTTTGTCCAGAAATGTGTCTGTATACACTCATAACAGAGAGAAAGCAAATGTGGCAAAACGCTAATATCTGGGAAATACAGATGAAGCCTGTATATATTCTTTGAGCCATTCTTGCAGCTCTTTTCTGTGAGTCTAACATTGCAGGAGTGCATGCTTCATTGCCTCAGTCATGTTCGACTCTTTGTGACCCCATGGACTGTAACCTTCGAGGTTCCTCTGTCCACGGGATTCTCCAGGAAGGATACTGGGTGGGTTGCCATGCCCTCCACCAGGAGATCTTTCTGACCCAGGTATTGAACTTGTGTCTCCTGTGGCTCCTGCACTGCAGGCAGATTCTTACCACTGAACCACCAGGGAAGCCCTTGAGTCTAATATTATGTCAAAATTAAAAGTTTAAAGAGTAAAACCCATTTATCTGTTTTTGACAGGGGAACAGATTGTCCAGAAGCAAAAAGATAGCAAGAAAAAACCAAACTAAATATGGGAAACTGTTCTATTAAAACTTAGCAGAACATTATTAGTGTATATATTTCACATGAATGTTTTTCAAAACTACAATTAACTCCTGTCTGACATTTCACTGAGCATATACCTCCAAGTCCATCCATGTTGCTGCAAATGGCAAAAATTTCATTTTTTAAGGCTGAGGAATATTCTATTGTGTGTATGTGTATATATATGTATATAGCATCTTCTTTATCCATTTATCTGTTGATGAACACTTCGGTTGCTTCCATATCTTGGCTATTGTAAATAATGCTGCTATGGACATTGGGGTGCATGTATCTCTCTGAATAAGTATTTTTGTTTTTTCTGGATAAATACCCAGGAATGGAATTGCTAGGTTATATGGTAGTTCTATTTTTACTTCTTAAGCAACTGCCTTATTGTTTTCCACAGTGGTTGCACCAATTTACATTCCCACCAAAAGTATACAAGCATTCCTTTTACTCCAAACCCTTGCCAAAGTTTATTATTTGTCATCTTTTTGATGATAGTCATTCTGACTGATGTGAGGTGACATCTCATTGTGGTTTTGATTTGCATTTCCCTGATGCTTCATGCGAAGAGTTGACTCATTGGGAAAGACTCTGATGCTGGGAGGGATTGGGGGCAGGAGGAGAAGGGGACGACAGAGGATGAGATGGCTGGATGGCATCACTGACTCAATGGACGTGAGTCTGAGTGAACTCCCGGAGTTGGTGATGGACAGGGAGGCCTGGTGTGCTGCGATTCATGGGGTTGCAAAGAGTCAGACACGACTGAGCGACTGAACTGAACTGAACTGATGCTTAGCAATATTGAACATCTTTTCACGTGTCTGTTGGCCGTCTGCATTTTCTCCTTGGAATGATGTCTATTCGGTCCTTCTGCCCATGGTTTCACTTATATGTGGAACCTAAAAAAATACAACACACTAGTGAATATAGCAAAAAAAGAAGCAGACTCACAGATGTAGGGAACAAACTAGTGGTTACAAGTGGGGAGAGGGAAGGTGGGAGGGGCAATATAAGAGTGGGGGATTAAGAGGTGCAAACTATTATGTATAAAATAATCTACAAGGATATATTGTACAACACAGTGAATATAGCCAATATTTTATAATACCTATGAATGTAGTATAACCTTTTTATAAAAATACGACCAAATTTTCACATAGGAAGTCATGTTAATTAATTAGAACAAATTCAACTGGAAGGGAGGAAGCAGTAATTTCTGCAACATTTTACCTTGTAGTTGTTGGCAAATGCCTACTTGCCTTCATTGTACTAAATAGGAGGATATCCATTTATTTTCATGAATTCTGATACTTTTCAGATGTTTGGTTTATTAGCCTACCTAGTTTTATTCTTTCTGGTAGTAAAACCACTGGATCTGGTTAATTTAAGAGCAAATAAAAATACATAGTGGATTCTTTATGGATGTGTTTCCTTGTTGTTAAATTGCTAATTTTTATGAAGTGTTGGTGGTAAAGAACTCACCTGCCAATGCAGGAGATGTAAATGTGAGTTCCATCCCTGGGTTGGGAAGATCCCCTGGAGAAGAGCACTGTAACCCACTCCAGTATTCTTGCCTGGAGAATCCCAGGGACAGAGGAGCCTGGCAGGCTATGGTCTATAGGGCTGCAAAGAGTTGGACACAAATGAAGCGACTTAGCACAGCACGTGAAATATTAAATGCATTAAATAATGAGGAATGGTTCTGCTTTATCATATATTTTTGCCAAATCTTTCTTTCTAAATCTTTTCCATCTTTTTACATTAGAACTTCTCAATGTTTATTTTTCACGAGACAATACCTTCCTTGTCCATAGATCTGTGTGGTTGAAGGTAGGCAGTCTTATCTCTGCTTTGTGAGGGTGGAGCTTTCCTAATCCCATCATGGTGACCCCATTTCCCTTGCAAGTGACTGGTTTAGGAATCCATGTGTAGCTTGAAAGTGAAGACGTTAGTTTCTCAGTCATGTCTGACTCTTTGTTAGTTTCTCAGTTCATGTCTGAACCCATGGACTGTAGCCCACCAGGATCCTCTGTCCATGGAATTCTGTAGGCAAGAATACTGGGGTGGGTTGCCATTCCCTTCTAACCGACCAGGTTAGTGATCTTCCCAACCCAGGGATTGAACCTGTGTCTGCGCTAACGGCAGATTCTTTACCATCTGAGCCACTAGGGAAGCCCATTTCTTTTTTAGCTTAAAAAAGAAAAATGCTGACAAAACTTAAGGAGCATTTAAATCAATCCTGCGGAAGAGACCTTTCATCTCACCACTGTGGAGTCTGGAGATGATCTCTGGAACTGTACAGTAAAGGCAAAGCTGGTGAGGGATGGGAGGGTGGGAAGATGGGAAGACTCTGTATCCTCAAGGACACTGAAGAGCCACTGAATCAACTAGCCCTGGAAGTGGAATTGCCCTTGAACTTTCAGGTATTATAGACTTATGACAGAGACGCTGTGTTACTTAAAGGCAAACACATTCTAATCAATTGCTGTATAGTGTGGAAGTTTTCTGCAAAAGACTTGTAAAATTTCATGATTTATTTTTAAAAAGCCAATAAAAAGAAAAAAAAACCAAAAAAGCCAATTGTTCATCAAGCCAACCAGATAATATAGGCTTTTATATTTCATCCAAACAAATCAAAGAAATGCAGATTTCTGAGTCATAGTTACAATTGCATTTATCTTTGAGTTATATAATAACATTTTAGAGAGACACATTTTGATAAAGAAGATAAAAGAATTCTGGCTATAAGTGAAAGTGTTAATCACTCAGTCATCTCTTTGAGACACCATGGACTGTAGTCCACCTGGCTCCTCTGTCCATGGAATTCTCCAGGCAAGAGAATTCTACTGAAGTTGGTTCAGTTCAGTTCAGTTCAGTCGCTCAGTCATGTCCAACTCTTTGTGACCCCATGATTCACAGCACCCCAGGCCTCCCTGTCCATCACCAACTCCCGGAGTTCACCCAGACTCACGTCCATTGAGTCGGTGATGCCATCCAGCCATCTCATCCTCTGTCGTCCCCTTATCCTCCTGCCTCCAATCCCTCCCAGCATCAGAGTCTTTTCCAATGAGTCAACTCTTTGCATGAGGTGGCCAAAGTACTGGAGTTTCAGCTTTAGCATCATTCCTTCCAAAGAAATCCCAGGGCTGATCTCCTTCAGAATGGACTGGTTGGATCTCCTTGCAGTCCAAAGGACTCTCAAGAGGCTTCTCCAACACCACAGTTCAAAAGCATCAATTTTTCAGCATTCAGCCTTCTTCACAGTCCAACTCTCACATCCATACATGACCACTGGAAAAACCATAGCCTTGACTAGACGAACCTTTGTTGGCAAAGTAATGTCTCTGCTTTTCAATATGCTATCTAGGTTGGTCATAACTTTCCTTCCAAGGAGTAAGCATCTTTTAATTTCATGGCTGCAGTCACCATCTGCAGTTATTTTGGAGCCCCCCAAAATAAAGTCTGACACTGTTTCCATTGTTTCCCCATCTATTTCCCATGAAGTGATGGGACCGGATGCCATGATCTTCATTTTCTGAATGTTGAGCTTTAAGCCAACTTTTTCACTCTCCTCTTTTACTTTCATCAAGAGGCTTTTTAGTTCCTCTTCACTTTCTGCCATAAGGGTGGTGTCATCTGCATATCTGAGGTTATTGATATTTCTCCTGGCAATCTTGATTACAGCTTGTGTTTCTTCCAGTCCAGCATTTCTCATGAGGTACTCTTCATATAAGTTAAATAAGCAGGGTGACAATATACAGCCTTGATGTACTCCTTTTCCTATTTGGAACCAGTCTGTTGTTCCATGTCCAGTTCTAACTGTTGCTTCCTGACCTGCATATAGGTTTCTCAAGAGGCAGATCAGGTGGTCTGGTATTCCCATCTCTTTTAGAATTTTCCACAGTTTATTGTGATCCACCATTCTCTTTTCCAGGAGATCTTCCAGACCCAGGGAAGGAACCTGGGCCTCCTGCACTGCATGCAGATTCTTTACCATTTGAGCCACCAGGGAAGCCCTCTGGCTATAAAGTAGAAGTAATAACACTGACTTCATAAAAGTGATAGAATTAAACTAGTTGCCATCTTTAAAGCTCATGGAACAGTGGCTGGCAGCTGCTAGTGAGTTTACACTGATCATTACCAATAGCAATGATAATAAAAATTATTCCTCTTTATGGCTTTTCTTGCCACAAAACTTACTATCTCAGTGTTGAATTATTCTTATCCTAGATTGAGAAGCAAATGAACACTACCAATGAGTTCAACTTGATAAGAGGGTAAATATTATAACTCTCAATTCTTAGGTGAAAATCTTGAAAACTTGGATCATGTTGATGGAACTTTCTATACACTGTCTGCAAGCACATGTTCGGTCATGATACGCATGCCAATTTCAATATTAAGAACTTTGAAGGGCAGGATGGTGTAGTGCAACATTTATCACATTGTAGGTCATGCTACCATACTAGATGGTAAGGCCAACAGGGTGGAGTTGCCACAGAATTTGCAAGAATTGAACTATAAGAGAATAGGATGAGTAAAATCAGAGTAAATTACATGTATAAAGGTAAATGCTGTTTCATGAAACTTTGTTTCAACAATGTATGTGTGTATCAGGTTATGTTACAAAACGTATTCCTCACTGTTAGTTTTTTGATCATTGGTACAGCAGAAAAAGCTGGGCTCTGCGACAAGAAAGTTTGGCTTCAAATGTCTAACTCATTGTCTTGTTATACGGAAAAGAGGGTGGAACTATGTGTATGACATAACAGACACTGAAAAGAATGTCCCTTCTTTCTGCCTGCATCCACAGAACCCCTCTACCCTTTCCCCTGTGGACCTGACTTATGAAACTGACGTTAGCAAACGAAGGATCTCCCAGTTAAAAGATATGACTGTTTTTCTTTCTGGCTTACTTCACTCTGTATAATAGGCTCCAGTTTCATCCACCTCATTAGAACTGATTCAAATGCATTCTTTTTAATGGCTGAGTAATACTCCATTGTGCATATGTACCACAGCCTTCTTATCCATTCATCTGCTGATGGACATCTAGGTTGCTTCCATGTCCTGGCTATTATAAACAGTGCTGCGATGAACATTGGGGTACACGTGTCTCTTCCAATTCTGGTTTCCTCGGTATACTAATGCATGCATATGGAATTTAGAAAGATGGTAATGACAACCCTGTATGCGAGACAGCAAAAGAGACACAGATGTATAGAACAATCTTTTGGACTCTGTGGGAGAGGGAGGAGGGGATGATTTGGGAGAATGGCATTAAAACATGTATAATATCATATAAGAAATGAATCGCCAGTCCAGGTTCTATGCAGGATACAGGAAGCTGGGGGCTGGTGCACTGGGATGACCCAGAGGGATGGTATGGGGAGGGAGGTGGGAGGGGGGTTCAGAATGGGGAACATGTGTACACCCGTGGCGGATGCATGTTGATGTATAGAAAAACCAATCAGATCAGATCAGTTGCTCAGTCATGTACGACTCTTTGCAACCCCATGAATCACAGCATGCCAGGCCTCCCTGTCCATCACCAACTCCCAGAGTTCACCCACACTCACGTCCATTGAATCAGTGATGCCATCCAGCCATCTCATCCTCTGTCGTCCCCTTCTCCTCTTGCCCCCAATCCCTCCCAGCATCAGAGTCTTTTCCAATGAGTCAACTCTTTGCATGAGGTGGCCAAAGTAATGGAGTTTCAGCTTTAGCAAAAAAAAAAAAAAAAAAAAGCCAATACAATATTGTAAAGAAAAAAAAATAAAAACATTTAAAAAAAAGATATGACCGTTTTCTATAGTATATGTTTATCCAGGCTTGACACACTAGGAGCACGTTGAGTGATCTAGGTCCTGAAGCAAAGAAAATCAATTTTATTTAAACTACAACAAATAGTGTCTCCCATGTTTTTCACAGCTGAGAATCACTCTGCCCTTATTCTTAAAATAACAAGTATTTGGTTAGAACTATTGATTGTTTTCCGGAGAAGGCAATGGCACCCCACTCCAGTACTCTTGCTTGGAGAATCCCATGGATGGAGGAGCCTGGTAGGCTGCAGTCCATGGGGTTGTTAAGATTCGGACACGACTGAGCGACTTCACTTTCATTTTTCACTTTCATGCATTGGAGAAGGAAATGGCAACCCACTCCAGTGTTCTTGCCTGGAGAATCCCAGGGATGGGGGAGCCTGGTGGGCTGCCGTCTCAGGGGTCGCACAGAGTCGGACACGACTGAAGTGACTTAGCAGTAGCAGCACTGATTGTTTTCTGTTTGGTTCCCTCAGCATAATGAGATGCTCCTTACCAGAAATGGGAGCACACCATCCCAGTGCGCTCAGCAACTGGGCTGATGGGGCTGTCGGATGCCACGGGGCCACGCGCCTGGAGGCCACTCCTGGATGCACAGCCTCCGCCCATCAGAGGTGAGTGGCGGGGTTGAGAGAATCATGTATTATCACACAGTGACCTTCACACCTTGTTCCACGGAGAGCCCACATTACCACAGGAAGACCTCTTTTGTTTTCCCTCCAAATCCCATGATTTTGTCTGCTATTATTCACCTTAACTCCTTATTAACCATGTAGGATCCCAGCTAGAAGGAAAAAAACCCTATTATTTGGTTTCACTGACACAGTACTGAGCAAAAAACAGAGACTGATTCCCCTCTTTACCCCTTCTTTTCTTTTTCTCTTCTTCCTTTTTCTCCTTTTCCTGCTTCACTCCTCTTTTCTTCTTCTTTAATAAAACATGAGTTTTTTGAACCAGAACTTAGTGAAACTGCTGAGTTAGTATAGGCAGTAAAATCAAAATGGTCCCGTTTACCTCGAGAAAATACGAACGCGTCCTTCTGCCACCGAGCTGGCACTCATGGCGGGATCAAGTGTTACTGTTAACAGGAAGGCAGGAAAGTACATTATCACTTCAGGGCTGTCATTACCAGAGGGTTTCACTGTGAACTATAGCATTCAGGGAGCAGGCAGGAGAGAAAAGGAGGCAGGGAGATGGGGGGCAGATGGAAAGGAAGGGATGGGAGAAAAAGAAGTTTTCTTCTTTTAAGAGGCTGACAGGAATGGTGATGAGACTGAGTTTAAGAACTCATTTTGAATGTAGAACCTAGTACTGCTTTTATTTAAAAGGTGATTAAGATAGCCACGTCCTTCCGTTATCCTGTGGGTGCATAGTTGGTAAAACATTCTACTGCTTCAGCTAATCAATTCATCTGCATCTTAGACCTGTCAAGACAAGATCTCCTATTTAGGTAAAAACCTAAAGATGCACATTTTGTATCAGTGAAATTCCAAAGATATCAGCTCATTTTATTTTTCCTGCTGCTTGTAGAAGAAACCTATTTTAAGACATTTTCTTCCCCTATACATTTTAAAGGAGCTTCTCAGGTGGCACAGTGGTAAAGAATCTGCTTGCCAATGTAGGAGACACAAGAGACATGAGTTCGATCTCAGGATCAGGAAGATCCCCTGGAGGAGGAAATAGCAACCTGTTCTAGCATTCTTGCCTGGAGAATCCCATGAACAGAGAAGTCTGGTGGGCTATACAGTCCATGGGGTCACAATGAGTCTGACATGGCTAGCACACATAAACATATATTTTTGAATTTGTTATATTAAATAATGGCAACCCACTCCAGTATTCTTGCCTGGAGAATCCCATGGACAGAGGAGGCTAGTGGGCTAGTCCATGGGGTCACCAAGAGTTGGACGTTACTGAGTGACTAACATTTTCACTTTCATGGTAAATAACATATCTAATATCTTAAATTACAGCAATAAAATGGTTAAAGATACGAGCCCACTTTGGACTTTTTAACTTATCTCACAACACAATTGTCAAGTGCTGGATCCAAGTTATATTATCAGCATCTTATAAAGAGAGAATTTTGCTGTAGGCAAAAGAGAATCTTTTCTGTAGGCAAAGTTCAGAATCTTGGGTTATGCTTTCTTCATTTCCTTCTATCCAGGTTTCTCAGCACAGACCCTGAGCTATTAACAGAGAGGAGTTATAATCATTTTTATCTGTTTCTTTGAAGTCTGTTTTCTGTTTGGATTCTATTGGACAGGATATTGAGTAAACAGATCCCTAATGAATTCCAAGTCAGCTAGTTTCTGGATGTGTAGCAGGGCCTGTTAACCTGGTTATGTGTACAGGTTCCTCATTTTCCTCATCTCTACCCTCCACCCTGCCTACACTAAGTTTTCTAATTTTATCGCAGAACATTCTACCTTTTAGCAACAGAGAATCCATTATTGTTATTTCTTAAACACCAACAGTGGTGAGAGTAGTTCTCAGAAAAGTGCTATAGAAAAGGCAAACAGTACGGAATGGTGATTCTCCTGTTTCCTATAGGATCATCTGTTTTCCCAACAGAAAAAATCTAGTGCTTCCTTGAGTTATTTTTTTAAGGGGCTTCAGCAATCATTCAGATAATCAGACTTCATGGCTGTGACATTTCATCAAAATGTACTCGATCCTTGAACTCATATCTGGGTCCATTTTATCAATCAGATAAAACTTCCTAAACTTTTTTCCTACAGGCATGAGGGTTCACTTGATCTTATTGCATTGCAAAAGATTTTGTGCTACAAACCATTTTTCATAAAAGCTATTTGTTGTGTTAGGAGAACTCCAGACAGGCTCCTTGTTAGAATAGATTTGGGGTATGTGTGGCAGGGGTGGTGGGACAGCTTGCTCTGCTTTGTTACTTTGGATGAAGGGAAAATGCTTAGAAATTTTTTACAAATTGAAGAGGCAAAATGATACAGGGGAAGTTAGCATTAGCATCTTGGTAAATAAAAATGTTATTTCTCATGAACAGATCAACAATGTTAAAAAAAAAAAAAAGGAAAAAGCAACAACCCCGAGGAAATCTCTGATTTGGAAGCACTAACTTCATTTGTCTTAAGATTATTGTTTGCTTTTTTTACTTCCCACCCCCTTTTTTTTTTTTGGCCTAAGGTTTGAAGCCAACTGACTCCTTTCTTTTTTCCTTTGTAAAGGTCCGCCACCCAACGCATGCCCACTCACGCCCACGCCAGCACAAACAGCCTTTGCATCAAAAAAGCACTAGGTGGTGCCCATTTTCTTTGCCAGTGCAAGTGCTGGATTTCCCCAAGGGAGTCACTCCAGGGAAGTTCACCAGCCCCCAGCCCTTTCTAGTGTCGTCCCCTCTTCTAACAGAGGACCAGGAGTGTGGTGTTGTGCCATTTTCCTAGAGCCTACTGCTTTGGTTTGGGGGAGACAGTGTTTATAAATGTGAAGGTAGGAGCGAAGGGGTGGTGGTGGCAAAAAGCTTGGAATAGTCCCTTTGAAAATGAAGATAAGAGGAATAAAGGCTGCAACCCTACCATCTGTGTCTCAAGAAAGTCCTGGTACAATATCTTTGCCAAGGCTTTCCTTCTGCCAGATCATCTGGGCAATGCTGTCTACGTGCTAGTTTAATTTTCCCCATAATCAAGCTATAAAAATAACAAAAGGAAATAGAGGAGAATCTTAAATTTCGATTTGCTTCCTCATGAAAATAATTCTTTGTCAAATGAAGTCTGATTGAACTGGAGATTTTGCATGCCGGCGTTTACCACTATATCTACCATTTGAAGAGGTGGCTTTAGACCACTGGGTTTATTTCTTTTTTAAAAAAATCTTATTAGGCACGCTTAACAGATTGTTGCTTTGTGTGCAAGGAAAGCAAATAACTGGCTAAGAAGATGTTTTCTTCAGGATAGTTTTATCTAGCCGATATGGTCATCAGATTTGTTTTAGAATTTAGAAGCATTTAAAAAGTTTTTGTTCTTATAAAGATCTGCTAGCAGCCATTGGGCATGATCATACTCTTGCAGCAAAATGAAAAGAGATCTATTGATTTTTTTCTAGCAGAAATAAGTAAAATGATTATTTATGACCATTTCTCTGAAATTTGGCCGAATGTGGTTCATTTGTTCAAATGTATTTATTCAGTCTTACAGAAGGCAAGAGAATAGTTTTTGAATGTCAAAAAGGAGAGTCTTGTAGGAAACCCTAATCCTGTTTACCAGTGGATGAGCCATACTCCAAAATAAAGTGCAGATAAAGGCAGTTAGTAGTTTTTAGAAGTTAAACTAAGAAAAAAGGTTTATTATGAAACTACAAGAGTGATTTCTGTGCTCTAGCTGCCCAGTCATATGTCATGACATGTGGCAGGTTGACTGCTCATTAATTCTATTTATATCAGTATGATAATCCACCCCACTGAGTACACATGTGTTAAAATATTCATAAATTATGTTTATTGCGAACAAATATACATTAAATGCCAAAAGAAGATCATTATTTAAAGACAAAACTAGTCAACAATCAAACAAGCATAGCCTTTTAACTATCAGTCCAGTACATTATGTTTTATCAAATTCACTTTAATTGCCTCTCCTTCCAGTGTCTCATAAGGGATGTTTATCTTTTGTTTTAAAACTGTGAAAATGAAATAGATTTCACTGAAAGGAATATACTTGGAAAACAAAAGATGTTATGTTATCTCAGTCTGATAATAACATCAACTAAAAAAAAATGCATTTCTTGACTCCAAAATTGTTAAAAATATGTCATCTGAACACTAATACAGACTTGAGCTGAATTTGAGGGTGTTTCATGAAATCACAGACCAATATAAATAAATAATTTCTTGGTAAAATGCTGCAAATAACAATTTTATGATCATGCATATTTTGACAGTAAACACATAAAGGGTGATTAAGAAAATATAGAATTTTGAGAATTGAAACCAATAATTAAAATATACTGCAGCACACTATGTTTTAGAACTTATTGCTTCCAAATGAAAAAATCTTCAACTACTCTGTTTTGAGTGATCTCAGGAAGTTGAAAAAGTTGAGGTGATTATTCTTTTTACAAGCTGCCTCTGCAGTTACAGACCGCAGTTGAAAAGTTTGAGTTCCTTGTCAAAATGCAAAGTGGTTTTAGTTAAAATATATTGTCTAACTTACCCAATTCATCATACTCTGAGTTAATGCCATGAAAACATCTAGGATAATTAATTATTAGGACCACACTTCGGGGCTAACTAAAATCATGGTCATTTTAGAAAGTGAACTGGTTTCAATACTCGCTAGGAAACTATTATACATTTTTGAAACTTTAATGATACTTAATGGGATACCTTTTTTATTCTTTTCTGGAGAGAAATGCCAAATGATGAGTGAAAAAAGAGGGAATCCTGATTTTATTTCACTGTTACGGTATACTTTGTTTAAAGAGATCAGGGAAGCCCACAGTAGTGAAAATAAAATACTTTTCTCATGTTGCCAATACTTCCCTACAGAATTGAAGATGTCACCCTTGGCTTGTATGTTAATTTCAGGTAAGATTTTCATTTATTCCTTTTCTTTTTTAATTTCAGATTTATAAAAGTATACTTGACAAATAGTAGGTTATTTAAAGTAGACATTATGGAGATTTGATATATGTACACATTGTGAAAAGATTCTCTCTACCCAGTTAATTAACACATCTATCACTTCACATATTTGTCTTTGTGTGTGTGTGTGTGTAAGAACATTTAAGTTCTACATGCTTAGCAAATTTAAATTAAACATATGATATTATCAACTACAGTCACCACATTTTACACCAGATCTTCAGATCCTTCCATCTCATAGCACAAAGTTTATACCCTTTTACTAACTTCTCCCCGTTTTCTCCTTTTCCCACCTGCCCCCCTCCCTCACAACCACTTTTCAAGTCTCTGTTCCTATGAGTTTGACTTTTTAAAATATTCCACACAGAGGTCAGATTTTCTATATAGTGATGCCTCACAGAATGTTTTACTTTCCACTGGCCCTTGGAAGAAAATGTCTTTACTTATACACCATTTAAAGAAATTTATCCGAAAGGACTCTATCTTAAGGAAATAATTCAAAATGTGGAAAAAACCATATCCATAAAAGTTGTCTGTATAATGTTATTTATGATAACAAACATTGGAAGGTGTTTTAATATCTAACAGTGGAAGTGTGGTTAGACAAATGATAACATTCATTTGACAAAATATTATACAGTCAATAAACATTATGGGCACATAGCAGTAAGGGAAATGTGTATAAAACATTACGTGAAAAAAGTTAGGTTACAAGCTTACGGTATAATATGATTATAATGATTTTCAGACATGCAAATAATAAAACACTAAAAGAGGATGCCCACTAATGTTAATCATCACGTTAAGGAGTGAAACTGATTTTTTGCTTTCTTTTCAAAATTTTGTTATGCTCTATTACTAAGGATAATTGTAAGTGCATTTTAAAATTTCAAAGAAATTACTTGAAAGAAATCAGTAGTCAATTTACATTTTTTTTCTTGAGATGTCATAAATGATCACCACAGATTTTTGAGGGAAAAAATTAAACAACTCCCACTTCCAAAAATGCAAACTCTGAAACTGGTATCCCAATGTGTGGTTTTTTTTAGCAGTCAAACTTAATTTGCTTTTTACTGAATCAGCATGCACATATATTTTATTAGATAAGAATTCCCTCTTTTATTTATTTATTTTCTTATTTTCCTACTTATTAAATTCAGCTGCAGACCACAACATTTTCATCTATCAGTTCTTAAAAGCCCCGAGCAGCCGTTTCAGAAAAAAAAAAAAACAAAAACAAAAACCACATATCCCTACACCATACATCCCTCTCATGATGCTCTCTGCAAAGTTTGGGATGTACTTTCATATGAATCTTGGCCTCTGTACAGCACTGCTGCACAATCATTTTCATCTGAGGTTTGAACATATTGGAAGAACTAGAGCCTTCCTTTCTTTTATCCTGTCATTTCCCCCCCTGAAAGTGACGGGCATATGGCAGGCACCCTCCCTGGATTCTCAAACAACAGGAGGGACCTGATTTCAATTCCTACATCCTGTCATCAGTGACTCTTGGGATATTTTGTTCTTGCAAGGCTAAAGATGTGATTCGAATCTGCCATACGGACGGAGCTTAATGCGATGCCATTTTTACCACTGGAGCCCTCAATCAGTTCATTAAACATGATCTAAATCACCGTGTGTATTTGTAAAGTAAGATGAATATGGCAAAGTCAAAATAAAGGAAGTGTCCTCCCCGTCCTAGGAGTGTGAATCACCGGTACGAAGATTACACTTTAGGAAACTCGATACTTTGGAGCAGGCTTTGTTGGTTTAATCCCTCAGACTGCTTTGTGCAACTTGAAACCCGGAGCTGTCATCTTTAGCCAAAATTTCAGCCATAACTTCCTCAGCTTTCACCCCATTATAGAAATCAGCATTCACAATACTTAACAAAGATCAAACCTTTCAGCGGACCACAGGGCAGTCTCTTACCACCTGGGACACCAGAAACATGTTTAATAAATATTTCATTTTGTTTGAACATGAAAACTTTCCTCAGTTCCCCATTTTTTTCTTTCCTGGGCAACTAAGGGCTACCCGCGAGCTGCACATTCCATTACTGTGGTCAGTTAGGTTTATAGCCTTAATAAAAGGATTTTCCCCTTTCACGTGCTAGGGAGCCTTGTTAAACCAGGGCAATTATAGAAACACAAGATAGGTGCTCTGCAAAGATCAAAGCTCACCTAAAGACAGCTCCGTAGGAATTTGGAGCTCTCTTTGAAAAGCGCTCAGTTTACAAAGTATAGAGGCATTAAACCCCAGGAATTAAAAAAAAAAAAAAAAAGCCTAGTTTCAAATACTGTTAAAAGTCTGACAGTAGTTAATATGGGATCTCCTTCAACCACTCTTTGTGTATTATTCCTAATATCTATTCACGGCATATCTGTAATAGCTCGAAAGGAACCATTATGCTCAGAAGACATACGCAGGCGATGGATCCTTAATACCAAATACATTACCTACTCAGTGGGTACATTTTAAGCTCAATATCCTAGCTCAGGGGGAAGGGTGAGAAAATGGCCCGTAAATTTCTTTAGAGGGGAAAATACAGTATGCTTAGCTTTTGCTCTTTGAGGCTCACTTGGTGGAATCCCTAGAAGCTACACCAGGTAACAACAGCACCTGTGCTTTGAGGTCACCGTGCGACTCACCCAACTGCAGTGGGTGCTGATGTAGCCAGTCTTAGGCGAGGTCATGTTTCCCCTACTTCTCCAGATTGTATCGGTCTCTCTGAAAATACTTATGTGCACACACACATCATACTTGTAGATTCCATTTTGGATTAACATTGATTAAAAAAACCCTGTGTGGCTTAAATTCTGTGGCTACACAAAACAGAACAGTGTAAATGGGCTCAGCCTGGGATTTTGGATTTTTTCTTTCAGTTTTAGAAAATGAGTTATTTAAAAGACAGCTTTTACCAGGAACATTTTGATATTGATTTAGAAAATACCATTTGGGGGACTTGGTGTCTGGTAATCTTAGTTTTGAAAAATGCAGAGATCAATACAAATCCCTCATTTTATATTAGCATATTCATTTTTTAAGAAAACATTTAAATGATAAAAATAAGACTGCCTGATATGTTCTGGGTTCTATGCCAAACAGATTACATACAATATCTTATTTAGTCTTCATGATAACTGTATGAGGTGGGTCCTATTATTATATTTATTTTATAGACAAGGAGACTATGGTACAGAGTTGTGCGATTTGCCAGAATCACACAGTTTGTAATAGGCAAGGTTGTGATTCTAATCTGGGCTACATAGCTATAGAAGTCAAGCTTTTATAGCCTCTAACCATCTGAGTTGAAGCATATTTTGTGCTGTGACCTAAAGTTTCTATTTTATAGTTTGCTTTTATTTAGCAATAACTTTTAGGAGTTGAAATTAAAGTTAACAGAGTTTTTTTTCCCCCAATTAACTTTCTGTCTTTAATTTTGGTGTTAAATGGATAATGCGACTTTAAGATTTTTGTCTCTCATAATTTATTTTGGGAAATGCCAGACACCGAAAATAGATGAGAGAGTTTCATGATAGTAAACAACATTTTTTTTCTTTGCCGTGGAATCATCATTTCATAATTCACTTAAGGAAATGTCATCATTGAAAGTAAAAACATTCAATTATCTTTTTGCCTTCTCATTACATAAAGTTTTATCTTTGACTAACTCAAGATTCTGGTGTTTTATCTAATGGTGAAGGAGATGGTTTCAGATTTGGAAGCATTCTGTTGCAAGATTAGTCAGATATGTCTGAATTGGCATCTCAGATTCACCAATATTTGGTTCTGTAATCTTGGGTAACTACTTAAGTCCTCTTAGAATCAGCAATTATCATTGGTAAAATAAGAAAAAATAATCAAATCATACATTGTTGCTATGAGAACTAAAATGAACAATGCTTATATAACACCTAGCAAAGGTTGTGACCTAAAGAAATATTACTCTCTAATATTAGAATATCCTAAGAATATCCTTTTGATTGTATTGATAATAAATATGGTTGAAAATGTGTCCCATTCTCCCTTAGAAAGGCTTTGGAAGTCCAGCTTTCAAAATTTGGCACTTTATTAGAAAATAATTCTAAAGTTCTGATCAAGCTCAAGTGTTAATATCATAAAGCCCTTAAACTACTCCAGCTGAGCCCCAAGCTCTGAACATGGGGAAACTTAACTGCTGTCAGAGATTTGCTTGATTGTTGGATATCAAGGGGACTCTTGAAGTAAGAGGGAAAGGTAGTTTCAGTTTTCAGATTATGAACACTGTGGATTTTAAGAATTTTCTAGCTCTCCTGTGGATTGTCAGATCTCATTTGAACAAATATCTCAACCCACTCCTCAGCAACAACATATGTCATTCTGCCCTTTGAGACCTTGTCACCCACTGCTCCAAGACAGGCCACTTCCTCTGAGGCTATGGAAACTCAGCCTGCGTGTTCAAATAGCCTCTAGCTTCTTGCTGGTATGCAATAAATATTAATAATTATTCAATCAATCAATATGCCACCTTTCATAAGCACTAAATTTTTCTCAGTATAAAAATACAACTGACATTTTATCGAAATTTAAGACTTTTCCAGGTTTCACTTTGATCTGAGTATATGTCTATAGAAACATATATGCATGCTGATATCCTCTTAAAAAGGACTGTTAATGTCAAAAAATGTTTATTCTACCTCTTGATATCTCCCAGGTCTTTGCTTTCTTCACTTTTCATAATCATTCTTTGTCTGTATGTAATATTCTCATTGTCTTTAGAAGCATTCAATATGCAGCATGCTTGTAAGATGGAGCCTATTTAAAGATGTCATTTTAGTGAACTGTAGGAAATTGTCTGCCACTGAATACTGCCTCAAGATAATTCTGCTATGACCTTGTACCCAAAAGTTTGTCTCCTCTCCCAAAGTCTGCCTACTTAGAAACACAGTATTTAGTCAAAAACATTTGCTTTCTTTCTGAGGTTGTCAGAGTTAGCAAAGGAAAATACGTGGCACCCAGTTAAATTAGAGTTTCTTCAAATAGACATGAATAATTTTTAGGATAAGTATCTCATACAATATTTAGGACATACTTATACGACAAGATTATTCATAGTTTATCAAAATTCAACTTAATTGGGGTTCCTGTATTTTAAGTGGTAACTTTATTTCTTCCACCTCTTCCGTGAATAAAATAAACTCAGTGCTGCTTCTGTCAACACTGATTGGGCTCAATATTTTGCCATTTGGTGGTGGTGGAAGGGGTGTTTGCTTTGGCATAAACACTGAGAGACCTTTGAACCAGAGACTGAGAACTAAGTCAGAAGACATGGTTTTGATACTGTGGAAGGGCTAAGAATATCAGGCTATGAAGCCACAGATTGTAATTCAATTTTCTGATCTGTTTTACTCATTTTGCGTTAAAGGCAAAAGTGAAAATGACTTCATCAAAATAGTATAGGAAAGCAGACTACCTCTGGATATGTTATTCATTTATTCATTATTCTGTTTTTCATTCATTTGACAAATTGAAGGCCTACTATGTGTCAGAAACTGTGTGGCAGTTATAACAGTATTTCTATGCTTATACTTAGGTTCAGGTTCAAGGGTATTGAGTGTACCTGGATATTAACGGTGATCATTTTGTATAGCAATGGCTGTGGCTGCCTAAATCATGCTTCTTGCCTTTGAATCAAACATCAATAATAGGCATCAAGAGTACTCGTGATAATTAATGATGCATATTTTATTGGAGGTCTTTTCATTTCTCCTTTAAAGATAGCTATATACTTCGAAAATTATGTTATATCAATACCTGTATTTTTATAGCTATAGCTACGTCTTCGAAAAGAATCTGTTTTCCCATAGCACTGAGTTAAATTATGATTCATCCTATATTCTTAGAAACCAGAAGGTCAAAATATTGTTCAGGTATATTGCTTCATCTGTCAGACATCAAAATGACTCCTATCAGCTGTCCTTCTTAATTTTTACATCATTTTTACCCATTTTGAGGTTATGGGGAATTTTACATGTATTTGATTGGATTCAGTCAAACAGGCTGTGCAGTTTTTACTATGCCTTGTAATTTTTTTCATTACAATAAAAAGCCTTTTAAATCACTGCTACTTAGAATTATATTGAAAATACTTGTGATACTTTTATATACAGTGAGTTTAATGCCAGGATGTGAAAGCAAATTGATTGTAGGCAATTCTGTGCTTGAGCACCCCAGAGTAAAAAGAATTACACTAGTAACCCTGGGGACCTCCTGCTCTCAGAAAGCCTCTGTGTACTCACACATCCACTGGCAGGTGAAAAAAGAAGGGATTGCTTCATTCTGATCTGAAATTGTATAAACACATTTTAATTCAGGGAAATAATTTTTGAGGGAGAAAAAAGCACCTCAAGAGACATTTGTGTTTAATGTTTTTAATTTAGTAAAATGAGCTGCAAGGAAAGTACGTCGTCTCTGCAATAAGCATTCAAACATCTATTAACGGTGACTTAAAGGCAGACAACTTGCCATCTGGAGGGTGTGTTGGGTATGGAGGGCTTGGATGGATCAGCAGGAAAAACCCTCAAGGACTTTTTACCTCTGACACCCTTGGTTGGAGTGAGAAGTACTTGGGGCTTTTAACCAGAGTCTCTAATGACACAGACTTCAATCAGCTTGAGGAGTGGTTGACATGGTTTAGGAGTGAATTTAGACTGTCATGCAAGCATTAGAGAGAATGAATTAATATTTGGGGGCGGAGCCCGTGGCAGAGATTATGATCCCTGATGAGTCATTCTTGATTCCTCTTCCCTGGATCTTCAAGGTGAAATGTTCAGGGCACAAAAGAGTTCTTGGCTTTTCAATGAAAGCAAAATCCATATGCATCAAGTTTGACTTTAGTAGGCAGACTAGCTTCATATGCTTATTCCCTTCCCTTCCCAAGCTGAGCTGTGCTGTGCTTAATCACGCAGTCATGTACGACTCTTTGTGACCCCATGGGCTGTAGCTCACCAGGCTCCTCTTTGGGGATTCTCCAGGCAAGAATACTGGAATGTGTTGCCATGCCCTCCAGGTGATCTTCCCAACCCAAGGATTGAGTCCAGGTCTTCTGCATTGCAGACAGATTCTTTACTATCTGAGTTGGGGCAGATAGTAATATTAAGAGAGGCAGCAAAGGTGGGAAAGAAGAGATAGATAAGTTCTGTTGATGTGAGCCATTCAGACCTGGAGAGGCCAAAAGGGAAAATATGTAAAGAGTAGTGGACCCGGAGATAATGTGGTTCTAAATGAACATCAGGTCTTTCATAGAAAAGCGCATTTCTGTCAAGGATATGTTCTTGAACAGTTTCTAGAAGGAACCTCACAATAGTGGCCATGGCCACTAATAAGGAACAAAGCCTCTTACCACACCAGTTCCCTTAAAGAAGATGGCTCATCCAAGCCCTTCCTTCTGGGAGTTCTTGCTTGTCCACGATGTGTACCATACATATCAGGTGAGAATGACAGACTTGTATTTGGAGAAGCAATCCATACAGAAGGCTGTAAGAGGGCAGACCCAGAACCTACTGCCTACCTTTGAATCCCAGCTCTGTCATTAATTAGCTGTGCGTGCATGCGTGCTAAGTTGCTTCAGTTGTGTCTGACTCTTTGCGACTCTTATGGACTGTAGCCTGCCAGACTTCTCTGTCTATGGGGATTCTCCAGCCAAGAATCTGGACTGGGTTGCCATGCCCTCCTCCAGGGGATCTTCCCAACCCAAGGATGAAACCTGTCTCCCTTATGTCTCCTGTATTGGCAGGTAGGTTCTTTACCACTAGTATCATCTGGGAAGCCCCAATTAGCTGTGCAACTTGAGGCAAATTATAGAACCTCTCTGTGTCTCTGCTTCAACTATAAGATGGGAAGAACTAAATGAATATATATAAAGTCCTTGATTGTGACCACCATATGCATCTAGTAGCCTGTGAGACTTCATGCTGAGACTGCTTGTTTACACTCATATACAGTTTAAAAACAAAAGTGTATGAATGTAGAGAGGCAATGAGAACATTTTTTATGTGTATGTTTATTGGAATACTTGCCCCTGACCACAGTAAGGACCTGACCAACAACAAACACACAAAATCATTGAAGTCCTTATAATAAAGTGTCATGTGGAAATATTTTTCAAAGGTGGATTCTCAAGAATCATCTGGCCCAATATTTTCCTTTTATAGACAACTGGACCCAGAGAAGTAAGTCCTGTAGGCAGATATTGGTAGTGCCATCTCATCCTGTGCTGTGCCCATTCCATGACACCATGCTAGCTTTGAGTCCTTATTAAAAACAGATTCAATCCAATTATTATTGTGAGTCCTATCTTATGATCTTCCGTCTGAAAGAGATCCTCTTTCATAAGTCTCCCGAACCATTCTCCAGATTATTCATCTGTGTATCTTGAAAGCTATCTGTCAAAATGGTAGGGTTTATTGCCAGCACTTGGTCCCAATCATCATACCACTGGTTAGTTACAACAGGCCTTGCTGGTCTT
Organism: Bos indicus x Bos taurus; assembly: GCF_003369695.1. Lineage (NCBI taxonomy): Eukaryota > Metazoa > Chordata > Mammalia > Artiodactyla > Bovidae > Bos > Bos indicus x Bos taurus. The sequence continues at coordinate 65,409,506 of NC_040086.1, read as the reverse complement.
TCTCGAAGAGAACTGTTAAAACGTGTTACTCATGGGGCATACCTCACGTTTATTTTCCACTATTCTTAACATCGATTCTATTCTTCCACCTGTCAAGGATAGTCACTTGGCCTCAAACACACCTTGTTATTTCTACCGCAATAGCTTTGTTCCTGTTGTGTCTCTTACCTGGAATGGCCTTTCTGCTCCCACCCATCTTACTAGATTCTGCTCAGTTTTACCTCTCCCATGGAGCCTTTATTAAATATCCGAGCTCATAGCTGGTTAGTCAAAGCAGGTAAGGGTTAATGCTGCATTCTGTTTTGATAAATATCCATGATATCTCAGCGTCTTTTTATGAATATTGCTGAACCGAGCCCTCTGGTCTTTTAGGCCAGAGCTGAGTATGTTTCTACATGCAGTCTGACCATCTGCACTGTGGACTAATGCAACTTCTTGTTGTCTGGTCTTCCCGAGAATGCATTATATAGATTGCTGTTCATTTAGAATGCAGCTGCCGGGGTCGTGACTCACACAGAGATTAATCATTACGCCTGGGTTAGCTTCATTACTTTGACTACCCATTACATCTTACCGAGATTATAAAATGTTGCTTTTAACTTACAAGGCCTACACCAGCATCCACTTATCTCCAAGACACGCATTTATGCTGTTTTCTTTGGTATTATCAGGTCACTGAAAATTGCTAGTATTTCCCATAAGCTTTGACTTCAAAAATTAAGTCATGCTGAAGCTGGCTGACACCAGATTGAGTAACATGTCTAGAAAAGAAAGTATATCATGTGTTTTATTATAAATAATATAAAATTTTACAGGGCACATCTGAAGAGGTGGGATGAAAATTTTAATAAAAGAACTGAGATTTTCTCAAATGTTCCTTTAAAATAATAACATCTTCACAAGAAAATGAAAGATTGTCTTGTAATTGGAGAGTTACTAATTAAAATACTACCACATTGGTACAAGCCATCTGTATTTTCTGTGGCATTTTTCCATTCCCTTCATAATATGAATTCAGTTCAACATTGAAAAAAGAGCAATATTCTAAAGAAAAATATTGCTACTGCTTCCATTACACAGTGAGCATAAATGGAAAAATTAAGAAAGAAGATATTTCTTAACAAAAATTGCTGTATAAATTCAACTAACAGAAATGAAAAAAGAATTGCTAATACATATATATATATATCTGTATTATATATGTGTGTATATATATATATGGAAGAATATATATATATGGAAGAATATATATATATATAAGAATATATATAATTCCATATATATATATGGAAGAATAATTATGGAAGCATCATAGCCTGGCACACTTCTCCAGTTGGATTCCCTGACGATTATATTTTAAGGAACTTTAAATCTTATAATATGTGTGACAGATGTGTGGACCTGAGGTGGAAATAGAAAATCAGCAATGTTATGAATAGTTGTATTTAAGAGCAAAGGTTGTATATTAGAGTTTCAATCCTTGCATGAAATTTGGAGTATCTTATTTCCTTAATGAGAACTTAAACATGCCTGTGGTTTTTGGTGCTGGTAACTAGGATGAACTTGTTACTGATTGATCTAAAAAATTTGATGAGGTCTCATAAAACATGACTGGCAAGTAAATGTAGAATTACCAATAATAACAAAAGTATAGAATGAATTTATTCTATGCTAGATATTGTTCTAAGCACTTTACATACAGTTGTTTAAACAACTGCATTAATGCTCACCATACTTCTCTGAGGTTGGCATAACTGCAATTTTCATCTTACATAAAAAGAATCTGAGGCCAAGAGGTTAAGAAACTTGACCAATCACATAGCTGATAAGTGCTGGCACCAGAATTCAGACTCAAATGGTCTGGCTCCTGAATTTATGTTTATAAACATGATGGCTCCTCTGTCCATGGAATTCTCCAGGCAAAGATACTGGAGTGGGTAGCCATTCCCTTCTCCAGGGAATCTTCCCAGCCTAGGAATTGAACCCGGGTCTCCTGCATTACAGGCAGATTCTTTACCATCTGAGCCACCAGGGAAGTAGAACACAGGCAAAATTAGAGAGTATTTGTTTGTATGGGTGAAGTTTAAACCTTGACACTTTAAATGAGCAGAACTTGCACTAGTCAGCCAAGGATTAGTCACCATAAAAGACATAAGGATATAGAAAGAAAAAAAGCACGCAGATTCTTATCTTAGTTTTGGAATTAATGTGTCCCATGGATTCAATAACATTAGACCTTCTTTATTCTTTCTTGGGAACATTGACAAGAAGTGTATGCACCAATGCCTTAAAATCTACAGAAGAAGAATTCACCGTTTTTAATTGTTATTAGGAAATCAATACACTTATCTCCTAGCTCTGAGGAGTTTTCTCCTGTGTGATTCTTTTCTGTACCATTGGATTATTGTTTCCTTTGACTGAAGACATTTCCTTTTTTATTTTTTCACCACGTCTTGAATAGAACTTTTCACTCAGGAAAACTTTAATTTGTGTTGATGTGGTAAATGTAAAAACTGGGGTTTGCTCCAGTTTATCAAACACACATGTGTGCTTCTTATGTAATAGGAGCTACCCTAGTCTCAGGTACACGGATGACTTAGCTGTGGGCCCCACCCTTGAAGGACTTAGTCTCGTTGAGTTTACTCTGAAGCAGTTACCTATCACAATCATTGGTTTAGGGACTGCCAGTCGTTTCGCAGACTTCCACTCCAACATCCTATCCCTTCTGGAATCAGCTTGTTCATCTCATTGTTAGCCACCAAATCCTGTGAATTGGTGAAAACTTATCTGCCATTCATCATCTGGGGTCTTGGGCAAGTGCCATTTTGAGAAAAACCCTCTTAAAAAAATTATTTATTTATTCATTTACTTTTGGCTGCACTGGAGTTTTGTTGCTGCATGTGGGGGGCTACTCTTTGTTGCAGGGCATGGGCTTTAGGTGTGTGGCCTTTATTAGTTGTGACTCATGGGCTTTTGTTGCTCCACAGCATGTGAGATCTTCCCCGACCAGGGATGGAACCTGTATCCCCTGCATTGGCAGGCAGATTCTTAACCATTAAAACAAAAAAAATTCCTCTTAAAAAACACAAAACAAAGCCATAAAACATCATATCTCAGAATAATGTTTCATATCAATTTTATTTTTGCATTAATTTTTATTTCCAAAGATGGAAAGACCATAGTGAAGCATGCTGCAACACTGCTGACGTACTGGCTGAAGCATTTGCACTGTTTTGCCAAATGGAAACAGAACTTAAAGCTCTCATCCTTACTTTCTGTGTTCCTGGTTTATATCTCAAATGGAACACATTTGATCTAATAAGCAACTTAAGCATTTTAATTTGCTCTTATGTTCTATAACATCTCTGTCCTTTTTTTAAAAAATAAAAATAACTACTTGAAATTTGACTTTATTTTTTCCATGGTAAGATTTATAATTCTACTCTCATCACTCTACAGGGGGAAATAATGCATTAATAACACAGTTAGTGGAGAAGGAAATGGCAACTCACTCCAGTATTCTTGCCTGGGAAATCCCAAGGACAGAGGAGCCTGGCAGGCAGCAGTCCATGGAGTCACAAAAAGAGCAGGACATGACTTAGTGACTAAACAACAACAATACAATTATACAAAAGTCATAATTCAAGTAAGTAAATGTGCTGCAGAATAGTTCTTCATGATCTAACCTAGAGGTTGACAAACTACAGTACCCAGTTTGGCCTATTGCCTGTTTTTGTAAACAAAGTTTATTGAAACATAGCTACATTCATTCATATATTGTCTAGATCTACTTTTATACTACATTGATGTCCGACTCTGCGCGACCCCATAGATGGCAGCCCACCAGGCTCCCCCATCCCTGGGATTCTCCAGGCAAGAACACTGGAATGGGTTGCCATTTCCTTCTCCAATACTACATTGACAGAGTTCAGTAAATACAAAAGTGATCATATAGACCATAAAGGCTGAAATATTTACTATCTGGCCCTTTATAGAAAAAATTTGCCAATCTCTTGTATAAACTGTTTCCATATAGACATGTGCTGCATTAAAAAAAAAACAGCAAGTTTAAAATTATATTTAGCCAGCTTTCAAATAATTTTTGAGTATAATTTGCATAAAGTAAAATGAAAGTTAACACTTTTAACTGATTTACTGATTTCACTGACGTGATGTAGACTAAGATTCTATTCAGATTTGTGCAATACACACAAGTTGAACAATTTTAACTTGTAACTAATGGTCTAAGATATATGGGACTAAAAAATGACTAAGAACAGTTCCAAAATTTGCTCATAATCTGGTTGTAGCAATTGCATACACACCCAAATAACTTATCACAGAGCTAATGCAATTAGCTGTATGTATTTGATGAATGAAAATGTTGAGAGGGAGAGGAACTGGTGGAAGTATTTTATGAATAGATGTTAGAAATCTGAAGGATTCTGCCAGCAGAGCTGAGGAGACATGCCATTTTAAATACAAAGAAGAGTGAGCAAATACATGGAAACAGGGTTTGAATATGTTGTTTGGGGTATGGAAAACCATTTAGAAAGAAGAGTTAATTTTGATGGAATGTATTTATCCTGAATTAAAAGAAGTCATTGTAAGAACTAATGATTTCCCGTTGGGTTTAGAAGGGATATAAGACATGGTACTCACCTTGGATAAGCTTAATTTTGAAATACAGGTACAAAACTAAAGCCCATAGCACCTTTTTTAAATAAGTAGAAGACTTGTATATTGAAAACTATGAAACATTGTTGAAAGAAATTAAAGAGGATCTGAATAAAGTGAAAAGCGTACATGTTCAGGGATTGTAAGACTTATTATTCAGATGGAAATATTTCCCTTATTGATCTACAGATTCAATCTCTACTGAAATCCCAGTTGGCTTTTTTTAAAGAAATTGGTGGACTGATCTTAAAATTCATACAGAAATATAAGAAGTCCAGGATAACCAAAACAATCTTGAAAAATACTAAGTTGGAGGACTCACACTCACAATTGAAAAACAGTGCAACATTTAAAATAATAAAGACTGTACAGATAAGAATAAACATATAGATCAGTCAAACATAGAGAGCCAAGGATGACAAGACAACCTAATTGGAGAAAAATAGTAGTTTTAATGAATGGTTCTGGGACAGCTATATCCATAGGAAATAAATGAAGTTAGATCCCAATTTCATACCATATATAATAATCAGTTCAAAGTAAATCGGGACCTAAATGTAATAGCTAAAAGTGCAAAACTCTTAGAAAAATATAAGTATAAATGTCTATGACCCTGGATTAGGTCATTGTTTCTCAGACAAAACCCCATAAGCACAAGCAACCAAAGAAAAAACATAGATAAATTGCACTTCTCAAATTAAAAATTTTTCAAAATACACTATCAAGAAATTGAAAATACAACCCTCAGAATGGGAGAAAATATTTGTAAATCATATATCTGATAAGTGCTTAGTATACGGGATAGAGGCTTCCCTGGTGGCTCAGATGGTAAAGTGTCTGCCTGCAATGCAGGAGACCCAGGTTCGATCCCTAGGTCAGGAAGATCCCCTGGAGAAGGAAGTGGCAACCCACTCCAGTACTCTTGCCTGGAAAATCCCATGTATGGAGGAGCCCATGGGGTTGCAGAGTTGGACAAGACTGAGCAACTTCACTTTCACTTTTCTTTCACTTTCATACAGGATAAAGAACACATAGCTTAATGATAAAAAAAATTTTAATCCAATTTAAAAATGGGTATCCCCATGGACAGAGGAGCCTGGGGGGCTACAGTCCATAGGGTCACACAGAGTCGGACACAACTGAAATGACTGAGCTTGCCCAAAGGATTTGAATAGACATTTTTCAAAGATGTTATGCAAATATCCAAGCAAATGTCCATATTGAAAGATGCTCAAGAGGATTAACCATTAAGGAGATGATATTTCCTTTGACATACTATTTTACACCCTCTAAAACAGCTCTAAGCAAAAAGACAGACATGAATATGTATTGGCAGTACGTGAAGTAATTGGAACCTTCATACATTACTGGTGGGAATATAATATGGTGCAACCTCCAGAAACAGTTTTGGTAGTTCTTAAGAAGCTTAAACATGGACTTACCATAAAATCCATCAATTCCATTCCTAGGTAAATGCCAAAAATAATTATTGAAACATGTTCATGGAAAATCTTGTACATGAATGTTCATAGCAGCATTATTCATATTTGACAAAAAGTGGAATTAACCCATTGATGAATTCAATAAACAGAATATGGCATTTCTATTCAGTGGATAGTAAAATTAAGTACTGATTTATGTTATAACAAAGATGAACCTTGAAACCATTCTGCCAAGTAAAAGAAACCAGACACAAGAGGGGACCATTCCTTTCATATGAAATGTCCCAAATAGGCAAATCCCTAGAGGCAGAAAGTATTTTAGTGGTCTTCAAGGGTTAGAAGAAGGGAGGAATGGGGAGTGACTGATAGCAGGTGTGAAGTTTCTTTTTAGAGTGATGAAAGTGTTCTGAAATTAAACAGTGATGCGGGTTGCAAAACTTTGCTAATATAGTAAAAAGCACTAAATAGCGCACTTTAAAAGCATGAATTGTGTGACTCAAAACAAAAACAAAAACCACAAAGCAAAACAGAGTAAGAAAATGAAAGCCTCTGAAACAATTAGCTGAGTATGAATCTATGGGAAATGAGAGGTAAGACAAGGGAAATCTCCTATGTGCTCAAGTGGCTGACAGAATGAGAAAGATGGATAAGATAGGCTTGGCTGCAGTGGGTGGTATGCTGGGAACAATGGAAAATCAGTTTGGAAATGAAGTTATATTAGGTTATTTAGAGACCTTAGAAGTCAATTAGAAAAAATGATATAAAGACTTGCACATGGAGAAACAGGATCATTGTAGGTTCAAGAGGTTGAAAGTAGAAGAAGAAAGAAAAGCTATACTGGAGATAGAGATCAAAATAGAATTAAAATGTAAAAGCAATAAAAATCCTTTAACTTGGACAAGTTTGATTTAAATAACTCAAATATATTCTACAATTATATATATATGTAACTTGTAATATACCTGATATCGTATAATAATGTTGGAGTATACTAAATTCAGGCATCTTTTGATAATTCTTTTGTTTGAATTAGAAACATAATTTCTACATTCTATCTGTTCAAGAACATTCATTTTTTCTTAAATTGCAGATGTTGATGGTCACTGCAAAAGAAGTGTACAATTTGAAGAAATTTAAAAGTTATACATACTTGTAATTATAAATGTGTAGAAATAATCTTGGAACATTAAATTCCTAAAAACTAATGGGATGAGTTGATGCTGGGAACTGGGAGACCACCAGTTGAGGAATAACTTTAACTTTTTACTTTCTTGTTCCAGTAGTGGTTGTACTTTTACAACCCAAATGCATTTATCTACTGCTTATACAGTTAAATGGCAAACCGCTCCAGTACTCTTGCCTGGAAAATCCCATTGACAGAGGAGCATGGTAGGCTGCAGTCCATGGGGTCGCAAAGAGTTGGACATGACTGAGCAACTTCACTTTCACTTTCTATACAGCTAAACAAATTAAAAATGTGAATAAAATTTTTACTAGACTGTGCCATAGGTCTTTAACCTACCAGGCAAATTGGTAGTTCTTTTTGGTAACCTAGGTTTTCTATATTTCTAGTAATAATTTAGAGTCATATACATTTTCTTTTTGGCCACAACATGAGGCATGCAGGCATGCTCCTTCTTCCATGAAGCTTTTCTTGCTTTTCTCAGCCTGAATTTCTTCCTCCTGCTATGCTACCATAGCCCCTCTTTGTCACTTCTGTTATAGTATATACACCACATTCTGTCTTTTATAAGTTTCATGGCTATTCATGTCTTTCTCTTCCACGAGGGTTAGTGGTGAAGAATCCGCCTGCCAATGTAGGACACATAAGAGATGTGGGTTCGATCCCTGGGTCAGCAAGATCCCCTGGAGGAGGGCATGGCAACCCACTCCAGTATTCTTGCCTGGAGAATCCCATGGACAGAGGAGCCTGGTGGGCTACAGTCCATGGGGTTGTGAAGAGTCAGACATGACTGAAGCGACTTAGCATGCATGCAGACTCTAGGGTCTTTGAAGGCAAGGGTCAACTCCTGTTCATCCTTTACAGAGTATTGCTTTAGTGACATATTTTTTGATTTATTTGAGTTTGCAAAATTGTCAAAACATACTTAGTATCTAGATCATTAGAGTCAGACTATTAAAAGCTTTCTGAATAGAGTTTTATATGTGTGAATATAAGAATTTAGAAGTCCCATTTTAGCTAATAACTGCATTCAAAAGTCAGCAAAATTGAGTTTCATATGCTATATGTTTGAATAATAATAATAATAATAGTTTTAATAGATGACATTTATGTAGCGCTTATGATGTGCCAGTACTTTATTTTGTTTGACATTCAAACACATGTTTGAGGTTGGCATGATTAAATCTTGTTTTTATAGGAAAACCTCAGGCTTCCATAGGCTAGAATATGTTGTCAAGGCTCACAGGGCTAGTCAGGGTCCAGGTAAGGACCTGAAGTCCAGTCAGCCTGATTCCGGAGTCCCAGCTCCTTGTTCTTCAAGCTAATTTTCAACACTAAGCAATGAAGCATGCAGGAGGCAGCATTTTGTGATGGAATTAATGCAGGGCTGGATCTTGTATAACAAGGTTTTCAGTCCTGGAAGTCCTGTAGGATTGTCCTTCAACATCTTCAGGTCTCATTTGTCCAATGTGTTGAGGGTCGGGTGGTGGATAAATAAATACTCAAGGTCTTCTCCTGTTTTAGTCAGTGATTCTCAGAAGCAGCAAAGCCTCTTTGACGTTCACCAAGCATTACATATGGCATGTGTCAGGAGCTGTGAAAATTTTATTTAATCCACTATGTTTATTTTCTTCAACATAAAGGTGAAATATTTTTACATTTTCCCAATGCATTTCTCAGTAATAACATAGCCAGTAAAAATATTTTTGTTCGTGTAGAGCAGTGCTTTTATATCTTAGCCAGAGAAAAAGCACACTATTATATACTGGTGGAGGGGGGAAAAAGACTCATTTGTTATCAAGAAAGAGCGGAAATATAGCAATTATTATACTGGCCTTTCCCTAATTTGACTTAAATTAGTGACTTTAAGTTATCAGAGGTTATGAAATATACAGTATGTGCGCATAGGAGACAAAAATATTGCTTGCTAGTACCTACGTTTATGACATTAATCTATCTCTCAATGATCTAATATAAAATAAACCATTTGAAAGCAATTTCACTGAAATACTTTCAGAAATGTTGAAATGAAAATATTAATCTTTTGGAAGTGTCATGTTGGATGGTTTTTTTTTTTTTTAAGTCCCAGGAAGATGGGTTAGGGAATAGTGAGAATAAGGAAACAGCCAAGAAGATAACAAAACCAAGAGGTAAAAATGTCAACCGCAAACCCAAAGTGCTGCTTTCCTTTTACCTTCCTCATTTCTTCCCGCCCTCTCCTTTTCTCTGCCGTCTTCCTTCCTTACATCCCAACTTCTACAAATGACATGGTGCTCCTATGCTAAACAAGATATCATGCCAGGTACCTACAGACAGGAAACAAAGCAAGACCAATCTCATGGAATCTGGGCACCAGAGATTTTCCAGAGAGATGGGTCAGTTTCCTTGTAGAGGGTCAGAGTGTGATGATAGGCTGAAGGGTCATACTTAGTCCACTCGTGGATACTCGCATGTACAACAGGTTCTTTTAATTTTTCCTGCCTTTTGTGCATGCCACTCCTTTATATTGTAGCATACTTTCTTAGTATACTTTCTGCTTAACCATAAATAAATAAGTAAGCTAATTTTAATCTTTTGAGATAATTGAAATGCTTTATATGTACATAATTAAAGCCAATATAGAAAAAGATTTATTTGGAGCTGGGAGGCAGATACATTTTCCCCTCTCTGATACACAAGGGTATTCCATACCTACCCATGCAGATCCTTTGCAATAGGGACGAAGGACTGTTCTACCTCAAAGATGAAAATTCTTCAATATCTTGTCACTTAACCTAAAATATGAACTAGTTTACTCTCTATGGTCCACAATGATCTGCCCTTTCTTTACCTCTGCTTCATCTGTTTCCTTTCTGTACTTTTAATATACCATGAGTTCAGATGAGATCTAGACATTACATAGGATTATGATTCAAATTTGTGGTCAAAACAAATTCATAAGCATTGCTATGTCATTCCTATTGCATCATATCCATAAGCACATCAGTTCAGTTCAGTTCAGTTACTCAGTCATGTCCGACTCTTTGCAACCCCATGAATCGCACCACACCAGGCCTCCCTGTCCATCACCAACTCCCGGAGTTCACTCAGACTCATGTCCATCGAGTCAGTGATGCCATCCAGCCATCTCATCCTCTGTCGTCCCCTTCTCCTCCTGCCCCCAATCCCTCCCAGCATCAGAATCTTTTCCAATGAGTCAACTCTTCACATGAGGTGGCCAAAGTACTGGAGTTTCAGCTTTAGCATCATTCCTTCCAAAGAAATCCCAGGGCTGATCTCCTTCAGAAAGGACTGGTTGGATCTCCTTGCAGTCCAAGGGACTCTCAAGAGTCTTCTCCAACACCACAGTTCAAAAGCATCAATTCTTCGGTGCTCAGCCTTCTTCACAGTCCAACTCTCACATCCATATATGACCACAGGAAAAACCATTAATATATCATGGTCTTTTCCAATTCACCTTCTCAAAATCATGGTATTGATTTCCCATGTTACCATTCTATTCCCATCTCTGTCTTGTATTTTTTGCCTTCTTGTTTATTGTCTGTCTTCTGCACAAAATGTGAGTTCCATGAGGGACTTGGTCTCTTTTGTCTGCTACTACATCCAGAAGACCCAGCATTGGTGTCTAGGCCATATCTCCTGAATACATGAATGAATGAACAAATGGATAGGCATTCTCATTTGAAACAGAGGAAAAAAACTAGGATGGATAATGTGTTAAGGGCATGAATTTGACATAACACATCTTGGGCTCAAATCCCAGGGTTATCACTTACAAACTGAGTGGAGCTTGAGGAAAAGTACTTAACTTCTCTGTGTTTTACTTTCTAGGGAATGAAAGTTATACTCATACCTACCATGAGGTATGTTGTGATTATCAGATAGAGTGACACATCTAAAGTACTTTAATCAGAAAATGCTAAAGAATGGTAAAGGAAGTCTCCTACTCAAGAATTTGAGAAATGGTGAAAGTTTAGAGGCAGGATGTCCCATTACTCTTTGCTTGATCCAGTGTGTGAACCTGAGAACTAGCAGCCACAGATGGGCCCGTGAGGACCACATGGTAGGCCAGCACATCTGAAATGCACAGGGCCCTCTTCTAGCTTTACTGATGGAAATGATGGGAGGCCGTTCACACACAGGTGCAGTGTGGAGTTGGCTGTCACTGACAGTATTTCACTAATAGTTCGGGGGAAAACAATGGTGAGATAAATCAGCCAGTGCCTACTGCTCGACTGCCAGCCCCCACAGCATTAGGGTTTGCTAGGCAGAAATGACAAATGTTGACATTTTTTCGACTCTGCACTGGAATTTGACTCAGAATCAGGGTTTGTAACAGGCTGAGAGTGATTCATCAGTTCATCTTTGCAGACAGAGGAGCTGTCTCTTGTTTCCTTGGAAACTTGGACCTGAGCATATGTAGCTCCGAGTGCAAACCCTCATGTTTTCCATTGAGCAGATACAGGGTGAGTTTCTTACGAGAGATTCAATATGCTGTCTTAAGCAGAAGAATCAAGACTAGGAGAGAATTGTCATATTAAAATCAGATACCACAGACATAGCTGGATCTCACAAGATGCAATAATTCAAAGTAAGAGAGACAAGAACTCTCATAATTTGGCCCTTCTGGGGTAAGCAATTTCTTTCATTTGCATCATTTATTTTTCTGAATTGAAAAGTTGAATATGCTTCTTCAAATATCCCTTTGAATACATTTAGAATGTTTGATGTTTACACCACTTACTCTTTGGGGATCTTCACCAGCTGAAGTCAAGCACTAAGCTGCTATTTCTGCATAGCAGCATGTGAAAAACTAGGTAAATTAACAATTGTCCTGGAATATTTATGATGTACATAAGGTAATGCTAGGCTTTTTAAGGAATTCTTAAAGGTAGGATGATTCTTTGTTCCTGAAATGTTCCCAGTGCTTCTTCCAGCTTGGAGCTTCGGAAGGCCCCGAACTTGACATTTGCCCTTAGCACATTTAAGAATGTGTTAGTCGCTCAGTTGTGTCCGACTCTTTGCGACCCCATGGACTGTAGCCTGTCAGGTTCCTCTGTCCATGAAATTTTCCAGGCAAGAATACTGGAGTGGGTTGCCATTTCCTTCTCCAATAGCATGTTTAAAATGCCTACTATTTCCTGCTACTACTAATCATCCCTTTTGGGTCATACTGGATCCTCTCTGTACCTCCTTTCAAATTTTCATGTTTCCCCATTGTAAATGAGGAAATGGATGATCTGAGAAGTTAATTTGCCTGTGGCCACAACATTTTTTAAATGGTGAGAAGTAGAACACAGGTCTATATGAGTTCAAAACCTGTTCCTGTTTCTATACACCTACTTTATCTACTATGATATAGCTGAGTAGAAAGATAGAGTGCTCCATTTAATAAGTTTTATCTTTCACTAATAAAACAGTACAGATATATCATTCATAATTTACAAACAGTTCAAATATTAGAAGGGGGCAAATGAGTGGCAAGGAAGTAGGTATCAACTCAGAGTGGGGAAAAAACTAATTTTACAAGAGTAAGAGTCAGGGCCACCACAAATTGTATGGATATCACATGAAGTTGTGTGCTCCTTTCATGGGGTCTATAATTAGAGACCTAAGGACCACATGTCCTTAGGACCACAGCATAGAGCTGAAGAGGTTTCTGCTCTTTTGTAAAAGATGATTTTGAAGCTCCCTAGCAGTTTTGAGACTGAATTTGGACAACAGAGACCCAAAGTGAGTAAGATTTACTCTTTGTTGATTCAGGAGGTACTTCAAGTACCATCAAGTACACTTTTCAGTGTCTCATGAACATCATTGTGACCATCAATCACGAATGCTGAGATGAGAGGAAATATTGGATTTCTGGCTAAAAGAAAAATCAGATAAATTTTTTTACCCTCAGTTTTTTAAAGCTATTGCTAGGACCCCAAATTCCTTCTAGATCAAAAGTCTGCAATCTTTCTTATAAAGGGCCAGTTAATAAATATATAAGCTCTGTAAACCATATGGTCTCTGTCTCAACTACTTGACTCTGCCATTATAGGCTGAAAGTGGCCATGCTGCTGCTGCTGCTGCTGCTGCTAAGTTGCTTCAGTCATGTCCGACTCTGTGCGACCCCATAGATGGCTGCCCACCAGGCTCCCCCATCCCTGGGATTCTCCAAGCAAGATCACTGGAATGGGTTGCCATTTCCTTCTCCAGTGTATGAAAGTGAAAAGTGAAAGTGAGTCACGCTAAAAAAAGTGAAAGACACACTAAGAGTTGTGTCTGACTCTTAGTGACCCCATGGACTGGAGCCCACCAGGCTCCTCCATCCATGGGATTTTCCAGGCAGGAGTACTGGAGTGGGGTGCCATCACCTTCTCCGAAAGTGGCCATAGGTAACATGTAATGAGCATACTGAGAATAGTTTTATTTATAAAATTGTTTAGTAATCCAGATTTGTAATTTTCCAACCTCTGCCCTAGATTAAACATCCCCAAATTATCCTACATGTTTTCTTTACTAGTGGCTATACAAAAGTCAGATCACGAAACCTAGTCACAATGGTTTAAGATCACCTAAGAATCTTTATCTCTTGATTTACATCAGAGATATTATGATCAAAGATAATGCAATGTCAATTGGTTTTTTAGAAAAGACATCCAATAGAATAAGTGTATTTGAAAGTGATTTCCAACGTTAAAAAGAAATACTTGGGAAAAAAGAACAAAGTTCTCAGAATAGCCTTTGGGAAATTAACTAGGGCCATCAATTATGCTAAAATAATCTCCAAGGATTTAGCTGACACATGGCCAATGTTCAATATGATAGCTGTGGCCAAAAATTATTTGTGAAAGTAACTACAAATGAATTTAGAGGAAGTTGTAATTTTCCCTTTTAGTTATTTAAGTGGTAAGAAACCCATCGAAATAATGACAAATGGTACAACCTGTCTTTGTTCCATGGAAATGATGTTCAAATAATACACTGCTTGAGCACCACTATCTAATTACCTAGGCACTATAGTGGCAGATAGTTTAGAAATGTTGAAGTAGCTATTGATAAAGCACGTGGAAAATGTGAATATCCTTCAAATTTCTGACAGCACAGATGGATTCTAGACTCCTTGGTTTAAATGGAGAGTGTGTGGCTTCTTTCAGTTGCTTGAAGCTTCCTCTGAACTCTGCACATTTTTGGGTTTATCAAATAAGCATAAGAATCATTTGGGGTCTTTCTGTGAAACATCATTCTTCTGGATCTAGAATATTGTAAACTATTTTTTTTTTTCTTTTTAAAGAAAGAAAACCTGCTATTGACTCACTTGTGATTAAAAATACTGAAGGTATGAAGAAGGCATGCTTATCTCACTCAGACATTTCTACAGAGAGGTTTTTGGGGTGGGGACATCTCTGGAGCAGCTACTTATGAATCGTAGAAACCTACATTTGTTGTGTGACTTCTCAGCCTTGTTTTCAAGTATAGAATGAGGTTAATATGTAGCTCAAAGTCTATTGTGAGGATGAAAGGATACAACATATGGGAAAGTATTATGCTATCCTGCTAAGTTTCTCAGTTGTGTCTGACTCTTTATGACCCCATGAACCGTATCCTGCCAGGTTCCTCTGTCCATGGAATCCTCCAGGCAAGAATACTGGAGTGGGTTACCAGTTCCTCCTCCAGGGGATCTTGCTGAACCAAGGATCAAACCAGCGTCTCTTGTGTCTCCTGCATTGTTCTTTACGATTAAGCTACCTGGGAAGCCTATGAAGTATTCTAGTCTACAAAATAGATAAACTATGATTGTTATTAATATTGTTAAATAATTTTTAAGTGATATATCTGTGTCACATATTTTATATACTATAGATAGATTATATGTGTCTATATCAAGAATACTTAGGCAACACAAAAATTATGAATTCAATAAACAGTCAACTCTTTTTTCTAAAGAAAAGATCTGTTTTAGCAGATTTTTTTTTTTTTTTGAGTCAAAATATTTAATGAAGTAGCCAAGTGCCAAGGTAGCCACAATTGTCACATTAATAAGGATTCCACTGCATGGAAATTCTCTGACTGTGGCTCTATTTGGAAATCTTACAAGGAAATAGGTGATTACTTTCTGGGCTGAGCACATGGGTGCTTTACCCCCCTGACATCCTGTCCAGAGGGATTTACTGGTTTAATCTTGGACTATTCCTTTCTGTGATTACTTTGAAAAACGTTTCCTGCAAGTAGTTAAGTTTGTGATTCTGTTTGTGCAAAATACCTTGTGTCTATTTCCTAATGAGAGAAAAGTCAAGTTGACAGATCCAGGTGGGTGAGGCTCTGAATAATCCTTTAATTTTTTTTTGTTAATCTTTCAAGTGCAACAAATCTGGAATTATTCAAATCACAATATTTACCTGAAAGCTTGTATTTATTAACTAAGACTAGCAAACTTAATCTTATTTAGTTAACAAAGTAGCAAAAATATATATTACTATATGTATGAATAGTATGTGATATATTATAATATATACACATATTACATAAGAATTAGGTGGCTTAACTCAATTTGAAATAAAAATTTCAAAATCTTCTTACTTAAATATGAATTTCTCCACAGACATTTTTTCCTTTTGCAGTCTGTCTCTGAACTACCCACAGATTTTTGTTTCATCTTCCTGCTTACATTCAACTCTTCAGTAACTAAAAATCCACAAACCATAGAGTTTATTGTTAATAAATTATGATTCCTTCTGTTGTTAGTTTTACATTAGAAAGAGAACTAATGCATGTGATATACTGTTGAAGTGTTTGCTTGAATTTTCTTTTATCTTTCTTAAAGTGCTATGGGGAATAAATATTATTGTTCTTTTAAAGATGAGGAAGCTAAATATTAGGGAGTAAAACTGATTAAGGGTGTACATTTAATGAATGATATAGCTACTATTCCAGCATAAGGCAGTTTGATATGAAAACTCAAATTTTAATGTGTCTCTCACAAGCTATTGCTGGAATTGAGGAATTTAAAAATTATAGATCAGAATTAGGAGTCTGGTAGGCTA
Source organism: Bos indicus x Bos taurus (assembly GCF_003369695.1). Taxonomy (NCBI): domain Eukaryota; kingdom Metazoa; phylum Chordata; class Mammalia; order Artiodactyla; family Bovidae; genus Bos; species Bos indicus x Bos taurus. The sequence goes on along the minus strand of NC_040086.1, from coordinate 65,393,175 downwards.
CAGTCCATGGGGGTCACAAAGAGTTGGACATGACTGAGCAACTGAGTGAGTGAGATGTTAATTATATCTTAATATTAATATATGTTGTATATAAATATCATGTGTATGTATTAATAATACATTATATATGTACTATATTATATATAATATGTTATGCATCCATGTAATATATATGTGAAGTTGTATCTATAATATATAACTAGGTATTATATGCATACACATATATATTTCATTTGCATATAAATAAAAGTTTCCAATTCATTGCAAATTCAGCATAGAACTTAAATGGTCACTTACATGTGCATTTCTACAAAGGAATCTTCAATGCAAGCCATTAAATAGGATGCAATTTGTAAGCCTTTCATTAAATAATGATTCTCAGCTGGATTTCTGAAAAGGGGATATTAATGTCACCATATGTAACTATCATTGCAAGAAATTAGTGTTGCTGATTTACTCTTGAATCAATCATTTTAAGCTATGAATTAGACTCTGCTGATATATCTCTATTCTAGACAACTTAGCACAGATTGAAGGCTGAAAGCATCCATGTTCAGAGTATAATTTTTGTGAAATGCCTAGTAGTTCAAATTTCTCAGATTTGGTAGGAAATGAGCAAATCCATGTGTATAAAGTCAAAATGCTGCCACTCAAAGTCCAGTGGCTAATTGCTGATTTCTAATGTGGATGATCTTAGGTATGGTTAGGCAGCATGTCAAGCTTCCGATGCCAACTCCAAGCTTGGTTTCTGGATATGGGAGCTGGAATGAGTTGCAATGTGGGTGCAGTTGCTGTGATTAAAATCTCTGAAGTCCTAATCTAGTGGCCAAGTTTAAAAAATACTTTGAGGCATTTTGGGTTATCTTGGAGACAGTATCATCAGGCCGTTCTACAGCATTTTCTCCAAGTTTGAATTTGCTGTTGCCCATGCTTATTTTATTAGTCATAATAAGCTGTTTTAATAACAAAGATTAAGTCATCATCCAATGACAATCAGTTTCAGCTAAAAGAGATAAGGAGAGAACAAGCAGAAGAATTCTAAATAGAACTAGATAAGACATGTCTGCTGGTGGAGACAATGTGTTAAGAAGCTTTGCTTGGTAAGTCATACAGATTTGTGGCCCCTGCAATTTCTGAAATGTTCACTCTAGGCAGAACTCTATGGAACCTACATCGTGATTGTACTTGATTATTAATTCCCTTAATTTTCTTTTATTCTGTAATAGCTCCCCTCTCCCACTTTTAGTCTGAGTAACCAATAATTTTTTTATTCTGAGGAATGGATTGGTTGATTGTTTCCTTGTGTCAGTGAACTGATTTTGCTATCACCTATATTTCTTGAACACTAATGAGATCTAGACATTACATAGGATTATGATTCAAATTTGTGGTCAAAACAAATTCGTAAGCACTGCTATGTCATTCCTATTGCATCATATCCATAAGCACAAAGTACCTGGTTAATCAATCAGTGCTTCCCATGTAGCATCAGCTTGACCCACCCATTATAACATTTCCCCTTAACCTTTTACCTAATGGTTTTGGCAGCAATGGATGAAGGCTACCTTGATCGATTATTTCCTTGGTGGGTACAAAACTCTTTTTGAATGAAGAGTTTTCCAACTAAAAGGAGAAAGTGAGGTGGGTCGCGACCCCAGGAAATAACCAAAGGCACCAGACAAGGAGAGTACAACAGAACAGAACAACTGAACAGTAAGATTCAAATGAACAAGCATGTAAAATGTTTTCAACATCCTCAAGTGCATTTTATAAACATATTTCCCAATGCTAAACATTAAGAAATCTCCCTGTATGGTGGAGCAGCCGAAGCCTCAACACAAAATAACTCAATTGAAATAAAAGCTGAAGAATAGAATAGCCTTCATCTTGGTGCTTTTTGCTGTGTCTTCTGGTGATACCTTGGTATTTCAGTCTCATTCAAGGAAACTCCAAGGAAGGTAACAAGGTGACTGCTGTATGTCTTTTTCTGAATGTTGTACACATAATTCTTCCAGGGTAAATATTTAGTCAAAACCAAACAAATTATAGAGGCCAAATCATCTTGCTGTTTCTTAGTATATTTATCCCATAATAGCAGCCACCAATATAGGTGGTTTGAATGTCTGCAAAGGTAAACAACTACCACCAAAAATAAAACAAAGCCAAATAGGTTTAGGGTCTGTTTTTCATCCATACCTCTCTCTGCCTTTCTCAGTAGGGGTTCCTCACCTCTCCACAGAAAACAGAGTGATTTGTGTATCTATTTTCTCAATTATCCCAAGGATGGTTCGTAACTAATAACACCCTGGATGCATAGGGAGAGGGGAATTCATTACTTAAAATGGATGCCTAAAGGTATTAGGCCTTAATTCTCCTGTGGGAACACGATTATGAAAAGCTGTTTTGTTAGCCTGAAAGGTCCTTGAAAACATTTCTTGTTCATCTTTGTCTTCACCCACCCCCCCACCCCCCTGCCGTTTCCTAGCTCAGCACCTTGCCCATAGTGAAAGTGAAAGTGAAGTTGCTCAGTCGTGTCTGACTCTTTGTGACCCCTTGGACTGTAGCCTTACCAGCCTCCTCCGTCCATGAGATTTTCCAGGCAGGGGTACTAGAGTGGGTTGTCATTTCCTTCTCCATAGTAAGTAACCCGATAACACTGGACATTCCTGAAATACATGTTTGATAGGTCTAGATACATGGTCTGGGGGGTCTTACTCCCCAAAACTTGCTCTTCTGTAAGAACCATGAAAATAGTGTTGACATTTCCTATTGCTCTACTTTCCAGACATTTACATATCCCTTTATTTAAAATTTTCTTTATAGAACTTATTTTTGTTTAACAGACTCTATAGCTTTATTATTTTTCCCTATCATTCCAGTAAAATATAATTAATTTTTTTGTTTTATTCACTACCTTCCCTCATTGTTTCTCCATTGTGTCTAAATCAGTGCCTAGCACATACTGGATTTCTAATAAATATTTGGGGAACACATGAATATTTAGGGTCTTCCCTGAAATGTATGAATAGCATGTTTTCTACATGTTTCTTTGACTCCATATTTGGGTCCTGTTGTTGCTGTTTAGCTGCTAAGTCATGTTAGACTCTTTGCGACCCTATGGACTGTAACCTGCAGGCTCCTCTGTCTGTGGGATTTCCCAGCCAAGAATACTGGAGTGGGTTGCCCTTTCCTTCTCCAGGGGATCTTCCCCAACCAGGGATTGAACCCGAGTTTCCTGCATTTCAGGCATATTCTTTAGTGTCTGAGCCACTAGGAAAGCCCCAATATTTGTGTATGTGGCCCAAATAGTTCCAAGTTCTTCTGTTTTTTTTTTTTTTATCTTGAATAACTAAATAAAACAACTCAAACTAGTTATTTTCCATGTAACTGTAGGAAACCCTGCCCCTGAATTAAGATTCCGATTCTTAGTAGGTGCTTAGGTGCCCCATTCATTGCCTGTCAGTCCCCATCTTGGGCTGCTACCCAAAGCTGCTCTGTTGTTGCCACTTGTTCTCCATTCAGCACCTGGGGAGACCATGGCCTTTGTCCTTCCTCCCCGCTCCCTGAATATAGACACAGTCTCTATCTCTAGTCCCCATACTGCAAGAGTAATATTAGGTTGCATGGGTAAGCAACTTTGCTGACAACATGGGGAAATGACAAAAGCCACACAATGAAGACAGCCCTGGAACACATGCTGCTGGTCTTGAAGTCTGTTGATCATGCTCCATCACAGATCATTTGTCATTTCTCTGCTTGGATCTAGGTCTTCTGTCATATTTCTGGAGTCTATACCTTCACCTTTATTGGAGTCTCCTTTCCCCTTGTCTCCCTTTTCTTGTCTATACCCTCCTTCCTCACAGAATGGACTACATAGTATTTACCTCGCTGGTTGCTTCCCATTGCTCGTGGCTTTACTTTTAGATTAGAATTTAAGCCTTGGCTTTGAAAGCCAAAAGAGCCCATTAAAGGGTTTTCCCAAGTAAAAACAGATCATTCTCCATTTGATATATTCTGCTGGTACTTTTAGAGTGTGCCATAATGTACTTGTTTTACCCTGGGTTTCCTCTGGGGAATAGAACCTGAGACAGACCTTTTTTTTGGAAAGTGGTTCCAGGGAAACAAGCAATGAGACTGGGAGTATAAGGTAATTCAAGTGTGCCTTATTGAGCAGGCCAGCAATGTAGTTAACAAGTTTGATTCTGTGGGCACATTCTTAGGAGCTGTGCAGACATGTTCCAGAATTGTCCCAAAGAATGAAAATGCAAAGCCTTTTAGCCTCTGACACTTCCAAGGTGCATAAAAGATATTTACATGTGTGTCAACCCAGTGTCACAGTGTCAGAGGACCTCCCGTGCATATGCCATATGGCTGAGAGAGACACACTGCATTTTATCCCCGTGTAAGACTGGCTGCCACCACTGTGGCTGGGGTAAAAGATGAACTGAAAGCACTGAAGGTTACCACCTTCAGTTATCCCCAAGTTGTTAAATATAAAATCCAGCACCAGGCAAAGACTCAGAATTACTGGGTTTGTAATACCATGCTGTTCCATTACTGCCTGTGTAAACTTGGACAAATCCCTTGTTTGAGCTTACATTTCCTCCAAAATATCTACATCAGAGGATAATTGAAGTTTGGAGATAATTTGATAAAACACAAAACAGTAGAATCAAGCAGATAATAAGCATCCAAATTGGAATCACTATTATTATAATGTATAAACTTAATTTTAAGTATTGGTTGTTGAGGGATCATCCAAACTGAACTTCAGCAATATTGATAATTATTTCTGTGGTGGTAGGCAAACAGATTTCCTTGGGAGAGGATGCCGCTTCTCACTGTGGGAGGTAGGTTCCTATATATGCATTTTTTTTTTTTCATCCAGAGAATTAAGTGTAGTTGCTCTATTGCCTTGAAAGCATGGGGGCAAATGCACTGCAAACATGGCAGCATCCTTAGGCATCCCTGACATGCAGGACCTTCTGCAACATTAATGCCACAGTGAACAGGCACACTTTGGGCTGTAAAGGAAGGAAGCTTGAGTAGTAATGTAGTAATGACCCTTCCTGGGCTTCCCAGGTGCCGCTAGTGGTAAAAAAACCCACCTGCCAACGCAGGAGAGCTAAGAATCTACAGGTTTGATCCCTGGATTGGGAAGATCCCCTGGAGGAGGACATGGCAACCCACTCCAGGATTCTCACCTGGAGAATCCCATGGACAGAGAAGCCTGGTGAGCTAACAGGCTCACCAGTGTAGCAAAGCAACTTAGCATGCACACAATGATCCTTCTTAAAGGTGAAAACCTACCCAGAAAAGCCAACAACCACCCAAGGCTGGAGGCTTTTTCACTTCAGAGCAACATGGTTGCCATACTCTCTCATGGATACTTGTGAACATTTTAGCAATGGAAGAAAGGAATTTGGCTGAAGTTTCAAACTGAATTTTGAAAAGATAATTGGTAACAAATGTGATGAAACCATCACTGGAGGAATGTAACAAATGTGGTGAAACCATCCCTGAAGTTTGTCTAGACATGTCCAGAAAAAATGCCCATGTAGAGATACCTGGGCAAATCCAGATTTGTTCCTCAAAATGTTATCATGAGGCATAAACGGAGCTGCCACATCAAGGTGAGGCATATCGCCAAATACCGCAAACAGTTTTCTCTTGTCAGAAATTCCAGGAAAAAAAGCAAAATGATTTTTAAAATGTGTCATTTTAAAAGAGAAAGAAAGAAAAGAAAATAGTTTCTAAGAATTATTGTGTATTAAAAATACTGGAAATTATTTTGCTGCAGTAACTAAGAACACCAGTAATTCAGACTCCTATTGCCTATGAACGCAAAACAAAATAAAACAAACAAACAAATATATGCCTGGGCTAGTTTATGTCATTACATAATTCTTTATTTTTTATGTGATTCTCTATTAAATTTACTTAAGGAGGTCTGTGTCCACTGACACCATATATTTATAAAATATTTGTAAACTAAAGATTCTTTAATATTTGTCAATCTCCTGTTGATGTATTTTGATATTTCAATTTGAGCTATGTGGTGTACATATGCACTTATGGGTACATCTCTGGTTGAACATATAAGCAGAAAAATACCAGGAGGTCATCTCATCTGCGAGATATTATTTCAGAGGTATCTGAAGTCAGGAATATCCTTTTCTGTTCTTAATGCTCTTCTTCAGCCACTAACATTCAGAATTCCATTTGTAGTGATTCATCTGGCTTGTGTTAGTCCTCTTTAATTCCCCTAAGAGAAGTAATGCCTGAAGTCACATCAGACATTGAGAGTCTGTGAGTTAGTTTGTTAGAATGTTTAGTCTGAGGGAGGTGAGTAGCTTGTGAGGGCACTGGACACCTAGAGAACAGTAGAGTTACCACTGAAGGATGGTAGACAGTAAAGGACACAGAAAGGAGAGACCGGAAGGATGTAGGACCTGGTGTCCCCGAAGTGGGCCCTTTATCTGACTCTCAGTTCAGTTCAGTTCAGTCGCTCGGTCGTGTCTGACTCTTTGCGACCCCATGAATAGCAGCATGCCAGGCCTCCCTGTCCATCACCAACTCCTGGAGTTCACTCAGACTCACGTCCATCGAGTCAGTGATGCCATCCAGCCATCTCATCCTCTGTCGTCCCCTTCTCCTCCTGCCCCCAATCCCTCCCAGCATCAGAGACTTTTCCAATGAGTCAACTCTTCACATGAGGTGGCCAAAGTACTGGAGCTTCAGCTTTAGCATCATTCCTTCCAAAGAACACCCAGGGCTGATCTCCTTCAGAATGGACTGGTTGGATCTCCTTGCAGTCCAAGGGACTCTCAAGAGTCTTCTCCAACACCACAGTTCAAAAGCATCAATTCTTCGGCGCTCAGCCTTCTTCACAGTCCAACTCTCACATCCATATATGACCACAGGAAAAACCATAGCCTTGACTAGATGAACCTTTGTTGGCAAAGTAATGTCTCTGCTTTTGAATCTAATGGGATGCAAATTAGAAACTATGAGATTAATGAAGCTTTCAAGTTTCCTCACATAAAGTATGTCCTACCCTCAACAGCTGGGCTTCCCAGGCAGCTCAGTGGTAAAGAATTTGCCTGCCAATGCAGGAGACTCGGGTTCAGTCTCTGGGCTGGGAAGATTTCCAGGAGAAGAAAATGGCAACCCCTTCCGGTATTCTTGCCTGGGAAATCCCATGGACAGAGGAGCCTGGTGGTCTATGGTCCCTGGGGTCATAACGAGTTGGACATGACTTAGCAACCAAACAACAACAAACCTCAACAGCTACTCTGTTCTCATAGCCATAGAAAAAAGGGGAAGGCAAATACCACCCTTGGAAGGATGATGAGATGGGGGCAGGAGGAAATCCTGTATGGCCTGACTGAAAGGGGAAATAAATGAAAGCTCTTCTGGTTCTCAGAGACTGTAGAGAGAAGGACAGAGGTAGGTAGGAGCTAGTGAGTTTCCTAAAGAATTTGATGGGGCAGAAGGCTAGGCAAGGCACCATCAGGTGTCTTGCCAGCATGAGAGGCTGGGTATCCTTAGAACACTGAATATGAAATATATTAAAATCAGCCAACTCCCACCAAGCATAGAACTAGACCCTGCAGCAGATGACAGCCCAAGGGCCAGATGAAGATCGACCATGCGGCACTGCACCCCTACACCAATTAGGGAAGGACATGAGCAGGGGAAGAAACAGCTGTCACAGGAGGTTGAACTGCTAACATTAGAAGAAGCAGGGTGGAGCAGTGGTCGCTGTTTGAGAGCAGGAGCAGGGTGGAGAGTTTAGGTCAGTTGTACAAAAAAAGATGCTACAATTTTCTAGCATACCTGGATAATTTTATAATGGCTACAACAACTTTTAAAGAATGTATTTGAGGGGATCTTGTCCATGCAATACTGAAATCAGATTGATTATATTCTTTGCAGCTAAAGATGGAGAAGCTCTATACAGCCAGCAAAACCAAGATCGGGAGCTGACTGTGGCTCAGATCATGAACTCCTTATTGCCAAATTCAGACCTAAAGAAAGTAGGGAAAACCACTAGACCATTCAAGTATGACTTAAATCAAATCCCTTATGATTAAGGATTTGGAAGTGACAAATAGATTCAAGAGATTAGATCTGATAGACAGAGTACCTGAAGAACTATGGACGGAGGTTCGTGACATTGTACAGGAGGCAGTGATCAAGACCATCTCCAAGAAAAAGAAATGCAAAAAGGCAAAATGGTCATCTGAAGAGGCATTACAAATAGCTGAGAAAAGAAGTAAAGCTAAAGTCGAAGGAGAAAAGGAAAGATTCACTATTTGAATGCAAAGTTCTAAAGATTAGCAAGGAGAGATAAGAAAACCTTCCTCAGTGATCAGTGCAAATAGAGGAAAACAATAGAATGGGAAAGACTAGAGATCTCTTCAAGAAAATTAGAAATACCAAGGGAACATTTCATGCAAAGATGGGGACAATTAAGGACAGAAATTGTATGGACCTAATGGAAGCAAAAGATATTAAGGAGAGGTGGCAAGAATACATAGAACTGTACAAAAAAGATCTTCACAACCCAGATAACCACTATGATGTGATAACTAACCTAGAGCCAGACATCCTGGAACCCAAAGTCAAGTGGGCCTTAGGAAGCATCACTATGAACAACGCCAGTGGAGGTGACGGAATTTCAGTTGAGCTATTTCAAATTCTAAAAGATGATGCTGTGAAAGTGCTGCACTCAATATGCCAGCAAATTTGGAAAACTCAGCAGTGGCCACAGGACTGGAAAAGGTCAGTTTGCATTCCAATCCCAAAGACAGGCAATGCCAAAGAATGCTCAAACTACTGCACAATTGCACTCATCTCACAAGCTAGTGAAGTAATGCTCAAAATTCTCCAAGCCAGGCTTCAACAGTATGTGAACCATGAGCTTCCAGATGTTCAAGCTGGTTTTAGAAAAGGCAGAGGAACCAGAGATCAAATTGCCAACATCTGTTGGATCATCGAAAAAGCAAGAGAGTTCCAGAAAAACATCTACTTCTGCTTTATTGATTATGCCAAAGCCATTGACTGTGTGGATCAAAACAAACTGTGGAAAATTCTTCAAGAGATGGGAATACCAGACCACCTGATCTGCCTCTTGAGAAACCTATATGCAGGTCAGGAAGCAACAGTTAGAACTGGACATGGAACAACAGACTGGTTCCAAATCGGAAAAGGAGTACGTCAAGGCTATATATTGTAACCCTTCTTATTTAACTTATATGTAGAGTACATCATGCAAAATGCCAGGCACAAGCCGGAATCAAGATTGCCGGGAGAAATATCAATAACCTCAGATATGCAGATGACATCACCCTTATGGCAGAAAGTGAAGAAGAACTAAAGAGCCTCTTGATAAAGTGAAAGAGGAGAGTGAAAAGGTTGGCTTAAAGCTCAACATTCAGAAAACTAAGATCATGGCATCCAGTCCCATCCCTTCATGGTAAATAGATGGTTAAACAATGGAAACAGTGAGATACATTATTTTTCTGGGCTCCAAAATCACTGCAGATGGTGACTGCAGCCATGAAATTAAAAGACATTTGCTCCTTGGAAGAAAAGTTATGACCAACCTAGACAGCATATTAAAAAGCAGAGACATTACTTTTCCAACAAAGGTCTGTCTAGTCAAACCTCTGGTTTTCCCAGACTCTTGAAAGTCCCTTGGACTGCAAGGAGATCCAACCAGTCAATCCTAAAGGAAATCATTCCTGACTATTCATTGGAAGGACTGATGCTGAAGCTGAAATTCTAATAATTTGGCCACCTACTGTGAAGAACTGACTTATTTAAAAAGACCCTGATGCTGGGAAAGATTGAAGGTGGGAGGAGAAGGGTATGACAGAGGATGATATGGTTGGATAGCACCACCAACTCAATGGACATGAGTCTGAGCAGGCTCCGCGAGTTGGTAATGGACAGGGAAGCCTGGTGTGCTGCAGTTCACAGGGTCTGCAGTCCTCGCAAAGAGTCGGATACGACTGAGCGACTGAAATGAACTGAACTGAACTGTCCATGCCACGGTCTATGGTTTCTAATGGGTAGGTTTTTTCCATATCTTTAGTCTAGGAGAAAATTATTATGCTTTTTTTCTTATTGTTATTGAAATTATTTCTTTCAGTAATAGAAATAATAAGTCAGCTTAACGTGATCAGTTTCTCTCCTCAGCGGGACTTGAAATTTTGTAAGGTTGTAGAGAAGCTCTTGTTCTTGATGAGTATGCAGGATCTTTGGTGGCTAAGTCTCAGTAGCAGATCCAAATTGTTAGATTTTACTTAAAATAATGAATATCTATCAAGAAAATACTGCCAGAAACTTGAGATACTTACGACTTTTTGGTACGCATAATTCTGATGATGAAGCCAGTCCTCTAATGCAGTGTTTTGGTGTCATTGCCTAGTTTGTAGGTGAAAGCAAGATGGCGGCGATCTTCTGAATAGGTCCTTTGATGGGCAACTCAGGCTGCCTGTCTTTAATGGCTGTGACTTGGGTGTTTGGTAGTGGGTGGCAAGCAAAGTTATTCGAGATGTCACATTATACAAAATAATAATGACTTTTTAAAAAGGTGTGAATTGAAACGAAAGGGCTGCAACTCTGAAGTTTCAAGACAAGCTCCGCAATATAAATAATCAAAATATCATTTGGCTTCAGTGTGAGTCCTAATTCTAAACAGCTTACACATTTTCAAGTCAGAGTTACAGGAAAAACATTGATAGCTAAATAAACAGAGTGAGTACATGATTAATGTTTAAAATAGTAAACACTTCACATTTGTAGCATTCCTTTAACAGATTGGGTTGGGAGACCTTGTTTTCATTCCTGCTTTGCAATCTGTGTTTCATTTATTTATTCTCTTTATGTTGAATTCCCTCTCTTTTAACTTACCTTTCATCTTAATTTACTCTAGGGGGCCAAGTGAAAATGTCTAAAATAAGTGAAAAATCTTAAACAATTAGAAAATTTAAGATGGAGCAATAATCAACTCTAAGAAGGTAATGCCTTTTTCAGCAGGATGAATTGTGGGCAATAAAAAGATACCATTAGTAGCTATTTTCTTTAGACTTTTAAAGACTCGTAAAGCCACATTTTATATTTCTAACAAAGACATAAAGTTATCCAGGAAAGTTTGGAGGCTAAGAAGAAGTGTTTCCCTCCCCCCCCCCCCCCCCCCCCCACCTATTAAGAGTTATTCGTAAATATAAGGATAGTGAGGGGCTCTAAAGAGGATTTCACTTCACAGACTGCAACAGACCTGGTCAAGATGTGTGCATTATGGTGTGACATTGAGAATGAACCAAAATTCAATCACTGACCCAGGAGAAAAAAAATGAGATGTGATCCCTGTGGTTTTTTAAACAGTTTTTTTTTTTTTTTTTAAAGATGCTCTAGAAACTATTCAAAGTTAATGCTTGAATCAGAGTGAACCTTAGATTGGCTCCAGCTGGAGACACTAATCTGCTTTGTGAGTGGAAAGAGTAGAAGATCCCATGTAAGAAGACTTGGTGGCCATGACTGGATCAGTAAACTCAAATGCTGAACATGGAGGTGCATTTTCTGAAATGTTAGTCACTGCCACCCAATGGAAGATGATCCTGCCAATGTATTTGTGATATGATCCACATCTTGGTTACTCAAAATAATTTCCCTGGGTGGAAATTTGGATCCCTTCCAGGGATGAGATAGGCTTACAACGCAAATACAGGCAATGGTCATTCCATGGGATGGTCCAGGTATACTTATTCTGTGCATCTTGCTGTTTCTTCCTTTGGTCAGAGATAAGCTTTTCTGGGATACAACCAAATGTACTGCTGTATTGCACATCATCCTTTCTAGTCAAAGATTTGCTTTGGAGGGGTCATTTGGAAAATATATGTTCATGATCTAGCATTTCATCATTTTCCTATATAAATGATAAAGTCAACTTTATTTCTTAGAAATCAACAGCCCATTAGAAAAATAAGTCCTCTTGTCTACAGACAGAGCTATTCTGAGTCTATCACTTTCTAGCTAGGGCAGTACTCATAGAGGATCATTTGGGCTTGGGGTTAATCTCCTCCCTGGTGTGTCTTTGGGATGCATCCAGAGGGTGCTTCGGAAATAATTTGCATGGAAAACTATCAAGAAGATAAACGGATCTAATAGGAATGACTTCAGTCCTCTCAGGTTGTGGCTGTCCTTTCATGATGCCATATCCTTAAAAAAAAAAAAAAAAAAGCCCAGCTATTTGGCATGAAGCGTATCATGTAATGAAGGGTAACACATTTTTGCACACACCGTCTGAAGGATATTGTGTTGATATTGTGTTTAGACAATTTGAAAAGTACCTGGGCTGCAGCCTGCAGGCTCCTCTGTCCATGGGATTTTCCAGGCAAGGATACTGGTTGCTGCTGCTGCTGCTGCTGCTGCTAAGTGGCTTCAGTTGTGTCCAACTCTGTGCGACTCCATAGACGGTAGCCCACCAGGCTTCCCCGTCCCTGGGATTCTCCAGGCAAGAACACTGGAGTAGGTTGCCGTTTCCTTCTCCAGTGCATGAAAGTGAGAAGTGAAAGTGAAGTCGCTCAGTCATGTCTGACTCTTCGTGACCCCATGGACTGCAGCCCACCAGGCTCCTCCATCCATGGGATTTTCCAGGCAAGAGTACTGGTATGGGGTGCCATTGCCTTCTCCAAAGGATACTGGAATGGGTTGCTATTCCCTTCTCCAGGGGATCTTCCCAACCCATGTCTCTTGCTCCTCCTGCATTGGCAGGCAGATTCTTTACCACTGAGCCACCAGGAAAGCCCTTGGAAAGCTACTTATGCATGAATTCTAAAATATAGCACTCAAGATGGGTATTTCATAGAACTGGTCTGAAAGGCATACTATACCTTTCCCTCTTCTTACCATCTTATGAGTATTTATTGAGTACCTAATTTAGGCAAGCATAAATAACTTCTTGGAGACTTTACAGTCTAGGATGAGTCCAGACAAGTAAAGACCAAACTATAAAGAACAAGACAGAATAGAATGATGTGAAGGCTACTGAATAAGGAACGAACATGCTGCTGTAGAACTAATCTTCTAGGAGAAATTCTTCTAGGAAGATACATTTTATCTTTTACCTTCTTGATAATTTTCCATGCAAATTATTTCTGAAGCACCCTCTGAATGCATCCCAAAGACTCACCACAGGGGAGAGTAACCCCAAGCCCAAATGATCCTCTATAGGTACTGCTCTAGCTGGAAAGTGACAGACTCAGAGTAGCTCTGTCTGTGGACAAGCGGACTTAATTTTTTAATCTGCTGTTGATTTCTAAGAATTAAAATTGACTTTATTATTTATATAGGTAAATGATGAAATGCTAGATCATGAACATATATTTTCCAAATGACCCCTCCAAAGCAAATCTTTGACTAGAAAGGATGATGTGTAATACAGCAGTACCTTTGGTTGTATCCCAGAAAAGCATGTCTCTGACCAAAGGAAGAAACAGCAAAATGCACAGAATAAGTATGACTTTTATGTATACAAAGAGAGGAAAAGGTATGTAAGACAAGTTGGGAGAATATAGCACATTTGAAATGTAGAGAGGAGAAGGAGGTGTCGTGGAAGATCGACTTGCAATGTGATTAGGGACTAAATCTTTGAGGAATACAAACATTCACTGAACAAACACTTTCCTCATGCTGATGATGTGCCAATACAATTAATGAAGTCAGTGGTAATATGTTCCTCATTTTATGGATGAGAAACCTGAGGCTCAGAGAGGTTAGCTAATGATGCATGGTCCACAGCCAGCAACTGCCAGAGTCAGGATTCACTCTCAGGCTTTCCAGCTCCAGCATCTGCTCACATTGGCCAGAGCTGAGTCTTGGGACTTGTGTGTGTTGTATGTATGTGTTAGTCCTTCAGTGGTGTCTGACTCTGCGACCCCATGGACCACAGCCTGCTAGGCTCCTCTGTCCATGGAATTCTCCAGGCAAGAATACTGGAGTGGGTCACCATTTCCTTCTCCAGGAGATCTTGACCCAGGGATTGAAATCAGGTCTCCTGCATTGCAGGCAGATTTTTTACCGTCTGAGTCACTACCATGGTCTTTATTCCATGAAGAGTCTTTGGCAGCTTTTGAAGAGGTTAATGATATAAAATAGGCAGTAGGAAGGTCATTCTAGCAACAGAATGACAGTTATATTAGAAATTACCAGCACCAACACAGAGATCTTAAGCAGACAGTAATTTTACATTTATTGAAGCCTTTTGTGTTCAAGGCGATGTGCTGGGTGTTTTCTATATATACACCGAATCTCCTCACCTTTTGCTTAGGTAAAAAGAGATCATGTTCAAGAGAATAGCTCCTATGTTGCCAATTCTTATTCCTAACTGCTGTTTCAAGACCTCATCCCTTCCCTTCCCCACTGCCTCAATCTTCAAGTCCTTCCAAGGTCTCTAGGGAAACTTTCACATGTGCTTTGGAAAAACCTGTCATCTGCTATTCAAGGGTTGTCCAACAGAACTTTCTGCAATGATGAATCTGTTGCTAAAACTGAGGACCTGAGTTTGCAATTTTTATTCGTTCCGATTTACATAGCTACATGTGGCTACTGGTCCCATAAATTGGACAGTGCAGTGCAAGTTGATGTTTCCTTGGCATTTTGCTGGTTCCTGCTTCTCCCACTAGGTGCTTTTGGGGGAATTCTCTTTCTCTGAGGATGGCAGCTTCCTCCACTGGGGACATCCCATCCTCCTCCACCACTGTTTGTTCCAGGAGTACTGCCAACTCTCACTACAACCCACTGCTTCCACCGGGCAGGGCTACTGCTCCTGATACGTCCTCACAGTGCTGCTCTGGAACTGAGGACAACAGATCTCCAAAGAGTACAAATCATGCCCCAGCATGTGGTAGAAATTTTAGAGAAACAACCCTTTGATTTTTACTTTTAGTTATTTACTACAGTCACTTAAGATAATAGAATGACAAACACCAATGTGTTAGCATTACTCCTCTCACCTCATTGCTTTAACCTAGCTTTGGCTAACTGTGGTCTGTCAAATCCAGCTTGTATAGCCAGTTTTTGTACAGCCAGCTTACTAAGATGATTTGTACCTCTTACATGGTTGAAGAAAATCAAAAGAAGAATCATACTTTATGCCCTTTGAAAACTATAGGAAATTCATGTTTCATTGTCTATAAACAAAGTTTTATTTGAATACAGCCACATAATTTATTTATATGTGTTGTCCATATCTATTTTCATGCTGCAATGACAAAATTGAGCAGTAGCAGCAAGAGATCCCATGCATCTTAAATGTTAACATACTTTCTGGCCTTTTACTGAAAAGGAAAAAAAAAAATAAAAGGAAGGGGGTGCTTTCCTGGGGGCTCAGTAATAAAGAATTCACTTGCCCATGCAGGATACTCGGGTTCAATCCCTGGGTCAGGAAAATCCCTTGGAGAAGGCAATGGCAACCAACTCCAATATTCTTGCCTGGAGAATTCCATGGCAGAGGAACCTGGAGGGCTACAGTCCATGGGCTCGGTGCCAAAAGAGTCGGACACAACCTAGCGACTAAACAACAGCAACAACAACAAAACTCTTCTCAATCAAAGACAAGGTTTGTTTTCAAAGCTTGTCTTCTTGCCTGACGTTCTTTTGGGATGACAGTTTCCTTTTGAAGAGTTCTATAGTAGCAAAAACAAGACCAGGAGCTGACTGAGGCTCAGATCATGAACTCCTTATTGCCAAATTCAGAATTAAACTGAAGAAAGTAGGGAAAACCACTAGACCATTCAGGTATGACCTAAATCAAATTCCTTATGATTATACAGTGGAAGTGAGAAATAGATTTAAGGGCCTACATCTGTTAGATAGAGTACCTGATGAACTATGGAATGAGGTTCATGACATTGTACAGGAGACAGGGATCAAGACCATCCCCATGGAAAAGAAATGCAAAAAAGCAAAATGGCTGTCTGGGGAGGTCTTACAAATAGCTGTGAAAAGAAGAGAAGTGAAAAGCAAAGGAGAAAAGGAAAAATATAAGCATCTGAATGCAGAGTTCCAAAGAATAGCAAGAAGAGATAAGAAAGCCTTCTTCAGTGATCAGTGCAAAGAAATAGAGGAAAACAACAGAATGGGAAAGACTAGAGATCTCTTCAAGAAAATGAGAGATACCAAGGGAATATTTCATGCAAAGATGGGCTCAATAAAGGACAGAAATGGTATGGACTTAACAGAAACAGAAGATATTAAGAAGAGATGGCAAGAATACACAGAAGAATTGTACAAAAAAGATCTTCAGGACCCAGATAATCACAATGGTGTGATCACTAACCTAGAACCAGACATCCTGGAATGTGAAGTCAAGTGGGCCTTAGAAAGCATTACTACGAACAAAGCTAGTGGAGGTGATGGAATTCCAGTGGAGCTATTTCAAATCCTGAAAGATGATGCTGTGAAAGTGCTGCACTCAATATGCCAGCAAATTTGGAAAGCTCAGCAGTGGCCACAGGACTGGAAAAGGTCAGTTTTCATTCCAATCCCAAAGAAAGGCAATGCCAAAGAATGCTAAAACTACCGCACAATTGCACTCATCTCACATGCTAGTAAAGTAATGCTCAAAATTCTCCAAGCCAGGCTTCAGTAATACATGAACTGTGAACTTCCTGATGTTCAAGCTGGTTTTAGAAAAGGCAGAGGAACCAGAGATCAAATTTCCAACATCCGCTGGATCATGGAAAAAGCAAGAGAGTTCCAGAAAAACATCTATTTCTGCTTTATTGACTATGCCAAAGCCTTTGACTGTGTGAATCACAATAAACTGTGGAAAATTCTGAAAGAGATGGGAATACCAGACCACTTGATCTGCCTCTTGAGAAATTTGTATGCAGGTCAGGAAGCAACAGTTAGAACTGGACATGGAACAACAGACTGATTCCAAATAGGAAAAGGAGTATGTCAAGGCTGTATATTGTCACCCTGCTTATTTAACTTCTATGCAGAGTACATCATGAGAAATGCTGGACTGGAAGAAGCACAAGCTGGAATCAAGATTGCCGGGAGAAATATCAATAACCTCAGATATGCAGATGACACCACCCTTACGGCAGAAAGAGAAGAGGACCTAAAAAGCCTCTTGATGAAAGTGAAAGTGGAGATTGAAAAAGTTGGCTTAAAGCTCAACATTCAGAAAACAAAGATCATGGCATCTGGCCCCATTACTTCATGGGAAATAGGTGGGGAAACCGTGGAAACAGTGTCAGACTTTACTTTTTTGGGCTCCAAAATCACTGCAGATGGTGACTGCAGCCATGAAATTAAAAGACGCTTACTACTTGGAAGGTAAGTTATGACCAATCTAGATAGCATATTGAAAAGCAGAGACATTACTTTGCCAACAAAGGTCCGTCTAGCCAAGGCTATGGTTTTTCCTGTGGTCATGTATGGATGTGAGAGTTGGACTGTGAAGAAGGCTGAGCACCGAAGAATTGATGCTTTTGAACTGTGGTGTTGGAGAAGACCCTTGAGAGTCCCTTGGACTGTAAGGAGATCCAACCAGTCCATCCTGAAGGAGATCAGCCCTGAGATTTCTTTGGAAGGAATGATGCTAAAGCTGAAACTCTAGTACTTTGGCCACCTCATGCGAAGAGTTGACTCATTGGAAAAGACTGTGATGCTGGGAGGGATTGGGGGCAGGAGGAGAAGGGACGACAGAGGATGAGATGGCTGGATGGCGTCACTGACTCGATGGACGTGAGTCTGGGTGAACTCCAGGAGTTGGTGATGGACAGGGAGGCCTGGCGTGCTGCGATTCATGGGGTCGCAAAGAGTCAGACAGGATTGAGCGACTGAACTGAACTGAACTGATGGTAGGTAAGGTATCTGAATTTGAGCAAGTTCAAAATTTGGCAAATCAGAATTCCAGTTTAGGTGCAGATTACACAAGCTACCTCATTTAACTTGTACAGCAGAAATACCAACCCTAGTATACAGGAGAGAAAATCGAGACCTAAAGAGTTTAAATAATTTTCCGGAGGTCACCCAGTTTATAGATGGTTGAAACCAGATTAATATATAGATTTGATTCAAATCAAGTCCTGCCTGTCTATTTAGAACAAGCTGCTCTTCTGTTATGATACTATTGCAAAGGGGAGAAGAACATTTATAATTACATGAAAGGTTCATATGTTTAACAAACTGGTTTGAAATTTATGTGCATTGAAATTTTTTTTTTTAATGTGTAAGAATAATTAGCAAATGTTGAAGAGTAAGTTGGTGCATAATTACAAATCACTGTTTTCAAATGGGAGCAGCTCTTTGAATTGGGATTTCATGTTTCAAGGCAATTTGGCATGTATATGTCATGCAGTGCTACATCAGCTATCAGAACCACACAGAGAGTGATATTTGGAATGGCCATAAGCAAGTCACTCCTTAGAACTTAGTTAGAAGTCACCAAGGAATTATTGCTTGGATTGCAAATGTTGCTTCTACAGCATACACATATCTTGTTAGTTGCTCAGCCGTGTCCAACTCTTTATGACCCCATGGACTCTAGCCCTCCAGGTGCCTCTATCCATGATAATTCTCCAGGCAGGAATATTGGAGTGGGCTGGCATTTCCTTCAGGGGATCTTCCTGACCCAGGGATTGATCCCCGGTCTTCTGCATTTCAGGCAGATTCTTTATGGTCTGAGCCACCAGGGAAGCCCATCTATCTTAAGATGTTAAGTTTTTTTGTCTGCCATGCTATTTTGCAGAAATTTGCAAGGGGTCACCATTGGGTCTACAGCTAAATCAGGAATACAATTGCTTTTATAAAGCAATGGCTAAGACTGGAAGATAATAGTCAGCAAAACCAAAATACTACTCCCTCTTCCCACCAGGGACCTGTGTCTTAAATATTTAAAACAATAGCACCTAATACTTTGCAAACTTAGCTTTAAGTTTACTTTCCCATTGGAGTTAAGATCAGGGGAAATAACAGAGGATCTCATAACATGGGGTTGAAATTCCTTCGCTGGAAAGGAAAAGAAATCTTTCTTTTTCTCATAAAAAAATCCTTCTTCCACTTCTATTCTCTATTAAGCAATTTTTAGTTATTTTACACCATAACGACCTTGTGAAGTTTGAAATTCAACTGGGAAGATATGGCTTACAGAAGGCAGATAATTTGTTGTATCCCTTCCTCCAAGGTGTATTATATCTTGTTCTCTTTGTTTTCATCACATATTCCAAATATAGTACTTTTGTTAAGTAACAACTTTCTGATGCTTTGAAAAATAATGCAACACCCTACATGTGATTTCTCAGCATGATATTTGTATATTTTTCTATATGCACTTTAAATGATAAGTCATGGAGCATCGCACTGTTATCTGACCTGGGTTCTGCAGTGCTAGAGGGCAGAGGCAAACTCTTTCTGCTTAATCAAATCTTATTTAATAAATGAGAGCACCTTAGGCCACCCCTTTAGTGGGAAGGTTTTTTTATTCGACATGAGAACAAAAGAGCCTCCTAGTGTCACCTCTGGCATATTTACTCATCCCTTCCAAGCCTAGCAGGGCTGGGGCTTCTGCGCTGGCATGTGAGGTCTAACGCTGAATTTCCAGAAATCAGATAGCAGTTCCACTGTTTCTCAGCCTCCCAGGTGAGCTCCTAGCTTCGCGCTCACACTTCTAAAGCAAGCAAACTTTAAGCTAATTATATGCTAGCGTATTCTCCCTTGCTGAATTTTGGCAGGTTGCTTCTGTAAATTATGAAAAATAAATGTGAAATATGCAGATGTCCTTTGTTTGAAGCAGATGTTTGGTCCTTCTTGCCAGAATCCAATCAGCTGTTCCCCTGGCGGCCTCCCCTCCCCAACGTTATCCCAGAGCATCTTGGAAACATGAAGGGGTGATCAGAATAGCCCTTCACAGGCCTTTCAGGAAGCTTCTGGACTTAGAGGTCTTTGTTAAGGAGAATTAAAAATAGAAAATGTCCCAATCTAAAGGAATCAGATTGTTTCTGGTATAAGATGCTGGATGCAGAACACTTTTCTCTGGTAGTTCTTGATAGAATTGGGAAGTGGGCGGGCTCATTGCTGCCATGGTATTCTCTGGGGCCTTTCATTTGCCGTCTTGATGATTTCCAGCAATACCCTGGACTGTTACAGTCACAAAATTGCTGTCAGTACTGCTCATTCCATGGCCCAGTGTCTCCTCACTCCAAAATCCCACCTGAGACAATAGATGGGTAGGATGAAGGGGTGGGAGGGAGGCTCCAGCACAACAGTCTAGAGCAATTGCTTGCTGCTGTTGCTGCTGCTGCTAAGTCGCCTCAGTCGTGTCCGACTCTGTGTGACATAGACGGCAGCCCACCAGGCTCCTCTGTCCCTGGGATTCTCCAGGCAAGAATACTGGAGTAGGTTACCATTTCCTTCTTCAGTGTATGCATGCATGCTAAGTCACTTCAATTGTGATTGACTCTATGCAACCCCATGGACAGCAGCCCACCAGGCTCCTCCGTCCACAGGAGGAGGCAGGAAGAATACTGGAGTGGGTTGCCATTCCCTTCTCCAGCAATTGCTTGCATGTGTGCTAAGTTGCTCCAGTCGTGTCCAATTCTGTGCGACCCTATGGACTGTAGTCCACCAGGCTCTTCTGTCCATGGGATTCTCCCGGCAAGAATATTGGAGTGGGTTGCCATGTCCTCCTCTAGGGGATCTTCCCGACCCAGGGATCAAACCCATGTCTCTTATATCTCCTGCATTGACGGGTGGGTTCTTTACCACTAGCACCACCTGGGAAGCCCTGTAAAGCAATTATCCTCCAGTGAAAAAGAAAGTAAGGGGATGTTTGATGACTATACAGCTAACTGATTGAGTTTACACAACAGTCTGGAATAATTCATTGAAAAGACCCTTTTACTGGTGTATACTTAGGTGACAGGAAAATGTTCAGGACCATGGATTCTCTTTTGAGAGTGAAATCTATTTGCTGATTCAGTGATCCTATCCTTATGGTATCTAATTTTATTGTGAAATCTGGAAAAGGAAGATTTAGTAAGAGTAAGATATTGGCATAGGTATTATATCTTTTTTTATAAAACTAAGTCTATAGGCAGCATTAGTATAGGTTTTACATAATCACAACTGGCATTTAGATTTTACTCTCATGTAGTCTATTAAGTAAACATAGAGACCGATTGCAGGATCATCTAGGCTCCATGGAAGAAATGCTGTAGAGCTGGTCATGTTGAGATTGAATATGGTGGGTGTCTCAAATGACCACCTTGATCCAGAAGGTCCAGATGTGCACTAATTCCAGGCTTTGCTGACAACTAGCATGTGACTTTAGACTAGTCATTTAATTACTCCTAGCCTTCATTTCCTCATCTATGATAATACTGACCACAGAGAACTTGTTTAATGAGACAATGGAAGTCCAGTACCTAGACACACAGCATATGTGCCTGACCCAGCACAACTCAACTCAGTTTTCCTATTCACTTTCTACCACTTAGTGAGGAATTAGTTTATATGTATTCACATGTGTGCATTTGCATATTTATTTACCTTTACTAATGTACACCTTTTGTATCACAGATAAACATATTTCCCTTGCTTTTATTCACAGCAGAGGTAAGGAGCCCCTTGCCAACATGTTCTATTACACTATAGGTCTATGAAACTCAAAATCTCCCCTTTCCTTTCTCTTTTTGAATAAGAGAAACTTTTTTGTTTTAATTGAAACATAGTTGATTTACAATGTTGTGTTAGTTTCAGATGTGCAGCAAAGTGATACAGTTATACATGTGAATATTTTTCATATTTTTTCAATTACAGGTTATCTCAAATGTACATGGTTCCCTGTGCTATACAGTAGGTCCTTGCTGATTATATATTTTATACACAGCAGTGTTTATCTGTTAATCCCAAACTGCTGATTTATCCCATCCTCACACCTTTCTCCTTTGGGAATCATAAATTGGTTTTCTATGTCTGTGGGTCTATTTCTGTTTTGTAAATAAGTTTATTTGTATCATTTTTAAAGGTTATTTAATTTTCTTTTATGACTCCCATCTCCAACATTGTTTCTCTTTCCCAAATCCATTTTAAAATTCCATGTTCTTCAACTGCAAATTTCATAGTCTTCTGAAAGCTGAGCAACGAAGAATTGGTGCTTTTGAACTGTGGTGTTGGAGAGGACTCTTGAGAGTCCCTTGGACTGCAAGGAGATCCAACCAGTCCATTCTGAAGGAGATCAGCCCTGGGATTTCTTTGGAAGGAATGATGCTAAAGCTGAAACTCCAGTACTTTGGCCACCTCATGCGAAGAGTTGACTCATTGGAAAAGACTCTGATGCTGGGAGGGATTGGGGGCAGGAGGAAAAGGGATGACAGAGGATGAGATGGCTGGATGGCATCACCCACTCGATGGACATGAGTTTGAGTGAACTCCAGGAGATGGTAATGGACAGGGAGGCCTGGCGTGCTGCCATTCATGGGGTTGCAAAGAGTTGGACACGACTGAGTGACTGAACTGAACTGAACTGAAAGGTCTGATTTGTATAAGCTTAATGGGAGACTTTATACTTAGCTAATATTCATTGTGCACCAACTATGAACCAGGCACCCAAAATACTGAATGTGAATAAGACAGGCAAGGGCCTATTTTGGATAGAGTTTGCCCTCTAGTAGGGTAAATAATTACAAAACAGCTTGCAGCCTCTGTACCTGAGCTACCATTTATGCTTTCCAGAATCATGTACTGAGCCTTTTGTTTGATCAACAGCATTATAGAGAAGATGTGTGTTTTATTTCTATACTTCCAAAATTGCTGTGCTCTCTGAGAACATTTTAATATGTGCACAAGAGCAATACAAATGATTAAAAAGTAAAAATATTGATCAAATGGTAGATTATTATTTTCTTCCTGGCATCAAGTAAAATTAATCAGTTACTCTGGCAACATGCAGACACAATCTTACTGAGCATTTATTTGGCAAAGCATTTTGTTATCTGTACTGGAAAAATCTATCTTCTGAATCTATTCTTCAAATCACTTAAAAGAAAGGAATATGAGGGAAGAATAAAATAAAAAATAAATAAAAGATAGATATGACCTAGATCCTAGGGATGTTAGTATTAAATTGATGATATAAAATCGGCAGACTAAAAATAATAATACCTTATGGTGTTAAAAACAGTATTTTCAAGTAATTCACATAAAAATGAATGGGTAATAGTGCTCATCTTATACTGTTGTTTGGGGATTAAGCAAGATACATATGCAAGAATTTTATAAACCTGAGGTAGTGTGCAATTATTAGGTGACATATTGCCAACTCCATCAAGTACATAGGTAGGTTTTCCTATTCTTTGACATAAAGAAACTGAGTTTCAAACAAATAGACCTAAACCCACACAGATAAGAAACTGCAAAGCTTAAACATGAACCTAGGTCTTCTGCCTTCAAATTGAACCTTTTCCCACTATATCTCACTAACTCGCAAATGATTTATGAATAATTAAAAAGCTACATAACAACAAGATCATATTAATGAAATGTAGGCTTGATACATAAGCATTTGAGAAAAATAAAGAAAACAAGCATAATCAGAAAGGCTTCTTGAGAGAGGCAATAGGTTTTGCAGGAAAAGGAACTAGGTTAATCTGTATATTGTACATATTGTATGCATTGTAGCCTTTTCTGGCTTCCAGCTTCCTTTCTAATTTAGGCTTAATAATTCAAGATAATTTTTCCAACTTTTAAGGTATTTTATACCTACCTTCTATAATTTTTTTTCCCACAAGGACCAATTTTCATGCCCTGAGGAGATGTAGTCCTGGCCACAGGGCAGCCTCAAGTGAAACCCGGGTGGGTACAGAGAACAGATGGCAACAGTTTTCCTCATCCACCATTCAGAGGGGCATTCCAAATAATGACCCTGAGCTAAAAGGTAATTAGGAACCATGACCAACCCCTTGAGAAAGTCAAAGTTCAATTTCCTGGCCATTTTGATTTGGAATTTTTCTTGGAAAAGTAGAAAGTTCTCAAAAAGACTGTTAATATCAATAATAATAATAATAATAATTCTTTGTAGATCTAATACAGAGTTAAAGAGAATATATTTAAAAGATATCACTCAAGCATTTATCTAACTTTAACAGCCTCATCAAAGAATATTATTTTTTAAAAAGAAGCCTCATAAAGATGTATGAATATATAGACCTGTGATTATTCAAAAAAATTGTACAAATCAAAATAAATTTGCTGGAGCAATTTAAAATAATTAACCTTTGACAAACCTCCCTCGCTGGTAATGGAATAGTAACTATATGAATAAAAGATAAGTCGTGACATTCAATGAATTACAATATTCATCCCATAAATTACTTGATATAATAGCTCTATAGTCTACATTTTTATAACACTAAAATGTCCCAAACACTAAAGAACCCATTCATTTCCAGTGTGTGGTGTGCAAATAGGTTGTGTAATTTCTTCTGCCTTCTTTAGAATACCCCTTAATTAAGTCTTTGTCTTATTTTCCACCCCAAATATACCCTGTGTCAGCCTGTCAACCATGTCTGGGATTCAGACACCTGCGAGAATTGAGGCTGGTGCTCACGGCTGGAGCAGCTCTAGAAGATGAGTGAGTGTGAACCTGATCTGTCTGGAATTTGAATCTGATTTGTATTTATTTGCTGGGTGGAATGGCTGAGGCATCGGTGTGCTATGTAGCTGATCTTCATATTTAAGCCTCTACTCACCCAGTGACTTGTGTTGACTGTGGGCCTGTTGAACAAACTGCTGCTTCTCTCTGTGTTTCTGTCTCCACTTAGATAAAAGAATGGCAGTAATCCCCGCCAAGGTGAATGGAAGCCGTCTTTGACCACATGCAGATGATGAGAGACTACAGTGTGAAATATCTGTGCTTAATAATGATAACTAGGAGTATTTGTTGGCAAATGCAAGCCTCAGGATGGCAGAAGGGCTGCAAAGTATAGAGTTGTGGTCCAAAGTGTGCTGCAGTTTTAAACAAAGAATGGAAACCTATGTCATGATTCTCTTACTTCCCATTTTACCCACTAAGTATAATATTTGCTAATCATCTAAGGGTGACCAATTGGTTTTCTCCAACTCTTCCAAGCCATCTGCTGCAGTAAAATGCACAAAGTGGACCATGAAAACAGCAGAAGTTTCCATTTCAATGTGTATCCATCTCCAATGTCCTTCTCAAGCATTTTACTTCACAGAAAACTACGTCTATTAATACACTAGTATATCATTTAAAGTTTCTGAATTCTTGATCTCTTAATCATGATCTGGATTTAGTTATTAATATATCATAACAAAAATGGATACCATATACTGAGTACTTATTGTAAATATTGGGTCAAATCCTTACAAATATATTTCTTGTTTAATTCTATATGCAACTCATGAGACAAGTTCCAGTTTTATTCCCATTTTACATAAGGAACTGATAGAGTTCTCAGTGATTTGTTACTTTAACATTACATGTTTAACTATTATGCTGTACTTCCCCAAATAAACCATGCTCTCTGGCTACCCACACTTCAATTTCTTTACAGATAGGGTTATCAGATTAGTTTTGTTTCCTGACTTTTGTGTTGCAGACCTGAGTTGCAGACCAGTTTTTTGTTTTTTTCAGACCAGAGTCTTTGTTTCCTAACTCTTATGTTGCAGACCAGAGTGGCAGCTGTAGGTGATGGCAGATACAGCTCCCAAAATGGCACTCATCTGGCTCCCTTTTTATCCCCAAATCACAGATGCAGTGAGTGACGCTTGTGCTAATTTTCAGCCTATAAGTAGATGCTGATTCTACAGAACCACTCCTGAAGGAAGGGTGCACAGCACCTACTGCTGTGCTGTCTATGGGTCAAAATATTGATTTGACTCAAAAATGTCTTTTGTTTCTCTCTCCTTTTTGTGAAAGATCAAATGTGTGAAAATAAAGGCTGTATGAAAAGTAAAAGAGAGGTCACTAAATTCACAGCCCAAATTATTGTGTTTTAGTTGGAGGGACTTAATAGATTCTGATCTATGTAGTTGGCTATACATTTTCTTTTCTATTAAAGAAATATGAAGTGATTACTTTTTGGTCTTTGAATTTTTCTTCTTTATTTCTTTATTTTTTTAGGAAAGATTGACTGATTTTTTTTTATTTGGAGTGTGGTTGCTTTACACTGTTGTATTAGTATTTCTCTTGTACAACAAAGGGAATCAGCCAAACAGATACATATATCCCCTCTTCTTTGGATTTCCTTCCCATTTAGGTCACCAAAGAGCACTGAGTAGAGTTCCCTGTGCTATACAGTAGGTTCTCACTAGTTATCTATTTTATACCTAGTAGTGTATATATGTCAGTCCCAATCTCCCAATTCACCCCACTCCTGCCTTCCCCCTTGGTACCCATACATCTATTCTCAATGCCTATTTCTGCTTTAGAGGCCATTGTTTCTGAGTCAGGAAGTCAAGGCCCATTGGATGATCATGACTACATAGATGAGGTTGGAGGAACACAGAAATCTAGTGAAGGGACCACCAGTTGACTTGTCAGTTACGGATGATTTTCATGTGCTATCTATTAACATTCCATGGAAAGACACATATTATTAAACATTTACTCTGTGCCAGAAACTGAGTAAATTAAATTTGCTATCTACTTCAAGCTTTGATTTCAGGAAAGAAATAATATACCTTGAAACCATGAATGGATGTTCTACTTCTTTTGCATCTGTAATGCATTTGTTCTTTCCCTTAGTTTCTTTTGTTTAATTTTTCCTTATTAGTAATCTACAGAACATAGTACTCAGCCTAGAGTAGAAAGTGTATATTCAGTTCAGTTCAGTTCAGTCACTCAGTCGTGTCCAACTCAGCGACCCCATGAACTTCAGCACGCCAGGCCTCCCTGTCCATCACCAACTCCCGGAGTTCACTCAGACTCATGTCCATCGAGTCAGTGATGCCATCCAGCCATCTCATCCTCTGTCATTCCCTTTTCCTCCTGCCCCCAATCCCTCCCAGCATCAGAGTCTTTTCCAATGAGTCAACTCTTTGCATGAGGTGGCCAAAGTACTGGAGCTTCAGCTTTAGCATCATTCCTTCCAAAGAACACCCAGGACTGATCTCCTTTAGAATGGACTGGTTGGATCTCCTTGCAGTCCAAGGGACTCTCAAGAGTCTTCTCCAACACCACAGTTCAAAAGCATCAATTCTTTGTCGCTTAGCTTTCTTCACAGTCCAACTCTCACATCCATACATGACCACTGGAAAAACCATAGCCTTGACTAGACGGACCTTTGTTGGAGAAGTAATGTCTCTGCTTTTCAATATGCTATCTAGGTTGGTCATAACTTTTCTTCCAAGGAGTAAGCATCTTTTAATTTCATAGGTTACGGTGATTTAAAAAAGTAACTATTTAATGTAAAGTTCCCCAAATTTTTATGAGAAAGTGTTATTTTATATTTCAGGGTGTTTTTTGTTTTGTTTTAAAGTGGTTGAGGGGGGCCTAAAGTGAAATTTTTATTGATATGAATTTCCATCCTTTTAGTATGACCCACAGTAAAAAACATTATAACCTAGCATATGTGTGGGTATATATATATATATATATATATATATATACACGTATGTATATTAGTTCATGAAAGTTTTCATGTTTTATATATAAATATATATGAATATATATATATACACTTATATAAATATATGTTATTATATATATAAAACATGAAAAGTTTCATGAAATATTCTTGTATGGCATAATAAAAACAACAAATTTTACATCAAATGTGAATTTGTTAATATTTAAACACCACAAGATGTGTCATACAGCCTATTCACCCTTATTTCTTGCTTTTCATTTTGTTTTTAAATGTTAAATAAAACTCAGTAAATTAACCAAAGCAATTTAGGCAAATGTTCCAATTGCCAATTTAATTCTGCTTATACAAATATGGAAAGGTCAGGTGGCCAGTGAATTTTGTCTGGCTCAGCCCTTGATCTCAGAAGGAATCATTTGCCATTCAAATGCTAAGGGTACAATGGAAAATCTGCCCCCAATTTCTCTCTAGCTTTTAGAGTTCCTGAAATCTAATCCTGTGAACACCCTTGAACCTTGCCTCAACCTCTCTGAACTCTCATCACACATGTTAAATGAAGGACTAGGTTTATGTGACTCTCCTGATCCCTTCCAGCTTCAAAGGTTTGTAATTCCATGATATTTTTCATTTGAAATTGGGGTACCATAGAAAACAAAGTCATCTCAAATGTATTCCAGGCATAAAGTAAGAATTTCTAGAACCACAAATGCTTTCCGGTTGAAGTTTCTCTAAAATGTTGACAGATGTGGAGAGAGCATTATCGAAGGCTTAATTTTACATTTGCATTCAGATCTGCTGTTGCAATGGGGGCATTTTTATAAAATAAAAATGTGTTACTGCTGTTCTTGGGATTCTCCTGGTTTTGCAGTGGATTTAATTAGTGAAAGCATTGGATACTTATGTGCACTCTGGTTCTTGGGAGGCTTAGCCGTTGCAGGGTTTAGGGCATCCCATGGAAGAGAGGTCCAGTTTTTTATTGTCATATTATGACTACTGTGTTTCTAGTTGTGTGAGGGTATGACCGTGGCAGCTATGCCAACCTTGATGTATATTCTGAGCATTCTTCAGAGGCCTGGAGAATGGCATTTCAGCTAACTTTAGTAAAAGTAATCTGAATAATGGCCTGAAGTGAACCTACCTCTCTTGGTGATGTAGCTCACTTGCCAAAAAGGAGAATTGTTTTTACATTTTCTCCATATATGGCTCTGTATGGCTCTGTGAATGTGTGAGTGCTCAGAGTAGTAAAATAAATGAATTGACAAAAAGAAAGCATTTAGGGAGCTCCTATGTATTTGGTATACATATAGCTCCTATGTATCTGGTTCAGCAATCAATAAGGGCTTGGAAAACTTTATCCTCTTAGTCCAAAAGCAACTGAAGTTTTTCTTTGTCAAACTGATTTTATAGAGAACATAGCCAATGTATTCATTTATAGTGTGAAATTCGACCAACACATGGTCTGGAATATTTATGCAAACACGACCTGTGTGTGCTCTCACCATTGGCAGCCTGCAGAAGAAGTCAAATGATTACCAGCATGTTGATGGGTGACGCTGGAATTCCGACAAGGAGCATGATTTACATGAGTGGAGTATTTAAGGCCCTAGGGCCTAGACAGTCTAGTTGTCCATCTCAAAAAGAGAAATTGAAACGCTCCTAGCCTGTTGGCTAAGCCCTTTTTCTCCCTCTGAACAGCAATTGGGTTCTGGGAAGAACATCATCTATCCTTGAACGTTGCTGTGAAGGACAGAGATTATATACACCTAGCACAGCGTCTGGTGCATTATAAAATGGTAGCTGTTTTAACCTTTCTGACAGGATTTTTGCATCTGCCTAAGTATTCTTTTTCCCCTTTGAAAAATATTTTCTTTTTTCTACAACACAGGTGACAGTAATAATTGTCAAAACTGGCAGAAAGTATAGAAATTTGGAAAATTCAGTACTGCAACAAAAAAAGATAAAAGAGTAAGTATAATCTACACAGACAAAAACCTTTTGTTGATATTCTGGTATATTATCTTCCTTAAAATGTGGCTCCATTCTAAGTATAATTCTTTAAGATGGAAGGGCAGGACTCACTTGATGCCAGTAAAAATGACTGTATATTCACCTTTTGTGTGAACCCTGGCCTAGTTCATCTACCCCACAGAAAAGTTTTTCATAATTCAATTCTGCCTTCTTCATCTCAGGCTAGTGAAAAGAAATAATGGGAAATAGAATTTCTGGATCAGGGCTTCAAATCACACTAAGCCAGATAAGTCAGTAGCAGGCCAGACATGATCAGTGGGGGGGAAAAAAAAATGCTGGTATTGTTATTTTCAATGTGATTCTTGATAGCTTGAATCTCAGATCTGTTGAATGAGGATGGAGGTGGGAAAGGAATAGGGGGAGGGTAGAAAGAGGTGGGGAAGGGAAAAGAGGACAAGAGAGGTGTTTAGCTTTCATTTGCCGGTGTGGTACCCGCTGCTTTGTTTATGGATTTGATGCTATTCATACAGTCTTTGCAATATTAATTTTTAATTTACGATGCTCATTAGGAGACACTTAAAACAGAACAATTATCATTTATCTTGATATATTATTTACTAGGACTGACTGTCATGGTTAGGGGCCCATGATTAGTGAGAGGGGGCTCCGGAAGAGCTTCTCAAAGGTGCCAGAGGTAAAAGGATAGGAGCTTAGGAAGCAGTCCTCAAAACCCAAGACCCAAAGTTCTGATGTCAAAGCAAAAGCCACACCATCCTAATCAAGACACAGGAGGCCCCCTCCTAGATAAGCCTGGAACAGTACTTAATGAACCTGCAGGATCATATTAATGAGACGCTCTGTTAGGCCACCAGCTCATCAATTATTCATCCAGCTGCATTCCTGATACTTTGCTATCTTCCTCCTCTTTTTGCATTGGTGTGATTACTTTTATTAACCCTCCATTTCCTTACCTAGAATGCACACAAAGCTTTCTGTTCTGTAGTTTCCTATTCTTGTGCCTAAGAACCATCTCTTCTGAATACTCAGCTGCAATCTCACACATGGTGATGGAAATCTGCTGGAGGGGAGTCTCACTTCAGAGTTTCAGAGAATTAGGGCACCCTGGATTTTCTGCTTCCCTAATACTCAGAGCCTGGCTTTGACAGTGTTCTCATTACACTGTGTTATAATTACCTGTTTATGTGTGACTTTTCCACCACTAGACTATGAATTCCTAGAGAACGAAACTTCATTTTATTTTTGTATTTCCATTCCCAACATAATGCCTGACACATGGCATACATTTATTAAATGAGTGAGTGAGTGAGTAAATGAATGAATGGATGGATAATTAGGAGTGCTCAGTCCTGCTAATATTCAGCCTGATGTTCAGGTTAATAGTCAGTCTATTTATAGTCAAGCAGACTGTGAGATGGAGGCCTGAGCGCAGCCTGCGAATTTTACAGGAAAATAAACAAAACAAAACAGAATTGTGTATGTACAGTATGGATCAAGCAGGTAAAGACGTGTTTGCAGGCTTGAAGCAAAGTACTGAAATTTGTCTGATACTCAGTTCTACACATGCTTATTTTTTTTACTTATTTACAAAATAACAATAAATTTGGATGTGACTTTAGGAATAGCTCAGACGGTGAAGTGTCTGTCTACAGTGCGGGAGACCTGGGTTTGATCCCCGGGTCGGGAAGATCCCCTGGAGAAGGAAATGGCAACCCACTCCAGTACTCTTGCCTAGAAAATTCCATGGATGGAGGAACTTGGTGCAGGCTGCTGTCCATGGGGTCGCAAAGGGTCGGTCACGACTGAGCGACTTCACTTTAGGAATAGATTGCGTTTCACTAGGACTGAGTGTCAAGGTCAAGATGACTAGACAATTGGTAGGAGGATTTCAGTGAGCTTTCATGAGAGAGACCAATGGTTGGAATGAGTGAGGTGTGGAGGAGGACAGAGGCCAAGGACTGGGACTTATCCTCAGAGTGTTTGGTTCACTCTCTCGAAGTCAACACGAAAACCAAGGAAGCCAGTTTCCATTCCTCAGGAAGTAGAATGCTGGTGGGCTGTGATGCCAACCAAAGTCATTACCTCATGTAGTGAGAAGAATGGGAGAGGACTGGAAATACTTCCCTTTTGTCCTGGATGGGTAGGGTGATATTAGAAGGTGTGGTACTACCCTAGAGCCAGATTTAAAAGGTGAGGGAAAGGCAGAAATGAGTATGAGGAAATATTTTGACATTCTGCTCCTGACCAATAGCCTCTACCAGTTAGAAATATTCAAATACCCAGGCCAGCTTGCAGCCGAGATCATGCCTCCCTACCTCAGCCACACTCTCTACCACGTGTTTGCACTTCGACACCAAAGAAACCTTCCCAAACACCAATTTTATTGTGTCATAGCCCCCTGGAGAATCTGCAAAATCTTTCTGCTGCGAAACCAAGCCAAACCACACACACAAAAACAAATTCTCTGAAAGTATGAAAATGAGTGAGAAGACATTTCTTGCCTCAGCTTTGGCTGCAAAGCCAAAGGCAAATAATGACTTTGGTCAAGTGGATTTTAATTTGTGACATCTCAACTAGTCACAATACTTCAGAGTCATATTTAGAGAAATACTATCCAGAAATTCTCTCCCTACTCTTCCAAATTGGCTCTTATCAGTGCACCAGGCAGAAAATAGACTGTGCTCAAGCTTTGTTCTTCTTCTTGGGAAACTGGGTGGGTTGGAGCTTCTATGACCCTCAGACTGGTTACTCTGGTCCAAGAGAAGCCTTATCCATTTATCCTTAATCCATAGATATAATAAGGTATACCCCCTTCTCATTTGAGATTATCTTGATGCTGGGAAAGATTAAAGACAGGAGGAGAAGCGGGTGACAGAGGATGAGATGGCTAGATGACATCACGGACTTAATGGACTTGAATTTGAGCAAACTTTGGGAGATAGTGAAGGACAGGGAAGTCTGGTGTGCTGCCATTCATGGAGTCTCAAAGAGTCAGACACAACTGAGTGACTGAACAACAACAGATGAGATATATTTTCCCTTCTCATTTAACATTGCTGAAATCTGAATGTGTTCCCCCATCAATATCTTACAAATGCTTTTGGCCTGGTGGCCCTGATGAGGTGGTTGTCATCTTCTGCATGTGAACTTAATGAGATCATTGTCATGGTCTGACTAAACTTGGTTGCAGCTGTTCATATTCTCCTAACTTCCGCTGAGAAATGTACCTTGTTGTACTGCTTGCTTTGGGTTGACTTTCCCTCAAAGGGTCTTCAATAAAATGCACTGATTCAGCACTGGAGTCAAAAAGTTATTGTGTGTATAGAAAGTCATGGATATAGAAAAGTGGATGTAAACATTGATGAAATAAAATATGTCTTGGGAGAGATAAACCATCAGATGGTTTCTGAGCCTGAGGGAAGGAAGATGTCCAGTGCTCGTCAGCAGATGATGCCCATCAGAAACCAACCTCAACAATTACAGGTGGGAGAAATTATTTTTTCTTTCTTAGTGGTATCTAAAATGGCCTCTTTAAGTGGCTGGATTTTCAGCTTCTAATCCCTTTCTGTGTGTGCCATGGTATGAACCAGATGAGAAACATGATTTTAAGCTCTTGGGTTTTTGTTTACTCGAGCTTTCTTGTTAAACAGATAATTTCAGTTCAACTGAAAAAGTTTAAAATTATTGGAATGGAGATGTTGCTTATATTCAAAAAGAGCAAACCTAGGATTCATTTACTATTTGTTGTAGATTAACTTCCATATAATTTCAGTTTAGCCTTGCATGCTACAGGTAGGCTTGAATTGTGGGTCCTTGAAACAGGTCAAGTTCAGGTACTTATATAAGCAATGGGCACTGGATCCATCATTGTCATTCCACTGGGGGCAGTGGGAAGCACTTGGAAGGAATGGGATCTTTCTGCATCATCTGTGGTATTTATATGATACGCTCTACACTAACTGCATGGCATTGAAAAGGATAAAATCTTCCTTATTTGGGGAGGCAAAATTGGAGCCTGGTCTCCAGCTACTATTGGCCCCTTCCTCAAAACACAGTGGGTCTTTCTGAAAATATAACTTTAGGATGCAGATTAGAAAATCAAATAATAGTACGTAGGAAGGACCTTGAGATTACTTAGCTCAATTCATTCATTTCACAAGTGGGTCATCTAAATTACACTTGGAATTTAGTTCCAAGGGCACTTGGGGTCTCACGGCTGGTTTGTGGCAGTGACTAGGCCTCCTGGCCCTGGAGGGATGTCCTGCGACTGTCACATACATGTGTCTTTAGAATGTTCACATAACGACATGAAGAACTTTTTGTGTGTGTTGGTTATGTGTAAAATTTTATCAGATTCAATTCTTGTAAATCTTTGCCTTCTCAGCTTTGATGAACATTTGTCACTGGTTAAGAACATCATTGGGATTCCCAGGTATCGCTAGAGGTAAAGAACCCCCTTGCCAAAGAAGGAGAGGTTAAGAGACACGGGGCATGGCAACCTACTCCAGTATTCTTGCTTGGAGATTCCTATGGACAGAGACGAGCCTGGTGGACTAAGTCCAAAGGGTCTCAAAGAGTCGGACACAACTGAAGTGACTTAGCAGGCATGCAGGGATTTCATTGCGGGTTTAACAGAAGACACCTCTGTCCCAGAAGTTTTTACTTCTCTGTGATTATAAACTCGATGATTTTCACCCTTCACCCTCTAAGCTTGGTTTTATTTTTCCAGTGAACGATGTCAGCCTGGAAAAATGTTCTTGGGATTAAAAATGCATTAACATGATTCTAACCATGAGGACTACAGAGATGGGAGGGGAAGTAGCAAAAGTCTTTTTCTCTCCTCCCTACTTCACTCTCTCCAGTGGAATTGACAATATATTTTACAGATGCCTAGTAACCCAATAAATACAGTCTGGAGAGAATGACCCACATTACTGATTTCAAGATATGACATTTAAGGGCTTATGAAAAAAGAGCAGAGAAGGTTTGTCAATACATCATAGAATGCAAGAAAATGAGGTCAACCCTGCTTTTTTAAAAAAATGTTTTGCTACGCATGAGTCTTCAAAAAGCAAAATTGAAAGGAATTTTCTTGTAGTATGTGGCCTGTGTCTTTATATTTGTGAGTATTTGTGGTGTAACATGCATATATACCTCCAGAAGATGTCTAGAGTCTTAAAAGAGACCTGGTCTCTTGTGGTAGCCCCACAAGAGACTAGGTTAAACATTTCTCTTCTTTAGGTAGAACCTTACATTTCCTTGAATAGTTATTCTTAAAAACACTTTCATCTTGGTTGTGTAGCTTATCTAGGGCAAATGTTAAGTTTTTTTTTTTTTTAGATAAAAATGAAAGTAAAAAAGAATTTGAGAAGAAAAACACAAAGAAGAGTGGGGAGGAAAGAAACCTGCTTTACTGGGATCAAATAAAGGGGATATGATATAGTGGCCTTTCCAAACCACACCTGAAAGCCTGGTGCCTGGACATGACACATGATGGATATGGCACTGAAACCCACAGCCTGAATCATTATAATATAATCACTATAATTAGCATCTATCTGTCTATCCAACTATCACAAATCTTGCTCTGAACAATCTATGTGTGTGTGTGCATTCTCAGTTGTGTCTGACTCTTTGTGACCCCATGGACTTTAGCCCTCCAAGCTCCTCTGGCCATGGGATTTCCCAGGCAAGAATATTGGAGCAGGTTGCTATTCCCTTCTCCAGGGGATCTTCCTGACCCAGGGATTGAACTTGTGTCTCTTCTGTCTCCTGCATTGGCAGGCGATTCTTCACCATTAAGCCACTGAGAAAGGTTATTAGAAAGTATAATCAATCAGTTCTGTAAAAATGATTACATGCAAACTTCCATTCAAAAGAGAAATATCTTATTTTACTCAACTATATAACTTCTCAACTTCTATATGAGAAGTTTTGTCATTTTTTCCTTAAAAAATATCTTGGAAAATAATTTAAAGCATATGGGAGGTGGTGCTGAGCAGTGGGATGAACAGGGGAATAGAAGTGAAGGGTGACTTTCAGTCCCTAACACGGATTTATAGGGTAACTTACAGAATCATTGCCTATGGTGGGCAGTCCTGGGTTTGTGGGCCCTAAACTGTGTTGTGTGTGTGGAAGAGGGGCTAAGCTCACTGCTATCATTTCTTCCAGCTTTAACATTCTGTGGTTCATTTGCTTATCTTGCATAATAGAATCTTTCTGGAATATTTATTATGAATGAAGTTAGGGAAGAACCATAAGATCATAAGAACAAATGTGAGTTAAAAAAAAAAAAAGAATGTGAAATTTATTTCCATTGCAATGCCTATCCTGGTCTCCATTACCAGCACATATACTTGCCAAGAAATCAAATTTGTCAACTTCTATTTCCAATTGCTAGCAGGGCATCATATTTTCAAAATGCCATTTGTAATTCTTCCCCCTCAATATGGTGAAGCATCAAGTTGAATGTCTGCCCAGGCTTTCTTCTCTTAGCCCTCACATCTTAGTCATTTAAAGAACAATTTTGAGTAACAGAGTTACTCTTTCCTCTTGATGTTTTTTTCTTACAAAATTCAGTTTCCTGGGCACTTCCTAGAGGGAGAATTCAATCATGAGATGTACCATAGAAAAGGGACCACACTACTTTTAATATTAGCTCTT
Organism: Bos indicus x Bos taurus; assembly: GCF_003369695.1. Lineage (NCBI taxonomy): Eukaryota > Metazoa > Chordata > Mammalia > Artiodactyla > Bovidae > Bos > Bos indicus x Bos taurus. The sequence continues at coordinate 65,356,894 of NC_040086.1, read as the reverse complement.
TTAATCTGGGGGTCATCGAACTTTTCTGATTTTTGCCTGGGGAAAACTTTTCCCTAATTTTTTTTAACATATCCTTTGGTCTGGTTGGCCAGTAATTGACTTTGTCCCTTTTTTCATTTATTTTCGTGTCTCCTGGTTGTAGCATCTTCTCCCCGGAGTCTCAGGTTCGAAGTTTTCCCTTTTGTGAAACCATGACAGGTGCCTAATTGAATGATGAATGTCCCTTTATTACTCTGTAATTGAACTGCCAGCTTTTTGATTGGTTTGTAGAGATGCTCCCCCCCCATCATCAGGCACTGCAGGGGGTTTGGTAGTTGGCAGTCTGGTTCTACACTCCATCTGTCTTATCCCATCTAGCCCCCAATTGCTTTTTTGGGGGGTGGTGATAGAGGTAGGGAGCGAGGGGGAGGGGAGTCATAATAAATTATGCTAATTCAATGTGGCTCTGACAATGAGAAGATCGTATTGTTCTGTGCATCTTTGGGGTAAATGCTCCACGACATTTTGTCATCATGGGTGCCTAGCCTGACAGGCCCAGGATGAAGATTAATGGGCCTCACCTGAGTGACAGAACAGGGGATTGTGGGGAAGAGAGGGTCATTCATCATACTCTGACAGGTGTCATTCAATCAGACAGCAGCTCCACCGTCACTCGGCTAGCAGTTCCATTTTTCTGCCAGTTAAGCAAGGAGTTTAATAACATCCCCAGAATTAAAACTCATTCTTTGTAGCAGGTCTGACAGCTGAAAATAAGAAAATCAATTCTTCACATGTTAGAGAACAGTTAACTGACTGGGGCTTTGACTCTAATTTAGTCTTTGGGCTGCATTTCAAGGAAAGAGCTTTTTGTAAGACATCATCTATTAAAATGTATCCATAGTGCTAAATTTGGTGGTGTTGTTATTGTGGGCTCTTTAGAGATGCAGGCTTTCCTACCCAGTGTCCTTTTACTCACTGCATGCTGGAACACATCCCATGATAGCCGGGTCCCTCCTGCTTCAGCGTCATTAGTGATGTTTACTGCTTCTCTCTTCATTAATATTGATCCCCTCCCCAACTACTAGCAACAACCAGACAAACACTAATTTGAACCATTTGGTATCATTAAACTGTTTGGATTTCAGGTTTCAGGCATCTTGGAAGACAGAGAAGATGGTGCAGACTTAAGAAGGGGGGATTAAACTTGGTGCTATAGGGTTGTCCTGATGAATGATGACACTCTAGGTTGGTGCTATGGCTAACCACAAAACATGGCTCTGGATTCCTTTCATCCCTCTTCCAATCTGGAGGAGGAGTCTACTTCTCCACCTCCCTGAATCCGGGTTGCACAAGCCCATCACCAGTTTTGAGCAATAGAATGTAGCAGAAGTGACACTGTGTAACTTCAGAGGCTGGGGCTAAGAGATTTGCATGCTTTATTTTCACCCTGTGTGAAAGCTAGCTACCATGTAAGATGTCAGTTCTCTATGCTGTTAAGAAGGACAAACCAGCTAGCTACATGCAGAAGAAATTGCACAGAAATGCACTCAGGCACCAAGAATATGAAGTAAAAGTTCTTGGGTTCTTCAGTCCACCTCAGCAACCAGTTGGATGTAGCCATGTAGTAGGCATCCTGTATATTCTAACCCTAGCTATAAGGATGCCATGTAGAACAGAACTGCCTTACTGAGAACCACTCGTGTTTCTGACCCACAGAATTGTGAGCAAATAAAATGACTGTAGTCGTTAAATTTGGGGGTAGCTTGTTATATAGTAATGAATAACTAAAACAGTGAAGGTGAGATGTGCAAATTTCAACCATTTAGATTTCTGAATAATAACTTTGGATAGAATTGTGACAAATGTGTGATATGAGGCAACTGCTATTTGTTTAAAGAGAAGTTCTATAAAGGTACATATTACAAATACACAGGGGCATGTGATAACTGGGATTTTCCAAATCCACAAATCATGGGTAATTTATTCCAGTAGAAGAACATCTGAAGCTTGGGAAAAAGAGTAGAATTATAAGGGACAGTCACTTTTTGAGAAAGGTCTTGAGCCCATGGTTAACTCTAGGGAAAGAAACAAAGTAAAGATCATGCTGGTATTTTTTATTGTAATAATTTACACAACAGAACTTTTCCCTTCCTTGAGAATAACCTTCAAAGAAAGCTTTTAAAAGTTTAGACTTTGGGCTCATGATACAATATCTTTGAAATCAGTAATAATTACTTGCCTGAAGAGTCTTAAAAAGAGGCTACTGTAGCTGAATACTGTTGCTGTGATCTTGACTGAATGGTCTGCATTGACCTTATCTTCTTAAGAATTCCTACTGTCCTTAATTTCAAATTGTCCTGCAAATTTACATGCCTGCTCAGAGTCAGTATCTCCTGATGCCCATATTCCTATACTCTATCTTGTCATCTGAAGCCATCTCCTTAGCATCTACCATGTTTTTTTCCCCCTTCTGATTTGGGTTTTTCTACCCCATAACATATCATAAAAGAGCCCTCATCTGAATACCCCACTCTTCACATAAATACTGGTACCTCTAAACGTTCATTATGTCCTTCCACTGAGCCTGAAAACCAAGAATTAATTACGAAAATAAGCTTTGGCAGCTAGATGATCAGTTCGTTTTAAAGCATCTAGGTGATGCTTCAATATAAAGTATGCAATATTATCTAATAGTTCTTAAGCTAGCAGAGGACCTGGCACTTAGTAAGTGCTCAAGAAATAATTGCAAATAAATATTAGCAAACCAGTTCATAATTATCCACTGTTTACTGCCTATTGCAGGTAGGGGAGTTTACAGAATATGGAAAAAGCATACTTATCAACTTCTAAAGATGTAGTCCAGTACTCTTGCCTAGAAAATCCCTTGGACGGAGGAGCCTGGTAGGCTGCAGTCCATGGGGTCGCTGAGTCAGATACGACTCAGCGACTTCACTTTGACTTTTCACTTTCATGCATTGGAGAAGGAAATGGCAACCCACTCCAGTGTTCTTGCCTGGAGAATCCCAGGGATGAGGGAGCCTTGTGGGCTGCCGTCTATGGGGTCGCACAGAGTCGGACACGACTGAAGCGACTTAGCAGCAGTAGCAGCAAAGATGTAGTTGAGATAAGAAAGGAAGTTTCATATATAGTTCAGTCATAGCTGAGAGGCAGAAAGATAAGTTGATTTTAATCCATGGCCCTGAATCCATGGATTTCTTTCATTGCAACTCAATTACCAAACCTAACTCTTCAAATGACATTTTGGAGATAGAACTTTGGATTAAGAATCAGAAGGCTTGAATTCTAGTCATTTAAACTCTGTTGCTTAAGAGGTGTTAATAACTTTGGGCAAGTCACTTTACATCTCTAAACATCAATTTTCTTACCTATAGAATTGAATTATTCTCTAGCCCTCCTGCTTAACTTTGGTTTATGAGGAGCAATTTATATGACGTATATTAAAGGAGTAAGCCAAAGCTTAGCTTAACCTTATGTGCACCAGACCCACCAGGCTGCTGCCCTCAAACCAGCTGAAACGTATTTAAATATTTTTATATTGTGATCATAACTCCAAACATTATATCTTTAAAACCTTTAAAATACTCATCTGGAGACTTCTGATTATATGAAATTTTGTTTCGTTTCTAGTTCTGACAAATCTTCAATGACACTTAATCTGTGTCATCTTTATAGATGGCCCAAATGTTTCTCAATGATAGGAAACAAAAATGTTTTCCTATGTTTGGTAAATGATATAGCAAGATGCCTGCGGAAGTGGAATCTGTATTAGGGGTGTCATCATTTCTTGGGCATAGAAGATGTAGAAGGAGGCAGTTGAAGAAGAATTTTAAAAAAGGAGAAAAGAAAAAACAGAACAGGTACCTCATCATCAGAAGTGGAAGTCTTAGAGAGTAGGACTCAAGACACTGCAGTTTTGAACCAAACTCAAAAGCCATGTGTAACAAATATGGATTCTAAACCCACAAGCGCACTGATGGCCTTCCTTTTGCTGGAGGGAAGAAGGGTAAATAACCAACCTGCCATAAAGATCCAAAAAAGCCAACAGCCCTGGCACGACAGCACCTGCTTTGTAATATGACATGGAGTTTCCACTGGGGGAAGCTCTAGGCCGAGAAGCAGCATTTCAGTGGGTGGGTCTGATGTCAGGGAGGTGGATTCCATCCGACTTACAGCTGCACCAAAGGCTGACTTTGGCAGCAATTCCCGGGCTATAATTTTATAAACAGTCTTTTATTTCCAGGCTTCCAATGTGAATTTAGACCTCAGCACAGATCCCATCTCACATCTTTATTTTGTGTCATCACATTCTAATCCAATGACAAACAGTTGGTCTGAGATTTCAGTGTATTACTATATTAGTGCAATTTATGTCCTGTGTGGAAGTTGATGATGTGTAAAGACTATATTGTGGACTCGCCTGGATTCTAATCCAGCACCTAAAAGGATAGTATTGCTTTGGTGGATCACGATGGTACTTTATTATGAAATCCAATGGTTAGCTTGTGGTGCTGGCTTGCCAGTAGAAATGTGATATTAATTGCATTCCCTAAAAGTGGGCCAGAACTCTAATTCACCTTTGAACAATCATCGTTGAGATTTAGCATCTAATTGTGCCATTTCTGCTTAATATTGTTTACAGAAATATTAAAAATTTTATACCCTATCTTAAACAGGCAAGAAATATGGAGTGGAGTGGATCCAGCTCAGCCAAGGGGATAATGGCTTGATTCTCCCTACTTAGTAAGAGATGTGGAGCCAGTTGGGAATCCAATCAGCCAAGCACATTCTCATTCCAAGTCTCCTTCATTTGTTTTATTAAAAGATATTTCCACAACCTGAAAGCAGTTGGTGCCCTAGCACATCCCAGAAGAATCAGACCTGAAATAGATGAGCTCAAGAAGAATAGAAAGTAAATCAATTTCCATTTTCACAAGCCTGAGTCTGCTCATTTTCAGAGAAGACGAATCATGCAGAAAATAGTGCCAAATTACTCATGGTTTAATGGCAATTTCACAGACAAGACAACTGGTCTCCCAAGTTGTTATGCTCAGGACGAGGTCTGGATAGAGGTACTTTGGACCTAGATCAGGGTGTCAGGAGGAGGACTTCATGCCTCAGGGACCATCCTCACTCCTTTCCCCTTGGCTTGGTGTGTTGATATGAATGAACTTCCCTTCCCTGGGCCGCTCCTGGCTTTCTCTGCTGTGCTCCATGGTTTTGTCATGTCTCCTTTGACTGATCTTTTCATCCTTGCTAGATAAAAGAGATCAAATTATGTCATGTGGTATTACTTGAAGTAAATTCTTGGTGAACTCAACTATTTGCAAGGTAGTCTCGATATTTTTGCCAGATCAACAGATATTTTTAAAGTCATGTTCCCTTTGGAGATGTAAGTATATGAGGTCAGGGAGGGACTGTACTAACTTTGTTGGACTATTTTAAAAGGAAGAGTAGTGAATATTTAGTCCTAATGTTTAATAAGCAGATGCTGACTTATTGGGATATCCTTTCTTTGGTACTTAAGGTATGACATCAGTGGAATGTCATCAGAAGTCTGGGATAATGGTACACTTTCTGTAAGTTTATAACAATTTTTCTTATCTGATTGTGCTTCCTTTCAGAAAGAATTTTTTTTTTTAATTTTCTTCACTAGGATGAAGTTGGCTTGCAAAGCTCCAGACCAGCATTGTCCAAGTGAAATGTGATATGAGCCATATAGATAACTAAAAATTTTCTAGTAGCCACATTAAAAAAGTAAGAAGACAGTGAAAATGATTTTAATAATACATTTTATTTCACCTGATATATCCCGAATACAACTTCAACATGTAATCATACAAACAATTACTGAAATATTTTACATTCTTTTTTTCCTGTTATTTCTTTGAAATCCAAAGTATACAATACATCTCAGTTTAGACTAGCTAGTGGCCATGATACTAGTCAGCACAGATCTAGACCAAACATGATTACCCCAGTCGTTTTCAAAGTGTATTTACAATACTAATATACGTCTCTAAGATTTTGGAGTATTCAGAAACAACCTAGCCTGCAGACACTTTATATTTTATCTCAACATATTTGTTTGTCAAGGTGCAAATAAATGTGTATAAAGCTGGTTGCCAGCAGGACCTCTTTTTAGTCAAATTTTTAAAACAGGGATGTCAGTAACCCATAGTTAAGCTATAAACCTTTGACCATTATTCCTCCCTTCAACGACATGATAGAAATGTGTACAAAAGAAGAAGGAAAAAATTACAATTGTGAAACATGCTTATTATTATTTCAGTTAAAAGCATATCATTTTAAAAAATTTGTTGAAATATAGTTGACTTACAATGTTTTTGTTCATTTCAGGTGTAAAGTGATTCAGTTCTATATATATATATGCGTGTGTGTCCTCTTTTTTTATGTTATCTTCCTTTCTAAGTTATTACAAGATATTGGGTATAGTTTCCTATGCTATATGGTAGGTCCCTGTTAGTTATCTATTCTATATATAGTAGTATATATGTTTTACCCCCAAACTTCACTTCTACTTATTTCATTTGCCCCTCCCCTTTGGTAACCATGTGTGTGTGTGTTAGTTGCTCAGTCGTGTCTGACTCTTTGCAACCCCATGGACTATAGCCTGCCACACTCCTCTGTCCATGGAATTTTCCAGTCAAGGATACTGGAGTGGGTTGCCATTTCCTTCTCCAGGGGATCTCCAGGGATCAAACTTGGGTCTCTTGCACTGCAGGCGGATGCTTTACCATCTGAGCTATTACTAACCGTGAGTTTATTGTCTGAGCTATGGTAACCCTAAGTTTGTTTCATATTCCTGAGTCTATTTCTGTTTTGTAAATAAGTTCATTTGTATCCTTTTGTTTAGATTCCACATAACACTGATATCTCATGACTTACTCTGACTTACTTCACTTTGTATGACAATCTCTAGGTCCATCTGTGTTGCTGCAAATGACATTATTTCATTCTTTTTTAGGACTGAGTAATATTCCATTGTATATATCACCTCTTTATCCATTCATCTGTCTGTGGACACTTAGGCTGTTTCTATGCCTTGGTTATTATAAATAGTGCTGCAGTGAACATTGGAGTGCACGCATCTTTTCAAATTATGGTTTTCTCTTGATGGATGCCCAGGAGTGGGATTGTAGGATCGTATAAAAGCATAGTGGTAGTAGTTTAGCTGCTAAGTCATGTCTGACTCTTGTGACCCCATGGACAGTAGCCTAACAGGCTCCTTTGTCCATGGGATTCACTAGGCAAGAATACTGGAGTGGGTTGCCGTTTCCTCCTCCAGGGGATCTTCCTGACCCAAGGATTGAATCCCCATCTCCTGAGTCTCCTGCACTGCAGGCGGGTTCTTTACCTGCTGAGCCATCAGGGAAGCCATATCATTTAAAAGCATACCATCTTAAAAAATAAACAAAGCAGCTTGTAAGTAAACTCTGCATCAAAATTCAGATTGATGGAGGTACTTTGACTTAGAAAAACTTCTAGAGGCAGAAAAGTGAGAGGATTCTGATGGAGACTTGAGGTGGAACACTGCCCATGTGCATGCAGGTAAGGGCTCATCACAGCTGCAGCTAAAACCAGAGGTGAGTTGATCCCGCTCAGGGACAGTTCTACTGAGTAAGTCCACTCTGTGCCTGACGTTTTAGAAAACTTTAGAAGATAGTCCCCTCTGCTGCTGGTCCCAGCTCATGAATGATACTCATTAGCCCCCTCCTCCCCTGCTCACTCTAGCTTTTCTCTGCTCTCAGTCAGGAGGTTAGTTAGCTTGTTGGCGGTGTCGTGTCTTCCTCTTTGAGGGCTCTAGTCTTTGGTCACTTTATCTTTGTCAGGTTGTAGTTGCTACAATTGCCCTTTCATTCCTGTCCCAGTCATGATGGCAGCTAGAGGTGTCCTGGGTATCTTGCAAACTCCATACACACTCCTTACTGCCCACATTATGGAGCAGCCACTCCAGCTCCTCACAAGGAATCTGATCAATGACCTTTGCCCTTTTGTTGCTGTCTGGATCACTGGTCTGAGGAGCCCAATATGACCAAGCAGTAATCCAAGCTTAAGTTTGAAAAACTCCTTATTGTGTCCCTACATGAAAACATTCCTCAAATTACCACTTCACCCCTGCTGAGACCCAGTGCCTCTTATTCAACAGAACCTTACGTGATCTCAATGGAACATACAAATTCAACAGGTGAGTCCCTGGGAGATCATGGACCTGTTTATTTCAGCTATTGGCCCACAGCACTATTTATCACATGCAGTTTTTTGCATTCACTTCATCCTGGAGAAGAGCACCCTGACCCTGCAGCTTGTGAACCCTGACCCAGCACTTTAGTAGAAACTCTAATAGGACATTCTGATGTTGTATCAGTTCAGCTGCTTCTGCTGGCAGCCCCAGTGGACCCTCTGCTCCGAGGTTCTGTGTGCTCATTGTCACATCTCTTTTATTGGATAATGACAAGCACTGATCAGATGCTCATCCAATAAATGCAAAAACCCTGGTTTTTTGTTAGTGGATGAAGATGCACACTGTTTGGAAAGGTTATAGTATGAGACTTTGACCTTGTTCAGGTGACTCAGAAGGTTTCCTTGAGGAGGTGATAAATGAGTTACCAGTTGAAGAATCTTAAGAAGTTAACTAGATGGAGAAGAATGAGAACAATAGTCCAGCAGAGGTAAAAGCTTAAGTGAGCATTGTAAGCTCAAGGAAATGAAAGAAGGCTCCTAGTTTTGAGTAGAATTTGGAGGTGTGCAGTGTGAGAAAGGGAGAGAGAGGGGAAGCGGGCCATGCAAGGACACTGTGGGTCAAATGAAGAAGGTTTTATTTCATCTCAAGTGCAATGGAAAGCCACTGAAACACAGTACATGAGGGCTTATATGTGTGAAGTTGGGGGATGGGGATAGAGAGAGAATCAATTGTGTAAATCAATTTAATAAAGGTCACCCCAGCTACTGTATGGAGAAAACATCAAAGTGGGCCAGAGAGAGAAGACAGATAGTTCTGTTAGGAGGCCACTAAATGGTCCAGGTGGGAGCTGATGGTGTCCTGGCCCAGAGGAAGCCTTTAGTATATCATATTTGCTAGAGCTGTTTTATTGCTGTTCCATGTGGTAGAGGACAAGCTTGTGTTGGTTGGAAAGCATAAACTTCTTTTGGATGTATGTGGCTTCTTTGCTCTTTCATGAGAAAATGTGTCCCCTGTGAAGGCAAAGACTTGGAAAAGGAAGCAGAGGCATATCAAACCTGATCAACTGGCACCTCTGCTCCGTTTCAAAGTTTGGAACTTGGACCCCAAAGCATTGCTTTCTTAATCCAGTGCTGCTCACAGCTGAGTGGCCATATCCACAGTAGAGAATGGATGGACTTAATCCAAGTCCAAGTGTGGAAGGGAAGGTTAGCATGAAGCTTCTCTTATTTAATCTCTAACCTCTTTATTTTGTCGGTGTCTGGGGGATTAAAATAGCTACTTCATGTTGGTCCTTTTACTTAGACTGCATATGATGAATCACTAGACATACACACACGTCTAGGCACAAGAGCTATTTCTAGATCTTGAGATTCACTCTGCCCCCAACTCAGTCTTCCCACTTACCTCCTTTTCTCCACTAATGCCGAATCAGCTCATGAACCACTTGCTCCAGGTCTTCTCCAACCCACCCACCCCACCCAGGCTGGGTTGCTGCCTTTCCTCCAGGTTTCCTGTGTCCTCTCTGTTTCATTCCTTCTCCATTGCTCCCTATAGTGGACTCTCTCTTATCATCTATCACTCTCCCTGGGCTGCAAAGTCTCTGACAACTGGGATCAGCATCTCATTCACTTTTGTATCCTTCACACCTAGCATGGTGCTAGAAACTCAATGGACACAAATGAATGATTGAAAGAGGAAAGGATTAAGGTGAATGTTATCTGCATTTAGATAAGGTACAGATAAGAAAAGTAAGGTGAGAGGAGAAAGCTCATTTTGGGAAAGGCAGCAACATTTGTCCTGGGTGCTGGAGATGGGATAGTTATGTAGATGTTTGACACCTTGTCTGCTTCTTCACAGTATCATCACCCTCTTTTTCTGCTGGGTCCACTCCACCTCAGCATCTAACACCTCAGGCCACACCCATGACACCTTTGGTCTGGTTCCAAGGGGAGGCAAGTGGAGTTAGAGCTGAGAGGCAAGGTCTAGGGGAGGTGAGGAGAGAGGCATGTCATACCCTATTATCGGGGTTGGCTTTTCTGATCATGGGTAAGCATCCATTTTTTGTCAGCAAGGTTAAAACTAGGTACATAACCCACTGCTAGCCAATTGTTTGAAAAATAACTTAAAAAAATAAGCTCAATTTATTTTCTTCCTCAAATTGGTATATATGGATAGGGTATTAGTCAAAATGCAAAGAGAAGGCAGTGAGAAAATACGGAGTTTTCAATTCCCAGCCTTGCTTCTTCATACCTTAGGGATCTTGAACAAACACTGAACTTCAGGGAACCTCAGTTTCTTTGTAACTGGAGATGATGCTAGCTCTTTCCTGATAAGGATGCTGTGAAAATGAAATGAGATAATGCCCACTTCACACAAGGCTGAGCATGTGGTAAGCCTGGAAGGAGGTTAGCCAAAGCTATTAGGATACCCACTCCACTATTCTTACCTGGGAGATCTCATGGACAGAGGAGTCTGGTGGGCTACAGTCCATATGGTAGAAGAGAGTTGAACATGAGTTAGCGACTAAACCGGCACCACCATCATTTTGTACTACATGCAAATTACCAAACATTATATGCATTATGTGTATGTTTTAAATAGTTCCATTTGCTTAGGTTTCTTACCTGTGGATCTTGCCAGGACAAGGATTGTTCCCTTGCTTGTTGTTTAGTTGCTCAGTTTTGTCCATCTCTTTGTGACCCCATGGACTGCAGCACACCAGGCTTTCCTGTCCTTCACCATCTCCTGGAACTGGCTCAAACTCATGTCCATTGAGTCAGTGATGCCATTCAATTGCCTCATTCTCTGTCATCCCCTTCTCCTACCTTCAATCTTTCCCAGCATCAGGGTCTTTTCTAATGAGTCGGCTCTTTGCATCAGGTGGCCAAAGTATTGGAGCTTTGGCATCAGTCCTTCCAATGAATATTCAGGGTTGATTTCCTTTAGGAGTGACTAGTTCGGTCTCTGTGCAGTCCAAGGGACTCTCAAGAGCCTTCTCCAACACCACAGTTCAAAACATCAATTCTTCAGCACTCAGCTTTCTTTGTAGTCCAACTCTCATACACATAAATGACTACTGGAAAAACCAAAGCTTTGACTAGATGGACCTTTGTTGGCAAAGTAATGTCTCTGCTTTTTAAAATGCTGTCTAGGTTTGTCATGGCTTTTCTTCCAAGGAGCAAGCATCTTTTAATTTCATGGCTGCACATGCTTAAATCTCTCAAATTATTTTGTATGTTGAATATTAAAATTCAGCAGATAAATATCAAGCTGAGCACATCTTAGAATAGGATCTTTATTTTGCACCATTTGATTTTGTCTTTTTTAAAAAAGAAATATACATTTTTATTCTTTGAAATTAATTGAAACTATGCTTGTTCAATTTGTTCAACTCCTCAAGTGGTTCTCAGTAGCATCATCTCAACTGGGAGATGTAAAATCAGTGTAATTCTGCCTTCCTCCACTTTCTCTAATATGTCTGAACTTAGCAACTAAGGGGAGTGATGTTACTGCTAGGTGGGTAGCAAGACAACTGTTTCAGCTCCTGGCAACTACAGACGTCTCTTTCAAGAAGGATAGAAATTGGATGATGTAAATCACTTACCCATAATGACATTTATAGATATTATTAGCTTTTTAAAAATGCGGTCCTTTTAAGGTTCAGAGATAAGATCGTGTTGTGCCAGAGACAGCACAAGATTAGGAATCTGGAGTACCAGTTTCAGTCTTTACTAGCCGTGTGACCTTGTGTAAGTCTTCTTCTCACATTTTATTCTTCTATGAAATGAGGCTGAAATAATTCTCTACCTGCAGTGATGACTAATGGAAATTTTATTATTATTGTGAGGAAATTATGTCGACTGCTCAATCCTGTCCATGAAGGACAAGTTTTCTCAAGTGTTCTAAGATTCACATATGTGTAAATATCAAAAGGCACTGAATTGATGATGTCAACAATGATGTGACCCACTTATACCAGCTGTAGAGTCACTGGTGAGATTTTATGTGTGTGTATATATATATATATACACACACATAAAATATTTCTGTTATCAAATCAAGAATATGTAAGTAATTAAAAATGGAAATAGTTTACCAAAGGACAAATACTTTCCAATGTACTAAATTCTTCAACACCAAAAGTTTATTAAAATGAAACAGGCTTTTCTTTCATGAAGGTTATAAATAATACCCCTTCAGAATGAGTTTGCTGAACATTAGGAATCTTACCTCTTACTTTGGGGGAAAAGAATCCTTTCTTAATACAATAATATTTTCACCTTTTAAAAATTCTTTCAAAATAGTTCAGATTTTCGTTTCACTTTGAGATTCTGAGAAACAATGACCATATCACTCAGGGGAGCCTCTCGTCAGTAAGTTATCGCAAAGCCTCCCTCTCTCCTGGGAGACGTGCCTCTGTTATTCTCAGAAGCTCTGCCTCTTAGTTTTCTTCTCTTGGTTGAGGGTATAAATCAAGGAGCCAGTTCAATTTGGAATGTAGGCCTTAGCTTTAGTTGCTGTAAGAAACAGACTGGATTATTTACAACCCTGGGTGTCCAGGTTTTCATCACCACGGACGGTTAGGTGTTTGAGAGCATTCACCTTTCAGATATCCAGAATACAAGCTGTTGATCCTCTGTGGATTGTAAATTTCTAGAGTTGGGCTTCATGGTTCTTGTCGGCGAGGCAAGTTTTATGATCACCATTACATTAGCTCCTGTGAAATGCTGGGAAGCTGGGAGCCTCCTTCCTATTAGGAAGCCTTGCCTTGACTTCCATACCAATACAGTTGTTCTTAGTCTAGAGTTCATCCTAATAAGCATCTTGAGAATTGCACCTGAACTAAGAAATATTTTCCCCTCTGTCTGTCCTAAGCCTCAGAATCTCAAGCAGCCTACATGCTTTGAATCTAAGACAAGGCTTCCAGCCTAACAGCTTTTTTATCACCTTCCATCAAGCGGAAAAGCCTCCAGGTGGATTAGGCTGAGTGTGTAAGAAGCTTACAAGGTAGCAGATGTCAAGCCTCAGTAAAGGTCATTCTATTAGGACTATTCTCTTTCTGGGCACAGATTTCCTCCTGGACTAGTGAAGACCTGGGAAGGAGGACTTGATATTCTGCCACAAACCTTTGGAATGCTTAGGGGAAAGGGTTATGCATGACAAATGTGCCCACAGTTTAAGGATCTAAGCTTCACAGAGGCAGCATGTAAAAGGACAATGGAATACAAAAGGGAAAATGTTACTTGAGAAATCTTTTCAAGTCAGACACAGCAAGTATTACTGGAATGTGATGGTGTCGTGGTTTCTGGATAAAGCATCTTTCTTTTATACAGAAACACACATTTCTTCATCTGAAAAGGGAACTTAGAAATCTGCATGTGGTTCTGTCTGATGAAAAAAGATTTAGAAAAGTTCTCCACCATTTCACCAGGATTAAAGTATTTAGCACTTACCTCGTTGAGTGCACGATAAGTTGCCCGAATGATGCAAAGCAAATGTGCTAAAGTGAGGGGAAAAAATCGGCTTTAATAAACTCTTCCTAAGAGCCAAGCTGCATGTTGTGTTGGTAGCCACACACTAGTAGAATTGTCTTAAGGATGTAAAAACTTCACATAGGCTGTTGGCTTAATGCTTTGACTCAGCTGCGTTAAGTGAGTTTGGCCAAGTTCTGGCTGTTGATGTCTCACTCACTCTCCAGTAGACTCTTGGAGTAATGTGATTAACCCCGCCACTTATCAGTCAAAATGACTTTCCTGTCACAAGTACAAGTGCCAGCATCACATCAATGGATAGAGGTGAAGTAGGGTGCATTTCTCAAGTTGCTTTAGTCAATCGGTATCCGGTTGCATAGCACGCTGTACTTCTGGTCCCAACTTTTCCAAGAAGTCTGGCCTCCCAGCAGACAACCCCAATTAATGTCAAGTACAAATGGGTTCTCTATAAAAGCATTTGACTATGTCATTGCCTAGATCTTGACATTTGTGGCCAAATTTCCAGTCTTCCTGTTGAATAGCTTCTTGTTGGAAAATATCAAAAGAAAGCGGTGGGTAGGGGAGGGCGGGGAGACATAGACTTCAGAGTCAAACTATTTCCTCCCACACACCTGAGTCATGGGTCAAGGGTTTTACCAATTTCCTTTCTGGGGTTTTTCCTAGGCTCCAGTCTAAGAGTTTAGTGGCAGACAGGATGGAAAGTAGAGATGTGGTTCGGAACTCATTTGTATTTTTTTAATGTTGGAGGTAATCTTATTGCCAGGCATTTCCATTCACTATCCCCGAATAGAAGCAATAATTTCTGATGAAGCAGTAGTGATGGGGAATGTCTTTACATGGCAATACAAAACCTGTTGCAATCTTGTGAGCCTTTGGAGTGTCTTGCTTAAAAGGGTTCTTGTCATTAGGAGTACTCGCTGGAGCCAAGCCAGTTCCCGGGGGAAGGCTGGTGTCTGCTACTTGTAGAGCTGGCTGTCAGGTTGGTCCTGTGTGTTTGTAATTAACTACGATGTCTGGATGTTGATGGAGTGAGTCTGGCCAATGGTTTCCTCTCTTTGGAGGGGTTTTCTGGCTAGCTCGCTTGAGTCAGAAATGCCAAGTTGGGAGTTGCCTGGAGACTCCGGAGATGCAGATTTGTTTGGCTGAGCTCCGATTGTGAAGCCAAGCACCGAGAAAGCAGATCAGACTTAACCTGAATTGTAATCAGTGGGCTTCTCCAACCATTTGGCTCCTCTGCTTTCCAATGTTATGTTTAATGTTTTAAAGCATATTTAGTAAACATGTCACTAGCAATTGTCAGTCCTTAGTCTCTCCCTGCTCTTTGCTTAATGATTTTTCCTTTTCCTTTGGGTTAGTGTGGTAGGCTGCTTTGGTGATGTGTCTGTGTGAGAACATGTATGCATGTGTGTTTCAGGCTAAACAGACTGGAAGATTTGTTTTTACTAGCTCAGTAGCTTGTTTATAGCATCCACTCCTAATGAACCAGATAAATAATCTGAATTCCTCACTTTTCTCACCAAATTTGGCTAGCTCTTCTCTCCTGAGAAAGCTGAGCTTAGGGTACACATAAATTACTGCAACAAATTTTGAATTTATAGACTTATGCAAGGTCTACTCTTTTTTTTTTTCTTCCCTGAATTAAGTTCAAAGAACAATATTCCTCTGTATTTAATCCATTTAGAAAACAGCCACACTTTGCCAAATGGGAAGTGGTTTCTCAAGCCTTTCTTGTTAATTCTTTGAACATCAGTATGGGATGAAGTTGGGGTCCTTGGTCTCCACAGTCTCTGCCTTCCTCTTTCTCTTTCTCTATGACTTCTCCCTACATATGCCTTTTCCTGCAGTTATTTTCTAGCTCCTTATAGATCTCTGAATATCTTCTGTTGCTTCATGCCTCTTTGCCTTCAAGCATGTATTCATTTCCTATAGATGTTGTAACAAATGACCACACACTTGGTGGCTTAAATAGCAGAAATGTATTCTCTCACAAGTCTGGAGGCCAGACATCTGAAATCAAGGGTCAGCAGGTTTACACTCTTTCTTGAGGCTCTAGGGGAGAATCTGTTCCAGGCCTCCTCCAAATTTTGGTGATTGCCAGTATTCCTTGGCTTGTGACAACATCCCTCCAATCTCTGTCTCTGTGGTCACA
Organism: Bos indicus x Bos taurus; assembly: GCF_003369695.1. NCBI lineage: Eukaryota > Metazoa > Chordata > Mammalia > Artiodactyla > Bovidae > Bos > Bos indicus x Bos taurus. Next base: position 65,341,050 of record NC_040086.1, on the reverse strand, counting down.
TTGCCTTCTCCTCTTCCCCTGGTTCCCTTTTGAAAGGACATTTGTGATTTAGTACATTTAGCTTTTAGCACCCACCCAGATAATCCAGGGTAATCATCCCATCTCAAGATCCTTAACGTAATCACACCTGCAACAGCCCTTTTTCTATGTAACATTGACAGGTTGTCGGGTTTAGGACCTAGCTCTCTTTTGTGGGGGCATTATTCAGTCTACCATACATACTCCTGGGACAATCTTCCACTCTTTTTTCCCCTTCTTAGACTGTCTGAGATAAAGTATCTTCTTTTATTTTATTTTAAAAATAAATTCTAATATGTTGAATACTGGTGTATTTTCAAAATCACATACTTGGACTTCACAGCAATATTAAATTACCATAAAAATTCCCAAACTCTTATTCTTATCTCAAATCTTACCTCTCACATCTTATATACTCTTATACCTTTTTTCATGTCATAAGCAGTTTGAAGTTTGAAGACTGCCACTAGTCCACAGGCCATACTTTGAGCAGCACTGATGTAAAAAGACTATTGCTCATTCAGGAACCCCTTTTCCCAGGAATCTTTTCTAGCTCACCATTTAGGACTTGAATTTAATGACTCTGCCTCCTGCTCCTGGGGTTCCTAAGATATGGTATTCTGTTCTTCACTACCTAAGTTCTTCATTATTTGCTTAATCCTCTAGCATTAAGCTCCTTAAAGGCAAGAGCCATACTTTGGTGAACCCTGAGCCTAGTATAGATCTTGATGTGTAGTAGATGCTCAATAAGTATATATTTTAAACATATTGAATAAATGAATGAGCGAATAGGTAAGATGCACATGGAGTGTGGACATTGGCTCCAAGATAAACAGAAAAAGGACTTATTTTGGGAGAAAATGAGGCTAAAGAAATGGAAATGAGTCTAGAATGGTTTAGTAGATCACATGCTGCTAAGTTGCTTCAGTCATGTCTGACTCTGTGTGACCCCATAGACGGCAGCCCACAAGGCTCCCCCATCCCTGGGATTCTCCAGGCAAGAACACTGGAGGGGGTTGCCATTTCCTTCTCCAATGCATGAAAGTGGAAAGTGAAAGTGAAGACACTCAGTCGTATCTGACTCTTAGCGACCCCATGGACTGCAGCCTACCAGGCTCCTCCATCCATGGGATTTTCCAGGCAAGAGTACTAGAGTGGGTTGCCATTGCCTTCTCCATTAGTAGATCACATAAGTGGTTAAATTAGTAGATTGCATAAGTGGTTAAATTACCTCCCATCAAGAAGGGAAATCTATTTCCTTACTTTTTACATCTGGGCTGGCCTGATGACTTGCTTTGATCAATAAAATGTGGAGAAATATATATGGGTTCTGAACCAACATTCAGAGGCTTCACAGCTCCTGTTTTCCTCTGCTACCATATGTACAAGGCTAGCTTAGCCTCCCAAAGAATGAGAGACTTTGCAAAGAGAGATACCTGACATCCATCTGAGTTCCCCAGATATGTACACAAGCCCTATCAAGAATAGGTAAACCCAGATCAGTCCAGAAGAACCACCTAGCTGAGCTCAGCCTAAACTGATAATACACAGAATCATGAGAATCACCTATTTAGAATGATTGGTTTTTAAGCCATCATGAGAATCATTTATTTAGAATGATTTTTTTTTAAGCCAAGAAGGATGGTGGTTTGTTATATAGCAAATGCTAACTGATTCTTCAGAGAGAAATGAAGAATGGGGTATGAAAGTTATTGGACAGTTGTCTTCTAAATGCATGCAGGGCAGAATAGAAGTGGATTCAAATTGTGACAGGGATGTTTAAGATTGGGTAGTAAAAAATGCTTTTCCTTTGCAGACTGTGAGGCATTGGCTTACCAGTTATAATTTGGGTCTCTGGCCATAGAGCAGAAGGGTGATAACTGATCCATATGGAACTTAAGCCTGGGACTTACTGTCTTCAGAAAGAGAGTCAACAGGCAACAGTTGATAATGGTGTAGTTCAGCTCAACTGTATGAAAACTGGCACTGAATTTAACAAATTTGTAAATAAGACTAAAAAGGAAAGAGGAAAGCAGTTGAGAAATAAGATTTTGACTTTGATAATTCCAATTGAACTTGTACTCCTCCCTCTTCAGGACTCATTTGGTCATCCTTTTATTAATCTCTCCACAAATATGTATTATGTACCTTCCATCTGCTGGGCACAGGGCTGGGTACCAGAGAGTCAGTGGTGAGTAGAGCAGACACAGACCTCGTAGATCTTACAGTTTGGCAGGAAAGACAACCCAATAGGCAGCTATTAAACTCTGACACTTAGACTTTTTGCTTTTATTAGACACATCAAGCATACCTTTTTGTCTTTACGATGCATGCCATCGTGTATAATCAGCCTCCATCGAGCCCTGTGCATATGTATCTTTCAGCATGATGCTTAGATTGCTTCATGACTAGTCTGAAATCAGTCATTTGAAATTATGCATCACAGTTATTGATGTGGATCATGACTGAATCAGGGAGAGTGGAGTCAGAAGGTGTGAGAAAAGAAGTAACATATCAGGTGGAGGCTTTTATGGGCTTACAGGTGAGCCTATTTGTTCCAGGCTATGGTGCACATTTTTAGCTTCTGCTATAAAACATCTGAGGCCTGGAGATCACAAATCAGATATATTGCATCCAACGTTAAAAACATCTCATAATTTACCACAGTAAATCAATCAATGTTTTCCTAGAAATATTGGAACTGAAACAAGAGTTGAGTGAAAACAGAAAAATCTCTAGAGGTTTAGTTGACTTTAAGGTATTTCTTGAAATATTGAATCCCAGGGGCTAAAACACTGTATTAGAGAGATCCTTGAAAGATGTTTTTCCAAGTGATGGAAAAATGATTTCCAGAAAATAGTTTATTGCTTGGTAGAAGGAACTCATTAGTCAGATCACAAGATAGCCAGCTTTCAATTACCTGGGGGCCAATTATTCCAGATCTGTGCTTCTCTGATGCTTGTGTCCATTTCACCATACCACAGTCCTTTATGGTTACCATCTAAAGAATTACTGAGAAAGAGGACATGTAACTCAAATTAGCTAAAAATTAGCAGCGTATTAACTAAGCTGCTTTTTAAAATTGCTTTCTGAGAGAGTGCCTTCTATCTTTCTAATATGGTGATCTTGTGGACTGTATTTTCCCCCCTATCCTTGTCCATATTTACAATGATAGATAATCAAGAATAGGTAACCAGAGTACAGTTTTTCATTTCTCCATTAGTTTTGCTTGTATCTTTTAACATAACACTCCCCTCTCGTCAAAGTGTTTTCCCTCCAAAAAAGTTTTCAGGGAGGCAAAGTAGAAAGGCTGCAGGACTGGTCACCAGGAAACAGACTTCTACTCTTGGCTCCAAGATAATCTAACTTCTACATTCTTAGTTTGCTTCTCTAAAAATATAGACACAAAATATTTCATTCTAGTCTTTGTGGTGGAGAGAAGTGTGTTATGCTAATCAACCAGAAGGGGTATACTTTAGAGAAGTTAAAAGCACGATGTAAATGTAACATCATTTTACCCTTGAAACTCTTAATGTTGTACTCTTTAGAAACTACCCCTGAAGCAGCTCTCCATTATGCCTGAGGGATGAGGTCAGGTTGTAGAGGGCTGCCTGTGGGCTCTTTGGGTCCATGTTTGAAGGTGCATCCCCATCACCACTGAAGTCTTTCTTCTTGGTTGGCCTCACAGCTCTCCTTTCCCAGGCTGGCAGTTGTCTACTTGTTGGCTCTGTAGAAAATCCAAAAGTTCTAACTTCTTAATTCACAGGCATGACATTAAATTGAGAATTAAAAGATTATTTCTTCAAAGTCACAATATTCAGTGTGCATACAACACATTTCAGGATTTGCAATCTCAAAAACATTTCATCAAATATCATTGCTGTATGAATTCCAAAACATTAGAAGCATTTTCTTTAACAAGAGAGTACCCTTGAGAAATAGAATCCTTGAATTCCTTTAAAATCATTCTCCTTTGATGAATAAAGGCCCCTAGACATGACCTCTTACTCTGCTCTTTGAACTAAAAGGAAAATACACACATACACATGGAAATCCATGCATATACAAATTGGAAACAGGAAATGCTTCGTTATTAACTAAAACTGATTAGGTCAAACTAGTATATTAGATAGCTAAATAAGTATATCACATATTTCTCGGCTATAAATGAAATACACTCTGCCTTTTAAAAACATAGACAATGTTGACACAGAGGTCGGAAGCACTTATCAGAAAGGACATACAGTATAAGGGAAAGGCTCTTGAACTGAAGGCCTGGAGACCTTTGCTACAAACTTGTGTGTGACCATGGTAAACCAGTTAGCACTCTGAACCTCAGTAAAGGAGGGCTGAGCTCAGTACTATTTATGAGATTCCTTCCAACTTGAGTGTTGAAAGTTGATACCAAGAGCAATTCTAGAGAACTACATTGGTTAGGCTTCTCCATGTTGCTTAGGGTCTAGGATGACTTTTTCTCTCCTCACTCCTTTCTAACCTTCTTCTTTCCCACACTTCCTCCCTGTAACAATAATCTCCTGAGTGGTTATGATGTGCTTGCACGTTGCTAAGAGTGGTAATATGGCAGTGACAAAGACAGACAAGCTCCCTACCCTCATGCAGCTTGCATCAGGGAACTCAGAAAATAAATGATGAGACCAGCAAAGTCTGTGAAGATTCTGTGAATCTCTGCCAGAATGGGACCTGCCACCTTGGAAAGCTGAAGGTGATAGACTGTCTTAGTGAAAGCCAAGATAGGTCCTTGCTGGGTCATTTATGGTGGAGCTTAACTTTTAATTTGTGTCCTCTAACAGGAGAAAAGTTTATGTTTCTAAACTGGAGCCTGGAAGGCAAGGTAGGGCATGCTCTAACAGGTACCTGTCACTCAATTCTCCAGTCCCATGGTCTCTTTTTTAATCTCTACTAGAGGGACAGATTGAGAGATCAGGTGTCCTTCTGGCTGGATCATGTAGCACTAAGAGACATATTTCCTGTTTGTTAGAGGAAGGCATTGAACACCTCCCCCAACTCTCCCCAACCGCAGGATTCTCCATGGTAATGGTTGATGAGCTGGAGAGATGACTTTTAAATAACTTGAGTATGAAAAATTCCTCATGAAAGGAGCCTTTGTCTACTTTGTTGATATTCAGAAGCGGGTGAGGGTAAAATGGTTCTAGACACGGTTTGGAGAAATCTCCTCATGTGAAACTCATGGAAATCTTCTGCCAACTGAAACTGGCCCTGATTCTTTCATTCAGATGCTAGGCAGCACCTTCAGGAGTCATTGCAACTCTGCTTATCCTCGTGAGAAGAGTCAGCATGCTACGGTTTCGCTTGTCACACAAACAAAGGGATCATCATAAATATTAAATGGATATTTTATAGGGATATTCATGTCCCTCATTTCATAATTCAGCCAGACATGCTAGTGAAGCAAAGTCTTCTGTGAGGATTAAATAAGTGATCAGTGTACAAGCTTAGCACAATTCTTGGTACATAATGAGTGTGAATTGTAGGAACTGATAGATACATAGGTTGTAGATACACTCCTGTATCATCTGATACTACAAAAAAATGTTAAAGTGATGTAATATGCTGGAAATAAACAGGCTTTATATTTTAATTGAAACTACATATTTCTATTATTTTATGATACTAGTCAAGTACTCTTATTTCAGGATACTGTTGCTTCCTCCACTTGTTATGAAGCCAGAAATTCAGCACTGGAGTTTTGATTGTTAGAGAATGGAAATTTTCCTGTTTTCAATTTTTTTTTTTTTTTTTTTTGGTTGGGGGATTCTTTGCAGAGGGAAAACTTCTAAACTTTTTTCAGACAAATGACTAATGAAATAGTTGCAAAGAACAAACTGAATAATTACTGAAAACAGACTTTGAATACAACTGTGAGCCCAAGAAGGAAAATGGAGACTGTTTTCTACTGAGAGACTGCCATATGTGAAAGCCATATTAGGCGTTCTCACCTGATCTTGCATTTAAGTCATACAACATCCCTGCAAATAAATATAATTATGTCCATTTTAATAAATGAAGATATTATAACTCATAGATCTCAAGTCTTAATCTTTAGTGTTTTTATGGTTAGGGGCTAGAATTTAGAATCAGGTTTACATAATTTCAAAGTTCAATTTCTTTTCTGAACTGTCATAGATAAGGGAAAGGTTAGAGAGTAAGAAAAGGGGTTAGGTTGGAGTAGGAAGACTCAAAAGGCAAAATTGGCATTTGCTTAGAACAACTTTTGGCATAAAACAGAAATAAACAAAAGAATATGCTTATTTTCAGTCTGCTTTGGCTGCCATAGCAAAATACCAAGACTGGTGACTTCAACAACAGATATTTATTTTCTTACAGTTCTGGAGGCTGGAAATCAAAGATCAGGGTGATGGCAAGATTGGTTTTTGGTGTGGCTTCTCTTACTGTAGAGAAGAGATGCTTGCAGATGGCTGTCTTCTCTCTGTGTGCTCATCTGAATTGTGTGTAACATGGAGAGAGGGACAGAGACAGTGAGAGAAAGAGCAAGCTCCCTGGTGTCTTTTCTTATAAGGACACTAATCCTATAGGAAAAGGGGTTCCATCCTTATAACCTCATTTAACCTTGGGGCTTCAACATATGAATTCAAAAGGGGCACAATTCAGTCCATAGAGATATTTTTATCTGACTTAATGCTGTCTCTGTCTACCTTATTTTCATTCCCAGTATTTAATATGGTCCCCATAATAAAATGCAATGGCTTATTTTGGATTAAATAGAAAATGAATGAATGAATGAATAAAAGCAATTGGAGAGCCTTTCTTTCCAAGAAGCTTTAAGTATAATAGGGCTTTTAAAAACTTTCAGCAGTTTAAATTTATTTAAAAATCTCCCAAGAGTTTCCACGAAATAACTTACTAGATATTTAGTTTTAATCTAGAACAGAGTTTCTCAACAGAGATACTATGAACATCATGGACCAGACACTTCATTATTGTGGGGTCTACTCAGTGTTTTTTAAATGTTTAGCAGCATCCTTGCCCTTTACCCACGAGTTGCCATCACCGTCCTCTTGTCCCAATCATGACAATAAAGAGTCTCCAGGCATTGCCAGTTACCCCCAGGTAGGGGTGGCAAGTTCACTTGAGAACCATTTATCTAGATTCTAGACTGTGGCTTCCCTGGTGGCTCAGAGGTTAAAGCATCTGCCTGCAATGCAGGAGACCCGGGTTTGATCCCTGGGTCGAAAAGAACCCCTGGAGAAGGAAATGGCAACCCGCTCCAGTATTCTTGCCTGGAGAATCCCATGGACAGAGGAGCCTGGTAGGCTACATTTAGTCCACAGGGTCACAAACAGTGTTCTTGAGAACCATTGATCTAGATTCTAGACTGTAGAGTGATAGGAATTTTAGAAAAGCTTTCTAATTCTAAAACAGAGAAATCTACTTTAACCTCATTGAGATGCACAATCCCTTGAGTCTTTCCTGTTTTCCCAATCTGTGGCCTTTTTCTTGACTTGACTTCTTTTACCTTTGTCTGTGACTCATGTTCTCTCACACAATTTTCTACACCACCCCACTTCCCTTGACCACTTGCCCTTCTTTTGCTTCTCTCTTGATAATTTGTAGTCCTAAGAAACGCCTACTCTCTGCTCCTGTTCCCAATTAGGTAAAGGTCAATTGAATAGAATGCAAATATGGCATCTTAGATATAATTTCCCCTGGTTCTGCTTAAAAGTACGCTCCCCATCTCAGCTAGACAGTGACTTGCAGCTTGTTTCTAAGCTTTCTAATGAGTTCTCCACTCTCAGATCCTTTCATCATGTGAAGCTACCTATAACTTTAATTAAAAGCTTAAGACTCTCTGGTTTGACTGCTCTATCAGCTGTCTCCTCATCAGGGACCTTCTCTTTCTTTATTTTCTCAGAAGGAAAGTCCATTGTCCACCCTAGAATGCTCTTGGTCTTCTTTCCTGTTACTCTGTTACATTTTGGCCTTCTCTCTAAGTTTCCTTGTCTTCACTTGCATCTTCAGTTTTTCCCATTCTATTTTTTTCTGTTCCTGAAAACTGGCTTAGATTTTTCCACTTTAAATTAAAAACAAAACAAACAAAAAAAACAAAAGTTCTTGATCAGGAGAAACTTAACCCCCTTGATACACTTTTGGTTGTCACAAATGAGGAGATAAGTGCCACTAGTATCTAGTGGGTAGAAACCAAGGATGCTGTAAAACATCCTAAAAGAAATTATAGGATACTCTCCCATCACCTCCCACCCCTCTCTATCCCACCAGCAAGACCTGTCTTGCTCCAGATGTCAACAGTTCCTGAGGTTAAGGGAGCCTAATCAGACAACTCCCAGAGATACTACATCACTTCTGCTCTTTTACTGTGTAGCTTCTTAGAAGATTCATACACATTTGCTGCTGTGCCTGCTCACTGCTCAATCACACTCACTTATTTCTTAATCCACTGAAATCTAACGACCTCCCATTAGTCATCAAGTCATTAAACCAAATGACCCCAGTCCAGCAGATAGCTTCCAAAGCCTTTCTGCTGAAAATGATGCTTCTGAAATTGAGCAGGACCTTGTGGGATCCTGGAAAGCCTTTCTGGGTTCCAATTTCTTGTTTTTAGGGAAGAAGTTCCAGCCTCCATGTCCTTCCCTGAGTTCCAAAGGGCAGATTCAAATGGTTCCTAATTAAGGAAGGGAGGGGATGCAGAGAGAAGGGAGGAGTAGTCAAGAATCAATACTGCAGCCTTGGTGCAGGCTTCTGGTTTTGCCACAAGAGATACACTTAGCAATATTTTTTGAGCACTTCTGCAAAACTAAAACCCCAACAAATGGAAGATGAACTACTCAATGAAGCATTTTTCATTCCACAGAGAATGTCACAGTTGATAATGTCAAGAATCACAGCTCATCAGGAGACCACCTGAGGCCACATTAAAGGAATGAAATCCCTGCATATATGCCTGATCCTATCAACAACCCTACACTTGAACAATTGCTATAAAACTCCTCATCAAATTTTCCCTGTGTTGGACACACAGTTTTTGAGGACATAAGCCCACTGTGTCCCCCTTTGCCTGGTAAAGCAGTAGAGCTATACTTTCTACTTCATTCACAACTCTCTTTGAGATTTGATTTGGTGCAAAGAAGCCAAATTTTCAGCATCACTGCCATCTCAGTTTGTAGCTTGAAAGTGAGGAAAGGATCAAGGGGTCAGCATGTCAGTGAGGCTTAAAGAGATTTTCTATTTGGAATTGAGAAGTTTTCTAAGATCTACAATACACTATGGTCTAGAATCTAGATCAGTGGCTCTCAAAGGAATTTGCTAATATTCATTCCCACCTGGGGCAACTTGGCAATGTTCAGAGACAATTTTTATTTTGATTGGGACAGGATGGTATTGCTACTGGTATCTAATGGGTAGAAGTATCCTGCAGTCTTCTGCCTTCTCTCTCCTTCTTTGGACTCCTTCCTTGGCTCTGACTTGTCTTTATCCTCCTGCAATCTGACTGATCTCTTTCCATGAATTCTGCATTCTCCTCTTCCTCCTTCTCTTTGTCTCATCTACCCTGTTAGTTTGTAAACTAACCAAGAGTATTTTAATCATCCTATCTACCTGGAATATCTTACAGGGTGTTTTGTTTGGAGGATGGCTCAATGAATATTCCCTTGCTTAAATTCAGGTTAAATCATATGTATGTCTATGTGTAAAGCAAAACAAAACAAACAGCACAAATCTTTAAGCAAAATTTGGAGCTTTTCTATGTCACAAGATGTCAGTTCAAATCAGTCTCTTGGTTGTGTCCGACTCTTTGTGACCCATTGGACTACAGCATGCCAGGCTTTCTTGTCCATCACCAACTCCCGGAGCTTGCTCAAACTTACGTCATCAAGGTGGTGATGCCATCCAGCCATCTCATCCTCTGTTGTTCCCTTCTCCTCTTGCTGTCAATCTTTCCCAGCATCAGGGTCTTTTCCAATGAGTCAGCTCTTCATGTCAGGTGGCCAAACTATTGTCATATCACATGGCATATCTTTTCTAAATTGTTCTGTGATGATAAAACAGACATGTGGGGAGCATCATGGAGAGGGTATAGGAGCTGGAGCTTAGTTGCTGAAACTATGGTAAAGGAGCTGTGTGTCCTCAATAAATCTTGTATCCATCTTAGGCAAATTTCCTCAACTGTGAAATAAGAGACACTAGAGTGAATAAGTATCAAGATTCTTTCCAACTCAAATTTTTATTATCCTAGTAGGAAAAGCATAAAACTGAATTCCTAAGAAGACAATTTTAAATTCAACAGTTTTTAAACAAAATGACATTGTTGAGTTGACCTAGTTCATTAACATGCATCTATAATTTTATGGATCAAACATGGTGTTTGCATGTATGTATGTATATATTTATAAGAAATAGATGTTTGTGTGTATGTGTGTGTATTTTTAACTTTCCATCATGCAAAATTCAGTAAACCCAGGTTTTATTCCTAGATCAAATGTTCCAGCAGAGTTCTAAGTGAGTTAAAAGAAGTTAATCATAAAAGCATAGGTTCAGCCTTAACTACTGTGTCATGAATAATGACAATGCCATAAGAGGGAATTTAAAAAGCAATCAGAATTTATGTGCTTTCTTTTTTCTCACAAAGTACATGTTAAATTAATGAGTAAACTTTGAAACCATACATACCTGATGATGATTTTATGTTATCTTGTGTTTTAAGGAATGGTTCCCAAATCCTAGATTTATAACACTGCAGAAACCCACAGTGTTGCAATGCTGTCTTCAATTCAGCCACTTCATATTGAAATTTCACACGCAATAATTGGCTGACCTTCACAGCTATGGCAGAAACTAATTAAAGCTGCAAGGCTGTGCTAGCAATGCTTTTGTGTGAAATGTGAAGTTTGGTGATAATGAAATCCAGGGTACAGATGTTATTGTCTTAGATAGACTGTGCCCTTGGTTCACACTAATGAAGAACAGCAATTATTAAACAAAAAGTATTTTTTACCCATTAATTATTTTGTGTTGTGATAGTAGAAATAAAAACACGGTGGCATCTCTCCTACCAGCATCTCCCCAGAGTAATTTTATGGAACTGTATCAGCTGACTTCTATATCATTAGCCATTCAGTTTCCACTTTCTTCTCCTACTGATCTTAGACCTTTGGGAGCCTCCAGCAAGGACCTGGCTGAGTGAAGAAGGCAAAGGGTAAGCTAAAAATGGTTGCCCATAAAGATTTTTAGACAGCTGAAGGATTAAATAAATGAACTTTTTTGGAAAAAACTTTACACTCCAAACAGGGATGTCAGTAGAAATATGATGCTCTTCACAGTGTGGGTATCTGATAGACAAAGGTCACTACTGATATTGAGGTACAGTAGAGAAATAAAGTAGGCCTGAGCTTTGGTTTTTGGTTGTTAGGAGCTGAGTTTCTATTAATAGGTCAGTGTCACTTGCTGGACTCCCACTCGGTCAAGTATAACAAATCACAGATTTGCAACAATTGCAGAAAAACACTAGAATAAAGAAAGGGCATATTGTATGGTTAAGTTTTACCTTTTCATGGGCTAATATTGAGCCTGCTTATCTTTATCACTCTCACTGAATTCAGGTCACTTCAGTTCAGTTCAGTTCAGTTGCTCAGTCATGTCCGACTCTTTGCGATCCCATGAATCACAGCATGCCAGTCCTCCATGTCCATCACCAACTCCCGGAGTCCACCCAGACTCACATCCATCAAGTTGGTGATGCCATCCAGCCATCTCATCCTCTGTCGTCCCCTTCTCCTCATGCCCCTAATCCCTCCCAGCATCAGAGTCTTTTCCAATGAGTCAACTCTTTTTTTTTTTTTCTAATTTTATTTTATTTTTAAACTTTACATAATTGTATTAGTTTTGCCAAATATCAAAATGAATCCGCCACAGGTATACATGTGTTTCCCATCCTGAACCCTCCTCCCTCCTCCCTCCCCATACCATCCCTCTGGGTCATCCCAGTGCACTAGCCCCAAGCATCCAGTATCATGCATCGAACCTGGACTGGCAACTCGTTTCTTACATGATATTTTACATGTTTCAATGCCATTCTCCCAATCATGAGGTGGCCAAAGTACTGGAGTTTCAGCTTTAGCATCATTCCTTCCAAAGAACACCCAGGGCTGATCTCCTTTAGAATGGTCTGGTTGGATCTCCTTGCAGTCCAAGGGACTCTCAAGTGTCTTCTCCAACACCACAGTTCAAAAGCATCAATTCTTCAGCACTCAGCCTTCTTCACAGTCCAACTGTCACATCCATACATGACCACAGGAAAAACCATAGCCTTGACTAGATGGACCTTTGTTGGCAAAGTAATGTCTCTGCTTTTGAATATGCTATCTAGATTGGTCATAACTTTGCTTCCAAGGAGTAAGTGTCTTTTAATTTCATGGCTGCAGTCACCATCTGCAGTGATTTTGGAGCCCCCAAAAAATAAAGTCTGACACTATTTCCACTGTTTCCCCATCTATTTCCCATGAAGTGATGGGACCAGATGCCATGATCTTCGTTTTCTGAATGTTGAGCTTTAAGCCAACTTTTTCACTCTCCACTTTCACTTTCATCAAGAGGCTTTTTAGTTCCTCTTCACTTTCTGCCATAAAGGTGGTGCATCTGCATATCTGAGGTTATTGATATTTCTCCCGGCCATCTTGATTCCAGCTTGTGCTTCTTCCAGCCCAGCATTTCTCATGATGTACTCTGCATATAAGTTAAATAAGCAGGGTGACAATATACAGCCTTGATGTACTCCTTTTACTATTTGGAACCAGTCTGTTTTTCCATGTCCAGTTCTAACTGTTGCTTCCTGACCTGAATACAAATTTCTCAAGGGGCAGATCAGGTGGTCTGGTATTCCCATCTCTTTCAGAATTGTCCACAGTTTATTGTGATCCACACAGTCAAAGGCTTTGGCATAGTCAATAAAGCAGAAACAGATGTTTTTCTGGAACTCTCTTGCTTTTTCCATGATCCAGCAGATGTTGGCAATTTGATCTCTGGTTCCTCTGCCTTTTCTAAAACCAGCTTGAACATCTGGAAGTTCCTGGTTCACGCATTGCTGAAGCCTGGCTTGGAGAATTTAGAGCATTATTTTACTAGTGTGTGAGATGAGTGCAATTGTGCGGTAGTTTGAACATTCTTTGACATTGCCTTTCTTTGGGATTGGAATGAAAACTGACCTTTTCCAGTCCTGTGGCCACTGCTGAGTCTTCCAAATTTGCTGGCATATTGAGTACAGCACTTTCACAGCATCATCTTCCAGGATTTGAAATAGCTCAACTGGAATTCCATCACCTCCACTAGCTTTGTTCATAGTGATGCTTTCTAAGGCCCACTTGACTTCACATTCCAGGATGTCTTAGGATTTATTAACAAGGCTGAGACAGGAGGGACATGAGTTATACACAATTTGGCCAGTCCCCTATCTGGAAAGGAGATGGAACTTATTGACCCAAATGAAACATAACAATTACTTCTGCGATTTTCTCTGTTGTCCATGTCCCAGAATATCCATGTCCCACCACATGGGCATCCTGAGACAGTATCTAGGAGCTGACCCAGCAATGATGAGGATAGGAAGGGGCAGAAGAAGCATAGGAGGAGGTGGACATCGCTGCATCAAGTCACCTCAGACTGGACAGAGAAACAAGATTAGTGCTTGGGAGGAAGAAGACTGATGGCATGAAAATATTATGTAGCAGAAGATGTACAGGTTGGAAGAGATATCTTTACAACACTTTAGGGCTCCCTGTTCTTGATGATTATGTCACTTGTCAATAATTTGGCCCTGACGTAACAGAATATTCAGAAGAACTATGACTGGATTTGAGGAGTAATTAATATAAGTAGTGATGGGCAAAATGACTGTTGAAACTATGTGTTGCTTCATTTGGGGGAAAGGGTACTAATTTCACCGGTATAAAGGATTCCTGTATATTGTTAGGTAGAAACACAGGTTTGCTTTATTGCTGTAAAGAAGTTTAGTTGCATGCAGAAGGGTACATATAGAAGCTGAGTAGCCAAAGGGAAAGACTGAAAGTTATTAGATTATTGTCTCTCAGCTTCAAATCCACCCTTCATTTTCCTGCTTTTGATAACAGAACGTTTCTCCTTTGGAAGCTTTCATGTTAGAATAGCAGAGGGCACTGCAGGGACACTTGAAAGGGCCTCCTGGTTCTGTGTATTCTCTACTTATTCCTGCATTGTAAGATAGACAGGCGCTCCAGGGCTCTACAGGTGCTCAGTACCAGCAAGTTTCATCAGTGTTGCTCTTGTGTAACTAGCTTCTCCCAGCACCCAAGAGGGCAGCTTTGCATTGAGTCCCACTACTGCAGCAAAACTTCTCCACCAGGCAGTGGGTGGGGATGACACATTCTCCAAGGGGAACCGACTCTAAGTCTGTGAAGAAGGAAGGGCTTCATTGGGTATCTTGGCTTAGCCCTAGAGGTAGCAGCTGCTCCTCATACCTGCTTTTTTGGTAAATCTTACCTTATTGCTACTAGGTAGTCTCCTCTTACAGTTAATTATCTTTTTCATTAAGCTTTCCTTATTCAAATGATTGTGTGGTTTCTGTCTTCTTATTGGAATCCAATTGATTCAATAATTCTCCCATCTTCAACCCAACAACTTACCTAAGAAGTAAATGAATTCCTTTATTAACATGACTAATTGAGTCAAATATGAAAAGAATGCTGAGCAAGGAGGTGTTGGTAATAGTAGGAGTAGTGTATGCGTGCTAAGTTGCTTCAGTCATGTCTGACTCTTTGCAACCCTATGGGCTGTAGCTTGCCAGGCTTCTCTCTCTGTCACATTCTCCAGAGAAGAATACTGGAGTGTGTTGCCATGCCCTCCTCCAGAAGATCTTCCCAACCCAGGGATCAAGCCTGCATCTCTTATGTCCCCTGGAATGGGTTCTTTACCACTAGCGCCACTTAGGAAGCACAGTAGAAGTAGTAGAATATAGTAAAAGATAATTGGAACAATTATCAGCTTTTAGAAGAAACAGTCATGAATTACAAAAGATTACAATCCCATGTACTTTTCAGTATAAAGAACAAAGCAAGAATGTACCAAAACCTTAACTTTAGCCTTTACCAAGTAAAGTAGTAATTAGAAGGACTGAAAATGCAAAAGGTGATGCAGGCCCATGGTCCCATGTCAAAATTACAGAATATCAACTTGGAGACTACAAAAGTACTCTCATGTTAAATCCTTTGGGCCAAAACATAAAGCAACTACTTTGGAATGGTCCTGGCTTACAACGGAACTTGTTTTGTTCCTATCACATTTACCTAGAATACATCTCTGATTCATTTATTTCAGGCAGCCTGCAGAGCACTGCTCTACCGTATAGACACCAGATCCCATCTACTTCCCTCTCTTTGCAGCATAATCATCATCTTCCTCAGCAAGTGTAACATTACACACAACAGGATCAATAATGGAGAGGATGCAGTTAAATAGAACAGTGAAGAAACCTAGCTGGGCACACTAATGAGAGACAAGGCAGGGCAAAGGAAGCCCACCCTTCCCCAAGGAGAGAAATTGCCCCCCAGGATATCAAACCATGTTTCTCCTCAGGCTTCTTGGCACATGCACCTATTGATTCCAGGAGTGGAGGCTTATGATGGTAGAGGCTGCCCTTGGGAATGGCATCTGGGGACAGCAATTTGGGCACAAAAGGAAGAAGGTAATAACTTGTTCAGTGAAAAATAAATGAGTTCCAGAGCTCCTGACCAGGTGTCTTGTCTGATACTTCTATGCTAGGAGGGCCCCTTTGGCTTAAAAAAAAAAAATAATGTCAAACTTTGTTTTGAGCCAGAGCCCTGGGGACAGCTAAACCTGAGTTGCTGCAAAGAACTGTTTTTTAACTAGAGCCTGAGCAAAGTGCTGCTAATAAAACATCAGATGGTCTTTATGGTGGTTTTTCCCAGACAAGGCTGGCTTCTGAATGATGGGTCTTTGACATCTGTCTGTTTTTAGTGAAGTTTTACCTGTTAGGTCCTGTTTGTGTTGGAATCTTATTTGCCCCCACGAAACAAATGTTGCTTTAAGTTGGAAGTAGAGAATAATAGTGACTGTGAAGTGAGTCCATGTGAGTGTCTCTAGATTACCCAAGGAAAACAGCTTGTACTTCTATTTACTATTGTTAGGGGCATGAGTAAATTGCTATCCTGCTCAACTACGGCTATAAAGTGTGTTGCTGGATGTCTCCCTAAAGCAGAAGTTCCTAAACAGGGCTGCTTTTGGGTGAGCACTCTCTCTCTGGATATTTGGATTGAGTAAGTCCTGGGGAAGGGAACTGAGATAGGCATCTATATTCTGAATCAGTGTCCCAGTTGGTTTTGATGCAGCTGCTCCAGGAACTATTATTTAGTAATCACTACACTTAACAATACAGATTTTTCAAAGACTAAGGTGACCTGATGTGATAAAAAGTTGAAAGTAGAAAAATTGGTGCTCTTGGGAACTTACGACAAATTAGAAGGAGAACTGGCAATTTGGGGAGGTCTGTAATTAGCTAGAAAAATCAAGATGGAAGAGTTTAGACTGGATGTGGTATGGGCAGCAGAGTTTCTGGGTAACATCTGGCACAGAAAGAGTTCAGTGCTGCCAGCACCATGCTATAAATCTTCAGAGAATACACTATCATTGTGTCCTCTGTCAGTGACATCTGCAGGAGTACAGCTGGATACTGTGTTCGATAATCAACAAATCAGAAGCATCATCAGTATGGTTCAGTACACATCCTTCATCATCACGGGCTCCAGGTTAGGGAAAGGCGAGTACTGTTGACCAAAAAGAATCTGACTGAAGAAGTAGGTGGCAAAGACGTTGAGGCTGATGAGGAACTATGAGAACAGTGCATCTTTATCACTCTGCAATTTGAAGAATAAGAACCAATTTGCTATTCTTAGTTTCACATCAGGTAGAATTTGCTTATGAAATGTTTTTGGAGAATATCTTTCATTTTCCCGTTGTGGGGATTCACTTATACCAATTTATCCACACTCTTTTACTAGGAACCCATTAAAAATAACAGTGCAAAGTTGAGAGACTGGTGATGAATGCCAGGGTACAGCCAGTTAACAGGACAAAGATTACTGGTCCACACTGGAATCACACACACGATATAGATACCTTAGCACTGCCTGCTACACTACCAACATATATTACAGTTATCCTCACACATGCAGAGTATTTATTGGCTCACTTTAAGGATAATGTGGAGGTTCCCTGGTGGTTCAGTGGTAAAGAATTTGCCTGCAATGCAGGAAATGCAGTTGACACAGGTTTGATCCCTGGGCTGGGAAGATCCCATGCAGGAGGGAAGGCAACCCACTCCAGTACTCTTGCCTGGAGAATCCCATGGACTGATATATTCTGTTTCCTGGCAGGCTACAGTCCATGGGTCACAAAGAGTTGGACATGACTGAAGCAACTGAGCACATATGTACAAGGGTAACATATGTTCTATGCCGACTCATAAAATATGAAATATACCACAATATACATCAATAATATGAACAATAATTTTGTGGTTATACATCTCACATCCCCTGCCAAGCAATCTTTGGCAGTTAAAACATCTTTTAGCATGTTGATCAGATTTCTTTAGTCATGTTTATTGAAACTTAGCTGAAAAATCAGGACTTCCCAGGTGGCGCAGTGGTAAAGAATCCATCTGCTACTTTAGGAGATGGAGGCAATAAAGGTCCCATCCCTGGGTCAGAGGGAAGATCCCCTGGAGTAAGGAAACGGCAACCCACTCCAGTATTCTTGCCTGGAAAATTCCATGGATGGAGGAATCTGGTGGGCTACAGTCCATGGAATTGCAAAGAGTCAGACATGACTGAGCACACATGTACGGGTCAAAAATTACCTCCTTAATTATTCAGTTGAACCACAGTTTAATACTGCTTATTAACATGTGTATACGTTTAGATACATCTCAGGTCAAATACAGTTTCCAAGCAAAAGCAACCCAAATTAGTCGAACCTGATATATTCTGTTTCCTTGATTCAAAGTGATCATTTGAAGTGATCATCCTCAATTTTTTCTTTTCTTTTTTCATCCTCAAATCTTTTTAGGAAAAAAAAGATAAGACTCCAAACATTAAATATACACATTGTTTATAAGAAACACTCCCACTCACCTAGAACCAGACATCCTGGAATGTGAAGTCAAGTGGGCCTTAGGAAGCATCACTATGAACGAAGCTAGTGGAGGTGATGGAATTCCAGTTGAGCTATTTCAAATCCTAAAAGATGATGTTGTGAAAGTGCTGCACTCAGTATGTCAGCATTTGGAAAACTCAGCACAGGCCACAGGACTGGAAAAGGTCAGTTTTCATTCCAATCCTAAAGAAAGGCAATGCCAAAAAATGTTCAAACTACTGCACAATTGCACATTCATCTCACACGCTAGTAAAGTAATGCTCAAAATTCTCCAAGCCAGGCTTCAGCAATACGTGAACCAGGAACTTCCAGATGTTCAAGCTGGTTTTAGAAAAGGCAGAGGAACCAGAGATGAAATTTCCAACATCTGCTGGATCATCAAAAAAGCAAGAGAGTTCCATAAAAACATCTATTTCTGCTTTATTGACTATGCCAAAGCTTTGACTGTGTGGATCACAATAAACTATGGAAAATTCTGAAGGAGATGGGAATACCAGACCACCTGATCTGCCTCTTGAGAAACCTATATGCAGATCAGGAAGCAACAGTTAGAACTGGACATGAAACAACAGACTGGTTCCAAATAGGAAAAGGAGTACGTTAAGGCTGTATATTGTCACCCTGCTTATTTCACTTCTATGCGGAGAAGGCTATGGCACCCCACTCCAGTACTCTTGCCTGTAAAATCCCATGGATGGAGGAGCCTGGTAGGCTGCAGTCCATGGGGTCGCAAAGAGTCAGACATGACTGAGCGACTTCACTTTCACTTTTCACTTTCATGTATTGGAGAAGGAAATGGCAACCCACTCCAGTGTTCTTGCCTGGAGAATCCCAGGGATGGGGGAGCCTGATGGGTTGCCGTCTATGGGGTCGCACAGAGTTGGACACGAGTGAAGCGACTTAGCAGAGTACATCATGAGAAATGCTGGGCTGGAAGAAGCACAAGCTGGAATCAAGATTGCTGGGAGAAATACCAATAACCTCAGATATACAGATGACACCACCCTTGTGGCAGAAAGTGTAGAAGAACTAAAGAGCCTCTTGGTGAAAGTGAAAGAGGAGAGTGAAAAAGTTGGCTTAAAGCTCAACATTCAGAAAACGAAGATCATGGCATCCGGTCCCATCACTTCATGGGAAAGAGATGGAGAAACAGTGGAAACAGTAGCAGACTCTATTTTTGGGGGCTCCAAAATCACTGCAGATGGTGATTGCAGCCATGAAATTAAAAGACACTTACTCCTTGGAAGCAAAGTTATGACTAACGTAGACAGAGTATTAAAAAGCAGAGCCTTTACTTTTCCAACAAAGGTCCGTCTAGTCAAGGCTATGGGTTTTCCAGTGGTCATGTATGGATGTGAGAGTTGGACTATAAGAAAGTTGAGCACTGGAGAATTGATGCTTTTGAACTGTGGTGTTGGAGAAGACTCTTGAGAGTCCCTTGGACTGCAAGGAGATCCAACCAGTCCATCCTAAAGATCAGTCCTGGGTGTTCATTGGAAGGACTTATGTTGAAGCTGAAACTCCAATATTTGGCCACCTGATGCAAAGAGCTGACTCACTGGAAAAGACCCTGATGCTGGGAAAAATTGAGGGCAGGAGGAGAAGGGGACGACAGAGGATGAGATGGTTGGATGGCATCACTGATTCAATGGACATGGGTTTGGGTAGACTCTGGCAGTTGGTGAATGAAAGGGAGGCCCAGTGTGCTGCAGTTCACGGGGTCGCAAAGAGTTGGACACAACTGAGGGACTTAACTGAACACTTAGGAAAGTTAAAATGCTAAAAAAACAAAACAAACAAAAAAACTAAACCCTCAAAATCATATTTTTTAAAGCTGAAGGAAATGCAAGCTATTACCTAGGGGGTTCTTGCTATGCCTTGACATTGTATTATAAAGAAGACTAGGATATTCGGAGATATAATATGTTATTCATTAAGTTCAAGAAATTCTACTAATAATTCAACATCAGTATACACTTCATTTTTAAGAGAAGAAGAGAATTGTTTAGAATACACATGTCAAAAGGAGGTCTTATCTTGACCTCATATGTCTCCTCTGAAGATTGTAAATTTTGGGGGCAAATTTGCAGGACATGTGGATGTACTTAGAGGAATCTGTGCATCAGGGGTAAAGGCGTCTCTTAGGAAACTGAATGGTGAGCTACAGAAGTTTTATCCAATGGCATCAAGCTTGGGAGAGAAAACGCAGCCTCCAGACCATCCCACATGGCTTTTTACTTAAGTTCCAGGCAGAGGGGACTGTGAGCAAATAAAAACAAACAAATTCAGAAGGATCTGCTTTTTGGCAAATCTGTCGAATTACAGCTTACGTAAGAGAGTATAGCACAAGCGGGCTAGAAGTTCTAACAAGGTTAAAGCACATTCAAGTGCAAACACCAGGGCTTAAGCAAGAGCAGAATAAAATGTAGCTCAAATGAAGAAAAAATGGGGAAGCCCTCATGTGTCATTTGTGTCACAGGCAGCAAAAAAGACAGAGACAAACTTGGGATACTGACAAGCATTTTTGGGCTCTTTTTATTTTTTAATTAGCTAGGTTTATTATTTTAAAAAAATTTAAAGTCATCTTTTTAGCTTTATTGAGGTGTTATTCACAAATAAAGTTGTAAGATATTTAAAATGTGCAATGTGATAATTTGATACATGTATATACCGTAAAAGAATTTTCCCCATCAAGTTAATTAATGTACCTGTCATCTCACGTTTTTGTGTATGAGAAGTCTTACTTTTTTTTGACCCTTTAATCAATAGAAATGGATAGGTGGCCAGATGAGGAATTCAGGCAAGGCTTTACTTGTACTAGTGCTGCAGCATCAGTGGAGAAAGACAAGTAACATGTTCCCTTGCTCCCTCCCTGAGGCAGGTGGCGGGGAGGTGAATGTGAGCCAGGGCCTAGGTGGTCTTCTTGCCCCTCTTTGTGGTGCTCTGTGCCGGGATCATTCGCAGTACCTTGCTTTTGTTCCTGGTGCCTCAGAGGAGGCAGTTGGGTTTTGGCCTTTTTGTTCAATTGCCATGACTGCATGTGTATAGTCATTTTTAGATCCTTGTAATTTATTTGCATTCTGTTGCTGAAGGAGGCATTTGTCCGGCTGCAAGCACTCCAGTAAAGGTTTCCATATCCCAGTTTGCCTCATGTGGAAGACATCAGCAGCTTTACACTGGTTTTGTAATAGGGAAGAACAAATTTGACTCCATATAAGTTTTGTTTCTTTTACTTTAACCTTTATAGTCTATTGTTTTTGCTTTCAGTTAAGAATGTTGTGTATAATTTGAAATATCAGGATAGCTCATTAAGGGTGTATGACACTTTCCATTTATATAGAAATAAAAAATTGCAGAACAGAGAATAACATTTGTCGTGTTGGAGGTTTACAGGAACATCATGACCTGATGTAGGTGGGCAGCTCCACCTACATCAGGTTGCAAGAACCATTCACATCTCTCGCTCACCTTGCCTTTAAAAATGCTTTGCTTAACCCCTTGGGGAGTTTGGACTTTGCGGGGCAAGAACCATCCATTCGCCTTGCACGACCCTGCAAGAAACTTTTCTCTGCTCCAAGCTCCAATGTTTTGGTTTGTGTGGTCTCACTGTGTATTAGGTGCGTGAACTTGTGCTGGACACGAGCATCACAGGACTTTCAACGAACTCTGGTGGTAGGGAGGGTCTTAACAGCAATGGTCTGCCATTTGAAAGCAACCAAAGAAGGTTTTTTCAGAGAGATCCAAAAGAGAAGAGGAGGAAAATTCTTGTTGCCAGATGATAACCAAGAGCCCACAAGAGACACCGTCAGGAACCTTCCCAAAATTTGTGTGTCTGGCAGAGAGAGGGCGGATGAGAAATGTGACTTTAACATACACCTGGATTCTTTCACTGTTGAATGGGTACAGAGCCCACAAAAAATTTTGTTGCTTTTTTTTTTAAGTTTATTTTATTGAAGGATAGTTGATTTATTTTTTAAATTTAAATTTATTTATTTTAATTGGAGGCTAATTACTTTGCAATATTGTATTGGTTTTGCCATACATCAACATAAATCCGCCATGGGTATACACATGTTCCCTATCCTGAACCCCGCTCCCACCTCCCTCCCCATACCATCCCTCTGGGTCATCCCAGTGCACCAGCTCCAAGCATCCTGTATCCTACATCGAACCTGGACTGGCGATTCATTTCTTATATGATATTATACATGTTTCAATGCCATTCTCCCAAATAACTTAACAGCTCAATCTAGTAAAAGAAATCCAAGATATACTTGTAAGAGTATAGGAAAGACATATTGCATGTTCTAAATGAACTTCCATTTTAATAGCTCACATTAAATAATTCCATGTAGTCATTGCCCTATATTTTAAAATAATCATACAGAACATAATAAATTATTAGGCTATTAAATATAGATGATTTAATCATGAGTATAGAAATATATTATTTTCCTATTGTCTGTTCCTATTATTAATCAAGCAAATTAAGTTAGTGAATTGGTTCCAATAGAATGTGGTAATTTATTATATATACCAATGTTAAAAATTATAAAATTAAACTCTCTATGGTAACTGTTTCCCCAAATCAAACATGTAGATGTTTATAAGTCTAAAGACTAACTATCTAAATACAGAGTTTACTTCTTAGTAGGAGTTTTTAAATAGCTCTGTTTGTTATAATTCAAAATATATTGCAATAAAAATGATTCAGTTCAGTTGCTCAGTCATGTCCGACTCTTTGCGACCCCATGAATCGCACCACACCAGGCCTCCCTGTCCATCACCAACTCCCAGAGTTCACTCAAACTCACGTCCATCAAGTCAGTAATGCCATCCAGCCATCTCATCCTCTGTCATCCCCTTCTCCTCCTGCCCCCAATCCCTCCCAGCATCAGAGTCTTTTCCAATGAGTCAACTCTTTGCATGAGGTGGCCAAAGTACTGGAGTTTCAGCTTTAGCATCATTCCTTCCAAAGAATACCCAGGGCTGATCTCTTTTAGGATGGACTGGTTGGATCTCCTTGCAGTCCAAGGGACTCTCAAGAGTCTTCTCCAACACCACAGTTCAAAAGCATCAATTCTTCGGCGCTCAGCTTTCTTCACAGTCCAGCTCTCACATCCATACATGACCACTGGAAAAACCATAGCCTTGACTAGACAGACCTTTGTTGGCAAAGTAATGTCTCTGCTTTTCAATATGCTATCTAGGTTGGTCATAACTTTCCTTCCAAGGAGTAAGTGTCTTTTAATTTCATGGCTGCAATCACCATCTGCAGTGATTTTGGAGCCCCCCCAAAATAGTGTGACACTGTTTCCACTGTTTCCCCATCTACAAGCTGGAATCAAGATTGCCGGGAGAAATATCAATAACCTCAGATATGCAGATGACACCACCCTTATGGCAGAAAGTGAAGAGAAACTAAAAAGCCGCTTGATGAAAGTGAAAGAGGAGAGTGAAAAAGTTGGCTTAAAGCTTAACATTCAGAAAACTAAGATCATGGCATCTGGTCCCATCACTTCATGGCAAATAGATGGGAAAACAGTGGAAACAGTGTCAGACTTTATTTTTTGGGGCTCCAAAATCACTGCAGATGGTGATTGCAGCCATGAAATTAAAAAAATAAAATGATTAAACAACTTAAAAAATTATGTACATTCACATGTGTACACAATGTGCATTGTTTTCCTGTCCATGAGGTGCAATATTAACAATACACCTCTTGATGAATTGTAAGATGCATCTTGTCTTTCAGACTGGGTTGCCCTCTCCCATTCTCTGTGGCATTTACAGTAAAAGAAAAACCAGTCAACAATAAAAATCAAAGAAATGTAAACAAGTAAATATGCTTATTTCATTGATGCTGCTTTTTAAAGTCTCAAAATGATATTTAAAAGAAGAAGCATGCTAAAATCTCAAAAGGGACAGCCCAAAATTGTCCAGTGGTTTCATGAGACTGGAATTAACCTCTCCTTCATTTCTAATCTTGAAAACTCTAACACCTGTGTGTTATATGGAGTATCAGGTCATTGTGTTTTGCCATGAAAGATAAGAAAAAAAAAGAAAAATGAAATCATGTTTACTCATCCTTAATGGTCTTAATTTTTTAGGGCTAATTTATGTTAGCATATGTGTTATCTTGTGAAATACTCAGGCCTCCAAATGAGTCAGTGAAGATGGAAATAGTGTGTGTATTACTGTCACCTTGGGGAAAAAAAAAAGCATTTATAGTCCCCACTGACGAATATGTATGTTTGTTCAGTTGCTCAGTCATATCCAACTCTTTGCAACCCCATGGATTGTAGCCCACCAGGATCCTCTGTCCATGGAATTTTCCAGGCACGAACACTAGAGTGGATTGCCATTTCCTACTCCAGGGGATCTTCCAGACCCAGAGACCAAACCAGCATCTCTTGTGTCTCCAGCATTGGCAAGTGGATTCTTTACCACTGGGCCACCTGGGCCCCATTGGTTAACACAGACACCCCAAAAAGTGTTTCTTTTATGTGTGATTGTAGTTAAATAAACACAATGAGACAAAACTTATAATTTTATATGAACCCCATAAGTGCAAGTAGTTGTATTTAGTAAATTTGTAGTGAAGTAAAAAAGCAACATAAAATTGCTATTTAAAACTGGAATGCTTTTATGATCAGAGAAGGCAATGGCACCCCACTCCAGTACTCTTGCCTGCAAAATCCCATGAACCGAGGAGCCTGATGGGCTGCAGTCCATGGGGTCACTAAGAGTCCCACACGACTGAGTGACTTCACTTTCACTTTTCCCTTTCATGCATTGGAGAAGGAAACGGCAACCCACTCCAGTGTTCTTGCCTGGAGAATCCCAGGGACGGGGGAGCCTGGTGGGCTGCCGTCTCTGGGGTCGCACAGAGTCGGACACGACTGAAGCGACTTAGCAGCAGCAGCAGCAGCTTTTATGATGAAAATAAATACAGGAGAGATATTTTTATGAAAATTATTTGAAAGGACTTTTCTTCAAAGACCTTGAATTGTACCACAGGATCCAAAAAGGCCATTTTAATTATAGCTCTCAAATTCTGTCATCTTTTTTAAAATTTTTTGTTAGAATGCCAGTCCACTGACCTTCAACTTCCACTAAGTAAAATCTATATATTTTGGTCATGTCTAGGTGTCATCTGGGTGTCCCCCATGGTGCTGGTGGTAAAGAACCTGCTTGCCAGTATAGGAGATGTAAGAGAGGTGGGTTCAACCCCTGGGTCAGGAAGATCCCCTAGAGGAGGGCATGGCAACTCACTCCAGTGTTCTTGCCTGGAGAATCCCATGGATAAAGGGGCCTGGCGGGCTACAGCATAGGGTCGTAAAGATTGAAGCAACTTAGCATGCAGACAAGCAGGAGGAATCTGAAGCAGAAGCTTGAGGATTTAAGAAATGAAGCTTGAAAAAGGTTCTTCTTTCCTATAAATTAGAAAATAGAAGTTATATCTTTCAAGGTATTCCAGTTTATTAAATAACTAAGCACACTCTGTTTTCACCCAGGATCCCTCCTCAGACCAGAGTGTTTTTTGTCTGTAAGGGATGCTTCAACTCTGAGGTCAGTGGGAACTTTCATTGAATGAGAAGTTTCAATTAGATTGAGTAACTCCACTAAGAAATAGACACAAAGCGATCCAGGCTGAGAAATGTCCTCAGAAATGATCAAGACTTCAGAAGCTTGCAAGTGTTGCCAAATTTAATTTAATTTTGAGTATTTTAGGAAAGTTACCAAAACTTAGGTTTGGCAAATTTACAGCTAAAAATCCCAGAAAGAAAATGGAAGATGTTGAGACTGTTGGTTTGTAGAAGTGTTTTTCAAAACACGATCATCAGTCTTCCTATGCATTTTGTGTGCCCACTGAACACACACAAGCAAATGTCAGTGCCCATGTGTTCACCCACATGGAGAAGACTTTTTACTGATGTGACAGTGTTTGTATAAGGAACAGCCTGTAACCTTGCATGGGTCCTGCCCTTGGCCTTCCAAATCTGCTCATTACCTCCATAAACATAACTACTACAAACCCCTCATTGCTGAAATTCACAGACCCTTTAACTTCAAGCACATGGACAGTCTGAAAGTCAAGTCATAGGATCTTCAAAAAGCTCTATTGTGAAGCTGAATTTTGATAATTGACATCAATAATGTAACAGCTTTAAATCAGCCATATTCTTAGAGTGGATAAGCAACGTCTGCTTGTAAATATGTTTGAGGATAGCATGGAGGTGGCAGAAGAATTATGCTACAACTTTAACAGCTAATAAATCTTTATTTAAGCAGGGGACCTCTAAAATTTAATTAGGCATATGAATGCAGAAATCATTCTGAAGGTAAAAATCTGTCAATTCTCATAAGAAAAGACACCTGTTCATGGAAAAACTTCAAGTTAAAATTTACTCTTCTGATACTTTGTCAATAGACGGGCTTTCTGTAGAATAGCAAATATCTAACTTGAGGAAAAAAAGAAAAAGAGGTAGACAGCAGAGACATTCCTGGCACACCCTAGAGGGAAGAAAGAAAGGTTTACTTGTGAACTTTGTGTGTATGTGATTTAACTAATTCACATAGACGCCTCTCCTTTCTTTTCCTCTCTTCCTCCTTCCTGGGTCATGTAGGGTAGTCAAGGATTTATGGCAGATTTGGTAGAATCCATGATGTGAAATTTGTGGTCACCTTGTAATTTGAGACTATTCAATGGTGTACTCCCCCGCCACTCCCAACCTAAAAATGTCTCCTTCTGTGCTCTCTTCACAAAGTACAGCTACACAAAAGTAATACCCCTCCTACCCAAATTAAATACTTAAGTTTCTAAATTACAATTTGTCATTGAGCCCTTTATGGAACATAATGGCTCAGTATGTAACACTGTTCCTTGTTAAAATGCAGAGACCACTGGAGCTGGTTTCATTCTAATTTCAGATTCTTTGTCTTGAGTTGTGTCTTTTCTTAGTTCCTTCTTGAGAGCAGGGTTTCCTTCAACACAGCATAAAAGGATTTCCTTGGGAAAGAAAACGACAAGGTTTTAACTTTGCTTGTACTCTCTGCACAAATTTTCTCCTTTTGTCAGGGTGGCATCTGGTAGAACTGGTGGAGGAAAATATTTAAATTACAGCATCTACTCTCATGGAACATGATCTAGTTCAGGAGATGAGATGGAAACACTTGAAGCAGGCGGCACCATTTCAATTGTGGAAGGTATAGCCCAAGGCCGTACGTACACATGCATCACAGCACTCAGATAAATAACTCCAGTTTTTTTCCATGGGCCAATCCCAGTCCTTGAGCCAGCAAAGCTGTTTTTGTTGTTGTTTGTTTGCTTTTCATTTCTTAGCAGTCCTTCCCTCCAAGAGCAGGATAATACGTTTTAACAAAATTAGCTTTAAGAATACAACCTCTGTTTTTAACTTTTGCTGTTTTGACATGCATAAATGAAACTGAATGAACATCATGAAAATGAAACTAGTTTATGATAGTTTATAATATAGTTTATTATATACATACAGATATATACATACATACATATATATATATATATATTTTTTTTTTTTTCCTGGTACTATGTGATGCCTCCTGAAGATGTTCTGCTGTTGCATGGTATTTCCTCCAAGCCATTTATTTTATGCTAAAAAGGTAACTGTGGTTACTAATTTCAAAAGTCCACAAGCATCATAAAGAATGAATTCAGATTCAAGCTCATATTGCCAATTAAATAGTTTTATCGTTAGATCAAATGTCATTCCGTCCTTTTTGTGCACTTTTCTTTATGCTACTTTAAAAATCATCCTGTTGTTTTTTTAAAAATAAGTAAAGTAGATGCTCTCTTTTGTGAAAGACTTTAGAGCTAGCTTTAAATGACAGCATAATAAAATTTAAGGAAAATAGAAGGGGCTATGATGTAAGGAAAAATGCAGTTAGTTATCCTTCCCAAGATTCTTAAAGTGGGTAACCCTACATTAGATACTCAGGACAAGAGCTCAGAGATCTTGGGGTTGCATCTAACAGGCAGTGCTTAGTGGACTGGGAATTAGGTACCTGGCTTGGTCCTGCTGTTCATACGAACTGGTACATATGAGCAAATTTCTTAGATCTTACCTCTCTAGCCAAAAATATTTGAGGGGTAGACCAGATGATCTCTGAGCTTCCTTTCACTCCAAGATTTTATGAGCTATCCCAATTCTATCAGGGATCTTCTGTATAGTGCTTAAACTAGAATTTTAGACTAGTTTCCATTAGAGAGAAACTGAAAATTTTGTTAGAGTACAAAAATGTTTTGGTCTTCCCAGAACTTTTGTTAAGCTAGAGTTTGCAGTCTTTAAGACCTCGCAATAAGCTTGTAGGCTAATTGGGAAATGACAGAGATTTATTGGGAACATTTGGGGGATTCTGAATCACTGCATGAAGCAGAGCAATCCTTTTACAGAAAACATCTCTTCAGGGTACTCCTTGATGAGTAGAAAGAGTTGGATGGTTTTGTGGTCAATTATGGTTGCCTTGTCAGTTCAGGGCTTTGTGGAGTAGACTTGACATTCAGTACCTGTGTATTCTGATCCAGTTTCCTCAAATGCGAAATGGACAGTGCCTACTTCAGAATGTTATTCTGAAGATTGACCACAGAATGAAAATTATCTCATCTGTCAATTATATACTAATATGCAATGAATCTTGCCAAGCCTTAGTAATTTAACAAACCCACCATGTTATTTCTTATAATCTCGTGGATGGGGATTTGGGCAGGACTCACAGGGGTCTGCTCATCTCTACATGGTTGTGGCCAGTGGCTTGGTGCTTATCCAAGTGATCTCTTGTTCCAAGTGTTTTCTCATACTCCATATGGCTTCTCTTCTTCTTGCCATGTGGTTTCTCTACTCAGTGGGAAAGGCTGGACTTCCTAACATGACAGTGGGATTTCAAAAGCAAAAGCATGGAAGTCCCAAGAGCCATTTCTGCCACTTTCCATTGGTCAAAGCAAGTCACCAGTGCAACCCAGCCTCAAGGAATGGGGAAATAGACCCCACCTCTTGATGGGAGGAACAACAAAATGACTCTGCAGTTGGCATGGATACAGAGAAGTTTGATTCATTGAAGACCGTTTTAAACCATCAATCATGTCTTAAATGAAGCCTGGCACATAGAGGTCACTAGATAAAAGTATCACATCTTATATGTGACAACTTTCATCAATATTCAACCTTATTAAATAGGCTGCATATATTAACTCTGTGATTTGAGGAAACATAAAGAAATGGTGTGTTAGTTCCCCAAATTCATATAATCAATAAGTGATCATTTAGGACTTGAACAGAATTTTTCTGACTCCAAGTTCTCTTTTCTTTCTATTCTGAATAACTACTGATAGATTGGAAGGAAAATGACACGTGGAAGGTGATCAGTGAAAATGCCACACCAGGGAATCTCACATGGCTTTGCTATTTTAGAAAATGGCACTTCTTCATTTGTGAGCCAATAGTTGATTGAAAACAATGAAAGAAGAATATTTTCCTGACTGCAGTTTTTAGATATCTTTCTCCAAAATTTAATTATATCTGGAGCAACTTTATAACTGAGCTCTATACATGTATTTATCAGTAAATGATTTCTTGGAAATATATCCAAACTTTTGCATTGTTTCAGCTTCAGCTAAGAAGCAGACTTAGCAGACAGAGAAAAGAGGTAAAGATATGAGTTGAGTAAGGGATGATTGATATCTGTGCCTATAAAGATCCCCTGAATTCAATTTCTGTTCATTCTTTTCCCCCTTTAAGTTTGGCATTACAACTATGACTACTTTCAGCAAGAATGCAGAATGAAAAACAAAGGGAAAATATTGATATTTTTAGAGTGTTCATTATAACACAAGCCATTATGTCATGTTTATGTAATACTTAACATCAATATATGAAACTCTTTGTGTAAAAGCTGCCTGCAAAGATTTTTATTCTTTGCATTATAGTTGTTATTATTGCCATTAGTTTGATTGAGTCCCTTGTTGAACTCTGAATTCTATTTGAACCTGAAACGGTAATCAAAACTGTGGGCTATTTGATAATCCCCATGAATATGACTGAGAAGTTTTCATGAAAGCCCTACAGACAGAACCCATTGAATTTAGAATAGTTCTCATTCCAGTAGAAAGAAGCAGATGTCCCAAACCAAACACACTTGGTTTAATATACTTTTACATTGGCTTTAATGGACAGATGTTTTGACTATGACATGGCAAGACAAGGATTTGAAATGGTGGATTGGAAAGATTTTGTTCATAAAAGTAATTGCTCTTACATTACAAAGTGAAGGATTTACATGTGGAAAATGTCAGCCTGTTGCAGCATCTCATGATGGATCATGTTACCGCAGCCATGGAGTTCACTAGAAAGAACCAACTTACTTCTGAGAGGCCCTTTTAATAGGCATCACATACAGAATGGCAGGGAGAGGGAGCCTCAAATCTAGAGTCATTCTAGTTATGTCGTTGATCCTTGATTATACACTTTCAGGATTATCTGTGACTTTTTTTTTCCCATCAGAATTTGGCTTCTGTCTATATTGTTTTACAAACTGAAAGCAATTCTTAGATGCTAGGCACTATTCAAAGAGCTTTATGGGTATAAATTACCTATTTTAAACTCATAAGAGCTCCTTCAAACAGGTAAGAAAAATGATGTACAGAGAAGCCATATAACTTGCTCAAGGTCACGCTGCTAGTAAATGACAAAGACAGAATATTTCAGTCTGGCTGCAGAGTCCACACTCTTAGCTCACAGTCCGCTCTCTTTTTTTCTATTAGCCAACATGATAGGAGCTATGTCTAATTATTTGTGTGGCTCAGAAATTTTTTAAGAGAGACTGATTCAGGTAAGTGTATCTATTATTCCCAAAAATTCAAATGCTCCTTCCTAACTTATTTAGAAATCAATTAACCAGCAAACTTATTCCCAAATTTGAAAGTCAAGATCCTTGCAGGCCATAAAATAGTCACAAAGCCCTTACGCCAATCCTAAGCACTTCACCTCTTGTACTCTTCTTCCTAATGTTTATTTTTGACTTATAAGAGATGAGAAGGAAAATGACAGAAAATTTGGAAAATACAAACCTATTTCTATTACTTAATGGCATAATCAAAAATTCCATGATGATGGTTCTGAGTTGTTAACAAAAGCTTCATTGATGTTCATTACCTTCTATTTGGAAGGCAGGGGGATTGATGTTAAAAGGTCTTCCCACAAAAATGCTCAAATTTTTAGACTGCTCTACAGGTTGTGTGTGCTTAGTTGCTCAGTTGTGTCCAAATTTTTGCAATCTTATGGAGGTTGTAGGCTTTCCAGGCTCCTCGGTCCATGGAATTCTCCAGGCAAGAACACTGAAGAGGGTAGCCATGCCCTCCTCCAGTGGGTTTTCCTGACCCAGGAATCAAACCTGGGTCTCCTGCATTGCAGGTGTATTCTTTACCATTTGAGCCACCAGGGAATCCCCAAGCTAAACTTTTATAATGAGAGATCCTATTTGTGGGATACCACGTTCCTAGCAGTGCCAGCTAAGTAAAAGACATGTCATTGTGGAAAGAACACTGGGTGAGTTGAAAACATTCTCTCCCTCGCTTGCTGATAAATGATTTGGGCAGGTCATTTATCCTCTCTGTGTCTCAAATTGCTTATATGCTTACCTCAAAGAGTTATTGTAAGGATTAAATGAAATAATGTATGTGAGAGTGCCTAGTATGGAGTGTGTTCTCAATAAACATTTGTTAAAGAAAAAAGGAGCATTGCATTCCGATGTCAAAGATAAATTATTTTTGAATTATGACTTCGATATTGTTTGTGCAATGATACCCATGTAGAAATATGGGTAAAGGAACAGAAGTGATTGTCTTGGGATTCTTTAATAATTATATTACCTTTCCTTTGATTTATCTAAAGTTTTTTGGTCTTTCACCTACTTTGAAGAATATAGCTATTCAGAGACAGAATGCTTCTTTTTGATAAAACCCAGATGCATAGGGCAAGATGCATTTCCTGAAGAGATTCATTCAGGGAGCAAAGGGTGCAGGAACTCCTTCCTCTTGTAATTCCACACCATATGTCCAGTTTGCTTTCACTTGGGAAGCAGGGACAGAGAGTGGACCTTTCTTTATGACTATGCTTGTGACACGAGAATGACTGGCAAAGGATACAGCAGGTCATCAGCCTCTTCCAAGCACAACCCAGGCCCTAAGTGTGACAGTGTAAATAACTAACTGTAATTTGTTTTCTGAAACAATTTATAACATTGTTGTATGGGGGTGGAGGCAGAATGTAGGGAGGATTCAATCTATTAAAAAGACATTTTTCTTTTGCCTTTTGGTTTTTGTTGTTGTTTTTAATATACAAATGCCTATGTCTCCTTTGTTCAACCAGAATATTAGATACTTTCTCAAGGTGGAGATGGAGACATGAATATTTTCTATATTAGATACTTTCTCAAGGTGGAGATGGAGACATGAATATTTTCTATTTCCTTTCCAAGAGATTCTGATATCCAACCTTCTGACCTCTCCATAGCCATTAGAACTACTGTTGTTCAGCAGCTAAGTTGTGTCTGACTCCTTGCAATGCCATGAATTGTAGTACACCAGGCTTCCCTATCCTTCACTATCTCCCAGAGTTTGTTCCAACTCATGTCCATCCATTGAGCTGGTGATGCAATCCAACCAGCTCATCCTCTGCCCCACTCTTTTTCTGCCTTCAATCTTTTCCAGCATCAGGGTCTTTTCCAATAAGTTGGCTCTTCACATCAGGTAGCCAGAGTATTGGAGCTTCAGTTTTAGCATCAGCCCTTCCAGTCCTTGCTATCCAAGAGACGTAGGGTGTGGGTCTGTGAACACAATTTAGATGTAAGGCCTGTGAAATCCAGAATAGGGCCCAAGTTTCAAAAAGAAGGAGGAGTCATAGGATTGACCCTGGGATTGGGATCACAGGTCATGAGCCATTCTACCTATATTAGCATATTTTAACAGAATTCCAGTAGTGCAAGAAATCGAAATTCAACATTGGCCTTAGAGGTTAATTAATGTAAAAAACTAAAGCTCATTTTAACAGTTCGCTACCTTCATTATATATATTTTTAAATATAAAGACATACAATATGTGAGCTACCAATTCGAACACAATTTGTATTCTTGCTGAAGGTCCCCAAATTTTTAGAAGTGTGCCTGTCATTGGATACTGACATTTGTATCCCCCTTTTACATATAGACCATTCTGAACATAAAACTTCCAATGAAAAAAGGATCAAGAGCAGTTATTACTTTTTATTTGGACAGTTCTTTTGCAGCTGCCTACATTTCTTTCCAATGTTATTTGAATTTCACTTGCAAGCCATAAGTGTCTCTCATATGCGGTGTGGGTTTTTTTTTTTTTTTTAAAGACCTTTAACATGTACATTGGCCTATAAGATACTACTCTCTGTGGTATGGAGCAGTCAACAGTTTTTTTTTGGTTAACAGTGTTTGCAAATGTGACTTCAGAGTTGTAGGACAATGAAACCCACCCAGTTCAAAAGAGAAGGCTGGTTTGCAATGCTCCTTGGCTGTTTCACTTTTTTTTTTTTTTTTTTAAACTCATTCTCTCATTCTATTACAGTAGCATAATTTTACAAGTTTTGGGTTAGAGGTCAATTCTTGGCCTGGTCCCACCACTTACAAGATGTGCATGTCTAACTGTTCCAGGCCTCAATTTTTTTTTTCACCTCTAATATGGAGATAATAAATAATGTTTACCAATGAAGGATATTAAGAGGATCAAGTGAGATAAAACAAACAAAAAGTAATTAAAATTATTATCTTTACCTGCCTGATACAGAATAGTCAATAACATAATGTTTTCTATTATTTAAATAATTTATTTTTAAACTTTATTGAAGTATAATTGATATAGAACAAATTACATATATTTAATGTATATGCTTTGATGAATTTTGACATATGCATACATCCATATACCACCACCACAATCAAGGTTTTTTCTCTTTGTTGAGGCTGTATAAATGTGTTTTTTTTGTCCCATTATATTTTTCTTCTTTGAAGTCCTTCACTTTTGACAACCATTATCTTACTATTTAACTTTTGCTTATATTCCATTGTGTAATATCAGTTTGATGTGGTTTTTCCAATCATATAGCATACTTCAGGTCAAAGGCAATCTCTTTCACTTATTTTGTGTTCTTCACAGCTCAGTGTACAATACCAAACACAAGAAAGACCCACAAATCTCTCTTGCGTGTTTAATTAATCAATTGTAAAGAAATATTCAAAACAAATGGAACTTGAAGTTCAAGAGAAAAGTGAAGAGGAAGTAGCACAAATAAGAAGATGATTGGAATCACCAAAAAGCAAAAGTTGGAGAAGGGAAATCACCATTTTCTGACCACTGCATGTCTTCTGGCAGAATTTGGTGGGAAGACTGACATGCTTCTCCAGCTGTGTGAGGGGCCAGGGTTACTTGAATTATCAGTAAGAGTTTCCTACATCTGAGATAGGCTTATCTCTTTGTGTCATATCTACCTCCCACCTTTACCCTGTGCACCCTTGGTAAATTCTGAACAGGTCTATTCTAAGTCTGCCTCCTAAGAGCAGTAATTAAAATGTGGATCATCAAGGAAAAACAGGATCTGAGTGTGGAATTTTGTGAAGGCAGTTTTTTTGTGTGTTTTTGTGCATTGCATTCTGATCCTCTGGCTACTCTGTTGACCAAAAGGAAAGTAAAATCTCAAGTCAGTCCTTCCCTTCATGGTCAACTTCATCTCTCCTCTCATTTGCTTAAGGCATCAAGCAGAGCTGACTTCAGCTGGAAATGGAATTGAGCTGATTTGAGACCACAGCATAGGATCTGAACAACTGAAGGATTTAGCAAAATCCTATTTTTGTTTACTCCCTTCTGACAAAGAGAAATGTTTATGTTTATTTTTGAGGCTGTAGTATGATGCAGACTTCAAGAGTTCTGACACTTTAACACATTATGCAAGTTTAGAAGTTTATTCATCCCTTATTCATTTGTTGAGGAATATATTTGGGTTTTCACTTCACACCAATAAATGCAGGAAGGAGTGTCATTTTGATATTGTGTTTTTACTCATGCATTCCTTGTAAACAGAAGTTATCTCTCTGGCAGGCGAGTTCAGTTCAGTTCAGTCGCTCAGTTGTGTCCGACCCTTTGAGACCCCATGAATCACAGCACACCAGGCCTCCCTGTCCATCACCAACTGCCAGAGTTCACCCAAATTCATGATCATCGAGTCAGTGATGCCATCCAGCCATCTCATCCTCCGTCGTCCCCTTTTCCTCCTGCCCCCAATCCCTCCCAGCATCGGAGTCTTTTCTAATGAGTCAACTCTTCGCTTGAGGTGGCCAAAATATTGGAGTTTTAGCTTTAGCACCATGCCTTCCAAAGAACACCCGGGACTGATCTCCTTTAGAATGGACTGGGTGGATCTCCTTGCAGTCCAAGGGACTCTCAAGAGTCTTCTCCAACACCACAGTTCAAAAGCATCAATTCTTCGGCTCTCAGCTTTCTTCACAGTCCAACTCTCACATCCATACATGACCACTGGAAAAACCATAGCCTTGACTAGACGGACCTTTGTTGGCAAAGTAATGTCTCTGCTTTTGAATATGCTATCTAGGTTGGTCATAACTTTCCTTCCAAGGAGTAAGCATCTTCTAATTTCATGGCTGCAATCACCATCTGCAGTGATTTTGGAGCCCCCCAAAAATAAAGTCTGACACGTTTCCACTGTTTCCCCATCTATTTGCCATGAAGTAATGGAACCAGATGCCATGATCTTCGTTTTCTGAATGTTGAGCTTTAAGCCAACTTTTTCACTCTCCACTTTCACTTTCACCAAGAGGCTCTTTAGTTCTTCTACACTTTCTGCCATAAGGGTGGTGTCATCTGCATATCTGAGGTTATTGATATTTCTCCTGGCAATCTTGATTCCAGCTTGTGTTTCTTCCAGCCCAGCGTTTCTCATGATGTACTCTGCATAGAAGTTAAATAAGCAGGGTGACAATATACAGTGTTGATGTACTCCTTTTCTGATTTGGAACCAGTCTGTTGTTCCATGTCCAGTTCTAACTGTTGCTTCCTGACCTGCATATAGGTGTCGAGGCAGGTCAGGTGGTCTGGTATTCCCATCTCTTTCAGAATTTTCCACAGTTTATTGTGATCCACACAGTCAAAGGCTTTGGCATAGTCAATAAAGCAGAAATAGATGTTTTTCTGGAACTCTCTCGTTTTTTCCATGATCCAGCAGATGTTGGCAATTTGATCTCTGGTTCCTCTGCCTTTTCTAAAACCAGCTTGAACATCTGGAAGTTCACGGTTCACATATTGCTGAAGCCTGGCTTGGAGAATTTTGAGCATTACTTTACTAGCGTGTGAGATGAGTGCAATTGTGCGGTAGTTTGAGCATTCTTTGGCATTGCCTTTCTTTGGATTGGAATGAAAACTGACCTTTTCCAGTCCTGTGGCCACTGCTGAGTCTTCCAAATTTGCTGGCATATTGAGTGCAACACTTTCACAGCATCATCTTTCAGGATTTGAAATAGCTCAACTGGAATTCCCTCACCTCCACTAGCTTTGTTCGTAGTGATGCTTTCTAAGGCCCACTTGACTTCACATTCCAGGATGTCTGGCTCTAGGTGAGTGATCACACCATCGTGATTATCTGGGTCGTGAAGATCTTTTTTGTACAGTTCTTCTGTGTATTCTTGCCATCTCTTCTTAATATCTTCAACAGGCAAGTGGCTGTATGTAAATTCCCTGTTTACTTAATTTGAATGTCCATTTCTTTTATGCTTGCTCTGCAAACTAAATTCAATGGAAAAGTGTGTCTGAATTAGAAATGTGTGAGTCTAAAAAAGACATTTGGGTTCCTGAGTCACTAAAAGCACCCTCTGTTTACATGTTTCTGCCATTTCTGTCACTGCAGCTGTGTTACAGCTCAGAATAACTAATCTCTTTTTATTTGTATTTTGCTCTATTTTATTTTGTATTAAAGGTGCTTTTAAGCCATGTCTTCCAAATGTGTCTGAAGTTTCATAACTGTCTTAATAGTGTATACACATTACAGTGACAGCAGCAAATTTCCTCCAATTTGGATTTTGTTAAGAATGACTTTAAGAACAGTTTGTAGGACAATTAAAATGTGTTAATCTGTATGTGAAAACTTGATCCAGTTAAAAATTGGTTTCCCCACTCACTTACATTTTGCCAAAGTTTATTATGTCATGGAGCTGCGGATTTCTTGAGAAGTGGATAAAGGAGTTTGTGGGGAGGAGAAGGTTGGAGAGAACTGGGAAGTTAGGCTAGATTTTAGGTCTTTGGGCTGATATCCTCTTAACATAACCCACATTCTGCTTTGGGAGAAAACGATGCCAAGGGGGTTGGCAATGGGGCTTAAGCAAGCTCACTTTTCATGCTCTACAAAGCCTAACGTCATTTCTCTATACATTCTAAGTTATGTGTGTGCTTTTAATAAACCAACCCTCACAAAAAATAAATAGATTTGTTCTGCTTAAACTGGCATCTAGACGGTTTTAGGGGAAAAAAATGTCTTTAACACCTCCTGGGGATTGGAAGGGAACTTCATACACCAGCTTTACCGGGACCATGTGATAACAATTTGACAGGAAAGAAGTGGTTCCTGTCCCAGGCCTGGGAGGAGGCTTGACCCTGAGCAGAGTGTTGTGAGTCTGAAGGCCTGAGCTTCCCGCCCAGCAGGGGGTAGCCAAGCGCTGGTAACTGGGAGGGATTCACTCACAGGATCCTTCCCTCAGCCGGCAGCACAGCTCTGGGATTCTAGAAACTGTAATCCTTGCTAGTGCTTCGGTTATTTACTCCAAAAGGAGCCACTCACCTAAGGCCTTGGCCCCAGAGCTGAGACCTCTATGACAGGTTCTGGTAAACAGGATCCCATTGGAGGGGTGAGAGGGTTCATCAAGCTACCTGAGGCCTGGGATGAAAACTGGTGGGAGGAGGGGCAAGTTTGACTTTTCCTTCTGCCTCTTTTCCTTCTCTCCTTGTGAGCAGAAGCCCAGAGTTCCCTGAGGAAGCATGGAGAGAGACCAAGAAGTCAGGTCAGGGTATATGAGTGTGTGATTCATGGAGTGGGGGTGGAGTATGTGTGGAGTATGTGAATGTGTGTGTGTATGTGACTGTGTGTGAATACATGTGTTGGGAGTGGACTATATGTGTGATATGTGTATGTGTATCAGTGTGCATACATGAGTGTGTGTGTATGTAAGTGTGTGTGTATGAATATATATGCTGGGGTTGGGGTATGTGTGTAATACGTGAGTGTGTATGCATGTGAATATATGTGTGTGTGTGATTGTGTGTGAATACATGTATTGGGGTGGGGTGTGTGTAGTATATGAGTGTGTGTGCATGTGAGTGTGTGAGCAGTGGTTGAGGGTAGAGTATGTGGGGTATGTGTGTGTGTGTGTCTGTGGCGTGGAGGTAGCTATGGACAGAATCTCCACAACCCTCCCTGAGAAAACCTGAGGTCCAGAAGGTGGGGCCTGGAATGGTCGGTGAAGGGGCTTGACCTGGGTGAAGGGGAGCCAGTGATGAACTGCCGGGTAGCTGGGGAGAAAGACCAGCCAGACTGAACTTGCCCGTAGGGAGGAGGAGGGAGGCAGGAGGGTGACAAGGTCACTACAGAAAAAATATTTTGAAGGAAGCCCGCGTTCCTCACTGTCTGCCATAGAAGGAGCTGGAGCCCGCAGCGCTGCTGGGGCCCAGCGAGGACGTTCCGGCCCGGGCCTCCCCAGCCCGCCTCACCTTGTTGCTTCGCACTCAAGCCGTTTTCGGTCGACGCTGCTTTTCTTTGTTCTGTTTCCTTCTAGTGCAGTGAACCCTTACGTTATGGGTTTCTGTTGTAGTTCTAACCTCTAATACACAACCATTACATCTTATCTCGTCTTCTAAATTACTCTAAAATCCAATTATAAACCCCCTCTCCTTCAAGAGCACACAACTTGCCACATTACTGAAATGTTGGGCTGCTCTTTTGTTTTCCTAAATTAATAATAACTACCATTTTCCGTCTGCTCTTAGCATGGGAGTCTTTTATATCACCACACAGCTTTCCAAAATGCATATTATGATTCTTTTTGCATCTTTCCTGGGCTACAAAAGAGCTAGGGAAAATTTTCCAAATATTCATAAACGATCTGGCAGTTGGTTTTTAGTATCGAAGTGTTAGAAATCCTGCTATCCTTAAAAGAGAAAGTGTTTTTATCAGTTAAAATTGCACTACTGCTCTGCTTTCTGACAATGAAACACAAGTCCACCACTTTTAAGGTTTTAAGAGGTTAGAATGGATTTTGTCTGTTAACATTTTTATGGATTGCAAACCCTTAGTCCTACTAAGGTTTCAAAAGCACAAGTGATTTTTTCAATCCAACACACATTGTGAGTTTCTCGAATCTACAGGAGGAAACTATCTTAAAGACAGATTGAACTTCTGTTTATTATAGAATGTTTCAGTAAGAGTGAACACACCAATAACATTTTCAGGAAAAGTTTACTGAGAGTACCCGCAATTACTTTTTCTGACAGAGGGGTAATTGTGATTCATAATAGAAAATTGTTCTTATGGAAAATATGGTGAATTCAAATCTGATATTAGAAGAAGAAACCTGACTTTAGTGTTTTATTATAAACATGTAATTGAACTGCAATTGTTTTCTTTCTTACTCACAAATTCTTCCTTTTACTTTTAAGAAGAAAGTATATTTTTATACCTAAGGCATCTGACTATGTAATAACAAAGTATATTTGATGTGCAGTTATTAAAACTACACATATGGCTAGTGAACCACTGTGCTTTTTGCTCCACAAGCTCGGGCAGCGTTCAGTGGAGGTTTTCAATGTAAAGTCTATATTTGTGATTCCTTTCTTATGCTCAGGCTTTAGCTGCTTAGGATAAATAAATTATTCAATCTTGTGAAGAGCAGAAAAGTTCTAATGTTAAATTTCAATTGAACATTTGAATAGCAACTCTAGTTAGATATTTGGTATATGTGTTGTGCCCTGAAGTTAACTATTTATTCCTAAAATATTAAATACATGAAAGGCTAGCTATTCTTCTTTAGTAGATTTGTTAATATTATTTAATATTATTAATAAATTTAATATTAACTACTCTAGTTAGGTATTTTCAGAGGCCAAGGTGAAAGCCAAAGGAGAATTCAAGGGGGTACAACTGATTGGACACCACTTAGAATTTATAGGCTAAGTGAGATAAACCAGAAGGACATACTAATGACTAGATAACATCATCAAATATGAAATATAGGGACCTGATTGCTATTATGGACAAAACTCAGGGAAAATGGAGATCAGGGAAGAAACACAAACATTATAGCTTTTCAGGTCATAGTAATTACATACACAATAATTATACATATAGAGATATTTATTATATATTGTATGCTTTTTAATTGTCTTGAACAAATAGATGCCATAATCTTAATTTAATCTCAATGAAAGCATCATGCTGTCACTTAACATTTCAACAGTAAGAATGAATTTCCCTTCTTTATCCCCTCCCTTCCTTCCTTTCAGTTTTTTTACCTTTTAAAAATTCCCAGTAAAGATAAAACATAGGCAAGTGTATTTTTCCCTTATATATCTAAATTCTGAATATTATCTTCTAGTTTCAGTGCAGCCTAAACACGATCTACTCATTTTGTTGGACAGAATCTAGCACAACTCACAATTTCTGTGCACTTTATGTATTTTAAGAATTGACATCTATTTTTTGCTTAGAAATGTTTGTAGTAAAGCATTCTAATAATGTGTTCTTTAAGGCATTTTTATCTTGTCTTTCATTCCTAATTTTTAATGAGTTTTAAACCATCTGGAAAGGCAGATTCAATTCTAACAATTCAAATATCTAAATAACCCTTGTAAAATGGACTTTTTTAATATCAAGAGTGTGTTTCTTATTACTTGTGACTAGTGTGTAACAAACTTAAAAAGAAACATTTACTTTTACAATTTTATTATTTTACATACTTTGTGGGTTTTTATTTTTTTTTATTTTAAATTAAGATTTTGGGGACTTGACAAGTTAATACATGGACTATACCATCTCTAAGTTCTTTAAAATAATGTAGTATTTACATTTGCCAAACAAATCAAAAGTGACTGTGATTCGTGACATTTAAAAAATAGTATCCGGAAGATAAACCGTATTCTCCTAATTTATAAGTCACCTCTAGCAGGTCTTTGAGGTTTTGTGTCGATTTGGAGAGAGACCAGGCCTTGGGCCACAGGAGCACCATTTGGGGTGATGTAGCAGTAAATTACTCGGCAGGACCCCAGGGGCCCAGAAGGGTTAATGCAGCTTCCAGCAAAACGGAACACCTGGCCTGTAACTCAGGCAGGAGCACTGCCTGACTGAATCTGTCACAAGCATGTCTCAATCTTGATTTTTAAACAGCAAGATGCAACAGTGCCGCCGAACTTTCCCCCTTTTCCTTGCCATCCTCTGTTCCTAGGGGAGTGAGAGTTGGTGCCCCTCCTTGCAGTGTTTTGCAGCACTGGGAGATTATTATGGTCTTAAAAATGAAAGCCTTTAAAGTCATAATTCCACCTTTAAAATGGAGATTGAAATACAGTAATATAAAATACATACGGCATCAAGATGTAGCAAATGTTTCCTCCCATTAGATTTCTCTATTTACAAGGCAGACGGTAATATGGAGTGTATTTTCCATGAGATTGTGTAGCTTCTCCATGTAAAACTGAGCAAGTGTTCTCTGCTGGACCCAAATTTCTTTTAATGCCTACTAAATGAAATTTCCTGGCCTTAAAATAAGATCAAATACAATAAAATGTAAAAACCCATAAAAGAAGGCTCCAATTTTCTAAGATACCAAGTATTTCTTAGAAGACACTATCTTGAAAAGTTGGATGTAAATGAACATGCAGATTGTATTTCTCTGATGGTGTCAATAGTTTACGAAAAATACATAAAATGCCACATGTAGAAAGGGTTCCCATCAACAGATCCTTGACTTTGGAAACAAAGGAACTCAAGATATTAAGCAAATTCAAAATCTCACCTTTCCTGCCTTTTATAAATGTGTTCATGTCTTTATTTCCATAACTTTTCAGAACTTTTTCAGGATGCTGCGTACTGGTTTGAAAATACCAGTTTTGAATACTAAATAATGGTGAAATAAAATTTTCTGTGAATCAATTTTTCAGCCACGTGAGAAAAAAAAATACTACATAGAAAATGACTGCTTTCATAGGAAAGGGAATGTCATGGGCCTCCAAATTGGGAGAAAACGTCCTTGCAGTGGTTCCTATTGGAAACTACACGCAG
Source organism: Bos indicus x Bos taurus (assembly GCF_003369695.1). Classification (NCBI taxonomy): domain Eukaryota; kingdom Metazoa; phylum Chordata; class Mammalia; order Artiodactyla; family Bovidae; genus Bos; species Bos indicus x Bos taurus. The sequence continues at coordinate 65,298,432 of NC_040086.1, read as the reverse complement.
AATAAGCATTGTTTCTTTTTTTCCTTGAAATAAGGTTCAAGGTAACATTTAAATGAATAATTATTTACCATTTTGTTAAATGCTGGCATGTACGGCAGGAATCATGTATTAGGACAAATACTTTTTATGCTAGAATGGCTCATTAGTTTTTGTGTAGGCTGCACTGGTTTTAAGATTCAGATTCAAAATCTCTTCTGATTTTGCTGTTCCATTTCTGGCAGCTGGCCAGCAGCAGATATGCATAATATTTCACTGTTAGACCTTGCAAACATTATATCCTGCTGTGCTAAAGAAAACATTGTGTTTCTTACCACATGAAAATAATCCATCACTTTTCAATCAGCACACACACAAAAAGCTCTACCTGTTTTTTCCATCAGACTCAAGAAAAATTAATGGCCCCAATGTGAAAGGTGGACCCTCCATACATGATCCATTAAAGTACAAACTAATCAAAATATATCTAGCATCTGATTTGCTAAGCAAGATGGAACACAAGAGGTGTGATGAAAAAATAGATCCTTCTAAGACCCTTATAGCCTTGTTCTATCAGTACTAACCTTATGGGAAGACAGAAATAAAAGATCATGAAGTGGGTCTGTTGAGTTCAATCAATTCAAATAGACACTCTTTATGTGGAAAAGATGACGATAGACACTTTCTGTGGACTGGAGGAAACTTTTATAGTAAAAAATTGTTTTAAAAACTAAAGAAAGACAAATTACAAGTATCCCCGCCCCTGCCAAGTTGGTTACTAGATAATCTAATATACTGAAGTTTTCTTTGAAAGTTAAAATGTTAGGGTCCATGCCTTTAAAAATAATCTCAGGCCTTTAGCAATGCTGATGTTATAGTCAGTTCTGAGTAAGGCATGAGGACTTTTATTTCTAGGGCTATATGACTTCTGCTACAATATTCTAATCAGAAAGCAGCCATCTCAAAGGAGTGTCAATTAAAAAACAATCCATTTAATAACTTTTAAGCAATTCCATTGAAATCACTTGGGGCTACCACTGGGGTTTTTTAGATTATTTTTCAAGTTTTCTCTCTCTCTTGTCATTCGCTTTTGGTATAGCCTTGCCTTATAGTTTAATGTATTAATAAAAATGCAATATAATGCTAATACTTAGAAGGTATTACTGGTAAATAATTTTACACATAAGGTAGTGTTTTTTTATTCTTATAACTTTGTGTTTAAATACCACTGTTGGGAGGACAACTTCTTCCTCTACCTTTCTAGGTTCTCCTGGATGATCCAAGAATTAAATTGACATGGGACAGGTTAACAGGAGAAAATCAAACACAAGTTTAATAACATGTATATATAGAAAATACACAGGAAAACAGTCCCTTGCCAAAATGTCTGAAGCCCTCATCTTAAATGACATGTTTAGCAAAAGACAAAAGAAGATGCTGAGAGTAGTGGTTTGGGATTTTAAAGGATAGGAAGGCAATGTGCATGGAGAAAGAAAAACAAATGTTTGGTAAAAAAATGTTTTCTGGGCTATGCAGAAACAGTGGGACACGCAGGGACTCTGATCTCTAGATTGCTGAGTCTCCTTAGCCCATCTTCTTTGAAGATATCGCTGGTGATGGCTCAATTCTGGGAACAAGCTGTTTATCAAATTCTATAAACAGCTAAGGGAGAGGTTAAAAAAAATCTTCCTACAATCCTGCCTTCTGCAATCCAGAAACTGAGTTGGCAGATTGCTTTTTGTCTCATTGAGCTAGTCTCTTAGTTCTGATAACAGGTCAGTTCAGTTAACTCATATCAGGAGGCAGTGACGCAGGTGGGCTCACAAACTTAGGCTTGTGCTGTGTGCTAAGTTGCTTAAGTCGTGTCCGATTTTCTGACTCTATGGACTGTAGCCTGCCAGGCTCCTCTGTCCATGGGATTTTCCAGACAAGAATACTGGAGTGGGTTGCCATGCCCTTCTCCAGGGGATCTTCCTGACCCAGGGATAGAACCTGCATCTGTTCCCTTGGTGGCTTAAAGTTAGGCTTAGTTACAAGCAATGTGGTATTTGATAAGAAGTATTTTTATGGAGACAAAAGAGAAAAAAAAAAGGTTAATAGTTGAAGTAAACTAGAAATCCCATTTTTGAGTCCTGAGAGCTGCCAGTTAAGAATATTTCTGAGTGTATGGTTCAAAACATCTTCAGATGGACTGAGAGCTAGTACTGACTCCTAAGAATTCAGGATCCAGTCCATTTCACAGGTAGAAAAACAAAACCTCAAAGACAATGAACAGAACTAGAATCTAGTATCTACAACTATCTACAACTGTGCATAATAGTTTCTACTGAAATACAATTTTTATCCCTAAAATATTCTTGTTTTTATCATAAATAGCCAAAATAAAGCTAATTTGTTCACAAAATAAGTCTAGTTTTAACAAAATTAGCTTTATTATTTATTTTTTTAGCTTGATTATTTTTTTAAGTCCAGTGAGAATAGAGATTGACCATATAAGACCTTTAAGTCTGCTTCACTGTAACTTTTCATAAGGAATCGTTAGACTTAATTTTTTAAATGCCTCTTAAGACCAAGAAGCCAAGTCAAGAAATTGTCATCAAACTTGCCTATAATATCTATAGTTTCGGGGGAACACCTCTCTTCTTGAGGCCCTCAAAATATCCTGAAGTTCCTGAACCTGCCAGGAAGTGACTTTTCTTACTCACCTGGTAAGGCTGCTGGGAACCCTGAAAGCAAGGGACCAGGTTGTTTTCCCTAGGGGCTCCAGGACTCCATAAAGTCAATTTTATATCCTTAATGTTCTCTGGCCATATCTGATTTGATGCACATGCTCAAATATGATATTCTAGTCAAAACTTCAGTAATATAACTGATATTTCCAATCATGTCCTATTACAAGGAGAACAGATTCTTAGTGAACCAGTGTAAAACTAAATTGCCTTGAAAATAAGAATGCTCTCTAAATACTTCTAAGTTCTGGAGTATTAGGTAGGGAGAAAATGATCAATGTTTCAATTCTGATACAAAGGTGTAATTTATCAAATTGCTGTAAATCATAATTAGCTTAAGATAAAAGATTCCCTTATACCTGGAAAGCAAAGATTAAAAAGCCAGTAATATTTCAGACAAAAAGACATAAGAATTATAATTATATTCATCAGTTCATTCAGTTCTATGTAATTAATTCTTGTTGATCTTTTGTTAACAGTTTTATGAAGCCATCAGGTTTTACATTAGCGTTCTGTAATTTTTTATTCAGTTCAGTGGTATGATCTGAAAGTTATCAGAAACCTATATTTGTCAAAAAAGTCCTTTCTGTGAACAGTTTTGAAGTTGAAGAATTTTTGTAAAAGATCTGATTCATTATAATGCAATTGACAAAGAAATTTGGTTGTTTCTGTGATATAAAATTTTAAGATAACTTGAATTATGACTGATAACATTTTACCGGGAGACATCAGATTTTTAGAAATTTATATAATTTTGAAACACATATTAATAGCATTTATCCATGCAATATAACCTCAGGTTTGTCATCACTAAGTTGACAATGCCTTCCATATAAATTACCATATCAAATAAGCCTAATTAGTTTAACATATCTCTTTGAGATATTTTATGGGCCCTTGAATATTACCAATGTTAGCTGCTGCTGCTAAGTCTCTTCAGTAGTGTCCAACTCTGTGAGACCCCATAGACGGCAGCCCACCAGGCTCCCCCATCCCTGGGATTCTCCAGGCAAGAACACTGGAGTGGGTTGCCATTTCCTTCTCCAGTGCATGAAAGGGAAAAGTGAAAGTGAAGTCGCTCAGTTGTGTCCAACTCTTCTCGACCCCATCGACTATAGCCCACCAGGCCCCTCCATCCATGGGATTTTCCAGGCAAGAGTACTGGAGTGGGTTGCCATTTCCTTCTCCAACCAACGTTAGCTAGAAGGACTTAATTTAGAATTCAAGATGGGGAAGTTTTTTAAAGATATCAAAAGGTTTAAAAAGTACTTCGTCAAATAGGATCATAGATAACTGAAATGATACGTAGTTATCCACTTAACCAGTGCAAGAAAAGATTCCGAAGGCAAAAAACAAAAGTTAACAGCAGATTACTTACAATTTTCTTGTAAAAAGCAGATAACAGTCCAGGAAAATTTTGTTCTCTTAATAGAGATAGGAAACCAAATTCTAGCTTTGCACTAGCTTACTTTTGATACTAAATTCATTTGTTCAATTAAATTCAATCTAATCTTCAGTTCAGTTCAGTCGCTCAGTCGTGTCCAACTCTTTGCAACCCCATGAACCCACAGCACGCCAAGCCTCCCTGTCCATCACCAACTCCTGGAGTTCACCCAAACCCATGTCCACTGAGTTGGTGATGCCATCCAACCATCTCATCCTCTGTTGTCTCCTTCTCTTCCTGCCCTCAGTCTTTCCCAGCATCAGGGTCTTTTCCCATGAGGGCAGGTCTTTGCATCAGGCGGCCAAAGTACTGGAGTTTCAGCTTCAACGTCAGTCCTTCCAATGGATATTCAGGATTGATTTCCTTTAGGACGGACTGATTGGATCTCCTTGCAGACCAAGGACTCTCAAGAGTCTTCTCCAACACCACAGTTCAAAAGCATCAATTCTTCAGCACTGAGCTTTCTTTATAGTCCAACTGTCACATCCATACATGACCACTGGAAAAACCGTAGCCTTGATTAGACAGACCTTTGTTGACAAAGTAATGTCTTTGCTTTTCAATAAGCTGTCTAGGTTGGTCATAACTTTCCTTCCAAGGAGTAAGTGTCTTTTAATTTCATGGCTGCAATCACCATCTGTAGTGATTTTGGAGCCCCCAAAAATAAAGTCTGACACTGTTTCCACTGTTTCCTCATCTATTTGCCATGAAGTGATGGGACCAGATGCCATGATCTTCGTTTTCTGAATGTTGAGCTTTAAGCCAACTTTTTCACTTTCACCTTCATCAAGAGGCTCTTTAGTTCTTCTTCACTTTCTGCCATAAGGGTGGTGTCATCTGCATATCTGAGGTTATTGATATTTCTCCCGGCAATCTTGATTCCAGCTTGTGCATCCTCCAGCCCAGCATTTCTCATGATGTACTCTGCATAGAAGTTAAATAAGCAAGGTGACAATATACAGCCTTGACATACTTCTTTTCCTATTTGGAACCAGTCTATTGTTCCATGTCCAGTTCTAACTGTTGCTTCCTGACCTGCATACTGGTTTTCAAGAGGCAGGTCAGGTGGTGTGGTATTCCCATCTCTTTCACAATTTTCCACAGTTTATTGTGGTCTCAATCTAATCTTAGTGAGTAGTGACTATCCAAAAAACTCTTCTTTTCATGGCTCCTTTTCCACAAATTTTCCATAGCTTCCTTTTATAATATTCAGATTTTGTCCTAAGTTTAATTTCTCTTTAGGACAAAATTGCCTTCCCTGATAGCTCAGTTGGTAAAGAATCCACCTGCAATGCAGGAGACCCCAGTTTGATTCCTGGGTTGGGAAGATCTCCTGGAGAAGGAATAGGCTACCAGCTACATTATTCTTGGGCTTCCCTGGTAAAGAATCTGCTTGCAAAGCGGATTGCAAGATAGAAACCACCTGGGTTCTATCTCTGGGTTGGGAAGATCCCCTGGAGAAGGGAAAGGCTACCCACTCCAGCGTTCTGGCCTGGAGAATTGGTTGCAAAGAGTTGGACGTGACTGAGTGACTTTCACTTTCACTAGGACAAAATTACTTTCTTTCCCTAACAATATGCCTTTCCATTCCTTATCCCTTTTTAAAAATATTTCTTGCATACAAGGATGTTTTTCTTATTAATTTGGTAGTTTTAATTGCATATATTAATTATAATTTTTAACCCTTATAAATCTTAATTTCTAGTGCAAACTAAGAAGTAAGCAGTTGTAAATGGCTTGTAACACCACTCTTTTTGATTGACAAACTTATAAATATATTTTCTAATTGCTTCAAGCATAAGTTTCCTTATTGTATAATTTTTAAATGTGATACAGAATATGTGTAATAATAGAACCAAACATCTTTAGTGTTTCTATAATATTAAGAAAAAAGCAGGTAAACTTAGACTTGTTTAGCAATTAATATTTCCCTGTTTAGTCTTATTTGACAGAGAAGGCAATGGCACCCCACTCCAGTACTCTTGCCTGGAAAATCCCATGGATGGAGGAGCCTGGTAGGCTGCAGTCCATGGGGTAGCTGAGAGTTGGACACGACTGAGCGACTTCACTTTCACTTTTCACTTTCATGCATTGGAGAAGGAAATGGCAACCCACTCCAGTGTTCTTGCCTGGAGAATCCCAGGGATGGGGGACCAGGTGGGCTGCCATCTATGGGGTTGCACAGAGTCGGACACGACTGAAGTGACTTAGCAGCAGCAGCAGCAGTCTTACTTAAAAATGATATATACGTTCAATGAATTTCTATCATTTAACTTAGCAAAACTCTAAAGTTTCAAGTTACCAAAAGATGTTGAAAGATATTTTTAAGTCTTATCCCACTTGTATCTGTCTAAATTATGTGCTCCCAGCAATTGTTTTGATTATCCATGAAAATTTCATGAGATACTAAACAAAGTCAGCCATTATCCCAAACTAGTTTCCTCACAAACAAATTTTATAATGGAGACAACATGAACTTATCTGACTTCTGGTAAACCTAAGTAGAATACAAACTTTATATTTCATGCTGAAAACACTAAAGATGCTCCTATTTTAATAAAACTAGAAACTATAAATTTACTAAAGATTAATCCTAGTTCACATGAACCTGAAAAATATTATGGTTAGTTTTCACTATGTTTTTGAGAATTTTTATATAAGCATTTGTTTTAGCCAGTTAAATATAGTTCTTTATATAAATTAATTTTTGCAATACTATATGAAGGTAGAAAATTATCACAGCTATAGTATACACATACAGATAGGCACAGTCAGAGATCTCATAGTGTTCTTTTTAAAATTTTAGTCAGGAATAATGTATAATAATACAAAGATCACTGATTTATAAATAACAGTTGGAATAAGTTTGCTTAGATCTTTCTACTATTAAAGTCTTTCTACTATTTAACTTTAAATAGTTAAAGTCTTTCTACTATTCATGTAGAAGAATTCTAAAATTTGTATTTGCCTTAGACAAATAGCATATTGAAAAGCAGAGACATTACTTTGCCCACAAATGTTCGTCTAGTCAAGGCTATGGTTTTTCCTGTGGTCAGGTATGGATGTGAGAGTTGGACTGTGAAGAAGGCTGAGAGCCGAAGAATTGATGCTTTTGAACTGTGGTGTTGGAGAAGACTCTTGAGAGTCCCTTGGACTGCAAGGAGATCCAACCAGTCCATTCTGAAGGAGATCAGCCCTGGGATTTCTTTGGAAGGAATGCTGCTAAAGCTGAAACTCCAGTACTTTGGCCACCTCATGCAAAGAGTTGACTCATTGGAAAGGACTCTGATGCTGGGAGGGATTGGGGGCAGGAGGAGAAGGGGACGACAGAGGATGAGATGGCTGGATGGTATCACTGACTCGATGGACGGAGTGAACTCTGGGAGTTGGTGATGGACAGGGAGGCCTGGCATGCTGCGATTCATGGGATCGCAAAGAGTCGGACACGACTGAGTGGCTGAACTGAACTGAACTAGACAAATAATCTTTAGGAAGGCCGTGAATTAGATTTTGGGTGAGGAAACCTCTCCAGCAGTTTATATTTTTAAGAGGCTACTTGCCTTTTATTTCTTTCCTTTTGGTTTCGGGTTCTATCAATTGAATTAGCTGGTCTCAGTTTCAGGTGACTGCAGGCTGTGTTTACATTTCTGATTTTGTAGAGATTTATAACCTGAAGACATTGGTTTCTGTCAGACTTTGAATATTGGCTTCTAGCTTTTACCTCACCCTGTGTGGGCTCAGGCAACTATATTTGCTCCCTTTGGCATGTTCAGTTAACACTGCCTGCTGGGTGGATTTGCATGCCCTCTTTTACAATACCAATTATGGAAAAGATCCCCATTGAGACATAGTGTACATCCCCACAATGCACTCAGCAAAAAGTACATAATCACTTTACATAAAACCTATTCACCAATTTTTCTACAAACTGTCATCTCAATTCTATCAATTCTTAAACCTCTAATCATAGTTTCCAGTAGGATCCCATCAACAAGAGTTGGTCTTACCATTTCTCCAAAGAAGACATACAGCTGGCCAAAAAGCATAGGAAAAGATGCTCAACATTGCTAATTATTAGAGAAATGCAAATTAAAGCTATAATCAGACATCACTTCACACCAGTCAGAATGGCCATCACTAAAAAATCTACAAATAATCAATGCTGGAGGGCATGTAGCAACAAGGGAGCCCTCCTACACTGTCCTAATAAGCTTCAGAGTATGGCCCATGATGTGATCCATGTGTCACACCTTTATAGTAAGTGGTAGAAGCTTGAAAATTGAGTTGGGGGATAAGTGATACATTATTTAGATGGTTATCTATGAAAGCTGATTTTATGGAAAAATCAAGTATATTCCTTTGTCCAGTGTACCTCCTCATGGGCCTGACCCAATTCCTCAGATTTCCTTCTCATTATAGAATAATTTAAGTTATAATTAAGAATTGTATATGAAACAAGTCCCTTCTCTTTTTTGGTTTAGAATATAATATTTGGGTACCATCTATGATAAGGAAATTTGTGGATTGTCATGGCTAAGGGTCATCAAATTTTTTCTTAAAGTTAAAAATAGTAAGTATTTTAGATTTTGTGGTCTCTTTGACAACTACTCAATTCTGCCATTATAGTAGGAAAGCAGGTATTGGCAATATATAAACAAATGGACATTGTAGTGTCCAATGATCCTTTATGACCAAGAAAAAAAAAAAGGCACCAGCCAAATCTGGCATACCTATAGTAGTTTTCCGATCCTTATCATAGTGTAGTCGCTCAGTCATGTCCAGCTCTTTGCGACACCATGGACTGTAGCCCACCAGGCTTCTCCAGACGTGTCACAGAGTTGGATACGACTGGGCAACTTCACTATGATAAGGATTGGAAAACTACTATAGGTGTGCCAGATTCGGCTGGTATCTTTTTGTGTGTGTGTGTCATAAAGGATCACTGGACGCTACAATCTCCATTTGTTTATATGTTGCCAATACCTGCTTTCCTACTTCAATGGCAGAATTGAGTAGTTGTCAAAGAGACCACAAAGTCTAAAATATTTACTATTTTGAACTTTAAGTAAAAAAAAAAATGATGACTCTTAGCTGTGACAAACCACAAACTTCCAGTCTTTATTTTCTGCAGTTAACCTAGAAGTATGGTCATAATTAGATGTAGTAAAGACAGGATGAAAAATTTTTTATTAATTCTGATATTTTCCAAAGAAATTGCAGTTTCTCTTTCCTTCTTTAGCTTAATGTACCCCGTTTTCTGAGACTATCTTATTAACTCATACATTTGTTTTGTTTTATTCTTCTGTCCAATAAACAAACAGCTTTTGCAAAGATTTGATAAGCTCCCAAAGAGTTACAGAGATGATCAGAAGGAAGAAAAATCATTTTGTATTCAATCACAAGAAAGTCTGTGTGGAGAATTAAGATTCAAGTTTGTTATTAAAAAGAAAAGTAGACATGATGTTCAAGCTGGTTTTAGAAAAGGCAGAGGAACCAGAGATCAAATTGCCAACATCTGCTGGATCATGGAAAAAGCAAGAGAGTTCCAGAAAAACATCTATTTCTGCATTATTGACTATGCCAAAGCCTTTGACTGTGTGGATCACAATAAACTGTGGAAAATTCTGAAAGAGATGGGAATACCAGACCACCTGACCTGCCTCGAGAAACCTATATGCAGGTCAGGAAGCAACAGTTAGAACTGGACATGGAACAACAGACTGGTTCCAAATCGGAAAAGGAGTACGTCAAGGCTGTATATTGTCACCCTGCTAATTTAACTTATATGCAGAGTACATCATGAGAAACGCTGGACTGGAAGAAGCACAAGCTGGAATCAAGATTGCCGGGAGAAATATCAATAACCTCAGATATGCAGATGACACCACCCTTATGGCAGAAAGTGAAGAGGAACTCAAAAGCCTCTTGATGAAAGTGAAAGTGGAGAGTGAAAAAGTTGGCTTAAAGCTCAACATTGAGAAAACAAAGGTCATGGCATCTGGTCCCATCACTTCATGGCAAATAGATGAGGAAACAGTGGAAACAGTGTCAGACTTTATTTTTGGGAGCTGCAAAATCACTGCAGATGGTGACTGCAGCCATGAAATTAAAAGACGCTTACTCCTTGGAAGGAAAGTTATGACCAACCTAGATAGTATATCGAAAAGCAGAGACATTACTTTGCCCACAAAGGTCCGTCTAGTCAAGGCTATGGTTTTTCCCATGGTCATGTATGGATGTGAGAGTTGGACTGTGAAGAAGGCTAAGCGCCGAAGAATTGATGCTTTTGAACTGTGGTGTTGGAGAAGACTCTTGAGAGTCCCTTGGACTGCAAGGAGATCCAACCAGTCCATTCTGAAGGAGATCAGCCCTGAGATTTCTTTGGAAGGAATGATGCTAAAGCTGAAACTCCAGTACTTTGGCCACCTCACACGAAGAGTTGACTCATTGGAAAAGACTCTGATGCTGGGAGGGATTGGGGACAAGAGGAGAAGGGGACGACAGAGGATGAGATGGCTGGATGGCATCACTGACTCGATGGACGTGAGTTTGAGTGAACTCTGGGAGTTGGTGATGGACAGGGAGGCCTGGCGTGCTGCGATTCATAGGGTCGCAAAGAGTCAGACACGACTGAGCGACTGAACTGAACTGAACTGAACTGAATGAGAGAGAGAGGGAATAAATAAAGAGATTGAAATTATAACACTCAAAAGGTGTTCAGCAAGTGAGCAAGTCATAGATAAACCAGATTGGATGTTCTATACAGGTCAGTGGAAAATAGGGCTGGACTTCAAGGAGCCTGAGAGCCAGTCTAAATATTTGGCAAAGTCCTTCAATCCTTGTTACTCCACTGTAATCTCCAAAACAGCATCAGGATGCTCTGGAACCCTGTTAGAAAGGCAAATTTTCTGCTCAATTGACCAAAAGACCTGGGTCCCTTGACTCAACCTCTCACTGGAGACCAAAGACCTCTTATACAGAAAATGGTTATACAGAGAAGTTTCTGGGACTCCTTGATGTGAGAACCCCATGAGCTGTGGTACCAAAGCCCATTGGTGGAACCCTGATGTGGGCTACAATTAGGTTGATAAAACATACAAGAGTTAATGGGATTATAATGTTTGGAAAGCCTGAGTGGATGTTACATGAAGAGGTTATAGCAATGTTGCCTGAGTGTTTTATGGAAATGGATGTTACATCTGGCCAGGAATGTTTCTCCTACCCAGTATAATAAGATGGAGTCTTTTTTTTTTTTTTTAGGTTTCTTAAAAAGCAGTATTTATTTATTTGAAGTGTAGTTGATTTACAGGTTGTGTTAGTTTCAGGTTTACAACAAAGTGATTCAATGATACATATGTCAATAGAATAATATGGTAACTATTTTATAATCTTAGCATGCAGTGAGAAGATTCCTCTTGTGGAGATCATTGGGCATGTCCAGGAGAAGCTTTTGATAAGTCACATGAATACAGAAGTTTGTAAAAACAAGCTCAAATAACAATGTGGGGATTAAAATGTTTTCTAAGGATAGATAGATGTATTAACTGCATGGCTTTTTGTTTTTATCTGTGAGCATACAGGTTTGGGGTTGAGGTGAGTTGCTCTATAAAACACAGGAGGCTGAAACCAGCATTGTTTGAAAGAAAAGTAGAAAGAAACCCCTTAGTTGCAGTAGGGAGACAGAGCTTTGAAGGAAAGCACATGATCGGGCGTGGGGTGTGTGTGTCATATAAAGTACTTTGTCTGATTCCCTGCAACAGAGTCAGCAGTTTCCACTGCTTATTCTGATTTCTTTTTCTTACTGGGTTTTTTCAGGGGTAGGGAGTGGGATGGGAGGAGAACCAGAAAGTATGCCAAAAAGTGAGTCATGGTGGAGGTGGTAGACAAAACGACAAAAAAATGGGAGGTCACTTCACTTCAAGGTTATATCAATATCTGATGAGAAGATTAAGGCTTCCCCGACACTTCTGTTATCAGTTTTTCACATTTAATTTTGAAGTCCTCTCCTTTCAAGACAGGGTTTTCAAATCCCACGCTGTATTAAAATCACTAATCTCTGGCACTACTCTCAAAAATTTTTATTAAGTTGGTCTGGAGGGAGACCCAGACATTGAAACATTTTTCAGGTTCCCATGTGAACAAGAAATATGCAACCAAGATTATGAACTAAAATAGAGAACCTAAATGAATCCAAATAATGCATACTGAGTGAAAGAGCACATACAGGTGAATTTCTTTCACTTTCTGTCTCTTCTTTCTTAACATTCTCTGCCTCCTTCCTTCTTTCTCTTTCTTATTTTCTTTCTCTTTATCTCTATCCCTCTTTCTTTCATCACTGTGATAATTTTAAACTATTGTTCTAACAGTTTTTTATTATGTAAACACTCAATACCTACCTTGAGTTCTTAACAAAGAGAGAATAACATCAAGCTAATCAATAAGTACAGACAAATGCATCTAAGTTATTATAATCTGTAATCATGAATAGTATAAATTTAGTACAAATATATTATAAATATGGTGTTTCCCAGGTGGCTCAGTGGTAAAGAATCCTCTTGCCAAGCAGGAGACACAGGTTCAATCCCTAGGTCAGGAAGATACCCCGGAGAAGGAAACGGCAACCCACTCCAGTGTTCTTGCCTGGGAAATCCCATGGATAGAGGAGCCTGGTGGGCTACAGTCTATGGGGTCGCAAAGAGTCAGACACTACTTAACAACTGAACAACAGTGACAAGAAACAAAATATTATAAATATATATGCATCTGAGTTGATAGTTACATGAATATACATCAGTGAAAGTAAACTACATGGAGAAGGGATCCCTTGGTAATAAAAGATTCATTAATGTGTTGACTCACTGAAATCAGTCTATTTGATTAAATTGACTCTGTCACACTAAGGCATTGGGCAGGAGATGATAAGCAAGGTATTAAAGTTGGATTCTCCAGAAAAAAAAATCTCTCTTCATAGTATCTTCTCAAATTGGAGAAAAAATTAGAAAAGTAACCTAAGTTCTTAATTTAGCATAATATTGCTGCTAGTCACTTCAGTCGTGTTCGACTCTGTGTGACCCCATAGATGGCAGCCCACGAGGCTCCCCCGTCCCTGGGATTCTCCTGGCAAGAACACTGCAGTGGGTTGCCATTTCCTTCTCCAATGCATGAAAGTGAAAAGTGAAAGTGAAGTCGCTCAGTCGTGTCCAACTCTTCTCGACCCCATGGACTGCAGCCCACCAGGCTCCTCCGTCCATGGGATTTTCCAGGCAAGAGTACTGGAGTGGGGTGCCATTGCCTTCTCCAAGCATAATATTACTGGCTAGTTATTCAAAAGAACCTAAACAGTTAAAAGTTTACTAAAGCAGATTTGTACAGTTGTATTTCTATTACTATTGTTGTTTATTAAAGACAAACAATTTCTCAGTATATTTAATCATGTCTGTATGTACATAAGGTCATTGATTTTATCTTTTTTGAGCCCATCTTTTTACATAAACCTCATGCGAAGAGTTGACTCATTGGAAAAGAGTCTGATGCTGGGAGGGATTGGGGGCAGGAGGAGAAGGGGACGACAGAGGATGAGATGGCTGGTGGCATCACTGACTCGATGGACATGGGTCTGGGTGAACTCCGGGAGTTGGTGATGGACAGGGAGGCCTGGCGTGCTTCGATTCATGGGGTCTCAAAGAGTTGGACACGACTGAGTGACTGAACTGAACTGAACTGAGAAAAAAGTTTAATCTCACATTAATTATGTTGTGACTATTTCAGAGAAAAATTCATTCCAATGAGTCAGATCAGTTCAGTTCAGTCGCTCAGTAGTGTCTGACTCTTTGTGACCCCAAGAACCCGCAGCACGCCAGGCCTCCCTATCCATCACCAACTCCCGGAGTTCACCCAAACCCATGTCCATTGTGTCGGTGACACCATCCAACCATTGCATCCTCTGTCGACCCCTTCTCCTCCTGCCCTCAATCTTTCCCAGCATCAGGGTCTTTTCAAACGAGTCAGCTCTCCGCATCAGGTGGCCAAAGTATTGGAGTTTCAGCTTCAACATTAGTAGTACCAATGAATACCCAGGACTGATCTCCTTTAGGATAGACTGGTTGGATCTCCTTGCAGTCCAAGGGACTCTCAAGAGTCTTCTCCAACACCACAGTTCGGATATTGGTTCAAATATTATGCTCAAAAATTCAGCTAAGTGATTGATTTATTTATTAATGCTTTATTAAGCTATAATTGACATTCAGCAAGCTGTATATATTTAAAGTCTGCAATTTTATGTTTCCATATGTATGCACCCTTGAAGACATCACCTCATTCAAGACAATGAACATATGCAACACCCCTGAAAGTTTCCTCATGCCCCTTGTTATCTGTTTCCTTTCCCACTTCTCTGTATCAGGTCTTCCTTGATGGCTCAGATGGTAAAGAATCAGCGTACAGTGCCTGAGACCCGGGTTTTATCCCTGAGGTGGGAAGATCCCCTGGAGAAAGGAATGGCAACCCACTCCAGTATTCTTGCCTGGAGAATCCCATGGACAGAAGAACCTGGCAGGCTAGTCCATGGGGTCACAAAGAGTCGGACACAACTGAGTGACTAATACTTTCACTTCACTTTCTTTCACTCTGTCAAACACTATATGTTATAGTTTTGTCTGGTTTCTTTCAGTGAGTATAATTATTTTAAGATTTGTCTTTGTTACCTCACTTATCAATATTTCATTCCTTCCTGTTGCTGAGAAGTATTCCATTGTAGGAGTCACCCACAACAGTTTGTCTCCTTGTTGACTGACATTTTGGTTTCTAATTCTTGGCTATTGCAAAAAACCTATGAGTATATTTTTTATGTCTTTGTATGGATATATGCTTCCATTTGTCAGGTTAATGCCTCTGAGTAGAATGCTGGGTGTAGAGTGGTTGCATGTTTAACTTTTGAAGAATGCACAGTCTGTTTTCCAAAGAAGTACCATTTTACATTGTTAAAATTTAATGTATATTACTGTACATCATGTGAGAGTTTCAGCTCCTTCACATCCTCAACAACACTTCATATGGTCAGTATTTTTCATGTTAGCCATTCTAATGAGTATATAGTTACCTTTAATAGAACTTCAGATAAATAATCTTAAAAACTTCCTTGCTAGGGGAATGGGAAGGTAACATACATTTAGTTTTCTTTTGCTTTCTGCCCTGTCCTAGATATTTCAAGTTGAGCATCTATTTTAGAATCTTTCTCTCTTCACTACCATGGTCAAAAAGTTCATTCACCTTTCCCCTTTGACTTTTGGAGACAATTGTGTGCCCTTAAAGGAGCTACGACAAGAATTAGAAGTGCCCTGGAGGCAAGGTAAATTTTGGCCCATGTAATCAATCATATCTGCTTCACTGAACTGTAATGACCTTGTGTACAGGAAACATCTTCAGAGTCACAGACTTGTTTTCATGAAGTCCTTAATATTTGGAGGGATAGAAAAGCAGTTTCTACATTTAGCTCCTACCAGCTCAATCACATCTTCTCTTCTTGGGCATATAGTGCATTGTCTTGGTGTACAATTATGGTAGCATATCAAAATATAAGGATAAGTAGATCAGAAAAATAATCTAATCCATTTTTTAAATATGATTAATGATTCAAGCTAAGGAAAGGATCATTTGTATAATATCCACTGTCACAAGAGCCATTTGCGAATAGTGAGTAGTGGCAGCTGCCCCAGGTTTCATCAAGGTTTATCCCTCCAAATCAAATAAAATAATATAGATATAGATATATGGATAAGTAATGTGGATATAGCTATATGACCTTGAAGAACAATTCCCAAGAGACACAAAGGAAATCAATTTACTAGTGTCAACATTAGGGAAAGTAGCTATAGTGTTGTAAAGACTCAGCCAATAATAATAGAGGTCAATAAAACTGCTACAAATCCCAAGCGCATGTAGCTTTATAGGGGAAGTCACTTTACAATCCAGTTTTCTGGTTTCTGTTTCCACTGAAGTTAAGATACAAACCTAGGATTTTATTTAGCTACCGAGGAGTTGAGGTTAAGCTTTTAAGATACATGAATTTCTCTGGGCACATTTCAGAACATAGAAAGTGAAGGTGAAAGTCATTCAGTCATGTCTGACTCTTTGTGACCCGACGGACTGTATAGTCCATGGATAGGTTAAGCTTTTAAGATACATGAATTTCTTTGGGCACATTTCAGAACATAGAAAGTGAAGGTGAAAGTCATTCAGTCATGTCTGACTCTTTGTGACCCAATGGACTGTATAGTCCATGGAATTCTCCAGGCCAGAATCCTGGAGTGGGTAGCCATTCTCTTCTCCAGGGGATCTTCCCAACCCAGGGATCGAACCCAGGTCTCCTGCATTACAGGCAGATTCTTTACCAGCTGAGCCACAAGGGAAGCCAAAGTCATTCCAAAGTACTCTCATGCAACATAAAGAACAAATGGGGAAAATCTCTGGCCAAGCTTCACACTTCAGAAAATTATTCCTGAATTAGATGTGATATAGTAGACATCATGACCTCTAAGAGACTAATCTACTGGATCTAATCTAAGCGTCTAATTTTGGCCAAGATGATGGTTGCGGTGAGAGGGATGATGAAGTTGCCGATAGGGATGAAATTAATGGTGATGACGGTAACGATAATCCTACTAATGATAATGGCAGCTAGCACTTTCAGAGAGCTTACTCTGGACCAGCACTCATCTAAGTGCTTTGCATGCATTGTTTCATTTAATCTTTGCAAAGCCCTGTCAAGTTGGTCCTATTATTATCACGCTTTTACAAGGAAGTTTAGTGAAATAAATTACATAGACCGTATACCACTCTGTAAGCTCTCTCCATTCTAGTCTTGTCTCTCTGTTACTACAGACATGGGAGTTTGCTCTAATAATTATTATTAGTGGAAAAACTGGAGGACAGACAACGTACAATTTGGTTGGAGGAAGAGCTCCATAATGCTCAACCTGGGTAACAATCAGTTAACGGATGTAGATATCAGGACTAAGGGAGAAAGCTCCTCAAGCAGCAGATTATTATGCAGCAGCTCAGCATGTTTATTAATCATTGTGCACAATTAAAATGCCATTTCATCCCTCTAATTAAAACAAGTAGTTCCCTGAGGCTAGCACCTGAACTAATGAAGCCTGGTTGCCTCAGGATCTCACTCAGGGAAGGGAATTAAACAATGGAGGAAGCAGTGTGTTTACCAAGTTGCCCAGACAATGTCAAACTGTATGTGACATCATGAGGGAGTGGACCAGTTGAGACGGGGATTTTAAAGAGCTAGGGATGCTTCTTCTTCTGGGCAAAAGTTGGGTTTAAGTGTTGAAATCACTCTAGTTTTTTAATTCATCAAGTTCTATCTTTTGTCATCTTTTATATGTGACAATCAAGTCTGAATTATCTTCTTTCCTGGTCTGTGAAATGGGAGTCTTGATGTTCAGAGGAAAGAGTTCTAGGAGTTGTGTGTTGGCATCTAGGTATTTGGGGGACTGCAAGGATTTCTGAAATTAGTTGATTCTGCAAATCAAAGGGAATATAGGCAGATTGTGGGATCATAATCTAAAACACTGGAAAGATGAATGGGCCAGAAGAAGGAAAACCTAAGATTCAGTCCAAGCATTGCCACCTCAACTAAATGACCCTGAACAAGGCACTTAGTTTCTTTATTGCAAAATGAAAGGACTGGGATAGGTAATTACAGAATATTCTTTTAGCTGTAAAACTCCATGGCTTTGGGAGAATTGGTGACTAACAAATCATCTCAAAGGGTTTTCATCATGTCCTAATGCCCCTACAAATTTGGCTGAATCAAGTCTTGCTTCTTCTTCTCTTCTCATTTCTGTTTACTTTACCACATATCTTTTGTGTCAGGTATTATGCACTGCATAGAGCAATTGTTCAATTAAGTATCTGTAGAAGACACAGGTAATGGCACCCCACTTCAGTACTCTTGCTTGGAAAATCCTATGGACGGAGGAACCTGGAAGGCTGCAGTCCATGGGGTCACTGAGGGTCAGACACGACTGAGCGGCTTCACTTTCACTTTTCACTTTCATGCATTGGAGAAGGAAATGGCAACCACTCCAGTGTTCTTACCTGGAGAATCCCAGGGACGACGGAGCCTGGTGGGCTGCTGTCTATGGGGTCGCACAGAGTTGGACATGACTGAAGTGACTTAGCAGCAGCAGAAGACACAAATTAGATTAAATCCACAGATTTCAGCAACTTAGTAGTTTCAGCACTCTGCTCCTAAGTATTTAGTAATGCAAAAACCACCCTACGTAGAGCTTTGCATTACTCATCTGGGGAATTGTGAAATCTGAGGATTATAAGAGTTACTTCCATTCCAGCCAAAGTGCATACTCAATTTCCTACAATTCTGTGCTTGAAAAGTATGGTCCATGTTGCCTGTACTTGCACTAGGCAGAAAATCAAGGTTCATGCTTCTTCTGCTGTATCTGTTACCCTCTTGGTCCTTATAGTTCCCTAGTGCCATAGAAAAATATCTATTCCTAGAAGTTTGAAGAATGCAAAAGTATTTGTTCTTAATCTAGTTTTTATGGGTCACAGAGTTCTGTGAGTCTCTGATAGCTCTTACAGAACCTCTCACCAGAAAAATGCAAAAACAACTTTGTAGGCAACTATAGTATGAAGAGTTCACTGACTTCTTAAAATTTATCTATGGAATTCATATTGTTACAAATCCTATCTTAAAGAATCACATAGGAATTTTTGATAGTTCTTTAGGAAACCTGCATCTAATCACCTGTCTTGATTTCCTCCAGAAACTGAAGAAAGATAGTCATCTAACATACATGTTGGTATTTTTTTGTAGAGAGAGAACCAGTAATATCAATGCTGGCCAATGATGAGTTGTCTTTTACTGACCAGCAGATTCCAGAATGAGACATCATGATTTCAGTTATTATATCTTCTACCTTCTTTATTTGTAACCAGGCAGGTAGCATCTAAACAAACAAAAAGATAGCAATAAGGTGGTATTAGCCATTCTAGTAGAAAACAAATCAATTATCAAAAAATATTAAAGCCTTAATTTTCTCATACTATCTCTCCTGTTCTTGGGGCCAGGAGGAAATTAGTAACTGGAATTCACAAACTCTGATATGATCTAAGAAGCTAAGAGTGTAATCTTTCTGATTTGGGGCAATTATTTGTATGCTGACCCTAGATTTTTCTTTCAAAACAAACTCAGTCTCTCTTGTACATCATAGTAGGAAATATAACTCTGGTCAATAAGATATCCAGAAACTAGCAGAAATCAGCCAATAACTCAGATTAAGTGGCACGATAATTGGGTTTCCTAAGCATTTTTGAGTATTAAAACAAGTTAATCAACCATAAAACACAAACTCATCAGAATCCAAGGTCTTATTCAATTAACTTCTGGCCTCAAATACTTAAGTGTTTTTTTCTTTCTTTCTTTCAAATCATTATGTCATATTTCGCCAAGACATAAAGGATTTCTGGGGTGGGAAATTCCAAAGATGGAATGAGAGCCAATTCTTTTAAACTATATCATTTTACCCATAATTATTATTTTTAGTAAAAATGAAAACAAAAGTTTTATTCTTGCCCAGAGGGAGATAAAATCTTGAACTTACAAGTTCAAGCAGAAGAACTTGTCTGGATTTTTGTTTGAAGTGACCCTTATATTCTTCCATCATATTTACTCTAAAACATTGGATAAACTAGAAACTTGGGAGGCAAAATAATTATTAACATAATACCATCAACACATGATTTTGTACCTAGATGCTTTGTTTTAAATTGATTTACAACTTTTAAACACCTATTCTTGATAGTAAGGTCATAGATTTATAGTCAAACTAGGCAAGTGTAAACCTTTACTGGGCCCCAAATCATAGCTATAGCTTTAGTTCTCCTGCATGTGAGCCTTTGAAAGGAAGCTTGAGCTTATATGCTGCCAAGCTATTGTGATAAAATTAAAATAGCAGAGCTTTACATATCCATCTATGTGACGCTAAGTTATTTAATCTATGTGAGTTAGTTTCTAACTGTATTTGAGAGAAAAATACTTCTTTCAAAAAGTTTATGGTAGGTACATCTACAAAAAAAAATCAGTTCCTCCACTATTCCCTGGATCATTACTACATTTGGGTAGTGTCACTATAATTTCAAGGTAAATAGGGAAGATGCAGGTGGTATAGGAAATAATCAGAGAGCAGGAAAGATGGTAGGTCAAAATTCTGGTAGCTAACCTGAGGGGAAAGATACAGGTAACTTGCTTTCAGATGTGCTAATGGACCACTGATCAAGAACACAGGTAGTTCTATAGTCAGGGTTGGCAAAGGGAAATCCAGGGGGTTGAGTATGGTCAGTGAAGTATCAGACCATAATGTGATTCAGGAAAGGAATAAAGGAGTCAAATTTTCATTGCTCAAAACTATATACTGAGTGCTTGCACTGTTTCTGGTACTGGAGTAGTGCATTGTCTAACTCTGGAGGCAGACAACATACACAGAACAATTACAACACCCTAGAATAAGTGCTGGAGAAGGCAATGGCACCCCACTCCAGTACTCTTGCCTGGAAAATCCCATGGATGGAGGAGCCTGGTGGGCTACAGTCCATGGAGTCGCTAAGAGTCAGACACACTGAGCGACTTCACTTTCACTTTTCACTTTCCTGCATTGGAGAAGGAAATGGCAACCCACTCCAGTGTTCTTGCCTGGAGAATCCCAGGGATGGAGGAGCCTGGTAGGCTATAATCCATGGGGTCGCTAAGTAGTCAGACACGACTGAGCGACTTCACTTTCACTTTTCACTTTCCTGCGTTGGAGAAGGAAATGGCAACCCACTCCAGTGTTCTTGCCTGGAGAATCCCAGGGACGGGGGAGCCTGCTGGGCTGCCGTCTATGGGGTCGCACAGAGTCGGACACGACTGAAGCGACTTAGCAGCAGTAGCAGCAGAGTAAGTGCAACTGACATTAGCATAGTCCTTTGGGAATAAAGGAGTTAGAACAATTAACGTTGGAGGAGTCGAGAAATCTTCATTCACTAAATGTTTATGGAATGAGGGAGGAACATTTGACCTGGCTGTTAAAAGATAAGTAGCAGTTTGTCAAGGTGAAGATGGAGGATAAGAACATTCTAGTTTGAGGGAAACAGATTGTATCTATCATGTAATCTTGAGGGTCTAATATATAAAGAAAATAATGCAAAATTCAATGATGTCAAGGAGGTTGAGTAAGGAGGGAAATGGGCACAGACTGGGGAGTTTTCTTATGCTGATTCTACTTTTTTTGCATAAGGAAAGAGAGAGCTATCAGAGATTTACTAAATGGTTGAATAACATGACAATTTTTTTTGATAATTTTGGTTTTTAGGGGAAATAGTTCTAATAGCAGGTTGAGGATGGACTAGACTGAGAATAGTCAAGTCACAAAAATATCAGGAAGCTCATTGATTTAACAAATACTTTAATAATTTTAATGGATAGAAAATAGTCATTTACCATGTGCATCTTTAAATACCTTGAATGTTATAGAATTTCCAGTTTACAGAATATTCTTATGTCCAATGTTCCATTCATTCTCAAATGCAGGGATCTCCAACCTTCAGGATTGAATGCCTGATGATCTGAGGTGGCTTTTATATAATAATAGTAGAAATAATGTGCGCAATAAGTGTAAGGCACTTTAATAATCTCAAAGCCATCCCCTCCACACTGGTCTGTGGCAAAATTGTCTTGCATGAAACTGGTCCCTGGTGCCAAAATGGTTGGGGACCACAGTTCAAAATAGCTCTGTGAGGTAGATATTATTCATAGTATTATTCACATTTTATAGATGAAGAAAGTAAAACCTTGAGAAGATGAAAAGTTTTATCCATCTTCCAGCTACAAAGTGGAATACCAGGTTTAACTGAGGTAGTTAATCTCCAAGACTGGTGTTTTTTTCCTAAAATAAAGATGCTCAGTAGTCAATAGTATTTTCAGCTAAGCATAAAAATTATATTTTTGCAAAAATAGCTGCAATAATTCACCTTCCTGAATCAACACACTAAGGTAGATCTCTCCCACCTTAACTTTGGACTTAGCTTTTTGGCTTCCTTTGGCCAATGGGCTTCTTTTTTGGCTCAGCTGGTAAAGAATCTGTCTGCAATGCAGGATACTCAGGTTTATTCCCTAGGTTGGGAAGATCTCCTGGAGAAGGGAAAGGCTACCCACTCCAGTATTCTGGCCTGGAGAATTCCATGAAATACAGTCCATGGGGTTGCAAAGAGTTGGACACGACCGAGTAATTTTCACTTTCACTTCGGCCAATGGGACAATGCAAACATGACCAAACTGGAGACTTGAATAGTATTTGTTCAGTGGGGCTTTCCATCTCTTGCATCTCTTTGAAACCCTAAACCTGCCACGTGGAGAAGACTTGGCTTGCCTTCTTTGTGACAGACACGTGACCAAATCATCCCTGGTGCCCCTGATGACTTCCAAACACCCACAGGACATAAGAGTAAGACTGTTTTAGGTCACCCAGCCCAAGTGCAGCCAACCCAGCAGAGAAGAATCACCCAGGTGACTCACAGACGTTGTTTATTGTTATAAGGCATTAACTTTTGGAGTTTTTATGCAGCAAGTGCTAAGTAATACCTGGAGAAAGGAATGTCAACCCACTCCAATATTCTTGCCTGGAAAATCCCATGGACAGAGGAACCTAATGGGCTACAGTCCGTAGGGTTGCAAAGAGTCAGGCGTGACTGAACATTTGAGCATACATGCACGCTAAACAATAGGGTATTTCTTTAAATGATCTTTGATACTAATAGATATTTGGCAAAGCAACAAAACAATATAGGTATTTATATCAATTACAGAAATGATTTTCATACTTTATCATGTGAGAGTTACCTGGGCAACTTGTTAAAAAAAAAAAAAAAAAAACTCAGACTTGGGATAACTCCAGATCTACTAAATTATTATTTTTGTGGCAAAAGTATAGAAGGTTGCATTTTTAACAAGCTACCCTGTGATTCTTATATTCACTAACATTTAGAATAAATTAGCATATTATTTCCCTTATCTTCTCAAATATTCTCACATGAATATTTTTTGTTTGACAATTTACTAGAAATTAACTTTTAAACTACTATGTAGTAAACAGAAATCTCTGAATTTTTTTTTACTTTTTTTTACATAGTGTCATTCCCTAGAGTATCTATAGTTTAATTGTATAATAAGAAACCAAGCACTTAAATAATATAGATAGTGACTGAACATCAGATGTTACCAAAATTTGGTATTTTAGTTGAATAAATTGGATATTTACTTTCATACTGAAGTTAAAATTACCGGTATAAAAGAGGAAAGAAAAGGGGAAGAAGGGAAGGGGAAGCGGTAGGTATGAACACTCTGCAAGAGAAGGGGAAAGTTAATCATTGGGGTGTGTATAGCCCCAACGTGGAGGGGAGACAGAGAGAAATAGGAGAAAGGTCAACAAGAAAAGTAGGATAGATGTGCTAAGGCTTGACCACAGTATAATTTAAAATTAATACCCACTGTAGGGACTTTCTTGGTGGTCCAGTGGTTGAGAATCTGCCTTCCAATGCAGGGGACATGAGTTCAATCCCTGACTGGGGAACTAATATCTCACATGGCTCAGCCAACCAAGCTAGAGTGCCACCACTAGAGAAGCCTGAGCACCTCAATGAAGAGCCCGTGTGCTGCGACGAAGACCCAGCACGGCCAAAAAGAAGGAAAAACACCCATTACAGTCATCTCAAATCTCCTCTCTGAATTTATACAGTATCACAGCAAGATTCATGAAGCATCAAAGAACAATACCTGCCTAAGTACTGGTGTCTCCTAACCAAAGGATAGGGGAGCTGAGAGCCAACTCTGAGTAAATAAACTGGTCCAGTTATGCTATCAGCTCAATTAAGAGAAAATCAACTGGCTCATTATTATACACAAGGGCATTCATTCTTCTGAGTGAGGAGAGTGATTCCAACTAGAATAGGAAAGCCACAAACCACTAATCAGGGTATCTCAGGTTTGACCTATTCAAGTGTATTCCAAATTACCCAATTAGCTGAATTGCCAATAAGTTACCTGTAACAGTTATACTGGCACTAATGATACCACAATCAGTTGTCTTAATCAAGTCTTTGAAAACAAAAATGATGGGCTGAATATACTCATAACAAGGACTGAGAAATCAGTGCCACCTGGTCATGGCTGTTGTGTCACTCAGAATTCTGTTCTGCCAACTGCTTTCAGAAGACTGTGTGAATTTTGTTTACTGCCCTAGAGAAGGTAATGGCACCCCACTCCAGTACTCTTGCCTGGAAAATCCCATGGGCGGAGGAGCCTGGTAGGCTGCAGTCCATGGGGCTGCTAAGAGTCGGATACGACTGAGTGACTTCATTTTCACCTCACTTTCACTTTTCACTTTCATGCATTGGAGAAGGAAATGGCAACCCACTCCAGCGTTCTTGCCTGGAGAATCCCAGGGACGGGGGAGCCTGGTGGGCTGCTGTCTCTGGGGTCGCACAGAGTCGGACACGACTGAAGCGACTTACCAGCAGCAGCGGTACTGCTGCCCACTCACTCACCCTGAGGCTATACACCCGTACATTCCTAACACACATATATACATTCCTAATCTTCCAGCCTCCCTTGAAAGGGCACTGTTGCTACTTGGATGATCCCTACAGCCCTTTTCCTGGTCCTGAAGCCACCAGACTTTCTGAACTGTATCTTAGTAACCTGGGTGCTTAGCCTCCTCTTTGTTACCCACCAGCTCAGGCTGGGCCTATCCCTAATCTTCAGAGGTTGGAAAATCCCCTCCCCACTCCAAGCTTTTCTAATGATGACAGAGTACTTTATATTTGTTGGACACAATAATTGTTTGAGGGTAGAGACTATTCATCACTGTAGCTCCAGAATATGTGCCTGCCACATAGTATATATTTAAAATGCATGATGAATAAATCAGAAATAAATGGGAAAAAATTAAGTCAGTCATAACACTGTTCCAACAGAGGTGCGAGCATGCTGTTGCTTCAGTCATGCCTGACTGTTTGCAACCCATGGACTGTAGCCCACCATGCTCCTCTGTCCATAGGATTCTCCAGGCAGGAATACTGGAGTGGGTTGCCATGCCCACCTCCAGGAGATCTTCTCGATCCAGGGATCAAACCTATGTCTCTTAAGTCTCTTGCTTTGGCAGGTAGGTTCTTTACTGCTAGCACCACCTAGGAAACCCTCCCAACAGAGATATGAAATGGCATTTAAAGTAAGTCTAACCACAGCAAATTGGGAACCTATCAGTCTTATTTCCCCCAGAGCCTGAAATGATGTCTGGGATAGCATTTATCCTCAAGAAATATTATTTTGAATAAATGAATATCAGTGGTGCATTTCTCCTTTTCCAGTGGAAATCATGAAAATGGTCTAGGTTCCAGATATGGGTTAACACCAGGGTGGAGATAAAAGAACTGCAAATTGCAGAGCAGGGGACGAGAATTCAGCCTTCATTGGAACTTGGAGTCAGGGAATGCAAAACTGTGACCTACCCCCGGAGAGCAAGGTAATCTTTGGGAAATCAGTGGCCTTTCTACTGCAAAAAGAAGGTTAGAATCAGTTCTGTCAAGAGGTTAAAAAATAGGGGCATGACAATGGCCCACTGGGTCACCCAATTAAGATAACAGTAATCGCAGCAACAAAGAGCAACACTGCAGAAACAAATGGTTGAACAATTAACTGGAGGGATGTAGAGGAAAGACCCAAAGAGTTTACATTTAGGCTGGTCTTTTAAACATTATTGGCAAATATGGGTGCAGAGGTTCAACAAATGCTTCCTGTGTTGGTTTGGGTTCCTCTAAGATAAGCATACAAATATGAGTGTTTTTTTGGAAGGTGGTCCCAGGAAACATGGTAGGAAAGTTGGGATGTGAGTCAGGAAAGGGAAGGAAGCTGGTGAAGGTGATGTATCTTCAGTTACCCAAAAACAATTGGAGGTCAGAGTCCCTAGAAAATGGGTAGACAATATAGAACATTTGTCAGAGTCATCCCAACTGAAGTGCCAAGAAGCTGGGACATTTTTCACCAACTCTGCCATTGGTTAAAGGGCTGTTTTTAGGGACATTAACTCTTCCTTTCTCTTCCAAGTAGGTCAAGCATGCTTACTGTGCAGAATATTTCTCTGGACAGATGATCACATAGTCCACTACAGCTTCTGATTACAATGCGATCAAACTAAAGTAAATTTAGCTTCAACAGAAGTTGATTTTGTTTTCCCTTTGGAACTGCTTCCCTTTCCCCCACTGACTAGGGCTCTATAATAACAAAGGATAGTTAACAAAGGCATTGTCTCTTTTGTTTCTGCTCAACTAAGACCTGAAGCAGAATTGAATGACTTCCACAGAGCCCAGAGGTTTGACTGAACACACCCAGGCTGACCGGCAAAGTTTCCTTGAGGCAACACCTTCACTGATTCCTCCTCCCTCTTTCTTCTTCCCATCACCTGTATAGAAGATCTGATGCCAGAATGTTCAGTTCTCCAGACCATTGGGCCATTGTTTTATTCTCTTTGGAGTCTTCTTCCATTTCTGTCTATATTCTGGATTCTAATCTCTTTGCCCAATTTGTTGGAAGCAATGTCATTATGGCAGAAAGTGAAGAGGAACTAAAAAGCTTCTTGATGAAAGTGAAAGAGGAGAGTGAAAAAGTTGGCTTAAAGCTCAACTTCACAAAACAAAGATCATGGCATCTGGCCCCTTTACTTCATGGGAAAGAGATGGGGAAACAGTGGAAACAGTGTCAGACTTTATTTTGGGGGGCTCCAAAATCACTGTAGATGGTGATTGCAGCCATGAAATTAAAAGATGCTTACTCCTTGGAAGGAAAGTTATGACCAGCCTAGATAGCATACTGAAAAACAGAGACATTACTTGCCAACAAAGGTCCATCTAGTCAAGGTTATGGTTTTTCCTGTGGTCATGTATGGATGTGAGAGTTGGACTGTGAAGAAGGCTGAGTGCCAAAGAATTGATGCTTTTGAACTGTGGTGTTGCAGAAGACTATTGAGAGTCCCTTAGACTGCAAAGAGATCCAACCAGTCCATTCTGAAGATGATCAGCCCTGGGATTTCTTTGGAAGGACTGATGCTAAAGCTGAAACTCCAATACTTTGGCCACCTTATGTGAACAGTTGACTTATTGGAAAAGACCCTGATGCTGAGAGGGACTAGGGGCAGGAGGAGAAGGGGATGACAGAGGATGAGATGGCTGGATGGCATCATCGACTCAATGGACATGAGTTTGGGTAAACTCCAGGAGTTGGTGATGGACAGGTAGGCCTGGTGTGCTGTGATTCATGGGGTCGCAAAGAGTTGGACACGACTGAGTGACTGAACTGAACTGAGTTGCAAAGTCTGACTCCTTAGTATCACTGTATGTTCTTTCTTGCTTCTGGAATTGCTCCTGGGACATAAAAGGTATATAGGAATATTGGTGGGTGGTTGGATGGATAAATGATGAATGAGTGAAGAACTAAGTGAATGACCAATCCTTGTCCCCTATAATACTCTGATGACTAGCATTAAGCATCAATCTACATCACCATCCAGACCTTTGTTCATTTTTTCAAATAATTCAGCTTTCCTCAGAGAACTTTCCACAGAAGCCTTCTTTTTCCAAAAATCTTCAAAAATATTACTGCTCAGGAAACTGGTGTTGGCAGAACTGTGTCTTGACCCCTAATTTCCACCCTTCTTCTTTACATATCTCACCCTCTCATTTGTTCATCTGCTTTCCCTGCAGCATTGGTACATAGGTCCTTTCAGGGAGGCAGGGCATTCATTAATGATGAACTTTCAGTTCAGTGAGTTCAGTTCAGTCACTCAGTCATGTCTGACTCTTTGCAACCCCTTTAATCACAGCACCAGGCCTCCATGTCCATCACCAACTCCTGGAGTTCACTCAGACTCACGAGCCGAGTCAGTGATGCCATCCAGCCATCTCATCCTCTGTCGTCTCCTTCTCCTCCTGCCCCCAATCCCTCCCAGCATCAGAGTCTTTTCCAATGAGTCAACTCTTTGCATGAGGTGGCTAAAGTACTGGAGTTTCAGCTTCAGCATCATTCCTTCCAAAGAACACCCAGGGCTGATCTCCTTCAGAATGGACTGGTTGGATCTCCTTGCAGTCCAAGGGACTCTCAAGAGTCTTCTCCAACACCACAGTTCAAAAGCATCAATTCTTCGGTGCTCAGCCTTCTTCACAGTCCAACTCTCACATCCATACATGACCACAGGAAAAACCATAGCCTTGACTAGATGGATCTTTGTTGGCAAAGTAATGTCTCCGCTTTTCAATATGCTATCTAGGTTGCTCATAACTTTTCTTCCAAGAAGTAAGCGTCTTTTAATTTCATGGCTGCAATCACCATCTGCAGTGATTTTGGAGCCCCCCAAAATAAAGTCTGACACTGTTTCCTGTGTTTCCCCATCTATTTCCCATGAAGTAATGGGGCCAGATGCCATGATCTTTGTTTTGTGAATGTTAAGCTTTAAGCCAGCTTTTTCACTCTCCACTTTTACCTTCATCAAGAGGCTTTTGAGTTCCTCTTCACTTTCTGCCATAAGGGTGGTGTCATCTGCATATCTGAGGTTATTGATATTTCTCCCGGCAATCTTGATTCCAGCTTGTGCTTCTTCCAGCCCAGCATTTCTCATGATGTACTCTGCATAGAAGTTAAATAAGCAGGGTGACAATATACAGCCTTGATGTACTCCTTTTCCTATTTGGAACCAGTCTGTTGTTCCATGTCCAGTTCTAACTGTTGCTTCCTGACCTGCATATAGGTTTCTCAAGAGGCAAGTCAGGTGGTCTGGTATTCCCATTTCTTTCAGAATTTTCCACAGTTTATTATGATCCACACAGTCAAAAGCTTTGGCATAGTCAATAAAGCAGAAATAGATGTTTTTCTGGAACTCTCTTGCTTTTTCAATGATCCAGCAGATGTTGGCAATTTGATCTCT
This sequence comes from Bos indicus x Bos taurus, assembly GCF_003369695.1. Classification (NCBI taxonomy): domain Eukaryota; kingdom Metazoa; phylum Chordata; class Mammalia; order Artiodactyla; family Bovidae; genus Bos; species Bos indicus x Bos taurus. The sequence continues at coordinate 65,269,246 of NC_040086.1, read as the reverse complement.
GGTTCCTCTGCCTTTTCTAAAACCAGCTTGAACATCTGGAAGTTCACAGTTCATGTATTGCTGAAGCCTGGCTTGGAGAATTTTGAACATTACTTTACTAGTGTGTGAGATGAATGCAATTGTGCAGTAGTTTGAGCATTCTTTGGCATTGCCTTCCTTTGGGATTGGAATGAAAACTGACCTTTTCCAGTCCTGTGGCCACTGCTGAGTTTTCCAAATTTGCTGGCATATTGAGTGCAGCACTTTCACAGCATCATCTTTCAGGATTTGAATAGCTGAACTGGAATTCCATCACCTGCACTAGCTTTGTTTGTAGTGGTGCTTTCTAAGGCCCACTTGACTTCACATTCCAGGATGTGCAGCTCTAGGGAGTGATCACACCATCGTGATTATCTGGGTCATGAAGATATTTTTTGTACAGTTCTGTGTATTCTTGCCACCTGTTCTTAATATCTTCTGCTTCTGTTAGGTCCATACCATTTCTGTCCTTTATCAAGCCCATCTTTGCATGAAATGTTCCCTTGGTATCTCTAACTTTCTTTCTAATAGTCTTTCCCATCCTGTTGTTTTCCTCTATTTCTTTGCATTGATCGCTGAAGAAGGCTTTCTTAACTCTCCTTGCTATTCTTTGGAACTCTGCATTCAGATGTTTATATATTTTCTTTTCTCCTTTGCTTTTCAGTTCTCTTCTTTTCACAGCTATTTGTAAGGCCTCCTCAGACAGCCATTTTGCTTTTTTGCATTTCTTTTCCATGGGGATGGTCTTGATCCCTGTCCCCTGTACAATGTCACAAACCTCCATCCATTGTTCATCAGGCACTCTGTCTATCAGATCTAGTCCCTTAAATCTATTTCTCACTTCCACTGTATAATCATAAGGGTGAATTTGATTTAGGTCATACATGAATGGTCTAGTGGTTTGCCCCACTTTCTTCTATTTAAGTCTGGATTTGGCAATAAGGAGTTCATGATCTGAGCCACAGTCAGCTCCTGGTCTTGTTTTGCTGACTGTATAGAGCTTTCCATCTTTGGCTGCAAAGAATATAATCAATCTAATTTTGGTGTTGACCATCTGGTGATGTCCATGTGTAGAGTCTTCTCTTGTGCTGTTGGAAGAGGGTGTTTGCTATGACCAGTGCGTTCTCTTGGCAAAACTCTGTTAGCCTTTGCCCTGCTCCATTCCATACTCCAAGGCCAAATTTGCCTGTTAATCCAGATGTTTCTTGACTTCCTACTTTTGCATTCCAGTCCCCTATAATGAAAAGGACATCTTTTTTGGGTGTTAGTTCTAAAAGGTCTTGTAGGTCTTCATAGAACTGCTCAACTTCAGCTTCTTCAGTGTTACTGGTTGGGGCATAGGCTTGGATTACTGTGATATTGAATGGTTTGCCTTGGAAACAAACAGAGATCATTCTGTTGTCTTTGAGATTGCATCCAAGTACTGCATTTCGGACTCTTTTGTTGACCACGATGGCTACTCCATTTCTTCTAAGGGATTCCTGCCCACGGTAGTAGATATAATGGTCATCTGAGTTAAATTCACCCATTCCAGTCCATTTTAGTTCGCTGATTCTTAGAGTGTCAATGTTCACTCTTGTCTCCCCTGTTGACCACTTCCAATTTGCCTTGATTCATGGACCTAACATTCCAGGTTCCTATGCAATATTGCTCTTTACAGTATTGGACCTTGCTTCACCAGTCACATCCACATCTGGGTGTTGTTTTTGTTTTGGCTCCATCCCTTCATTCTTTCTGGAGTTATTTCTCCACTGATCTCCAGTAGCATATTGGGCACCTACTGACCTGAGGAGTTCCTCTTTCAGTATCCTATCATTTTGCCTTTTCATACTGTTCATGGGGTTCTCAAGGCAAGAATACTGAAGTGGTTTGCCATTCCCTTCTCCAGTGGACCACATTTTGTCAGAACACTTCGCCATGACCCGTCTGTCTTGGGTGGCCCCACACGGCATGGCTTAGTTTCATTGAGGTAGAGAAGGCTGTGGTCTGTGTGATCAGACTGGCTAGTTTTCTGTGATTATGGTTTCAGTGTGTCTGCCCTCTGATGTCCTCTTGCAACACCTACCGTCTTACTTGGGTTTCTCTTACCTTGGACTCGGGGTATCTCTTCATGGCTGCTCCAGCAAAGCACAGCCGCTGCTCCTTACCTTGGATGAAGGGTATCTCCTTACCACCACCCCTCCTGACCTTGAAGGTGGAGTAGCTTCTCTCCGCCCTCCTATGCCCGCACAGCCGCCACTCCTTGGACGTGGGGTTGCTCCTCTCGGCCACCACCCTGACCTCGGGCGTGGGGTAGCTCATCTCAGCCGCTCCTGTGTCGTCTATTGGCAATTTCTGCCATAGAACACTGTGCTGTCAGAAAGTCCCACAACCCAGAGAATAATTCTGAAAATAATGGTGGATAGGGTATGGAGGGAGTGAGATTCTAACCAAGGATATCATATAAGTGCCATAGAATAGTCCTAAAATGAGTAAAAATGACCCCAAAGTTCTGGACACATATATTAAAGGAAAATGAGTGACAGAATAAACTCTAGATCTCCAGGAAGAAAAGACAATGTTTGGGGATCAGAAGGAGAAGGGGCATGGAGAGAACTGAGGGTTATGGGAAAGAAAAGAGTTACAAAATTAGCAAAGAAACAGATTTCCCTAGAAAGATGCAAGTAATCTATCTTGATTTTCATGAATCAGTATATGCAAGACCTCGCAAAATCCTACTTGCAAAATTAATTCAAACTGGCTTGGGTATGAGCATTGTTGCAAGAATTGAAATGTAATGATAAATGCAAGAGGGTAAAAATAAATGACATTGAATCACGGGGAAAGGGGGCTTTCAGTGCAGAGCTAGAAGGCCTGGTGTTTTGTCTGGTCTTATTTAATATCTTCATTAATGATCTTCAAGGGGGAGTAAACAATAATGCACTATTTACTGAAAGCTGCACATTTAAATTGAAAAGCAACTCTATTGAAAGCAGAAAAATGATGCAAAGAAATATTAAGAAGTTAGAAATTGGATCAATAAAAGTTAGATGGAAATAAAGTAAAAATTAGAATATACACACTGTATATATATGGGCCCCTCAGGTGGTTCAGTGGTAAAGAACTAGCCTGCCAATGCAGGAGCTGTAATGGATGTGGGTCTGGAAGATCTCCTGGAAAAGGAAATGGCAATCCACTCCAGTATTCTTGTCTGGAAAATCCCATGGGCAGAGGAGCCTGAAGGTCTACAGTCCGTGGGGTCGCAGAGTGGGACACGCCTGAGCACGCATACATGCTCATGGTCTTGTAGTTTATCTTCCAAAACCACTGTAAACAAAGATATTCTGTTAGAAGAAAATCTAGAGGGCAGTATATTAAGCAAAACTGGAAAAGATTTTACACGAGCTTGGGGCAGGAATTACCCTTAGCAGGCCCACGGTCTAAGATGACCACAAAGAACAATAAAACATCCACTTGGCAGGAAATTTGGGGAATCTATTTTTTCCCTGTTCCAACCCTTCCAGTCTCTCATCTCTTTGCCCTTCACACACACACACACACACATAGCCACACACCTGCGCATTTCCTGCAAGGAAAAAACAATTTTAAGGGATGGGAATTTTTTGATCAACTTGTATTTTTATCAGTTACTACTACTGTTAGAAAAAAAATGTTTTTTTTTGTTGTTGTTGTTAATGCTTGCACAACTATAATCTTTAAAAGTAAAGTCTAGGGAATTTGATTCAAGAGAGAACAAGTCAAAATTAAATTTCCCAAATGAACTGAATGCTACCAAACATGCTCCATTTACTTGAATCTTTCCTTTTTTATAAAGGTCAGTCCTACTCAAAATTTTTCACCTAGAGACCCCTTACACTCTTAAATTACAGAAAACCTCTAGAATCTTTGATTTATGTGGGTTATAGCTATCAATATTTACCATATTAGAAATTAAAACAAGAAAATTCTAAAGTATGTGCTGTTTTACTTAAAATAGCAGTAAGCAGTATATCACATATATTATGAAGAATAATCATATTTCCCAGATAAAATAATTAATGGCATTGTTTCAAGTTTTACAAATCTTTAATATTTGGCTTAATAGAAGACCACACTGAATTCTCATATAGGCTTCTATATTCAATCTGCTGGATATGTTATCCTTGTTGAAATATGTGAATAAAATCCAGCCCTTCACAGATATGTAGTTGGAAGAGAAAGGATAATGTAGAGCATCTGAAAGAGTCTTAGGGAACCCAGGACTGAGGTCCTCATTTCAAATGCTGAGAGTCCCACTCTGGGTCAAAAATTAATTATGTCATTCAGGGTCTGTATATAGGCTTCCCCGGTAGCTCAGAGGTTAAAGTGTCTGCCTGCAATGCGGGAGACATGGGTTTGATCCCTGGGTCAGGAAGATCCCCTGGAGAAGGAAATGGCAACCCACTCCAGTATGCTAAGATAAATTCCCTTAATTAATAAATAAGCCACATTTTTAATCTCCAAATTGCATGGAATAAAACTTTGACAGCATGGAAAGAGTGTTTGGGATATGCAGCAAGGTGCTAACACTAGGAGATGTAACATACACAGTTTAAGAAAGCCACCATTGCATGAGGTCAGACCAGAGAGAATTATAAAAAATCAGCTACCCCTAGAAAAAGTTCTTGAGTTTACCCAAGAGCTTGTTTGAAATTGAATATATTTTACAGAGTCACTTGCATCATTCCAATAGAAGTGCAAGCAAACCATTTCCAATGCTGAATGTTTGATCTTAGTTAACTCCAATATGAAGGCTACAAAACCTGAAGGTCATCCAAATATAATCTCTGGAACAGAAACCGCCAGAACCTGAAGACTGAGTTGTGTTATTAAAGGAAGTCCAAAAGCACACAATAACACTATTCTTAGCATGATAAGTTCAGAGAAGCACTTTAAAATAGTTCCAAGTCAGACCGTTGAGTTACCTTTAAATCTGATTTGGCCAATGAGTTTGGCAAATATTTTCACTGCCCTGATAAGTATTTTTAATGACTTGACCAAATAGTTGTTTTGGCATTCTCTATAATATTACCAAAGTATTCAACATGCAATTCTGATTATGTAACTACCTTGCTTGCTCAGATTTCTTCTAAGACTTCACTTGTGCCGTGGTCCAAAAACCACATAGAGGGATTTTCTTAAAGTGCAGAACCCCAGTGTCTATCTCAGGTTATAGAATTTGGAGAGAAGTTGGTTTTGAAAATATGCCTTTTAATTTTCTCCCCATGTAAGTCTTCTGGTATTCAATTTACAGACAAAATTCTAATCTTTGTTGGATATAATAATATCCTTCATGATCTGTCCCCACACTTCCTACCTTAATTTAAATAATTTAATATTGCTTAACTCTTATACTACCCACACAACTACTTGTTAATTCCCCAAATACACCCCATTTTCTCATACGTCTTTGCCTTTCGCCCTGCTGTTTCCTTAGCAATGTCTTCGCCTGCAGTCTCAGGTACATTTGGCCAACTTGAATTCCTCTTTGAAAAATTGGGTCCATATCATCTCGCTTCTGAAATCTTCCCTGACTTACCCAAGGAGCGTGGCTTCCTCTTTATGAAAATTGCTCCTCAACTCAGCCTTATATGATTATTCCATTATAGAATGAGTATCCATTTTCTTGACTACATCTTTGTTGAAATGTTATTTCTTTAGCAGCATAAGCCATATTTTTTTTTTTCACTCAACCTAGGGATTAGAACACTGTACATGCAAAATAAAAATGTTTGAAATGAACATAGTACTTTGCAGAACATATAATGTTAAGGTTAAAATTCTTACAGAATGTTTTCAGATTTTTTTTTTTTAAGGTTTCCTTAGTTGTAGAAGTAGAAAGTTAAAAACAAAAGGAAGAGGTGAGAGAGACAGAGACAGAGGAAGTGGGGATCACTGTGTACAAAATTAGCTAATATAAACCAACCTTATACAACTAACATTGGAAAACTGGGGGATTGCCACATACCTTGGAGGAAGAAAATCTCATTAGTATACAATGGAATAAACAATAGATTCCAAATTCAAGTGAAAACAATAATAAATAAACCCAATAAGGTGAAAAAGATGGGATCAGCAACAGCAGTACCTGCTGTGAACTAAGTAACTTAGAGAGATTTTTTGGAAAAACAATTCTGATGCTAGACCTAGAGCAAAAACATAAGTTTGAAATGGGTGAGAGATAAACAGAGGTTCTGGATATTTGAACATATTTGCAAGATCAGGATGGAAATTTGAGCTTCTCAAGAACCCTTTCTTAATGACAAAAGAACTCCAAACAGTGTTTTTAAAGGCAAGTGTGTTAGTACTTTCTGAGGATTTCTAATGGAACGGGTTCAATATTTGACAACTCCTGTTGGTTTCATTGTTATCTTGTGATTCAGAAGAGTTAAGGTATTTCTCCTGGTATTTCTCTTCAGGAGAAATAAAGTGATATTGCTGTAGTTGTTTAGTCCCTAAGTAATGTACGACTCTTTGAGATCCCATGGACTGTAGCCTGCCTGGATCTTCTGTCCATGGGATTTTCCAGGCAAGAATACTGCGGTGGGTTGCCATTTCCTTCTCCAGGGAATATTCCTGACCCAGGGATCGAACCCAGGTTTCCTGCTTTGCAGGAGGATTCTTTACCACTGAGCCACCAGGTATACCCAAGGCAATGCTAGCATTAGAAACAAAAGGAAGAAGGGAGAGAGCAAGACACTGAGACAGAGAGGGTGGAGGTCATGTATACAAAATTAGCTAATATAAATAAAATGTAATTTGTGGTTCTAATAAATATTGCAACATTAATTAATGGCTACTTGTTACCAATAATGTTTGGCTTGAAATAGCATGGTAAAAATATTTGTGAAATATTTGATTTTTCAGTTATTCCCCCTCTAAAATCAAGTCAAACTCATCTTTCAGCAAAAAAAAAAAAAAAAAATGGATAAGCCTAATAATGATGGACAGGGAGGCCTGGTGTGCTGCAATTCATGGGGTTGCAAAGAGTTGGACACAACTGAGTGATTGAACTGAACTGAATAATGGAGAAGCCTTCTAAATAACACAGGTAAACATTTTTACAGCTCAAATTGGATTGGTGTAAGCTTTTACTGACTTTTGGCAAAAACAAAACAAAAAGTGTTTAGCATATAGACAGATATAGCAATAAATAAGGATTTACTATGTGCCAAGTATAGTAGTCAGAGAAGGCGATGGCACCCCACTCCAGTACTCTTGCCTGGAAAATCCCAAGGACGGAGGAGCCTGGTGGGCTGCAGTCCATGGGGTCGCTAAGAGTCGGACACAACTGAGCGACTTCCCTTTCACTTTTCACTTTCATGCATTGGAGAAGGAAATGGCAACCCACTCCAGTGTTCTTGCCTGGAGAATCCCAGGGACGGGGGAGCCTGGTGGGCTGCCATCTATGGGGTCGCACAGAGTCGGACACGACTGAAGCGACTCAGCAGCAAGTATAGTAGTATTCTTATGTCTCCAGATATACAACAGGGTGAAGATGAAGGCATTGACAAGGCAGCAGAATGTACCAAATCCACTAATTATAATAAAATAAAGGATATTCATTACAGACATGAGTCTGATTTACTTTCAAATAACTTGGAAATATAATTTCCTCATAAATGCTATTTCTTTGGCTCTTACTTCCATGTAAGAATCAGGGCACTATGGAAAGCAGGAGGGATGGTCCCCCAGAAACTAAACACAGAGTTGCCATATAGTCCTGTAATTCTATTCCTGGGCATATATCCAGACAAAACTATAATTTAAAAGATACCTGCACCCATATGTTCATAATAGCACTATTCACAAATGGTCAAGCAATGGAAGCAACCTAAATATAGATCAACAGATGACAGGATAAGTAAAATGTGGTACATGTATACAATGGGATATTACTCAGCAACAAAAAAGAATAAAGTAATGACATTTGCAGCAACATGGAAGGACCTAGATATCATTGTGATAAATGAAGTTAGTCAGAAAGGGAAAGAAAAATACTGTATGATATCACTTATACATGAAATCTAAAATATGATACAAATGAACTTATCTATGAACAGAACAGACTCACAGAAATAGAGAATAGATTTGCGGTTGCCAAGGGGTGGTAGGAGAGGGATGGATTGAGAGTTTTGGATTAACAGAGGCAAACTGTTATATATAAATAAGATGGGGGGACTGCTCTGGCAGTCCAGTGGTTAAGGACTCCATGCTTCCACTGCAGGGGCCATAGGTTTGATCCCTGGTCAGGGAACTAAGATTCTGCATATCACATGGTGCAGCCAAAAAAAGCACTTAAAATGTAAAATAAGATGGATAAAAAATAAGGTCCTACTGTAGAACATAGGAAACTATATTCAATACCCTGTAATAAACCATCATAAAAAGAATATGGTTAGGGACTTTGGGAAGGTCCATGTACACTTTGCTATATTTAAAATGGATAACCAACAAAGACCTACTGTATACTGTATAGCACATGGAACTCTGCTGAATGGTATGTGACAGATTAAACGGGAGAGGGGTTTGAAAGAGAATGGATACATGTATCCATTGTATCACTGTTCACCTGAAACTACCAGGACATTGTTAATGGGCTATATACCCCAATACAAAATGTTTTGGTGTTAAAAATAAAATGCTAAAAAGAATATATATGTATATGTATAACTGAATCACTTTGCTATAATGCAGAAATTAACACTCCTTATAAATCAGTTAGATGTCAATAAAATACAATTTTTAAAAGGAGTCAGGCTGGGGCCTATGACACCACCCTTATGGCAGAAAGCAAAGAACTAAAGAGCCTCTTGATGAAAGTGAAAGAGGAGAGTGAAAAAATTTGACTTAAAACTCAACATTCAGAAAACTAAGATCATGGCATCTGGTCCCATCACTTCATGGCAAATAAATGGGGAAACAGTGGAAATAGTGACAGACTTTATTTTCTTGGGCTCCAAAATCACTGCAGATAGTGACTGCAGCTATGAAATTAAAAGACACCTCCTTGGAAGAAAAGTTATCACCAATCTAGACAGCATATTTAAAAGCAGAGACATTACTTTGCCAACAAAGGTCCATCTAGTCAAAGCTGTGGTTTTTCCAGTAGTCATGTATGGATGCGAGAGTTGGACTATAAAGAAAGCTGAGTGCCGAAAAATGATGCTTTTGAACTGTGGTGTTGGAGAAGACTTTTGGGAGTCCCTTGGACTACAAGGAGATCCAACCAGTCCATCCTAAAGGAAATCAGTCCTGAATATTCATTGGAAGGACTGATGCTGAAGCTGAAACTCCAATCCTTTGGCCACCTGATGTGAAGAACTGACACATTGGAAAAGACTCTGATGCTGGGAAAGATTGAAGGCGGGAGGAGAAGGGGACGACAGAGGAAGAGATGGATGGCATCACCAACTCGATGGACATGAGTTTGAGTAAACTCTGGGAGTTGGTGGTGGACAGGGAGGCCTGGCATGCTGCAGTCCATGGGGTTGCACAGAGTTGAATATGACTGAGTGACTGAACTGAACTGAACTGGGGCCTATGTCTAATTTCTATAGCATTCCTTCTCACAAGTTGTTCACGAGTCACTGCTGATACCCTTTGTTCATTATGAACAGAGTTTCAAAACCCACTGAGATAGATTACTTTCTTTCAGTTCTCCAGGGCTCTTGTCTGGCTGCTGTGAAAGCAATTCTAATCTGATCTTGGACCCACCTCCTTGCCCCTTGCTGCTATTGCTTTGATCCTGGAGCCTTTTAACCTTGGTCACTTTGCAACAAATGCAGTAACAACAATAACACAACAAACTGGCTACAACGTGTGTTTCAGTTCCAGGCAATTTTTGAAGAACAAAACATAAACAAATAGGTAATCAACTGAATCTCTTCTTTATGGTGATTAAACTTAGTTGTCAGAGATTTCCTACATGTGAACTGCAGTGCCAGAAAATAAAGTACAGGAGTGGAACATAAATATCAAAAAATTATTTAATGAATACTGTGAAGAAGCTGAGACATCAGCTGAATCAGGAAAAAGCATTGCTGAATGCAAATCATTAGACTGCTACTCAGCTGAGCAAATTATTATGTAAACCATAACTCACAGAGGGGAGTACCTGCAGCGCCCAACTCCTGCGTTTGCACCCCTAAGGGCCTGAGGTGTCAGAGGTGATGTATCGCCTGATGAATGTCCTCCTATGGTTAAGCAGAGCGTATAAACACGTGTGTGTGCTAAGTTGCTTCAGTCGTGTCTGACTCCGTGCAACCCTACGGACTGAAGACTTTCAGGTTCCTCTGTCCATGGGATTCTCTAGGCAAGAATAATGGAGTGGGTTGCCCTGCCCTCCTCCAGGGGATCTTCCTGACTCATGGATTGAACCCCCATCTCTTAAGTTTATCTGCATTAGTAGATGGATTCTTTACCACTTGAGCCACCTGGGAAATCCACACATACGCATGTGTGTGCATATATATGTATATGTTTCTTTGTGTGTGTACTTGTAACTTATTCCTTGAGTAAAAGAACGTTTATGTGGCTCGTTGAAAGCAAAGTTGAATATTATTACTTAAACAACACTGTTCAAATTGCTAATAGCAGATTTCTGCTTTTATATTTGATAATTAATTTTAGAAGTAAGAGCTCAGAGCCTTAAGTATACACTTAAGGAATCTAGCACTCACTCAGTAAGGAAATTGCTAGCTTACATACATCAGTGAGAGAAGAATCTTTCTATTATTTAAAAATTGAAAGTTCTCTTTCTATTTCAGATTCATCATATGTTATAGCTCCTATCAGAAGTTCAACTCTGCAGGGAATGCATGTGTTCTCTGCTACAACCAAATAGTGAGTAGGTGTGAAGGGGACCCAGGGACTCAGGAATGCATATCACTTGTCTAGATATGCAGCTGTGAATAAGCATGATATGGGGCCTAGAGCTCATGTTGCCTTTGGACTTCAACCGAACCTGATGATCCCTAATCTTAGGACTCTCTTAATATGATGGTGATGTTAGGACCAAAGGGAGATTGCGTAAGATAAGAGAGTGGATACCAGTGGACCAAATACGTCAAGGCACACATGATGCCATTAATTAAAACAAAAAAGTAGAATCTCAAAAAGCAATTTTACATTCCTCTTTGGAAGGAGAGTTCTACAAAGCTGTCAGATATATTGGATCCTATGGGGTAGATGGGAGACAGGTTTCCCATACCTTTTGGAATTGGGCACTGGTGAGGTTTAAACAGGGAGTTAGAAGAGGCTGACTAGGCATATTTGGATGTCTAACAGAGCCCCTCTCTTTAGGCAGTTTTTCCCAGAGAAAAGACGTCAGAGCAGGTGTTTCAGTATCAGTCATTTGCAGGATATGTGCTTGGGAGAAAAATCACGGCTGGCAGATGCTGGCTAGATCTGTTAACTGACAACAGCCTACATTTATTGAGTGTTCACTGTATGCTACGTGTTTGATGCTTTATAAGGAACATCTCATTTAATCTATTTTTAAATTGAAATATAGTTGATTTACAAAGTTGTGTTAATTTCTGCTACACAGAAAAGTTATATATATATATATATATACACTCTTTTTTATATTCTTTTCCATTATGGTTTATCACAGGATACTGAATATAGTTCCCTATACAGAAGGACCTTTCTGTTGCTTTTTCATTCTTCGTTTAATCTATATAACAACACTATGAAGTAGATACCATTATTATTTCTATTTTTAGAGAGGAAAATTAATCCAGCAAATTTCTAGGACTAGGGTTCTCACATAAGCAGTTTAACAGTAGAGCCAAACCTCATAAGCAAAGAATGACCCTGCCTCCTGGCTTAGTGAGTAAGCACGATCTTTTGGCGGGAAAGCAGAACAATAGTATCCCTTTGTTAGTCTATGGCATGATCTTTCAAGCTTCCCCTTACTTTCTGCTTTATGCTTATAGTCACAATATTATAATATTATCTCCTACATCGTCCCTAGTCCCCCTCATCCACACCCATTGTTCATAGTTACACTGCTTTCACAGCACTGACTGCACAGGAAGGAATACATGGTCACTCAGCTGCCACTGCTCAAGGGACTTAGCAGATGAAGGTAAGGAAACAACATGCTCTGGGAAGATCATTCAGAAGAGAAAAAGCTATGGGATGGTGTTAAAACAAAGGTTTGCTGCCTAGGAAACAGGAGACAAGGGGATGGACCAAAAGCCAGGATATGTTCTCAAACAAGCAGAGCAAATAGGCAGCCTGTTGAAAGGAGAGCAGTAAGTTCCTTTTAGAGTTTCAAAAGATGTTATATCTGTCTGATAAGCCTTGTGGCACATATTACTTTAATCACTATCATATCGTCTATCATTGAAATTCGTTGAGTTGTCTCCTCTTTCCTTGAGATAAGGTAATACACTCTTTTAAGCCTGGCTGAATGAATTATATAATACGGTAAGTCTCCTACATATGAATCTTCAAGTTGTGACCTTTCAAAGATGTGAAAGTGCTTTTGCATGCACAGTCACATAAGGAGAGTGGTACACAAAAGTGATTGCAGGCATTCAGAATGCAATTCTGTGCTACTGTGTCATCTAAGATGATAAAAAAGGAGCTACTATTGAGACATCAATGGATTATTTTTTTCAAGAGGGTAGATATGTTTAAATTCAGCAAGGAACCAGAACCTGTGTCATCATTGTCAGGCATGAGTGAAACTGTGACTTGCCTTCTGTCTCCTATTGTTGATGATCCTTCAGCTCTACCATCTCCCACCTCTTCTCCCTGCTTGTCAGTAACTTTTCTTTCCTGATCACTCGATGCCAGCCCCTGTGTGCCAGCTGTTGTACTGACCTACTGTACTTTTCAAGGTACTGTACTATAAGATTAAAAATGTTTTATTTGTTCTTTGTGTTTGTTTGTGTATTATTGTGTGAAATGTATTATAAACCTATTACAGTGTGGTACCATATAACCGATTGTGTTAGTTGGATACTTAAGCTAACTTTGTTGGACTTAGGAACAAATTGGAATTAATGAACATCCTCTCAGAACAGAGCTTGTTTATATGTAGGGTCTGTAATGGACTTGGTGGGTATTTGGGAACAAGACAAGAAACTGACTTTCCATTCTCTATTCATCAAGCTGAATTGGAATAAGGATCCCTAATTAAAGATTCACAAATAAGGAAATTTGTCATTATAAAAGACATTATACTTAGTCACTATAAAAGATTTCATGTTCTGTGTGGGTATAGAACATTTCCACATGGTTCTTATTGAATTATATTAATTTTAAAAACTTACCTGAATCCTAAAATATTTTGACTGTAATTCTTTTTTTTTCGGTCCAGATAAAAATGACACCTGGTCTTATATGGCTGTAATGGATGATCTTTCAGTCATAACAGAACACTTGATCTCTGGTCACTAGTGAAACTAACGTAACATGAATACACATCGATTGTGTTGCCCTGGTAACTCACTGGTAAAGAATCTGCCTGCAATGCAGGAGATGCAGGAGACACAGGTTTGATCCCTGAGTCGGGAAGATCCCCTGGAGAAGAAAATGGCAACCCACTCCAGTATTTTTGTCTGGGGAATCCCATGAACAGAGGAGCCTGGTGGGCTACAGTCCAAAGAGTCACAAAAATCAGACACGACTGGGTGAGCAAGTGAATACAAGGATTATTTCCCTCTTAGTTTCAGATTTTTTTTTTAATTTCTGAATTTGTCTATTAGTCTCATATTCCTTTCTGTTACACAAACTCAGTCTATGTTGAATTGGATAATTGTAGGACTACTCAAACTCTGGTCTATTAGTCATGGTACATTGGCATCCACATCATGGTGCTAGGGGTTAATATGGTTAATATGATCCTGGCTAAGGGATTAGATAAAAATTACATTTTGAATGTAATTTAAAACACTAAAAATTATTAGAGGCATTAAAAATATAAGTTCCTATTTATCGGTTAGAAGAATATGACCTTTACTTTGATCCTTGTACCTGCTAGGCAGTAGCAAAATGTATGTAAGAAAAAGAAAGTGTGATTTTGTTCTCTGTCTCTAAGATACTTATAATTAACTCCAGATAGTTTCTCCAAAACAGAATGATGCATGCATGCATGCTAAGTCGTTTTAGTTGTGTCCGACTCTTTTCGACCCTATGGCTGTAGCCTGCCAGACTTCTCTCTCCATAGATTCTCCAGGCAAGAATACTGAAGTGGGTTAATGAAAGGGCAGGCCTTAGTTATTCTAGTATAAGCTCTGCAATATTCATAAAGATTTTAGATCTATGATCAAATGTATGAAAGCAAACTATTTGAAGTGGCTTGAAATTTCACATAGAAATCTATTTCTTTATTATTTCATAAACAGTTTAGTAAAATCAAATAGAATATTGTAATAGTTGAATTACAGAAATGAATGGATTTTGGCAAGTTTTTTTTTTTTCTTGTGTGTTGTCTATGTGTGTGTGTTTGTGTGTGTGTGAGAGAGAGAGAGATATAGAGAGTGAGCTTGAGAGTTTGACTATGGATTTAGTATGGTGTTGTTTGTTCATGCTAACTACCCCCTTCCCCCATCCCTCCTCCCCCAAGAAGATTATGAAGCAAGAGGGAGGAGGTAGATGGGGAGGAAATATGAATTATTTAAGCTGCATTAAAATGCTCTAGAATAAAATGAACATTCAAAGCTCCTTTGGTTGAATTTCATTCGCCAAGGAAATCTGTCTCAAATGGTTCATCTTAAAGAATATGATGACACCAGTCACCTATCCTAGACTGTACATTTGCTATAAAGACTTTTGCAGCTTAATGATAGATGAGGAAATTTACTCCTATAGTCTGCACTGGAGACAAGTGACAATAATTTAAGACTTTCAATGACGCAGTACTAACTTTATATTCTAAGCAATCACAGCCTATATTTATCCACCTGCTGTTTTTATGGCTTAGAGATCACACTATTTGTTTGTGATGGTAATTTATTATATTACAGAAGATTTTCAAATTACAGACTTTCATTGAGTTAGAGAAGGAATTAAGATACTTTGCTCACTCTTCTTGATAAATAAAAATAATACATTAGGTAGATGGCAAGTTCTCAAGGAAATGGGATCCTTGGTCATTTTTAGAGTTTGCATTTATGAATAAAATGTGGGAATGTATTTAAGTTTTAGATAAAAGAGAAGCATGAAAATCACTTTTTTTTTTTTTTAAAGTAGAGTGGTAACTACAACACTTTGAAGGATTTTATCATGTGTGATATCGTCTCATTGGATTTTTCAAAATAATGTTTGAAATGGCAACCCACTCCAGTGTTCTTGCCTGGAGAATCCCAGGGACGGGGGAGCCTTGTGGGCTGCCATCTATGGGGTCGCACAGAGTCGGACACGACTGAAGCAATTTAGCAGCAGCAGCAGCAGCAGCAGCAACAACCATTAAAACAGTATTTCTCTTACTTTAGGCATTTGACAGCTATCTTTATAATTTTGGCCATAGTCTATGTTACATTTATACTATTATTTGCCTGTTTTTTTTCCAAACACACCCGCTGTATAGTTATTTATTTTAGAAGCCAATACTACTAGTGATATACCTCCTACACTTTGGAAAACACTTCATTAAAACAGTAATTTGCAGCTAAATTAATTGACAATATTCTATCTCCATTTTACCAGAACTTGATGAAACCTAAAAAATATTTTATTTTTCTCCATATCTCAATGATGGTTGATTTCAACTGAATACTATTTTAAACTGTATCTGAATGATTCTACCACCAGTAATATGAATTCATCGATAGTTAAACTATCCTCTTTTAATTTAAGTAGTCTTTTTTTTATCATTTTGCTCAACCTATGCATAATTGCCAGGTACAATTAAATGTCTGTGAGCATGTATTTTTCTATTTCAATTATATTACTTACGTAAGAAGAATAAATAGCACATTTCACAGGTTTTTGTTTTTGTTTTTTAAGTATCCCCATGTCAGTGGGTAAAAAGGTGTTCACTGTAAGGTTATTTTCATTTTTCTGTACTTTTGAAAACTTTAATAATAAAATATTGAGGGAAAAAATCCAACTTATACTCCATGAGAACCAAAAACACACATCTTTGAGTTTTTTTCTAAAGATAGTAGTTAAAAGCAAGTGAAACATACTGTAGCTAAATCAGTATATAACCAAATTTTCTTCATATAAGCTGTGGGTCTTTACAGTTTTGGGTTAAGGAAGATGCCAAAACCTTATGGATGGTTATAAATTCTTTGAGGTACTGACAATTACCCGTAAGTGAATACATTTGGTTCATTTCCTCTACCAATTGCTGAAAGGGCTGTGCTCAGTCACTTCAGTTATGTCTGACTCTTTGTAACCTGCCAGACTCTTCTGTCCTTGGGATTTTCTTGGCAAGAGTACCAGAGTGGGTTGCCATGCCCTCCTCTAGGGAATCTTCCTGACTCAGGGATCAAACCCTTACCTCCTGTGTCTCTTGCACTGCAGGCAGATTCTTCATCACCGAGCCACCAGGGAAGCCCAGTTGAAAGGAAGGAACTTCAAATATTAAGCCCGCTTGCTTTTTTTTTCTTTTAACATTTGTACAGGATATTTATTATAGTATCCATCACAATGAACAAAAACTGTTGACAAATTTATTTTACTTTTTATTTTAAAATTATTATTTCTGTATTTTACAGTTGCTAACATCACCATTTTATTGAATTATGGTTGATTTATGATATCATGTTAGTTTCAGGTGTACAACATAGTAATTCAGTGTTTTTATAACCCATTAAGCATTATTACAAAATAGTGGCTGTAATTCCCTGTGTCATACAATATTTTATTCTTGGTTATTTACTTAATATGTAGTAGATTATATCTCTTAATCACATACTCCTATCTTGCTCCTCCTCACTTCCTTCTCCCAATGGTAACCGCTAGTTTGTTTTCTATATATTTCATGTCTATTTCTGTTTTTACTACATATATTTGTTTTATTGTTGAGATTCTACAAATATGCTATATCATACAGTATTTCTTTCTCTAACTTATTTCACTAAGCATAATATTCTCTAGGTTCATCCACATTGCTGCAAATGGCTGAATTTCATTTTTTATAACTGAGCTATACTTCACATCTTCTTTATCCAATGTCTGTTGATGGATACTTGGGCTGCCTATATATTTTGGCTATAGCAAAGAGTGCTGCTATGAACATTGAGGTATATGTATTTTTTCAAATTAATTTTTAAAATTCTGTTCAGATACGTGCCCAAGAGTTGTATTGTTGGATCATATGGTAGTTGTACTTTTTTTAGTTTTTTGAGGAATAGCCACACTGTTTTTCTGTAGTGGCTATATTAGTATACATTTCCACACACAGTATACTAAGGTTCCCTATTTATCCATTTGTTATTTGTGGTCTTTTTGACAATCCCCATTCTGATAGGTATGAGTTGATATCTTGTTATGGTTTGATCTGCATTTCTCTGATGATTAGTCTTGTTGAGTATTCTTTCATGTGCCTGAAGGCCATCTGTATGTCCTTTTAGAAAAATATCTACTCAGATCTTCTGCCCATTTTTTAATTAGGTTGTTTTTTATTTTTGCACTTTTTGATATTGAGTTGTATGAGTTTATATATTTTTCAATATTTACTCCTTTTTATTTGCAGATATTTTCTCCAATTCAGTAATGTCTTTTCATTTTGTCGATGGTTTCCCTACTCAGAGGCTTCCCTGGGACCCAGCCACCTCTATAAACCATGACTGGACTTTCTACCCAGTTGTGGCAGCTCTAAATCCAGTCCCACACTGTGCTGAGGAGTGAGTAGGGCTAGAGTGTTTGCTTGGCTCAGGCTAAGCCTTATGCCAAGGCAGTCATAGGAAACCTAGTAGCCACTAGAGCAGACCTCCCTCTCTCATCTCTGCACAGCCTAGGGTAAAGTCAGCATGTATTCCTCATGATCAGAGTCCAGACTTTCCACAGCCCTCCTGTTTGTCCAGCTGGTCCGCCAGCTGCAGTGGGGCTCATCTCCCCTGGCCTGGGACACCCAATCTTGAACTGCTCACTCCCCACCTGTGTATTCTCCCTTTTCTTCTAAATCCTCTCCCAGGGACACAAGTCCAGACCCAATTGCTTCTCTTCTCTTCCTACCTGATTACATGTATATCTTTCTTACAGTTTTGGTTGTACAGGTGTCTTTCCACCAGTTTCCAGTTAGTTTTCAATGAGATTTTTCCACATGTAAAATGTATTTTTGATGTGTTCATTGAGGAGAGCTGAGTTCTGCATCCTACTACTCTGTCATCTTAATCAGTTCCTTGCTGTCTAGAGTCAGTTTTGAACTAGACTCCTGTCTCCTGCTCAGCCACTTTGCAATGATTTTTTTTTTTTTTTAATTCTTTGGTCTACATTTTTGCTGTAACAAAAGTTTACTGAATCTGATTATTGGAAAGATATAAAAGATAATATTAAGATATAGGAGATTATAAACTCTTCAAGTGTTTATATTGGATTTTTCAAAATAATGTTTGAAATGGCAACCCACTCCAGTGTTCTTGCCTGGAGAATCCCAGGGACGGGGGAGCTTGGTGGGCTGCCGTCTATGGGGTCACAGAGAGTTGGACACGACTGAAGCGACTTAGCAGCAGCAAACTCGAAGAGTATAAGCATTAACAGCTCATCCCTTTCTGTTCCTCCTGTCTCAATTTGCTTGACATATCCTTTCAAGGAAATACATTCATCAGTTTATTACTTGATACATTTTTACCTTAATTTCTAGTGGTAAAGTTTCACCCAACCTCTCATATACAACTGTATATATGGAACATTCAAAAATCTTTGTAGTGATTTTTGAGACATTTTCAGTGTGTGTGGAATATTCTAATGTGTATAGCAGGCTGTTTCCTGAATACAGAATAATACATATAACAGTTCTGCAGTGTGACGAGTCCTCATTATCTTTCAACAAATAATAGTGACTCATCAAAAAAATTAATGATTTTAATGAAGAATCATTGGAACTCATTGTTATTAAAGAAAGACAGATGCCTGGGTTGATGCACATGGTAACATGCCCTGAAAAATGACTACACTAGGTCTTTACTCTTCTCGATTGATATGCAAGCTGTAATAAAGCTTTTACTGTTATTCAATATCAGCAATGGTATTAACAATATAATTTGAGTTGCTTGGTAGAGAAGCAGCCAAAACAAAGATAATTGAATATTGTTGTTTGACTTCAACCTTTAAGATATTAACTTCATTCAACTCAGTCACATCAAATTCCTAGAGTGAGGAAAGCAACTGAACAAAGGGAAAGAAGCAGAATACGTGAAATGTATTCACATGCATTTTTATGCTCACAGCAGCTTTTCAAAAACTGAGATCTCAATTAATTATTTGCAATAGGACAAGCACAGAACATTCTATAACAAGGATTTTAAGCCTAGTATTAAAACACCCTATTTAGATGGGCAGATCATGCAGCATCCTTTAAAAATTTTTT
Organism: Bos indicus x Bos taurus; assembly: GCF_003369695.1. Taxonomy (NCBI): domain Eukaryota; kingdom Metazoa; phylum Chordata; class Mammalia; order Artiodactyla; family Bovidae; genus Bos; species Bos indicus x Bos taurus. Next base: position 65,249,712 of record NC_040086.1, on the reverse strand, counting down.
TGTAGTTTCTTCATTGTAATGATTAATTACAATTGCTATGGGTAAAAAAAAAAAAAAAAACCAACAACAATGCCTTCACTTTCTAATATCCAGTACCTTAAACCATCAATGCATAGGATATATAAGTAAAGATTGCAGATGTTCTCTGGGACAGCACATCCTTCCACACCCCTGAAATTTCTGATCCTTGACCCCTGGTGTAAAATGATCCACTGTCCACCTGGCACACGGATTGCACCATATCTTAAATGTTAAAGTTTCATGAAATTAGCTTAACCCACAAGGGAACTTGAATGTTTGAACTTCAACTGACATCCTTGAGGATGGATGGTTTCAAGGAAGAATGGTCATGGTCAACCCAGAGCATACGGACTTTGTTTGTACCTAAGCCTTTTGTCTCCAGAATTTTTTTTTCAATTGAGAAAGTTCAAACTATATAACCTATAGATCACCTACCTGAATGTCCTGTGTTTGTTTACCACAGCTATTTTTATTCCTAAACAGTATCGTTCAACATGCACAAATAACTTTTATGTATACTTTGTTTTTTTTAAATATTCTTTTCCATTATGGTTTATCACAGGATATTGAATATAGCTCCCTAGGCTATACAGTAGGACCTTGCTGTTTACTCATTTTCTAAATAAGAGTTTGCAACTGCTAATCCCAAATCTCAATCTACCCCTTCCTCAACATGCACAAATAACTTGGTGCTCATTAAGTCAAATGAATTTTGAAGCAAATTTAAAATCGCAATATGTGCACTGATAAACGCTATTGAAAACTTTAAAATTCTTATGCCATTTGAGAACAAAACTGTAACATATTCCAGAATTGTTTCCAGCTTTTTACAGCTTTTACAAATGACCAGGGAATTTGGTTATTAAACAACAATATTACAAAAGTGTAGATGGAAAATGGGGAAGTTTTGAAAGGCAGAGAATAGTTACCATAGAATTCTAGAGCCATAGAAATAAAATAATATAATAGAAGTAATAATAATGCCTAGCCCTTTATCTCTTTGTTCAATCCACAAAAACTTATTAAGTATCTACTGCTGCTACTGCTGCTAAGTCGCTTCAGTCGTGTCCGACTCTGTGCAACCCCATAGACGGCAGCCCACCAGGCTCCCCTGTCCCTGGGATTCTCCAGGCAAGAATACTGGAGTGGGTTATTAAGTATCTGCTGCTAAGTCACGTCAGTCGTGTCTGACTCTGTGCGACCCCATAGACACAGCCCACCAGGCTTCCCGTCCCTGGGATTCTCCAGGCAAGAACACTGGAGTGGGTTGCCATTTCCTTCTCCAATGCATGAAAGTGGAAAGTGAAAGTGAAGTCGCTCAGTCATGTCTGACTCTAGCGACCTCATGGACTGCAGCCTAGCAGGCTCCTCCATCCATGGGATTTTCTAGGCAAAAGTACTGGAGTGGGGTGTGTCGATGACACAGAGATATGCTAAGGGGACAGGGCTGAAGGGGAGAGATATATACACAAGGACACAATAAAATAGGGAAATAGACAGGAGTTTTGGGGACACAAGGGAGAGTACAGTTCTGTTTGAGGGCTTGAAATCATTCCTTCCTCTAAGGTTTGTTTATTTCCTTCTCTTGATTACATCTAAATAGCACATGGGATCTATGCAGATTTTACATGATTATAAGTCATTGATGAAGGTGTTGGTTAGGAACCTGCTATGCATGGTAGAGAAAGACGACAATTTCTCTAGTGATAATTCACATTAAAACAAATGTATTTGATGATTTTTAGTAGGATATTCTTGACCAGAAATGTGTTAAGGATAAAAGTATATGTACTCCCTCTAGTTAACTAGATAATTATTTCAAGTTAGACCACATGTATGCTAAGTCCCTTTAGTCGTGTCCGGCTCTTTGCAACCTTATAGACCATCGTTGGCCAGGTTCCTCTGTCCATGAGATTCTCCAGACAAGAATACTGAAGTGTGTTACCATGTCCTCCTCTAGGGGATCTTCCTAATCCAGGGATCAAACCCTGGTCTCTTACCTGGGAAGTTCCCCAAGTTAGACTAGTTGGGAAGTTTCCTCAATCGTGCTTGCATATTAGACTCATCTGCAAAACTTAAAACACACACACACACACACACACAGTTTGCTGTCCCAGAGAGTCTGATTTAATTGGTTTTAGATGGACTGAGGGAACCATTGTTTTTACATAGGTCTACCTTTGATCTTGTCCTGTCAAGAGTTGAGAGTCTTTGGTTTAGAGTAATAGCCTTTCACAACACTTTCTCAACTTGAGTTGAATAAATTCTCACACTTTCCAGTACTGCATTATCAACTGCTTATATCACACTGCTTATCAACTAAGATACTCGAGATACGCTTCAGCCGGAATCAAGTACCTCTGCTGTTTCTGGAACCTCAGAAGAGTTGGTATTCTCACTCACTGTTCTACTCTTTTCCTTAAACAATCTGTCATAATTCTTCCAGTTACCAAAGTATTTGCCTTATGCTTAGGAAGTTGCCACATCTAGTTTTAGGACAACTCTTGGTTGTGAACTGCCTTCAATTTTCTCTTTTGTTCTGTGAAAATAATTTTTATTATAAGCTATGAGTTTTTATAAAAAAATTATAAAACATAAGGCATAAAATTGAGAACAAAGATTGTCCCTAAAACTACAAGAATAGGCAGCACAACAGTGGCATTTATTTTCTTTTTTTCTGTAATAGACATACTAACATTTTACTTATATATTTGGAACTCCATAATATCAAAACATGTTTTGTAATCAAAACTTCACCTGGAAATCTTACCTTGAAGTACTTCAATATTTTTAAATTAACTGGTAGATCAGAATTTTTAATAGTTGCTTGGCATTCCATTGACTGTATGATATATATTTTTAAATAGGCTCCTATTTGGGGCATTGAATTGGTGCCATTTTTTAATTTTTACTTGAAAATGTTTATAGCTGGATTTTAGTTTTTGATGCCAGATTAGAATTTTGGAGTTTTGAATACATTCATGCTGATTTTAGTCCTTTGCAATTTTAGTCTGCTTTAAAATCATCTTGTCTCCCCTTTTCAAGGGCTTCCCTGGTGGCTCAGTGGTAAAGAACACCCCTGCAATGCTGGAGATTCAAGAGACATGTGTTGTATCCCTATGTTGGGAAGATCCCCTGGAGAAGGAAATGGCAACCCACTCCAGTATTCTTGCCTGAGATATCCCATGGACAGAGGAGCCTGGTGGGCTACAGTCCCTGGATCACAAAAGAATCAGGTACAACTGAGCAACTAAACAACCCCTTTTAAAGAAGTTTTCTTCCCTGCTTTCCTTTTTCTTTTCCTCATCATTTGGCCATCAGTGATGAGGCGAACTGGCCTGGGAACAAACACCATGGCAAGTTCCTTGCTCATTACTGGATTATCCTTTGTCTCCAGCTCACTTTATTCCAGGAAATATTGAGAATATTCTTCTGCCTGAATTTCTTTCTCCCTCTTCCTAGGCCAGATCCTCTTTCTCGTACAGGTCAGAACTAGATTTACTTCAGTGTGATCTATATATCCTGGAAAATCTGGATGCAGGTCAGGAAGCAACAGTTAGAACTGGACATGGAACAATGGACTGGTTCCAAATCAGGAAAGGAGTATGTCAATGCTGTATATTATCACCCTGCTTATATAACTTATATGCAGAATACATCATGAGAAATGCAGGACTGGATGAAACACAAGCTGGAATCAAGATTGCCAGGAGAAATATCAATAACCTCAGATATGCAGATGACACCACCCTTATGGCAGAAAGCGAAGAACTAAAGAGCCTCTTGGTGAAAGTGAAACAGGAGAGTGAAAAAGTTGACTTAAAACTCAACATTCAGAAAACTAAAATCATGGCATCTAGTCCCATTACTTCATGGCAAATAGATGGGGAAACAATAGAAATAGTGACAGACTTTATTTTCTTAGGCTCCAAAATCACTGCAGATGGTCACTGCAGCCATGAAATTAAAACACACTTGCTCCTTGGAAGAAAAGTTATGACCAACCTAGACAGCACATTAAAAAGCAAAGACATTACTTTACAAACAAAGGTCTCTCTAATCAAAGCTATGGTTTTTCCATTAATCATGTACAGATGTGAGAGTCAGACTATAAAGAAAGCTGAGCGCCAAAGAATTGATGCTTTTGAATTGTGGTGTTAGAGAATACTCTTGAGAGTCCCTTGGACTGCAAGGAGATCCAACCAGTCCATCCTAAAGATCTCTCCTGAATATTCATTGGAAGGACTGATGCTGAAGCTGAAACTCCAATCCTATGGCCACCTGATACGAGGAACTGACTCATTTGAAAAGACCCTGATGCTGGGAAAGATTGAAGGCAGGAGGAGAAGAGGACAACAGAGGATGAGATGGCTGGATGGCATCACGGACTCGATGGATGTGAGTTTGGATGAACTCCGGAAGTTGGTGGTGGACAGGGAAGCCTGGCGTGCTGCAGTCCATGGGGTCACAAAGAGTTGGACATGAATGAGTGACTGAACTGAACTGATATCTTGTAGAATTCTTATAAGTTTCTGCAATTTGTATATAATATTTCTGTTTCCAACAGTTGATATAGGTTTTCCTTTGTGTGTCTATTATGTCAGCCATGAGAAGTAGTCTTGTAAAGGGGTTCCAGACTCGGACATAGATGAAGATGAAGCCAGCATCTGTCGTTTATTCATTTTGTGTGTTCATGCAATAACTTAACTCTCTAAATCTTAGTTTTCTCACTTATAATAATGACCAGGATTTGTACTTCACTCATAAAATTAATACAGGGATTAAACAAAATAGAGCTTGTAGTGTGTGTAGTACAATGTGCAACATCAAGAAGTAAATGTTACCTTGGCGATGAGGAGGGGTAGCATGATAATGATGAAGATGGTGAAGAAGATGAGGGTTGCAGTGAATACTTCAGGTTGACATCATGCCCAGAACCAGTTAATGAGGAATGAGTAAAAAGTAACCTGATTTTTTTTATAGAATGCACATCGTTTCAAACTAGAACAAGCACCTGTTATATTACAAAATCAAATAATAAGGTATTAAAAGCAGATTTTTAAATTGTTTGTTTTAATGTTGAATCATTCTGTACCTTAAAAGTTTTCCTTTTTATTTCTTAGATACAAGTATATTTCCAGCTTTTATCACCTCCAAATTTGTGCTACAGCTTAGTCCACCTTATGGACTGAATTGTGTTCCCCAACCCCAATTCACAGGAAATTCTAACTCCTCATAACATAAAATATGATGTATTTGGATATAGGATATTTATAGAGGTATAATTAAGGTTAAATGAGGTCTTTCGGGTGGGCCCTAACCCAACCTGACTAGTATTCTTACAAAAAGAGATTAAGACAGGCATACATAGAGAAAGCCCAGGTAAAGACACTGGAAGACAGCCATTTATAAGCTAAGGAGAGAGGGCTTAGTAGGATCCAACCCTGTTAATGCCTTGATCTTGGCCTTTCAGCCTTCAGAACTAGAAAAAATAAATAAATTTCTATTGGTTCAGCCACCCAGTCTGTGGTGCTTTGTTATGGCAGCCCTAGCAAACTAATGAACTTTAAATTTAATTTTTGCCTTCTGTAGAGTTTAAAAATTTGTGGCCTAACCTGGCTTTTTAGAACTTATTATCATCATCATATTGCTTTTTAGCAAAATAGCTTCAATTTATATTTTTCTCATTAATTCTGTTTTTAAAGTATTTTGACAAAAGCCACAAATACAAAATAAGAGTTGCTTCAATCTGAATATCTATATTCTTCAGATCAGATCAGATCAGATCAGTCGCTCAGTTGTGTCCGACTCTTTGCAACTCCTTTAATCGCAGCACGCAAGCCTCCTTGTCCATCACCAACACCCGGAGTTCACTCAGACTCACGTCCATCGAGTCAGTGATGCCATCCAGCCATCTCATCCTCTGTCATCCCCTTCTCCTCCTGCCCCCAATCCCTCCCAGCATCAGAGTCTTTTCCAATGAGTCAACTCTTCGCATGAGGTGGCCAGAGTACTAGAGTTTCAGCTTTAGCATCGTTCCTTCCAAAGAAATCCCAGGACTGATCTCCTTCAGAATGGACTGGTTGGATCTCCTTGCAGTCCAAGGGACTCTCAAGAGTCTTTTCCAACACCACAGTTAAAAAGCATCAATTCTTCGGCGCTCAGCTTTCTTCACAGTCCAACTCTAACATCCATACAGGACCACAGGAAAAACCATAGCCTTGACTAGACGAACCTTTGTTGGCAAAGTAATGTCTCTGCTTTTGAATATGCTATTTAGGTTGGTCATAACTTTCCTTCCAAGGAGTAAGCGTCTTTTAATTTCATGGCTGCAGTCACCATCTGCAGTGATTTTGGAGCCCAGAAAAATAAAGTCTGACACTGTTTCCCCATCCACTTCCCATGAAGTGATGGGACCGGATGCCATGATCTTCATTTTCTGAATGTTGAGCTCTAAGCCAACTTTTTCACTTTCCACCTTCACCTTCATCAAGAGGCTTATGAGTTCCTCTTCACTTTCTGCCATAAGGGTGGTGTCATCTGCATATCTGAGGTTATTGATATTTCTCCCGGCAATCTTGATTCCAGTTTGTGTTTCTTTCAGTCCAGCGTTTCTTAAAAAATGGTATTTCTTGTTTAAGTCTTACTGAATATCTTAGTATGATACTCATATGCTGAAAAGTTTATGGCGCTTCTGTCAATCTAAATTTCTTTGTTAGACTACAGAAGGATCTCTTAAAGTGTCTAAAAAATATGTATCACTGGATTTTTTTCCCCTTTATAATCTCTTCCAAGAGCTCATTTTCTCTTACATTTAGAGACATAGTGCATCGAGTGCTCAATAAAATTTACTTAAGTGAACATGTAGAAGAGAATCAATGAACAGTTTGAAGTTGTAGCTTTGTGAGGCCAAAAGAGCCAAACAAGCATTATATCTGATTGTTCAGAGTTCTACAATCTGCAAAACTGAATTTTTGTATTTGCTTGAACTTACCTCAATTAGCAGCCTCTGAAAAATGAACTAGTTTAATTTACTTATTTACTCATCTTTTCACCTAACAGTGAAAAGAAGTCAAGGAAATACTATCTCTCTTTTCTCATTAAAAGAGAGCTTTTTGAGATTAAAAAGAGTGATAGAATACCCCAGTAACTATCCAGAATTTAGAACATGGTGGATGTTGATTAGTGGTTTTTTTTTTTTTTTTTTTTTTCTTTTTTTGCTGGTTGAGAAATTTGCTAAATGTGAGAGGCTGTTGTCATGAGCTGAAAAAGTGCTGCCATTATAAGATAATGTCTTGGTAATTTTCTGGTGGTCCAGGAGTTAGGTGTTGGTGCTTTTACTGCCGAGGACCCCGGGTTCAATCCCTGGCTGGGTAACTAAGATCCCACAAGTTGTGTGGCACAACCAAAGGTAGATAAATAAATAAGATGGTTCTATTTATCTGAATAATTGTTAATGAAGTCTCTGAAAATAGCAGGATGGGTATTCTTAGGTCTTTCATGCTTTGTAGTTTTCTCCTTAGAATCAGTAAATAGAAGGAAGCTTCAAATTTACTAAAATATTTTGTATTTCATAGTGCTTTCTAAGAAAGATGTTTTAGAATTAGACTAATTAGACCCTGATGCTGGGAGGGATTGGGGGCAGGAGAAGGGGACAATAGAGGATGAGATGGCTAGATGGCATCACCGATTCGGTGGACATGAGTTTGAGTGAACTTCAGGAGTTGGTGATGGACAGGGAGGCCTGGCATGCTGTGATTCATGGGGTTTCAAGGAGTCAGACATGACTGAGCAACTGAACTGAACTGAACTTAATTAGATAACTAGATGCTTTCTCAAGAACGAATTTAGTCTGTTTTCCAAAGTTTTAGGACATATAAACAGTCTTGGGTGAATTCTTTTTTTTTGGGGGGGGATGACTTGTTATCTATAAGTTTTTTTTATATATAAATTTATTTATTTTAATTGGAGGTTAATTACTTTACATTATTGTATTGGTTTTGCCATACATCAACATGAATCCACCACAGGTATATACGTGTTCCCCATCCTTAGCCCCCCTCCGGCCTCCCTCCCCGTTTTAAAAGAACATCATAGTGATTCTATAGCCATCTATAAATAAATTTTCATTTCTTGTCTGTCCTTGAATTAAGGGAGGAACTTGGAAACATTTTGTTGCTAGAGTCTTAAAATGTCAGAAAAAAGAAATCCATATAGGCGTTGTCTGTCCCATAGTTTTTCATTTTCCCTCCTACAATGTGACTATAACATTAAAAAAATATTTTATTTTGGACTATAGTTGATTTACAGTGTTGTGTTAGTTTCAAGTATACATCAAAGTATACACAGATTCTTTTCCCATATAGGTTGTTACATATTATTGAATAGATTTCCTTGTGCTATGACGGTGCTTCTTTGTTGATTATCTATTTTTACATATGGTCATGTGTATATGTTAATTCCAACTTTCTATTCATCTCCCCTCACCACAGTTTTTCTCTTCAGGAGATCTTATTCCCTGAGTATGGTATATGGTATTCTTCCTCCTGTTTTCAAATCCCAAGATAATTATTCTTAATAAGTTTTATTGCATGACAACATTTCTGAGTAAATTAATATCCCAATTTTAACTGTTCCTTGTCAACAGCATACATTCCTCCTCATCCATTTTACTCTTACCACTCTAGGCTCTGCAATTGGGCATATACTTCTATCTTATCAAAATTTAACACATTGGCTCACTTCTTTATCATATTTGAAGCTTACTGTGTTTGGGGCGTTCTTACTGCCATGTTCATTTAGTTGCCTTTCCTTTAGTGTAAATTAAGTTACTAATTCAGTTATAGTCATTTCCTGGCAGAGAGAGGCAATTAAACTGCTTGGGTCCAGAGCTGGTAATGACTTCACAATTATAAAACAACCACAGACCGTGGTTTCCATATAAATGATCAGAGTCGATCAACATAGTCTTTCATGTGAGAACCTATTCTCAAAAGATGCTTGGCAAAACTTTGTAGCTAACTATATCATTTTAACTTACGTCTCTTGACACTGGAATTCTCTTTGTTAAATTTGCCAATGATGTTCTTCTTCAGTGGAGCACTATGGAGTATTTTCATTCTAACCACATACTGATTTATCTAATTTCATTCTTGAATAATCATAATTTATAAAATTTGAAGAGTTTGAGATATTTAGCTTGTGTTGTTTACTTTTTGGTAGTTGGATTATTTTCCTCTTTCTGAATGGAGTTTCTAACTAAAATCTCAGTTAATATGACCTGACACTGCCACAAGGCACTCTGTGTGCAATAGCTTTGGGTGGTTTTGATTTAATCAAGAGGAAGATGAGAGTGGGTGTCCATTTCTTTCAACTCCTAAGCTCTTTCACCATCCATCTTAGTCCATGTGTGGTTACTTGGGACACTGCATTAATGATAGCTGTCAAAATAATAGTCTGTGGGTTAGAGGTCAAGAAAAATATGTAGATGACTTCAGGGTGAACAGATGATAAAGTAATTCATTTAGTCATTTAAATGCTAGACTAGCCTGGTCTTGGTGGGATCAGGGGTTAGTGGAAGCAAGAAGAATAAATGGGGACATCTCCAAGTAGTTTACTCTTGTTAAAAGGGAAAAAAAGGATGATAATAGCATTACCCAACAAGCACGCTAGAGGCAATTTTCTTAATTACAGTGCTGACCCAGCGGTGTACACAGAGTGGTCTTGCTACTGGCATGAAAGCTTTTACTTTCAAACAATATTAACCCTTCTTAGTACTGTATGTCTTAATTAAGATAATTCCTCGAAGTGCCGCCAGTGTCAGCAGCTTTCTGTTTCTGTTGGTGTTTATAAGCCCCTTGTGAGAGAAATGAGCTGGGCTCTTGGCACGCAGTCCAAAATGAGTTACTTTAAGTAACTTTTTGAATGGATCCAAGCGAAAAGCTCACAATATTCTATTCTATTAGATTAGTTAGTTAATAAAACAGTACACAAATTCCTGAGAGAGAGAAAGAGATGGTCTTGTTCCATTTAAATCTTCTGGCACAGTCAATACCATGCCATATGATCTATACAAATATACCTTGGTTAGTGCTAGTTCAGTCACTCAGTCATGTCCGACTCTTTGCAGCCCCATAGACTGCAGCATGCCAGGCTTCTCTGTCCAACACCAATTCCCAGAGCTTGCTCAAACTCATGTCCATTGAATCGGTGATATCATCCAACGATCTCATACACTGTCGTCCCCTTCTCCTCCTGCCTTCAATCTTTCCCAGCATCAGGGTCTTTTCCAATGAGTCATTTCTTCTTCAGGTGGCCAAAGTATTGGAGCTTTGAAAGTATTTTTCAGAATGTCGTTTGAAAAATACATTATTTGATTTTAAATACGAAATTGGCATTTATGGTCTTGTGGCTTAATCATTGAGCTTCTCAGGTGGTGCCCGTGGTAAGGAACCTGCCTTCCAATGCAGGAGAGGTAAGAGACATGGGTTCAATCCCTGGGTCAGGAAGATCCTTTGGAGGAGAGCATGGCAACCCTCCCCAGTATTCTTGCCTGGAGAATCCCACGAACGGAGAAGCCTATAGCCCATGGGGTCACAAAGAGTCAGACATGACTGAAATGACTTAACACATGCACAGCTCAATTATTAGGTATAGTGAAGTATAATATATTTTTATTTATAGTGTACAAAAGTATTAGATCAATTGTTGTAGTAATTATACAAGGAAGAATCATTGTAATCCTAACATCTGAAAAACACTGGATTGATGTAAGTTTTAAACACATTTCTGCATTTCTTTACCACTGCAGGGCTCCAGAAAGGAATATTTGACATTCTTCATTTAATTGCTGGAGTCAATTCATGTTTACCTGAAGAATTGCTTTTGAAATGAGACCTGTGATATGTAACGTCACTCCAAAGTAAGCTTTTCTGACTTCCCTACTTGGAGATGTGAAATGTGGTCTCTGAGAGAACTTGTGGTTCATGTAAATACTAGGCATATTGAGAATGAAACAAAAGAGAACCTTGAATGCTAATTGACCAGTTTGAGTTCCTGTGTGTTCTAGAGTGGAGAGCTATGCCTTAAATACTCTATGGGCCATTGCCAAGTCCTCATATACTTGACTCTGGTTTAGAAAGATAGAGGGGTAAAATTTTTCCCATGGTTTGATTTAGAGAGACTAGACTTACTCTCTTTCATGAATGTTTACTATGGTTTCTTTACATCTCTAATATCTTATAGTGATGACATTATACTATATTGAGTGCAAGCTCAGTTCAGTTCAGTTCAGTCGCTCAGTCATGTCCGACTCTTTGTGACCCCATGGACTGTAGCACACCACATCTCCCTGTCCATCACCAACTCCTGGAGTTTACTCAAACTCATGTCCATTGCATTGGTGATGTCATCCAACCATCTCATCCTCTGTTGTTCCCTTCTCCTCCGGCTTTCAATCTTTCCCAGCATCTGGGTCTTTTCAAATGAGTCAGTTATTCACATCAGGTGGCCAAAGGATTGGAGTTTCAGCTTCAACATCAATCCTTCCAATGAATATTCAGGGCTGATTTTCTTTAGAATGGACTGGTTGGATCTCCTTGCAGTCCAAGGGACTCTCAAGAGTCTTCTCCAACACCACAATTCAAAAGCATGAATTCTTCGGTGCTCAGCTTTCTTTATAGTATGACTCTCACATCTGTACATGACTACTGGAAAAACCATAGCTTTGACTAGACAGACCTTTGTTTGCAAAATAATATCTCTGCTTTTTAATATGCTGTCTAGGTTGGTCATAACTTTTCTTCCAAGGAGCAAGTGTCTTTTAATTTCATGGCTGCAGTGACCATCTGCAGTGATTTAGGAGCCCAAAAAGGTAGTCTGTCACTATTTCCACTGTTTCCCCATTTTTTTTGCCATGAAGTGATGGGACTGGATGCCATGATCTTAGTTTTCTGAGTGTTGAGTTTTAAGCCAAATTTTTCACTCTCTTGTTTCACTTTCATCAAGAGGCTCTTTAGTTCTTCTTCGCTTTCTGCCATAAGGGTGGTGTCATCTGCATATCTGCGGCTGTGGCACAGGGATCAACTGTGAGGAGACACCCCACGTCCAAGAGCAGAGAAGTCCCAGCAAGATTGACAGCAAGCATATTTTCAAATTCTTGTTCAGTTTATGAGTTGTTTTCAAACTTAACATGTCACATATATCATCAAACTTTTTCTTTTACTGCTTATGTTATAAGAATATGAGATAATGCAAAAATACATTATTAATTCTGTTGAAATGAATTTCTAGGCCAGTTTGGAAGTACTCTTCCTTCTGGGTGCCATGTTGACAAACTGAACCTTATGTAACTTACATGTGCCTATAAGTGCTTCTCTGTACCTGAAATGCAATATATCCAATAAGCTAATCTCCAAATGCCAAGACAGCTTTGGGTGTTAGTGTAAGTTCATGTGCCCACCACACAGGGAGGCTAAATATACCAAAACATCAGAGTTTGGAGCAGAGAAAGGTTTATTGCAGGGCCATGTAAAGAGACAGATGTCTCATGCCCTAAAAAGCCCTGAGCTCCCTGAAGGCTTTTGGCAAAGAATTTTTAAAAGCCAGGTGAAATAAAGAGGTGGGTTGTAGAGTACATAATTGGCTTGTGCACAGTTCTCTGATTGCATGATGGTGAGGTAACAGGATGGTGTCACAGGGGTTAACATCATCAGTCCTTAGGCTCCAGGAGGCCTGGGTCCATGTGCTCATGGTCCTCAGTGGTCCTCATGATCTTCCATTTGGTTGCAAGATGGTGGTTTCACATCTGTAAAATAGCTCAGGAAATGTTCATCAAAAACTGTTACTAGGTACTTCAGAGAGGAGCTAAAGCAGAGGATCTGTGGAAAGCCTATTCCAGGAAGGCCCCATGGGGTCCATCTCCATTAGACGAGTTCTATACTTATTTATTTATTCCTTCTTACCCCAAACAAGGTTGGTTGACAAGGTGATCCCAGACAACCATTTCCGGTTTCTCTACCCTATTCTTTATCTTTTATCCTAGAAAAGCTTCCTGCCTGCTGTCCCGGTTTTCAGTTCTCTGGTGCCTGTCCACTCCATGAAGTGTTAAATAAAGTTTGTTTGCATCACTTAAGCCATCTATGTTAATAATTTAAAATAAATCTTTTAGCTGTTTTACATACAAAGAATGCCTACTATGGTTTTGACCATAACATAAAACAATGGTTTTCACCTAACAAAAAAAAAAGTGGTTCCCTTTGGTAATTGTTTCCATGTGCACTAAGATTCAAATATTGTCCTATGAGTCTCTCTTTGAGAGTTGCTCCTTTAAGAGATTACTTGATGCCTCTGACTCTCTAGGAACCTTTGCAAATGACTTTGGAGCCATGGGAGACCTGCACTGACTCTTAATTGTATAAGATTCTCAAAAGCCAGCAGTGGCTAAAGGAATTGAAAGTAATGAAAACTTTTCTCTTAGTGTAAATATTCTCACTTAAAAAACACACAAATAAATGAATTATAACTAATAAAAGAAGAAATTTTTTAAAGCTCTTAAGACTGCACCATTAGTCCATATCCTAGAAAAATCTTGATAGTGTAAATAGCTTACACTACATAGGTAGGAAAAAATCAGTGGTACATTTATTGTTTTGAAATTCAAATAAAATAAACAGTATGGTTGTTAAACACAAGCAGCCAAAAATTTTGAAAATACTTGCTTCTGTTCTATTAATATCTGTTTTCTTTGTTTGTCTTGTTTCTTATTGATATGGCAAGTATTGCAGTATCTTTTAGCCTCAGAATTCCAAAAGGGAAAAAAAAATTCTATATTTCTCTTAGTAGAGGTAAGAAGGAAAAACTTAAGCAGATGTGATTATCATTATCATTTTTAAAATGAGTACTGTAATAATGTGTTAAGAACAAAAACAATTTCAAGTGTCTCCAAAGAATATGAAAATCCAAATTAATTTAGGGCTTCAGTGCACTATTTGAACGGTAGCAAAAATAAGATCTTATTTCCATTTCCTAAAATATAGGGTGATTTAAATCACATGGGAAGAGTATTTCAGTGAAATGTAGTGATTTCAGGGGAACGAAATTTTAGTGAATGTCAAATGTCAAAAAAGGGTCAAATGTAAGAATGAGGGAATAGGAAGTGATTTAGAAACACTAAAAAATTGTAGCTAGTAATGAATTTATAGTCAGTAGTAAAAATCTTTCTCCTCCTCAACAATTTATTCTTCTATTCATTTATTTATTAGAAATACAGAAATTCTATTATATTTCTGTTTTGTATTTTGAAAAAATTGCATGCTTATAATTCACAAAACGTCAACTGTCTCTAAAACATTTATTTAGGTAGAAAAGAAAAAATAAAAATTTTAGCAATAAAAAATATGGAGAAACATTTCAAAATTAATCAATGTATTAAATATATGTTCTTGAGTAAGTAATAAACCTCTTTGGATCTAAGTTTCTTCCTCTGTGAAAATTAAGTAGAAGTAGATGAAATTTACTATCCAATTAAGCTGCATTGTCAACTATGAGAAGAAATGGACTTGCTGATAAGCTGACCCCTTTCTGACGGTTGTGAATTCTCCATTTTGCTGGCCAAATTATCTATCAACATGCCTACTACTCTGTGACGCTGTAAGGATAGCCATAATCTTAAACCTTAAAACAACCTCCAGAAATCTTAAGAATAACTACACCTTGAGCGAAATCTTTCTCTTCTGAAGGGTGGTTTGTCAAACTGGTGATTTTGATTCATTCTGACTCAGCTAAGGTATTCAAGATCTCAAGCTAGTTTTGTTATCCATTCAGACAGTGACTGGGAAACACTGGAAGTCTCTGTCTACATGTGTGAGGGTGGGAGGGGAGGGAGCAGACACCATTTTTTCTGGACAGAGAATCATAATTAAATGACCATGGGGACAAACACACACTGATTCGGGGAAGCTGGAAAAGGTTGCAAAATAGATGAATTGTGACTATGCTATAAATAACCTGGTTAAGGCTTAGATTAGGGTCTTCCCTGGTGGACCAGACAGTAAAGAGTCTGCTTGCAATGTGGGAGATCTGGGTTCCATCCCTGGGTAGAGAAGATCTGCTGGAAAAGGAAATGGCAACCCACTCCAGTATTCTTGCCTGGGAAATTCCATGGATGGAGGAGCCTGGCAGACTACAGTCCATGGGGTAGCAAAGAGTCAAACATGACTGAGCAACTTCACGATCACTTTAAGGCTTAGATTAAATTTGAGAAACATCAGACTTGTGGAAGGACTCTAGATGTTTCCTATGAGTTACTATGAAATGTTACTGGTATTCTTTAGTACCAGAACATGGGGTTCAACAGACAAAATCATAAAGTCTTTTGGAACTCCAAACAGACAAGATTTTCTTTAAATAATTAAATTTGGGGCTATGAATAAAAAGTAGTTAAAATTTCTTCTCTGTGATTATATGCCCAGGTTCATATAGTTTTCCCCTGTTATTATGCTTTTGTTTACCTTCATCATTTAGCTGCTGAGTTTCTTCACATCCTCTGCCACATACTTCCATTTGGCCCCCTTGACATGAAGATAAGAAGAGCTTGACCTGGCTTCCCCCACTCCCAGGCTTCCTTCCCCTCCTCATAGTGATCTATTGCAGTTAGTGACTTGTACAGACAAGAACAACAGGTCAACAGAAGTCGCATTTTCCAGAAGCTGCAGAACAGAACTAATTTGGCGAGGGTCTCAAAGCTAGTTTATGGGCAAAATGATAACTAGAACTCAGATCTGATTTCTAGTTCTGTCATTGGTACTCATACTCTGCCTCTCTGACATCAGACAAATCCCAGAAAATTGTATAACTCCTTATACCCTGGCTTAGCTTTGTAGATCTGCTATAACAAAGTACTACGGAGTGTGTCTTCTCTCATCTCACAGCTCTGGAAAGTAGGAATCCAAAATCAAGGTGTTAACAAGTTGTGCTCCCTAGGAGGTCTACAAGAAGAATCCCTCCTTGTTTCTTCCAAGTTTCAGGTGGCATTTGATCGTTCTTGTTGTTTGTCTGGTAGCTGCATCACTCCAGTCTCTGCCTCTGCTGTCATGGGACTCTCTTCCCTGCGTATCTGTCTTCACATCACCTTTCCTCTTTTCAAAAGGACAACAATTATATTAGATCAAAAGCCCACCCTACTCCAGTGTCTCCTTATCTTAAATAATTACATCTGCAATGATCTTATTTCCAAATAAGTTCACATCTAGATGTACTGGGAGTTAGGGATCCACCCTCTTTTTGGGGGAAGTTGGGTACCCAACTCATAACATACCCCATAATATGTAGGCTGAGATCTACAGAGATCTGGAAGGGCAATTAGAGAGGCCAGGAAAGCGAGTTCTTCTGAGTGTTTCTCATTTGCTTCCCATAGTTCCATTTGACCTTCAACTTGTGTTCTATTAACAAACTCTGGGAGGAACTTTGCAAGCAGGAAAATGGATAGATGCTCATCTCTGTTTCTGTCTTATTCTCTCACCCCCAAAGCCGTTGATAGTCTCCATTTGGAGAAACCAAGGCAGTCTTTGCCCACTACTTTCTGTCTTTCCATCACAAAAGGTAAGCCTCAGCCTGATTTACAGTCATTAGCCACTGACTAGGCAGTGAGCATCACTATGGCTAATGGAAACTTTCTCCTCAGCATAAACTGTGCAGTTCTCTAATTTGTTTAGCTAAACTGCATTAGTCATACTGAAGTTTTATTATCAGAGTCAAATACAGGAAGCTAGAGTGGACATGCTGTATTTTAAAAAATTAAAACATTAAAAAAATAAGCTTGGCATGTTGATTACCTAATTTTCTAAACAAAAGGCTCATTCCTTTTAATCCCCAGTATTACTGTAAATTCTATTTCTGCCTATAGGTCATACTGTTGAAAATGGGATTAAAAAAAAAAAAAAAAACCCTCTAACAACAACACACACGTATTTCGTGTTAGGTTTTGCTTTAAGATCACCTTTGCTAAGGTTTTATTGAGCTGGGTGGGAGAGGTATGGCCCTGGATTTCTACCAGAGCATATCATTGTAAATTTAGATGAACAAACTGTGACTCTTTATATCCATAAATGTGATTTTTGTATGTTTTCCCAGTGGTCCAAGACAAGCAATTGTGGCCAATTATTCTGTCATTTCTATAGAGGTCACTTCATTTGACCTGTTTATTTCTCCCCGCCTTTCCTAGAAGTGGGCCCTTAAGTACACCTTTTCTTCCCCTTACTAATTGTCATTTGTTGTTTGTTTGTTTATAACAGATAAAGAACATACAGCCTTTGTTAAGGACTCAGTCAATGCTGCTGGATAAGTCCTAGTATTACTGTGTCAGACGTATTACTAGTGCACTAGATCCTGCTGGGTGAGTGAGTTTTCATTGCGGCGCACAATGTTTTACAGGGACTTTTACTCTAATCTTGCAGATACACATTCTATAAAGCCCTTTCAGGTTGTTATCATATTGTGGGTCCACTTGAAATCTTCCCTTCCAAATGAGCCTGACTGAGACTGACTGCAGCCTCCATTTTATCAGATTCACTATGACTGTTTTCAATGCTTAGAATGGAGCTCATGTCAGAGTAAGCAAGTCTAAGTAATGTATTCCTAATAACGTAGAAGAAGCAGACAACTGTTTCTTGCTGTGCACTGTGTCGTGCTCAGTCGTGTCTAACTCTGCGAACCCATGGCCTATAGCCCGCCAGGCTCCTCTGTCCCTGGAATTCTCCAGACAAGAATACTGGAATGGGTTGCCATTTCCTTCTCCAGGGGTTCTTCCCACCTGAGGGATCAAACCCACGTCTCCTGCATCTCCTGAACTGGCAGGCAGATTTTTTACCACTGCACCAACTTTTTCTTAGTCTACATTAAAAAAAAAAAAAAAATTCTTATTCTTGGTCTTGAATTAAGTTTCTCCTACAATAAAGGTTTTTCTAGATTCCTATATTAATTAAAGGCTTCCCTGGTGATTTAGTGGTAAAGAGTTGCCTGCCAATGTAAGAGACTCAGGAAACTTTGGTTTGATCCCTGGGCTGGGAAGATCCCCTGCAGAAGGAAATGGCAACTCACTCCAGTATTCTTGCTTTGGGAAATCCCATGACAGAGGAGTCTGGCAGGCTATATATAGTCCATGAGGTGACACAAGAGTCAGACAAAACTTAGCAACTAAGAAACAGCAATGTTAATTAAAACTGCTTATATTATAAGAGCAGAGGAGAAGTCTACGATTTGAAAATTCTCAGACAAATCATCTTACAGGTAAATATTTTAGGTTTAGTGGATTTAGTAGATGCCAAACAGACAGAAATTCACTTGAAAGAAAGTGGTGAAAATGTTTATGCATTTTTTCCCAAAAGTTTAACTAAAGTAATTAGATTAAGAAACCAATAACTTTATGCTTGCTTCTGGAATTTGTTTGGGATAAGCAATTTATTTAGTAGATTCTGCATTGCCAAGTTAATTTTTTATGACATTTGCAAATGGATCAAACAAGGTAACATTATCTTCTTCTTGCGAGAAGAGAAAAAAAGCAGCACTGAAAATAAATGTCCTAGGCATAACTCTCACATAATTCAAATCACCCAACGCAGTGTTTGAAGCCAATCTAAATGGCTTTACCCAGCCCTTCCACTGCCTCCCACACTGAAAATATGCCCCTCTGTAAGATGTCTTCATGATGAATGAGCTAATGTTTATGAAGCACTTTAGAGATCCTTGGGCAAGACACTATCTAATTACAAAATATAGTTCTCATTATTAAATGGAAGCTATTTTCCCCCTGTGTTTTTCGTTATCCATACCATTTCCATGCCTTACCCTCCTGATGGTTTCCATTGCAAAGTGGAATCAGTTTCTTAAAAAAAAAATGGGTGTGGGGGGAGCTCAATGATTTTAAGTCACAGTGCATTGCGCATACCCAGAAAAGCCTAGATCGCTTCCAAATTCAAGGACTAATAAAAATTGGAAGCACTCCAGTAATTTTAAATTGCTTTGCACATTGAAGAGTGATTTAAAATCATTGAAGTGGTTCAATTTTTTTTATATATGCACTTCAATTTAGAAGTGAGTCAGACAGACAGCATCATAGTGTAGAAGTCCAAGACATCGAATTAATGTTTAAAAAGTTAGGAATTAGACTAAAGCATAACTGAGGGAACCAAGATCAAACAATCAGAAGAGTCAATTGGGCCATTAAGTTGAAGGACCCTGGTGAATGTCCGGACACATTTTCCAAGACCTGTCTTCACCTGGCCCACGGCTATCTCTTTTTCTTCATGACAATATTTAAAATCTTTGTTGCTAATTTATAAATGTACTATATATGCTTTTTAATGTTTGTCAGATTTTTTAGTATTATTTATTTTTGTCTGGTCGTTTAATTTTCATGTGACAATCTATGTAGAAGTATAATGTGAGAACTATGGTTTTACAAATGCAATTTAAACTTTCTACAGTCACATTTAAGAAAAGAAAAATGCAAAATTAATTAATATATTTAATTTAAGCTAATATATCCAAAATACTGTCATTTCAGTATGTAATTAATAAAGATA
Source organism: Bos indicus x Bos taurus (assembly GCF_003369695.1). Taxonomy (NCBI): domain Eukaryota; kingdom Metazoa; phylum Chordata; class Mammalia; order Artiodactyla; family Bovidae; genus Bos; species Bos indicus x Bos taurus. The sequence goes on along the minus strand of NC_040086.1, from coordinate 65,230,111 downwards.
TTCAGATATTTAAGTTTTTTTCTTTTTTTGGTCTTTGAAATCTGGTGTGTGTTTTACACTCACTATATGTTTAAACTTTTAGGGGCCACCCTTTAAGTGTTCAGTAGCTTCATTGCTAGTGACGACCATATTGGACAGTGCGGCTATAGACTCGAAGCTCTGAACTGTATTTTCTACTCTGCAACCTCAGTTATGCTTCCGGTTTGCATTTTTCCTTACTTTGTGGCTATCATAGTCAACAGTGAAGGTTTATTAACATAAAAAGAAAACCAAACAAAGCAAGATCAAACAATCCAGCAATTCTTCAGGCCACAAGCAATTTGAAAACACATATTCTACCTGAGCTGCATGTAGCACTGAAACAGAAAGCTGACATATGGAGTTTGCTGAAGGCCTAGGGCTAAATTTCAGCATCTATGCATTTATGCATAAAATTCAAATATGGCCAAGGAAAAGACTCTATATTAGCCATGACAGAAAAAAGAAAAAGAAAACACAAGAATAATTTTCAGTGGTGAAATTGAGCAAGAGTTTATTAACAGCTACCAAAGAAGGAACATCTTTTAACTAGTAAAGGGTCTGGTCAGTGATTGTTTCCTATCTCAAGTCTTTGCTGGAAAAGGCATTCTATGCTCAAGGGACAGATTTTTCAGAGCCTCCCAGGCCAGCACATGGGGATATGAGTAAATGTAAAAAAGATGGCATCACACAGTAGATGCATTGTCGGGAAAGCAAATGATTTTACATGACTCAGAGCAAAGAAAGGATGTAAAAGGCCACAAATGACAGCTTGATGGATAGAGATGGATGGCCGAAGAGAAACCTCACTTAAAATTCTTTCTTTGAACATTGCCCCACTGAAGAATTGCATAGAACTATACTGTAGTTTTTCTCCTTTTCCAGTCTTTTAATTATTTATATGCCTGATTCTACAAGCAATGTATGTTCTTTATAACAATGTTGAAAGTATGAAAAAGAAAGAACAATAAAAGATGACCTTTCTTCCCATCCATCAGAAGAAGACTTTGCTAACATTTCTACTTACTTTGAAATCATTGTTAACATTTTGACTTATTTCTTTCTATTCTTTCTTTTTAAAGATTTTATATAATTGAGATATCATTGTGCTTTCTTCATTTCACATTTTAACTTGAACATTTTCTTATATAATTAAAAATTTCTTAGACTACAACTGACTTTGTCACTCTGATAACACTTTTTCCATTCTAAATGATACTGTGATGACCATGTTTGCACCTAAATCTTTTCTGCATTTCAAGTTGTTTGTTTAAAACAAATAGTGAAGAGAAATTATTGGGTCAAAAAATATAAACTTGTAAGGATTTTGAAATTTTACTATGAAATACTACTATGATTTGAAATATTAATATGATCTCTTCAAAATAGGCTACATTTTCCTTCTGAGAGCTATTTCCTACCATGTTTGGCACACAATATAAAACCAGATCACCTGATAACTTTGTTTCCAATTTTGTTCCAAAATCATTGTCTTAATTCCTCTTTTGTATCTTTGTTGGTAATATTCCATAAATTGTTGTCAATAATGGTGAAATATCCTCAACCCAGAAGCAAATTGTCTTTTGAATCTACTCAAGCTATTTGTGAACAGATAGTATAGAGAGGAGAAACTTTGGAAATATTTGCCTCTGTTAAAATTATTATGCTTTAATTTCAGCAGATATATTAGTAAGAGAAGATTTTGGGGAAAGATTTCTTATTGCCTAGTGAACTAATTATCCTTTAAAATTAATTAACCTACACTTATTGAGAATTTACCATGTTCCAAATATTTTACATTTTGAGTTTTTGTCATTTCATCCTCAAAATAATTCTATTAGACAGGCAGCAGTATCCATCCCTTTTTATCATTGAGGGTGTTTAAGAGATTAAGTCACTTACTCAAATTATAATGCTATTAAATAGCAGAGTCCAGATTCAAACCTGGAACCCAGAGAGTATATTCTGAGAAGTGCTGCCTGTTCTCTAACCAGCCTCAAATTTACGTAGACATTTCACAGTTGGTCCTACACCCTCTATTTTCTTTGCACGTGCAGCTCTTCATACCTAAGGAGTCTAATAGCTGACTGTAAGCTCTCTGAGGACACGTTGGTGTCCTGTTCATTGTTGCATGTCCACTGTCTAACTCAGTGTCAGGACCTCATAGGTGCTCAGGGAACATTTATCGACTACATGGTTCAAGTCTAAATTCTTGGAAGAGAGCCATAAAATGATACTTTGTGATGTTATTCTTTAAATGTTTTTAAAATTGAAATACAGTTTACAGTCAATTTACAGTTCTGTGTTAGTTTCAAGTGTATGACAAAGCAGTTACGTTATACAAGTATATATCCCTGATAGCTCAGTTGGTGAAGAATCTGCCTGCGATGCAAGAGACCCCGGATCAATTCCTGGGTTGCGAAGATCTGCTGGAGAAGGAATAGGCTACCCACTCCAGTGTTCTTGGGCTTCCCTTGTGGCCCAGCTGGTAAAGAATCCACCTGCAATGTGGGAGACCTGGGTTCGATCCCTGAGTTGGAGAAGGGAAAGGTTACCCACTCCAGTATTCTTGCCTGGAGAATTCCATAGACTGTATATAGTCCATGGGGTCTCCAAGAGTTGGACATGACTGAGTGACCTTCAATCATATGACTTATATATATATATATATATATATATATATATATATATATATATAAAATTCTTCTCAGATTATTTTCCATTATATGGCCTTATAAGATATTGAATAAAGTTTTCTATGATATATAATATATCCTTGGTTTTTACCTATTATATAATATAGTTTGTGTGTGCATGCCCAGTCAGTTTAGTCTTGTCCGACTCTTTGTGACCCTATGGTCTGTAGCCCGCCAGGCTCCTCTGTCCATGGGATTCTCCAGGCAAGAATACGGGAGTGGGTTGCCACGTCCTCCTCCAGGAGATCTTTCAAGCAGATATCAAACCTGCATCTAATGCATTGAAGGTGGATTCTTTACTCATTGAGCCACTGGTAAAAGTGAATGCATATGAACTTTCACTTTCTATATAATTCATATATTTTGCTTTATATAATAGTATCTTTTAATCTCAAACTTCTAATTTATCCCTCCTCCACCTCCCACTATTCATTTTGCTAACCATAAATTTGTTTTCTATTCTTTTAAATGTTATCTGGGGTATATCATCTTGTTCTTATGCATGCAATTTAAAATTATCTCCCTCAAAGAAGAAATGAATTGTTCAGGGGTGTGAGAACTTTTGGCTTCTAAAATGACATTTAGAATACTCTAGGTCATATTTGGCTTGTAACACAGAGCAAAAATTTACCCAACTCTCTTTTAAAGATTTCCTAACAGTTGTAAACTAAAGGCCTATTTTTTTTTAAACAAATCTAAATTAATGTATAATATCTTAGCTAGAAGTCATGTAAAGCTTCATGGTTTCAATTATTTTTAGTTTAATTTTCTTTCAAAGTGCAGCTTAGAGAGTGTGAACTCACACAAACAAAAACTAAAGAGGGGGATTTGCAGTCTTCAGAAACTGAGGTGCATGGTACTCACAGATTTACTCAGTAGCTCAAGGGGGGCTGTATGTCCAGCATTGCAATCTATCAAATTAATGAAAATGATGACTCCTCAGGCAGTTAGAATAAAATAGGTTTAAAAACTAAATAGTGAGGAAACCATTTAATGACTCTTACGTGCGTTTATGACTTCTGTGTGGATTTTTTAACAAGGATAGATGTGTTCTTTGTAAAGAAAAGAAGTTGTGTGAAACTGCAAACGCTCAGGTTAAGACCTAAGGATGAGAAAATGTCTTCCTTATGGAGCATTCTTACATTAAAAAAGTGATTTTAAGCATAATTACTGAGAAACAAGTGTCTACTTGTCTAGATAATGCAGTTTTGGATCGAATAATACATCTTTAGCAGTGTGTCCATTTCACTCTTGTTACTTGTTTAACATTTTTAAAAGAGCCACTTCAGAGCTTTTGTACACATGGTCTTTGATTCCATGTCTGTTTCATGGATAATAAAGTTTGTATTATTATTTATACTTAGTACCTTTCATTTATACTTAGTACCTGTAGCCTTTCTACACCAAGTAAAGAAACATTTATTGAAGTAGGGGAATAGTTAGGGTTAGGGACTTTGTATGTATATATTACTGAAACATATTATATGTATATATGTATATTCTCTATATATGTTTATGCATATATATGTAATGTGTATTTATGTGTGTATCTCTATATCTTTAATGTACTTAAAAGAATACTTATGAAAGTTTTCTAAATTATCTTCCTGTAGAAGTTCCCCTACCTCTTTCATATTCCCACATATACTTTTTGTTTTCAGAAATATACTGATACTGTCTTCAAAGTATACTTAGACAAAGAGTACATTTTTTTACTTATGCCATCTGTTATGGACTGTCAATATACTGGCAATAAGAAACACCAGCTTTTGTAGAAATACAAAGTATTTTTCTAGTCATTCATCATAGGGATGCTCCACAATGATGTAATTTGAATGTTCAGGGTAGCTTAATGAGGTATCAGTACAGAGATGGAGAATGTACAGGATCAGTCCTAGATAAAAGGTGAGGAGTCAGCAGATACAATCTGTGCCTAAGTAGCAACATTCAGAAAAAAAAAAAAAAAGTGACAACTGGTATGGAAAGTTCACGGAATGCCACCAAGAAAATATTCCAAAAATTGTAGTTCAATGACAAATTAAAACTGAAAGACAAAATCTTGGTTGAATACCAGAGAACTGGCTTCACATACCCTGTGAAATTTTTTCTTGAAGCCTTCTTTTGTTATTGCACTGTTTCTATCCACATTTCACTACTTTGATTTATTTAATGTACCACTCATGTTACAACTGGGTCTCAGGGTAAAATCTCTCCAAATATCCCATGAATTTAAAGTCTGGACTGGTACCATGAGAAATCTAGTTTAATTCAGCTCAGGGTGGGGTTGGGTCAGGAAGCCAGTTTCTAATGGAGAGTGAGATCACCCTGTCTGTTAGAGGGTGTGTTGTGTATGAGGTGAAGCTAGAACACTAGAAGAGCGAAATCCAAGATGGAAAACCATGGATGGTAAAAACAGTGGAGCAAGTGGCTCCTAGGGATTAATCATTGCTCTTCTTGGGTAGACAGATGAACTAAGATAATTCCATTAGACTTGGCATTGCATGTGACATGGTATTGCTTCTAAATAGCAAATATTTCACCAGAATTCATCTGTGGAAATGGAGTCAGGAAAGTCAACTGGAACTTTGAGTGATTCTAGACCAGACCTGGAGTTTCTCAGAGATGCCTCAGGGAATCTATAGCAAGGGGTGGGATGAAGCAGGAAGGAGAAGAACCCAGAGGAAGTGCTCTGCATCCTGCATCCCTTCTTCAACTAGAGGAACTCCACATAATATTGCACTTGAGTAAAAGACTTTACCATTAAAAGTATTCTAAAGATTTCTGCTTTAGATAACCATTTTTGTGGACACGGAAGCAGTGCCACATACTTCACTGATAATAAAAGCCATCATTGCTAATTACTGCTTTGAAGTTTCACAGGTCTGTTGTAGGAGAACTGTATGCTGGATAATAAGAAAGATCACATGCACTCCAATGTTCACTGCAGTATATTTACAATATCCAGGACATAGAAGTAACTTAAATATCCACTGACAAATGAATAAATAAAGAAGATGTGGTATGTGTGTGTGCTAATTCGCTTCAGTTGTGTCCAACTCTTTGCGACCCTATGGACCATAACCCACCAGGCTCTTCTGTCCACGGGATTCTCTAGGCAAGAATACTGAAGTGGGTTCCCATGCTCTCCTCCAGGGGATTTTCATGACCCAGGGATTGAACCTGAGTCTTTTACTTCTCTTCCATTGGCAGGCGGGTTCTTTACTACTAGCACAACCCTGGAAACCCAAAGATGTGGCACATTACAACGGAATATTACTCAGCCATCAAAAGTAACAAACTGGGTCATTTGCTGAGCTGTGGATTGACCTAGAGTCTGTCATACCGAGTGAAGTAAGTCAGAAAGAGAAAAACACATATCATATATAAACACATAAATATAGAATCTGGAAAAATGGTACAGATGAACCTGTTTGCTGGGCAGGAATAGAGTCACAGATGTAGATAACAGACATATGGATGCAGCAGGGGACAGGGAGGGTGGGACGAATTGAGAGAATAGCATTGACCTATAAACACTACCCATGTGTAAAAAAATAGCTTAATGGGAACCTGCTATATAGCACAGGGAACTCGACTGGACGCACTGTGATGACCTAGAGGGGTGGGATGGGAAGGAGGGAGGGAGGTTCAGGAGGGAAGGATACATGTATCCATATAGCTGATTTACTTTGTTGTACAGCGGAAATGAATACATCATTGTCAAGCAACTCTACTCCAATAAGAAAGAAAGACAGACAGAAAGAAAGGTCAGCATCTCCTGTGGTTTCAGGCTGAACTCTCCCTGTGCAACACAATCCTTTTTGGACCCTGATATTTCCTTTGTGAGCAGCTGTGACACAGTCAAGGTTAAAATGAAGTGCCAGTGCAGGTTGCTGAAGGAGGCAGTAGTCACTGAGGATTACAGTTGCTGAGGATTACAGGCACCCCAAGCATGTTGAGTGGTTCTGGGCTTTCATATTCCAGGCAGCTCTAACCATTTTACAACACTGAACTAGGCAGAAGATATCTGGGTTTCTATAGCACAGTGATGTGCTCCAGGATCTTGATTTAAGACAACTCAAATTCCTCCAACTACCTACATATGAACATATGAAAAGTGTTGGTAATTCTTCCCTGAATGAACTAGTCAGTTTGAGGCTGGGTAATGAAATCGGCCAAGATGTTATACAGGAATATTTTCTCCACTCAGAAATAAAGAAAACTCTATTCTAGTACTTCTGGAAGACAGTGGGATCTTGTCATTACAGGATTCTAGTATTACATCTGTTATATCAGATTGCACTCACATAAGAACAACCAAATCAAGGGACTTTTGACAAAGTCACAGTGAATATAGCCATGTTTCAAATATGCTCTATCATTTACATTTATAAATACTGTTGTATATTTCTTGGCATTCTCAAAGTCCCTAAGGCTTTGATGATTTTTTTTTTCATTTATATCATACTACAAAAGAATTACTTCTCAAATACTACCATAATTATTGACTTCCATAATGGCCACTTTAATTGATATCATTTGGGATTTCCCAATGGTAGTCATTCAAATGCCATATAAAAGAATGACCTATTAGCAGCTTTGCTGCTGCTGCTGCCGCTAAGTCACTTCAATCATGTCAGACTCTGTGCGACCCCATAGATGGCAGCCCACCAGGCTCCCCCGTCCCTGGGATTCTCCAGGCAAGAACACTGGAGTAGGTTGCCATTTCCCTCTCCAATGAATGAAAGTGAAAAGTGAAAGTCAAGTTGCTCAGTCGTGTCCGACTCTTCTCGACCCCATGGACTGCAGCCCACCAGGCTCCTCCATCCATGGGATTTTTCAGGCAAGAGTACTGGAGTGGGGTGCCATTGCCTTCTCCGATTAGCAGCTTTAGATTGCTACAAACTGTTAACAAGGGGAATTCCACTTTCATCCAACTTCTATCCTAAGGATTATATCATTTCAACAGGAACAAATCTGTTTCCCATCATGATTCCCTCAATTAACACTTGGGTTTACCTACTACACACTATTCAAATATACTTCATATGAATTTGGTTATTATTCACAGTAAGAAGATTAATTATTCTTAGAATTAGAGATTGTTAATGAACCCTAAAATTCTTATCTAAATCCCTTACTTCACAGATAACCTGATAAATTGGCAAGCATTGTGATCCTAGGTGGATGTTACAAAAACATTCCTTGGTAGGGAGGATTTTAGAACCAATAACCTTAAAATACCTTGAACTAGAACTTAACTAACCAGAATCATAATTAACTATGTTTGCATTCAACATATATGAAGAAGCAATATTTATTAGTTTTTGTCCATTCTCTCACTGGGCTTCCCTGATAGCTCATTTGGTAAAGAATCTGCCTGAAATGCAGGAGACCCTGGTTCAATTCCTGGGTTGGGATGATCCTCTAGAGAAGGAATAGGCTACCTACTCCAGTATTCTAGGGCTTCTCTTGTGGCTCAGCTGGTAAAGAATCCGCCTGCAATGTGGGAGAACTAGGTTCGATCCCTGGGTTGGGAAGATCCCCTGGAGAAGGAAAAGGCTACTCACTCCAGTATTCTGGCCTGGAGAATTCCATGGACTGTACAGTCTATGGGGTTGCAGACTTGGACATGACTGAGCTGCTTTCATTTTCACCATTCTCTCAACATACTTTTCAAAAAGCATTTTTAAAATATGACTATTGTTCTAGACAAACCTAGACAGTGTATTAAAAAAAACAGAGACATCACTTTGCCAACAAAGGTCCATAGAGTCAAAGCTATGGTTTTTCCAGTATTTATGTATGGATATGAGAGTTGAACCCTAAAGAAGGCTGAGCACCAAAGAACTGATGTTTTTGAGCTGTGGTGTTGGAGAATACTCTTGAGAGTCCTTTGGACAGCAAAGAGATCAAACCCATCAATCCTAAAGGAAATCAGTCTTGAATATTCATTGGAAGGACTGATGCTGAAACTGAAGCTCCAATACTGTGGCCAGCTGATGCGAAGAGCTGACTCATTAGAAAGGACCCTGATGCTGGGAAAGATTGAGGGCAGGAGGAGGAGGGGACAACAGAAGAGGAGATGGTTGAATGGCATCACTGACACAATGGACATGAGTTTGAGCAAACTCTGGGAGATAGTGCAGGACAGGGAAGGGAGGCCTGGCCTGCTGCAGTTCATGGGGTTGCAGAGTCAGAACTGACTTAACAACTAAACAACAGCATCAATTGTTCTAGATCCTAAGATTAGGACATTTTCAATAAAGAAATGATTTCAGTATATTTCATAGTATTTGGTACATATTTATGTTCTTCTTTCTCAGTAAGTGAGGATATTTAGCTGATTTATATTCAGAAAGGATTTCAGTGATAATATTGAAACAAAGAGATTACTCTGAATTAAAAACTACAACACAGTTAACCAGAATACCTGATGATCAAAGTGTTGCATCTCTGGTTGTGATTTTACTTCATCTGGCACCAGAGGATCTAAAAGTATATTGGATTAATTGTAAGCCTTCTAATAGCCAAGTAAAATAAAGAGATGATAGTGAAGTTCATAGGCTAGAACAAGTCACTCAAACCTTACCTTTTTTCTTTCAGAGACACATGATTCAGTTCAAGAATATTCTACCTTATCAAGTTTTTTAATGTTAGGATATCTTCATAAGCAAAATTCTTATACTCAATTTACTCAATAAGTCTTCCTAGAGCTTAAGTGAGGTTTTAAGCTTCATAACATAAATGAACAAATTGCCTTTTAGACATTTATTGATATTATGTCATATATTATTTAGGTTGCCTGCTTGCTCAGTTGCTCAGTTGTGTCTGACTCTTTCTGACCCCATAGACTGTAGCCCACCAGGCTCCTCTATTCATGGGATTTTTTCATGCAAGAATACCGGAGCAGCTTGTCATTCCTTCCTCCAGGGAATCTTCTATACCCAGGGATGAAACATGCATCTCCTGCATCTCTGTATTGGCAGGCAGATTCTTTACCAGTGAGCCACTTGGGAAGCCCATTATTTAGGTTATTATTTAAAAACTCAGCAATTTATTTTCAGTATATGTTCAGCTCAATTAGCCATTCAATCACAAAGGGCTTGTACACAATGCATACTCATCTCCACCACTCTCTGTACAATAAATAATTGGCAACATCTGACCAAGTTGACTAGTTTATTTAAAATAGAGCAAGTGTGCTCCTAAACTGTTGTCTACAAAATCATCTATTATTCAAAGGTCTTAAAGTTTCAGACATGTTTAGCATACAGAAAATAACATAAAACTTAAATAAATTCTAAGTTTTCTGATATCTGTCAGCATAAATTCACTTTGTGATGCTATTTCAATTTTATTTTCTTAATTTAATATGTATTAGTTTTACCCTCTTGAGTTTGGAGTTTTCTTTCTTGATTCACTATGAGTACATTTTAAAAATAGTAGCAGATAACAGCTCTGACCAAATAAGAAAGAGAACCTTTAACCTATATTAGCTTATTGTACTGTTATTTTTGTGTTCGTGTCTCAACAGCTCTTGCTGTTCCTATGGTTGCTGATTGTTTTTATCATGCAGCATGCTGCTGCTGTTTAGTCACTAAGTCATGTCCGACCCTTTGCAACTCCATGGTCTGTGGCCCACCAGCAGGTAAGAATACAGGAGTAAGTTGCCATTTCCTTCTCCAGGGATCTTCCCAACCCAGGGATCAAATCTGAGTTTCCTGTGTCTTATGCATTGGCAGGTGGATTCTTCACCACAGAGCCAACAGGAAAGTCCACCATGTAGCACAGATTTATGCTTAAGTTTTTAGCAGTGTGAATAATGAGAAAAGGATTTATTTACTTCTAAGTAATCATTTGTAGCAGTTTACTCAAAACATTACATCCAAGCTTTTCATATTTGTAAGCCCAAGCTTTTCATATTTCTTATAGTTCTAATATTGATTCTAATTTTATTCAGAAAAAGAGAGTGATAGAAAAATTTTAATATATAAAATATAAGTCTTCCTAAGACTTTCTTAGAAGAAATAATCAGACATTACTCAAGCCCATAGATAATCTTCCCTCACAAACTGGGTCAGGAAATATACGTCCCATTTCAAAAAATAACACTGAAATTTGGAGAGAAGGATGATTCTGTAAAATTAACACAAAACTTCTTTCAAAATGTTTTGATTATGTGTCAGAGGAGAACAGTATTGGAAGTTTCAATTGAACAAAAGGGAGTATGAAAATGAAATTTTATATTAAACTCAAAATTTGAAAGCACATTCTAGGCAAAGCATCCAATTCAAATCAAAACAGTTTGCTTAGGAAAAAAAAACAACAGTGATAACCTGAATCTATAGTTCTCTATACATCTTCCCCCTAAAACAGTAGTGCAAACAGAACCACAGTAGTGGCTATAAGATCAACGTAGTGCAAATAGAACCACACAGGACCCATACTTCCAACATTATTACTAGGAAATTGAGAATATTATAACCTTTGCATCAAATGGAGGAAGAGTGTAACCCTTAGAAATGTGACAGTGAATATAAAGAATAAAGTGGGAGAAAAATTAAGGAGTCTCATAAAATGACAGAGGACCCTAAGATATGACAATCTTTACCCGTCTCTCTAACCAACAAAATCATCCATTTAAAAATTGCATTTTTTCATACTGACAGAAGAGGGAGCTTTTGAATATGGACCCTTGTCCAACTACCTAGAAATAAGAACCCATTTTATATAAAACTATGTTAAGAAGAAAAATAAAAAATAAGAATTGGAATATTCAGATCGCAACAATTTCACCCTCTGAAATTATGAAGCAAAAGAGAGCAACTGAGACACAGTGCTTCCAACTTAATTAAATATTCTTAAACATACAGTAGGAGCTATGACGGAGAAGGCAATGGCACCCCACTCCAGTACTCTTGCCTGGAAAATCCCATGTATGGAGGAGCCTGGGGGGCTGCAGTCCATGGGGTCGCTAAGAGTCGGATATGACTGAGCGACTTCACTTTCACTTTTCACTTTAATGCATTGGAGAAGGAAATGGCAACACACTCCAGTGTTCTTGCCTGGAGAATCCCAGGGATGGGGGAGCCTGGTGGGCTGCCGTCTATGGGGTCGCACAGAGTCAGACAAGATTGAATTGCCTTAGCAGGAGCTATGTATGTATATGTATAGATCCATTTCTTATTGTAATAAATACATACCAATTCAAGTGCTAAGAAGAGAATTGGATAAGCAGTAGAATGGAAATATATGCAATGAGAATCTATAGCAATTGGGAAAGTAAATAAACAAAACTATCATAGAATCATAAAAATGAAGAATGAATTACAAGGTGATCAACAGAGAATAGACTCAAATAAAAATCATATAAGAGACACTGAAGAATAGCAGAAAAACTAGGTAGAGAATGAAAATGATGTAAAGGGAGAAGTAAAGAAAGATCACAGAAAAAGTGCTTGAGATGGAAGACATAAAAAGAAAAAAAACACCTGTATAATTGAATCCTGGTGGAAGAAAGAAAAATGATGACACACAGCTAATTAAACTATACCCCCCCCCCAAATAATTCTACAAATAGAGCAGATATGCATGTTAAAAGAACCTGTGGTGCATTTGGGAAAAACCTATCTACATGATCAACTCCAAGACATATCTTGGTAAAACTGCTAGAATTTAAAGACAGATAAAGGTATTCTCAGGGTCTTTAAGACAAAAAACAGATTGCTTAAAAGTTTAAACTGTTAGGTTGGTTTCATATTTCTCAAGAGAAGCATCAGAGCAATGGAGCAGCATGTAAGACATTCAAATAAAGAAAATTCATGTCAAGAACTTTAGATACTGCCAAGCTGTCTTTGGGCTTCCCTTGTAACTCAGCTGGTAAAGAATCTCCCTGCAATGTGGGAGACCTGGAGACCTGGGTTCGATCCCTGGGTTGGGAAGATCCCCTGGAGAAGGGAAAGGCTATCCACTCCAGTATTCTGGCCTAGAGAATTCCATGGTCTGTATAGTCCATGGGGTCACAAAGAGTCGGACACAACTGAGCAACTTTCAAGTTGTCTTTAGCACCAAGTATTATGGAAAAAAAAAAAAGTTCTAAACATGTAAAATTTAGGTAATAATTTATCCATAAATTTTTCCTAAAAATCTACTTATATGCAGAGTACATCATGCAAAATGGCAGGCTGGATGAAGCTTAAGCTGGAATCAAGATTGTCAGGGGAAATACCAATAACTTCAGATATGCAGATGACAACACCCTACTAGCAGAATGTGAAGAACTAAAGAGCCTCTTGATGAAGGTGAAAGAGGAGAGTGAAAAACCTGGCTTAAAACTCAACATTCAAAAAATAAAGATCATGGCAGCCTATCCCATCACTTCATGGCAAATAGATGGGGAAACAATGCAAACAGTGAAAGACTTTATTTTCTTGAGCTCCAAAATCACTATGAACAGTGACTGTAGCCATGAAATTAAAAGACATTTGCTTCTTGGAGGAGAAGCTATGACAAATCTTTTTAAAAAGCATAGATATCACTTTGCCAACAAAAGTCCATCTCATCAAAGCTATGGTTTTTCCAGTAGTTATATATAGATGTAAGAGTTAGACTGACTATAAAGAAGGCTGAGTGCTGAAGAATTGATGCTTTTGAGCTGTGGTTTGGAGAAGAGTTTTAAGAGTCCTTTGGGCAGCAAGGAGATCAAACCAGTCAGTCCTAAAGGAAATTAACCCTGAATATTCATTGGAAGGATTGATGCTGAAGCTGAAGCTCCAATACTTTGGCCACTTGATGCAGAGAGCTGACTCATCTGAAAAGACCCTGATGCTGGGAAAGATTGAGGGCAGGAGGAGAAGGGAACAACAGAGGATGAGATGGTTGAATGGCATCACTGACACAATAGACATGTTTGAGCAAACTCCAGGAGATAGTGCAGAACAGGGAAGCCTGGCGTGCTGCAGTCCATGGGGTTCGAAAAGAGTTAGACACAACTGAAGAACAACAAGGAATCTGCTAGAGTTATATCCTTATCTGATGAAGAAAAAACAGGACAAATTTAGGTAAAAGGACTAAGGGTGATTATTTAATAACATATGCCAGTATAGATGTAACTGTAAGATAAGAATGGGAACACTTATAGAATAACAGCATGTGAATGTTCTATGCTCTAAAAAATAGAAAGAATGCAAATTTAAAATATGAAGAAAAGGGAAAGAAAAAGAGGAAAGTAGAATAAGATCATCGATTCTATATGGAAAACAAGTGAAATCAAAGAAAACAATTTAAAATTGAGAAATTATTTATAAAAAGGTTTAAGAAGAGGATTAAATACAGGTACTTTGTACAGGTACAAAGTAACTACTTGAACAAAAATAAAAGCTTTCTTAATGACAAAGGAAGAAAAAGGAAAAAAAGAGAGAGAAAAGTCATGTCACATAGATTAAAAAAAAGCCCACAATAAATATAATATGCACACTGGGCTTCCCACTTGACTCAGTGACTAAGAATCTGCCTGCAATGTGGGAGACATGGGTTCAATCCCTGAGTCAGGCAGATCCCCTGGAGAAAGAAACAGCAACCCACTTCAGTGTTCATGTCTGAGAAATCGCATGGACAGAAGGAATGGGCAGGCTACAGACTATGGTGTCACAAAAGAGTTGGACATGACTTAGGGACTAAACACCAACAACAAATATGCACAGTAATTACAACACAAAACAGTATGACAGAGTTTAAATAAAACATAGAAGTCATATAAAGGAAGAGAAAGGACTGAATTTGCCCACTAAAAGGAAAAGATATTCAAACTGATTCATAGGGAAAACTTAATTCTGTGTTGACACAGACCTAAATTGTTGTTGTTCAGTCTCTGTCCTGTCTGACTCTTTGCAACCCCACGGACCCCAATTCAAAAAGGAGAGGGGAAAAAGGCAAAAAATGCAACAGGCAAAGAGGAAACAAGAAGAAAGCAGGGGTGGTAAATCTGACATCAGATAAAGATAATCAGGCCAAAAAGCATTAAGCAAGACATCTTCGTAATCCAAAAAAACTACAATTCTTAATGCAGATTTAACATTTATGAGTCCCTCTGAACCAAACAAAAATAGCATCATTGACAATAGGATATTCTGACACACTGTCCTTAGTGTAAACAGGTCAACTGGATTAAAAAATAGGTAAGAATATAACATATGTGAGCAATGCAATCAATAATGAGGTCTTATGGATTTGTATCAAACACTACACTCTGGTAATGGAGAATGTACATTCTTGTCAACTGCACACAAAAATTAATCATCTAATAGCTTACTCAGGAAATTCATGGGTTACAGAACATTTAAATGTTGAAGATAACATTCTCTGATTACAATGGTATAAAACTAAAAATAAAAATTAATAATTTAAATCCTATTCCACTTGGAAATTTTAAAAAATATCTTTACTCTTAGCTGAAAGGGGAAATGCAAGCTGAATCAATATATTTCTGAAAACAAATCACAATGAAAGATTATATATTTAAATTTGTTATTCATTTAAAATAGCATTCAGAAAATTATTTATAGTTTTAAACACTTACATCAATATAAATTTAAAAAATAAACGTAAGTAAAGTCAACTTTCAAGAGAACAAAAAAATAGAAGCATAAAGAAAGAATCAATAAAAATAAAAACAGCAATGAATGAGGTAGAATTCAGTAAACAGTAGGTCAATTTAGTAAACCAAAGTCCTGTTTTGATTTTCTGAAAAAAAAAAAAATCAATACACAAGGCACTATTTAATCAAGAAACGAAGGTAGGAAGCCCAAATATAGAAAGTGAGAAATGATATAAAAACTAATTGAAATAATGCTATTTACAGCAACATGAATGGACCTAGAGATTATTATACTAAGTGAAGTAAGTCAGAAAGAAAAAGACAGCTATCATATGGATCATTTATATGTGGAATCTGAAATATGACACAAAAGAACTTATTGGCAAAACAGAAATAGACTCATAGAACTAGAAAACAAATTTATGGTTATTAAAGGAGAAAGAAGGGGAGGATAAACTACAAGTTTAGGATTAATACATACACGCTACTCTATATAAAATAGGTTAACAATAATGACCTACAGTATAGCACAGGGGACTATACTCAATATTTTATAATAACTTATAGGGGAAAGAGTCTGAAAAAGAATCTATATTTATTTATCTATTTATCTATACATACATACATACATAGAAAGAGAGACATTCAGTTATATATAAATAAATATAACTGAATCATGTTGCTGTATACTTGAAACACATACAACATTGCAAATCAACTATATTTCAATAAAAAGAAATAATGAGGGAAAAATTCAATATGAGCAAAGCACCTAAACAAGTAATTTTTTTTAAGACTTTAAAATGGCCCTCAAATGTATTAAAAGATGTTTAACTTCTTTCATAAAAGGAAAATACAAATTTAAAACTACACTGAATGCCATTTTTACAAGGTTAGATAGGCAAAATTTAAAAATTTGACAATATTATTGTTGGAAAACCTCATCAGTGGCCATGCAAAATGGGACAACCCTTTTGAAGGTGGATTGGACAATATCTAACAAATTTATAAATGCCTTTGACCTGGAAATTCCACTTTTAGGAATTTAGCCTGAGGGTATGCTTCTAACAAGCATCTATTGTAGTTACAAATTACTGGCAATTCTAAATTGCTGAAAGAAAGGGGACTAATTGAGTAAACTATGGTATATCCACACAGTGGAATACAATGCAACTTTAAAAAAGGATGAAGAAGATCTCTGTGAACTGATAAAGACATTTCAAATATATATTGTTAAAGGGAAAAAAGCAAAGTGCTATAGCATGTTTCTATAGCAAAGTTTCTATAGCATGCTGCTCTTCATGTAAAAAAAAAGGAGAAATAAGAAAACATTTATTTTTATTAAGAGAAACATATGAAAGTATAAACCAGAAACTTATGGGACTGATTTCTTATGGGAGAAAGTAATCTTCTCTGAGTAAATTTTTATATAATTTTGACTTTGGGAATCAAGTAAATATTCTGCATATTTAAAAATATAAATGAAACTTAGGAGAGTAGGAGGTAAATCCCAATACAAAGAAATTTAAAGAATTCAACTTATGCTTTTGAAAACAGCTACACTTAAGGGAAAAGGAATTAATGGCAGCAACTTTTAAGTGCAGTGTTTCACTCTGTACCCTTAGTCTTAAATGAATATAAATTTTAAAAAATCCCTGTAGACAAATCTTGAACTCTTATAATAGGAAAGATTGCCCCATGGATTACTGTAACCAAGGATTCAAAAAAAAAAAAACATCATTAATAAAGGGCACACAGCCATAATATCCCTCCTGATATAACAATCTGGATGGAAATATTGCTTATTCAGTATTTCAGCCAAAACTCATAACCTGAACCTAAAAAAGAATCATCAGGAAAACCCAAATAATGAAATTTTCTGTGAAACAATTAGATTGTATTTTTCAATTTTTTTAAATGTCAAAGGCACAAAAGCCAAAAAGAAATGTTATGGATTATCTTAGATTAAAAAATACTGAAGAGATCCTGAATTGCACCCAGTACTGGGAAAGACAGGTATAAAAGATATTATTGGAATAATTCAAGAAACTGAAATATGGACTGTATAATAGATATGGACTGTGTTTTAGACTGTATGTTATATCTTGGAAAACACCCTAATGCTAGGAAAGATTGAGTGCAGGAGAAGGGGGCTACAAAGGATAAGATGGTTGTATGGCATCACTGATTCAGTGGACATGAGTTTGAGCAAAATCAGGGAGACAGTGAAGGACATGGAAGCCTAGTGTGCTGCAGTCCATGGGGTTGCAAAGAATCTGACACCAACACGACTGAGTGATTGAACAACAAACTAGATTATGTTATATCAGGATTTGAAACTTCTGAATTTGAAATTTGTTTTGAGATAATAAACACTAACATAATTACGGGCTGAAAGTGAAAGTGTAAGGTGCTCAGTCATGTCCGACTCTTTGTGACCCCATGGATTATACAGTCCATGGAATTCTCCAGGCCAGAATACTGGAGTAGGTAGCCTGTGCCTTATCCAGGAGATCTTCCCAACCCAGGGATTGGACTCAGGTCTCCTGCATTGCAGCTGGATCTTTATCAGCTGAGCCACAAGGGAAGCCCAAGAATACTGGACTGGGTAGCCTATCCCTTCTCCAGTGCATCTCCCTGACCCACGGATCTAACTGGGTTCTCCTGCATTACAGGCAGATTCTTTATGAACTGAGCTATCAGAGAAGCCCAATTAGGGGTTACAGGGCATAATTAAGGGCTGCAAGGCATAATGTATATTAGTTCAGTTCAGTCACTCAGTCATGTCCGACTCTTTGTGACCCCATGAACCGCTGCACACCAGGCTTCCCTGTCCATCACCACTCCCGGAGTCCACACAAACCCATGTCCATTGAGTCGGTGATGCCATCCAACCATCTTATCCTCTGTTGTCCCCTTCTCCTCCTGCCCTCAATCTTCCCCAGCGTCAGGGTCTTTTCCAATGAGTCAGCTCTTTGCATCAGGTAGCCAAAGTATTGGAGTTTCAGCTTCAGCATCAGTCCTTCCAATGAACACCCACGATTGCTCTCCTTTAGGATGGACTGGTTGGATCTCCTTGCAGTCCAAAGGACTCTCAAGAGTCTTCTCCAACACCACAGTTCAAAAGCATTAATTCTTCGGTGCTCAGCTTTCCTTATAGTCCAACTCTCACATCCATACATGACCACTGGAAAAACCGTATCTTGACTAGATGGATCTTTGTTGACAAAGTAATGTCTCTGCTTTTTAATATGCTGTCTGGTTGGTCATAAGTTTCCTTGCAAGGAGTAAGCATCTTTTAATTTCATGGATGCAGTCACCATCTGCAGTGATTTTGGAGCCCAGAAAAATAAAGTCTGACACTGTTTGCACCGTTTCCCCATCTGTTGGCTATGAAGTGATGGGACTGGATGCCATGATCTTAGTTTTCTGAATGTTGAGCTTTAAGCCAACTTTTTCACTCTCTTCTTTCACTTTCATCAACAGGCTCTTTAGTTCTTCTTCACTTTCTGCCATAAGGGTGGTGTCATCTGCATATCTGAGGTTATTGATATTTCTCCCGGCAATCTTAATTCCAGTTTGTGCTTCCTCCAGCCCAGTGTTTCTCCTGATGTATATAGCTAGTCCCATATAGGTCAGAAAAACAAGAAATATTACAGAGAAAATGATAAAGCATGGTGGGAAAGTGTTAAAACTTGGGAAAATGTGGATAAGAAATTTAGAAGTTCCTTGCACTATTGTTACATTATATTGATTATATTCTTGATTATAATCAATTAGATTGATTATATTCTTTGCAGCCAAAGATGGAGAAGCTCTATACAGTCAGCAAAAACAAGACCAGGAGCTGACTGTGGCTCAGACCATGAACTCCTTTTTGCCAAATTCAGACTTAAATTGAAGAAAGTAAGGAAAACCACTAGACCATTCAGGTATGACCTAAATCAAATCCCTTATGATTATACAGTGGAAGTGAGAAATAGATTTAAGGGCCTAGATCTGATAGATAGAGTGCCTGATGAACTATGGAATGAGGTTCGTGACATTGTACAGGAGACAGGGATCAAGACCATTCCCATAGAAAAGAAATGCAAAAAAGAAAAATGGCTGTCTGGGGAGGCCTTACAAATAGCTGTGAAAAGAAGAGAAGCAAAAAGCAAAAGAGAAAAGGAAAGATATAAGCATCTGACAGAGTTCCAAAGAATAGCAAGAAGAGATAAGAACGCCTTCTTCAGCGATCAATGCAAAGAAATAGAGGAAAATAACAGAATGGGAAAGACTAGGGATCTCTTCAAGAAAATCAGAGATACCAAAGGAACATTTCATGCAAAGATGAGCTCAATAAAGGACAGAAATGGTATTGACCTAACAGAAGCAGAAGATATTAAGAAGAGATGGCAAGAATACACAGAAGAACTATACGGAAAAGACATTCACGACCCAGATAATCACAATGGTGTGATCACTGACCTAGAGCCAGACATCCTGGAATGTGAAGTCAAGTGGGCCTTAGAAAGCATCCCTACGAACAAAGCTAGTGGAGGTGAATGAATTCCAGTTGAGCTATTCCAAATCCTGAAAGATGATGCTGTGAAAGTGCTGCACTCAATATGCCAGCAAATTTGGAAAACTCAGCAGTGGCCACAGGACTGGAAAAGGTCAGTTTTCATTCCAATCCCAAAGAAAGGCAATGCCAAAGAATGCTCAAACTACCACACAATTGCACTCATCTCACACGCTAGTAAAGTCATGCTCAAAATTCTCCAAGCCAGGCTTCAGCAATATGTGAACTGTGAACTTCCTGATGTTCAAGCTGGTTTTAGAAAAGGCAGAGGAACAAGAGATTAAATTGCCAACACCTGCTGGATCATGGAAAAAGCAAGAGAGTTCCAGAAAAACATCTATTTCTGCTTTGTTGACTATGCCAAAGCCTTTGACTGTGTGAATCACAATAAACTCTAGAAAATTCTGAAAGAGATGGGAATACCAGAACACCTGATCTGCCTCTTGAGAAATTTGTATGCAGGTCAGGAAGCAACAGTTAGAACTGGACATGGAACAACAGACTGGTTCCAAATAGGAAGAGGAGTTCGTCAAGGCTGTATATTGTCACCCTATTTATTTAACTTATATGCAGAGTACATCATGAGAAATGCTGGACTGGAAGAAACACAAGCTGGAATCAAGATGGCCAGGAGAAATATCAATAACCTCAGATATGCAGATGACACCACCCTTATGGCAGAAAGTGAAGAGGAACTCAAAAGCCTCTTGATGAAAGTGAAAGTGGAGAGTGAAAAAGTTGGCTTAAAGCTCAACATTCAGAAAACGAAGATTATGGCATCCAGTCCCATCACTTCATGGGAAATGGATGGGGAAACAGTGGAAATAGTGTCAGACTTTATTTTTCTGGGCTCCAAAATCACTACAGATGGTGACTGCAGCCATGAAATTAAAAGACGCTTACTCCTTGGAAGGAAGGTTATGACCAACCTAGATAGCATATTCAAAAGCAGAGACATTACTTTGCCAACAAAGGTTCGTCTAGTCAAGGCTATGGTTTTTCCTGTGGTCATGTATGGATGTGAGAGTTGGACTGTGAAGAAGGCTGAGCGCCGAAGAATTGATGCTTTTGAACTGTGGTGTTGGAAAAGACTCTTGAGAGTCCCTTGGACTGCAAGGAGATCCAACCAGTCCATTCTGAAGGAGATCAGCCCTGGGATTTCTTTGGAAGGAATGATGCTGAAGCTGAAACTCCAGTACTTTGGCCTCCTCATGCGAAGAGTTGACTCATTGGAAAAGACTCTGATGCTGGGAGGGATTGGGGGGCAGGAGGAGAAGGGGACGACAGAGGATGAGATGGCTGGATGGCATCACTGACTCGGCTCATGAGTCTGAGTGAACTCCGGGTGTTGGTGATGGACAGGGAGGCCTGGTGTGCTGCGATTCATGGGGTCGCAAAGAGTCGGACACAACTGAGCAACTGATCTGATCTGATTGTTATAATTTTTCTGTGAGTTTGAAATAAATTTGAAGAAAAAGGTTTTAGAAAAACAGCATAGAAAATAGTGTGTATCCTTCACTCAAGCAATATTTTCTGTAGTATTATTACTGATGGTAAAGTGAAGATTAATACTTGGATGGAGAGAAGTATAAAGTTTTCAAAATCATCCCAAAAATATTGTTTCTATTGTGATCTGGGTGGCCCAAAACAGTGGCCCTACACATGATCCCTTGTCATCCTTTCACCTTAATGCACACAGTTCACTGATTACTAATGTTGAAGGGTTTTTTTTGTAAACTTCCACATGCAAATAATTAAATTATTAAACAATTTGAAAGGTATTTTCCAAAATTATATGTGTACATTTCCCAATTTTAGAAGTAAAATATCTCTTCATAGAAAATTTGGAAACAAGGAGTAATGAATGGCTCAGTGGTTAAGGTAATGGGCTAAAAAACCTTGAAAAACATAGAAAAGTATACACAATAGAAAGGAAAAATAAATCATTGACTAATGATTTCATGAAGAAGAGAGTTTAAAATATTTTGCCTAATTTTTAAATGAAGGGTCAAAGTCCTTTGCAAAAAAAAAAAAAAGACATAAGAATGATCAAAGTAGATGATAAATGTTGGTTTCTTAATGAAAATAAATCCACTGCATTCCAAAAATAGAAAATTTGCATTTGAATTCACTAAGGTTTTCGTCCATAAAGTAATCTCCTTTATAAAAAATGAAAAACATTTGCCGATATTCAGTTTCATTAAGCAGATAAATCAATAACTTCCAAAAGCCTGAGTAGCTTGTTGGCACAAACTTGTGTGACCTTATTTTCACTTAAATGTATCAAGATTTGTTCTGGCAGTTAAAAAGAAACACTTTTAAGTTATCAACGACAACAAAAAAATCCATACAAACAAGTGAATAATTGACATTCACTTTCTTATACATATGATAAAAGGGAGAGAGGGAAAGAAAAAAATAGATGAAAATTTTCCAGTGAGCTGCTCAAAACTGAAGAGAAGGCGACGAGGAAACGACACAGCATGGTGTCAAGATCTAAAAACATGCCTCATCTTCCATCAGGCCTCCAGCCAACTGTGGGTTTAAGTGTAGAGGACAACTAGGTCATTTTCCCTTGAGCTCCTTTACCGTCAGATACTTTCCCTGGTGTTCACGTTTTTACTGCCATGGGGTGAATTGGAAAAGGGGCCAGGACTTTCCTGCCCAGGGCCTCCTAAGCAGTACATCTGTCATGGATCATGTTATAGAACAGAAATGTTTGTTTTTGATCCTATTCATTTCAACTGGCAGGCGGTTATTATTAGAATGAAAAATTAAGCCATTACGCCATCGTAGCCTTGCTGGCTCTAACAAATTTATGGAGTTAATACAGCAAAATTATCTTTTCTAGCTGATAAAAACAGCTGTATGTAGACAGCTGGCCTTTTCTTAAATAGTAAGAAACACAAAATGGCAGCCATGTTGGGATGAACCCCAACAAGACAGAGGCTGCGTGATGTTTGCTGGTTTGGCAACATGTGAATAGGTACACCATGAATGATGGGTGTCTATCCTGAGAGAGAGTTTTATTTTTATTAGTCTTCCTGTAGGAAGGAACCAAAAATCATAGCTTCAATCTAAAAATAAACCTCTGCAGTCCTTAAGTAGCACTGTTATTTATAGGCCTGCCATTTTTCTGTTATTTACTAAATGTTTCAATTAACATTTCTGCTACGCAAATATTCATGTAGCAATTACAACTTTTCCGAAACCAATGAATTGCAAGTGTAGCTACTTCCTATTTATAAAACACTCTTCTAATATCTTTGGAAGCTGCTCATCTCTGGTAAAAGATTTGAGTCATAAAAAATGCAAAGCACAATAAGTACTGATGGGGTGCTTTTCATTCCAAGAGCTTTATAGTGATAACTTATTCAGGCCACCTCTGTAAAGGTCACATTGATGATGGTACCCACTAGACCAGAACAGTATTGCATCCCTTGGGGGAGGGGGCAGGTCTCTGGGGCACGCTTGACTGAACCAGCACATTAGCACCTGGGTATTTTTCAAACCAAATTCCTGAATCTTTTCTTACCACATGTAATAATACCCCAATGCCAACAAGAGCAATATTTTAACCTTATCCTGAGGACTCAGGTTAAATGTGTCATAGAGTGTTTTAATTTCCGTGTGTCTGTCTGTGTGTGTATTATATATGAATGCATAGTTTTATTATTTTTGAGTTTTTTGAGTTGTTTTCTTTTCCTTTCCAGGTTCCATTAAAATGATTTTATTGTAACACAGCTTTCTTTGGTTGTCAGAAGCTTGCTTCGCCTTTTGGAGAGAGGACCTAAATTTTCTTTTGTCAAGATTGTGTATATGAATAGCCACTTTTGACCCCACCACTGAGGTTAGAAATAAAATCGCCATTTTTCACCTCATCACTGACATTAGAATTAAAAGCTGAGTATGTTGATGCACTTACTAAGTCCTGATACAAATCTAACTGGTCAGTCCTTTCTTCTTAAAGATGCAACGTTGTTCAGTCACTCAGTGGCAGTGTCCAACTCTGTGCAATCCCATGGACTGCAGTCGCCAAGTTTCCTTGTCCTTCGTTTAAGATGTAATGGGTTTGGCTAAATAAGAATAACTGTCTTGAATTACAGGTACATGGAGTAGAAGGGAGAGTCCTTTGCATGTTTGCTTTGTTTTTCTTCAAAGAAAAACTTACTAATACCATCGGAAAGGTAGCAAAGGTGCTAGTCTTCCAGTCAGTGGCAAGACTTTTTAGTAACAAAAGTAGGTATCAGTTATGGAGGTGCCTTCTGTGCCATCTTCATATTCCATGCCCATCATTTCATTGCTTCATACCCATCTCACAGATTAGGAAACTGAGGCACTTGTTAAAATTACTCGCGAAGGTCATGCAGATATTAAGTGATAGATTGGAACCCAAATCCAAGCAGCCTAGCTCCAGAGATCTCATCCCTAAACACTATGAAACTGCTTTCCCACCACTAGGGACCCTGTTGAGTGGAGCCCTCACCTTGAGGTGGCCAGTTGGCAGGCCAAGATCTTGAGCCAGGACAATGGGCTGGTCTCTCGCAAGAGGACTGGCTCCAAAAGCTCCATCTTAGTTCCTTCCCTTGCTCCTTCTGCTTTTCCATCAGTCTCGGGCCCTGTGGCCCCGTGGCTCTCGTCCAGTTGGAACATGTCACTATTGCAGCTTCTCTGCCCTGAAGTACCCCCATCCAACACTTTATTGATTAATTTCACCGCTGCATCATTTCACTCCCCATAGGCTTACAAACCTAGCAAATATAAAAGCACTAAATTCAGTAAATGAATAAAGAATGATCATATCAAAAGCATTCTTCCTATAAGAAATTATTCATTTTATGATTACACTTGGTAGTGCAAAGAGATATGTGGAAGCCATTTTATATGTAGGGTGTTTACAAGGTTAAAACCTTGTAAACTTAAAAGGCTGATTGATTTTTTCTCAATAAGGGATTTGAATTCTGCTTATGCCACTTTATAGATACATAACTTTAGATAAATTATTTTAACTTTTCTAAGCCTCAATTGTATCATCATTTGTGAAAACTGGATAATAAGAATTGCATGGAGCTGTTAAATCTGTTTTGAAAGTGTTAGTCGCTCAGTCATGTCCAATTCTTTGCTCCCCTATGGACTGTAGCCTACTACAGCTTACTACTGTAGGCTCCTCTGTCCATGGGTTTTTCCAGGCAAGAATACTGGAGTGGGTTGCCATTCCCTTCTCAGGGGAATCTTCCCAACCCAGGGATTGAATCCAGGTCTATTGCATTGCAGGTGGATTCTTTACCACCTGAGCCACCAGGGAAGCTCAAATCTGTTCTGATGTCAGGCAAAGATTTTCTGCCCTCGGATAATCCTCAGATGAATGCAGATGTTTAGGTAGAACACAGACAACAGAAGAAAAATATTAAAAAAATGCTAAATTAAATTAATATTAAATCAATCTAGACTTAAATTCTTGGTGATTGTGTATTTTTTTACTGACATAGCTGATTTATGATGTTGTGTTAGTTTCAGGTATACAGTAAAGTGATTCAGTTATACACATATATATATATATATATATATATTGTGTATCATTTTCACATACAGGGTAAACATTAGCATTACTGACAAGAGTAATGTTTAAAGTTTGAACTAAGCATTCCATCCAACAATTGATTTGCCTTATGGGTTAAAAAGGATTTCCCCATTCAGTCTTGGAAGACATTGTGGAATATGTAGGAATTGGGGACTTGTTTAGACGATTCTCTGGGAAATTTATTCAGGCTAGAAAATTCCAATTAAGAGTCTCAATCCTGGGTTTAAAAATTTGAGATTTAAAAAGCTGATATAGCTTCACCCATTAAGGTAATTATTTTTACTTCCAATGAGGCCTGGTATGATTAAACATTTTTTGTCAATGAGTATTAATTGAGAACCAATGAGAACAAGATGTCCCAGAAAATGATAGCTTTATATATGAAATGTGAACAGCATCTTCACACTTTTTATAATGCATAATGGTAAAAAAAAAACAGTGGTAATCAATTACTTTATTTTTTAATAAAATATAGAAGCATAATAAAATATGAAAATATGTTTCATTTCAATATAAAACAAAAAGTGGCATTTTTAAACTAATATTCTCTGTGTTCCTAAAAGATACACTAAACATTTGAAAATAATATGGTTTCTGTTTTCAAATATAGAGATGAAATATCTCTATGAATTGGAAATTAGTCTTAATTTCAGTCAGCAACCAAAAAAACGCAAGAACTTAAGTGTATATAAAAATTGATTGGAAGAAACTCAAAATTTAAACACTAAAGGACATATCGTATACAATGGTTCCATTTTGAAAGACAAAAATCAACTCTCTGCATTCAGTATGCACATCAATTTTCTTTAAAAAGCCAAACTTTGATTATTCATAGCCTACCTAGAGCTGGTGTGCCCAAACCTTGTACGTGTCAACCTTATTTTGTATCTGTTAGGTACATATGTATATACTCATAAGAATATATGTACATGTATGTGCATATATATGCATATCCGACTATACACATATACATGTGGGAGTGTGTAAGCAGATCCACTGTTTTAGTCTATACATCCATACCATCCAGGGTAAACAGTAATCCCAGCTAATACCAAATATCAACAGAAAGTGATTTAAGAAGGGGGCTAACATGAGAAAAACCTGCTCTTACAGCAAAAATTTAACAACACAACTCTTTGGTTGTACCGGGAAAATATGTGGCTTTGTTTCCATGCAAAATGTACTGAGAGATTCCATCTGGTCAGCAAACCTCATGTGTATGTTTTGGAAGTTTTGTTCAAGTTTCATAAATCTTGTCATATATCAGGTTATTCTCAATATCAGCCAAAGTAAATAATCTACAGCCAGAGAGTGAAAGATCATTTATGCCCTAATTACAGATCAGCATTCTTTCTCAGCCAATGCCACAGCTCTCCTTTCATTAATCAGGCCTTTGATGACTAACATCAGTTGATGTTAGGAGTATTCTGTGAACAAGTTTCAGAACATAAATTCATCTGGAATTAGGATATTGAATTGTTTAAGTGACAGTCAAAATAACCGTCATGTGGCTTTTTCTTTTTAATACATGCAATACTGAGAAATGAGAGAAACCTGAGAAACTTCTGAAAGAAATGTCAATCTCGGGATCTTGGGAACGCTTGTAAATCCTCTTGCCCCTGTTACCCCTGGCCAAACATGATTCAGCTTCACACTGAGTTTGATGGGCCCCCCGCACCCGCCATTTTCAGCCATTAATCTCATTGTGCTTCTCTGTCTTGACACTAAACCACTCAAAACTTAACAAAACATTACTCAGGCTCCAGAGACACAGATTCTTTGTGTTTTTGTGTGAAAGCTGCTTTTATCTAGACGTTTCCTTTACAAGCCTGTAAAAGTGAAATGGAATTATGACCTCAGATACAACGACTTCAGAGCTCCAACGTCTTCTGTGACTCTTGGAGGGTCCACTTACACACTGGTTTGACATTTCAACTGCATCTCCTTCTTGTACCCGGGATATGATTAATGGAACTTGCAGCCCAGGTTTTGCTTCTATGGTGGTTTCCCTCTCATTACCCTCATTCAGGAAATGTGTCCAAAGCCAGCCCATGTGTCCCTCTGGCTAATTCTTGTTTCTTGAATTCCTAAGGAGAAGAACTTGCTTGTACCACATGGCCTATCTCACCTTGTTTGAACAAAATTCTCTTTAAGTGATAAGATACTGAGATAAGATATAAGCCTATTGTAAAGAATTGAAGTTTTATACACATTCATTCATTCGTTCGTTCAATACATATTGGGTCTTTTCCACCACCAGCATTGATGCAGTGGTGACTGAGATAGAATGCTTATTTTCCTGGGAACTTATATTCCAATGGGGAATGACAGGCAACAGACACATCTCCACTTGACATAGTTTCTGATATTGGTGAGTACTGTGGAGAGAATAAAATGGAGGGTGGACATTGAGAAAAAGGGTTTGGGGAGCAGCAGTTTAATGAGATAGAATGATTGGGGAAGACCACTCTGAGAATGCGACATTTGAACTGAGTGATAAGAAACACCTAGGTGTGTGAGGGGATGGGGACATTTTTATCAGAGGGAACTTTAAGTACAAAGGCCTGAAATGAGGAAATAGAGATATTAAAGAAAACGCTATAAAAGCTAGGGTGGCCTCCACACTGTAAACACAAAATTTACTGGATGGCAGCTTTGGCATCCCATCTTTGACGGGGCATGTGTGGGCACACCTGTGTTTTGAAGGCAACACCTAGACCTGTGACATCTAACTCTGATTTTCAGAGTGGCCTGGGTTCAGCTAGCCAGGTACTTAGCTATCAGCTTTCTCTGGTTATTTCCTCTGCATCTCTCCCAGGACCTGATCATCAAGAAAGCTAAAATCAAAACTGAGCTTCTCCAAAATACAATTATGAATCTGAAGTCAATGGCTCATTTGTCTCCTATATAGTAGCAAAAGACCAATACATGGTGGGAGGAAAGGAGCTGGTTTTCTGGTAGCAGTCCCCTAGTCCTTTCCATCCTAACCCTTACCTTAACTCCCTGCCTTCTAATAATTTGTCTTTTTGTCATAATTTGACACTTCTTCCCTTCAATGCTGCTCTTTATGCTTTTTAAATATATTGTCTAGTGATATAAAATGAATTAATAAAATAATAGTTGTTTTCAGCTGAGGTCTCTAACACTCCTAGCTTGGGTCCCTAATTTGAGAGCACACATGGACTACTCCTGGGGGTGTCCCAGGTGGTGCTAGTGGTTAAGAACTCGCTCATCAATGCAGGAGAGACGAGACTTGGGTTTGATCCCTGATTTGGGAAAATCCCCTAGAAGAGGGCGTGGCAACACACTCCAGTATTGTTGCCTGGAAAATCATGGACAGAGGAGCCTAGCAGCTACAGTCCCAAGGGTCACCAAGAGTTGGGTACGACTAAAGTGACTTAGCACATCTTGGACTACTGTTGATCCAATCTTTGACTAAAATTGACAAAGGACTATGACTTTTTAAAAAATTAGCACTGCATTATTCATCCATTCATTGGGGCTGCCAGAGTTTTAATCACTGGGCTGCATAGAAAGGGAGGAACACATTGTCGTCCTTACCCTAATGGTTTCCCGTGACATACAGGGAACAGACACCACAGAAAGTGACTCCATGGTAGTGTGGAGAGGCATGTGTGAAATCTTAGGGCAGCTAAAAGTCGACTCATTAACCCTGGAGAAATGGCAAGGCAAGTTAGAGAATAGAATTAGAGACCAGCTAGAGTACGTGACAAGCTTCCAGCCCCTCAGACACTTCCAGTTCTGGCTCAGTACCAGGAGGTCATGATTAGATCCACCCTAACCTTTGCAAGCCTATGGGCAGACACCACATTCTTGGATATTTACCTGAATTCCTTATCAGCCACATAATTGCTTCCGTAGCTTTCTTGAACCACTGAATGATCTATGGCTGCAGTTACTCAATTATTATTTTCAACGCAACTGATAACAATACTTTATAATTCTGTAGTCCTTCAACATGAAGCCTGCCTCCGGGTTATGACACAAATTGATGTCGCAAGTTTTATTATCTTTGCTTTCTGACTAAGCCGTCAAGGACAGGTGAGGAAAGACTTCTAAAGATTTAGTTGATGTTTATGATGGGGGGTGGGGGGCTGAGACATGAATGCTGGAAAATGAAAAGGCAATTATGGACAAGGTTTCTACAGGCCCAACATTGAAGAGAAGCCAGAAAATTATTTAAATCCTTCTCACTCAATACCAGTTTTCACCTGAGGGGTTCACTTGAAGAATGAGAGACAGTTTCATCTGGTTAAATTAGTCTCTAAATATCACAGTGTTAATAATTGTGAACCAAGAAAATAAAGAAAATATAGTGATACACATACATTTAGAGCCTGTAATTTTGCCAACCCACCATGACAACAAAAGCAGCATTTAAAAAGTCATTTTAAAAGCTTTTTTCTAAACACTTTATTGCATTCAACACGATAGTAGCTAGTATAAGTTGTTGTGGTTCAGTCACCAAGTTGTGTCCAACTCTTCGAAACCCGTGAATTACAGCATGTAGGCCTCCCTGTCCCTCATTAGTATAAGTAGTGAATAACAAAATCCATTTCTGTGTGTAGATGTAGCCTTGGAGAGTAAACAATGTCACAGAATATCTGTAGAAAAATAGAACACTATAAATATAAACTTGTGCATATCGTTTCATCTAAGAATTCCACTTATGAAAATATGTCCCTCAATAAGGGGGACATGGAAGTATGTGGACTAGATTTAGCTATAAGAAGGTTTATGGAAGCAGTATTAGGAACAGGAAAAAGTAAAATCTAAATGTCTAATGACAAAGGATCAGTTAATAAATTCCACATAATGGAAAACCATGCAAAATTTTAATTTATTATGGAAATATATACATGATGTATTTTGCATGATATATTTTAAAGAGAAGAGGAACAGATTGAATCATAGAATTGAATCATATGAAATTCTTGTTTTTGTAAGTCAAAAGTGGTTAATACAACTCATTTGTTATGAAAATAAAAAATGACCCCATTTTTGTAGATAATAAAAATAAAAATATTGAATATATATGTTTGCATGCACAGAACAATTCTGAAAATATATTTACCAGAACTTTCAATATTAATCTTCAAGATAATAGGCTTAAGAGGTTTATTATAATTATTAATTTTTATTATACTTATTATAATTTTTACTCTTCCATTTTTTCAAAACTTTCTTCAAAGGAACATTCTTTTATAACTAAAAAGAAAACAGTGAAATATACTCCGTTTCAAAAAAAATTTAAAAAGGAAGAATTTGATGCCACAAATTTGTATTCTTTTTATTCAGTGATAATTCCTTGTGCTATTATCTTTTATTCAGCCTTGAGTCCTCTTTTTCATGATAGTAAAAGGACACATCCTTCATCCTAATAAGTGAGTGAAGTGAAGTGAAAGTTGTTGAGTCGTGTCCAACTCTTTGAGATTCCAAATTCTCCAGGCCAGAATACCGGAGTGGGTAGCCTTTTCCCTCTCCAGGGGATCTCCCCAACCCAGGGACTGAACCCAGGTCTCCCACATTGCAGGCAGATTCTTTACCAGCTGAGCCACAAGAGAAGCCCAAGAATACTGGAATAGGTAGTCTTTCCCGTCTCCGGCAGATCTTCCCGACCCAGGGATTGAAACAGGGTCTCCTGCATTGCAGGTGGATTCTTTACCAACTGAGCTATCACGGAAGCCCCTCAGCCTAATAAAGGTATTCTGAAAAATGGCCAGCAAAATGTGAGCAAAGAAGAAAGAATGCATGATCTGAGGCTCATTAACTTATTGGTCTCCTCAGTGAACCAAACTATTCTCTTTCCAAACATTATCAAAAATTTAGTTCACACAAACACATACACAGAGACACATATACATTAATCAAGGGCATGTTTTGAGCTGTTTTTAGATAATCACTAATGGTATAGTGCTTAGAAGTGCTATGAACAGCAAAATAAGGACAAAAAAATATTTTATTTATATTCCAAATTACTGGGGAACTGTGTTCAGTGCTCAAGTGCCATGGTATCCTTGTTGTCCTTTTCATCAACCCAGTTCTATGACTTGACTACTTTGGGGTTTGGACAACTTGACCGAAGCTCAGTCTAGCCCCATCCACATCCTCTATGGTTGTGGAAATCCAGACTTCAATCAGCATTTTTGATATCTGCTATTACCTCACTGAAGCCATTTGCTCTCTGAGAATACGGTGGGTACTATTCTGACTCACTCGCAAAGAGTCAGACACGACTGAAGCAATATTGCTATGACTGTAGCCCACCCGGCTTCTCTGTCCATGGGATTCTCCAGGCAAGAATACTGGAGTGGGCAGCCATGCCTTCCTTCAGGGATCTTCCAAATCCAGGGATCGAACCTGTGTCCCTTATGTCTCCTGCTTTTTCAGGTGTGTTCTTTACCACTAGCACCACCTGGTGTAGACATCAACATTTAGCCCAGTTCCTAATGTATTTAACACCTACTCCTATGATCACTGACAAATGTAAAATGATGATCATAATTATAACCTTGAGAAAGTGCAAGATCTTCCATTATCAAGGAAAAATTAGGTTATCGTCACTTAACTGTCCTTCCTATGAAAATAGTAGATTCATATTAGAGAACACTTTTTTTTTACAAATGTGAAACAAAATATTTTTTACTGTAAATTTGATGACAATTGCCTTTCAATCACATGGACTGATTGGGTACTGTAAAAATTAGTTAGCAGAACTCAGTTATTTCACTGTTTTCTACAAGAAACCCTTGCTCATCCAGCATTTCATAATTTGAGTCTACTTTATTGAAGATATATTCACGTTATTCCATTGTACCTATTTCTTTTCCCAAATTCTTACTTGATATCTCTGTTCTTCTGATTCCAGTAGTTACGAAGTTTTGTTTTGTTTTGTTTTGTTTAAGTATAGTAATCACCTGTGACGTTTGTTGAAAATGAAAATTCAAAGCTTCGTCTCTTGAGATGTTGATCCAGTAGGTCTGGTGTAAGTTGAATAATCTGCATTCTTCTCAGGCACTCTAGAGATTTTGATGCTTTGTCAAACTTAGAAAAGAAAACTTATAGTTCTTCCTCTACCAAATGGCCCAATGAAATTTTTCTGCCATCTTTCACCCTTTCTCAAAATGACTGATATTTCTGGACCCTTTAGAAGACTAGATATTCCTCCACATCCCTAATATTAACTCTTCTCCATTCTATTATGAAGGGCAAGTTCACAATCACCTTGGTAATCTGAGTTTTCTTAGCCACTATCCCAAGAACTTTAAGGGGCAAATCCTTTCTCAAGAGAGTGTTTCAGCTCCTTACATGAAGTTGCATGTGTGTGTTAGTCACTCAGTCGTGTCCGACTCTTTGCGACCCCATGGATTGTAGCCTGCCAGGCTTCTCTGTCCATGGAATTCTCCAAGCTAGAATACTGGAGTGGATTGCCATTCCCTTCTCCAGAGGAACTTCCCAACCAAGGGATCAAACCCTGGTCTCCTGCATCGCAGGCAGATTCTTCACCATTTGAGCTACAGGGAAGTCTTACATGAAGTTGTAGCTCACTTAATCAGATAATTGACAGATATTCTAACTCACTGAGTAATGAGTGTATTTGGACTTTATAACCTCAAAGGCTAATTTTAGCAAGGTTCATTAATAACATGACTATATATAGGTCTTAGAAACCAAGCATTAATTTCATGAATTTTGTATATGTTTTTTGTCAGTATTTAGCCTAATACATAAACAAGTCATATCAGAAATCTAAACTCACTGCTTAAGATTTTTTTAATGCATTTAAGAAATAATAGTTGTGGCAATTCCCTGTCACCTACTGCTTAATGAAGAATTTGGCTCCGTGAGTGCAAAAATGCAGAACATGGAGTCCACCTGTTTCCACCTCTCAGCCAAAGAACCTTTTCCCTATTAAAGTTGAACTACAGAGTTCTCTGTTTCCCAGGATTCAGAGATCACTGGTCCAGCTGTGATATGCAGTCTCAAAACACAAAACATCTGGAGAGATGATATGAATAGTTCATCTTTCCTTATTTATGTTTGAAAGCTGAGGCAATGTTTATGGAATGAAGAATTTGTTTAAATGAATGTCTGAACATTATGAATTCCTTGTCACACATTATCTGGCTTCACAATGGATGTAGTGAACCAGAACCTCTCTATATATACACTCATAGACACACGCATATACATAAGCATATATCCATAGAGCCATATAGCATGTATGCATGTATATATCAAATGAGAGATTGCTTTTCCTATGTAGGTACTTAGGGCAATCTCTGATCACATTAAGGCCATTGTATTCATTTTTCTCAAACCTAAAAGTAGACTGAAAGAATGGTATATGAGTATAACATGAAAGTAATATTTTTACAAAATCATGGCTATTAAAACCCTTCATTCTTTGAGTGGAATGTACAACTTGAAATTAAAGTCTTATAACTGAAAAATTTTCATACAAGAAAAGTATCCTCATAATTCTGTTACCCAAAATGCTTTTGAAAGACAATTCACTATTTCTTTTTTCAACTTTAAAATCATAATTGTGAGGGAAGCCCTGTGCAGTACAGTTTGAGACACATACGGGTGAAAACAGAGAGAACTGTTATGTTACTTGAAGATTGGGATCAGAGAGCTCTGACAAAATTATTTTCTTGACTTTTCTTGAGGTCAGGAGGGGGAAGAGGAAGATGGCTTTTAATTATCAAAAATTAAAAGTTACTTGTAAACTGTAGTCCTGGTCTCTGAGTTAATCATGACTTGTTCAGGAAAAGAATCTGCAATTCTGACCGTGTCCTAACTGAAATATGGACATGATGAGATCCTCTGAGAGGCCTCAAGCTCCAGTGCATTTGGTCCCCAGTGGGCTTTGGTGCACTTTTCCTATAGGTAATTTTTGGGTGGTGGGGGGTTCATTTATTGATGAGCCATTGACCAACTTTGGGCCAGTGAAGTATCTAGGTGAAAGCATACTCTACAGAAGGACAATTCCTCAGCTCTCAAAGCTATTCATCAGTGTCAATAGATTGCCTCCTGAGAGTCATATCAAATTTGTTTTTCCTTTCATCTCATTTATAAAGATATTTGAAATTGTTTTAAGTTGTATCTTAAAACTTGGATTTATTAAAAAAAAAAAATACTAACCTCTCTATTCCTAAGCCTTCATAGATACTTACTTCAGTATCTCATATAACATTGAGAGATCCAATAACCAATTCCTTTTGTGACTTCTCTTTGTGCATCCCTGTCCTTCTGTTTACTATATTTATGAGTATCTGTTTGTGTATATACATGTGCATGCATTTGTATGAGTTTGCAAATATACTTTGATGAGTGTTCTTTCTTTTAATTGAACTGAAATTAAATTAGAAAAGTCCTGTTTTGTTTTCCCATTTAAAGTTTTATTTTTGGTACTAACTACTGTATATCAGCCTGGCAGGCTACAGTCCATAGGGTCACAAAGAAGGTACCTTAGCACAGCACAGCAGCACTGCATATATTTGTGCCTTAATTTATTCTAGTTTTGTGTGTTTTATTTGTCTCAGTGTTCTTTGCTACTTTAGGGTCTAGAACAACATTGCAGATATTCACCATTCATATTATATGAATAAATTAAGTAGTTGGAAAAAATGAAAGCTATACCTTATAAGATTTGTTGCATCTTACAAGTCTTTAATTTTGCTTGAGGATATAGAAGCTAGGGGAACAATTTGATTTGACTTGATCTATTAATTGCTCTATTTATACCTACAGATAACAAAAATTTGCCTTGACACTGAAGTGCAAACACTGTTACAAATATTTTAACATTATATGTTTTGGGGGCACTTAAGTGCCTTCAATATTATTAAGGTACACGGTTTTGCTATATACATATCTTTATTCTAAATTAATTAGGACTTTTTAGAACTAGCCCTTAAAAATCTACATGAGTAGGGACAAAGTCTTCTATCATATTGTAACTCTCACACTGCTTTATATAATGCCTTACACAGAGTTGTTATTAATATTAAAGGAGTGTCTGTTGAACTTCTGCAACTATGGGTAGAAGGGCCAGTCAGTGCAATGATTTAGAAAACAGCAAGAATTTGGTCATGGTAAAATTAATTGTGAAGATCAGAAATTCATTGAACAATAGGAGTTTGGCTTTCAGTGATAGTGAACTAGTTCATCCTAGACCAAAATTTCTTATGGCAGAAAGAAAAAAAAATGCTGAGAAGACAAGAGAAAAAACATGCTGGGAAAAAAAATACTAAGAAATTCTAACTGAGGGCATCAGAGTGGTACCAAGGCAGGACAGACTTTATAACATCCAGGAAAGAGTCAGTCTCTGAGGTTTTTATGGCTGGGAAGGAACCCTGATTTAAGACTGAAGTTTCTGACTGTGATATAATAAAAGAGAAAAGATTCATTGATCTACCTAAAATAATCAAAAGCTATGAAAATATATTATACAGTGATTTACATACAGTGACACTGAATACAGGTGAAAGTGAAGTCGCTCAGTCGTGGCCAACTGTTAGTGACCCCATGGACTGCAGCCTACCAGGGTCCTCTGTCCATGGGATTCTCCAGGCAAGAGCACTGGAGTGGGTTGCCATTGCCTTCTCCAATGCATGAAAGTGAAAAGTGAAAAGTGAAAGTGAAGTCTCTCAGTCGTGGCTGACTCTTAGTGACCCCATGGAATGCAGCCTACCAGGCTCCTCCATCCATGGGATTTTCCAGGCAAGAGCACTGGAGTGGGGTGCCATTGCCTTCTCTGAATACAGGTGAAAATATCATTAAACCCCTGAGTGATGAGAAACACCCAAGGTGAACTCTAGAAGTGCCCAACTTTCTACCTTGAGAGACTTTCTAGGTTGTGGGACAGGAAGGAGAAACAGGCAAATCCTGGAGGACTCCTTGAGTTGGGGAGATAGAGCTGAGAGTGTAGGGAGACCAAGGCATCTAGATTTCAGAGAATACTGTAGAGAAGAAATCTGCACAAAGAGAAAGACAGGGATAAAAATGTATCCCATGTTCATGAGTTGGAAGATTTAATAATGCTAAGATGTCAATAGTACTCAAAATGATACACAGATTCAGAGCAATCCCTATCAAAATCCCACTGATGCTTAAATGCATCCTAAAATTCATATGGAGTCTCAAAGAATAGTCAAAACCACCTTGAAAAAGAACACATCACTGGAGTTCTAATACTCTGATTTCAAAACTTATTATAAACTGACAACTATCAAAACAATGTGGTGCTGCCATAAAGATAGACATACAGACCCATGGAATGGAATACCAAGTCCAGAATTAGGTCCTCACATGGATGTGAGAGCTGGACTCTAAAGAAAGCTGAGCATCGAAGAATTGATGCTTTTAAACTGTGGTGTTGGGGAAGACTCCTGAGAGTCCCTTGGATGGCAAGGAGATCCAACCAGTCCATCCTAAAGGTCATCAGTCCTGAGTGTTCATTGGAAGGATTGATGCTGAAGCTGAAACTCCAATACTCTGGCCACCTGATGTGAAGAGTTGACTCATTTGAAAAGACCCTGATGCTGGGAAAGATTGAGGGCAGAAGGAGAAGGGGATGACAGAGGATGAGATGGTTGGATGGCATCAACAACTTGATGGACATGAGTTTGGGTAGACTCTGGGGGTTGGTGATGGACAGGAAGGCCTGGCATGCTGTAGTCCATGGGGTCGCAAAGAGTCGGACATGACTGAGCGACTGAACTGAACTGAAATAAAAAAAACTGCAATGAGATAATACTACATACCTAGTAGAACTGCAAAAAAGTAAAGAAAAAACATGCAAAGTCAAGTGCTGATGAAGTTGTGAAGCCTGGGGAAATTTCATATATAACTGGTGGAAATATAATATGTACACAAAAAAATGTTCACTATGCACAAATATACAGTATAAATTGGTACTATATAAAAAATTGGCAACTTTTTAAATGAAGTTTAAACATACATTTTTCATTTTACCCAGAATTTTCACTCACAGTTGATTACCTAAAAGGAAAAATCACTTAATTTCACAAAAATACCTTAATGTGAATACCTAGCTGTAATTGACAAAAAATTGGAAACTACTCATATGTCTTTCAACTAGTGAATGGATGAAAGCACTGTGCTGCAATCCAAACAGTTGAATGTTTAACTATTTAGCAATAAAATGGAACAAAATGTTGAATCACACAACACTGGATGAATCTCAGATTCACTTTGCTTAGTGAGAATATTGAGAACCAAAAGGTTACATATTATGTAACTTGATTTATTTGATATTCTGAAAAAGGCAAAACTATAGTGAACACACTGGTCATAGAAAACAGCCTCTTCCAACAACACAGGAGAGGACTCTACACATGGACATCACCAGATGGTCAATACCAAACTCAGATTGATTATATATTCTTTGCAGCCAAAGATGGAGAAGCTCTATACAGTCAGCACAAACAAGACTGGGAGCTGACTGTGGCTCAGATCATGAACTCCTTATTGCCAAATTCAGACTTAAATTGAGGAAAGGAGGGAAAACCACTGGACCATTCAGGTATGACATAAATCAAATCCTTTACAATTATACAAGGGAAGTGACAAATAGATTCAAGGGATTAGATCTGATAGACAGAATGCCTGAAGAACTATGGACTGAGGTTTGTGACATTGTACAGGAGGCAGTGATCAAGACCATCCCCTAGAAAAAGAAATGCAAAAAGGCAAAATGGTTGTCTGAGGAGGCCTTACAAATAGCTGAGGAAAGAAGAGAAGCTAAAGGCAAAGGAAAAAAGGAAAGATATACCCATTTGAATGCACAGTTCCAAAGAGGAGCAAAGAGAGATAAGAAAGCCTTCCTCAGTGATCAATGCAAAGAAATAGAGGAAAACAATAGAATGGGAAAGACTATGTATTTCTTCAAGAAAATTAGAGATACCAAGGGAATATTTCATGCAAAGATAAGCACAATAAAGGACAGAAGTGGTATGGAAGAAGCATAATAGTAACATAAGCAGAAGATATTGAGAAGAGGTGGCAAGAATACACAGAAGAACTATACAAAAAAGATCTTCATGACCCAGATAACCACAATGGTGTGATCACTCACCTAAAGCCATACATCCTGGAATGCAAAGTCAAGTGGACCTTAGGAAACATCACTACAAACAAAGTTAGCGGAGTGCACTCAATACGCCAGCAAATTTGGAAAATTCAGCAGTGGCCACAGGACTGGAAAAGGTCATTTTTCATTCCAATTCCAAAGAAAGGCACTGCCAAAAAATGTTCAAACTACTGCACAATTGCCCTCATCTCACACACTAGCAAAGTAATGCAGAGCTGCCACAGGCAAAAAACAGTCTTGCATTTATGCATGCAAGGTCACTTCGGTCGTGGCCACCTCTTTGCAACCCTGTAGACTGTGGCCTGTCAGGCTTCTCTATCAGAGAGGGAGTCCTCAAGGCAAGAGCTGGCCAATATTGGTTGCCATACCCTTCTAGAACACTGTTTTTCCTGCTGCTCTAGCCACCAACCCCCATGAGAACCCCTGGAACCTAAGCAACTGTATCACCTCCACATCTGGCCCTCACAGGGGCAAACTCAAGCCCTCCAGGGCAGCCTCAAGAGCTAAACTCCAGAGGATGACCCACACATAGAGGTGGAAATAAAACCACACTTGAAACCCAGGAGCAGTGTAGCTAAGGAAGAAGACCCAAAATCTTCCCACCAGCTGTACAAGCTGCAGATTAAGTCCACATGATTAACCAGGCAGACTCTGTGTCTATAGAATATATAAAAGGCCATTGAGAGCTCCCCCAAAAGAAAATACACTAGTTCTGATAGCTGTGGACATTGGAGGCAAGAACACACAGGAGTAGGACCAGATTAGAATCTGAGCTGCCCCCACAGCAGATCCAGAGATCAGCACAGTGTTGGAGGGCACCTAGGGAGGTGAGGTGGACTGTGACTCCCAGCAAGGGAAAGGATGCTGACAGCAGAGACTCAAGAAAAACATTTATTATTCTTATTTTTTGACTTGTTCTGTAGATTCTTTTTTTTTTTTGAAAGGAATTTCCTTTGACTTTATGGTGTTTTTGTAACCCTTGAAAATATATGCAGTGCTATATTGATATCTATGATTATTGAGTGGGAAAAAAACCATGCACATAAGTCACATATGTCCCAAAGCTCAAACTATTACATGTAAATCTGGAAATACAGAATAAAATCATAACAGACTGATAAAAGTGGAGAGGGAAACACACACAAAAACTTAGCCATGATCAAGACTGAATTTTTCTAATGAGAAGC
This sequence comes from Bos indicus x Bos taurus, assembly GCF_003369695.1. Classification (NCBI taxonomy): domain Eukaryota; kingdom Metazoa; phylum Chordata; class Mammalia; order Artiodactyla; family Bovidae; genus Bos; species Bos indicus x Bos taurus. The sequence goes on along the minus strand of NC_040086.1, from coordinate 65,190,326 downwards.
TTCATCTGTAGTTTTAAAACCACCAGACTTCTGCACTCAGAGGAAACAGTCAGCCTTTGAGGTAATTGGAGAGGGAGTTTTTCTGTTGTTCATAATCTGCAAATGCAGAAGCAATAAGTTCTGACTGGAAAGAGAGAGGCCTGGGATTCTCGTTCGTGGAGAAAGTATCTGAAAACCTCCCAAGGTCAAGACCTCTTCGTTTAAAATATGCCTGAAGAGTTCTAAAAAACAGATCTCGGTTTCTAGGAATGTTGAGGGGCTTCCATTTTTCTTCATTTCTCAGCATGACTCCTTGCACAAGCCCAGGTAGCACCAGGGCACCAGCCAGCAGCAGGAATGCTTTGGGCATGGTGGAAGGAAGCTGAGTGAAAGGAAGGATCAATGTAGATTCTTTTGGATTTTTTTCTTTTTCCTTTTTTTGCCCCTCTGTTGTAGTTGTTGATTTTATTGGCACTAAGAAATCCAATTAAGCTATTGAGCTGTTTTTGTTTTTGTTTTTCTCAGTCCCATTTTGTATGTTGTCATAAATCTCTGCCTCTACATTGGGCTTTTGCAGTTCTGTGGAGTTTTCCTCCTTTCTTTTTTTCTTTTCACTTTTTAAAATTTTACTTTTTAAAACCTATTATTATTTTTTCTACATTTATGTTTTTGTTTGCCTTTCCTACTATTCCTTTCCCCTTGCAGTTAATCTTTAATGTGTTTAAATCTTCTTCATCTACCTCTATTTAACTTTGAATATTTGTTCTTTTATTTCTTTCCTGTCCTCTCAACATATTTGTTAGTTTTACTTTCATTGCTTTATTCCCTAATTGGCACCTTGATCAGAAAATTACTAAAGCTAATCAGTGAATTTAGCAAAGTTGCAGGATACAAAATCAATACACAGAAATCACTTGCATTTCTATATACTAACAATGAAAAAATCAGAAAGAGAAATTAAGGAATCAATCCCATTCAACATCACAACAAAAGGAGTTAAATATCTAGGAATAAACTTACCTAAGGAGACAAAAGAACTGTACACAGAAAATTATAAGAAACTAATGAAGAAATCAAAGATGACATAAACAGATGGAGATATATTCCATGTTCCTGGGTAAGAAGAATCAATATTGTGAAAATGACTATACTACCAAATGCAATCTACAGATTTAATGTGATCCCTATCAAATTACCAATGACATTTTTCACAGAACTAGAACAAAAAATTTCACAATTCATATAGAAACACAAAAGACCCCGAATAATCAAAGCAGTCTTGAGAAAGAAGAATGGAACTGGAGGAATCAACCTTGCTGACCTGAGATTATACTACAAAGCTACAGTCATCAAGAGAGTATGGTGCTGGCACAAAAACAGAAATATAGACCAGTGGAATAAGATAGAAAGCCCAGAAATAAACCCATGCACCTATGGGTACCTTGTTTTTTGACAAAGGAGGCAAGAATATGCAATGGGGCAAACATAGCCTCTTCAATAAATGGTGCTGGGAAAACTGGACTACATGTAAAAGAATGAAATTGAATGAAAAGAATGAAATTTGAACACCTCCTAACACCATACAAAAACATAAATTCAAAATGGATTTAAGACCTACATGTAAGACCAGAAACTATAAAACTCTTAGAGGAAAACATAGGCAGAACACTCAACATAAATCAAAGCAAGATCCTCTATGACCCACCTCCTAGAGTAATGGAAATAAAAACAAAAGTAAACAAGTGGGACTTGATTAAACTTAAAAGCTTTTGCACAACAAAGGAAACTATAAACAAGGTGAAAAGACAACCTTCAGAATGGGAAAAAATAATAGCAAATGAAACAACTGACAAAGAATTAATTTCCAAAATACAAGCAGCTCATACAATTCAATGCCAGAAAAACAACCCAATCAAAAAGTGGAGAAAAGACCTAAACAGACATTTCTCCAAAGAAGACATATAGATGGCTAATGAACACGTGAAAAGATCCTCAATACTGCTCATTATTAGAGAAATGCAAATCAAAACTACAATGAGATATCACCTCACATCAGGCAGAATGACCATCAAAAAGTCTACAAACAATAAATGATGGAGAGGGTGTGGAGAAAAGGGAACACTCTTGCACTGTTGGTGGGAATGTAAATTGATACCTCCACTATGGAAGATGGTACAGAGATTCCCTTAAAAACTAGGGATAAAACCACCATATGACCCAGCAATCTCACTCCTAGGCATATACCCTGAGTAAACCAAAATTGAAAGAGACACACGTATCCCATTGTTCATTTCAGCACTATTTATGATAGCTAGAACATGGAAGCAACATAGATGTCCATCAACAGATGAATGGATAAAGAAGTTGTGGTATATATACACAATGGAATGTTACTCAGCCATAAAAAGGAATGCATTTGAGTCAGTTCTAACGAGGTGGATGAACCTAGAGCCTATTATACAGAGTGAAGTGAGTCAGAAAGAGAAAGATAAATACCATATTCTAATGCATATATATGGAATCTAGAAAAATAGAATTGAAGAATTTATTTACAGGGCAACAATGGATAAAGAGACATAGAGAATGGACTTATGGACCTAGGGAGAGGAATGGAGAGGGTGAGATGCGTGGGAAGAGTACCATGGACACTTATATTACCATATGTAAAATAGACAGCCAATGGGAATCTGCTGTATGTCGCAGGAAACTCAAACGGGGGCTCTGTATCAACCTGGAGAGGTGGGATGGGGAGAGAGATGGGAGGGAGCTTCAAAAAGGTGGGGATATATATATATATATATATATATATATATATATATATATATCTGATTCATGTTGAGGTTTGACAGAAAACAGCAAAATTCTGTAAAGCAATTATCCTTCAATAAAAAACAAATAAATTACTCTGATAATGAGTGATGTTGAGCATCTTTTCATGTGTTTGTTAGCCATCTGTATGTCTTCTTTGGAGAAATGTCTATTTAGTTCTTTGGCCCATTTTTTGATTGGGTCATTTATTTTTCTGGAGTTGAGCTGTAGGAGTTGCTTGTATATTTTTGAGATTAGTTGTTTGTCTGTTGCTTCATTTGCTATTATTTTCTCCCATTCTGAAGCTGTCTTTTCACCTTGCTAATAGTTTCCTTTGATGTGCAGAAGCTTTTAAGGTTAATTAGGTCCCATTTGTTTATTTTTGCTTTTATTTCCAATATTCTGGGAGGTGGGTCATAGAGGATCCTGCTGTGATGTATGTCAGAGAGTGTTTTGCCTATGTTCTCCTCTGGGAGTTTTATAGTTTCTGGTCTTACGTTTAGATCTTTAATCCATTTTGAGTTTATTTTTGTGTATGGTGTTAGAAAGTGGTCTAGTTTCATTCTTTTACAAGTGGTTGACCAGATTTCCCAGCACCACTTGTTAAAGAGATTGTCTTTAATCCATTGTATATTCTTGCCTCCTTTGTCAAAGATAAGGTGTCCATATGTGCGTGGATTTATCTCTGGGCTTTCTATTTTATTCCATTGATCAATATTTCTGTCTTTGTGCCAGTACCATACTGTCTTGATAACTGTGGCTTTGTAGTAGAGCCTGAAGTCAGGTAGGTTGATTCCTCCAGTTCCATTTTTCTTTCTCAAGATCGCTTTGGCTATTCGAGGTTTTTTGTATTTCCATACAAATTGTGAAATTATTTGTTCTAGCTCTGTGAAGAATACTGTTGGTAGCTTGATAGGGATTGCGTTGAATCTATAAATTGCTTTGGGTAGTATACTCATTTTCACTATATTGATTCTTCCAATCCATGAACATGGTATATTTCTCCATCTATTAGTGTCCTCTTTGATTTCTTTCACCAGTGTTTTATAGTTTTCTATAAATAGGTCTTTAGTTTCTTTAGGTAGATATATTCCTAAGTATTTTATTCTTTCCGTTGCAATGGTGAATGGAATTGTTTCCTTAATTTCTCTTTCTGTTTTCTCATTATTAGTGTATAGGAATGCAAGGGATTTCTGTGTGTTGATTTTACATCCTGCAACTTTACTATAGTCATTGATTATTTCTAGTAATTTTCTGGTGGACTCTTTAGGGTTTTCTATGTAGAGGATCATGTCATCTGCAAATAGTGAGAGTTTTACTTCTTTTCCAATTTGGATTCCTTTTATTTCTTTTTCTGCTCTGATTGCTGTGGCCAAAACTTCCAAAACTATGTTGAATAGTAATGGTGAAAGTGGGCACCCTTGTCTTGTTCCTGACTTTAGAGGAAATCCTTTCAATTTTTCACCATTGAGGATAATGTTTGCTGTGGGTTTGTCATATATAGCTTTTATTATGTTGAGGTATGTTCCTTCTATTCCTGCTTTCTAGAGAGTTTTTATCATAAATGGATGTTGAATTTTGTCAAAGGCTTTCTCTGCATCTATTGAGATAATCATATGGTTTTTATTTTTCAATTTGTTAATGTGGTGTATTACATTGATTGTTTTGCGGATATTGAAGAATCCTTGCATCCCTGGGATAAAGCCCACTTGATCATGGTGTATGATCTTTTTAATGTGTTGTTGGATTCTGATAGAGGTACCATTTCACACCAGTCAGAATGGCTGCGATCCAAAAGTCTACAAATAATAAATGCTGGAGAGGGTGTGGAGAAAAGGGAACCCTCTTACACTGTTGGTGGGAATGCAAACTAGTACAGCCACTATGAAGAACAGTGTGGAGATTCCTTAAAAAACTGGAAATAGAACTGCCCTATGATCCAGCAATCCCACTGCTGGGCATACACACTGAGGAAACCAGAAGGGAAAGAGACACGTGTACCCCAATGTTCATCGCAGCACTGTTTATAATAGCCAGGACATGGAAGCAACCTAGATGTCCATCAGCAGATGAATGGATAAGAAAGCAGTGGTACATATACACAATGGAGTATTACTCAGCCATTAAAAAGAAAACATTTGAATCAGTTCTAATGAGGTGGATGAAACTGGAGCCTATTATACAGAGTGAAGTAAGCCAGAAGGAAAAACATAAATACAGTATACTAACGCATATATATGGAATTTAGAAAGATGGTAACAATAACCCTGTGTACGAGACAGCAAAAGAGACACTGATGTATAGAACAGTCTTATGGACTCTGTGGGAGAGGGAGAGGGTGGGAAGATTTGGGAGAATGGCATTGAAACATGTAAAATATCATGTAAGAAACGAGTTGCCAGTCCAGTTTCGATGCACGATACTGGATGCTTGGGGCTAGTGCACTGGGACGACCCAGAGGGATGGTATGGGGAGGGAGGAGGGAGGAGGGTTTAGGATGGGGAACACATGTATACCTGTGGCGGATTCATTTTGATATTTGGCAAAACTAATACAATTATGTAAAGTTTAAAAGTAAAATTAAAAAATAAAAAAAAAACGAATAAATTAAAAGAAAAAAAAAGGAAGCAACAGTTAGAACTGGACATGGAATAACAGACTGGGTCCAAATCGGGAAAGAAGTATGTCAAGGCTGTACATTGTCACCCTGCTTATTTAACTTATATGCAGAACACATCATGCAAAATGCCAGGCTAGATGAAGCACAAGCTGAGATTAAGACTCCTGGGAGAAATGTCAATAACCACAGATACGCAGATTGCACCAACCTCATGGCAGAAAGCAAAGAAGAGCTAAAGAGCCTCTTGATGAAAGGGAAAGAGAAGAGTGAAAAAGTTGGCTTAAAACTCAACATTCAGAAAACTAAGATCATGGCATCTGGTCCCATCACTTCATGGCAAATAGATGGGAAAACAATGGAAACAGTGACAGACTTTATTTTGGGGGCTCCACAATCACTGCAGATGTTGACTGCAGCCTTGAAACTGAAAGACACTTGCTCCTTGGAAGAAAAGCTATGACCATCCTAGACAGCATATTATAAAGCAAAGACATTACTTTGCTAACAAAGGTCTGTATAGTCAAAGCTGTGGTTTTTCCAGTAGTCATGTATGGATGTGAGAGTTAGACTATAAAAAATGCTGAGTGCCAAAGAGTTGGTGCTTTTGAACTGTGGTGTTGGAGAAGACTCTTGAGAGTCTCTTGGACTGCAAGGAGATCCAACTAGTCCATCCTAAAGGAAATAAGTGCTGAATATTCATTGGAAGGACTGATGCTGAAGCTGATGTGAAGAAGTGACTCATTGGAAAAGACTCTGATGCCGGGAAAGAGTGAATGCAGGAGGAGAAGGGGATGACAGAGGATGAGATCATTGGATGGCATCACTGACTCGATGGACATGAGTTTGAGTAAGCCCTAGGAGTTGCTGATGTACAAGGAAGCCTGGCATGCTGCAGTCCATGGGGTCACAAAGAGTCGGACATGACTGAGCAATTGAACTGTACTGAACTGATAGTGAAATTACAAAACAGTGGTTGCTAGGAGTAAGACTTGCATAACAAGCTGATTCCAAAGGAGTAGTTTGAAAAAAATTTAGGGAATAATAAAACTATTCTATACCATTATGGTGGTGGATATAACTTTATGCATTTATCAAACCAATGGAACTATCACACTGTCTTCCAATATCTGTATCATTTTACATTTCCACCAGCAGACTATGAAGTTAGAGATTTCTCCAAGTCTTGATCAACACTGTTTCTAATGAACGTGAAGTGATATCTCATTGTGGTTTTGATTTGTATTTTCTTAGATAACTAATAATGTAGGAAATGTTTTTGTGTTCATTGACAGTTGTATGTACACAGTGGCTCAGCAGTAAAGAACCCACCTGCAAAGGAGCCACAGGAGACATGGATTCGATCCTTGAGTTGGGAAGATCCCCTGGGGGATGGCATGGAATTCCTCCAGTATTCTTGTCTGGAGAATCCCATGGAAAGAGGAGTCTGGTGGGCTACAGTAGGGTCACAAAGAGTCAGACAAGACTGAATTGTCTGAGTATGCACGCAAGTGTAATAGATATGTATCTTTGAGTGACTATTGATAAAGCTTATTTTCCCCCCATTAATACACTGTACCAATTGCTTGCCATGATATTAAAGTTCTAGAAAAGAACTAAATATTTATTTTGATTACCACCCTCTTCCAAAGAGTTATTGGAAGTTATTTCAAGAAGAAAGGATATACGGGGATTGAGGGGGAACTACACATAAAAGCTTGTAATCACACCAAAGATAGAGAAAGCCTTTAACTGAGAAAATAGGAGATGGAGAAATCAATGTTGTCAACACTCAGCACTTGTTATATAAAGACACAAACTGGAAGACACAGACAAAATTCTACAATATAAAAAGCATATTATTGAAGAGAGCTTATTCAAATGTTGGTCATTCAACTTTGAAATAGTATTTATTTACTTAGCTTATCAATATATGTGAAGTAGCTGGGATCTCAATTTTGTTCAAGTTTGAATTGAATTATTATGCAAAGGATCAGAGAAGTATGCTTTATGCTGACTAAAAGCATATTTGCATATTATGCATTTTCTAATAATGGCTCCTATTTTTACCCTCAAGGCAATATTTATAAGCTATATCTTTAGTTTTTAATAGAAAAAAAATCAATAAGCTACTCAAATGGGCTCAGATGGTTAAGAATCTGCCTGCAGTGTAGGAGACCTGAGTTTGATCCCTGGGTTGGGAGGATCCCCTGGAGAAGGGAATGGCAACCCATTCTAGTATTCTTGCCTGGAGAATTCCATGTACAGAGGAACCCGGGAGCAACCATCCATGGGGTCACAAAGAGTTGGACATGACTGAGCAACTAACACACACACACACACAAGTTACTCAGATAATTTAATAATCTCAGTCCTCCCAATTCGGTGGAAGGAAAATCAAGTAACACTGAGAAAGATTATAATCAAATAATGGGAATATAAATTTCAAGTCACAGAGAGAAGTTCTGGTAGATATAGATTCTAATATGTGTAGGGCACTCTTTTGACTGCCAAAAGGAACAATTAATTCTTCTGAAAAAATGGAGATTGACTTTAAAAAGATTATTTATAACTTAAAAAAATATAAAGTCTTAAAGTGTATACTAAGATGTTTCAAGGGATCAATTTCTTTTCTTTTTTTTTTAAAGAAAAGCAGGTAGAAGATCTTTTTGAAGGTTATCAGTAAAGCAGTAAGATATTTCCAGGAACCACAATAACCAATGCTTAATCACAATTTGGAGTTAGAAGAAGCATACTCTTAAAGCTGCACAATGCCTTATGGTTATCTTTGTGTTAGAAAATTTTATTTTTCTGAGTATATATTGCAGGTAAGGGTTAGGACTAAGATCTCTTTCAGCTGCCTCCAAAATTCAAACAGGCTCACCTTAGGCTAGTCATAGCCTTTCATTATCTACAAATATCTCAGTGGAAATTCATAGACAGGAACTTCCCTGGTCATCCAGTGGTTAGGACTTCATGTTTTACTGTTAAGGGCATAGGTTCAATCTCTAGTCAGGGAACTGAGATCCCACAAGCCATGAGGTATGGCCAAAAAAACTGATACATATTCAACAAAATGAGGATAATGGTGACATGTGCTTACTCAGTCATGTCCAACTCTTTGTGACACCATGGCTGTAGTCCACCAGGGAATGGTGACATATTTAGTACCAAATGATCTTTGGCTAGTAAAATAGCCAAGATTTCTCTAATTTGCTTTAAAATCTATCTGCATCTAGATTTAACAGATAGATTTAACTTTTGGTAATGGTTCTACTGTATATCTAAAGTATGAGAGTGAATGACAGTCACTGAGTCATGTCTGACTCTCCGCAACCCCATGAACTGTAGCCTGCCAGGCTCCATGGATTTCTCCAGGCAAGAATACTGGAGTGGGTAGCCATTCCTCTCCCCAGGGGATCTTTCCTACCCAGGGATGAACCCAGGTCTCCTGCATTGCAGATAGAGCCACCAGGGAAGCCCATCTAAAGTATAAGCCAATCAAAATAATTCTCTGAAGGTTAAATATAAAATTTCTTTGGAGAAGAAAAAAAGCACAAACAGAATCTTTCAGTAAATAAATAAAAGTATTACTCTCAAATTCACAAATACTTTATTTAGAAATATATTGAAGGCGGGGGGAGAAAGGGGCGACAGAGGATGAGATCGTTGGATGGCATCACCGACTCAATGGACATGAGTTAAGAGTGAACTCTGGGAGTTGGTGATGGACAGGGAGGCCTGGCGTGCTACAGTCCATGGGGTTGCAAAGAGTCGGACACGACTCAGCGACTTAACTGAACTGAGCTGAATCAAAACAACATAGTACTGGCTCAAAACAGCCAAACACATCAATGGAACAGAATAGACAGCCTAGAAATAAATGCATCTATAGTCAATTAATTTACAACAAAGGATGCAAGAAGTTATGTTGGAGAAAAGATAGTATCTTCGACAAATGGTGCTGGGAAATCTGAATGACTACATCTTAAAAAATGGGATTAGAACATTTCCTCACACCATATACAAATATAAACTCAAAATGGTATAAAGGCCTAAATGTAAAACCTGAAACCATAGAACTCCTTGAAATCTCCTTGACAATGATCATTTTTTTCTGATCTGTCTCTTAAGGCAATAGAAATAAAAGCAAACATAAACAGCAGAACCTAATTAAACATAAAAGCTTTTGCACAGCAAAGGAAACCATTAACAAAACAAAAAGACAACCTACTGAATGGGAGTAAATATTTGCACATGATAGCTCTTGATAGCTCACACATCTCAATACCAAAAAACCAAACAACCCAACTAAAAAAGTGGGCAGAAGACTTGAACAAATGTTTTTCCAAAAAAGACAAACAGATGGCCAACAGTCACATGAAAAGATACTCAACATCACTAATCATCAGAGAAATGCAAATCAAAACCACAATGAGATATCACTTCACACCTGTTAGAATGAGTAACATCAAAAAGGCCACAAGTAGCAAATGTTGGCAAGGATGTGGAGAAAAGGGAACACTAGAATAATGTTCATGGAAATAGAAATTGGTATAGGTATTATGGAAAACAGTATGGAGTTTCCTCAAAAAACTGCAAATAGAATTACCTTATGATCCAGCAATTTCACTCCCAGGTATATATCAAGAAAAAAAATTAATTCGAAAAGATACATGCACCACAATGTTCATAGCACCATTTTTTCTAATAACTAGGACATGGATGCAACCCGAGTCTCCATCAACAGATGAATGGATACAGAAGATGTGGTTATGTAAATACAATGGAACATTACCCAGCCATAAAATAGAATAAAATTCTGGCACTTGCAGGAATGTGGATGGACTTAGAAAGTATTGCATTTAGTGAAATAAGTCAGAGAAAGACAAATACTATAGAAACCATTTATATGTGGAATCTAAAAAACAAAACAAATAAAAGTATAAAGCAAAACAGGTGCCAACTCACAGATACAGAGGAAAAACTCATGGTTACCAGTGGGGACAAAGAACAAGGGAGGGACAGGATGGTGGTATGGAATTAAGATGAACAGATCACCGTGAATAAAATAGATAAGCAACAGGATATATTGTACAACATAGGGAAAAATAGGCTTTGTTTTGTAACAACTTTAAATGGAGTATAAACTATAAAATTATCAAATTGCTATGTCCTACACTTGAAACTAATATAATACTGTAAATCAACCATATTTCAGAAAGAGTAATTCTGAAGATTTGGTAGAGAGCCAAAACTTACATGTATTTCCAAGATATACTTATTTCCAAGTATATCTTGCAAAGGAAAGTGAAATAAAATGAAGGAAGTGAAAGAAAATAGATTGAATAATGAAAGAGAGTGATTTGGAAGAGTATAATAGTCTTTTAAAATATTTATTTATTTTAGTTTTTGTTTCTGGCTGTGCTGAGTCTTCGTTGCTGCACGTGGGTTTTCTCTAGTTGCAGTGAGCAGGGGCTATTCTCCAGTTGTGGTGCACGGGCTTCTCATTATGGTGACTTCTCTTATTGCAGAGCACGGGATCTAGCGTGCTCAGGTAATTGCAGGGGCTGAGTTGCCACATGGCTTGTGGGATCTTCCCATACCAAGGATGCAACCCACGTCTTCTGCATTGGCAGGTGGATTCTCAACCGCTGGACCACCAGGGAAGTAGTTTCAATGCAAAAGTGTTCTTTTCTAGAAGACTAACACAACCTTATTCTTCTTGAAAAATGAAGTGAAAATGTTAGTTGCTCAGTTGTGTCTGACTCTTTGTGATCTCAACTGCAGCTTGCCAGGCTCCTCTGTCCATGGAATTCTCCAGGCAGCAATATTGGAGTGGGTAGCTGCCGGGAGCCGGCATATTGCATATTGAGTGCATATTGCATATTGAGTGCAGCACTTTCCACAGCATCATCTTTCAGGATCTGGAATAGCTCAACTGGAATTCTATCACTGCCGGGAGCCAGCGTGAGGAGCTCCACCCATGACAAAGGTCATGAGGAAGGAGGCTCGGCATACGCAAAGGAGGGATCGAGCCTCAGGAGTCCCCCTGGAAATTCTCGAGCATCTATCCCCAAAACCAGAGTCTGCCTACTTTCTGCTTTGTGCTTTCACCTACACCTCTGACTTTACGGGGGGCTGTCCCCCATGACCTCTCTCTGAAAAAAGAGTTAGCTTACAGCTCCAGTTAATAATTCCTGGGTATGACAGTGTTTCAACCTACAAACTCCTTTGAAAATCCTCTAGCCTGCCTGAATAGGTTTTTCCTGCCACATGTGATTGTTCAGAGCCTCCCAACTGTGAGAGGCAGGAGATGTTCTAAACTGTCTAAACACAGAGTCCTTTGAGTAGTTAAAAGATTGATTAGAAATTGTATTGGTGAAAGGTTTTTTCACTTATTGGGCCAATGTTTGCTGCTGTCTCCATACTCCTTACCTACTGTGTCCTTGGCAGTGTATTGATTGATATAATGGGTGTATAGAAATGTAAGTAGTAGCCTCAATGTTTGTAACCTTGGACCCTTGAGTTAATTCTTTTCTTGATTGAGCCCACCTCACCTTTTCACTATAGGAATGCAGCTTTGTCCAATGCTTTTTTGGAGGCTGGTGCCTGACTTTGGAATAATCACCTTTAGAGAAAGATAAGTTTCTTAAAATGTTAACAGGCCTCCTGGCCAGAAGATGATGTAAATCACCTGAACTTTTGCATATGATAATTTTGAAAGCCTGGCTTCGATTAGAACCAGGAGTTGCTGTCCTTGCATGAATCTACCCCTTCCCCCATTATCCTCTATGCACAACTTAAGGTATAAAAACTACTTTGGAAAATAAAGTGCGGGCCTTGTTCACTAAAACTTGGTCTCCCCATGTCGCTCTCTCTCCCAAATTCTGGCTGAGTCTCCATCTGGAGCGCGGAACCCGCCATGCTTGCTAATTATGCCTGGGCTTCTAAGATCCGACTGGGGAGGCCTCAGTGTCTCCTCTCCTTCGGGAGAACGGAAGGATGCCTGCGGCCTACGTAAGTGGTGCAAACTTCTTGTCTTGAAGTTTTATTGGTCTCCCGCGTAAACCAAGCTACTCAGCCTCTTTTCTCCACTGAATTTTCCTACTGAGCTATCCTCAGTCTATTACTCTTTATATCTTTGATAAATATTTAAATAAATAGGTCGCCTATGCCATCTCTCCTTCGAATATCCTGGATCAGCCGGGGCTGGACCCCGGCAGGTAGCCATTTCCTTCTCCTGGGGATTGTCCCAACCCAGGGAGCGAACCCAGGTCTTATGGATTGCAGGAGGATTCTTCACTGTCTAAGCCACCAGGGAAACCCAAACCTTTCTCTTAAGGCTTCACAATTCAAAGGTTTTGTTTCAGTTTTCCTTTAGTAATTTCTACTTTTGATTCTCACACTTCTATTAAGGCTAAGACTAAAAAGTATTGGCTCTGGGTAGCATGTTCCATTTTGCTTTATATCTCTCTTTATTTATCTATCTCTGTCTTTTTATGTTTCTCATCTATCTCTTTTAGCATTTCTCACTTTTTTCTTTACTTCACTGAAAGCCAAAGTCTTGCCCATTTTATTTTTTTTTTAATTTTATTTTATTTTTAAACTTTACAATATTGTATTAGTTTTGCCAAATATCGAAATGAATCCGCCACAGGTATACCTGTGTTCCCCATCCTGAACCCTCCTCCCTCCTCCCTCCCCATACCCTCCCTATGGGTCATCCCAGTGCACCAGCCCCAAGCATCCAGTATTGTGCATCGAACCTGGACTGGCAACTCGTTTCATACATGATATTATACATGTTTCAGTGCCATTCTCCCAAATCTTCCCACCCTCTCCCTCTCCCACAGAGTCCATAAGACTGATCTATACATCAGTGTCTCTTTTGCTGTCTCGTACACAGGGTTATTGTTACCACCTTTCTAAATTCCATATATATGCATTATATACTGTATTAGTGTTTTTCTTTCTGGCTTACTTCACTCTGTATAATAGGCTCCAGTTTCATCCACCTCATTAGAACTGACTCAAATGTATTCTTTTTAATGGCTGAGTAATACTCCATTGTGTATATGTACCACCGCTTTCTTATCCATTCATCTGCTGATGGACATCTAGGTTGCTTCCATGTCCCAGCTATTATAAACAGTGCTGCGATGAACATTGGGGTACACATGTCTCTTTCCCTTCTGGTTTCCTCAGTGTGTATGCCCAGCAGTAGGATTGCTGGATCATAAGGCAGTTCTATTTCCAGTTTTTTAAGGAATCTCCACACTGTTCTCCATAGTGGCTATACTAGTTTACATTCCCACCAACAGTGTAAGAGGGTTCCCTTTTCTCCACACGCTCTCCAGCATTTATTGCTTGTAGACTTTTGGATCACAGCCATTCTGACTAGCGTGAAATGGTACCTCATAGTGCTTTTGATTTGCATTTCTCTGATAATGAGTGATGTTGAGCATCTTTTCATGTGTTTGTTAGCCATCTGTATTTCTTCTTTGGAGAATTGTATATTTAGTTCTTTGGCCCATTTTTTGATTGGGTCATTTATTTTTCTGGAGTTGAGCTGTAGGAGTTGCTTGTATATTTTTGAGATTAGTTGTTTGTCAGTTGTTTCATTTGCTATTTTATACTAATAAGAACTAAATCATTACTATCTACACTTTCTCCCAGCTCAGATGTTTGTGAGGATATACTGAAACCTATTTAGAAACATTTCCTTTCTTCTCTCTTCCTACACTTTCTTCCTTTCTTTCCTCATTCCCTTCCTCTCTCCTTCCTTCTTTCCTTTCTTCCTTCCTTTTAAATTGGAAATCTATAGACCCAAGGGAGATGAGAAAGCAACAGTCATTATGTGGGCATATGAGTGCACACTTCCACTGGAAGTGGAAGTGACAAATAGATTCAAGGGATTAGATTTGATAGACAGAGTGCCTGAAAACTATGGACAGAAGTTCATGACATTGTACAAGAGGCAGTGATCAAGACCACCCCCTAGAAAAAGAAATGCAAAAAGGCAAAATGGTTGTCTGAGGAGGCCTTACAAATAGCTGAGAAAAGAAGAGAAGCTAAAAGCAAAGGAAAGAAAGAAAGATATACCCATTTGAATGCAGAGTTCCAAAGAGTAGCAACAAGAGATAAGACTTCCTCAGCAATCAATGCAAAGAAATAGAGGAAAACAATAGAATGGGAAAGACTAGAGATCTCTTCAAGAAAATTAGAGATACCAAGGGAACATTTCATGTAAAGATAGGCACAAAAAAGGACAGAAATGTTATGGACCTAATAAAAGCAGAAGATATAAGAAGAGGTGGCAAGAATACACAGAAGAACTGTGCAAAAAATATCTTCATGACCCAGATAATCACAATGGTGTGATCACTCACCTAGAGCCAGACATCCTGGAATGTGAAGTCAAGTTGTCCTTAGGAAGCATCACTATGAACAAAGCTAGTGGAGGTGATGGAATTCCAGTTGAGCTATTTCAAATTCTAAAAGATGATGCTGTGAAAGCACTGTACTCAATACACCAGTAAATTTGGAAAACTCAGTAGTGGCCACAGGACTGGAAAAGGTCAGTTTTCATTCCAATTCCAAAGAAAGGTAGTACCCAAAAATGTTCAAACTGTCGCACAATTGCCCTCATCTCACACGCTAGCAAAGTAATGTTCAAAATTCTCCAAGCCAGGCTTCAACAGTATGTGAACTGTGAGCTTCCAGATGTCCAAGCTGGATTTAGAAAAGGCAGAGGAACCAGAGATCAAGTTGTCAACATCCGTTGAATTATCAAAAAAGCAAGAGAGTTCAGAAAAAATCTACTTCCGCTTTAATGACCATACCAAAGCCTTTGACTGTGTGGATCACAACAAACTGTGGAAAATTCTTAAAGCAATGGGAAAACCACACCACCTGATGTGCCTCCTGAGAAATGCACATGCAGGTCAAGAAGCAACAGTTGGACCTGGACATGGAGCAACAGACTGTTTCCAAATCAGGAAAGGAGTATGTTAAGGCTGTATATTTTCACCCTGCTTATTTAACTTATATGTAGAATACATCATGCAAAATGCCAGGCTGGATGAAGCACCAGCTGGGATCAAGATTGCTGGGAGAAATATCAATAACCTCAGATACGCAGATTGCACCACCCGCATGGCAGAAAGCAAAGAAGAGCTAAAGAGCCTCCTGATGAAAGTGAAAGAGGAGAGTGAAAAAGTTGGCTTAAAGCTTAATATTCAGAAAACGAAGATCATGGCATCTGGTCCCATCACTTCATGGCGAATAGATGGGGAAACAGTGGAAACAGTGTCAGACTTTATTTTTTGGGCTCCACAGTCACTGCAGATGGTGACTACAGCCTTGAAATTTAAAGACGTTTGCTCCTTGGAAGAAAAGCTATGACCATCCTAGACAGCATATTAAAAAGCAGAGACATTACTTTGCCAACAAAGGTCTGTCTAGTCAAGGCTATGGTTTTTCCAGTAGTCATGTACACATGTGAGAATTCGACCATAAAGAAAGCTGAGCACCGAAGAATTGATGCTTTTGAACTGTGGTGTTGGAGAAGACTCTTGAGAGTCTTTTGGACTGCAAGGAGATCCAGCCAGTCAATCCTAAAGGAAACCAGTCCTGAATATTCATTGGAAGGACTGATGCTGAAATTGAAACTCCAATCCTTTGGCCACCTGATGCGAAGAACTGACTCATTGGAAAAGACCCTGATGCTGGGAAAGATTGAAATTGGGAGGAGAAGGGGACAACAGAGGATGAGATTGTGGGATTGCATCACCGACTCAATGAACACGAGTTTGAGTAGGCTCTGGGAGTTGGTGATGGACAGGGAACCCTGCCATGCTGCAGTCCATGGGGTCACAAAGAGTTGGACATGACTGAGATACTGAACTGAACTGATGAGTGTGCACACATTAAAAAAGGAACTTAAGCAAGAAAGCAGTCAGCGTATTCAGATGTGTGTTACACACAGGGACTTGCACATGCAAATAATTATGTTGAGGATACTAGGAGTCAGTGTTCTCACCATCAGAAATAGGAGATAGGAATACAGAAAGGAAGAAAGTAAAATAAACCCTGTAGTTTTGTACTGGAAATGAAGAGCTTAGTATAAACTCTCTACAATATGTATAATTTCCTAGTGCTGTCCACTAAGGGAGACTAAGGTGGTGGCAACCCAGTAGCAATAGCACACTTACCACCCAACTGTTGATTTCTGCTTGGAAAAAGACTGATTCGAGGGAAAAACTAGATGTACTGAAATAACTCTGGGGACCAGAAAGTAAGGAAAGGCTTAAACAAGGATAAAATCATGTCAAAAGAATGTAGATATTTTCTTGAAGGAGTCCTCATTGGCTAAACCTGGGACAATTTCAGTATACCAATAAATATTTATAGTAGGAGATCATAATAATTAGAATAAAATAGGAATCTGCATGTTTATACTGATATAAATGAATAAATAGCTTCACCTTACCATAAAACGTTAACTAATAAATGAGATCAATACTATTATTTCAATTTTACAGATAAGGAAACAGAAGCAAACTGTGGCTTAGAAAAGTTAATCAACTTTCTCATTGTCACATAACTAGTAAGTGTTATCAGTTCAGTTCAGTTCAGTTCAGTCGCTCAGTCGTGTCCGACTCTTTGCAACCCCATGAATCGCAGCATGCCAGGCATCCCTGTCCATCACCAACTCCCAGAGTTCACTCAGACTCATGTCCATCGAGTCAGTGATGCCATCCAGCCATCTCATCCTCTGTTATCCTCTTCTCCTCCTGCCCCCAATCCCTCCCAGCGTCAGAGTCTTTTCCAGTGAGTCAGCTCTTCGCATGAGGTGGCCAAAGTACTGGAGTTTCAGCTTTAGCATCATTCCTTCCAAAGAAATCCCAGGGCTGATCGCCTTCAGAATGGACTGGTTGGATCTCCTTGCAGTCCAAGGGACTCTCAACAGTCTTCTCCAACACCACAGTTCAAAAGCATCAATTCTTCGGTGCTCAGCCTTCTTCACAGTCCAACTCTCACATCCATACATGACCACAGGAAAAACCATAGCCTTGACTAGACGAACCTTTGTTGGCAAAGTAATGTCTCTAATTTTGAATATGCTATCTAGGTTGGTCATAACTTTCCTTCCAAGGAGTAAGCATCTTTTAATTTCATGGCTGCAGTCACCATCTGTAGTGATTTTGGAGCCCAGAAAAATAAAGTCTGACACTTTTTCCACTGTTTCCCTATTTCCCATGAAGTGATGGGACCGGATGCAGGCCTAAATCTGTCTGACTCTAGAGTCCAAGTCTTAACCAGTACATTTTGTTTTATATTTCTGATCTTAGGACTTTCAAAGCAAGTTTAGATTTCCTGGCCCAGTTGTTGGCTTTCTCTGGAGATTTGGCAACCAGCCCAGTAATGTAATGAAGCTGTGGGTCAGTAGCCATCATTATAAACTAAGCCCACCTTTCATCTTTTCCCGAGACACTCTTTTGGGTCTTACTCTGTACTGCTGTCCCTAACTTCTGTTTCAAATGCTGTGACTGAACAATTTATACCCATAACATTTTCCAGGTTTGGATTTGGTTTTTAGGAGTTGGAATTACTGTTGATGTGATTTCTTTATTAAGAGCTCAACAAAATCTTTTTTTGAGAGAACTCAGCAGATACCAAATTCATGCCCTACATCCCCGTGGCTCCCAAAGAGTAGAACCAGCCAGCAACTCAGACGACAGACAATATTTTGTAACAGACTCTCAGTGAGCTTTGTATAAGACACCAGATGCCAGCCAAAGACAACCTCTCCTCATGTCTCCCATGCTTGAATTTTCCTTTCTAATAATAGTAAAAGGTTTGCAGGCATAGAAATATTAAAAATAAAGTTAGACTTGTTCAAAACAAGTTCACTTTTGAAATAGAGCAAATTAGATGTAGTCTGGAGTTTTGATACTCTTTAACTGGCTGGCTAGCTAAGACTTGGCACCCATACAGCACAATAAGTACTGACATATAAGGAAAGTTCTTTAAGTTTGATCACATGATCCTTAAACCCACCAACTGACACCAGACACTTGCCCTTCTCTATGACACAATTTGACAATTGCCTGTGTTTCCTACTCTGAAATATTGATATTCTAAGCCAAATATGTGAGACCATTAGTCATGGCCTTTGTTCCTCTTTGACTTCGTATGTTAAAGGTAGATCTATGAATGCTAATAATTATAATTATGGGTCTTGGTGTACAACACTAATGATACAGTATCACATAGCCTAGTTTTATAACATTACAAAAATAGAGTTCTTAGCCAAAACCCACCAGGACTAGATTAAGAAACTGTGGGGTGCTGGACACTAAGGAATTTGCCAATTTCCCCTTCCTCTATTCCTCTTTTCAATTACATAATAGATTATTCCTAAAAGAAGAAAATATTTATGATTCACAGTGTAAAACCAAAATAACTACAATGCAAGTAAAATGTAAACCACAAATCAAATATAATGTTTCCACAGAAGGTCCAGTTTGATCATAAGTGATGCATACATTAGAATGTTAAATATCTTTATGGGGTTTATATAAACATTTGCCTTACAGTGAAGTCTGAATACTTGAAAGTAGCTATCTTCAATGTGTGACTTACAAGTTCAGGTAATAGTTTTTTCTCCACACCTGATGGGCAGGTTACAGATGAGACCCAGATGATGATTTCTCTTTTGTGTATTTTTATCTCCTGGAAGGATACTTTTGTTTAAAAAAAAAAAATTCAACTGAGTACATTTTAAAGATCTTATTGGCTTCATTGTACTGTCTTTGAATCAGAGAGCTGCTGCTGTTGCTGCTGCTGGTGCTAAGTCGCTTCAGTCGTGTCCGACTCTGTGCGACCCCATAGACGTCAGCCCACGAGGCTCCCCCATCCCTGGGATTCTCCAGGCAAGAACACTGGAGTGGATTGCCATTGCGTTCTCCAATGCATGAAAGTGAAAAGTGAAAGTGAAGTCGCTCAGTCGTGTCCAACTCTTCGAGACCCCATGGACTGCAGCCTACCAGGCTCCTCTGTCCATGAGATTTTCCAGGCAAGAGTACTGGAGTGGGGTGCCATTGCCTTCTCCAGAATCAGATAGCACCAACCAGCAAATAGAAAGGAGTACCAAGGAGCTGAACAAAACAACAGACTTTTAGAGGCAGAAGGGAGCAGGAGCAAGGAAATTGCACTAGCAAACAGTGGATTGACTGAGTAATATTCCATTCTATTTATATGTGTGCCATGTCTTTATTAATTCACCCATCAATGGGCATTTAGTTCAGCCATAAAAAAGAATGAAATAATGTCATTTGCAGCAACATGGATGGATCTAGGTAATATCATACTGAGTGAATTAACGTAGAGAAAGACAAATATCATATGATATCACTTATATGTGAAATCTAAAAATGATACATATGAACCTATTTCCAAATAAGTCTCTGAGAATTCCTGATGTAGGTCTTATGTGCCTTGTATTGCCACATCACAATGTGGAGACCCTGCTCCATGTTCAGTCCTTTACCTTCCCCTGAAGTGCCTCCAGATCAAAATAGATTTTTACTAACAGTAGAGGCTAGAGGTGTACGTGTGTCGAAAGAGATGCTTAACACCTCAAAACAGTAACAAAAAAAATCTTAACATTGAATTTATTAGACTTCCAAATTCTTAAAAGTCTCTTGACCATACCTTCCACCGGGAATGTCTTGGAAACCCTCCCCTCTCAAACCCTGGCTTGCTGCTACTTTCTGATTCTCTCTTTCTAATCTACCCTTGTCTTTCTGACTTCTAACTGCTCTTTCCATCTCAGGCTGCCAAACACTCAATATGTATGTGTTATTATAGAGATTAATTTATTTCTTTGCTCTTCTCCTGTATCTTTCAGGCTATGCATTATGCATGTTGGCATATTTTTTTTCATTTTTTAATCATGATAAAATACATATAACACAAAATTAAGCGTCTTAACCATTTCTAAGTGTACAGTTCAGTGGTGTTAAGTAAATTCATATTGCCATCCAACCATCACCAATATTTTTTATAACCAAATGACCAAACAGCAAAAATTTAAGCCACAATAAAACTCTTCACTATAAGAGAACATGAATAGTTATTAAATATGTGTGTATATACACAAATACAGTTTGTGTGAGAATACATACACATGTGCACATACAAACTGCCCTTGACACCTACAGCATACGTGTCTCCTTTCCAAATGTATTAGGGCCTCCTTTGGCTGGTCTTCCTGTCACTTAAAAACAACTGATAAGTTTTATAGTTTGTTATACCATCCCTCCAAAAAGAGTTCATCATATAAACCATGGCTGATAATGAACATTTAAAGGTGTTTAAGATTTCAAGGACAGATGGACAGATGGGGGAGAGTTATAGTACATATCACTCACCATATTTACCCCCAGGTTACCTAAGCACCTTCCTCTTTCCCCAACATTTAAATCCTTATGACAGATACAACCTCCTTGCTACGTTGTTCTTTCTCATACTCTCTTCTGTCTTATTTTCCCTTGTGGTTCTCGCCCCTTTCCTAGTGTCTACATCTACTCTTGTTTTCTTCCCTTACTCTTTCTTTTCCAAGTCTTCTAACCTTTTTATAATTTAGTGTGTTCTCGGTTCCTTTCATTTGAGTCACCACCTATCACTGTGCTCATTATAATAAAGGGGCTTTTGTTTTTCAGAACTAATGGCAAGGGATTATAAATTGTAACAATATCTCTTAGATTTAACATTTATAAAGTGAGAAGGCATCAAGATTTCAAGTGCCCATACCATTTGTCTGTTATATTAGTAAATACACTAGCAATTACTCTTAGGAATTTATTCTTCAATGTATCCTTAAATATACATGCACGCGTGATTTATGTATAAGGTTATTTATTGGAGCATTTTTTTAAATATATAAAGATGGAGAAAACATGAGAGCCTATTAAAAAGGGATAATTGAGCAATGTACGTGTATACACAAGAATTGTGTGTGGCATCAGAAAAAATTGAGGAAAAACATGTTTAAATGATAAGATTTCCAAGGTATAATACTAAGTGAGAAATCAAGGCACAGAAGAGTTTACATAGTATGTCATTATTTGAAAAATATATATCAATTTTTTTCTGCTTTTGTATACATGAAATAGTTCTCTGTAAGAGTAAGCAGGAAATTAATAACAATGGGTTAGAGATGAAACCTTCTGGGACCTTTATGGTGTGGATTAGATCCATATATATTAAACTTTATGCCCTAAAAACAAAGAAAACACATTCGTTTCCTCTAATACCTATGAAAAAAGTGACTATGGGATAGCATTTAAAAATAGTAAAAATGTATGCATATAAATTATTTTATGAAGCAAATATATCACATTAAAGATTTAAAATGAATAAAAAAGAACAGAGCAGATCAATATGCCTTATGAATATACAAGTAAACCTAAATGATATATTATTAGAGGGAATTTAACATTGTGTGAAAAGAATACATATTCCTGACCAAGTGGGATTATTACAAGGGTGCAACAATGCTGTCCTGCATCAATATATTAAATGGGAGAAATGATAAGCAGCTCTACAAGTGTTGACAAAGCATTTAAAATTTTTTATATGAACTTTTGATTGAAAAAATGAACCACTTGTAAAAGAATGAAACCAGACCAATTTCTAACACCATACACAAAAATAAACTCAAAATGGATTAAAGATCTAAATGTAAGACCAGAAACTATAAAAATCCTAGAGGAGAACATAGGCAAAACACTCTCCAACATACATCACAGCAGGATCCTCTATGACCCACCTCCCAGAATATTGGAAATAAAAGCACAAATAAACAAATGGGACCTAATTAAACTTAAAAGCTTCTGCACAACAAAGGAAACTATAAGCAAGGTGAAAAGACAGCCTTCAGAATGGGAGAAAATAATAGCAAATGAAGCAACAGACAAACAACTAATCTCAAAAATATACAAGCAACTCCTACAGCTCAACTCCAGAAAAATAAATGACCCAATCAAAAAATGGGCCAAAGAACTAAATAGACATTTCTCCAAAGAAGACATACAGATGGCTAACAAACACATGAAAAGATGCTCAACATCACTCATTATCAGAGAAATGCAAATCAAAAGCACTATGAGGTACCATTTCACGCTAGTCAGAATGGCTGTGATCCAAAAGTCTACAAGCAATAAATGCTGGAGAGGGTGTGGAGAAAAGGGAACCCTCTTACACTGTTGGTGGGAATGCAAACTAGTACAGCCACTATGGAGAACAGTGTAGAGATTCCCTAAAAAACTGGAAATAGAACTGCCTTATGATCCAGCAATCCTACTGCTGGGCATACACACTGAGGAAGCCAGAATTGAAAGAAACACGTGTACCCCAATGTTCATCACAGCACTGTTTATAATAACCAGGACATGGAAGCAACCTAGATGTCCATCAGCAGATGAATGGATAAGAAAGCGGTGGTACATATACACAATGGAGTATTACTCAGCCATTAAAAAGAATACATTTGAGTCAGTTCTAATGAGGTGGATGAAACTGGAGCCTATTATACAGAGTGAAGTAAGCCAGAAAGAAAAACACTAATACAGTATATAACGCATATATATGGAATTTAGAAAGGTGGTAACAATAACCCTGTGTACGAGACAGCAAAAGAGACACTGATGTGTAGAACAGTCTTTTGGACTCTGTGGGAGAGGGAGAGGGTGGGATGATTTGAAAGAATGGCATTGAAATATGTATAATATCATATATGAAATGAGTCACCAGTCCAGGTTTGATGCACGATACTGAATGCTTGGGGCTGGTGCACTGGGACGACCCAGAGGGATGGTATGGGGAGGGAGGAGGGCGGAGGGTTCAGGATGGGGAACACAAGTATACCTGTGGCAGATTCATTTTGATATATGGCAAAACCAATATAATATTGTAAAGTTAAATAAAATAAAATTAAAAAAAGAAAAATGTGGCTACCAAAAAAAGAAAAAAAATACACAAATATTTTAAATAAAATAGGAAAAATAATGTTTCCTAAGAAAATGGGAATTGACACATATATTATTTCAACGCTAAAGTCAATATCATGTCTAATGGAAAAACACAGATTGCATCCATGACAATCATGCCACAACTTACTCACTGTTCTGTCTCATGACTGATAATTTTTTTAAAGAATTTTATTTATGAATAGGCAAAACACATAATTGTATGGTAATTTGAACATTAATTCCAAAAACTCAAAATAATGAAAAGTACGTTTCCTGGTTCCCTTTCCTAATGGCTAGCACTCATACCAGTTTCTTATGCGCCATTCACATAATATCCAGAACACCACCAAGACTTCAGTATCACCATTATTTTCACTGTTCTTGAGGTCCTAACCATTTTAGTGAGGAAGGAAGACAGAAGTAAAAATATTTAAATTGGAAAATAGAAGGCAAAATTGTTATTTTTCATGCTATGATTGCACACACAGAAAATCCCCAAAACTTAGCTGAATGATATATTACAGGCAATAAGGTAATGTATAAATGTGGATGAGTGCAAAGCTAAGTCCAAAATCCAGGACCTTCCTATACAGAAATAGCCACAAATTATCCCAACTACAATAGCAAACTAGTAACAATAAAAGATATAAGGAAAAAACAAGATATATTATATATAATATTAAAATCTATAAAAGGACAAGCATTAAAATAACACTGAGAAGCAAAATAAAGCTTTTAATATTTTAAAAAATAGATTTAGTCAATAATTTATGTCAAGGCTACTGAAAATCCATTTAAAAGTATTGAACCTCTAATTTATATCATATGTGAAACAAATGCCAAGGGAGTCAAATGTTTTATCATATTACAGAGGTAATAAAAAGAAAACTTGGAAGATTTAAAAATCCTGGTTAAAAAATATATAAAATATATATCATGGCAATGTGATAAATTCTTATCTATATAAAGAGCTCCTATTATCCAATAAGGAAAAAACAAACCATTAGAAAACTAGGCAATGAGTATGAGCAGATAATCATTAAAAAAGTGGAAACACTTATTCTTTAAAATATACAATGATAATCCCACTCATAATAAGAGAAACACAAAATGTAAGATAGTATTTTTTTTTCGCCTAAAAGTTTGACAAAGATTTGAATGATCAATTGTACAGTGTATGAGTTTGGTAAAAGTAGTATTCTCATACAAGGCTGGTGAAAATATGCTTTGGTACAATCTGTATATGGTAGAATACAATCTGTCAAAAATCTACAAAATTTAAAATGTTTGTTTTCTTCAACCCTGCAATTTGACTAGTAGGAACTTATCCTGTACATATGTATATATGTTAATGTGTCTACGTATACATATATATGAATGATTGGTGCTACATTGTTGTTAACAAAAATATTTGCAAAATTTAAAACTAAAAACAATGAAAATCTCCAATACTAAAGACATCAATTTAATAAATTACGGCAAGTTTAAATGATATAAAACTCTCCAAGTGTAAACAAAAATGAGTTAATTACAGGCACCGAAATGAAAGTATTTCCTAGATAAAGTATTAGGTTAAAACAAAGTATAAAAATTGAATATAACTATCATCTGGGTAAACAAACACATAATATGTACAAAAGTATATGAGTGGAGTTGGCAGAAAATATGTGAATGGCACATAAGAAACTGGTATGAGTGCTAGCCATTAGGAAAGGGAACCAGGAAATGTACTTTTCATTATTTTGAGTTTTTGGAATTAATGTTCAAATTACCATACAATTATGTGTTTTGCCTATCCATAAATAAAATTCTTTAAAAAAATTATCAGTCACGAGACAGAACAGTGAGTGAGTTGTGGCATGATTGTCATGGAAGCAATCAGTTCATTCCATTCTTACTTCAGTTGAGTTAGTTTGTACTGGGAGCATTTAATGTTCACTTCAAATATACTCTCGGAGAAGGCAATAGCACCCCACTCCAGTACTCTTGCTTGAAAATCCCATGGACGGAGGAGCCTGTTAGGCTGCAATCCATGGGGTCGCTAAGAGTCGGAAACGACTGAGCGACTTCACTTTCACTTTTCACTTTCATGCTTTGGAGAAGGAAATGGCAACCCACTCCGGTGTTCTTGCCTGGAGAATCCCAGGGACGGGGGAGCCTGGTGGGCTGCCGTCTATGGGGTCGCACAGAGTCGGACACGACTGAAGTGACTTAGCATAGCATAGCATAGCATCAAATATACTCTAAGTATTACGTTATAAACCAATTTTGAAAGGAAAGATGATTGTAAAAGCAAAACAAAAATAGACACGAGACAATTAAGACAAAACCAGTAGAAATCAACGAATCCTTTGAAATGGCATATAGGATTTCCCAAAAGGTAGAGTTTGGTGTGACTGGCATAAATTTCACAAAGTACAATAACTTAAGTACTCAATAACAATTTAACAAAAGCTTCTCATTGATATTCAAGAACAGTTATTTAACTTTTGCATAAACCAGAGTAGTTCTCAATATGTCTTGATATCATACTGCCTTAAGCTGCTAAAGAAGTCAAGACTTCCAGAATGAGATATGAGGAGCAGACTGTCATCCATGTATACGAACACTGGTGATAGAAAGTGATATTGAAGATTATTAGAAAGGTATATCCACCAACTTAAACCATGCTACTGAAGAATTACTATGCAACTTTTTTGGGGGGAAAAAGTACATGTTTTCTGAGCCTTTTTGGCCAGATAGTTACAGATCTCTGATTCCTCCACACTCCCTGCTCTTCTGTGTTTGTGTGTATTAGTCTGTAGCCTGCCAAGCTCCTCTGTCCGTGGAATTCTCCAGGTAAGAACGCTGGGAGGGTTACCATTTCCTCCTCCTGGGGATTTTCCTGACCCAGGTATTGAACCCAGTTTCCTGCATTCCAGGCAGATTCTTTACCATCTGATCCAGCAGGAAAGTCTGTCTCCTGTACCTTTGGGAAAGAACTATGGTCTCTAATTCTCTCATTAAGCATCCGTCGTGTGCATTTATTCTAACGTTGCTTGAATCCTTCTCTTCCTTCTTTCATTTTCTTATCAGTCCTTTGATTCAATCCATGTTCTGACCCATACCTACTGCTTCTATATCACCTTAGAGGTAGAGAATAGGCTTCCAAACCTTATTAATTCAGTTTACAGAAAACCAGAGCATCTCATTCAACATTACAAATAAAATGAAAAGGTATTAGTAATAACTGTGTTACAGATACAGTCAGAATAAGATTGGGCCAACAAAGAGCAAAAATAGACATGGGGAGAAACAGTTGTGAAATACACACACACACACAAGAATACTCAGGGAAGGACTTCTTATCAATCTTGCCTCCTTCAGTTCAGTTCAGTCGCTCAGTCGTGTCCTACTCTTTGCGAACCCATGAATCGCAGCACACCAGGCCTCCCTGTCCATCACCAACTCCTGGAGTTCACTCAGACTCATGTCGATCGCATCCAGCCATCTCATCCTTTGTCGTCCCCTTCTCCTCCTGCCCTCAATCCCTCCCAGCATCAGAGTCTTTTCCAATGAGTCCACTCTTCGCATGAGGTGGCCAAAGTACTGGAGTTTCAGCTTTAGCATCATTCCTTCTGAAGAAATCCCAGGGCTGGTCTCCTTCAGAATGGACTGGTTGGATCTCCTTGCAATCCAAGGGACTCTCAAGAGTCTTCTCCAACACTACAGTTCAAAAGCATCAATTCTTCGGTGCTCTGCTTTCTTCACCTGCCTCCTTAGATGATAATTATTCATCACCAAAAATAATCTACTATTGGATATTCATTTTTGTCAACTCTTCCAGAGGTGCTTATACCCATTCTCACTTTCTAATAACTCCCCCCTACCAAGAAAAAGATGTGAATTGGAATCAGATTTACTTTATCCAATCACCACCTGAATTTCTTCTTTGTTTTACTACATCGAATAAATCCAAGTGTTCCAACAAGGTTGTTTCTGCACCTTTCCACCCCACGGCACCTCAAACTCCCAGTAAGTAGAACTTCCTATTTAATTCTGCTTCAGTTTCCTAGCATAGCAAACCCTCATTTAGGCAAATAGCTTAATACACAGGTGTGTCATGTTACTGTAAATTAAGAATCCTTTTCAACTTTAGGTAACATCTCTACCTAATGAGCATTTATTTCCTGTGTACAATATCATATGTTTGAGGGGAAAAAAAAACTTAAAAAAAATTCCTAAACCTGGGAGTTTCCTAATATTGCAATATTTGATACTATATTTCAAAAACAAAAAGGAAAATTGCCTGCCAATTTTTATTTGAATGTTGGATCCTATCTCTTCATGGAGATGTTTCAAATGGTTCCTTGAAGGTAAAAAGATGATCTTATTAACTATTTCCATTATGGAGTGATTAAAATCAGGGCAAGTGAGAACTAGACTCTCTCTACTGGACTCCAGACCCGAGGTTACACTGTTTACAAGGTATTTTCACCTTGTTCCCCTCCAAGGGTTCTGACTGTATAGGGATTCCTCAGAAACCAGCTCCTTTTCCTGTCAGATTTCATTTAAAGTCTGACATCTATCTAGTAGTCTTCCCTGATGGTTCAGATGGTAAAGAATCTGCCCGCAATGTAAGAGGCCTGGGTGCGACCCCTGGATCAGGAAGATCCCCTGGAGAAGGGAATGGCAACCCACTCCAGGATTCTTGCCTGGAGAATTCCATGGACAGAGGAGCCTGATAGGCTATAGTCCATGGTGTCACAAAGAGTCAGACACAACTGAGTGACTAACACTTACACACTTCACATCCATCTAGTAACTCTCCTGGTCTTTTTTTACTCTTTCCTCTCTCTTTCCAGATAAATTCAGTAAAAATCATCAGTATTGTTTGAAAAATGGTACAACATACAGATTCACCCCCAACACACATCCACCCCACCACACACACATACCTCTGTCTCTTTCCAATGAGATAGTCATAGTCAGCCCATCAGCTCTCAGCTTAATTTGTCATTTAGTTTCCTTCCCGGACTCCAGCCTTGCCCCCTCCAAATTACTCCCTTCATTGAAACAGCTGTCTTTCTTTCTGAATACATCCTTGTAATAAAAATAAAGCAGTGTTTTATTTTTAAATAAAGTTTTAAATAAAATAAATAAAGTTTTCTGTTGGAAATCTGATCATATTAACTCCCCTGCTTAAAATCTCTAATACAATGCAATGTCTTCAAGAGTTGAGTGAAAATTCTTGCAGCGCTAAGGCTGTTCCTGAACAGACCATAGCTTACATCCCAGCCTCATGTTTTATCCCTTGAGTCCCGTGGCTCTAACCCTTTGCATATGCAGTTACTCCTGTTCAACTGTTACTAAATACTCAAGTCTCAGCTTGGATTTTGTATCTCCCCATGGCTCTTTCAGCCCTCCACAGCCTCACATCTCTTCCAAGATGGGGTCACTGGGTCAAGGTCCCACCTATATGCTCCTGTAATCTCCTATGTTTACTTGCATCATCTGAGGTATTACCTGCATTACAAATTTCCTCTTTCTTACTCTAATCACTCAGCAAATAATGAACAACTTGAACATAAAAAATATCCACAAAATCAGCAGAATTCTTAGCTTATAGCAGGAATTTCAAAAGTATCTGTGAATGATTAAGTGATGAATGAATGAATCTCAATGCCATAGGCTCTAAATTTGAATCAATATCCCAAGACAAGCTCATGTCCCAAACAAGAAGCCTGAATTTCCTAGAGAGTTAGAAACCCAGAATAACAATAATCTCCTTCTCACCCGTAACCACAATCTTTAGAGGCAACTTACTGAGGAAAATACTTCTTCACTGATGTCATAGGGCTTAGTGGTCAGTGACACTCAATGACTCGTAAGCCTCATCCTAAGATCTTCACTTAATATCCCTGGAAATGCAATGCCACAGGTCTGTGTGTAATGAACAGAAAGCTACTGATGGGTTTCCCTGTCAAAAGGCTTGTTTCCAGTAAAGACAAGAAAGGATGAAGGGGCATTTATCTCCTTCCTTATTTCCTTGCCTTTTATTCTTCCTTCATTTCCTCATAGAGTTAGGGTTTAAGGATACACATGCCTGTGTGTGTACACACACACCTACACACATGCTTACAGATTACCAGTTGCACATTGGCACCCTCTGGTCATTGAGGAGAAACACATATGCCGTGTTTCACAGTATTTAAGGTAGGCTCCCAGTTGCATTGCATATTTACTAGTCAGCATCTCTCCATTGAGTACCTAGGTATATTTAATTTGTTTGTGTTATTTTCCATTTGAAATTAAAACAGTGGCATTAGTCAAAGATGAAAAAGGACTTAGAACACAGATGTATACAGCAGAGCATCATAGAATCACCTATCCTCAGCTCACCCCATTGATACAAGTTTAGGAAGGTGCTCCAAGGTTCAGAAATGTTCTGAGCATCTGTCTGTTTGATTTTGTATCAGGGAAATGAATAAGATGGGAAAGGAAGAGTTGGTAACTACAGTATAAATCATTTGGTCTTAAGAGCTGATTCACCTCTTTAAAAAAAAAGAAAAGAAAACAGAATTCAGCCTCAGGCCAGTCTGAAGTGGGGACATCAAGTTTATTGACGTTGTTCATTGGTGGAAGGACTGGAATGGACTTGAGAGGGTGTTTGTTTCCTCATTTTCTTAGGGCAGCTGCAACCCCTAACAGTTGCACCCATAATAGGATGATACATTTTCAGTCAATGATGTGTGTGGTTTTCCTCTCCTCCACCCCCAGCTATTAAAGCTGTATTCAGTGGGAGACACATAGTAATTTGCTGAAAATCACGATTTGCTAAGAAACTCACAAAACCCCAAGAGCCCATTATATTAGCAGAAGTGACAAGAAAATAAATGTTTTTGACAAGGGAGTGTTCCTATCTGGGGAAGATGGCTGCAACATTGGTGATTATTCAGCAAATCAAACTTATTTAAACACACTGTCTCTGATACTTAATAAATGTTATAGTGTGGCTTTTTGTGGCTAATAAAACTTGGTTTACATTCCACGCCATGCCTTCTATGATTCGCTTCCCTGGGCTCACTTAAAGTGCATTAAGAGGCAGCAAGCAAGATGAGGGCGATTTGCTGCAAAACTTAAATAATTCATTTATGCACCACTGCTTTCAGACTGTGTTTTTATAAATGCTGTAATGAGACAAGCTGTGAAATGTTCTACATGGGGAAAAGGCACGGAAGACCCTGAAAGAAAACCCCCTTTCCAAGCCTTATGTCTATGAGATGCAGGGCAAAAGCAAGAGAATCATCTCTTACAGAAATGCTTATGTTATTTACCTACTTCTCATAAGTAGAGCATCAACTAGTCATCATTTCTACTTTTCCATTAACTAGAATTAAAGTTATGCCATATAGGAGAGTCTTAGTTCCTGAGTTACTTTGTAAAATTGATATGTCTAATCAAATTCCCAAAAGGATATTTGGGGGAAAAGATTTCACACACACACACACACACACACACTCACACACACACACACAATTGTTTGTCTGAAAAAGTAACCAGACAAAAATATCCCATAAACATTCGAATATAAAAAGTGATATGCACTTAAACTGTTAGATAATCAAATGTATAATAAAGGAATGATATTTAAAAGAGTATGGTCTAATCACAGAGCAAACAGACAATCAATGAAACAGTCTAAAAAGGAATAGGTGAATGAGAAAAAATAGTCTAGAAACAAATGGAGAATCTATATAATTCAATTTACAATAAATGTAGCACTGCACATCAGTGAAAAAAGAATATATAATACATTTTTCAAAAAAGTAACTAGGAACTGTTATTACACAATTCCTAATTACTTATTTGAAAAAGAAATCGTATTCAAAGAATTTATCAACTGAAATTCCAGAGTTAAGACATTTATCACAAGTGATATTGAAAAAAAATCTATAAACTATATATAAAAGATCTAGGAAAATTATAATTGAACATTTATCTTATGATCTTTGGAGGGAAGATCATTCTAAATATAATAAAGATAATCTAAAAATAAAGAGAGTATTATATTTTGTTACTGAGAAATATAAAAGTAGACATCTGTACAAAAGAACACTTAACAAAATTTAAAAAAAATAACAAATTTTAAAAATATCTCAAGGGTATAAGAAAGAGGAGCTTTCCAGGTGGCACTAGTGGTAAAGAAACTGCCTGCCAATGCAAGAGACGTAAGAGACACAGATTCAGTCTCTGGGTTAAGATGATCCCCTGGAAGAGGGCATGGCAACCCACTCTAGTATTCTTGCCTGGAGAATCCCATGGATGGAGGAGCCTGGCAGGCTACAGGTCATAGGGTTGCAAAAGCCAGACATGACTGAAGCAACAGCATGCACATAGGAAAAGGGGTTAGTTAATATCACTATTAACTACATAGGTTTCTTACATATCAAAAAGAAATATTTTTTAAAATGAGTACATTATATGATTAAAAAGCCTGAAAACATGAGAAATATAAAATAACAAAAGACCCCTTGTTTTTGTTTGTTTTTACTTGTCACAATATCAGAGATAAAGGTTCTGCTAATGATGAAGGAATTGGGAAAAGGTCATTCTCCTAAACTGTTGATAAGAGTATTAGTTGGTTCATTTTTTTCTAGTGGGAATACTCAGCAATAACCATGCATTACAAAATGTTTAAAAATACATCTTTGAGGCTGAAATTTCTCTTCTAGGAATTTGTACAAGAAATGAAAATTTTCAGTGTTGTTAGTTACTCAGTCGTGTCTGACTCTTTGTGACCCCACTGACTATAGCCTGCCAGGCTCCTCTGTCCATGGAATTCTCCAGGCAAAAATACTGGGGTGGGTAACCATTCCCTTCTCCAAGGGATCTTCCTGACCCAAGGATTGAATCCGAGTTTCCCACATTGCTGGCAGATTCTTTACCATCTGAGCCACCAAGACTTACAAAATGTGTAAATAAAGAAGCTCATCCCAAGGTTCTTCATAAAAGCAAACATTTGAGGAAAACAAAATTTCTTCAAAGCAGAGTAATTTACATGTTATATGCTACTATGACTAATATTCATGTCAAGCAAGCTAGTCCCTAAAGGAAAAGCATTACTAGAGATTAAAAAACAAACTGAAGAGAATTACTACATCTAGTCAATGTCAAAGTCACCGTGAAGAGTCAACAATGGAGATGGGCAGAAATTATAAGAAAGTAGAAAACCAACCAGGGAAATCTAGTCCAAGACCTGCTAAGAGAGACTTTATTGAATAAAGTAGTCAACAGCATTATATGCTAATGAGAGGCCAAGATAAAAGTGACAGAAAAGAACCCATTGGATTTTATATCTGAGGCATAATTGGCAACTTTGATAAGATAATTTTGAGAAAGGGCTCAGGATAAAAGCCTGTGGAGACTCAAAGTGTGAGTCTGAATCTGGAAAACCCCTGCTCTAGTGGTATTGAGGCTGGGAGATGAACCAGGAGATTGTGGGAATATGGACACTAAACTAAGAAAATCTTCACTAAGGCAGTGACAGCGATGGTCGAAAAACATGGACTGTCAAGTTTTGAGACTCATATCTGTGGTGGGAACAAAGGGATCTGATAAGTGACTAGATTATAGAGCATGAGACTGGAGGGAGCCAAGGAGAGAGACAAGCTGAATGTGTCTTTCATTTGGTTGAGAAATTTGGATAGATGAGGCAATCGAGTCTTGAATACATGAGGTAGGATAGTTTTGGGGAAAAAACAATGACTTCTATTTTGGATATGAGATGTAAGAGATGACTATGTGTAATATTCTATAAGAAATACCTACAAGTCCCTTGGATTTATGGATCTTGAACTTACAAGAAAGATCAAGATGAAAACATAGATTTGTGACTAATCTACACACAGAAGGATAAACTCATACAACAAAAGTAATATAGCTGGATGAAGTAATATAGTTGTTATATAGAATATAATAGAAGTAATATAGTTGGATTGTTGGATGGCATCACCAACTCGATGGACATGAGTTTGAGCAAGCTCTGGGAGTTGGTGATGCATAGGGAAACCTGATGTGCTGCAGTCCATAGGGTCGCAAAGAGTCAGACACTACTGAGCAACTGAACTGAACTGAAATTAATATAGTAATAGTATATACGAAAGTTCTTAGAGCTAAAACAGAAGAGATTGCAACAGAAAGATTGAAAAATCAAGGCATGAAAACATGATGGTAAAGAACCAGGGAAGAAGATACAATGCAGTAAATAAAGAATCCAATTCCTTATGAAAGAGATTTTTTTTTTTCTTACACAGATAAAAGCCTGAAAATCTTCTGTCTTCTTTCAAGCCAGGATGGAAATATTTGCAAGGAAAGTGGAAAAATTCTGGCTGGAAAGTCCTCCTACACATCCAAAGTCCATAGCTATAAATGAACTGCTGGATAGGGCCAGACTTGCATTTTGTAAACAAGAAGGAACCTTTCTCAGACAAAAAAAAAAAGAAGCTTGCATTTGGCTCTAAAAAAATATTCCTAAGTTTGATAAATTAACTTTTTTCCCCTACTCCAGGGTATCTAGCTTTCTCTGCTTTTGTATTTTGCCTCTGAATAGAGCTTCACAGGAAATGTCTTCTATACCCCACTTTACTCACTTCTCTTGAGCTGTTAGGTCCTCTCTCTCTCCTCTTCTCTTCCCAAAAACAGATTGGCATGTGTTTTGTTTGTTTTTCTTTGCTTTGCTCCTCTAATGGAGGAACACTGGTTTGGTGGAACTAGATATCAGGTCCATTTTGATGGGCTTATATTATTTTGTATGGGCTGCCACAACAAACCACCATAGACTGGATGGCCTAATATTGGAAATGTGGTTTCTCACAATCTGGGGGCTATAAGTACATGATCAAGGTCCAACACAGTTGGTTTCTGATGAGAACTCCCTTTCGGGCTAAAGGGCACCTGACTTCTAGCTATGACCTCACATGGCTTTTCCTCTGTGGCACGTGAAAGGAAGAAGAGCAAGTCGGGGGAGGAGAGAACTCTCTGGTGTCTCCTCTTAGGACACTAATCCATTAGATCAAGGCTCCACCCATACACCTCATTTAATTTACTTACCTCCTACAAGTCGTATCTCCAAATATTGCACTGGGGGTTAGAGCTTCAAAATATAAATTGGGGGAAGGGGCACAATTCAATCCATACCAGGGCTTGTCTTACTTAGATAATTGAAAAGGCAGAACAAAGCAGAGCCAAATGACAGTGGGCTTCGAATACCTGTTTAAGCTAGTAAAAGAGTTCTAGAGAATCTCATGAGAACTGAAGATTGCTGGTTCTTTTCTTGATATTCAACAGCGTTGATCTCTGTAAACATTCTAAAATTATAATATCCATTTTTTCAGCTAATGTAAATAACCATTTATGATTTATTGATACAAATAATATGTAAGTTTATGTAAAGGTGACTATCTCTTCATCATGGTGAGCTCTAAATAATAACATGGAACCATTGTAAGGAATATTTACATGGAAAGGATGCAAGAATAACAGCTTAAACTATAAAACCACTTGAAAATTGGAGGATTATCTCCAATTTGTGGAGGATTATCTTGGCAGGCTCTTGGAGTTTATGGCTCATCTCCAGAGAAGATCCAAGAGAACTATTTAATAATAACTTTCTGAACACCCTGTCCTTGGGAAGGTGGAGGTGATTGGGCTGTGGTTGGAGGTTCAATAGGATAGATGAAATTGACCATGGCCATAGCCCTCACCTTGCTAACTTGAATTTTGTCCCTATCACATCCTTTGACATTGGTGATTAACCCCAAGAAGAAGAGGAAGGACACAAAAAACTGAAAGAAGTAAACAGTGAAATATACTTGCCTCTATGAGTACTAAAGAGGCTGAAAGCACACAGCTTGCCTGTTTGAACTTCACCGATAAAGATGAAACACCAGTGGGAAGAGGATTTTTCTCTTTGCTTCCATTCAGCAGCTATAGGAAGAGGTCCAGTGATATTATACCAGTGTTGCTGAGGTTATGAGAAAAATAAGATGCATCCACAGCCACCCCTGTCAGATGGTGGCAGAGGCCAGGAGGGACAGCAATGAAGGGAGACCCAGAGTCCCCAGGAAGACTTGGGCGAGATCTCAGGAGTGCTTGGAGACAAAGGGAGCAATGAATATAGCTAAGCTCCTTACTGTCCCCCGTGGGCTGTGTGCCTGCCACTGCTGCTAACACGTCACCGAGTTTTCCATTTCCTTAAGGTGGTGAGGGCAGGGATGTAAAGACTGCAGTTGCTTGTGAGTCTTTTGTTTATATGACTGCAGGGATGGTGCTATGGAAGGGCATACATCTCAAGAAGGAAGGCTACCGCAATTTAATTGTCCATCCACAATGCCCGAAGAGTACACCGTATAGCCATAGTAGCCATGGCAGGAAGATTAGTGAGCAGCACTTTGATGGCTCAAGATAGTCAATGGTGGTGATAATGTGACTCTCGAAGGCCACAGGAAGAGAGAAGGGTGTGATTCAGCAGCTAAGGCATGAAAAGGTCTTGTTATGCACATGAATGTAATAATCTTTACACGTGTGTGTCACTCCATCTACACACACATAAACACATATTCACACGTGTAAAGTTACACTCTTTTTTCTTTTAGAATTTTTAATTGAGATGTAATTGACATATAATGTTGTTTTATTAATAGGTTTAGGTGTACAACAGAGTGATTTGAAATGCGAAGGAAATTTTTAAAAAGGGGAGTATAAGTATACATATAGTTGATTCACTTTGCTGTACTATAGAAATTAATATGACATTGTAAAGCAAGTATATTCCAATACAATTTTTTTTAAAAAAGACCTCATGACACAAAAAATTTGCAGCTGTGTGTGGTGATACACCTTAACTAAACTTACTGTAGCAATCATTTTGTCTATATGTGTTTGTGTGTGTGTGTGTGTGTATGTGTTAGCCACTCAGTCATGTCTGACTCTCTGCAACCCCATGGACTGTAGCTCACCAGGCTCCTCTGTCTATCAAAATCTCCAGGCAAGAATACTGGAGTGGGTAGCCATTCTGTTCTCCAGGGGAATCTTACCGATCCAGGGATTGAACCCAAACCTCCCACATTGCAGATGGATTCTTTACCGTCTGAGCCGTCAGGGAAGCCCAATCATTTTGTACCCTAATTCTTTTAACTACATATCTCACCTGTCCACTCACCCCCAACTCCAGTCAACACACCCACAAACTGTAAATCACAGCGTTCGTTCTTGGTTAACTTGGATTTTCATTTCAGCCTTACTTCACTTGCAAGTTGACATTCAAGTGATCGACCTTCTCTCACTTCAACAGAAGAATATACGTTTTGCAGATAAAACCTTGACGAAAGCTTCCAAGTCAGGATTCAGTTTGGTTTCCAGTGTGGGAAAATAAGTGAGCTTCTGTGGTTTCTTCCTGAGCCTGAAGGGGAAAAATACAATAGAAAATAAACATATAGACATCTCTCAGGGCACCCGTCTAAAAATGTCCCAGTTGGAGCCCAGCCCGAAAGCTGCATCAGCTGTTTTACCTCAACTTTTTGCCCTTTTCCCAACATGCACATATTTATAACCTGGGTTTCCCAAACATTACTCTATATTTCCGCCATCTGGTTTATGGATTTTTTTTTAACATGCTACAGGCTGCCAAACGGTAAAGCTAGTAAGATTCTTGTTGGAGAGAAAGCAGCTCTGGCAGAGTATTGTAAAATAACATCACATTAGCTACTTGGAAGCAGTAGCAGAGCTCCAGAGATTCAGGAACTCTGGAAGACTTGGAGAGGGTTTAAAGAGGAGGCGACTGGATCACTTATATGTTTTGGAAGAATATAAAAATATTCTCCTCCATAAGTATACAAAGATACAGAGAATCTTAGTTACCAAAGAGTAAAAGGTGAAATGCTGTACATTTGCCATCATTTTATGACTGTGTCTCTACCATAGAGAAATGATATGCTGGATGAACCTAGAGATGATCATACTAAGTGAAGTAAGACAGACAAAGACAAATATCATATGTGGATTATATGTGGAATCTAAAAAAAAAAGATACAAGCGATCTTACTTACAAAACAAAAAGGGACTCATAGACATAGAAAACAAACCTATGGTTACCAAAAGAAGGGTGGTGGAAGGGATAAATTAGGAACATGAGATTAACAGATACATACCATTATGTGTAAAATAGATACTCACCAAGGGACCTGCATTATAGCACAGGGAACCATACTCAATATTTTACAATAACCTACATGGGAAAAGAATCTAAATCTGAATATATATATATATTCAAATATATATATATATTCAAATATATATATACATATATATATAAATCGCCTATACAGTTGAAACCAGCACAACATATTAAATCAACTATACCTCAATAAAAATAAATAAATAATTTTTAAAAAGAAAAATGATGTGGCTTCATTTATGCAGAGACCCAGCTATTGTGTTTTTGTTGCTTCCACTTGTGCTATGAAATAGCATCAAGGCAGTGTTAAAACAGGCCTCCCTTGTTCAATGGAAGGTCCTGTAAAGTTCATGTCACAGCAGCATTTTTGTTAAGTGAATCCTGTTTCACTGTTCAATTCCATTATAAATGTCAGAGCTACAGTCTACGGGAAAGCAGCTGGCCCCGAGTACAATGAAATCACAGGTCAGAATGTGGAAAATATCTTCAAGACATGTATTTAAAGGAACAAATCATATCTGGAAAAAATGATCACTCAAGATATGTTTAAAAGTATTCTGCACTCAAATACTAACATAGAAATAAAAATACAGGGTTGAGAAATCCTGGCAGCGTTCTCTTCTGCCTCAATCTGAACTTCTACATCACAGTTGATGTTAAGAAAGCAATTCCTAATGATCAGAACATTTGGCTAAGGATGGTTTTTTGTTTTAATCGACTTTAATTACCTTAATTTTTGACTTGATAGTCTAGGTAAAATTTTTTTTTTTTTTTTTTTTGCAGGGGGTTGGCGATGAGGTGGAGTACACTTTTTCTGGACTTCTGTGTTCTCGCTCCAATTATCTCTATCTGGATCCTTATACTAGGGCAACAAAGAGGACAGTGTGAAATATAGTCCCCAAAGTGTGCATTTCTTGTTTCCCTGGGGGGTTCTGTGCTGGTGTTTGCAGAAACAGATGTTATTTAGCAAATGATTTTATGGCTTTGAAAAGGTCATAACTGTTTGTATATTTTGTGATTGTTTTGGACCAAATTGCTTTATTTAGCTGCTAATATTTTTCTCATTTGGGGCCGTTAGTGTATCAAGTGGCGTTTTTCTTTTTTTTCAATTTGGCTGTGCCAGGTTTAGTTTTGGCATATGGGATCTAGTTTCCTGACCAGAGATCAAACCCAGGCCCCCTGCATTAGTAGCACAGAGTCTTAGCCACTGGACCACCAGGGAAGGGCCTCAAGTGGTGTTTTTTGAGTTTAGAAAGATTCTGATTGCACACTGATTCCACAGACGTGTTCATTTACTCATCCATTCATTCACTTATTTTTTAATACAAGGTCAGATACAAGGTCACTACTCTAAAGATGCCCATAAAGCCCAGATAAGATTGAACATCTCTAAAATGTCGAGCACAGTATTACAGTTTGTCATTTAATCACCATTCCTAAAAATATAGGGATTATTATTCCCATTTTGGAAATGTGTAAGGTTCAGAGTGGGCGTGTAATTTGCCCAGGCTTATGCTTCGGAGAAGGCAATGGCACCCGACTCCAGTACTCTTGCCTGGAAAATCCCATGGCGGAAGGAGCCTGGTAGGCTGCAGTCCATGGGGTCGCTGAGGGTAGGACACGACTGAGCGACTTCACTTTCACTTTTCACTTTCATGCATTGGAGAAGGCAATTGCAACCCACTCCAGTGTTCTTGCCTGGAGAATCCCTGGGACGCGGGAGCCTGGTGGGCTGCCATCTATGAGGTCGCACAGAGTCGGACACGACCGAAGTGACTTAGCAGTAGCAGCATCATGCTAGTACTAAGTGACAGAGCCCATATTTCAACTTGGGGTTCTCTAATATAAAACTCCAAAGCTTCCATTACAATTGTTGTTTAAGAATGTTTACCAGTTTAAGAATGAGATCATCAAATTATAATGAAGAAATGGGGTTCTTAAGTTTTGAAACCGTAACTGTTTCATATGCTGTTATGGGAACACCATAACCATGTGCTGTTCCCAGCATGATGGCATGTTTTAATTTAAGAATTCAAGAATTCCTTAAATTTTGGAGTCTGGGAGACAACTGGAGAGCAATACCTGTACTAATTAAAATAAATGTCTTGATAACATATTTACTGAGAGTTGGAGATCTTCTTGACATTAGTTATAGGGGATAAAATCTACCATCCTGGGATCCATCATGTTGCTGCCATCTGCACATACTTGAAGAGGAAGGGGAAGATGGAAGGGAGGTGGCCAGGCTAAAATCTCCTTGGGGACAGTCTCAGTGCAGGGGAAATAGGTGGTGGGAATGAAACATTTCAAGGGATTCTCTTGCTTCTGCTTTGTTCTTCATCAGGACCAATTCTAGCCCTCATACATTAAAGGAGAGAAAAGAAAGAAATTCAACAGGAATAGGGAAAGAGAAGGAAGAAATATTAGTGAAAAATAGGGTAGACAAACTCATAGGAAAGTTTTCCTATGAATTCAGAAATACCAAAATGAAGTGGAGTCCTCCAAAAATGTCAGGATTATGATTTTATATTTATTCAGTGAATTTCAAAGTCCTGGGGGTGGGACATTTCCTCCCTAACATGAGTAACATAGGTGCAAAAGTACATAAAGTACACAGGCTCTTCACTGAGTCGATGTGCTACACTTGAAATGGCCTCTGCTATCGTTGGAATCAACAGGGCATTCAAACACAGTTAAATGGTACACTGACGTCAACAATTTAAAAGATATTTTTGAAAATTTGTATTGAAATGTATTTGACATACAACCTTGAGTAAAGTTATAGTGCACAACACCTTATATGTAATATGGATAGGATTTATATATTATAATATTATCATTGTAGGGATAACCAGCATCTCCACCACATTATGTAATTATCCTTCCTTTTTAGTGGTTGGAATAATGAATAGTAGTCTCTTAGCAAGTTTGATGATTACAATACAATATTTTTGTCTATATTCACAATATTGTACATTAGATCTCTATGGATAATTTACCACTGGTTGTAAGTTTGTACCCTTAAACAGAATCTCTAATATTCCCCATTCTCTATCCCTTGGCAACTATCGTTTACCTTCTGTTTTCACAAGTTTATCTTTTTTAGGTTCTACATATAGATGATATCATCTAGTTCTTGTCTTTCTCTGTCTGACTTCAACTCTTTTACCTTATAAAACTCTGGCTGAATCTTCAGGGACTCCCTTAGAGTGTACCTCAAGTCTCTGATTGGATCTGTGGTCTCTAACGTACATAAGAAAGACAATGCCAAAGAATGCTCAAACTACAGCACAGTTGCATTCATCTCACACTAGTAAAGTAATGCTAAAAATTCTCCAAGCCAGGCTTCAGCAATATGTGAACTGTGAACTTCCAGATGTTCAAGCTGGTTTTAGAAAAGGCAGAGGAACCAGAGACCAAATTGCCAACATCCACTGGATCATTGGAAAAGCAAGAGAGTTCCAGAAAAACATCTATTTCTGCGTTATTGACTATGCTAAAGCCTTTGACCATGTGGATCAAAACAAACTGTGGAAAACTCTGAAAGAGATGGGAATACCAGACCACCTAACCTACCTCTTGAGGAACCTGTGTGCAGGTCAGGAAACAACAGTTAGAACTGGACATGGAACAACAGACTGGCTCCAAATAGGAAAAGGAGTACGTCAAGGCTGTATATTGTCACCCTGCTTATTTAACTTGTATGCAGAGTACATCATGCAAAGTCCTGGGCTGGATGAAGCACAAGCTGGAATCAAGATTGCCAGGATAAATATCAATAACCTCAGATATACAGATGACACCACCCTTATGGCAGAAAGTGAAGAACTAAAGAGCCTCTTGATGAAAGTGAAAGAAAAGAGTGAAAAAGTTGGCTTAACGCTCAACATTCAGAAAACTAAGATCATGCCATCCGGTCCCATCACTTCACGGCAAATAGATGGGGAAACAGTGGAAACAGTAGCAGACTCTATTTTTCTATGCTCCAAAATCACTGCAAATGGTGATTGCAGCCATGAAATTAACAGACACTTACTCCTTGGAGGGAAAGTTATGACCAACCCAGACAGCATATTAAAAAGCAGACACATTACTTTTCCAACAAAGGTCTGTCTAGTCAAGGCTATGTT
This sequence comes from Bos indicus x Bos taurus, assembly GCF_003369695.1. Taxonomy (NCBI): domain Eukaryota; kingdom Metazoa; phylum Chordata; class Mammalia; order Artiodactyla; family Bovidae; genus Bos; species Bos indicus x Bos taurus. Next base: position 65,148,536 of record NC_040086.1, on the reverse strand, counting down.
TTTTCCAGTAGTCATGTATGGATATGAGAGCTGGACTATAAAGAAAGCTGAGCACCGAAGAACTGATGCTTTTGAACTGTGATGTTGGAGAAGATTCTTGAGAGTCTCTTGGACTGCAAGGAGGTCCAACCAGTCCATTCTAAAGGAGATCAGTCCTGGGTGTTCATTGGAAGGACTGATGTTGAAGCTGAAACTCTAATACTTTGGCCTCCTGATGCGAAGAGCTGACTCATTTGAAAAGACCCTGACGCTGGAAAGATTGAGGGCAGGAGGAGAAGGTGATGACAGAGGAGGAGATGGCTGGGTGGCATCACCAACTTGTTGGACATGAGTTTGCATAAATACGAGGAGTTGGTGATGGACAGGGGGCCTGGTGTGCTGCATTCATGGGGTTACAAAGAGTCAGACACGACTGGGCGACTGAACTGAACTGAACCGAACGTACATAAAGAGACTCGGGTAAATTGCTTCATTTTGGAAATCCATCTCACCATCTCACTTATTCTCAGACATGGAAATTAATTTGATTTGATGTCTGTTCTACTGTGGAAAGGTGAAGTGAGCTAGGCAGAGGATTTGTTAGACCTTTTATAAGCAAACTTAGTAAACGTGCAGGAAACTGTAAAAGAGGAAATTTCCCAAAATATTGCAAATGCATATCTATTATGATGACAAGCATTGCTGAAGAGTGAATTGATTAACTCATTTTAGGCTGGGAGATGGGGATTTTCAGAGGTAAACTGTGGAGACAGTTATTGATTTACACATAAGGCTTCTGAGAGAAGGTCATTGACATTTAGGGGGGAGATGAGAAGACAGAAGGCCAAAGACACTGTTTATCTGTTTCAGTTCAAATAAAATAGTCTTCAGTATTGTGTCCATAAAGTCTGGAGAACAGTTGTAGGCATTAGCAGAAAAAGAACTGTGTCAATCACTTTCTTCTCTGTTCTTTCTTCTCTTCTTAATATTTTTTCCAGTTTTATTGAGATATAAGTGATATAGAGCACAATTATATATAGATATAATTGATATCAGAGAAGGCAATGGCATCCCACTCCAGTACTCTTGCCTGAAAAATCCCATGGGTGGAGGAGCCTGGTAGGGCTTCTTCGCTCCATGGGGTCGAGAAGAGTCGGACAGGATTGAGTGACTTCACTTTCACTTTTCACTTTCATGCATTGGAGAAGGAAATGGCAACCCACTCCAGTGTTCTTGCCTGGAGAATCTCAGGGACGGGGGAGCCTGGTTGGCTGCTGTCTATGGGGTCGCAGAGTCAGACACGACTGAGGCAACTTGGCAGCAGCAGCAGCATAATTAATATAGAGATATAATTGATATTGAGATGTAATTGATATAATTTATATAGAGCAATTGATATATTGATATAATTATACATAGATATAATTGATATAGATATTTATTTATTGATATATATAGATACTGAGATATAATTGATACATATAATTGATATTGATACAAGTTCAGATTATACAGTATAATTATTTGACTTACATATATTGTGACATGATTGTCACTGTAAGTTTAGTTAACATTCATCATCTCATATACAAAAAGAAAAAAAAATTCCCTTGTGTTGAGAACTCAGAATATACTCTGTATGTATTATACAGAAATGTTAACTACAGTCATTAGATTCCACATTATATACTAGTACTTAATTATAACTGGAATTTTTGGCCTTTTGACTACCTTCTTCTGAGTTTTAACTTTGTACAAAATAAATACTGAATTTAGAGAAGCAGTAGGAAGGAGTTGTGAGGCACTGAGAAGCAAGATGTAGGATAACTCCGGGGAGAGTTTCTATAGAGCAATAATAATTATCACTGAAACAGGGAGAGCCACTGTTCACCAAAAGACACGTTCTTCTTTTCTCTATAAACACACAGCCACAGCTGTGTTCTCGGCCTCCCTAGCGGCTAGGTTCACCATGGAGCAGAGTCCCAGACAATGCCATGTGATGGGAGGTGATGGAAACCACTTTCAGGCAGTTTCTGCACATGCTTCTTCAAGATTTTCAGGATGCCTAGGATGGAATACACCACAGATGCTTCGGAGAACTTGTGTTGCAAATGTTAGAGCCTTGATCAGCCTTGGGTGTTGAACTAGTAAGTGTTTCCATGGATGAAGGAACATCACCACCATGAAAAAAGAACATCTGACTTATCTGTTATGTGAATAAGAAAAATCTTCTAGTGTATTTCAGTTGTTTTACATTTCAGGTTCTGTTTGTTTCAGCAGGTATTTCCCTGCTAGTCCCTAAACACAATTTTGTTGGGTTATATATATATATATATATATACTATTGATCAGATCAGATCAGATCAGATCAGTCGCTCAGTCGTGTCCGACTCTTTGCGACCCCATGAATCGCAGCACGCCAGGCCTCCCTGTCCATCACCAACTCCCGGAGTTCACTCAGACTCACATCCATCGAGTCAGTGATGCCATCCAGCCATCTCATCCTCTGTCGTCCCCTTCTCCTCCTGCCCCCAATCCCTCCCAGCATCAGAGTCTTTTCCAATGAGTCAACTCTTCGCATAAGGTGGCCAAAGTACTGGAGTTTCAGCTTTAGCATCATTCCTTCCAAAGAAATCCCAGGGCTGATCTCCTTCAGAATGGACTGGTTGGATCTCCTTGCAGTCCAAGGGACTCTCAAGAGTCTTCTCCAACACCACAGTTCAAAAGCATCAATTCTTCAGCGCTCAGCCTTCTTCACAGTCCAGCTCTCACATCCATACATGACCACAGGAAAAACCATAGCCTTGACTAGACGAACCTTTGTTGGCAAAGTAATGTCTCTGCTTTTGAATATGCTATCTAGGTTGGTCATAACTTTCCTTCCAAGGAGTAAGCGTCTTTTAATTTCATGGCTGCAGTCACCATCTGGAGTGATTTGGAGCCCAGAAAAATAAAGTCTGATACTGTTTCCACTGTTTCCCCATCTATTTACCATGAAGTGGTGGGACCGGATGCCATGATCTTTGTTTCCTGAATGTTGAGCTTTAAGCCAACTTTTTCACTCTCCACTTTCACTTTCATCAAGAGGCTTTTGAGTTCCTCTTCACTTTCTGCCATAAGGGTGGTGTCATCTGCATATCTGAGGTTATTGATATTTCTCCCGGCAATCTTGATTCCAGCTTGTGCTTCTTCCAGTCCAGCGTTTCTCATGTTGTACTCTGCATATAAGTTAAACAAGCAGGGTGACAATATACAGCCTTGAGAACTCCTTTTCCTATTTGGAACCAGTCTGTTGTTCCATGTCCAGTTCTAAATGTTGCTTCCTGACCTGCATACAAATTTCTCAAGAGGCAGATCAGGTGGTCTGGTATTCCCTTCTCTTTCAGAATTTTCCACAGTTTATTGTGATCCACACAGTCAAAGGCTTTGGCATAGTCAATAAAGCAGAAATAGATGTTTTTCTGGAACTCTCTTGCTTTTTTTGATGATCCAGCGGACGTTGGCAATTTGATCTCTGGTTCCTCTGCCTTTTCTAAAACCAGCTTGAACATCAGGAAGTTCACGGTTCACATATTGCTGAAGCCTGGCTTGGAGAATTTTAAGCATGACTTTACTAGCGTGTGAGATGAGTGCAATTGTGTGGTAGTTTGAGCATTCTTTGGCATTGCCTTTCTTTGGGATTGGAATGCAAACTGACCTTTTCCAGTCCTGTGGCCACTGCTGAGTTTTCCAAATTTGCTGGCATATTGAGTGCAGCACTTTCACAGTATCATCTTTCAGGATTTGGAATAGCTCAACTTGAATTCCATCACCTCCACTAGCTTTGTTCGTAGTGATGCTTTCTAAGGCCCACTTGACTTCACATTCCAGGATGTCTGGCTCTAGGTCAGTGATCACACCATCATGTTTATCTGGGTCGTGAAGATCTTTTTTGTACAGTTCTTCTGTGTATTCTTGCCATCTCTTCTTAATATCTTCTGCTTCTGTTAGGTCCATACCATTTCTGTCCTTTATCGAGCTCATCTTTGCATGAAATATTCCTTTGGTATCTCTGATTTTCTTGAAGAGATCCCTAGTCTTTCCCGTTCCGTTGTTTTCCTCTGTTTCTTTGCATTGATCGCTGAAGAAGGCGTTCTTGTCTCTTCTTGCTATTCTTTGGAACTCTGCATTCAGATGCTTATATCTTTCCTTTTCTCCTTTGCTTTTCGCTTCTCTTCTTTTCACAGCTATTTGTAAGGCCTCCCCAGACAGCCATTTTTCTTTTTTGCATTTCTTTTCTATGGGAATGGTCTTGATCCCTGTCTCCTGTACAATGTCACGAACCTCATTCCATAGTTAATCAGGCACTCTATCTATCAGATCTAGGCCCTTAAATCTATTTCTCACTTCCACTGTGTAATCATAAGGGATTTGATTTAGGTCATACCTGAATGGTCTAGTGGTTTTCCCTACTTTCTTCAATTTAAGTCTGAATTTGGCAATAAGGAGTTCATGGTCTGAGCCACAGTCAGCTCTTGGTCTTGTTTTTGCTGACTATATAGAGTTTCTCCATCCTTGACTGCAAAGAATATAATCAATCTGATTTTGGTGTTGACCATCTGGTGATGTCCATGTATAGAGTCTTCTCTTGTGTTGTTGGAAGAGGGTGTTTGCTATGACCAGTGCATTTTGGTGCATTGGTGACCAGTGCATTGGCAAAACTCTATTAGTCTTTGCCCTGCTTCATTCCATATTCCAAGGCCAAATTTGCCTGTTACTCCAAGTGTTTCTTGACTTCCTACTTTTGCATTCTAGTCCCCTATAATGAAAAGGACATCTTTTTTGGGTGTTAGTTCTAAAAGATCTTGTAGGTCTTCATAGAACCGTTCAACTTCAGCTTCTTCAGCATTACTGGTTGGGGCATAGACTTGGATTACTGTGATATTGAATGGTTTCCCTTGAAACTATGTATAAAATAGGTAACTAACAAGAACCTGCTGAATAGCACAGGGAACTCAATTCAGTGCTCTGTGGTAACCTAACTGGGAAGGAAATTCAAAAAAAAGAGGGGATATGTGTACATGTATAGTTAATTCACTTTGCTGTACAATAGAAACTAAGATATTGTAAAACTACTATATTCTGATAAAATTTTTAAAAAATGACACCACCATTAAGCAAAAAATAACATATGTGTAACATATAATTAAATTTTATAATTTAAAAATTGGAACATTGTTAAAAGCCATTCTGCAGGTCTCTAACATTTCTTTCCTGTTCCTGGACTTGTTGAGAGGAGGCCTTGCAAAGGGGAGAGGGATGGTTGCACACACTTTTCCAGGTTCCCATGAACCACAACTTCATGATCCCATGACAGTTGAGGGCGAGAGCATGAATTGTTTAGATTTCTAAAATGGATCTGGGAAATTTATGCTTTTCCTGTTGGGGAAATTCTCTTGATTTATGATCATCATGTTTATATGTACTAAATCATACTGAAGTATATGAAATGTTTTGTTTTTTAATTTTGGTTGAGCGAGGTGTTGGTCATCCGAATGAATGACTATTCAGGAATGGCATAAATTCCAAGCAGCATTTGCAGTGGGTGTGCATTATTTGAATGGCAGAGGCAGATTGATGGTCTCTGGATCCCACGTGAGCATCAGGCAGTGCAGCAACTGCTCAGTACGATCGCTTTCTGACCATAAACGTGAGTTGTTATGATTGTTGGTAACAGTTGTACTTTAAAACATGAAGAAGGGTAATTCTAAAATGATGATCCATGTTGTTCCCTAATCACTATTTTTAAAGGTCTCAATGCTTCTACAATGTCACGTTTAGAACCAATGTGTGCCCACATAACTGATGGAAATGCTTTGATACCACATTAATACCTATCTGCATAGCCACCAGAGTAAATTCATTTATTATTTAATATCTTAACTGTCGCCTGATTAAAAATAACTGTTTACTTTTCTGTTTGAAAAATAGTATTCCTAGGTTGACATTATGTTGTTTTTACATAAAAAAAGAGGCACTCTGACCTCAGTCATTTATCAATTAGCAGATTTTACTATACTCTCAGGACAGTGTTAGGTACTAGAAGTGTGAAGAAGAAATAAGAGATGTGTATATAACATGGTTTCTACAGTCTTAAGAGGGACACACTTAACATGATAAGAATCATTTACAGAGGTTGAATTTCGCATTAGATTTGCTCAAGAGAACCTTGAGCATGGATCCTGAATCATGTCCCTGGTACCTTCTATCTGTGCAACACTGAACAAATTGTTTGATCCATAGGATCTCAGCTTTCCAATCTATGAGATAATTATGCTATGAACTACAAACACTGTATATCAAATGAAGGAGCAGAGCATCTCCTATGGTCCTAACACCAGTCCTGGAAGAATAAGAATATGGCTAAATCATCCAATTCATCCAGCAGTGGGTGAGTATTCACAAACAAGGAAAGACTTAAAAAGCAGCAAATTGTAAAGACTCAAAAGAGGCAAGAAATAATGACTCCAAACCTCAAGTGTAGGTGAGGGCCAACAAGATCTGAATAAGTAGAATTAAGAAACCAGAAGTGTGGATATTTGAACATGATTCTGTACTATGTTCTGTACCTGTTGGAGCATCTTATATATCAGCTAGGTCTGTAGGATAAGAGAGGTATTCAGCTCACTTCTGGTTTAGAAAGACATTCATGAATCTTCCACTGATTGTCAGTTCTTGTGAACTGAGTTACACTCTTAAGATCACTAGGTTTCACAAATGCAGTAAGAAATGGCAACTCACTCCAGTATTCTTTTTTGGAAAATTTACACAGACAGAGAGAGCATGGAGGACTACAGTCCACGGAGTCACAAAGAGTCAGACACAACTAAAAAGAAGCATGCAGATTTCACCAAACTCTATCATTTGATTGGCTTATTTGTTTTCTGTATATCATCCCCCCCAGTGGGGTTTAAGCTCCATGAAGACAGGAACATATTGATTTTCCACTGATAATTTTTTAACTGATAAATCCTTTGTTCTGAGAACTGGAAAAGTGTAGGTGCTTGATATATACTTTAAATAAGTGAATTAATTAAATTAATGAATGAATAGATTATATAACTGGGTATCCTTTACAGGAAATCATAATGTTTTGGTCCGAGATGCCTACATAAGATGCAGGTCCCTGCCATTTAGAGATAGGCTCTATTGAGTTGAAGTCAATTATGCAATGGTTTTGCTTGCAGTTGACTTAGAGATTGGCTGAATTAAGGCAATGGTGGCCAGTAAAACAGATAAATTGGTCTTCCAGAAGTTTTGAGGGAGAAAATTCTGAGCCCTTAAGGGAAATCCATGCCCTCCTCCACTCTCTCTTTCTCTGTCTCTCTGTCTCTCCTCCCCACTCCACTCCTTTTCCCTATCTAAACCCTTTATGACCACAGTTATCTTGAGGCCACAAGACAAAATGACCAGCACAAGGAGCAGAGTAGAGCTGAAAGAGTGGAGGGAAATGAACGTGGTAGGCATGACATTTGACACTCCACCAATTTGTGGACCCCCAGTTCTGTGAGTCCTAGAGAGTCCTTGTTGTATAAGCCACTGGGAGCTGGTTTTTGTTACTTCAGCCAAAGCATCACAATTGTTACCACCTGTTACAATTTCTTCCAGAGAATTGAGTGAAAAATATATGTGGTCATCAAGAACCTGCCAAGTAGTCTTTCATAAGCTTTCAAAATACTCTACACCGAGAAACATTATCTAATATTTCCTCAAATAGAGGAAGACAGTAACAAAGCCCAGATTGATAGAATTAAGGATAGGACCTAAATCTTGTTACTTTTGCCAAGATGCTAAGAGAGAGAAAAAAGAACTATTGTACAGAAAATGGAATAGGCGTGTCCTGTATCCTTTGAGACCTAGTAACTGATGTGTGGGAGAAGGCAATGGCACCCCAGTCCAGTACTCTTGCCTGGAAAATCCCGTGGACGGAGGAGCCTGGTGGGCTGCAGTCCATGAGGTCGCTAAGAGTTGAACACGACTGAGTGACTTCACTTTCACTTTTCACTTTCATGCATTGGAGAAGGAAATGGCAACCCACTCCAGAGTTCTTGCCTGGAGAATCCCAGGGACAGAGGAGCCTGGTGGGCTGCCGTCTATGGGGTCGCACAGAGTCGGACACAACTGAAGCAACTTATTTTCATCTATACCCACATCAATTTTCTCTTTAAGAGGTGCTGTAACAGGTAGTAAAACAAGCTGACTTGATCAGCCAATACTGTCTTGGTTTTCCTGGCCTGTTGGCCATTCTGTAGCTCTGTCCACTCACAGGTAGAAAAGAGCACATCAAGGAGATGAAATTCAAATGGATCAGTTCCAATTCTAGTTGTTATCATGGCTGAAAGGTATGATGGAGAAATTTTAAACTATTGGCCACTGGGAAGTATTTCAAATTTAAATAATATATACACCCTTCCCATCACCCACACTCACCCCAGAATTCTCTAGACACTGCCCTGATTCTTTACTTTATAGCATCTATTGCCTTGACAGACTATATATTGTAGTTACTTAGTTGTTATTTATATTCTCCCATTTAAAGTGTAGGCTTCACCAAGGCAGGGATTTCTGTTATCTAGTTCATTGCTAATAGTTAGCATCTATGAGAGTATCTGCTACACAATAGCTAAATAACTAATATTTGTTGAAAGAAAGAAGGTTTTTTTTTTTCATTTGCATAAGTATAAAACAATTGATATATTTTATAAACTAGGTTTGAAATTACAAATCCAAGCTTGAAATGACTTTCTCTGGTACCTTCTTTTAGCTAACAAACAATTTTTAAACATTTTTTAGACTTCTAGTAAAACTTGGATCCATGCAGAACATATTAATTCAGGGAAGAGTATTTTAAGGAAAATGGAGATTCACTCTTTCAGGGAGCTAGGAGAGAATGTGAAGACTTTTTGAATACTGACTTGCTTTACATATCTTAAAATTGCAAAGATATATTGTTTTCCGATGCACTTTTAACTAGAGATGAATCATCCTCTATTGAGACTAGGATCACATATAAATTAATTTTCAAAATGCTTCAGTAAAAAAAAAAAAAAAAGGTTAATGCTTTCAACCCTTTCCCTGGCAGAAATATGAGACAGAAATATCGCAACTCTTAGGTAAAGCATGGTGGACTGCAAGCTTGCACTAATTTTTGCTTCTCTTCTCCAAGTGATTCTTTCTTTGCCTGGGAAGGTTGTCCTGCCTTCCCTGGGCTGCGGCAACTTCCTTGGTTCCTCACCCTTCTCTTCCCCTTGACTCTTCCTCCTCACTCCCCTATCCTTTGAAAGGAGGTTGCGGTCCAGTGATCTGCAGAAAGTTAACAAGCACTGAACAAGTGTGGGGTCCATATGATCCGTGGGGTCCATTTGTTCCCCTAGAGTTAAATACCAGGTTTCTTTCAGTAAGTACCATCCCCTCCTTGTTCAAGGAGGAGATGCTTGTCAATGAAACTCACTCCTGCATGGCTCACCATCAAAGACAGGCTTGTTAAATAGGTCATCAGAGGGCTTCCAGCTTTCAGTGACTGGGGTACCATATTTCCTTGACAGAAGCAGGTAGTCAACCAGGGCGTTTATTCATTGAAGGTCAGGCTTTTGTATTAAGAAACTACTCGCAGATGTGATAAGCAGTAAATTGCAGATCTACCCCTTTTTTTCACTCCAGAAAGTGTGTGTGTGTGAAATCAGCAGAATCCTGCCTCTCTGTGATTTATGACCCACTTTTGACCAACTCTTATCAGGTTCCCACAAGCCCCTTTCTGATGTAGCCTGTGTCTGAATGACAATAGACAAACCAGCACCATTATGCACCCAAATCTCTCTCTGCTTTCTATACACCAAGATTACATCTGGGGCATTGATTTATTGCTGCCATTCCCCCCACAGGGACCAGTTTGTTCAGCCTGAACAAGATCTACTATTATTAAACGGAGTCAACAACTCCATGTGAACTTGGGAAAGAAATTATCATTGGCTCTCACCAATCTAACAACGCAGGCATATAAGGAAAAGCCTGCATTTAAATATTTAGACTGTTTATTTGTCTCTGCTAGTCTCTTTTTTAAGTATGCAAAATAAGATAAAACAAGGCTTGGGAAGAAGGGAATCTTTGTGGTTTCTCAGATGTTGAAACACAATGTGCTTTTTTTTATGAACTGCACTGAAATGATTACAAATCTCTGCTTTGGTGTGTATTTCTGAAACACCTACTATATCTGTAGCAATGAGGTTTTATGACAGCTTAACAGTTTCTGCAAAATTTATATGTTCTACCAGTAGATCATTTGGGGGAGTGATATAAATTTTACAGCACATCAGAGTTTTATATCACCTACAAATGCCTGATGTAGGATTCACTATAACCAGGCCCTACATCCACCCACAGTTTTCTATTCTTCAGGGTATTTATGTTATCAGGCAAAAGGGCCCTTCGATGCTTTTCTGTTTACAAATATCATTCCTCCTCCCTTGTTCCCTCTCACTTTAACATCATTCGATCTGACTATTTGTCTATGAGAGATTCACTCCTGCTTTCATCAATTTACATAGCAGACAATCTCTGCCTTACTTCTGCTCTCTAACTCCCACAGAGGTGGGCAGTGGCTTCTCTGGAGTTTCTAGAATCTCTGAAGACTTGAGCTAAATGAAAACCCCAAAGGGAAATCCTTTTCTGTAGAGCTCTTACTTTCTGAACCACCAGTTGTTACCTATGATCTGACATATGCTAGTGAACTTAGGAGTGGCCTCAGAACAGAATACTTTCAATCATAACTGCTTTAAGAAATCTGGGCCCATTATTACTAAATCTGTGGGAACATTCTGGGTCATGATCCCAGAGATTTAGACACACTGAAGAAAGTCAAATTCAGGTTCAAAGCTGTAGTGGTCCTTTTGCTGCGGTTGTTACCAGAATGCCATTTTGGGAAAACTTTCTGCCACCTTTGTTCACTAGGTCAGGAATCTTTGTCTTTAATCTTTCTCATTTCTATGAGCCCTATTCTCGGTGCCTGAATATCTGAAACATTTCCTGTAGGCATTTCAGCATAATGGATGAAGAAAAATATGTGTGTTGAGAGGTATAGTGGGCATATAGAATTTTTCTGTTTCACTGGGAAATCATATTCTCCCTCTCCCCAGCTTCTGTACCCACTCCAAAAAAGAAAAGAAATGCTCTCAATCCACTTGGTTTGAGTAGGAGCAGACCTAGAACTTCAACTCAATTTGTCAGATTTGTGACCCAGGCTTAGCCAATCAGGAAGATTCTCTATGTCTATAGGATCATGAGCTACATGAATGATACAGGCTCAGGACTACAGGGGCCATCTTGGAGCCACACAGAGAAAACCTGTCTGAGACTGAAACAAAGCAGATGAGAACAGAGGCCAGAGTTGGAGACAAAGTTCTGCAACCTCAACTGCTCTGACTACACCCTCTTTCTCCTCTTGGACTATTCATTTAGGAACGTGCTCACATACTCAATTGCTTCAGTTGTGTCCAGCTTTTTGCAACACTATGGACTGCCAGGTTCCTCTGTCCATGGGATTATCCAGCAAGAATACTGGAATGGGTTGCCATTTCCTCCTCCAGGGGATCTTCCAGACCCAGGGATCGAACTCATGTCTCCTGTGGCTCCTGCACTGGCAGGCGGATTCTTTAATGCTGAACCACCAGGGAAGCCCAAACACCAACACATAAGGAGTCAATTCAGATAAACCACATTATACTTTGGGTACCTTACAGCCTATGCTTTTCACAAAACAAACAAGGTCATTTGTCTCTTTATGTCCTGTGCTATGATCATTTATGATTTATGACCTTGTTTGGAACAAGAAGTTGAAAAGTATAGAGTTCTATTAAAGCAAAGATCCCAGTACCAGCTTCTATTATAGTTGGCCTGAGACAATAGAGTGAACAAAGGACAGACCAGAGGTATCTGGACTTAATCCCCCAGCAATAGGGAGCCAAGATAAGTGTTGGAACAAAAGAGTGACAATTGCAGATTTGCTTTCCAAGAAGCCGACACCAGCAACTGTGTGAAGAAGGGCAGAAAGTGGGGAGAGACTTATGGAAAGCATAGTTTCTAAGTCGAGGAGAGAGCTGCCAATGCAGTGGCAGAAACATGGAAAAAGAGAAAATGAGCTTGGGGAAAGTTTCTGAGGTTGAGGGACTCAGTGATTGAATACATGGGTGTGGGAATGGAGATGTCAGAATTCTAGTAGAGACAGGTGGAAAGTGATGATGTTACTGATACTAAGAAGGAAAAGAAGAGCATTATTGAACAGGTGGAAGGAAGAAGAGACGGATGTTTTCCATAATAATTTCAGCTTCGACTATTGTTTTACTGCCTTCAGGATAATCAGATGAGTTTGGAAGTGCAGAGTGATGCTAAATCTGAAGGCATTAGTGTAAGAGATTTCTACATTTGGTGGCAGTAGAGTCATGAGGATGGATGCATTTATTCATAGAAAATGAACACATGGAGCTAAAGGAGAAAGGCAGAGCCACAGGGGCCACCAGCAGCCAAGTGGCAGACTCAGTCTAAGGAGCTAGGGAAGGAGACCTAGCAGAAGCTGTCACAGGTGAAGCAGGAGAAAATAAGCCCTCAGGACTTAATAGGGAGAACATTTTCAGAAGAGAGTAGTTTACACTCTCCTAAGTTACAAATGGGGGCTTCCCTGCTGGCTCAACAGTAAAGAATCTGCCTGCAATGCTGGAGACCTGGGCTCGATCCCTGGGTCACAAAGATCCCCTGTAGAAGGGGATGGCTACCCACTCCAGTATTCTTGCCTGGAAAATTCCATCGACAGAGGAGCCTGGAGGTCTATAATCCATGGGATCACAAAGAGTTGGACACGATTGATAGACTAACATTAAGCTACATTACAAACGTAAGGACATCCCTGGACTGCTCAGTTTGCTTACAAATGAGGTGAAAGCACCATTTACTGGAGAGCTTAGTTGGGAAACAGCATTGCCGTAGCACTGGCTTTTGTTGAGGGGAAAAGTCCCTTTCCAGGGACAGTAATAAAGGTGAGAGTATATTAGATATCGGCCAAAGAAAGCTCATGCCTTTCCAATTATAGAATGTTCTTTTTCTTTCCCACCTGTGTGCGATTCACCCTCCAGATCATGTTCTATTTCTGAGAACCCGGTACCTCTTTTTTGGCTCCTGTTTCCCATATATGTGTCCTTTCCGAACTACTAGCATTAAGGCCATATTATATTGCTGACACTCTTTACATGCCAGGCACTGTTCCAAGCACATTGCATACATGTTACCTTACTTAATCACCCCCCACACTCTATGATGTAGATATTATTATAGCATATGAGAGCACTGACATATTGAGATGTTAAGTGACCTTTTACACGTTCATACAACTCAAAAGTGCCAAAAACAGGGTTTGAACCTGGGCTATTTGGCTTCATTATACGTGGACCACGTTTCTGTGATCTGTTTTGTGAATGTGCATGTGTGTATGTGTTTGTATTTAGTTGCTTGGTTGTGCTGTTCGGTGACTTTCCAAATAGCTTTCAAACTCTCTAATTGAAGTGCCAACATCTTATACTTATTTGAATTCTTCTTGGAATTCAGTAATAATAGCTCATTTATGAAGCTCTTACTAGGTCTCCAGTCCTTGTTAAGTACATATAGAGTTAACCCTTGAGCAGTGACGGGGTTAGGGGTGCCAACACTTTGTGTGGTTGAAAATTCGCATATAACTTACACTGGGCCCTCTGTATATGCCTGGTTCCTCGGCACCTAAATTTCCTCTACATCTATGGAATCAACAATTGCAGATCATGTAGCACTATGGTATTTACTATTGAAAAAGATTCACAAATAAATGGACCCTTGTATTCCATCTGTGTTACTCAAGCATCCACTATATTTCATTTATTGTCAGCTTCAATGACATGGATGAGGTTATCACTTTTTAAAAAAAATTTACAATTGGGGAATTTGAAGCTCAAGGAGATTAAATAACTGGCTTAAGGTCACAGAGTAGGTGGGACAGTTAGGGTTTAAATGCACACGAACACTACTTCTAGGTGCTATTCCTTTACATCCTGTCAATCGTATGAGTAAGTTCAGTAAGTAGAGGACTTATTGACCGACTGTAATCATGCACAAGACTGTAGGGATGGAAACACATTCTCTTCGTGCAGTCCTGCTTGCTGGCCATGTCCCTTTTCCTATTTTCCATCTGATTAGTGCTGTTTAGTCATTAAATCGAGTCTGACTCTTTGCAACTCCATGGACTATAGCCCACCAGACTCCTCTGTCTGTGGGTTCCCAGGCAAGAATACTGGAGTGGGTTGCCATTTCCTTCTCCAGAGGATCTTCCCAACCCAGGGATCGAACCTGCATCCCCTGCCTTGGCAGGCATATTCTTTACCTCTGAGCCACCAGGGAAGCCCCTTCCATCTGATGGGGAGCCTATAAGCAAAGTTACCATCAGGTAATAGACTCAAGACTATATGGAGAGCTTGATTATCTGAACAAATCAGAGCTCAAAAGTGTTCAGTTTGACTAATACAGTTTGCAGATATTTTTTAAAAAGGAAGAATGAGAGAAATTTTCAATTTCAGCACGTCAGAGCATACAAGGTAAAGGAAATTGGCTTCGGGGAGTCATTTGAATAATGGGACAGTTCAAATAAAGGATGTTCCGATTACTGAGTTTGCACTGTACTTAATCTACCATTCAGAGAGCAGCCCTCCAGAGCATTGCTTCCGCACTAGATGCCTCTCTCAACATTCAGCTCAGCCATGCTCCCCTCTCCAGCTCATGATCAGGTTTTGAAAGTCTTGGACTCTTAAAAATCACTTTTCAGAGAAGAAATTCCTTGTATTATTATCCTTACTTTTTGTAACATGTTAAATTGTACGTTAGCCAGAAATAAATTCCTTCCAGCTGATCTCTAGGTTTGGATCATATTATCACCTTCTTGCAACAAAAGTCCTAAGAATGGTAGCAGCAGGAACAATGAGGTTTGCCTTTCATGTGTCCATGCATGTATGCTTAGCTGCCCAGTCATGTCTGATTCTTTGCAACCCCATGGACTGTAGCTCGCCAGGCTCTTCTGTCCATGGAATCTTCCAGGCAAGAATACTGGAGTGTGCTGCCATTTCCTAATCCATCCTCTCTCAAAGCTTTAGTATCTCATTGGGTATTTTGCCTGGAGCACGGTCCAGACCCTTGACCTGACCCAGGTCTATCAAGGGAGGTCCATCAGGAGGAGAGAGGCAAAAGACAAGCTTTGGCTTTCTAGTTGAGGATATCAAAGATTGATTTATTCCTGATTGGTACTGCCTCACCTCCAGGGCAAGACATATACCACACTAGGGTAGCAGAAGAGGCAGTTTGACCAGCCCTCAGTTGAAAGACCATCTTGATCATTCGGATGGTCTTCTAGCAGAAAATCATTTTTTAGGATGAGGTGTCTGATTGTCTTGGGAATGCTCTGGCTACAGGATCTGAATTGTCTCCCACAACCCAAATGAAATGGAATGGCTGAAACCTGGGAGAAGAACAGACTCTGGAAAAAAAAAAAAAAAAAAGATAAAGCAGAAAAGTAAAGAACTCTCAGAGGAGTCAAAGAGCCAAGGATGGCAGGTGAGCAGGGAAGATCCAAAGAAAAGGAAATTATTATTTTCTGAAGTCAGCAGTATTGTCTACCTGGGGCTTCCTGGAAAACTTAGGCCATAGAACCTACCCACATACACTGATGAGAAGGGGCCAGTTGAAGTGGATCCATTTTCATATCTTCATCTATGCCCTGCTTCTTGTAGATGCTATGGCTTAGGAGACATGAGGAAGGAAAGGGGAAAAAAAAGGAAGAGAAAGGGAAGGGAGAGGAAGGGAGGGGAACGGAGGGAAGAGAAAAGGATAGTTTGATCCTGGAGTTGGCTCTACACAAAGATAAAATGCATGTTTTATGTCCTTTCCATTTAGAGAGATTGTTTAACATTTGTTCTAAGATATTCAAAGTCTTTAAAGAAAACATGTAATTCCAAACCTTCTACCAATTCTTTGAGTTACTAAAGGTAGGATTTTGAGCAGAGACTGCTCTTGAAGTTAGAATAGCATATTGATGGTCCTTTTAGTTAGGAAGGACTATTCATGAGTGGGAATTAGAGAATTCTCTCTAAAGAGCACAGGAGAAGCAGGGTGGAGCACTTTGGCCTTGGAGAAGTATGGATACTTATATAGGAAGGTGAGCAACCTCCCCTTTGCAGAGTGTCAGTCCGCTGATCGCTAAAAGAAACACCCATCCTTGAGAAAGGAGTCCATCAACTTCAGGAATGATAATATCTACTGTTGTCCCATGTGCCACAAAACAAGCTCCCTTTGTTACTCTCATACCTTTATTGACTAAGTGTTTCTTACAATGGTCTGTGTTAGTGACACTGTCAGGGTGTTAGTGTGTATGAAGTGCTCACTACCAGAATGGGACAGGAAAGAGAACTGCAGTCTCCATACATCATATCTGCTTTGGGGTCAGCAGGAGGCCAGCAGCATCACTCTGAGGGAAATCAGTAATCCTACATTTCCAGGAGGGTACCTAGCAGTCAGAGTCTCTGAAACCCAAGGTATCCTGGCTAGGAACATTGGGAGGCAGTGAGAACAGAGTGGCGGGACCAGTGTGAAGTGATTCTAGGAGGAGAGGCAAGCCAAATTCCCCTTTCTCCAAACATAAAGGCAGATGAAAGGATGGAATAGGGGAGCACTAGACTAGATCCTGCTAATATGTGGGTCTGGACAAAGCAGATGGCAGATAATTGAGTTATAATTCATCCAATAAGTGTTTATTGAGCACCTGTTACATGGCAGGCAGTGTGCCAGGTGCTGGGACATAAAACCAATTACGCAGACAGTATCCTCAAGAAGTGTACATCTAGAAAAAAGACATCCACGTGGGTCAGCAGCTACCCAACAGTGAGACGAGTAGGATGATAACTAGAAGACTGATAACAAGCATCCCTTCTCTTCACAGAGTAAGCACTGTGCTTGGCACTGAGCCAAGTGCTTTTTACATTCTACAACATTTGCCCTTCCTAACAACTCGATTTGAAAAGTATTAGTAGACCCATCCTATGGATGAGGACATTGAGACTTAGATAATCTTTTTTTGGTCAAGTTCATAATGCGTATGCTATTTCCTGATGAGGGTATGGAACCTCTTGGTCTAATCCCAAAGCTTGTCTTCTTCATAAGGTGCTGCCTGGGAGATGGCCAGATGCACCGGTCAGGCCTGAAGGCTTTAAAGCAAGAGATGAGATCACTTTGATTTGATATTAAAACATAAGTAATAGCATCATAAAAGATGTTGGGGGTGGGAGTAGGGGAAGTGTGTATGCAAACTGCATGGGGGAGAGTCACATGGTGCTTCATGAGGTGTGGACGCCATGCTATGCTGATGAACTTCAATCCGATTGGAATACAGGGATGAAAGTGAGTGTGGAGTGAGCGAGGAAGAGGGGAACCACTAGACTGGTCAGTGGATTCTTATCATGGAGGGTGTGGTGTGCCAAGTCAAGGAGAGTGAAATATAAAGGCTTTCAATCCATGGATGATGCATCTTAAGGAATAGGCTGATCTCATCTGATTCTGATGGCAGGGATCACATAGACATGGGTATGGGTGGGGAGGGGAGAGTGAATCGAGTTAGGAAGGTGACGTTCCTATTGGTTTAACCTAGTTCATCACATCCAAGAAATGAGATAGAAGGCAATTTAGGAGAAAGTAAGAAAATAGACCAAGAGAATAGTTATAAAAAGTGATTCACAGGAACCCCACAGAGTGTCTGTGCCTTCATGCCATTCCTTCACCACCACCAATACCAGATCATCAAGGTCCTAGGAAATTATAAAATCGGATATCATCCTTGAAGCACATCTTGGAACCTGACTTACCTCCTAGCATATCTCCAACAAACTTCATCTAGATGCCAGAGAAGGAAAATGGGGCCAGGCAGCTTCAGTGAGGCTTCCTTATTGGCTCAGCAGGTAAAGAATCTGCCTTCAATACAGGAAACATAGGAAACACTTGTTTGATTCCTGGGTTGAGACCATCCCCTGGAAAAGGAAATGGCAACCCATTCCAGTATTCTTGCCTGGAAAATTCCACGGACAGAGGAGCCTGGCAGGCTACAGGCCATGGGGTTACAAAGGTGAACACCACCGAGTGACTAAGCACGCATGCACTTTGGCGTCAAACTTCTTGCATTTTTAAAAATTGAAGTACAGTTGCTCTACAATATTATATAAGTTATAGGTATATAATACAGTGATTCACGATTTTCAAGATTATACTCTATTTATAGTTATAAAATATTTGCTGTATTTCCTGTATTGTATAATATATCCTTGTAGTTTAATTTATACCTAATGGTTTTTACCTTTTAATCCCTTACCCCTATAATGCTCCTTCTTCCCTCCCAACTACTGGTTTTCTCTTGTATCTGTGAGTCTGCTTCTTTTTTCTTATATTCACTAGTTTGTTGTATCTTTTAGATTCCACATAAACTTCTTGCATTTAAATTCTATCTCTGTTTCTCACTATCTGTATGCTCCTAGACAGTTTTGTTGAACGCCCTGTACTTCAGTTTTCTTGTCTATAAAGTGGAGTTTAAATAACAATAGTAATGATAGCACCCACTTCATAAATGGGTGAGAATTTTATGAAATAATGCATACAGAGCACATAGACTGATACACATACCAAGCACATACTGCCTGATGGGTGGAAAAAGTTAGCAATTCTTTTCCAGATAACCACAGGCCTGATTTCTGGGGGTTCTCCTTTTTTTGCCAAGCAGGAAAGTGGCTGTCTGAGTCCAAAGCCAAGGCCTTTTGGCTTGAGGAAACATTTTCCAAGAGCTCTTTAGGCCCTCCAGCTCTATCGCGGGGGCCTTTGCACCCTTCCTTTAGAACAGGAAGCTGTCCCTTGGCCCCAGTGTACTCACTATTCAGGATAACTTCTAGCTCCCAATGAATCGCAGGCTCCTGGACAAACTTCACAGAGCTTCTTTTTCCATGAAGCTCAAGACTCAGGCTAAATACAAGCTCATTATGATTTTTTTTAACAGTGAAGACAGATGGAAGCCTGTATTCTAGATGTGTCTTGGGCCATGAGAATTTGTTTTTTGTGCCAGAAAATTCCTGTTGGCTTCCTATGCTAATAAACATAGTCAAAGATGATCTCTAATCTGAAGCATCCCACTTTGTGATTTCCTAAGCTACTCAACAGCTCGGGTTTTGTCCTCATCCATCATTCAGAAAGCCCTAGATGGAATAGGTCAAACAAAAAAATAAGTTTGAATCCTTGGCTGGTGGAGGGGGTTTGGGTTGTGTTGTACAGCCATCACATCTTCACAGTCAGGCAAGGAGCCCAGGGACATGGAGTGGGAATCCCTGTGCATGATTAAAGCCACCTAGGGATGCTTGCAGCCCATCAGGCTTACTGTTTCTCTGCACCAATTACAGTCTTCTCAGAGATAAGTCCAATCTGGGACTATGGAGGGGACATTTTCATCCTCGAAGGTTAGGTCTACCCAAATCTTCTCCAAGTCGATTTTACATTCTTAAATTTTATTTTATTTTTAAACTTTACATAATTGTATTAGTTTTGCCAAATATCAAAATGAATCCGCCACAGGTATACATGTGTTCCCCATCCTGAACCCTCCTCCCTCCTCCCTCCCCATACCATCCCTCTGGGTCGTCCCAGTGCACTAGCCCTAAGCATCCAGTATCGTGCATCGAACCTGGACTGGCAACTCGTTTCATACATGATATTTTACATGTTTCAATGCCATTCTCCCAAATCTTCCCACCCTCTCCCTCTCCCACAGAGTCCATAAGACTGTTCTATACATCAGTGTCTCTTTTGCTGTCTCGTACACAGGGTTATTGTTACCATCTTTCTAAATTCCATATATATATGCATCAGTATACTGTATTGGTGTTTTTCCTTCTGGCTTACTTCACTCTGTATAATAGGCTCCAGTTTCATCCACCTCATTAGAACTGATTCAAATGTATTCTTTTTAATGGCTGAGTAATACTCCATTGTGTATATGTACCACTGCTTTCTTATCCATTCATCTGCTGATGGACATCTAGGTTGCTTCCATGTCCTGGCTATTATAAACAGTGCTGCGATGAACATTGGGGTACACGTGTCTCTTTCCCTTCTGGTTTCCTCAGTGTGTATGCCCAGCAGTAGGATTGCTGGATCATAAGGCAGTTCTATTTCCAGTTTTTGAAGGAATCTCCACACTGTTCTCCATAGTGGCTGTACTAGTTTGCATTCCCACCAACAGTGTAAGAGGGTTCCCTTTTCTCCACACCCTCTCCAGCATTTATTATTTGTAGACTTTTGGATCGCAGCCATTCTGACTGGCGTGAAATGGTACCTCATAGTGGTTTTGATTTTACATTCTTGATATCTCTAATACTATTATGAACTACTATATCATTAGGTTTTGACATGGGCAATTCAATGTAGAGTCAATGCTTAAAATCAATACTTCACAGAAGCCAATTCAGTTGAGAAGATAAGCGTCAGTCTACAGTCAGAGGTGGGCTGCCCAGGTGGCTCAGTGGTAAAGAATCTGCCTACCAATGCAAGAGATACAGGAGACATGGGTTCTTCCCATGGGTTGGGAAGATCCCCTGGAGAAGGAAATGGCAACCCACTCCAACGTTCTTACCTGGAGAATCCCACAGACAGAGGAGCCTGACAGGCTATAGTCCATAGGGTTGCAAGGAGTTGGACATGACTGAGTGACTGAACACACATCCATGCACAGCCAGGAGCAGCTCTGTCAAGATTAGAAGCTGAGCCCACATGCACTTGAGCATGCATTTGAAGTGTTATCACCTCTGATCTCTAGTTCTGCCTTATATACACTTTAGACATCAGAACCAGAGAGGAGAAGCTCTCAAACAGCTGGAAGAGGCCACCCCAACAAAGAAATCTCTGCCCAAACTGTTAATACCAACAGACAACAGATGGGGCTAAGCTGAACTTGAATAAGTAGCAGACAGATGTCTGTTCTCGGCGGTGTCTGACTAAATTCCAGAAATCCCAGGGGATATTCATTGTACCAAAGTGACCCTATTTTCCAGAAGGAGAGGCCAGCACCCCATTGTAATCACCCTGGCTGCTCACCACAGTCCATTCAGTTCTCCAAGTGATTGTCAGATTCATCGTGTGCCCTGAATTTCACAAGTCTCCTTTAACAACTTCTTCCAGAACATGAATTAGCCTAGAAGCCCAAAACATCACTGCTTGTAACTACCTCTAACTTCAGTGACACCATCAGCATTAAATGCATGTGTCCCCTTCCACAGTCACAGCAGCATTCATGTGGGAAGCAACATCTTATTAGTGATTCCTCTTATGCCTGGTGTTACTGTTTCATCTCGTAACTGACATCATTCTGCTTATTAACAAATGCATCTCTAAGGCTCCCCAGCACTAGATCTCTAACTGAAGTTCTGTGTCACATTCCAGCTTTTAAAAATACCTTCAAATTCTGCACAGCCGTATCTACCCCTGCATTGGCAGTCATGCCCAGGAAAATGGTAAGGAATGAACACATCAATAAACCTTAGACAAGAATTACCATTTCTGGATACTTGACAGCCAGAACCCATCCAACCATACAGCCACAGCGGATTTCCTATAAAGATTGGTGTCATCTCTTCAAAGCACTGCTTCACAGCTCTCCCTCTGTCTTCACTCTGTACCTGAAATCCCAAGTCCCCTGCCATTTCAGCATGTGGACCATAATTAGTAAAGCCATAAGCCTCTAAGACCTGCTTGATTCATAGTTAATGCACAAGAGAAAAGCCTAAACATATGACAACTAAGCCTGGCATATTTTGAGATGACATTCAAGGGCATACAGTTATACACATCACCAACCTCTATGGAGAACTAATACATGAATCCCCAAATAAACAAACAACCACACACACACACACACAAACACACACAAAACTCATCTGCAGCTGCCACTCTGTAGCCCATAACCTAACCAAACTGCTTCATTTTACAAATTAGCATAAAAAGTTATGAAACTTTCCTAAAGCATTCTAAATGGTAACACAGTTTTTTTCTCCAGCTCTCTTGAGATATAACTGACAAATAAAAATTGTATATATTTAAGGGTTGGAAAGATCCCCTGAAAAAGGGAATTGCTACGCACTCCAATATTCTTGCTTGGAGAATTCCATGGACAGAGGAGCCTGGTGGGCTATAGACCATGGGGTCACAAAGAGTCAGACACAATTGAGAGACTAACAATTTCACTTTTTTTTCAAGGTATATAACATAATGTTTGATAGAGAGAAATGTGAAATGCTTACCCCAATGAAGTCAACTAACATCCACCACCTCACAGAGGCATCATCCTTTTTAGTGAAAACAGTTAAGATCTACTCTTTTAGCAAATTTCAGGTGAACCTACAGTCTTAACTATAGTCACCATGCTGTACATTAGACCTCCAGCACATCTGAAACTTATCCTTTGACCAACATTTGTCCTACCGCCAAGGCCCTGGTAACCAACATTCTACTCTCTGCATCTATAAGTTTGAGAATTTTAGAGTCTACATATAAATAGAAATCATACAGTATTTGTCTTTCTATGTCTGGTTTATTTCACTTAGCTTAATGTTTTCCAGATTAATTCATGTTATTGGAAATGATATGATTTCCTTCTTTTTAAGGTTAAAGAATATTCCAGTGTGTGTGTGTGTTTGTGTGTATGTGTGTGTGAGAGAGAGACAGACTTCTTTATCCATTTATCTGTTGATGGATACCTAGATTGTTTTCAAACCTTTGCCATTGTGAGTAATGCTGCAACAAACATGGAAATTGAGATACTGATTTTATTCCTTTGAACATACACCCAGAAGTGGGAAGCACATTGACCTTTAAAATTATTTAAAAGCAATCTATGAAATCTATGAAGAGTACAACTTAAAAATGCCTATAGCAAACTGTCACGATCATCATTATTATTACTGTTTTTATTATTGCTATAATAATTATTCTTTCAACCAATATGCATTGAAGATCCAAGGTGTAGTGTAGAAGGGCATCTCCCTTCATCCTGAGAAACTTAACAGCCTAATTGGGAAGACATGACACAGCAAATTCTTCAGAATCCACTGTAATAGGAGTTTAATAAGAATATAAAATGAAGCTAAGAAAAATTCTGCACTCATGTAGGGGAGTCAGAGGGAGGATTATATGATCTGTCCCTAGACGGTCACTAGATAGCTAAGGACATTCCAGGGAGAGAGAATAACAGGAACAAAGATTTGGAGACAGGAAAGAGGAAGGAATATATTAGTTAAGGCTTCGAGCTAAGTTGTTGTAATAAAGACACTAAAATATAGTGACTCAAGGAAGATAGCAATATGTTTATTTCTCTGTCCAGATGTAAGTGGGCAGTCTGGAGCCAGTAGACTTCTTCGCTCCATGAGGTCAGTAGGGTTTCATATTCCTTATTTTTGCCATTTTCCAGCAGTTGCCAACATGAGGGCCATGTTGCAGCCCACAGAAAAGGAGGAAGAGAGATGGAACTTATATAAGCCATTTCCTCTTTGCACAACATGACCTAGAAATTGTACAAATCACTTTCACTCACATCCCATTAGTTGAACTTAAAAGCATGCAGTTACAAGGAAGCCTGGGAAATGTAGTTTCTAAGAGAGCCATGACAGCCAGCTGAAACTCAAAGGATTTTATCATGAAAAGGAGGGAGGGAAATGTGGATAATGAGGGTCAAATCCTAGGAGTGTTTCAGGAAACTTATGTGACTCTTGCCTGGATATGGAGGACTAGCAGGCGATGAAGTTTTTTGCAATGTCTGGTTTCATAAAAAACTCAGTCAATAATCAAAGAAGAGGAAGTAGAATACAGAAAAAAAAATCTTAATAGAGATGTACACTTAAAATGGAAACAACCTATTAGTAGTTAGGGTCAGTATTATATAAACTTCTGATACGATGGCTTCATTGGCAAAGAGAGATTGCCAACTCTCTGCTCTTGTATTCTGTTCTACCAAAGTAATTCATCATAAAAGAGATTAGCTTGGAATGCTTTATATAAATTTCTATGAAATAAAAATAAGCAACATCTCAGTCAAATAGAAACAAGGGGTGCATTTTTAATGTGCTTCATAATGTGTATTGGTCATTAATAGAAAGCAAGACATCTTGTTAATTATGGGTATGCAAGTTCTGTGCTTTATTGCAATCATTGATGAACTCAGTTTGGATGGAATATCTATATTACAAAATCTTAGGAGAGAAATCCTTAAGCAGGAGGACCTGGTAAGGAGGATGAGATGTAAAATGTGTAATGAGTGTGCTATATAAAGTAATTTTCTGCTTTCCTGAAGTACACATAGATCTTACACTTATGCCATATTACAGTGAGGTTTAAGCTAATTACTTAAACTTCGAAAATCCAACTTCTTTCAAAGAACCACAATTACATCTACAAAGGTAAACCATCACTTTGGACATTTCTTGACTTCTCGTACTTGGAGTTTCTTTAGTAATTGGATGGTTCATCCTTGTAAAAGAGGCCACAGTTAATAAAATCAGATTGATGCTGACCATGATCACTGTGCAGGGGCATCCCCACAGTTAGAATAACAGCCCTCTTGGTGGCCAAAGACTTTTTCTGGACATTGAGATGCCCAGAATAATGGCGGAACTTTCTTATGTTCCTCCCTGTTTTGTTAAGACCTACGCGACGTTAGTTAGCAAGTGACAATTGGGAAGAACTAGTGACAGGTTTTTAGCTTCCTATCTGCAAGACCAGCTGCTCCATGGTGACCCCTCTTTGGCAAGCTCCACTGGCAGCTGGTGAAATGTGTTGCTCTTGGCAAGTACCCACCAGCTGTTCCCACCTGTGGTCATACACAGGATCTGTCAATGATGCTTATTAGATCTGTAAATCTGAGGGATTATCCAACCTGTTACAAAGAGCCTAATGCACAATGTATGAGCACCAAATTTAGTGAATCCCCTTTTAGTGTGTGATTATTTTACACACGGTGTTTCTGTCTGGTTCTCTCATACCCTCACAACTACACCATCTTTGATTAAGAAGCTAATTAATTGGGAAGTCATTCTGCTATAGGATAACAAATATATAAGACTTCAGAGTTCGATCTACTACTGAGAACATGCCTTTGCTCAAACCAGTAATTCAAGAACCCATTTTACTCCCTCACTTCTTACTTTTTCCTTCTGCGTGGCAGTTTAAGCCATATAATTTGCTATGTGAAAGAGTTGCATAAGGCATCAAGCAGTCACCCTGTTAATTAGACTCTCACATCATAGGATCACAAAAATTAGAAGTGTAGAGGCTCTGCAGTGATCATTTTTGCCCACCTTCATCCCTTCTGCTTTCTGCCCAAACAGGATGATTTCATATTGTATTTACTAGTTCTTTGTCCATTTAAGTAGGAAATAGATTAAACATGGCTCTTTCTCAGTGGTCCATCCAGTGTTATCGCAAAAGGTCCCAAAGTAATTGACACTGCCTCCCTTGAACCTGTATGATGAATCCTCACTCAGTGGCCTTTCCTCTATAAATACAAGGACCTGTCCCAGTTGACATGCTTGTATTATTGGACAGACTCTAATCTCAGCATTATACAGACCCACATTTTTCCTCTGCCAAACACTATTTGCAGTTCTGTCCCAGATGTAACAACCTAATCAAAACAAAATTTCATAGAGCACCACACGGACGATTGGTTTCTAGGGGACTGTGCAACAGGTATCTGTGCATTTACTGCCTTCTTTTATGAAACTTGATACAATACAGTTGGCAGATTACACATTGAATAATGGGACTCCACTCAAAAGAAATTAATTGTAAAAATAATGTTTAGTAACAGCTAAAAACATTTTCAAGTCCTCATAATGCCAGCTTTCTCAACTATAACAGCATGGATGTCCAATTAATGGTGCATACTTGTAACTTTTCTACATCCATCTTGTTCTCGGACCCTATTGTCAACTGAATTGCATCTCTGACATTGAATGCTGCCGTGTTTAGGGTGAAGAAGAGAAACCTTTATTCCAAAGACCTATAGAAACAAGAATGCCTTTCAGAGCACTCTGCCACAGAAATGGTCAAAAGACAATGGAATCCATCAGAAATTGAGGAGGTTTGACCTGAAAGAGTTTTTGGAAACCACCTACTTAGAAAACATGCATTTGAAATATGCTCTCTAATTAGAACAAACAATGTTACTCGAAATTAAATAAAATGCCACCACCCCCGCCCCCCAACAATGGAAAGCCCAAATTTCAATCCTTGGTCTGTCACCAGCAGTGCTATTGAATCCACGTAAGTATCTTGATTCTTCTGAGCATCATGGCTGTCAAAAATTGTCAAATTGGGGTTTACAAGACCTACCTGCATTCCCTACTTTTCAGATGGATTTTTCAATAATCAAGTTAAGTACCATAACCAAAATCACTTTTTGAATAATAAAAATCTACATAATTTCAAGGCACTATTAAAATTCCTACCAGGAACAACATCAAATTCAACTTTTTATAAAATTCAGCATTTTATAAATGCTGAAATTGAGGCTCAAAGACACTAGAACAGTCCTCCAAGGCACCAGATGGTACACACCAAAGCTAAGCCAATAACCAAGGCCTGTCCTCGCCCACTGGGTAAATTTCCCTTTACATAACACAGAAGATTCACAAAATTCCAATTTGCTTGAAGGTAAGTGCAAGGCAAAAGTGTGATAGCATCCTCCAAGAAAAAAAATTCAACCTTGCTCTCATACCCAGCGGTCCCTTCCATGGTAGCACTTCTGTAATAATATATTATACTTGCAAACTGAGATATGACAATTAGTTAATTGAATCTTTGTAGCAGATGGTGGAAGTTTATGAATTGCATCAATTAATGAATAAATAAAAATAAACTGTTGCTCTCATTAGTGTCCCTAAAAATATGTAAATAGCATGCATTCATTTTCCTAGTTCACAGATGGAGGTTTCAAGGCCTATCGAGGTTCCATTTGCTCTTGGGCAGGTGGATAATAGACAGATACTCAGTCTAAAAAAAAATTCCAACAGGCTATCATTACCCTTTTTTTCCCTTTCTTATCCAGAATAAAGCTTAGTAGAGACTGTTTACAGTCTTTTCTCCCTGTCTCCTTATCACTATTACATAATCCAACCACTAGGTCTTGGCCAGGACCACTTAGTGACACAATCTGGGATCAGCTTGGCTATCAGTCAAGGCTTGTCCTTTTCCTTCTGAAAGGTCTCACAGCCACAGGGTCAGAGAAAAGAGAGGAGGCCTTGGAACAAGTGCCCTATAGGGAACGATGGAATCTTTGATCATGTAAAGCATTAGTAACGCTCGAGATGTTCCCATTTGTAGTAGAGTCTATGTAGCAGGAAAGGAGGGAGACAGTTGAGTTGACCGTGGCTTGGTGTTTCCAACAGTAACATCTGGAGGAACTTTGCTTCTGTGCAAGACTGACTGCTGCACCCCACCCCCCACCGCAGCCTTGCCTGTCCCGTCAGCCACCTCAGTGGTCCTGATCCGGAGTCAGAACTTCCAAAACCTTTTGTGAGGCAGCCTCATGCTGTGCAACATGTCACTGATGGTTAGGACCACATTAAAATGTCATTTCAGGCAATTAATATTTTATTTATAAACACTTATAAATATTTATTATAAACGACTATTTAAATAACAGCTCATGAGAAAACAAATCTATTACATTCGTATTAAAACATCCTCAGATGCTTAATTATAGGAATATTTAGACAAACCATTAAACATTTATGCTGACTTTCTTGAGAAGTCTGGGACAATCCCCCTTAGACTTCCTCCTTTAGCTGAGGGGTACATTTGATAGGATGCCATAAACACAAGGCAAAAAATTCCACTTCAAGTTCCCCTGTCTAGTAGCTGGATAGATTCTGCCTTCATACTAGGGAAGTCAAAGGACATCTTTCCTTTTAAGAAAAGTCATTCCTTAAAAAGTTGTCAGGAAAGATGAACTCATTCTGGACAAATTTCCCAGGAAAACTTGGGGACAAAATATGCCAGGCCTTCAAATGTATTGGGTTGGCCGAATGAACTTTTCGGCCAAACCAATATCCAACTTTTCGGCCAAACCAATATCTGGCTAAGCATGGTCAGCTATTTTAATCAATTCCCAAACACGCAATCGGCAGCCCTATTTTTCAGCAAGAAAGAAAAATGGTTATTGTCAGAATTGATCTGTTGTAGAGCACATCACCTTACTTTACTCAGTTTTGAAAATATAATTAAAACATTCTATTTTGATTCTGGTAACTCACCAAAGTATATGAGAATCTAGGAGTAGGTTTTGCTTTTTTATGGCTCTTAAATTTAGGAAGAAAAAAGAGTAAATGAGACTGAGTCTCCTTATAGGCTGTAACATTTATTTCTGTTGAAATGCATTGCCATTTCCATATATCATGTATTTCTGCCTCAATTACTACATTATTTGATTGGACTTTAACTTTCTTCTCATATTTGCATTATATATAATATATATAAGCTATTGCACAAATATGTATATAGCTATTGCGTTATATATGGCTATTGCATAAATACCCATAAAGACGTACATACATTTGGAGCTTTAAAAGTACAACAACCAATTTGATAAAGTTGCAGTTTCTCCATGTTATTCCAAAATTTGCTCTTTGGAACGTTGTGTTATTGTCACAATATACCTCTCAGTTATGCTTACTTTAGTTGCTCTTGGCTTTTGATATGAGACAGGTTTACTCCAGTACATTACCAAGTGGTTTGAAATAGCATCGTAATTCATAAGGGTCATCTTGTGAATTTTAGAACCATCCAACCCCTTTAGCTACATTTAATGATTGGAAATATATTTTTTAAAACTGGCATTATCATCTGTAGCAGAGAATATCATATAGCATAAAAAATATGGACTGGCTATTTTGCATAATCAAATCAAGATAGAGATGGGCAAGCATTGTAGAACAGAAATGTGAGATCAGGAAAGACAAGCTGATGGCCACATCTGATGGGCACAGCTTTGAAATAAAACCCTAATAATCTAAGGAAATCATTTTAGACTCAGAAAAACCCAGACATACTAGAACAACTAGTTCTTTGGCATTTTCCCCCAAAGACACAGTAAAGTCTTGAGTGCACTTAAAATTTTGACAACATTGTTTTGAAATATTCACCATAAGGTCACATGCTAAAATGAATTTTCCACTGGAAATGAATAATATGATATTACTAAAAAGCAGAACTTAAGGGCTTCCTTAGTGGTCCAGTGGTTAATGCTTCATGCTTCCAATGCAGAGGGTTCAATCCCTAGTAGGGGAATTAACATCCAAAATGCCATGTGGCAGTACCGAAAAAGAGAGAACAGTTTAAAAAATCCATTTAGAAAGCAATTATATATAAAAAAGCACAATTTCTGCATGCTTAATTCCAATTAACCACTTGAAACCTGGTTACAAATATAAATTTGAGTCACTTGTTCAGTGTTCTCTTTTTCTTCTACAAACAAAACCATGATCCAGGATTACTGTGCTTTACCCCAATAACACAAAATGCTATAATTCTCAAAGAATAAGACCTATTCCAAAAACATCTAGCTGGCATTCCACAAAGAATGTGATGTTTTGTTTATTTGTTTGGGGTCAGGTCTTTTATTCCAGAAGCAGTGGCTATTTTTGGAATGCCACTTTTGATTATCCCTTTAATCACACCCAGAATGCAATGCTTGTAAACTGTCCCAATGTGTCACCGCTCCTCTATTTATTACATCTTATGCTTTAAATATCACCTCTGACAAACAAAAGAAAAGCAAATGTCCCTAAATTTCCTGAAGGGCTGAAACATCAAGCCCGGATTATTATTGTTTATGTCTCAGCTTTAGCAGCTCCAGTGTCTCCATGGTCTGCTGTGTGCTGGCCTGGCAATGATGGATGGCCATTACGGCAGCTTATTGGAAATGGCTTGATTTATAACCTGTTCTCCTGCCTCAGTCTAATGGCTTCATTTCTTTCCTCCAGTGCGTGATGCCACAGCCAAGGTCATTGCGCCAATGGCCTTTTGTTGTTTGTCTGCTGATGACCAGTGTGCCTAGGAGTCAGCATAGGGAGGGGTGAAGGGGAGGGGTGGAAATGGGAAGGGGGGAACCACAGGGGTGGGGAAGTTCCAGTCTTTACATTTTAATTTTTTTTTTTTCATTTCAGTCCTTGATAACTGCAGTAGAACAGTAGATTAAATGCTGTCTTCTATTTGCTTCCCGTACTTGCCAGACAAGGAGCTGCTTTATGATCCTCAGTGGGGAAGTCTATTACTCACCTCTACTTTAAATGACCAACATCAAATATATACAGCTCCCATTAAAGCTGAGATCAATAAAAATGCCATTAAGATAGTAAAAGTTGCTGATATTAGTGAAGCCCCCAAACAAAATATTTGATTTTCTTTCAGGTTGTTAGTGAGATGGAATACGAACATATAAGTGAAAGGAGAACTAGCCATGCCTATGGTCAATAATTTATCTCAGAGATTCATTCAGCCTCTCACCCAATATTTCCCTCCTGTCTATTGATTCCTCATCATTATTTGTCATAAGCTGTCCTAACTCAAGGAGAAAATATGCCCTGCTGGTCCAAGGGGAGTCATACCTGGAGAAATAGAAAGGAATTTCATTAAAAGCACGAACGGCTGTGGCTTTGAGAAAGTCCAACAGCAAGTTGCTAAGACTTTTGTTAGAGTCTTAAGGTGAGTTGTAAGGAGCTCAGTGGCATTGTATAGGACATTGTGAACCCTGGGTTGTGCTTGCTCTGTTTGGGGTTCAAGGAAGATCAAAGGCCTTCCTTGTGTATGATTTCAGCTTCCAAAAATTGTGTGTGCCTGTGAGTGTTTGTTTGTTTTTCCTTTCATATTTTCCCTTTCACTAGAATCTTCCAAGTTGATTTTTCCACTGAGCTCTCATGGATACTAGAGATAAGTCAATGGTTACAGGGACATATGAGTAAAGAGTATACACAGTATACAAGATTATGTTTCTGTGGTTGAGTCAAACTAAAACCCCAAAAGTAAAGGCATGACTTTGGAAATAGGATTAATTTTTTAAAGCATGACTATTTGCTTAGGGGAAATTTTAAATAAATGGACTATGTATTATTTTAATGGGATAAGTGTTTGTGATGTGGCATTCAATGGTAATCTTTGAAACTGGTTTTGAACAGTTGCCTTATGCACCTCCAAAAGACATTGTCAGAGAATTTTCTTTAAATTAAATCTACTTGGAATTAACTAATCCCTTACAACAAATGATCTTATTTAAATTTTCTTGAATCTTACGTCAATTTAGTCAGGAAAATAAATCCATAGCATCTTAACACTGAAAGGGACCTACAGGAATATCTGGTCTCATTCCTTTAAGCGAAAAGCAAAGGAGAAAAGGAAAGATATAAGTGAATGCAGAGTTCCAAAGAATAGCAAGGAGAGATAAGAAAGCCTTCCTCAGCAATCAATGCAAAGAAATAGAGGAAAACAACATAATGGGAAAGACTAGAGATCTCTTCAAGAAAATTAGAGATACTAAGGGAACATTTCATGAAAAGATGAGCTCGATAAAAGATAGAAATGATATATACCTAACAGAAGCAGAAGATATTAAGAAGAGGTGGCAAGAATACACAGAAGAACTATACAAAAAAGACCTTCATGACCAAGATAATCACGATGGTGTGATCACTCACCTAGAGCCAGACATCCTGGAATGTGAAGTGAAGTGGGTCTTAGAAAGCATCACTATGAACAAAACTAGTGGAGGTGATGGAATTCCAGTGGAGCTATTTCAAATCCTGAAAGATGATGCTGTGAAAGTGCTGCACTCAATATGCCAGCAAATTTGGAAAACTCAGCAGTGGCCACAGGACTGGAAAAGGTCAGTTTTCATTCCAATCCTAAAGAAAGGCAATGCCAGAGAATGCTCAAACTACTGCACAATTGCACTCACCACACATGCTAGTAAAGTAATGCTCAAAATTCTCCAAGCCAGGCTTTAGCAATACGTGAACTGTGAACTTCCAGGTGTTCAAGCTGGTGTTAGGAAAGGCAGAGGAACCAGAGATCAAATTGCCAACATCTGCTGGATCATGGAAAAAGCAAGAGAGTTCCAGAAAAACATCTATTTCTGCTTTATTGACTATGCCAAAGCCTTTGACTGTGTGGATCACAATCAAATGTGGAAATTTCTGAAAGAGATGGGAATACCAGACCATCTGACCTGCCTCTTGAGAAACCTATATGCAGGTCAGGAAGCAACATTTAGAACTGGACATGGAACAACAGACTGGTTCCAAATAGGAAAAGGAGTACTTCAAGGCTGTATATTGTCACCCTGCTTATTTAACTTATATGCAGAGTACATCATGAGAAACACTGGGCTGGAAGAAGCACAAGCTGGAATCAAGATTGCCGGGAGAAATATCAATAACCTCAGATATGCAGATGACACCATCTTTATGGCAGAAAGTGAAGGAATTAAAAAGCCTCTTAATGAAAGTGAAACAGGAGAGTAAAAAAGTTGGCTTAAAGCTCAACATTCAGAAAACTAAGATCATGGCATCTGGTCCCATCACTTCATGGGAAATAGATGGCGAAACAGTAGAAACAGTGTCAGTCTTTAATTTTGGGGGCTCCAAAATCACTCCAGATGGTGATTGCAGCCATGAAATTAAAAGACGCTCACTCCTTGGAAGAAAAGTTATGACCAACCTAGAGAGCATATTAAAAAGCAGAGACATTACTTTGCCAACAAAGGTTCGTCTAGTCAAGGCTATGGTTTTTCTTGTGGTCATGTATGGATGGGAGAGTTGGACTGTGAAGAAGGCTGAGTGCCAAAGAATTGATGTTTTTGAACTGTGGTGTTGGAGAAGACTCTTGCGAGTCCCTTGGACTGCAAGGAGATCCAACCAGTCCATTCTAAAGGAGATCAGTCCTGGGTGTTCATTGGAAGGACCGATGCTGAAGCTGAAACTCCAATACTTTGGCCACCTCATGCAAAGAGTTGACTCATTGGAAAAGGCTCTGATGCTGGGAGGATTGGGGGCAGGAGGAGAAGGGGACGACAGAAGATGAGATGGCTGGATGGCATCACCGACTCGATGGACATGAGTTTGGGTGAACTCTGGGAGTTCGTGATGGACAGGGAGGCCTGGCATGCTGCGATTCATGGGGTTGCAAAGAGTCGGACATGACTGAGGTACTGAACTGAACTGAACTGAACTTCCTTTATTTAATAATAACAAAAATGCCACTGTTATTACAATGCTTATGCCATTCCAAACATTATACTAAGCAACTTACATCCCCATCAAACCTTTATGAAGTGAGCAATATTCCCACTTTATAGAAGCAAAAAGAGATAAGGCAGTCTGCCCAAGATCACATGGCTCATAGTGGTAGAGTCAAGATTCATACCCAGCTCTGTGTATGAAATTCATACCCAGATTTCACAACTAATCATAAATGGGATATTTAAAATCAACTAGAAGAGCAATGGCACCCCACTCCAGTACTCTTGGCTGGAGAATCCCATGGACGGAGGAGCCTGGTGGGCTGCAGTCCATGGAGTCGCTAAGAGTTGGAGATGACTGAGCGATTTCACCTTCAATTTTCACTTTCATGAATTGGAAAAGGAAACGGCAACCCACTCCAGTGTTCCTGCATGGAGAATCCCAGGGACGGGGTAGCTTGCTGGGCTGCTGTCTATGGGGTCACACACAGTCGGACATGACTGAAGTGACTTAGCAGCAGCAGCAGCAGAAGAGCCTGACCCACTCACCTAACTTGATAATGGAAAGTGCTAAATTGAAGAATACCAATAAGACAATTTGAATGTAATTTTGAGAATATTAAGAGATTCGATAAAAAAAAGATTTACTTTTACTTATTACTAAAAATGAAAACCAGAGAGTCACATACTGGCAGTTCTAGAACTTTCTTTATTCTTTTTTCTTGCAAATAAAAGAAAAATATCAATCCTCATAATCCCAAATGTCATAACCTATAGTATGCCAAGGGGCATGAATTGCTATTACAAAGATGAAAATTGTAATTTACTTGGATATTTGCTAATGTCCACATTTGATTGTGTTGTATTAGTTAATAAATCAGAAATTAGAAATGATGTCTAATCCTTTCCATTATTTGACTTGAAATCTATAAGGCTATATCTTTTTAATTTTGTGGCTTTAAATATAAACCTTGAATAAAGCTCTGAAATCTCCCTCTTAGTTCTTAAGCAAAAATTACTTCTGAAGAAAAAGTAAACATTGGTTTGTTTGCATTCATATCATCAGGAAATGGAGTTATCTCGGGGGAAAAAGGGAGGAAGGCTCAAATAATATATACAGAACCAGTTTCATATCGACTAACAAGTTATTAGTGGGGATATTTACCTAAATTTAGTGAGTAACAGATGTTAATGATCTCTCCATTTAGTCGTTTTGTTCATGTGACTATACTGGGTAGTTAACAATTATCAGGCCACCACTCTGGGCCAGAGGGACTGACGGTCCATGCAAGGGAAGCTACATGTCTAGACCTCATTTATTATGGAGTTTAATTCCTGGCACAACTCTGTCCACCACAATAGTCTACGGATAGGAAGACCAGTTAGGAGATGCATGTCATTTAATTTCTAGAGAAAGATTGTAAAAGAAAGGGAAGAGCAAAGGAGGAAGAAAGGGCAGGAAAGAAGTCAGGAAGAAAAAAACAAAGAAGAAAGAAAGGAAGGACAGTACAGAGGGAAGGAAAGAGGGAGGGAGAGAGGGAGAAGGAGAGGAAGGATGATGCACTCGTGTGGCACTTCCAGCTTGCCTTTAGATCCGTCCTGTGCGTCTCTTCCTCTGCTGTTGTAAGAGCACTATTTGTACCTATAACTCCTCTGCATGGCCTCAGCTATAATCACCAAACACTTGGTATGGCTGTTGTTCCCACAATGATCTCTAGGTGGTACATCATTGAAAGAGTTATTTCCCCAGCTGTTGGGAAGGTCACCCACTGACTGCTGTCCACTAGTCACTCTCTTCCAACACAGCTTCTGTTGAAGATGGGAGCCAGCAAGTGGAGGCACATCCTCTCCCAGGGGAGCCCTCATTCAGTGACTGTGGACAGGTAGGGTGGTCAGTGCAATAAAAAGCAGCTTCCAGATCCCAAGTTCTTCCTGACCTGCACTAAACGTCCTATACTGTCTTCATTATCACAGAGTACCCATACAAAGAATGTGAACTTGTATGTGTACATGCCCTCCTTCCCCCAGCCCCTGGCAACCACTGTTCTACCTTCTGTCTCTGCAAATTGGACTAAGCTAAGTACCCTATATGGCAACCCACTCCAGTACTCTTGAAAATACTCCAGTACTATAGAAAATTCCATAGATGGAGGAGCCTGGTGGGCTACAGTCCATAGGGTCGCAAATAGTCGGACATGACTGAGTGACTTTTCACTCACTCAAGTACTCCACATGAATGGAATCATATAGTATGCATATTTATGTGGCTGGCTAATTTCATTTAGCATAAAGAAATAGGAACCCACTCCAGTATTCTTGCCTGGGGAATCCTATGGGTAGAGGAGCCTGGCAGGCTATTGTCCATGGGGTCTCAAAAGAGTCAGACATGAGTTAGAGACTAAAAAACAACAACAAATGTCCTCAAAGTACGTTATGTTGCAGCGTGAGACAATATTTAATTCCTTTTTAAGGCTGAATAGTATTCTGTTTTGCATATATGCCACCTTTTTTTTTTTTTTTAAATCCATTCACCTATCAGTGAAAACTTGGGCAATTTCTACTTCTTGCCTATTGCAGATAATGCTGATCTGAAAATATCTTTTCCGAGCTTCACTTCCAATTCTTCTGCATATATACCCAGATGTGGGATTGCTTGATCACATGGTTGTTCTATTTCTAGTTCTTTAAGGAATAACCACACTGTTTACCAAAGCAGCTACACTATTGTACAATTCCACCAGTAGTGCACAAGGCTCCCAACCTCCCCACATCCTCATCATCATTTATTATTTTCTGGGTATTATTATTTTTTTTTATTAGCAGCCATCCTAATAAGTGTAAGGTGGTATCTCCTTGTAGGTTTTTATTTACATTTCTGTAATAATTAGTTATGCTGAGCATCTTTTCATGTGCTCGTTGGCCATATTTTCTGCTGAGAAATGTCTATTCTAATCTTTTGCACAGCTTTAATCAGATTATCTTTTTGTTGAGTAGCAGTAGGAATGGCAACCCACTCCAGTGTTGTTGCCTGGGAAACCCCATGGACAGAGGAGCCTGGCAGACTACAGTCCATGGGGTCGCAAAGAGTCAGACATGGCTGAGTGACTAACAGCAGAAATTCTTTAAGTGTTCTAGATATTAACTTTTATCAGACATATGATCTGCAATTATTTTCTTCCACTCCATAGGTTTTATTTTCACTTTGCTGTTGGTACTCATTGATATGCAGTTTTTTCCTTTGATTTAGTAAATTTGTCTATTTTTGTCTTTGTTGCTTGTGGTTTTGAAGTTATTGTCACATCCAATGCCATGAAGGCTTTCTCTTATGTTTTCTTATTAGTTCTGGATCTTACATTTAGTTCTTTATTCCATTCTGAGTTAAAATTTTGTATATGGTGTAAGGTAGGTAGGAGTTCAACTGTATTGCTTTTAATGTGAATATCTAATTTTCCTAACACCATTTGTTGAAGAGATTGTTTTTTTCCATAACCATGACTGTGAATTACCCTTATTCCTTACCTCATATTACTCATTCCTCGCCTCCTTGGAAAAAATTTTTTTTTCTCTCTTCCACTGTAGACTGTCTCCTACACTGCATTTGTTTGGATTATAAGGTTCCTCTGTAATTAAGTAAATTCCTTCGGTGATACCTTGAATTTGCTTTATATGAAAAAAGAATAGGCAGGTGACCCATTGTTAATGGATTGATGAGAAATCTGCAATAAAACTGAAATGAGCAAGACATGTCACATTTCTTTTTCTTTCCTTTAAAGGTGAAAGTGAAAGTGAAGTCGCTCAGTCGTGTCTGACTCTTTGTGACCCCATGGACTGTTGCCTACTAAGATCCTTCATCCATGGGATTTTCCAGGCAAGAGTACTGGAGTGGATTGTCATTTCCTTCTCCAGGGGATCCTCCCGACCAAGGGATTGAACCCAGGTCTCTCACATTGTTAGCAGACACTTTACTGTCTGAGCCACCAGGGAAGTCTTTTAAACTACTGAAGATTTAAATTACTGTTCTGTATTCAAAGAATGTTGGAAAACTCTAACTCAGAATTATGTAGAGTGGGCAGACTGCTTCTCTAGAATTCTGGAAGCTCATATAGAGCCCAGAAAATTGGTGAAGGACTGCTTTTTTTTCAGCCAGAGTATCCTTTCTGTCCAAAGACCTAAGGGCCTTGAAGGCAAAAGCTTCTGCTCACTCCAGTTCAGTTCAGTTCAGTCGCTCAGTTGTGTCTGACTCTTTGAGACCCCATGAATCACAGCACGCCAGGCTTCCCTGTCCATCACCAACTCCCAGAGTTCACTCAAACTTATGTCTATCTAGTTGGTGATGCCATCCAGCTATCTCATCCTCATTCATCCCCTTTTCCTCCTGTCCCCAATCCCTCCCAGCATCAGAGTCTTTTCCAATGAGTCAGCTCTTCACATGAGGTGGCCAAAGTACTGGAGTTTCAGCTTTAGCATCATTCCTTCCAAAGAACACCCAGGGTTGATCTTTAGAATGGACTGGTTGGATCTCCTTGCAGTCCAAGGGACTCTCAAGAGTCTTCTCCAACACCACAGTTCAAAAGCATCAATTCTTCGGCACTCAGCTTTCTTCACAGTCCAACTCTCACATCCATACATGACAACAGGAAAAACCATAGCCTTGACTAGATGGACCTTTGTTGGCAAAGTAACATCTCTGCTTTTGAATACGCTATCTAGGTTGGTCATAACTTTCCTTCCAAGGAGTAAGCGTCTTTTAATTTCATGGCTGCAGTCACCATCTGCAGTGATTTTGGAGCCCCCAAAAATAAAGTCTGACACTGTTTCCACTGTTTCCTCATCTATTTCCCATGAAGTGATGGGACCAGATGCCATGATCTTAGTTTTCTGAATGTTGAGCTAATCTTATGCTAAATTGTCCATGGACTATTGATTGATGTTCAACATAAATAATATGTAGAAATTGATATTTATGGAAGACTCACTATGCACCAGGAATTGTTCTAAGTATCTTCAGTTCAGTTCAGTCACTCAGTCATGTCTGATTCTTTGCGATCCCATGAACTGCAGCACACCAGGCCTCCCTGTCCATCACCAACTCCCAGAGTCTACCCAAATTCATCTCCATCGAGTCGGTGATGCCATCCAACCATATCATTCTCTGTCATCACCTTCTCCTCCCACCTTCAATCTTTTGCAGCATCAGGGTCTTTTCAAATGAGTCAGCTCTTTGCATCAGGTGGCCAAAGCACTGGAGATTCAGCTTCAACATCAGTCCTTCCAATGAATACCCAGGACTGATCTCCTTTAGGATGGAGTGCTTGGATCTCCTTGCAGTTCAAGGGACTCTCAAGAGTCTTCTCCAACACCACAGTTCAAAAGCATCAATTTTTCAGCATTCAGCTTTCTTTATAGTCCAACTCTCACATCCATACACAACTACTAGAAAAACCATAGCCTTGACTAGATGGATATTTGTTGGCAAAGTAATGTCTCTGCTTTTTAATATGCTATCTAGGCTGGTCATAGCTTTTCTTGCAAGGAGCAAGAGTCTTTTAATTTCATTGCAGTGATTTGGAGCCCCCCATAATAAAGTCTGCCACTGTTTTCAGTTTCCCCATCTATTTGCATGATGTGATGGGACCGGATGCCATGATCTTAGTTTTCTGAATGTTGAGCTTTAAGCCAACATTTTCACTCTCTTCTTTCACTTTCATCAAGAGGCTCTTTAGTTCTTCTTCATTTTCTGCCATAAGGGTGGTGTCATCTGCATATATGAGGTTATTGATATTTCTCCCAGCAGTCTTGATTTCAGCTTCCAGCCCAGTGTTTCTCATGATGTACTCTGCATATGTTAAATGAGCAGGGTGACAATATACAGCCTTGACGTACTTCTTTTCCTATTTGGAACCAGTCTATTGTTCCATGTCCAGTTCTAACTGTTGCTTCCTGACCAGCATACTGATTTCTCAAGAGGCAGATCATGTGGTCTGGTTTTCCCATCCACTGTTTCAGAATTTTCCACAGTTTATTGTGATCCACACAGTCAAAGGCTTTAGCATAGTCAATAAAGCAGAAATAGATGTTTTTCTGTAACTCTCTTGCTTTTTCCATGATTCCGTGCATATTGGCAATTTGATCTCTGGTTCCTCTGCCTTTTCTAAAACCAGCTTAAACATCTAGAATTTCACGGTTCCTGTACTGTAATTTCATGGTTCATGTACTGTTGAAGCCTAGCTTGAAATGTTACCTTTGTATCACTAATTTTCTTGAAGAGAATCTAGTCTTTCACATTCTATTGTTTCTTCTATTTCTTTGCACTGATCACTGAAGAAGGCTTTCTTATCTCTCCTTGCTATTGTTTGGGACTCTGCATTCAGATGCTTATATCTTTCCTTTTCTCCTTTGCTTTTCACTTCTCTTCTGTTTACAGCTATTTGTAAGGCCTCCCCAGACAGCCATTTTGCTTTTTTGCATTTCTTTTTCTTGGGGATGGTCTTGATGCCTGTCTCCTGTACAATGTCATGAACCTTCGTCCATAGTTCATCAGGCACTCTGTCTATCAGATCTAATCCCTTAAATCTATTTCTCACTTCTACTGTATAATTATAAGGGATTTGATTTAAGTCACACCTGAATGGTCTAGTGGTTTTCCCTACTTTCTCCAATTTAAGTCCGAATTTGGCAAGAAGGAGTTCATGATCTGAGCCACAGTCAGCTCCCAGTCTTGTTTTTGCTGACTGTATAGAGGTTCTCCATTTTTCGCTGCAAAGAATATAATCAACATGATTTCAGTGTGGACCATCTGGTGATGTGCACATGTATTTAAGTATCTTACATAAATGCATTTAATCATTTAATCCTCACATTCACTTTGGGAGATTATTTCATTATTATTGCTACTTTATATAGATCAGTAAACTGAGGTACAGAAAACTGGGTAGAACAAGGCCCAGTGCCTCCACAATGAGAAGCTATGATTTTAACCAAGACATAATTGGCTTCAGAGTCTGGGCAGTTCATCCCAATACTTCCCTTCCTTCTTTACAACACTTCATTTTCTTACAGAAAGATCTGCAAACCACATTCTTCTCAAGTATACAGGGAACATTCTCCAGGACTAACCGTATGATGGGACCCCAAGCAGGCCTCAGTAAATTTAATAAAATTGAAATCATATCAGGCATTTTTTCTAATCACAATGCTATGAGATTAGAAATAAAGTATAAGAAAAAACACAGTAAAGAAACACAGGTACATGGAGGCTAAATAATATGCTACTAAATAACCAATGGATCACTGAAGAAATTAAAGGGGAAATCAAAAAAATGCCTAGAGACTAATGAAAATGAAAGCACAATGACTCAAAATCTATTGAATTCAGCAAAAGCAGTTCTAAGAGGAAAGATTATAGCAATACAATCTTGTCTCAGGAAATAAAAAAATCTCAAATAAACAATCTAACTTTATACCTAAAGCAACTAGATACAGAAGAACAAGCAAAACTTCAAATTTGTAGAGGAAAGAAATCATAAAGATAACAGCAGAAATAAACAAAATTGAGACAAAGCAATAGCAAAGATCAATGAAACTAAAAGCTGATTCTTTGAAAAACTAAACAAAATTGATACTTTCATCAAGAAAAAGAGGAAGCAGACTCAAGTCAATAAAATTAGATATGAAAAGGGAGAAGTTACCACAGAAATATAAAGAGTCATAAGAGACAACTACAAGCAATTGTATGCCAAGAAAATGGACAACCTGGAAGAAATAGATAAGTTCTTAAAAATGTACAATCTCCCAAGACAGAACCAGGAAGAAATAGAAAATTTGAGCAGATCAGTCATAAGCATTGAAATTGAAACTGTGATTGAAAAACTCCCAACAAACAAAAGTCCAGGGCCTGCTGGCTTCATAGCCGCACTGTATCAAACATTTAGAGAAGAGTTAACACCTATCCTTCTGAAACTGTTCCAAAAAGTTGTAGAAGAAGGAACACTATGAGGCCACCATTACCCTAATACCGAAACCAGACAAATACACCACAAAAAAGAAAGTTATAGGACAGTATCACTGCTGAACATAGACACAAAAATCCTCAATAAAATGCTAGCAAGCAGAATCCAGTAATACATTAAAAGAATCAAACACCATAGTCAAGTGGAATTTATCCCAGGGATGCAAGCGTTTTTCATTATCCACAAATCAATTAGTGTGTTACATCACATCAACAAATTAAAGAATAAAACCATATGATCATCTCAACAGATGCTGAAAAAGCTTTTGACAAAATTCAGCATCCATTTATGATAAAAACTCTCCAGAAAGGAGGCATAGAGGGAATGTACCTCAATATAATAAGGGACATACATGACAAACCTACAGCTTATATCATACTCAATATTGAAAAGCTAAAAGCATTTCCTCTAA
Source organism: Bos indicus x Bos taurus (assembly GCF_003369695.1). Classification (NCBI taxonomy): domain Eukaryota; kingdom Metazoa; phylum Chordata; class Mammalia; order Artiodactyla; family Bovidae; genus Bos; species Bos indicus x Bos taurus. The sequence goes on along the minus strand of NC_040086.1, from coordinate 65,106,736 downwards.
GTTCAGGAACAAAACAAGAATGTCCACTCTCACCATTTTTATTCAACATAGGTTTGGAAGTCCTAGCTATGGCAATCAGAGAAAAAGAAATAAAAAAAAAATCCAAATGGAAATGAAGTTAAACTGTTACTGTTTGCAGATGACATGATACTCTATACCCAGAAAATTACCAGAGCTCATCAATGAATTTAGTAAAGTTGCAGGTTACAAAATTAATATGCAGAAATCTATTGCATTTCTATATGAAACAATGTAAGATCAGAAAGAGTAATTTAAGAAGCAATCCCATTTATCATTGCATCAAGAAGAATAAATTACCTAGGAGAAAACCTACCTAAGGAGATAAAATTCTTGTATTCTGAAAACTGTAAGATGCTGATGAAAGAAATCACAGATGACACAAATAGAGATATATTGTATTCTTGGATTGGAAAAATATTGTCAAAATGACTATATTACCCAACGCAGTCTACAGATTCAATGCAATCCCTATCAAACTACCAATAGCATTTTAAAGATTTTTACCAAATCCTAAAATTTGTATGCAGATACAAAAGATCCTGAATAGCCAAAGCAATCTTGAGAAAGAAAAACAGAGTAGGAGGAAACAGGCTCCCTGACTTCAGAGCAAACTAAAAAGATATTGTCATCAAAACAGTACGATTCTGGCTCAGAAATAGAAATATCGATCAATAGAATAGGATAGAAAGCCCAGAAGTAAACCTACACACCTATGGTCAATTAATCTACACCAAAGGAAGCAAGACTACACAATGGAGGAAAAACAGTCTCTTCAATAAATGGCACTAGAAAAACTGAACAGCTGCATGCAAAAACAATGGAATTAGATTATTCTCTAGCACCATACACAAAAATAATCTCAAAATGGATTAAAGAGATTAAATATGAGATTGAACACTACAACTCTTAGAAGAGAATATAGGCAGAAACACTCTATAGCATAAATAGCAACAATATCTTTTTGACCTGTCTCTCAGAGTAATGGAAATTAAATTGAAAATTTTTAAATGGGACCAAATTAAACTCAAAAGCTTTTGCACAGCAAAGGAAACCACAAACACAGCAAAAAACACAGCCCTCAGAATGGGAGAAAATGTTTGAAAACTATGTGACTGACAAGGGATTAGTCTCCAAAACTGACAAACAGTTCATGTGGCTTAATATCATCAAAATAATAATAATAATAAAATGGGCCAAAGACCTAAATAGACATTTCTCCAAAGAAGACATACAGATGGCTAAGAAGCACCCTGAAATGATGTTCAATATTGCTAATTATTAGAGAAATGCAATCCAAACTATAATGAGATATCACTTTATACCAGTCAAAATGGCCATCATCAAGAAAAACCACAAACAGCAAATGCTAGAGAGGATGTGAAGAGAAAGAAACTCTCCTACACTGTTGGTGCGAATGTAAATTGGTATAGCTACTATGGAGAACACTATGGAGGCTGCTTAAAAATAGAGTTACCATGTGATTCTGCAATCCTACTCCTGGAAATATATCCAGAAAAAAAAAAAAACATGGTTCCAAAGGATGCATGTACCCCAATGTTCATTGCAGTACTGCTTACAATAGTCAAGACATGGAAGCAACCTAAATGTCCATGGATAGAGGAATGGATAAAAATGGTACATATGGATATAAAATGGTGCGTATACGCAATGGAATAGTACTCAGTCATTAAATAAATGAAATAATGGCATTTGCAGAAACATAGATGGATCTAAAGATTGTCATACTGGGTGAAGTAAATCAGAGAAAGAAATATTGTATGATATCACTTATATTGAGAACCTAAAAAGAAATTATATAGATGAATTTATTTAAAAAAGAGAAACAGATATACTGGCTTTGAGCAGAAACTTATGGTTACAGTGGGGAAGGGTAGGGAGAAGGATAGTTTAGGAGTGTAGGACTGACATGTACACACTGCTACATTTTAAATGAATAATCAACAAGATCCTACAGTATAGTACAGGGAACTCTGCTCAATATTGTGTGACAACCTAAATGGGAAAAGAATTTGAAAAAGAATAGATACATGTGTATGTACAAGTGAATCACTTTGCTGTACACCTGAAAATATCACAACATTATTAATCAACTATACTCCAAAATAAAATAAGTAATTAAAAAAATAAATTAATAATAATAAAAAAAAAAAAACAGACGCCAACCCTGCCTGAGGGCAGCACTACTGGAGGATAAGGTGAAGGTCACACTTGGCACAGATAGCATCTGCTTCTCAACTTACGCCAAGAAGGGGACAGGATCTCCTCCATCTTATGCTCGTGATCCTTGGCTTCCCTTTCCCCTGCATTATAGCTACAAGCAGTTCACGTTCGGTAGAAAAACAAAGATGGAAGGGGAGTTTTTTTAAAGCAACTTCTGCTCTCTGCCACCAAAACAAATCCCACCCTACCCTACTCCCTACCCTGTAAGTGGAGCAGAGGCCCTGGCCACCTGCTTGGCATAGGACTTGAGAAGAATATCCAGCCAGGACTTCAACAAATAGCCCCATACATTTTCCTGCCAGGTTATTATAAATCTTTCTCACCAAGGGCCTTGCTGACATCTTGTAGGACCTGAGACTGGTCCCTTATATTAATTTATTCATAAAAGGCAATATAGATTTCTCCTCAGTCAGAGACGTCTCCTTGAAGCAATCCATAGAAGTGACAGCACAGGAGTTTTCCCATGATTCGTACATCACTCTAATAGGAGGAACAGCCCTGGCTAGGCCAGATGAGAGTGGAGATCTAGCTCCAACAGTGGGAGGGTGGACTCTGCCATGTGTCACCAAGACACTGGTCATCAGAGTACAGTTCTGCATCTCCTGAGCCTACCACATGCTGTTTGGTGGTTCTTGTGAAATATAGACACATGGGGACCCAGGGTAGATTGCAGGAGGCCCCAGATACCATCCTGGAGTCCAGAGATGAATGTCTGGATAGTTGAGAAATAAGATCGTCAAGTCCAACACAATCATGGTCTCTGTTTTCCTTTTTCTTTCCCAATATCCCTTCTCCACTAATAATCAGACATTCATCAAAATGGTTTAAAATACCTCCAGAAAATTTAAACTAAACTTTTAACCCTAAAGAGTTAACATAACATCTATTCAGTTCAGTTCAGTTCAGTTGCTCAGTCGTGTCCGACTCTGCAACCCCATGAACGGCAGCATGCCAGGCCTCCCTGTGCATTACCAACTCCCAGAGTCCACCCAAACCCATGTCCATTGTGTTGGTGATGCCATCCAACCATCTCATCCTCTGTCATCCTCTTCTCCTCCTGCCCTCAATCTTTCCCAGCATCAAGGTCTTTCCCAATGAGTCAGCTCTCTACATCAGGTGGCCAAAGTATTGGAGTTTCAGCTTCAACATCAGTCCCTCCAATGAACACCCAGGACTGATCTCCTTTAGGATGGACTGGTTGAATCTCCTTGTAGTCCAAGGGACTCTCAAGAGTCTTCTCTAACACCACAGTTCAAAAGCATCAATTCTTCTGTGCTCAGCTTTCTTTATAGTCTAACTCTCACGTCCATACATGACCACTGGAAAAACCATAGCCTTGACTAGACGGACCTTTGTTGGCAAAATAATGTCTCTGCTTTTTAATATGCTGTCTAGATTGGTCATAACTTTCCTTCCAAGGAGTAAGCGTCTTTTAATTTCATGGCTGCAGTCACCATCCGCAGTGATTTTGGAGTCCAAAAAAATAAAGTCAGCCACTGTTTCCCCATCTATTTGCCATGAAGTGATGGGACCAGATGCCATGATCTTAGTTTTCTTAATGTTGAGCTTTAAGCCAACTTTTTCACTCTCTTCTTTCACTTTCATCAAGAGGCTCTTTAGTTCCTCTTCACTTTCTGCCGTAAGGGTGGTGTCATCTGCATATTTGAGGTTATTGATATTTATCCTGGCAATCTTGATTCCAGCTTGTGCTTCTTCCAGCCCAGTGTTTCTTATGATGTACTCTGCATAGAAGTTAAATAAGCAGGGTGACAATATACAGCCTTGACGTACTCCTTTTCCTATTTGGAACCAGTCTGTTGTTCCATGTCAGTTCTAACTGTTGCTTCCTGACCTGTATACAGGTTTCTCAAAAGGCAGATCAGGTGGTCTGGTATTCCCATCTCTTTCAGAATTTTCCACAGTTTATTGTGATCCACACAGTCAAAGGCTTTGGCCTTTGACTCACATGTATTAAATAAGCATAAATATGTTTCAAACAAAAGTCACTGGTCAGGGGGGATTTTAACAAAACTGTTTATCCTTTCTATCGAGGTTATCTCTGTATACCTAGGATAAGAATTTTTAAAACAAATGTCAGGCATGGATATGGGATCTGGAGGGTTTCAGTAGCCTCCACTTGCCAGATTATCAATGATAATGACATATCTCACCAGTTTATGATACAGACAAACTTCATGAGTTAATACACACATTTAATGAATGAACCTATAATGAAAAAAACATTGGCAGCATTAGGCTGGCAGGAAAATGAGTTTCAAATAACAAGTACAAACCACTCCCTGAGCTGGGATTATGAGAAACAGATAGAGTTTGTTTTTAGAGCATAAATGCAATACCACTGCTGTGATTACCCAGAAAAATGAAGCTAAACAAAAGTCTGTTTTGAGAGGCACAAAATAATGAAGAACCAGAAACCCATCCAATCAGATTCACCAAGTCCTGAGCAAAGAACAGGTAGGTGACTGCCATCATTATGGACTCAGAACCTCAGCGGGACTTTCCCCCTTTACCTAGAGCACCACGCAGTTGGGAGATCAGGGTGGGACTTTATACATGTTCTAAAGCCAGAACTCCTTGCTTTTTTACTGGCTATGATTAATAAGTTCCAGCTACTAGTTTTATGTTTTTTTTTTTTTCTGTTCGGCAAATGAAAGAAAAGTCCTGTGGAAGAATTGAGTGTTCAGTATCTCCAGGCGCCTGGCAAATGCCGGCTCCTTGATCCCCACAGCAGTTATAGCATGAAAAGTACTCGAGGCCTTAGGAAGTGAGTCACGGAGCATTAAACAGGCCTACCAACAGGTTGTACAAAATGTTCTCTGGGTGTGAGGAAGTTAGGCTTCCCCCAGATCCCAGGTAGAAACAACAGTAAGGATGTTTTCACAGTCCCCAGCCTCTCTGAAGGAGACATAGATGGTGTGTGAACTGACATTGTCTCCCAGTGATCATGGCTTCAGAAACACAAAATCGTGTATTCATCCATGAGTAGCCAAAGACTGTGAAACTGCCAGAAGTATTTTGGGCAACTTGGCAGGACTACAGATGTTAAAAGAGATGATCACTCTCCAACATATAGAGTGGTAATTGAGAGCTCAGACTTTATAAATGCCTCATTTTGTTCTTGAAATCTGCCTGAATCTGGGCAAATACTTTATCCTTTAAGCCTAAGTTTCCTTGTTTATAAAAAGAGACTAGCAAGTGTGCCTTCCTCCTAGAACACTGATTCTTAGCTGAGGCCATTTGTCTTTGAAGGGACATTTGGCAATGTCTGGAGACAGTTTTGGTTGTCAAATTTGGGGTAGGGGCTGGGAGATGTTATTGGAATCTTGGAGGTAGAGACTAGCAATGCTGCTAAACATCCTGCAGTGCATAAAACTCCTCACAGCCAAAGACTATTAGGACCAAAACAGTCAACAGGGCTAAGGAGGAAAACACCTGCCCTTGGGTTATTTTGAGAATTCAGAGCAATGCTCCATGTAGAGGGTGTGGAGAAAAAGGAAATCATCTACACTGATGTGGAAATGTAAATTAATGCAGCCACTATGGAAAACAGTAAAAACTAAAAGTAGAATTGTCCAGAAATCTACTGCACAGGAGTGGATATATGCCCAGGAGTGGGATGCAGTAATCCCATTCCTGGGCATATATCCAGACAAAACTCAAAAACACATGTACCCCTATGTTCATAGCAGCATTATTCACAATAGCCAAGTCATGGAAACAACCTAAATGTCCACTGACTGGTGAATGGATATAGAAGATGTAGTTCATATATACAGTGGAGTGTTAGTCATAAACAAGAATGAAATATTGCCATTTACACAGCACATGGATGGACCTAGAGATCATCAGACTAAGTGAAGTAAGTCAGAAAGAGAACTAGAAATACCGTATTATATCACTTACATGTGGACTCTAAAATATGACGCAACTGAACTTAGTGGAGGACAGTGAAGATAGTGGAGGATAGAGGAGCCTAATGTGCTGCAGTTCATGAGGTGGCGAAGAATCAGACACAACTTAGAACTGAACTGTGAACAGAACTATATTCAATATCCAGTGATAAACCATACTGGGAAAGAATAGGAAAAAGAATATGTATATATATATATATGTGTGTGTGTGTGTGTGTGTGTGTGTCAGAGAAGGCAATGGCAACCCACTCCAGTACTCTCACCTGGAAAATCCTATGGGCGGAGGAGCCTGGTAGGCTGCAGTCCATGGGGTCGCGAAGAGTCAGACACGACTGAGCAACTTCACTTTCACCTTTCACTTTCATGCATTGGAGAAGGAAATGGCAACCCACTCCAGTGTTCTTGCCTGGAGAATCCCAGGGACGGGGGAGCCTGGTGGGCTGCCATCTATGGGGTCGCACACAGTTGGACACAACTGAAGCGACTTAGCAGCAGCAGCAGCAGCAGCAGTGTGTGTGTGTGTGTGTGTGCGTATAACTGAATCACTTTGTTGTATAGCAGTAATTAATACATTATAAATTGACTATACTTGAATAAAACAAATTAAAAAAAAATCATACTCCATGTAGAAGCTTTTAAAAGAGGACTGATATCATAGTACCAAAGTTAAGTCTTCTGTTATAATTGTAGGTTTCCTTTCATAAGACATTACACTGTCTACTTCTAGGTGAGTCAATTAACTGTAATAGATACATATGCAATTTGTTAACAAACATAAATAACTTGCACCCTACAGGCATTACTTGTCATGCACACACTAATGTCAGGGCTCTGCTCTAGGAGAACAAGGCTGCTCCATCTGTGATAGGCCTGATGTGGGTAGCGCTGGGGACCCCGAGCAAAATGTCAAGGCTCCATCCAGACTAGAACTGATTCGAGAAGTCAGTGCTGAAGGAAGCAGCAGCTGCAACAGCAGGGCTATAACCCATCCATTCTGTCCTCTGGGTACTTGATGGGGAAGAGAGAGTGCCTCTCTCTCTGGGCCTCAGCTTAACTGGCCTATTTCATGGCTCGACAAACATAGGCTCCTCAGCTACTTTTATATCCTTGACTGAGCTGTAAGTGTCCAACGGTGTGACATAAAGCAAAGCTGGAATGTTATGCTTCAAGGGCAGTGTGTAAAAAGAGGAAGGCCTCCCAGACAGCAGGGCCAGGCCGAGGCCCCTGATAAGGCCGATGGTGGAGCAGCAGGTTTCCTGAGGCCCAGGGGGTGCTGAAGTTGGTGGGCATTTCTGTGGATCTGTTGCCTCTCAGACTTCATTCCAGCCCCTTTGGGGGCCTAATGTCAACTGTGGGCATTGCTATTGAGAGGAGCCTTTCTGTGGTGCTGATGTTCTTCTAATATCCTTTCCAAATCCTAAAGTCCTACAAATCTCCTCAGGTTCAGAGAGTGCTAGAGAAGACTCCTGAGAGTCCCGTGGACTTCAACAAGATCAAGCCAGACAATCCTAAAGGAAATCAATCCTGAATATTCACTGGAAGGAGTGATGCTGAAGCTGAAAACTCCAATACTTTGGCCACCTGGTGAGAAGAGCTGACTCATTGGAAAAGACCCTGATACTGGGAAAGATTGAAGGCAAAAGGAGAAGGGGGTAGCAGAGGATGAGATGGTTGGATGGCATCACCGAATCAATGGGCATGAATTTGAGCAAATTCTGGGAGATAGCGTAGGACAGGGGAGTCTGGCATGCTACAGTCCATGCAATCGCAAAGAGTCAAACACGACTTGGGGAAAGAACAACAACCAGTCAGGAAGGCACTTGTCTGTCACCTCCCAGACACTCTTCCCAGCCACGTGTGAGGCTGAAATATCTCTGATGACTAAAGGTCTAAAGACCAAAGGTATCTGAAGAAACTTGTTGTCATGGGGAGTGTGTTTCTGTGGGGCCACTACCTACTAGATGTCGTGCTTCATCCTTAGTGAGAAATAAAATCCAGTCACCTTCTCAGGTCCAGACAGCATTGCTGTCATGGGTGTGTTTCTATGGAGACACTGCCTTCCATGGGTCCCTCTAGTCTATCGTGAGGTTTATAGTACAGCAAGCCTCAAGTTCAGAAAGCTCTGACCTTGAGGGCTACACTTATGTGGGTTCTGCCTTCAAATCACTCTTCCGAATTTTGTCAGATCCTAAAGTCAAGTGCCAGATCTTCTCAGGCTCAGAGAATTCCAGTATTAAAGAGGACTTTACTCAGAAACTTCTTGCCTAAAAGGTGTCCTTCCAGTCCTTGGAGGTCCTAAAGACAAGCAAGAAGTTTCCTCAGATTCAGAGAGCACTTTTGGAAGTGCTCTCTGAGGCAGGGATCCATTCCAAGGCGTAGCTGCCTCTCAGACATCTTTCCCAGGCCTTGAGGAGGCCTGAATACCATCAAGACATTTCAAGGTCAGAGATCTCTCCTGAAGAGTAGAAGACTTCTGAAGAACAGCTGCCACCCAAAGTCCCTCTCCAGGCTTCTAGAAACCTCAAGGTCAACAACAGATCTCCTTAGTTCCATGAGTGGTATTGCTGAGAGAAGCATGTTTGAAAGCAACCCTGGCAGCTGGTCCCTATCAAGAGACCCAGATTCTCTTGACAAAGACAAGAAACACAGCCAAGGCTAAGACTCTGAGTGAAAGTGTTAGTCACTCAGTAGTGTCTGACTCTTTGCAACCCCCTGGATTGCAGCCTGAGCCTAGCTTGCCAGGCCCCTCTGTCCATGGAATTCTCTAGACAAAAATACTGGAGTGGGTAGCCCTTCCCTTATCCAGGGGATCTTCCCAACCCAGAGATCAAACCTGCATGTCCTGCATTGCAGGCAGATTCTTTACCATCTAAGCCACCAAGACTCTAAAGATCTCATTAAAAGAGCATCCCAAGAGCATCTTGCTTCCAAACACAGAACTTACCATTTCTGCCTGGCAAATATCCATTTCTAAGTTTTCTCATTCCAAAGAGAAGGTCATCAGTAAAAACTGCCCAATACTCATAAAGTCCAGAATCATTTAATAAAGTGACCAAAGAGAATGCCATAGGAGATGGCAGTTTTAGTGTATCCATCAAAGAGACTGAAATTCTTGAGATGGGTGATTGAAACTTGAAGGAAACTCTCTCTTTAAAACTTTGCAGTATAGTCACTGAGTAAATACCAACAATTTACTTCAACTCTCTGGGCCTTGTATTCTTATTTATACAATGAACCAAACATTAGATATGGGACACCTAGTGAAATTTGAATTTCAGTAAAAGTGTGTCCTAAATGTTGCCTGGGACTTCCTCATACTAAAAAATTGTTGTTTATCTGAAACTCGAATTTCCCTGGACGTCCTATAGTTTTATTTGTTAAATCTGGCAATCCTAGATGGATGGACTGTGGCTGGGGGGATAGGTGGACAGATGAGTGGATGAGATGGGATAGGTTATAGAGATAGAACCTTTGGTATAATTTTCAATGGTCAAGGGGTATGTGCCTCTGTGCTTACGGGAGAGTGGATGTGAGTGTTGTGTGAATCTGTGTGTTTTCCTCCGAATTAAACCAGCAAAGGAAGGCATATGATGAGAATTTGAAGAGATCGTCCAGCATAAAGAACAAAACACGTGCTGCTAGGGAAATGAGAATGTGAACATTTGCACTGTGATTACACAGTGGCTCACTGTGTGATCTTTGATAAATCATACAATCTCTCTGTTATACAGGGTTTCACATTAATGTAGATGAGATAACAATATTGGTTTTATTTCCACACATGAGAACAAGGTCACTTGAGCATTACTTACAAATTCCAGAATTGAAAAAGAGGCAAGGTACCGGTATTTTTGTTACATTCTGTCAATGAGAAGGAAGAATCAGAAAGCCCTGGGTAAGCTTGGGATTTCTTTCTAGTATCTTTGGGAAGCTCTGGTTAAATAATGATTCCAACCTATTATAGGATGCACTGATTGCAACCCATACTTTGCTTCCAAGCCTTAATTCACACACCTGAGTGTTTCCCTCATTAACTGCACACATCACCCTCTCGCTGCCTCAGAGGAAATTAGTAAATTCAGACATCAGCTGTTTCTTTGCTGTGTTTAACGGGAAGCCTATTGCAACCCAGTGACTCCCCAAAATTTATTTTTTCGCAAGTGCCAACTCCAGCAGGATCCAGGCTGGGACTGTGTGCCCATAAAAGCTGTTTTCTTTCTGTGGTCGAATTTGTATTGAATCAGCGATGAATAGGACTCTCTATATCTTTGGAGGTAGAAGTCCATTACATTTCACTGGGTCTTTGTTAATTTGCTAATAAAACCAATACAGCCTAAGAAATAAGAACAGTGGAGGGTGGCAGGGTTAGTCCTTTAAGTGATACCCTCAGAAGCACCCTCCTGCAAGTGATCAAATGGCCATAATCCAAAGCAAGCATGGAATCGGAGTACAAAAACAGGGGAGACCCCCAAAGAGGGCACAGGTAGAGAGAACTCTGGCCAGGTGGTGAAAGCAGGTGGGAGACTGTTTGAACCTAATGACCCAGCTTGGAGACAGGGCATCCCACGTCACCTTCCAATGCAGGCAGCCTTACAGTGACTGTAAGTCATGAAAATCATGAAACAACCATTCCTTCCTGGTCATTCACAAAGGACTTTTGCATACAGTAGCTCAGTTCATCCTTACTGGATTGGTGAGAAAACCAAAGGTCATAAAGGATAAAATAGCTTCCTCTAATGCATATGAGAGGCAGTATTCAAAATCAGGGCTACTGAACACAGGACCAGGACTCAGCAGTATTTTCCAAGTGGTGTAAATTAATACCTGCCAAAACATGACCTTCGTCCTCTTATCTACAGTTGTTGAAATTCCCACTATTAGAGTTCCCTTAGGGGATAGAGAGGAAACATACTCTATATTGTATAACCTGGGTTAGGTAGTGCCAGGGAAAGAAAATAAGGACCAGTTCTTTCTGGATCTTTCATCCTTGATGTCATCTTGGAAGGCCACAATTTCATCATGGAAAATGTGATTCATTGGCATTCATTCATTTGTTTATATGCTCATTCATTAAACAATAAATTAATTAATTTTCTGTAGGCCAGAACTTTTTCTAGATACTGTGTGTTCAGCGGTGAATAAAAGAGAGATGGTACTTGCCCTTGTGGGTCTAAGAACATGACAAAAAGAATAGACAGTAAAGAAAGAAACAAAGGTCTAAGCATCTAATTAGTCACTGTGAAAAGTGCTGCAAGGGATAAAGGGACAAAAGCGCTGCGAGGGTGTTTTACAAACAAAATACAGAGGTGGCTGCACAGTCTTATCAGGCCTCCCTAAGGTGGTAGGTGACCTGATGAATGAGAAAGGCCCCTTCTATGTGAAGAGTGAGAAGAAAAAGCTTGAGTGGTGCCTGGAGGGGACAGAGGCCTGGAGGGGAAGGCTGCCCCTTCCAGCAGCCGGACCAAGACCCCTGGAGTTAGAAAGAAGTGAGGGGACAGTGAGAGAGAGGATGGTGGGGCTGTAAAGGAGGAGGAGCACCAAGAACCAGCCTGGGCTACTTGTGGCCAACAGTGGAGAAGGGAAACACCAGAAGGGCAGGATGGAGGTAAATTTTGCTCAGTTGTCGGGTGCTCACGATGGACCTGACACCTCCATTGGTAATTTATTCCCCCAACTTTGAATACTCTATCACTAATCCTGCTGAAGCTGAAACTCCAATCCTTTGGCCACCTGATGCGAAGAACTGACTCATTGGAAAAGACCCTGATGCTGGGAAAGACTGAGGGCAGGAGGAGAAGGGGACGACAGAGGATGAGATGGTTGGATGGCATCACCGACTCAATGGACATGAGTTTGAGTAGGCTCCGGGAGTTGGTGATGGACAGGGAAGCCTGGTGTGCTGCAGTTCATGAGGTCGCTGGAGTCAGACAGGATTGAGCGACCCGAACTGCTCAAGGTGCCTAATCCCACCTCCATATCTACATTATAATAGTACTTGATGAACATTTCCTGAGTTTTTGTTTTGCAGATGTAAAAAACTCCCCCTCTCCAACAAATGGAAAATGTTAACTACTTGACCTTCAGCACATAGCTCCAGGTCTCCTGGAGCATAAGAAACTGACAATGTTAACCCCTGTGACACCACTCTGCTACCTCACCAGTAGCCAATCAGAGAATTGTGCACAAGCTGATCACAGATCCCATGAGCCCCCTTCCTTCACCTGACTTTTGGAAAGAGCTTTGCTGAAACCCTATGGGGAGCTCTGGGCTTTTCAGAGCAGGAGTCACCCGTCTCCTTGCATGACCCTGCAATAAACCTTTCTCTGCTCCAAAATAATATTTCAGTTTGGCCTCACTGTGCATCGAGCACACAATTTTGCCTTAACAATGGTAAGTGGCCTTCAGTTCCACATGAGAACAGGGGAAAAACACAAGCTGCCAACTAGGTGTGTCCAAAATATTTTCCCAAGCGCCAGATGGAGACTCTGCCCTAGCTGGAAAGCTTCTGGCCACCTGCGGAGGCAGTTCTCTGGTGCCAGTCCCACTTTTCTCCCTCTGCTTTGTTGGCTGTTTGGGGCTCAGGAAGTGCCCCATCTCAGTGTTGGCTGGTGGATCAGTAGAAGTAACTGATTAACAGCTGTGGCTGTCGAAGTTCTGGAGTTTGGTTTTCTGCAACCTGAAAGGGTGCTTGCTTTATGATTTTTTAATTAGAGTGTAAATAGTGCAGGCCCATAAACCTCTTGATTGATTGCTGACAGGTGTGAAAGTTTGCACTTGCTAGAAAAGGCACCGAGTCTTCTGTTATCTCCAGCTTCTGTTTTCTCAGGCTCCGCTGGCAGCTGGCTGGGTTGACACACAGGGCAACATCCAGCAAAATTGCCGCATGCAGGGCTTATCCTCTGAACCCTCCATTTATCTCTGAACTATCCATTTAGAAGAAGTGGAGCATCTTCCTCTCTGTCACTTCCCCTTCTTTAGGAAACCACAGTAGGACCTCAGCCTGGTGAAGAACTCCTCACAATGTCTCTGCTGTTTCAATCATGCCCCGTGTTCTAATTTCCCTTCTGACCATATCACACATTCTATGGGCCTCACTTCTTGAACTGTCAAGAAACAGAAATCAATTTAAATATTTATTAATGGATTCATTCGGTCAACAAATATAAAGTGTGGCTTCAGCTACAGTACACGCATTATTCCAGGTGCTTGAGAGATAGCAAAGAGCACACTAAAGTCCTTGCCTTCTGGAAGGGGGAGATAAAAAACACATCACCAAATAAGTTAAAAAGATCATTTCAAATGCTGGTAAGTACTATGGAGATGATAAAATTGGGGCACATGGAAGAGAGTCATTGGGAAGACACTTCAGCCAGAAAAGGAGTAGTTTCCGTTATTTTCTGCATCTTTCTCCATGAGGCCCCTCACTTCTGTTTTTCTTGGAAGATCTGTTTTATTCTTCTTGTTCTCACACCATATTGATTTCCCTATCCATATGACAAAAACAAAACCAAAAAAGACTATATCTCTTTTCACACTGATTCAGTACAAGCAATCGACAAGGACCAGTCATCCTCCCTGGCTCCCTACTCCTAAAAAGTAGAATCTGATTGGTTCAGCTTGGGTCAGTATTCCTCTTGATGAAAATCATCCTTGAGCAAATCTAAGTTGTGTCACCTATGAGTGGGACCTAAGTCCCCATTGTTGTGGGCAGAGAGCATTTATTCTACAGAAGAGGGAGAGTATGGCTTGGGAATATACCAACTAGTAATCTTGCTTATGGATAATTGTTGTAGACTTCTCCATTCCTATAGAGAGGCAATAATCCTCTCTATAGGAATAGAGTAGGAAAGAAGTAATAGAGTCCTCAACTGAGAACGGGAAGTACATGAAATAAAGAAACAGTGGGACTTTCAGAACCAACATGTTTGGATAAACTGAACTAAAGCTTAGAATTTGAAATCTGGACATCTCGAGGAAGACATCTGAAGTAAAACACCATGGCTATTTAATATACTCCTAAAGTTCTCCAGAAAAGCAAGAAATATTGCTTTTCAACATATTTTGATATTTAAAACTTCTCAGTTCATATCTTCATTAATTGCTTCACATGCAAATGAAGCAAATTTCCTGGGTTGACACATAGGGCAAAACCCAGCAAAACTGCCACATACAGGGTTTATCCTCTTATCCATATCTCCTGTAGCATCTTCCTCTATGTCACTTCTCCTTCTTCACAAAACCACAGTTAGGACCTCAGCCTGGTGAGGGCAAATGCTCCAATATTAGGTGACAGCATTTATCTGAACCTGTGTAATTATTCATAGTGCTCATTTTACTCAAACTACTGTCCCAGTTTAGATGATAAATTAAAAATCTTCATACTCCTAGGGCAAGTATGATAAAGGTAATCATGTCTATTATTATTTCAAACATCAAGAAACAAGATAGGACAACTTTAAAAAGTTTCTAGGTGACTTGGAATTTGAGACATTAAGTCATATGTAAGTTTGTAGGTGGGCTTTCCTGGTGGCTCAGTGGTAAAGAATCTTCTTGCCAATACAGGAGTCATTGGCTCAATCCCTGGCTCAGGAAGATCCCTGGAGAAGGAAACAGCAACCCACTCCAGTATTCTTGCCTGGGAGATCCTATTGACAGAGGAGCCTGGTGGGATGTAGTCCATGGGGTCACAAAGAGTCAGACATGACTTAGCGACTAGATAACAACAACAAAGTTTCTAAGTGATGGTGATCACTCTTTATAGATTTTGGAGATAATACAAAACTCTTCTTGTACAATGTTGGTGGCATAGTGGTAAGCATAAACTGCTTGCAAAATTCTTTTTATATTATTATGCTTTCTCTGATCCTTACTCTGTCAGGTAAGTGGCTCTACCTTAATGCCTAAGTTTTTATTCCCATAGCAAAAAAGGGAATGTGAATGCATCATGGCCTTTTGGTAAAATGACAGTTATTACTATCTTTGGCCAGAAGAAGAATATTTTTGACAGCAAACCAAAGACCGAGCAGCGTATTATCAGCTTTTCAAACACTAGAGTGAAAAAGTAAATGGAGAGAGGATTTGTGTGTCATTCAGCAAAGTTTTAGTGTCAGCCGTAACAGTTCTTAGTGGAAAAATGTTTAATACCCTTGACTTAATCAAAACTAAATTCCTCATAAATGACTGTTTGATAAAAGGAAAGAATTGTCTGTGAGTAACTTATCCTGCAATGTAAAATTGCTCCCCAATTCCAAAGAATGAAGTAAAGCTGATTGAGAATATTCTAAGTACAGTGTTAGAGTTTTGATAAACACAATAAAATCTCAAATACCAGATTGCTCAGTCAGGAACAACAACTGGATAACCTTGGACAAGTTGATCCCCACTGATTATTTTTCCCCAGAAGCTTAAAGTATGAATAGAACATTCTGGCATTTCACTCTCTCATCAATTTTACATACTACAGTTTTCAAATTTCTCATACCATTGTATCCTATTATCCTCCTTTATCTTTCTTGGAGTCTATTCCAGGAATTACTCATGCATAAAGATTATGTGAGAAGACTTCTTCTCTAACACTTTTTTCTAATTGTCAAATTTACAGTAAAAAAGATAATAGCTAGTGAGTATCTATTGATCCAGGTTTTCATAAATGCTATGGAAATTTCTAAAGCAATCATAACATAGTTTGCACTAGACTGCCCTAATAATCAGGTGCTTTCCAAATTTAAAAAAAAAAAAAATCTGAGCATATCGAATCCATTCATTTTGATAATGGAAGGCAGGAAAAAAAATGTCATTGGAAATGCAAAGCCAGTGTTCAATGGAAACAATTTCTTTATTTTCTTCATCGATTTAAGCTTTGTCTCCTTTTTTTTTTTTTTTTTTTTTTGAGTCACAGGCCAATCCTAAGGTTAGAGGGGATGGCACAGCTTAATGGTTAAGAGTGAATATAGCAAACAAAAAAAGAACCAGACTATAGGTACAGAGAACAAAATAGTGGCTATGAGTGAGGAAAGGGAAGGGAGAGGGGCAAAATAGGAGTAGAAGATTAAGAGGTACAAACAGTTGTGTATAAAATAAATAAGCTACAAGGATATGTTATACAACACAGAAATATAGCCAATATTTTATGATAAATAAAAATGGAATATAACCTTAAGAATTGTGAATCCCTATATTGTACACCTGTAATCTACATAATATTGTACACCCACTATATTTCAATAAAAGTAAGTCAATAAATGCAAATTAACAGGAAAAACTTTTTTGTTTTTTGTTTTTTGTTTTTTGTTTTTTTAATCCATGAGTTAGAGTTACAATGCCTATGTTCTAAATCCCAAGCTCTGCAACTTGCTATCTGGATAGGATTCTTAATATCTGTTAGTCTCAATTTTTTAATTTGTAACATAGAATATCTATTGTACCTATTCCAGTGAGTTAAATCCATATTTAGCATCAACACAGAGTCTGGCATAGAGTAGAAACTTAATAAAATATCCTATGACATGAAAGAAAAAAAATAACTAGAAGATAAAGAGCTTGGATAATCAGCCCCTAAATATCTTAGACTAAGACTTTCTCCTCCAACAGATCTTGGTATCTGCTGACATCCTTTCTTTAATTCATGTCGCATTCTCCATCTACAAGCTTAAAATTCTCTATCTTTTTGGCCCAGACTGAACACCATTCCCCGAGGAGGCTGTTAATTCATTCAGGCCAATGGAAAGCAATCATTATAAGCAATTCAAAGTTCCCTTTGGACTTCCTCTGGGATGTGGATACAACTGCTTCTTTATTATTTCCTAGATAAAGGGTGACATCAACCCTTGTAACATATTAAGGTTGACCCAGAATTAGAAGGAAATGTTTTCATAGAGTTACATTTCTTACCACTATATTCATGTCAGGAAGATTTCAGACATGATTCCTTCTGGTTCACTTTACCATGTATCTAACAGACACGACTGGAACATGGCACAGTGATTTGTCAAGTTCCCCAGAATTACATTTTTGGAATATGTTCTTTTGATTCATTTGAGGTGACTGCTAACTCAGTTACACACAACTAAACTTGTTGACATACAAATCTTGATTTATTTATACTGATGTTCAGTCTGGCAAGTTTTTTCTCAATGTAGTACTGGCAGAATTCTGGTTTTTATAAGAATTTCAGGGTTCAAGTCAGTTTTAGACTTAGAATTCTTGAAAATTTGCCCAATGACCAAAAATGCCAGTTACTCTTCAAAGCATAAAGTCTTTTGTAGATGTAATAGCCACTGAAATCTGAGAGAAATTCATGCTTTTTTAAATTCATGGTATGACAATGCTATAACATTGGTAGTTTTTGACAAATAGCATTTTCCATCTAGCTTCTAAGAATATTTTCTTACTACAACTGCTGTTCTGTACAATTAAATGCCTTTAAAGACCTCTCTGAAAAGCCATGTCTCCATGTTTCTCTTGGGCAAACACAGTTTTACAGATAATCCAGGAAAGGCCTCAGTGGTAATTGCTCTTCACAAAATTATAAGGTTGTGAACTATTTGGTGTCATTTTTTCACAAAGTTTATAAAAAACTTCTTTAAAAGTGTGGTTTTGTTCATTTTTAAGAGTTTGCAATGGGTCTTTTTCCTAAAAAAGACTTTCAAAAATCCTCTAGCCTTTGAAAACATGAATGTTCTTCTCCCCCTACCATTTTAGTTCTATTCAACAGAATCAAGAGTTTGGCTGGAAACATGAATTAATTAATATATCTAAGATTAGTGCAAGGTTCACTCCATGAGTATCAGTCACACACTAAGATCATTGAGATAGTAAGTAGGAGACACTATTTTCAGCATGTCTTTATTTTGTAAAGAAAGGAGAGTGCTGTAAAGTGATCATGTATTTCTATTCCATTTTTCTGAAATCTTTGGTTAAAAAAAAAATACAGAAAACATTAGGTCAAGCCTCTCAGGGTTTTCTAAGTGGAAGAAAATTTTTTATTTCTTTATTTTTTAAATCTTGCTGCTGACTGCCAGAAAAGTCCCTTGATAGGACACAATTGCTACCAGTAATAAGACTGTGCATGAAAAACCTCATTTTTGGCACTACACTAAAGATGAAAGTAGAACAAGGGCAGGGGGATCACCTTTGTCAGACAGAAGGTTAGATGGATTAAAATAAAATCTTAATGGAACCAAAGTGAAGACCTGTATCATGTCCAAGATTTCTGGTGGGAAAGTTTCAACAGTGATGAATGACTTCCCAAATATGATAATTAATGAGCAGTGCAATATTTCACAATAGAAACAAAGTACTTTTGGTAGACCCAGAGAGACATGGGAATATCCTTCACACCAACTCAAAGTGATCAAAGTTTGTATTTGTTTGTTTGCTTTAAATCCTTAATCTACTCCATCAACTTGGAAAAGTCCAAGGAAGGAGAGTGTGCAGAGTCTGAGCACTTACTTAAACATAATGGATTGTGTTACCTCAATCTTTTGTTTCTTAAGTATGAATCATGAAAAATTTTCTAACTTAATGGGTTTTTTCCTGAGTATTTCATTGAAATAAACTAAAACCTCTTGTTATTTTTGCTTCTTCATTTTCCATTCACTGGACAAATCCTTTGAGTTTATTTTCAATCACCAACACTGATTTAAATTTCTCCCTGTCAAGATTATCAGCTCCATCCATTGGCCAAAGACAGTGGTAGCTTTCCAATTCTCATCCTAGTCTACATCTCAGAGGTAGTCAGTACATATGATCATTTCTTTCTTCTGAAAACATGTGTCCTTTTGTCTTATCTGACTTTCTCCTGATTTCCCTTTGTCAGGTCTTTCCAATTCAAGCTCCTTCTCCTCTGCCCTCTTCTGTATGTTCATTGCCCCAGTCTTGGCCCCAACTCTTTATCCATACTACATGACTTAATCTTTAAGCTATTCATTCAACTTTAGCCCTGATCACTTCCTTGAGTTCCAGGTTCATATTTCCAACTGCCTCCTTGACATCTCCAGCTGTATGTTAGTAGGGATCTCATCTTTGACTCTTTTCAAACATATGTCTATTCTTTCCCTCCTGCTCATCTTTTAACATACACACTCACATCCTACTTCTTCAAATGTGCTTCTGTCTGCAGTCTTTCTCTATCTCAGTCACAAGTGTAGCATCCATTCAGTTGTTCAAGCCAAAGTCTTAGGAGTCATGTTTGAGCCTTATAATTGTCCTCAAAGACTTCTCCCATCATAACCCTAATGCAAACTACTATCATGTCTTTCCTAATCCTGTGATGGCGTATTCAACAGTCTCCTTGCTGTTAATCTTACTCTGCACATAGCATCACAAATCATCTATTTTAATATAACTCAATTTCACCATTCTGTTTAAAATCCTACTATTCCTTTTATCACACTTAGAGTAAAATCCAAAGTTCATTGTGGCCTATAAAGCTTTGCATGATCTAGCTGGTGTCTAACTCTTCTCCTTAACTCACACTATGTCCTATACCACCAATCCCACTACACTGAGCATTTCCTTCAGCATAGCAAACTTATTCCGGTCTTGTCTCAGGACCTCTGCACTTACACCTTTCCTTAGCATCTTCTGAATGGCTATGTCTTGTTCCTTTAAATCTCATAATGAACATTACTTTCTAAAGTAATCAACCTCATTCCACTTTCCCTGTCACCATCAAAATACTGGTAACCTCTGGAAAGATAAGAACAGAGAGTGCCTAGAAAGGGGAATGAGAGAACTTTGGAGGTAACAAGCTTCTGTCAACGTGTTTGTGAATTTGTCAAACTCAAAATATACAAATCACTGAAGATTTGCATATTTCATTGCATACAAATTTAATTTCAACAAACATCAATAAATATAGAACTCTAGTTAAAACCATGAATGATGAAGCCTATAGGAAAAATGTACTGATGTCTGAACTTAGAAATATTTCAAAATTCAAGTTATATTCATAAGTGGGAAAAATGTATAGATTAAAAACACGTGATAAAGAAAATATAGTACAGTGTTAATGGTAGAATCTATGTGGTGAGTATATAGATGTTGACTAAAATTCACCTCTGCAATGTGCTTGAAAATGTTATATTAAAAACTTGGAAAATTATTTTTTGAAAAAATTTAAAGATAATCAACTAAAAATGGATCTGATAAGATAGTTCAAAATGTGGCTGGATAAAATATAAATAAGCAAACAAAACTTTCTTTTATAAAAACTAAATAGAATATGTCATGGAAAATTAAAGCAAAACTTTCTTTTATAAAACTAAATAGAATATGTCATGGAAAATTAAGACTCAATTCAAAATAGTAACAAAATCTGTAATATACATAAGAATACATTTGACAATGTCTGATAACAATACAAAGAAAACTATACCTCACTAAACTCACAAAAGCCAACCTGATATCTCACATTTCATTGTAAAATGAGTGATATCATAAACATAGAATGTTACCCAGACTACTATAAATGCAATGAAATTTCAGTGAAAAAATCCAGTGGAAGCACTTATTAATGTGAAAGTTCAATTCCAAAATATATTTGGAAAAGGAAATGGGTAGGAATAATCAAAATTTGGAATAAAAATTAAAATGCTTTTGGATGTTAACATAAATTATAATATTGTACTAATTAAAACAATATTTATCAATCAAATAGACCAGTGGGGCTAAATAGGCATCTCAGACTCTTATAAATATGGCAATTTAATGTTCTAAAAATGCCATTGTAAATCAAGAGACATAGGATTTAACGAAAAGTGTTGACACTATTAAATTGTAATATATGAAATACTATAATGTTTAATAATTATATAAAATACACTCTGGATGGATTAAATTTCTAGTAAACATGATACAAAATAATAAAATTGCTAGGAACAAAGGAGAATTTTTTCTATTACTGTGGTAGATTATATCTTTTTTAAGGAAAAATAATGATTATAAGCCATAAAAAATAAAGTTGACAAGTTTGTATACAAAGTAAAAATTTCTATAAAAAATAGACATTATAAATAAAGAAAAAAAAACAGCACACAGAGAAATGTATCTGTGCACAGATAGTAAGATAAAATGAAAGAAAGTGAAAGTGTTAGTCACTGCAGTCATGTCTGACTCTTTGCAACCCCATAGTCTGTAGCCTGCCAGGCTGCTCTGTCCATGGAATTCTCCAGGCAAGAATACTGGAGTGGGTTAGACATTTCCTTCTCCAAGGGCTCTTCTCAACCTAGGGATCAAGCCTGGGTCTCTTGCACTGCAGGCAGATTATTTACTGTCTGACCTGTTAGAGTATAAATAAATGAATCATAGGAATAGAGCTATTTATTGTATATGTATTGATGTGAGCTGGCCCATAAAGAAGGCTTAGCACCTAAGAATTGATGCTTTCAAATTGTGGTGTTGGAGAAGACTTAAGAGTTCCTTGGTTCTGCAAGAAAATCAAACCAGTCAGTCCTAAAGGAAATCAACCCTGAACACTCATTGGAAAGACTGATGTTGAAGCTGAAGCTCCAATACTTTGGCCACATGATGTTGAAGGCCTTCTCACTGGAAAAGACCCTGATATTGGGAAAGATTGAAGGCAAAAGGAGAAAGAGGTGGCAGAGGATGAGATGGTTAGATAGCATCACTGACTCAATGGACACAAATCTGAGCAAACTCCAGGAGATAGTGAAGGTCAGGGAAGCCTGGTATGCTGCAGTCCATGGGATCACAAAGAGTTGGACAGAACTTAGAAACTGAAAAACAACAATAAATTGCATATGTAGACAAGTTTTATCTCTATCTTCCCTGCTGGCTAAAGAGGTAAAGAATCTGCCTTCCAGTACAGAATACATGGGTTCGATTCCTGGATCTGGAAGACCCCTAGAGAAGGAAATGACATCCCACTTCAATATTCTTGCCTGGGAAATCCCATGGACAGAGGAGCTTGGCAGGCTACAGTCCATGGGTTCTCAAAGAGTCAGACATGACTTAGCCACTTAACAACAACAGTAAACAAGAATAGATGCTAAATCTCATTAGAGAATCAGGAAAATATACAGTGGGACAAAAGAATCTCTCTTTTATTTTTTTAGTCTGTAAAAATAACGAAAATAAAATTCAAAAGAGATTTGATTACAATTTGTGTTAGGAAAATTGAAGAGAAAAACATTTTTCATACATTGGTGTAGGGGTATAAAAGAATTCTGAAAAGATAGTTTGCAAACCTATCAAATTTAAAAATATTCTTTTAATCACATGGTCCAAGTCTAGGCATACATCTGTAATATGCAAGTACATAAAGATGACTGTGCAAGTTTATTTATTGCAGCATATTTAATAATACCCCAAATTGGAGAAAACCTACATTTGCAACTATCAGAAAGGGTTAAATAAATAAATGTTGCATTCTTAATATGAAATACTATATACAAATTAAAAGTTCTGACCTGGAAAGAGATTCATTATTTATTGCTGAATGGAAAAGGAATAAATTATAAAACTATATGTGCCTGATTATTTACAGTTGTTTTAAAAAAATACTTTTTAAGTGTGCAGAAAATGGCCTAGAAATACAAAAACTGAAGTCTTAGCAGTGGTTTTCTCTGAGAAGGATGTGTACTGGAGGAGGGTAAAGATGGAATCATTTCACTTTTCTATATTCCATTTTTGATTTTTATACATTCCCCACTCCCACCCCTCAACACACAAACATTTTAAGAAACAGGGTGCTAGGTACTTCTTGAGAAAACTTTATTTTAAAAAGAGAAGTTGCAGTGAAAGAAAAGGGAAGGGAGTGGGAGAAATAAGGAAGAAAAAGAGTTTTTAAAAGAAATGGATGGGAAGAAGGAATCAGTGTACTGTAGAGAGGAGGACATGAGAAATATCTGGAGAATGAACAATGAGGCAGCTGAGTAATGAGATGTAAGGACAGCAAAACCTTCCTAGCTAATATGCTTGGACCCTGGAAAGATCACCTACCCTGAGCTCCACACTTAGAAGGAGTAGCATATCACGAATACACACAGCATCAAATATGGTGAGGGACTCGGCATTCTTTTGCCCAGGATCTGATGTCCAGTACTGGCCCAGGCTGACCCTACAAATCCACTGTTGCAAACACCACTGAAGCCCCAAAAGGGAAAGTACTTCTCCATGTCTGTTCCTTAGGGCTTTAAAACAAAAAGTAGTTTGCATATGAAAAGCCAGGAAGGTTTGTGAATAATACTGATGCTGACCTCAGAGGAGACACTGCTTCAGGTACAGAGCTATTTGAGCAACTAAAGCATTTAGTGTCTAGAAGCAAATTAACATATCAAACCCTTCCTCTAAGTCAGGATGAATGCCATAGATTCTTGCATAACAGTGTATCATTTCCAAGTGTCCATTTTCTTACTTTCCCTCATTTTCCAATTTCCAATTTCTTCAAATTGGGTTTTGGAAAAAGAGAGCAGCATTTGGAAACTTTGCACATAATGGTTGAAGGCATATTTTTCAGCATTAAATAAGTCACAATTTTCTTAAATATGTGCATGCATGTGTATGTTCCTACATGTGCCATGCATAAAATATAATGCCAATTCCTTCTATTAATGTGTAAATCTGGGTACTTTTTTAAAATGTGAGGAAAATTGCGATATGTATTAATAATCTGTGTGAAGAAGCTAAAATAATTTATAACTTTTGATAATAATAATTTATGATAAGAAATCCAGCTAAATATTCAAGCATGATATACAAAATTCTGACCTTATTTATAAATCTAAGTGTTAATGTAAGAATTTTGTTGGCAATTTAAGATGCTATTGCCACAGCAGAGCAACATTTCTAAAACTGAAATGAATACAACACTGAAATTAATAGACTGAAACAAAGCTACAAGTCACAAAAGGTTGCTAAATTTAGCATCAGTTCATAAATTATGTAAAATTCTTGAGTATAGTAACATAATTGGTGATTTTGCTGAGATGAAGGTAAGAAATTTATTTAATGAAAGATATATAATAGTCAATGAATTATTTGTGTCTTAGCATCATTACTCTTCCAACATCACTGTCACATCAGTAAAAAAGCCAGACATGATATAATAAGTGAATATAATTGTCTTTCATATTTGACAACTTTCAACAATATAAAAACTTTAACTTTACATTTTTCTATTTTATGCTATGAATGAACATAGTCAAGGTTGGAGAAGTTTAAAATAAATAAATCTTCTTTCACCAGGCCCTGTGGGTTTTAGATGTGGACCTCTTGCTAGTTTCTTCACAGTTGAGGCCCCCATCCAGCCTTCTTCCTTTCCGCTGCCACCCTGCATTGCACACAACCAACTGAACTATTAATCCACCAATATTGCATATGCTGGGCCCGATTATTTCGAATTCTAGCTCCTAAGATTACCATATTAACCACTGCAATGTGTAGGCATGGCACAGTACTAACATCAGGCAGGTTAAGTCCTTTGAGAAAATAGCTGAAACTCCTTTTCTTGACTACAGATTTCTTGTGGAAGGAGTTAAGCTCTTTTCCCCCTAGCTTCCCAAAAAAGTTAAACCGGAATTTGAATCTGATTATCTAGGATTTTGTCCCAAGGGAAAGTTAACAGGCTATTTATTGTTTTTAAAGTTTAATATCATTTGGAAAAACTATTTTCCAAACTTGGTCATGTCACTCATGCTCTTCTGCAATGTGATTGCTTTAACTACTGAATCTGGTGGAAGTAACACCATACAATTTCCACACAAGAGACCTTAACTAGCCTGCAGCTGTTTCACTAGCTGGTCTCCTGCATCTTGGAATACTGTCTTAGAACAAAGCCTGCATGCTATGAGGAGCCCAAACCACATGGAGAAGCCACATGTTGGCGGTCTGGTTGCAAGCCCCAGCTGAACTCCCAGCTGACAGCTAGTATCAATTGCCAGCTGTGGGGGTGAATCATCTTGGACAAATAGCTCAACCCAGCTGAGCCCTCTGTGATAACAGCTTTGTCATCATTTGGGGGCAACCACATGAAAGACATCAAGCTGGAATTGCTCATGGGCCTCATCAACCCCTAGAACCACAAAAGAAAGGAATACATTGCTATTTTAAGTTTTGGAGTGGTTTTAACAATGCCAATAGATCATTGCATTGCTAGATTTTGACTGGGGATTGGCATCATCTGCAAGATGGGTTAATATTGAGTCCAATAGAAGGAAAGACTTGAACTCGTTTCAGTGGAATGACTCAGAGGACAAACCATTGGAAGGGGTGTGTACACGAGAGGTCAGTCTGTGTTAGTCTTAGGAAGGTAATGAGATTTTTATAAGCACAACGATGGGAAGAGAAGTCTCAGGTGAGTGATGGCTGGAAAGCAGTGAAGTTCAAGAGCTGACCAGAAACAGTTCAATTGCACAATGAGTTTTTTGTTTACTTTCTGAAGGCAAAGCCTGAGAAAGTTGGATCTGACTCTGTGTTTCCTATCTGCCTCACGGTTTTGCCAAAGGCACAACTTACCAGGGGAAAATGATTGGAACCCACAGTGGGGAAAAAAAAAAAAAAAAGATGAAAAAGAATGAGTTCATCACATGGGCATGTACCTGAAGCTTGTCATTCAAGGATAATTAGACTTCGGTGAGGGGGGATGAAAGGCAGGATCCTTATCAGACAGCTGTGTTTTTTTCACTAGAATTTGGTTTAGGGAAGAAATGTGACCTCTTCAAACTAATATCAACTGTGCTAGCATCTCTTTCAAATACATAAACACCAAAATTAAGGGGAAACACCTTAGGGTAGAAAAAAAATGCATAACATGTCATAGGGGATTATTTCCTTTTCATTTGGAAGAAGTCAGACATGATTAATATCTGCCTTAACCCAAAAGGAATAGTGTTAAGAAAGGGCTCTCCTAATTCTCTTGATCTTACCTAGTTAAACAACTTCTGTGATGGACACTGATAAGGCCAAAATGACATTTTTCTGGAATGTGAACCATCTTTGCTCACAGCTAAAAAAGTGTAGAAAATATGGTCTAAGAGGAAGAACAGCGTATCCTTTAAGATGTTGAAAAATTTAGGTTTATGTTAGGGTCTCACACTCCTGCCTGAGGAGAAGAAAGAAAAGAGGCAGATGAAATGGGAAATTTATCTGATTCCAGAGGCCTTAACTAAAAATTCAGTTCTTTAGATTTTTAATATGTACTTACTTTTGTCCTCTGGATATTGGAGTGTGCTCAACTCTGGATGAACAATTCAGTTCACTTCAATTGCTCAGTCGTGTCAGACTCTTTGTGACCCAATGGACTGCAGCACAAAAGGCTTCCCTGTCCATCACCAATTTCCAGAGCCTACTCCAACTCACGTCCGTCGTGTTGGTGATGCTATCCAACCATCTCATCCTCTGTCATCCCCTTCTCCTCCCACCTTCAATCTTTCCTAGTATCAGGGTCTTTTCCAATAAATTGGTTCTTCACATCACATGGCCAAAGTATTGGAGTTTCAGCTTCAGCATCAGCATCAGTCCTTTAGAATTGACTGGTTGGATCTCCTTGCAGTCCAAGGGACTCTCAAGAGTCTTCTCCAACACCACAGTTCAAAAGCATCAATTCTTCAGCGCTCAGCCTTCTTCACAGTCCAGCTCTCACATCCATACAAGGCTACTGGAAAAACCATAGCTTTGACCAGATGGACCTTTGTTGGCAAAGTAATGTCTCTGCTTTTTAATATGCTGCCTAGGTTGGTCATAGCTTTTCTTCCAAGAAGCAAGCATCTTTTAATTTCATGGCTGCAGTCACCATCTGCAGTGATTTTGGAGCCCAAAAAGATAAATTCTGTCACTGATTACATTGTTTCCCCATCTATTTGCCATGAACATTCTTTGGTATTTTATGAAATCACGGTGACTTAAGACTGGTCCCAATCTAAATTCATTTGGAAGACTAGCATTACAGTTTATTGTGAAAATGTCCTCTTATTTTTATTATTCTCATGGCTATTTTTTTAATGGACTAGAAAATTTAATTTTATCTCTACCTCCCCGTGTGTGTACACACACATATCCAACTCTGGTAGGATTTGTGAAACATCCAAAGAATATGAAAACAAAAATCTTTATATTCTGCCATATATGAATGTAAACAATAGCATGGTGCAATAATAAAAATAGTGTGAAACCAATGTTAATATTTGTCTCCTGTTTTGTACAAACTTTGTGCAAACTTGGATAGTAATTAATTCTAGTTTTGTCTACTTGACTGCAGAGCTAGCTTAAATCTGATCTATTGAGCAGATTGCATTTCCTACTCCAAGGGACCTTCCCAACTTAGGGTTCATTGAGCCAAAATCTTGTACTTCTCCTGCATTGGTGGGTAGGTTCTTTACCACTAGCGCCACCTACAATTTAAATCAGACAAAGGCAAATTATAATAAGATATCAAATTCAAAATCTACATATAGACCATGTAAAATCAATTTGTTCATAACCTTAGCTTTTATATTTGCTTAATGTGACAAAGAAGACACCAGTGATACTGCAGTTGTAGTTCTACTTTTACAGAAATATGTGTTTATTTTCTAGCCTTTATATTGGCCGATGAGCTTGAACTTGATCAGAGTCTTTTGTATATGAGAGAGAGAGAGAGAGAGTGTGTGTGTGTGTGTGTGTGTAATATTTTTCTCTATCCCTCTTTGGAAAGTAGAACTCAATCCTCCTGCCTTGCCTCTCTTGATTGTTACTGAGTCTTTTCTGGAACTAATAAAATCAGATCTTTGCTTTATCTTTTGTTCATATTCCTAGCTTCCTGGATTTGTGTAGCCTAGGATACCCTGATATTGCCACTGATCAGGTTATTATTATATTTACAGTGATTTTGCTAGAGGAGGAAAATACTGTTGATCCTAGAGGAGGAATGAAAATGAAAAAGAGGAGGTCTGTTTTTTTTTTGGATAAGATATGGGTTTCAAATCAGCAGGAAGGCAAAACCATAAAGGCAGTCTCCTGAAACAATTACCTTGTCCCTTTCAGATTGCACTTTTCTTTCTCTCTGTGAGTATCCCTTAGCCTTCATGGAAAAGTTTAGGCATGATAAGAGGCAAGAGTAGCATTAAGGCATGTCACTCATCCATTGAAAACAATAAAATACTGTTTGAAGGTATGTACCATTGTCCACACAGTGCTGCTCAGAGCATCTTGTGAACTATTCCTTATTAGGTGTGGTTAATTAAGGAACCTGGGTCAGAAAGCAAATCAACTTCATCAGCAAGCACGCTCTTTGGATTTGTTGACCTTTTCTCATGGTAAGACTATTTGAAAGTGAATAGTATTCTGAGTTACATTCTGACACAAGCATCTTGTTTCAATGGTTAAGGTGGCCTACCAAGTAGCATCAGCTTAGCACATTAGTCAAGACTGCCTTTGTTACATTGCAGTAACAAGCGATTTCTGTATCTCAATGGCTTAACCTAACCCAACCATAATTTCTCAACCGTGCTACCATCTCAAACAGGTTGATGGGTTTAGCCCCAAGCAGACAAGTAGGGACTGGGCTTTTGGAGACTCTGCTATATTGTATCTAAACTTTCTGAAATATGTGGTCTCTTCATTTACCATGACAGGAGAGACAACAGAAAACCTGTACAGTCTTGACTACAGAGGTGACACAGGCCACTTTCATTTCTTTGCCAAGAATTAACTATAAAGTCCTACATGAGAGCAAAGAGGATGGAAAATGGAATGGTGGGGACAAACAGAATTTTTGGTGAGCAATAGAATCTCTGCCATATCCTCCATCCCAAATTATATGATGCTAGAATTATCAGTTCACCAGTGACAACTTTCACTTCTTCATACGTTTGAGCATGGCCCTAAGTAGGATTAGAGAGGTGTGTAGGTTACAGTAATTTCTAATTCCTTCCATTCTTTTCAGTCTAAAACTAGTGTGGCATTCTTGATTCTTAACAGCATTACTACAAATAGAAAAACTCATTATTGTGTTAAAATTTGAATCAGCACTAACCAATCACGTACTTTGATGTAACTGCATTCCTGAAGAGGAAAAATCCTCCTCGACCTCCCCTTGTTCAAGATCTTTCTGGACCTCAGCTACGTCAAGGAAACCCCTCGAGTCTTAAGAGGGCAGCTCCATCGCTGGTGGACTCATCTCCCCTAATATAGTTTTGATAGGCTGAGCATCACTGGGCAAGCCACCCACCATCTCAGCCTTGTGCAGAATTTGCATTATCTAAAGATCACTCTGTAAGCTATGGTCCATTCGCCTTGGCAAATACTGTTTAAATATAGCATCCATAAATAAATGTTAAATAATTCATGAACATAATTTTGTAAATTCTGCTAGGCCACACCTCTCTGGGGGCATATTTATGAACATGCGTCAGCCCGGAATCAATGTGTCTGCCAAGCTCCTTGCCTCTGAGGCAGAATTCCCACATCTAGCCCCAAATGCTGCAAACAGCTCCGATTCCCCTTCAGTCGTCATCCATCATACTGTCACTTTAATTCAGATGCTGCTACTTGTTTTAATAACATACATCTTACACAAAGAATATTGCTAACACAAGAATCTTGGGGTAGATTTTTACAACCTCATAAAATGGTATTAACCCTCTGATCCCTGACGTTCTTTCCACGCAGCACAGACCTCTGGATGCTTCCCTGCCCCCTCTACTCCCTTCAGTCTTCCTGATGCTTATCAATAACCTCCGTTCATGGGGGCTGTATAGCACTAGGACCCGTCATCAATCACTGCAGTAAAAATATTATTCTTCCAGCATTGCCCTGAAGAATTATGGAAAGAATAAAAGTGTTATTGCAGGAATTATTTAGCAAACAATAGATGGATAAAATGTATTACGATAAGTGTTAAATTATATCACCTCATTACCAAGAGCTGACTTCAGATAGCAGGAAAGTGGCTCGCTGCCTTTGCTAAGTAGTTCAGAAGGACAATGGGGAAGACCACAAAAGATTTCAAAAGGCAACACCAG
The DNA here is from genome assembly GCF_003369695.1 of Bos indicus x Bos taurus. Classification (NCBI taxonomy): domain Eukaryota; kingdom Metazoa; phylum Chordata; class Mammalia; order Artiodactyla; family Bovidae; genus Bos; species Bos indicus x Bos taurus. Next base: position 65,076,582 of record NC_040086.1, on the reverse strand, counting down.
TCTATGAAGAGTAGGATATGCCCTACTAAAGAGAAATATGCTTGGGAGAATAATTTGAAGTAAAAACCTCTTCCTGGACTGTTTTCAACATTGCATGAAATTTACACATGAGCAATGAGTGTTTATATTTAGCTGTTGAATATAGAATGGCATTCTAGGAAAGAGGTTCTTTAAAAAAAGATAGAAAATAGATGTATGGTCTAACCACTTCGCTGCAAAGCACCCATTCCTATAGCTCCTACACACTTCTCTCAATAAAGATGGGGGAGCCATTTGCATTGGTGAAGGAAATCTACATATTGCCACACTTAGATTTTAGTCAGTTCTAAAAAAGTGTACTGTACTAGTACTTATAGCCTTTGCCAGGGTTGGAAAATAGTGTTCCTAAGATGTCAGATTAAGCCAATTACTAAAATCAGGCTTGCATGTTAAATACTATTAAGGATATCTAAACAAGGTTGGAAATGATGTTATTTTTTTTTAACCAAGTAGTCTTTTATCAGTTAATGCAGATTTTTTTTTTAAGGCATAATGTTACACTGGGCTCCTGGGATTCATTTGATCAACATGATTAAATTATTTCCTTACTCAGCTAGAAGGAAATTACTAGTTACCAGACATTATGTGTCTGTTAATTATGTGCAATAAGGCTCTCTCCTATCACACCAGCTCCTGCATTCATGTTCTGTGCATTTTAAAGGCATTATCATTAAAAAAATTTAAATATTGAAAAGGGACAGCTATAATTTTGTTTCATCTATTTAATAAATAAGTAATCTGTGAAATCAGTGGTACAAAGTGTCTCTTTGCTCTTTGTGTCAGCATAGACATTCTTAAGAAGAACATACAGAAAGATCCTTTTGATTTCTATATTCATAAAAGAATATTTCCCCGCCAGCTTTCTAGGGCAATGGTTAGGTCCTCTACTACTGAATAGAATGAATAATGAGCATCACCCCAAAAGAAATTTGACTGTGAGGCTCTTCAGTGTAGAATCTGCTCACTTGGGGCAGGTGCTGGTGCCAAATTTACCTTCCCTCTTATAGCTCAATCTACAATCAAAGGTTTCAAAAGATGGTTTTTGGTTTTTTTTTGTTTTTTCAAAAGAAGAGACAACATATGGTAGTTAAGAGGCCTTATTTTGTCTCCTAATGAAATGATGTGCTTCTGTTTCATATTAAAGTGTTAATCGGTCTGAAATTAGGTCTCGCAAAAAGAATAGTGCTTTTAAAATGCTTAATATGATTCATTTTCTGCAGTCAAATCCAGATGACTTTTATTCTTGTATCAAAAAGAGAAAGTGGAAAGCCAGCTCTTCGTCCTCTGAAGCCCCCACTTTTCCCCCATCTGCCCAGGCTCAAGACCCAGATCCAATAACCGGTTTATAGAACAGAAAGCTCTTTAGAGTCGGGGCTTGCACTGAAGCCTAGAAGGTTTTGTTTGAGTTTGAGAATCTTCACAGGTTTATAAAATCTCAACAAATATTTCAAAGAAGGAAGTTTCACATTTGAAGTAGGTGATCCTATTAGGCGCTGAGAGACGGCGCCTTTGTTGTGGGCGCAGGCATCATTTAATGTAAGATAGAGCCGTGTCCCACTAATATGCCAAGACATCACTTTCATGCCAGAAACAGATAGGGCTGAACTTGTTTCATGCACTTTGGCTTTCATTGTTAATAATGAATGACGAAAGTTCAGAGGAGAGGAGCTAAGTGGATACTCGGCTTTAAAAGAATGAATTTTAACTAGCAACGTGCCAAAGTAGTCAGAAACCACTTAGATGGGCAGGAAAGAAAGCACAAAGAAAGAACTCATCCTGGAGTCCTGTCCACAGCCATCAGTTCCCATGGAGCCTACAGGGAGATTGGTGAGTTTCCTTCCAGAAGATTCCAGCGGCTTCTGGGGAACATGACTTGTGTACCACCTAGGCCTGAGTGTCTGCCTCAGGAGGCATAAAATGGGAAACTCTTATAATGTTTTTGGAGAAGATGGAGATAGAAACAAGGACAAGAAAGATGATTAATAGAATTTTATATGTCTCAGTGGATACAAATATTGATTAAATAAATTAGAGCTTTTTTAAACTCAAAGTGACACTTGGAAACCCAAGAATTTCTTTTTAATTTCTTTCGTTCCTTCCTCCTTCCCTTTTCTTTCCTTCCTTTCTTTCTTGTTTTCCTTTATTTTACCTAAAGTTTAACTTTCTGAAGAAAGACTTTGATCAACCCATTAGGAACTACACTTTGGAAAAGATTCTCAACAATAAGGATCAAAAGCATATGACTTAGAGGTTTAAGTGAAAATTCGAATTTTCCAGAATGTCATATTCTCTGAACAGGACATTTGAGGTTTGCTTGTCTATGGATAGAGAAAACAGGCCCTGCACTAGCAATCAGGACAGAGCAAGTTGTCACAACCTGTGTATACGAAGTGACCTTGACTACCTCCTGCTGTGTGCATGCTAAGTTGTTTGTGTCTGACTCTTTGTGACCCTATGGACTGTTGCCTGCCAGGCTCATCAGTCCAAGGGACTCTCCAGGCAAGAACACTGGAGTGGGTTGCCATGCCCTCCTCCAGGGGATCTTCCCGACCCAGGGATGGAACCCGCCTCTCTTAAATCTGCTCCATTGGTAGGCAGGCTGTTTACCACTAGCCCCACCTGGGAAGCTCTGAACACATACTGTCTATGATCACTTGCCTGATCCACCATAATGAATGGTTTACCACCTGCTTTCTCAATCTCACTGGGTATAGAAATCAACACAAACACTCTACAAAATGAATGAACTAAGCTAGCATCTTTTGATAGTCAGGAGTACTGCAAATTTAAGTTCTGGGCTGTTAAAGTCAAATTAAAAGGAAGAGCTTCTTGATCTTTGATCCTATACAAATTAGCACATTCTTAGTTTAGAAGAAGGCCTTAAACTGGGGGCACTTCCCTGAGATGCTAAAGCTGTTATTCTAGCATTTAAATCAAAGTGTTCTTGACAGAGGATTTTCTGGAAGGGAAGATTCCACTTATTTTTTGCTTTAAGAATATTCTCCCATCCTTATCCAGCCCATGGTAGCCCAGCGTAACAAATAGTCACACTCTCATGATTCTTAAAACTGTGATATTGAAACAGATTTCATCCTTTCATCATCTTAGAAAGTCAGGCTGGTGCAGATGAACTGGGAACTGATTATAAACTTGGACTAGATGCGAGGCTATAGAATGTAGATATAACCCAATTTGGCTTTGTTTTCTTATTAATTGAATCAATTGATTGCCTCAGTGACACATCTGTAGACTTGCCCTACAAGCCTTGCCAATTGCCTTTTACTTGTGAACCCACTCTCCTTCGCATAATCCATGGTTAAATGTCTTTCCACATCTGACGTTGGCCTTCTGGTTAAAGCTGTCAGAAGGCAGGATTGGGTGCACATTCATGTTGCTCTGTGCCCATTGTATCTGGTGCCGTTGGCCTTCTCGCTTTCCCACCTCACATATCTTAACCAATCAGAGAGAATCTTTTTCCCTGGCTCATGTATTTTTTTGTCATGTTTGGAATTTGGGATGTCATCGTTCTCCTCTCCTCTCAAGATTTGTCTTGGATGTTTAATTGGAAAGTCCCTTTATTTCCCTTGTTTGGCACATAAGTTGATCTCTGCTCCTTTTGGATGATTTCTCCTACTTTGGAGCCTAACTATAGCCCTTGAATTTTTGCTTTACAGTCTTGAAATACCAATGCTTGCCTTTAAAGAACACTACTAGTAGTCTTTTTTTTTTTCCCTTTATCTCTACTTTTTGGTATCCAGGAAATTCCCTCAAGTTAACCCAGCCCTTAGTTAAAGATTTTGTTTATCTATTTTTAAGGTGAATGAAGGGGAAGATAATAGACAGATGTATGCAGTCCTGGCCTGTATGCAGTGGAAGTGTATACGTATTGCACTAACTTCCATGTGGGCAACGTGCATTGAACCTGACAACCACATAGGCCCTCTGCCCAAGTGATTTCAATTCTAGCATTATTCAAAGGAAATGCCTCTCCAGTGTTCAGAGATGTATAACCTATACAAAACAAACCTTTGTTTATAATAACAAAAATGTGAAAGTTAGCTGTTTATCAGTAGATTAGTAAAATAAAGTTTTCTATATTAACATGACAGAGTGCATGCATGCTAAGTCACTTCAGTCATGTCCTACTCTTTGTGACCTTATGGACTGTAGCCCACCAGGCTCCTCTGTCCATGGGATTCTCCAGCCAAGAATACTAGAGTGGATTGCCATTCCTGTCTCCAGGGGATCTTCCTGACCCAGGGATTGAACCCGGGTCTCCAGCACTGCAGGCAGATTCTTTACCATCTGAGCCGCCAGGGACACCCAGAGGTAAAGATCAGTTCTAAATAGTATGATGTTTAAACTTGCTCACCATTCAGTCCTACAGATTCAAGTTTGGGTCACTGAGAAAGAAGAAGATGAAAGCTGTGCCTGGTGACAAATAGTGACCGGTAATAATTGACCGTACTTGTGTTGGAGAAGTTCTGAGACACCCTCTAAGGTTTCCCCAAATTATGAGACAGAGAACATTGCAGAAGATGCACCTTTACTCAAATGGTGGCAAGACCCAAGATGAAATGCAGTTCACCATGGTTTTACATGACTGTATTCAAGATAACTCCATTTGTTCTCAGGGATGAGTGAGGCATCAGGAAGCACAAGTCACATGGGCGCTGTTTCACACCAAGTGGAAACAAGACCTCATCATGTTGCTGCCAAATGGGATGTTTCACTTGAGTTCATAACCAGTTCCAAACACTTAAACAGGCATTTGGGAAGTTTGAGCCAATGGAATTCTCTTTTAATAATTTTTCAACTTTGCAATGAAAATTGCTGTTCACAGGATCATAGTGACTCAAAAAATGAAAAGTACCATAGGGTAGCCAGAGAGAGAAATCAAAGAATAACAAAAGGTGTTCCACATCTGAGAAGCATCAAGCTAAAAATGGAGGAAAATGCTGTCACTTTATTCCATAAATTCAAACCAGAGCTGCTCTTCTCTTTATTTTGAACCACTTCTTATAAAATAGTAGCAGTAGAGTGATTTAACATGCTCTGACGGTTTCTATTGAACTCTCACTTTCAGAAAAGCAAAATTCTGTTTACTTTTGGTACTGCTTGAATGGGTCATAAGTATGTGGACACCACAAATTAAAATGCTACCTAAACTTTGACCAATTGTTTTAATATACATCAAACAATGTGCCTTCTTTCTTTTATAGTCTTTTTGACCTAGCCTGTCTGCATCTTAATCATTTTCTTGTTGTGCCAATATTGTTTGCATAAGAGTAGGTTTATAATTTATGTTTTTTATTAAAAGGTGTCTGTGGAAAAGAGATTTACCATGACTCTTCCGAAAATTATATTTTTAATCTGCTGTAGAAATTCATAGTACTTTCTACATATGGAGCACCTTATTACAATGATCCAAACAGACCAAAGTCAACAAATAATCTTGTCTGTCTATTGTTAATTCTTAGAAAAACAAACATATGTTTTGAACATCGTTACTGCTAAATTAGCACGAGCAATCAGGCATTCTAAGAGAATAAAATAAAAATGCAGAGCACTATAGTATAATTACTATTTGCATTTAAATTGTGTGCTATGCTTTTCTAACACTGTGTAGTAATAGTAAAGTCTAACATCGAGTTCTGTCTGTGTTAGTAAATAAAAGGATTATCTCAGTTAATCTTCACAATAACCCTATGATAGAGATACTGTTATTGTAGTATAATACTTTGCATATGAAGAAACTGAGGCTTGGAGAGAGAAAATCTCTTGCCCCAGGTTGCAAAACTACTCAGCAAAAGCAAAGATTCATGCCCGGCAAAGATTCATGGGCTTTATCACCCATGTTCTATGGTATGCTTTTATTATTAATCAGCTAACATATTAATTTTGATGTTACAGAGTTCAATTCTATAACTAGCAGAGAAAATCTTATTCCTTTGAAGGAAATAACTCTTCAGGAAATATTTCATTAGTGGATTGTGAAGAGAGAAACAAAGGATTTATCTAAAATCAAATATATCATTTGTATTTTTCACCAAAATAATGATCATGGGTATGCATAGTAGCACCCCAAGGCTTACTCTCTTTTTTGCCATTTAACACAAAAACAACTCTAAGAAGCAAGTGCCATAACTTGATGATGCTTAAATTTCCAGACAATGAAGTACTTGATTGATATGAAAAATACAGGGAATAAGGACAGATACAAACTGGAGGTCACATTCCCTGAAATGCACATGTTTGTCCTTCTTCTAAGGATAGTCATTGAGCACCGCCAATGTGCATTGTTCTTGATATGCAGATACAACAATGAACAAGTCAGGCAAATTCTATCTTCATGGAGTTTACATTCTAATTGAGAGACATAAAAACAAGAAAGCATCCACGTTCTTTTTAAAATTAATTTTATTGGAGTATATGGCTCAGATGGTAACGAATCTGACTGCAGTGAAGGAGACCTGGGTTCAATCCCTGGGTCTGGAAAATCCCCTGGAGAAGGGAATGACTACCCACTCCAGGATTCTTGCCTGGAGAATTTCATGGACAGAAGCGCCTGGCAGGCTACAGTTCCATGGGGTCACAAAAGAATTGGACATGATTTTGTGACTAAATAGCAACAACATAGTTCATTTACAGTGTTGTGTTAGTTCCTGCTGTATAGCAAAATGAATTGATTTTATATATATAATATAGATAGATATATCTAAAAAAGAGTGGAGATATATATATATATGTCATGACGGCGTATTGAGTAGAGTTCCCTGTGCTATACAGTAGTTTATTATTAGTCATCTATTTTATGTAAAGTAGTACATTCAAGTTCCTATTGTACTACTTTGATGAAAAATAATGGAAGTGAAAAGACAGTGATATAAAAGACTTGATGTCACAGCTCCAAGTTGACTTATAGGTGCAAGAAGCAGAGCAGTGTCCTGTCTGTCTTGGTATTATGCTTATCCAAGGGGTGTAGGTGTTGAATGACAACTCACATTATTCGTTGATTTCTCCCTGTGAATTAATATATGTAATTACTAATAGAATTCACAAGTCTTGCTCACACCAAGCTTACTAATAAATTGGAAGAAAAATATACCCATATGCTAAAGTAAAAGGAGGAGGAAAGAGCATTTCTATTGTATCTATCTTGAAATGGAGTTCAATAACAGCAGGCAAGGCAGGCTTCCAGGAAAAGGAAGCATTAAAAATTGGTGAAGTTTGGTTAGGCAGAGGTGTTCTATCACCTCTAGAAGAGTCTGGGCCTCCTGAGGACAGAGACTACTATGCCTGTCTTCTTACTGCCCTCTGTTCATATCTATATTGCAGCAATTCTCTTTTCCTGGTGACCTGTAAACATTTCCAAAGCTTTTAGAGCAGGCAGAGATATAAGAAATGTGATGAGTAGAGTCTTATACTAAGGGCAAAAGGAGGGGGTTAGGTTCCTTCTGGCCATGGGATCTTGGACATGGCACCCAACCTCTCTGAGCTTCAGTTTTGCCACCTGAAGAAATGGCACAGCAATCATTGCTCTGCCTGCTACCAAGGACTATCATGGTATTTAAAGGTGACAAAGTGGTGATACAAAATTTCCTTGGTGACCAGAAAATGCTAAACACCACTGGGGGCTAAGAGAAACTCTCCCCTAACAGTAGGCAACACAAAATAGACACGCCTTACAAGAGTTTTAGAAGTCACCTCATCCAGTTCCTAAATTTGGCAGAGTAGGGAATCTCAGACTCAGCGAGATTCAGGGACATTATGAGATGACAAGACTATTTAGTGAAGAAACTCTTTCCCATGCTTCTGATTTCCTACCATCCTCTATTGATCAGGCCATCCTATTGCATCAGCACTAAAAGAAAGCTCTTCATTGAAGGGATAAAACCTGTAGAAAGTCCTACTGGTTTAACCTCAGATATACAGTTAGTCTTACGGTTTCAGCTGAGGCCTAGGGTCCTGTTTGCTCTGAAGATAGTATTTTAGCCAGCTCTTGCGAGGTGTCAGTACCTCCCAACCCAAGCACTTTCCATGTGGCAAGACAGTAAGACTTATAGCAGACTAAACTGAGAGAGTGTTACCTACTTAAACTGTTTTTCTGACTTAATAAGAATTTTTCATCTACAGCAAGCCATTTTAAAATATCGTCTATACACAAACAGTCACTCTGAATAATAGGTCTGCACACAGTAAATGTCACCTCTCTAAATCACACGAGACCTCGGCGGCACAGCAGAGGAGGCTCCATAACAGTTTAAACTTCCGCCTCCCATTTATTATAGATGTGTTTATAAATCTCAGAGGGCACTCATCTGCCTCCTGGGAAATCCAAAACATGGTACCGTTGCTTGTCAGGGCAACTTGCCCAGGATATTGAGGTCCTGGCCACCCTTCCTACATTGAGATCCCATTTTGCTCCAAAGTGGGTCAGCCAAGGTTGTTGTCAAAGATGCCATATTCTTGTCTATAATGACAAGAAAACTCTGTTCCAGAAAAAAGTATAGGGGGCTTAGAAAACTAAGGATTAGAGAATGGATATAGGCACTTTTTTTTTTTTTCCCTTTACCTTGAATAAATGATCTTCTCTACAAAAGTGCTTTGAGTTTCTCACATGAGGGAAGCAAAAGATAGCTTACACAGCAATGGCATTGAAAAACTCCTTAGCCGCTCCCATTCGTCTTGGTTAGTATGAATACTTTAGCATTAAGTGGAGAAAAGGAGAATCCATCAATAGTTAATAACTGACCTTAAGATGGGAATTCAAAGTTCACCACAATTACACCCAAGTGTCAGAGAACACACATGGGACATTATCAATATATTTGACTACAAGAACCTGGGATGGCAAATTTAAATACCATCAGAGAAAGAACTGGGCATTATTTTTAATGATAAAATATTGTTACCATATCCAGCAGCTCATACTAAGATACTCAAAACCAAAATTCTCTGTTAGGAATGACTGTGAAAAGGTAAGCAAAGTCTAAAAGAGCAAATATAAGTCAGTCTGAAATTCTATCATGTGGTCAATTTGTAAACAAAATGCTTTCTAGATCTAATGGGAGACAATTTTTTAAAGGTGAATATGAGATTAGGTGAAAGGCAAAAGAAAATACTTGTGTGCAGAGATGCTCAACGTGGATTATCATCAAAGAAACGCAACTTAAAACCACAATGATTCATCTTTGTACTAGAATTGCTAAAATGCAAAAGACCACAAAGTCACACCAAATGTAGGTCTGCTGGAATTCTCTTATATTCTGCCAGTAGGGGTATAAAATGGTACAGCTGCAGTGGGGAGCTATTTGTCAGTTTCTTAGTTAAACACAAACATACCTTATGATCCAGCTATTTCATTTCTAGGTGTTTACCTTGAAGAAACTAAAAATATATGCTCGTAAAAAGATTTTTACAAGAGTATTCTTGGCAGCTTTATTCATACCAGCAAGATTTTGGAAACAACCCAAATTTCCATCAAAAGAAGTAATGATAAATGTTATCTCAAATTTGTAGAATGGAATACTACTCACCAATACAATGGAATGAATCATAGGCTTTTACAAATGCATAGATGAATCTTATAAACATCATGTTGAATAAAATAAACTGGACACAAAATAATGTGTATTGCATGATTCCTTTATGTGACATTCAAGAACAGGCAACACTAGTCGATGAGAACAGAAATCAGAATAATGGCTCCACATTGGAAAGGGACAAAAGAAAGACACGGGTGAAATCTCTAGGGAAAGAGTGATGCTTGTTGTTGGCTGTCAGTTACACTGGTTTGTAAACACAAACTAGAATTTAGACTAATTTCTATTCATTTTAATATGCATAATTATACTGCAGTTAAAACAAAAAGAAAGTATATGTGGATTAAGAACTCTGAGGCTAATTACCTTCCTGGTAGTCACTGTTACAAAGCCTTACTACTCAAAGGCTGGTCCACAGGCCTGCAGCATCACTGGGCGATGCAGGAGTGCAGAATGTCAGGCCCCAGTCCAGATCTACTGAGCCAGAATGGGCAAGTTAGTAGGAAACTCAGGAAAATAATGTACACATTAAGATCTGAGAAGCACTATAACAGTGTCTATCTGCTTTTTAAAGAATATATCAAATTATCTTATTTAAGGCAAACTCAGCACACTTTGGGAGAATCACCTTCCTTCCATTGTAATCCTGAGGTTGCTGTTAAACAAACTGCACACTCTAGCCCTCCTTAGGCCAAGAAGTGGGCACATTCCTCAGCAAGGCCAATCAGATTCTCTGTCCTTGAATGGACAGAAGCAAACATCAAAAAACCACTGAAGCTCATGCCTTTAATGAGGGTGACCGATGAAACTGGTGCCTGCTTCCTCATCATCTCTTCAGATTTGTCTGTTTGGGGGCCTGCTTCTCTAGTCCTGCTTTGAGTTCTATCAGCTATCTGATGTTCTTCTAGTAAGTTCACTTTTGGTTATGTTATCCAGGTTTGGATTCTATTGTGAAATCCTAAAATGATGTTCTGTCTTGAAGCATCCAAAATACTTGAGAAATCTATAGTATTTGCTGCATGGTAAAAAGAAAACAGAAAAGAAAAAACAACTTTTTGTGCTTTTTTCCCCTAAAGCCTGGAGAAAATTGATTTATGGGCCACCATAGGCTGATACAAAAGATCACATAGAAATTTCATTCCCATGTCATCTCATTTTATTAATATAACCCTCAGTAGTCTGAGCTCCTAAAAGTCTGCCCTCCATAAAATAATTCCACTGGGTAAGGCCATTCATATATACTGTTCTCTGCATTTTGCTCTACACCCAAAAATGATGAACGGAGAAAATCAGTAAGAACTCTTAAAAAGTCAACTGCCAAAAAGTAAAATTAATTTGGAATCAATAGACCGGCATGCTGTTTTCTAAGTGGGCTGCTCATATTTTAAACTAAGACTTGCGAGGATGATTTGACATTAGCTAAATTTGGGGGAAGCAAAACAGAAGGCTCATCATTGTGTGAGAGAAACCCTCAGATGCCTTTCCATCTTGTATTGTGTGCTCAGAAAATAGGAATATTTTCATGTAAAAAATAAAAGCTCATTAACAAATTTTTTCATCCAAATGACATTGGCAGATATTAAAATGATTCCTTTGTTATTTTAATTCAATGAAATTAATTATTTTTTTTACAAAAATACAGATAATTTAAAAAGAATGACTAGGTTTTAACTTACTGATTTTCTATTAAATATAGTCTCATTAGCTTTGTATTTAAAAAAAAAAACAGCAAAAATGCCTTTTCACTTTTACTATCATCTAAAAGTGAGAATTATTTTTAAGAATTTAAATAAACGTTTAAATTTGCTTTGAGATGGATTCAGATCAGATCAGATCAGATCAGTCGCTCAGTCGTGTCCGACTCTTTGCGACCCCATGAATCGCAGCATGCTAGGCATCCCTGTCCATCATCAACTCCCGGAGTTCACTCAGACTCACGTCCATCGAGTCAGTGATGCCATCCAGCCATCTCATCCTCTGTCGTCCCCTTCTCCTCCTGCCCCCAATCCCTCCCAGCATCAGAGTCTTTTCCAATGAGTCAACTCTTCGCATGAGGTGGCCAAAGGACTGAAGTTTCAGCTTTAGCATCATTTCTTCCAAAGAAATCCCAGGGCCGATCTCCTTCAGAATGGACTGGTTGGATTTCCTTGCAGTCCAAGGGACTCTCAAGAGTCTTCTCCAACACCACAGTTCAAAAGCATCAATTCTTCAGTGCTCAGCCTTCTTCACAGTCCAACTCTCACATCCATACATGACCACAGGAAAAACCATAGCCTTGACTTAGTAGGTATCAAATTGGATAGGACTCTGCCATCTGCTGTCATAGTCATGATTACAAAATGAAAATGAATTACTACTGTGTGTTGGATGGGCTCTTTCCTAGAACCAGGAGGCATGGCATAAAAATATTTTAAATAAAAAAGAAATAACATGGCAGAACTACGAATTGTCTATTCAAAATCCATTCTTCTTCTCTTTCTTCCTAATAGAACCTGGGTTTATTCTCAGCCACAATGCATTTGGCTAAAATTCTCTATTTCCCAGTCTCTCTCACAACTGCTGATGTCAGTGAGATAGAAACAGAGTTCATCATGTGGGGATTCTTGGAAAGCTCCTTAAAACACTAACTATGTAGTTGGTTCATATTTTTGTTTCCAATCCTGATTTCTTTCTGTGCAGAATATGGATGTGATGACTAGAGGGCCAACTACCACCTGGAACAATGTTCTTTGAGGCTGGAAGTGCTCTGCAGATTCCCAGTCCTGGACACAGGTACAGATCTCTCTTCTGTGCAGGGCTTTTCAGTTAGGTACAGCTTAATGTAATTCTAAGTGATACAGATGGATGAAAATAGACATCTATTAAGGTAGATTTACAAGTCTTTAACATTTATTTCAGAACTCCTGGTGTAAGAGTTTGGCCCTTTAGAATCAAGAAATCTTTGAGGACATCTAGGCAAAATCCCTCATAAGTCAGACAAGGTCCAGAGAGTTTCAGTGCTTTACTCAAGACCCTGCAAGGAGTAATTTACCAAGTATCCATTATTATCAGCATTTATCAAGCACACGTGGTTGTGTTTGTCAATGAGACACTTTCCAGTATCCAGGAAGTCAGTCTTCTTTCCAGGACCCTTACGTGCCCCTTGATGCATTGCCTTTCCTTGTGTAAATCTATAAGGATGTGTAGATCTTAATATAACTTAATATATAACTTAATAACAAAAATAGTGGGGAGAGAAGCTTGCCTTTTTAAGCACTACCATACCTCCCATCATAAATACAGGCTGACAAAGAGTCAGTGATCATTTGGATTCCACTTGTGTGTGTGCGTGCTTCTGTGCTTCTGTGTGTGCGTGTGTGCCAAGGAGAGATAGTCATAGTGTGAAAACCATTTTTAGAGAAAGCATCTCACACTGCTGAAGGAGAATGGTGCCTGACAAGCATTTCTTTTGTTGAGTAATCCAGTTTACCAATGCTTCCAGACAGACTGAGGGGACTTGACTAGGTTAAAAATATGACAACCACAATCAAAGTCCTGATGGAAAGACTGCTGTAAATGATAAAGGTAGGGACAAGAAGGTTTCTTCTCAATGAACTCAGCTATTTTAGTAGATCCTCTGGTCTTGATATATCACTGTTCCCTTTTATAGCAAAATCCCATTCAGGCAAAAAGGAGACGGGTGAATTGCTCTGAGTGCTTTGCAAGATCTGCTACTTGTGCGTGTTTGGAACTTTCTGAAGTACCGTGGCCTGGGTGCAGACTGACAGTGGAACATAAATTAAGACAGCGGTTGAGAAAAGGCACTGGAGTAGCCCACTTGCCTGCTTCACAGATCCTTACGGGGAATATAGGCATGCTGGGGCATTTTTGTCTTTGCAATTACTACTGAGATTCACCGTTGCAGCCATCCATGGGGATTCACTGAAAAGGTTAATGGCATCTCTCAGATTTACAGGGTACAACAAGGAAGTTGGTACATTCCCCCGATGCAAGGTGTAATGTCACCTGTGCGGGCTGAGCAGTCCACGTTCATTACCATTCATTGGCCAAATGGCCTGGGTTTTAACCAGCCTTGGAGTGTAATCCGTCAACAGTTGAGCATTCACAGCAAGAAAGTAGCAAGAAAGATTCTAAGACAGAAGACAGCAGAATTGCCATGCTGTGCTATCAGCTGATGGACCTTCTGAGAAACTTGAGAAATCAGTGCCAGTAATGAAAAGTTGAGATAGTGTAAGACCAAGATGAAAATAAATATCCAGACTCTTAGTGCAACTCTTAAAAATAGAGTTCATTAACACACCCACAGGCATCCTACTCTCACTCTGTGTAAAGCTGTTGTTTCTCATCCACTCACTCTTACAGAGTTTTCAAAAAGCTGTTCAGATTTGTGTAAATATGTGACTATAATTGGCTTTCCAATTTCACAGCTTATCAAAGGCAGAAAGGGGGTCTCGCCGACATTTCAAAGACAATAAGCACATTTGATGCAATGGTCTATGATTCTCCCCAGTGTTTTTAACCCATGATTGGAGAAACAGATGGTTAGATTTTCTAGGAAGCTTAAAACAGAAGCTGAGCTAATACAAAACTGCTCAGCTATCAGATGGGGCAAATCCATTCTGTCGCCCCTCTTTTTTTTTCCCCAAATCAAAACCCATCAGAGGAAGGATTTTGCTTCACAAAAAGATATATACCAGGAAGCTTTCTGCAGAAGAGAAGGGCATGCTTTGTTAAACCAGATGCATTTTCTTTTTTCCTGGAACCAAGATTTATGAAAGCAGTATGCTCATATTTCTCCATATACAGTAATTGGAACTCATTATGCTAATTGTATTTCCATTATCACTAATTAACAATCAGAGTGACCTGGCCCACAGTCTAATTTGTCTTTAATCTGTTTTTGTATAGGGAGTTTTACCCTGTAATTTCAAGGTGATAATTCTATTCAGTGCAACTTTATGAATTGCAGGAGGTAACACTTTTGATACTCCATGCGATTCCCTTGCAACTGTTTGGGGTAGAATGGGGAAACAAATAGCTGTACCTGAATATACTGTTTCATTGGTGAAACAGATGCTTCACCTGTGATAATAATCCTTTACCATTCTTGCTCAGGTTGAACGTCCAGTCAAAGCAATGGTAGGGTAGCCCATACTCAAACTCCAGCTCTCAATTGAACATCATACAGAAAATCCTGAACAAACTTTTTGGCCAACCAATACAATATTCAGTACATAGTCTAAGAATCAGCTGACATTTGCTGTCATCAAGAAGGAAAATGAATGTTTCCAACACCTTCTAATGATTGCTGCTGCTGTTTAGTCGCTAAGTCGTGTTCAACTCTTTTGTGACTTCATGGACTGTAGCCCGCCAGGCTCCTCTCTCCATGGAATTTCCCAACAAGAATATTGGAGAGGGCATTCCTTATCTTCCTTCTCCAGGGGATCTTTTCAACCTGGGGGTCAAGCTTAAGTGTCCTGCATTGGCCAGTGAATTCTTTACAACTGAGCCAGTGGGGAAGTTCACCTTCTAATTATCAGTTAACACCTTATAAACATTTCCATGTGACAATGTTTTACAAAAAGAAAAGTGACAGGTTTGAATGCTCATGATTTTTGCTTCTCATGAAAATGAGATATTGAAGAGAGAGATGAGATGCCTCATGGCATTCTCTCTCAGCTGCTGCTGTTGCTGCTAAATCGCTTCAGTCATGTCTGACTCTGTGCGACCCCATAGACAGCAGCCAGGCTCCCCCGTCCCTGGGATTCTCCAGGCAAGAACACTGGAGTGGGTTGCCATTTCCTTCTCCAATGCATGAAAGTGAGAAACGAAAGTGAAGTCGCTCAGTCCTGTCCGACTCTTAGCAACCCCATGGACTGCAGCCTACCAGGCTCCTCCATCCACGGGATATTCCAGGCAAGAATACTGGAGTGGGGTGCCATTGCCTTCTCCGAGATATAGAGCAGTGGGATGGTATAAGGGAAAAGGAACTGGATTCAGAGCCCAAAGTTCTGAGAAGAAGTTCAAGTCCATTGCTTAATAGAAAGCACCAGACTCTCAGAACTTGTTTTCTCATCTTTAAAATTGAGATAATGCGGCAAATAATTGAGATAGCATCAAGCAGTAGGTAAGAGTAGAAACTTGGGAATTTGAGCTTAAATTTGGATTCCAGCAAATATTAGCTGGTGGCTTTAGGGAAATCTTTGGTTTCCTAAATAATAGTATTTCCTGCTTCATAAAGCTGTTTTGAGATGAATTTGAGATTAATGTGTTAAAATTAAAGATTAATATGTATAACATTCTTTGCCCAATCCCTGGTACATGGTAAGCATATAACAAAGGCCAGCTCTGTTGAGAGAGAAGTAGTAAACAAGGAAACATCGTACAGGGAGGGGGTTGTGATAATTGCCAATCGCTGAGATGGATTGTGTCATTCTGGGTATTGACATTATCGTTACCACCCTGACCCACTGGGAAGAGAAGACTTCTGTTAGAAAGGAATGAAAATCATATTGGGAAAGAGAGAAGATAAAAAGACGTAAAACAGAAAGAAAATTGCCTGTGAAAAACTAATTTTAGAAAATATGCTTCTACCTGTCCTAAGAAACCTTGGCCATTTCAGATCTATCGTCTCAGAAGCTGATTTCTAATTTGAGTAAACAATACCCCAGCTGTCCTCTAGTCATGTGAGATCCATTAGATCTATCTTCTTAGCCTGATTGACCTGACTTTGTATGTCCTTCAGGGCACCACTCATGTCAGCAACTTTGAGGGTTTGTTTGTTTGTTGTTGCTGTTGTTAAGAAGCCCATTTGTGATATCTTATTCCCACTAGTACCTGGTCCTCTGTCAACACTTGAGAACCAACTAGATCATGAGGCCTCTTCTGCTACAGAATGCACAGAGTTTTCCTGTGCTCAGGAAGCCCTTGTTCTTAATCCGGCCTCTTCTTCTGCATGACAGAATCCAGGGTCAGAAACAATTATAGCTGTATAGCATACTCTGGTTTCACATACTCCAAAAAAAGTATTTGGTTTTCCTTGTCCATAGCATAAATCATAGGATATCACCTAATCAACAAAATAATCTTAATCAATGCTTCACCGTCTGGCTTTCCACAATAATTCCAACTCCCCGTTGATGTTTTCCATCTTCCCTTCTGTTAGACCAGATGGTGTATGTTCTAGCCTCTTTATTATCTTTTTCTGACCATTGTACTCTGTCCAAAGACCATTGTAGGGAAGCCTCCACACTGTCAGCAGCAGTGGCCCTGCCCTGACTGTTAAGCATTGTGAAGGTTCATGCAGTTTTTGCTAATACTTGTCCTTTTCTAAATCTGAGCTTTCTTCCAAAGTTGCTGACTGACTAGTCCATAATTTTTCAATAACACAACCACTTCAGTTTCATACATCAATTGTGAAGTGTTTTTTTTTTGTTTGTTTGTTTGTTTGTTTTAAGGTAGGAGCAAGGTCTAACTGGAATCTTTTCCACATGGCATGAATCTCTCTCACGAGCGGGGTTTGCAATGATCACCCACCAATAATCACGTCTTCTTTCCTATTATTCTAAGAAAGGGAAAGGAACCATTCTCCCTTTCTGCTGAAGAACCTGGACCATTATGCTTTTTTCACACACAACATTATAGCTTAATTATGTTAATCTTCCTAGACCACTGTCTTCCATTTATCTTTCTATATGAGCCATAGTGCACATTTAAAAAGTTATGAACATCAGTGGCACTGTGGCTTGAAAAGAAGACAATTGGGAAACTGGGAGTCAATTAAATCCATGGATTATTGTAAACAGTGATCATCCAACCAATCTTTTTTCCTACTGTGTGTATGTGTGTGAAAATACCAAGATCAAATACCAAATTCATTTCATGATAGCAATAACCATTTTAAAGAAATCATTTTTGAAATAATATCATCAAGTTAGCTTGTTTTCTGAACTTTATTCTGATCTCTCCAAAACACAAGCTCACATAACATAATGAGTAGGAAATACAACAGCTATGTGGAGTTGAAAGAAAGCATCAGGATCTAAATTTCAAAGAGTATGCATGAGTCAGTGAGTGGAGGAGAGCTATGCTAACTTGGAACCATTTTTCTATAGTATCTGACTGAACTGAAAACCACAGTGTGGAGAGATTTTATCATAAAGGATTTTCAATTTGTTGTTTAGGAAGATAGATCTGTAAGAATTCTCTTTATCCCTAATGACTACAGAATGTAAATAATGTTATAACCATATTTCATGTAAATTTTATCTCTGAAAGAGGTAGATTTCATTCTAGGCAATTTCTTTTCTTTTTTTTTTTTCCTGACTGACTAGCAAGCACAGTACGTATGTGGTCCCCTGTTTAAATTGGAGCCCAGTAAACTCACAGCTTTGCTCCTTATGAGCTGTCTTATGGAGGCATATCAGCTGTATTTTCTTAGCAAAGTAGTGTCTCTCACCTTTCCATCCTGACTCCTTGTAAAGAATTTCCTAGAGCACACATAATCCAAGTATGTTTTCCGTTTAGAAAATTAATTGATTGATTGATTAATTAAATTTTATTGAAGTATATTTGATTTACAATGCTGTGCTAGCTTCTGATGTACAGCAAAGCCATTTAGTTTATTTATTCAGCCATTCAGACATATATACATACACATATATATGTATTCCTTTTCAGGTTCTTTTCTCTTAAAGATGATAACAAAACACTGAGTACAGTTGAGTCTTAAAGCATCTTCCAAACAACAAACAAAAGATATAATCATTAGGCCATCAAAAAAGCTTCTCATTTTCACTTACCTTTATGATCATAACTCAGTTACCTAAGGAAAAATAACAACCACCTTTTTTTTTCCTCTTTAGAAATTTAGGCCAATACTGCAGAATGCAAATTTTACCCCAAGCACTTTATCAATAGAGGCTAATGTGGTTAACTGCTAACCTGAGACTTAGCAAAGACTTTACATAATTCTTCCTTTACTGGTGAGGTTTCTAAGATTTGGGACACTTATAGCTCTTCCTTTTCTATTCAAGAGGAGGAATGGAACATTTCATGTTGCAGTTGCTGCATGTATTACTGTTCTCCATTTGCATACTGTCTGATAATTTGCACATGGGGCCAGCCAAAAGGTCTCAGAATCATTTCCCTCTAAAGCCATTTCCTTGCTGATAAGGCTTCCCAGAAGCATGGCTGAAGAAAATGGGTCAGACTGGATTTCTGAAACTGTTTCAGGAAACCTCTTCCAGATTGAGCAATACACTCCAGGCTTTCAAAAAGCATCAAAAGTACTCATTTCACTTAATCCACACAAAAGAAAAACACCAAATGTCTCCCCTTTCTCCTATTCTTCCCAGCATTTGAACACGGCCTTCATCTTGCTGTGTTCATACTCTGTGGTCTTGCATGTAACTATAATGGGAACCGTTCCCAAAGATGTTTATTTTCCTTCTTTCTTTTCTTTTTTTTTTTTTTGATTAAAGTAATGCCTTCACTGGTAGCTCGATTGGTAAAGAATCCACCTGCAATGCAGGAGACCCTGGTTCGATTCCTGGGTCGGAAGATCCCCTGCAGAAGGGATAGGCTACCCAGTCCAGTATTCTCAGGCTTCTCTAGTGGCTCATCTGGTAAAGAATCCACCTGCAATGCAAGAAACCTGAGTTTGTTCCCTGGGTTGGAAAGATCCCTTGGAAAAGGGAACAGCTACCAACTCCAGTATTTTGGTCTGGAGAATTCCATGGACTGTATAGTCCATGAGGTCACAAAGAGTTGGACACGACTGAGCGACTTTCACTTGTCTTACAATATTACATTAGTTTCCGGTGTACAACATGATGATTCCATATTTTTTATAGATTTCACACTGTACAGATTCATTATAATTTTTTGGCCTTCTTGGTTATTTATACACCTCAAAGTATGAATACAAATCATATTTTTTAATCAAGGTTTTTTTAATGCTTCTTTCAATGTCATTCTTACTCTAGAATGAGAAACAATTAATTGACCCAAGACTTTAAAATTTTTTTAGATATGGTCTATAGGTTGTTTAGAATTCTAAATCATTTGTTCTTTTTAGAGTTCCTTCTTAACCAACAGAGAAAGCAAAACTGACTTAAGTTATTTAGCCAGAACCTCTGTTTTTGCAAATCCTGCAGAGTCTCCATGTTGTATTTAATATTTCCCTTTGGAATCTGATTTCTTGGGAAGCTCCAGCTCTCCTCTCTGCCATGAACACTGCCTATGAAGCCTGATCCTCCAGATTAGGAAAAAGGGTGTATGTTAGGGTCCCCAGTGAGAATCTCATAGGATGGTGTGTGGTGTGTTTCTAACAAAGATGGTTGATTTCAGATTCACCCAAGTTTAGCTGCTGCTAACCTATTTGTGGCTAGTAAATATAGGTGTGTATTTCATTCTCTCATTCATTTATCCATTCACTAATTTCATATTTATGAAATAATCACTATGAGATAATCTCTTTGTAGGCTCCTAAGATATTGGACTGATTAAATATAGTTACTGACCCCAAGGGACACATAGTTAAGATGAAAAGACCACACCTAAATGACTAAATATAAGTTTATGAGAGCAGAGAATTTGTCAGTCTTAATAAACAGCTGTGACAATGCCTAGAAATGTCTGGCACATCAAAGGTCCTGGGTGAATATTGGTTGAATAAACCAATGACTAATAAGGCATAATAACGGCAAATGCTTAATCTCCCTTTTCACTGTTGCACCCCCAGCACCTAGAACAACACCTAGTTAAAAAAGGAATTCAATAGATATTTACAACTAGCAATGTGACAGCTTGTAACTGGTGTATGATGCTGCTGCTGATAATAATGATAGAGAAAATATAATGGCATTTACTATGTGCCAGAACATATCCAAAAAAATTAATTTAATCTTCATAGCAATCCTATGAGGTAAGAACTGTTACTATCCCCACTGTCCGAAGTTAAGTAACTCATACAAGTCACAGAGTTAGTATTTATTGAGCCTAGATTAGAAAGCAAACAGTCTGCTTCAAAACACAGCCTCTTAAATGCTTTACTATCCTGCCCAATGCTGCATTGAATTGACTTGGATTCATCCAGGGCCAGACTTTATAAAGTCTTGAATAACAGGCCAAATGATCTAAATGTTACTCTCTCTGTTTTTTCCCTACTATTCTTAATCCTGCTACTCATATTTATCTAGCACTCTACAGCTTTAACATAGATTACTCCATAGAAGCCTCACTTCTTGAATATTTCTCAGATATGTTGTAGAAGGATGACTCCATCCATGGTTTGCAAGAGATAACAAAGAAGGAAAAAACTAAAAATGAAACAGTGAATATGAGCCTGGAGAAATAGCATACTAATAGGGACTTCCCTGAAAAAAGTGAGTGGAGTGGAAATAGTGCTCTTGACATAAAAATTGTCTGGCCATGGACAGTAAAGGAGGAAAATACCATGCCAATGGTTTAAGCACAGGTTGAGCTGACTACAGGACTGGAGGTACCATTAAGTGGAAAATTTTAATTGTCCAGAAGATACCATTTAAGGATGCACAGTATAATTTTTAAATGTTGGCTCAAATGCGAAAGTCATTAAGTTACAATCCTTGGACCAGATAAGGCCCGTCACTTATATTTGTAAATAAAGTTTTGTGAGAAAACAGCCACATCCATTGGTTTACAAATCATCTGTGGCTTCTTTTCAGTTACAATAGTAGTGTTCAGTAGTTGCCTATAGCAACTCATGATCTCTATAAGATCATGTGATGATGCCCTTCTCCATTATTCAGTTCAGTTCAGTTCAGTTGCTCAGTCGTGTCCGACTCTTTGTGCCCCCATGAATCGCAGCACACCAGGCCTCCCTGTCCATCACCAACTCCCGGAGTTCACTCAGACTCACATCCATTGAGTCAGCGATGCCATCCAGCCATCTCATCCCCTTCTTCTCCTGCCCCCAATCCCTCCCAGCATCAGAGTCTTTTCCAATGAGTCAACTCTTCACATGAGGTGGCCAAAGTACTGGAGTTTCAGCTTTAGCATCATTCCTTCCAAAGAAATCCCAGGGCTGATCTCCTTCAGAATGGACTGGTTGGATCTCCTTGCAGTCCAAGGGACTCTCAAGAGTCTTCTCCAACACCACAGTTCAAAAGCATCAATTCTTGGGTGCTCAGCCTTCTTCACAGTTCAACTCTCACATCCATACATGACCACAGGAAAAACCATAGCCTTGACTAGACGGACCTTTGTTGGCAAAGTGATGTCTCTGCTCTTGAATATGTTGTCTAGGTTGGTCATAACTCTCCATTATTATACCTGCCCCAAAGTGAAAAGTGAAAGTGAAATTGCTCAGTCGTGTCCAACTCTTTGCGACCCCATGGACTGCAGCCTATCAGGATCCTCTATCCATGGGATTTTCCAGGCAAGAGTACTGGAATGGGTTGCCATTTCCTTCTCTGGGGGATCTTCTTGACCCAGGAATCGAACCTGGGTCTTCCCACCTTATAGGCAGACACTTTACCATCTGAGCCACCAGGGAAGTCCATCCCTGCCCAAAAGTCATGGTTAAATCAAAAGAATGGTTAGAAATACTATATTGGATCCCATGTATGTGTCTTTGAACTGTTTTTCAAAGTGAATAACTGTGTTTCTAAACGTTTGATTAATGAATCAATGTTGTTGAACTCTGAAACTGAGACATACACTTTCAAAACAAATCCCATGACCATGAATTATGCATATATCAATCTAACCTAGGCAGGGTCCCAAGGTACCCATGTATAATTAAATCAATTTAGTTCATGACAACTCAAAAATATTTATTTAACACTCTTCTTAGAGTTAACTGGGCAGTGATAACATGAGTGCAGACAAAAGCAATAGTTGGAGGGATGTAAAATAAAGCCCTGGTTAAAGCTTCATGGAGATATTAAAGTGGCCAGAGCTAGGAATGCCACCAAACAGAGACCATATTCCTTCTCCTAGCATATTCTCAGTGTCTTCCCTTCTTTCCTCTTTGACCTACCCCTAAGGTCACCTTTAAGTTGTCCTTCCTCCATTGGATGAGGTGATGTGAAAAAAGCACTTTCATCCTGATCCTTTTATCACTTCCTGAGTGATCATACTTGTCAAATTATTTTGCTTCCCTGACATTAGTTGTTTTTTGTGTTAGGTGTTGATAATTTCCTACAAGTCGAGTGGCTAGAGGATGCTTGCTTTGCCTCCAGAGATCATTTTCAGGTCTAAGATCTTCATTGCTAAAGCTCTAGCCTTATCTTGACATCTCACCTCTCTGACTCCTTTGAAATGTTATAATCACATTAATATGTCACTGGTTGAATGCGTACCTCCAGAACATATGTGGGAGATGTGATCTTATTTGGAATAGGAGTCTTTACAGGTATAATGGAACGAAGCATCTCAGTAAGTGATCATTCTAAATCAGATCAGATTCAAAATCCAGTGATGGTGTCTGGATAAGAGGAAGAGAAAAAGAAGAGACACACAGGGAAGAAGGTCATGTGAAGACAGAAGCAGAGATGAGAGGATGCCTCATTAAGCCAATCAACTGTAAGGATTTCCCATAGCCATCAGAAGCTAGAGGCATGGAACAGATTCTTTCTCAGAGCCTCCAAAAAGTAATCTATCTTGCCAATATCTTCATTTTTGAGTGCTGACCTCCAGAATTATAAAAAATACATTTCTGATGTTTTAAACTACCAAAATTTTGGAATTTGTTATGAGTCCTAGGAAATTAATCCATCTTATTGAATAATTTCAGTTTTCTGATTCTCTATGCCACTCAACATGGACCATTGCTATCTGCTGCTTTATTTTGTCCTGCCTTATCGATTGCTATAATATTTTGGAATTATTTGTTAATAAGTCCCAGACTATGAGGAAACTGTATTTCCCCCAGGAATTCTTTCTTTCTTTCATGTAAGTTCTGCATTTGCTAGAAAATAAATTTTTATAGTTAAAAATATATTTTGGAAAACACATTCCAAGCTCCTATTAGAAAGCTTCAATCTGCTGAACTGTTAGCTGTAGATCAATACATAACTGTTTTCAAAATCCCATTCTAGTGTATTAAAAACACATACTTGCTTTTCAACGGATGCAATTAATGCCATCTGCTTTGATTCGGGACTCCAAAACCAAATGATTCATGTGTTCAGACGTTTCCCCCACCCCTACTTGGAATTACAGTCTTGGAATAAGGTGTTTCCTTTTCAAAAAAAGGCTGATGACTGACTTTGTTTTGGAATTTAAGATGCCCAGGGTTTATGGATGTTAAGTCATATTTATTAGCAAGGTTTCATCAATTACGTAATGGATTGCTGAATGTCACTCTTGTGCTTTATTCCCAAAGTAACTACATGCTTTATGCTTAGGAAAATATAGTATAATTATAAAGTAATTCTATGTTCTAGTAGAATACTTAGTAATTATGCTTAATACTGTAGCTCCAATAGTGATTACAATGAAAGCTCATTATAAAAGGCAGAAACAGTCACATATGTATTCTTAATTATATCTGCCACAATAGAAGTTAATGTTAATTGATGTGATTTATAGTTATTATGGTAACTCAATTAAAAGTATACACTAGCAGTGATAACCAACCTTCAAAAGAACAGAGTGTCAAATTAGTGTCAGAAAACTTAAAGGAGAGTCACCCTCAACCTAATTCTGTTTGGTTTTCTTTATTCAGAAAATGCTTCCACTATTTTCTTCCTATGAGCTTACCCATCTTTATCTCCCTAACACCTTGGACTGTACTTGGCATTGGAAAATACTCCATGAATATATGGAGGGGCTTCCCTGATAGCTCAGTCGGTAAGGAATCTGCTTGCAGTGAAGGAGACCCCAGTTCGATTCCTGGGTCGGGAAGATCCCCTGGAGAAAGGACAGGCTACCCACTCCAGGATTCTGGCCTGGAGAATTCCATAGACTATAATCATAAAGAGTTGGACACAATTGAACGACTTTCACTTTTGCTTCTTTCCATGAATATATACTAAATGGATAAATAAATAACTTGTAATATTATTTTCATTCATCTAAAATTAAGTGACGAGATGCATCTAAAATTATTCGCAAGTAGATCGTGAGATTCTAAACTGATGCTCTTACCGTTTTAGGGTCATTGACCTTTTTGAGAACATGATATAAAAGTGCCCTTCCTCAATAAAGTGCACAAAGTTTTGCAAATATTTCCAGGAAGTTCAAGGACCCCCTGAAGGTCATTCATGAAACTCAAGGTAAGAACAATGGCTCTGGAAGAGGATCATTTTGTGAACCATACTCAGTCACCAGGATCTGGGGCTAGGCACAATCCAGAAGAAATTTATGGTAGTTGGCTTTCCTAGATTTTCCTTTCAGCACCATTTAGACAAAGTATGTGGAAAGTTAAATCATGACTTTAGTCACAGTTTATTTTGCTTATTGATTTTTAAATCGTTCAGCGTGAGAAATTATACAAACTCTATTCTATTGTCAGGATACAACAAACAGCATGCATTTTTCCCCTATTTTTAAATTTAAACAATTGTAATTGTTGCAAAGTTGTGTTGGTTTCCACCATACACACACACAGAAGTCACTCAGTCGTGTCCAACTCTTTGTGACCCCATGGATTGTAGCCCACCAGGCTCCTCGGTCCATGGGATTTTCCAGGCATGAATACTGGAGTGGGTTGCCGTTTCCTTCTCCAGGGGGTTTCCACCATACAACAGTGCAAATCAGCCATAGTTATACATACATTCTGTCCCTCCTTAGCCTCCTTCCCCTGCTCCATCCCATCCCCACAGGTCATCAGAGAGTGCTAGACCGAGCTCCCTGAAACACAAATAGATGACCTATTAAAAAGACAAGTGTGAGATGTGGAGTTTCTGGTTCACAGGGGATATTTGACTCTATTACTAAAAAATTGTTCATCACACCCTCCTAAATGCAGACACAGTAATATGGTGTAGTGGCAAGACATCATCCAAAATAACGGGTGTCCTAGAGTGTTCACGGTCTACACAGTCCTGAGTCAGAGCTTTGGTGGACCCAGGAAGGGCTAGACAGAAGCAACACCCTTGAAAAGGAAAAATGAGATGCCCGGAAAATACCACATAGCAGGATTAAAGCTGACGACTGTAAGTGCTACAGAGAATGCAGAGGAAAGTCATGTTGAAGGTGGGAATAGTTGATCAACTTCAGAGGCAAGACGGCAAAGACTTACTTTATATTCCCCACTGTAGGAATATAAATGTACTTTGTATGCTTCAGTGTAAAAATAAGAGTGAATATGGGCAAAATTTAAATTATTATAAAGGTCCTACTAAGATCTGAGCTACAAAAAACCTAAGGGGAAAAATGCAAGAGCATAACCTATTGGTTTCAAGAGGCCTCAAAATCTTACGTATTTTGAAACTTCCCCTGAGGATCTAAATACCTGGGACCTCTGAGCATTTCTCATGATTTTTCCCCTGCGTGTTTGCATAGGACCAGGGCATGGCTTAAACTCTAGTTTGGAGAGAGTTAACCTGGAACAGAACACACCTGTCATGGTATTCTTTGAATCAGTAGTGAATTTATTCCCAGTCCCATTCCTCAATGATACAGAACACTTCCTGCATCGTCCCTAATTTGCATAATCACTTGTCAAGATGAGTGATTTCTATCCACTTGTCAGTGTTGCTGTTTTTTTAAACATTACCTGAAAAAATTGGTTTAACATATTTTAACTGACATACTTTTCTATGCAACTGGATACCAGAAATAGATATATTCGATAGTCATTTCTCCCTTCCCCAATTCCCCAAGTGAGTTCAGTGGTCATGAAATGAGCTGAATTTCCCTAGAGAATTAAATTCATTACATTTTTGCCTCACAGTTATGGGTGATACCTGTATTATACATAAGTCAACTCAAACTCCTTTACCATACCGAGGCATTCTGTGGTGAGAGGAAGAGAAATCTGTTTCCATTGATTCCTCTGCAGCGTAAGACATTTCTTCATTCCAAAGTAGAATATTTTGTAAAACCCTTTAGCTACAAAACATCAAGAAATTATAGAAGATAATTGCTTTAGGCAATTCTTTTTAAAAAATTGTTGATGGTCATCTTTTGGCCCAGTGGTGAATCGTAAGTTCAGCTTAAAAGTCAAATCCAAAGGTACTTTCTTGGTATTTGACAGGGGGAGAGATTTATGAGTGACAGTCACAGAGTTATCAGAAGTGAAATTGTACACCAAGTCCAAATGCATTTCTCCTCCTTCTATTATTTTTATTCTCACGTTGGAAACCGTAAGACTGTTTTGTCTCTGTTTTAGTTCTAATTTCATGTTACGAAATGCTCAGATCAAATTCTCAAGGGCTTAAAAAATATATGCAAAATTGTTCAAATGTTAATTTTTTTAAAAAGTAGAGTATCTAAAGACAGGGGGGAGAAATACTCAATAGAATTCCCTGCTCCTCCCCCCCCTCCTTCCCTCCTTCCTCCAGTCATAGACTTTTCCTGCCCTGGACACAGGCACATTTAAAGGAATCTAGAAAAAAAAAAAAAAAAAAAAAACCCACAGCAGTTCCTTCTGTCCCGTGAGTAGAAATCAGAATTTTGGATTTTGGTGGGTTGTGGATAGTCAGACAGTATTTTCTACAACCAACCCAAGGAGTGACATTTGATTCTAGCTGGATGAAAAAAGTTTTCTGTTTTTAGGTTAAAGACTGTTGTCAAGTGGGACTTCCCTGACGGTCCAATGGCTAAGACTCCTTGCTCCCATAGCAGGTACCCCAGGTTCTTTCCTTGGTTGGGGAACTAGATCCCACATGCCACAGCTAAGCGTTCACTTGCCACAACTAAAGATTCCAAGTGCTGCAACTAAGAAGTGCTCTGTTCTTAAAGTTGCTTAGTATGTCATCATATGAATGTACCATAAGTAATACTTGCTCAGCACCTATTGATGGACCTTTGGGGTTCTTAAAAGCTATTTGCTATTTTAAAATACCAGGGATAAATAGATAAATTTGGCTTATGTCATTTCTTACATATATAAGTATATTTGTAACATAGATTATCATAGTGAAATTTCTGGGACAGTGAGGGTATTCATTTGTAATTCTGACAAATCAATATTAATAAATTATCCTCTATATCGTTATGGCACCACCGATGAAATGGACATGAACTTGGGCAAACTTTGGGAAATGGTGAGGGACAGAGAAGCCTGGCATGCTGTAGTCCACGGGGTCGCAAGAGTCAGACACGACTGAGCAACTGAACAACAGAGTTATACCAATTTGCATACACAAAATGTCTGCCTCCACAGAGCATTACCAAAGAGTTCACTGTCAAACTTTTAGACTTTTTTCATTCTGGTGATTAAAAATGTGACAATAGGGATGTTTTTAATGTGCATCTTTCTTTCACGAGTGAAGTTAACATCTCTTTATATACTTAGGAGATATTTTGTGTTTAGCTTTTGATCAACTTTCCTTTCCCCCTCTTCCTAATGGATATGAGAACATTCTTTTAATTTTTAGGAACCCTTGAAGGAAGAAAAATTAATTCTTTGTTGCTCAAATGAGTTACATATATCTTTTCTGATATATATATCACTTGTCTTTTTAAAAATTAATTAATTTATTTTAATTGGAGGCTAATTACTTTACAATATTGTGGTGGTTTTTGCCATGCATTGACATGGATCAGCCATGGGTGTACATGTGTCCCCCATCCCGAATCCCTCTCTCCCCTCCCTCCTTATCCCATCCCTCTGGGTTGCCCCAGTGCACTGGCTTTGAGTGCCCTGTTTCATGTATTGATCTTGAACTGGTCATCTATTTCACATACGGTAATATACATGTTTCAATGCTATCCCCTCAAATCATCCCACTCTTGCCTTCTCCCACAGAATCCAAAACTCTATTCTTTATATCTGTGTCTCTTTTGCTGTCTTGCATATAAGGTCATTTGTTACCATCTTTCTAAATTCCATATATATGCATTAATATACTGTATTGGTGTTTTTCTTTCTGACTGACTTCACACTATATAATAGGCTCCAGTTTCATCCACCTTACTAGAATTGATTCAAATGTGTTCTTTTTAATAGCTGAGTAGTATTCCATTGTGTATACATACCACAGCTTTCTTATGCATTCATCTGCCGGTGGACATCTAGGTTGCTTCCATGTCCTAGCTATTGTAAACAGTGTTGTGGTGAGCATTGAGGTACACGTGTCTCTTTCAATTCTGGTTTCCTCGGTGTGTATGCCCAGCAGTGGGATTGCTGGATTATATGGCAGTTCTATCTCCAGTTTTTTAAGGAATCTCCACACTGTTCTTCATAGTGGCTGTACTAGTTTGCATTCCCACCAACAGTGTAAGAGGGTTCCCTTTTCTCCACACCCTCTCCAGCATTTATTGTCTGAATACTTTTTGATAGGAGCGATTCTGATCGGCATGAGATGGTACCTCATTGTGGTTTTGATTTGCATTTCTCTGATAATGAGTGATGTTGAACATCTTTTCATGTGTTTGTTAGCCATATGTATGTCTTCTTTGGAGAAATGTCTGTTTAGTTCTTTGGCCCATTTATTGACTGGATCATTTTTTTTTCTGGTATTGAGCTGCATGAGCTGCTTGTATATTTTTGAGATTAATTCTTTGTCATTTGCCTCATTTGCTATTATTTTCTCCCATTGTGAAGGCTGTCTTTTCACCTTGCTTATAGTTTCCTTCATTGTGCAAAATTTTTAAGTTTAATTAGGTCCCATTTGTTTATTTTTGCTTTTATTTCCATTATTCTGGGAGGTAGATCATAGAGGATCTTGCTGTGATTTATGTCAAATAGTGTTTTGCCTATGTTCTCTTCTAGGAGTTTTATAGTTTCTGGTCTTACATTTAGATCTTTAATCCATATTGAGTTTATTTTTTTATATGGTGTTAGAAAGTGTTCTGGTGTCTTTCTTTTACAGGTGGTTGACCAGTTTTCCCAGCACCACTTATTGAAGACATTGTCTTTTCTCCGTTGTAAATATTTTTGCCTCCTTTTCAAAGATAAGGTGTCCATAGGTGCATGGATTTATTTCTGGGCTTTATATTTTGTTCCATTGGTCTATATTTATCTTTTTGTGTCACTTGTCTTTTAATTTTGTTCTTCTCTTTTCATATAAATAATTAACCCTTTAATTTAGAATAGTTTTAGATTTACACAAAAATTGTAAAGATAGAATTCCCATATACCTGACCCCCAGTTTACTTGATTAATAACATTTTTTTTATTAGTATGCCACATGTATGACCAACCTAGATAGCATATTCAAAAGCAGAGACATTACTTTGCCAACAAAGGTTCGTCTAGTCAAGGTTATGGTTTTTCCTGTGGTCATGCATGGATATGAGAGTTGGACTGTGAAGAAGGCTGAGCGCCAAAGAATTGATGCTTTTGAAGTGTGGTGTTGGAGAAGACTCTTGAGAGTCCCTTGGACTGCAAGGAGATGCAACCAGTCCATTCTGAAGGAGATCAGCCCTGGGATTTCTTTGGAGGGAATGATGCTAAAGCTGAAACTCCAGTACTTTGGCCACCTCATGAGAAGAGTTGACTCATTGGAAAAGACTCTGATGCTGGGAGGGATTGGGGGCAAGAGGAGAAAGGGATGACAGAGGATGAGATGGCTGGATGTCATCACTGACTCGATAGACATGAGTCTGAGTGAACTCCGGGAGTTGGTGATGGACAGGGAGGCCTGGCGTGCTGCGATTCATGGGGTCGCAAAGAGTCGGACACGGCTGAGTGACTGATCTGATCTGATCTGATGCCACATTTGTCACAATTAATCAGCTGATATTGATAAAATATTGTCAACTGAAGTTCATGATTCATGCTAATTTCCTTTATTTGTCAAAGCTGTTTTTTGGAGGTGAAATTCACCTAACCATAAAATTAACCATTTTAAAGTGTACAATCCTGGTGAAGGAAATGGCAACCCACTTCAGTATCTTTGCCAGGAGAATTCCACGAACAGAGGAGCCTGGCCGGCTACAGTCCATGGGGTCACAGAGTTGGACATGACTAACTGACTCACTTTCATTTTCAAAATATACAATTTAGTGTCATTTAATAAATTCACATGAGTTTGGGTGAACTCTGGGAGTTGGTGATGGACAGGGAGCCCTGGCGTGCTGCAATTCATGGCGTCGCAAAGAGTAGGACACAACTGAGCGACTGAACTGAACCGAACTGAATAAATTCACAGTGTTGTGCACCTCTATTTAGTTCCAATAGATTTTTATCAAACATCCCCCCAAATTTCCTATTATGCAGTCATTGCCCATTCCCCTGACTTTCCAACTTCTTGTCATTTTGTCTTTATGTCTTATCTGACTCTTTGCAACCCCATGGACTGTAGCCTTCCAGGATCCTCTCTCTGTATGGGAATTCCCAGGCAAGAATACTAGAGTGGATTGCCATTTTCTTCTCCAGGGGATCTTCCCAACCCAAGGATTGAATTCATGTCTCCTGCATTGCTGGCAGCTTCTTTACCACTGAGCCACCTTCCATCTTCAGGCCTTCTGTCTGTATACATTTACTTATTCTAGGCACTTTATATAAATGAAATCCTACAAAATATGAGTTCTATGTCTGGATTCTTTCAGTTATCATGTTTTGGGAATACATCCATGTTGTAGCATGTCTCTGTACTTCATTTCTTTTAATAGCTGATTAATATTCTATCATATATATAAACCTCATTTGTTATCCAATATTCACTGATGGACTTTTGGATTGGATCATATGGTAATTGTATGTTTAAATTTTTGAGGAACTGCCAAACTGCTTCCCTCTGTGTCTGCTAAGGTACTTCCCACTTTACATTCCTATCAGAAATGCATGAGAGTTTCAATTTCTCTATTTCTTCACCAGCACTTGTTATGTTTTCTTCATTTGGGTTTTGTTTTGATTTTTATAGTCACTCTAGGGGATATGGAATGATATCACATTGTAATGTTGATTTGCATTTAACTAATGAAGGAAAATTATGACTAACCTAGATAGCATATTCAAAAGCAGATACATTACTTTGTCAACAAAGGTCCATCTAGTCAAGGCTATGGTTTTTCCAGTAGTCATGTATGGATGTGAGAGTTGGACTGTGAAGAAGGCTAAACGCTGAAGAATTGATGCTTTTGAACTGTGGTGTTGGAGAAGACTCTTGAGAGTCCCTTGGACTGCAAGGAGATCCAACCAGTCCATTCTAAAGGAGATCAGTCCTGGGTGTTCTTTAGAAGGAATGATGCTAAAGCTGAAACTCCAGTACTTTGGCCACCTGATGCAAAGAGCTGACTCATTTGAAAAGACCCTGATGCTGGGAGGGATTCGGGGCAGGAGGAGAAGGGGACGAAAGAGGATGAGATGGTTGGATGGCATCACCAACTCGATGGACGTGAGTCTGGGTGAAGTCTGGGAGTTGGTGATGGACAGGGAGGCCTGGTGCTGCAATTCATGGGGTCGCAAAGAGTCGGACACAACTGAGTGACTGAACTGAACGACTTTTTTAATTTAACATTTTATTAATGGAGGATTTTTTATTGATTATCTGTTATTAGTGTTCTTTAATTTTAAAAATGTATACTGAAGCCTTTGCCCACTGTTTAGTTGGACTTTTTATACTTGTGTTGTTGAGCTGTGAGATTTTTTTTTTACATGTTCCAGATACTAAACCCTTATTATATGTGATTTGCAAACATTTTCTCTCATTCTGTAACTTGTCTTTTCATTTTCTTAGCATGCTTTAGGTATGCTTTGAATACCAAACCTCAAAACATCAAAGATTTTCCCCTATATTTTCTTTGAGGAGTTTTATAGTTTTAGTTTTATATTTTGGCCACTGGTCCATTTCATAGAGATGTGAGTGAGGTGTGTGTGTATGTGTGTTAGTTGCACAGTCACATCTGACTCTTTGCAACCCCATGGACTGTAGCCCACCAGGCTCCTTTGTCCATGAAATTCTCCAGGCAAGAATACTGGAGTGAGTTGCCATTTCCTTCTCCAGAGGATCTTCCCGACCCAGGGATCAAACCTGTGTCTCCTGCACTGCAGGCAGATGCTTTATTGTCCTAGCTACTAGATCCAATTTTATTATTTTGCATACAGATACTCAGTTGATCCAGTACCATTTGTTGAAGAGACTATTCCTATCCTGTTGAATGATCAACTCTTGTCAAAAATGAATTGGCCACAGATGCTAGGATTTATTTCTGGAGTCTCAATTCTCTTTCATTTGTCTATATAACTGTTATTATGTCAGTACCAGACTGTTTTGATTACTGTAGCTGTGCAATAAGTTTTGAAATTCAGAAGTATGAGTCCTCCAACTTAGATCTTCTTTTTCAATATTGTTTTGGCTATTCAAGGCCCCTCATAATTACACATAAATTTAGGATAATCTTTTCCATTTTACAAAAAAGTACCACTGGAATTTGGGTAGGGATTCTATTGAATCTGTTGATTGCTTTGAGGAATATTGATGGCTCAAAAATACTAAGTTTTTCAATCCATAAATACAATATGTTTTCCCATTTGTTTAGGTCATCTTTTATTTTTTTTAATTCAATATTCTCTGGTTTTTAGTGTACAAATTTTCCACTTACTTGGTTAAATTTGTTCTTAGGTATTCTATTCCTTTTTTTTTTTTTGCCCTAAATACATTTTTTTTTATGTCTGTGTAATCAAAACTATCAATACCTTTTAAAGTTTTAGATTTAAGTGATAGTTAGAAATATTAGAAATATCTTTTGTACTTTAAGATTATAAAACAATTTCTTCTTGTTTCTTTACAAAACATTTATGGTTTCCCTGGTGACTCAGATGGTAAAGAATCTGCCTGCAATGGGGGAGACCCAGGTTCAATCCCTGGGTTGGGAAGATCCCCTGGAGAAGGGAATGGTGATACACTCCAGTATTTTTGCTTGGAAAATTGCATGGACAGAGGAGCTTGGCAGGCTACAGTCCATGAGGTCACAAGAGTCAGACACAACTGAGCCACTAAGCACACACACACACGTATTCTTTCCCTCAGGGGCTTTCCTGGTGATTCAGTGGTAAAGAATCCACCTGTCATGATGTGAGTTTCACACTTGGGTCAGGCAGATTCCCTGGAGAAGGAAATGACTGCCCATTCCGGTATTCTTGCCTGGAGAATTCCATGGACAGAGGAGCCTAGAGGGCTATAGTCCATGGGGTCTCAAAGAGTCAGACAGGAACCATTAACACTTTCATGACTTCATTCAGTTTAGTTCAGTTCAGTTTAGTCGCTCAGTCATGTCTGACTCCTTGCGATCCCATTAATCGAAGCACGCCAGGCCTCCCTGTCTATTACCAACTCCCAGAGTTCGCTCAGACTCACATCCATCGAGTCAGTGATGCCATCCAGCCATCTCATCCTCTGTCATCCCCTTCTCCTCCTGCCCCCAATCCCTCCCAGCATCAGAGTCTTTTCCAATGAGTCAACTCTTCGCATGAGGTGGCCAAAGTACTGGAGTTTCAGCTTTAGCATCATTCCTTCCAAAGAAATCCCAGGGCTGATCTCCTTCAGAATGGACTGGTTGCATCTCCTTGCAGTCCAAGGGACTCTTAAGAGTCTTCTCCAACATCACAGTTCAAAAGCATCAATTCTTTGTCGCTCAGCTTTCTTCACAGTCCAACTCTCACATCCATACATGACTACTGGAAAAACCATAGCCTTGACTAGACGGACCTTTGTTGGCAAAGTAATGTCTCTGCTTTTGAATATGCTATCTAGGTTGGTCATAACTTTCCTTCCATGACTTCATTATTATCATTTAAATCTTCAATCCCTTTTGAATTCATTCTGATGTAAATGTGAGGTTTAGGTCCAAGTTACCTCTCTCATTTGACTTTTCCATTGCTCTAACAATTATTATAGGTATAGACTTTTTTCCTCACTGGTTTAAGATGCCACCCTTAATGATATATTAAATTCTATAAATGTTTGGATTTTTTACTGAACTTTCTATTTGGCTGACTAGTTTCTCTGTCTAACCATACCTCACTATCACACTATTTTGATTGAGTTGGTTTGCTATTTTTGAATCTACTTAACATCTGGATAGGTCTAGTCTGCCCTCTCAGTTCTTCTTTTCCACAATTTTCATTGCTATTTTTATTGGTTCTTTTTTTGCATGAACTTTAGAGTTAGCTTGTTAGGTTAAAAGTAAACTTTTTTTCATTTTTATTGAGATCAAATCAAATTTCATAATTAATTTAGAGAAAATTTACATCTTTATGACTTTGAGTCCTTCTACTCAAGAATATACTGTGCCTTTTCATTTGTTTAAGTCTTCTACTAAGGATTCTAATAATACTTAAAATGTATTTTCATTTAGGATTGTCTCATTTACCATTACGTGTATTCCTTGGTATTTTAACTAATTCATTAGTCTTATAAGTAGGGCATTTTCTTTCATTATATTTTCTAACAGGTTTTTGTTTGAAATAAGTCTAATTCATGAGAATTGCATGAAAGAATTCTCATTAACTCTGCAAGAGAGGATTGATAAATAATTTCTAACTCTTCCAGCTTTGCCCACAAAGCCCTATTTTAAATTATACATAGTGCTGGTATAAAATTTATCTTTTATTATAATTATAATTTATACTCTGGATTTGTAATCAGCAAGATTTAAAAATTATAAATGGATGACATTGAAGCAATAACTTTCTATACTATTTCAATATTATATATTATTTAACTTTAACATTAATATATGTATCTAATTTGCCTACATATAGACATATCTATGTGTATACATATATACATGAATGCTCCTACACATAAAAACCTACACATATATTTCTAGAGTGAAAATACCTTTGAATTAATGCTCCTTTAGTTTTTACTGGTAGATATATAATATCACTTCAAATTTATATTTATAGTTCAAGGACTGCTTTGGAAATAACTTCGAAGTTTGAAACATGAGGACTTTGCTCAGCTATATATTTGCAATTGTCTTTTATTTCTGCATCAACTAGTGGTTGTGGAAATAGCTGATTTGTCATTCCTTCCTTCAGTCTTCATGACAAATTTGCTTTATTCTCTTTTTGATGTCAGATTCACTTTGGATTCTTCCCAAAGAAAAAAGACTTTTTTAAACAATGAGGAAATAAGCAAAGTAGTTGTTAGCATGTATATTTCAAAACAGATTTGCCTGCCACTTGGCCTTATATCATATACAAAATTTAGAACTTAGGAGCTGAGCATGGCCTTACAACAAAGATAACTTTAATTAATATGTTTATTTATTTGCATTCACTAAACCACCTCAAGACTGTAAAATATAACTTTATATATATTATATTCTTGGAAGATATAAGCAGTTTAAAAATTAAGCATAATCATGTGTAACACAAATAGGCATGCAATAAATGTTTGGCAGAGAAGTGAATAAACGAATTAAGGATTCAGTAAAATGATGCATTTTCAAAACCCATTTTCAATATTTTAATTTGGCTTTCTCAGCAAAAGCCAGCACTTGTCTCTACTTCTGCTAATAAAATCTGGAGGACAGGAGCTTTGTCACTAATGCCTTTAGGGTTTCTGCATATTACCCTCTCCCCTCTTCTGCTTGTCAGTTGTGATGGATAATACTCCCATTTGGTCATGCTCTCTTTGATGTGATATATTCCAAAATATCCAGGGAGAGTTTCTCAAATTCCAGAGGAGCTGAAAGAAACAATCCAATGCAGGAACATTTGGAATGGTGGGTTAGACCAGACTGTTGATGGTCAAAGATAGTTATTATACTTTCACTGACTGCAGGAACATGGCCTGGTCTTAGATTGCCAGGTATGTAGTACACCTCAAACTTGCCATCCATAAAGCACTATGAGGGGAACATAGGTCAGGCCTGTTAGTCAAGAGGAATATCATAAATGCCTGCATTACATTTAATCTCTGAGGAGTCAAAGAACAGGACAGTCACGGAATTTGTTTCTCAAAAGTTCAGATCTAATCCGGAAAACTTTGACTTACAAACTTGAATCAACAAGAGGGCTATAGAAAAAATATATAAAATTCAAAAGGCATTCTGCCAACCCATAGTTACTCAGATAAAGAAATAACCTTACTTAGACATTGAAAAGTAAACACATCAGGCACTGGTTTTCATGGCATAGTGAAAACTATGAATGCCTGAGAGACTTAAGATTCAAGATTTCTGTTTGTCTTCTGAAAACAGTCAGAATCCCTCCAAGACCTTAAGGTCAGGGTATTCACCAACATCTGTGGCATGCTTACTGTCCCCTTGGCTCGGCACCAAACATGGGACATACATCATCTCATTTAACCTCAAACAACTATATGAAATATTCCCTCTAATTATCCTTATAAATAAAGAAACAGTAAGACTCAGAACCTTGGACACCAATAAATGGTTAATCTGGGATTTGAACCTCAACCCTCTGCTCTAGAATCCAAACACTTTAGTCACTATGCTTTTATAATAATTGGAACGAAGTTGAAGACTTTTAAGTAAGGTGAACAAAGAGACAGATAAGGGAACTGTTCCTTGTGTATAACTTGTTTTTCTTCTTTTTTCTCACACTCAGCTGAAACTCTAACATCTTCAGCACCTCCTGCCCCATTCAAAGAGCCTTAAGGCAAAATGCAAGGAAACCATTTCTTTACAACCTGTAGACCCTATAGGGGTCTTGCAAGCTTGCTCTAAGCATGCACACAATGGTGAGCTCTGAGAGACGGATCGGCTTCCCTGGGGCAGCTAGAAGGACGTTGCATGCCAGGGCCTGGAGGTCAAAAAGACTGTCCCAGAAAAGCAGAGATGACTGATGGCCTGAGTGCACAAGGGGCCCTGGAATGCTCTTTTATCTTAAGTCACTGTGCTCCCCCAGTCCCCAGCCCTCCATTCCCTCCATACCACATTTCCCATCCTTCATGCCTACAGATTTACTCTTCTTCCTGGCTTTGATTAGCCTTCCCCACCACCAACCTCCACCCTGTTTTCCTGTCCTCCCCAAGAGCCTGGAGCGCTCCTGACATGAGGGAAGCACTCCATCATCATGATGGGAAGTGTCAGGTGCACAAGATCGATGCAAATTTTGTGGCACCACTGCCTCCCTCAGCCAAGTTTTATGAGACTAAGAAAACTTGGAACCTTATGCTGTGGGGCCATTTGGTTGGCACGAAGCAGAACAGACTTTATCCAATACAGTCTGTTGGCATCCTTGGTGCCAGATTTATACAGAGAGGTGGAGATGGCTCTGGCTATGAAGTCTGCTGTTTAGCCAGCTGGGGGCCTCTCAAGTGATGGAAAAGTGATGGCCTGGATCCTGGGAGAGAGCCTTCCAGCTAAGCGCTCCCAGTGGTATCTTCAGGATCCTACCTCTGGCTGGAGAGGCAAGCCTCAAAGAGACTGCACTCTTGTACTGAGATGGAGAATTCCTACTATTCCTGGCTAGTCCTCCCCAGTGTCCATCATGCTAATAACACCTGGCATCCACAGCATAACTGGAGCTGGATGAGAAACAAAGTCTGTTTTGTTATTTGTTTTCATTTAAGTTTGTGATTTTCTATTACAGAGTTTGTAGCTTTCTATTTTAGAGGATGTTGCTCCATCTGCCTCCAAATCTATTATCCTGAGGGGATGTCCACCTGGGAGGAAAAGTTTGACACAAACTGGGACATACTGGTGGAAAAACAAATTCTGGAGCCCAACTGCCTGAATTTGAATCCAACCTTCTTCCTCTGGGTGAAGGAAATGGCCACCCACTCCAGTATTCTTGCCGGAAGAATTTCATGGACAGAAGAGCCTGGTGGGCTACAGTCCACGGGGTCATAAAGAGTCAGACACGACTGAATGACTAACACTTCTTCCTTTATCAGCTCTGCAGGACTCAGGGAATTTTTTAAAAAGGCTCATTGCATCTCAATTCTCTCTCTTTGTAAGGGAAGCATAAGAGTAATAGCACTGACCTCATAATGTATTTGGCAGATTAAGGTAATAAAATAAAAAAATATAAAGCATGTAAAACAGAGCCTGGCCAACAGTAACTTCTCAATGAAATTTGGCTATTATTACTTTGGCAAATGCACTTTCCCATTTCGTGTATAGTTTGTTTTCCAGTCTATGAGCCAACCTGAAGACCTGTGATCATGATGAAAAATTTCAAAAGGGGTCTCCAGCATTGACTGAAGATTTGACTTGACTATGAGACAGTACACTAAGGAACTTAGCTCCAGATGCTAAACTCTTAAATGACAGGACTGAAGAGAGGGAAAGAAATGTGAATAGCTATGTCATCATTTTTTGGGAAATTACACCAACTTGTCATCTCTTCACAGGCAGTCGACCTATGATTGAATATTAAGGAAGTAATCATCTTTTCTGACCCCCAGAACATACTAAGTCTTTGAAAATGGAGTGAAATTCTTTGTGGAGAAAACTCTAGATCTTAAGGATCTTGGCAATTAACTGCAAATGAGGAAATTGAGGCCCAAATGACTGCAATCTATGGTGTCCCAGCTTGACAAAAGCAGAGTCAAGATTAAATCCCAAACTGCAGATTTTAATTCAATGCTTCTCTATGCTTCTATGATCTAGTGGCTGGCAAGGCAGTCCTTGAGTCTAATGTCTTCTAGTGAACTGTGAATTGATGTTCTTTGCCTCATCAAAATTCCCACACTCTTCTCTTGATGCTGTCTCTGGGCAGAACTAGGTCAGTAATTAGAAGGTAAACTGAGGGAGCCAATTAAAATCTATATGTGAGACACTAAGCTACAGAGGCCTATTACTGTCAAATACCTTATAACCTAGTTGGCCACACCCCATGAGAAAGCCAGGAGACAAGGCAAGGTGGGAAGGGGCAGCAGGTGATACCTTATCACAAGTGGGAGTCAGGAGGCTGTGTGAGCAGATTGAACCTATGTACAATCTTCTGGGTATTTCAATATAATCTATGGAATTACTGCCTTAATAGCATATATACACTTAATTAATATGAACTCTCGTGAGTTTTCACTATATATTTTGAAAAGAATCATCAAAAAGGCTCTTACTAGCAGATACAAACTATTAAATATAGGATAAATAACAACAAGGTCCTACTGTATAGCAGAGAGAACTATTTAAATATCCTGTGATAAACCATATTGGAAAAGAATATGAAAAAGAATATATATTATATACATATGCACGTATGTATAACTGAATCACTCTGCTATATGGCAGAAATTAACACAATACTATAAATCAACTATACTACAATAAGTGTTTTTAAAAAGCTCTTATACTCCCTAGAACAAAGATTGTTTAAACTTTGTGACAATAATATTAATAGTAATAACCATTGGTTGAAAACTGACAGTGTGCCAGACGCATTGGTAAGAACTATGAGCTAACAGATGATTCATTGTGTTCCAAAAGTTCTGAGACAGCCCTGTCTTTCAGGAGTTTTCGAGTTCCACTCAGGGAGGTCTCCTGTTTAGCCTTGCTGAACTTCCAGCTGAGGAGGGGGCTTGCCTCAGGAGTCCCAAGTGAGTGATACAAAGCACAATTCATAAGCTTGTCCTACAACTTCCTGAGGAAAGAGCCTTCCAAAACTCACACACCAAATAAAATAGTTAAGGGGAAAATGAGAAAAAGAAAGGTTTTTTTTTTTTAATCAATTATACTTTAAAATTATTTTCTTCACAGGATTTATTAGAACAAGAAGAAAACCCCCTAAAGTTCTGAAGAAATATTAACATAACATGCCTGTAACTCATGCTGTGTTTAATGAGAGGTGCTGTTTTTCCTGCCATGGGGGCCGTAGCCCAATGAGTGATGGCTCTGAAAAGGGTCACATACATATTCATCAAATTCGACATGCACATGTAAACTGGTTTTAATAGGCCATGACAGCAGAAGTTGTGTCGGGCAAATAGCTGCACATGTGCTTCTTCCCACAACTGGCATATTTAGCTATTAACGCTCTGGTATCCATGGATGAAATATTAGCTTGTTAACTTAAGACCATCACTTGCTGTTGATTCTCAGTGGAAACCAAGGGAAAGAATCCTCTCAGATACTTTATTAGGGATGAAGCTTGAACTTCAGCATGCTTATTTTACATTGATGATGCCATGAATACCATGGTGCTCTCTGAATCCAGAGACCAGAAGATGCAAACAAAATACCTTGACTGAAATTGATAACACACTCAGCCTAAAATGCAAATGGGTCCTACTCCATCACTGTCACAGAGGGTATGGAGTTTAAAACTTGTTCTTAATCTATTTCAATGCAAGATTCATTTTATTCAAATACCAACCTGTTTGAAGTCTGCTGAGGCTTACATGTCCGGGTTAAGCAGACATTACAGGTTAACCATACATGGTTAAGTAGGTATTACTGGCAAATACATATGAACCCTTCTAAGACTTTCTCTTTGGTTATTTGATGAATATATTATCAAACTCACAGTGAATTAAATGATTATAGAGCCACTGAAACCACAGTCGATCCATGAGAAAAGGTCCTTCAGTAACAAATTAAAACATTTTGCCTTGTAGAGGCTTCCATATAAAATTAGGACCCCAAGCTCATTAAGACATTCATTCCCTGAGTTGGGGCTGATAAATTGTCTTATTGTAACCATGTGGAGGCCTCTGGCCACCTCAGCCATCAACCTCTGGATACTTATATTTGGTTAAACACAAGTATCTTTAATGACCCATGGACGTTTGGCCTTGTCTGTCAGTCAAGTTTCTTGGATTGAATTGATGTTTTGTTCTATCTTTTGTAAGACAAACAGCTGTGGATTTGAATTGCCTAAAGATTTGTTCTAACCAAAGTGATTTGGGACATGATTGTCTTTAAGCAACATGTGGGGAAGGGGTTTTCTAGCAAAACTCATCTATCATCCTTACTCAATCAGATTATTATTGCCCTCTTCCTCCTCACCCCCATCTTTTCCTGCGTCTTTTCCAAATCAATGATTGATCTCTGGAAAACAAATTTCTGCCCTTTATTACCAAAAGAGTCCCCAGATCTTTTCAAACTTAAAATAGAATCAACTTCAGCTGCCAAAAATGTCACCAATATATTAAAATACTTGATTCTTTAATAAAACTACACTATATGGTAAGAAAATATCCAAGAGCAATTAGTTGAACAAATTCACGGCTATTTGGCTCTTCTTTATGAATAGATTTTCCTGAGCAGAAGGAATTATTAAGCACTATGCCTTTCTCTTCACCTCATCATAATGGGTTACAGATAAAGAGTATACTGGACTCAAACCTGAGTTTTGTAGAGCCAAAAATTTTCTGAAAAAAGTCAAAAGTATCAGGTATTCTCCTTTGCAATGAAGACATGTCAAATCTATTCTTAGCTTTCAAAAGGAATGTATTTGTCTTCATTCTCAGACTTGGTATCCTGGGATGAGATCATTTAAGAGAAAATATGATTAACATCGGCCAGCTCTTCATTGTAATATATTAGTGGGCTCAAAACAATTTATCCAAATGCTCCATTTCAATATAGTGATTTTAATGCCCTGCGCCCCATAGAGTTGGGAGTTCTACAATTACATTCTCAGACTGTGTTCTGAGACAGTCTCACTTGAAAAGATTGTTGCCATGCATATAGGTGATGGAACGTGTGTTTGTTATTTTTCCAGCTCTGGCGTAGGCCCATTAGACCACTGTTGCCAAAAATTGCAAGGCACAATTTGCTTGATTTCTGCTTTCTTGGGGAAAAAATAAAAGGACAATAGACCTCCATTCCGAACGATTACAATTACATTTCAGTGCAATTGAGAATCTGATCCCTAGAAAGTAAAGCTATTTCAATAACCAGTGAACTGGGGGAAGCCTGGCGTACTTCAGTCCATGGGCCACAAAGAGTAGGACATGACTGAACGACTGAATTGAACTAAACTGAGGTAGGAAGTGGACAGCCAGCTCTCCTTTGGCATCACTGCCCATCTAAGAGTTGGGGATGACTGGTATACTTGGCTGATTCTGAAAAATGCCATCTGGTATAGATTTCCTTTCAACTCATTGGGAGGAATTCAGGCTCACGGGCAATAATTGAAAGCCGTTGTCTTTGGGGTGGTATTTTATTTAGCTCTTTTTTTCTAGTTAGCTTCTGGAAGCCAGGCTGTCTGAACCAACACATATCTACTTATTCTACCTGTTTTCACACTCCTGACAAATGCCCCTTCAGCTGAGAGTGCACGTCCATAAATAATGTGCGGTTTGCATTTATTCTGCTCCAAAGTGCTGTAAACATCAAGGCCTACTTATCAGAGGAGTATGGCTGGTAACAGAGGGTCATTGAGAACTAGAGGCAAATGAATTGAGGTAAGCAGAATGAATGGCATGGCTGGTCCTAACTGAACGCTGGGTCTGAATTGAGGCCACTCAAAGGAGATCACATATGACTTTAATCCACTCTCTGCCCAGCTTTCTCGGGGGATAAATCTGTCTCCAGTTTTTATTTACATATTATCATTTTACTGTATGTCACTGTCATAGTTTCAGACTTGAGTAAATCCACATTTAAATAGCGATTTGTCTCCTTTTGATAGTAAATATTCTCCTAAGTGGTGGTTAGGATTAAAGGGAATTTGTCGACAATAGGTAAAGGGGGCTATTTAGGATCAAATGAAATTATACACACAGCCAAGACAGCCTTCTCTGGGAAGCTCAGTCCAGCAGGTGCCGGGCTGTCCCACAAATTCCTCCTTTGAAAGTACAGTGATAATTCCCTGAAAGGAGCACAAGGTAGGGAGGGGTGGAGAAACACATACAAATGTTCTCAGCTCTCCAGACACCCCCAGGAGGGGGGCAAATCCTGCCTGAAACAGCCCTCAAGACGCCACCACTTAAAGGTTAGCAAAGAGTGCTTTTCAGGTGACATTTAAACCTTTAATAGCTCCCAGCCAGTTTGGGCAGGAATAATTTCCCCTCACAGAGGCCCAAGGCTGGGCACTGCTCAGTTACCTGTCTACAGAAGATGGGAGGGTGTGGATGAAACCCAAGTAGGGTGATTTCAGAGCAGGGGGTGGAGCCCGCCAGTGTCTACAGGCCTAGCCCTCCCGCCCTAATTGCACCAAAGGCCAAAAAAAAACTTCAGCTTGCACGTTAGGTCCTTGCTGAGATTAGTAATTATAATATCAGTTTCCCCCAAACAGGGCTGACAGAATGGCTGGGGGAGCAGAGGTGACGCAAAGTTTAGTAAGTCTCGGGGAAAGTTTACTGGCTCCTGCTGTTCCCTGGCTCACAAATTTGGCCTTTCTACTCCCCAGCACTGGCCACAAACAGTAGGAATCCTTTTCAATCACTATTAGCAACACTTCATTTCTGTCATACTTGACCCCTGGCAAACTGCAACTCGGTGAAGAACATTCTTTCCAGAAAGGAACCAGACATCGTTCAGCGAGAGATGATTTACTGTGGGACGTCGAGCTGATGTGCTTTTGTTGTCCACCCGCCCCCGGAGCTCCTCAGTCCATCAGAATGAATCGTCCTCCTGCACAGCAGTGCTTGGGGGAGGGCCTTTCCCAGGAAACAGAGAGAGAGCTAGAGGCTGACGCTGGACTCACTGCTGGTCACCCTGCATCCTTGCTCTGAGCCAGGTTCTGTGGCCTAGCCTGTCTGTCCAAGTATCATATGCTGTAGCTTTTCTTTTTTGTTTTTTTAATTGAAGTATAATTGATTTACAATGCTGTGTTAGCTTCAGGTGTAGAGCAAAGAATCCGGAAAATAATATATATATATATATATATATATATATATTATTATAAGATATTGTGCACAGTTCCCCATGCTATACAGTAGGTCCTCGCTGAGTATCTATTTCACATATATTAGTACCTGCAGTGTAGGAGACCCAGGTTCGATCTCTGGGTCAGGAAGATCCCCTAGAGAAGGGCATGGCTACCCACTCCAGTATTCTTGCCTGGGGAATTCCGTGGACAGAGGAGCCTGGCAGGCTACAGTCCATGGGATCTCAAAGAGTCATACACAACTGACATACAAACAAAAACGTAAGTGTGTATCTGTTAATCCCAAACTCTTCATTTA
Organism: Bos indicus x Bos taurus; assembly: GCF_003369695.1. Classification (NCBI taxonomy): domain Eukaryota; kingdom Metazoa; phylum Chordata; class Mammalia; order Artiodactyla; family Bovidae; genus Bos; species Bos indicus x Bos taurus. The sequence continues at coordinate 65,031,896 of NC_040086.1, read as the reverse complement.
TCCTCCCTCCCCTTTCCCTTATGGTAACTGTAAGTTTGTTTTTTATGTCTCTGGGTCTATTTCTGTTTTTTATATACATTCACTTGTATCTTTTTTTTTTAGATTCCACATATAAGTGACACCATATAATATTTGTCTTCCTCTGTTTTGCTTCACTTAGAATGATCATCTCCGGGTCCATGCATGTTGCTGCAAATGGCATTATTTGCAGTACTATTTACAATAGCCAGGACGTGAAAGCAACCTAAATGTGTATCAACAGATGAATAGATAAAGAAGATGTACATACATACAATGGAATACTTAGTTTTTCTGAAAACAAGACCTAAGTTATTTAGTTGAGAACAGCCACGTTTTCCTCCATGTCAGGGCCATAATGTGGCTCTCTCCAGCCTTGTGCAGACTTAATTTGCCCAAACATGAAGGAAAAAAATAAAAAAACAAACTAACATAAACACTAGAAGATTGAAAATTGCTTCCATCGGCTTTAAGCCCAAGCATCCCTCCGGCCCTCTACTCGTTGAAGGAGAAAACATTTGGGGCTTTTAGTCTGCTGTTTCTTCCCCATCCAATTGTCTATCATGGAAATTCCCAAGCAGGACTATGACTCAGTCATCTCCTCTACCATCTGCACATCTTTCACTGTTTTTAATATTAATCTTATTTGGGGGAAGTGGATGCTGTTTAATGGAACAGCATTTTTGTGGAGATGATGAAAACATTTGGGGTCTTAATACTGGTGATGGCTCTACATTATTGTGAATGCATTGAATGCCACTAAATTTTACACTTAGGAGTGGTTAAAATAATAAACTAATAATAAAATAATAATATATGCAAAAGTATGTTTTGCATATATGCCACAATAAAAATATTTATCTAATATTAATAATTAATATTAAGCCAGAAATGCACTTGGCTGACATGGCTGAGCTGTGTTTTCTGTCTTAGCTTCTCCTCCTAAGATGCAGTGTTTGCATGACTCGGCCAAAGTAAGGAATGGTAAGCCTACCACAAATCTTGCCTGGCTTCAGATGAAACTAGAAGCAGAAGTAGGAAAGCCAGAGTCAGAGCACACAGACCCGGGCAGAACCTTGGATGTCCCACTCATATCATTGATATCACCATATCATTCCATGGGTGTGAGATACTCAGACGGTTTATGGGGCTGCAAATTAAGAACAAGATGGTCCCAGGTAAAAATGATAGGAAATGCTTCTCACAATAATCCACAGACATTTAAAGAGACAGGAGATATGGATTTCTAGAAAATCACACATTCTGGAGGGAAAATAGAGGTCATTCTCCAGAGGCTTTGATCCATTATTTGGCATTTCACAGAAGGCATCCAGACTATGTTGATTTCGATAACAGCAGTGCAAGCTGGGACCAATTAATTTGCACCACTTCATGTGGGAAAATAAGCAAGGCCTGGTATGCCCACTGCTGCTGCTGCTAAGTTGCTTCAGTCGTGTCCGACTCTGTGCGACCCCATAGACGGCAGCCCACCAGGCTCCCCCGTCCCTGGGATTCTCTAGGCAAAAATACAGGAGTGGGTTGCCATTTCCTTCTCCAATGCATGAAAGTGAAAAGTCAAAGTGAAGTTGCTCAGTCGTGTCCGACTCTTAGCGACCCCATGGACTGCAGCCTACCAGGCTCTTCCGTCCATGGGATTTTCCAGGCAAGAGTACTGGAGTGGGGTGCCATTGCCTTCTCCAATGCCCACTGCTAGTCTTGAACAAAGTAATTATGAGATGTTCAAATAGTTTATAAATGTATGAAATCAATGAGTGATTTGATCTTTTGTAATCACTCAAACTCACTAACGAAAGTTTATGAATTGCACTCATCAATCTTTGCAACCCCATGTTTCAGGCACCAAAGACAGTATAAAATTTGATATCCAAACCATGCTTTTTTCTTACATAAAAAATTTAAGCACTGAGGTCATTTGGGACATTAAACTCTCACTGATTCTGGAGTCAGTCATTAACTGTAAACCAGTCAGTCTTGGTTTCATGTTGGTTGAGACTCATTATCTAGAGTTATAAACATGATTCAGAAGAGACGGCCCCATCTGAGCAAAACCTTCCATGATCACTTCAGCCCAGACTTTATTTTTTTCTTTCTTCCAAGGGTAATGGCCATTCATTGGCAATTAATCTGAACCCAAGTGGCATTCTGAAGTAAGCCACAAAATGTGTTGGTGAGATCCACTCTGGATTTCCTAAGGCAGCAGTGAACTTAAGGACCATGCTTAGAAGTTGTGCCCCTTAAGTTCCATTGCTCTAAAAGTTCAACAAATTGCCTCTTCCTACCTGACATAGACAAATGAACTAAATATTTGGTGAAATATAACTTTCAAGGTGCACTATGTATAAAGACAGAATCACATTAAGGGGAAATGTAGGGGGAAGTGATAAATTAGGAGACTGAGGTTAACATATATACACTATTATATATAAAATGGATGACTAATAAGGACCTACTGTATAGCACAGGGAACTCTACTCAATATTCTATAATAACCTATATGGAAAAATAAATTGAAAAAGAACGAATATATATAACCGATACTCTTTTTCTGTACACCTGAAACTAATGCAACATTGTAAGTCAACTATACTCCAATAAAGATTTTTTTTAAATAGCAGGACCCCCTTCAGTTCAGTTCAGTTCAGTTCAGTCGCTCAGTTGTGTCTGACTCTTTGCGACCCCATTAATAGCAAATATACTTTATTCAAGAAAAAGAACAATCTATCCTCTACATCAGCAAAGTTAAATCACTAATTTCCCATCACCCAATACTACTGAAAATAAAGCTGAACGGGGACTCTCCCTGCCTCAGTTTTCATTGCGACACATATTGAGCTCAATAAGTAAGATTAGATAGAAAAATGGGAGTTAGACCCCATGTCCTGTGCAGACTTATACAAGGAATGACCCCAGAAACTGTTCCAGGACTCCGACCCCTTGGTCAGATCCAGGAGATAAAAGGAATTCTATGAAAAAGAGAACTTGGAGGAGAAAGCTAGGGAGGAATTTTTTTTTTCTTTTGCACAGAGAGCTTCTATGTGGTCATTTCTTTTTCCCTCTCCACGCAGCGGGGAATGGGACTCTCCTCACACCAACCAGATGTGGGAGGGGTGGTTAAGAAAATACTCCCTAGAGCTTCTTTTGTGTCCACTAACCAGGGTCTGATTCTTGGGACAGTGAACTGACTCCAGCCCCAGCAATCAGGATAGCCAGGCAAGTCTGTCTTCCTGCTTTGGTAGCGAAAGAGGAGACAGTATCCCACACTCCCTGAGGTGGCAGGAAGAGACATAAGAATGTTTCCCATCAATCACATAAGAGATGCGGAGGAGAGAGGGCCGGTGTCTTGGCAAGAAAGTCCCCCAGAAGGGAAAGAATGAGTTTAATCATTTTCCATGTCCTGAGGGCTTGATGCTTCCCACCTAAGTGACATATGCCCTTTCCCTTTTCCTCTGTCATCCTCACCATTTCCAGTTCTCTGTCACTCTAACCTTTAGCCTGGATGTAAAGAAAAACTGTAACTGGAGAGTGTGGGGAAGGAGGTAGGCTGTGACAGAGAGGACAACAGAGGGACAAACTGCCCCCACATCGCCTTTTCTACTGTGAGCGTTCAGCCTTAAGCATGTGCCAGGTAGGGTTGAAAGGTAAACTGAGCTTGGGAGTTTGGATAGAATGGCATCCTGGAATAACTTTACAACTTGACTCTGCGACTTGTTGTCTTAAAGTGACCCAAGAAGTCTTTGTTATCAGAGAGTGACCAGAATTGTTGCAGGTGGCCAAAATTTTTATCCAGGATAGAGAAAGTGAAATAAAATTGAATGGAAACTGCTATTTCATTTTGGTAGACTGGTTATTCTACCAAAGGCAGTGTCATTAACAAAGATGTCCTTTTCAATGAGGATGTTAAGGTTTAAGAAGTTAAGTTTGGGTACCACAGAGAAGGGTAAAAAAGACATAAGAAACAAAGCACTGACCAAGTCACAGACGGCTCTGAGAAAATGTGCAAGTCCTTCAGGGAATAAAGCTGGTGTCAAAATTAGGATTCCTGTGCTAGGAAACATATGTGACATTATAAATGCCTAATTATTAGTAAACTTATGGATAAGTCTACCTTAAATCCTTGAGTCATTTTCAACTAATTTCCATTTGTCTGAAGTGGTGATGATATAATCCATTCAATGGTTTCCAAAATAGAAGCAGTTTAGTAATTCTACCAGAACCAGTTAGGGATGATCCAATAGTCAATCTTCCTGATCCAGATAATAGTGTGCACGTAGCTGTGGTATCTTACATACATACCTAGTCACCCTAGCTCCATCATATGCTTTGTAAGATGAAGAATCAGACTTCCTCCTTTGACATTTAATCAATATTCATTAAATTAATAAATGAATAAAATAATAAATCAACTATGCATACCTGTTTGATTCCCATTCTCCAACAAGTGGAATCTTACTTTTACCCAAATTACTCAAATGATAGTCTCATGTTACTACCTAATTAATAGAACACTAGCTACGTAAATGTTTTCTGAAATCAATTTATTGGTCAATTTTCCATTTCGTTATATTACTCTTCATCTTTACTAGTAAATCCTATTAAAATAAATTTAAGCCATAGATACAGTCTCCCCTACAATCCCCTCCCATCAAGGCTGCCATATAACATTGAGCAGAGTTCATATACTATACAATAGGTCCTTGTTGGTTATCATTTTAAATGAATCAGTGTGTACATGTATATGTATGGGTGAATCTCTTTTCTGTTCACCTGAAATGATCACAACATTGTTAATTGGCTATATCCCAATACAGAATCAAAAGTTCAAAACAAAAAAAAATAATAATTTAAGCCATAGTGCCATATGAAATAAAATATGAATAAATTGGTTAGGAATATCTTAGCTAATTATTACATGGAAAGGAAAAATGTGACTTGTCTGTTAAAACTATAGCTAAACACTTTTAATTTTGTTAATTTCTGTTCACCTGTTCACCTGGAATGATGGGAAACACAGAGAAATAATTCACATTTACAAATAACAGAGTCATTTTTCCAGACCTGGAAATAAATAGGAAGTCAGTTTTCCCATTCTCTGGACTAACTAGCCCCCCAGTGAGCAGAGGAGCCAAGGAACCAGTTGCCATTCATCCAAGATAACTGCCATTAAAAGACCTACTGAGTAGTTTTAGAGGAGGACTGGTAGCACACTTTCTTTTGCTTTCCCTGATGGGATTTCCCTTGTGTGGATAACCCAGCATCTCCACTTTCAGAATAGGCCTTTCCAGAAGCAAGAACATTAAAGTGAAGAATGAAAACTTGCCAAGTATAATTCCTGAAAAATCACTTTGGTCTCAGAGAATTGTTTTTATCTCTTGATCTTTCTCAGTTGTACCATCGTGGTTTTGTCAAAAACAACACTGACCCCAAACTGTAAGAATCCTTTGGGGTCACCGTTAGTAACACTTTCTTCCCACTAGACTTGACCACAGCAGGCTGCAGCCCCACTTTCAACATTCCTCTGAAAAAGCAACCCAGCATCCAACTACCACAGATTTATGGTGTGAAAAATGGCATTTGTAAGGACCTTTGAAAATGTTAAAAATGAACGTGGCTTTCCTATTATTTCCCACAGCAGGAATTTAAATTTATAAACACTACTTCTAATCAATTTGGGAACTGCCCACAGAGCTAGAGGGAAAAAAGTCCACATGAACATTCTTCAGATATCATTATATGTTACAACCAGCTTTCCACGTTGAAGCCTCGCCACTGTAAATGTGTATCTTTCCACACGTTTTCATTTTAAATTCCTAAAAGATCTTCTTGCCACCCTATGGCTAAGAGTTAACACATTTGTGTCCAGCATAGATGACTGTTTATCTTCCTCAAAGCAATTTTTGTTGCGATGTTGTATGAGAACACTGTTTTCTGATTGGTGACAAGAAATATGTTTTAAAGCAATATGTCTCTTGGAACATTTTGTCCACTTCGTCACAGTGATGTCTATTAATGCTCTATTTGCCATACTTAGAAAATAATTTATGTTCTATTAGTACCTTTATCTGTTTCAACCCTCTATTACAAATATAGGTCAAATATCTGGCACTTAAATGTTTAGCACTTAAAATTCCAGATAGAGTAGTGATAATGTAACTTAAACACAGACATTCTTTTGAAAAGAACTAAAAGAAAATAGAAAACTTTAAGGTTTCAGCAACACTTCATAGACATGAAATCGATCCCCAACCCAAACAACTCTATGCTCCATTATCATAGAGTAGATTTCAGAGCTATTTAGGAAGAGAATAAAGTTCAGAGAGTCATGTGACCAAAAACTCCAAGAGCAAGTAAATGCATCAGGGGTCAAAGGGCACAGAGCTGAGAGAAACATCTGGATTCCATCTTTTGAACTTTTAATGGAAACTCTGATCACTGGGTGCACATCTGGGGATTTTGACAAGAAGAGAGGAGTTTTTTTTTTTTTTTTTTCTTTTTTTTTTAATGGTGTTTGCTCTAGTTTACTATAGAGGTTTACTTCACTTATGTTGGATATGAATCTTTTCACATAATGTTAGTTTAATAGTTGAGATAGAGTATTACTGAAATTATGTATCTTGATTATTTCTTTAATGAAGTAGGCTTTTGCTGTTATTAGTTTCTTTCTTTCAGGTTTTGCTTAAAGAGGAATACCCAAAAAAGTGTTAGGGGACCCAGTTAGCCATGCAAACTGCACTTTCCCTAGGGAAACTGTTCTTGTTACTCAGTGGGAGAATCATTTTTAAAATCACCAAACAATAAGGAAGAGCCCTGTAGCACTTGCCCATGCTGGTTCACTGCCTACACCCCAAATTAACTCTCTGAGACATCTGTGTAAGAAAAATGTTGCTGGAAAACACTGAAGAGCCTCTACCACACTGTTCATGGATGAAAAATCTATTTCAAGCACAAATTTTAAAAAGCAAATTTCTTTGCTGGAGACTTAAATGGTTTAACTTCACATCTACTACTAAACAAGTCACTTTAATCCTTTGGAACCATACACAAAAATAAACTCAAAATGGATTAAAGATCTAAACGTAAGACCAGAAACTATAAAACTCCTAGAGGAGAACATAGGCAAAACACTCTCTGACATACATCACAGCAGGATCCTCTATGACCCACCTCCCAGAATATTGGAAATAAAAGCAAAAATAAACAAATGGGACCTAATTAACCTTAAAAGCTTCTGCACATCAAAGGAAACTATTAGCAAGGTGAAAAGACAGCCTTCAGAATGGGAGAAAATAATAGCAAATGAAGCAACTGACAAACAACTAATCTCAAAAATATACAAGCAACTCCTACAGCTCAACTCCAGAAAAATAAATGACCCAATCAAAAAATGGGCCAAAGAACTAAATAGACATTTCTCCAAAGAAGACATACAGATGGCTAACAAACACATGAAAAGATGCTCAACATCACTCATTATCAGAGAAATGCAAATCAAGACCACTATGAGGTACCATTTCACACCAGTCAGAATGGCTGCGATCCAAAAGTCTACAAATAATACATGCTGGAGAGGGTGTGGAGAAAAGGGAACCCTCTTACACTGTTGGTGGGAATGCAAACTAGTACAGCCACTATGGAGAACAGTGTGGAGATTCCTTAAAAAACTGGAAATAGAACTGCCTTATGATCCAGCAATCCCACTGCTGGGCATACACACTGAGGAAACCAGAAGGGAAAGAGACACGTGTACCCCAATGTTCATCGCAGCACTGTTTATAATAGCCAGGACACGGAAGCAACCTAGATGTCCATCAGCAGATGAATGGATAAGAAAGCAGTGGTACATATACACAATGGAGTATTACTCAGCCATTAAAAAGAATACATTTGAATCAGTTCTAATGAGGTGGATGAAACTGGAGCCTATTATACAGAGTGAAGTAAGCCAGAAGGAAAAACATAAATACAATATACTAACGCATATATATGGAATTTAGAAAGATGGTAACAATAACCCGGTGTACGAGACAGCAAAAGAGACACTGATGTGTAGAACAGTCTTATGGACTCTGTGGGAGAGGGAGAGGGTGGGAAGATTTGGGAGAATGACATTGAAACATGTAAAATATCATGTAAGAAATGAGTTGCCAGTCCAGGTTCGATGCACGATACTGGATGCTTGGTCGCCCCACTGGGACGACCCAGAGGGATGGTATGGGGAGGGAGGAGGGAGGAGGGTTCAGGATGGGGAACACATGTATACCTGTGGCAGATTCATTTTGATATTTGGCAAAACTAATACAATTATGTAAAGTTTAAAAAAAAATCCTTTGGAACCTAGTTTTCTTATGTGTAAAATGACAATTCTAGACTATTTTTTTTAGCCTAGTGTGTTTTTAGCAATGGTGTTTTATATGTGTTGATCATTGTTCTGGCTCTAGCTCTAATAATAAACTATTAATATAGTGACTGTTTAAAATGTACTTTTCACTTTGTACAGTACACTTACATGTCTTATTTCTCTTGATCTTTTGAGGTAGATGTGGCAATCATTCTCCCCCTTTTGAAATCAGTCCAACAAGGCTCATAAAGGTCTGGTGTCTCCTTAGTGATCACAGAAAAGCAATTCATTTCCTCCCAGAAAGTAATCTTTCCTGGACATTAAAGAAAGTGAAAGAAAGTGAAGTCGCTCAGTTGTGTCCGACTCTGCAATCCCATGGACTGTAGCCTATCAGGCTCCTCTGTCCATGGGTTTTTCCAGGCAAGAATACTAGAGTGGGTTGCCATTTCCTTCTCCAGGAGATCTTCCTAACCCAGGGATTGAATCCGGATCTCCAGCATTGTAGGCAGACACTTGACCATCTTAGCCATCAGGGAAGTCCTGGACATTGGGAGACTATTTCCTTTGAATTAATTCCATGAAAATTCCATGGAAATGAAGGAAAAGTTCTTCATTCAACAAGATCAATGCTACAGAAAAGCCGATCAATGACATAGACTGGAATGAGGGATGTGCCTCCCAAAATTCAGAGAAAAGGGGCAATTGCTCTTCCTTCGGCAGGAACTAGGCAAATACATGAGAGCAGTAATCAAGCCGCAATGGGACACTTTTCTAAACTGGAAAAGAGCCAAGTTTCCAGGCCAAAAATGCTCTAAAATACCAGTGAAAAAGTAATGAAGAGGTCAAAAAAAGAAAAACAATGAAGAAATGGACATCTAAAACCCATGCGGATTTTTTCTTTAATTTCAAAAGTAAGGGAGAATTCTATATATTTACAGATATTAAAGTAAAAGAACGCAAAATACAGAGGTTCTGAGTTTCAGGTTTGACCTCAGAAATACAGCACTGCCACTTTCTCACTGTGGGATGTCAGGTTCTTCAACCTCGATAAGTGACAGTTTCCTTCTCTATAAAATGAAAGTTAAAATAGCAATTAACTTGTAGATTTGTTGACAGGATTGAAGGATCAGATCAGGTCAATTCAGTTGCTCAGTCATGTCCAACTCTTTGCAACCTCATGGACTGTAGCACCCCAGCCTTCCTTGTCTATCACCAACTCCCAGAGCTTACTCAGATTCATGTCCATCGCGTTGCTGATGCCATCCAACCATGTCATTCTCTGTCGTCCCCTTCTCCCACCTTCAATCTTGCCCAGCATCAGGGTCTTTTCCAATGAGTCAGTTCTTTGCATCAGGTGGCCAAAGTATTGGAGTTTCACCTTCAGCATCAGTCCCTCCAATGAATATTCAGGACTGATTTCTTTAGGATTGACTGGTTGGATCTCCTTGCAGTCCAAGGGACTCTCAAGAGTCCTCTCCAACACCACAGTTCAAAAGCATCAATTCCATAGTCCAACTCTCACATCCATACATGACTCCTGGAAAAACTATAGCTTTGACTAGAGGGACCTTTGTTGGTAAAGTAATGTCTGTGCTTTTTAATAAGCTGTCTAGGTTGGTCATGGCAACCCACTCCAGTATTCTTGCCTGGAAAACCCCATGAACAGAGGAGCCTGGTAGACTACAGTCCACAGGGTTGCAAAGAGTCGGACACAACTGAGTGACTTCACTTTCACTTTTACTAGGTTGGTCATAGCTTTCCTTCCAAGGCAGCAAATGACTTTTAATTTCATGGCTGCAGTCACCAACTGCAGTGAGTGGGGACCAAAAAAATTAAGTCTCTCACTGTTTCCATTGTTTCCCCATCTATTTGCCATGACGTGTTGGGACCAGATGCCATGACCTTAGTTTTCTGAATGTTGAGTTTTAAGCCAACTTTTTCACTCTCCTCTTTCACATTCATTGAGGTTCTTTAGTTCTTCTCTGCTTTCTGCCATAAGGGTGGTGTCATCTGCATATCTGAGGTTATTGGTATTTCTTCCAGCAGTTTTGATTCAGCTTGCACTTCACTCAGCCCAGCATTTTGCATGATGTACTCTGCATATAAGTTAAATAAGCAGGATGACAATTTACAGCCTTGACATACTCCTTTCCAATTTGGAACCAGTCTGTTGTTTCATGTCCAGTTCTAACCATTGCTTCTTGACCTGCATACAGAGTTCTCAGGAGGAAGGTCAGGTTGTCTGGCAGTCCTATCTCTTTAAGAATTTTCCAGTTTGTTTTGATCCAACAGTCAAAGGCTTTGGTAGTCAATAAAGCAAGTGTGAAAGTGAAAGTTGTTCAGTCCTGTCTGACTCTGCGAACACATGGACTATACAGTCCATGGAATTCTCCAGGCCAGAATACTGGAGTGGGTAGCCTCTCCACTTCTGTGAGATCCCTTCTCCAGGGGATCTTCACAACCCAGGGATTGAATGTAGGCCTCCCACATTGCAGGCAGATTCTTTACCAGCTGAGCCACAAGGGAAGCCCAAGAATGCTGGAGTAGGTAGCCTCTTCCTTCTCCAGGGGATCTTCGTGACCCAGGAATCAAACTGGGGTCTCCTGCATTGCAGGCAGATTCTTTACCAACTGAGCTAACAGGGAAGCCCTAGCAATAAAGCAAAAGTAGATGTTTTTCTGGAACTCTTGTGTTTTCAATGATCCAGCAGATGTTGGCAATCTGATCTCTGGTTCCTCTGCCTTTTCTAAAACCAGCTTGAACATCAGGAAGTTCACGGTTTACATACTGTTGAAGCTTGGCTTGGAGAATTTTGAGCATTACTTTGCTAGCGTGTGAGATGAGTGCAATTGTGCAATAGTTTGAACATTCTTGGGCATGCCTTTCTTTGGGATTGGAATGAAAACTGACTTTTCCAGTCCTGTGGCCACTGCTGAGTTTTCCAAATTTGCTGGCATATTGCATGCAGCATTTTCACAGCATCACCTTTTAGGATTTTAAATAGCTCAACTGGAATTCCATCACCTCCACTAGCTTTGTTTGTAGTGCTGCTTCCTAGGGCCCACTTGACTTCACATTCCAGGATGTCTGGCTCTAGGTGAGTGATCACAGCATTGTGATTATCTGGGTCATGAAGATCTTTTTTGTACAGTTCTTCTGTGTATTCTTGCCACCTCTTCTTAATATCTTCTGCTTCTGTTAGGTCCATATACTTTATGTCCTTTATTGTGCCCATCTTTGCATGAAATGTTCCCTTGATATCTTTAATTTTCTTAAAGAGTTCTCTAGTCTTTCCCATTCTATTGTTGTCCTCTCTTTCTTTGTATTGATCACTGAGGAAATCTTTCTTATCTCTCCTTGATATTCTTTGGAACTCTGCATTCAGATGGGTATATCCTTCCTTTTCCCCATTGCTTTTAGCTTCTCTTCTTTTCTCAGCTATTTGTAAAGCCGCCTCAGACAACCATTTTGCCTTTTTGCTTTTTTTTTCCCTTGGGGATTGTCTTGATCACTGCCTCCTGTACAATGTCATGAACCTCCATCCATAGTTCTTCAGGCGCTCTATCAGATCTAATCCCTTGAATCTATTTGTCACTTCCACTGTATAATTATAAGGGATTTGATTTAGGTCATACCTGAATGATCTAGTGATTTTCCCTACTTTCTTCAATTTAAGTCTGAATTTGGCAATAAGGAGTTCATGATCTGAGCCACAGTCAGCTCCTGGTCTTGTTTTTGCTGATTATATAGACCTTCTCCATCTTTGGCTGCAAAGAATATAATCAATCTGATTTCAGTATTGGCCATCTGGTGATGTCCATGTGTAAAACCTTCTTTTGTGTTGTTGGAAGATGTTTTCTATAACCAGTGTGTTTTCTTGGCAAAAGTCTGTTAGTTTTTCCCTGCTTCATTTTGTACTCCAAGGCTGAATTTTCCTGTTACTCCAGGTATTTCTTGACTTCCTACTTTTGCATTCCAGTCCCCTATAATGAAAAAGACATCTTTTTGGGGTGTTAGTTCTAGAAGGTCTTGTAGGTCTTCATAGAACTATTCAATTTCAGCTTCTTCAGCATTACTGGTCAGGGCATAGACTTGGATTACCGTGATGTTGAATGGTTTGCCTTGGAAATGAACAGAGATCATTCTGTTGTTTTTGAGATTGCATCCAAGTACTGCATTTCAGACTCTTTTGTTGACCATGATGGCTACTCTATTCTAAGGGATTCTTGCCCACAGTAGTAGATATAATGGTCATCTGAGTTAAATTCACCCATTCCAGTCCATTTTAGTTCCCTGATTCCTAAAATGTCAACATTCACTCTTGCCATCTCCTGTTTGGCCACTTCTAATTTGCCTTGATTCATGGACCTAACGTTCCAGGTTCCTAGCAATATTTCTCTTTACAGCATCAGACCTTGCTTCTATCACCAGTCACATCAACAACTGGGTGTTGATTTTGCTTTGACTCCATCTCTTCAATCTTTCTGGAGATATTTCTCCACTCTTCTCCAGTAGCATGTTGGGCACCTACCGACCTGGAGAGTTCATCTTTCAGTATCATACCTTTTTGGGTTTTCACATTGTTCATGGGCTTCCCAAGGCAAGAATACTGAAGTGGTTTGCCATTCCATTCTCCAGTGGACCACACTTTGTCAGAACTCTCCACCATGACCTGTCTGTCTTGGATGGCCCTACTTGGCATGGCTCATAATTTCATTTGCTAGACAAGGCTGTGGTCCATGTGATCAGTTTGGTTAGTCTTCTGTGATTGTGGTTTTCATTGTCTGCCCTCTGATGGATAAGGATAAGAGGCTTATGGATGCTTCCTGATGGGAGAGACTGACTGAGGGGGAAACTAGGTCTTGTTCTGATGGGCGGGGCCATGCTCAGTAAATCTTTAATCCAATTTTCTTTTGATGGACAGGGCTGTGTTCCCTCCCTTTTGCTTGACCTGAGGCCAAACTACAGTGGAGGTAATGAAGATAATGACAACCTCCTTCAAAATGTCCCATGCATGCACTGCTGCACTCAGCACCCCCGACCCTGTAGCAGGCCACTGCTGATGCATGTCTCCACTGGAAACTGCTGGACACTCATGGGTATGTCTGGGTCGGTCTCTTGTGGGGTTATTGCTCCTTTCTCCTGGGTCCTGGTGTGCACAAGCTTTTGTTTGTGCCCTTCAAGAGTGTGTTTCCCCAGTCCTATGTAAGTTCTGGTGGTTCTATGGGATGTTAACAGTGACCTCCTCCAAGAGGGCTTATGCCATACTCAGGTCTGCTGCACCCAGAGCCCCTGCCCCTGTGGCAGGCCACTGCTGACCTGCACCTCCACAGGAGACACTCAGACACAGTTCTGGCTCAGTCTCTGTGGGTTGGGCATGCATTTCATGCCCTTCCCAGATCTGAGTGGCTCAGGTGACCAGGTGCTTCTCAAACACACTGTCCCACGTGGGCCATATGTCTTAATCACCTCCCCGGTCCCAGTTGCTTGGTTTCCTGGAGCTCTATGAAAGCACTGTCTCAGGTGTGCCGTGTGTCTCCTCTGGAAAGCTGATCTCAGGTTGCAACCTTCCTGGTGGATGTCAACCATCTAGGATCTCAGGATGATGTGGTTAGCAGCTAGGAGCCTTCTCACAGTTTGGTGGAATATTTCATCTCTGGGGCTGAGATTGCAGCAGCCCCTTGCCTTCTGGCTCTGGCTGTCACAAGCCTGCCTCTCTGCCTCCACGTGGGGTGGGGACGGTATGAAGCTAGCCTAGCTCTCCTTTGGTATTCTCTCAATCCTTTGTTCTGTGAGCAGGCCAGGCTGCATGTTAGATTGTTATGTTAGAGCCTTTTGCAAGAAAGTTCTCTTTTCTGCAGCTGCATTTAGGCATGTATTCTGTGGGTTTTTTTTTTTTTTTTTTCCTCCCTGTTATGTAGCCTTCTAAGATTCCAAAGCTTCCCATAGACCCATGTGTGAGAAGGTTTCCTAGTGTGTGGAAACTTCTCCTCCTTCATGACTCCCTCCCCAGGATAGGATTGAAGGATAGTATCTCTATATAGGAATATATATATATGGAGTCCTCATTTTTATTATTACTATCACAAAGAAAGAAAAATCATACAGATCTCCAACTTCTTCACAAGAACTCTGGGTTCTAGGTGGTAAAAAAATAAAAATTATCAAATGGGACAAAGGGGAGGTATTTTATCTATGGAGACAAATCTAATATAATTTTTAGAGTTACTAATACACCAATGATAAGAAATAAAATGTTAAGAAAATTTGAGATTTTAAACAAATCTCTCTGTAGGCATTAATTACAGATATCAAAGTTAAGTAAGAGAAATTTAAAACATTAACTTAATAGATACATAATTAAGGTAATGGCCCTATAAAACAGAATCTACTTTTCACACACTAAAAAAACTGACAAAAATTAATCAGTTATTGAACATGATGAAACTGATCAGTGTTGGCTGTAATGAAACGTCAATAAATTCTAAAAGGGCAGAAAATGTTTAAAATATATCTTATCATTATAATTAGACAAAACTAGCAATTAATATCAGAGGTACAAATAAACTCTTGATTGATTGAAATTTAGAAGCAATTATTAAAATAACTATTGGATTAAAGAGGAATCAAAGATTGCAATCCAGGATATTAAATTAAAAAATAATAATGATAACATATTAGTACAAATTTTAAGAATTGTGATCAAAACTTACTCAGAGGCAAAGTTATCTTAAATGCTCTCTTTATTAAATAATTCAGAGAATGAAATAAACAGATCATTCAACTTAATAAATAAAAAATTCCCAATAAAATAATCATAAAGAACAGGAGAAAGAAATAATAGTAAGACTAAAAGCTAATGAATTAGGAAAAATAGAGTATTTGATAAATCAATTTCAGATATCGTAGTCAAGAAGAATGCTGAAAAGAGAAAACTTACCACATTAGAGATATGAAAACACCACAGAGCAAAAGAGCTTTAAATTATAAGGAAATGGCATACCCAACTCTATGTTAATAAATTTGAAAATAGAAATGAACAAAGTTTTCTTAAGATATAGAGAATCTGAAAACTCCAGTAATTATGGAAAAAGTTGCAGAAAAGATCAAATAATTATCCTCAGTATATACCCCTTTAGCTTTATAAATGAATTCTTCCAAACTTTCAAGAAATCAATATTTTCAATGTCTTTTTATTTATAATTTTTAGTATTTTATAGATTATAAATAATTAACATGTGATAAGACACAATTAAAATGATATTTTACAATCTATTAAGAGAAAAATAGCCATACCAACAGAAAAATGACAAAGGCTATCAAGAAACAATTTACTAAATGGTGATAATAAAATTAATAATAGAAAATACAGAGTACAGACTATTTATCAGATATTTCCTAAGTAATATATAATTATATAATAGTAATAAACTTATATGCAGGACAGGAAGCAACAATTAGAACTGGACATGGAACAATAGACTGGTTCCAAATAGGAAAAGGAGTACATCAAGGCTGTATATTGTCACCCTGCTTATGTAATTTATATGCAGAGTACATCATGAGAAACGCTGGACTGGAAGAAGCACAAGCTGGAATCAAGATTGCCAGGAGAAATATCAATAACCTCAGATATGCAGATGACACCACCCTTATGGCAGAAAGTGAAGAGGAACTAAAAAGCTTTTTGATGAAGTGAAAGAGGAGAGTGAAAAAGTTGGCTTAAAGCTCAACATTCAGAAAACGAAGATCATGGCATCTGGTTCCATCACTTCATGGGAAATAGATGGGGAAACAGTGGAAACAGTGTCAGACTTTATTTTGGGGGGCTCCAAAATCACTGCAGATGGTGACTGCAGCCATGAAATTAAAAGACGCTTACTCCTTGGAAGGAAAGTTATGACCAACCTAGATAGCATATTCAAAAGCAGAGACATTACTTTGCCAACAAAGGTCTGTCTAGTCAAGGCTATGGTTTTTCCAGTGGTCATGTATGGATGTGAGAGTTGGACTGTGAAGAAGGCTGAGCACTGAAGAATTGATGCTTTTGAACTGTGGTGTTGGAGAAGACTCTTGAGAGTCCCTTGGACTGCAAGGAGATCCAACCAGTCCATTCTGAAGGAGATCAGCCCTGGGATTTCTTTGGAAGGAATGATGCTAAAACTGAAACTCCAGTACTTTGGCCACCTCATGTGAAGAGCTGACTCATTGGAAAAGACTCTGATGCTGGGAGGGATTGGGGGCAGGAGGAGAAGGGGATGACAGAGGATGAGATGGCTGGATGGCATCACCAACTCGATGGACGTGAGTTTGAGTGAATTCTGGGAGATGGTGATGGACAGAGAGGCCTGGCGTGCTGCAATTCATGGGGGCACAAAGAGTCAGACACGACTGAGCGACTGAACTGAATATGTATAATATATGACAATTATATATGTGAGTGAGTGATATTCGTTCAGTCGTGTCTGACTCTTTGCAACACCATGGACTGTAGCCTGTTGGTCTCCTTTGTCCACGAAATTCTCCAGGCAAGAATATTGGAGTGAGTGGCCATTTCCTTCTCCAGGGAACACTTATGTAGGGAGATGTAATTATATATAATTACACCTCACAGAGAGTCCTACAGATTAGGTACCATTATAATCTCTGATTTAAGATGTGTAAATTAAGGCACAGAGGTAGTAAGCAATTTGTCCAATGTCACATAACTACCAACTGGTGAAGCCAAGATTTGGACCCAAACTGCTTGTCTCCAGAGTCTGTGGTTTTAACCCTTAAGTCAATAGGAAATATATTTATCAAAGAAATGTAAACAAAGACAATTTATTTTTATTTCTTTATGCTAGTGATTACAAGATTTACAAGAATACAACCAGTGTAAATGCATTGTGAGAAAATAGAAGTCCTGTACACTTCTGTGGGGTATATAAATTTGTATAATGTTTTATTGAGTATAACTTACAATATATATTTGTGCTTGTGGGCAGTCACTCAGTCATATTTGACTCTTTTGTGACCCTATGGACTGTAGCTCAGCAAGCTCCTCTGTCCATGGGATTCTCCAGGCAAGAATACTGGAATGAGTTGCTGTTTCCTCCACCAGGGGATCTTCCCAACCCAGGAATTTAACCTGGGTCTCCTGCATCTCCTGCTTTGGCAGGCACATTCTTTACCCTGAGACACTCGGGAAGACCCTAAAACAAACATTAAAATCCCTAAATTGTACAAAACATTCACTCTAGTATTTCTACTTCTAGGGTTGCATATTAAATAGACACATATTCCCAGGTGAACATAGACTTTATGTTTGTTTCAGTTGTGAAAGTGATAATTAAGTCATCAAATTGAGTGCAGAGGCAAAAACACCAACTTCTCAGTCTTTTCTATGGACTCAGAGACTCAGAACAGTGTTCAAGTCTCCTTGAGAGTAAAAAGTTCAATTCAATCCAAGCTGGAATCTTCCCTATAGAAAACTTAAGACTAGACTAGTTTAAATCTAGATCCACAAATCAAGAGGCCTATAATGTCTATGGACCAAGGAGAACCAAGATAGAGAGTATATGCATGAGCTACTTGGGAGCTGATATCCTCTCATTTTGCCCAACGTTAAAAATATACCTGTGGCTGATTCATTTTGATGTTTGGCAGAAACCATGCAATTCTGTAAAGCAATTATCCTTCAATTAAAAATAAATATAATAAAAAAAATAAAAAATATTCTTATGATAACAATGTTCTTCTGTAGTGTTTCAAAGTTTAAATGGAAAGTTTGGATGTGTCACTGAAGTGCCAGAGTGCTGAAGATCTTGTATTTTTCTTCTAGAAGGAAAAAAAAAATGAAGTAGAAGTTCTGGGGAAATGGAATGGCTTTCCATTATGTTCAATAAAAATTAAAGACTGACCAAAAAAATAAAAAGAAGGGTGTATATCATTAGGTAAGTGTCACCAAATTTGGTGTGTTAGGGACTTCCCTGTTGGCTCAGAATCCTCCAGCAATCCAGAAGACCCATGTTCAATCCTTTGGTAGGGAAAATCCCCTGGAGACAGGAATGGCAACCTACTCCAATATTCTTGCCTGGGAAATTCCATGAGCAGAGGATCCTGGCAAGCTACAATCTACGGGGTCATAAAGAATCGGACATGACTAAGCAACTTGCACACGCACATACACACACCTTTACATTTCAAGATAGAGCTCCACTAATGAAAAGACAATACACTCTTGACCCCCAATCTGATTGATTCATAGGAGGAGACTTCAAAAGAAACTCTTTTCCTACTTAATTTCAGATGATTTCAACAATATAACTTAAATAGAAATAAACAGTCCTACAAGTATCAACATTACTGAAGTCTAATGGCATTTAGAATTCTCAATTGATCTGTAACTGTTTACCACTTCTTGAGACTCCTCAAATCTATGAAGGAAAAAAAAAAAAACTTTTCCTTCAAGGAATATCATTTATCCAAAGGTCGGGTAGACATGATTCTTATGTTTCTCATGCAGAAGAATATATTTCAACCTTTCCTTATGCACAGGCACAAGTAGTAACACTTGAGGTGCTTATGTTGACAGGTGGCCGAAGCATCTTGTCTGGAGAGCTAGCTCCAGATGGTGGCATTGGAGTGGGAATTCAGAGTTTCTTGGGCTTGGAGTGGAAGGTCTGGATCCCAGCAACATTGGGCTTCTCTTAGTACACATCATTTTCTCCCCTCTACTTACAGTGTTCTGCTTCTCCTTTCATACTTTAAAACTCAGCTTGTGTCCCTCTTTTGAGATGTCTTCTTTACATCCCTAAACAATCAGTCCCTCCCTTCTCTTAGGATTCTATAAGCTTTTTTATAACTCAAAATTCCTGCAAGAATGCTTTATCTTTAGGGTACCTTGGCAGTCTGTCACTATAGTTTATAGATTCCTTAGTCATTAGTAATATTTAGCTGAACGAAAGGAAGGGAAGGGAAGACACTCTGCAAACTTGATAGTCATCTTCCAATATTTAAAGGACAGAGGTGTGAAGAGAAGACTAAACTTGTTCTAGATGATCACAGGGATGGAATAAGACTAACTGGTAGAAAGTCTAGAAGATTTCAGATATATTCTAAAAAGCAATTCAACAAACATATATTGACAAGTAATGTGTATAAGTTTTCATTAGAAAAGAAGTTATAAGAGTAGAGTCTTAGAATGACAAAAAAAGGAACATGATTTGAGCTGCTTGACCCAGGAGAGTTTCAAAAGAGACCAGCCATTACTTGTTACTCATTAACCCACTTATTCAATATTTTCTGAAGACCTGTTATCTGTCACACATTGTTCTGTGAGTGTGGGTCACCTCATCCCAGCCTTACACTGCCAAATACATTGACATTGATGGGGTGATTGGTCTAAATGTCTCATCCTGAGATATGTGATTCTAGGGGATACCTAAACCAAACTTTTTTTCAATTTATGATGAAACTGAATGATCAAGGAACTTTTTCAGGCATCATAGTTTAAGGAAGAGTTGAATATAATATCTGTGACTCCGAGTGGTAGTGGTTTGTGTGTTTATGTGTGTGTGCGTGTTATCTAATTGACTCTTGGAGAAAACAAGCTTTTACAATTACATAGAGTAGAGTTACCTATGGTGGCAGCAGAGGCTACAGACAAAAACACAGGAAGGGAAAGCAATGAAGAAATAAAGTAAAATCAGATGCAGAGTTGCAGTGACTCTCTTCTAAACATCCCATAAATGTGCATTTAGCTCACGTTTATTTTTACATACTTCACCAGAAAATAGCAACTGAAACATCTCATTCCTGATGGTAGCTTCAGGCAAAGAGGGGGCATAAAGTGAGAAAGAGACACAATAAACAAACAAGCAACAAGCCCCTTACATGCAATGCAGATTTCAAAACTTTCACACCATTTCTCAGCCTTAACAGCCAAAAGGACTTGCATCATGCTTTGGGCGGAGGCTCATGCTTTTTCCCTAATATTAAGTGTATGTTAGGATACCTTAATGGTCACTTAACCAAGAAAATGCAGTTTTGTTCACAGACAAAAAATAATTTTTTTGCCCTATATTCAAAGTTTTCATGATTAAAAGCCTTGGTTTCTACCCCCATGGATTTGACTTAATCAATTATTGACTTTATTTTTTTTGAGTTATAAGGAATATTTTATCCCCACTTAACAAGTAATAAAACTGAACATATATATATATATCATGAGAGGGTAAATACACTTTTCTACCAGGCAATCATCACAGATTTTCATTCTATTTATTCCTTTAGACAGGCAAGATTTGTAAATGCTGTTTGATGACTTCTCTGTTATCTCAAAAGCATGTCAATCTCAAAATGTAAAATATTAATCATATGATGCATCCTTCTGCCCAAAGGTCTCAGAAGATTTGAGTTCAGTGAGTGAGCCACCAACCTCCATCTCTAAAAAAACAGGGCATCCTATCTACCTCTACCAACTCAACTCCTTTACCCAGCCTACCACCTATACTATGATTTCACCTTCTAACAACTTCTTACATCTATTCTCTCTCTTCCACCATGCTGACTGCCATAGCTCCCACTTGATGTCTCACATCCATTCTTATTTATATCCGCTTGACTCTCCCTACTGCAATAAAACAATATCTTAAAAATGAAAATCAGAAGGTACTGTTTCTCTGATTGGATGGCATCACTGACTTGATGGACATGAGTTTGAGCAAGCTTCATCAGGAGTTGGTGATGGACAGCGAGGCCCGTCGTGCTACAGTCCATGGGGTCGCAAAGAGTCGGACTTGACTGAGCAACTGAACTGAACTTACTGTTCCTCTATTTAAGTATTAGATGTCTGTGCTTTGGTTTTAATCATAAATTGGCACTTGAAAAGAGTTCATCCAAAATGAAGATCACAACTTTAACGTTGCTCTGGTCTGGGGTCTCCACCCCAGCTTGTCCTGTATGATCTTGTCACTCTGGTTTTTCCTCAGTCTCTCAGATGGGGTGCTCTCTACTGCCACAGGGCTTTTGCACAAGCTAACTCCACCTTCAATGCTCTTTGCTTCATATCCTTTCAATTTTTTGATGAATTTTCCTTATTTAGAGGAAGTCTTCTTTGACTTCCACAGATGGGATAAAATATTCCTGTCATAGATTTTGAACATTTGACGTACCTCTCCTTCCTAGTCCTTATAATGGTCATAAAAATGGAATATCTATTGTCATATTTGAGTGACATTAATGGCACCCCACTCCAGCACTCTTGCCTGGAAAATCCCATGGATGGAGGAGCCTGGTGGGCTGCAGTCCATGGGGTCGCGAAGAGTCGGACACGACTAAGCAACTTCCCTTTCACTTTTCACTTTCCTGCATTGGAGAAGGAAATGGCAACCCACTCCAGTGTTGTTGCCTGGAGAATCCCAGGGACTGTGGAGCCTGGTGGGCTGCCATCTATGGGGTTGAGGGAAGCATTCATACAAGTTTCTGATTGTTCTTATGTCAATAAATCTAACACTATTGCTGGCATAAAAGAGATTTCAATAAACATCAGTTAATGGAATGAATAAATGAATTAATGAATGAGAAAATGATATATTCAGTGTGTGAACAGTTAATAGACACTGTGAGAAAGGTCACCCAAACAGTACTAACAATTTTTCTCTTATATCTGTGGAGATGGAAAAATCCACATCACAGAAGCAGTGCCTATGAAATCAAAACACGTGGTTCCACTCTGGTATCTCCCTTTTGTAATTCCATGATCTTATGCAACATCCCTAAAGCACTTGGGTACCAATTTCTTCATCAATAAAGCTAGGAGAAAAGCCACTCACTGGGGGAAATGTGAGAATTTTACAATATGCATTTGAAAAGGCTTGAAGGATTGTAAAAAGTGTTAGCTCAGTTGTGTCCACTCTTTGAGACCCCATGGACTGTAGCCCACCAGGCTCCTCTGTCCATGGGATTCTCCAGCCATGAATACTGGAGTGGGTTGCCATGCTCTCCTCCAGGTGATCTTCCTTACCCAGGAATCAAACCCAAGCCTCTTGGGTCTCCTGCCTTGGCAGGCGGGTTCTTTACCACTAGCACCACCTGGAACAGTATCTTAAAGGATTATAAACCCCAGTAAATCTCATTTAAGAAGCCAAAGGTACAATGGAAGCCCCTAGGAAATGGTAGAAAAGAAGGTAAGTACATCCTTGACTGGATCAGGACCAGTGACTTGTTCTCCAGAGTTTTATGGAATAGGATCACATGCAGAAGCAAGGAGGTACCCTGATTTGAAAATAAAGATCTATCCTGGGCAATAGAAGATAAACAATACAAGATACACCAGACAACTGCTCCCTGTTAAATTCTGCTTTCTTCTGAAAACTGATATCTGTATCCTCCTTCTCAACAAATAAATATACTCAAGTTCTAGCTAACAATCCATACTCATCATTGTAGGAGTCCCCACTCAAATGCTCATAGGGACCTGGGAGAAAATATCACCAAGCAAAGCAAGCCAGAAAGTGACTATGGCACACTGATGTCACAGACTATCCAAAGGGTGATCACTTCTCCATGCCAGCCACTGTTGCCATTCTAAATGAAGGCCCTGTGTTGCCAGAGCTTGATTTTCTTAAAGCTGGAAATTGGCTCAACTTTTTTAGAAACAGTAGTGCAGGCCAAGGAAAACATGTCTTTGGGAAGTTTGTGACCTGATTCTAACCCTTTGCATACTATAACCAGTACTTTCGAGAACATTTATTGTAGAAATTCCTGGAAGCTCATTCTTTTGAATGAGGATAATACTATAAAGTGTGAAAGTGAGAGTGAAGTCGCTCAGTCGTGTCTGACTCTTTGTGACCCCATGGACTGTAGCCTGCCAGGCTCTTCCATCCATGGGATTTTCCTTACAAGAATACTGAAGTGGGTTGCCATTTCCTTCTCCAGGGAATCTTCCCAACTCAGGGATCAAACCCAGGTCTCCTGCCTTGCAGGCAGACTCCTTACTATCTGAGCCATCAGGGAAGTGGCTATAAAGTGTACTTAATACAAAGGGTTACTTTTAGGATTAAATGAAATCACATGTAAGCATGCCTATTCAAGTGCCTATGTTTCTATATAGATGCTCAGTAAATATTATTTTCTCCTCTTCCTTTCCTCTTTCCTGCCTTTTTAATTGAGAGAAGGGGTTATTTGATTTACTGGGAAACATACAAAGAGAAAAAGTTGCATTATTTTTAATAAAAGATGTCATTTTAGAAAGATAGGCTTAAGGGTGTATTGTACAACACAGAGAATATAGCCAATATTTTATAATGACTGTAAATGGAAAGTAACCTTTAAAATTGTATAAAAATAAAAGTTATTTCATTATATTAAATCCATACCAACCAAGTCAATGTATTCCTCTCATTGAAACTCTTTTCCAGGATAGATCTCTGTAGACTTCTTTTGGCTCAGATTAGGCTGGCTTATAATTGATAGTTGGATTTTTATATAAAAATTATGTTTCAAATGGATTTAAGAATGCTTGGAGAATTTTCTTTGATGACTTAAAACGTTCACATTTTATTTGTAGCATAAAGATATATAAATAGTTTCTTGAACAAAATAAAGCTTTGATCCAGTTTTTTTATCTGACATTTTAAAATTTGCATCCAATTCTGTATGCATGCATATGTGCTCAGTCTGGTCTGACTTTTTGTGACCCTGTGGACTATAGCCTGTCAGGCTCACATATCCATGGGATTCTCCAGGCAAGAATACTGGAGTGGGTTGCCATTTCCTTCTCCAGGGGATCTTCCCAATCCAGGAATCAAACAGGTGTCTCCTGCATCTCCCGCATTGCAGGCAGATTCTTTACTGCTGAGCTATCAGGGAAGCCCCTTGTATGCTATTTCATGTATTCTCAGAAGCACAACAAACTCACATATTCCCAAACCAGTTCTTCCCTAAATCATTAACCCTACTGTAAATCATCAATCAGGTCTATGGGGCTGTACAAACAAAGAGACCACTGGAGCTGGAGCATAAGACTCAAGTTCATTTATCTTAAAGGTCTGGTTCAATGTAGACAAGTTATTGAATCCTCTCATTCTTCATTTGTGAAATGGGACAGATAAACACTATACTCAAAAATTTATTTTGAAGGTCAAATGAGTTACTATTTGCAAAATTGTCATGCAAACTGCAGTGGGTTTCTCTAATACATATACTACTTAGAGTGGGAAGGACAAGAAGGAACTGGGATGAAGACCCAACTTAGCTATGCTGGTGGCAGTGTCTTGATGTGAGGGTGAGACTTCCTCTTTGTTTCACCTTTATTTCCGTCTAGTTTCCGTTATAGCCACTTCAAGTGTCGTGAGTTCTCCTGACCTACAACTTTATCCCTTGCATTGGCACAGTATACGTGATTAGGAGGGGAGAATAGGGTTTTGTTTATGTTGTTGTTGTTGTTCAGCCGTCAAGTCATGCCTGACTCTTTGTGACCCCATGGACTGTAGCATGCAACACCTCTCTATCCCTCACTATCACCCAGAGTTTGCCCAAGTTCACGTCCGTTGAAGCAGTGATGCCATCCAACCATCTTCTGTCACCCTCTTCTCCTCCTGTCTTGAATCTTTCCCAGCATCAGGTCTTTTCCAGTGAGTCAGTTCTTCACATCAGGTGACCAAAGTATTGGAGTTTCAACTTTGGCATCAGTCTTTCCAATGAGTATTCAGGGTTTTTTTTATATTATGGACAACAATTTCCTATATACCAGGCATGGAAGTAAGCATTAGACACACATCAAATCAATCCATTAATATTTAGAACATCACTACGTTGCAATATTACAATTCCCAGTTTACAAATCGAGAAACTGAAGTTAGCAATGGGCGGCCCCTTGCCTCAGACCATTGACTAATAACGGCAACACCCCAACCCTGGCAACACCAAAGCAAGACATTACTGGGGCACAGCATGGGATGCAGATTTCCCAGGAAAATAGTTTTCCAGATAACTGTGATAAAAGTATCAAGTGCCAAAGTTATTTGGAGGAAAACTCTCCCCTTTTCCCCACCATTTCTGAGTATGATATTTGCTATGAAGATAGCATCAAAACATTTTTAACCATACTTAACTGTACAGTTCCAATGGCACTAAGTATATTTACATTGTTCTTCAACTCTCACCATCATCCATCTCCCAAATTTTTCACCTTCCTAAACTGAAACTCTGTTGTTGTGCTAGAATATACATGAAGTACCATAATTATTTTTGATGTTTATATTTGGCTTACTATACCTATAAATGTTTAATACAAAGAAGATTTTTTATTGTAATCTCATTGTCTTGCTTTTGGCCAAAATAAGTTTTTAAAACTGGAGCTAATTGAATGTGCTTTCTTTTTATAAAATTAAATATATCTTCCTCTATTTATTTATTTTTTCCTTTTCCCTTTCTTTTTTTTTTTTTTGATGGAGAGGCCTTGGAAATCATCTAAACGACTTGTCTAAATTTCCAAATCACATAACTGAGATAAAGCTTCTTTGGTTATGTTATAAATAAAAAATTACCTCGAGGGCTATAGTGATATGTAGAAGCCTCCCTACTCTAAAAGGTAACACATCACTATGGTCTATTTCAGGCTAAGTATCTTTATTTTTTGTTTGTTTCATGGTTTTCTTTCTTTTTCCTGACTTTCAGGTTGTCAGGCATCACTTGCCCTGGTTATAAACAAAAGGCCCTTCAGTAAACACCTTTTCCTTATTTTGAGCTGTGTTGCTTATCATTTTCTATAGGCTAGGAAACCAAGTAACACTCTAAGATTGGGTATTCAATGCATTCTGAGCAGGGACTTAAGAAGAACTCTTACGGGTGAAACGCACAAGGTTTTATGAATAGATGCGGCCTCCATGTTGGCCTCCCCGATGACTATCAACTGTATCTTAGCTAACTGAGTTTATCAGAGAGATGAATGTCATGTGAGTGAGGAGTTGAACACTTTTAGTGATACACATCCCAAAAGAAGGCATAAGTCAGACTTCTAAATAAATCTATTCCCTCTTCTAGTCCCCTGCAGCGATCCTTAGAGGTAGCCAGTTCCACCTGCTTCCCTTACATTATTCTCCCTTGTCTTTTTTATAAGTATAGTCAAATCATCCTTTACCCCTTTACTTCAGTTGTCATTTTCCATCTGGAAAGCAGCAAATTTGATCATTCAAACAGAAGCAGCGTCTGTTGCTAACCCCTGAAGCCGGTGTACTGGTTTCATTTCTTGCAGTCAAACATTCAGTAACATGTGTTTATATGTATATCTTTTCCTTTATATTAGTAATAAGTGGGTCATTAAGGGCTGTCTTATGAGAGAATGCAGTTTTCTGGTCTAATAAGTCCCCCAGCTTCATTACCAAATTCATCTTACATGTCAGCCATTAAATAGCATGGAATTTTCCACTCTCACCCATGCAATATCATTTAATTTCACCTAAATGGAGTTTTCTCTATGACCATAATCATCATCGTCTTTACCACCACTACCATCAAGAAGCATTTATTACCTACTCAATGCATATGGTGCTGTATTCAGTATGGTTCTATACAACTCCAGCATCATGGCCCTCATCCTAGGGAGGCTGAAAAGTACAATGAGATTATTGAAAATAATGAGACTTGAGTTCAAGGCTAGACCTCAGCACTGAGCAGCTGAGTGAGCTGAAACAGAGCATCCTCCTTCTTTGGAGGAGGATGCCTCTTTTGCAAATGAGGCAGATGAGTTGCCTTATCCCTAAGACACGTCACACTATAATGGCAAGTCCTATTCCAGACTCAGCTGCAGGCATTTCAAGTGGGAGGAAGCCCAGATGAGGAAAAAACTGATCTGGAACTTTAAGCCAGTGGCTACATCCAGTGAAGTAATTAGCCTCTGGGTCTCAGCTCAGAGTTGTCTATGCTGAATGGTGTTTCTCTCCCTGACCACTGGATTTGTCTGTGTTTTCATTCTCTTCTACCACACTTGTTCTACTCTCTGATTCTGATCTTGGCTCCATTCCCATTTTCTCCAACTGCTGGCTTTCTTTTCCAGGTGACAGTCCGCACCAGGCCCTCAATTTCAGTTCTGTTACTTTCCCAATCACACACAAGCACTGTGCTCCAGTGAGAACATCAGTTTTGAATGTTTTTAGGAGGCAAATCCTGAGCCCCCTGGTTTCCTCTTAGGTGAACTATGTCTGATACCTTTGAAAAAGGGGGAAGAAACTGAGGGTAGATCACCAATGAGTGCCCCAGGAACTGAGGACTAGAGCTCATCATAAAGGGAACAGGAAGAAGAACACAAAATGATTTCAAAGAGAATAAAGGAGAAAACTTAAAAGCAGACATGTCTAGATGGTGATTGCTGCTGCTGCTGCTAAGTCGCTTCAGTTGTGTCCGACTCTGTGCAACCGCATAGACGGCAGCCCACTAGGCTCCTCTGTCCCTGGAATTCTCCAAGCAAGAATACTGGAGTGGGTTGCCATTTCCTTCTCCAATGCATGAAAGTGGAACGTGAAAGTGAAATCACTCAGTCGAGCCCGACTCTTAGCGATCCCCTGGACTGCAGCCTACCAGGCTCCTCCGTCCATGGGATTTTCCAGGCAAGAGTACTGGAGTGGGTTGCCATTGCCTTCTCCAGATGGTGATTACAGAGACACAAATGGAATCACATACCCCAAAACCATGCCTGGTCTGGACTGAACATACACAGGAACAATGGAGAGCTGGGCAATAGGAAGAGCAGGGGCAACGATGGGATCCAGAGGGGCGTTCTGTGATTCATGCCCTGAAATGTACCCATGGGTCAAGAGCACCATAATATCCCCTCTCAGCCTGTGTATTAATCAGATAGAGTCAAAAGACATAAAATCATATAAATAAGTCTGATATGTGGACAGTAGCCAAAAATCCCTCTAAGCATCAGAGTTACTTGTATTGGCCATTCATGACTTTATGCTAACTGTCTGATGTGCATATTTTCTCATGGAAACTGCCAAACTACCTCTTTTTGTTGTTAAAATACATATGATATAAAAGTTAGTTGCATTAAGCACATTTATAATGTTGCATAACCATCACCACCATTTGTTTCTAAAACTTTTTCATCATCTCAAACAGAAATTATGTGCCTATTAAACTCCCATTTCTCTCTCCCTCTAGCCTCTAGTCACCACTCTTGTATTTTCTGCCTCTAGAACCTAGCCACCTTTTAAGAATAGCCATAAAAAAAGTGGGAATTTTCTGTATCACTCAGGGAACTCAAATCAGGGCTCTGTGATAACCTAGAGGGGTGGGATGGGGTTGAAGGTGGAAGGGAGGTTCAAGAGGGAAGGCATATATGTATATCTATGGCTGATTCATGTTAATATATGGCAGAAACCAACACAATATTATAAAGCAATTATCCTTCAATTAAAAATAAATAATTTTTTTTAAAAAATGAAGTTAAATTCTAGTTAACATATGAGGCAAAAAAAAAAAAAAACAAAAAACTTGTCTACATTCTCACTGCAAATAGCTGAGGAAGAAAGGCACTGTATCAGTGACAGGAATATCATCTCTCAATGAATGTAACCAACCAGTCTTACCTCCTTCAGTGTTTGACTGAGTCTCAGAGGAAGAGACAACCTTACATTAGGATCTTTCTGTACAAAATAACATACTGTTTCTTAAAACAGTGCAAATGCTAGGTTTGTTGAGATGCTCATTTCATAAGATGACCTTGGGAATTAAGACTCCGTGAAGGAAGAATCAATTCATACCTTCCATTTCACATTTACCTGGGAAATTCATTAAGTAGAAAGGCAGATGGGATCATTCTTTTGATTCAAATCATTTACTTCCTCTGCTCCTCCTTTTCAAACAAATGCATAGTGTTGAATTCTTTCCACTGACTGTGTATGAAATAATTTCTTCCTATGATACATCTTTATAATGATGGGGCAAAGGGAAGTTAAGGAATTGCCCAAATTCACAAAGCTTTGTAAGTCACTGAATTAGTACCTTCAAGCACTTACCCAATGGCTGCCAGCCAAATGATCCTTTTTTTCAAGAAAAGAGACACTTTTCAACATTTTTTTTCTTTTCTTTTTAAGATTAATCAAGGTGTATATCAATCAGGGAAGCTCATAAGAGGCACCTTTGAGGGTTACTCTAAAATTTTGAATCCGTGTTCTACAACAACACAATATGTAAAATCTTTGAATCTGGGGGCTGATTGTAAGCTGGTTTCAAATACCACAGAGCACATAAATCTTTCTTCTTCCTTCTTTATCCCCTCAACCCATAATCTACTCACTCTTTGACCTCCCCACAAGAAGCATGACTGCCTTATATTTAGAGTTTTCCTTTCCATTAAACAATGCACATGTTTCACCCTGATCATATTTCAGAGATGGAGCCAATCAGCCTTAGTGAGCTTGCTCACTGCCTCCCATGAAGAGCAGTCTACAGGGACATAAACTGCCAGAGAGACACCATTGATTGGAAGTTGGGAGGCAGAACTTTCAAGAATGATTTAGGGATGCAGACTACTTTTACTTATTTGAACTAGCAGAGGGGAAGGTCAGGCCAAAACCATGGAAAAAAATCTAGATAAGGAAATATTTTTGAAGAAATACTGTTTTGCAACTCCCAGATAACCCACAATAATTTAAATTTGTCTCAGCATGTATCCATTCATCCTCCTACTGACTGGGAGCTCTTAAGAATGTGCTCTAAGAAATAGATGAGACTAGTTTCTAATTAGCATAACTATTATAAATAAATGTATGTTATTCAAGTGCTTGAAAATAATTTTTTTCCTAAGTAAACATGTTTACACCACTGATTTGTATGTCTTGTAAGAAAAGAGGATGCTGAGTAAAGGTAAATTTTAACCAAAAGTGATACAATATCCTCTCTGCATCATAATTAATTTTGGTCCAGTATAGATTAGCCTCAATCCAAATTTCAATTACATTATGGTCAAAGTAACACAAACAAGCATACTATTCATTGAATAGCACAATTCACTTTCATAAAATAGTGACTTTCTTCAGGAGGAAGATAAAATGAAAAGGAAGGTGGTTCATGGCATGGGATGTGTAAAATAGGTAGAGTTAGTAATTAAAACAGGAAAACTCTCCTTTTCAAAGCAAGAATCCTGTCCTAAGCCAAAATGAGAACAATATTAAGCATGTTCCTTACCTTCCCATTTGAAAAAGGGCTCTCTTTCATATTATTTATTCTATTTCCAAATGCCATGCTCCAAACATAAATGTGATTTCCACTGATGCTCTTCAGCTTGGTCAGGCTCCCCAACCTCCCCTCCTCTTTCTTCCTAAACTTAATTAAAACCAGCATTCAGCCATACTGGAAAGAAACCCTATTTACATAACACAAAGAAAAACAATTTTTAAAAGCCTGCATTAATCATGGCTTTAGAGAAAGTCACCATAAACAGGACGTATCTAGCTGAGGGACAAGCTCCAGCCACTTATGAAAAATACATCTTTCTAGCCACAGGATACCAGTGTTACTCCAGAACATAGCTCTTCCATCCCCCAAATTCCTTTTTCATATGAGGTGACATGATTTGCCCACTCTGGTATAGAATAATGCATATTCAAAGTTGTCTCACCTACTCATATAATTTAATGAAAACTGAGGTTTGTTTTATGATATTGCCAGGAATAAAGGAAGGAACATCAAGTACCTATTATGTGCCAAGCAAAATGCTCAGGGTCCTGGAGATAGTACTTTCCTGGATGGTCCTGGCAGCTTCATGAAGTTGCTCGTTTACTCACTTTGAGCTTTAACTCTTAATCCACAGAGGTTCTTCTAGCCCAGAGCTCCCTCCTGGCCCACAGAGATTCAAGGACATATTTATGAACTTCAGATATCCACTGCCTTCTTCTTCCTCACACATACACTTCTTTTGCCATTGCTTTCTTCCAACCATTGCACTGAGAACCACTTGGATTAACATGAATAGAAAAGTATAGGAAGATAGCCTATGGCAGAAACCTTAAATGGGGGAGCAAAATGGAAAGAAGATCCAGATTAAATTAATAAAGATTTTTACAGAAGGTTGCTAATGAGAAGGTATTCAAATTGAGTAGAATCAAAAAATTCACCCAGTCGCTCCCTATATCAGTTTAACTCGAATATAAAAAATAATGTCCCTGTTTATACTATCAGCCCCAAAAGTATGAGAAAAGGTTACACAATTGTCATAAATACACAACCATGTTTGTCAAAAATGAAAGAAGAAAAATATAGCATTGGATTTTTAAGTAGGACTCTTACGGAGGAATTTGTATGTTGCTGTTGCTGTTCAGTCACTCAGTCATATCCGACTGTAGCACACCAGACTTCCCTGTCCATCACCATCTCCTGCAGCTTGCTCAAACTCATGTACTTTGAGTTGGTGATGCCATCCAGCTATCCTGTCCTCTGTCATCCCCTTCTCCTGCCTTCAATCTTTCCTAGCATCAGGGTCTTTTCTAATGAGTTGGCTCTTCATATCAGGCAGCCAAAGTATTGGAGCTTCAGCTTCAGCATCAGTCCTTCCAATGAATATTCAGGAGTGGTTTCCTTTAGGATGGATTGATTGGATTTCCTTGCAGTCCAACAGACTCTCAAAAGTCTTCTCTAATACCACAGTTTCAAAGCATCGATTCTTTGGCCCTAGGCTTTCTTTATATTCCAACTCTCACATCCATACATGACTACTGGAAAAGCCATAGCTTTGACCAGACAGACCTTTGTTGGAAGAGTAATGTCTCTGCTTTTTAATATGTTGTCTAGGTTGGTCACATTCAGAAAATGAAGATCGTGGCATCCGGTCCCATCACTTCATGGGAAATAGATGGGGAAACAGAGGAAACAGTGTCAGACTTTATTTTTTTGGGCTCCAAAATCACTGCAGATGGTGACTGCAGCCATGAAATTAAAAGATGCTTACTCCTTGGAAGGAAAGTTATGACCAACCTAGATAGCATATTGAAAAGCAGAGACATTACTTTGCCAACAAAGGTCTGTCTAGTCAAGGCTATGGTTTTTTTCTTTAACTTAACAATATTGTATTGGTTTTGCCATATATCAACATAGAGGCTATGGTTTTTCCTGTGGTCATGTATGGATGTGAGAGTTGGACTGTGAAGAAGGCTGACCGCTGAAGAATTGATGCTTTTGAACTGTGGTGTTGGAGAGACTCTTGAGAGTCCTTTGGGCTGCAAGGAGATCCAACCAGTCCATTCTGAAGGAGATCAGCCCTGGGATTTCTTTGGAAGGAATGATGCTAAAGCTGAAACTCCAGTACTTTGGCCACCTCATGCGAAGGGTTGACTCATTGGAAAAGACTCTGATGCTGGGAGGGATTGGGGGCAGGAGGAGAAGGGGACGACAGAGGATAAGGTGGCTGGATGGCATCACTGACTCGATGGACATGAGTCTGAGTGAATTCTGGGAGTTGGTGATGGACAGGGAGGCCTGGCGTGCTGCAATTCATGGGGTCGCAAAGAGTCGGACATGACTGAGTGACTGAACTGAACTGAAATGAACTGAACTAGGTTGGTCATAACTTTTCTTCCAAGGAGCAAGCATCTTTTAATTTCATGGTTGCAGTCACCATCTGCAATGATTTTGGAGCCCCCCAAAATAAAGTCTGTCACAAGAAAATAAAGCCTGTTTCTTACTTAATCTGCACCACAAACAGGTAAGATGGATACTCTGATCCACATTTTACAAGTAAAGAATCTGAAGCAAAGAGAGTTTACACTTTTGAAGAAGATCATACAACTAATAGATGGTAGAGCTAGAATTTAAATCCAATTTGCCTGATTCCATTTCTCCAACTACATCTGCTCTTCCTCACATGAGAGGTGGCCCTGAAGAGAACTCTTATGGCCACATCACAGAGATATACTGTCAGGACTGAATGGAGTGGCCTGGACTCTGTTGTTCACTCTCATCTATGATTCTTATTTATTTTTAAAAAAGAAAAAAGTAATTGGTCTTGCCATGGGCTTGTGAGATCTTAGTTTCCCAACCAGTGATTGAACCTGGGTCCCTAGCAATGGAAGTAGAGTCCCAATCACTAAACTGCTAGAGAATTACTCTGATTCCTATTCATTCTAACTCCTGAAATACTGTGAATATGTTGTCAGCTTCTTTGACACCTCATAAATGAAAGCTCCAAAGGGCAGGGATTCATTGATTGATTGATTGATCAGTGGAAAATAGCTGCAATTGCTATTCCCTGGAGATTATAGAGACACCAAGAAGGTGAAAATTGGGAGAAGCCCCTGCTAGATTACACAGAGTCAACCCTGATTGAACACCAGTCTGCTTGCCTTGACAGGTCCTTCTGTCCAAGCATATGGATTTATGGTGTTTCCTCATGACCCGTCAAGGATGCTGGGTGGGTTGGGGTGTGCTACATCAGCCAGACTACTGGATTTGCTGTCCTATTTCCTCCTGGCGAGTTCTAATCTCAAGTACAATACTGACTTCACCTCACTTTATTTTTGGATCTATGTATTTAAGTCAGGTTCTACCCTGCCAGAATTGCTCTATTTTGCATTTCTAAAGCCCATTTTTACCTAGATGTCCATTGCCAGTGAAGGGATGAAGAAGATGTGTTACATATACACAATGGAATATATTGCTCAGCTATAAAAAGGAATGCATTTGAGTTCATTCTAATGAGGTAGATGAACCTAGAGCCTATTACGTATGCAGAGTGAAGTAAGTCAGAAAGAGAGAGACAAATATTATATATTAATGCATATATATGTAACCTAGAAAGATGGTTCTGATAATCCTATGTGTAGGGCGGCAAAGGAGACACAAAAATAAAAAAACAGACTTTTGGACTCAGTGGGAGAAGGAGAGGGTGGGGTAATTTGAGAGAATAACATTGAAACATATACATTACCATATGTAAAATAAACAGCCAGTGAAAGTCTAATGTATGGCTCAGGGCACCCAAAGCTGGTGCCCTGTTACAGTCTGGAGGGATGGGGTTGGGAGGGAGGTGGGAAGGTGATTCAGGACAGAGGGGACACATTTATGACCATGGCTGATTCATATTGATGTATGTAAAAAAACATCACAATATTGTATCATCCAATTCAAATAAATTAATTAATTAAAAAGAAAAAACAAGCCCCCCCCCCTTTTTTTTGTGGGGCAGAACCCCATAGGTTTTCCAGTGGAGTCTGCACTGTTGCATCACTTGTTTCTATGTTTAAGGTTTGGTGTTTTTTTTCTTTTTTTGATGTGGAGCATTTTAAAAATCTTTATTGAATTTGTTACAATACTGCTTCTGTTTTATGTTTTGTTTTTTGGCTGAAAGGCATATGGGATCTTAGCTCCTCGACCAGGGATTGAACCCACAGCCCATACACTGGAAGGTAAAGTCTTACCCACTGGACTGTCAAGAAGTCCCATCACTTGTTCTTAATGGTCCCTTTTCATCTCTCTGATCACTGAGCATCAACAGAAAGTCAGGTTCAACAGACAAGCTTGCAAAGTAGCAAGTTCCAGAGTCACAGATTCACAACTTATTGGTGATTGAGACTTCAAAGGCCCCTGACAAACTGGGATGCCTGGACCTGACTCTATTGGACTGATTAAAGACGGAGGCAGTAAACAACTTCTTGCCAGGCTTGCTTTCTCTTTTTTCCTGCACTTAAATGACTTGCCCTTTTGGAGTGCCAGTACTAAGACCCCAAAATTAAAGCATATGATTGGCTTTGCATCTTATTAGAATAGCATCATAACTCAGGCCCAATTATCTATGCTTTTTTCAATAACTACTTTTAAAATTTCTTACTTGATACTGGTCTAAATCACATTGGTAAATTAATCATTATGCCTGTGATGACAAGCATTCGCAAAATCAAATAAGCTATTCATTAGCCTCCCTCTGTCCTTCTTCCTAAAATTTCCTACAAATTCCATCAACATTTTTGTGAATGTTTAAGACGGTTGAAATTCCAGGTTCCAGACTGCACCTGTTAATATTATCAGCAGTCTTTGAGAAACAGGTTTCCAGTGGGATACAGGCTTCCCAAAGATGGATGCATATCAAAGAGATGCAGACATAGAGAATGGATGTGTGGACACATTAGAGAAGAGGAGGTTGAGACGAATTCGGAAGAGTACAGTTGACATCTGTACACTACAGTGTGTAGAATAGATAGCCAGTGGGAACATGCTAAAAAGCACAAGGAGCTCAGCTCAGTGCTCGGCGATGACCTAGAGGGATGGGCTAGGGGGAGCGGAAGGGACGTTCAAGAGGGAGAGGATATATGTATATAGATAGCTGATTCACTTCATTGCACAGAAGATACTAACACAACATTATAAAGCAATTATAATCTAATTTTGAAAAACCTAAAAAAAAAACAAAAAAAAAAGATTTAAGTACATAAGTTCAGCATCCCAGATGCTGTGTTGGGTAACAGCCACACACAGTCTTCCCTATATAAGCATTATACAATTAACTTGAGGCCCCTAAAATTGAAAGTCGCTCAGTCGTGTTCATTTCTTTGTGACCCCCATGGACTGTAGCCTGCCAAGTTACTCCGTCCATGGAATTCTCCAGGCAAGAATACTGGAGTAGGTTGCCATTCCCTTCTCCAGGATATCTTCCCAATCCAGGGATTGAACCAGGGTCTCCTGTATTGGCAGGGAAATTCTTTACTGTCTGAGCCACCAGGGAAGCCCTATGATACCATAAACTTAAACTCCTTCACTAATGACCTCTAAGATTTCTCAGTAACAAATGACACCATCTTTGGAGAGCTGCTAAACATCTGGAACCCTGAGCTTCCCCAATATTCCCTCCAAAATTTAGGGCATTTTTTCTGATTCTAGGCAATTCCTTATTGGTCTCCTCCAATCTTCCCTCTCCCAGGTTTCAACCACAAAGTACCAAACCTACAAGGCATGAAACTTCTACTGATCCTATGAGAGAGTCCCTTTTCATTTGTTTTGTTTTCAGACGTAACTCTATATTTGATTATCTCACATTTATCAGTTTGCCAAGCGTACATGTGTTTGCAATGAAGAGTGGAGGTAAGAAGATCAAAGATACTCAAGTAAAGAGAGGCTGATCTGACATGGATAAACTCTATCATATGGCCATATGTTTTGTCTTTCCCAACAATGTGCCATGTGGACTTACTATTAAATACTTTCAGGGTAAAAAACATAATTTTGAAACAAAAGCATATGAACAGCTAGTGCTTAGCATGGAGACTGACATACAGTAGGTACATAATACTCAATAAATTTATCAGTGTCAGAATATTTGACCAAAATTGTAGCCCAAACTTACATGCTATTTTATCCAAAGAAGTAGTTACCAAACTGTTTTAATGGCATTCCTAATGCATACACGTTTGAGCGTGCAACACAGTGTGCACAACTAGACAAATATGATTTGTTTTTTATAAAGCATCAGTTCAGTTCAGTTCGGTTCAGTCACTCAGTCGTGTCCGACTCTTTGCAACCTCATGAATCACAGCACGCCAGACCTCTCTGTCCATCACCAACTCCCGGAGTTTATCCAAACTCATGTCCATTGAGTTGGTGATGCCATCCAGCCATCTCATCCTCTGTCATCCCCTTCTCCTCCTGCCCCCAATCCCTCCCAGCATCAGGGTCTTTTCCAGTGAGTCAACTCTTCGCATGAGGTGGCCAAAGTTTTGGAGTTTCAGCTTCAGCATCAGTTCTTCCAATGAACACCCAGGACTGATCTCCTTCAGAATGGACTGGTTGGATCTCCTTGCAGTCCAAGGGACTCTCAAGAGTCTTCTCCAACACCACAGTTCAAAAGCATCAATTCTTCGGTGCTCAGCTTTCTTCCCAGTCCAACTCTCACATCCATGTGTGACCACTGGAAAAACCATAGCCTTGACTAGACAGACCTTTGTTGGCAAAGTAATATCTCTGCTTTTTAATATGCTATCTAGGTTGGTCATACTTCCAAGGAGTAAGCGTCTTTTAATTTCATGGCTGCAGTCACCATCTGCAGTGATTTTGAAGCCCAAAAAAATAAAGTCTGACACCGTTTCCACTGTTTCCCCATCTATTTCCCATGAAGTGATGGGACCGGATGCCATGATCTTCGTTTTCTGAATGTTGAGCTTTAAGCCAACTTTTTCACTCTCCTCTTTCACTTTCATCAAGACACTCTTTAGTTCCTCTTCACTTTCTGCCATAAGGGTGGTGTCATCTGCATATCTGAGGTTATTAATATTTCTCCTGGCAATCTGGATTCCAGCTTGTGTTTCTTTCAGCCCAGCGTTTCTCATGATGTACTCTGCATATAAGTTAAATAAGCAGGGTGTCAATATACAGCCTTGATGTACTCCTTTCCTATTTGGAACCAGTTTGTTGTTCCATGTCCAGTTCTAACTGTTGCTTCCTGACCTGTGTACAGGTTTCTCAAGAGGCAGGTCAGGTGGTCTGATATTCTCATTTCTTGAAGAATTTTCCACAGTTTATTGTGATCCACACAGTCAAAGGCTTTGGCATAGTCAATAAAGCAGAAATAGATGTTTTTCTGGAACTCTCTTGCTTTTTGCATGATTCAGCGGATGTTGGCAATTTGATCTCTGGTTCCTCTGCCTTTTCTAAAACCAGCTTGTACATCTGGAAGTTCATGGTTCACGTATTACTGAAGCCTGGCTTGGAGAATATTGAGCATTACTTTACTAGCGTGCATTTGTGTGGTAATTTGAGCATTCTTTGGCATTGCTTTTCTTTGGGATTGGAATGAAAACTGACCTTTTCCAGTCCTGTGGCCATTGCTGAGTTTTCCAAATTTGCTGGCATATTGAGTGCAGCACTTTCACAGCGTCATCTTTCAGGATTTGAAATAGCTCAACTGGAATTTCATCACCTTGACTAGCTTCGTTCATACTTATGCTTTCTAAGGCCCACTTGACTTCACATTCCAGGATGTCTGGCTCTACGTGAATGATCACACCATCATGATTATCTGAGTCATGAAGCTCTTTTTTGTACAGTCCTTCTGTGTATTCTTGCCACGTCTTTTTAATATCTTCTGCTTCTGTTAGGTCCATACCATTTTTGTCTTTTATCGAGCCCATCTTTGCATGAAATGTTCCCTTGGTATCTCCAATTTTCTTGAGGGGATCTCTAGTCTTTCCCATTCTGTTGTTTTCCTCTATTTCTTTGCATTGATTGCTGAGGAAGGCTTTCTTATCTCTCCTTACTATTCTTTGGAACTCTGCATTCAGATGCTTATATCTTTCATTTTCTCCTTTGCTTTTCACTTCTCTCCTTTTCACAGCTATTTGTAAGGCCTCAGAGTAACAAAAGTGGAATGGAGTTTTTTAAATATGTAAATAGAAGTTCTAGTATTGGAACCAAGATATTAATCATCTGAAATAGATGGGAATATCATGCTAGTATTTGAGACTCAAAATTCAACTTTGGAATTTCTAAATCAATGAGGAGATGTACATCAGAAATCTAAAGTATCAAATTGACTAAACATGTTATATTTTGTTTGAGGGCAGTTTTAAAGATAGCACTTATATTATGAGGATGTCTAGGTTTCTAGAAAGTTGCCTCTAACAAAACAATAAACACTAAGATAATATTGAGAAGTCTTAATTTAGGATGAACTCAGAAAATGACAACTTTTCTCTATTTTTCCCCAGGGGGTTCAGCTCTTTAAGTCATTAATTTTTTTTTATGAACCAGAAAATTTTAAAAATTAAAAGTTTTTTTTTTAATTCAGTAGTTTTCAAGTATAAGTCACACCAGTTTTTAATCTTCCTTCAGGATGGAATTCCTGGAGAAAGAAATGGCAACCCACTACAGTATTTTTGCCTGAAGAACTCCATGGATAGAGGACCCTGGTGGGCTACAGTCCATGGGGTCACAAAAAATCAGACACAACTTAGCCACTGAAAAACAGCAAAAAGCAAAGTAAAATTGGTGGACAACATGAATACATAGAAGAAGTAAGATATCAAAAAGAGAGGAAAATAATACACTGTCATATGCCATTGGGCTGATGACTAGCAATCATTTCCAAAGCCAAATCTCTTAGAGGTCCATTACCCAAATAGTTCAGAACTTCATAGAATTTCTTTAGAACGAGAAGCACCTTCAAAATTATTGATCCAACTCCCCCTTTCTACAGAGGAACCCAGTTCCTAAGCAGTTCATGCACACATCTAGTGGTAGAACCAGGACTACAGCTCACATGCTTGATTCTCGTTTAATTCACTGTGCCATGTTGCCTAAATAGTGACTTGATAAAAAATAAATATGTGCTTAACCACACATCTTTTGTGGCAGGCACTTTTCCAAGTGCTTCATAAGTTCTAGCTTCATTATCCCAATGACTCTATTAGTTGGACTCTATTATTTTATTTTTTCCATTGCAGTGATTATTTATTGATCAGTTTTATTGAGGTGTAATTGGCCAGTAGAATTATAAGATATTTAAAGGGTATATGATGATTTGCCATAGATATGCATTGTGAAATGATTCCCATCACCAAGTTAATTCACACATTTGTCAAATTAGGTTACAGTACTATCGCCTCTGGTAGAGATTAAGACACTTAAGTGCAAGGAGCTTAAGTAATTTGTCAAATATGACACGACAAGTGAGAAAGTTTGGCTATTTACTACTTACCTCATTACTTCCTTATGAGAAAAAGAAAGGAATGTTTCAAAATCACACCCAAGTCAAAATCAAATAAAAATGAGGTATCAGAATAGCTATTTTCATTGGCTAACATATTGCAGAATTACTTTTTTTTCCTTTCTGGCCGAATTGAATAATTTCATTCTCTCCCTATTCAGCAAGCATTTCATGGGAACTTTTGTGTTTCCTGCTACCATACCGGAACCATGAGGACTCAGAGTGAAACATGCTGGCAGACTAACCTTGGAAGGAGCCTTATTTTACTAATAAAGGCTGAGAAGAACATGATCACAACAAAGACAAACAAGCTAAGCTGGGGCAGAGCAAGCCCAGAGTGTAGTGGAAAGCCATGGCCCTGTTCCATTGAATTAGAGCAAGCAAGTCAATACCGTCAGGTGATAGTAAGACTTGATAAACCTCTCTATTTTCCTCTTCTTCATCACTAGAGGAAGCTATGGTGGTGCAGGAACAGGCACAGGTAAAATACTGTCATTATCAGAGATTCAGACAGACCACCATCCTGGCTCCCTCAGGGGGAAAAAATATGGAAGCATGGTTTTCTCTTGTGGGAAGAGTGTTACCTCTGATCTACTTCTGTTAAGGTTTTGAGAATATATTATATCCATGGACCAATGCCAAAATTCTATCCTTGGTTTTCAGCTATGAATCTCAAACCTTGATATAAATAATTGAGGTAGGGTTCAAGGTTCTCTTATTAACTATTCATATATTCTACAACTTGAATTAGTGACTTGAGCAGTGGCTGTGCAACACTGGAACAGCAAGTGGCGGCTGTGAGCAGCACTGGAGCGGCGAGCTGTAGGGAGGAAATACCCCACATCTGAGGTCAGGAGCTGGGCATAAGGGGATACTTCACATCCAAGGTCAGAGAAACCCCAGTAAGATGGTAGGCACTGAGAGAGAGGATCAGAGGGCAGACAGACAGAAACCACAATCACAGAAAACTAACCAATCTAATCACATGGACCACAGCCTTGTCCAACGCAATGAAACTATGAGCCATGCCATGTAGGGCCACCCAAGACAGACGGGTCATGGTGGAGAATTCTGACAAAATGTGGTCCACTGGTGAAGGGAATGGCAAACCACTTCAGTACTCTTGTCTTGAGAACTCCATGAACAGTATGAAAAGGCCAAAAGATAGGACAATGAAAGATGAACTCCCCAGGTCAGTAGGTGCCCAAAATGCTACTGGAGACCCATGGAGAAATAACAACAGAAAGAATAAAGAGACAGAGTCAAAGCAAAATCAACACCCAGTTGTCAATGTGACTGGTGATAGAAGCAAGGTCTGATGCTGTAAAGAGCGATAGTGCATAGGAACCTGAAATGTTAGGTCCATGAATCAAGACAAGTTAGAAGTGGTCAAACAGGAGATGGCAAGAGTAAATGTTGACATTTTAGGAATCAGGGAACTAAAATGGACTGGAATGGGTGAATTTAACTCAGATAACCATTATATCTACTACTATGGGCAAGAATCCCTTAGAAAAAATGGAGTAGCCATCATAATCAACAAAAGAGTCTGAAATGCAGTACTTAGATGCAATCTCAACAACAGAATGATCTCTGTTCATTTCCAAGGCAAACCATTCAACATCACAGTAATCCAAGTCTATGCCCTGACCATAATGCTGAAGAAGCTGAAATTGAATGGTTCTATGAAGACCTACAAGACCTTCTGGAACTAACAGCCCCAAAAGATGTCCTTTGCATTATAGGGGACTGGAATGCAAAACTAAGAAATCAAGAAACACCTGGAGTAACAGGCAAATTTGGCCTTGGAGAACAGAATGAAGCAGGGCAAAGGCTCATAGATTTAAGCCAAGAGAATGCATTGATCATAGCAAATGCCCTCTTCCAACAACACAAGAGAAGAATCTACACATGGACATCACCAGAAGGTCAACACTGAAACCAGACTGATTATATTCTTTGCAGCCAAAGATGGAGAAGCTCTATACAGTCAGCAAAAACAAGACCAGGAGCTGACTGTGGCTCAGATCATGAACTCCTTATTGCCAAATTCAGACTTAAATTGAAGAAAGTAGGGAAAACCACTAGACCATTCAGATATGACCTAAATCAAATCCCTTATGATTATACAGTGGAACTGGGAAATAGATTTAAGGAATTAGATCTGATAGAGTACCTGATGAACTATGGATGGAGGTTCATGACATTGTACAGGTGACAGGGATTAAGACCATTTCCAAGAAAAAGAAATGCAAAAAAAACCCCAAAATGGCTGTCCAAGGAGGCCTCATAAAGAGCTGTGAAAAGAAGAGAAGCAAAAAACAAAGGAGAAAGGAAAGATATACCCATCTGAATGCAGAGTTCCAAAGAATAGCAAGGAGAGATAAGAAAGCCTTCCTCATTGATCAATACAAAGAAATAGAGGAAAACAGCAGAATGGGAAAGACTAGAGAGCTCTTCAAGAAAATTAGAGATACCAAGGGAACATTTCATGCAAAGATGGGCTTGATAAAGAACAGAAATTGTATGGACCTAACTGAAGCAGAAGATATTAAGAGGAGATGGCAATAATACACAGAAAAACTGTACAAAAAGATCTTCATGACCCAGATGATCATGATCGTGTGATCATGACCCAGATGATGACAATGGTGTGAGCACTCATCTAGAGTCAGACATCCTGGAATGTGAAGTCAAGTGGGCCTTAGGAAGCACCACTGCGAACAAAGCTATTCAGGGTGATGGAAATCCAGTTGAGCTATTTCAAATCCTAAAAAATGATGCTGTGAAAGTGTTGCACTCAATATATCAGCAAATTTGGAAAACTCAGCAGTGGCCACAGGGCTGGAAAAATGTCAGTTTTCCTTCCAATCCCAAAGAAAGGCAATGCCAAAAAATGCTCAAACTACCCCACAATTGCACTCATCTCACACACTAGCAAAGAAGTGCTCAAAATTCTCCAAGCCAGGCTTCAAAAATATGTGAACCGTGAACTTCCAGATGTTCAAGCTGGTTTTAGGAAAGGCAGAGTAACGAGAGATCAAGTTGCCAACATCTGCTGGATCATGGAAAAAGCAAGAGAGTTCCAGAAAACATCTACTTCTGCTTTACTGACTATGCCAAAGCCTTTGACTGTGTGGATCACAACAAACTGTGGAAAATTCTTCAAGAGATGAGAATACCAGACCACCTGACCTGACTCTTGAGAAACCTGTATGCAGGTCAGGACTCAACAGTTAGAACTGGACATGGAACAATAAACTGGTTCCAAATAGGAAAGGAGTACATCAAGGCTGCATATTGTCACCCTGCTTTTTTAACTTATATGCAGAGTACATCATGAGAAACATTTGGGCTGGTGGAAGCACAAGCTGGAATTAAGATTGCCGGGAGAAATATCAATAACCTCAGATATGCAGAAGACACCACCCTTATGGCAGGAAGTGAAGAACTAAAAAGCCTCTTGATGAAAATGAAAGAGGAGAGTGAAAAAGTTGGCTTAAAGCTCAACATTCAGAAAACGAAGATCATGGCATCTGGTCCCATCACTTCATGGGAAATAGATGGGGAAACAGTGGAAACA
This sequence comes from Bos indicus x Bos taurus, assembly GCF_003369695.1. Lineage (NCBI taxonomy): Eukaryota > Metazoa > Chordata > Mammalia > Artiodactyla > Bovidae > Bos > Bos indicus x Bos taurus. The sequence goes on along the minus strand of NC_040086.1, from coordinate 64,988,264 downwards.
GTGTCAGACTTTATTTTGGGAGGCTCCAAAATCACTGCAGATGGTGACTGCAGCCATGAAATTGCAGGACGCTTACTCCTTGGAAGGAAAGTTATGACCAACCTAAACAGCATATTCAAAAGCAGAGACATTACTTGTCAACAAAGGTCCATCTAGCCAAGTATGGATGTGAGAGTTGGACCATAAAGAAAGCTGAGTCCCAAAGAACTGATGCTTTTGAACTGTGGTGTTGGACAAGACTTTTGAGAGTCCCTTGGACTGCAAGGAGATCCAACCAGTCCATCCTAAAGGAGATCAGTCTTGAGTGTTCATTGGAAGGACTGATATTGAAGCTGAAACTCCAATACTTTGGCTACCTGATGAGAAGTGACTCATTGGAAAAGACCCTGATGCTGGGAAAGATGGAAGGCGGGAGAAGAAGGGGATGACAGAGGATGAGATGGTTGGATGGCACCACTGACTTGATGGACATGAGTTTGAGTAATCTCCAGGAGTTGGTGATGGACAGGGAGGCCAGGTGTGCTGCAGTCCATGAGGTCACAAAGAGTCGGACATGACACAGTGATTGAACTGAACTGAACTGATAGCTTGAATTTAAGAACTGTGACAATTTCACAGGAAGATGTTAGCCTTCTCTTGGTTTCTGGAAGCCAGAAGGGATAAGAAAGTGGAGACAGAATTATATGTGGAGCTTAGAAAACAAAGCACCAAAGACTCTCATGGCCCTCTAGACCCTAGGCTGCCTGGAGTATTAACACCAAGGAAGACATCTTTATCCTTAGGTGGACACTGAAATTCAGAAAACTAAAAGCTGTCTACAGCAGCAGTGCAGCATGATAGAGTGTGCATGCATGCTCAGTCATGTCTGACTCTTTGGGACGCCATGGACTGTAGCCTGCTAGGCTCTTCTGTCTGTGGAATTTTCCAGGCAAGAATACTGGAGTGGGTTGCCATTTCCTACTCCAGGGGATCTTCCGGACCATAGGACTGAACTCCTGTCTCTTGCATCTCCTGCACTGGCAGGTGGATTCTTTACCAGTGCGCCACCTGGGAAGCCTAATATAATGCGTGTCTGTTTATATACATATATATATATTATATATATTTTTTTTTTCATGCTTTACACATAGAAAAAGATTTTTGCCACCAAGAACAAAACTTAGAATCTCTGATAGCTGCCTATTTCTGAAGCTGTTGGGTATATTTAATTGCTGTTCTTGCTTTTTCCCCACTCAAAGGGAGATCAAAACATCTGAGTATTGATTAAGGCTTTAATTGTTACTCCAAACCATTCATCTTTTAGTGGGGAAACAAGAATTCATGGGGACTGAGAAACTTACCTGCCTGCATTGAAACCACTGCCTTCCAGGGCATCAGGCTGCCTTCCATAACATAAGCCAAATGGCTAGCATATGTGTGGCTTTGAGTTAGATGAGAATGAGTAAAAATGGATATTCCATTCACTGCATCTCTCAAGAACTATTAATATGAAAAGGAATTAGAAATTTTCTTTTATTATAAAAGGATACTGAGAATATTGAGCCCCGGAAAGATCAAGTATCTATTCAAGTTCACTGTACATGCAATGAATAGTACAGCTGGGGAAAATTTGAACTTGGAGTGTTCCCTCCAATTCAACAGTCCATGCTCTGTCTACTATACATACTTATTCTGATGGGTACCCTTTTGGTTTTTCACATCAGACATACATCCGGGGCATGTTTTCCTTTCTCAATCACATCTTTAATGAGTTAAATGGAATTTACCTCGTTTTATTTTATTAAGATTATCTGAAAGATTTAGCCTCTGTTTTTGAGTAGGCATGTTAAAACACTTATATATGCTTAAAATATTCCTTGATATTTATATTCCTTAAAATACTAAGAAGGTTAAAGTGTATACAAAGTATTTTGAAGTGCACTGTCACTACCATGCTTGTTGATGACCCTCTGATGGTAGTTATTTGCTGTGTCTGGTTACAGTGTTGCTTGCAACTATGAGCAGTGAGGAAGACACATCTCTGAAGAATCTTGACCTATACAGTACTGAGGAAATGACTCAAGGCTCCAGGATGCCATCCATAATCACCGCTTTTGAAACCAAAGTTGCAAAATCTGAGGGTGGCACTACTAGTGAAATTCCACTGTCACATCTGCCTACGTGACACTATCAGTCCAGAGCTGGATCTCACAGCCTGGCTCTGAGCAATAGCACTAGTATAAACAAGAGCTTTGATGCCTCATAGATTCAGAAAGGTTAAAGAACAGTATCAGATTACCTAGATCCTTCTTCCCTACTTTAGACAAGCATTCGTCATATTAAAAGAAGGTTAATTCATTATTTGTTTCCAGCAAATTTCCTGATAAATTTCATGAAGGACACTGCTAAATAAGACTCTGATCTGTAAGAAACATTGTCCAAACATCTTCTGTCAGAATGAGATAAGATTTTCCTCAGTGTTAAATGCGAAAATATTGGAAAAGAAAATAAATTCCCCGTCCTTCAATCAACTAGAACAATAGTTTTGAAACTGTTTAAGATCCCAGCAGTGGGGACAGTAGCTCAAGAACCACTGGGAAGAGATTGGAGGAAGGACTCTGGGTCTCCCAGCACCTCTGAAGAGAGCAGAGTCACCTACACTTATATTTAATGTTCTACATGAAATTTATTTTGAAAAATGAATGTGGGAGGAAGGAAGGATGAATAGGCAGAGCACAGATTTTTTTTTTTTAGGGCAGTGAAACTACTCTGTATGATACTATGATGATAGATCTATGTCATTATTCATCCGTCCAAACTCATGGAATATACAGCACCCAGAGTGAGTCCTAAGTAAACCATGGACTTTGGGTGATAATGATGTTGTTGTGGATAATAATATAGGTTCATCTGGAGCGGGATGTTGATAATGGGAAAGGTTATGTATGTGTAGGGGTAGGATGTATACAAGAAATCTCTGTATCTTCCCCTCAATTTTGCTGTGAACCTAAAACTGCTCTGGACAATATCTATCAATAAAAAATAAGAACGCTGCGAACTCCTAACGTGCTTTGGAATCTTCACCCCCTAAGCAGTTAAACTACTTTTCTCATGCCTGGAATCTCTCCTTTAATGTACTTAGTTAGCACTGTCCTATATTCACACCCCTTATGAGAAAGCAGATGTTGTGCTGGCATATGGTGCCCACTCATAAATTTCTGTAACCTTTCCCTGGTAGACAAATCATAAGCAATGATGGGTTCCAGTGACCGGCCTTCTTAGCTTTCCCTGAGGAGCTCAGGAGCTCTGGTCCCATTTGTTCACCTCGGGTGGGTGAGCCAGTGCCATGGGCATCCGTCCACTGACAGCAGGCCCAGATGGAGGCAGGGAGAAGACAGCAGGCTGGATCAGGCTCTGGGAGCTGCACTCAGCCTTCCACCTGGGAAAGCCAGAGGTGGGAGCCTGTGGTCCTCTGCAGCCTGCAGAGGAACTGAGCCAAGGGCTTCAGATGCATGGGGTACTCTGAGCTAGGTGGCCCTGAAGAAAGGGGGTGAATGGCAGAAAATAGAGCCACTGATTAGTAGATCCTGATGCAAGTGCCAACTGATTAGATCACAGAACACCCAGAAAATGAGAGGAAGCGCTGCCTCTCCTGACATAATCACAGTATAGCTTCATTATCCCTTTTTATTCTGAAGACTGTAGTGACACAAATAGTCTGATCCTGTATGATCCTGCATTTGCACACATTTTGCTTGTCATTGATTTGTGTCAGTCTTGTCTCCTGATCCATGCTGCAGACAACCTGAGAACACAAACCACGTGTCCTAAAACTGTTCCTCCTTTCTAGAGCACAAACCTGGGCACGTTCTGTGCACTTGTATTCAAGAATGGACAAAATGACAGAGGGAAGGCCACTGTCACGGACTTTTTTCACATCAGTAACAGCAACTAACACTGATGTCACACCCCATTGTGTTTGTACAGTCACAGTGGATAATCTGTTTTCATGTGCATTACCTAATTTGATAGGCATGTGCATTGCCTAATTGGCTTGTTACACAGAATATAACACTGAAACTGTTGTTTCAATGATTTGTCCAAAGCCATAGAGATCTGAGATATAAAAGAAGGATAGAATTCATGTTTCCTAACTCATTGTCCAGTTTCAGCTACAGTTAATCTGAACTTTTATTCTAGTATAAGCCAGTTGTTTTTTCTTTACAAAAGAATTCAGGCAGGTAAGCAGTCACATTGATGTACCTTGGTACTGGGATACCATAGAAGTGCTCTGGAAATGATACCCAATGATGAGTATAGAGCCTTATCTAACCTTCTATCCTGACACTCAGCCATATGGTTACATGCCTCTTCTGTTTTGAAAGCTGAATCTGTGGTCCCACAAAGGAGCTTGGCTAATTATGGAGAGCTGGAAGTGTGCACATGAAGATAATAAATGTGTCCTGTCTTTAGTAGCTTATGCCATCAATGAGGCCATGAAGGAAGATGCCTCAAGCTCTGAGAAACCAATGGGGAAAAGACTTCACAGGTGGGTGATTATTAGGCAGGATGGAGTTCAGTTCAGTTCAGTCACTCAGTCGTCTGTAACTCTTTGCAACCCCATGGACTGCAGCACACCAGGCCTTCTTGTCCATCACCAACTCCCGGAGATTGCTCAGATTCATGTTCATCAAGTCAGTGATGCCATCCAACCATCTCATCCTCTGTCGTCCCCTTCTCCTCCTGCCTTCAATCTTTCCCAGCATGAGTTTTTTTCCAATGAGTCAGTTCTTCACATGAGGTGGCCAAAGTGTTGGAGCTTCGATCTCAGCATTAGTCCTTCCAGTGAATATTCAGGATTGATTTCCTTTAGGATGGACTGCTTGGATCTCTTTGCAGTCCAAGGGATTCTCAAGAGTCTTCTCTAACACCAAAGTTCAAAAGCACCAATTCTTTAGTGCTCAGTTTTCTTTATAGTCCAACTCTCACATCCATACATGACTACTGGAAAAACCATAGCTTTGACTAGACAGACTTTTGTTGGCAAAGTAATGTCTCTGCTTTTTAATATGCTGTCTAGGTTGGTCACAGCTTTTCTTCCAAGGCTGCAGCCACCATCTGTAGTGATTTTGGAACCCCCAAAAATAAAGTCTGCCACTGTTTCCATTGTTTCCCCACCTATTTACCATGAAGTGATGGGATTGGATACCAAGATCTTTGTTGAATATTGAGTTTTAAGCCAACACTTTCACTCTCCTGTTTCACTTTCATCAAGAGGCTCTTCAGTTCCTCTTCACTTTCTGCCATAAGGGTGGTGTCAACTGTTTATCTGAGGTTATTGATATTTCTCCCGGCAATCATGATTCCAGCTTGTTCTTCATCCAGCCCAGTATTTCCCATGATGTACTCTCATATATGTTCTCCAGTAAAGAATATTCTGAGGAAACTGAAAGAGGAGAGTGGAAAAGTTGGCTTAAAACTCAACATTCAGAAAACTAAGATCTTGGCATCTGGTCCCATCACTTCATGGGAAATAGATGGGGAAACAATGACAGACTTTATTTTGGGGGGCTCCAAAATCACTGCAGATGGTGACTACAACCATGAAATTAAAAGACACTTGCTCTTTGGAAGAAAAGCTATGACTAACCTAGACAGCATATGAAAAAGCAGAGATATTACTTTGCCAAAAAAGTCCATTGTCAAAGCTATGGTTTTCAGTAATCGTGTGTGGATATGAGAGTTGGACCATAAAGAAGACTGAGCACTGAAAAATTGATCCTTTTGACTGTGGTGTTGGAGAAGGCTCTTGAGAGTCCCTTGGACTGCAAGGAGATCTAACCAGTCCATCCTAAAGGAAATCAGTCCTGAATATTCATTGGAAGGACTGATGGTGAAGCTGAAGCTCCAACACTTTGGCCACCTGATTTGAAGAACTGACTCATTGGAAAAAACCCTGATGCTGGGAAAGATTGAAAGTGGGAGGAGAAGGGGACGACAGAGAATAAGATGGTTGGGTGGCATCACTGACTCAATGGACATGAGTTTGAGCAATCTCTGGGAGTTGGTGATGGACGGGGAAGCCTAGTGTGCTGCGGCAATGGGGTCTCAAAGAGTCAGACACAACTGAGTGACTGAACTGAACTGAGCTGAACTCTGCATATAAGTTAAATAAGCAGGGTGACAATATACAGCTTTGTTTTACTCCTTTCCCAATTTGGAACAAGTCTGTTGTTCCATGTCCAGTTCTAACTATTGTTTCTTGATCTGCATACAGATTTCTCAGGAGGCAGATAAGGTGATCTGGTGTTCCCATCTCTTTAAGAAATTTCCAGTTTTTTGTGATCCAGATAGGATGGAGACAGGGTGCCAAATAGAGTTACAGGCAAAGGAATAACATTAGCAGAAGGTGAGGGCAGGTGCAAGAACATTGCATTTTTGAATAACCGTGGGTTTACTCCAGTCCTCTACTTTGATGTTTTTCTTCTTCATCCATCAACTCTTCCTAAAATTCAATCACTCAACAAATATATATTGAGCTTTATTTTATACTAGATACTTCCCTTCCTTTATTTCCCATCCCCATTTCTGGCTACCTCACACCTGTATGGCCTTCCAAGCTGGTAAAGAATCTGCCTTCCAACCCGGAGATCCAGGTTCAACCCCTGGGTTGGAAAGATCCCCAGAGAAGGAAACTGCAACCCACTCCAGTATTCTTGCTTGGGAAATCCCATGGACAGAAGAGCCTGGCCAGCTACCGTCCATGAGGTAACAAAAAATCAAACACAATTTAGTGACTAAACAGCACCACACCTGTATAACTGCAAGTACTTTCCTATAGTAGATCACAGTCCCTGGTCACTCAACACTGATTTATGAGTACATGTTGATACGTACTTATGTGAGACAAACTGTTGGGTGTTGTACAAAGTCTAAAACTCTATAAAGAAATAACTCTGTCTTCAAGGAGTTTGAACTCTTGTAAGGAAGATTAGACAGGCATGAAAAGAATCATAATTCATAGTATAATGTAAGTGCTGCATAAGAGGTGTAAAATGAATTATAGGCATTTGCACAGTGTAACAGAGCTCCATTATGACATGGTTCATTAGTACATGCCTTTGGATATACTATAAATCAATTCTTGATACACACAGAAATAATGAGTGAATCAGTTAGGAAGAGGAATCCTTTTTATTCCAGATGAAGCCGAGATGGCAGAACTAAGATCTAGATTTCAAGTTCAGTTTCAAGTTTCAGTTCATCATCTTTAATGGTGTCATAGGCCTCCTTAAGATCCAAGACAATGGGATTGTGGCAGCTGACACTGAAAGAGGGAGCTGAGACTTCAAGGTCAAATTGCAGTGAGTCATTATCACAGGCAGGGTCAAAGGAGTATGTGGAGTTTTTCTATGTCACACAGGAAGGGGGGAGGAGCACTTAAGAACCAGACCACCACTTGGGAGGGCCACCAGGGCTGAGGTACTGAGAAACTAGGACAGGATTAGTCAGATTCATCCTAGGGCTTACTCACATGGCCACATACATGCTCATGACTTCCACTACCATCTTTATATAACCTACTCTGACTTCCTCTGAGATCTAGGTTTATAAATTTACCTAGTTATAGAGTGAGAAACCCAAGAACTATTCTGGTCATTGCCTCTCCTGCTTCCCCAGGGCCCAATTGTTACCAACTGACATCAATTTATCTCTGAATTATCTCTTGATTGCATCCATTCTTACAACTCTGTGGCCTTCCATTTGGTCTAGGAAGTCCAGCAGTTCCCTACTGTAGTTCCCTCCTAGCTGGTTCACTCACAGGTATTCTGACTTCTCTACAATCTATTTCCCACACTGCTCTAAGAGACATCTTTGCAAAATGAAATATGACTATGTCACTCCCCTGATATGACATTTCCATTGCTTCCCACTGCCCTGAGAAGAAAACTAAATAGTTAGCATACATCAAGGGTCTCGCTTTATCTAATATAAACTGCCTCTCTAATCTCATTACCCATCTTTCTCCCAAGCCTGCTGTGATTCAACCACAGTGACCTCTCCCTGGTATCAAACATGCCAGACTCCCCCTTTGCTGGGCTGCACCCTGTATGCCTGCTGGCCTTGTAGTTCTCCAGCCTCAAGACTGAAGACAGAGCCCAGAGACAGTGACAGAGACATCAACAGCTTATTGGATAGAAAGTTTTACATAAAGTTCCAGGAGTTACCCCTCGCCACGCACAGCAAATGACAGGCAGAATGTGGCTACAGTCATTGTTACTGGGGAGAAAAGGATTTTACCAATTATAGGGAGAATTGACAGGGGGCTTGTCAATTACCAGGACCTAGAAGTTTAGGTCTCTTTAGAAATGCACTATTTGAAGGGCTTGAAACAGAATCATCAGAAAATCTACCACTTCCTTGTCTTAGCTAAGAATGTTACCTCAATTATGTTTACAAGTACAATGTTATGTCAACATAAAGAACCATTTCATTTATATTTTTCAGTGAAACCAATCAATGTCTGTGAGTGTGATTTATGTAATAAAAATCCATGTATCTCTAGGGGGGATGTTTAACCAAAATATTACTAGTAGTATCCTTAACATATATGTGTTGAGCACCTACCAGACTGCTTTGATTATCACTGGAGATAAGATGGAAAAGATGGAAAGAAAAAGCCGAGGTACCTCTTGTTCTCACAGATATTACAGTTTACATGGAAAGAGAGATAATCACATTGGTAAATGTTAAATTATAAACCGAGGTTAGCATGCTGAAGAGGAAACACAGACCTGGGAGAACATGAATGTAAAGAATTTCACTTATTGAAGTGAATGGGTGAAGATGGAGTTTAGGGAAGCATTTCTAAGGACTTGGGATCTGAGCTGAGATGTCAAAGATGGGTGAGGCTGAAGCAGGAGTCAAGGGAAGTGGCTGCAGAAGGGAGGAGATGACCATACCAGGCTGCAGAACTCATGAGCCAGGACCCTGCACCAGGAGTATATGGTCTGGTCACTCAAGATGGCTTTTCTTTTGCTTTCTGTAATCCCCTGCTCAAGCAGTCCCTGCTCTACTCACAGGACCAGCCAATTCTTTTAATTATAGGGCTTCTAAGTGAAAGTGAAGTCGCTCAGTCGTGTCCGACTCTTTGCGACCCCATAGACTGTAGCCTACCAGGCTCCTCTGTCCATGAGATTTTCCAGGCAATAGTACTGGAGTGGATTGCCATTTCCTTCTCCAGGGGATCTTCCCAACCCAGGGCTCGAACCTAGGTCTCCCACATGGTAGACAGACGCTTTACTGCCTGGGTTGGGAAGATCCCCTGGAGAAGGAAATGGCAATCCACTCCAGTACTATTGCCTGGAAAATCTCATGGACAGAGGAGCCTGGTAGGCTACAGTCTATGGGGTCGCAAAGAGTCGGACACGACTGAGCGACTTCACTTTCACTTAGAAGCCCTATAATTAAAAGAATTGGCTGGTCCTGTGAGTAGAGCAGGGACTGCTTGAGCAGGGGATTACAGAAAGCAAAAGAAAAGCCATCTTGAGTGACCAGACCATATACTCCTGGTGCAGGGTCCTGGCTCATGAGTTCTGCAGCCTGGTATGGTCATCTCCTCCCTTCTGCAGCCACTTCCCTTGACTCCTGCTTCAGCCTCACCCATCTTTGACATCTCAGCTCAGATCCCAAGTCCTTAGAAATGCTTCCCTAAACTCCATCTTCACCCATTCACTTCAATAAGTGAAATTCTTTACATTCATGTTCTCCCAGGTCTGTGTTTCCTCTTCAGCATGCTAACCTCGGTTTATAATTTAACATTTACCAATGTGATTATCTCTCTTTCCATGTAAACTGTAATATCTGTGAGAACAAGAGGTACCTCGGCTTTTTCTTTCCATCTTTTCCATCTTATCTCCAGTGATAATCAAAGCAGTCTGGTAGGTGCTCAACACATATATGTTAAGGATACTACTAGTAATATTTTGGTTAAACATCCCCCCTAGAGATACATGGATTTTTATTACATAAATCACACTCACAGACATTGATTGGTTTCACTGAAAAATATAAATGAAATGGTTCTTTATGTTGACATAACATTGTACTTGTAAACATAATTGAGGTAACATTCTTAGCTAAGACAAGGAAGTGGTAGATTTTCTGATGATTCTGTTTCAAGCCCTTCAAATAGTGCATTTCTAAAGAGACCTAAACTCTTACAAATAGAAACCCACTGAGGTGGTGTAAGAGATCATAGAAAGGTAAGGAGATTTTGGATGGCACCTGTGACCTGTGACCAGCCTTCTGTTGATTCCTAGACGTGAGGCTCGCAGAAAAGTAGGGGTGGCTGGGGAGGAAGGCACAGACTGGAACAAAGTCCTGTGTGCCTGTTCAATTTGAACATTTCCCATGATAACTGCAGGATTCCAAGGCGAGAAGCTGGAAGTAAGATTAGCAATTCATTAGTGGCCAAGTTTGAAAAGTCACCATTGTCACTGTCTAATGAGGCTTTACAGTCTAAATCTCCAGGAAAGAAACAAAACATCTCCATTAGCTAGTGACAAACATCCTTGTGCATTTCTGGAACCAAGATTCTGTTGATTGCTGACACTTGAGAGAGGGTTGTGATTCATATTATGAAAAGAACTAGATTTTTTTTAAGGAGATGCAACTTGGTAACTAATTTTTGTCTCTCTCTGCCAGTGTAACCGTTTGAATGTTAATTTAATTTTACAGAATATCATTTATGTAAATGTAATTAGAAGGGAAACATGATCTGGAGATGCACAGCACCAAAGAAAATTTATTACTCCAAGGGGTATTGCTCTAATCATTCAACTGCAATATTGAGTTTCCCCAGATTTAATCTAAAAGCAATAAATTACAAAAGGCTAATGCCCTGCCCAACAACAAGCTGTCATGAACCCAAGTTTCAGGGAGGGAAACCAGAAAGAGGAAGAGGGTGGGGGGAAAGCCTGAACTTAATTTCAGCAACAGGCTATCAGCAGCTTCACATTTCCTGACATAAAACTCAGGAGAGACAACTGAGCTAGGGAAAAAGAAAAGGCTTCATTTCCTAAACAAGAATAAAATGGTGACTTCCAACCTCCTACTGCTTTTCCATCCAGAAATCTGACCAGGGCTCTTGTTGCCAAACATTATTATAAATGTTCCAAGTTCAGGGCCCCATGTTCCCCAACAACATAGGGAGAGGAATCCAGCCAGGATACAACAGCCTTCCCTCTTCATGTTATTGCGAGGCTGTTCTTTTGCAGAGATGAGGAAAAGACCCAGCCTGATTAATGTCAAGGTCCTCATTGCATTCTGTTGCATGCATGCAGGAAAGCCAGTTCTGCCGAGGCACCCTGCCAACACAGAGAAGCCAAGCCTATTAAAAGAAATGCTCTTCAGTCTTCTACTTTCCTGTCCATGACAAGTGAGAGGTCATAACTGGAAGAACTTGGGGTGGTAAGTGTTCTCTCTGTTGCATAAGTCCCATATCTGAATTTGACTATGACTGAGGCTACCTGGTCCTTTAAAGGTACTCAACAATTGCCATAATGAAAAGAGAAAAAAAAAATTAATCAACCAATCAAACCACCTGGCTCTATAAAAGAAACCCTTGGTGAGGCTACTATAAGCTGGGTTCCACCAAGGAGTGATAAAATTAAGATTTCCATGGTTAGGACTCAGGTATGGGTATCTTTTACATGTTCCCCACTGGTAATTTTAATGTGCAGCCCACAGTAAGGACAGCCCTGGATAAAGGCTTATGGCCTGCAGTGGGATGCCTATGTTCAATATGTCACAGTGTCATAGATTCATTCTCATGGACAGGGATTTCTTGAATGAAACAAAAGTGAAGGGGAAATATGTCTGCTCTCAGAGAACAGAAAGACAACTGTGGCAGACCAGGTAGGCAATTGGAGAAGGAGATGGCGAACCCACCACAGTATTCTTGCCTGGAGAATCCCATGGACAGAGGAGCCTGGAGGGCTATAGTCCATGGGGTCGTAAAAGTCAGACATGACTTAGTGACTAAACCACCAGGTAGGCAGCAGTAATAATCAAGCAAAAGCATATCATTTCATGTCCTTTTAAAACCTAAATATTAAAAGGTCTTACGGTAAACTATTTTGTCTAACATGTTAAATAATATAACTTACCTCATCTTCTTCAAGTCAAGCAGTTTGAGCATTGTAACCAAAGGCATTTCTGGGAAAAAAAAAAAAAAAACCCTAAAAGAAATTGTACATTTTTTTTCAATACTCAGAAACATATTGACTCTGTTTACTCATTTGTTTGCATTTGCTTGTTTTTTGTCCTTGAGTTCTGTGCATTGGCTGGGCTGTTTAATTCAGCAAAGGGTGTGTTATCTGAGGAGAATGAATATTTTCTGAGTTTAAAGAGAGAACAGAGGCTGTGACTCTATTAGAATTTCTCAATTATACATCTGCAATTAGTGGTACATGAAACATTTATTTTTAACCTTTTTGCTATTTTGTTTTGGTTTCTTTTAATAGGTTTTTAAATTTTTTCCCTTTTTTATTAAATTTATTTATTTTTAATTAAAGAATAATTGCTTTAAAATATTGCATTGGTTTCTGCCATGCATCAACGTGAATCAGTCCTAGGTATACATACATTCCCTCCCTTTCCATCCTCCCTGCCAGCTGTCACCCCTCCCCAGCCCTCTAGGTTGTTAAAGAGTGCTGGTTTGAGTTCCTCGAGTCATACAAAAAATTCTCTTTGGCGATCTATTTTACGTAAGGTAGTGTATATGTTTCCATGCTACTCTCTCCATTCATCATCCCACCCTCTCCTTTCTCCTCCCCCACATGTGTCTAGAGCCTATCTACAGAGTGAGGTAAGTCAGAAAGAGAAAAACAAATATCATATATTAACACATATATATGGAATCTAGAAAGATGGTACTGATAAATCTATATACAGGGCAGCAATGGAGATGCAGACATAGAGAACAGACTTATGGCTATTTTGCTTTTATTCAAATGTTTAGTAGAAGAAATGTAAGCAGCACTTCAAACCTGTGCTTCAGTGGAAAATATTTCTTAGAGTGCAACTAAGGAAGATTTGACTTGATTCAAACCAATTTAGGAGAACATAATAGAGAAGTTCTCTAGTAGAGATGGCAACGTTGATAAATATGGCACATGAATAAAGTTTGTCTATAAACACCCTGATTAAATAACAGAAGAGGAAAACTCACTGTAACCATTGAACATTCGGTATTTTCATTATATTTCCTCTGCTGCTGCTGCTGCTGCTAAGTCACTTCAGTCGTGTCCGACTCTGTGCGACCCCATAGACGGCAGCCCACCAGGCTCCCCCGTCCCTGGGATTCTCCAGGCAAGAACACTGGAGTGGGTTGCCATTTCCTTCTCCAATGCATGAAAGTGAAAAGTGAAAGTGAAGTCGCTCAGTCGTGTCCGACTCTCAGCGACCCCATGGACCGCAGCCCACCAGGCTCTCCCGTCCCTGGGATTCTCCAGGCATGAACACTGGAGTGAGTTGCCAGATTCTTTAAAAGATAAAGCACGTGTTGATGATGATGTTCTAAAGTCTTTAAACCATAGAAAGAGGCCTGTCCATTGGTCTAACACTCACCTCATAGAAAAATCAGCCATACACTTCAGTGACTGACACAAACTGTCTGGGAATAGATAACTTTTGGTAAAGACAGATGAGAGAGAGAAAAAAAAAATACTTTGAATACTCATTTTTTACTCCATTTCTTGGAACTATGTCTCTGCTGATACTGGGACTCTTTATTTGCACTTGCTAAACAAAACATGCTGATGGGTCAAGCGGAATTAAATTACCCAAACAAATCAGGTGGAAGAGCATCCTTTGTTACCTGATCTTTGGATACTGTGTTTCAAGTCTCTTCCTCCCTACTTGTGAGTACCCTTTTCCTGTTTTAAGACCATTAGACCTCATGTCTCACTAAACTTTCTCTTCCAAATCACATGTCTCAAGAGTCTTCAACTAACTGATTCATTATCACGGCTCCCCTATATTAAATTATATTACAAATTTAATCAGCTAATTATTTTTAACTTTGCAGATATTTAATTATTAGCTAGTTCTTCTCTTAGGAGTCAACCAAACTACATAAAGATGGGGCATATGTACAACTTGTCTTTCTCTTCTTGTTTCCAAAAGTACTCATAATTGCATCAAAAATCAGCAAAAACCAGACAAAATAAACAATAAAAATTGGTTTTACCAGTCATATTATGAGGCAATGGCAAACGTTTTCAGAGGCCTGACTGGGTTGCAATAGTTCATAGAGAAAAGCATAATTTTTCAAATTTGTTTGATTCACATATCAGATCACAGCTAAAAACATAATGTTCTCAATATCACCAGCAAATGATACCAAACAATGTCACCAATTGATGACCAAAAAATCCTTTTCCGTTGAAAAGCAATTGAGAATTCACTCATTTCTAAGAATAGTTTTACATCTGATTCTCAAATGAAGTTGATCAAATGTTCCCAATTCTTATAAATTTCAAAGTAACCATACTGCTGAGTTAAAATGAAATGCTGAGCAATTGTTTAGATAATACAGCAAAGCAGAAAATCTGGGAAATGCTGCTCAAGTTTTCATTTCCTAACTTCTTTAATTTTTAGTTACAGGTATTTACTTAGATTGTCTAAACTTTGGTCTCAGTCTCTCAATTCATTCGGCCCATCGAGATAACCTTTGCTGACTAATACATAAATGCTTAGCATCAACTTACCAAGAGGAGAAACAAATGGTTGTGACCTAATGTGGCAAAAAGAAAACACAGAAGTTAGATTGTTCCTAGAATCAAATTAAGACAGCTAAGTCAACTAAGAAATATCAAGGTACTACAAATGGAAAACACCTGAATAATATGAATAGGTTTGGTTGCCTTTATTCCTTTTTGAAATAATGAAGGAAAAACAAAAATATATGCATATCATACTTGTAAACATACAAAGAGATTCAGTCTTTGCCCAAGTCTCCACAGCTAAATACATTAGTGAATAGTGCGTCTGGGGTTTGAAATGAAAGCACTGTAGCCACCTCAAAACCAAAAGTAATGGAAAAGTTTGAATGGACCACTACAAAGGGTGGCATTTGGTTAGGTATTTAAATGAAAGCGGCCAGCCATGTGAAGACCTGGCTTGTAAAGTGAGTTTACAATGCAAGGACCTGAGGTGGGCAGAGGCTGTAAGTGAAGGTAAATAGAGAACCCAGGAACAAGCCCTGTTTATTAAGGCCATTGTTGTACAATTGCATTCTAGCATCAGAGATTGGTAGTGGCCACATCCTCCAGAAAGGATGAGTGACCACCTGACCACTTTTCATTCCAAAAGGAAAGGGCTTTTGATTCTTTTGGCATTTCAATCGTTAGTATGTAAGGCAATTACTCGCTGGCTAACATTTGAGCAGGATTGATAGATTTCATTCAGGTCAATGGGTGGCTTCTGCCATCCCATCCTAGGAACTTTGCCAAGATCAGTAGGTTATAGGGCAAATAAATGCCAAAATATGTCAGAATTTCTTTCTTTCTTTCTTTCTTTTTTTTTTTTTTTTTGGCATTCCTCTGGGCTTCTTGTTTCAGGTACTGGAGCCAGGCTAGGAAACAGATGGTATACCCCTAGTTGGGTGCTACACTAGGCACTTAGTAATACTTAGTAAGTGGACCAAGGTAACAGCAGGCATTTTAAAACATCAAAAATGCCCTTCAAACACCTTATTTACTAAGAAATGAAAAGAGTACAAAAATTGTATTTTATAAACTCTATTATCTTTTATGTTCTTTGTTGTTGTTCATTGCTCTTTACTTGCTAAGTCGTGTCCTGACTGCAACATGTCAGGCTTCTCTGTCCTTCACTGTCTCATGACAATTGAGTGTGTGATGTTATTGAACCGTCTTGTCCATCTCCTATTTTTTATTGATATACAAAAAAAAACCTGTACATGTTTAATGTATGATGAGTTTGAAGATAATTATCCACCTATGCATCTGTCACTATCTATAGCTCCATAAACTCTCACCTTTAAAAGTTTTCTCCCTCCTGTCTGTTCTTTCGATAAGCATTAAAAAATGTATTATATTTTTAAAAAGTTGAATTAATTAAACAAGGTGGATTTGGAGGAATGGGGTTCGGTGCTGTTTCTGAGAAGCCAAAGAGCCATTTTGGTAGGCTTTTTCTTTCTACTAAGAAGATACGCTTTGGTAGATATAGTCCTGAATCTCAAAACATGGACAAAAAGCATATTAGAAAAGTATTTTACTTTACAGTTGATATAGACAATGCATTCTGTTCAGATTTATAAGCAAGTTTGTTTGAAACTACATGCAGTCCAAAAAGTCTGCTTGGATTTCTAGAGCTCATTTTACCTGAGCTCAGGAAGCACAGGTCTAATAAAACACTAAAATACTTCTGAAATTCTGGTATAATTGTTAAGGTCTAATTAATCATTGTGAGGTTATGAAGGCTGCCATGGGGAATGCATTTGACCCAAGTGTAAAGAGTTATTTACTACAACTTCTTCCAAATGCTGCTGTTTTCATTATCCAAGGGCCTTACTATAGCATAGTCATTTATTACAGTTTCTTAATTATTCAGTCCAACAAGGTTTATAATTATAATCCTGCCACTAATGACAAGGCAATATATAATTCCTTAAGGAATCACAGTTTTTATGTGATGCCCACTTATAAATAGAGACTTACCCATAAAATCCACTTGATGTTTGAATTTAATCTTTTCATATTCATTGAAAAACTAGAAGAAATATTGTCTAAAGCATCCAAGTAAGTTCAATGTACTAGTTTTATTAACATTTGAACATACAACAGGTTTATTTCTTGGTGTGAACTCCCTCTACGAGTAATATTTGGGGCATGTCACCAGATCAGAGCTTGAAGGGGGAGGAGGGTAAGATTCATTCTTTTCTTCACCCTAAGAGGCAACTCTCTGTCAAGATTTCAACATTTTTAAATGTTGACAAGCATGCACAGTCTAAGATGTGCTTTTCCCCTGGCTCATTATGTAAATTATATTCATGTAATGCATCACTTGGGTATTCAAGTGCAAGCCCATGGTGTCTAATACATGTCCTCCTTGTCAGGAGCGACAGCACTGTACATTTTCAGTAAAGATAACTGATCAGGGGGAGAAAAAAATAACTGCTATTTTCAATCAGAACTATAGAAAGTGCCTTTAGTCCAAAAAAGATGTGATTCCAGGCTTAGGCTGTAAAATACATCTCTGACCTTATTAGCCAGGCTCCTGTGTTAAATATAGTGGCTGTAATAGAATTTGTATGCCCTAGTTTCTGACAGGTTGAATGTTGCTTAGTGATCCAGGAGTGGGAAATGGCTGCCTGCATTCAAAGGAGATCATAGATTACAGACAATTCCTGGATATTGCAACCAAAGGATGCTGTTACAATGGCCCACAAGAAAAGACTGAGCTTCCTACAGCCTGTAACTGAAGGGGGCTGTATTTGCTGTTACTGTGTTATGATTGACTCTAAAACTATTTCTTTATCTCAAAACTGTTTATTTATCTGTGGGCTGGGAATCTGGGCTGGCTCAGCTGGTTCCTCTGCTTCAGGGTCTCTCAGAGGCTGCAGTCAAGGGGTCAGCCAGGACTGTGGTCATCTCAAGGCTCAAGAGGGGAAGGAGCCTATGATTCATGTTAGAAGCAAGTCACTACGCTTTAGCCCCCATTCAAGAGGTCGAGAATACATTGTCTTAAGTCTCTTAAGTCTTTTTACCCAAAGAACTAAGGTTTCTCAGGTGTCTAAAATATCCCCCCACCCATTCATTATTATGACATACTATCAAGGCACCTAGTGAAATCTGCAAGCCAACAAAATGAAAGGGTAGCACCTTGGATGTCTTCCTACACTCTTGGGGACTGGCAAGAAATGTAATGATGTTATTCACAGGAGGAACATGGCCTAGTGCAAAAAAAGAAATGTATTTTCAATTCCAAATATAAGCAAAAAAAAAAAAAAATCTGAAAAAACATTGGTATCAGTACCCGTTTCCTTCATGTGTCTTATACATCCAAAGCCTCTTCCAAAAGTCCAGAGGAAAACCTCCATCAGGCTATGGAGATGGCAGACACAGCAGTGCAGCCAAGAGAGCTGGAGTGCTGCAATCACCTGCAGCCAGCCGCGACCAGCGTTGCACAGAATGTGATGGATGAAAGCAAAGCCTTCAGTGAAAATCACCACTGAACACGCTGAGCCAGTGACTCTACTTTTGTCAAATGCCTAAGCAAGACTAACACCTGACAATAAAGCCATTGAAAGCAGAAGCAGAATTTGCCCAAGCAAGAGGCACAAATGATGTGATAGCAGCCGTGTTTGGTGAATAAAGGAGAACATAGAATAGTTTAGGAACATTCCTTTGGCCGTGCTGATAAAAAAAAAAAAAGCTATCACTAATCCTAAATGGTGAGGAACTGGAAGACTGTCACCACCGTCCACTATGCATTTGTAATATCTTGTGAAGGGAGGAGTAGGATTTTCTGAAGGATGACCTTTGAGCTCTTTCTGGCTTGCCTGACAGCTGACCTAACAGGGACTGAGGGCTTCCTTCTTTGGTATGAAGTATAAAACTTTCCATAGGTTTATAAGGAACTGCTCTAAATCACTTCCCAAGGGACCAGAAATCGTAAGATTTCCAGATGCTAGCCATCTGTACTTCCTCAGAACACCCTTAACAATTTTGGTTATAAGTTGAGACTTCTTTAAACAAAGCAAGCCCAGAGTGCCTATTTCTCCTCAAATCTTCTCTCATGATTGCCTGATAAGAAGGGAAATCAGCAGGCCTGACTTTCCTTCAAGGGAGAGATAGCCTCATAGTACATCCCTTGGTGTACTGCCGAAGCACATTGTCCCACGAAATGAGCAGAGGACTGAACACCATGTCTGCTGGCCCTTCTGCCCCTGAGGTTCAGCTGCACCAAGAGATGTTGCTAATGTCCTCCTGGGAACTTTGCCTCAGGTAAGTGTACGTGTATCAATACTTATAGAAAATATCATATTATTTTTGTTATAGAGTGAGTCTTCAAACAGCTAAGTATCATAATAGAGAAAGCCATGGTCCAGTGTGCCAACTATCAGGATGAATGTTTCAGTGTTCAGAATGGACAACATCTGGTAAGTTGCACATTTTATGAAATGCCTTCTTAACCAGGCTTATTGCAGCATGTGTGTTTTGTGTATAACACTGAAATTTTTATCATCAGTAATTTGATTTTTTTCTGAGTCATTAAAGCTTGAAGGTTGTCTTAGCTTGGATTCCACAAGAAGCAAAATCTCAGAAAAAGGCCATATGTAAGGAGTTTATTTGGGAACATGATCTCAGGGAACTAGAGTGAAATGGGAGAGAAGAAAGGACAGGCTGCTCGTCCTATGGGACCATAAAATGGAATGTGTCTCTGAATGTTCCTGGGGCACAAGAGGGGACAAAGGAAGAAGCATTTCCCCATTGACTTCCAGTCCTCATTGGTTAACATTTTCCCCAACCTCAAATTAATTCCTCACATTTCTGGGTTGCATGGTCTCGGGCATAAAAGTATGTTCCTAAAGCATCCCATGCTGTGGTGCCAATAAAAACAGCCACGTGTCTGCCAGAGGCAAGAGGTGTACATAGCACTGGTCTGAAGGGAGCCTGCACCTATTGGAAACTGGCTGGAGCCTACACAGAACTATTGTTGGCAATAATGGCTGACCTAGGATACAGGTGTGACTTTGATGGCCAGAAATGGTGCTATGGTGCTTGCGCACATGCTCAGTCGAGTCCAACTCTCTGCGATCCCATGGACTGTAGCTCACCAGTCTTCTCTATCCATGGAATTCTCCAGGCAAGAATACTGGAGTGGATTGCCATTTTCTTCCCAACCCAGGGATCAAACCTACGTCTCTTGCGTCTCCTGCATTGGCAGGTGGATTCTTTACCACCACGCCACCTGGGAAGCCTGAAATGGAGCTTAGTCTTTAATAAAAGGTTTTCAGATGGAACATTCTTATGGTGACAAAATCAACCATCAGAGAGCTTACAATGCAAGTGCATAATAGCTTGTTTCTGAGTGGAAATTAAGAAATAGTACTGAAGCTAAGAGACACAGTTTCTATCTTTGAATGGCAAGTTTGACTTGTAGGATTCACTAGGTGCCATAAAATGGTCTCATTGAACTGGAGGGATTTTGGCCTCTTAGGTACCTCAGTTTCTGTGGTACGATGCCTTTAAATACTTCCCCAAACTCCCACCTTGTAGCATTCATGCCCTTGTGTAATCTTCTCTCCTTGTTTGTGAGCAGGACCTAGTGATTTGCTTCTAATGCAAAAAAAAGTCATGGGACACTGAGTTTCAAAATTACTTTATTTACAATTTTCTTTAGGCAAGACAGAATGAGAATGTGAGCTTCAAGAATGCATTATTTGACCAACAATCCTACCACCAGCCATGGGGACAGTGTTTGGCAAATAACAGATGCTCAATTAGCATTTGTTGAATGAATACAATTAGGTGAAGAGGAAGAGAGTAGTGGTCAGTATTTGAATCAAGGAAAGATTAAGCTTATTGATTTTCAAGTGGTGGCAAGAGTAATCAGGACTTTTCCTAACAACCAGAATGAGAAGAGTTTACAGATCCCCACATTATGCTGGAAAGATCATGGGATGAGTACTCGGACAACCTACTAGCTCTTTGGCTAAACTCCTTTGAGCTTTGCTTGTGTGTGTGTGTGTGTGTGTATGTGTGTGTGTGTGTTAAAGGAAAGAGTAATAACCATGAGCTTGCAAAGTTGGGAGAATCATTGTTTGTTATATAAGAGTATCTGCAGATTCACAAAGCACTGAGCAAGTGTTTGTTGCTATTTGTCTTGCCTTCTCAGGTAGTCACCTTCAAGGTGACTTCCCTGTCCAAGTTAGATCCGTAAGAAAAATTCCAAAGCCCCAGGAACCATTTCTGTTTTTTCCTCACCTTCCACATCAAATATTTTGGCTTTTTTTTTTTTTGGTGAAATGCAAGGTAGAAGCCAAGGTAAAACCAAGGTAAAAACATAGATGAGAATAAAGGGGGAGAAACTAGGATGGAAGCAAATATAACTTGCCATAAGGACTTAACGTAAAGACTTAGAATGTTGCCAAGAACAAGAATGCAATCCTTTCTCATGTGACACATTTACTGGTTGATTTCTTTTTGATGTGGTCTGATGGAGCCTGAAAGGGAACATGAGAGCCTTTCATCCGAGTTCTAGAATGTCTGGTTTTGGCTTAGGACTTCACATTCCTCTGTGATTCCCATGGATTTTCTCAGCTCCAGTAAACCCAATCTCTTTCTAGTTTTCACCAAAATCATATCTGTAGAAAGGAAAGCAGGTCTGTAGAACTGAAATGCTTAGAGAGAGCTATCAGTCCAATGTCTTTGTGGGAATAGCTTAAACTGTTGTAGGAAGAAGGCAGTTCATTATGCAGTAATGAGGAATAGAATTGGAAACATGAGATATGGGCCAGCAACCTCTTATGAGTCTGTGTTCTTTATAGATGCTCAACTTTAAATCGCAGGATTTTATGTCTTGGACAATTATTGAAATATAGCTGTATCACTTGGTAAATACATGTTACTGCCTGAGGGCCCACCTCCTGCCTTGGATGCCCTGGCCCCTCACCCAAAAGTCTTCTCTGCTGAAAATTCAACAAGTGGGTGGTTAATGACTGGCTCAGCATGGCATCTCCTGGACCAAGTGGGAAGATCTGTTTTTGAATTTGTACCAGTTACTCAGGTTGCATTTGATCTGTGTTAAAGGTGTCTAATCTTGCTCCCGATCAGGGCCAGTCTACACTTCTTCCTCATCCTAATTCCCACTCCCTGAACAGAGTCCACACACATGGATGGACTCGCTTTACCCCAGCTCCCCTTTGCTCTTCATTCTGTTAGCACTTAGCTATCATCCCAGGGCTCAACTACTGAGTCTCTTTTTTGGGGTCTAATGATGGCAGAGACTTGCTATTGATGCATTTCCCCATGTATGTCTTATACCAAATTGCTCCATATTCCTGGGAAAACTTAACATTTACAAATTGTTCATTTTCTGTTGCATTCTTAAGTCTTTCTAAACCTCACTTTTCTCATATGCAAAATGATAGAAATCATATCTAGCTCATGAGGAAGAAAGAAAACAATGTGTGTAAAGAATTAAACCAGTGCCTGTGTATGGTGATTACAATAAATGATCGCTGCTGCTATCATGATACATGATTAATAGTTTAATATTTAAGGTTTTGAGTTTTGTGCCACCATTTCTTTCTGGTGAACCCATCATATTTTCAAAATGGTGTTATGTAGTAATGGACAAGAAGAAAATGTTTATTCACTTCTTTTGTTTCTTATATTCACTTTAATTTGTAAAGAAAAGGAGAGGGGTAAATATTCATAGAAGTTTTGGGTTAAATTGAAATTAACTTAGCAGCTGACATTCATAGAAAATCAAGTAAAGTAAGACTCTTTAAAATATGTTCCTTTATAATGTCATATTTCAATTAAATCTCAACTAGCAATTAAAATAATTCCAAGAGTTTCAATTAAGGAGGAAGAGGATTCAAGGTACACCCTCCTTTCTGGAAGGTCAGTACAGATTCTTCTTGCACCTCTTTGTACAACACAAGGGGCATGTAAGGCACCCATTACACTTCCATGGAGGACATTATGAAAATCTAAACTACATCCAAAGTGTATTTTACTCCTAATAATTAGAACTGGATGAACAGCTAGAAAAAAAATATGAACCTGCTCAAACTAAATTGGTTCAGCTCTAACTGATCTAATGCAGTTTTCCAAAGAATAATTGATATTATATAATCGTAACTGCCAGTTTATGTCACAAAAGTGACATTTGACACTTTCCTGCTAACCAGCCTAACATCATCGATCAAAACATCACTTGTGTAATGACATTTCACCAGTCAGCTTAACATCATAAATTATGACATCACCTCTTTTATGAAACTAGAAGATTGAAGAAAAGAGATTGGGAAGACATTCCTATTGAAAACTAGCATTCATCTTTGATTTGTGTTTTCAGAATCTTTTATGCTCTAATCATGGTGCCAGAAAGCTTTTTAGTAAGTGAGTATATTAGGAAAGTAAAAAAGAAAGAAAGAAAGGGAGAAAGAAATCTCATGAAATTATAGTGGAAGCCATAAAAACAAATTATACATTTTCTAGCTCCCCTTAGTTATGGTTTCACATCCCTGGATGGTGATAACAAGATTTTATTTCACAACTGAACTATGAAGTGGCCATTCTCAGAAATCCCTGGAAAACAGGAAACAGGAAAGAAAATTTGGAGTTTGGGTTTGAATTTGGAAGAGTATATTCATGTCTCACCAAACCCATTTAAAAACAATTTATATGTCAGGAAGGTTGCATATGACCTATAGGACTTCCAAAAGCTAACTACTTGTTTTTCACCTGAGGCTTATAAGTATGTGCTATAGAAAATATGACAGGAAATAGATCTTCTAAAATGGAAGTCCCTAATCCCAAAGAAGAAACATTCATTTTTACCCATCTAAAAAATTGGATTTTAAGGAAGAAAAGAGCAATTTTCCAAACTATTTACTGAACCCCTGTTAGTCCAATAGCTACATGAGTCAGAGGAGGGGAAGAAATGGCTCTCCCCTTCAGTTCTATAGTCTCCTGATGATCAAACATGAAAATTGCCATTCATGGTACTTCATTTATAAGAGCAAGTAAACAAGTATGTATAGTCTTCTCTTTATTTTACAATTTGGTAATAGAGGGATAAAGATGACGTTTCAATGGCTTAATCATCCATGGGATTCTCCAGGCAGGAATACTGGAGTGGGTTGCCATTTCCTTCTCCAGGGGATCTTTCCGACCCAGTGATTGAACCCAGTCTCCCATATTGCAGGCAGACGCTTTAACCTCTGAGCCACCAAGGAAGTCAGGTCTTTTCATAATTTTCAATAAAGTTCCCAAATAGATTATTTTAAAGTCATTTATATAATTATGTAGATCAATATCACAATAATTTGTGAAAAGATATTCGGTTTTCTTTTTATACCTTGCAAATGAGCAGGGGAAACTGTAAGCAATATGGTAACATTCTTGACTTCCACCAGCATTGGGTTTGGGACATGCTAGAGTCATATATTTCCTTCCCAGCTAACCTATGCTTAAAAAAGAAGGGCTATCCAAAAAATGTGTTGCCAGGCAAATCATGTTAGAACTCTCAAATCTATCTGGTACTATCTATCTATTGGTACTTTTTAATTCTTAAGTTCCATCTTTGAATTCATTGGATTAATGGAGTTTCCCACTAATGGTAAAACAATAAAACAAGGCAAACAAAAATTAAGGCAAAAAAAAAAAAAAAAAGCTCCTTGCATTTGAATATCTTAACTGCTTTGCATAGAATTAAC
This sequence comes from Bos indicus x Bos taurus, assembly GCF_003369695.1. Classification (NCBI taxonomy): domain Eukaryota; kingdom Metazoa; phylum Chordata; class Mammalia; order Artiodactyla; family Bovidae; genus Bos; species Bos indicus x Bos taurus. The sequence goes on along the minus strand of NC_040086.1, from coordinate 64,963,804 downwards.
AAATTCTACTTTATCCTGAAATTAACTGTGACAGGCAAGTTCAGGTCTTGACAGTCATTGGACAAAATCCCATGATATCAGTTCACAAGGTATGGCTGCTGGCACCATTTGGTTGGTGATCGAATACAAAAAGTACCAAAAGTTCTCATTCATCTTGAGCTGGTTCTCCGTGGATGTCTTACCCTGACAAGAGAAATTTTTAGTAGTTTTCTTAAATCTTGAGAAGATAAAGTACAAGACTGCTAAAACTCTTCCTTTGTTTATTGCTTCTGCAATTGTAGTCACATCATGAGATTTCTGTGTGTTGATTCTTAAAGGAAAAGTAATCTTTTGAGAACTTTATTGGGTTAAATGAGATAGAAACTAACTGATGTTTGTGATAAAAAGGTAAATTACTGTTATTACTAATTAATGATGCCATTTATAATTTAAAATGCCAAACATCTTCATACAGGCACACATATTTGGGTAAGGGACAGTGTTATTGATTTTATAGAATTTATAAGTTTTAGAATACATGGGAATCCATGTTGAAGAGCTATTTAGACAGTTTTGATCATTAATGAATTCAATAGCAGACTTCAGGGTGTAGGACAAATCCAAAGCTTTCAAGTAATTGTATATAAGTTGAGGCATGCTTGACCACATTGGAATGTGAATAAATCTTTGAAATTTTTTTAAGGACCAAAGTTCTGGAGAAGGAAAGATGCATCACAAAGAATAAGAAGAACTTGAAAAGCTCCGAGTGCACCTGCCTTCTTCTCCAATGAGCAAAGTATGAGTGAAGCAATTAAACACTGGCATAGAGATGTACTGGTTGCCATGAAAAGAGATCTTAAACAGCAGTGTAGAATTTTAAGCAAATCCATGTAAATTGTCAGAGCATATCTTAGTCATCTCTACAGGGGGCTGTGATTTACTTAGTCTCCTTTTCGGACTTTTTTTTTGAAAAGTTTTGGCTATAAATATTTATGCCCAGACTCCATCTACTGACTGAATTTCCACTCTATTGGAATTATGCATCCCCATAGTGCACCCAGGAAAGGTGAGCAGTTAGAGGTGAGGAAAGAGATTTCCTGACCTTTTAGAAATAGCAAGCTACACTGGATTAAGTACAGCCTGAGTGAGGTTACTTGCCGGTTGGTGGAGTGTAATTATCTCAGAATTATCTCAGTGAAACAATTAGTGCGCAATAGTCTCAGTACCAGATCTGCCGTTGTTCTGAACTTTTGTTAAAGTGTCTCACTCCATCCCCATATTGGGCAATTTATAATTCTTACGGTAGGTGCCAGTGAAGGATGCCACAGATCCCTACTCCTGAGTGTAATCTTATTTACAGCTGGTGCTTGTTAAATGAGTTGTAGTGGGAAGATGCTAGACTTGCTGTAATGGGAGTGTTTCCTTGGTGATAAAGCATTTTCCAGACAGGTTTCCTGAACCATCAGATATGCTGCCAACAGGGAAGCCCATTCTCACTTCAGTCCTCGCGTGTGCAGGCTGAAGGTGCTGGACTTCTGGCTCTCAGTCTCCCACAGCTGGTTCTTTTAAAAGCAGAACTTTAGACAAAAGGAACACAAGCTTGAACACCTTGCAGAAGTGTACATTTTTTGGAAGTCGTTTCCATTTACTCTCTGCATTCTGACAAAACTGCCTCAAGTGGAATGGGCAGGTTTATTTCACCTTGTTTATGTTTCTGACCAAACTTATAAGGTATTTTTTAGGTTAACCTACTGTCTGAACCTCAAGGATGGGTTAGTCATAAGTAGGCAGGTTGTTCAGAGAAGGCAATGGCACCCCACTCCAGTACTCTTGCTTGGAAAATCCCATAGACGGAGGAGCCTGGTGGGCTGCAGTCCATGGGGCCGCTAAGAGTCGGGCACAATTGAGCAACTTCACTTTCACTTTTCACTTCCATGCATTGGAGAAGGAAATGGTAACCCACTCCAGTGTTCTTGCCTGGAGAATCCCAGGGATGGGGGAGCCTGGTGGGCTGCCGTCTATGGGGTTGCACAGAGTTGGACAGGACTAAAGCGACTTAGCAGCAGCAGCAGCAGCAGACAGGTTGTTGTGGCTGCTGTTTAAAGGAAAAGCTGCCATTTTCCTTTACAGAAGCTTTTATGCAGCTATTTCTTTAAATAGTTAAATAAGTTAGAAATCAGTGAGAAATCCCAGTGAAATGGGGTTATTTTTCAAAATTATCTTTCATAAATCGATTACATATAAAACCTGAAGGTGGGGTTTGTGTAGAGTTAAGATAAAGGGAAGGTACTAAACAAATATTTATATTTCATAAGAACAACAGTTTCTTTTACTTAGTAGAAAGGAAACAGTATTGTCCTTGAGTAGTAAACAGATACATGCAGTTACATAAACAAGAGCGGCTTATTCTGCCACTTTAATGGAAATCAACTCATACAAAAAGATCACCCAAAAAGGTGTTGGAAGGATGGTAAATGTTTATAATTGTCGAATAAAAAGGAACATAACATTTAAAATACCTTTTTGTTCATTTTCCCTGTCTATAACAACCTGGATATACTACAAAGTAAGTTGAGGTAGAAAGAAAAATGTCTAGAAGAGGACTATTTACTAGGAAAGTCATTTATTGATATTTACTAAGTACCAAGTACTGTGTTAAGATTTCATATATTGTAACTGTCTTTTATTTTACACAACTCTTTATAAAATCATTCTGAGTCCCAGATGAGATGTCTGAGCCTCAAAGAAATCAAGAGACTTGGAAACACCATACAACCAAAGCATCATAGGGCCAAAGCATAAGCCTAGGTTCAATTAGAAAGATACAACTTCTTTTCACTCTTTTATTGATTGATAAACTTTCTGTTGAGCGATACTAACTGAAAGAGAGAGGATTCTGTTAACATTCATTATAGGGGTGCTAGAAGTTTAAGCTGATTCTAAATATAGAGTGGAAAATATTGATATGCAATAGTTTAAGGGTTATTCATAAGGCGATAGGGGATGATCAAATTCCCTGGGATAAAAAGAAGTCACACTTATATGCTCAATTAATCTATTTAGTTTAACATTAATTATCAAGACTAATTGAAAACAACTCATTAGTCTTATAGAAGCCTTTTCAATTTCTCCTTTGTTGTTGTTCAGTCACTCAGTGAGTATAACTCTTCATGATCCCATGGACTGCAGCACACCAGGCTTCCTTGTCCTTCACCAAATGGAGCTTACTCAAACTCATGTTCTTTGAGTTGGTGATGCCATACAACTATTTCATCCTCTGTGATCTCCTTCTCCTTCTGCCTTCAATCATTCCCAGCATCAGGGTCTTTTCCAATGTGTCAGCTCTTTGCATCAGCTGGCCAAAGGATTGGAGCTTCAGCATCAGTCCTTCCAATGAATATTCACAGCTGATTTCCATTTAGGATTGACCAGTTTGATCTCCTTGTTATACAAGGCACTCTCGAGAGTCTTCTCCAACACCGCAGTTTGAAAGTATTAATTCTTCAGCACTCAGCCTTCTTTATGACCCAACTCTCACATCCACACATGACTACTAGAAAAACCATAGCTTCGGCTATATAGACCTTTGTTGGCAAAGTAATGTTTCTGCTTTTTAATATGCTGTCTAGGTTGGTCATAGCTTTTCTTCCAAAGTGCAAGCATCTTTTAATTTCATGGCTGCAGTCACTGTCTGCAGTGATTTTGGAGCCAAGAAAATAAAGTCTGTCACTGTTTGCATTGTTTCCCCACCTATTTGCCATGAAGTGATGGGACCAGATGCCATGATCTTAGTTTTTTGAATGAATTTCAAGCCAGCTCCTTCAATCTCCTCCTTCATCTTCATCAAGAGGCTCTTTAGTTTCTCTTTGCTTTCTACCATGAGGGTGGTGTCACCAGCATATCTGAGGTTATTGATATTTCCATTTCCTCCTCACTTTAACACAAAGCTTCCCTAAGTGAAGGGTGCAGCTTTACTTTGTCTTACTTTTGCTTCTGATAAAACTGAAATGGAATTTCTTAGGCTAAGCTACTGCCAATACAACCTCCAAGATCAATGGTATACTAATATGCAATTGCAATATTTATACATTCTTACTTTTTGTTAGAATAAGATTTGGGCTAGTGTTTAAGTTACGACTTTTCTCACAAATTCCCTTTATTTTTTAACTGTAAAGCAGGGCAGCTGAACTTGAAATGGATGACTCTGTTAGCCTCAGCCCATGACCATCTTAGTTGGGTTGACTGCTTCCTGGCTCTAGGTTTCCCTTTGCTGATCTGTCAACAGAATGATCTAGAAAACCTCATTCAACTCTAAATTCTATCTCCGCTAGAAAATTTTGCTTTTGGAAAATGTGTTACATGACTATGTAATCCAAAATATATTCATAAGTGAAAACTGAAAATCTAACCCCTTAAGGTTCAACTCTTTATCATTATGCAGAGCCCATTCCTGTTATTTTTTTTACTCTTAAATGAGCTTTGATGAGATGCACTATTTAAATTCAACACTAGCTTTCTAAATGTTTTTCAGAATGATTTTTACTTAGACAAACTGAATTAGGAATATCATTCAGCACTGGTGGTGGTGGTGTAGTCACTAAATCATGTCCAACTCTTGTGACCCCATGAACTGTAGCCCATCAAGCTCCTCTGTGCATCAGGTTTTCCAGGCAAGAATACTGGAATGGGTTGCCATTTCCTTCTACAGGGCATCTTCCCAACCCAGGGATCAAACCCTGGTCTCTCTTACTGCAGGCAGATTCTTCACCATCTGAGCTACCAGACTACCAGAGTACCACCTGAGCTACAGAGAATTCAGCACTATTCTCTTCTGAAACAAGCATTTTGAAAGAAAAAAAAAAAAAATTCAAGGACACTCTGGGGTTGGCAGGCTCCTTATATTTGTATTATGAGTTCCACCTACATGAGGAACTAGAACACATCTTCCCAGTTTGAGATGTTGACGTTTCTTCTGCTGTTCCCAACTTCTAAAGGACTCCAAATTTTATTTTGTTTATGCTCACTTTCTGGTGATCTCACTCCCACCTTATTTATACCATTTATAATGCTGATGACTCCCACATTTTTGTTTCTAGACCAAATCTCTCTGCTAACTTTTGACTATCTCATTGACATCTAACTGTTTACTGGACTTCTTCACTTGAAAGCTGTTATGGGTTGACTCATCCCCCCAAAACGATCTGTTGGAGCACTAAACCCTAGTACCTCCGGATGTGACCTTGTTTTGAAGTAAAGTTTTTACAGAGGTCATCAAGTTAAAATGAGGTCCTTATGGTGGACTCTAATCCAATATGACTGGTTCCCTCTGGGAAAAAAAAGGAAATTTAGACACAGAAATAGACACATACACAGAGTGAATGATGTGAAGACACACAAGGAGAAGATGGCCATGTGACTGGAATGATGCATCGACAAGTCAAAGAACACCAAATGTTGCTGGCAAACGCCAGAAGCTCAGAGAGGAAATAAAGGATCCCTTCCCAGAGCCATTACAGAAAGTATGCCAATGTCTTGATTCAGATTTCTAGCCTCCATATGTGTGAGAAAATAAATTGCAATTGTTTGAAGCTACCCACTGTTGGGTATTTTTTTGTAGCAGCCTTGAAAATTAATACAGTTGCCCAATGAACATCTCAGACTTAAAGTGCTCCAAACAGAGTTCCCGCCCCATCCCCTCCCCTGCTGCTTCTCCCCTTTTCTATCCATGGGCGCTCTATTTTTCTGGTGGTTCAAAACTCTTTAGAATTATCCTTCCTTCTTATTATTAATGTATAGTTGACATATGATATCATGTGTTTCAGGTGTACAGCTCAGTAAATCAACATTTAGATACATTAAAAAACCATCACCACAGTAAGCCTAGTTACCATCTGTCACACATGAAGTTATTACAATAGTATTGATTATATTCCCTACATCCTTGTGATTTGTTTATTTCTTAACTGGTTACATGTACCTCTTTATTCCTTTCACCTAGTTGTGCTCAACATTCCTCCTTCTGGTAACTGCTAGATTATTCTCTGTATCTATGAGTCTATTTCTGATTTGTTTTGCTCGTTCATATGCTTTTTTTAGATTGCACGTAAATGAAATCCACATAAGTGAAATAATAGTGTTTGTCCTTCTCTGCCTGAATCATTTCACTTAGCATAATACTCTCTAGGCCCATGTCCATGTTGTTGCAAATTCCAATAGTGTAGTATTTTTTGTGGCTGAACACTATTCCATTGTATATAAATAGGTAGATAGGCCCCATATTCTTTACCTGTTCATCTTTTTTAAAAGGGTTCTTTCGAATTGTACTTAAGGAACCATGTGCTATTTATTTATTGGCCGTCCTGGCTCTTCACTGCTGCACGCTGGCCTTCTGTAGCAGTGGCAAGCGGGGGCTACTCTCTAGTTGTGCCGCACAGTCTTCTCATTTTGGTGGCTTCTCTATTTGCAAAGCATGGGTGCTAGGTCACATGGCTTCAGTGGTTTCAGCACACAGAATCAATAGTTTTAGTATGCAGGCTCTAGAGTTGGGCTTCAGTAGTCGTGGTGCATGGACTTAGTTGCCCCTTGGCTGTGAAATCTTCCAGGACTGGGGATCCAACCCATGCCCTCTGCATTGGCAGGAAGAACCACTACACAACTTGGGAAGTCCTTGCATTCATCTTCTGATGAACACTGTCTCTGTGCTAAAATTCAGAGCAAGTGAGTCTGTGTATGACTCCTTCAAGAAAGGAATCTCAGTTTTCCTCAGCCCTCTGGTTCCCCCATTGATTTTCAGAGCCAGACATTATGGGGGCTTGTCTTCTCAGTGCAGGTGCCCTGGACTGGGAAGACTAATATGGGGCTTGGACCCTTTACTCCTTGGAGAGGACCTCTCAGGCTGTGATTTACCTCTCACTTACAGCCTTGTCTTAGTTCTCCATACCCATACCTCTGACTGGCACATAGACAGTACATAGTGAACATATGCTAAATTTTTAAAAAGTAGTAAAAGTGGGTTAAATATAGTGAACTATTAAGTTTCTAGAGAACTTTGTGAGTACAGTAAGAGACACTAGATATCTTTTCTTGGATAAACTCTTCAAATTGCATCCACGCTACAGAACTAGTGTTGGATGAATAAAGATGACCATTAAAACAAACACACCTCCACCTGTTCTTCCCTGCTACTGATACTTACTAAGACCCTAAGGATAAGAGCATAGGGGAAAACCAGAAATGAATGCTACTCAATATTTCTGGGTTTAATGGATTTCTTGCATGATGTTTGAATGAATGGATGATGAGCTGTCAGCATTCAGAGTGCTCACAGTGATCAGAAACCTATCAGTCCACCGACATACCAAAGGTCAGTTTTTCTAGGAAAACTCCCTTGATCATCCCAGCTCACATCTATCTCTTTTTATGATTTTATTCCCAACAGGCTAAAGAATACTCTTACTTGATTCTATTACTTCTCTACATGCAAATCTTCCTTTCAGTCTTACTGCACACTTCTGAAGAAGAAGAACCTCACCACCTATCTATAGAGTATCTTCCATCATACCTAGCATAGAGCTATATCCATTTGGAAAGGGATAAAATTTGAGGGGAAAAAATGGACCATATTAGCAGTTAATGAGGGAATCAATTAGATGGGTCCCACAGAGGAGATAGAGTCTTCACAGGGATAAGCCTTAGACAAGGCATTTGGAAGGTCTGCTCGCCAAGACTCTCTGATTAGAGGTCATTAGCTCTATGGAGAAAGCAGTGAATACCAATCAAATCACTCTGAGGAGAGCTAAGTCTGTCCACCTTTTCCTCCTATTTTAGGGTGATTAGTAAGAATAGAGGGACCTGCCTTCAGCACACTTACTCTTAGAGGTACTCTGTAGGAGACTATAATTTATGGTTCTGGAATAAAGTTGGGTAGATATTACTCTCCTAGGTGATTTTTCATTATAGATAGAGCCAGCTTCATTTGGACAATACTATCAACTATAACTCTAGCTCTAATGAACTTCTCTTTTTGGCTTCAGGCTATATACACTTATAGAAATTTCCTAAAATCCTTCCTGGGAGAAGATATCTATTGGCAAATGCCTACTTGAAGATAATTTGAGTTATTATCAAAATCAAACTTAAGTGACATATGCTATTTAATTTTTCACCCTTAGTTCTATATTTTCTCTTGCTATTCTTCATTTAATCCATTTTTTTAAAATAAAAATAATATTACACTTTTAGAAATTATAAACAAAATACATGTTTATTTATGCTTGCATAAAATGTTTAAGTAATAAAGGAATTATTTAAGAGTCCTATTTAGCTGGAATCTTTCTAAACAATTTCTACCTTTAATATGTAACTATATATTTACCTGATGCACAGTGGTTGTAGGGCTTCCCTGGTAGCTCAGCTGGTAAAGAATCTGCCTGCAGTGCAGAAGACCCTGGTTCAATTCCTAGGTCAGGAAGATCCTGTGGAGAAGGGATAAGCTACCCACTGCAGTATTCTTGGGCTTTTCTGGTGGCTAAAATGGTAAAGAATCTGCCTACAATGTAGGAGATCTGGGTTCAACCCCTGGGTTAGGTAGATCTCCTGGAGGAGGGCATGGCAACCCACTCCAGTATTCTTGCCTGGAGAATCCCCATGGACAGAGGGGCCTGGTGGGCTACACCCAGGCCACCAACATGCTGGGCTGGATGAAGCATAAGGTGGACTCAAGATTGTGGGGAGAAATATCAGCAACCTCAGATATGCAGATGACACCACCCTTATGGCAGAAAGTAAAGAAGAACTAAAGAGCCACTTGATGAAAGTGAAAGAGGAGAGTGAAAAAGGTGGTTCAAAACTCAACATTCAGAAAACTAAGATCATGGCATCTGGTCTCATCACTTCACGGCAAATAGATGGGGAAACAATGGAAACAGTGACAGACTTTATTTTCTTGGGCTCCAAAATCAATGCAGATGGTGACTGCAGCCATGCAATTAAAAGATGCTTGCTCTTTGGAAGAAAAGCTATGACCAACCTAGACAGCATATTAAAAAGCAGAAATATTACTTTGCCAACACAGGTCCATCTGTTCAAAGCCATGGTTTTTCCAGTAGTCATGTATGGATGTGAATGTTGGCCCATAAAGAAGGCTGAGCACTGAAGAACTGATGCTTTCAAACTGTGGTGCTGGAGAAGACTCTTGAGAGTCCCTTGGACTGCAATGAGATCCAACCAGTCCACCCTAAAGGAGATCAGTCCTGAATATTCACTGAAGTGGCTGATGCTGAAGCTGAACTCCAATACTTTGGCCACCTGATGTGAAAAACTGACTCCTTGGAAAAGGCCCTGATGCTGGGAAAGATTGAAGGCAGGAGGAGAAGGGGACGACAGAGGATGAGATGGTTGGATAGCATCACCGACTCGATAGACATGAGTTTGAGCAATCTCCAGGAGTTGGTGGTGGACAGGGAAGTCTGGCATGCTGCAGTCCATGGGGTTACAAAGAGTCAGACACAACCAAGTGACTGAACTGAAATGGAAAGACATACCATGGTCATAAACTGAAAGACACAATATTATTAAGGTGAAAATTCTCCCAAACCTACCTATAGATTCAATATAATCCAAATCAAATCCCACCAGAATTTTGTAAAAATCAGTTGACTGATTCTCAAAATCATACAGAAATGCAGGTTACCTAAAATAGCCCAGACAACACGGAAAAGATAAAGCTGAAGAATTTACAGTGCCTAACTTCAAGATTTATTCAAAAGCTAGAGTGTTTGTGACGTTGACATCAACATATACAAACAAGGCATTGGAAAATAATTGAGAAAAAAGAAACAGATTTATGCATATAAGTCAATAATTTTCAACAAAAGTATAAAAGGCTATTCAATAGAGAAAGGATAACATTTTCAACAAATAGTGTCAGAACAATTGTATATCCATTTTAAAAATCTTTGATCAATATAATTTACTGTAAACAAATATTAACTTAAAATGGATCAGGCATCTAAATGTAAAATCTAAAATTTCTAATGAAAGAAAATAGGAAAAACACCTTTGTGAATTAGGTTAGACAGGATTTCCTAGATGTAACACCAAAATATAATTCATTAAACAAAAATTTGATAAATTAGGATTCATTGCAATAAGAAATTCTTCTCTTTGGCGGACACTGTAAATGAAAAGATAAGACACACTATGATAAAATATTTGCAAATCACATATCTGATACAGAACTTGTATCCACAATATAAAAAGAATTCTACAATAAATTCTATTCAAATTCTACAATAAAAAATGTCAAATGAATACTCAATAAGAACGAGCAACAGACTTAACAGACACTTTAGCAAAGAAGATATGGATGACAAAACATATGAAAATGCTCAACATCATTATTCATTAGAGAAATGCAAATTCAAGCCACAAATCATCTTACCTTTTAAGATAAGTAAGTAAGTAAGTGCTAGTCGCCCAGTTGGGCCCAACTCTTTGCGACCCCATGGACTGCAGCCCACAAGGCTCTTCTGTCCATGAGATTTCCCAGGCAAGAATACTGGAATGGGTTGCCATTTCTTTCTCCAGAGGATCTTCCCGACCGAGGGATCAAACCCAGGTTTCCTGCACTGCAGGCAGATTCTTTACCGACTGAACTACAAGGTAAGCCCCAACCTTTTAAGATGGATAATGTTAAAAAGACAGATCTTGCCAAATGTTGGCAAATATGTGAAGCAACTGGAATTCTCATATACTTCTGGTGGAAATGTAAACTTGCACAACCACTGTAGAAAAGAGTTTGCTGGTTTCTTAAAAAGTTAAACATTCCCCCTTTCACCTGACCCAGCCTTGTCATTCCTACACATATATCAAGAGAAATGAAAGCATATGACTAGACAAAGACTTCTACATGAGCGTTCACAGCAGTTGTAATTGCAAAAACTGGAAACACAAGTGTCTATCGTCAGGAGAAGGAATCAACAATTTGAGAAATAGTACTGAACAATAAAGAATAATGAACCATGCAACAACATGGATGAATCAGAAAATAATTATGCTGAATGAGAGAAGCTAAAGGAAAAAAGAAAAAAAGAATACACCCTGTATGTTTCCATTCACATAAAATTCTAGAAAATATAAACTGATCTATAGTGACAGGAGCATATCAGTAGTTTTCTGGGAGTTGATGGGGGATAGGCTGGGAGGAGGGCTGAAGAGTGGTGAGATGAGAAATTAGGAAGGAACACAAGGAAACTTTTTGAAGTAACAAATATTCGTTATCCTGATTATGATAATGATTTCACAGGTGTATATATGTCAAAAATCATCATATTATATGATTTGAATATATGCATTTTATTTTGTCACTTACATCCCAATAAAGCTGTTAACATTTTTAAAAGGTGTTTAACTAGAGGAGTAGAAAGTCCAATTCATTCAGTAAAAATTGATTGGATTTTAACTATTGATCAGGTTTTTTAAAACAGGAAATTTAGAATAATTATCTAGACTGATTAAATGCAGATAAATGTGAAGTTGAAGAAACCAGAAAAGGAATAACTAAATAAAAAAGTATAGCCTCTGCTGTTAAAAGGATAGAGGTTCAGATCTAGGCTCTTCCACTTAATGCCTATGTGACCTTTGGAAAGTTGACTAACTTCTCTGAGTTCTGTTACTTCAGCTGCAGAAGAAAGAGGCATATATCTGAAAGTCATCATGATGTTTAGAAATCATGTACACAAAGTATCTGGTGTAAAGCCCTTAAAAGAGAGCAGGTATTAATTACATTTGTGAACAAATAAGAAATATATTGTTGGTCAGACGTAAGGTTGTAGAGGCCAAAATCAGGGAAAGGAGACAAAGTGAAAGATGTAAAATACCTTGTTGTTGTTCAGTTGCTAAGTGTTGTCTGACTCTTTGTGACGCTATGGACTGTAGTACATCAGACTTCCCTGTCCTTCACTATCTCCCAGAGTCTGCTCAAACTCAAGTCCATTGAATCGGTGATGCCATCCAACCAGCTCATCCTCTGTCATCCCCTTCTCCTACTGCCTTCAATCTTTCCTAATATCAGGGTCTTTTCTAATGACTCAGCTCTTTGCATCAGGTGGGCAAAGTATTGGAGCTTCATCTTCAACATCAGTCCTTCCAGTGAATATTCAGGGTTGATTCCTTTAGGATTGACTGGTTTGATCTCCTTGCTGTCCAAGGGACTCTCAAGAGTCTTCTCCAGCACCACAATTCAAAAGCATCAATTCTTCGGCACTCAGCTTTCTATGTAGTCCAAAATACTTTTGAGTTTTATATAAAAAGACAAGATGTTGTGACTAGTTTGGTTTTGGAAACACGGGAAAGGCAAGTATCAATTACTAGAAGAATGATAGGTCCATCACCAGAAGTTTTTCTAGTAATCAGGAGGAAGGGTCAAGGTCTATAGGAGGATGATTAGAATAGTATAGACTAGATTATCCACACAGATAGATCCTCGAAGTGTTGGATGCAAGTCTGAAGTTGAGTCTAATATATGCTATTGATAATTAGAAATCCCCCTGGCTTCAAGCCTCACCAGCTTCTGTGTTCCTGCAAGGGCTATCACAGCTCCAAGATCCAGCATTGACTAGAGTGGGCATCTCTGGGAAGGTGCTTCCCTGCTGCAGCTGCTGGAGACCAGAATCACCACATTCTATGGCTGCCATGGCAACCACCGGCAACTGTGAGTAAGCACTGCACTGGGGCGGGAGAGGGGGGTGCCAGGAAAAGGTCCTACCTCTCTCCTGCTTTCTGACCACCCCATGGTGCCTCTACTGCCCAAGTTAACAGAAAACCAGCTATTGAGAAAGCCGAGGGAAGTGAGAGTTTGCTGATCCTCAGCCCTGGCAGCACAGAGCAGAATATTAAAGGGGACAGACAGGTAAATAACCAGCACAGCATCTATAGGAGTCACTGCAGAGAGAGAACAGGGATGAAGCTAGAAATTGCAGCAATGGAGAAAGAGAAATGGTTAGAAAGAAGTGAACCAGAAAAATTAAGTGTCCCAGAAGTCCAATGAAGAGAGAATTTGAAAAGGCAGACATTCAAATGTATCCACTGCCAGAGAGAAGGCAAGTTCTAAGAGAAGGCCACTGGGTTTGACGATTAGCAGTCCTACTTACCTTGAAAATCCAGTGTTAGTTTCTCAACTAGATTTGCAGGAGCAGATGCCAGATTTCCTAAAAGGATCAATTTCAGTATATAAGATGGTAAGCATATACTGCTCATCGTTAAGTTTAGCACGAAGTGTGAGAAGTCAACTGACTTATACATCTTTCTCAGAAACTGTACTCTAATAGGGTGTGCAACCTTCTGCATTTGTCTAGAACTTTTGCAGATTTAGCTTGGAAAGCTCCTGGTCCCAGGACCCCTCAGTTCCAAGCAAGCTGAGATGGCTGGTGACCGTGACCCTGTCCTTGACCTAGGCCGTGACCTGCCCTAGAGAATGTGCTCAAATGAGCTATGTTCAGACTTCCACAAAGGATGTGGAATATTTGGTTACATATAAGTTCTAATGCATTTCCAGAATAACCATTGTTTTGCTCCCTGGTTCACTAATAGTGCAGTCATTCCACTTGACTTTAAATGTGATTCTTCTTCATCCAGGTCTCACCCTCTTTAGTCTGTCTACTGCCTGCAATGACATCCCAAGAGAAACATTCTCCTACTTGGCTTTTTTCAAGCTCAACATTTTCACGACACCCCAGTTAATTAATATCTGCCCTGGGTCAGCCTGGAGGGAAACACATTGAGCTTGGAGATTTCCATTTGAACATTGAACCCCAGGAAGGAGCAAGGCAAATTTATACCAGTGGATCTAATTGCTAGAAAAGTAATTCTGCAAAGATGGAAATCAGCTGAAAGATTAACACTGCTCTACACCAGCTTGAGTGCCCTGGCTAACAGAGAGAAAATAATGTTTCAATTAAATGAAAGGATACTGAATTAGGTAGAATACTCAGGAGACCGGTAATGGAGTCCAGAGCCTTTCACCTCCAGGTCACCATCAGCAATCTGGTCCAGGGCAACTCTAGACCATAGTTTTGAGGGGCTGATGGCTCACCCCAGCCCTTACTGTCTGCAGCACTTGATGAACTGGTTTCCCAAAGCACCTGCATCAGCCTCACAGGTCACTGTGGTTCACTGAAGATGTAAGAGGAAGCAAAGCCCCTCTTTGGAGGGGAGAGGCTGACCCTGAGTGTAGCCAAGGGCCACTACAGGGAAATTAGGATGGGGAGATAATTCAAGATGGGGAGCCACACAGAGAGGGGGACTTATATTTCAGTTCACACTGGAGGCAGTTAACTATTTCATCTGAATTTAGAGTTGAAATAGAAGTGAAAGTGGTGATGATGAGTTTGCTTTTTGTCTATGTTGGGAGGGAGTGGCAAGGGATGAGATTTGCATTTAGAAGTCAAAACTTCACTAGAGGACAGAACACAAGCAAAACTGAGTCATGAAATCACTTGTTATCACCCATTTAACTATGTCCCAAGGCTTATCTTATTTCACAAAATATTACCACAGATGGATAAAGTCCAATATGAGGAGATTAGCTTAATTCCTGATGCCAGTGTAACAAAAGTCCTCCCCCATAATGGAACCCATATGTCAGCTGAGGTCTCTGGGTCCTTCACATTCCAGATAAGACTGTCTCAAACTTTATATTCCATATTTTATGGGAATCTAAAAAGTCCCCAAGATTTCTGCAAATTCTCAGAGGCTGCCTCTGAATCAAAACTCCTGCATTTCTTAAACATGTTCAGTGGACAGTTTATCCTACCAATCTGGGCCTGCTGTATTCGAGAAGAGCTAAGCGAGAAACAGCTTTTTCCTTCATCTTTTATGATTATTGTGTTAATATGCACAGAAACTCCGTTCAAAAATGGGATACGGGGTGTGGATGGGGCGGAAGCTGTTTCTATCATAGTAACATAGACCACAAATGGATGCGGCCCCTGATTTTTAAAGTCTGAGAACATCCCACCGTAGGGACATTCTCCTGGCCCCGTCACTCAGACTGTTACTATCCAGCTGACTTTCTCTTTTCCCCTTGACCCTTAAGAGTGCCCCGGAAACCCTACATTCTTATTTCCTTCACATTTCTTCCCTCAGCGTCTCTGGGACTGCTTCATTGAGCCTCTTGGCAAGGCAAAAGGGCTTCTAAGTCAGGAATCTGCCCTGTAGAGGATGTGATCTGGGTTTTAAGAAACACTTTTTTCCCTTCCCATTACAGAATTATACCAAAGAACTATATCAACAAGAGACAAAATTCTAATTCAAAAAGATACTCACACCCCTGTGTTTATAGGAGCACAAATTACAATGGTCAAGACATGGAAACAACCTAACTGCTCATTAGTAGATGAGTGGATAAAGATGTGGTGTACACACACACACACACACACACACTGGAATACTACTCCGTCATAGGAAAGAATGAAATAATGCCATTTGCAGCAACATGGATGAACCTAGAGATTACGTCTCATACTAAATGAAGTAAGTCAAAGACAAATATCACTTATATGTAGAATCTAAAACATGACATAGATTATCTTATGCATGAAACAGAAGTAGACTCACAGACACAGAGAACAAACTTGTAGTTGCCAAGCGAGTAAGGGAACGTGAAGGGGTGGATTGGGAGTTTGAGGTTAAGAGACGCAAACTATTATATACAGAATGAATGGATAACAATTTTCTACTGGATAGCACAGGGAACTTTATTCAGTACCCCATGATAAATCATAATGGAAAAGAATATGAAAAATAATATATATATATACATACATACATACATACATATAACTGAATCACTTTGCTGTACTAACATGACATTGTAAATCAACTATACGTCAATAAAATAATTTCTTTTAAAAGCCTGAGGAAAGGAACTTCCCAGTTCAGCTCAATTCTTAGGACATAAAACAGAAATACATAAATGTAGTAACAGTCAAATACATTGGCAGATTGAGTTCCCCCAAGGAGGATGTATGACTAGAATTTTGGCACTTTGAAGAAGAATTCCATGCAATACTGAGCAGGGATTGCTGTGACCATGTTACTAGACATGAGTGACCCGACAGTAATTCCAAATTGATGAACCAAAGCTTTAATAAACACGGTTTGGGGACATTTGGCTTGAGAGGGACTGCTTAGGGTTGAGTGTCTTGCAATGTGTTTCTGATGGTGGAGTGAGGGGAGACTCGTTACTTCACTAGAGAATGCAGGTTTATCATCACTGGCTGTTGGAAAAATCTATAAGCTTCAGTGCTGTTTTCTAAAAGTATAGCAGTTATCAGTATACAGTCTTTCACTTTCCTATTAAATGCTATAGCAATGTGTTCTTTAAGTATAAGATACTGTTGAAAATACCTACATTCTCCTCTAACTCAAAGCTTCATTTTATAGATAAGTAAACTGAGACCCTAAGAGGCTGATGGGCCTGGGGCAAGCAAAGGGAGCTTTTCTCCCTGTATGCCCATGTTACCATCCCCCGAGGTCTCATGCATTAAAGCCTTGTAGATTTATAAGAGCAAAAATGATTTATGGATCCTGGGGAATGACAACAAGGAGAATTTTTTAAACATATGTTTAAGTATCCTGTGCCCTTGATTTGATGGGAGATGTAACAGAGCAGGGGTAAGTTGACCTATAGATCATTGGGATGATCCAGCTGAGCCAAATAAGACAGCTTTTCATTAGCTGGGTACTTTGGAGTAGCTGGGATACTTTTATTCTGGTAATGGAGAGATAGATATGGCCTCTGGGAACACTTCTTGGAAATTGTACTTTCTCCAGATGCTCAATTTGGGTGTGGGACAGATTGGCTTCGAGGCCAAGAGCAACAAACATTACCACAATCCCACTGGTCAGAGAGCTGAGGCTCTTCAAAGGTCTGGAGGCTTGCCACGAGACCCTTGGGTTTTTGTCATCAGTCTGTACAGCGACCTTAAAATTCTTAGGACAGCAATAGCCATCAAAGCTGATGGTCAATAGAGCCTGCAGAGGCAGAAGTGAGCCATGGCTCTTGAGCTCTGGTAGTTAACATCCCTCTCCAGACACTCACTCCATCAGGTTCCAAGATCCAAGACAGGCACTGAGTAAGGTCAGTCATTTACCTAATGATTTCCTAGCACTAAGCGGGAGGTAATGAAGTCCCTCCTGCCTCGGGCTGCCACATTTACTGGTAGAAACTAGTGAAATAGAAAATATCTGGGAGTATTTTTAAGTATGTGATCTGATCCTGATAAGTGGTTATCTCAGTAAAGTCATCTAATATTGAGTTTGTTGAATCTTTTCAAAAGCACATTTGGAAGTGGGGAGGGTGAGTAATACACGACATCAGAAATCTATTATAGGGCAAATATAAACATCAGCCTCAGTAGTAAATATGTATGAAGGTCCACACATTGGAATATAGTATATTGGAATATTAAAATATAATAATGGAGAGTGTAGACAATTCTTACCCACATCTGTATGGCAAGTCTGTAGGGAAATAGAGTATATACAAATCAGTAAAAAATAAATAAATAAATAACCTCTATGTGAAGCAAAATACATACTCACAAAACATGTCATTCTAGTGTCAAAAAATTTCATCAGATAATTGCCCTCTTCTTTGTCTGACTTTTCATATACATCAAACCCTCACTTATGGTATGTTGGCACTTGCCTTAATCTGGATAAATCTGAATTCCGGAATTTGTTGGAAACAAAGCTGTTTTGCTAGTTTTAAGAATGTACTTACCTGTGTATTTCAGTGAACTCTCTTGCAACTTGCTTTTAAATTGAGGTAACACTGGCTCACATTGTTATACATTTCATGCGTACACACTATATTTTGACTTCTGTATACATTATAGAACATTCACCAATAATTTAGTTTCCATCTGTTACCATACAGGTAAACCTTTCCTTAAGCCCCCTTCCTCTCTGGTAATCACTACTCTGTTTTCTTTATCTATGTGTTTGTGTTTGGTTAAGTTTGTTCAGTTATTTTTTTATTCCACGTATGAATGAAATCATATGATATTTGTATTTCTCCTCTGACTTATTTAACTTAGCCTAATACCTTCAAGGTCTATCATGCTGTCACAAATGGCAAGATGTCATTCTTTTATCTGGATGAATAATATTCCAAATGTATATATATAGAGAGAGGGAGGGAGACAGAGACAGAGAAAGAGAGAGAATTATTTAAATACCCAGAAGTGGAATAACTGGACCACATGATAGTTCTAATCTTTTATTTGAGGAACCTCCATACTATTTTCACATTGACTGCACCAATTTTCATTCTTACCAACAATGATGGTTTCCCTCTATCCACATCCTCTCCAAAATGTATTAATTCTTGCCTTTTTGATAATAGCCATTCTAATGGCATGAGGCTATTATCTCACTGTGGTTTTGATTTGCATTTCCCAAAGAATTAGTAATGTTGTATATCTTTTCATGTGCCTGTTGACCATCTACATAGCTTCTTTGGAAAACTGTCTATTCAGATCCTCTTCCCATTTCTTAATTGGGTTATTCATATTTTGTTGTTGAGTTATTTGAGTCTTTTATATGTTTTGGACTTTAACCTCTTTCTGGATATATGACTTGCAAATATCTTCCCTCATTTAATAGGTTATTCTTTTGTTTTATTCAGAGTTTTCTTTGTTGTGCAGAAACTTTTTGGTCTCATGTAGTCCTATTTGTTTATTTTTGCTTGTTTCTTTTGCCTGAGGAGACATATCCAGCAAGACATTACATGATTTATGTCAAAGAGTGTACTGACGTGACATACTGCTAGGATTCTTGTGGTTTTTTCTTACATTTAAGTCTTCAATCCATTTTGATTCCATTTTTGCATATGGTATTAGAAAGTGGTCCAATATCATCCTTTTGTCTGTAGCTGTCCAGTGTTTTTTTGTTGTTGTTGTTGTTGTTGTTTTTTTGTACAAAAACCACGTATTATCCCCCCCCTCACAAAATCGGGTGGCTGTATTACAGGAACAAAACCAGATCAAAGACATAAAAAGAAAAAGTCACCACTTATACTGAAACACAACAGTGTTAAGAATTCAGATATTCTGTAGAATTATTACCAGCATAGTTAAAATATTTCCACCTAGATTTTTTAAATTTGAAAGTGATCACATTAAAGACCTGAGGTTGCAAGAGACCACAGTATGAACCTGAATTCCATTTTCCTTTAAAGACCTCAGTGGAAAAGGTATTTGGAATGAGTTTCCTTTGGGAAAGACTGGCGGGAAAATACAGAAAACCCTGGCCATTGTCGAAAGGCACTGGGATTTTTCTGGAGTCAAAAGCAATGGAATTAAACTCCAGTAGGAGCAAGCTCATTTTCACTCCAAGCACCTGGAATAAACTCACTAAAGGAACAAGGTCTCCTTGGTTCCAGTACTCTGATGGTGACCAGGGCCACCTGCTTAGAGGTAACACCTGAGGGTTTGAAAGGCAAATCTTAAGATGCCCACTGTTGCAGCCAGTATCCACCCGCCTGGGAGTGGCCCCACCCCTCCTGGTATGCCTCCAATCCCAGGAAACATCTTAGGACCCCGGGTACCTCTCACGGCACCTAACGGCATGTATCCCCCTCCGCCACAGCAGCAGCCACCACCTCCAGCACCTGCAGACGGAGGCCCTCCGTCTCCCGCTCCTGGCCCACCAGCCTCGGCTGCGCCCTAGCCCGAAAGACACAGGGGACGTCCGCGCCCAGCACCCCCAGCTGGAGTGGGGATGACAAGACTTGTGTTCCTCCGCTTCCTTGGGTTTCTTTTAGGAGTTTTCTTCTCACAGCCCCAAGCACGCACCCTGAATTGTCCCCATTCCTCTTGCCACCCGCCTCCGTATTCTGACGCCTGCTGTGTTAGGTCCTCCTCCAGCACTCAAGGGGGAAGCCTGTGGTGCCAGTGTGCCTGGTCACCCTGAAATCCCTGGCGTCTCCCTGACCCGCGGTGGGGTATGCTGACAGTGTATCTGCAGGTCCTGTCACGTTAGTGCTCTATGTCTGTATCAGTTTTTGCTCTCCTGCAATTTTGTTCTGTTTTTGCTTTGTCTTACGCGTGTATGGATAATGCTTTATAATCATTATCACTTTTCTTTTTTTTTTTCTTTTGTCCAGTGTTTTTAATTTCTCCTTGAATTTCTTCATTGACCCAATGCTTGTTTAGTAGCATGCTGTAATAATCTCCACGTATTTGTGATTTTTTAAGCTTTCTTCATGTAGTTGATTTCTAGTTTTATATCATTATAATCTAAATTAAAAAATAAGTTGTTCATCCTTACATATGAATTTATATAATGATGATTCCAGCCATTTTATAATCTAAATTCTTAATTTTCTTCTCATTAATATAAAAATAGACATTGGCCTATTTCCTAACCAAAGATATACCCATTGCACTGAGTTTTCTACTCTTCTCCCCTGCTTTCATTGCACTTCTAGTGGTTTTTATCTTTCTACTTGACTTACTTTTTTCTTGTTTGTTTGTTTTGTTATTTTTCAGGAACATCTTAAAATTGAACTAAGATGATTTAAATGAAGAATGTCAAAGCCAATTTTGGATTGACTGGAAATAGTTGAAGATTTGATAGATATGATGTAATAAGAGTTCTCCCCCACAAAGAACATGCGTTTTTTCCAATTGATCTCATTATGAAGATGGCACAACTTCTATATAATTGACGTATTTTATAGGCAGGATGGTGAGTTGAACTGAAGGACTAACTGCTTTCATCACTGTCAAGTCACCACAGATGTTCTGCTGAAAAAAGAGAAATAGCCTTGCTGAATTGGTTTGAGGCAGAGACTAATAGGCAATTAGGGCTTGGTCTGGTCTGATGGCGTGGTGTAGCAAATGCTGGGAACCAGTGTGTTGTAGTAGTGAATGCCCAACAAATGAAATGGTTGCATCACTCTTCTTAGGCTGCTCATTGAACTCCAGCATCTACCAGAAGCCAAGGGAGAAAAGACCACTTATTGCTAAAGATCACAAACTTTTAGCAAACATTAATGTGCAAGTTGGAGAAGGCAGTGGCACCCCACTCCAGTACTCTTGCCTGGAAAATCCCATGGACTGAGGAGCCTGGTGGGCTGAAGTCCATGGGGTTGCTAAGAGTCGGACATGACTGAGCGACTTCACTTTCACTTCTCACTTTCATGCATTGGAGAAGGAAATGGCAACCCACTCCAATGTTCTTGCCTGGAGAATCCCAGGGACGGGGGAGCCTGGTGGGATACCATCTATGGGGTCGCACAGAGTCAGACACGACTGAAGTGACTTAGCAGCAGCAGCAGCAGCAGCAATGTGCAAGTGTGATGGAAAATTGTGTCTAATGAGTTCACCTAAAACAGAGCTCCTATTTCACAAACATAAAGGATATTTCATTCACCTCAAAGTCTGAAAAGACTATGGGGCTTAGACCCAGAAGATCTGCATCAGGTCTGGTCCCGCCAATAGATAGCTGTGCAATTCCTGATTTGGTAGCGTCTACATCTCCAGAAGTTGCATCCATGAAGTGGCTCCAATGGTAAAGAACCCGACTGCCAATGCAGGAGACATAAGAGATGCAGGTTCAATCCCTGGGTCGGGAAGATCCCTGGAGGAGGGCGTGGCAATCCATTCCAGTATTCTTGCCTGGAAAATCCCATGGACAGAGGAGCCTAGTGGGCTACAGTCCATGGGGTCACAGAGTCAGACACTACTGAAGCAACTCACCACACACCATGTACATCTCCAGGAGTTGCATCCATGGTACAACTACTGGGAGAGGGAAGGCATTAGTGCCTGGGAGGTAGAAGCCTTTGATTTCCCTTTTTGGTTGTTGGTCTGTCAGAAAAAAAGATGTTCATCATCCTGAACCCTCCCTTGTGCCTCCCTTTTTCTCAATTTCAGCCCTCTCAAATCTTTCCTCTGCTATCCATAAACACAGAATTCTAAAGTGAGAGGCTTTCAGGATATATTGTACTAATACATCATCAACATTGTCATTATGATGTATTAACACAATGCATCATCATAGACCTGTCAAAGCTGTGATTTATGACTCAAAAGTGTTGTGGTGTAGCAAGGCAGCAGGGACTTCATTGACTGAATGCTTGTTTATTTTTACACTTAAGGGCTTTGAAAGTAAGTTTCACACTACTTTTCCAAAAAGAAGAATTAGGGGAAGACTTTGAAAGGAAGACTCCATTGCAAAACACTGAAGGGGCCAATGGGTCACACTCAAGATATATAAAGGTTTGTGTTTTCCCAGACCACTTTGAATTCAAAATCAGACTTCCACACTCCAACTCATTTGGTTCCCACTGGAAGAATCTAGCTTTTCCATGCCTTTCCACCCCTCTATTTGAACTCCCTTCAGTTAAGTGTGTGAGGTATGGTAGGAAAGGTATACATTAGAGGCTTTCTTTTACTGCCAAAAGTAATAAGGATAGTGTTATATTTTATGAGAGTAATTAATGTAATTTTGCAGGGAAAATCTGCTAGCTGTAATGCCAGCTAGGGGCTGGCATTACACATTTTCTTTCTGAGCATTAAGTTCTTTCATAATGTCCTTCTCAGAGTATTAAGCACATACTGCATGAACCACATACACCATTGAGCATGGTGCCAAGAGAAAGACAGAAGAGTTAGGTGGAGCCATTGCAAAGAAAGAAAAAGATATAAGAAGGAAATTAAAGCCAGCTAAGGAGAAATATACAGAGACTCCCCTGTAGCTCAAATGATAAAGAATCGCCTGTGAGGCAGGAGATCAGGGTTCAGTCCCTGGGTTGGGAAGTTCCTCTGGAGAAGGGATTGGCAATCCACTCCAGTATTCTTGCCCGGAGAATTCCATGGACAGAGAAGTCTGGTGGGCTACAGTCTGTGGGGTCGCAAAGAGTCGGACACGACTGAGTGACTAACACACAAGGAGAAATATTGTATCACTCGAATTATAATAGCCCCTTGAAAATGACTGAGATGGAAGAAGATTCATCAGAAAACGCTTCTGGAAAAGATGAGTCATTGAGCAAAGTCCTATGTTAAGGAAGAGATGAGAAGGATGTCTGATTGTTTCCAACTCTAGGATAACAGTTCTTTCCAGAATATAGTCATTCCTTGGCATCTGTGGTGAGTTGATTCCAGGACCCACGTGGATACCCAAATCCATGAATGCTCAAGTTCCCTACATAAAATGGTGGAGTGCAATTGGCCATTGGAATTGGCATCTGTACACTTTCCCCTACTTATTCCCCAGAGCCTGGTTTCTTAAGAGCTTAAAAGATATGAAAGCTGGAGTCTGAAAAGTTGGTTTGACTGAGGTCCTTTTAGCCTCCTCTGTAGAGCTCACCTTCACCTTTCAATTTGTCTAGCCAGCAGCATTATCACTTTCACAAGTAGCAAAATCTTTAATTATCAGAAAGGTAGAAAGTGCCTTTGGCCAAGTATTTTTATTGGATGCAAGGAACTTGGGCCCAGCCCCCAAACTGGCAGATCAGAGTGAATGTCACCTTAAGGATATCTGTACACTATGACACAATTTTTCTTATTGCAAAAAAAAAAAGAAAAAAAGTGCTTAATGAAATTACAGCCAGGCCTGGTTTATCCAGGCTTATTCATCCCCATGTCTGGGGAGCCGGAAATGTAACTAGCAAAGAATTCACTAGCAGGAGAGGCAGGGAATTTGCCAAGAGTTTGTTAATCTAAGGGTTTATTTTTTTTATCCAAATGTAAAGGGAGTTTGCAAACTGATTCAGATTAACCAGGTCAAGTTGTATATTTTATTAACTTTAAAACATTAAAAAAAATCCTTTTCACATTAAAAAAAAAGAGGTGCCTAGAGTTAGATGGGGCTGGTAAGGGTGAAGGAAGGTTGTCTGCTTAATAAAAGTTATAATATAAGGAGAGATGTGTCAGCTGCTTCATTTCCACTTTCTGGTTTCAGCCAGAAACAGCTGCAAAATGTCTATTCTAACTCAAGCCTTTTTATGACTTTTACTAACTTCTTATTAAAAAATGCCTTTTATTGATTTTTCTAAGGAATCTCACCACCGTGGAGAGAAGAAAGAACATATAGAATACTTTATGCCTCATTCACCATCACAGATGAATCAAAATATTCAAGATAATTTGGTTATTGGCTTCAGGCATTTTTGTTGACTTTTGTATTTTCCAGAAAAGCAAAATTACCCAGGTTCCTCATTGCCTGCATTCTAATCACTGAAATGGCTGCCATGATTGAAATTCATCATTGAAGCCCTATTGTCCCCAAGATAGCATCTACCTCCCTGGTATGAATTCAAATACCTTCATGAATTAGTCTTTCTTTACCTGTATCCTCCGTTATTTTCATGCCTAAATTCTTGCTATCACAAATTATTGTCTGTTTTATACTTGGCCAGGCTCTCTCTTGTCTCTGAGAATTGCACGTGCCATTCTCTCCATCCTTCTTGCAGCAGCTTGCCCACATTTTGTCCGGCTCACTCCTCTTCCTCTAGGTTGCAGTTTGGGCACCACTTCTCCCAGGATGTTTTCATTATCACCTTAAGACAAGAACTTGTTGCTCCATCTGTGTGCTGTCATGTCAAAAGTTGCCCAGATGATCAATTTTTGCACAGTGATCATACTGGAGTGGAATCATCCTACTTGTATTTGTGTTCCTGACCACACGGTTGGCCCTTCCAGTTCAGATTGTGTCTGAATCTTGGCTCTATCTCCCCATAGTACATGGTGGCTGTACTATTCATACCTCAGATAAATATTATCTGTTGTAAAATGAGCACAGATAAATGAATGAAACACATATATCAATCCCAGGTCTTGCTGCAAACCTTGCATTAATTTACATGACTTTATGATCCAGGAAGATCCCCTGGAGAAGGGAATAGCAACCCACTCCAGTATTCTTGCCTGGGAAAGCTTATGGATAGAGGAGCCTGGTGAGTTATAGTCCACAGGATCGCAAAGAGTTAGACATGACAGTGACTATGACTGAATGACAAAAAAATTAATACATTAATTTATTTTAAGCCATTTACATAGTAGTAAGATCTCTTATCTTCATCCCAACACAAAGCCTTGAACACAAGTGCTCAATCAGCATTAAATGATTGACTAATGAACAGAAGCTCATTATGCCCAGTGGAATAACTGACATCTTTGTTAAGCAGAACCAGAGACCTTGCCTAGTACCCTGTGCTACTGCTATTTGTATCATGTTGAAATTCTTGATTATTGAAACACTGAACTTTTTTTTTTTCCAGTTAAGCCAATTTAGACATAAGCTCCTTGAGTATTTACTGTCTTGATCAAAATTTGATTCATCATAAGGAAGACTTTGGTCTGGTGAAGATTTTATTTTAAGAGACCCTAGAAAAAGGCACAGTTGTCTCTTTATTACCTTTTCTTAAGTGTACTGGCTTTAAATGTCTAATGAGGGCTTTACCATTTGAGTTCAGGGCTTTGATCTCCATAAAAATGTTGATGGATCCTGGCAGAGAGGTTCTTGGTCTGCTTAGTCACCAAGACCCTGACATTGGCAACAACACCCTACCTCCCTTAGATAGGTTTGTTATCTTGATTAAGATCCCTAGAAGGCTAGACAATTAATCCAGTAGCAATGTCTGCAAAGCCACAGCCTCATAACACCATCTGGCAGAGAGCAAAGTCCAAGGTCATGGGCTTGGGAGTGGTAAGATTCGACAAGGGGAGGATGCTTGGGGAATGCTCAGATGATTGCTCTGACCAATGGTGGTGCTGTTGGTCAGAGCATTTAGTGTGCAGCCTTGGGATACAGATGTCTGAAATAGAGTCAGACCTGGAAGGGTGTAGAAAAAGGAAGGAGAAAGGAGAGGAGAATGCAACACAAGCTACACAAACTTTAGAGTTTCTAACTATGCCTCAGCCAGAGGTGGCATTTGGGAAAAACAGCAATGCTAACCCTGGTAACCACCTTCAGCTAACATAAGGATACCATAGGAGCTCAGTGGAAAGAGTGGGGATATTTGAATCAGAAGGATTCATGCTCCCTTTTGTAATTAGCTGATCTTGGACAGGTCATCTTAAAGACTAGGTTTCTTCATCCCTAAATAAGAATTGCAATGCTTATGTCATAAGCCATTCTGAGATTTGGAAGTAATATACACCTGACAAATACTGGGTGTTTAGTAAGTTTCCTTCCCCTTCAATGGGATTGCAATGCCTTTAAAATTTGGCCTTTAATTCTGAGCTATCATCACTGTCGGCCAATAGAATGCTGTTACAGCCTTTTTACATAATGAGAGGAAAAATAGGGAATATCCATAATTGAGAACCCAGATGTAGAGGTGCTTGTTACCAACACTATAAAGTGAATTCCATCTTTCTCTTGTCCATGACACTGGGGAAAAAAAAAAAGTGAAAATTCAGCCAATTAATTGTTCCCTCTATCTCCAAATATCCAGGTATTTAGTCATTTGAGAGAAACAGTATATGACCTGATGACTTTTTCATTGATCATCCATACAGCTTGGCCTTTTAGAGGAAGAGTCATCAATATAGATACTAATGTCATTTTGAGTCTTCAAAAGACTCAAAGATTTTTGTCCTCATCAGTCCAGATCATGGGCCAAATTACTGACTCTTTCTTGCTCCCTCAGAAGGTCCAAGTGTATAAGTTTGTTAATATTTTAATGAGTCTTTTTGTTCTATTTCAAAGCAAGGTTCTTTAAAAAGAAGATTTTTTTTTAAATTTTAGATTTTTTAAGCTACATTAATTTGTTTTGCTAACTTACTATTGGACTATTTTAAAATTCTCTGAGTGATGATATTTTTCATGAATATCACTGTCTTTAAACTCATAATTTCTCAGCATGTTTGGGATGTCTTCTGCCAAATCACATGTAGAATTGCCAACAGTTAAACAGGTTTTTTTAAGAGATGAGTCAGAGAATAATTAATCGAAGATTTTGAGAGATGAAGGAACCTCTGATTTTCTAGCCCAATTCCTCACTTCACAGATGAAGTTGAGACACAGAGTGGTGAAACGATTTGCCCAAGGTCACATAAATAAACTATGGCAAAACCGGGATAAAACTCAGCCTTTCCAAGTTCAGTTTCCTTCCTCCTAAAACAGAAACAAAATCCAAAAGTTTGGAAAGAAGCTATAGCTAGCACAGTCATGACAAACTACTGGGGGAAACTGGGACAGGGTCTGCACCAAAGAACTACAAACAGCAGTTTTAAAGAACACAGGGAAGATGTTCATCAGTAAGTAGTGGTACGTGCCCCGCAGTTCACTGCAGCGCTATTCACAATAGTGAACATGGAAGCAACCGACGCGTCCATCTCTAGATGAATGAATAACGATGTGACGTATATGTATATAATGGAATACTACTAAGCCATTTGAAGAATGAAATAGTGCCCTGGGCAGCGTCATGGATGGACCTAGAGATTATCATGCTAAGTGAAGTAAGTCACCAAAGAAATATCATGTGATATCACATATATGCAGAATCTAAAAAATGATACAGATTAGCTTATTTATTAATTGTTGTTCAGTCGCTAAGGTGTGTCCAACTCTTTGTGACCCCGTGGACTGCAGCATGCTAGGCTTCCCTGTCCTTCACTGTCTCCTGGAGTTTGATCACACTCCTGTCCATTGAGTTGGTGATGCTATCTAACCAGCTCACAAAATAGAAACAGATTCATACACATAAAGAAATAAACTTATGGCTACCAAAGGGGAAAAAGAAGAGAGGGTGAGATAAATTAGGAGTTTTGGATTAGTAGAAACAAACTATATGAAATAGACAAGCAACAAGGTCCTACTGTATAGCACAGGAACTATATTCAATATCCCTGGTAGCTCAGTGGTAAAGAATCTGCCTGCAATGCAGGAGACCCGTGTTCAATTCCTGGGTCGGGAACATCCCTTGGAGAAGGAAATGGCAGACCACTCCAGTATTCTTGCCTGGAAAATCCCATTGACAGAGGATCTGGCTACAGTCCACGGGGTTGCAAGAGTTGGACACAACTTAGCAACTAAACCACCATCACCATAATAAATTATAATGGAAAGGAATCTGAAAAAGAATACATATTTTATATATTTATGAATCACATTGCTGTACATCAGGAACTAAAACAACATTGTAAATGAATTATACTTCAATTTAAAAAACAATAAATTTTAAAATCTATAAGCAGTTGGGGAAAAATTCAATAAAAATAAGTAATGGTGAGCCAGAAAAAGCAGCACATCTGACAGTTTTAAAACTCTTATAACTTACACTAATGCAATGGTTCACAACTAGGGATGGTTTTTGTCCCCCTGGGCATATCTGGCACTGTCTTAAGAAATTTTTGGTTGTTATAACTTGGGTGTATATCAGGGGAATATCCCTAGCATCCAGTAAGTGGAAGCCAAGAATGCTGCTAAGGATCCTACAAAACACAGGATAGATCCTCACAACAAATAATAATCCGACCCAAAATATCCATGCTGCCAGAGTTGAGAAGCCCTGGGCTAATAGTCTGCAATTTTAACAGAACCAACATCTACTTCTTATAACCACTTTTACTATCTAGAAATGAAATCCATATGAATTATATGCATCCCTGACTAAACGTAAAGGAGAAATAAAAGCATAATAGTTTATAAGAAAATTATCTATAATTCAGTTTGTGAAACTAAGAGACAAGGACACTGGAAGGTGTTTGGACTTCTCACTGAATCACCACTAAGTATGCTACCTACGGAGAGCTGCAGGTGGTGCAGGTACCATAAATGATTTTGCTGCCAAAGATATGACTTTCTGAAATGATGATCAAATCTTGATAAACTTGGAACAAACTATGATAAAATAGAATCTTCCACTAATTTTAGTATCAGTTCAGTCGCTCAGTCATGTCCGACTCTTTGCGACCCCATGAATC
Source organism: Bos indicus x Bos taurus (assembly GCF_003369695.1). NCBI lineage: Eukaryota > Metazoa > Chordata > Mammalia > Artiodactyla > Bovidae > Bos > Bos indicus x Bos taurus. The sequence goes on along the minus strand of NC_040086.1, from coordinate 64,934,876 downwards.
GCAGCACGCCAGGCCTCCCTGTCCATCACCAACTCCTGGAGTTCACCCAGACTCATGTCCATCAAGTCAGTGATGCCATCCAGCCATCTCATCCTCTGTCATCCCCTTCTCCTCCTGCCCCCAATCCCTCCCAGCATCAGAATCTTTTCCAATGAGTCAACTCTTCACATGAGGTGGCCAAAGTACTGGAGTTTCAGCTTCAGCATCATTCCTTCCAAAGAAATCCCAGGGCTGATCTCCTTCAGGATGAACTGGTTGGATCTCCTTGCAGTCCAAGGGACTCTCAAGAGTCTTCTCCAACACCACAGTTCAAAAGCATCAATTCTTCGGTGCTCAGCCTTCTTCACAGTCCAACTCTCACATCCATACATGACCACAGGAAAAACCATAGCCTTGACTAGATGAACCTTTGTTGGCAAAGTAATGTCTCTGCTTTTGAATATGCTATCTTGGTTGGTCATAACTTTTCTTCCAAGGAGTAAGTGTCTTTTAATTTCATGGCTGCAGTCACCATCTGCAGTGATTTTCGAGCCCCAAAAAACAAAGTGTGACACTGTTTCCCCATCTATTTCCCATGAAGTGATGGGACTGGATGCCATGATCTTTGTTTTCTGAGGGTTGAGCTTTAAGCCAACTTTTTCACTCTCCTCTTTCACTTTCATCAAGAGGCTTTTGAGCTCCTCTTCACTTTCTGCCATAAGGGTGGTGTCATCTGCATATCTGAGGTTATTGATATTTCTCCCGGCAATCTTGATTCCAGCTTGTGTTTCTTCCAGCCCAGCGTTTCTCATGATGTACTCTGCATATAAGTTAAATGAGCAGGGTGACAATATACAGCCTTGACGTACTCCTTTTCCTATTTGAAACCAGTCTGTTGTTCCATGTCCAGTTCTAACTGTTGCTTCCTGACCTGCATACAAATTTCTCAAGAGGCACATCAGGTGGTCTGGTATTCCCATCTCTTTCAGAATTTTCCACAGTTTATTGTGATCCACACAGTCAAAGGCTTTGGCATAGTCAATAAAGCAGAAATATATATATTTATGGAACTCTCTTGCTTTTTCCATGATCCAGCAGATGTTGGCAATTTGATCTCTGGTTCCTCTGCCATTTCTAAAACCAGCTTGAACATCAGGAAGTTCATGGTTCACATTGCTGAAGCCTGGCTTGGAGAATTTTGAGCATTACTTTACTAGCGTGTGAGATGAGTGCAATTGTGCAGCAGTTTGAGCATTCTTTGGCATTGCCTTTCTTTGGGATTGGGATGAAAACTGACCTTTTCCAGTCCTGTGGCCACTGCTGAGCTTTCCAAATTTGCTGGCATATTGAGTGCAGTACTTTCACAGCATCATCTTTCAGGATTTGAAAGAGCTCAACTGGAATTCCATCACCTCCACTAGCCTTGTTTGTAGTGATGCTTTCTAAGGCCCACTTGACTTCACATTCCAGGATGTCTGGCTCTAGGTCAGTGATCACACCATCGTGATTATCTGGGTCGTGAAGACTTTTTTGTACAGTTCTTCTGTGTATTCTTGCCATCTCTTCTTAATATCTTCTGCTTCTGTTAGGTCCATACCATTTCTGTACTTCATCGAGCCCATCTTTGCATGAAATGTTCCCTTGGTAGCTCTGATTTTCTTGAAGAGATCTCTAGTCTTTCCCATTCTGTTGTTTTCCTCTATTTCTTTGCATTGATCACTGAAGAAGGCTTTCTTATCTCTTCTAGCTATTCTTTGGAACTCTGCATTCAAATGCTTATATCTTCCCTTTTCTCCTTTGCTTTTCACTTCTCTTCTTTCACAGCTATTTGTAAGGCCTCCCCACACAGCCATTTTGCTTTTTTGCATTTCTTTTCCATGGGGATGGTCTTGATCCCTGTCTCTTGTACAATGTCACGAACCTCATTCCATAGTTCATCAGGCACTCTGTCTATCAGACCTAGGCCCTTAAATCTATTTCTCACTTCTACTGTATAATCATAAGGGATTTGATTTAGGTCATACCTGAATGGTCTAGTGGTTTTCCCTACTTTCTTCAATTTAAGTCTGAATTTCACAATAAGGAGTTCATGATCTGAGCCACAGTCAGCTTCTGGTCTTGTTTTTGCTGACTGTATAGAGCTTCTCCATCTTTGGCTGCAAAGAATATAATCAAACTGATTTCGGTGTTGACCATCTGGTGATGTCCATGTATAGAGTCTTCTCTTGTGTTGTTGGAAAAGGGTGTTTGATATGACCAGTTTTAGTGTCAGTATATGTTAAAACCATGCAAAAAATGCTTTGTACTTAACATTAATATGTGTAACAGAGGAGGCGTCTAGTGCATTGCCTAGACGTCCTGCAGGTCATGGCCAATGGCATTTTCTGTAGGACTCTCCAGCATATTGTAGAGCATACCACATTCCTGACTCCCATCTGATTGCTGCCAGAAGCACATGCCAAATATTTTCACAGTTCAAACCCACCCCCACACATATCTAAAATACCTCTGAGAAGGCAAAACTTCTTTTAAGCACCACTAATTTGGACAATAATGTAAATGTAGGCATATCCTAGTGTCTCAGTGATAAAGAATCCACCTGCAAAACTGGAGACATGAGTTCGATTCTTGGGTCTGGAAGATTACCTGCAGGAGGAAACAGCAATCCACTCCAGTTTTCTTGCCTGGACAATCCCATGCAGAGGAGCATGGCATGCTGCAGTCCATGGGGTCTCTAAGAGTCAGACATTGCTGAGTGACTAAACAAAAACAAATACATAAATAAGTTTAATAATTGTCTTGAATATAAAACAGCTTTTTAAACAATAACTTTACTCTTTCCTTGGTAGGTCCTTCTTTGGTTTTAACAAAAAGCCAGATTGACTCCTAAAGCTTCCTGTGCCCATATTCTTTCTTTCTTTCTTAAAAAAAAAAAAAATCACATAGCATCTATTTTGCAATAATAAAAAAATGGTGGTTTCTCTGATGATCTTATTTCCAAATAAGTGCATTTTTTTCTTAAAAATGTTTCTTGTTAATGAAAGAACTTCGGATTTTTTTTTTTGATGAATTCCACAATGTTTAGTTATAGATGTGGTAAGTAAAGCATAAAGCAACAACAAAACTATCCATTTTCTTAAAAACTGCTTCTTCAAAGAGTGATAAACATAGTAATTTCTCTCCCGTTAGAATGAATGTGTGTGGATTTTAATAGTGCAGTGAAGGACTGTATTTCCTTGCCATAATAAGATTTTACAACAGCAAAGCCTCAGCAGTTGATTAACTTCTGTTTTTCAAGCCAAGACACTATTTAAAAACACCAATTGCTACTGTTTCTCAGATTCCTAACTGATGTACAAATTGGAAGATTTAAGTGGTCATTTCATAGATCTGGTGGAAGAGAATATTTTCCAGGACTTTTACTTATTCTTGACTAGATACCTTTAAATCTTACTAAAAACAAATCATTGACAACATCTTAAACCATGGCCCAAACATGTTATGTGTGCCTTAAAATAGAGGGTGGTGATAGGAAACTGGATGAGCTTGTGAAGTTTGTAGGTTATTTATACTCATAATCCTTCACCTAGAGCCACATCAATTTTATCTGCTTTATTTGTATCCTTCTGCTAGAGTTTGTTCTAACAAAGGATTTCTCCATGTAAAAAAATTTGAGAACCACAGCCCTACTGAAAATTAGCAACAGACGTAAAGAAATACAATATAGGTCAAATTTCATCAAAACAAACATTATTGTGTCAAAAAATCTCCATATAGCAAAAGATTTCTTCAGTTCAGTTGAGTCACTCAGTCATATCTGACTCTTTGCAACCCCTTCACTTCTCTTTGACTCTTTGCTCCTCTTCACAGCACGCCAGGCCTCCCTGTCCATCACCAGCTCCGGGAGTCCACCCAAACCCATGTCCATCGAGTCGATGATGCCATCCAACCATCTCATCCTCTGTCGCCCCCTTCTCCTCCTGCCCTCAATCTTTCCCAGCATCAGGGTCTTTTCAAATGAGTCAGCTCTTTGCATCAGGTGGCCAAAGTATTGGAGTTTCAGCTTCAACATCAGTCCTTCCAATGAACACCCAGAACTGATCTCCTTTAGGATGGACTGGTTGGATCTCCTTGCAGTCCAAGGGACTTTCAAGAGTCTTCTCCAACACCACAGTTCAAAAGCATCAATTCTTCAGTGCTCAGCTTTCTTCACAGTCCAACTCTCACATCCATACATGACCACTGGAAAAACCATAGCCTTGACTAGATGGACCTTTGTTGACAAAGTAAAGTCTCTGCTTTTTAACATGCTGTCTAGTTTGGTCAAAACTTTCCTTCCAAGGAGTAAGCATCTTTTAATTTCATTGCTGCAATCACCATCTGCAGTGATTTTGGAGCCCAGAAAAATAAAGTCAGCCAATGTTTCCACTGTTTCCCATTCTATCTGCCATGAAGTGATGGGACCGGATACCATGACTTAGTTTTCTGAATGTTGAGATTTAAGCCAACTTTTTCAATCTCCTCCTTCATTTTAAGCATTACTTTACTAGCGTGTGAGATGAGTGCAATTATGTGGTAGTTTGAGCATTCTTTGGCGTTGCTTTTCTTTGGGATTGGAATGAAAACTGATCTTTTCCAGTCCTGTGGCCGCTGTGGAGTTTTCCATATTTACTGGCATACTGAGTGCAGCACTTTTACAGTGTCATCTTTGAGGATTTGAAATAGCTCAACTGGAATTCCATCACCTCCACTAGCTTTGTTCATAGTGATGCTTCCTAAGGCCCTCTTGATTTCACATTCCAGGGTGTCTGGCTCTATCTACGTGAGTGATCACACCATCGTGATTATCTGGGTCATGAAGATCTTTTTTTGTATAGTTCTTCTGTGTATTCTTGCCACCTCTTCTTAATATCTTCTGCTTCTGTTAGATCCCTACCATTTCTGTCCTTTATCGAGCCCATCTTTGCATGAAATGTTCCCTTGATAGCTCTAATTTTCTTGAAGAGATCTCTAGTCTTTCCCGTTCTATTGTTTTCCTCTATTTTTCTGCATTGATCGCTGAAGAAGGCTTTCTTACCTCTTCTTGCTATTCTTTGGAACTCTGCATTCGAATGGGTATATCTTTCTGTTTCTCCTTTGCTTTTTGCTCCTTATCTTTTCTCAGCTATTTATAAGGCCTCCTCAGACAGCCATTTTGCTTTTTTGCATTTCTTTTTCTTGGGGATGGTCTTGATTCCTGTCTCCTGTACAATGTCATGAACCTCCATCCATAGTTCATCAAGCACTCTGTCTATTAGATCTAGTCCCTTCCACTGTATAATCTCACTTCCACTGTATAATCATAAGGGATTTGATTTAGGTCATACCTGAATGGTCTAGTGGTTTTCTCTACTTTCTTCAATTTCAGTCGGAATTTGGCAAGAAGGAGTTCATGATCTGAGCCACAGTCAGCTTCCAGTCTTGTTTTTGCTGACTGTATAGAGCTTTTCCATCTTTGGCTGCAAAGAATATAATCAATCTGATTTCGGTGTCGACCATCTGGTGATGTCCATGTGTAGAGTCTTCTCTTGTGTTGTTGGAAGAGGGTGTTTGCTATGACCAGTGTGTTCTCTTGGCAAACCTCTATTTGCCTTTGCCCTGCTTCATTCTGTACTCCAAGGCCAAATTTGCCTGTTAATCCAGGTGTTTCTTGACTTCCTACTTTTGCATTCCAGTCCCCTGTAAGAAGAAAGATTTACTAGCTCTTGGCAATAACCCATTTGTCTTAAGAAATATACAACAAAAATAAAATCACGTGGACCATGTTTGTTTGTTTGTTTTTAACAGTGGTCTTTGACTAGTATTCTTTGCAATGCAAAAGAGGGAATCTGTAAATTGGAATTCAGTGTTGTTAGTTTCCTCTAGGTGTAACCACTTCCTTTTCTATCTGCTTGATGTCTGCCAAATATTTATTGTGAAATAAAATACCTGAGTGGTTAAAAGGCCACACCTAGAAGTGTGCTTCATAAACTCTTAATTATTACTCAACTTTGGTGGCAAGAACAAGAGGAATGATAATCATAAAAGAAACACGGAGGCCCAACGTGATTAGGAGAGCAGGTTGCCACCCAGTTTCTCCTTCTTCCTTGTGATCCAAAACCTGATTTTACCTGCAGACATTAGCATCTGACATACCGCCTACTTTTTCCAGCCTCCCTGGATATTCAGTATAATGAATGAAATATACAAGTGTTGTGTGGGTCTTTAGAAAATGTCACTTAAAAGGAAAAGTCTATTAAAGAAGAATTACCACCTCCCTTCCTTTTTCTAGAAGTTAGTAATAATGGCTAGAATTTCCTCTGCCATCTGGGAAAATTAGTTGTCCTTGAAGATGAAAGCCATGTGTTGTGAAGCAGAAAAATAGAATCTTGAGTTCTAGTGATTTCAGAGAGCCACCAAACAGCCCTGGACTGCGTATCTCTGAACCACTATTGCAGAAAAGAATAAATGCTTGTTAGATTTATCCTCTAGAATTGGGATTCTGTTACTAGCCGTCAAATAAAATTGATATATCATCCTATCCTAACTGGTATATCCTTCTTTTCTGCATACTTTGGGATTATATTGCTTTTATTTGTCTATTCAGTCAAAATATACCATGCACCTTCATGATGACCCAGGATCTGCACTGAGACTTAAGGTGTTAGCAACTGAGATAAATGACATGCAACTTTGTTTCATGCAAATACTTCTAACTCAAATCATTCTGCTAGACAACATTATAACCTTAATTGAGGTTATAAGGCCACACTGAAAAATGCCTTGAAACTGTAAGTTTCTTATGTGCTAGTGCTATTTCTTAAGAACTTACAATCATTTTCAGGTTGACTGAGGTATGATTGATACAATAAGCTGAACATTTTAAGGACATAATTGAATAAGGCTTGGAATATGCACACGTCCATGAAATCATCCACACAATCAAGATAGTAAATACATCCATCATCCCTAAATATTTTATCGTGTCCTAGCAAATACTTCCCATCAACCTTTCCCACCTTCAACCCACTCCTCAGGCAACTATTAATCTGCTTTCTTTCCCTATAATATTAGCTTGTGTTCCACTTAATAAAGTTTTATATCAATGAGCTAGTTTTGTTTTGTTTTTTACCAAGAATACTGATGGTAAGGCACATGGCATATACTCGCATGTTTTTCTCTCTCCAGAGTGCTCATCTGTTTTCCAGATTTCTAAAATGGCAAGCTATTCCATTATTGTTTGTTTTCCATAATTTATAGGACTATATCTGAGGTTAGCTACACATAGATAAGAAAGGAGGAAGCTTTGATGTTCATCCTTTCAACCATATGCATGATCAATGATAAATATTCTTATTTATAGGTATGGATGAATGCCAAGGTGAGACTTATATTTTATGATTGCTGGAACAGGGAAGTTACTAACAAGAATTCCCATTGAATTCAGGATTCTTCCTGGCTTCTAGACTCTATTTGTATCTGAAGGTATTAAGAGTGTGTGCACATGTACACACACACATACACCCATACACAACTTTAACTTTTTAAAAGAATTTCAAATATCACAAATAAAAGGAGTTTTATGGTATCATATATTTTTTCCTTAATGATTTCAACTTGTATATTTGACGTACAAATAAACTCTTGGTTCAACTGATAAGAAGCCAAATCTTTCATAGTACTTTTGGGATAAAATTTCTCAAGATTATTTTTGATAGAAGGTACTTTTTAAAGGAAGGGGAACCCCTTACACTACACAATAAGGTTCTGGAAATTGAAAGATGTCTAATTCCTACAGTTTTCTAGCTCTGGAGAGCTTGCACGGTGCCAGGTTAGGAAACCCGATTTGAATGGATTTGACTAAAACTCATAAACGATTCCATCCCATGCAATGGGGAAAACAACTTAAGAAAGCCTCCTTGTAAGCTGCTACAGACCATCACATATGACCCTACCTCCACCCAACTTCCTGCTTCTTCCAGGTCATTAGCCACTGATGACTGCTATGCCAAAGACAGCAGACGAGGCAGGGTGGGGGGAAGTAGATTTTTGGAGTCCCTTGCTGCTACTGCTGCTAAGTCACTTCAGTCATGTCCAACTCTGTGCGACCCCGTAGACGGCAGCCCACCAGGCTTCCCCGTCCCTGGGATTCTCCAGGCAAAAACACTGGAGTGGGTTGCCATTTCCTTCTCCAGTGCATGAAAGTGAAAAGTGAAAGTGAAGTCGCTCAGTCGTGTCCGACTCTTCAGCAACCCCATGGACTGCAGCCCACCAGGCTCCTCCATCCATGGGATTTTCCAGGCAAAAGTACTGGAGTGGGGTGCTATCGCCTTCTCCGTTGGAGTCCCTTATTCTTGAATATATTAATATTTCCTTCCTACTCTTGGACCTCATTCTGAATTCCTCCAAGCAGCGTTGTTTAGATGTTTGGATTAGACTCCCATACTGCCAACAGCACATCTGTTTTCTCCCTCCACTAAAGAAATCAAGTGTAGGTTGGAAACAGCTCATTGACTATGTAAGAAGATAGGTCCCTGCAAACCAGAGCAGAGCCCAAACCATTAAGCCATTACATTTTGTATTCTCATGTTTTATAGCCCTCTTATCCACCCTCTGCGGTGGGAGATTTTCAGACGTGTTTCTGACCTCTCAGGGATAAGTCACTGACACTTCGGCCCATGGAGTAAGCACACAAGGCTCTTTGTTCATTACATAGGCTGTGCCGCCTGACCTTGTGGTCTGGGCTCACGTAAGAAACAAATTAGATGGTGTGATTTGAGGGGTGCTGGTAAATTCTCTCCCTCCTTCTCTTTTTCCTACCCCCCAGCTGCCGCCTTACCAAATATTTAAAATATCTCCCCGACCACTGATGCCTGGTCACCAAGTCATCTTAAACTGTCAAGAGTGCAAGTGGTCCTCACACTGGAAAGGATGACCATTAACATAAATGCTACCTGATTAAATTTACAGGTTAGAGACTACTGATTATACCTCTTAAAGCTGTTAGGCTCTCATCCATTGCCACTTCTTTGATTCTTTCACAGTGCCCTGCATTTAGAAAGTGCTCAGTATTACTTGTTTACTTGACAAAAAAAGATGTGAAAAGAGTGCATGAAACACTGACTGGTGAGCTCTCACATAGTTTGCTAGACACACAGGGATTTACCTATTTCCTGACTGGATGAACACCCATTGTGATATTTGACCAACCTTGCCATAAGCTCTCTTCCAGTGAATTTCTAACCTGAACTTTCCTAGTGTTCACCACATCTTTCCTGTTCCTCTTAGACTTGTAAACACACATCTCCAAAGGTCTCTGGACCCACAGAGCAAAATAATCAGGAACCTATTTGAAAAATAAAGTTCATTCCAGCTCACTCAAGGAAAGACAGTAGAAGATAGTTGCAGGGACGGAAGACTAGAAATCAAGATTTGGAGAGCAATCTATGCTGTGTTGTTCTGAGGCCACCACTGATGGCCGTCATGCAATTTATTGTTCCAAAAGGACAATGAAAAGTGCTTAGAAGAACTAAGCTAAAGCAACAGGTCTACACGGAACCAACCAGAACACAATCTCACCCACAGGCTAGGCAAGTCAAACTCTTTGGGAACTTCCATTTCATTATCTATAATATTGAGAGTCAGAAAAGATTATCAGCTTGTTTTCCTCAACTCTAAAGCATTTAGCTGAGATCCAATCTTCATTTCTATTCCTAGCTTCTCAGCTACACTTTCAAATAGAAATACATACTTTGTCTTTTCACTTCTCTTCCATGTCTATTCAATGTACATTTCTGGCCATGCAAAATCCTCTTGGAGGTTAATTTCAGGGGAGTCAGTTTTTCCAATGGTCTGTCTGTAGGTGGGGAGCGGTTTTCAGCATCGTCAGATATGTTGTTATTCAGAAAGCCAGTATTTCCATGAAGTCTTCCCTAAACATATTTTTCATTTAATTATAGCAGGAAAAGAGTGATGGAAACAGTGATGGCAAGACTGTTGCAGGATATTTATTCTTCACAGCTGAACCCAGTTCTATTCCCTTGGACTCTTGTTTTCTAGAACTGCTTTATTTCTGTTCATCACCATCCATCAGCCACGAGGATGCATTATACAATTTTATTCTGAAATAGCCAGTAGTTTATATATGGGCCTTCTTCCCAGACAACAAGAAAAACAATTTATTGCTTACACGTGTATTATTTCACTTGATCCTCACATTCACTCTGTGAAAATTAGATGTTTCAGAGAAAACAAGTACTTATCTAAAGTGACATAGCTAGCAAGTAGTGGTCAGAACTGGATCCCAGTTCAATTTTGTTATGCCATGCTGTCTCTCAGGAAATCCTATGATGGATGAAGTAAAAATATTCATAACGCTTAGTAATTTTCTTTTATAAAATATTGAAATTATTTTTAAATATCAGAAATATGATAGTACGAAGGGCAAAAATATGGTCAAATATGGTCCAGGTGTGAAGTTCTTTTTAAGCAGCCTTTAGTGAGTTCTTCAGGTTTCCCTTGTGGCTCAGCTGGTAAAGAATCCACCTGCAATGTGGGAGACCTGGGTTCAATCCCTGGGTTGGGAATATTCCCTGGAAAAGAAAGAGACTACCCACTACAGTATTCAGGCCTAGAGAATTCCATGGACTCTATAGTCCATGCGGTCACAAAGAGTCAGACACAACTGAGCAACTTACAATTATACAATGGAAGTGAGAAATAGATCCAAGGGATTAGATCTGATAGACTCAGTGCCTGAAGAACTATGGATGGAGGTTCGTGACACTGTATAGGAGGCAGTGATCAAGACCATCCCCAAGAAAAAGAAATTCAAAAAGGCAAAATGGCTATTTGTGGAGGCTTTCCAAATAGCTGAGAAAAGAAGAGAAATGAAAAACAAAGGAGAAAAGGAAAGACATACCCATTTGAATACAGTGTTCCAAAGAATAGCAAAGAGAAATAAGAAAGCCTTCCTCAGTGATCAATGAAAAGAAATAGAAGAAAACAATAGAATGGGAAATACTAGAGATCTCTTCAAGAAAATTAGAGATACCAAGGGAATATTTCATGCAAAAATGGGCACAATAAAGGACTGAAATGCTATGGACCTAACAGAAGCAGAAGATATTAAGAAGAGGTGGCAAGAATACATGGAAGAACTGTACAAAAAGGATCTTCATGACCCAGATAACCATGACAATGTGATCACTCACCTAGAGCCAGACATCCTGGAATGCAAAGTCAAGCGGGCCTTAGGAAGCATCACTACGAACAAAGCGAGTAGAGGTGATGGAATTCCAGTTGAGCTATTTCAAATCCTAAAAGATGATGCTGTGAAAGTGCTGTACTCAATATGCCAGCAAATTTGGAAAACTCAGCCATGGTCACAGGACTGGAAAAGGTCAGTTTTCATTCCAGTCCCAAAGAAAGGCAATGCCAAAGAATGTTCAAACTACTGCACAATTGCACTCATCCCCCACACTAGCCAAGTAATGTTCAAAATTCTCCAAGCCAAGCTTCAACTGTACGTGAACCATGAACTTCCAGATGTTCAAGCTCGATTTAGAAAAGGCAGAGGAACCAGAGATCAAAGTGCCAACATCTGTTGGATCATAAAATAAGCAAGAAAATTCCAGAAATACATCTACATCTGCTTTATTGATTAGGCCAAATCCTTTGACTGTGTGGATCACAACAAACTGTGGGAAAATCTTCAAGAGATGGAATTACCAGACCACCTGACCTGCCTCCTGAGAAATCTGTATGCAAATCAAGAAGCAACAGTTAGAACTGGACATGGAACAACAGACTGGTTCCAATTTGGGAAAGGAGTACATCAAGGCTGTATATTGTCACCCTGCTTATTTATCTCATATGCAGTGTACATCATGCAAATTGCCAGGCTGGATGAAGCACAAGCTGGAATCAAGATTGCTGGGAGAAATATCAATAACCTCAGATATGCAGATACCACCACCTTTATGGCAGAAAGCGAAGTAGAACTAAAGAGGCTCTTGATGAAAGTGAAAGAGGAGAGTGAAAAAGCTGGCTTAAAACTTAACATTCAGAAAAATCATGGCATCTGGTCCCATGACTTCATGGCAAATAGATGGGGAAACAATGGAAACAGTGACAGACTTTATTTTCTTGGTCTCCAAAATTACTGCAGATAGTGACTGCAGCCATGAAATTAAGACACTTGCTCTTTGGAGGAAAAGCTATGACCAAACTAGGCAGCATATTACAAAGCAGAGACATTAATTTGCCTACAAAGGTCCATCTAGTCAGAGCTATGGCTTTTCCAATAGTCATGTATGGATGTGACAGTTGGACTATAAAGCAAGTTGAGCGCTGAAGAATTGATGCCTTTGAACTGTGGTGTTGGAGAAGACTCTTGAGAGTTCCTTGGACAGCAAGGAGATCCAACCAGTTCATCCTCAAGGAAATCAGTCCTGAATATTGATTGGAAGGACTGATGCTGAAGCTGAAACTCCAATACTTGGGCCACCTGATGTGAAAAACTAACTCCTGGGAAAATACTCTAATGCTGGGAAAGATTGAAGTCAGGAGGAAAAGGGGATGACAGAGGATGAGATGGTTGGATGGCATCACTGGCTCGATGGACATGAGTTTGAGCAAGCTCTGGGAGTTTGTGATGGACAGAGAAGCCTAGCATGCTACAGTCCCTATCGTCCCAACGAGTCAGACATAAATGAGTGACTGAACTGAACTAAACTAGTGAGTTCTTCAAGGTTGCTATCCTTAATCCCCAGTTTAAAAAAGTGAAAGTGTTAGTCAGATCTGACTCTCTGCGATCCCATGGACTGGGGCCTTCAGTCTCCCCTATCCAGGAAATTCTCCAGGCAAGAATCCTGGAGTGGGTTGCCATTCCCTTACTCCAGGGGATGTTTCAGACCCAGGGATCAAACCCTGGTCTCCCACATTGTAGACAGATTCTTTACCACCTGTGCCACCAGGGAAGCCCCAGTAAAAGGGATGCTATAAATATCTCGTAAGTATCTCTTTCTTGCAAGAGAATCTTGCAAGAGATTGGAGCCAACTCTTGCAGAGAATTCAATACTGTTGTATCCTAATTAAAAAAAAAAAAAAAAAAAACATTTCTCATTTAACTACATGTAAATGGACAGAATGGGAAATAGTATTCAATGTTACAATTGCAGATTTAAAAGGAATGAAAAGGATTTCAATCCTTGAACTTTTAAAAGCCATATAAAATACCTCATTTAAAAAATGGTGAACAATTCAAGGGCTTTTACATGCTCATTAAGAGAAAGAAAGTTAATGAGACTAAAGACTCCCTGGAAAACCCCACTGGGCTATTTGAAAGTATCTTCTTGTTCCTTGTTACGACTGCCAAGGAAACTGAGTTAACAATCTCCCCAGAAAGACTTGGGATTCATTTCAAAGTTTAGATGCTTTAAATAAGCATGCAGTATACTCTGATTGATGTTCAATGCTGAAGTATTTATAAATATTTATTTTAAATACACAGTTTTTTAGTTCACCCAGACAGGTGCTGGGATGTATCACTTGCCAATAAACCGTCAAAACTTTTCACAAGGAGTCATCAAATTGTGGCGATGATTTTAGAAGAGCACAGGTCATTGTGTGACATAAAACCCAATGCCAGGGAAAATTACCAACTCCACTGGCAGTAACTCATTAAAAAAAAGATTTAAAAAGAATTTTCAAATTTCTGCAGATGTCATTTGCCTTGCCAAGAAACGTAGTCACGTAAACCATTACTATGCCTGACTTAGCCTTAAAAGCCACTGGACCTAATAAACGATCAAGGTGTGGGAACCACAGTCTAAATTCTGGTTCTCCAAGCTGGATTATGAGACTATGACAGATTCAAGTAATCTTTGCCAAAGAACAGTGAAGCCACAAGAGATTGGAATCAGAGAGGAAACATGGCAATACGCTTTTGAAGAGTCACAACATAAAACAGGAAAGAGAATAATTGTTTAGAGTGCTGTTGGAGCATTAAATTCATTACATACTTCAAAGTAACCCCTCTTATAAGATGTGTTTAGTCTATGGACTGATTCTGGTATTTGTTTTATACTTTTCTCAGCTTTAAGCAATAGGTTACCAGGATCAGAGACAAATATGCTCAAAGATCACAGGTTAGTTTCATGTTTATCAGTCAGCCAATAGTTACTACAGACTCAACAAAGACGAGGGGCTCCTGCTAGGAATCAGAGGATGTTTCCTCTGAATCACGTGATACAACAGCAACAACAACTGTGGTGTGACCTTAACCTTAAGAGTCCATCCTCCAGCTGGGGGAGTCAGGTTACCTACCAAGAGAACCCATAAGTAAAGATGATAAAAGGTAAGAGCCAGTGGAACTACAACATAACTGTTGGAGAAGTTCAGGTAAGGAGTAGGTCATTTTAGGAAGAAGTGATCAAGAAACCCTTAATATAAGAAGAAGGTTTGAAAGTGTTCTCTGAAGAATGTAAATAGAGAGATAAGGAAAATAAAATAAAGAAGTACGGAATATAGTGCTAATAAGGGAAATAGCTTAAGGTAAATGAGCAGATGTGAATAATGTGTGATTTGAGTGGAAAGTAGAGAAAGTAGTGAAAATTTGAGTAGAGAAGTTTGATAACAGAGACAAAGAAGATGAGAATCTTTAATGCAGGTTAAATAGTTTGGATTTTACAGGCTTTAAAAGTTAGGGAAGATTTTTGAACTGGAAAATATATATGAGGCCTTCCCTAGTGGCTCAGATGGTAAAGAATCTGCCTGTAGTGCAGAAGACATGGGTTCAATCCCTGGGTCAGAAGATTCCCTGGAGAAGAGAATAGCAACCCACTCTGGTACTCTTGCCTGGAAAATTCCATGGACAGAGGAGCCTGGTTGGCTACAGTCCATGGGGATCACAAAAAGTCAAGCACTATATTTAATTACCATATGAGGTTCCAGCTGGATTTAAAATACAAAAGTTAGAGTTGAAGATACCAGGTAAGAGTTTATTCTGAGTCTTCGTTTGAGGTTAAAATTCAAAGAATCAAAATTATGGAACCCATAATCAAAATTATATCTGAATCACTATAGTAGTGGCTCCAGGACACAGAGAATTGAAAAACAAATCACTTTCCTTTGAGAATTAGGAAAAATTACCCTGGAATATCAAAAGAAAGAAAATATCTCTAGCTATGCCAGTAAATTCTTATACTCAAGTACAAGACATGAATTCTATGGAACAGGAGTGGAAAAGTCATATGAATAAAATAAAGTGAAAAGAGAGCACAATGGTAAAAAAAAAAATAAGGACAGAGTGAGGAAATTACAAATATTACAGTAGGAATAAAACATCTTGAAGGTGAAAAGACACAAGAATAAAGAAGAAAAAAGAAAATCTGTGAAATGGTGGACAAATTTAAGAACTTAACTCATTTTTAAGAAAAAAATGTAATATAAATAATAAAACTTCAACAATAGTATTGACTGGAAATTACAGATTATATGAACAGGAGCTAAAATCCAAAAACAGAGGAGACTTGAGACGAAATAAAAACTTGCATAATGCCCCCTTTTATATAGTAAGAGATTAAAAACTATAATTTTTGACTCTAAAATTAAAACAAAATAGATTAAAGAATAATTTTGAACAATTGAAAAGTAATCAATAGCTGAATTAAAACAAAATACTCTTCCTAACACACTAGAAATTAATATAGCAAAGAAAATATGGCTTATATCTTGAATTTCAGAAAATAATAAAATACAAGAAAGCATTATTAAAAGAATTATAGAAAGTGACAGAAGGACAAACATAGCAGTTTTAACAAGTATAAAAGTGTTAAATATTCCCTTTTTAAAAACATTCAGTTTGAAGAAAATAATTTAACTGCTCCAATTAACAGGAACATATCTAAAAAACATACAAATAAGTTAATAGTAAAAAGTTGAACAAAGCAGATTATATAAATAAAAGAAATGAAAGGGTTACAACAGTAACATCATATAAAATATCAAGGCAAAGAAACAGAAAGAGATACAGTTAATTAATGCCAATACAGGGTTACTAAATGCATTACTATGATTTGCCACATAGGTAATTTTATTATATCAAAATATGATATATAAAATATAAAACAAATATTCACAAATAAATTTTTAAAAGTCAATAGAAGAGAATTAAGACAATCTTCGATAAATCAAATAGCAAAACATAAATATAAAAAAGATATAATAATATAGATATTTGGTTTGATAACTATATCAGGCTTTGTGTCCACCAGTGAAAGAATAGAAATATACTTTGCTTTTGTTGTTATCCTTGTTTATGTTTAGTTTTGTTTTATTTTTACAATATCCCTGTAAAATTTACAAATTCAATCATTTAATTGGTTATATACATGCATAGACACGCATATACACACACAGACACACACACACACCAATCTCAGCAGATACAGCACACAGAGAGGCACATTCTAAGGTGGAGATTATCATTTAGGAGGTTCAACATTTATGGGGGAGAAGGAAAGGAGCCAGGATTGGAAGAGAGAGTAACAGAACTGTGAGTTGGAGAACACAGACCAGTCTTTGAATTTGGCTCCCCAGGGAAGGGAGTATGGCATTGGGCAGGACAGCCTTTCAGTGGAGACCATCTCCAAGAATTGTGATGTTGCTGTTGTGTTCAGCTTTTTTACAACCTGATGGACTGCGGTTCATCAGGCTCCTCTGTCCATGGGATTTCCCAGACAAGAGTACTGAAGTGAGTTGCCATTTCCTGCTCAAGGCAATCTTCCCCATCCAGGGATTGAACCTGCATCTCCTGCATTGGCATGCAGATTCTTTACCACTGAGCCATCAGGGAAGCCCAAGGATTGTGATAGCTGAAAGGCTATTTACCTGCCTCAGTCTCAGCAGGAATAAATGTATTTTTCCATTCCTAAAAGAGAGTCTGAAGTGTGCATCATAATGTCTATCATAGAAAGTTTAAAAAATTAGAAATAATAAAACAGAAATAGAAAAGGAACAAACAGGCTAAAAATAAAATATAAATTAACTCCTAAAACTAGAGTTTTAAAATCATGTTTCTAAATAAATTTGTTCAGAGAGAAAATCAAAATTGAAATTACTTCATATTAATTAATAATGAAAAGGAGTAGTGTACATATCAAAATATAAAAGATGACTAAAGATATCCAAAATAAGATACATTTTTGAAATATTCTGTTTAAGACATATACATCAAAATATTAAGAAATGAGTAAACAAACTGAAGACATGGAGGAAATATTTGTAGTGCATATGTTTGACAAAGGATTTGTATACATAATATATAAAGAGCTCCTACAACTTAATAGTAAAAAGACAAACAACTCAACTTAAAAATGGGCAAAATATTTCAATAAACATTTCACAAAAGATATACAAATGGCAAAAATGCACATAAAATGACTTAGTCATTTTAATGACTTGATATTAATGGCTTAATATCATTAGTCATCAAGAAAATGCAAGTTGAAATCACAATGACATACTGTCTCACAGAAAATTAGGATGGTAAAATTAAAACAATTGAAAATGTCAAATATTAATGAGGCTGTGGATCAAATGGAATTCACATACAATGCTGGCAGTAATGCAGAAGTTACAACCTCTGGAAAAGTGGTAGTTTCTGATAAAGTTAAACTCATTACTTGCTCTATGATTCCTCCAATTCTACTATTAGGTATTTATAGATTACTGTAGGAAAACTTGCAGAAGAATGTTTAAAGTAACTCTACTTATAAGGGCTTAGAACAGGAAAGAGCTAATATTTCATCAAGAAGAAACTAGATGAAAAAATTGGTGCATATTCATACAATGAACTATGACCTGGCAATGCAAAGTAATGAATCATGAATATATGTAACAACATGAATTTCAAATGTATGATTTAATTTATATGAACTACAAGAACGGGCAGGTGATGAAAATCAAAGCACACGCCACTGTGAGGTGGAGCAGTCTGGAAAGTCACATGACAAAACCTCCTGGGATGGTGGAAATGTTTTAGGTCTGGATTTGGGTGTGAGTTACATGAGTTTATGCATCTGAACTGCACATAAAAGATCAAATGCATTCCATTTGGTGCATTCCACTCTCTGCAGATCATTCAGAAAGAACAACAAAAAAATTGTTTTTCAAAACTTCAAGAATTTTATTTCTATGTTATTTAATTTCTAAGCATCAAAAATATGGAAATCCCTTTCATTTTCTAATGTTCTTGTATCTCTGATTATAAAACCAGGAATCATGGATGAAACATACACACACAACCTCTACCAAACTGAATCTAATGTTATGCTAAAAGAATGATAAATTATGAGCAAATGACCTTTGTTTCTGGAAAATGTAAGTACGACAGCAAAATCAAAGTGTTAGAATACACTATTATCTGATAGGTGCCATAGAAGAACTTAATAATAGTTAAATTCATTCTTGACTTTAAATGATAGCTAGATAGGGTAATAAGGCAATTTATTCAATGTTAAAAAGAATATCATAGCACACACATACTCAATATCAGAATAATGTGAAATATTGGAATCATTTTATTAGATTCAAAAACAAGATAAGCCTAATATTTCAAAAATTGTTTCTATTCTTCAAGTTCTATTGTAATAAAACAAGAAATAAAAAAGAGTACAAGCTTTGCTGCTGCTGCTAAGTTGCTTCAGTCGTGTCCAGCTCTGTGCGACCCCATAGGTACAAACTGTAAAAATGTGAAAATAAGGAACAACTATTAACTTTCTTGTATGTGTGGAAAGGATGGAGTCCTTAATAATTTCATTGGTATAACTGCCTAACATTAAAAAAAATAAATTTCATAGCATATCACAAATAAATTAGAAATGTTGCATTTCAAATTAAATGCAAACAACCATAAAGCCACTAAAAATAATTACAGGTTAAAATACACATAATTTTACAGTGGTTGAAAACACTGTAAACTTGAACTTATGGCAAAAGTCTTAAAAAGAAAACAAACAAAATTTGAGCAAATCTCTTTTAAAAAGTCAAAATTCTCTAAAGGATTTTTTTATCACAAAAATATGAAAAGCATTTGTTTGTAATTGCTGCAATTATAAGCAAAAGATAATATGAAAAATAGGCAAATGACATGATAGAAAGATGAAAAATAAAAGATAGAAGTAGCTAGAATTTCTTGCTTAATTTCTAGCCAGTAAATTTCATTAATTAACTGTTTTAACCACACAAATAAAATTGATAACATTTAAAATAAAAATTACCATATCAATAATCAGCAATACATTGAAAATGACCTAAATGAATAGAAATTATGTAATTGGCTAAACAAGTTATGTTATGACTGTGTCACGAAAAACTATGCTTCAATTATAATTATATGTTGCATAAGAAAGCATCAATGAAAATACAGAGAATTATTGTGTCATGAATAAAATGTTACCTAATACCTTTGTAATTTGACATCATTATTTTGAAAAATAAATATTCATTTTCAAAAAGACTAAAGCATATACACCAAATGTTAAAAACATTTTTCCTCTGAGTAATAGAAATAAGAATGAATAATATATACATCTTGGTGGGTTGGTTTTTTTTTTTTTTGGCTATACTATTTAATTTTGTCTACATCAAAGAAGAAAAGGGTTTTTTGCAGAAAAAAATACCCAAACAAATGATAAAAATCTGTGCCATAAAATTTTAAAGCTAAACATAACCCTGATTAATAAAGGTAAATTTTCTGTTATTCTTCAGCTGAAAAAGACAAAGATGCATTTTCTAATCTTAATATACTGTTTAAAGAAGTAAAAGAAAGAAGGAAAAAGTAAAATAAGGAACATCTGCCTAAGTTCTGACAGTAAGATAGATTAATTTTTTTATTTCAGAGTTTTATGGGTTTTTAATAGCAAAAGTCACAGTGATAGAAAGTATCCAAACTTAATTACTGCTATTGACACTTTGGGAGAAAATAGGAAGATAGTTATCCAGAGCTAGATCCTATAGAACCACATATTTCCCTCATACAAGAAGCAACAGCCATACATTGTAGGTTATTTTTAAAACAAGCTAGGCTTCATCAACTGGTGTGAGTGACAGTTACATAGACTATAGAAATTTAACATGACCACTAATGTTTTCCAAAAACATTTACGTCTGAATCCAACATGAACTATCAGCATGGATACCTGTGCTGGATCCAATTTTCTGTTGGCCCTGGGAAGTAGAAAAATATTCTCCCAAGTATCAGCGGAGTTTGCAAGGTAGTAAGCACAGAAAATAGGAAATAATTTAAAGTGCTTCTAAATGGTACTTGGGAAATGTATTTTAAAATAAATCCTTTCTGACTCTTCATTATATTGCTCAAATGAGAGGCCCAAAAATTATGGCTTAACACCCGTTTTACATTCAAGGTCAGATAGGCAACAATCAGGCGATGATATTTTATTCTCCTACACATATGAAATTCTGTTTGAACTCATCAAAGTGAATTTATAGATGTGCTAAACTATCCAATGAGAAGATCGGGTGGAAGTGGGACAAGTTCCCTACTTGGTTTTCTAATGCAAGTAAATTACTTAGCCAGGCATGATTTCACTTGATATAGAGGGAAAAGTTAATAATTTTTGTCCCAACCTTGACCAAAACACAGGCCTGAATTTTTCAGGACAACAAATTTTAAAACCTTGGCAGTGATCATTCAGGGATATTTCTGAATAGGATACATTCCCATGAAGCCTTTATCCTTTTGCCAGCATCTCTGCAACTACTAGGAACTTGGGAGAATGAAAACAAAATATCTGAGTGTAGACTGAACCAGAGTTGGATATTTATCCCCTGCAATTTAATCTGAAGAGATGGTCTTCTAGCATTTAGGGTTTGGCTGATTCCCACAAAACCCAGCAATATTTAGAACTAAAATGGCCCTCTGTCCTTAGTTCACCTCCCAATATCAGACTTATGTGGGTGCAAGTGAATCTCATGATGTCAAATTCCATTTTGACATCCCTTCCATTCCAGCGGATTTCAAAATGGAATTTAACATCTCCTTTGTGGTTGCAATCATGTTGTATTTTTAATTAGAGGGTTTCTTCTTAATATTTTAGAGGTATAAAGTTATAGAGTCCAAAAATATTCCTCTCTGGGCATAGAGCAGAGGCTCTGAGAAGGAGAAGGACACAGTCTTACAAATGAATAGTCAGCTGAAGAAAATGTTTCGTTAATCCTTAATAGCAAAACAATAGAGGAAAGATTTGAGGATACCCCATATAATTAATAGAGTAGAACTAAGCATACCACACACGCTTCTAAGAAGATCACAGAATGTACTGTGGATAAAAAGCAATACAATGGTTAATCACTTCAGAGAAATCATGCAGAAAGTACTACATGTACCACATCCAAGATAATGACCAAACCTCTTCAAAAATCATCCCATCTGGTAAATCTCTTCCAAAGCTCCAATTGCACCAGACCATCCTTTATCCATCCTTGACCCTTCAGGCACAGAGAGCTAATTTTACTTCCACTGCTTCAGCAATGAAAGCAACATGCAAATAAGCAACAACAAAATCCTCTTGATCATCGTAAAGACTCAAGAATGTTTGTAAGCTTAAGAATGAAGAGGGGAAAGGTTGGCAAACTACCAACGTGGATTTTCAAAGGGGCTGAAATGAGACAATGGCGTTTGGGTCACACTAAGAACACACACACACTGACCTCACACACGAGGAAGATGATCCAAACTCAAATCAGAACCAGGCGTTTCAGAACACTCTCAGGAGCGATACATGATCTTCTGGAATAATGGAACTAAGAGCAAATGAGTCATAATCATGTTAAATATTTATGGTTTTAAGAAACAGTCTTTTCCATCTGAATTATTGGTAAACCAACCATCCAACTCTAAGAGAGATTTTACATCTCTGTCGTAATTCTTGAAATCACCATTGCTATCCAGGGTTACCCAAACTCATAGGATTGAGCTGTATGATTTTAATTGAACTTGCAAAGTGGCGTATTAAGAGCAGATCTAACCAAAGAGACAAGGAAGCAAGAGGGTGAGGCTTAAAAGAATATTAACAGCTAGTGTTTTGTGGTTTCTCTTCAAATACCAAAGGAGATTAAATTGGAGTGAGGGAAATATTGGCCAATAAATTTCCAGAGGGAAAAGAAACTACCTCTATCTTCAACCTGTGAGTATGAGGGTGAGGAAGGACTTCAGTTAAGTGTTGTTTATAATGTTTCTCTTAAGTTTCAATTCAGCAGAATGAATTTGGTGACACCCCCAGGAGTTCTGTAGCAAGGTTAAATTTTGCACCCAGGGTATTTTATGTTTACAGCATGCACTTAGAACTGAATTTTATTAAAATATGCATAAAAAATTCAGAGGAAAATGCCAATAGATTCTTAATCTTGGAGGGCTAAGGGTACACTACTGTCTACTTCAAAATATAGACAGTTGAAAATGCTAAACAAAAGGTTACAGGTCAATTTTACTTCCTTTTTCTTGTAGCTCTTAAACAAGTTACACACATAAGTGATACTATCTGCATAAGATTTTGCATTTAGTTGCAATGTCAGATTTGTTTATAAAAATCATATTTTTAACCACTGGCCCCTGGGGCTCTGTTTTGGGCAGTTACAAGTTCCAGCCAGTTCAATTCTGATTTTTAAAAAGATAGTTCTTGTTTCCATGAACTTCCAATGGAGACATTTCAGGCCTTGGCTCAAAACTTTTAGTTTATACTTTCTGTGGCCTTACAAACTTACAATTAAGTTTATTTACTTAGCCCAGAAAGCGCACTTCTGTTTGCCATGACTGGCGGGTGACCGCTGCCAGGCTTGGGGAGATCTGTGGAGTTTTTATTCCTTTTCTTTCTCTCTCTCTTTCCTTCCTCTGCTCTGCCCCAGGTCTGGGCAGCACTACTGTGAAATTTTCTTCCTAGTGCTTTTGAGTGTATTTACCACATATTTTGTTCCTATTCAGAACTTTTAACTCCATTCATAAAATTAGTGGTCCCACAGTAGTTAATAAGGGGCAGAAATCTTTATAGTCTTTTCCACTGTGGTTGAAATCGTGGCTTCTGTAATTTATGCCCAAGCATAACAAACTCATAAGCAGTTGTGGAAAACAAGACCTTCCATTCCTGGATTTGCTGCCACTTCAAGGAAAACACAGAGATGTTGCTGAATATTTATGAGAAATAAGTCCTTGTACTTGCTTTGCAGTCCACTCTAACATGGCAACACTGTGGAGTTTTTGCTTTGGTCTTAACCACAGAACTTAAATTAACATTTTTCTCCATCCATTCCCTACCCCCCACCCCCTCCTCTTTTTAGCTTAAGAGCACCAGAGCATAAAGTAAACGTGATCATTATGAGGTTCTAGAAATATATTGTAGCTGGGCTTCCCAGATAAGATGTTCATTAAAGGGCTAGCCTTTTATGTTATGAACACTATGTGGATTTCTATAATAAGTCTTAAAATGTCAATATGGGTTGGGGGCCAAACGGTCATGCCTCTCACAGCTAATTACTCATACTCAGTCCAGGAAGTACTGTTGTTTGCAATGTGTCTTAAGCTAGTATAAACTTGATTCTTTGATATTAAAGAAATTATCCAGGGCAAAATATGTGTGTGATGCAGCTCCACAGGGTAAGTGTTCAGCTTGCATTGACTCAGGGAAATGGGAAGAATGGAGACCTTTCTCTGGGCCCCTGTCTATGCACCTCTCCTGAAGCCTATCCAGAGAACTCTAGAATATTACCTGAGTTGCTACTATTTACAAGGCAATCCCTGAGTAAAAAGAAATGTCATTTTTTTTATATGGCAATTTCTACAACCTCTGGAACTGAGTTGAGAGGTGGCGCTAAACGCACAAGGCACCATCTGTGATCACTCATTTCATAACGCGGTATTAGACCTCCAGCTGTGTCATGGAAGCACAGCAGTGGGGAGGCCAACAGGAGTTTATCCAAGTCTATCAGTGCCTCCTGGAAGCCTCCCGAAGTGTAGACAGTTGTCCATCATCTTACAAAAGACCAGTGTCAACATGATCAACCTCATCACCAATTTCAACCCCAGCATAAAAGACTATTTACAAATGTCTGCTTATCAATAGTACTAGGATAGCCCTCTTATTTAAAATATAAATAAATAAAATATATGAGATGTCACCATTGTCCATTAGAAAAGCCCAATCTAAGACACTGTAGTGGATAACCATATATTTTTTTTAACTTCATGCCCATTTCTTCTTCTTGGTAGTTCTTAGGTATTCTCTGGAAGAAACTATTTCTTTTCCATGGAGAGTAGTTTGAGCAGGATGGTAAAGCAACATTATGCTAGAGAGATGAAGAAGTCCTTGGATATTTTTTCCTCTTTCATTCTCTCAGGTCTTAATAATGATCACGTCACACAACAATCCCCATGAGTATAAGCTAAAATTTTTGGAGACATTTTCATTTCCTGATATCTCATCTCCCATAGCCATCAGACTCTGTCAATTAGTCTGTAAATATTTCTTGAATCTCCTTTTTATCCCCATCTCTCCTGCTACCAGAGTTAGGGCCCTTGACATGGGTCCCCTTCATTAATGGGATGGTCTCCTCAATAGTATGCCTGCCTCCCATCTCTCTACACTCCAACTCTTTGCAGTAATAGAAGAAACTCTTTAGTACATGATGCCTTATTATGGACCAGCTTAAAAGTGCTGCTGCTGCTAAGTCGCTTCAGTCATGTTCAACTCTGTGCGACCCCATAGACGGCAGCCCACCAGGCTCTGCCGTCCCTGGGATTCTCCAGGCAAGAACACTGGAGTGGGTTGCCATTTCCTTCTCCAGTGCATGAAAGTGAAAAGTGAAAGTGAAGTCGCTCAGTCGTGGCCGACTCTTGGTGACCCCATGGACTGCAGCCTACCAGGCTTCTCCGTCCATGGGATTTTCCAGGCAAGAAGAGTACTGGAGTGGGGTGCCATTGCCTTCTCCTTAAAAGTGCTAAGCACTTTTAAAAATCTAATCTTCATAAGTCTCCTGAAGTAGATACTACTTTTCTCATTTTATAAACAAGAAAGCCAAGGCTAAGAGATATTAAAAACTTAGCTATGATCACACAAGTACAACCTATTCTAGCCAAGATTTGAATTCACCTCTGCATGTTCCAAATTCTTTGTTTTAAAGGACATATAAATAGTCACTTTTTACAAATATCATCACTTATTCCTCTGTTCACAATTCTGTGTGTGTGTGTGTGAGTATGAGCTCAGATGGGTCTAACTCTTTGTGACCCCAGAGACTGTAGTCCACAAGGCTCCTCTGTTCATGGAATTTTCCAGGCAGGAATACTAGAGTCGGTTGCCATTTCCTATTCCAGGAGATTTTCCCAACCCAGCGATTGAACCTGCATTTCTTGCATCTCCTGTATTGGCAGGTGGATTCTTAACCACTGCATCGCTTCGGAAGCCCCACTCACAATTCTAGTGGTTCGTAATGCATTGCCTGTACACTAAAGTCACAAACAGTTGAGGCTTTCCAGAGTCTGCCATTATTTAGGTTTTCCAACCACCCTTCTTGCTAATCGCCATGGTCACCTGAGACACAGACTTCCAGCCCTCCTGAACTGCTTGGTGTCCTTCAAACAAGTTACATTCTGTCCGCCTAGCCAGCCCTTTGTAGCCACAGCTCCTTCAGTCAGCAGTGCTTGTTCTGTTTTCTTCCATCTGAAAAATTCTCATCTTCAAGATGCATTTAGGATGTGATCTCTCTCTGGGATCCTCCTTGGACCGTCCGGCCAAGTTCATTTCTACCTCCTTGAGGTATTCATCACCCTTTGACATTCTCCTCCTGATTCTTCCTCTGAGCACTGTACTCTGAACACCTATGGGCATGTCTGTTTCTTTGTTAGGTTGTGGTTTCTTCAAACATGTGGGCTTCACTGGTTTCCCTATGCTTCCTGCTTCTACTCTGTCGCACCTTATTCTCCGCATATGTCAAGTCATATCATTCCTCTATTCAAAAAGCTCCAACAATTGCCCATTATACTAGAATAAAACCAGAAACACTCAACAAGTGCATGAAGCCTGATGTCACCTGAACTTACCCTCACCTTCCATGCCTCTCCTTCTCCAGGTTCAGCCACATGGCCTGCAACTATTTCTTGAAGAGGCCAAGGACATGCCTACTCAGAACTCTGACACTGACCACTCTCTCTGCCTCGGAGGCTCTTTGCCCAGAGGTCTACCTGGACATTCTTCTCACTCTTCAGACCTCAGGCAAATGCCAGCTCTTCAGAAAAACCTTCCCAGATCAGCCACATCAAATATAGAGAATCACAGCCACCACCCAACCCCTCAGTTCAGTTCAGTCACTCAGTTGTGTCCGACTCTTTGTGACCCCATGGACTGCAGCACACCAGGTCTCCCTGTCCATCACCAACTCCTGGAGTTTACTCAAACTTATGTCCGTTGAGTCAATGATGCATCCAACCATCTCATCCTCTGTTGTCCCCTTCTCCTGCTTCTTTCAATCTTTCCCAGCATCAGGGTCTTTTCAAATGAGTCAGTTCTTCTCTGCAGGTGGCCAAAGTATTGGAGTTTCAGCTTCAACATCAGTCCTTCCAATGAATATTCAGAACTGATTTCCTTGAGGATGGACTGGTTGGGTCTCCCTGCAGTCCAAGGGACTTTCAAGAGTCTTATCCAACACCACAGTTCGAAAGCACCAATTCTACGGTGCTCAGCTTTCTTTATAGTCCAACTCTCACATCCATACATGACTACTGGGAAAGCCATAGCTTTGACCAGACGGATCTTTGTTGGCAAAGTAATGGCTCTGCTTTTTAATAAACTGTCTAGGTTGGTCATAACTTTTCTTCCAGGGAGCAAGCATCTTTTAATTTCATGGCTGCAGTCACCATCTGCAGTGATTTGGGGGCCCAAAAAAATAAAGTCTGACACTGTTTCCACTGTTTCCCCATCTATTTGCTATGAAGTGATGGGACCAGATGCCATGATCTTCGTTTTCTGAATGTTGAGCTTTAAGCCAACTTTTTAACTCTCCTCTTTCACTTTCATCAAGGGGCTTTTTAGTTCTTCTTCACTTTCTGCCACAAGGGTGGTGTCATCTGCATATCTGAGGTTATTGATATTTCTCCCGGCAATCCTGATTCCATCTTGTGCTTTATCCAGTCCAGCATTTCTCATGATGTACTCTGCATATAAGTTAAATAAGCAGGGTGGCAATATACAGCCTTGACATACTCTTAGCACTGACCATTATCTATCATTCTGCAACACATTCAGGTGTATATCTCTCTGCTGTGTCCACTGAAGTGTAAGCTTCATGAAGTCAGGCCTGTGTCTGCTTTCTTCAATGCTAACCCCCACAGCTTATGCCAACTGCTACTAAGTAAGCACAGATGAATTAAGCGAGCCTCTTCTCAACTTTCTAGTGTTTACGTTACCCATCACACTGAAGTGGCTCAAAACATACTTAGTATACAGGAGTGGGTGGTGGTGCAAAGTACAAAGAATTGCAATAGAATGTCTCCTTACAAACTTGATATGTCAAAGCTTCTTAATCCAAAGGGACATTTCAGAAGCAAAGAAATGATAAGAGGATGCTGACTTGACAGACAGTTGAGACAGAAGAGAAGGCAAAGAGAATTACAAAATAGAACTCATGGAATTTTTCAGAGATGTCATATTTCAACATCTTGTGATCCACCCTGTCACAAATGTCTTCTTTATATCTAAGTTCTTCCTGGCGTCATCTCCAGATGGAAAGCAACTTCTCCTTGTTAGCCCATGAACCCCTTCACAGACTGGAATGTTCTAAATCAGGAATTCCTAATCCTTTCCTCTCTAAGTGAAACAAAGCTGGTGTTCTCATCTGGGACCATGTCCCAGAAGTGCATTTAAGTCAATTGCAGCCTAACCTTTGAGCTACCATTAATTCTTCTTGACCTTTAAGAAGCCAGGTGTCATGAGAAAATACCTCTTTTACTGTCTGCCATGATTTTCATGATGTATTAGGAGACTCTAAGATCCCATCCCAACTTTATTCTTTCCTATTTTCTAAATGTCTTGATGTGAGTTTGGTATAATATATTAATCCTTCATCTGTAAATGACTCCAGTTTTCTCTTTAGCAACAATGCTACTAACTTGATATTTACTTTTTATAAATATAAAATATATTCTATATATTTCAGTTCTCAATTCTCTCTCATGCACACGCACCATTGATAATTAGAATCTGAATGATTTGTCACTATATCAGAAAGTCTAAAAAGATTGGGAGAGAGATTAAGTTTTGAAGGAAAGGGGATGGATTTTTGTTTTGAACATTTAGATTTCAAGATGGTTTTGGAAAGTTAAATTCAACTTCTCCAGAAGCAGATAAATGTTGGTGCCTAGAGCTCTAGTCATACTCCCTGCCATTTCCAATTCACCCCAAACAACAATAAGAGACAATTCTTGCTCCAACATACCTTGGTGATCTCTCTTCCACTACTAAATGAAAAAGAAAATTCCCCATAATTCCAAAGATAAACCAATCATACCCAAACCTAGGTACTCTTGTGTTCTGGTATCGTCCTTAAATTTTTTATATATGCAAGGGCCAACATAGTTCCAATCATTTAGTAGTCACTCAATAAGTATTATAAAAGTCAGTCTTTAATTCTAAGACTGAGACTTTTATCATGTTGAGGATGGGAAACCCTAGCACTTAGCATTCAAGTCTCATATGTTAACACATCATTTCCAAGTCTTGAGTTTTTGTCCCCACAGACTGTGTCGCTCCCAGGTTACACAGCTTGCTCCAGCTGCCTCAGCCTGACCTCGGATGCTCTCCTGGCTCCTCTCCTCAGTCTCATCCTCTCCTCAGAATCCAAGTCCCAGCCCTTCCAAGGGACAGCTCTGAGCGACCCCACTGTCTCTGATCTCAATGGGCTCTAAAAGTCTGGCCACGGCTTCAACATTTCAGTATATGCCCTCACCCACCTTTTGCTCTTTCATGTGATCTAGTCATCCCTCTTTGACTCGAGTGCTAATTCCTACAAAACAGCAAACCAGCCTCTAATTTCTTTTGAGCTTTAACCTCTTTTTTCATAGAACTCCAGGAGTACTGGTTGTTGAAATGAGCCATCAAAGTCCCCAATAGAGCCATGTGTATTTGAGAGGACAGAGCACTTATGTTCTGATGGAATTATCCCAATAAGCTCTTGTTCTAAATGAGTTGCCACAAGTGACTCCCTAGACTAGACCACAAGGAATAGGTGGTAGACTGGCTGGAGGAGCTCCCTCTTGCATCAGCAACTTGGTGGGGAAGGTTCTCCAGTCCATTCCAACCTGGACTGAGAGATGGCTTCAGCAGTACCTGGAAAACTGGCCATAAGGGAGGTGTCAGCCAACACCCTTGGTGGGTGATTCTGGGCTGCCTCACTTTCAGCTGAGTCCCAGGAGATTGCAGAATGAACTCAGAAAGGAGGGGCCCCATGGAAGAAGTGTTCCAACACATGCCACATCCTCAGAATCTATTTCAAGACTGGCTGCTCACCCATTGCCCTGCCCAAGCTCACTCCATGCCCATCTGTCTAGGAGCTTCCTTATTCCTCTCAATTCAATCTGAAAGAAAGGCTCCAGGTCATTTTGACAAATGGGAGAATCTTTCTCCTTCATTTTACCTACCTCTCCTCATTAGAATGCTTTTTACCTCTTTCTCTCCCCTCCCCTTCCCCTCTCTTACCTTCTTTCTCCTCTCCCCTTCTCTCTTCTCTTCTCTCTTTCCTAATCATTTCTGTGTTCAAACTCAGCCTTCTCTCTAGCTCACCTTCAGCACAATGACATTTTCTTCCCAATGGCATTGACAAGATTTGTGTTTGTCTTTCCCACCTGTTTGTCAAGTTTTCCAAATTGGACTGAACTCTCTCCTTCTATTTGCTTTTACAACATCACAAGGCATGCAGGGTGAGGTGAATGACTTGGCAGCATCCCTTATAACTCAGGGAAAAAATCAGCACAGGGCTAGCTCCAGCCAGCTGCTCTCTGGACTGACCTCATTCACCTTGAAATCAGGGCGCTGGAAGCAGGAAGGGGAGAGGCAAGCCATGTGCATGGCTGTGTCACTACATACTCTGCTAGAACGTGTCTGCGTGTAGTGGGAGTGAGGAAAGATCTTTGCACAGAGAGGAGAAAGCTACAGTAGTGGGGTGAGAGGCAGACCCACCTTTGTGGCTGTGACAACAATCAGGAGAAATATTCCGCTCAAAAAATTTCTCCTGTACCTGCACTGGAGGATGGCTAATTCTATCCTACAGCATGAGTTGCCTCATTTTTGCTGATTTATAATGTTAGGTACATAGGCATGCAATTAAGATTTTCCTGGAATCACCCCACTTAACCCAATGACAATGGGGAGCAGGATTTCCCCATCTTAACAGCTAGTTCAGAGCCCAAGTGGCAGTCCACTAGCAGCCAACGCTAGAAGAAGCTGAGTGGCAGTTCTAATTGACCATTTCTACCCAGGATCCTCTTAGGAACATACAATATGAGCTGTCACAATCTCCTGCCAATCACAAGAAATCTGACCCAGAGAAAGCCCCATCTCAGAGCGAGGGCTGTTTATACATCCAATGAATTCAGTTTCCATTGCGTGATCTTATTTTTAGGCCATGGCAGAGAAAAGCCTGCTTAATCATATCATAAAATCATGAACTTAGTAGATTATAGATGATAACTTCAAATCTAAATCTGTCCTCCGGCTGCCTAAACAGGCGGCCACTTAACGTTTGACCTCATCAACTCTTAGAGCTCTAAGTCTGTTGTTGGGGGTTGCTCGGGAGCTTTCGCAGAGTTGCAGCTTACCAAATACTCAGGAGGCATTGCTGTTTTATGACACAGAAAAAAGAAAGACAAATCTGCATTTTGATGCACAGTGAATAGAACTTCTAAACAAGCTGTTTTCCTGAAATGCAAGGGATGAAGGCAACACAGGAAATTTATACAGACACATTCCATGCCACATTTGCCCATTTTTCTCTCAGTCAAGGAGAGATTTTTTTCACTCTGACACCATTTCAACAACACACATGTCATAAGCAATGGGGGCTGGAAGGAAAGAAGCCCGCAAAGGCAAACTAACTAGACAGATAGCAGCTCATTGGTGGCACATATGCGTGCTCAGCTCTGGTGGAATGATCTGGCTGTAATAAGGCTAGACACATGAATTTCTAAACATTTCTACAAGTGGTTAGTTAGCAAGGTGGCCACACAGTCACAGATGCACTGACAGGGGAACTACAGGAGAAAACATGGTATTTCCGTTTGCAGCTGTCATCTCCACTCCACTGGGGGGACACAGCCAGTGTCTTCTCTCCCCAAGTTAACAGGAGGCTGTGGAAAAGATAACAGAGCTTCAGATTCCCCACCCACTCAGCAGGAGGAAAAGGGGGGTGATGAGACCAAGAAACTGCTTCCGAATTCTCCATCTGTGGACGGACACACACAGCTGTGCCTCCATTTTTCAGGCTTACATCGTTCAGCTTGTTTCTGAGCATTGATGAATTCTGCAAGGAAAATAACAATGGCAGCATAAGTTACTGTTTCCAAACACACACAGCCCCCTCCCCGCAGGAAAATCATAGTTCAGTCCCTTATGGACAGGGCTTAGCCATGCAACCAACTCTAACCAGTGAAAACTGTGGAAAGTGACTGATATGCAGAAGTTTTAGGGCCAGTATATAATGCCCAGGCTCTCTTTTTCCTTCTGCTTAATGACCAGCAGTGCTCCAAAGAGGAATTGCTCTATTAGTCTGGGTCCTAGAATGAAGACAGCACAAAGTAGTATTAACATGGACCCAAGATGAGTATGAGCAGGAAAGGACTTTTATCGTTGGGAACCACTGAAATTTGGGTGTCATTTGTTACTGAAGCATCGAAGAGCCTAGCCAATTCTGAGTCAATTTAAGAAAGCTAATGGACCACCTATAATAGATAGAAGGGTGGGTGACATCCTTGCTTGTGAATGTCACACATTTCCTTCCTCTTGTCATGATCTCGTTCTTATCTCTAGTCAGTCAGTGTCTGGTTTAGTTCTATCCTTGGTTTATTCACCTGATCTTCCTCAAGTGCGGTTTCAGGCTGGGCAGCTCTCTTGGGCCTCAGGAGTGAACACATTTTAGGCTGATGCTACGACTAATTCAACTGGAAGAAGCAACTGTGGATCTGACTATCATAGCATGTAATTATCGTCTTTGAACATTGGCTTATTATCTTTGCAATGGACACATTTATCCAGTTTTACACAAAAGTATGGCTCAGTAGTAAAGAATCCTCCTGCCAGTGCAGAGGCTGCAGGAGACACAGATTCAATCCCTGGGTCAGGAAGATCTCCTGGAGAAGGGAATGGCAACCCACTCCAGGATTCTTGCCTGGAGAATCCCATGGACAGTGGAGCCTGGCGGTCTGCAGTCCCTGGGGTCACAAAGAGTCAGACACGACTGACCATGCACGCACATGTGAAAGTATACAGATGTTATCTCTTAATATTAGAATGATGTGGTCAGAGAGCTACATGACAAAAATGACCTATCATAATATAATGTAATCATTTTAGAGACTATATACAAAAAAAATGTTAATATTAAAATGGGAATCAGGAACATTCTAAGAATCAGAGTAAATGGTGGGTTTCTAGGCATAAAATCCACTGCATCGTAAGGTACTTTTATCTTATTTAATCCAATTACTATACATCAATTACCTTCTATGGGCACATCATTATACTTTTTCAGGAAGGAGTTTCGAGGCTCACCCATGCCCTTTATTTGCTAGCAAAAGGCAATGGCCACTTATATCTCACCCAAAGCTCATAAAATTTTATCTTATTCTTCTCCTTCAGATTTTAAGAGTTAAATCACCTCACCAAGGAGATCTAGATTTGAGTGGGTAAGGATTTCTCAGGGTTTAGAAATTACACCATTAATTATAAAAGACAAACAAAGTTAGAAAAAGTTAATGGCTTGACATCACAGGAAGCAATATTCTAGAACCATGGAATATTGGATTTGACCAAGAGGAAGTATATGAGATCCTGAGACACAGAGAGGTTCAGTAACTCAAAGACAGTAAGCCCAGAGCTTCTATGTCCTCCCCAGCACATTGGTGCTTTGCTGAGGATGTGCTAAAGAATCCCATTCGAGATGAAATTTGCTTCAAAAAGAACATAGAGAATAGGAGAATTAAGAATATGGGAATTACAAATACAAATAATATCCAGAATAGGTGCTCTATTTAAAAAAAAAATCCCTGACAGTCTTAGCCTTTGCTTGGATGCAAAATGACCAGACACTCCTCTATTCTGTTGTGGGACCTTACTGATTAGTAATAAAAATTAGTAATAAAGCCCACCACCTTCTTAGTGGGCTTTTCTACAAGCTGGTAATAGTTCTACTTTGTTCTATAAGATTAACCTAGTCCAGTGGTTTTGAAACAAACAGAGGTGCCATTTTGTCCCCCAGAAGACATTTGGCAATGGGTAGAGACATTTTCAGATGTTACAACTACCAAATTATTACTGACAGGAATACTAAGTATTATATAATGCATCAAACAATGCCCAAAATAAACAATTATCTAGCCTCAAATGTCAATAGTGCTGAGACTGGACTAGATTTGAGCTGGACATGGAACAACAGACTGGTTCCAATTAGGAAAAAGAGGACATCAAGGCTGTATATTGTCACCCTGCTTATTTAACTTCTATGCAGAGTACATCATGAGAAATGCTGGGCTGGAGCAAGCACAGGCTGGAATCAAGATTGCCAGGAGAAATATCAATAACTTCAGATTTGCAGAAGACACCACCCTTATGGCAGGAAGTGAAGAAGAACTAAAGAGCCTCTTGATGAAAGTGAAAGAGAAGAGTGAAAAAGTTGACTTAAAGCTCAACATTCAGAAAATGAAGATCATGGCATCTGGTCCCAATACTTCATGGCAAATAGATGGGGAAATAGTGGAAACAGTGGCAGATTTTTTTTGGGGGGGGGTTCCAAAATCACTGCAGATGGTGATTGCAGCCATGAAATTAAAAGATGCTTGCTCCTTCGAAGGAAACTTATGACCAACCTAGACAGCATATTAAAAAGCAGAGACATTACTTTGCCAACAAAGGTCTGTCTAGTCAAGGCTATGGTTTTTCCAGTGGTCATATATGGATGTGAGAGTTGGACTATAAAGAAAGCTGAGCACCGAAGAATTGATGCTTTCGAACTGTGGTGTTGGAGAAGACTCTTGAAAGTCCCTTGGACTGCAAGGAGATCCAACCAGTCCATCCTAAAGGAGATCAGTCCTGGGTGTTCATTGGAAGGACCGATGTTGAAGCTGAAACTCCAATACACTGGCCACCTGATGCAAAGAGCTGACTTATTCGAAAAGACCCTGATGCTGGGAAAGATTGAAGGGTAGAACGAGAAGGGGATAACAGAGGAGGAGAAGGGGACGACAGAGGATGAGATGGTTGGATGGCACCACCGACTCAATGGACATGGGTTTGGGTAGATCCCAGGAGTTGGTGATGAATAGGGAAGCCTGGCGGGCTGGGGTCACCAAGAGCTGGGCACAACTGAGCGACTGAACTGGAACTGGAACTGGAATTCCAATCTAGTTCAATTCCTTTTTGAGACAAAGCCCTTCCCATATTTGAAAGAGACTATATTATTCATTCTAAGCCTTTTTTGTGCTAAATACCTTCTCATCATTCTGTACGTGATGCAGTTTCTCTATCCTGTGGGAACTTTGTTGGACATACTTCAGTGTGTCTCCATTAATTGTCTCACCTGGAAGGGCAGACAATTAGCTAGATCAATCATTGACCGACAAGATTCTTAATTCCATGATAACAGCACCATGTGTGCTCAATGCACAGAGAAGCACCAATAAACCATCACTAGAAGCAAGATAGGAGTCTGGTGTCTTAGATCAGAGTGTGGACTCAGCAAGACTTTGTGGTTTTTTTACATGATGGTAAAAAGAGCAGTAATTGCAAAAATAATACCTACTACATATCGAATGGGTATCTCTGGTTCAGCTCAGTCACTCAGTCATGTTAGACTCTTTGCTACCCCATGGACTGCAGCACACCAGGCCTCCCTGTCCATCACCAACTCCTGGAGCCTACTCAACCTCTTATCCATCACATTGGTGATGCCATCCAACCATTTCATCCTCTGTTATCCCCTTCTCGTTCTACCCTTCAATCTTTACCAGCATCAGGGTCTTTTCCAATGAGTCAGTTCTTTGCATCAGGTGGCCAATGTATTGGAGTTTCAGCTTCAACATCAGTCCTTCCAATGAATATTCAGGACTGATTTCCTTTAGGATGGACTGGTTGTATCTCCTTGCTGTCCAAGGGACTCTCAAGAGTCTTCTCCAAAACCACAGTTCAAAAGCATCAATTCTTTGGTACTCAGCATTCTTTATAGTCCAACTCTTACATCCATACATGACCATTGGAAAAGCCATAGATTTGACAAGACGGAAGTTTGTTGGCAAAGTAATGTCTCTGAATAGATTGGTCATAGCTTTTCTTCCAAGGAGAAAACGTCTTTTAATTTCATGGCTGCAGTCACCATCTGCAGTGATTTTGGAGCCCAAAAAAATAAAGTCTCTCACTGTTTCCATTGTTTTCCCATCTATTTGCCATGAAGTGATAGGACCAGATGCCATGATCTTAGTTTTCTGAATGTTGAGTTTTAAGCCAACTTTTCCACCTCCTCTTTTACTTTCATCAAGAGGCTCTTTAGTTCTTTGCTTTCTGCCATAAGGGTGGTGTCATCTAAATATCTGAGGTTATTAATATTCCTCCCAGCAATCTTGATTCCAGCTTGTGTTTCATCCAGCCCAGCATTTCACATGACGTACTCTGCATATATATGAAATAAGCAGGATGATGGACTCCTTTCCCAAATTGGAACCAGTTTGTTGTTCCATGTCCAGTTCTAACTGTTGCTTCCTGACCTGCATACAGATTTCTCAGGAGGCAGGTCAGGTGGTCTAGTATTTCCATCTCTTGAAGAATTTTCCATAGTTTATTGTGATCCACACAGTCAAAGGCTTTGGTAAAGTCAATAAAGCAGAAGTAGATGTTTTTCTGGAACTCTCTTGCTTTTTCCATGATCCAGTGGATATTGGCAATTTGATCTCTGGTTCCTCTGCCTTTTCTAAATCCAGCTTGAATATCTGGAAGTTCACAGTTCGTGTACTGTTAAAGCCTGGCTTGAAGAGTTTTGAGCGTTACTTTGCTAGTGTGTGAGATGAATGCAATTGTGTGGTAGTTTGAACATTCTTTGGCATTGCCTTTCTTTGGGATTGGAATGAAAACTGACCTTTTCCAGACCCACGGCCACTGCTGAGTTTTCCAGATTTGCTGACATACTGAGTGCAGCACTTTCACAGCACTGTCTTTAAGGATCTGAAATAGCTCAACTGGAATTCCATCACCTCCACTAGCATTGTTCGTAGTGATGCTTCCTAAGGCCCATTTGACTTTGCATTCCAGGATGTCTGGCTCTAGGTGAATGATCACACCATTGTGGTTATCTGGATCATGAAGATCTTTTTTTAATAGTTCTTCTGTGTATTCTTGCCACTTCTTATTATCGTCTGCTTCTCTTGCTGCTGCTGCTGCTGCTGCTAAGTCGCTTCAGTCGTGTCCAATTCTGTGCGACCACATAGACGGCAGCCCACCAGGCTCCTCTGTCCCTGGGATTCTCTAGGCAAGAACACTGGAGTGGGTTGCCATTTCCTTCTGTTAGGTCATACAACTTCTGTCCATTATTGTACTCATTATTGCATGAAATATTCCCTTGGTATCTCTAATTTTCTTGAAGAGATCTCTAAAGAATCTGCCTGCAGTGCAGGAGACCCAGGTTCAATCGCTGGGTCTGGAACGCCCCCTGGAGTAGGGCATGGCAACCCATTCCAGTATTCTTGCCTGTAGAATCCCATGGACAGAAGATCCTAATGGGCTGCAGTCCATAAGGTCACGCAGAGTCGGACATGACTGAAGTGAGTGAGTAGCAGCAGCAGCATGTATTGAATGTTGATAATACAGCAGATACCTTCATAAGGTATTTATATACATTATCTTAATTAATTCTCTGCAAAATCCCATGTAGTAGGTTATGTTATCATGTTTACAGATGAAGAAACCAATTCCTAGATAGGTTAAAAAAAATTGACTAAGAAAGGCAATGCCAAAGAATGTTCAAACTACCGCATAATTGCACTCATCGCACACACTAGTAAAGTAATGCTCAAAATTAATTAATTAGTTAATACGTGAACCGTGAACTTCCAGATGTTCAAGGTTTTAGAAAAGGCAGAGGAACCAGAGATCAAATTGCCAACATCTGCTGGATCATCGAAAAAGCAAAAGAGTTCCAGAAAAACATCTACTTCTGCTTTATTGACTATGACAAGGCCTTTGATTGTGTGGATCACAATAAACTGTGGAAAATTCTGAAAGAGATGGGAATACCAGACCACCTGACCTGCCTCTTGAGAAACCTATATGCAGGTCAGGAAGCAACAGTTAGAACTGGACATGGAACAACAGACTGGTTCCAAATAGGAAAAGGTGTACATCAAGGCTGTATATTGTCACCCTGCTTATTTAACTTCTATGCAGAGTACATCATGAGAAACGCTGGACTGAAAGAAACACAAACTGGAATCAAGATTGCCGGGAGAAATATCAATAACCTCAGATATGCAGATGACACCACCCTTATGGCAGAAAGTGAAGAGGAACTCAAAAGCCTCTTGATGAAAGTGAAAGTGGAGAGTGAAAAAGTTGGCTTAAAGCTCAACATTCAGAAAACAAAGATCATGGCATCCAGTCCCATCACTTCATGGGAAATAGACGGGGAAACAGTGGAAACAGTGTCAGTTTATTTTTGGGGGCTCCAAAATCACTGCAGATGGTGACTGCAGCCATGAAATTAAAAGACACTTATTCCTTGGAAGGAAAGTTATGACCAACCTAGATAGCACATTCAAAAGCAGAGACATAACTTTGCCAACAAAGGTCCGTCTAGTCAAGGCTATGGTTTTTCCTGTGGTCATGTATGGATGTGAGAGTTGGACTTTGAAGAAAGCTGAGTGCTGAAGAATTGATGCTTTTGAACTGTGGTGTTGGAGAAGACTCTTGAGAGTCCCTTGGGCTGCAAGGAGATCCAACCAGTCCATTCTGAAGGGGATCAGCCCTGGGATTTCTTTGGAAGGAATGATGCTAAAGCTGAAACTCCAGTACTTTGGCCACCTCATGTGAAGAGTTGACTCACTGGAAAAGACTCTGATGCTGGGAGGGATTGGAGGCAGGAGGAAAAGAGGACGACAGAGGATGAGATGGCTGGATGGGATCACCGACTCGATGCACGTGAGTTTGAGTGAACTCCGGGAGTTGGTGATGGACAGGGAAGCCTGGCGTGCTGAGATTCATGGGGTCGCAAAGGGTCGGACAAAACTGAGTGACTGAACTGAACTGAACTGAACTGAAGCTCATGAAGCTAGTGATCATATTGACCAGACCCAAACCCAGACCTGCCTAATCTGAAAACCGAGGCTCTTAATCCCCCAAAATGTGCTCTAACCCATCCTCCTAAAGTATGGATAAAATGGCACGTTTTACCAAAGAGTAGCAAACTACCATGAATTAGCTAATGCAACCATCTTAATATGCGTGCACACATCTTGGCAGGAGGTCTCACTTCTTTGCAACCTAAGACCAGAACATATTTTGCAAGAAAACAAAGCTCCTAGGAGGAATGCGTCTCATATTTTAAGCGTCAAAAGCTTTGTTTTCAGTAGTCTCTTTGGCAAAAGCAAATCAACAGCAAGGTGAAGAAAAGAGAGGTTTCCAGCATTCTCATGATTCTCTGTCCCACTTAAAATGGAAAACTCTGGTCTGGCCCATGCCAGATTCATGAGTATCCAGGGACCTTCCATTAGTGAGTGATGGTTACAAATTGTCGTGCCTTCAGCATATCAGGTTTATTTTTGTTTCAAAGGAGTTTGCGTAGTCTCTGCTCTGTGCTTCTACATTTGCACCTTAAAGACTAGAGCTTTTGGGCTTAAGACTCATGGATTTTTTTTCTTTAGAAAAGGGTGGGCTATATTTTTTTCTTTTGGCAGCTCTTAAATTAGTCAAGTTACCATGTAATCTTTGAGTTTCACCAAGTGGCTTCAAGGATTAGATACTGCAAGCGCAAGAAAAGTGCTTGGATTACCAACTTTCAATATGT
Organism: Bos indicus x Bos taurus; assembly: GCF_003369695.1. Classification (NCBI taxonomy): domain Eukaryota; kingdom Metazoa; phylum Chordata; class Mammalia; order Artiodactyla; family Bovidae; genus Bos; species Bos indicus x Bos taurus. The sequence continues at coordinate 64,895,558 of NC_040086.1, read as the reverse complement.
TGCAACTTAGAGCTGGTCTTTTCTTTCTTTTACAATCTAGGAGTATATTTCTATCATATTTATATAGCATTTTCCTGAAGACAAGAAAAACTCTGCTAGCAGAGGTAAGGGAGGAGTCACCTGGCATTTAGAGGGTGAAGCTCTTTTGGCAGAAGAACTCACATTAAAACTCATCATAATTTCACTTTCATTTTTAAAAGTAAGAGTCTTTGATATTGGTCTCTTTTTGTCAGTGTAAATGACACTGTAAAGGTCTCTTTCCTTACTCCTGGGATGATCTCAGTTCTTCTCTGTAGAGGAGAGAGAGAACTTTCTTAGAATGTACTTCCAAAAAGATGTCTCATGCTTTCATCATTTATCTACTCCCACATCCCCAGATGTTTCTTCAAGTTGGTTCTCCCAGTGCTTTTCCACCTACCCCTAGTGACTTGCTCTCACTCTTCCAAAAACAAGGCCTGGATCAACGATAACAGAAGGGAGAGTTGATTCAGCTCAGCACCATCAAAGACAGGCCAGAGGACTTCCCTGGTGGTCCATTGGTAAAGGATCTGCCTGCCAGTGCAGGGGACATGGGTTCAATCCCTGGTCTGGGAAGAGTCCACATGCCACAGGGCAACTACACCCATGCACCACAACTACTGAGTTTGTGCTCCAGAGACCGTGCTCTGCAACGACTGAGCCTGCCCACTGCAACTACTAAAGTCCAAGAACCCTAAGGCCTGTGCTCCACAACAAGAGAATCCACAGAATGAGAAGCCCACACACGCGACAGAGTAGCCCCCACTCACTGTGACTAGAGAAAGCCTGCGCATAGCAACAAAGATCCAGCTCAGCCATAAATAAAAACAAATAAAGTTAAAAGAGAAAAACCAGAAAATCCAAGCCCTTCCTAAATAATGCCAACTCCTCAAACTGCCCAGTCGGATTTCAAAGTCTCCAGTAGGGATCAGAAAACTTTCCTTGTAAAGGCATGCTGGCCATGAGATGGAATAATTATTGCTCTTCTGTACCATGGTCTTCCCTGCCTGACCAGCAATATCAGATAGGTTTTAAGAGAATTAATTGAGATATATGTCTGAAATCTTTTAAATCATGGTAAGATGGCTCAAAATTCAAAGGATGAATATTATTACTAAGTAGGAGACCATGATCAAAACAAAAATCCCATCCAAGTAGATGTGAAGAGAAAAGATGAATCAAGTAAACAGCCCTCAGACCAAACACTAACACTTCTTGGAAACAATTCTTGAATCTCAGACTTAGCTGAATCACCCTCACCTGGATTTTTCCAATGAACTTGCACAGCACTTCTTGTGTGTTCTCTCATAGCAACGATTGGGGATTTTCTCATCTGTTCCCCTATTGTATTAAAAGCTCCTTCTAGTGGACAGAAGCTCATTTGTCTCTGTCCCCAGTGCCTAGTGCAGAGTCTGCTATATAACAGGCACCCAATAAATGCTCATTGATTTAATTAATGAGTTAGCTAATTAATAATTAACACAAGCCAGCATTTACTGAGTGCCAAATAATAGATAAGGACTTCCCAGGTGACTCAGTGGTAAAGAATCCGCCTGCCAGTGCAGGAGATGCAGGTTCAATTCTTGAGTTGGGAAGATCCCCTGGAGAAGGAAATGTCAACCCACTCCAGTATTCTTGCCTGGGAAATTCCATGAACAGAGCAGCCTGGCAGGCTGGGGTCACAAAAGGGTCAGATATGACTTGATTAAACAACAATAATTAATATAATTCAAAGGATGGCTGGTAAAACACAAAATACGTTAGTAAGATAAAAGATTTATAGAATAGTTTGGAATTAAACACAGGGATGAAATCCATCAATCCATTCATTCAATAAGTAGTTCATCTTACTACAAGACAAAGAAATGCATAGACTTGGAGATTCAGTTTCAGGGATGGGAGATGGCACATGAAAACCTTGGGAAATCCTAAATATGAATATATTTAAGCAATGAGCAAAGAGGTTTGTCTTTAGAAGCAGGCTAGTGTCAGATGGTGCCTGGCATGAGCTGCTTGGCTAAAGAGTTTGTGATTTCTTCTACAAACCACAAGAAGATAGTTTGCAGAAGGACAAGATAGATGGGTTTCAGACAGCAAGTGCTAGAGGCAGGGAGACCTGTTAGGAGGATATTATAGAAAGTCACAGAAGAGGGAATGGCAGTCTCCATGATTAGGCTACTAGGTAATTATCCCCTGGGGTCTCTCTCCCTGTCCTAAATTAAGTTGTAGATGCTCCTGCTATGACATCATGCTTAGTTGCTTTTTAAAACAGAACCTGGGCAAGAAGAAGAGGAACCTGTGGGTATAAAAGCTAAGAAGCAACATTGAATTCAAGGCTTCACACTATTTCAGCTTGGGGGCGGCATCACTCAAGTGGTTAAGGAGACTGGTAAATCCTAGGGGTAGCTATCAGCTCTCTCCTCTTTTAGGCTTCCCTCTGTAGGAAACCATGAACATCTTAGTTTGAAAAGACACATATTAGACAATGACGGTGCTCATTTTCAATTACATCTCTATTTCTGATTGGAATTAGATTACAAATATTCCTTGATATAATTCATATGTTTACCTATTCATTCATTTTCTACTAGGATGGTGAAAATGAATAAAACATAGACCTCCTAAATTATTAATTTTCCCTTGAAATTTAAAAAGCAGAATTGATCCTCCCAATGAAACACTGACATGATTATTATTACTTGTATCTTATAAAGTTTGTATTAGATAAAGTTTATAACCAATTCATGCATATTTTTAGAATATTTGGAGTCATTCAAGAAATGTCTCAATACATTTTAAGAAAATAAAATTTTTCCTTAGCAGTTGGGTCAAGTGACAGAAATACCCAAATCAAATGACAGCCTTATCTTCCCAAACATTTTCCAAAAGCCTCTTGCATTTGGGGTCCAACAGTTAATTCTCTGTGACTGGTTCTCCTATGTCATTCCTCCATTCCTATTTTTACTTTAAATGCCATCTCTTTTTGCTGTTTCCCACAATGGTTTTAGCCTTTCTTGGTAATCTAATGCCCCAGCCAATTTCCCGAGGTAAAGATGTGTTTATATAAAAATTGCTATCAGGAAACAGTTCAAGTATTGAGAAAAGTCAGTGTACATTTTAACTGACAACCCCATAAATAGATGAAGATGGAGTCACATTTCAGGATCCTGAATTGCTGGGTACATTGCCTGTCCCCTTGCCTGGACCTAAGCCTAGATTTGGTTCCCACAGAAATTTACTCATTGGATGTTTTCTGAGTGCCTACTATGTGCTGGTCAATGAGGCTGCATCAAGAGGCAAAGTTGTAAATTGCCACGATGGGTGCTGCTTGCTAACTTATACTTTATCTGTTGATACACAGGAATTATGCTGGGTTAGCCTAATGGTTCATTCGAGTTTTTCTGTCACATCGTATACAAAAATTTGAACAAACTTTTTTAACCAAACCAATGCTTTCCCAACTTTCGATTTTAAGTTCTGAGAGGGCAGGGACCATGTTTCATTCATGCCTTATTTACCTCTGCTTTTCCTAGACTAGGCATGGACTAGATAGCAACAAGGAAAATCAGAATTTCCCTCTCTAGTGATGTCCCTTGCTTAGAATTCCTCCAAAATGTCTACATCTACATGAGTTGTCAAATCTAGGCTTTGACATGCCAGTAAGAGTTGGCTCTTTACACATGCACAAGTTCAGCTTTCTCAGCTCATCTCTAACAACAGGTGTGCTCATTTTAGGTGATTATCTTGAAGCTTGAATAATAGAATGGCCCAGTAAAGCTTTTTGTAAATTCTTAATAACATAAATGTAAGAAATTATTTTATTTACTCTTAAGACGACTTGGAATTGTCCTTTAGTTGTTTCAGAAATGAAAGCTTTAGCTCTTTAAATAAAGCACAAAGGGCTTCTCTGGTGGCTCAGATGGTAAGGCGCTTGTTCCCTACATCAGGAAGATACCCTGGAGAAGGAACTAGTAACCCACTCCAGGACTCTTGCCTGGAAAATTCCATGGACGGGGGAGCCTGGTTGGCTACAGTCCATGGGGTCTCAAAGAGTTGGACACGACTGAGGGACTTCATTTGCACTTTCACTTTTAAAGCACAAATCTCTTCGAAGACTATGTTTCATATCACCCAAGGCAATGGTGGGCTTATCAAAAAACATGGAAGGGGAGAATGAATGGGTGAACGCAGAGTATTGGTTCCATAGCGTGGTAATATCTAGTGGAGAAAGACATGCACACAGAGCTGCCAAGAAGAACGTGAGTGTATTTAGAGAGCAAACCAAGCAGGCAGTGAAATATATAGTCTCAGTTAACTCATATGGTTGCATTTAAATACATGTTACACATGAACCAATGGAATGTGGCTAGTTGGTGAACTGAATCTTTAACTATTGACTTGTAAATAATTTAAATTTAAATAGCCACCTGCAGCTGGCTACTATTCCAATTTTCAATCTCAGCTTGGCCATTAGTTATGCCATTAAATCCTGTGCGACTCTGGGAAAATCAGTCACCCTCTCTGGGCCTCAAAGTCTCAGAGGAAAATAAATTAAATCATCTCCCAGGTATCTCTTTCAGGCAAAATGTTGTGTGAATCAAAATACAAGAATAATATTTAAGACACAAGAACAAGTCTCAGCTTCCTACAGATTTCCTAGTTGCATGGAGCACGTGAAAAATCTGTAACTGCTAGTTTAAAGCATGTACCTCTCTGTGCCTCCGTTTTTTTCTTCTATAAAAAGGATATAGTAAGAAAAACTACCTCTTAGGGTTATTAGAGTTAAATAATTTAACAAATAGAAAGTAATAACACAGTTCTTGGTACACAGCAGTAATAAAATGTTATAATAAACATCTAAGTCTGTTTCACTTTCTCCATCACAACTGCAAAGGCTTTCATGAGAATAAAACTAGATGATACATACAATCCAGGTGAAATGCTGAAAAAAGGAAGCAAACATTAGTTCTCTTGTTTTTTACAATCATGAGTTTAGTTATGCTTAGAGGCTCAGTCATGTCTGACTCTTTTTGACCCCATGGACTATAGCCCGTCAGGTTTCTCTGTCCATGGGATTCTCCCAGCAAGACTACTAGAGTCAGTTGCTAAACTTTAGATTAAATTCAATCTCTCCTCATGCATTCAACATATATTTATAATGTGCCTACTGTGTGCTAAGGACTATTTTTCAGGCTAAAGTTTATAGTAGAGAGCAGAACAATGGTCTGCCCTTGGGGAGTTTGCTTTCTGATTTGTGGGCATGAATGTGCCTGTGCTCACACACACGTGTACACACACACACACACATTCTTTCTGTCTTCTATAGGCTGCCTTAGTTTGAATCCTAGCTCTGCTACTGACCATCTGTGTGATTCTAAGCAAGTTGCTTAACTTCTTTAAGCCTCTATTAGCTTCTCTGCAAAAGGAAGGTAACAATGAAAATTTTAAGGATGAAGTGAAAAAGAGTGTAAAGCCCTTAGCACAGTATCCAGCCCTCTGTAAGGGGTACATAAGTTATTGTTTTTGTTATTATTGCAGAGAAAATTTGCTTTCCTCCCAAGGCTCAATTCTTTGCTGGGTTGTGGGTAATGCATGTGAAGTAACAGCTAAGAGGCCATAAGTGACCCTGTTTCTTGTTTTCCATGATCCTCTGCAATTTCTGATAGAATACTCAGAAGTACTAGGTTTTGAGTTCTTTGGATAGTTTTGAAGGAGAGGGATCCTGATCTATTCTGCCTCGGAAAGTGAGTCTTCCTAGGGAAGAAAGGGAAATGGGGAGAAATAAATAGCATGAGCATTAAAAGGGGAGAGGGAAGTACATGGTAAAAGCGGAGGTGCTTACTGCCTCCTAGTCTGTGATCCCCTTGAGAAGGAAATGGCAACCCATTCCAGGATCCTTGTCTGGAGAGTTCCAAGGACAGAGGAGCCTGGTAGGTCCAGTTCCTGAGGTCACAAAGAGTTGGACAGGATTGAGCAACTAACACTTCACTTCAGTCCATGCTGATCAATCTCTGTATTTCCCCAGTTGTTTCCTGAGCTGCTTTTCATGAACATAAGTCAATGCCTAGAAGAGAAACCTATAGGGGAAATAGAGGCAGTTCTGCCAGGTAGTTATTAAAATAATGGCCCTTGACTCGCTGAACATGCTGCTAGTAACACAGCAGCAAAATCAACCATGAGGACCCCTTCTCTTTTCCATATTTGACATAAAGAATCTTTTTTGTGATGTTTTCCTCCTTTTTATGACTCAATTTGATTCTCGTTTTAGTTTCATTTTTTTCAATGCATGCAAAGAAGTGGGAGCTGAAGAAGGAAGTACCTTCCTAAAAGATGATGCAAGATCCTTGCTACTGTCAAGAGAGCTTGGGAGTATCCGACTCCCAAAATCCATGACAAATCAACAGAGCTGTGTCCTGGGAACAGCCAAGCCAACTGTGCAGAGGTGGCTGCTGGGAAGCAATGTTTCCAGAGCTCACAGGAACCTAGAATGTACATATCACTGTTTATATCACTGTGCCCGTGTCGACAACGTCACCATTGATTCTCTCCTTTGAATCATGGCACTGAAGACCTCAGATAAAACAGGAGACTTGCCTGGGAATTGAGCTATGAGACCTCCTCAGTATTCATTCCTCAGAGGTCCACAGACAAGAGGACTTGGATGTGGGAGAAAACTAAGGTGATGGGTCCAGGGAAACAATGAAGGGCTGCTCAGGTGGGTGCTCTTCAGGAGATCAGCGTCAGGGGGGCCTGACTGTGAGGCCTTAAGTGCCTGGGTCAGGTAAGGACAGGTACAAAATGAGGAAAGAAAAAATGTAGGAAGGAAAGAGAAATTCATCTCTAAAATCATCACCTTCACTATTTTGCTAAGGGAGCAGCTAACTGCCTCATTATATAAAGGACTGGTCAGGGTAACCCCATAATTCACGGAGTTTATTTTTCCTTTCTGGAAGTTGCAGTGGTGCACTTCGGAGATCTGGCAACAGGAGGCAAGGATGCTGCCAGTGGGAGGAAAGATCAAGTGCAGCCCCACATGGGCCATCACTTGCTCAGATCTTACAGAAATCTTGCCTTGTATGGCTTTGGAGCCATGGCTCTCTTTCCATCAGATCAAGTCCTCCCTTAATCCCTTGTCTGCGTCTCCAGCCATGCACTCCATAAACGATCATAGCTGCTCCACAGAGTGTTTAGACAGCAATGGAGCAGGGGCTCAAAGCCTGTGAGAGCACGGAACTCACTCACTCCCCTCCTTGAAAGCCCTGGGCTTAAACTTCAGGTTCTGCTCCCAATGTCACGTGTGGATACCAGCCCCCTCCTGTTGGGATAATTTAGTAAATCTCTTTGCCCCTAGTAAAACCATTTGGGAGACTTGAAATTTCTCAGCAGACACTTGTAGTTAAACAAAGCATGTCACACTCCTCTAGGAAAAAGATGACATTTATTTCTTTATTTTTCCTTATTCCTGAAGCAACTTTCGTCTCAAGGCTGAGAATAGAGAACAGTTCAGAGAACAGGTTCAGAGAACAGTTCCAACATGGCAGAGCTCACACTGCGTTAAAGCTGAAGATGTCACCCACAATAAACATGAACTGCTGTGACAATGAGAAGGGAGGGGAAGAATTGCCTCTCTGAGCGGGGTGGGGGTGCTCAAGGCAGGAGAAACGGAAAGATGCATTTGATTGTGTTTACAAGATTCATTCACAGCCCAGCAGGCAGTATTCACACTATAATATTCACCCTAACACAGATAATTTGATTTTCAACCTGGTTATCATGCATTCAGACATAGCAATACATGAAAATATATGCTTTAGCAGTGCATTTTAAACAAGGTTGCACACTTTAAGTCGGAATATATTAGAGGTGAGTGCTGAAGTTAGTGATTGTAGAGGTCTCAGAAATCTCCATTCAGCACATGGCGTAGGTTTTGAAATGACTCAAAGATTTTTTTACATTCTGTTCCAGCTGCTAACTATATTTTTATATCAATCTACATACAGAATGCAGTGAAAATGATAAACTTGCTTGCTTTTTAAATGTTTCTAGGTTTGAAGAGTCTTTAACTTTCTTAAGAATCTCAAAGCAAAATGGAAAGGTAACCCCACCCATACACCTTGAAATGATAACCATTACTATCATAACTAAGTAGCGGATGATGGATTGTCAGGCCCCGCCCCCTCATGCTGTGAAAACTGAGCAGGAGGCTTTATGTGACTTTTCCAAGGTCACACAATTAATAAATGAAGAGTTGAGGTTCTACTCTATCGCTTTCTGCCATCCTGCCTTTGGAATACACGCATGCGTGCTAAGTCGCTTCAGTCGTGTCTGACTCTGTGACCCCATGGACTGTAGCCAGCCAGGCTCCTCTGTCTGTGGGGTTCTCTAGGCCAGAATACTGGAGTGGGTTACCATGCCTTCCTCTAGGGGATCTTCCCAACTCAGGGGTCGAACCTAGGTCTCCTGCGGCTCCTGCATTGCAGATGGATTCTAAAGGCCCTGCCTTCGAAATGAATAAGTAAATTTACTAAGTGAATAAAAATAAATAAATAAAACATGAGTGGTAATGTATTTTGATCATATAGTTAAAATCAAAGTTTTCCTCTATGGCCCATACCCACCAAGGCTCCATCCAGCCTGGCCTCTCGACCTCAACCCAGAGAGTCGGCCAATACTCTCAAAAGATTAATTCACTGCAAAGATGACATCCCCAGTGCCTTCATTCTTCCACCACTATTCTGTTAGTCAATCATGGATATTTCTTGACTATGGCGAAGCCAGAATGGATAGCACTGGTCTTGGAAGACCTTGGTCTTTTACCACTATATTGTGACTTTCTGAGATGATTCGACTCCCAGAGAAATACAGCTTGAAGGTCCACCAGATTGTTTTGTCTTTTCAGGCATGATAAATCTCTTTGTCAAGTGTGGTGACTACAGATCTTGATTTGGGTCCTGGGTCAAACATTGGCCCTCCGCAAGCTGAAGATAATTCCTCCCTAATGTTAACGAAGCGGATAGATGGCTGAGACATATCAGGAGACAGGAGACTTCAGGAGGAAGGGGGCACCTGGGCAGGGGAAGGGGAGGCCCTCGCCTCTCCCTGATCCACACATTCTGGAGCTTTCCATACTCTGCAGGAGCCACATTGCCTTCACATCACAAACCACTGAATTAATTTGCTCTCAGACTTCTGAGCAGTTAGAAGTCAATAGTGGGCCTGGACATCACCCAAGAGGCTCGGGGAGCCACTGAAGTTCGTGAGGACACAAGATGGGGTGGCCCAAAGCCTCCATCTCCATGAGGCCTGGGTGAAACCTCTGGGGGAAATGATGTAGGCCACTTGGGAAAAGAGAGTTTTCTTTTTATGCCTGTTGGAAATAGGCATTTTAGAATTGTCAGGTCACAAAATGTTTTAAAAATGAATATGTTTCTAAACAGTCTAGGAGGTAAATGAATCATCTATAATTGTTCTCCTGAGCAAGCCCTTAGCATCCATGGACTTTCTGCAGGCTGGGATGCAGGCTGGTTTGATTGGCCTCCAGCATCTGCTCACAGTGTAGTCTTTGGGAAGTTACTGAACCTCTCTCTGTGCATCAGATTCTCCACCTGTAAAACTGTCATCTCTCCCTTATTGGGTTGTCAGGATTTAAATTATCTCATTAGAATATAGTATTTAAAACAGTTGTTGTTATTGTTCAGTCACTCAGTTGTGTCCAACTCTTTGCAACCCTATGGACCACAGCATGCCAGGTTTCCCTGTCCTTCACTATCTCCCACAGTTGGCTCAAACTCATGTCCACTGAGTTTGTGATGCCATCCAACTATCCCATCATCTGTCACCTCCTCCTCCTGCCCTCAATCTTTCCCAGCATCAAGGTCTTTTCCAGTGTCTGATGCATATTGAGCACTCAGTAGAATGTTTGAGTCCATTTGTTATTCTACTTTGATACAAGGGTTAGGCCACAAAAAACAAAATGTCAATGGTGTTTGTTTTTTTTTTTTTTTTACCTCAATTTATTCATAAATAGTTCCAAGAACCACCAGGCTGTGGTATTTCTTCTGGCTCCACCCTCCAAAATACCCTGATAGTCTCTCAAATTGCATCTTGCTTTAGAGAATTCCAGAAAAACATCTATTTCTGCTTTATTGACTATGCCAAAGCCTTTGACTCTGTGGATCACAATAAACTGTGGAAAATTCTGAAAGATATGGGAATACCAGACCACCTGACCTGCCTCTTGAGAAACCTATATGCAGGTCAGGAAGCAACAGTTAGAACTGGACATGGAACAACAGACTGTTTCCAAATAGGAAAAGGTGTACATCAAGGCTGTATATTGTCACCCTGCCTATTTAACTTATATGCAGAGTACATCATGAGAAATGCTGGACTGGAAGAAGCACAAGCTGGAATCAAGATTGCCGGGAGAAATATCAATAACCTCAGATATGCAGGTGATAACACCCTTATGGCAGAAAGTGAAGAGAAACTAAAAAGCCTCTTGATGATAGTGAAAGAGGAGAGTAAAAAAGTTGGCTTAAAGCTCAACATTCAGAAAATAGATGGGGAAACAGTGGAAACAGTGTCAGACTTTATTTTTCTGGGCTCCAAAATCACTGCAGATGGTGACTGCAGCCATGAAATTAAAAGACGCTTACTTCTTGGAAGGAAAGTTATGACCAACCTAGATAGGATATTCAAAAGCAGAGACATTACTTTGCCCACAAAGGTCCGTCTAGTCAAGGCTATGGTTTTTCCAGTGGTCATGTATGGATGTGAAAGTTGGACTTTGAAGAAAGCTGAGCACTGAAGAATTGATGCTTTTGAACTGTGGTGTTGGAGAAGACTCTTGAGAGTCCTTTGGACTGCAAGGAGATCCAACCAGTCCATTCTGAAGGAGATCAGCCCTGGGATTTCTTTGGAAGGAATGATGCTAAAGCTGAAATTCCAATACTTTGGCCACCTCATGTGAAGAGTTGACTCACTGGAAAAGACTCTGACGCTGGGAGGGATTGGGGGCAGGAGGAGAAGGGGAGGACAGAGGATGAGATGGCTGGATGGCATCACTGACTCGATGGACGTGAGTCTGGGTGAACTCCGGGAGTTGGTGATGGACAGGGAGGCCTGGTGTGCTGCAATTCATGGGGTCGCAAAGACTCGGACACGACTGAGCGACTGAACTGAACTGAACTTAAAGGCTATAGGGCATTCGTGTGGTGGGTTAGAGCATGCTGCCTGCCTTGTACCACACAATTAATAGTGTTTTATGACCATTGATATTAGGATGAGAGCGGTGACAATAAAATGAAAGGAGAGCAGACAATATCAGCCAGCCAAAAAAGGAAAATGCAAATGCCATACACACACCTAAAGGCAGAGGCAAAGCCATCTTTCCTCTTTCCTGTTTTATTGGGCTCCCTCCATACTCTGAGCTCTACCAAGACAAAAGAGAGAATTGTTCCATGTAAAATGACAGGCTCCATGGCTGCTTCCAACAGGGCGCCCTCATTTTTCTAGAATCAGAATGTGGGCTTAGCCAAGCCACCGTCTGCTCCTGGAGAAGGACTGCCCAGGAGGCTAGCGTGGGCCCAGGCTCACTTGGCTCCTGCTGTGCTCCTGCAGCCTCCCTCCTCCCCCCAGCCGCCCCGCCCCAATCTGAGCAACCCTTGGCAGGCCCCACGTTGCAAGCCTGCCCCTCTGCATAATGTGGAAAGCATTGACTCGGCGGCAGTTTAAGTGCAGCAGCAATGCTTTCATCAAAGCCTCTGTTCCCACTGTGCGCTCAGGAAAGCAGCTGGTGAACGTCGTGTCCTGTGCTACAGATGGACCGGTGGAGGCAGGCCCAGTGCTCAGCGCATCGACTTAGACAGGTGTTTGAGTCTGCGTTTTCCAGGTGGCCAGAAGGAAGCTGATCATTTGGTGAAAGAGGAAGTCACGCGGGAGAGGAATAGTCCCCTCTCACTGGCAAGAGCACAGAGCCAGCCACTTGGCTTTCATCCATCTGTTCACCAGACATGGTCTTAAAGCCAGCACATGTTCCCTTGGGGGTTCATTCTTCCTTTGAATTTTAATGGCGAGTAAGGGGATTCTGCTGTCAGCTCCCGCTCTTTCGGTGAGAATGGTCTTTTGGTCTGGGGAGTTAACCAGGTCACCAAGATTAGTGGCAGCTGGCATTTCCAGTCAGGGCATCTCAGCTCCATCAGTCCAGGCTGCCAGGTGTGCTGTGAGAAGCGGAAGGAGATGCATGGTGTGTTTCTCCCTGCCTTTGTGTCCACCTTCATGAGTAGAGGGCAGTGCAAGGGACACTTTCTGGCCCCTGAAATGACAGATGCCACCCACAGCTAGCCTAGCCAGGAAACCACAAACAAAGACGAAACAGCTGCTCCTTGGAAGGCAGAAAGCAAGGACACATCCAAGAGCTTTTTTGCAGCAAGAAGATTCACAAATGATGTTTCTGTATAATCAGAAGCAAAGGGGATCAGTAACCCCCTCTATTGGGGGTTCCAATGACTTGAGCTCCCATGACTACACAAGGTAAAAATGCCCCAAATTTCCAAGGTGAACCCAGGAAACCCAAAGGGCTAATTAGAAGAATTTAAGGGAATGATAACAAGGGATTATTTGTATCACACAAATGATACAATTTAAGGGAATGATACACAATGATACAAGGGAAAGCTCACAAGTATAGAAATTAAGACCAGAAAAATCCCCCAGGAGGACTTCCAGAGAGAACAAGGAGGGGAGAAAGCAAGCCTGCAAATCCCTGAGAACTCCTATGAATGAATTTGGCACTCTGAAACTATCTTCAAGGTGGGGAGGTAGAATCACCTTTCTTAAGTTCTGTCCAAGAGTTCAGGGTAAACGGAGCACATTTGTCATAACAAAACGGGAGAAAGGGGGTGGGAAGGGGCCTTCTCATAAGGCCACCTGCCCCAGAGCTGGCACTGTGAGGCTCCGGCTCTTTCTGCTTGAGTCTCGTGGGGGGTAGGAAGGCAGCTGTCAGTTTTCACACAGCACTCAGTTCTGGCAAGAGAGCAGATTCAGTGGAAGCCAAACCCTTGTCAGGAGTGTCCATCAGCCCCAGGATGCTGCAGCCTCTGCTGACTGGTCATGGGTCACAGCACTGTGGGAGCTTCTGGCCTCTTACCTCTGACCAGAGAAATCATACTCCCTCCCCCTGGAAAGCCCAAGGAAGCCTGTTTCTGGGATTTGGGGTACAGAATCAACCTGTCCAAATAAGTGAGAGTATCCCAAAGATCAAGGCTGGTGCCATCTATTAGCAGTTATTTATAACTCATATTCTAAACTGTTTCAAAAGAGATCAAAGAATAATAAGGTCATATATACACAACTGGGCTTCCCTAGTGGCTCAGATGGTAAAGAATCTGCCTGCAATGCAAGAGATCCGGATTCAATCCCTGGGTCAGAAAGATCCCCTGGAGAAGGGAATGGCTACTCACTCCAGTATTCTTGCCTGGAAAATTCCAAGGACAGAGAAGACTGGTGGGCTACAGTCCATCGTGTCACAAAGTGCTGGACCCAACTGAGCAACTAAGTACATATATACACGTGTGCACAGGCTGGTCTGGTTAAAATGAGGGTGGCACTCAGCCATGACACTCTTAAAATTTGAGTTCACATAGCTCTTTGTGTGAAGCCTGAGGGGTGTCCTGCACATATAAGATGTTTAGCCACCTCCCTGGCTTCTACTGGGAAAGATTGAGGGCAGGAGGAGAAGGGGACAACAGAGGATGAGACGGCTGGATGGCATCACCGACTCGATAGACATGGCCTTGGGTGGACTCTGGGATTTGGTGATGGACAGGGAGGCCTGGCATGCTGCAGTTCATGGAGTCACAAAGAGTCGGACACAACTGAGCGACTGAACTGAACTGAACTGGCTTCTACCAGCTAGATGTCTCTACTTGAGATTTACTAGATTAAAATGAAGATGTTAAATAGATATTGTAAGAGATATACAATGATCAGAAGTTATAGACAGAAATAAGGATTCTGATGTTTTTTTTTTAATTCACATTAACTTTAGCCTGTTTAGGATCAGAAGGAAGGAAGCCAGCAGAGGCAGGAGCTGGGTTCCAACAGTCCTAGTGTTGTTGATGTTCCAGTGCTCCTGCATGAACTCACTTGGTCCTTACGATTATCCCTATTTTACCAATGAGAAAAATGAGGCTTAGAGAGGTTAACTAACTTTTCTAAGGATGACCAGCTATTAATAAAAAGCAAGAGGGCCACAATATGGCCAGCTGGGTTGGCTGAACTGCTAGACCTACGCTGTCCCACAGGACAGCATGAGGCGTGTGTGGCCACTAAACATATCATAGTCCAAAATGAGAAGGGCTCTAAGCATCTTTAAAAGCAGAGACATTACTTTGCCAACAAAGGTCTGTCTAGTTAAGGCTATGATTTTCCCAGTAGTCATGTATGGATGTGAGAGTTGGACTATAAAGAAAGCTGAGTGCCGAAGAATTGATGATTTTGAACTGTGGTGTTGGAGAAGACTCTTGAGAGTCCCTTGGACTGCAAGGAGATCCAACCAGTCCATTCTAAAGGAGATCAGTCCTGGGTGTTCATTGGAGGGACTGATGTTAAAGCTGAAGCTCCAATACTTTGGCCATATGATGCGAAGAGCTGACTCATTTGAAAAGACCCTGTTGCTGGGAAAGATTGAAGGCAGGAGGAGAAGGGGATGACAGAGGATGAGATGGTTGGATGGCATCACCAGCTCAATGGACATGAGTTTGGGTAAACTCCGGGAGTTGGTGATGGACAGGGAGGCTGGCATGCTGTGGTCCATGGGGTCGAAAAGAATCGAACATGACTGAGCGACGGAAATGAACTGAACTGAAGTATAAGAAACACTCTAAATTTCAGAGATCTGTTGAAATGATATTTTGACTATGTTGGATTAAACAGGATACATTGTTAAAATCCACTGTGCCTTTAACAAATTTTTTAATGTGGCTACCAGAAATTTTAAAAATACAGATGTGGCTTGCATTAAATTTCTATTAAGCAGTGCTGTGCTAAATAATACTATCTCCCCTTGGATCAGTTTTAAGAAAGGCTGAAAAGGAAAAGAATATACTGTGGGCCAAGATGTAGATACCCTTAGCAATGGAATCAATATCATCACCTTTGGTCACCAAACCAAACATAAATACAAGTCAACTCAAAGAAATCTTTTCTTTGAAATAAAGTTACCTGTAAAGTTGGTAAAGAGTCAAATGAGAAAAAATAAAAAGAGTTTCAAAGTCTTTTTTATCAGGTTCATACATCAGCACAGTTTTACTCTTCATTGATATCAAATGCTAAGTACTTGGCCCCGAATCAGCCCTGAGTAGACCTGCTGCTGGGCTGGCTTAAGCACACCCTCTCTTCCTCCTGATCATTCTACTAACTTCATCTTTGTGCATTTCAGCTGGTCCAGGGCAAAGGGAAATTTCCTATTATCATATAGTTCCAGTCACTGGCAGATTAAAAAAAAAATCTTCCATGGATATATCATTCAGAATGAGTCTCAGGGGCTTTCTTGCTATTTGTTCCACCCATAAGGTCCCTTGTGTCTTCTCCCCTTGTCTGGAAATACCACCTTCCATCACAATCCCACCTCTTCTCCAAGGCTAGAGCACGTGCTCAGTAGGTAAGCTGGTAGATTGAAGTGTCCTGACTCTGTTTCACTGTGATCAGGGACCAGATCCGCAAAATGGGCTTGATGGTAGTACCAACTTCATAGAGTTGTTGTAAGGATTAATATATGAATGCACATACCACCCATGGAACACTACCTGGAGTGAGAGCACTAAGTGCTTTCTAAATTCAGTTGCTGGCATTTTCAGTTGTCTTTGCATTGAAAGGGAACTGAACTATGTGGGTGAGGAAACTCCTGTTCCCATTTACCCATGAACCTGAGCTAACTGTCTGAAGCCCTGAGGAGCTCAACGTGATGGCAGAGAGCAGGCAATGCACCAGGGATGGAGCCACAGCAAGAAGAAAGCTGCTCCTACCACACTGTTATTAGTGCCTGATGAACAACTCTGATCATCACACAGTTTAAAATTATGGGATTCGGGGCCAAAACCAAGCGATTTGTTTCAAATCGGTAAATCCCCTGAAGAGGAAGTCTGCAAAGCAGACACCAAGAGAGCACACCCAGAAGGCTCACACAGAGCTGCAAAGGGCTTTGTTGGAAAGGGATGGAGGTTGTGATCTATTCCAGTGCGGGGAGGGTTACAGGATAGAACAAAAGCAGGCAGGCAGGATATGGAGGAATGGTACCCCACCTCCCTCTTCGATCAATAATGGGAGATGGATGATGGTACCCGCTGAATAACCTCACTTTACAACTTTTATGCAAAGGTTTGACAAATGACACCAGCGAAAGGTACAAGGGAGTGATTAAAACCAGCCCTTGTGAAAGGCAGAGATAACTATCCTGGGGCTCAAGTCTCCTTGAGTTCCCCCCATTATCACCCCCAATCCCTGACACTGCCATGAGTTTTCCAGAGTTTTCCAGAACCTTTTCATCTAATCACATCCTTCATCCCTCCCTTTACTGCTCTCCATACACTAACTTGTCTTTAGGACCATTTTATCCAGTCCAGTCTGTCTTGCTGGACTTAGAATAAAAGCCTTCATTCATTTGTTCATGCATTCAATGCACCAAAATACTCATCAGCTTGCTATCGAGGCAGGAATTTTCTGTGTGTGTTTAGCAGTAACAACGTTCCGGAAATCCTTACAAAGACTTTTTCCTATAGGGGAAAATCACCTGGAACTCCAATTAGAAACAGATTCTCAGATCTCAAAGGAGATTTACTGAATCAGAATTTCCCTGGGAAATGATGCTCTCTGGGAAGACCCAATGAGTCTCATCATCTGGGAAGCCCAGAGACATGGGCTGAGCTTTCTTGTGCCACTTCATCTGCAGGGACTTGTTGCTTAGGGTGGGGAAAGTCACTTAAGCTCCGATCTTTAAGCCCTGACCCTTACTTGACTGAAACTCTGAGTCAAACTCTGATTCAAATGGTGATCCATGAAATAGACAAAACCAGAGATTTTTTACCAGCTGAGCCATCAGGGAAGCCCATGAAAGAGGCAAAACCCATCAAAGGCAAAATTGCAGGGATCCAGACTTGCAGACATGTGAACGGCTCCCAGGGATGGAAATAAACCAGATCAGAGCCATTGCAGCTGAGGGCCGTGCCTACTAAGAGGCCAGGATGTGGCAAGAAATGTCAGAAGGCATTCTGACATGGAGAGGAAATGAATTATACTCAGAAAAGGCAATCTTCAACATGGTCTTAGTCTTCTCTGCATTACTCAGAGGTGTTGGAAAATGTCACCCTACCTGCTGGTAAATGTGCGTCTTTACTTCCTTCTACTACACTCATTGGCAGGAAAACAATTCACACAAGCCCTGTTTTTTAGCATGTTCTGACCTGCTTCCCGGAGTGAGAAGAATATGGAAAAGAGCTGCATATAAACACCTTGAGAAAATGTGCTTAGGAATCCAGGCCTAAAATAACAAATGACTTGACTCCAAATATGTGGGCAGCTTGTCAGAAATCAAGCCCCCCTCCTCCCTTTACCCTGAGTAAAAAGAGACACGGACTATGCTTAAAAAACCTTTCCTTTGTCCAGGCAGAGGCCTCACTGGGCGCCACATTGATTATTTCCTGCAAAAACTTGGCGGACGATGCTAAGATAAGCCAGAGCTAGGTTTAGCACGCAGTTTATTGATACTGGCTCTTAAAAATAAATAACAAAGTGAGTCCTACCAACTCTATCTTCCCTGTCCCCAACTATCTCCGTATGCTCTACATCTGCTATATTAAACATAACACAGCTATTATTATGTGTCAGCACATGCTCAAGAAACCCTGTGGGAAGGGGCAGGAGGAATAAGAGAGCACCCTTCCAGGGTGGCCCATGGGACATGAGAGGACAATTAAGGCATTAAGAGAAAGGATCAATGAGCAGGATTCTCAGGAGGCCCTTGTAGCTGCTACAGTTGTCAACACCTATACAAGCTAACAGGAAAAGTAATGGAAAGGTAAGATGTCTGAAATTAAGAAACACTTGCTCTTTGGAAGGAAAGTATGACAGACTTAGATAGCATGTTAAAAAGCAGAGGCATCATTTTGCCAACAAAGGTCTGTATAGTCAAAGCTATGGTTTTTCTAGTAGTCCTGTACAACTGTGAGAATTGGACTGTAAATGAGCACTGAAGAATTGATGCTTTCAAATTGTGGTGCTGGAGAAAACTCTTGAGAGTCCCTTCAACAGCAAGGAGACCAAACCAGTTAATCCTAAAGGAAATCAACTCTGAATATTTATTGGAAAGACTATAGTTGAAGCTACAATACTTTGGTCAAATGATGCAAAGAGCCAACTCATTGGAAAAGACTCTGATGTAAGGAAAGATTGAAAGCAAAAGGAGAAGGGGACGACAGAGGATGAGATGGTTAGATGGTACCATGGATTCAATGGACTTGAATTTAAGCAAACTCCAGGAGATAGTAGAGGACAGAGGAACCTAGCAGGCTACAGTCCATGAGATCTCAGAGAGTTGGACAGGACTTAGCGACTGAACAATAAGAAGGCAATGGCACCCCACTCCAGTACTCTTGCCTGGAAAATCCCATGGATTGAGGAGCCTGGTAGACTACAGTCCGTGGGGCTGCTAAGAGTCGGACACGACTGAGCGACTTCACTTTCACTTTTCCCTTTCATGCATTGGAGAAAGAAATGGCAACCCACTCCAGTGTTCTCGCCTGGAGAATCCCAGGGATGGGGGAGCCTGGTCGGCTGCCGTCTATGGGGTCGCACAGAGTCGGACACGACTGAAGCGACTTAGCATAGCAATAACAAAAACATTCCTGATCCTTAAAAGAGAGGCCAAACTTGTTGAAGGTGACAGCTGTTAATAATACAAATGTTTATGTCACTTTTTTGCTTGTGTGCTAAGTCACTTTAGTCGTGTCTGACTCTTTTTTGATTCTGTGGACTGTAGCCAATCAGGCTCCTCTGTACATAGGATTTCCCAGGCAAGAATACTGGAGTGGGTTGCCATGCCCTCCTCCAGTGGATCTTCCCGACCCAAAAATTGAACCCATGTCTCTTAAAGTCTCCTGCAGTAGCAGGTGGGTTCTTTACCACTAGTGCCGCCTGGGAAGTCTTTCACTATTATGGGAGGGGGTTAATCTTAGGCATTGGAATGGGCAGGATGACCTGGAATACAGAGCAAGAGCATTACAGGAGCCCCAGCTCTACCCTTGGAACAAAGAGACAGCCACCACATGCCTCAGACTGTGGGTCACAAATGATCACTTTGAGAAATCCAAAGAAAGAAAACTCCCCGGTAAAAGAATGAGCTTGGTGTTAGCTGCCTAGTCGACGACCTTTTCCCTTTTATTTATTTATTTATCTTTAACTGTCCTTCAAGGGGACAGAAAAGCAATTTTCATGCTATGGCCCTAAACATCAGTTTATTCCTCCAACAGTGTTCTGAGCATGCCCAGTAGGAATGATTTAACACTGCGCTGACGACTTGCTACAGAAGAACGTCATGTGGAAAGGTAGTCTGCCACAGCTAATGGGCTCTTGTTTCAAAGGGATGCTGTGTGTACATTACCAGTGTATGGAGAAGGTGCAGAAAGGCCCAGGCAGCCATTAGGAATGGAGTGTTGTTGATGATGAAAAGGCACTTTGCCGGGGAGGGATTGGTGGGAGAGAGAAGGCTTATCTGTCTTTTTGATTAGAAATGCATGCTTCCTTTCATCATCTGAGCTGAAAAATTGGCTTCTGCTCTTGGTTTATGAAACCATTTTTCTTTTTCCTTTCTTCCCAGGTTTGCAAACTGCTTAATAAATTAGTTACTGTAAGGTACATGGGTGCCACAATAACCTTAGAGGCTTTTCCCAAATGCACCCTTAATATTTTATAAGTATTTAAATAGATTTATTCAATTTGAGCCAGCTGATTTATGAAAGCTGGCATTCTGGCATGAAAAGGGGGTTCAATGCAGATTAAAGCTGATCCAAACAAATTTAAGAGGTACTCCCAATTCATATGAATTTTTTTTTCCCTTAGGAGTTAGAGTAAAACTTTTGGATAAAGTTGATTGTGCAAACAATGTAAAGAAACAGCTAAGGCTAGAAGCTTAAAATGGGAGCATCAGGCCTGTGGTCACATAGAACATTCTGAACAGTTCGTTCATTGATTCATTCAATCAACCTAACAGAGAACACTGGGAATTGTGCTAAGTGCTGGTGCCTTTCTCTCCATCTGTTTGGTCCAGCTTTAAAAGTTTATATGATAAAATGAAAGTGTCTATATAGCTCTCAACTCATGGAAGAAAATAACAGTCAGATCATCTTATATGAGTTACCATTCTGAATTGCATATATAAGTTACCACCTCACCCCACCCTCTCACCCCATTTGATGGAAAGGACAGCCAAACCAGTGAAAGTGTAAGAGTCTGCTGGGAGTTCCTATGAGATGACTCTCAAGCAGGTCTGGGTTACACAACACCAGTCACCCAGTCATATATTAGGCATCATTATATCCTCTGCTGGAACTAGTGCTTCCAAAGAACATCCAGAGCCTCTCATCAAAATCAGATTCCAATTGATTCACTTTGCTGTACACACAAAACTAATTCAACATTGTAAACCAGATTGTTGTTCAGTCCCTAAGTCATGTCTGACTCTTCGACCCTATGAACTGCAGCACACTGGACTCCCCTGCCCTCCACTATCTCCCAGAGTTTGCTCAGGTCCACTGAGTCGGTGATGCCATCCAACCATCTCATCCTCTGCTGCTTCCTTCTCCTCCTGCCCTCAATCCTTCCCAGCATTGGGGTCTTTTCCAATGAGTTGGCTCTTCACATCAGGTGGCCAAAGCACTGGAGCTTCAGCTTCAGCATCAGTCCTTCTATTGCTATTCATGGTTGATTTCCTTTAGGATTGACTTTGTGATCTCCTTGCTGTCCAAGAGACTCTCAAGAGTCTTCTCTAGTACCACTGTTCGAAAGCATCAATTCTTCCGTGCTCAGACTTCCTTATGGTCCACTTTCACATCTGTACATGACTACTGAAAAAACCATAGCTTTGACTACACATATCTTTGTCTGCAAAGGGATGTCTCTGCTTTTTAATACACTGTTTAGGTTTGTCATATCTTTTCTTCCAAGGAGCAAGTGTCTTTTAACTTCGTGGCTGCAGTCCACAGTGCTTTTGGAGCCAAGAAAATAAAATCTGTCACTGCTTCCCCTGTTTTCTCATCTATTTGCCATAAAGTAATAGGGCTGGATGCCATGACCTCTGTTTTTTGAAAGCTGAGTTCTAAGCCAGTTTATTCACTCTCCTCTTTTACCTTCATCAAGAAGCTCTTTAGTTCCTTTTCACTTTTTGCCATTAGAGGGGTATCATCTGCATATCTGAGGTTGTTGATATTTCTCCCAGCAATCTTAACTACAACTTATGAGTCATCACATAAACCAGCTATACTCCAATAAAAAAATCAGATTCCAGACTCCAGTGGCATCACTCAAACAAAGTCTCTCCCTGTATGTCCAAGTAATCTATACAAAACTAAATTCTATGCTACGACTAAAAAACAAAGCAGACTTGGAGATTTCTATCACGTCACAAAAGCTTCAGACAGTATTGTGTGTGTGTGTCTATGTCTGTGTGCATGGATGCCTAGTTGCTAAGTCATGTTTGACTCTTTGTGACCCTATGGACTATGGCTCACCAGGCTCCTCTGTCCATGGGATTTTCCAGCCAAGAATACTAGAGTAGTTTGCCATTTCCCAACCACGGGATCGAACCCAAGTCTCCTGTGTCTCCTGCACTGGTAGGCAGATTCTTTACCAATGAGCCATCAGGGAAGTCTCAGAGAATATTAGCCAGAATTAAAGAAAATATAAATCATCTTCTCAAAATATATTTTTTGTTATTTACCAAATGTCTACAGACATAATATTTGTCAATTTTTAAATCTAAATAGTCAAATCCAATCGTAAAGAGGATGAAATATGTTAGAAAGTACACAATGATCAATTTCAAGCAGCATAATAGATAATGCCCCAGTGATCCTTTAGAGAGTATATGAACAATTAAGGTAATTATCCATACCAAAAACTATTTTATGGAAATGTGCTTCAAAGAAACAAAATTACATTAAAGTCTAAATGATCAGAAAGCAGCAGCCACGTGGGCAATCTTTCTAAGGCCTTACTTTTTCTTTTCTCTACTACTATCTGTTTGACTAAGAGAGCTGAAAATTATACCATTTGTGTTAGTATCAAATGCAAATGGAATAATTGTCCCTTCTCTAATCAAAACACATTTGTGGATTGAAATACCACACAGGGCAATTTTCAGTTAATCATGGATGTTAATAAATATGACTCTAAGCTCATAAACAAACATTACTTTGACTAATATAATATAGGAAATTATTGCTAAGCTTGATCAGACATGTAACAAAAACTGAACTTTGAAGAGAGTCAGCAAATTAGCTATCTGAAATAGAGATAAGCAGCAACAGTAATGAAAGATTAGATTTAGCTAAAAAGCTTCGACAAATCATGCATTAGCACTAGGAAATATTTAAAGCTGGCTTTGCTGAAAATGGCAAATATTAAGTATTATTAGAGTATTAGCTTCTTTAAAGAGCAAAACCCAGATGCTTAGTGATTGGAGATTTAAAAACTGGAAAATCAGGTTTATCAAAGTCAGTTACCCAGAGCTTGAATTATATCAAAGCCCCTAACAACAAACAGTGTTTTCAAATGAAATAGAAATATTTAATACTCATTCTATTTCCATCACTGAGCTTAAAAACCAATATGAGATTCCTTCCTTTAGCCTTTTCTAAATGTAAAATAGGTATTTATTTTGGTGACAAAATATCTTAAATGTCTATAAAAAGTATTCCAATCATATATAAGACAAGGACTAAATTCAGACCTGTAGAGACAGTAATACAAGAAAACCTTATGGCACTATTTCTGCCTCCTGCCACATATTTAAAACACTAAGCTTAAATCCCAGACTTCTTAGGTATGCTAAAGCCAAAAGATCTTTTTTCTAGGTTTACTATTTCAAATTCTAATGTTTCTTTAGAACAGTTCTAATATGAGCTTTTCTCATTTGCAAAAGTGAGGAAGCCTCCACTTGCTTTATGGGTACCCTCTGCAAAGTCTGCTGTTAGGTCACAGGAGAGAAATGCCCTTGAAGCAACAGTAGGGTAAGCAAATATTAACATATAGGTTTTAGAAAGAAGAAGCGGTGTTTTATCTGTTACAATTTATTTTCATCTCTAGGTCAATCTGCAGATTAATCTCTACAAATCTAACCAGATAAGTGAAGTATAAGATCATATTCTAAGCATCTATGAAATGCAGGCTTTCATCTGAAAAACTGCAGTAAGGAAACCCCCAAATCAGCACTTCCTTTGGATGATTTGGGTAGCTATCTCACTCCCTTACTTTTATTGAAAATGTAGACGAACATCTAGCATTTCCTGGAGCCTGAATTGTATCAAAGCCCCTAACAACAAATGGTGTTTTCAAGTGAAATAGAAATATTTAATACTCATTCCATTTCCATCACAGAGCTTATAAACCAATATGAATAACAAATGAGTTCATACTAAAGGGGCCATTTTCAATATGTGTGGAATAATTTTATGAGCTACTTTCCACTTTTTTAAAAACTCCAATATTCTCAAGACTGGCAATCAATCATACGATTGGTAAGAATAATAATTGTTTCTATTTACCAAACATTACATATTAATATATATCAGGCTTTGTGTTTCTGTTGCTTTAACTTTCTAAACACAACAATCCTACCAGAAAGATACTATTATTTAACCTTCATTTTTGAGATGAGAAAACTGAAGCTTAGTGTGGAAAAGAAATTTATCCTAGTTAATGGTCTAGTTGGGATTTGAACCTAACCAGAATTTGGAACTGCTAGTGACAATTAGTGAAAGCATAACCTTTTTCAACATACGCTGTTAGTATTCTGAATTGCTTACATTGAAATATTCTGGGCAAACCAAAATTGCAAAATGTCCCCATTCTACATGGAGTAAGAGAAAATAATTACCTCTATTTAAAAAAATAGAATTTCTGTTTTTAGCTTTAGAATCACAGCTTGTTGCCCCATTTTCTCCATTATCAAGGAAATAGAGTAAAAGAAATATTTATTGTGCTGTGGGTCCTTGCCTGAGTCCACTTGTCCTACTTCCTTACTGAAAACCAGACTAAATATTTTGACTGTCTATATTTTTATATTTCCAAAAGTAAGGAATAAATTTTATCTGGAATTCTCTAACCAACTCCCCAAATGGTTAGCAGGCGTTGCATTCTATTGATATAATTGCACCCATGCACACTCGTGGCCTGACTCTTTCTGGGTCCATCCATCCTTGGACATTTCTGATATGAAATCCATGAAAAGTGCTGGATGCTCTGAAATTCACTGTTGGAAGACCATGAAGAAGGCAATGAATTTTCAAGGCAGAGGATCTTAAAGGACCTATAAATGAAATAGGTCAAGGATGAGGCACATAAGTGGCTAAGGAAAAAGAAATCTCCATTTAGTTTATACAACTTCAGCTTCCCTGTCTGTTCAGATTCCATATAAGGAATAGTAACTTTTCAAGCCAGCGGGCCTGGACATATTTCTTGGCCTTATAATTCTCACAGTTCTAGACATTCCAAGGTAGAGGGTCATTCAAACACAGTTGTAATTTCTTGTGTATATTTATTTCCAAAGTATCTTATGCATAGTTTCCCAATGAAGTCATAGAGGGGGGTTGGGGAATGTTAGCTGGGTTTTTTCCAATCATGCCCAGAGGAAACAGTCAAAAGGACTGCTCTGGGCTCCTCAAGCAAAAGGGCCAGACTGGAATTTCTCCCATGTCCCATTCACTTGAACTGCAGCTTTTGTCTTGGAGATGATGTAAGAAGAGGAGAGAGAAGAAAGGCTTTCATGAGATTTAAGGAATAAACTTCCCTATAAACACTTAAAGCAGATTGCTAGGCTTATGATAGAGTCCAACGCAGATATGCTGAGAGTCCAGCTACTGGCACTCAAGCAACTCCTCAAATTCCAACCACTCACTGCCTTGGTGATTGGTCACCTCATCTGCGAAACAAGCAGGACAGATCAAGATGGCAGCAAGTCATTACATTTTCGAGAAACTCTTCCTAATTATATGACAGAGACTACAGAGAATATAACCTGGTTTCGGAAAGCACGAGTGAGTGAGTGAAACTCACTCGGTCGTGTCCAACTCTTTGCAACCCCATGGACTAGAGCCTGCCAGGCTCCTCTGTCCATGGAATTCTCCAGGCAAGAATACTGAAGTGGGTTGCCATTTCCTTCTCTAGTTGGAAAGTTAAGGTGTAGCCATTTATTTTTGCTGTGACTTTGAGCAAATAATGAACCTGCTGGAATTTGAGATGGAGAAAATCTAGCACAGATTGAGGTACAGGGATATTTCGGTGCAAGGAATCCTCAGTTGTATGACATAAGCAGCTGCCTACATCTGCTAGTATGTTCAGCATGGAGGTTGCTGAGAGGGACATTATACAAGTATCCCTGGTTCCCAAAGCTGGGCCCATGGCCAGTCAGATCTAGCCTCGAAAGGCAGGATCAGGCTCCATGCACGTTAACACTCAGCCATAATGTGGCCCTCTTCTTGCATGTGTTTGGCTGCTCTACACCACCCCCACCCTCAGACTCCTACCTTTATGTTACAAGGACTGCAGGATACAAGATAAGACTTTGTCTTAGAAGACTCCCTAAGAAGGCTTCCATGCTGAAAGCAAGCAGGTTTCCAGTGGAGCCTAGAGGGCACGTATCTATGATATCCAATTAACTGGGAGTTCATTTAGCAAACACAATTCCCTTTATTTGATGTGGTTTCAACGTTGCTTACGAGCTATATCCTACTCAGGAGTATGAACTCTCCAATTATTTGCCTTACATTATGAATCACTTATCTAGTCAATCTAATATTCTTCCCTTATGCATCTTAATACCTCAATTAACTATTATGAGTCATTTGTTATTTGTATACCAGAAAACTGCTTTTCGAGTTATTACTTATTGGTCATAATCAATTAGGGAAGTTTTAGACTATGGCTGTCTTATATAAATACACTGGTAAAGTTCAACTCCTATGATTTCTGACAATTAAATTGTTCTGTCACTTGGGGACTCTCATTAATCTCAACTTGTCATCCTTGTTTATGCAGGTTATAATGGGCTATGTGTGCAAGTGAAACGAGATGCTAAAAGCCTTGGGCTTTTTAACTCTTTGATGAGAATTGAAATACTTTCTTAAAGTGGTCACTTTGATTAGTAGAGTCTGAAGAAACTGTGTTATGGATAGCAGCTCATCAATTCTGCTATAATCCACGGCAATTTTTATGTAGATTTGTGACTAAGAAACCAGAAATAGATGAGTCGGCTCCTACCAACCTGACGCTCTTTTTTCTATTTCTTTTTGTTTTATTATTTTTTTAATTGAAGTATAGTTTATCTTGGGGCTTCCCTAGTGTATGGATGTATATTCTTTTTCAGATTCTTCTCCCTTATATGTTATTACAAAATACTAAGTATAGTTCCCTATGCTATACAGTACCAAAGGGGAAAGGGGAGGGGAGGGATAAATTAAGAGTTTGGGATTAACATATATAAGATATATAATGAACAAAGACCTATTGTATAAGCCCCTAGATTCTTGATGCTTGTATGTCCAGAAAAGGAAATCTCAGAAAAACATCTCAGAAAAAATACCTACAAAAAATCAAATTGTATTGCTCTCTGTCTTTACCGGTCAACTTCTAAAAGCTCTGGATATAACTATTACACAAGTGGGTGAAAGAAAAGAGGCAACAGAGTGGTCAGAAAGGTCCTGGGGAAAAAATGTAGATGCCAAGTGTCATCAAAAAGGATTTGATCCATGGCTGGGATTTAAATGCAGGGAGTTGTTATGAGGGCTACTACGGGA
The DNA here is from genome assembly GCF_003369695.1 of Bos indicus x Bos taurus. NCBI lineage: Eukaryota > Metazoa > Chordata > Mammalia > Artiodactyla > Bovidae > Bos > Bos indicus x Bos taurus. The sequence continues at coordinate 64,868,475 of NC_040086.1, read as the reverse complement.
TTAGTATTAAGATACAATTTATTGGACATCATTATTTATGATGTGAAATATGCAAACAGCGCACTAATTAAATTCAGGTGTTCCTACCTATAGCAAAACCTCTGACGATAATTAAATTATACAAAGTGACCCAAGTCAACAGATTAGAAATCTGAACAGAAATCTAAGAGCTTTAATAAAGTCATAAATCACTGTAAAGGAAATGGTAGGTATTATTATTACATTGAGAGTGAGCCTGAAAAGAATGTGTAATAATAGAGCTGATGAAAAACGGATCTGAAATAGAACTGTAAGGAACAAGGAGAGTTCATTTGCTCAGATCAAGCTGCTAATCAGAAATTGGTTTGAAAAAAGAACAATTTGGCAATTTTTTAAAAAAATTTTTTAGAGTCCACATTCAGCACTGCTGACTTCCCAAGAAAATTCAAGCTGTCTCATGTTTATTAAGCATGGTAGAGAAGGACCAAGTTCATTCTTTGGGCCAAGCTTTAGTAAGAGTGTTCTGAGTGCTGTAATACCTTTGGACTCATTTCAGAAAAGCAGTCACTCTTATGCAAGGACTTTGCTCCCAAAGTTGGAATAAAATCGCTACTTAACATCAAACATCCTTTGTTAGGATTCTGTGATTCTATCTTACTATTCTGTTCCCTCCCGTACACAATGCCACTAGTGTCTTTCCTATATCAATACAGCTATCATTGATTGAGTGCTTGTTACATGCCAAGCACTGTACTATATTCTAATTTATCTGCACAACAACCCTAAGAAGTAGATATTCTTATCATCCCCATTTTATTCTCAGATAGGAAGGTTCAGTAAATTGCTCAAGGTTAAGGCAAGGATGTGAGCCCAATCTGCCTTCCTCCAGACTCCAACTTGAGCCACTCCACTAGCTTGCCTCCCCTGCCTAATTTACCTTTGAACCCCATGTCAATCCCCACTGACCCTTCCTGAATCTAAGGACCTTAATAGCAGCTGAGTTATCTGTGGTGTCAAGTCCTTGTCAACAAGAACAGTGCCTTGTTTACTCTTAAATCTCTCTCTCCCACAGCACTAAACCCAAAGCGGTTATTGATAATACTGGAGGGAGATAGTGAAAGAAAGAGGTGGCTCACAAGAAGGAATTGTTGAACTTAGTGACAGTGTACCGATTCAGCATGGAAGGCCCTATGATAAAGAAATGCAATGGAATATCAGTTAGGAAACATGGTGGCTCACCCACCTCTACTACTAGGTGGTGTGCATTATTGAACAATTTAGCTTATCTTGGCCTCCATCCCTCATGTATAAAATGAGGGGTTGGCCCAAGTGACCACTCTGATCCCATACAGCTCCCACATGCTCTGATCTCATATTCATTTAAAGGTGTTTCTTCACAGCCCCACCAGTGACCAAGATAAACCTGTCTTGTATGAAATTGTTTCCATGTTCCAAGCACTTTGTATACATTATCTTCCTGTTATCCTTGTAACAGCTCTGTAAGGATAGTATCATTCTTCTCCAGCAGAGAAAGTGAAACTTAGCAGGTTTACAAGCTCAAGATCATGTGGTCAGTGAGTGGCAATAAGGTAAGCCTGATCTCATACATTTAGACATTTACAAGTCTACCAGAGCTTGAGAATTGTTGAAACTCTTAGCTAGATGGCTTCTTAGAAAGCACAAAATACCATCCTGTGACCCCAAAAAGTTTCCAATGTGTTTTCCTCAGTCAACAGAAAGCTGGGACTTGACTTGAGAAAATGAAACAATCACTGAAATGTGATTTTTGGAATTGCAATGTGCACAGTCACAACTACATCTCTAACCCTGGGCAAGCATCTCACAAAAACATCAGATCACTGCGAATCTGTCAACACTTGGCTGTCTCCTCCATGTCTCCAAAGGCTGGGCCCCAAGGGTACTTTCTGTCTGTACTATTTGGTTGTCACTTAATCATAGACTCCCTCATCTAGCCAGTTGCTTCACGCGCCTTACCCTGGCCTGGCCAACACAAACACATGTTCCTTAAGAACAGAAACTCAGCTTTGTATTTTCTTCCAGACTTACAGTATCCACAAGCAAGTTGAGCTCATTAAGTGGTCTTCCCTTTCATCCAACCTATTCATCACATTTTCAGCAGAGGACTGAGCTACATGTTCCTGCTCTGCCCCAATTCTGATGCCCCAAGAGTACTAGCAAGCCCACAGTTCACCTGTTACTTAACTGGAAATCACCACAAAGGGTGTTTGGCATCACATCGTGCTGCTGAGCCTGGCATTTGAGTGCCAAGGAAAGCATGGTGTCAAGGTGAGAAAGTTGAGAAGAGATGCCTCCTGCCTTCCAGAGGGGTTTGGTTTTAATAGTGTTCTTCAGGTGATAGCTTCTTATCAGTTCAAGGTAGGCTTAAAAACAGGCCCAAGAGAGATAGAAGATGATGGAATCATCCCAAGATCTCAGGGAATCCTGCCAGCCCCTTCCTTTCCATGCTGTCCCCGCCTTACTCCTATCCAAGCTGAGGGCAAACAACCTGAGATTCCTTCTACTTGGCAGTACAGATGACACACTGCCTGACTTCTGGTTGAACAAACGGTGCACAGCAGAAAAATTCTTCAAGAATCTTAAGAAGACAGAATCCCAGGTTTTGGTTTTTGTTTTTTAATGTATCCACTTAAAATCATATCTCAGCTTGTAGAGCAAATGGGGCTTGGGGTAAAGGTCTTCGAAGACGATGAGCTTTGCAAATCAAGGGAGAAAAGTCTTAATCCAGGAAGATTCTGCAGTATGACAACAGGCAGTTGTCACATAGGACAAAGTTGTTTGATTCCAATAACAAAATCAGGGAGATCTTCAGGATACATCCTAGAGTGTAACTGCTTTCTTCCTCACATCTGGAAAGTTCTGGTGCAAAATATTAAGATCTATCATGACAGTTGTAAAACAATTTGTAATTTTATTCACCAAAGAAATACATATCAACTGAAGACCAAAAGATGCTAGAACCAAGGATGCTCAGTAAAAATAGTTACTGTGTGCTAAGCATATACTATGGAGAAGGCAATGGAACCCCACTCCAGTACTCTTGCCTGGAAAATCCCACGGGCGGAGGAGCCTGGTAGGCTGCAGTCCATGGGGTCTCGAAGAGTCGGACACGACTGAGCGACTTCACTTTGACTTTTCACTTTCATGCATTGGACAAGGAAATGGCAACCCACTCCAGTGTTCTTGCCTGGAGAATCCCAAGGACGGGGGAGCCTGGTGGGCTGCCGTCTCTGGGGTCACACAGAGTCGGACACGACTGAAGCAACTTAGCAGCAGCAGCAACCATATACAATATGCCAAGCTCCTTAATATGTATATTTTTTCATTTAATCTTCGCAAAGACCCTATGAAGTAAGATCTATCCTGTTTTTGTACATGAATACTTCAGAGACCTCTAGTCATAAGTGATAGACCCTGCATTCAAATCCAGACCCTTGCACTTCCAAGTCCAGGCTGTTAATCACCAAAATTCAGTCTGTGTCTATCCTGACAGATGATCAGACAGATGATCAGACTGATTCTGGTGTTTGATTTGCATGATTAATAAAGTTGAAAGGATAAGGAATGATTGCCAACTTCCCTAGACACCTCCACTCTGCTGAGCAGGCGCCGTGGATCTCTGCAGATTTGCTAGTAAAGGAATAGTGCAGTGGTATAAGGCTGGAGTGAAAGGGGAGGCTGGGAGTGCTGACTTTGAACATGGTCTTTGAAAGTGCTGTTACTTGAAAAAGTTTCACAGTGTCAGGGCTGAGCAGGGATCCAGCTGTGAACAGCTCTCTGAAGAGTGTTGATAGAATCTGCGCTGTCCAGCTGTGGGGGGCCCGGAAGTGCTTGAGAAGGTTACAAGCACTGGAGTCCTCCCTTAGCCCTTCCCGGCAGCTGCAGTCATGAACAACAGAAGCTGCAGAGACTCCCTGCAACCAAAAGCCACAACCACTGCACTGTCAGCCTCACGCCTCCTTCAGGAGCCGGAAGTTACCCCCACCAATCATGGCAGACACCAAATAGCTGCTCAAGGTGCAAAGATGACCCTAGAAGTGTGAAAGGTGCCCAGACAATGGACCACAATAACAGCATCACCCCATGAGGAGTATCAGAACAACAAAACCAGAAATGAAACTCTTCCTTGGTCTCTCACCATCTCCCGGACTTGGTCAGTAGGTGAAAAGTGAAGGTAAGGATGGTGAAGGGTGCTTGCCAACCAGGGCTATAGTTGAAAATGACATCCCATGTATATGATGCAGAGGAATCAGCTGGGACCTTGGAGTCAGGGAGGCCTGGGTTCAAATCCTGATGCCCCCATATACTAGGTATGCAATCTTGATAAAGTAAATAGACTTTCAAGCCTCCCTGTTTAAACCTTTAATGAGAATAAAAGTCATCTCCTGTTAGAGTAATGGAAAAGTACTGTATGAGATAAAATATAGTGTTATCAGGGAGGGTCACAGAAGAATCATGCTAAAATGCTCAGAAATGCCTTTCCAGGTTTAATTATTTCAGATTCCTAGAATGGTGTAAGCATCTGTGGGCCAAATGATACAACACAGAGAAGACTTCCAACGCCAGCAACCTTCGAATTGATAATTTACCCTAAATGGAAAACTATGTTCAATACTGTCAAATGCAGAAGTTGGTATGCAAATTACAGTGTTTGAAAACTATGACTCTATCTTTACCTATAAAGATTCTATAATCTTTGAAGTTCAAGCTCCATGATCACATGCTCTGTTCCAAGTGGCAGAAAAATCAACTTAAACTGGTTTAAGCTTAAATAAATAAATAAATAAACATGGTTCAGGACCTCCCTGGATAAGAATCCGCCTGCCAATGCAGGACACATACGTTCAGTCTCTGGTCTGGGAACATGCCCCATGCCCTGGAGGAACTAAGCCCGTGGGTCACAGTTATTGAGCCCGCTCTCTAGAGCCCTTGAGCAGCAACTACTGAGCCTGTGCTCCGCAACTGCTGAAGCCCATGCCCTAGAGACTGTGCTCAGCAATAGAAGCCATGGTAATGAGAAACCCATGCACTGCACGAAGAGTAGCTGCTGGACCCCGCAACTAGAGAAAACCCACACAAAGCAATGAAGACTGAGTGCAACCAAAAACAAAATAAATAAGTAATATATATATATATATATAAAATAAACAAAAAACATGGTTCAGTTCCAGATTAATGCAGACCCCAAATGATGGCAGCAAGATCCAGGCCTTTGCCTGGCTTCTCTGTGCTGGCTGTATTTGAGGATCTGCATGGTGGCCCACAGTATTTCTCTGCTCCACTGGTCAAAAAATCCAGTCCACCAGCAGAAAGCAACTTCTTCCTGGATGGCAGAAAGAGAACACATAGGTCCATATTGGAAACTTGAAGTGACTGGTGAACTCAGCTCCAAATGAATAAATTGGGAGATTAGCTTCCTTATAGCATGTGATTCCACAGTTGGCACATGGGCTGAGAGTGAAGATGCATGATAATTCCAAAGCAAGTTGGAGTATTGCCCTTCATAAAAGTAGTGTGTATACTGCACAGAGAAATCAACCAAAATCTGCCATTACATCCAAGCCCCAGAGGACAATGGCCTTATATCCTGTACACATTTACTAACTTTCTTTGCATCACTCATATAGTGTTTATGAACTTGGTATTTTAGGTGAATGATTAGTGCTTCAAGGGCAGAGATTGCTTTCAATGCCTTTGTCTTCAATCACATTGTCTTTCACAACGCTTTGCTCACAGTGAGTAAATTAAGGGGATTTCATAGAAATCAATGAATTTAACACACACAACCATTGAACATGAATAATTGAAGTCAAAAGTTGAAATAGTTGACCTGTAGAAGAGATTAAGAGGAAACAATGTTAGCTTATAGGATTTCTGGAGGAGTGGAAGGAAAGGAAGTCAGGAGCTCTTTATTCAAAAATTATTGTCAGAAATCCCCAACTTCCTTAAGGAATTTATTAAAGAGATTGAAAGAGCACATTGCTCAAGACCACCAAAAGTCCTCCATGGAAAGGAAAGAGGAACATTTCCAGTCAAACCATCAGGAAAAATAACTAAAGAAAAATATTTCGAAAGGTGAAAGAGGCAAGTGAATTAATTGGAGTGGAGAGAATAAGGAGTAGGGAGAAGGCAAAGGCTCTGAAACAATTTCAGAAAAAAAAAATGGTTTTCTGTTAACTCTATCAAGAATTTGAGAGGGAAAAAAACTCAGATAAGAAAGAAATTTACTTGCAAAATTATCCAAAAAGTCTGCAGGATTAGATCTGGTCACCATCAAATCCTATATAGAGGAAGTCCTCATAGCTACATGAGACAGAAATGTTGATTAAATCTCTTAACTACATTCACACTCTTTTTTAATTAACCTTTGGGCCACCAGGGTCATGGAGTGTAGATTGCTTCTATTTTATTAGCAGTCACGAATTTTACCTTGTCAGGACTGCACAGCACACGAACAAGTGTAAGAAATTCATCACAGCTCTGTTGTTGAGAAAGACATTTCAACTGAGAATCTCCTTTTGAGAAAAAAAGCTTTAACATGTCTTTGGGTCAGGAGAACACGTGGCTACATAGAACAGGAAATGCCCAATCTGTGTCCAATGGGTCAAATTCAACTTGATGTCTGTTTTTATAAAGTTTTATTGGCATACAGTCATGTGCATTTGCTCACCATTATCTAATGGCTGCTTCTAGTGCCTGTATGGACAGAGTGAAATAGATGCAATAAGGATCGTATGGCCCAAAAGGCTTAAAATATTTATCATCTAGACTTTTTACACAGTCTGCTGATCTTGCCATAGAAGAAAGAGAATCCCAGCCTACAGAAAATGAGTGGTTTTTCTACTAGTTCTCAAAGAATCAGGCATGTTAACAGCAAGATACTGGCAAGAGAGTTTGTCATCCTCAGTAGTGACTTAAGCACTGTGAGTAGAAAAGCAAAAGAGAGAAAAAGAATACAGGAGGTCTTGTTGCTGGAGAGAAGGTTCACTGAGAAACAAAAATGGAGCAAGATACAGGAGCAGAAGGGCATGTTGGACCTCTTCAGAGAAAGAGAAAGAATGGAAAGAGCAATTAGTAGAAAAGCATCCAGAGCCTTTGTCTGCCTCAAAGTGTTTCTCTTGCCTGCTCCTGCTGCACATTTGAATGTTTTATTTCTTCGACCCTCCGAGCATTACCAAACAGTTATTATCTGAGCTTCTAACAAACAATTATTCCAGCTTCTAATTTATATTTCAATCATTTTAACTACTGATCTTATGATCACATCCAGGCTCTGATCACATTAGTGTCTATTAACTATGCAGCAACCAATAAAATCTGCATGAGAGACTTATTTCATATATACTCCCTTAGAGCAATTTATTAAAATAATGTAGACTATTAACATTTAAACTAAATGTAATATATATATTTAATATAAAAATTCTCATTACTGTGATTAATAAAAATTTTAGTGTAAGCTGATATTTAGTTAGAGAAAATGAACAAGTGAAGCCAACTGAACTATTTCAGTTACATTAATTTAATTAAATATGACTTTTACATGATGTAGGATTAGGGACATACCACTGATAACTCTAACATATTTAAAGGATCAAAAAGTTGAATCCCACTATCAAAGTTATAGTCAAATCACCAAAGGTCATTCTAGATAAAACGTTTGAACTTCTCTCACTGAAGCACACTCACTTTTCTTGATATGCATCCAAGAATTCCAGAAATTAAAAAGTAATGTAGTAACACGGCACGATTTTCCTCCTTCAAAAGTTTCGTTGTTCAGCTTTTTCTTGTGAACTGCACTAGGGCTGTGTTTGTGTGTGTGTGTGTGTGTGTGTGAAATGTAGGGAAGAAAGATAGAGACAGTAACTCAGAGATAAAGACAAAAACAGATTTCATTCTGGTTCTTAGAATTATCTCCATTTATATAGAAATATTTCCCAAAATGATTTTCTAGGAAGTATTGGCTGGTCAAACACCACTTTCTCCCATCAGAATTCCCAGAACCACCTTGATGTGGGCTGGTATAACTGCCCTGACACTTCCTAACTTCGCAAACTTTGGCAAATAACTACTTCAACCCAGTGTCTCTATCAGGAAAATAGGAATGAGGGATTGTTAGGTTAGAAAAAAAAAAAACAACTTACATCTGAGTGCTATCCCTCAGAACTGGGTGTCTTTGTGCCTGCTTCAAAAAATGTGGGCTTCCCTAGTGGCTCCAATGGTAAAGAATCTGCCTGCAATGCAGGAGACACAGGTTCAATGCCTGGATCAGGAAGATCCTCTGGAGAAGGGAATGGCAACCAACTCCAGTATTCTTGCTTGGAGAATTCCATGGACAGAGGAGCCTGGTGGGCTACAGTTCATGGGGTAAGAAAGAGATGGACACAACTAAGCAACTATCACCAAAAAAATGTTATGTTTTATTACTTTTTCTTTCAAGCATAATCTCATGACCAGTGTGGCTATATTTTCTACATTTCAAAACTCTTTCTTAGACTTCCAAGACCATGAACCCATCTTTCCTTTCTCCATCTTAATCTTTTTCTACTTTGTCTTCTATGCTGTTGGTATTTTACTGACACCTAAGTTGTCCTCTGACCATTTGGGGCTAAAAGGTAAAAAAGGAGATTGAGGAGAGCATGAACACAGAGGTATGGTGGATTTGTGTTCAAGTCCCAGTTTACTTGCTACAAGGCCTTGGTTAAGAGCTGAGTCTTTTTAAGTCTTGATTTCCATCCCTGTCAAATGGAGATGGTCAATCGTGATACCTACATACAGGGTTAGTGTGAATACTGAATAATTACTACCAAGAGTGCTTTAATTGTGTCTGGCTCATATTAAGAGCTTAATAATAACACTATCAATAATAATGGAGATGGTAATTCTTAGAATAAAATTGCTGCTCTTCCAGAGACTGGGTTACACATTCCTGATGAGTTCCAAACATGAGGAGACCCAGAAATATCTCTGCAACCAGCAATGTACTCTGTGACAATTCAGCTCCCTAGATGGGAGAGAGAGCTTTTTCTCTATTATCCCAAGGACAGTCACTGATGCCTCCTCCTTTGGCTTGAGGGGTTTATTTCTAAAGTGTGTGCTTGAGAATGATTGAAGATACTAGTACAGCTAGAAATACAGTCCCTTTCAAAGAGAAAGATAAAAGCAAAATGAAGAAAACTGACCCTAAAATCTCCCACTGTTGGAAATGCACTAAGAGCCCTGATGTCCAACAATCTGGTTTCATACACAAGGCGAGGTGCTTCTGCCTCTGCTGCTAAGATGGACAAGGATGATGTGCAAACAAAATGCTGACTTTTAGGCCTATGATCAGCACTCATTATTGCAATTCTGAACCAGAACCCAGGCTGAATTATCACCCAATCTCCTTAATAAATGTGGACAGGGAAATCTTAAGAAAGGTGCTGGCTAATAGGCTGGAACAGATATTCCCACACCGAATCCATCCCAATCAGGTGGATTTATTTGGAAAGGACAGTCAGGCAATAATGGGAAGCAATTATTAAATGCACTGCAGCGAACTTCTGGAGACAGAGAAGAGCCTGTGGCTGCTATTTCACATCCTTCCCTGAAAGGCCTTTGATCACCTGGCCACTCGGTCCCTCCCCTTCACTTAGCAATAATGTAGACTAAAGACAGCATTGTTCAGGTGGAGCTCTCAGGCCTAACAAGTCCTCTCCTCCCCTTCTGTAACAAACTAGTTAATAGGACTTGTGTCATCACCTTTGTCAATTTCCCCTGCCCAGTGATCCATATTTTATTTCAAAGTTATGTTAGAAAAACTTGCTCTGCCAATAAGCCCATTAATTTGAGGAATCTATCTCTCATTGGCAACTCCATTAAAAGAAGTTGTTTAGGGACCCATGACATGGAGTCAGACTCCCTGATTTGAACTCTGGACCCAACACATATTAGCTGGGAAGTATGACTTAAACTTTCTGTGCCCAGGGTACCCATCTGTGAAATGATGACATAGTACAAGCTACATTGCGTGTGTTGTACAAATGATTCATGAAAGTTAAGGACAAGTTAATTAAGTGAATGTCTTTCTTATAAAAAGTGCTCAGGAAATTTTAGCGATCATTGTCATCATCACTGTCACCATCATAATAATTATCATTATTCTGGGAGTTTTGCATTTGAGACTCCATATTTCTTGGAATTTGGGAACAGGGAAAAGAATCTGATGCTGGGAAAGATTGAGGACAGGAGGAGAACGGGGCAACAAAGGACGAGATGGTTGAATGGCATCATCAACTCAGTGAACATGCTGCTGCTGCTGCTGCTGCTAAGTCGCTTCAGTCGTGGCCGACTCTGTGCTACCACATAGACGGCAGCCCACCAGGCTCCCCTGTCCCTGGGATTCTCCAAGCAAGAATACTGGAGTGGGTTGCCATTTCCTTCTCCAATGCATGGAAGTGAAAAGTGAAAGTGAAGTCACTCAGTTGTGTCCAACTCTCAGCAACCCCATAGACTGCAGCCTACCAGGCTCCACCGTCCCATGGGATTTTCCAGGCAAGAGTACTGGAGTGGGGTGCCATTGCCTTCTTGGCAATGAACATGAGTTTGAGCCAGCTCCATGAGATAGGGCAGGAGAGGGAAGCCTGGTGTGCTGCAGTCCATGGGTCACAAGGAGTCATACATGACTGAATGACTGAACAACAACATCATTTAAGATCTTCTTAGAAAGGTTTACATGGGATTGTGGCTGAAGCATTAGACTGGGTTTAAAATACCTGACCCTTTGTAAAATGTACGTAAATAGTTATTACAGGGAACTTAAGGACCATCTTATTCAGCTGTAGAACAAGGACAGAGAATTAAGTCCACTGAATCAAGTTTCAAGCCTCACATGTTTTCCTTGGTCTTCTCTGCACTCAACCACTCATTTTTTGACTAGGGTGAAGTATACGGTCTGTGCACATGATCTGGGACCAGCGTGGTCCACTTCCACCTAAATACGACTATGCCTTGACTACTGGAGCAGTCAAGACATAAACTCCACCAAGCTAATCATACTGTCCACCAAGAAGCCAGAACCTTGGTTTCACAATCTTTCTCAGACTTTTGTCTCACTGTCCTTCATGGTCATATTACTATTTGGCTTCCCCAAGATGCTTCATAGGACACTTGAGTTATTTTGCAAGAGGAGGATTATATCAATCATAAAAAGAAGGATCCATTTCAACAATAAATACAAAGTAAAAGAAGAAAAAACAGCTGTCTCAAAAATCAGACATTCTTAAAACCAGTTCTGGTTTTATGAATGTACCATGATTTTCAAAGCTAGCAGACCTTGTTTCCTGTGCCTTGTTGCCATCTGCCAAGTTAAAGGCCATGAGGAGCTTTGAACCATCATCAACAAGATGCATCAAGACCTGAAAAACACCATGAAACACCATCTTACAAAATCAACCTTCCCCAGAAAGATACTCAAGTCTTTACCAAACTTAATCAAACTTATATAAATAATCCAATCTCAGTAGCTTAGTGCCAGAGAACTTCCTCTTACCAAAATCCATACAGGCCCAGATATCATAACAGGATTAGGACCTGCTTTTCAGTAGATAAAACATGGTTTTGTTTCATTAATGGAATAGCCCTGTGTTGTCTGAAACAATAAAGAGAGAAATTACCTTGGTCTAGGTGGCAGTTTGAGCCTGCATTTTGAAAAGCTGTCTCTTAATTTCACTCTGAGTTTAAAATACGACACACCTGGACACTCTGGTTCTCTCCAGGGAACATACTAACTCAGGGTTGTTTTATGCATTTGAAGTCTACCATATGGAACAACTGTGTCATTAAAATGGGCATTAAAAAGATTTGTTCACTCAGCTAGATTTAGACAGATAATAATACTTGGCACTTACATAGCACCTTTCACCTGTCCATCTCAAAATAAGCCATTTGTAAACATGTATTGTTACAAACTCTTTACAAAACAAGACTCTATTTGCCTTTTTCTCTCTGCAGAAAGCATTTCCAACATACCATACAAGAAGTCCACACCAAGATAAAAGATGGTGCAAAAATAACAACAATGACAACAAAGCCATCCAAGAATGTTAAATGTGTATTATATTAAACAGTAATTACAATCTGTCCACCCCGGGCAGACAAAAAGAGGTTCTGCATATAGCGCAAGAATTTGTTTTCTTTTGTCTCACCTTGGACCCTTCATAATAATGATGAATTCTGTTAGTAATACTTAAATTAGCAGTGAATACAATTGGTGGAAATCTCACCACCACTTTCACTTTAGTAATTCAGTGTTTTGATGGCAAGAATTAATAGGATATCCATTCAATTTCTATTTGGATTTTCATACTGTCATACCATTTGTATATCTAGATCTTTAGGTTTATTTCTAAAATGTCAGGACTCAGAGGACTATTCATTGCACCTTCCAAACTATTAATATTCCTCCTAGATTTAAATATATGTAAAACTTATTTACATGTATCTTTCCCCCCCAACCCCAGTCTCTGTGATGCCCATCTTCTCCTAATTTGCCGTCTTTATTTGTGACTTCTTCACTTGCATGGCACAAAAGATTTCTCATAAATAAATATTATAAAACCAAGAAAAAACTCTGAGCTTCAAACAGCTCACTTATCAAATCATATGATAGTATAAATTATAATATACATAGATAGATTTAAAATCTATCCTATATATGTACATCAGAGTTTGTCAGATGGGATAGGACAAAGATCATTGTATAAAGCTCAGCTACTAATGCATGCAAAAGGGATCAATGACAACAGTAGAAGCTTGTATGCAATGGAACATTCCACAAAATATAAATGGATACAATAAAACAGCCAATCATACACTATACCAGGCAACAGGAGAAGAGCCCTGTAAATATAGTCTAGTTAATATATGTTTAATGTAAGAATCTTGTATTCAGTGCACTTCAGTCTCTCAGTCGTGTCCAACTTTGTGCAACCCCATGAACTGCAGAACGCCAAGCCTTCCTATCCATAACCAACTCCCAGAGTTTACTCAAACTCATGTCCATTGAGTCAAAGAGCCATCCAACCATCTCATTTTCTGTCTTCCCCTTCTTCTCCCACCTTCAATCTTTCCCAGCATCAGGGTTTTTCACATGAGTCAGTTGTTCACATCAGGTGGCCAAAGTATTTGAGTTTCAGCTTCAGCATCAGTCCTTCCAATGAATATTCAGGACTGATTTCCTTTAGGATGAACTGGTTGGATCTCCTTGCTGTCCAAGTGACTCTCAAAATTCTTCTAAAACACCACAGACCAAAACCATCAATTTTTCAGTGCTCAGCTTTGTTTATAGTCCAAATATAACATCCTACATGACTACTAGAAAAACCATAGCATTGACTAGATGGACATTTGTTGGCAAAGTAATGTCTCTGTTTTTTAATATGCTGTCTAGGTTGGTCATAACTTTTCTTCCAAGGAGCAAGCATCTTTTAATTTCATGGCTGCAATCACCATCTGCAGTGATTTTGGAGCCCCCAAAAAATAAAGTCTGACACTGTTTCCACTGTTTCCCCATCTATTTGCCATGAAGTGATTGGACCAGATGCATGATCTTAGTTTTCTGAATGTTGAGTTTTCAGCCAACTTTTTCACTTTCCTCTTTCACTTTCATCAAGAGGCTCTTTAGTTCTTCACTTTCTGCCGTAAGTGTGGTGTCATCTGCATATCTGAGGTTATTGATAATTCTCCCAGAAATCTTGATTCCAGCTTGTGCTTCATCCAGTCCAGCATTTCTCATGAGGTACTCTGCATAGAAGTTAAATAAGCAGGGTGACAATATACAGCCTTGACGTACTCATTTCCCGATTTGGAACCAGGCTGTTCCATGTCCAGTTCTAACTGTTGCTTCCTGACCTGCATACAGATTTCACAAGAGGCAGGTTAGATGGTCTGATATTCCCATCTCTTTCAGAATTTTCCAGTTTATTGTGATCCACACAGTCAAAGGTTTGGCATAGTCAATAAAGCAGAAGTAGATGTTTTTCTGGAACTCTCTTGTTTTTTTGATGATCCAACAGATGTTGGCAATTTACTCTGGTTCCTCTGCCTTTTCAAAAACCAGCTTGAACATCTGGAAGTTCACAGTTCGTGTACTGTTGAAGCCTGACTTGGAGACTTTTGAGCATTACTTTGCTAGCATGTGAGATAAGTGTAGGTGTGTGGTAGTTTGAGCATACAATGGCATTGCCTTTCTTTGGGATTGGAATGAAAACTGACCTTTTCCAGTTCTGTGGCCACTGCTGAGTTTCCCTAATTTGCTGGCATATTGAGTGCAAACTTTCACAGCGTTATCTTTTAGGATTTGAAATAGCTCAACTGGAATTCCATCACCTCCACTAGCTTTGTTCATAGTGATACTTCCTAAGGCCCACTTGACTTCACATTCCAAGATGTCTGGCTCTAGGTGAGTGATCACACCATCGTGGTTATCTGGGTCATGAAGATCTTTTTTGTATAGTTCTTCTGTATATTTTTTCCACTTCTTAATACCATCTGCTTCTGTTAGGTTGTGCTGTCCTTGATTATGCTCATCTTTGCATGAAAATTTCCCTCTTATCTCTAATTTTCTTGAAGAGATCTCTCGTGTTTCCCATTCTCTTATTTTCCTCTATTTCTTTGCATTGATCACTGAGGAAGGCATTCTTAGCTCTCCTTGCAATTCTTTGGAACTCTGCATTCAAATGGGTTTACCTTTCCTTTTCTCTTTTGCCTTTCACTTCTCTTCTTTTCATAGCTATTTACAAGGCCTCCTCAGACAATCATTTTCCCTTTTTGCATTTCTTTTCCTTGGGGATGGTCTTGATCACTGCCTCCTGTACAATGTCACAAACCTCAGTCCATAGTTCTTCAGGCACTCTGTCTATCAGATCTAATCCCTTGAATCTATTTGTCATTTCCACTGTATAATCGTAAGGGATATGATTTAGGTCATACCTCTATGGTCTAGTGGTTTTCCCTACTTTCTTCAATTTAAGTCTGAATTTGGCAATAAGGAGTTCATGATCTGAGCCACAGTCAGCTCCCAGTCTTGTTTTTCCTGACTGTACAGAGCTTCTCCATCTTTGGCTAAAAAGAATATAGTCAATCTGATTTCAGTATTGACCATCTGGGGATGTCCATGTGTAGAGTCTTCTCTTGTGTTCTTGGAAGAGGGTGCTTGCTATGACCAGTGTATTCTCTTGGCAGAACTCTATTAACCCTTGCCCTGCTTAATTCTGTACTCCAAGGCCAAATTTGCCTGTTACTCCAGGTGTTTCTTGACTTCCTACTTTTGCTTTCCTGTCCACTATAATGAAAAGGACATCTTTTTGGAGTGTTAGTTCCTAAAAGGACTTGATTTAGATCATACCTGAATGGTCAAGTGGTTTTCCCTACTTTCTTCAATTTAAGTCTGAATTTGGCAATAAGGAGTTCATGATCTGAGCCACAGTCAGCTCCTGGTCTTGTTTTTCCTGACTGTATAGAGCTTCTCCATCTTTGGCTGCAAAGAATATAATCAATCTGATTTTGGTGTTGACCATCTGGTGATGTCCATGTACAGAGTCTTCTCTTGTGTTGTTGGAAGAGGATGTTTGCTATGACTAGTGCATTCTCTTGGCAAAACTCTATTAGCCTTTGCCCTGCTTCATTCCGTATTCCAAGGCCAAATTTACCTGTTACTCCAGGTGTTTCTAGACTTCTTATTTTGCATCCCAGTACCCTATAATGAAAAGGACATCTTTTGGGGGTGTTAGTTCTAAAAGGTCTTGTAGATCTTCATAGAACTGTTCAACTTCAGCTTCCTCAGGATCAATGCAAAGAAATAGAGGAAAACAACAGAATGGAAAAGACTAGAGATCTCTTCAAGAAAATTAGAGATACCAAGGGAACATTTCATGCAAAGATGGGCTCGATAAAGGACAGAAATGGTATGGACCTAACAGAAGCAGAAGATATTAAGAAGAGGTGTCAAGAATACACAGAACTGTACAAAAAGATCTTCATGACCCAGATAATCATGATGATCACTCACCTAGAGCCAGACATCCTGGAATGTGAAGTCAAGTGAGCCTTAGAAAACATCACTATGAACAAAGCGAGTGGAGGTGATGGAATTCTAGTTGAGCTATTTAAAATCCTGATAGATGATGCTGTGAAAGTGCTGCATTCAATATGTCAGCAAATTTGGAAAACTCAGCAGTGGCCACAGGACTGGAAAAGGTCAGTTTTCATTCCAATCCCAAAGAAAGGCAACATCAAAGAACGCTCAAACTACCGCACAATTGCACTCATCTCATGCTAGTAAAGTAATGCTCAAAATTCTCCAAGCCAGGCTTCAGCAATATGTGAACCATGAACTTCCAGATGTTCAAGCTGGTTTTAGGAAAGGCAGAGGAACCAGAGATCAAATTGCCAACATCTTTTGGATCATCAAAAATGCAAGAGTTCCATAAATATATCTATTTCTGCTTTATTGATTACACCAAAGCCTTTGTGTGGATCACAATAAACTGGACAATTCTTCAAGAGATGGGAATATCAGACCACCTAACCTGCCTCTTGAGAAACCTATATGCAGGTCAGGAAGCAATAGTTAGAACTGGACATGGAACAACCAACTGGCTCCAAATAGGAAAAGGAGTATGTCAAGGCTGTATATTGCCACCCTGCTTATTTAACTTATATGCAGAGTACATCATGAGAAATGCTGGGCTGGAAGAAGCACAAGCTGGAATCAAGATTGCCGGGAGAAATATCTATAACGTCAGATATGCTGATGACACCATGCTTATGGCAGAAAGTGAAGAGGAACTCAAAAGCCTCTTGATGATAGTGAAAGAGGAGAGTGAAAAAGTTGGCTTAAAACTCAACATTCAGAAAACTAAGATCATGGCATCTGGTCCCATCACTTCATGGGAAATAGATGGGGAAACGGTAGAAACAGTGTCAGACTCTATTTGGGGGGAGGTCCAAAATCACTGAAGATCGTGATTGCAGCCATGAAATTAAAAGATGCTTACTCCTTAGAAGGAAAGTTATGACCAACCTAGACAGCATATTAAAAAGCAGAGATATTACTTTGCCAACAAAGGTCCATCTCGTCAAGGGTATGGTTTTTCCAGTGGTCATGTATGGATGTGAGGGTTGGACTGTGAAGAAAGCTGAGCACCAAAGAATTGATGCTTTTGAACTGTGGTGCTGGAGAAGACTCTTGGAGAGTTCCTTGGACTGCAAGGAGATCCAACCAGTTCATCCTAAAGGAGACCAGTCCTGGTTGTTCATTGGAAGGACTGATGCTGAGGCTGAAACTCCAATACTTTGGCTACCTCATGTGAAGAGTTGACTCATTGGAAAAGACCCTGATGCTGGGAGGGATTGAGGGCAGGAGAAGGGGATGACAGAGGATGAGATGGCTGGATGGCATCACTGACTCGATGAACATTGAGTTTGAGTGAACCCCAGGAGTTGGTGATGGACAGGGAAGCCTGACGTGCTGTGAGTCATAAGGTCGCAAAGAGTCAGACACGACTGAGTAACTGAACAGAAAGGAACTGAGTTCCTAAAGGTCTTATAGGTCTTCACAGAACCTTTCAACTTCAGCTTCTTCAGCATCACTGGTCAGGGCATAGACTTGGATTACTGTGATATTGAATGGTTTGCCTTGGAAATGAACAGAGATCATTATGTTGTTTTTGAGATTGCATCCAAGTACTGCATTTCAGAATCTTTTGTTGACTATGATGGCTACTCCATTTCTTCTAAGGGATTCTTGTCCACAGTAGGAGATATAATGGTCATCTGAGTTAAATTCACCCATTCCAATCCATTTTAGTTTGCTGATTCCTAAAATGTCGATGTTCACTCTTGCCATCTCCTGTTTGCCCACTTCTAATTTGTGTTGATTCATGGACCTAACATTCCAGGTTCCTAGCCAATATAGCTCTTTACAGCATAAGACTTTACCTCCATCACCAGTCATATCCACAACTGGGTGTTGTTTTTGTTTTGACTCCATCTCTTCATTCTTTCTGGTGCTATTTCTCCACTCATCTCTGGTAGCATGTTGGGCACCTACCAACCTGGGGAGTTCATCTTTCATTGTCCTATCTTTTGGCCTTTTCATACTGTTCATGGGGTTCTCAAGGCAAGAATACTGAAATGGTTTGCCATTTCCTTCTCCAGTGGACCACATTTTGTCCGAACTCTCCACCAAGACCCGTCCATCTTGAGTGACCCTACATAGCATGGCTCATAGTTTCATTGAGTTAGACAAGCCTGTGGTCGATGTGATTAGATTGGTTAGTTTTCTGTAATTTTGTTTTCAGTCTGTATTAACAATTTCCAGATGATAAAATTTTAAAATATCAATTTTAAAGAGGTTTTAAAGAAGTTAGTTATCATTCATAGAGTTCCCATAGTATGTTAAAAATGACTGAAAGCTTAAATGATAAGAAGGACTAACTAGTCATCATTAATGAATGACACATGCAGGTATACATATAACATGGAGGAGTGCATTGCAACAGTAGCTTGATGTGGTGTATATCCTAACAGAAAGTCTTTCTTTGAACATATAAACATATGTTTATACATACATTGTTGTTGTTGTTGCTTAGTCTCTCAATCATGTCCTACTCTTTGAGACTCCATAGACTGTTGCCCACCAGGCTCCTCTGTCCATGGGATTTTCCAGGCAAGAATACTGGAATGGGTTGCCATCTCCTTCGCCAGGGGATCTTCTCAACCCAGGGATCCAACTCATGTGTCCTGCATTAGCAGACATTGGCAGGCAGATTCTTTACCAATGAGCCACCATGGAGGCCCTTATACCTGCATCAGATCAGATCAGATCAGATCAGTCACTCAGTCATGTCCGACTCTTTGCAACCCCATGAATCGCAGCATGCCAGGCCTCCCTGTCCATCACCAACTCCCGGAGTTCACTGAGATTCACATCCATCGCGTCAGTGATGCCATCCAGCCATCTCATCCTCTGTCGTCCCCTTCTCCTCCTGCCCCCAATCCCTCCCAGCATCAGAGTCTTTTCCAATGAGTCAATTCTTCGCATGAGGTGGCCAAAGTACTGGAGTTTCAGCTTTAGAATCATTCCTTCCAAAGAAATCTCAGGGCTGATCTCCTTCAGAATGGACTGGTTGGATCTCCTTGCAGTCCAAGGGACTCTCAAGAGTCTTCTCCAACACCACAGTTCAAAAGCATCAATTCTTTGGTGCTCAGCCTTCTTCACAGTCCAACTCGCACATCCATACATGACCACAGGAAAAACCATAGATTGACTAGACGAACCTTTGTTGTCAAAGTAATGTCTCTGCTTTTTAATAAGCTATCTAGATTGGTCATAACTTTCCTTCCAAGGAGTAAGCATCTTTTAATTTCACAGCTGCAGTCACCATCTGCAGTGATTTTGGAGTCCAGAAAAATAAAGTCTGACACTGTTTCCACTGTTCCCCCATCTATTTCCCATGAGGTGGTGGGACTGGATGCCATGATCTTTGTTTTCTGAATGTTGAGTTTTAAGCCAACTTTTTCACTCTCCACTTTCACTTTCATCAAGAGGCTTTTGAGTTCCTCTTCACTTTCCCCATAATGGTGGTGTCATCTGCATATCTGAGGTTATTGATATTTCTCCCAGCAATCTTGATTCCAGCTTGTGTTTCTTCCAGTCCAGTGTTTCTCATGATGTACTCTGCATATAAGTTAAATAAGCAGGGTGACAATATACAGCCTTGACATACTCCTTTTCCTGTTTGGAACCAGTCTGTTGTTCCATGGCCAGTTCTAGCTGTTGCTTCCTGACCTGCATACAAATTTCTCAAGAGGCAGATCAGGTATTCTGGTATTCCCATCTCTTTCAGAATTGTCTGGTTTATTGTGATCCACACAGTCAAAGGCTTTGGCATAGTCAATAAAGCAGAAATAGATATTTATCTGGAACTCTCTTGCTTTTTCCATGATCCAGCGGATGTTGGCAATTGATCTCTGGTTCCTCTGCCTTTTCTAAAACCAGGTTGAGCATCAGGAAGTTCACGGTTCACATATTGCTGAAGCCTGGCTTGGAGAATTTTGAGCATTACTTTACTAGCATGTGAGATGAGTGCAATTGTGTGGTAGTTTGAGCATTCTTTGGCATTGCCTTTCTTTGGATTTGGAATGAAAACTGACCTTTTCCAGTCCTGTGGCCACTGCTGAGTTTTCCAAATTTGCTGGCATATTGAGTGCAGCACTTTCACAGCATCATCTTTCAGGATTTGGAATAGCTCAACCGGAATTCCATCACCTCCACTAGCTTTGTTCGTAGTGATGTTTTCTAAAGCCCACTTGACTTCACATTCCAGGATGTCTGGCTCTAGGTCAGTGATCACACCATCGTGATTATCTGGGTCATGAAGATCTTTTTTGTACAGTTCTTCTGTGTATTCTTGCCATCTCTTCTTAATATCTTCTGCTTCTGTTAGGTCAATACCATTTCTGTCCTTTATCGAGCTCATCTTTGCATGAAATGTTCCTTTGGTATCTCTGATTTTCTTGAAGAGATCCCTAGCCTTTCCCATTCTGTTGTTTTCCTCTATTTCTTTGCATTGATCGCTGAAGAAGGCTTTCTTATCTCTTCTTGCTATTCTTTGGAACTCTGCATTCAGATGTTTATATCTTTCCTTTTCTCCTTTGCTTTTCGCTTCTCTTCTTTTCACAGCTATTTGTAAGGCCTCCCCAGACAGCCATTTTGCTTTTTTGGATTTCTTTTCTATGGGAATGGTCTTGATCCCTGTCTAGATAAGTTTAAAAGTAAATGCATGGTAATTAAATGCATACATTTACACATATATCTACCATCATTTTTGAAATTAACATAGGTGAATCCTATTGAGGCAGAAAACACACATGTACCTTTGAAAGGAGTAGCTGCTCCTCAGTACTAGGTAACCACTTCTATGCAAGAATGAAGGCCCAGTGGACAGATATTCTGACCTCCCAAAAGGAACTGAAAATCTGAATTTTTTAAACTTGAAAGCTTTTAATTTTTAAATGTCGGCTCTAATGTTTTAAAAATCCTATACCTGTCAATCAAAGTACTTTAGTAATTTAGTATCCCAGCACCCACAGAAATATTTATGTTAAATTTACTATTAGAAATAGCTATGTTTCATCAACAAAATGAAGAGACAGTTTGCAGAATAGGAGAAAGTATTTGCTAAACCATATATCAGATAAGGATTGGTACCTAAAGTAAAAAGAATCATACAACTCAATAACAAAAAGAAAAAGACCCACTTAAAAAATGGACAAAGGACCTGAAAAGAGATTTCATCAAAAAGGATAAGAGATGGTCAACAGACACATGAAAAGTTGCTCAACATCACTAACCATCAGGAAAATGCAAATTAAAACTACAATGAACTACCACCTCACACCTGTTTAGACATCTATCACTTAAAAAAAAAAAAGATAATTGTTGGAAAGGATGTGGAGGAAAGGGTCCCTGGTATACTGTTGGAAATGCAAATTGGTTACAGCTATTATGAAAATCAGTACGGTGATGTCTCAAAAAATTAAGAATTAAACTACCATATGATCAAGCAATTCCACTTCTGGATATTTATCAAAAGGAATTGAAATCAGAATCTCAAAGGAAAATACCTGCATTCCCATGTTCATTGAAGCTTTACAAGTATATCTTAATTTTTTAAAGTTTCCTTTACACCACTTTACTTCTACAAAAGACCTATGTTAGTACCTATTTTCACTAATAAAAAGAAATATAAAGCGGATTTTCACTTTTATGAAAAGAAAGCCAAATTAGTGACAAAGAAGGAGTGGAGCATCAGACAGTAGTATGTAAAACTGTTCTAAAAATCTCATTTCTCGAGATCTGTATTAGAAATAAATCTGCACACATAAGAAAATAATACATCTACAAGATTGTTCATTGTGATATTATTCCTAATATCAAAAGATTAGAAACAACCTAAATGCCCAGCAATGGGCCACTGTTGAATAAAGTATAATATACCCACAAAGAATACCATGCAGCTGTGAAAATAATAAAGAAGGTGTCTATGAACCTATTAGAAAAGATCTTCAGGGGAAAAAGTAAGGAGCAAAAATTTTGTTACAAGAAAGGGAGGAATAAAAATAGCATATCCACATGAATTTGCTGGGTTTTGGATATTTTTTCATAAATACTGAAATTAAAAGTTAGAAGGAGAGAAAGGAGATAGGATGGATGAGGAATGAGTGAAAGTGAGATTCTCATTTCAATAATGTTTGACCTTTGAAACATGGTATTAAATATTTTTGAATAACCTAATTTTATTAACTCTCAAAAAAATAAAAGATCTACATATAAACCACTGCTTGGTAATTCACCACTGCAAAGGCAACAGCAAAACAGACAAACTGCAAGCTCACAACGTTTCTTGATGCCATTAGCCAACTGTAGTCACAGAATTAGCCTGAAATCTAAAGAGAGACAAGTGCTGGAGGGAGTAACAGGATGTGAACATGTGCTTACTTAGGACAGACAGAGACAGACAAAGGAAAGAAAGAATCTGCCCAGAATGTCAACAAATTTGTAGAGAACACGTTTAGGTTGAAAAGAGAGTTGTGGAGCAACTTAAGCCTTATTAAAGGCGAATGGTGTCCATTTCCATACATAAAAGCTATTTACTTCAGTTTCTAGTATTCTACATATGACTTCTAGTTTTCAACAAAAAAAAATATGAAACATAAAAAAAAAGCAATAAAAATCAGTCAATTGTCAAGAGACTATACAATCAATAGAACCATACTTACATATAGAACAGGTGTTAAAAATATCAGAGAATTTAAAATAGCTATTATATCTATATTAAAATCTCTACCAGAAAAGATAAACATGAAATACCAGGTGGATAATTTTAACACTGAAGAAATGATAAAAAGAATCAAATGGAAATGTTATTAACTAGAATATAGAAAGACAGATGAAAAATGACTTCAGCAGTGACTTCAAGTAAACTTGACAGACTGAAGAAAGAATCAGTGACCTTAAAGGTATGTTAATAGAAGTTACTCCAACTGAATCACAAGAAAAAGTGTAAAAATAAAGGAACAGAATATCTAAGAACTGTGGGGTAATATCAAACAGCCTAATGTGTGTACAGTTGGAATCTAAAAATGGTGAAAGATTAGTTGCTTTAGAGGCAAGAGAGCCCTCTCTCCACTCAATGACTTGTCATTCAGTCGCTCAGTCCTGCCAAGCTCTTTGCAGCCCCATGGTCTGCAGCACACCAAGTTGCCTGTCCTTCACTTTCTCCTGGAGTTTGCTCAGACTCATGTTCCATTGAGATGATGATGCTGTTCAATATTATACTGAAATTCTTAGCCTGTGCAATAAAAAAAGTAAAAGAAGTAAAATTCATACATATTTAAAGGGAAAAAATAAAGCTATCTCTATTCACAGACAACATGCTTCTATACATGGAAAATGCCAAAGAATCTTTTTAAAAGCTCCTAGAAATAATAAATGAGTTTAGCAAATTAGCAAGATACTAGGTCAATAAACAAAATAAATAATATTTATATATGTGAGCAATAAACAATTGAAGTACAAATTTTCTAAAAAAGTGCCGACTACAATAGCTCAAAAGAATGAAATTCTAAATACAAATCTAACAAAATATATTCAGAATCTGTATTCAGAAATCTTTATAAATCTATAAAGATTTACATCTCTATAAATCTATTTATTGGTTTTTTATCTGTAAAACCTAAATAAATGAAAATATATATCATGTTAATAGTTAGAAGACTTGATAAGGATAAGGCAAGCATTGATTCTTCCCAAAATTGGTCTATAGGTTTAATGTGTCATTGTTTTTACTCACAAGTTTCTCAGGCAATACTGACATGTGGACCAATTTGCCACTCCATAAAAATAAAAATATTAAAAAGCATTTAAATACATCCCATGCTTTTTAGGATGACTGCTATTTATCTTGACTACAGTTTCTCAAGTTGTTGTTCACTGGGCTTTATCAGCCTCTTCAAGTTTATTGTTAGGATCATCAGGCAGGAAAATACCACCTGCCATAGCCTCAGTGGTTTCCAACAGTTCTAAATTCCTCTCATTATTTTGCTCACTGAGGAATTATCTTCAACAGTTGTGGGTAAGTTTATGTTCCAAATATGTTTACATTATTAAACATTTAAAATACCAAAAAAAGATAGCCTGCAAATTCTAGAGTTATCAGGGTTTTTTTGAACTACCAAAGAATTCACTGTGGAGGGAAATAGAACTAAAAATAGGAGTATGTTTGCAAATAAACATTTGAGTATAATTATAGCAGAAAGTTGAACAAATACGTGGGAAACATTTTGCATGTGTACAATCAAATTTAAATATACATCATCTCAGGGGACAAATTCATGTTCCTAAAATCCTAGTTAGTCATGCAAATCTTCTGGGACCCACCAAAAAAATTTCCCTTCTAGTTGGTTATATCAGGAGATAGATGTCTGGCTCTAAGTCGTAGTTCTGTGACCTCCCTCAATATCATCACCCTCAGTTATTTTGGATGAATCCGCAGCACTAATGTAATGACACATGCTCATGCGTGCTCAGTGTGTCTGACTCTTTGCAACCTACGGACTGTAACATGCGAGGCTCCTCTGTCCATGAAAATTTTCAGTCAAGAATACTGGTGTTGCCGTTTCCTACTCCAAGGGATCTTTCCAACCCAGGGATCAAAGCCATGTCTCTTGAGTCTCCTGCACTGGCAGGTGGATTTTTTTTTACCACAGTGCCACCTGGGAAACCCAATGTAATGAGTGCACAGTGCCAAAGTACTACATTTTGCAGGTATTCACTATACATGAGTGTTCTACTTTCTGTGTTTTTGTGAAGAATTCAAACTGGTGTGACATGGAAAATGAAATTCTGCTAATTTGTCTGTATATGCAAAATCACGTTTACTCCTCCAAATCTTTTTTTCAGAGCTTCACGTAAGATTGATGCTCCTGGGCACATTGCCATATCTATCCTGCAGCATTACATGACACCCAAACTTTTCTACTTAGCAAGCCATCTAATCTCCAAGGGTAGTGGGATCAACCTGAGAAGAAAAGCAATGTGCCATACTTTGGTGGCAGCTACCTGGTAACTTGTACAGCAACATCATTAAGATGCCCTAGTGAGTTATGACTAAATATCTCAAATTAGCAAATCAACATGTAGAATCCTCTAAATATATTCAACTTTCAAAGTGAGACAGGAATAAAACAAACCCTAAACACACACACACACACACACACACTGGTTGAAGCAAATATTATTTCCAGTATATTTTTAATGAAATAGATAGGGAAAAGAGATTTTTGATATACTAAATCAAAATTCAAAAAGATTTGCACATCAAATATATTTATGACTAGATATATATATGAAAATGTGTTTTCCCTAATTGACAAATGACTTCATATCAGATATGCATTGCCCTCAACCAGCACTGCCGCTATAAATCAGAATGCAAACACCAATCAGGTAGTGTTGCTGTTCAGTCACTAAGTCGTGTCTGACTCTTTGAGACCCCATGAACACCAGGCTTCTCTGTCCTTGACTTTATCACAGAGTTTCCTTAAACTGATGCTGAGTCACTGATGCCATCCGCCATTTCATCCTGTCACCCTGCTAATAAGGTCGTACATTAGAGGTAAAATGAGAAGTGATTTATGAGTAGATAGATGGGAAATAACTAAAAACAATAAAAGAAAGATATCTATTCTGATTAAAATGTGTTTTCTGTTCTATGTATACTAAAAGCTTTAATTTTATCATTTGTCTTTATTTCATTTTAGCCCTCTTCTTTCTTAGCCTCCCTTAAAAACTAAAAAAGCCCTCCCTTTTGCCATTCTTTTGTAAAAGTGCCTTTATTATTAATTCCAAAAATGTAATTCCCTTTGTTCCCTTGTCTTATATGTTTACTCCAACTCTTCACTGCTTTGCTCAAGGCTGACCTGTGCTCAGTGTCAGATTTTTCCCCAAGCATTGCACCTGCCCTGATTATACCTGACTCTATCCCAAGGGCTTTTTCCTGGGGACCTCAGGTCCCTCTCCAGCTGAAGCTGGACTACTGAAGACAAGGGCAGACCATTAAGATGGGGATGGGGGAGTACTCCTTTGCTTTTCTTGCATCACATCTCAACAACCAAGGACATTTACTTTGTAGCTGCCCATATCTTCTTGTTTTTACCCTTCTCTTGGTTTCACAAAGTGCCACTTAGCTATGCCTTGAACACCTCAGGAACTGCTCACAAATGTCCATCCAATTTGTTCCTATGTCACTGTTCTGAGCTACCCATGCTGCAAACTGCCAATGTGCCCTTCCTTTCATCTGGCATTCCTCAACAGTGATCTGAGCCCTTTTCTTTCAAAGCATCTTCCCATGGGACAGAGACCAGACAATTCCTCATAGTCATCAACTCAGACTGCTGAGTCTTCTGTCTTCAAACTCATGTCAAGCTCTATCACACCTACATCTGCAAAAAGTCAAGAGCATTAGGACTTATTTGACAATCCCTGCCACCAGTTATTATCAGCATGTTCAGGATAAAATGAAAATAGTGACACATTTTTTATTCCAAACAATATGAAGTTGACATATGTCTCCCTATTCCTCCTCAAGTACAGCTAAACCCTTAAGTGTTATATATAAGAAGACACTGAAAGGTAGGGAAAAAAGGCAAACTGGCTAGGGAACTTGGGACTCAAGACATGGTAGTTGTTCCCTACATTTTCTTTCTACTTCCTTTATATCCCAGACTGGCTACTGAAGAAGCTTGTAACATGGTATAGCTACTTTGGGAAAAGTTCTGGCAGTTTTTTATAAAACTACATGTATGCCTACTCTATGGCACATCAATTCCAATATTCCACATTTATGCAAATTAAATTAAATCATATATTCACAAGGGACATAACACTCATAGTAGTTTTATTCATAACAACCAAAAACTTGAAACTGCCCATGTGTCCATGAACAGAAGAATGAACTAACTGTGATTTACTTTACACTCTCAATACATGAAACAGTATGGATAGATCTTAAAGATGTCATGCTGAGTTGATGAAGCTAGACACAAGAGTAGACACAGTAGATTCTACTTATATGGAATATTAGAACAAGAAAAGTTTCTGTGGCAAAAACAAATCTTAATTCTTGTTGTACCTGAGGAATGGGACAGAAATTGGCATAATGAAAATTTCTGATATAATTAAACTATTGTATAATTTGAGTGGATTGTGTTTCATACGTATATGTATTTGTCAAATTTCAGCAGATTCAATTGTTATTTTCATTATATGTAAATTTTACATCAGAAGTAAAGAACTGTAAGGAAATATTAGACTCTAGCTAATGGTACCAATGTTGAAGTATTTAGAAGGAAGCGCAACTAACACTTGTAGTTTACTTTTAAATGCATTAAAATATATGACGGTTGGATGGATGAATAAATCTATGATAAGTAAGCCTTGTTAAATGATAATAGCAGAATTAGGTGGTGAGTTTTACTCACTGTAAACTTCTTCCACTTTGCTTTATGTTTGAAATTTTTGTTGGGTGAGAAATTGACCATAAATATGTGTACGAGTGGTTGTCTTTCAAGACTTTTTATTCTGTTATTTATTTATTCTTCAGTTAATACCACACTATCTTACTTACTCTAGCTTTATATTAAATTCTTCAAGATCATCTTCACTACTTTCAGCCATTGCTTCAACTATAAATTTTAGAATCATATTGTCAATTTCTCCAATAGTTTCTGTGAGATTTTGGTGGGATGGAATTGAACCTCTGGATCAATTTGGGGGAAATTAATTTTAATTTGTGAACATACTCTGTTCCTCTATTTCTTTAATATCTCTCAATAATGTTCTGAAGATTTTAGTATAGAAATATTGAATCTCTTCTTGGTATGTTTTCTTAGGTACTGGAATTTTTCATTCTTTTGAAATGCTATAGCATAGTACTTCCCTCTTATCTGCATAGGACTTGTTACAAAACCCTAGTGGATGCCTGAAACTACAGATAGTAGCAAGCCATTCACATACCATGATTTTTCCTATACATACATACCTACAATAGAGTTTAATTTGAAAATTAGGCACAGTAAGAAATTAACAACAATAATAATAAAATAAAAAATACGTGAATGTAGTCTCCCCCTCTCTCTCTGAATATTTTATTGTGTAATTTAATGCTTTTTTCATTGTAACTAAGCACTTACCATGCTCTGTGGCCATAAATTTGCAGTTCGAGATGTAACAGTAGCAAAACTAACATGAATTTCTTTTTTCTTCTTCACAATTTCACAAATGAAAAACTCATTCTTACCATAAATCTTAGCAACCACAGCATACATTTTTTTCTTTCTTTTCTAAAGACCCCAAATAGCCAAAGCAATCTTTTTTTTTTTTCCAAAGCAGTCTTGAGAAAGGAAAGATTGACTTCAGAGCATACTACAAAGCTGCAGTCATCAAAACAGTATGGTACTGGCACAAAAACAGAAATATAGATTCAATGGAACCAGACAGAAATTCCAGAGATAAACCCATATATCTATGGTCAACTAAACTATGACAAAGGAGGCAAATATATACAATGGAGAAAAGATTGTCACTTCAATTAGTGGTGCTAGGAAAAATGAGTAGATACATGTAAAAGAATAAAATTAGAACACCACACACAAAAACTCAAAATGGTTTAAAGCTCTAAATATAAAGCCAGACATAATAAAACTCTTCAGTTCAGTTCAGTTCAGTTCAGTCTTTCAGTCATGTCTGACTCTTTGCGACCCCATGAATTGCAGCACACCAGGGCTCCCTGTCCATCACCAACTCCCAGAGTTCACTCAGACTCACATCCATTGAGTCCGTGATGCCATCCAGCCATCTCATCCTCTGTCAATCCCTTTTCCTCCTGCCCCCAATCCCTCCCAGCATCAGAGTCTTTTCCAATGAGTCAACTCTTCACATGAGGTGGCCAAAGTACTGGAGTTTCAGCTTTAGTTTCATTTCTTCCAAAGAACACCCAGATCTGATCTCCTTTAGGATGGACTGGTTGGATCTCCTTGCAGTCCAAGGGACTCTCAAGAGTCTTCTCCAACACCACAGTTCAAAAGCATCAATTCTTCGGCGCTCAGCCTTCTTCACAGTCCAACTCTCACATCCATACATGACTACTGGAAAAACCATAGCCTTGACTACACGAACCTTTATTGGCAAAGTAATGTCTCTGCTTTTGAATATGCTATCTAGGTTGGTCATAACTTTCCTTCTAAGGAGTAAGCGTCTTTTAATTTCATGGCTGCAGTCACCATCTGCAGTGATTTTGGAGCCCAAAAAATAGTCTGACACTGTTTCCACTGTTCCCCCATCTATTTCCCATGAAGTGATGGGACCAGTTGCCATGATCTTTGTTTTCTGAATGTTGAGTTTTAAGCCAACTTTTTCACTCTCCACTTTCACTTTCATCAAGAGGCTTTTGAGTTCCTCTTCACTTTCTGCCATAAGGGTGGTGTCATCTGCATATCTGAGGTTATTGATATTTCTCCCGGCAATCTTGATTCCAGCTTGTGCTTCTTCCAGCCCACCGTTTCTCATGATGTACTCTGCATATAAGTTATATAAGCAGGGTGACAATATACAGCCTTGACGTACTCCTTTTCCTATTTGGAACCAGTCTGTTCCATGTCCAGTTCTAACTGTTGCTTCCTGACCTGCATATAGGTTTCTCAAGAGGCAGGTCAGGTGGTCTGGTATTCCCATCTCTTTCAGAATTTTCCACAGTTTATTGTGATCCACACAGTCAAAGGCTTTGGCATTTGAAGTCAATAAAGCAGAAATAGATGTTTTTCTGGAACTCTCTTGCTTTTTCCATGATCCAGTGGATGTTGGCAATTTGATCTCTGGTTCCTCTGCCTTTTCTAAAACCAGCTTGAACATCTGGAAGTTCACGGTTCATGTATTGCTGAAGCCTGGCTTGGAGAATTTTGAGCATTACTTTACTAGCATGTGAGATGAGCGCAATTGTAAACTCTTAGAGGAAAACATATGCTGAACACTCTTTAATGTAAAACACAGAAATATTTTCCGATCCACCTCTTTGGTTTAGTAGCGAAGTCGTGTCCTCCTCTTGCTGCCCTATGGACTGTAGCCTGCAAGGCTCTTTTGTCTGTGGGATTTTCCAGGGGAGTGGGTTGCCACTTTCTTCTCCAGGGGATCTTCCCGACCCAGGGATAGAATCTGTATCCTGCACTGCAAGCAGATTCTTTACTGCTGAGCCACCAGGGAATTCCATATATATATATTAGATGTGTGTGTGTGTGTATGTAGTTGTGTTAAGCCTTGGAAACCCAGCATGCATGTCATACCTACAGTACATCTCAATTTGGACAAGTCACGTTCAAGTGCTTTGCTTCAGTGGGACCAGTGACTGGTGGCTCCCATGCAAGGCTCTAGACCTGGCCCATACTGTCCCTTCTGCTAGAATTGCCCCCCTGCATAGCCATGCCCACTTCACTCACTCCTGCCTCAGAAGTCTGGAATGCTTCCCTATCAGATGCCATGTCATGGTGTTCCATCCCGGAGGGAGAGTCGTATCTACAGGGTCATGTCACCCTCACAGGGGCCTCTCCTACAGGACCTCACCAGGCCACGCCTCCTATGCAGGGTCTCTTTCATGCTCTACACAGAGAAAGTGCTGAGGAAATGTGTGCTGAAGTGAAATGACAGTATGTTTGCATGTTTTCTGAGCTTGGCTTAGGATGGCTCCTTCTTTGACAAAGGAAAGTCAAGGCAGTGGCTGGATGGGGTGGTGGCAGTGGGCAGGGGAGTGTTTCATACAGGTTTCCTAGGCTTAGCTTTTTCTCATTAGTAAGTTGTCTTTTCGCCCCACAAAAGACAAACAACTTTGTTAATGTGTTTTAAAATTCAAATACATCATGTCCATTTGGAGAGAACATATTGAGTTGCAAACTGACCACATTTTTACTGAAACAGTTTTATTCTGGGCATCATTAGTGGGAACCGAGCTGGTGATCACAGAGGGCACAAAGTGCACGAGGAAGGTGCCTGTGAAGATGCTGGTCTTCTTGGTGGCTCGCTCCTACCACCTCTTCTGCTCCTCCAGACAGCAGTCCCACACACTACACACAAGACAGAGAGAAGGTGAGTCACGGGGCAGGTCTGCCAGTTACAGGGACTTACTGTCATGAATGCTGAATAATGAGAATAAAAATAAATAAATGGGGCTGAGTTAAACTTAAGGGCTTTTGCACAGCAAAAAAAACAATAAGCAAAATGAAAAATGAGCCTACAGAATGGGAGAAAATATTTGCCAATGAAATGATTATGAAATGATAAGGGATTCAGATCAGATCAGATCAGCCGCTCAGTCGTGTCCGACTCTTTGCGACCCCATGAATCGCAGCACGCCAGGCCTCCCTGTCCATCACCAACTCCCGGAGTTCACTCAGACTCACGTCCATCGAGTCAGTGATGCCATCCAACCATCTCATACTCTGTCGTCCCCTTCTCCTCTTGCCTCCAATCCCTTCCAGCATCAGAGTCTTTTCCAATGAGTCAACTCTTCACATGAGGTGGCCAAAGTACTGGAGTTTCAGCTTTAGCATCATTCCTTCCAAAGAAATCCCAGGGCTGATCTCCTTCAGAATGGACTGGTTGGATCTCCTTGAGTGGATTAATCACCCAAATATACAAATGACTCTTGCAGTTCAATATAAAAACAACAACAACCAACAAAAACCCAATTTAAGAAATGGACTGAAGATCTATATAATCTTTTCTCCAAAGAAGACATGGAGAAGGTGAAAAAAGCATATGAAAAGATGCACAGCACCATTAATTACTAGAGAAATGCAAATCAAAACTACAATGAGGTATCACCACATAACAGTCAGAAGGTCTATCATCAAAAAATGTACAAACAATAAATTCTGGAGGAGGTGTGCAGGAAAGGGAACCCTCCAACACTATTGGTGGGGCTGTAAGTTGAGTTCAGTCACTAAGTCATGTCTGACTCTTTGCGACCCCATGGACTGCAGCATGACAGGCTGCCCTGTCCATCACCAACTCTTGGAGCTTGCTCAAATTCACTTCCATCGAATCAGTGATGCCATCCAACCATCTCATCCTCTGTATTCCCCTTCTCCTCCTGCCTTCAATCTTTCCCAGCATCAAGGTCTTTTCCAATGAGTCAGTTCTTCAAATCAGGTGGCCAAAGTATTGCAGTTTCAGCTTCAGCATCAGTCCTTCCAGTGAATATTAAGGACTGATTTCCTTTAGGATGGATGGAATGATTTGATCTCCTTGCAGTCCAAGGGACTCTCAAGAGTCTTCTCCAATACCACACTTCAAAAGCATCAATTCTTTGGTGCTCAGCTTTCTTTATAGTCCAACTCTCACATCCATACATGACCACTGGAAAAACCACAGCTTTGACTAGACGGACATTTGTTGGCAAAGTAATGTCTCTGCTTTATAATATTCTTAGAGCCATCACAATTGGTGTTATTTCTTCTTTAAATTTATGGAAGAATTGATCAGTGAAGACATCTAGGTCAAAAGATTTGCCTGTGGTAAGATTTAAATTGCAGATTCAATAGTATTACTATATCTGCTGCTGCTGCTTATTTGCTTCAGTGATGTCTAACTCTGTGCAGTTCCATGGACTGTAGCCCACCAGGCTCCTTCGTCCATAGAATTCTCCAGGCAAGAGTACTGGAGTGGACTGCCACTTCCTACTCCAGGGGATCTTCCCAACCCAGGGATTGAACCCAGGTCTCCTGCATTGCAGGCAGATTCTTTACCACTGAGCCATATCTAGGACTATATATATGTTCTATATCATCTTTTGCCAGGTTGAATATGTCTTGAAATTTTTCTGATTAATGTAATTCAGATCCTCAATCTTATTGCCATAAAGTAGCTCTATGTCTTCTGTTTTGCAAAGCCAAGCAGCCTGTAATGATGTCTTATTTTAATTCCTGACATTTATTTATGACTGCTCTCCTTCTTATTAATCAAACTTGCCAAGAGTTTATCAACAATTTCTTTTTTCATTTTAAAGATATAGCATGTGCTCATATGATATTTCCAAAATCTAGTTGAATGTGTATAAGAAATATATGTCTTCATACCCAGAATTATGAAATCCCCAAGTATTCATATTTATAAGAATAACAGAGTTTAAAAAAAAAAACACTAAAAATGAA
This sequence comes from Bos indicus x Bos taurus, assembly GCF_003369695.1. NCBI lineage: Eukaryota > Metazoa > Chordata > Mammalia > Artiodactyla > Bovidae > Bos > Bos indicus x Bos taurus. The sequence goes on along the minus strand of NC_040086.1, from coordinate 64,835,154 downwards.
ACAAATCAAAATCCCTTTTTAACACTGAGCACTTAGAGAATAGTATAAGGCATTATGGTAAGGGAAAAAGCTATACAGAATACTTATTTGAAATTAATGTGTTTTCATGCAATAAGGGATGATAACTAATAAAAATTCTTTCTTGCAAGTTGTCCAGTTGTCCCTCTGTGCTTCATCTGAGATGAAGTAGACTGGCCAGAGAAGTATAAAAATGATGAAGTAGTCATCTCTTGAAACCAATCACTAAACTTTGGTGAGGAAATTGAAAAATACACATATATCCCCAATGTTCACTGCAGCACTATTTATAATAGCTAGTACAGAGAAGCAATCTAGATGCCCATTGACAGATGAATGGCTAAAGAAGCTGTGGTACACATATACAATGGAGTATTACTTAGCCATAAAAAGGACTGTATTTGAATCAATTCTAATGAGGTGGATGAGACCAGAGCCTACTATACAGAGTGAAGTAAGTCAGAAAGAGAAAAACAAATATCATATATTAACATATATGGAATATAGAAAGATGGTAGATGAACCTATCTGCAGGGCAGCAATGGAGACGCAGACAGAGAGAACAGACTTATGGACATGGGGTGCAGGGAGGAAGGAAAGAGTGGGATGTACGGAGAGAGTAACAGGGAAACATATATATTACCATAGCTAATGGGAATTTGCTGTGTGACTCAGGGAAATTGCTCTAACAACCTAGAGGGCGTGGGATGGGGAGGGAGGTGGGAGGGAAGTTCAAGAGGGAGAAGACATAGGTATACCTGTGGCTGATTCATGGTGACATTTGGCCGAAACAAACACAATATTGTAAAACAATTATACTTCAATTAATAATAAATTTAATTGTTAAAAAGTAAACTTTGGTGAGGATGATGAGGGAAATCTGTAAATTTCCCTGGAAGCATTTAAGAGCAGAAAGTTTTCTCACTGCTGTATCTGTGTAGAAGCTGGGAGTACTGGATTGAAATAGATGACTTAAGGTTTCCTCTAGTTTGATTCATTCATAATACTGAGAATAAAATTCAACTTAAGATATTGAGACTTTTGGATTGATTTCAACTCAAGTACATTGAACTTCAGTTGTGAAATTGCCTTGAGAAATTAAAAACTCTATTAATGAATTATTGCCTGTTAGGCAAACATACCAAAATACTATTTAAAAGCTCATGAACATGCATAGCAGGAATAGGAACTTTTAACCTATCTTGTATATCAATATATATACATGTGTGTATATGTATATCTATCCATGTATATATCCATATGCCCTTCCATTAAAAATAAAAACTAGTGTCATTAAAGAAAAACTATTTCCTGATAAAACTACCCATTGACTGCTTTGCCAGACAAATGCAACTCAGAAACTGACACATTTCAGTCCATCTATATGTACAGTGTGTCCCACATCACAATGCTAACACGGGCATCTTAACTTTAAATGAGACAAAACAAACAGAAATTAACACTGGTGGGAACCCTCTGCCACTCAATTTGTATTGGGTTTAACACCTTCTTATTTTATATATCCTTTCACATAAACAGTTTTATATTAGCCCCTGATATGGTGCCTTCCAACAATTCAGCGTTGAGCTGTTTAAAAGCACTAATTAGCAGCTTTAATATAGAACACATATATTAGAAAAATCTTGCAAATCTAGAATACCCTTTGGGCCTTGCCATTTGTGTGTGAAATAACTCAATAAAAAAATATACTATATTGTTAATCATAGACCTTCCAGGAATATAATCAATCACACAAGAAATATAAACTGTACGTTTATAAATAAAAGAAGAAAAATGATAACTCCATTTAAGTTGAGCACAGGAATCGTCACAATGAGCAGATGCATTTATAAAACTAAGCACACTTCATAATAACGATAAAAAATATTACAACTGTATATATATATAAATGACATACATGCATTGCATTCAATTTTAGCATAACTGGCAACACATTTATTAAATTAACAGTTCATCTATTTTTTCCTATCACTTCCAACAATACCAAATCCATATCTACTTATATATTAACTTTAACAGAAAATAAATAATCTTCAAGTATTTTACAAATAAAGAAATATTTAACATTCAGTGGATTCCAGGAACACATTTTTCTATTTATCTAGAATGCTGACATAGCCTAATTATTTCTTTTTAAGCAACATTATAATAGCTTATCCATCTATAATTTCAAGGAATATTTTGCTTCTCTCCAACTTTCACATACCTTGATCAGATAGTTCTAGTTAATATTTCTAGTACATGTAAATAATTATATCCTTGAGTGCTTTAAAATTACACTAATTCCTATGCCATTAAGGAAGGAAAATGTTTCTAGTTTTTGATGCATTATGAGTGGGAGATATTAATTTCTAGATGAAATTATGCACAAGCAGGGGAAAAGCTTTGTACCGTGATAACATTTAAACAAAAAATGTTAAGTATCTCAGGAATTATGGATGATTAAAAGCAAATAGGACAACACGATCATATTGTATTTGGATTGTGGGACCCTCTCCCATTTCTGCAAACTTCTAGACCCCGAAGCAGAAAGCATCTTTATATTTTAAAATTGTTTAACTATCAGAATAGTTGGCTTAAACAGTAGCAAACACTCAAAATCAAGGAAATGACATACTTCAGTAAATATGTTTATGCTGTGTAATATAAACGAATTATAAAAGTAGAATAATCTTTTTTGTTTTCATTTGCTAATATGAAAGCATTTTGTTTTCATTTGTCATTTGCACAAAACTGCCACTAAGCGATGTGATTTCTAAAGGTAGTTTTGAAAACTTGAAGGAAATTAACTCATACCAAGTTATATGTATTATTTACTAGTATAGTACTAATAGTACTTTACTATTTTAGGTAAATAGCTTTTTAAAATTATACTGAGATGATGAAATTGCCCCTTTTGAGGTAGAAATTTCCACATAATGGGTAATTTCAATTCGTTCCAGCTTTATCCCACTAGTAGAAACAGATGTAGTCAAAGACCTCACATATTTGCTATGAATATATTTTAATGTATTTTCTCCAAAGGAATAAAACTGGCTGACACCTAAGTTTATTTCTCCCCTCATTCCTTAATGTTTTATAATGTAGAGTAGTGAATATTTTATGAAGTACATAATGTGCATTCAGTGTACTTTGTGGGCTTCCCAGGTGGTGCTAGTGGTAAAGAACCCACCTGCCTGTGCAGGAAACATAAGAGATGCAGGTTCGATCCCTGGGTCGGGAAGATCCCTGGAGGAGGATATGCCAACCCACCCAGTATTCTTGCCTGGAGAATCCCATGGACAGAGGAGCCTGGCAGGCTACGGCGCATAGGGTTGCAAAGAGTCAGACGCAACTGAGGCATCTTATCATGCACACACAATGTACTTCACCTACGATGTTTCACTAAAAATATTGAGCACTGGTTTGGGCAGGGGGAGGGGGGCTTCCATGACACTGATGAGCAATTTTACACAGACTAGGAGTATATTTAAAGATAGTGAAGACTTTTAGGAGACAGGTTCTCTGTTTCTGGGGAATATGGAGCTATACTTCTTTCACGATCTGTTGACAGGTGACACTGTCTCTTAGTAAACACTTTCTGCCTATCATGATAGAATTGGAGTAAGACTGCAAGAGTTTAAGTCAAAAACAAAAGAGAAGGTTTGCAGTTCTTTATAAGCCTGTGATGTTGAATTATAGCACTATTATATTCATTTCCTAGGACTGCAATAACCAAGTAACACAGAGAAATTTACCATCTCATTGTTCTGGAGATCAGAAGTCCAAACTGGAGTGTCAGTGGAGCCTTGCTCCCTCTGCGATCTAGAGGGTAGAATCCCTCCTGGTGTCCTTGTAGCCTCTGGTGGTGGCCACTGATCCTTGGTCTTCTTTAGTTTGTAACAATGTAACTAATCTCTCTCTTTCTGGAATCACATAGTAATTTCCCCTCTGTGTCTTCACATCATTTTCCTATAAGGCCACTGGGCATATTGAATTAAGAGCCCACTCAACCACAGCATGACCTTATCTTCATTAATTACATCTGCAACAATCCTACTTTCAAAGAAAGTCACATTCTAAGGAACTGGGTGTTAGGATTTTAGCTTCTTTCATGGTGGCTAAAGAATTTAGCCTGCAATGTGGGAGACCCAGGTTCAATCCCTGGGTTGAGAAGATCCCCTGGAGAAGGGAATGGCAACCCACTCCAGTATTCTTGCCTGGGAAATCCCATGGACAGAGGAACCTAGTGGGCTACAGACCACGGGATCACAAAGAATTGGACAAAGGCAATGGCACCCCACTCCAGTACTCTTGCCTGGAAAATCCCATGGATTGAGGAGCCTGGTAGGCTGCAGTCCATGGGGTCGCTAGGAGTCAGACACTGAGCGACTTCCCTTTCACTTTTCGCTTTCATGCATTGGAGAAGGAAATGGCAACCCACTCCAGTGTTCTTGCCTGGAGACTCCCAGGGACGGGGCATCCTGGTGGGCTGCTGTCTATGGGGTCGCACAGAGTCGGACACGACTGAAGCGACTTAGCAGCAGCAGCAGCAGAGCGACTAACACGAATCTTCCATGGGGAAACAATTCAAGCCACAGCACCATGGTTCAGTTCAGTTCAGTCTCGCAGTCATGTCTGATTCTTTGCAACCCCATAGACTACAGCACGCCAGGCCTCCCTGTCCATCACCAACTCCCGGAGTTCACTCAAATTCATGTCCATTGGGTGGGTGATGCCATCCAACCATCTCATCCTCTGTCGTCACCACAACCATAGTTAATATCAAATGAAACCTAAATAGGGAGACTCAGGCCTCAATTGCTAGCTAGAATTATTCTCTGGATCATCTCCTCTCTTCCTGGAAGAGTTCCATTGCCTAGAGATGGAAGGCACTTTTCACATCACAGAGGGAGGCACTTTCCTCCTTTAAACATCTATTAGGTGGAAGAAGAAAGAATAGAACAGAGAGGTTAGCGTGGTTAAGAATCACTCATGGTTCCCAGTGTATTGACAAACCTTTCGTCTGTAACGACTATCATTCTGGAGGAATTAAGTTGTACTGCCAGACAGAAAAAGTAAGGAAAGAACCACTCTCTCTCTTGTGGTGGTTAAAGGTTATGTTCTAAAAAGTTCTTTTGGAGGGACTTCCCTGATTGTCCACGGGCTGAAACTCCATGTGCCCAATACAGGGGTCTGGGGTTCCATCTCTGGATGGGGAACTAGATCCTGCAGGCCACAACTAAGAGTTTGCATGCCTTAACTAAAGAATCCACATGTCCCAACTACGATCTGATGCAGTCAAATAAATAAATATGTTAAATAAAAATTAAAAATTGCTTTGGAGAACTATTCCATCAGTCCACTAGGGGTGGCTTGCTTTCTGTCAACTCTACCCTGTGGAGGTCACTAATCTCCAGTCATTAACATTCTCCAATTCAGCAACAGAGTAAAAAAAAAAAAAGTAGGGAAAGAAAAAAAAAACACCGTGAAGAAAGGGTTCGAAAACAATGTGTTGGGTGTGGGGGTAGATTTGCATTACTTCCCACTTCAGCTTTTGTCTTCAAAGTCCTTTCTGCAGAGTATTAAATGGTGTTTGGCTTTTCCCCATTTCTGTTTTTCTCCTTTTAGAGGGGAGAAGTCAATGAGATTTTTGAAAAGGCTCAGAATAGAGAGGTCATTTTTGAACAAATGACATGTAAGGCAAGATAAATTTACATTTTTCGGACCTCATGGAAAAACAAGGCCAGCTTTGTCTGGGATTCTCTGACAAGTCATTGAAGGTAAGCATCAACTGCCCACTGGTCGTGGTGGAGCCAAACCCAGAGAAACATGAGCTAAAACGAGTTTCTCTGTGACCGTAGGTTGATCATCCCCAACTTCCCACAAAGGCCTTTCATTCCCATCTGGAGTGAATATAGGATAACCTAGATGGGCCAGCCCCTCAGTCACCAAGCAAAACTCTTGACATTTGCCTAATTATCTTTTCTCATCATCAGTCATTTCTTGAAGTCTCAGCTTCATTCAGATGCCAGGTATTTCCGAAATTAATCATGTCACTGCAAGCGGCATCTTTTCATGTAAATGGACTTTATTATCTGGATCAGAACACCCCCCTCCTTTGAGCAGTGAAAGCCCATTTGTAGAGAAAGTGTCTGAAATCTGACATGCTGCCTTTCCAAGAAAGATTCTTCCTGTTGACCTCCCAGCAAGCACCAAGCATCAGTCACTGTGAGCTTGTGAGTGTGAGCTTGTGTGTGTGCGTGCATGTGTGTGTGCTTGTGTGTGTAGCTAAGAGCCTGGGGCTGGCTGCATGCTAATTTGCCCCATTGTTTCAGGGTGACTGCCTTTCCAGTATTTCAGAACAAAGCCTTTTTACATAAGCCCCTACATACAATCATTTTATACTTACTTCAAGGACTATCATCCTATCTTCATTGAAACTATAGTAGGGACACGCCAGAGTTTCTTTGTCTCCTTGTAAGGCTGCAGATTACAGACAGGGCAGATACCAACACACTCCCCTTTCATTTGAAAGCATTTTTTAAATGTTTGAGGACCCTGCACTTCTTCTACACGTGACTTTGCTCAGCCTTTTTGAATTCAGAAAGAGGAGGAGGAAAATGCCTCTAAGAATTTGGTTAAGTGCCATCAAATTCAATTTTCAGGTGTACAACATTTAAACGTAAAGAACGGGGGAAATGAGGAATAGAAAGCAAGAAATTCCTACTTGTAGAAGTATCACCAAACTGTAACATCATCTCTAAAAGGGTTACATACTCAGCTTCACAGCACTGGCTGGGATGTTATCTAATTAGCAAGTAAGAATGCCTGACGACCAACCAAGTCCAGTAAGGCCCCTCCTGTGTGTATAGTGACACGTGGGGAAAGTTCTTCCTACATCTCAGAGTCACTTTTCTTTTGTCCTGTTCTTTAACAACCCAGTGTTAATGATGGGGCATTTTTCCTCTGGGAGGAGTACTGAAGAGATATTAATTACCTGCAACCCTCCTCTTTTGTGGAAATAAAATTAATGTTGTGACATAAACAGACAAAAACCAGGAAATTAAAAGTTAAGGCTGAGACTCCTTCATGATGTTTTCCCTTTTTTGGTCATTGCAAAATGAATATAGAGAGGATAATTTGCTAGAGGAAAGACTGGATCATGGAGTTCATCAAGAAAGAGGAAGAAAATCATTTTTTTAAATCTCTTTGGCTCTCTTCAATACCAACTTGCTTTTGTCTGACAAACAGAAGTAAATTTTTAAAAAAACAAACTTGTTTCACAATTTGCTAGGGGTTTGGAACCTGACCTGATCCCAAGCTGTATATTTACATCTGGGTGGTCAGGTAAACAAGGGTAAAATTTTCAGTTCATATTGTTCTAAGAAATAGATTTTAAAAACACTGGTTAGTGGACAAGAATGGTCTTCTAAAGACATCTCACATGATTTCCCATTGATAACTGCTGTTTCCTTTGACAGAAATGTTTAAGCATGTTTAAGTCTTTCTAAGTTCAACATTACAGATCATGTAGTAGGGATTGTGTGTTTTCAAATTTGTTAGTGCCAGTTTCTCACTTTATTTAGGTTTCCTTAGTTTCTATCGATTGTTTTAAAAGTACCTTACTTTAAAAGGTAAAAACTATCATGCATAAAATAAACTATAAGGATATATTGTACAAGACAGGGAAATTAGCCAATATTTTATAATAACTATAAATGAAGTATAACTTTTAGACTGTGAGCCTCTATATTATACACCCATAACTTATATAATAGTGTATTTCAACTACGCTTCAATTAAAAAAATTTCACTTTTGCTCATCCACTTCATTTTCCTTAACCTGAAGTATTTCTGAAACCAAGGGAAAACTGAACCGCCTCTTCGTAGTCTTCAAAAAAGCTAAGCAATACTTTTTTCATCAGTTTGAACAGCTAGACACTCAAGAAAGTTAAGAATGTCCTAAATTGGAATTGGTAGAAAGCACAGATGGTCTTGAAAATACAGTTTTGGAGTGTTGCATCAACATCCAAAGTCCTATAGGAAAAACAAATGCAAAAATCAACTTTTGAGAGGCTGTATTTAAGAAAGGACTCAACCCCTCCATTCTTTTGTAGCGTTTGAAGATTAGCCAAAAGAGAGAAAAGGGAGTGTAAATTCTAGGATGAATCTCTAGGCTATAGGCCAGAAACTGTGAACATTCATCTTCCCCCCCACCCCCTTTTCTGAGAAGAATGTTTCTGGGGAAGAAGTTCCATGAGGGGCTTGTACTTCTAAGGACTTTCCTGAACTTTACCTTCCTCTTCGCATCTGCCTTCAGTCATATTAATCTTGGGTTCCTGTCATCTTTTGGCTGCCCTCTCACAAATGCAAACAACTCATTCTGGTGCATAGGAATGCCCTGTTTCACCATCTTTTCTATTTGGATATATCATTTCCACTCTATCTTACTTTGCAGCAACAACACCACCTCCTGGGTCACTCATGATTTCCATAGTTGTCTGCACAACATAGGAGAAAATTGCTAAGCCTCAAAAAGAATTGTTAACTGTAATAATTAGATTATAAGTTTCTTGAAGACAAGCTTCTCAAATTCAATGGCAATTCTTACAAAATCAAAGGGCAGGCCACATGGTCTTACAAAGGATGCCTTTAAGATGGATGAATTTATTCAAATAGAAAAAAAAATGACACAACAAACAAATGTAACATGGTATCCTAGAGGGGACCTTAGAAAAGCAAAGTACATTAGAGGAAAACTGGATAAAAAGTGAAATTGGCACTAACAACCTAGAAAACAAAGTCTTCCTTATGTTATCTATAATATTGAACCTAGTAGTACTTGTAAAAATGTTTAAAATTTCTGTCAAGGAAAACAACAATTGTCAATAGGGAAATTATGTGAAATGTCCATAAGAGACTATCCTTGGCCACTAAACAATGGTTTGTATTTATTTTTTAAGATAATATGAGCTGAAATGTTATCCTTGTTTTCCTGACCACACACATGTATTAATAGATACACAGGGATCAGGTCATGACTCAAACCCTAGCAAATGGTCAATTGCTTTTTTAAAAAAATTTTCTTATATTTGTGAGACTCAAACCCAAGACTGATGGGAAAGGTGGGTTGTGCTTTAATGGAAGTGGCATACCTAGGACTTTGGGGAGTTAGCAACATTCTGGATAAGAGGGTGTAGGAGGGTCTTTGACAGCAGGTGCAAATCATCTAATGGTAATTATCAAGGGGGGCTGTCAGAAGACAGGGATCAAAGCAGAGTTTAGCTCTGATATCAGTTAAATTAGTCATCAGGAATTCCAAAATTATTCTGATTTGAAGTCTTATTCCTGGACTGAGTTGTTGTTGTTGTTGTTTTGTCTTTTGTTTGTTTGTTTGTTTGTTTAGGGAGAGGAGGGTTTACAATCACCAGAGCCCTCTCTTCTCTCTCTACAGCTACTTTGAAGAAGTAGAAATTTTTTCCTGCAAAGTGAAATCAAGACTTTAAGAATTGGGTCTGCAGATCCTATCCAAAGTGTTTGGAGCTTAAGGGCCTTTCTGTGCCATAGTCCTTGTCTTTAGAGTTCAGAGGATGGAGTTACAAATGTAATTCAGCTAAATGTCATTGCATAATCTGATATTTCAGAGCTAAAACACAGTTTATCACTTTGGACCTCTATTTCTGGACTGTGAAGTTCCCCAGCTCTTTTTTTAAAATTAAAATCCTGAATTATTGTTCTTTAGAAAAGCAATATTCCTAAAGAATTTGGTAAGCTGCAAGAATCATACTGGCCATCATACCAGCCGTTTCTAACATGGCTCAAAAATGGAATTAAATAGCATTTTTCTTGCTTCTCAATCATCCTAAAACCAGGGAATCTGTACTTTCATTGTCTACCTTAATTTCAAATGAATGACAATCTCAGAGCCTAGGAGGAAACATTCGTTGCTTTTCATCTTTCCTAAATTGGAAAAGTTACAGCAATATTGAGAACAATTTCACACTTTATCCCAACCTCTCCCCAAATCTATTCAGGTTTCAGCCCTAACTACTGCATAAGAAAATGAAATAGTTTCTCTACCTCTGAAGAAATAGTCCATATATTTCAGTCAGGACACCTGCATAATGACAATGGACCTGTTGTGAAATATCACCTATCAGGAGAAACTTGGGAATATGCATCATCTTATAGCTTCATATTCCATCTTTTCCTCTGCATATTTTTAATAAGAATGGTTGAGGAAAATCATGCAATTTAGTTATTAGACTATTCTAGGTCAATGGTTTGTTCCTGTTTCTTAGTTGCTAAGTCATGTCCAACTCTTTGCAACTCCATGGACTGTAGCCCTCCAGGTCTTTCTGTCCATGGGATTTTCCAGATGAAGAATACTGGAGTGGGCCGCCAATATTCTTCTCCAGGGGATCTTCCCAACCCAGGGCTCAAGCCCGCATCTCCTGCACTGGCTCCTCTTTACCACTGAGCCAGTAGGGAAGCCCCAGTTCTATGGTGGTGTGTGACAATAGATATGTTGCTAAAATGTATATGTAAATCCTTTCCCTCTTTTTAGTTTTTGGTAAACTCAGTCTTGATTTTACATTTAATTTATTGAATTTGAGAAATTGCAGTTCTTTAGTCTGAAAAATCTTCCTTTTTCACAGTTAATAAATTCTTCAGGATTATTTCAAGATATTTAATTCACTGAATATTCTCCAATATGTATACAGTACTGTGCTGAGAATCAGACAAGAGCTGGCCTTGGGGAAGTCATGCTTTTGAGGGAGAGCTATAAAATCACACACACACACAGATTTTTAATAAAAACTCTGTTTCTTCATAAAAGCAGTCTAGCTGATTGTTAAGGTTAGGGTTCCAAAACCAAACTATCTGTGCTCCAGGCCTTGGTCGGTCACCAACTAGCTGTGAGACCTTGTTTGTTTTTCTCAGATGTATAGTGGACATGATAATAGAACCTTGTCAACTATATTCAGCGAGAACAATGGTTGTGACCTAATAGACATTGAGTTAACATTAGCTAATATTGTTTCCACATCTGTGGACAGAAATAATCATAGTAATTTTTCTATAAGATGATTGGGAGCGTTAGATGGCTTCAGGAATTTGAAGGTTTTTGATGCTGTCATTATTATAATCAGCATTAGAGATGCATTATCAAAGTACTATAAGGAGGTTGAGGGTTAATTTATTAGATGGAGAGTGTTGGCAAAGGTAGGAAGAGAAATCCCAAATTCTCCAAAGGATGAGTAGGATTTTGCTATGCAAAAAAAAGAGGAGGACTTTTCTGGTAAAGACAAATGAAAACAGTCTGAGCAAAGTTCCTGAGAGAGGATAAGGCGTTTTGGGTAGATGGGTTTCCCAGGTGGCACTAGTGGTAAAGAATCTGCCCTCCAATGCAGGAGACATAAAGAGACATGGGTTTGATCCCTGCGTTGGGAAGATTTTATGGAGAAGTAAATGGCAATCCACTCCAGCATTCCTGCCTGGAGAATCCCATGGACAGAGGAGCCTGGTGGGCTGCAGTCCATGGAGTCACACAGAGTTGGACACAACTGAAGTGACTTAGCACACATACACAATTCGAGGGCCATAGGTGAAGGCTTAGGAGAGGAATTGGAAAATTAGTCAGGAAAAGTATATTTAGATCTTATTATTGAAGGCCTTCAGGAGTCTGCATAAATAGTTAAACAAATAAATGAACTTCATCCCTGTAAACATTTTGAAGTTTCTTTTTTAATGAGAAGAGTCCTGTGATGGAATTATTTTAGATAACATTGGTAGCAGCATGGAAAGTAAATCAGACAGAAAAAGTATGGAAGCAGAAAGTCGAGCCACAGCAGTAGTGTGGTTAAAAGATTAGTTGATAAGCAAACAGGAGCATAAAGCGCTGGGCATGGAACCTACAGATCAATAAAACATGTTAAGATCTTATTTGGAGGCTAGCTGGAAAAAATCTTTTAGAAAACATTTATGACATTTGTAAGACAATTGTAAAGATGGGTAGTGACTAGAAATTCTATGAATTAAGAAATTATTACTATTTTTAGAAGTGAGGATAGTATTATGGTTTTCTTTTTTAAAGAGGCCCTATCTCATAGAGAAATATATTGACTTATTTATAGGTAAAATTACATAATGCCTGAGATTTGCTTCAAAGGTGATTTGGGATATGGAGCAGGATTGATTGAGGGGTCTGGAAAATGGGTGCGTGTCATTTGTTATACTCTCTTGTGTACTTGTGTGTATGCCTAAATTCTCCATAATAAAAACTTTTTTAAAAAATAGGAAGAATGCTTTAGCAATGGGACCCTAAAAGAAGACGTGGATATCAGAGCCATGGCAGAGGTAGAAATCAAAGATACTGGTAGTTATTTGGAAGAAGAGATGGAGAAACAGAATTTAAATTTAATCCCAGATTTCTAGTTTCAGTGACTAGTTAGTCGATAATGGCCATGACCAAGAAAATAATAATGTGATCTCCCTGAAGAAAGCTCTTAACAGTTTGCAAACTGCTCTTGAGTTTGCTATTTTATTTAATCCTCAGAACAGCTCTTTGAGATAATACTTCCATTTGACAGATAAGGAAATTAAAGCTCATGAATTTAAAATATTCAAATAAGGAGACAGGTTTTCAGGTTAAAGACAGTAAATGGAAGCAGGGCCACTTCCTCTGAAGAAAAATACTAAATTATGTTTTATGACTGTGGTGGTACAAAGTATGTACTAATATGACATATTAAGACATTTTTCTTTGGCTTAGAAGTTCACTTTTTATTTTAGTTTTTAAAAAAATTAAGACATTTTCTGTGGGCTCCTAAAAGTATTGTGGCACTTGGCACCGTGTGTATACGTAAGGTGGCTTTGAATGGAGGGTGAGGATTTCAGGACTCTTTCAATGGGAAATACTTACATTTTCCAGAGTCATCCCTGTGAATGGCTCATAATATGACAATTAAAAACTTAGGTAAACTTGAAGAGCTCTGTTTTTAATTTTTAAAATTTTTAATTCATGTATAGTTGATATACAGTATTATATGTGACAGTTGTACAGTAACATACTGTTTTACAATTTTTTAAATATTATACTCTCTTTATAGTTAATATAATATATTGGCTATATTCCCTGTGTTGTGCAATACATTCTTGTAGTTTATTTTTTACATGATAGATGTACCTCTTATTCCTCTTCCTCTATATTGCCCCTTCCCCCTTCCCTCTCCCCACTAGTCTGTACTTCATATCTATGAATCTGTTTCTCTTTTGTTATATTCATTAGTTTATTTTTTAGATCCCACATACACGTGTGTCATACAGTACTTATCTCTGTCTGACTTATTTCACTTTAGCATAATACCCTTTAAGTCTATTATGTTGCTGTAATTGACAAAATTGTATTCTTTTTCATGGCTGAATAGTATTCCATTGTGTGTGTATGTATGCATGTATGTATTATACATACAAATATATACACATCCACAAGAAACATTGGTGTTCATGTATCTTTTCAAATTAGTGGTTTTGTTTTTTGCATGTATATACCCAGAAGTGGAATTGTGGATTATATTGTAGTTCTATTTTTAGTTTTTTGAGAAACCTCCATATTGTTTGGCATAGTGGCTACATCAATTTACATTCCCACCAACAGTGTATGAGGGTTCCCTTTTTGAGGCAGCAATGCGTTTTAAAGATCTACCATTTAATGCTCTCATTCTTTGTCGCCTAAAGAGATATATGCCTTTCTGATGTCAAAAATTCCCTTAGAAGGTTTCTAAATATAATTTCCTTGACTGCAGAGTAATCATTCTCATTTGATAGTTTACAGTTTTATGTTAAAATGTGAGATGTCAAGATGACATTATTCTTGCATTAAAATGGCAATTTCTTCAGCAATCTCTTTGTAACCCCCTTTTCAACCTTCCAGATTACACAATGGACATCACATGCAGGGAACTTAAAAGACTAGAAACAGGAACATTAAACTTAAATCTTGATGATTATTCTCTGGCAACTTAATGTTGGGGTGTTGACACAAATTAGAGTTTGGTTGAAATTTTAAAAATCTCATTTGAAAAATTCCTGAACACCATTCATAGCCAATCATTCTTTGAAGATTTTCCCTTCTAAGTTCTACTGTAAAGATAAGAGTAAAGGAATAATAAAGATGAGGGATATTTATTTTAGTTTAGTAATGTGTGACTTCTCTGTTACTTTCTTCAAAAAATCTGGTTCGCTAATGATAATCGTTGCATCATCATATTAGTTACTCATGAAGCTGAACTTTAGGTTTTGTGTAGTTAAGTCATGTTGCTTAACTGAACTCAATGAGTGCTGTCCTTTTTACTTCTGAAAAATTCTTTAGAATCAGACTATTATATCCTGAGGGAACTATTCATTCCTTTTCCTTGTGATACTTCTCATTGACTGTAAACCACTCTCTTATCCTTCACCAGCCTCCATATATAAACACACAGACCTCTCACAAATTCCTTTTTCAATTATTTTTTGAAAATGGCTTCAACCTAAGACAATGTTTGCATATTTTACCAGAAAGAGAAGATTCCATTGATCCAGTGGCTTGACATTTTAAAATGTCAAGTTCTGCTACCCTATGTGAGATAAGGTTTGTTTTTCTTACAGTTATTTTCTTTTCATTGATGGAATAATTTTTTCCAGTTATTAGCTAGTGCATATAAGGTAAGAACCATTCCTGTCCCTCCACTCTTTACATTAGCCATGTTGTCAACATGTCACCCTCAGCACATCAGACATCTAAGTTGTCTGGGGCTTCAGAACAATTATGATCAACCTACAAATCTTCCTGCCTAGGATGGCAATACTCCAGATCGATTCCTTCAGGATCTACTTGTCAGGGAATGAAAGATTTGAGGGGCAACAAAATGGGCCTCAGTTCAATCACTCAGTTGTGTCCAAATCTTTGAGACCCTGTGGACAGTAGCACACCAGGCTTCCATGTCCATCACCAACTTCCGGAGCTTACTCAAACTCATGTCCATCGCGTTGGTGATGCCATCCAACCATCTCATTCTTTTTTTTTTTTTTTAAACTTTACAAATTGTATTAGTTTTGCCAAATATCATTCTCTGTCATCCCCTTCTCCCCTCACCGTCAATCTTTTTCAGAATCAAAGTCTTTTCAAATAAGTCAGTTCTTCCCATCAGGTGGCCAAAGTTTTGGTCTTTCAGCTTCAGTACCAGTCCTTTCAATGAATATTCAGGACTGATTTCCTTTAGGATGGACTGGTTGGATCTCCTTGCAGTCAAGAGACTCTCAAGAATCTTCTCCAACACACAGTTCAAAAGCATCAATTCTTTGGCACTCAGCTTTCTTTATACTCCAATATGCACATCCAAACACGACTACTGGAAAAACCATAGCTTTGACCAGAAGGACCTTTGCTGGAAAAGTAATGTCTCTGCTTTTTAATATGCTGTCTAGGTCATAATTTTTCTTCCAAGGAGCAAGCGTATTTTAATTTCATGGCTGCAGTCACCATCTGCAGTGATTTTGGAGCCAAAAAAAATAAGTCTCTCACTGTTTCCATTCTTTCCCCATCTGTTTGCCATGAGGTGATGGGACCAGATGCCATTATCTTAGTTTTCCGAATGTTGACTTTTAAGCCAACTTTTTCATTCTCCTCTTTCACTTTCATCAAGAGGCTCTTTAATTCTTCTTCACTTTCTGCCATAAAGTTGGTGTCATTTGCTTATCTGAGGCTATTGATAATTCTCCCGGCAATCTTGATTCCAGCTTGTGCTTCATCCAGTCCAGCATTTCTCATTATATACTCTGCATATAAGTTAAATAAGCAGGGTGACAATATACAGCCTTGAGGTACTCCTTTCCCAGTTTGGAACCAGCCTGTTGTTCCATGTCCAGTTCTAACTGTTGCTTCTTGACCTGCATACAGATTTCTCAGGAGTCAGCTAAGGTGTCTGGTATTCGTACTGTTGAAGCTTGACCTGAAGAATTTTGAGCATTACTTGGAAATGAAAGTGAAAGAGGAGAGTGAAAAAGTCCAGGTTTGATGCACGATACTGGATACTTGGGGCTGGTGCACTGGGATGACCCAGAGGGATGGTACGGGGAGGGAGGAGAGAGGAGGGTTCAGGATGGGGAACACGTGTATACCTGTGGCGGATTCATGTTGATATATGGCAAAACCAATACAATATTGTAAAGTTAAAAAATAAAATAATAAATAAATTTAAAAAAAACCCTCAACATTTAGAAAATTAAGATCATGCCATCCGGTCCCATCACTTCATGGCAAATAGATGGGGAAACAATGGAAACAGTGGCAGATTTTATTTTGGGGGGCTCCAAAACCACTGCAGATGGTGACTGCGGCCATGAATTTAAAAGACACTTGCTCCTTGGAAGAAAAGTTATGACAACCTAGACAGCATATTAAAAAGCAGTGACATTACTTTGCCAACAAAGATCCATCTAGTCAAAGCTATGGTTTTTACAGTAGTCATGTATGGATGTGAAAGCTGAACTATAAAGAAAGCTGAGTGCTGAAGAATTGATGCTTTTGAACCGTGATATTGGAGAAGACTCTTGAGGGTCCCTTGGACTACAAGGAGATCCAACTAGTCCATCCTAAAGGAAATCCGTCCTGAATGTTCATTGGAAGGACTGATGCTGAAGCTGAAACTCCAATATTTTGGCCACCTGATTTGAAGAACTGACTCATTGGAAAAGACCCTGATGTTGGGAAAGATTGAAGGCAGGAGGAGAAGGGGACGACAGAGGATGAGATGGTTGGAGAGCATCACAAACTCAATGGACATGAGTTTGAGTAAACTCTGGGAGTTGGTGATGGACAGGGAGGCCTGGTGTGCTGCAGTTCATGGGGTCACAAAGAGTCGGACATGACTGAGTGACTGAACTGAACTGAACTCGCTAGCATGTGAAATGAGTGTAAATGTGTGGCAGTTTGAACATTCTTTGGCATTGCCTTTCTTTGGGATTGGAATGAAAACTGACCTTTTCCAGTCCTGTGGCCACTGCTGAGTTTTCCAAATTTGCTGGCATATTGACTGCAGCACTTTCAAAGCATCATCTTTCAGGATTTGAAAAGGCTCAACTGGAATTCCATTACCTCCACTAGCTTTGTTCCTAGTGATACTTCTTAAAGCACACTTTACTTCGCATTTCAGAATGTCTGGCTCTACGTGAGTAATCACACCATCGTGCTTATCTAGGTCATGAAGATCTTTTTTGTATAGTTGTTCTGTGTATTCTTGCCACCTTTTCTTAGTATCTTCTGCTTCTGCTAGGTCCGTACCATTTCTGGCCTTTATTGTGCCCATCTTTGCATGACATTTTCCCTTAGTATCTCTAATTTTCTTGAAGAGATCTCTAGTCTTCCATATTGTTTTCCTCTATTTCTTTGAATTGATCACTGAGGAAGGCATTCTTATTTTTATTGCTTTCTTTTCTCTTCTTGCTATTTGGAACTCTACATTCAAATGGGTATATCTTTCCTTTTCTCCTTTGCCTTTCACGTCTTTTATTTTCTCAGCTATTTGTAAGGACTCCTCAGACAACCGTTTTGCCTTTTCGCATTTCTTTTTCTTGGGGATGGTCTTGATCACTGCCTCCTGTACAATGTCACAAACCTCAGTCTATAGTTCTTCAGGCACTCTGTCTATCAGATCTAATCCCTTGAATTTATTTGTCACTTCCACTGTATAATCGTAAGGGATTTGATTTAGGTCATACCTCTATGGTCTAGTAGTTTTCCCTATTTTCTTCTATTAAAGTCTGAATTTGGCAATACAGAGTTCATAATCTGAGCCACCATCAGTTCCCAGTCTTGTTTTTGCTGACTGTATAGAGCTTCTCCATCTTTGGCTGCAAAGAATATAATCAATCTGATTTCGGTGTTGACCGTCTGGTGAAGTCCATGTGTAGAGTCTTCTCTTGTGTTGTTGGAAGAGGGTGTTTGCTATGACCAGTGTGTTCTCTTGGCAAAACTCTTTTAGCCTTTGACCTGCTTCAATCTGTACTCCAAGGCCAAATTTTCCTGTTATTCCAGGTATCTTTTGACTTCCTTCTTTTGCATTCCAGTCCCCTGTAATGAAAAGGATATCTTTTTTGAATGTGAGTTCTATAAGGTCTTGTAGGTCTTCACTGAACCATTCAACTTCAGCTTCTTCATCATTACTGGTCGGGGCATAGACTTAGATTATTGTGATATTGAATGGCTTGCCTTGGAAACAAATAGATATCACTCTGTCGTTTTTGAGACTGCATCCAAGTTCTGCCTATTTACTCTCTTGTTGACTATGATGGCTACTCCATTTCTTCTAAGGGATTCTTGCCTACAGTAGTAGATATAATGGTCATCTGAGTTAAATTCATCCATTCCAGTCCATTTTAGTTTGCTGATTCCTAAAATGTTGATGTTCATTCTTGCCATCTCCTGTTTGACCACTTCCAATTTGCTTTGATTCATGGACCTAACACTCCAGAAAAGGCCTGGCTCACAGAAAACGTGGCTTTCCAAGAATACGCTGACATTTCTAGATGGTTGGAATGGGTAAGAAGATCCAAGTTGGAAAAACCATCAATCTATTTAGTTTATAATTCATAGGGTTTCATGTCTTTGCTTTACCAGATGCAGAAATGTAGTCAACTTGAGTATCTTGAAACAATAACATTTTAAATGGGAAGGGGGTGGAGTAGGGAGCTAGAGAGACTAGCTTGAACAGAATATACCAACACACACGCACACACATACACACACACACAAAATCTCCTTAAAACTATTGCCTATATTGGGAAGTAAAAATTTATAAAAGAGAGGCAGACATAAAAGAAGAAATTGTTTATTCATTTGTTTGCCTTTATAAAACTCATTTGGGAGAAGCATCCATATATATACATCAGTTATTCAGCTTGTTCCAGTTACACTGATGTTAGAGATGTCCTTTGTTAGAAATTAATGTGTGTAATAAAGTTTTACATTTTTCATATGTTCTGAAGTATATGAGCTATATTTCTTTTGACTGCATAATTACTTTTTGTATACAAGAAAAATGAGGTGCTTAGCCCTAAGTAAATAACCTCAAAACAAACCAAGAGTAGTAGTTACATTCTTTTCATCTTCTAGGCTGTATACAATAAATATTTCCAGAAACTTTTTAAGTTAAGTTATTGTGACTTGTTGCAAAAAAAAAAAGAAAGTCCAAAACCCCAAAACAAAACTCTTTTATTTAATCACTTTTATTTAATCAGAACTAAACTCAGACAAAAATATAGCCCACTCCATATTGATATTTTGTTGTTTGTTGAGAGTTGAGACTAATTACCATTATCAGTTTTTTTCCTGGTTTATATTAATTTCCAAAGTATTTTCCCTTTACACTGCAAAAGCATCTCTTACTCAGAATAAACCTTTTGGGAAATAAAACTATAGATTTATGGCATTTTAAGTAGTTTATTTTTTTGGATAGTTGTTTCACTAATTCCTAAATGTTTTAGAGTAGAATGTTATCAATAAAATGTCGCTATATTGATCAAAGTTTCTATTTTTTGCATAAACTAAGGCTAAGCATTTAGCTGCTTCTAAACAATGGGGCTGCTCTCTTTAATAAAGGAAACTACCTCTGCTATTCACAACCTGAAGAACCAATTTGGATCTTTAAAAATATTTATGTGTAAAATCTCAAAGTAGAAAGAGGGTGGACAGTGCTACAAAAGCTAACAGATTTTTGAGACCCCTAACCCTTTCTGGTAGCTGGCTGCACTATAATTACCAAACCAGCTGTTTGCTTTTCTCTCTGCAGTAGCACCTATTACAACCATTTTCTATTACAATTACAATTCATTTTCTAAAATGTATTATTATTGAATTTAGTAGAGAAGTTCTAAGTTTTGCCAAGCTTAAATAAACCCAGAAAATACTGACATTTTAAGTTACTCATGATGGACTCTATATAAATATTCATGCCATCTATTTTCCCCTCATCTTGAGTAACAATGATTGTAACTCAAGGTTTCAAGGAAAAAAAAAACCAACTATAGTGTTTTTTTCCTCCTTAATTCCTAGATGACAATTTGTGTATATATGGGCATGCCTGTGCAAGTAAATATATAGAACAAGAGAGGAGATGTCATAATCCATATATTAATAACAAAATCTCTATAAATTAGAATTCTCAGTAATTTGATTATTTCTTACTTGTTGAAATTTAAATATTTTTAATAAATGGTTGTCATTTTATAATAAATAAAGCTATTAATGTCTTAAAATATTGTTCCTAAGTTTCTCATAAAATTTGAAAAGAGTTGGGGGCTTTCTCATCTCTTTGCAAAACAGAAAGCATTACCTTTCTTCTAGAAATTGTGTCTGCGTTGAAGACAGTGAGAACAGGGTGATCTGGTCAGAGTGAAAAACAGTGAAGATAAAAGATCAGTATGGAACTATATCAGGAGGTAACTGCTTTTGAAAAGTTGGAAAAGAGAAAACCAATATAAATAATTAGAAAAAATTGATCTCAACATCTTGCCAAAAAAGGGGGCTAGCATGAGGAATTATGGCAAGGATCTTTCATTTGTTGAGGTTTGCTTGTTTGCTCATTAATTTTTTGAGGAACATGCATATAGATGATTTTAGTACAGTACCAGCATCAAACACTGAGGGAAGTGGAGAGATTAAAGACAGAGATTATTTTAAGTTTCCAAGTACTGCAAGTTTCCAGAAGGGTCATTCTCTGCAATAATGGAGAAAAGCCTTAAAATTAAGTGTTACTCCTCAGGAATGCAGTACATCTGACTCTGCCTTAAAATATAACCTCTCAGGAGACAGAGAGAGAGAGAGAGAGAGAGAGAGAGAAAGAAAGAAAAGGAAAATGAATAAGAGCAGAGAGACTGACTCATCCTCTTTGCCTTGTTAGTGAGTGTCTGCCATTGACACAGAAGCTTCTGATCAATCTGGTGAGTTATCAACGTGCATGTTAAGTCACTTTAGTCATGTCCGACTCTTTGCAACCCTATGCACTGTAGCCAATCAGGCTCCTCCGTCCATGGTTTTCTCCAGGCAAAAATACTGGAGTGGGTTGTCATGCGCTCTTTCAAGGGGTCTTCCCCATCCAGGGATCAAATCTGCATCTCATGTTGCCTGCATCAGCAGGCGGGTTCGTTAGTACTAGCGCCACGTGGGAAGCCCATAGTTGGTCAATAGACTTGTTTGTTCCCATCTACCCTTGCTAACACACATCACTGGTTCCTGGACTCTAAATTTTGCTAAGAGGTGTAACCCATCATTCCTATCCCCATCTTCTCACACATTCACTTTTAGATAGCAATTTAAGTCTTCGGTGGCTTCCAGTGGTCACTGAAAGAAGTCCCAGGCTCCTTACCTGGTACTCCCTGCCTTTGCAACTCTCATCACTCCCCAAAACAAACCCTTCTGCATTCAGATCAAATGTCTCTGAATTAAATACCACCTTCTCATCATCCATAAATACCTAACTTACTCCTATCTTTCCAATGTTGCCAATCTTGCCAGAGATACCTTTTCTAGATTCCTCTGTAACCTACCGTTCCATATTACACTGAAGATCACCCCACAATTCCACACCACACTAAACAACCCCTCCTTCAAACCCTTGCAGACTAGTGTTTAAACTCCATTTATTAGTTTCCCTATATCCAAACTTTGATAACACACTTCTCACCTCTGTGTCTGGATCTGGATCTTGCTCTTGGAATGAGCATCCCTAAGACAGAGAGAAAACACAGTGTAGAATGCTCTGCACAGCCACATTATATGAATTACTTGTGGGTCTTCCTGCCTCCCTTTTATCCTCATCCTGCAGCCAAGAGAACTGGAACACTGTTCCAGAAGAGTGACCTAAGTGTTCACATCTGGCTGACCTTCCTTCCAGACTGCAGTGCTGTAAGCCTGGAGCTCTTCAAGGAAATTAAGCAAAAAGACTCTCTGCTTCTTCTGTCCTCTTCCCACCTCCTATTGCCTCCTCCATGTCC
Organism: Bos indicus x Bos taurus; assembly: GCF_003369695.1. NCBI lineage: Eukaryota > Metazoa > Chordata > Mammalia > Artiodactyla > Bovidae > Bos > Bos indicus x Bos taurus. Next base: position 64,813,098 of record NC_040086.1, on the reverse strand, counting down.
CTCTACACGGTTCCAATTTAGACTTGGATCAGTTAACTTGATGGCTTCCCTTATGTCCTATAGCAATTAAAAACATAAATAACACCAACACTGTCATCCCTCCTCATGATGAAGGTACGTTTATTTTTCCCTTCAGTAAGGAAAAAAAAAAACAAATTTCACACTTTGGGTTTGTTTACTGGATAGAATCCAAAGACAGAGCTGTAAGACAGAGGACAGAGTTTGAAATGATGACTTGTCTGTTTATACATGAGTAATCGGCCAAGCTGCACTGGCGCTGTGGGATGGTGACTTGCAGGTCTGATATTTATTTACGTAATTCACTGAATGTAACAGACTGGAAATATAGCTTATAAATATTTAGAAAATATTGTTTCTAAGTATCTGCGGCTTCTTTACAGTGTATCAGGCTATTTATTTTGAAACAGCATCTCTTTTTATTGAGAGGTAAGGTAGATAGCTGAGCAAAGATGCATGCAGCATGGCACATAATTAATTTCGTGGGGGAGAAAAGAGAGGAGATGGCTGTTAGATGGCAGACAATCAGCCCTCCCTCACGGGAAAGGCTTCTTGAATATGCAGATGAGGATGTTAGCCCTACATGTGCATTTGAACTTTCTAGATAAGGTTGCTTTGATGTGATGATGCTTTAGTAGAAGAGACACTTGTCTAGATCAGGGCTCAGAAGGCCCTGATGGCTTGGTAGTAGATTTCACAAGTGACCACAAAATCTTCCTTTGCCTAAATCCACTTTCTTGAATGCAGGCTTTGCAGTGCCATCCTTGTATAGGTGGACTTTTCCCCTCTATCAGTTGAATCTGGGCTGCCATGATGACATGCTTTGACAAATGGACTGTAGCAGAGCCTCTTTGTACTGGTCTTGAACATTTGCCTCAAAAGGCTTTCCACCTTCTGCTCTTACTCTTGAAACTCTGAACATCTGTCATCCAAATAGCCTGGGTTGTCCTGCTAGATGAAGACACATGCCTTGTCACTCCTATCATTACAGGTAACAGTCAGCAAACCCCCAGAAGCAGAACCACATAGCTGACTCAAAGCTGACCCCAGGTGCATAAGCAAGCCTGGCTAAGACCAAGAAAGCCACCCAGCTGAATGTTCAGCCCAAGTCCCAGTCCCACAAATCATAAGCTATGTAGACAATTGTTTGGAACCGTTATATTTTTGGGTGGTTATTTAAGCAGCAAATGCTAACTGGTTAGTACAAGGTTATGATAACGCAGTAAGTCATAACCAATGACCAATGTTTGAGTCATGTGCATAGAGCAACTTTCTTTCTATATGAAATCAGCAAGTCATTCCTTCAACATAAGTTTATTGAGCACCTAAATCTAATTCAGGTCCTATATGTTCAAGGTGCTGGGAACACCATCATGAACAAGACAGACCAAGCTCCTGCCCTTTTTGAGCTTATATTTTAGTGACTCATAGAGACAATAACAAGTAAATATATAATATGATATCCACTGGAAAAAAAAAAAAAACTGCTATGAAAGTAAAAATAAAACCAGGAAAGGAGACAGAGTGAATTTGTTATTCTTTAGTCACTCAGTGAAGTCCAGCTCTTAGCAACCTCATGGACTGCAGCAGACCAGGCTTCCCTGTCCTTCCCCATCTCCTGCAACTTGCTCAAACTCATGTCCATTGAGTCGGTGATGCCATCCAACTATCTCATCCTCTGCCGTCCGCTTCACCTCCTGCCTTCAATCTTTCCCAGCATCAGGGTCTTTTTCAGTGAGTCAGCTCTTCACATCAGATGGCCAAAGTATTGGAGCTTCCGCTTCAGCATCAATCCTTCCAATGAATATTCAGAGCTGATTTCCTTTAGACTAGTTTGATCTCCTTGCAGTCCAAGGGACTCTCAAGAGTCTTCTCCAACACCATAGTTCAAAATCATCAATTCTTTAGTACCCAGCCTTCTTTATGGTCCAGCTCACACATTCATACATGACTACTGGCAAAACCATAGCTTTGACTATGTGGACCTTTGTTGGCAAAGTGATCTTCCCAACCCAGGGATTAAACCCAGGTCTCCCATATTGCAGGAGGATTCTTTACCAGCTGAGCCACAATGGAAGCCCAAGAATACTGGAGTGGGTAGCCTATCCCTTCTCCAGCAGATCTTCTTGACCTAGGAATCAAACTGGGTCTCCTGCATTGCAGGCAGATTCTTTAAAAACTGAGCTATTAGTGAGGAAAGAGCAAACCTATAAATGAAATGAGAAATTCTAATTGAAAAAGTTGACACAGAAGAAACAAAGAAATGTATCTAAGGCTTTAGCCCATTCATTCATTCACACTTGCCAAGTAATGAAACATGTCAGGCCCAGGAAAAGTAAAGGAAGTACATAGAAAAATAAATCATAGCCCACCCATGTGCTCAGTCACTCAGTTGTGGCCAGCTCTTTGCAACCCCATGGACTGTAGCTTACCAGGCTCCTCTGTTCATGGAATTTTCCAGGCAAGAAGACTGGAGCAGGTTCCCACTCATGAGGATTTCACTATTTAAAGGGGAAAGTAAATAGAGTTGCTACTAAAATGAAGTTAATACACTACTCACATACACATGCATGACCACCTGGCTCAGCTCTCCTTGGAAAACTTGGCACAATGGGTAAGGTGAAAATTCTTTCTGTTTTACCCTGGAGAGTCTAAGTATATGCCTCTTGGCTTGTTATAACTGTTAGTGATGCCTCCTTTCACTGCAAAATTGTTGGGCTTTGGATGATAAATTATGTGGCAATATTAATTCCATGTTCTTTGACAAAGGAAACTGACATACATCTTTGAAGCCAAGAAAGTCTTTGAATTCTATATATTACAGAAGTTGGGGAAATGTTATTCATAGAAACAGACGTGTGAGCTGAAAAAGAGCTCATCTAAACTGGGTGAAAACGAGGACTATACACAGACCTCAGGACTTCTCCTGTTTGACCTGTTTTTTACTGAGACTTTTATAGACTTCCTTTTTAAAAAAATTGAATCAAGATTGCTGGGAGAAATATCAATAACCTCAGATATACAGATGACACCACCCTTATGGCAGAAAGTGAAGAAGAACTAGAGAGCCTCTTGATGAAAGTGAAAGAGGAGAGTGAAAAAGTTGGCTTAAAGCTCAACATTCAGGAAACTAAGATCATGGCATCTGGTCCCATCACTTCATGGGAAATAGATGGGGAAACAGTGGAAACAGTGACAGACTTTATTTTGGGGGCTCCAAAATCACTGCAGATGGTGACTGCAGCCATGAAATTAAAAGACACTTACTCCTTGGAAGGAAAGTTATGACCAACCTAGATAGCATATTCAAAAGCAGAGACATTACTTTGTTAACAAAGGTCCATCTAGTCAAGGCTATGGTTTTTCCAGTAGTCATGTAAGGATGTGAGAGTTGGACTATAGAGAAAGCTGAGCACTGAAAAACTAATGCTTTTGAACTGTGGTGTTGGAGAAGACTCTTCAGAATCCCTTGGACCGCAAGGAGATCCAACCAGTCTATCCTCAAGGAAATCAGTCCTGAATATTCATTGGAAGGACAGATGTTGAAGCTGAAACTCTAGTATTTTGGCCACCTGATGCAAAGAGCTGTCTCATTTTAAAAGACCTTGATGCTGGGAAAGATTGAAGGAGAAGGAGAAGGAGACAACAGAGGATGAGATGGTTGGATGGCATCACCGACTCAACGGATGTGAGTTTGGGAAAACTTCTGGAGTTGGTGATGGACAGGGAAGCCTGGAGTGCTTGCGGTTCATGGGGTCGCAAAGAGTCAGACATGACTGAGCAACTGAACTGAAACTTTTTAAAAAAATAGGCTTAATTTGTGAGAAGTTTTACACTCACAGCAAAATTGAGAAAAGTTCAAGGAGATCCCACATACAATCTACACTCACACCCCTGCCCCACCAACAAGCCCAATCTTCTCTACTATCAACAGCCCCCACCAGAGCAGTACATTTGTTACAAATGATGACCCTACACTGGCACATCATTATCAATCAAGGACAGGCATAGTCTTTGCCCTTCAAGAGTTTAAGATCTAATGTGGGAGGCATCCATTAAAACAAGTAATTGCACAAATAATTTAATAAGAAGGTATGGATTGCCTGGCACAGGGCAGGTGTTCCAAACATTTATCCTCCTAATATACATTGAGTAGAATCACCAGACTTAACTAATAAAAATAATGAATGATATTTTACATTAGAGTTTACATTCGCTAGTTTATCTTAGGGTTCACTTGCGGTATTATATATTCTGTGGGCTTTAACAAATTTACAGTGACATGTATCCACTATTAAAGTATCATACGGAACGGTTTCACTGGCCTAAAATCCTCGGTGTTCCACCTAATCTCAGCAATCATTGACTTTTTTTTTTTTTACTGTTTCCATATTTGCCTTTTCTAGCATGTCATACAGAGAAGGCAATGGCACCCCACTCCAGTCCTCTTGCCTGGAAAATTCATGGGCGGAGGAGCCTCGTAGGCTGCAGTCCATGGGGTCGCAAAGAGTCGGACATGACTGAGCGACTTCACTTTCACTTTTCACTTTCATGCATTGGAGAAGGAAATGGCAACCCACTCCAGTGTTCTTGCCTGGAGAATCCCAGGGACAGAGGAATCTGGTGGGCTTCCGACTATGGGGTCGCAGAGTTGGACACGACTGCAGCGACTTAGCAGCAGCATGTCATAGAATTGGAATCATATAGTATGTAGCCTTTTCAGATTGACTTCTTTTACTTAGTGATATACATTTAATGTTCCTCCATGTCTTTTCATGGCTTGATAGCTCATTTCTTTTTAGCATTGGGTTGTATTCCATTGTCTACATGTCTGCATCATAGTTTATTTATCCATTCACCTCCTGAAGGACACTTGATTGCTCATAAGTTTGGGCAAGTATATATAAGGTGGTAATAAACATCTGAGTGCAAGCTTTGTGTAGGCATAAACTCATTTGTGTGGACATTGCTTATTTTAGTAAGTAGCCAGGAGCGTGATTGCTGGATCATATGGTAAGAGTAAGTTAAGTTTTCTAAGAAACTGTCACACTGTCTTCTAAAGTGGTTGTATCATTTTCATTCTTACCAGCAATGAATGAGAATTCTTGCTGTTCCCTATCCTCACCACCTTAGGGGGTGTTTTGGATTTTGGCCATTCTAATAGGTGTGTAGTGGTATCACATTGATTTTTTAATCGACAGTTCCCTAGTGACACATGATGTTGAGCATGTTTTCATATGCTTAAAAACAGTTCAGTTCAGTCATTCTGTTATGTCCAACTCTTTGCAACCCCATGGACTGCAACATGCCAGGCTTCCCTGTCCATCACCAACTCCCGAGCTTGCTCAAACTCATGTCCATCAAGTTGGTGATGCCATCCAACCATCTCATTCTCTATCATCCCCTTCTCCTCCTGCCTTCAATCTTTCCAAGCATTAGGTTCTTTTCCAATGAGTCAGTTCTTTGAATCAGGTGGCCAAAGTATTGGAGTTTCAGCTTCAGCATCAGTCATTCCAAGGAATATTCAGGACTGTTTTCCTTTAGGATGGACTGGTTGGATCTCCTTGCAGTCCAAGGGACTCTCAAGAATCTTCTCCAACACCACAGTTCAAAAGCATCAATTCTTTAGCGCTCAGCTTTCTTTGTAGTCCAACTCTCACATTTATACATGACTACTGGAAAAACCATAACTGACTAGGACCTTTGTCAGCAAAGTAATGTCTCTGCTTTTTAATATGCTATTTAGGTTGGGCATAGCTTTTCTTCCAAGGAGCAAGAGTCTTTTAATTTCATGGTGGCAGTCCTCATCTGCAGTGATTTTGGAGCCCCAAAAATAAAGTCTCTCATTGTTTCCATTCTTTCCCCACCTGTTTGCCATGAGGTAATGGGACCAGAGAAGGCAATGGCACCCCACTCCAGTACTCTTGCCTGGAAAATCCCATGGATGGAGGAGCCTGGTAGGCTACAGTCCATGGGGTCACTAACAGTTGGACACAACTGAGCGACTTCACTTTCATTTGTCACTTTCCTGCATTGGAGAAGGAAATGGCAACCCACTCTAGTGTTCTTGCCTGGAGAATCCCAGGGACTGGGGAACCTGGTGGGCTGCCATCTATGGGGTCACACAGAGTCGGACACGACTGAAGCAACTTAGCAGCAGTAGCAGCAATGGAACCGGATGCCACGATCTTAGTTTTCTGAATGTTGAATTTTAAGCCAACTTTTTCACTCTCCTCTTTCACTTTCATCAAGAGACTCTTTAGTTCTTCTTTGCTTTCTGCCATAAGGGTGATGTCATCTGCGTATTTGAGGTTATTGATATTTCTCCTGGCAGTCTTGATTCCAGCTTGTGCTTCATCCAGCCCAGGACTTCACATGATGTACTCTGCATATAAGTTAAATAAGCAGGGTGACAATATACAGCCTTGATGTACTCCTTTCCCAATTTGAAACCAGTCTGTTGTTCCATGTCCAGTTCTAACTGTTACTTCTTGTCCTGCATACAGATTTCTCAGGAGGCAGCTAAGGTGTCTGGTATTTTCCACAGTTTCCACATATACATACTTGTCATCTTTATATCTTCTTTAATGACATACCTGGTCAAGTCTTTTACTCATTTTTAAAATAAGATTGTCCATTTTCCTGTTGTTGAGTTATAAGAGTTCTTTCTGTATGTTGGATAATGGGTCTTCATCCAGTATGTCTAAGGCGACAATTTTTTCCCAGTCTATGGCTTGTATTCTCATTCTCTTGACAGTGTCTTTGCAGAGCAGAAGATTCTAATTGTAATGAATCTAGTTTATCAATTATTTCTTTCATGGATAGTTCCTTTGTATTTAATATTCATCATCATATTTATTGTCACCTAAGTTTTTTTCTATGCTGTCTTCTAGTTTTATAGATTTGCATTTAATTCTATAATTCATTTTGCGTTGATTTTGGTAAATGATGTAAGTAAAAGTTAAAGTCATTCAGTCATGTCTGACTCTCTGTGACCCCATGGACTGTGAAGTCCATGGAATTCTCCAGGTCAGAATACTGGAAGTCTGTGTCTAAATTCATGATTTGTATGTGAATACTCAGTTCTTCCAGCATCATTTGTTGAAAGATTGTTTTCTCTATTGTACTGCTTTTGTTCCTTTGTCAAAAATTAGTGGACTTTGTGGATTATTTTCTGGGCTCTCTATTCTGTTCTACTGATTTCTTTGTCAGTTTTTATGCCAGTCATACACTGTCTTAATTATTGTAGCTTAAGAATAAGTCTTAAGCTTAAGTCAGGTATTGTCAGTTCTCTGATATTGTTCTTTGCCTTTAATTTTGAATTGGCTGTTCTGGGGCTTTTGCTTCTCCATATAAACTTTAGAATCAATCAGTCAGTATCCACTAAATAAGTTGCTAAGATTTTGATTAGGATCATTTGAATCAATAGACCAAATTATAAACAATGTTTAGTCTTCTTATTCATGAACATGGAATAGCTCTCTATTTTGTTCTTATTTAATTTCTCTTATTAGAGTGCTGTAGTGTTCTTCATATATATATCATACATAATTTGTTATGTTTATTCTTAAGTATTCATTTTTAGGTGCTAATGTAAATGGTACTGTGTTTTAAATTCCACTCATTACTGCTGATATGTAAGAAAATGACTGAATTTTATCTATTAACCTTGAATCCTGCAACCTTGCTATAATTGCTTATTGGCCTATTCTCTCAAATACTCTACATAGACAATCATGTCACTTGGGACAAAGATGGTTTTATTTCTTCTTCTCAATCTGTATATCTTTTATTTCCTTTTTCCCCCTTATTATATTAACTAAGACTTTCAGCACAATATTAAAAAAAAAGAAGAGGGAAAAAGAAACATCCTTGCCTTATTCATGATTTTAGGAGGTAAGTTTTTAGTTTCTTCCCTATTAACTACAAGCTAGGCTTCTTGTAGATGTTCTTTACTGAGTTGAGGAATTTCCCTTTTTTTTATTGCCAAGAATTTTTATCATAAGTGGGTATTAAATATCGTCGATTTTTTGTACATTTATTGATGTGATTGTTTGATTTTTCTTTAGCTTGTAGATGCGATGCATTACAATAACTGATTTTCAAATTTTGAACCAGCCTTACATACCTGGGATAAATCCTACTTGGTTGTGATGTATAATTATTTTATGCACTGTTGGGGTTGGTTAGCTAGGTTTGTTGAGGAGATTTGACTATGTGCTCATAAGAGGTCTTGGTTTGTACCCCTTTCTAGTAATGTCTTTGTCTGGTTGGTATCAAGTGCTGGCCTCATAGACAGAGAAGGCAATGGCACCCCCACTCCAGTACTCTAGCCTGGAAAATCCCATGGATGGAGGAGCCTTGAAGGCTGCAGTCCATGGGGTCGCTGAGGGTCGGACACGACTGAGCGACTTCACTTTCACTTTTCACTTTTGTGCATTGGAGAAGGAAATGGCAACCCACTCCAGTGTTCTTGCCTGGAGAATCCCAGGGACGGGGCATCCTGGTGGGCTGCCGTCTATGGGGTCGCAGAGAGTCAGACACGACTAAAGTGACTCAGCAGCAGGCCTCATAGAAGGAGTTAAGAAGTATTTCCTCTATTCCAATCTTTTGAAAATGAAAAAAGAATTGGTATCATTTCTTCTTAAATTTTTGGTAGAATTCATATGAATCCATGTAGGCCTTGTGTTTTCTGTTTCAGAAGTTTATTAGTTATTGGTTGGATTCTGTAATAAATTTAAGACTCTTTAGATTGTCTATTTCTTCTTATGTGAGTCTTGGCAGGTTATGTTTTTTGAGAAATTGGTTCATTTCATCTAGGTTATTGAATTTGTGGTTTAAAGTCATTCATAGTGTTCCTTTATTATCCATGGTGTCTGTGGTAGGATTGCTTCTTTTATTTCTGATATTAGTAATTTGTGTCTTCTCTACTTCTTAGTTAGCCTGGAAGGAGGTTTATCAGTTTTATTGATCTTTCAAGGAATCGGCTTTTGGTTTTGTTGGTTTTATCTATGATACATTGTTTTCAATTTCATTGATTTCTGCTCTAATTCTTACTATCTCTTTCTTCTACTTACTCTGGATTTAATTTGTTCTTTTTATAGTTGCAAGCTTCCCAGGTGGTGCTAGTGGTAAAGAACCCACCTGTCAATGCAGGAGACATAAGAGATGTGGGTTTTATCCCTGGCTCAGAAAGATCCCGTGGAGGAGGGCATGCCAACCCACTCCAGTATTCTTGCCTGGAGAATCCCAAGGATAGCAGGCTATAGTCCATAGAGTCACAGAGAGTCAGACATGACTGAAATGACTTAGCACACACATATACAAGGTGGAAGCTAGCCTATTAAGTTTAGATCTTTCTCTTTTCTAGTATATACATTGCATTCAGTGCTATCAATTTACCTCTAAGCACTGCTTTTGCTGTATCCCACACATTTTTATACGTATTTTCATTTTAATTTAATTCAAAGTACTTTTTAATTTCTCTTTAGATTTCTTGTTTGATCCATGTGTTTTTTAGAAGTGTGTAATTCAATCTTCATGTATTTTAGGATTTTACAGCTATCTTTCTGCTGTTTCTTCTATAACTCTTCTATGGTTTGAACAGTCATTGACTGATTTTTATTATTTTAAATTTGTAAAGGTGTGTTTTATGTCCCAGAATGAGGTCTGCCTTAGCAAATATTCCACGTAAGCTTGAGAAGAATGTGTATTCTGCTATAGCTGGATGAAGGAATTTAAAGACGTCAATTATATACAGTTGATTGATGGCACTGTTGTATTCAACCATGTCCTTATTGATTTTCTGCTTGCTGAATCTGTCCATTTCTAATGGAGAGCTGTTGAAGTCTTCAAATGTAATAGTAGATTCATCTATTTCTCTTTGCAGTTCTATCAGTTTTTACATATATTTTGTTCTATATATTCCAGTCTTTTTTTCTCTTTGCTTTTCAATTCTGGAAAAGTTTTATTGACATATCCTGAGGCTCAAATTTTTTTTTTTCTTCAGCCATATACATTCTGGTTCAACGGTAAAGAATCAGCCTGGTAAGCAGGAGACCTGGGTTCAGTCCCTGGGTTGGGAAGATCCCCTGGAGAAGGAAATGGCAACCTACTCCAGTATACTTGCGTGGAAAATCCCATGGACAGAGGACGCTGGCAGGCTAAAGTCCATGGGTTTGCAAAGAGTAAGACATAACTTAGCAACTTAACAACAGCAATGTCTATTTTACTAATGAGCCCAGCAGAAGCATTTTTCATTTCTATTACAGTGTTTTGATCTCTAGGATATTTTTTTATTCTTTTAGAATTCCCATCTCTCTGCCTATACTATATATCTGGTCTTGTATATTATTTACCTTTTCCATTTAGATCCCTAGCATGTAAATTACAGTTGCTTTAAATACATGATCTGATGATTCCAACATCCCAGCCATATCTGGGTCTGGTTCTGATCTTCGCTCTGTTTCTTTAAATTGGTTGGGTTTTGTTTCGTTTCTATTTTGGTTTTTTGCCTTTTAGTGTGCCTTGTAATGGTTTTTTGAAGAGTGGACATGGTGTATGGGTTATAAGGGACTGTAATAAATAGATCCTTGATAATCCAATGGTAAATTGTGACAGGAGGGAAAGCATTCTATAGACCTATGAATTGATCTCAGTTTTTTAGCAAGCCTATTTCTCTGGGTTGTGAACTTCAAATTTTGAAGTAATTCATGTTTGTTTTTTTTTTTTTTGAGGGGGGCGGTTTTTTTTTTCAACCCCCTTCATGATACAAGATGGCTAGAGCTGGCTGGAGGTGGGGCTTTCCTTCCCCCACGGGGACTAGGTTTGGATAATACACACAGTGAGGGCAGACTTTCTTAAGAAAAACAGAGGGATCTGGTATATATTTCAAAATGGTTCCTTTTTTCTCTCTCTCTAGCAGAAGCCCAAAGAGACTTTTTTTTCCCTCTGATCTTCACTGTGAGAACCCAGTTGAGCTCCTGATGATAAAACTCACAAAAGTGTGAGGACCACCTAATGACTGAGTTGCCTGGAATTTTCACCTCTCAGGCTTGTCCACACTGAGCCTCAGCAATTCATCAATCCCAATTTAGAGTTCTTATCCCAGTACTGATTCCCACAGAAGTTTCTGCTCCTCTCAGTTGAGGTTCTCTGTATCCACCATCTGTATCTCCAATTTTAGGGGCAGAAGTGGGCCCTGTGACCTCAGTTCTCTGACATATCTAAGAAGGGTTGTTGACTTTTCAGTTTGTTCAATTTTTCATTTGTTGTCATGATGGAGCAATAACTTCTAAACTCCTTACATACTAGACTAGACAACTTTTTAGCAAAATTACCATCAATGTCATAAAAGAGAGAGTACGTATGAGTAACCAGAGCTTGAGACCCAAGTTCAAAACATAACATCCCCTCTTGTTTGTTGTTAACTGTTGGCAATTTACTCCACCTGTGTGACTCTAGGTTCCTCTTATATAAAAAGGGGTACTGATATGTTGTTTTGAGGTTTTATGTATACATAGATGTATATTTTTTCAGTTCAGGATCTGGTGAGTCATAAGTCTTTAATAATTGTTAGTTCCTTTCCCTTTTCCTCTTATCGGTTGCCATAATAAATCACTTAATCTCCCTGAGGCTATTTCTTCATCTTTCAGATGGGGATAACGATGCCTAAGCTTACCAACTCACAGAACTGTTTTGATAATCAAAGAGCCAATGTATGTCATCATATTTATAAAGAAAGAGGGTAAGTTATTAAACAAAGACAAGGCAAGAATATTAGCACCATAATAATAATTATTATTATCATTACAAATATTCAAGGCTGTGGCTGACACACCTGTCTTTATGAAATTTAATATGAAATCATAAAAGTCTTACATGACGATCCAGCCTGAGTAATTTTCCAAACCATTACTTGCTTTAACTTTTTTTTTTCTGCAATAATCAAAGCTCTTCATCTCCAAGAATTTATAAGATTTATGAAAAGAATGTCTGGTTATCTTTCCTGAATTTCACAGGACTGTACAATAGAGGACTGCAAACAAAAAGCTACAGTTCTCCCCCTTCCCCCACCCCAAGGAAGAGCTGTTGAAGCTTACCTTCACAGAAGCCAGTAGTTTTCCCACCCTCTAGTTCCTGCCAGTGAGGCTATTTTGGTGTACTTAAATGTGTAACCATCAAGACCAAAGGCATCATTGAATATTCTAAGCCCTGAACAACTGAAAGGCCCAAAGAGACCTCAGAAATCATCCAGAGCCCTTCTCTACCATCCTCATTTTATGGGTATTTCCTCCAAGGCTTCCCATTTTCCAGGATATCCTACTCAATGTTTTCACCCCACCAGACTTAAGTAATTGACTGGCCATTCCCAGTACTACAAGATCTAAAGAAAAGATTATTTTTGTCTCACTGCACAAGGACTTCTCACTACTTGAAGAGCTACAGTATTCTCCTGGAACTCATGCCCTTAGAGCTGTCAAATTAGGTCTTTGTTCAGCATGTTAAATCAAAAGGCCAACAACACAGCCAGCAAAGGTGGTCGCTTTACCTGCATCCTTTTCTGCTATTTCAAGTGGAAGAGCTCTGCATTGCCAATGGATACTAAGCATCTTGCATAACTACTTATCATTGAACTGTTACTGTTGGTATGCCTTTCTAAAAAGAAAAAAGAAAGCTCTTTTTGCTGGATCTTGCCTAGCCAGCAGTTTTCTTTATAGCGTCATTCATTACCATCCTCGCATTAATCCTGAGCACTGCAATGCCTCCCTGGGATGAGGTTTCCCTTCCTCTCCATGTAGTTTGCTTTTCACTGTAGCTGCTGAGCGGCATAAATCAATACAATGCACACCATAAACACCACAAGTGCTAACCCTGCCAATTGGCTCTCTTTAATTGGTTTCAGCTAAAAACCTGTAAACCTATTTGAAGTGAAAAGGCAGACAAATCAAAGGCAAGATGGATGACCTGAAACCCTCGCTGGGCCAAGGGTTGCGAGCTCCAACATGGTATTTTTCATCTCTGTCATGGGTTTTTTCCATTTCTCTCTAGATCCTTTCTACTTCCCAGGTATTATTCATCAGCTGCCTCCACATTTATAATTATGGAAAGGAAAGTGTAAATACTCCAGAGGCTGGATGGTGCATTTTAGTGATTGTACTAATGGAGAAAGCAACTTGGATAGAATAAATACTCCCCACAATAAGTGCTCTATTGACAATTTTTCATAGTTGCCCTCTTTACAAGTAAACTTAAGCCCTGATGAATTCTCCCTCGAATGTCACACACAGATGACAGATTTGCTGGACATTTGTATCACCAGGCTGACTTTTACAATCCTATGGCTTTGTTTATTCAAAATGCATTTACTTTTCGATTTGCATTGCTTCAGGGAAAGCCCATGGTTCAGATATTTGTCCATTTGTTTATCTACAGTGACAACAGTGCCTGGGGTACAGCTCAGTTTCCAAAAACCTATCATTCAGCTGAGGCTGAGGAGATTGGATGAAGCTATTTTACCCGAGGGGTTCTAGGTCAAAGGCCTCCAGGAACGGCCTGTTCACTACACTGGTCCCGAGTTGATGACAGTCCACTTTCTTCCCCTGGCCTGAGGTGAATCCTCTAGTCAAGCAAATTAGATAGTCCATGATCAAAGCCACTGAGCCAGGGACCTCTTTCCAGAAGGTTCCAAATCTTGTCAAGCATGCAGTGGTATTTGAAAAAGTGAGCTCATGTGTTCAACAAATGATAATTTAAAATGTGTGTTAAAGTAGCCACAGAGAAAGCCCCTAGGTAGAAACAAACCAAGACTGACACCATTGAAGTGCATGTCAAACAGCAGAACATGTGCCTGCATGCACACACACACACACACACACACACACACACACAACTTTGTAGAAAAGGAGCTTTCACTGGGCATGTTTCATAAACGGGGAATTTCTTAGGCAGTTACCACATCTAAATTAGCATTTCAATAACACAATCGTTTCATCACACTCTTGAAACCACTTTTATCTTCCATTTTATTTAAACAGGGCAGCGGCCAAATTTTATGAGAGGCTAGATGCTAAGGCAGCCCCAAACTTGATTCATAAATCTTCCACCCAATTCAGGGAGTACAAACGCAGTCATCTGGCGTGTTCATTCAGATCTTTCTTTAGTGTTATTTTATGGTTCTCATTAGCAGCCCCCAAAATTCTCCTGGCATGGTTTTCAGGGTTCACTATGAGGCTGAATTTCTAGTCACACCCTCAGGATAAGGCTGATGGTATTAATATAAGGTTACATATATTACCCCTCTCCCACCCAAAGTTTACATGCGTGTAGAAGGAAGATCCCTATTAGAGTACTCTTAAGCCAAACCAGCCATCAGGACCTGCCTTTTGATCAGAGGTTCAGACTAGGATGCTCAGAACATCTCATTATAACATGTGCAGGTTAGGGTCAAGTTTTCTGAAGCACAGAGCCCACTGCTCTTGTTTTGGATTGAAATCATCAAGAATATTTCTTTCCTTCAGTTTTTACCTCCTATGATGGCACACTTCCCCCCGTACATGCTTACCTCCCTCCTTAGGTGACAGGCACAACTTCATTTACTGCAGGCATTAAGTTTCCCCATTTTATTTTATCTTTAAACAGCTGATACTTTTTCTTTTTTCCGCACAACACAGCATGTGGGATCTTAGTTCCCTGACCAGGGGTGGAACCCACACCCTCTGTAATGGAAGTGCTGAGTCTTAAACACTGGACCACCAGGGGAGTCCCAGTGTCCCCATTTTAAAATGACTTCAAGAAGCTGTTTCAAAGCCAGTGGGTCACAGAAGATGCCATAATACTGGCGTGCTATTCATTATAAAGTTTTTCCCAGCCTATGTGTTTGCTACTATGTAGAAGAGACTGAGGGAAGATGAGGGAGCAGTCGGGAAAGACCCTGATGCTGGGAAAGATTGAGGGCAGGCGGAGAAGGGGACAACAGAGGATGAGATGGCTGGATGGCATCACCGACTCAATGGACATGAGTTTGGGTAAACTCCAGGAGTTGGTGATGGACAGGGAGGCCTGGCGTGCTGCAGTTCATGGTGTCGCAAAGAGTCAGACACGACTGAGTGACTGAACTGAACTGAACTATCCAGCAATAAACAGTTGAAAAGAGTTGGAAGGTGCTTTCTTTTGTGGCCTGTATTACAAGTTTACTAGGAATGAAAAAAATCACCTCATCAGTCGTGTTTCCGTGAGTTGAGCTATTTAAAATGCAGCAGAAGGGGACACGGCTATTTTCCACAGATAAGCCTGCCTAGACGGTCAGAGAACTATCAGTTTACTTTAGTTTGTTCACAAACAGAGAAACAGTGAGATTTCTTAGCACAGAATTTCTTTTCTAACTTTCTCTTTCCCTAACATCCCTACCTCCACCTGAAAACACACACACACACACACACACACACACACACACGTCTGGGTTTTGGCAAACGCTCTGTTGACAATCCTTATCTAATTGTAGGCTCATTAGAAGGAGATGTTGAAAGTGGAATTCTTCTGATCTACCATTCGGCTTTTTCTTTTTCTTTTTTTCTTTCCATGGCTCATTTCATGTTTAATCTTTAAAGTGAAGATAAATCTCTACAGGAAAAGCAAAATATCCCTTTAATACCAGTGTCTACATAGCTTAACCTTTCCCTAAAAAGACTTTTCATTTTGTTCAATAGCTTAAATATGAATGCCCATTGAAAGAGGCTAAATGCAAGATTGCAAAATGTAGAATAACTGTGCCAACCTCTAGCTCTAAGACAGGTTTCACTCTCCCAGGGTCACCACGTTATTGAATTAGTCTACTCTAATGCAGTGAGCTGGGGGTATGTGTTCAGAGTGTGAGGTGTATTGAGAATGTAAGGGGGCTGTTTTGCTGGCAACAGGTCCCATTTATGTTCACTGTTCCTATAACCACCCAGAATCAAAATGAGGTCCTCATAACACAGTTAGAGAAAAGACACTGATTCACTTTGCAGTACAATAGAAACTGAGACACGGAGAAGGTGATGGCACCCCACTCCAGTACTCTTTTGCCTGGAAAACCCCATGGACAGAGGAGCCTGGCAGGCTTCAGTCCACGGGGTCGCTAAGAGTCCAACACGACTGAGCGACTTCACTTTCACTTTTCACTTTCATGCATTGGAGAAGGAAATGGCAACCCACTCCAGTGTTCTTTCCTGGAGAATCCCACTGATGGGGAAGCCTGGTGGGCTGCCGTCTATGGGGTCACGCAGAGTCAGACACGACTGAAGGGACTTAGCAGCAGCAGAAACTAAGACAACATTGTTTCAATTACACTCCAATAAAGCTTGTTTTAAAAAGAAGAATTTCAGAATGAAAGGCCATTATAAAAAGACAGAAAAACTACTGATATTTCATACTTCCAAAGACGACTGGAAACATCTTTCTATCTCCTAACACTAATGTATTGTAGCCAAGTAGCCCCTTCAAAGTTCTAGGGAGTTCTCTTTCTCTTGATTACATGAGTTGTTTGGGGAAAATAAATCTATCCACTTTTCCTTCTGATTTCATCACTCTGTTCCTACCTAGATTTGATCTAGAACTAGATGTCAAAGAGAAAGTGTCTCGACCACATTTTCTCTCCAGTCTAACTGGTAATTCTGAGCCAGATGTCCCCACCAACCAAATGCAATGAAAGATTTGACACATCTGTATTATTCCAGACATCTGCCCCTCCCTTGTCTTCTTTTAGAATGCCATCTGAAAGCACATTTTTGTTTTATAATAAGAATACTGCAGCAAAAATGAGATGGGCTAAAATTCTAGACAACATTCTCCAATGGCTTCCAAAATAAATGCATCAACATTTTTATTTAGCACCACCTGCAAGAAAAGTCTATGGTCAGCGTTCAGGCTCAATAATATAAAAATGAAAATTATTAGCTGGGAAATAGGTTTCAGGATCAGGTCTACAGAGGATAACTTTAAACAACAGAAAAATCCCTCTTGGAGACAGAGTCTTTAGAATCCCTTATAAGCATGCTATATTTGGAATTTATGTATTAACTCCATTCCCCCTTTGACTCACACACATTCTTCTAAATCAAATGGCTTTCAAATACAAACTCCACTGCATAAACTATGGAAATCTACTCTTCATCAGCTTTTCCCGACTGAGGTTCTTTAAGAGAATTTAGCCCCATAGAAAATGATTCCACGGATTGTTCTCTCAATTTTCCCAAAGAAGATACTTAGCTAATACTACTCTAGAATGAAGAGGAAATAAGTTCACTCATTAACATACAATAGATGTCTTAGGACTTAATTTTCTAGCAAATCTTAGAAAAGTTTTGCTGCTGAGGCTGCTGCTGCAGCTGCTAATCGCTTCAGTCGTGTCCAACTCTCTGCGACCCCATAGATGGCAGCCCACTAGGCTCCTCTGTCCCTGGGATTCTCCAGGCAAGAACACTGGAGCAGGTTGCCATTTCCTTGGTTCTTTTAAAAAGCATAGAAATGTGACCACAAACTAATTTGCGTAATGCTGCCAGTTTCTCTATTCCCCAGATACTCCTAACACACTACTGCTGTAACAAGTCTTACTACTTGTAAGAAGATAAGAATAGTTTCCATATGCCGACCAGTCTCTATACTAAATCCTTAAAACTCATCTGCTAATTTAAACAAAACAAGATGGATATGATGTGGGTATTATTACTATTACCCATTTGACAACTAAGGAGTCGCTGGTTAGAGGGAATAACTGGCAAAATCAAATTTGAACCTAGAGCCTATCTGACTCAAAAATGCCAGGAGAAAATGAAATCCATTTTGCTGTGACAAAGGCCATGGGGGCTAGAGTTAGGAAGCTGTCAGACGGAGGGCCTCCACTCACCTGCTGGACCAAGCAGGAGGAGGAGGAACATCAAGATGCAGGCCGGATTGGTTGATAACCACAGCCAAATAGGTTGGGTCACCAAAGAAGAAAAATTGCCAGGAAGAGGACTGGAACCCCAAAGCCAGAAATAAGGGGAATCAAACCAGGCACTAGACTCCAGCTAAATAGCTGTTGTAAGTCAGGGCTCTAGGACAATAGTTCAAGTCAAAATCAAAAGAGCATTTTTAAATGGTGAGGAGATTCAATTTCTTTTTTTAAAGAAAGTATAAGTGTTTGAACAACCTCTTTCTCTCATTTCCCTCCACTGCCTACCTCCACCTCTTTTTGGTTCCCAAGAGATAGTGTCTTTAATACAACCCAGTGGAAAGGGTGTCAAGAAGGAAGTCAGTCCAAAAAACTGGAAGCAGCTAATGGTTGACTGAGAACAGCCTGGAGTTGAAAGCAACTTTAACAATAAAGTTCATGGCTACAAACCCAATGGCTTCCCTTCATGTCTAACTGAATCTCTGGTGTCAGTTTCCCTGCCCCAGCCTTGATAAGATCCTATTTCTAAGATTTAAAAAATTATAGAAATCAACTAATTTCTAAGAAGAATAAAGCGTGTCAATGTTCTGAAAGTCAAAATCTAATGCTCTGCAAGGAAATGTCCAGGTGACACATTTCCAGTGCCCCACTTTGTAATGATTGCCATGAAAGACTGAATTACTTTGATGACGAGAGACTCACTAACTTAAAGTTCTTCTCAACGTTGGACTTAGCAGTGTCGAATATTCAGGATATCATCTTTTTCTTCTCATATTTTATTCAATGTAAGTTTTCATAGATTATAATATATGCCATTATTTGTGTACCTATAACAAGAGCTACTATTTCAACAATAGCCAACTGCTCTTTGTAGGAGATATCTGGTCCTAGAGTTGCTAAAACATGGGAGGGTAGGCCTCAGAGACAATGGAATATGGCAATTCTTTGTCCACATAGCCCCCAGGGAGCTTGACGGCTGCTATGGTAAATCAAACATCAGCTTATTTCTGACTAGGGTAGCCCCACCAAGGCACCTGACCTCACCATTGCTTCTTCCTGCTTGAATTAGCCTCTCATCCCACTGAGAGCTGAGGACTAGGGTCCAGAGTCCTTGACCATTCCTGCATGAGCCTAGTGCAAGTCCAGGCACACAGGAAGCACACTATCATAGGCATTCGCAGTTGGCGAAGCATGGTTACATCCAAATATAAAGCAGCCATGTTCCTTGTGCTACCTGACACCTGTCACACTCCTGAGGTAAGCAAGGCAGAGATTACTACCCCTGCTTTCCACAAAACACAGGTGTAACCAGACGAAATATCTTCACCTGCCCAAGGACATGCCATGAGCAAGTGATGTTCTTGGGAGGAGAGCTCAAAGTTTCTAACTCCCAGAGCAAGACTGGTCCTTTTTTTTCTGTTACCCTTCTCTGTTCCCAAAGTAAATGCCAAGTCTAAAGTTCTCATCTGGTGTTTCACACCCATCTGGAGACCAAGGTGCACCAGGAGGACCTGAGATTAATCTCCAGGACCTGGCCCCTGTGTGGCTGCCCAGGGCATCTCAGGACCACACCTTTGGGATGTCCGTCCTGCTTCTCCATGGACCCTGCCTTCCTCCACCAAAGTGTTCTGCCATATAGTCCAGGAGGCAAAGGAAGTCACAACCACAAATTTAGGATTTGTATAGTACTTTCTGAAACATATATAAAGATTATATTTTACTTATGTTATAAGGAAAACAAACCCAAATCCTAGAATGCTTGATTTCTCCTTATTGAGATATAGAATCAATGGCAATACCACAAAAACAAATGGGTTTCATGGCCCCATAGAAGCTTTTCTCTGTGGAAGGGGAAAAAACAGTTAAAACACATTATCTTTTCACTGTCCTTTCCTTATGCAAAAGGGGAGCTTTACCAGCAGAATCAGACCATCCAACTTATGAAGATCAAGGGCAGAGGAGAAATTTCAGGGGGTGATTCTTTTTCTGCATCACCCCCTGCCCCATCCCCGCCACACACACACAGTTTTGTTTCATCCTTTTTTCAGAACGTAAAGAAATACACCTCCTTTTCCATTAAGTAATAAAATATACTGTAGAGTTGCACAACTCCACAGACCCAAGGGACATTAAAGCAGGCTCATCAAGCACCATCCATGTGGAAAGGTATGAATATATTTTTACCCGGCACAGACAGAGTTCCTTTGTAGTTGCCCCAGCACTCTTACTCACATGCACTCCTTCCCAAAACACACAAGAGGGAGGGAGAGGGGAAAGAGAGAGAGAGGTTGAGAATTGCATGGAAGATCAGAGGAAACGAAAGATTTGTAATATCTGCAGAGAGCCCAGCATGAAACAGCATGCAGAATTCTTAGTAATGTAGCTCCTATTTTTTGTTTTGTTATGTCTTGTTTCATTTTCACTTGTTAAGTGAATTTTTAAATAACTTGAATTTTGTTGCTGCAGGCTAGATTTGGAATCACTTTCTCTTCTATTATTTGAGAATGATCAGTTATTTTATCTCTATGTGAATTCTGTATTTTTTTTTCTATTTTGGCCCCAAAGCCAAATGTTATGTTTAGGAAGAACCTGTTGAGGCTTCTTTGTTGAAGCCAAGGAAAGATAGAAACCATGAATTCCATCACAAAGCCCACTAATTGTCAGACTTCTGTTGAAGACTCTAATTAAATCCCGTAGGAAAAGAACTCCAAGCGGTGGAAATAGAGAAATCAGTCATTTAAATAACTCTGCTAAGAGCTTAAAATAGACACCAAAAGACATCTGAAAAGTTGTTGTTTTTTTTTTCAGGCTAAAAGAAGAAAAATTAGGAACAGAGAAATGTTGGGCTGGATAATAATATTCTAAGCATCTGAAAGGTAGCATCTATAAAAACTTTATGAGATGTGCTAAATTTATTCCAGACAAAAATCTTCATTGACTGGCTGCCTATTAGATTGTCTTTATTGTCTTTCTTTCTTTATAGAGCTGTCATTGGAAGATTCCTCCTGCTCAGCCAATCATGGAAGATTCCCAAAAGTCCCTAGAGAATAAAGATACTGGCCCATCAACCTAATCCTGCACGCAGAAACCCCTCCTCCAGTTCTACTAAGAGCAGCTGCGCCTCAAACAAGTGTCTTTTCTGAGATGCCCTTCAATGGAACAAATGAAAAATCCCTCCAAACATAAAACACATTTCTCACAGAGGAAGAAGTACTCAATTTGAGCCATAAAACCCTCACAGGGCTGAAAATATCTTTCTCACAGATGTGAATAGGAAAAGAGATCGCAAAATTGTATTCCTCACAATTTAGATGTCCTAAGATTAGACAGGTCAACTCACAAATTTTGTATTTGTGCCCCGACACCACTCACAAAGTTTCCAGGTCCAGGCCCTGGCTTCAAAGTCAAGCTCCATTCAGAACCAATCAAAGAGACTCATCTCTTAGCCTCTCCCTGACCTTGGGCATGGTCTTTCGAGACTGGCTTGCGGGTGTGTCAAGATGTGTGAAAGGAGATCTGGCTCAAAGGGACTTCCTGGATTTCATTTCCCTCCTGCCTTGTCCAAAAGCAGGACGATGCTCTGCAAAGCTCTCCCTAGATGCTACGTGAATGAATGAAACACATGCATGCTTAGACATGTCTGACTCTTTGTAGCCTGCCAGGCTCTACTGCCTATGGGATTATCCCAGGCAAGAATACTGGTATGGATAGCTATTTCTGCCTCCAGGGCATCTTCCCAATCCAGGGATTAAACTCATGTCTCCTGCGGCTCCTACATTGGCGGGTGGATTCTTGACCACTGAGCCACTAGGGAAGCCAGGATAGTAGGAAATTAGGGATCAAACCCAGGCCCCCTGCATTGGGAGCACAGTGTCTTAGCCACAGGACCACCAGGGAAGTCCCATGACGTGAAAGTATCAGTTGGTCTCTCGGTCCTGTTGTGACCATGTGGGCTGTAGCCTGCTAGGCTCCTCTGTCCATGGAATTCTCTAGTCAAGAATATTAGAGTGGATAGCCATTCCCTTCTCCAGGGGATCTTCCCGACCCAGGAATTGAACCCAGGTCTTCTGTATTGCAGACAGATTCTTTACCATCTAAGCCACCAGGGAAGTTCAGAGCAGATGTTATCTGATTGATCCCAAATGGGGACAATGGCAATTTTGGCAAAGTTCCTTGTGACCTGGGTCTTCTCCATCTTTCCTTCCTCCTACAAATAAGTTTCTTGTATGGTTAGCAATGTGAGGCCTCCAGAGTGGACCTCACCCTCTAGCCCCATCTCATCCATCTCTATAAGGTCCCATTCTCCCTTTCTTCCACTTACTACAAGGAGGAGAGCCTCCTCGTATCAGAGACTGATGCTTACACAGGAGATTTAGCCACAGAAGGCACCTTGCTCCAGCAACAGTACCTCTCTCACCTGCACCATGAACTTTTCTGTCTTTGTGAGCACTTTCCTTCTAAATATAATATAAATCCACTTATAATACAAATTTCTGCCTTTGTAACACTTTTTTTTTAATTCCCTGAGGTTGTATCCCTATAAGAAGCTATCATCCTGCTCACCAGTACTTCTGCAGCTTCTTGGGAAAGAGTCTGCCCCACAACAATCTAGCTTCCATTTCCTCTCTATCACAGAGGTCCTCACCCAGGTCAGTAATAGCCTGATTTACAGCATTCATAGAAGTCTTTCTTCATCCTTTTAGCTGCCTCCTCTGTGAACTTTGACACTGTCCCCTTCCTTCCTTTTGGAAATGCTCTCCTCTTAGTCCAGACCTTCTCTCCTACTTCTCCTTCTATTTCTCTGGCTGCTCGTGCCCAGCTCCTGTATCTGCCTCTTCTGCGCAGCACGTTCATGGGCATGTAATACCTTGCAGGTTCATTCATCTTCTCCTTCCTTCCTGGCTCCCTCCTCTGTGTCTGGCTTCCACAATGATCGACAGGATGGCATTTACCATCTATAACTTTACCATCCCCCACCAGTCTCTACCACATCTTTGTGGATGCCTGAAAAAAATTTTCCCAAGAGACATAGATTCCATTTAACTTTGAAGTTTGAAATATTGGTAATCCTTGGAGAAGTGAAATACCTGCAAGTTCCTTTCTAAGTGAGCATTTTGATGGGAGAAAAGGAGAGGCAACTCAAATATTCATATCACTCGATTTTTCACTTATCACAGGGGGATAAAAATAATTGCCCTTCCTACAGCAGTCATAATAAGAGTTGAAAGTGCTGTGAAAATTTAAAAACTGAAATATTATTACTAACTGGCATGAATACAACTGGTTTTTATTTGGGAGAAGCTTTATATCTCTCACATTCCTACTCTTTTCTGAGGCTTAACACAATTTTGATTAGAATACCACTCAACGTTTGTCCCAGCATCCGTCTTTGAAAAGCTTGTGAGTCTTCCCTTCCTGACCCTGAACTCACTAGCAAACTGAGTCTCAGGAGAGATGTGAAAGAGACTATGAAAACATAGAAGAGGCAGGAACATGGAAATTCCTACATTAAAAAGGCTTAAAATTTTATTTTGTATCCCATCAGGATTATTAGGGTAGAAAACATCCATACAAGAGAAGGCCCCTATGTCTTAATGTTGTTCATAGTTCTGTGTAGTGTCTAATATTCAATACAAAATAAATTGTGTGCTTGCAGTGAACACATGCACAACTTCTCAGAATCTGGGATGAGAATGTTTGAATTCTTTGGGACGAAGATGTTTGCATATAAATTAAGAGGCTGGCAGTCATTGTCACCTCCTTATTTTAAAATTACTATTGAAAACTGACTGATGAAATTCATCAATTCTGATTCATTCTTTCTGCCCTTGAAGTTAGGTGTGTCCAGGTGACTTGCTTTGGTCAATGAAATATGAGTAAAAATGAAAAGTGACACCTTTTGAACTGAAGTTGTAAACACCTTCATGCAATTCGTGGTTTTCTGCCATTGCCACTGGCAATGTTGCAGAAAAGGTGTTCATTAGCCTGGATCCTGAGGTCAGGATAATGCAGAGAAGCACCCTACAGTTTTTACACCCCATCTCTAAAGAATATGGAACACAAGCCATCCACACTTATTTTTTTACAAAGTGTATCTGGATCTCTACTGAACACTGCTGCTGCTGCTGCTAAGTCGCTTCAGTCGTGTCCGACCCTGTGCGACCCCATAGAGGGCAGCCCACCAGGCTCCCCCGTCCCTGGCATTCTCCAGGCAAGAACACTGGAGTGGGTTGCCATTTCCTTCTCCAATGCATGAAAGTGACAAATGAAAGTGAAGTCGCTCAGTCGTGTCTGACTCTTCGCAACCCCATGGACTGCAGCCCACCAGGCTCCTCCATCCATGGGATTTTCCAGGCAAGAGTACTGGAGTGGGGTGCCATCGCCTTCTCCGCCACTGAACACTACACTTTCATAAATCCAGCATCTTAGATCCTACCCAATTAAGTCTCTCACTAAATTTGTGTCCTTATCTCCCAACACACTCCAACATGAAACAATCTAATGAAGAGCGGTACATTCATTTTCTATTTGCTGTGTTTCTAATTTACCACATATTGAACTACTTGAGACAATAATGGTACTGGCATTGGTCAAGGCTGTAGTCTTATATGAAGATTTGGGTCCTCATCCAAGTTCATCTGTGGTGTTGACAGAATTCCATTTTTTGTGACTATGAGACTGAGACCCTCAGTGAAGGTCACACTCTGCCTTGGACAGTTCACACTGTGTGATTTCTTCCAGGCAAGTAGGAAAGTCTATCTCCTCTAAAGGCCCACTTAATGAGGTCAGGACCACCCAGAATAATCTTTCTTTTGCTTAACTCACAGTCAGCTGATGAGGGATCTTAACTGCATCTGCAAAATTCCCTTCAATTTTACAAATAATATAATTGCAGAAGTGATATTCCATCATATCACAGCTCCTGGCCACACTAAAGGGGAGAGGATTATGTAAAAGTGAGTGTTTGGGGGGGTCCTTTTGGAATCCTGCCTACCATAGGAGGCAACTCTATGTCCACATATCAGCTTTAGCTTCTCTTGTAGCTTTATTTATATAACACCCTCATAACTTTGAATCTTTTTCTGTCCTGAATTTTGCTCCAAAATTTTTCTATTCTTTACCCTAACACAGCCATCTCCTCTCTAAAGCCTGCATGAACACTGAACAGTTGCGGTGGACTGGCCATCCTGACATCTTGTTCGAGACTGTGCTTCTTTTCTCTTTAGGTGGACATTAGACATGTATCATCTGAAAGGAAGCAGAAGGCCATGGGACTCTCTGAAATTTTGTACAGTAGTCGGGGAAAACCTTTCCTCACTGAGTAGGTTTAAAGGGGAACGTCAGGGCAAAAACAAAGTTGCCTTTAGAATTCTGCACCATCATCCCTGTTCATTCTTGTAATAGATCCTGTCCAACACATCTGTCTCTTCATGTGGCTGTGAGCTCTTTTAGGAGGCTGCTTGCTGATTTTTAAGTTCAAAGTCATGGATTACTATCAGTCTTGTCAGTTTCATGAAAAACCAAGATGTGGTATTTCTTGTCTCCACAGGGAAGACAGAAGCAGAGCAGATTTCAGCTACTACACAAACATAGACAGAGACACATGTATGCATGCACACACACACACACACACACACACACACTCAGGTCTTCTTGAAAGTATGCAGCATGATCTCTAGAACACCATGTGTGGAACCATCTTATTTCTCAAGCTGACACCTTTTCTCAGTTCCTCAGCTCTGATAAGGGGTGGAAACATGAATTTCAGAGGAAGGAGATTAAAAGAGAGGTCAAAGTGAGGACCAGAGACTTTATGCAAATATGATGCAGATTGTGAGAAAGCAATCTAGTTTAGCTATCTCAATGTTTTTCAGATGTTTGGGGGATGAAAGGGGACAGTGGGTGTCTCAAATTGCCAAATATAAAGAAAGTTCACTCCTGCAACTGATTCGATTGAAGAAATATATAATAGGCTACTTCTGTACTCATTAACAGATAATTTAAGGGGAAAAGTAAATATGTGGTTAAAAATATCACAAAGGCAACCTACAAAGTACTGACTTTATATGTATATTTCACATATAAAATATATTTTTATATATATAAATATTTACCTTTTTTAATTCATTTTCTATGACCCCTCCCCTACTTCCATCCCCACCTCAATAAAAGGAAAAATCAACTAGTAAAATCAAATATTGTTTCTAAAATGTCAATTTGTGTTTCCAGTTATGTATCCAGTCAAGACCTCTGTTCTACTTTTATACATTTGTTTGGTGTTTGGTGCCAGGAATCCCCAGCCACTTCAGTTCACTACAATGAACTGACATCTGTGACATAATCGCATAAGAAATAAATTCAAATGATTCTGTTATTAAATGACACTCCACAAGGCATCACCCACTGTCCAGAAGGCAGAAAGTGACATGCTCCCCCGAATGCCTTTACCCAGGGCCAGCCTTAAGTGGAACCAGCTCTCAGGAAGTTTATATCACTGGTATGGCTCTGGATGACCAGGCCTGCTGGTTTCATCATATACTGATGGATTGAGAAATCAGAGCTGGATACACTGAGAGACTGAGAGGAGGAGAGGGGCCAAGGAGCAGATCTATTTGTTTTGTGAATTATCAGCACATTTCCTTAGGGGGCAGCTGATAAAGTGATAAAGATCATGGCATTATGGAAGAGGAATGAGTCTGAGATACAAAAGAGACTGGAAGTATGTTATGAATATTAATACTTGTGTTAACAAGGCCTTCGATGTGCCTTCCTCATATTGAAGCCTCAAAGGAAACTATGTCTCAAAATGGACTTGAACAGACTCTCTGTTGAATCATAATCTTCTCAAAGCTGATAAATTGCTGTCTTCTGGGAAAAGAAATGAACTTCAGAGTGGACATTCCCAGGAATAAGAGTTTAAAGGTTAAAAAATAAAAATAACTTAATTAAAATGTTTCCAAGCAGAAAACTATATTTCTACAGTTTACCATTTACTAAAATGGAATTATTAACAAAACTTCAGTCATCAATAGAGACTAGGAAGTCAGGAAACTAAGAATGTCAGACACATGCATTCATCTATTCCGAATGGGACTTCCCAGGTGGCACTAGTGGTAAAGAATCTGCCTGCCAACGCACGAGACATAAGAGACGTGGGTTCAGTCCCTAGGTCAGGAAGATCTCCTGGAGGAGGGCATGGCAACTCACTCTAGTATTCTTGCCTGAAGAATCCATGGACAGAGGAGCCTGGCGGACTACTGTGTCCATAGTGTCACAAAGAGATGGACATGACTGAAACAAGTTAGTGTGCACATGTTTACTGAACAACTATATCATGGCGCATGCTGCACCTAGGGAGGTGCCAGGCTTATAGTGTGGGAAATAAAATTTGTAAAGGAGCAGTTATACCAAGAAAGCACTGTACTAAATGACAGACATGCACTCCTCTTTCGCTTCTTCAAAAACCACTATAAAGTAAGTTCTTTCATCATTCCCATTTTACAGATGAGGAAACAAAGTCTTGGAGAGGATAAAGAAACTCACACAAAGTCAAGCAAATATTAATTGTGTGGGGCCATGATCAGATCACATTTTAACCCAGCTCCAAAGTACATGCTTCCAATCATTACCCCTCTGTGAACCCAGGAGACTTTGTGTTGCAGGGGGGTTGGAGGAGTGGCAGTAAGGGAAGAAAAAGTCACATGACTAGGTGAGAGATTCATATGAAGACAGGAGAATGAATCCATTCTAAATGCACCATAACCATCATGGCTCCCTTACACTGTGAAGGCTGATTTCTCTGCTGGAAAACCCTTGCTCTTTCTTCATCCCACTCCAGCTTTCATCCTGCAAGTGGGCTCTCCATTTTCTTTACCCTATGCCCCTTCCTCCTGTGAGCACTTCTCATCTTGTATCTGCAACATTTCTGTGACAATCTGTTGGATTACATAGTGTTGTTTACCTATGTCTTTGACATTAAATTGAGAACATCTCAAGAGCAGAACCAATAGAGAGATTAATCGGATTTAATCGCCTCAACTTTTAGCACAATGTTAGCACCAAACAGGCATCTATAAGATAAATGAATTAAATAATGACTATAATTTCCAGTAGTCATGTATGGATGTGAGAGTTGGACTGTGAAGAAAGCTGAGCGCCGAAGAACTGACGCTTTTGAACTGTGGTGTTGGAGAAGACTCTTGAGAGTCCCTTGGACTGCAAGGAGATCCAACCAGTCCATTCTGAAGGAGATCAGCCCTGGGTGTTCTTTGCAAGAAATGATGCTAAAGCTGAAACTCCAGTACTTTGGCCACCTCATGTGAAGAATTGACTCATTGGAAAAGACTCTGATGCTGGGAGGGATTGGGGGCAGGTGGAAAAGGGGACGACAGAGGATGAGATAGCTGGATGGCATCACTGACTCGATGGATGTGAGTCTGAGTGAACTCTGGGAGTTGGTCACGGACAGGGAGTCCTGGTGTGCTGCGATTCATGGGGTCGCAGAGAGTCAGACACAACTGAGTGACTGAACTGAACTGATAAGGATATGAGAAGTTTTTATTTTGTTTTGTTTTGGATGACAAAGTCAAGTTTATTACTTTCTTAGATCAGTAGAGACAGAATCTGGGGTGAGGAAAGGGGACACAGGAAGTAGATGAATGTATCCTTTTGGCCATGACTGAATTCTTAACACCTTGGGAGGCCAACCTGTGCACTATGGATGGGTCTGTGGATCATCTGCTCATGGACTAGGTACCCACTGAAGTTCAAGGTTCAACCCAAAGCTGAGAAACAGGGCTCCTCCCCATGGTTCTATTGGTGGGGTCACCTGCACAAGTCTGAGCATGGAGAAAGTGTGTGGTAATGACCTCCACTGGGGTAATTACAGTCATCATTCATTTTTTTAAACTCCACCCCTCTCCCATCCCAACCACCAGCAAGCCCTGCCTCCAAATATATCTCTATCTACTGACTCCTCTCCATTTCCTTTGTTTCTGCCCTGGACTAAGGCACCATCAGCTTTCACCTGAACAGCATCAATCATCTACAAATATATATTCCCATTTCTTGCCCTGTACAATCTATTCTTGACACAGCACCCAAAGTAATCTTCTAAAAATTGTCATAACTCCCATCATTCCTTGCTTAAAAGCATCCAGTGGCATCTTTTATGTCTCTTGGTCCTGACCAGTGGGCATTTGGTCTTCTCACTCTCTGGAATGTTCTTCTTTTCACAAATAATTTCTCATCAGTCAAGTCTCAGCAACCATCACATCCTAGAGAAGCCTTCCTTGACCACTTTGTCTGAAGTCACCTGCCAAGTACTTGCTATCACATCACAGAGTCTTACTTTCTGCATAACTTTCAACTCCACCTGAATGTGTCTTCTTTACTGGTTTATTTTCAAGTGTCTGAGTCTTTCATCTGAAACTAAACTCTCTAGTAGTTTTATCTCTTTATATCGAGTAACTGGGCTTCCCAGATGGCACTAATGGTAAAGAATAATCCTGTCAATGCAGGAGACATAAGAGATACAGGTTCGATCTTGGGTGGAGAAGATCCCCTGGAGGAGGAGATGGCAACCCACTTCAATACTTTTGCCTGGACAATCCCATGGACAGAGGAGTCTGGCGGGCTATAGTCCATGGGATCACAAAGAATCAAATATGACTGAAGTGACTTAGCACGCACACATGCATCTAGTGACTAGAACAGTGTCTGGCGCAAAGCAGGTGCTCAATAAACAATTGGTGAATGAATGGAATAGTCATCTGCTCCTATTCTTTGTATAATGTGGGACAAAGGATTTGCCTCCCTAAAATCTACCCTCTAGGGGGGTCATGAGATTTCTATGATATGAACTACGTGAAGTACATAACACAGTAATTTGCACATGTCAAGAGTTCAATGCATTTCTGTCCATTTATCAAATACACAGAATGCATATCCATGTGTTACAACGTTTCCTTCCATTATTTATTTCACTGCTTGCTTCTGTTACTGATAAACATCCCTCCTGCTCCTCCAGCACTTGCCTTCTCTAGTGCTCCATTATGCATCTTTTTCTATTGTCTGAAACAGCCCTGGGAAAAAAGGTGCTCCTGGGGTGGGATCATGTGATCACAAAAGCAGATTTTGCTAGTCAAAAGTGTCCAATAAAAATGGGAAGCTGCTTCCTAAATGTCTCTGGAAGTCTGTGGTTTAGTTCACAATATCTTAACAGATTAAGTTAATGCAAATAGCAGATGTATTTTGTAGCAACAAGACAAATGTTCAGCAGAATTAAAGTTCTTCGTGTGTAGTCACACTGGGAATATTTGCATGATATTTTGCTAATTGCTCCAAAATCTGACTTGTAGCGAATAAACAAATGGAAAAAGAAAATAAACCAGCAAAAATTAGCCCCAGGCCTCCCTGATTTCTCTTAAGCTGCCAGTGTCTTTCTTCAACCACTCAGCTTGTGGCTTGAAAAGCCCGGTGGCCTTTCCCAGTCTCCCAAGCATATTCTTGGACCTATTATTTCTGCAGACACATTCATGGTTTCCACCTGGTGACAAGCGGTCTTCCAAAAGCACTGGGTGTTTTTTCTCTCCCTGATTCTCAGCACCCTCTTCAGACTTCAAATGTCTGCTTAGATTTCCTAACAAAAGCATCATGCTGGTAGATTGTACTACTTGAAAATAGTGTAAATTTGTTAAGTTTTCTTAAAATATTTCAGACAATTTTTTTGTCAATACATACTAAGTGAATTACTTTCTGAGGGTTGACATTACAAAGTATCACAAACTGGGTGGCTTAAATGGAAGAAATGTATTGTCTAATAGTTGTGGAGACTAGTCCCAAAGAAGGTATCAGCAGAACTGGTTCTTTCTAAGGGCACTGAGAGAACCTGTGTCCCGTGCCTCTCTCCTAGCTTCTTGTGACACTGGCAATTCTTGGTCCATAGATGCATTGCTGCAACCTCTTCCTCCATCTTCACATGGAGTTTTCCTATATATCTGTCTTCATGTGGCTGTCTTACAGGGACACCTGTCAGATTGGATTAGGGGCCCCTCCTACCCCAGTATGACCTCATCTATAATGTAATATATCTACAATGGCCTTATTTTGAAATCAGATCACATTTGTGGTTTTAGGGGCTAGGGTCAACATCTTTTGGGAGGGGAAAGTGAAAGTGTTAGTTGCTTATTCATGTCTGACTCTTTGCGACCCATGGACTATAGCCTGCCAGTGTCCTCTGTTCATGGAATTCTCCAGGCAAGAATATTGGAGTGGGTAGCCATTCCCTCCACCAGGGGATCTTCATGACCCAGGGATTGAACCTGAATCTCCTGCATCGTAGGCAGATTCTTTGTCATCTGAACCACCAGGGAAGCCATTTTTGTGGGGAGGTAGACACAAATCAACCCACACACAATTCAACCCATAATATAAAGGGTCTCCAAACTTATGGGCCTATGTCCCTAGAAATGAAAACATCTTGTGCACATACTTCAATAGGTCTGCATGTGTTTGTGTGATAGTTACATACATAAATATCCATATTTTTGGATACATAAGTAATAGACTAGCCTATTAATATGTCATATATATTATACAACAAACACAAAAATAGAATTTTTTTAACTTAAGAGGAAAAAAGAGATTAGAAGTGATAGTACAAACCTCCTCACTCACTGTGGATCACTTTGTTTTCCCTTTTCCTGAAAATCACTTTCAAAAGGAAGGGAAAGTGAAATTAACTCTATGAAGCAGTAAAAAGGAAAATAAATCATTAAAGAAATAGAAAATGGGTGACCAAATTTGAAAGATCTGGACTGAAACAAAATTGAAGATCTTGTGGTTAAATGCACAGTTTAATTTCATCATCTTTAAAGTAGCCTACCATTACTGCTGGGCATATATCTGGAGAAAACCAATGCAAAAAGATACATGTACCACAGTGTTCATAGCAGCATTATTAATAGCCTGGACGTGGAAGTAACCTAAGTGTTCTCTGACAGGTGAATGAATATGAAGATGAATATGAAGATGTAGCACAGTGGAATATTACTCAGCATAAAAAAGAATGAAATAATGCCATTTGAAATAAAATAGATGGACCTAAAGATTATCATACTAAGTGAAGTCAGAAAAAGAAAGACAAATATCATATCACTTATATGTGGAATCTAAAGCATTATAAAAATGAACTTATTTACAAAACAGAAACATACTCACTCAGAGACATAGAAAAAAAACCTATTTACACAAAAGGGGAAGGAGAGGGGAGGGATAAATTAGGAGTTTAGGATTAGCAGATACAAACTCCTATATGTAAAATAGATAAACAACAGGGTCCCTGTCCCTACAGCACAGGGAACTATATTCAATATCCTGTAATAAATAAACAATAATGGAAAAGAACATGAAAGATGAATACATATATATATGTATATTTGAATCACTGCTGTACACTGGATACTAACATAGCATTATAAATAAAATATACATCAATTTAAAAAATAAATACATAATAATATTAACCCTCTATTAAATGGGAAGTGGGAATTTTATTCTAAAAAATCAGAATTAATACATTCTGCCCATTCTATTAGCATCATGGAAGTCTGAATATGAAAATCTCATTCCCAGAGGCATAAGTCCTATTTCTTCTGTCTTCTTATTTTAAGAAGTGATTTTTCACCAATATTGTTTAATCATCATGAAATATAGGAATCCAAATGTTATATTGAAAGGCCTTGGTGACCTTGGCTGTGGGTAGCCCAAAGACACAGAGAAAATGAACTCTCTTCTCAGGTCTCAGCTTCCTCATACAGGAATTGGCAGTAATACCTGCCTCACCTGACTCTGGGTTCGGGTGAGCCAAATGTGGTTCCAAGTGGGAACAGGTTTTAAGAGCATGATTCACACAACCACTCCAAACCTCCTCATTTTCTCTATCTGTAAAATAGGGGGAAATAATCTGTTCTATTTCAGGAGGATTTGGTAATACTTAAAAGGATGGATGTCAAACCAAAAGGCACAACCCAGCCAAAGACTGGGAGAAGAAAGGATTTATTACTTGCAGCAAATAAGAACACTGGGAACATTTCCCAAAAGAGTAACTCCCCCCAGATTGAGGAAAGTTTTAAGCAAAAAGCACATGAATATTTAAGAAGGGAGGGGCTTGAGCAGAGCTGAATTCAATAGAACTGGGGCAAAGGTAGACAGAGTCTAAGCTTTAGTTGATGGAATTTCAAAAAAGTCAACAACCTCATTCCATTCTCCACCTGAGTGGAAGCCTTAGTTCCTGTAGAACTCAAAGACTGTATCAGATTTTGATTTTTTGAGGTACATTCTTAATTTTTTAAAAAATTTATTGGAACGTAATTGATTTATAATTTTATGCTTGTTTCTGCTATAGAGCAAAGGGAATCAGTTATACATACATGTATATCCACTCTTTTTTAGAGTCTTTTCCCATATAGGTCATTACAGAGTATTGAGTAGAGTTCCCTGTGCTACACAGTAGGTTCTTAATAGTTATCTATTTTATATATAGTAGTGTGTATAAATTAATCCCAGTCTCCCAATTAATCTCTACCTGCCACCACTTTCCCCCTTTATAATGGTAAGTTTTTTTCTACACCTGTAACTCTATTTCTATTTTGTAAACAAGACCATTTGCACTATTATTTAAATTCCTCATATAAAGGATATAATATAATATTTGTCTTTCTCTGTCTGGCTTACTTCACTCAGTATGATAATGTCTAGGCCCATCCATGTTACTGCAAATGGCATTATGTCATTTTCTTTTTAATGGCTGTGTTATATCCCATTATATATATGCACCATATCATCTTCATTCATCCATGATGGACATTTAGATTATGATGTATATCCCTTGAAGAGGAACAAGATTCTGCTTTATTGCTGAACTATTGTTTCTTCACTGTTTTTCCTTTGTTCCTGCATTCCTTTATTTTCCTTAAAATCACTGAAACCTATTCAAGAGTAAGCATTGTGACCAGGCTCAGATCCCAGAGTGGCTTAGGCCAAAAATGGCTTCCCTTGTGTCAAGAAAGCCATGCTTAATACCCTTTCTCTGGGGATTTCCTACCCAGGCTGCTTACATTATGAAAAACAGTTCTCGAACTTAAAAATTTTACATATTACAGGATGGAAAACAAAGTGCCTACTCAGCTTTATTTTGGAGTTAGAAAGGGCCCAGGGTTTTGAAATTGATAGTTGGCATTGGAATCCTAGCCTTGTGATTAAAAACTCTGTGTTTGAGGGCAAGCTATGTCCTTTTCTGAGGTTCTGTTTCCTCATCTATAGAAGGAGGACAGTAATAACCACCTATGTAATTTTCATAAAGATTAAGTTCAATGACATGCCAAGCTCCAGACATACTGATAACCCTCCATTAATTAATGTACACCTCTCATTTTGCATAGTACTAAATGCAGATCTACATGCAGTGAGCTATTCTAATGATGAGGACAAAGTTAGCAAGGCTCTAGATTAGAGATTCATAACCCTGGCTGCACAATTAATTCACCATAGGAAGAGCTTTAAATATTCTTACGCACAAATCAGTTCAACTAGCCTCTATAAGACACCTAGACATCAGTATCACTGAAGCTCCCCCAGAAGATCTCAATGTACAACAAAGGCTGGGAACCACTGCTTTAGACAAAGCTATTTTTGTCAAAGTATGGAAAGTGAGGAACTCTCAGCTGCCTTACCTTGGATGCAAGTGGGGAGGCTGAAGAGAAAAATAGGCTCCAGAAGTGTTCGGTTAATACAATTGCACTCTCAAAAAAAATGCAGCTCAGTTATCCAAATACATTCCTTTCCATGGAGGTGGTAAACATACAAAAGATCCATCACTGGTCACTATATTTTTTTGAATAAACCTACCATGCCGGAGATCAAAATGTCAACATCTGTTGGATCATCAAAAAAGCAAGAGAGTTCCAGAAAAATATCTATTTCTGCTTTATTGACTATGCCAAAGCTTTTGACTGTGTGGATCACAATAAACTGTGGAAAATTCTTCAAGAGATGGGAATACCAGACCACCTGACCTGCCTCCTGAGAAATCTGTATGCAGGTCAGGAAGCAACAGTTAGAACTGGACATGGAACAACAGACTGGTTCCAAATAGGAAAAGGAGTACATCAAGGCTGTATATTGTCACCCTGCTTATTTAATTTATATGCAGAGTATATCATGAGAAACGCTGGGCTGGAGAAAGCACAAGGTGGAATCAAGACTGCTGGGAGAAATATCAATAACCTCAGATATGCAGGTGATAACACCCTTATGGCAGAAAGCGAAGAAAATTGAAGAGCCTCTTGATGAAAGTGAAAGAGGAGAGTGAAAAAGTTGGCTTAAAGCTCAACATTCAGAAAACTTAGATCATTGCATTTGGTCCCATCACTTCATGGCAAATAGATGGGGAAACACAGAAACAGTAACAGACTTCATTTTGGGGGGCTCCAAAATCACTGCAGATGGTGATTGCAGCCATGAAATTAAAAGACGCTTGCTCCTTGTAAGAAAAATTATGACCAACCTAGATAGCATATTCAAAAGCAGAGACATTACTTTGCCAAGAAAGGTCCATCTAGTCAAGGCTATGGTTTTTCCAGTAGTCATGTAAGGATATGAGATTTGGACTACAAAGAAAGCTGAGAGCTGAAGAACTGACGCTTTTGAACTATGCTGTTGGAGAAGATTCTTGAGAGTCCCTTGGACTGCAAGGAGATCCAACCAGTCCATCCTCAAGGAAATCAGTGCTGAATATTCATTGGAAGGACTGATGCTGAAGCTGAAACTCCAATACTTTGATCACCTGATGCGAAGAAATGACTCATTTGAAAAGACCCTGATGCTGAGAAAGATTGAAGGCAGGAGGAGAAGGAAACGACAGAGGATGAGATGGTTGGATGGCATCACCAACTCCATGGACATGAGTTTGAGTAAACTCCGGGAGTTGGTGATAGACAGGGAGGCCTGGCGTGCTGCAGTCCTTGGGGTTGCAAGGAGTCA
Source organism: Bos indicus x Bos taurus (assembly GCF_003369695.1). Classification (NCBI taxonomy): domain Eukaryota; kingdom Metazoa; phylum Chordata; class Mammalia; order Artiodactyla; family Bovidae; genus Bos; species Bos indicus x Bos taurus. Next base: position 64,777,127 of record NC_040086.1, on the reverse strand, counting down.
GACAAAACTGAGCAACTGAACCGAACTGAACTGAACCATGCTAAGGTCAAGAGCAGACATCAAAATCATACTTCAGTATGACTAAGAGCATTGCCCCATATCCATACACACTTAGAAATCTAGAATCTAGGATGCATTGATGTGTTTGTTTTCCTTATGACTTTGAGACTGAAATAACAAATTAAAGTTTCTCCTCAGCCAAATATACAAAGCCTTATCTTATGTTTCAGAAGCCAAGTCATCAAACACAGCACAGGCACTACTTAGTTTTTCTTTCTCCAAAAAAGACCCCAAATAGTATTCCTACAGGAAGCATAAATTGTATTGCTAGAAGTAATAGCAATCTCTTTAGCTATATCCCCTAGGACTCACTTCAGTCTATTTTCCTAAGTGCTGTATTTTTAAAGCTCTGTTGCATACCTGCCTCTTAGACATGCTGAACTGAACATTCTAAATTCTGAACACTTAGTGGTCTAAGGTTGGTTGAAAACGTACCCTTAGAAAAACGGGTCCCTTTATCAGTCACTATTGCTATGTGAGACACTGGAGAAGAAATTATTCACAAAGGGGCCTGCCTCAATTTAGAATTTATTGTATTGTTATATTTAATGGTACATTGATTATTGCTCAAAAATATTTACTCCCAATTGCCTAGATCCATAGAAGGAATATATTTCCCTGACTTCAATCTCAATCATGTGACTTGCTATGCCTATGGAATATTAGCAGATATGATATAAACAAAGGCTTAAAATGTGCCTATACAGATGAGCTTTCCTCTTGTGCCTCTGTCTTTCCTAAACATGAAAAGAGCTTGTGCCTAGAATGAATGAACACATAGACAGAAGTCCTGAACCCAGCCTATAAGACCAGTTCCTCATTGTAGGCTTTCCAGGTGGTGCTAGTGGTGAAGAGCCCGCTTGCCAATACAGATAGACATAAGAGACACAAGTTTAATCCCTGGGTCGGGAAGATCCTCTGGAGAAGGGCATGGCAACCCACTCCAGTATTCTTGCCTGGAAAATCGCCATGGACAAAAGAGCCTGGCGGGTTACAGTCCATAGGGTCACAAGGAGTCGGAAACAATTGAAGTGATTTAGCACACATGCACGGGCCTGACCAGACCCACAGCTTGAAACATAATCACTCAGTCAAGCCCAACCTCGCTTACCCAAATCCCACACAACCCACAACTGTGTAAAGAAAGAAAGAAAGTGAAAGTTGCTCAGTCGTGTCTGACTCTTTGTGACCCCATGGACTGTCCATGGAATTTTCCAGGCCAGAATACTGGATTGGGTAGCCTTTCCCTTCTCCAGGGAATCTTCCCAACCCAGGGATCAAACTAGGTTTAGTCTCTCGCATTGCAGATGGATTCTTTACCAGCTATGTGAATGAGAATAAAAGACTTTATTTTAAGCCAGTGCGTGTTTAGAATGGTTTGTTATACAGTAGTACCTGACTGATACACACTGCAAGGCATGGTATTGAATAATAAAGAACCCATAGAGAAAAACTGGTTTGAAAAGTCACTTCTTATAGCCAATTAAAATTTTTTTGAAGTGGGTTGCTAGCACGAAAGACTCATTTTATGCTACAAGATAAGCATGCTATTGCAATGAAAATCTAAGGTTAGTACATGTACAGAAAGAAAACAATGATTTTCTGAATAACAATTTTAGATGGTACAAAACTTTACATCTTTGAAGCTGAATGGAAAAGTCATCTGCAGTTTCACTGTGGTACACAGTTTTGCTCTTAATTGTAAAATAACCATTACAGCTACCGTTCACTGAGCACTTAATACATAGACCTTACAAATATCATCTCAAAATACTACACTTACGTATTTGTGATTATTTATTCCCATTTTAGAGATAAAAACACAGGCTTGGGATGTTTAAGTAACTTGCCCAAGGGTACCAAGATAGGAAGCAGCAATGTTGGGATCTTGTACAGATCTTTCTAGTTCAACAGCCTAACTCTCACTAATGCTTCTCAGAGTTAAAAAGACAAATGTGTGAGAAGAATGATGCCTTAAGAATAAGATCATTAACATTGTTCTGTTCCAATGCAGAATAAGTAAATCTCTGTGACAAAATATGGCTTTCTGGTTCACCTATCAACCAACTTGAGTTACTGTCTCAGACATAAATATTCAATGCTAAGTCACTTCAGCTGTGTCCGACTCTGTGCGACCCCATAGGCGGCAGCCCACCAGGCTCCCCCGTCCCTGGGATTCTCCAGGCAAGAACACTGGAGTGGGCTGCCATTTCCTTCTCCAATATTCAATGCAATTGAACAAACATTTCTTTGTATTCACACTCAGAATTCCAGTTGAGTTTAGGACACAGTTCTTTCTTTATAGGAGCTTTCAGTCTAGTAAATAATTGATGTTGAAAAGATCTGAACCAAAAATCCCAGTGTGAGCTCTATCATGTTCCAAACGCAGGGAGAACAGATGTTCTGACTAATGATTGCTGGGGTGGGAAGAGGGTGAAGGCTGGGGAGTTAGTTACATTTACTCACTGAGAATGCTCATCCCTTTCTGAAGGCAGCCAGCAGCCAAGCAAGAAGACAAACTCTAAATTAAAGGAGGGGATCAAGCTGTGCGAGATTGCTGACTCGAGTGAGAGCGGAAAGATAATGGCTGCACTAAATACTGAGCTCTGGTCCATGATGGTCGGGCCAGAGGAGCAGCACGCCCAGACCTGGTGATTCACATGGGATTGTTGTTGGCCAACAAATAATAAATTAAGGAGGAAAGAAGAATCATAGCTCTCTTGAGTATTATAATAATCTCCTTTATAAAAGAATGAAAGTTTATTCAATCAAGGTATTTTGTTTAAGAGAAAAAGAGTTGCAATACAATGTTACAATGCTCTTATCTAAATGGGTCAAATTTTCTATCGCCCCAAGATAAAAGATCATAACAGATCCTAACATAAGACTCATCCACCAAAGAATTTGACATTTCCCATTTCTTTTTCATCCAGTCTAAAGGGGGAGCCTCATCAGAGCCACCTTCTAATTATCCATACAGGTTAAAGAAAAGGAAAGAGGGCATTTGTTAAAGGCATTTCACAAGTAGAATGTTGATGTCAAAAGGTATTTACCATGGAGAGAAACCTACCAGAGTTCCGTAATTTTTCTTAACCAATTCAAAACACACTGTTCCAGTACTAACGGCCCCATCTATATAATCCCATACAGAAATATCAGGCACGGTTGTCAAACACCACATACCTCTTTGCAGGAAAAAGTCAAGTGTGCACTCATTAGAACTGGTCATAATTCTAATTCCAAATGTGACATCATGCTAGCAGTATCACTTGCTATTTTATATAAGTTACTTAACTGATCTGAATTTTCAGCTTTCTTACCTATAAAGTAGGAATAAGAAAACTATTGAAAGTGTTGTTATAAGAGTCAAAATTAAGACACATAAGGTAGTTTATGAGACACAGGGGAGAAAAATTGATAAATGGTAGTTACTATTATCATTGAAACTGCTCATACTTGAAATTCTGTTATTGCTTATACATCTTTATTTTTGTCATATGCTTTGATAAGTTTCCTTCTGAACAAAAAAGTTAAAGCAAAATGATTTAACCACATATCACCTTGCTGTGGATCACCCCTCCTTTGAAATTCAAAATGGCTCCACCCTTCACACCATTGTTATGTGAATAAATACCTGGAGTTCACAACCTTAGTCTTATTCCACACAGCTTTCTTGGAGCCTTTCTGGAACCAAAGCACCCTGTATTTGACTTGCTCAAATGATGAATTTACTACCTACTTAAATAGTATCAAATTCTGAGGCAGAGATAGGATTTGGAGACATCTACAGCCAGTGACAGGACCCAAAGAAATCCTGGCAGCCAGCCTCTCCCTTAGTGAGTGGAGAGTGAGTTCCTCTCCCAAAGGTTCACAGTTACTAGAAGGGGACATGCATGAGATCATAAACACCGATGCCAACCCTATCAACAGGTTCAATCTGGCACTGGAGTTGGGCACACTCCTTCTCTGAGCCAATTCATCACCATCCTCACATCTTAGTACAAATTCACTTATTTTATAGGCTATTAGCTTAACCTAGAAAACCTCAGTCAAAAAAAAAGGGTCAGGGTAGTTAGAAAAATAATTCAGTAATATTTTCTCATGATGTTAAAAATACACTTTTTTCACTCAAATTCCACTTGTCTTCTTTGGAAACCAGCAACTTCTTTTAGTCTTTCTACCTAAGAAAGAATCCAGTGAGTCAGATTTTGGAGTCTGTTGTTTCCTCCCAGATCTATGTCCCTTATCTTTTGGTAAAAGTAGCCAGATTTCTTTTGGGGACCATATGCAGTCTCAGTGGGGCCATCATACAAGATGCCATGATGCCAACAATTGACTCATCTATTCTCCTATGGATGGATTTTGAGGTTTTCCATTCTTTTTCTATTGTGAACAGAACAGCCATGAATAATTTATTTGAGCTTAAGTTAGTCAAAGTGAATTTTTGTTACTTACAACTACCAAATACTAACTGATCTATGTAGGAATACAGAAAGTTCTCAATTATCATGCACCATTGTTTATAGGTATAGATCATTGGGTACAAATTCTTTTAAAAGTATCAGATTTAAGCAATCCCTAAGGATACTCTTGCACACTGCTCTGCTTTCACAGAGAAGTATTGCACTCATCCTAGTTCTAGTCATCTGTCATCTACCAATTGTGGACTTAATTACTATAGGCTTTAATCAACTGGATTCTCTTTCCCTCCTAATGAGCACTGAATAGATAGTTACCTTGCTAGTTGAAAAAAAAAGCCAAGGGTGACACAAATTGCTAATAAGTATTTGCAAAGATGCTCAAATTCATTAGCAATCATAGAGTTGCAAATCAGACCACAATGAAATACCGTTTATACACTTCATTTGCATAAATTAAGGCATTTTCTAATATCAAAAATTGAAAGAGGTGAATCTATAGGAACTTTTATTCATGTACATTGTTGAAAGGAAAGTAAATTTGCACAACTACTTTGAAAAAAATGTGGCAGTTTGCTCTAAAGAATATAAAATTGAATATTTTACCTAGAACACAATTCAGGGTAATACACAGTGAAACTTCTGCCCTTGTGTCCCAGGAAATATGAACAAAAATATTCATTGAACTTCTGTTCACAGCAGCAAAATAAATTACCAAAAATCAAGCAAAAAAAAAAAAAAAAACCCTGAGAAACAGCTCAAATGCCCAACAACAAGAGAAGTAGATGAACAAACTGTAGTTTAATCAGATAATCAAAAATTATAGAGCAGGAAAAACAAATAGACTAAATTTCACAAACAACATAGATGTATCTTAGAATATTGAGCAAAAATAGAAATTCTCAGTAAACTACACAATGTATATAATTTTCATAAAGCTCAAAAAACCATCAAAACCAAGCAACATGCTATATGGATATATGTGTATGTATGTGTGTATGTACATGTATGAAAATAATTTTTAGTAAAGCAAGCAATGCACAGCACAAAGTTTAATATCAGGTTTGGAGGAGGCAGAGGTTTGTGACATGGGAGAATTGTATAAAAAATTACAATGAGGTTTGTGATCTTAAATTGAGTGATAAGTTCGCAACTGTTCATTTTATTATTCTACTTCATCACTTACATGTATGTTACATACAAACGCACGTTGAAGAATAAATTAAAATAAGCCAATAGGAAGTAACAGCTTCATCCAAGGACAGGAAAAGAGACTGATGTACAAATTTCACAAGTAACACTGTAGATGTCTTGGACAAAATCTGAGTTTCCACTTACTAATAACTCAATAATCTCTCTTGCTCTGAGCTTTCTTTTTCATTTTTAGGGGGAAGGGTATAGTTTAGCTCTAACTCTTTGTATACCTTTCATGGACCACTTCCCCTTGAACAGTCTGCAGTATTTTAACCACTTACTAACCCTATAACCTGAGGTAAGTACAGTGAGATGGTAACCAGTCTCTCATGATTTTGTGAGTCACATATGTTTAACGTGTGCATTTTCTTCATAAGGGAAGAGGCCGTTTCTATCAGAACTATAAGGTTAATGTATTCCTTCCTTACCAATCTCCCACTCTCCAGATACCAACCAATCCTTCTGGGAAAAAAGCTTTTATCTTATCAGAGACCTATACTTTGGGGATAATGCAGCAATATTTTATTATTGCTGCTAATACGTGCATGTGGCTAGAGACAGAGTATCGCTTTGTTCTATGAAAACATAAACCTTAACAGTCAGTTTAAGTGGCTTCTTTCCTTTGGCAGCTGCCTTTGCAAAGGTCTGAAAGTGCCTAGGCCTAACTGGAGACCTTGGAAGAGACTCTTGCCCATAAAGAGAAGAGAAAAGAAAGCTATTGCTACCTAAGCCCCCTACAGCCAAACATGTCCAAGTACACGATTTGTCCAAGTATGGTAATAGCCTCAGTCACTCTGAATTTTAAAAGGCGACAAACTGTTAACAATGATAATGCCTGGGCTTAAAAACGAGTGCAGAAATAGATTAAATGGACTGGCATATACAAAAATGTGTTTTTCTGGCTAAATCTTTGTCTTAGTTCCTCCTCCATTCACATCAACTGTACTTCTTGTAATAAAAACTTGGACTGGAGCACTAATCCATATTTATATTATCCTGTTATGCTATATTATGCTGAAAGCAACCCAATTTGCTAATAGCTTGTTACTTTCTAGCAGCATTTCCCCCAGGTCTAATACCATTCAATTCTTTCTGAAGGTTGCTTTCTCCAAGGGATACTGATGGAGAGCTGGACTGACTCTCACACATTCAATTTCTAAAGTATTCTTTCAAATGTCTTCTTCCTGGGGAATAACATAAATAGGGAACCACAACAACAGCAAAAGTGAGCAGACAGAAGAAAGTGTGTATTGCATCCCAGAGGCATACTAATATAAAACCATTGACTAAAAGGCCGGGCCAAACATTCATATAAGTCTCTTCGGAAAATAATTGATTGTTTCTCCCACTGTGGAGAATTCAGATCATTTCTTAATGCCACCCCAGACATACTGAATCAATCAGGAAGGGCCAGGTTATGACAGAGTAACAAAAGACACCTCAGATCCCAGTGGCTTAAGACACAAGGGGTATTTCTTGCTCTGACTATGTATCGTGCTCAGGTTGACTGAGGGCTCACCTCCACTTCACCCCACTCTGGACCCCAGATGTGCAGAGCTTGCACTATATGAAATGTTGCTGATTGAAGAAAAAAGGAAGTGATAGCAGTGAATCACATGTGGGCTCTTAAAGCTTATAACCAGAAGTGATCCTCAAGACTTCCTCTCATATTTCAGTGATCAGAGCAAAAGCCATATCTAACATAAAGGAAGCAAAAGAATATTCTACCAATTATCTTAAAGTAGCAACAGAGAAATGTTTAGTGAACAATAGATACTAAAATATATCTTAACAGTTCCCAGAAATGTAATCCTCCCAAGATGGAGGGTGGGCATGAGTCTTGAAACAGTTTACTTTTTAATGCTTACTAAACTCTACGTTTAATTCTGATGAAAAAAGTGGGGGACAGATGAACAGACTCATTAAACCAGAAGCCAACTCTGGGGTTGACATTGTGAAAGGATGGTTATTACTTCCAGATCTCTGAATAAATTTTCAAAACAATGTAATGATATGAACCCAATGATACTGATAATTTTAGAACTCTAGCTAGTAGACTTTCATTTCTCATACACAGACAAAAGTGAGCATTTCCAAAGGAAATTTTATCTTCTGAATTAACATATACCAAAATATTTCCAGCTTTTGGTGCAAAGCAAAATTATTCATTATTTTTAAGGAGCTAAGAAAAGAAAATATTGTAACTGGGAACTTTAAAAGATGAATGTGAAAAGCCAAAATGCTATAAATGTTCTCTGTATGCCAGAAATGTCTGAACTTTCCATTTTTACTAAATTACATCTAATGTAAGCACATTTGGCCTTTTCCTTGCTTCCTCATACTATGATATTCCAATCAAACTATTTTAATATAAACTAAATCTTGATCCAATACTATTATCTCAACCCAAAGCTCATTTTAAAGCAGCGTAACCTTTAATGAGATATATGTACAATGGGTACGAACAGTGATATACCTAAAAACCTGTTTCTCCAGAAAAGTAAAATATATTTAATATGTTATTTTATCATCACCTTCACATTCCAGTTGCCATGCAATTAGAGACAGTAGTCTACATGAGTTCTCAAGGAGTGGGAAGCTTCTGCTATAGAGCTTCTGATTCCTCTCCTGCCTTCTTTAACAGAAGACTTGATTTTCCAGGAAAAGAGGGAGAGCGCTGGGGCCCATGAAGTATCACTGAAAGTAGGCAGCAAGGAGAGAAAAGAAATAAACTCCAGAAATGAATATTCTGTCCAGCTTCAATACTAAGCAAGTGCACTTGCTCAAGGGCAGGCATCAGCGAACTTTGTAAAGAGCCAAGTGGTGGATTTGCTTGTCTGTTTAAGCCATGCAGTCTCTGTTGCAACTATTAACTGTGCCTGTAATAGTATGAAAACAGCCATAAACAATACACAAACAAGCATGGTCCTGTTTCAATAAAACTTTATTTATAAAAACTGGAAACATATTCTGCCCACGGGCGAGTGTTTGCTGATCCCTGCTCTCCAGAAGAAATACAAACTAGTGCTTGAATCATTGATGTGGCCATCAGTCTGCCTGGCTTCTCATGTTCTTTTATATCCACTTGTGTGCATGCTAAGTTGCTTCAGTCGAGTCCGACTCTTTGCAACCCTATGGACCATAGCCTGCCAGGTTCCTCTGTTCAAGGGATTCTCCAGGCAAGAATACTGGAGTGGGTTGTCATTTTCTATGCCAGAGGATCTCCCTGACCCAAGGATGGAACTCATGCCTCTTATATCATCTGCACTGGCAGGCAGGTTCTTTACCACCAGCACCATCCGTGAAGCCCATCTATGTGCACTCTACTACAATATCAACATGCTGAGTTTTGCCTAGCATCTTCTGCAAAACGTCTCTCTTGAGCAGAACGTCTATCCTTTTCTCTGAGAGCTAAGGGGGAACATTAAAGTTTCCTGTTCCACAGATGTGTTTATACCCAAGGAAGAAAACCTCATCATGTTTGCTTAATCTAGTTAATGACATCACAGTGCAATGAACTGATTGTGAGGACTCTCAACCTCATCATCTTCCAGCTATGCATCCTTGGAGTATGGAGTGAACTTCCCAAAGTTTCTGAATCCTCATCTCCAGAATAAGCATAATTACTTGCTCTACCCACTTTACAGTACTATTAGTAGGATTAACTAAGATAATGGTTATATGACCCGTTCTATAAATTGTAAAGCTGTTTACAATATTATGAGGTCATAATTGCCATAATGATTGACATTACAGGTTTTAACCAAGCTAGATAATAACGTTTTTGTTTCAAGCACTAAATAGAACAGCTCTAAGCCAATATTAATGTGCCTGATAGATTCAAAAAGCGTTTATCAAACCAAGGCTTTGCAGATGACTACTCTGTAAGATTTTCATATTTATGCCATTAAAAAGGTATTCCAAGTGAGTCTGAAAATATGGCAATTGTGGAAGAATAATTGTTAGAACTTTTAGAATCCTTACTTAAAAATTGGCAGACTGATTAGATAGCAAAATCAGAAACATGAACAATATTTAGAACAAAACATTCCCACAAGTGTCATATAGAGCCCCATACTGAGGATAAAGTACTAGGAATGGAATCAAATTTGAACATGTCAGGAATGATAGGGATGAAGAAAAGAAGGTCCAGATAAAAGTGGGAAGGGAGACAGAGTCAGGAATCTCTGAAGACAAGCCAGAGTACTTTAACAGCTGACAAAAACAACAGAAGATAGAAGATCTATGAAGTTAGAAAGCTGTCTAGATCAAGCCTCTTTATAAAAGTTCAAGAAAACTAATTTCACATCAGAAGGATTCACAGAAATGTACTCTACGCAAAGTTAGCATAGGAGAAAAAGAGAATGAGTAGAATATGATTACTGCAGAATATAAAATCATGCCAGAGAGGCATATTCAAAAAAATAGATCAGAATTGTAGCATTCTACTCCAAAATGAGCTAAAAAGACTTTAAGAAAATGATACATGACATGAAAGAATGCATTATCAAAGTAAAAACTCAGAAATGTAACAGACCTCAAGAAAAAAAAGAATTTTTTAATCATGAAAACTAAACTATTTTTAAGATGGCTGATTTCAGAAATGGAGCAGGAAATATAAGATGTGAGATCAGAAATTCTTGATATACCAGAAAGCAAAAAAGCTCTCAAAAATTTGCAGACATGTTAAAAGGACTCAGGACACAACTGGAAGAGGCTGTCAGAGCCAAAATATGCAACACGTTGAAGTTCAATATTATCACTATTAAAATCATAATGAATTGAAATCTAGCAAATATATTTTTATGCCTGAGTTCATAAAGATATTTATCCAATAAAAGCATTTCAAGTTACAAAATAGGGGAAAAGCTAAATTAAACAGATTTCTGTGGGACTTTGAGCTAATAACATGTACTGTCAGACTTTAAAGGGGAAGATAAACTAAGTATTATCAAGCCTAAGACTCACTTTTGTTTTTTATACTTTAATATCTGTGAAATCAGGCTGCATCTTCCCATCAACAGCATCACATAATTTATATTGTAGTGCTTTCTCTTACTTAGTAGAACATAAAATAATGATGCATCTTATACTCAAAGGTCTCTGAGATTTGGTGAAACACAATGGTATCCTTCTTTTTCATTCATTCTGCCACCAAGACATTTTCCACAGTGCCCAAATATTAACAGTTCTCAAAAATATGCTTTGAAGAACACCAGCTCAGGAAATGCTGTATTTGAATAAACCACACATTTACCTTCAAAATCTCCCCAAACTCTTCTAACATACACACATTTTATTTCTCCACCTAAAAAATACACTTTCTTTTTTGGTCGTTTATCTCTTGACCACTCTTCCTACATCACTGGGCCCATTGTGGGCAGTGACCACATCCTATGTATCTTTCATGACTCAACCCAAGCCTAAGCAGTCTTTTAAAAGTGGTCAATTTTGGTTTTAGTTTTGTTTGGGGGTTTTTTTCTTCTTTTGTTTTTTGGCTGTGCCACACAGCTTGTGGGAACTTAGTTCCATGACCATGGATGGAACCTGGACCATGATAGTGAAACCACAGAATCTTAACTGGACTGCCACGGAATTCCCAAAAGTGGTCAGTTTTGAATGGCTGATTGTTATAATTCATTTGCTGTTGAAATTTCCCTTAAAATGGATATATTGAAAATATGGACTTTATCTCCATTCTTTTCAAAATTTCTTTTATTATGCTATTCTAGGATCTAAGAGGTCTGGACTCATGAATTCTTGAATGGTACCTGGGTCATCTGATCCAAAATATGTCCCCTATCACAAGGCACCTTGACAATGCTGGAGAAAGCCCATCCTTACAGAGAGGCCACTAAATTCAGATTTTGTGGATGACAAAAGAAAAAGACATTTTCAGTGAGAGACCCAATAAAAACAAAACATAGAGTACCAAAAACCAAAACAGTAGCTTCTGCACACAGCCCATACTCCTAAAGACACACAATAGAACACCAAGGAAGCTGACCTCCACCACCTCCCCACCTGTTCACCACACTCGTTAGCTGCTGGCAGTGGCATGGGCACAGGTGCCAGCAACAGGGCCACTGTGGAAACAATTGAAGCTTTTTCTTTTTGAAAGTCACATCTAGAAAGTCATTGAAGAAGAAGGGTTTTTTCCCAAACCACAAGAGCAAGTCAGACAACATGTACCCGGCCTGAAGTATGGCCTCCTGCCACCGGTTTCTGCTCCAGGCACTGGATTAAGAAGAAGATTATCTTAATTCTAGGTCAGCTCTGGAGGTTATAGGAAGAAAGGATGAAGAAACAGATAGATGATAGATGGATAGATTAGATAGATAGATAGACAGCCCTTGTATCTACATGGATATATAATAGACATAAGAGCATATTTCTGTCGTTTCTTTTTGTTGTTGTTGTTAAATATTTATTTATTTGGTTGGGCCAGCGTTAGTGCAGTCACACAAGATCTTTGTTGAGGTATGCAGGATCCTTAGTTGTGGCATGCGAACTCTTAGTTGCTGCACGTGGGATCTAGTTCTCTGATCAGGCATCAAACCTGGGCCCTGTGCATTGGGAGCATGGAGTCTTAGCCACTGGACCACCAGGGAATTCCTTCTTTCTGCCTTTTCTGCTCCATCAAACAATTCTACTTCTGTTCCTTGGGGCAGGTACAACCAGCCCCAAAGGAAAGTGTTCTGTCTGCCTGTCTTACTCCTTTTCCCTTGCCCTCTTCTCTTCTCGCCTCTCTGATTCTCTCTAAACTAAAAAAGGAGAAGAAATGGTGTTAAGGGTTTGACAGGAACAGCTGGAGCTGGTGAAAAAACAATTACTTATTTTTCCTACTTCAGTGCCTGTTTCAAGAAAAACCTAAAAATTGAATATATGTGGAAGTGACCATATCCAGTGAGGAAAGTATAAACAGGGAAAAGGCACTGGGCTGAGGGTCCCAAGTTTGAGTTCTGATTCCAATATTCCGTCAGAACTTTGAAGCAGGTTGATATTAAAAAAAAAAAAAAAAAAGCCCTAAATATGCCCCGGGCAACTCAATACCTTGTTTTATCATGAGTACAGAGCGTGCCTCCACGTGGCCACACAGCACTCATCCGAAAGCATCTTGGGAGCACTGAGCCTAAGGTGGCTTTCTGGACTCATGAGTGTTTGCCCTGCAGACGGAGGACAGTGAGGGGGCCTAAGTGTGCGTGGCAGCAGTGAGGTACCCACGCCCAGTCCTGGAGGCCAGGCCAGGGTCATTGACATGGACAATTTCAGATTCCCAAGTACCCAGGACTAGAAAAGAAGATGTGGGATCTATGTGGCATATCCACTTGGCCCCACATATCCTGCCCCATGGTCAGGGCATAACAGAGGACAGCCAAGGTGAGGCCCTCTAAAGCCTGGGCCCCAGGGCAGAGCCTGTCCTGTCCTGACTTAAGCAGAACAATTCAACTCTCTAATCTCCCATCTCTTAAACACGTGTTCTCTAAAAGTCTCCTGGGCATCACAGACAAAAGCGAATTCTCTCTTTCTTCCCCATTCCACTTTGAGATGAATACCGCTGTACAGTGGGAATATGTATGTGTATGCCCACCAGGGCTTGCTTGTAGTTTCCCGAAGGTAGGAACAATGCCTCGTACCTTTTTATAGCCTTTTCACTACCTAATACAGTCCCAAGCATATTAGCAGGCATAAAAATGCATGTCAATAAATGTTGATTTTAGAACTCTGTTTCAAAATTGTCTAATATATTTTTGCCTACAATATGTAAAAAGTGTGCTGCTGCTGCTAAGTCACTTCAGCCGTGTCCGACTGTGTGACCCCATAGACGGTAGCCCACCAGGCTCCCCCGTCCCTGGGATTCTCCAGGCAAGAACACTGGAGTGGGTTGCCATTTCCTTCTCCAATGCATGAAAGTGAAAAGTGAAAGTGAAGTCGTTCGTTCATGTCCGACCCTCAGCGACCCCATGGACTGCAGCCTATCAGGCTCCTCCATCCATGGGATTTTCCAGGCAAGAGTACTGGAGTGGGGTGCCATTGCCTTCTCCACAAAAAGTGTGCTATGTACATGCATATACAGAGACTACAGATAGTTTCCATCCCAATTGCACTAGCAGGTTACTAGGCTCACTCTTACTTTCTGGAATCAACTCCTTGCTAGACCCATGCCTAATACACAGTGTAGCTCGTTGTCTATTTTTTCTGATCGAATTTCACAGAGTGGTCTGGTCCTTTAAGAGCTTTTGAAATGGAACAATTTCAGTTGTGCAATAGTCCCAAATATCTGAGTTTACGTACCAATAAGAGGAGCTTACAGTTTCTATATTTTCTGGTTTCACAACATAGTATACCTATTTCAATGAGTAATTTTTGGCTTTTACCAAACTGGTCTTTATTTAAAGCTTCTTTTTATCTAAAACTCTAGAGCACTATATTGTGGGACATGACATGTGCTAGAAAACTCAACCATATAAGTGAAAAAAAAAATCATGCTAACAGAAAAAGCACATATTTCTAGGTTGAATATCTGACCAGAAAGCAGAAATAAGGTAAAATTGTTCATAGTTAATATCTGCATGTTAGACCCTACCAAGCCAGTTCCCCATCACCAACATTTATTTTTTCTTTTTTTCCTAATAGGTACAGAATATCAAGGCACCAAGTCAATTTTCCCTTTACACAAGTAGAATTAGCTTTCCACCCTCCTCCTCCTCCATCCCCACATTAACCATCTCCCCAGCGGCTACACACAAGAACCATTTATATTTACATTAAAAATGATTTGGCCTATGTACACTGCATTGTTTGACAGGAAAGATGGATGTTCACTTATAATTAAGTTTCAGCATAAATGACATCATTCTGGAAGATAAGAGTTCCCTTATTCCCTCTCTGCTGGTTTTCTCATAGGATACCAGGGGGTTGGTAGTGGGGGGCATGTACACAGATTTTAATGATTTTTCTAGGCCTTCTCAGCAGCAGACAGTTCTGCAGCATTTCAGTTACCTCTGAAACTCTGAAGGAAATTTTTCCTATCTAATTCAGCAGATATCCATTGGTTCTCTGCTTTTGCACCAAGAAGACGGAGGAGTGTACAGCCTCGCCATTCAGAAGTATGGTCTGTGAAACAGCAACGAAGGCATTACCTGGAAGTTTACTAGAATCGAGGATTTTGTGGTCCCTTGGATCTGTGGAATCAAAATCTGTATTTAAGGAAAAAAAATAAAGATCTCCAGATGATTTTTCTGCATGCGACAGTTTGAGAAATGCTAGTGTAAGAGACATGCCTATGTGCAATGGGAAGCTTTATGAATCAGGTGCATTGTTTGGATTTTTCTCTGCCTTTGTACATCAGAGTTTGAGAGCTAAGTTTTCAGACTTTTGTATATTCATTTCCCTTACTGTAGTAGAGCTATAAAATTATTTTTTGCCTTGTCTGGTGGGCTACAGTCCATGGGGTCACAAAAGAGTCAGACACAGGTTAGCGACTAAACAATTCTCACATTACTCTGTGTGGATACCCTAATCTTCCCAATCAAGTTATAAGGCAGAAACCGTACCAAAATAAATTATTTCACCTTTATTATGTGCTGAATACATTTAAGATATTATACCAGATACTAGGAAGATGGTGTTACAGAGATATATAAGGTGTCATTGAAAGTGAAAGTGGAAGTCGCTCAGTCGTGTCCAACTCTTTGCCACACTATGGACTTAATAGTCCATGGAATTCTCCAGGCCAGAGTATTGGAGTGGGTAGCTTTTCCCTTCTCCAGGGGATCTTCCCAACCCAGGGAAAGAACTCAAGTCTCCTACATTGCAGGCGGACTCTTTATCAGCTGAACCACAAGGGAAAGGTATCGTTACTGCCAACAATAAGTATTTCTTTGGTTTTTACTTACTTGTTTCTTGTACTTCATCATCACTGGACTGTAAACTCCAACAAGACTGGGATTGTGTTTTCACTGTTGTTCTTGCAACTCCTTTCACAATGTCTAGCACATATTAAATGCTCAATAAATATGTATTCAACAGATGGATGATTTTACAACTTGATGGAAAACATACGATGCATATACAAATATCTAAAAGCCTAGCATAGAGAATAAGTGCCATACAACCATATTGTTCAGACTTCTATCCACGTCTGTAAAACTGATCTGCCTAAAAAAGAGCTGGATCAATCATTCACAAACTCTTAAAAAACAGAAGAGGAGGGAATACTTTATACCTCATTCTATGAAGCCAGTGTTCCTCTGATACCACAACCAGGCAAAGACATCCCAAAAGAGGAAAACTAAAGAGCAATATGCCTTCTAAATATACACACAAAAATCCTCAACACAGTGCAAGCAAACCAAAGCCATCAACATATAGAAAGGATTATAAGGCATGACCAAACCGGATTTAGGGACTCCCTGGTAGCTCAGCAATAAAGAATCCACCTGCAATGCAGGAGACCTGGGTTCGACCCCTGGGTTGGGAAGATCCCCTGGAGAAGGGAATGGCTACCTGCTCCAGTATTCTGGCATGGAGAATTCCATGGACTGTATAGTCCAAGGAGTTGCAAAGAGTTGGACGCGACTGAAGCAACTTTCACTTCACTTCAAACAGGATTTATTCCAAGAATACAAGATTGGTTCAACATATGAAAACTAATTAATGTAATATGCCATAATATTAAATAAAGGGGAAAAAAAAGACATGATCAACTCAATGTAGTAAAACTAATTGACAAAATACAACATTCTTTTGTGATAAAAAAAAAAAAATTCAACAAGCTAAGAATAGATGGGAACTTCCTCAACCTAATAAAGAGCATCTACAAAAAACATTCAGCTAATGTCATATTTAATTATAAAAGACAGAAATATTTCCCCCTGAGATCAGGCACAAGCAGTCTTATCATTTCTATTTGTCATTGTAGTAGAAATTCAAGACAGACAATTAAAAGAAAGGAAAGGAAAGGAAGAATGAAAAAAAAAAAAAGAAAACATCCAGGTTGGAAAGAAAGAAGGTTGTATTTATAAATAACATGATCTTATTTATTGAAAATCCTGAGGAATTCACAAAACAACTTATAGGAACCGAAGAACAAGTTCATCAAGATTGCATGGTACAAGACCAATTTATAAAAAGAAACCGTGTATCTGTACACGCACAATGAATAATCTGAAAATGGAATTAAGAAAACTATTCCATTTAACATAACATCAAAAATAACATACTTAAGGATAAATTCAATAATAAAAATGCAACATTTACACTGAAAACTACAAACATGATGAAAGAAATTAAACAAGACCTAAATAAATGGAAAGACATCCTTTGTTCATGAATTGGAAGACTTAATATTGTTAAGATTACAATGCTTTCCAACTTCACCTAGAGGTTCCAACAGTCTTTATCAGATCTCAGCTACTTTTTTTTTTTACAGAAATTGATAAGCTGAAAAATATTCATATATTACTAGAAACACAAGGGAACCGGAGTAATCAAAACAATTGTTAAAAAGGACAAAATTGGGTTTCTTCCCAATTTCAAAACTTCCTATAATGCTACCATAATCAAAATTGTGTGGTAGTGCAATAAGGTTAGACATACATCTAGATCAATGGAACAAAACTGGGTGTCTAGAAATAAACCTATACATTTATAGTCAACTGATTCTTGCTGAGACAATGATGAGGGTGGATCCAAAGCACTTATGGTAGGCATAAACTGAAAGAAAGAGAAAGGTGTAATGAACATCAATATGCCCAGCATCCACCACTGACAATTATCTTGTTTTATCTGTACTTCCTACCATACACTTTTTGTTGTTCAGTCAATAAAGCTTGTCAATTCTTTGCGACCCCATAGACTATAGCACAACAGGCTTCCCCGTCCTTCACTGTCTCCTGGAGTTTGCTCAAATTCATGTCCATTGCATCACTGGTGCTATCTAACCATCTCATGCTCTGCTGCCTTCCTCTCTTTTTGCCTTCAAAATTTCCCAGAATCAGGGTCTTTCCCAATGAGTCGGCTCTTCACATCAAGTGGCCGAAAGTATTGCAGGTTCAGCTTCAACATCAGTCTTTCCAATGAATGTTCAGAGTTGATTTCCTTTAGGGTTGATTCATTTCATCTCCTTGTAGTCCAAGGGACTCTCAAGAGTCTTCTCCAGTACCACAGTTTGAAAGCATCAGTTCTTCCATGCTTAGCCTTCTTTACAGTCCAACTCTCATATCCATACATGACTACTGGAAAAACCACACCTTTGACTACACAGACCTATGTCAGCAAAGTGATGTCTCTGCTTTTAAATATGCTGTCTACATTTGTCACAGCTTTTCTTAAAAGGAGAAAGCATCTTTTAATTTCATGGCTGCAATCACCATCCACAGTGATTTTGGAGCCCAAGAAAATAAAATCTGTCACTATTTCCACTGTTTCCCCATCTATATACCATGAAGTGATGGGACAGGATGCCATGACCTTCGTTTTTTGAATGTTGAGTTTTAGGCCAGCTTTTTCACTCTCCTTTCACTTTCATCAAGAGGCTCTTTCGTTCCTCTTCCTTTACTGCCATTAGAGTAGTATCATCTGCATATCTGAGATTGTTGATATTTCTCCTAGCAATACTGATTCTAGCTTGTGATTCAGTCTGGCATTTCACATCATGTACTCTGAATGTAAGTTAAATAAGCAGAATGACAATATACAGCCTTGTCATACTCCTTTCCCAATTTTGAACCAGTCTGTTGTCCCGTGTTCAGTTCTAACTGTTGCTTCTTGTTCTACCTACCGGTTTCTCAGGAGATAGGGAAGGTGGTCTGGTATTCCCATGTCTTGAAGAATTTTCCACATATATCATATGCTTAACTCATTTTTGGTCTTCCCTGGTGGCTCAGACTGAAAGCATCTGCCTACAATGCGGGAGACCCGGGTTCAATCCCTGGGTTGGGATGATTTCCAAGAATGGAGAAGGAAATGGCAACCCACTCTAGTATTCTTGCCTGGAAAATCCCATGGATGGAGAAGCCTGGTAGGCTAAGTCCATGGGGTCACAGAGTTGGACACGACTGAGAGACTTCACTTTCACTTTCTTTCACTTAACTCATTTTTAATGTATTATTTAAATTTTTTAATTGAGTAAGAGATTGTTCCATAGTGCTTTACAAGTTTCAAAAGTTGCACTCACATGATTTCATAATATTCCGTAATAACCCTTTTTAATCCCCTACCCCTGTGGTACCCTTAAGGTACTCTCCCTTCCCTCTATTCATTCAGTTCAGTTCAGTCGCTCAGTCATGTCCGACTCTTTGCGACCCCATAAATTGCAGCACGCCAGGCCTCCCTGTCCATCACCAACTCCCGGAGTTCACTCAGACTC
Organism: Bos indicus x Bos taurus; assembly: GCF_003369695.1. NCBI lineage: Eukaryota > Metazoa > Chordata > Mammalia > Artiodactyla > Bovidae > Bos > Bos indicus x Bos taurus. Next base: position 64,758,083 of record NC_040086.1, on the reverse strand, counting down.
ACGTCCATCGAGTCAGTGATGCCATCCAGCCATCTCATCCTCTGTCGTCCCCCCCTCCTCCTGCCCCCAATCCCTCCCAGCATCGGAGTCTCTTCCAATGGGTCAGCTCTTCGCATGAGGTGGCCAAAGTACTGGAGTTTCAGCTTCAGCATCATTCCCTCCAAAGAAATCCCAGGGCTGATCTTCAGAATGGACTGGTTGGATCTCCTTGCAGTCCAAGGGACTCTCAAGAGTCTTCTCCAACACCACAGTTCAAAAGCATTAATTCTTCAGTGCTCAGCCTTCTTCACAGTCCAACTCTCACATCCATACATGACCACAGGAAAAACCATAGCCTTGACTAGATGAACCTTTGTTGGCAAAGTAATGTCTCTGCTTTTGAATATGCTATCTAGGTTGGTCATAACTTTCCTTCCAAGGAGTAAGCGTCTTTTAATTTCATGGCTGCAGTCACCATCTGCAGTGATTTTGGAGCCCAAAAAATAAAGTCTGACACTGTTTCCACTGTTTCCCCATCTATTTCCCATGAAGTGATGGGACCAGATGCCATGATCTTCGTTTTCTGAATGTTGAGCTTTAAGCCAACTTTTTCACTCTCCACTTTCACTTTCATCAAGAGGCTTTTTCGTTCCTCTTCACTTTCTGCCATAAGGGTGGTGTCATCTGCATATCTGAGGTTATTGATATTTCTCCCAGAAATCTTGATTCCAGCTTGTGTTTCTTCCAGTCCAGAGTTTCTCATGATGTACTCTGCATAGAAGTTAAATAACCAGGGTGACAATATACAGCCTTGACATACTCCTTTTCCTATTTCGAACCAGTCTGTTGTTCCATGTCCAGTTCTAACTTTTGCTTCCTGACCTGCATACAGATTTCTCAAGAGGCAGGTCAGGTGGTCTGGTATTCCCATCTCTTTCAGAATTTTCCACAGTTTATTGTGATCCACACAGTCAAAGGCTTTGGCATAGTCAACAAAGCAGAAATAGATGTTTTTCTGGAACTCTCTTGCTGTTTCCATGATCCAGCGGACGTTGGCAATTTGATCTCTGGTTCCTCTGCCTTTTCTAAAACCAGCTTGAACATCAGGAAGTTCACCCTCTATTCATTGGTAACCACTAATTTGTTCTCCACATCTGTGAGTCTGCTATTTTGTTTCATTCATTAATTTGTTGTATATTTTTAGATTCCAGATATAAATGGTATACTGTATTTGTCTTTCTCTGTCTGATATTTCACTTAGCACAATGCCTTCTAAGTCCATCTCTGTTGTGACCAGTGGAAAATTTTCATTCTTTTTTTGTGGTTGAGTAGTATTCCCTTGTAAGTATATACCACATCTTCTTTTTTTATTCATTCATTTTAATTTCCATTGAATTTTGAAGTAAACCCCAGAGATCATGTCACATTATCTACACATATTTCAGTAGGGAATCTCTAAAAGATAAGGGCTCTTTTTAACAAAACCCCAATTATGACAACCTTAAAAGATTTTATTTTTTCTGATCTCTTGAAAAAAGAGATTTTATTTAAAATCATCTTTCAATTACGTCTTCCTCTGGAATTTTTGAGACTAGCAATGCAATTTAATCAAAGACAGATGCCTTAAAATCTAATCTACATTTACTTATGACCTTAATTTGATTGGGTCTGTTGGTTCTAGGAGGAGAAAAAGACAAAAGACTCAAAAACCCACAACAACAAAATACCAAAAAGCAAAACCCCTCACTTCTTAGACTTCTTGAAAAAGAAGAGATAGATAAAATAAGTCATTGGTCACATTCCCATTTTTCACTGTTAATAACTACTTCATGTTTCCCATAGTAGTTTTTTAACAAGTCCCAATATTTTAAAATTGTGATTCAAATACTAGGATTTCACATTTTAGACAATAGGAAATTTTTTTGTTAACTACTTGGAATGATTCTTAACCTTCCAACTCAAAATCTATGGAACATGTCTGCATATTTGCACTCAAAAAATATAAAGTAATCTTTTAATGAATTGTGATGCGTTCTGGGATTATCTGGTGCCTTTGTTGACATACATCTGATTTTTGCTGTCTATACCAAGCATCAAGCTTCCCTCTGGAGGTACATTCAAGTACCTATTAGAGATGAGAGGGTGTGTTTAATCCAAGTTTAGAAACCACTAATGCTCCATAGGTATAGGGTTACAAACCAACTTGAATCTTTTGGTGCTCAACTTTGTTTGTTCTTGGCAAAGCTCGAAAAACTTAACAGCGCTCGAAAGATTTCTTGGACATGGACTTTAAGAAAGAGTATTTTGATGAGTAAAGCATAAATGAACCAGAACCCATATGGATCAAATTTTCCTCAAAATGCACATGGGTTTAATAATTAATGGAAAAAGTGCTTCTAGCATGCATTTGGGGTTTTATCAAACCCCAAATATTCATAAAAAAAAATAGTCTGATAGGTTCAAAGAATCCAAACTCTGATTTGATGCACCCACATTAATATCTCTTGATGTTGAATAAAAATGAGAACTATTTAGGTATAATGGAAAACAGAGGCAGAACTTGTTAAAAAATTATGTGAATGAAAGAAAATAACATCAATGCCACAAAGTTCATCTTTGTTCATATTTGTTTTCTTAAATCCTTCTTTTGGGAATATCCAAGAATCTTTTAACTATATCTTAGCATATTAAGAGTTCTCAAAGAAATTATTGATTGCAGTTGAAAAAGAAAAAAAAATACTGAATGAAATCCTTTGAGATACATAATATGTCATGAAATTTTCTAAGTTATTTGCAAATGTTTCTGCCAGTATCAATAAACCCCTAAAATTACAGGATAAACTGCATTAATTAAAGAAGTTCCTGGAAGCTGTGTTTTTGAATTCACGGTGGCACTGCTGTGTATCTTAGCAAAATTGAATCTTACCTCTTTACCACTAAGGCAATTATGTTCCGCTATAGGGACAATTTTTTCTCAGCAGAACCTCAACATTTAAACTTTATGTGCCCTTTATTATGCTTATATCTTAATAACTCCCTTAACTTTGAAGAACTTTTTCTAATTTCTAACTTTACATTTTTTCTAAGTTTTTCTCTTGAGCATATGATCCTTCTACAAATCTTGAATCAATCACAAATAAAAACGGCACTGTGTTTTCTCTTTTATTATTATTAAATGTATTTAAACTAAGAAACAACATAAATAATTTGTCCATTTTTCTCACCCCACATCCTACACCCACAATCACCCATATATTCTTTGTATCTACAAACTTGGTGTTTTTAATATACAGATATTCTTAGATTTCACATTTAAGAGAGATCATATGGTATTTTTCTTTTCCTGTGTGACTTACCTCACTTAGGATAATGTCTTTGAGGTCCATCCATGTTGTTTAAAATTGCAGGATTTCATTTGGTTTAAGGCTAAATAATATGTGTGTGTGTGTGTGTGTGTGTGTGTGTGTGTGTATGATTATGCCACAATTTCTTTATTCATTCATCCATTTATGGACCCTTGGGTTATTTTCATGTCTTGCCTATTGTAAACAATGATCCAGTGAACACAGCAGAGCAGTGTTTTCATGTTCTTTGGCTAAATACCTGGAAGTGAAATTGCTGGATCATCAGTTCAGTTCAGTTCAGTCGCTCAGTCGTGTCTGACTCTAGAGACCCCATGAATCTCAGCAAGCCAGGCCTCCCGGTTCATCACCAACTCCTGGAGTTCACTCGAACTCACGTCCATCGAGTCAGGGATGCCTTCCAGCCATCTCATCCTCTGTTGTCCCCTTCTCCTCCTGCCTCCAATCCCTCCCAGCATCAGAGTCTTTTCCAATGAGTCAGCTCTTCGCATGAGGTGGCCAAAGGACTGGAGTTTCAGCTTTAGCATCATTCCTTCCAAAGAACACCCAGGGCTGATCTCCTTTAGAATGGACTGGCTGGATCCTCTTGCAGTCCAAGGGACTCTCAAGAGTCTTCTCCAACACCACAGTTCAAAAGCATCAATTCTTCAGCGCTCAGCCTTCTTCACAGTCCAACTCTCACATCCATACATGACTATTGGAAAAACCATAGCCTTGACTCGACAGATCTTTGTTAGCAAAGTAATGTCTCTGCTTTTGAATATGCTATCTAGGTTGGTCATAACTTTCCTTCCAAGGAGTAATCGTCTTTTAATTTCATGGCTGCAGTCACCATCTGCAGTGATTTTAGAGCCCAAAAAAATAAAGTCTGACACTGTTTCCACTGTTTCCCCATCTATTTCCCATGAAGTGATGGGACCGGATGCCATGATCTTCGTTTTCTGAATGTTGAGCTTTAAGCCAACTTTTTCACTCTCCTCTTTCACTTTCATCAAGAGGCTCTTTACATTTGTCTAGACATGTCTTCCTTGCCTCGTGTGAAATTAATTTTTAATAGCTTAAAAAGAGCTCTCTGAATGGTTCCAAATGCAAACTTTGAAATTGTTGAATAACTTAATAAAGATGCATTTCATTCCTGGTTTACCAAAAAAAAAAAAAAAGAGGCTCTTTAGTTCCTCTTCACTTTCTGCCATACAGGTGGTGTCATCTGCATATCTGGGTTATTAATATTTCTCCCAGCAATCTTGATTCCAGCTTGTGCTTCTTCCAGCCCACCATTTCTCATGATGTACTCTGCATATAAGCTAAATAAGCAGGGTGACAATATACAGCCTTGATGTACTCCGTTTTCTATTTGGAACCAGTCTGTTGTTCCATGTCCAGTTCTAACTGTTGCTTCCTGACCTGCATATAGGTTTCTCAAGAGGCAGATCAGGTGGTCTGGTATTACCCTCTTTCAGAATTGTCCACAGTTTATTGTGATCCACACAGTCAAAGGCTTTGGCATAGTCAATAAAGCAGAAATAGATGTTTTTCTGGAACTCTCTTGCTCTTTCCATGCCCCAACAGATGTTGACAATTTGATCTCTGGTTCCTCTGCCTTTTCTAAAACCAGCTTGAAAATCTGGAAGTTCAAGGTTCACATATTGCTGAAGCCTGGCTTGGAGAATTTTGAGCATTACTTTACTAGTGTGTGCTGCTGCTGCTGAGTCACTTCAGTCGTGTCCGACTCTGTGTGACCCCATAGACTGCAGCCCACCAGGCTCCTCTGTCCCTGGGATTCTCCAGGCAAAAACACTGGAGTGGGTTGCCATTTCCTTCTCCAAGGCATGAAAGTAAAAAGTGAAAGTAAAAGTCGGTCAGTCGTGTCCGACCCTCAGCAACCCCATGGACTGCAGCCTACCAGGCTCCTCCGTCCATGGGATTTTCCAGGCAAGAGTGTGAGATGAATGCAATTGTGCAGTAGTTTGAGCATTCTTTGGCATTGCCTTTCTTTGGGATTGGAATGAAAACTGACGTTTTCCAGTCCTGTGGCCACTGCTGAGTTTTCCAAATTTGCTGGCATATTGAGTGCAGCACTTTCACAGCGTCATCTTTCAGGATTTGAAAGTGCTCAACTGGAATTCCATCACTTCCACTAGCTTTGTTCATAGTGATGCTTTCTAAGGCCCACTTGACTTCACATTCCAGGATGTCTGGCTCTAGGTAAGTGATCATATCATCATGATTATCTTGGTCGTGAAGATCTTTTTTGTACAGTTCTTCTGTGTATTCTTGCCACCTCTTCTTAATATCTTCTGCTTCTGTTAGGTTCATACCATTTCTGTCCTTTATCGAGCCCATCTTTGCATGAAATATTCCTTTGGTATCTCTGATTTTCTTGAAGAGATCTCTTGTCTTTCCCATTCTGATGTTTTCCTCTATTTCTTTGCATTGATTGCTGAAGAAGGCTTTCTTATCTCTTCTTGCTATTCTTTGGAACTCTGCATTCAGATGCTTATATCTTTCTTTTTCTCCCTTGCTTTTCGCTTCTCTTCTTTTCACAGCTATTTGTAAGGCCTCCCCAGACAGCCATTTTGCTTTTTTGCATTTCTTTTCCATGGGGATGGTCTTGATCCCTGATGTCACGAACCTCAGTCCATAGTTCATCAGGCACTCTATCTATCAGATCTAGACCCTTAAATCTATTTCTCACTTCCACTATATAATCATAAGGGATTTGATTTAGGTCATACCTGAATGGTCTAGTGGTTTTCCCCACTTTCTTCAATTTAAGTCTGAATTTGGCAATAAGGAGTTCATGGTCTGAGCCACAGTCAGCTCCTGGTCTTGTTTTTGCTGACTGTATAGAGCTTCTCCATCTTTGGCTGCAAAGAATACAATCAATCTGATTTCTGTGTTGACCTTCTGGTGACGTCCATGTATAGAGTCTTCTCGTGTTGTTGGAAGAGGGTGTTTGCTATGACCAGTGCATTCTCTTGGCAAAATTCTATTAGCCTTTGTCCTGCTTCATTCTGTATTCCAAGGCCAAATTTGCCTGTTACCCCAGGTGTTTCTTGACTTCCTACTTTTGCATTCCAGTCTCCTATAATGAAAAGGACATCTTTTTTGGGTGTTAGTTCTAAAAGGTCTTGTAGGTCTTCATAGAACCGTTCAACTTCAGCTTCTTCAGCATTACTGGTTGGGGCATAGACTTGGATTACTGTGATATTGAATGGTTTGCCTTGGAAATGAACAGAGATCATTCTGTCATTTTTGAGATTGCATCCAAGTACTGCATTTTGGACTCTTTTGTTGACCATGATGGCTACTCCATTTCTTCTAAGGGATTCCTGCCCGCAGTAGTAGATATAATGGTCATCTGAGTTAAATTCACCCATTCCAGTCCATTTTAGTTTGCTGATTGCTAGAATGTTGATGTTCACTCTTGCCATCTCCTATTTGCCTACTTCTAATTTGCCTTGATTCGTGGACCTGACATTCCAGGTTCCTATGCAATATTGCTCTTTACAGCATCGAACCTTGCTTCTATCACCAGTCACATCCACAACTGGGTATTGTTTTTGCTTTGACTCCATCCCTTCATTCTTTCTGGAGTTATTTCTCTACTGATCTCCAGTAGTGTATGGGGCACCTACTGACCTGGGGAGTTCCTCTTTCAGTATCCTATCATTTTGCCTTTTCATACTGTTCATGGGGTTCTCAAGGCAAGAATACTGAAGTGGTTTGCCATTCCCTTCTCCAGTGGACCACATTCTATCAGACCTCTCCACCATGACCTGCCTGTCTTGGATGGCCCCACGGGCCTGGCTTAGTCTCATTGAGTTAGACAAGGCCGTGGTCCTAGTGTGATCAGATTGACTAGTTTTCTGTGATTACGGCTTCAGTGTGTCTGCCCTCTGATGCCCTCTTGCAACACCTACCGTCTTACTTGGGTTTCTCTTACCTTGGTCATGCGGTATCTCTTCACGGCTGCTCCAGCAAAGCGCAGCTGCTGCTCCTTACCTTGGACAAGGGGTATCTCCTCACCACTACCCCTGATGACCTTGAACGTGGAGTAGCTCCTCTAGGACCTCCTGTGCCTGCAGGATCATATGCTGGATCATATGGTTGTTCTATTCTTAATCTTTTAAAGAACCTCCATACAGTTTTCCATAGGGACTGCCCAATTTACATCCTCGCCAACAGTGTACACACGTTCCCTTTTCTGCAGTTTCTCATCAGCACTTGTTATTTCTAGTCTTTTTGATAATAGCCTTTTTAACAGATGTGAGGTGATATCTCATTGTGGTTTTGATTTGCATCTCTCTGATGATTAATGATGTCCATGTACATGTATTAGTGATCTTTGTGTACTTGTTGGCCATCTGTATGTCTTTGGAAAAATATCTATTCAGATCTTCAGCCCATTTTTTTTTCAGATTGTCTGGATTTTTGCTATTGAATTATATGAGTTCTTAATAAAATTTGAGTATTAGCCTCTTATCAGAGAAAAGACTTATAAATATTTTCTCCCATTGAGTAGGTTGCCTTTTCATTCTGTTGGTTTCCTTTGCTATGCAAAAGCTTTTCAGTATGATGTAGTACTTCTTGCTTATTTTTTGCTCTTGTTTTTGGTGTCAAATTCACATCATTAAGATTTATGTCAAGGAGCTTCCTGCCCAAGTATTTTTAATAGGAGTTTTATGGCTTCAGGTCTTGCATTTGTGTATAGTGGAAGTAGTGGTAAGTTTCATACCTTGCATGAGGTTGTCCAATATTTCTAACACCACATTAAAAAGTTGCCTTTTCCTCCCTGTACATTCTTTCTCATACATTAATTGGCCATATATGTGTGGGTTTATTCTGACCTCCCTTTTCTGTCCCATTGATCTATGTGTCTATTTTTATGACAACAGTACACTATTTTCATTACTATAGCTTTGAAATATTGCTTGCAATTAGAGAGTATAATCGCACTGACTTTATTCTTCTTTCTCAAGATTGCTTTGACTATTGGGGATCTTTTGTGATTCCATACAAATTTTAGAACTGTTTGTACTAGTTCTGTGAAAAATGTTGTTGGACTTTTGTTACAGATTGCATCTGTAATTTGCTTTAGGTAGTGTGTACACTCCAGTACTCTTTCCTGGAAAATCCCATGGGTGGAGGAGCCTGGTAGGCAGCAGTCCATGGGGTCGCTAAGAGTCGGATACGACTGAGTGACTTTACTTTCACTTTTTACTTTCATACATTAGAGAAGGAAATGGCAACCCACTTCAGTGTTCTTGCCTGGAGAATCCCAGGGACGGAGGAGCCTGGTGGGCTGCCGTCTATGGGGTCGCACAGAGTCGGACACGACTGAAGTGACTCAGCAGTAGAAGTAGTAGTGTGAACATTTTAACAATATTATTAATATTCTTTCTAATCCATGAGCACAGAAGATCTTTCCATTTATTTGTGTTGTCTTCAGTTTATTTTATTAAAATCTTATAGTTTCCAATATAGAGATCTTTCACTTCCTTGGTTAAATTTATTCCTAAGTATTTTATTCTTTTTTGATGCAATTATAAATTGGATGGTTTTCTTAACTTATCTTTCTGAGCATTCATTTTTAGTTTATGGAAACAATAGATAATTTGCGTATTTTGTATTTGCAACTTTACCGAATTTATTAGTTCTGATAGAGTATTTAGAGCTTTCTATATATGAATAATATCATATCATCTGCACACAGTGACAGTTTTGCTTCTTTCTTTCCAGTTGAGATTCCTCTTGTTTCTTTTTCTTGCCTAATTGCTCTGATTAGGACTTCCAATAATACCTCATATGGTGTGTGCTTACTCTTTGTGATCCCATGGACTGTAGCCTGCCAGGCTCCTCTGTCCATGGAATTTTTCAGTCAAGGATATGGAATGGATTGCCATTTCCTACTCCAGGGGATCTTCCTGACCCAGGGATCAGACCTATGTTGCTTGCATCTCCTGCATTGGCAGGCAGATTCTTTATCACTAGCTCAACCTGGAAAGCATAGGATTTCCAATACTATGTTGAATAATAACAGTGAAAGTAGACAGGCATTCTTGCTTTGTTTCTGACATTAGAATAGTTTTTCAGCACTGAGTATAATGTTAAGTTGTATTATTGTAATCATCCAATGGACATGAGTTTGAGTCAACTCGGAGTTGGCAATGAACAGGGAGGCCTGGAGTGCTGCTGTCCATGGGGTCGCAGAGTCGGACACAACTGAGCGACTGAATTGAACTGACTGATAATGTTAAGCGTTGGCTTATTATATATGGGCTTTATCATGTTGAGGTACATTCCCACTATACCTCCTTGTTGAGAGTTTTCATTATAAATAGATATTAATTTTCTCAGATGTTTTCTATGCATCTATTGAGATGATTATTTTATTTTTATCATTCATTTTATTAAGATGGTTTATCACATTGACTGATTTTTGGGTGTTAAACTATCCTTGAATCTCTGGGATTCACAAATTCCACTTGCTCAAGGTATATGATCCCTTTAATATATTGTTGAATTCGGTTTGTTAATATTTGTTGAGGATTTTTGCATCTATATTCATCAGAGATATTAGCCTACAACTTTTTTCTCATAGTGTCTTTATCTGATTTTGGTATCATGGTAATGTTGGTCTTGTAAAATGAGTTTAGAAGATCTCCTTCCTCATGTATTTTTTTGGAAGAGTTTGAGAAGAATTGATATTAATTCTTTGAATGCTTAGTAGAATTCACCAGTGAATCCATCTGGTCCTGGATTTTTATTTATTTGGGAGCTTTTGAGTACTGATTCAATCCTCTTAATAGTAATTAATCAGACTTTCTTTTTCATTATGAGTGCATCCTGGTAGGTGGTATGTCTTCAGGAATTTAACCATTTATTCTGGATTATTCAGTTTTTTAGCACATAATTGTTTATAGTAGTCTCTTATGACCTTTTGTAGTTCTCTGTTGTCTGCTGTAAGTCACTCTCTTTAATTTCTGATTATATTTGAGTCCTCTCTCATTTTTTCTTGAGAGTCTAGCTAAAAATTTGTCAATTTTATCTTTTCTAAGAACTAGTTCTTAGTTTCATTGATTTTTTTCTATTTTATTTTTAGTCTCTATTTCACTGATTTCTGCTCTAATCATTGTTATTCCCTTCCTTCTACTAACTTTAGGCTTTTGGTTCCTCTTTCTCTAGTTCACTGAGGTGTAAATTTAGATTATTTTTTCTTTTTAATTCATTTTTTTATTGAAGGTTAATTGCTTTAAAGAATTTTGTTGTTTTCTGTCAAACCTCAACATTAATCAGCCATAGGTATACATATATCCCCTCCCTTTTGAAACTCCCTCCCATCTCCCTCCCCATCCCACTCCTCATGGTTGATAGAGCCCCTGTTTGAGTTTCCTGAGCCATAGAGCAAATTCCCATTGGCTATCTATTTTACATATGGCGATGTAAGTTTCCATGTTACTCTTTCCATACTCTCACCATCTCCTCCCCTCTTTCCATGTCTGTAAGTCTATTCTATATGTCTGTTTCTCCATTGCTCCCCTATAAATAAGTTCTCTGGTACCATTCTTCTAGATTCTGTATATATGTGTTAGAATACAATATTTATCTTTCTCTTTCTTATTTACTTCACTCTGTGTAATAGGGTCTAGGTTCGTCCATCTCATCAGAACTGACTCAAATGAGTTCCTCTTTATGGCTGAGTAGTATTCCATTGTGTATATGTACCACAACTTCTTTATCCATTCATCTCTTGATGGACATCTAGGTTGCTTCCATGTTGTAGCTATTGTAAATAGTGCTGCAATGAACAATGGGATACATGTGTCTTTTTAAATTTTGGTTTCCTCGAGATATATGCCGAGGAGTGGGATTGCTGGGTCATATGGTGGCTTTATTCTTCGTTTTTTAAGGAATCTCCATACCATCTTCCATAATGGTTGGATTAATTTACATTCCCACCAACAGTGCAAGAGCATCCCCTTTTCTCCACACCCTCTCCAGCATTTATTCTTTGTAGATTTTTTGATGATGGTCATTCTGACCAGTGTGAGGTGATATCTCATTGTAGTTTTGATTTGCATTTCTCTAATAATAAGCAATGTTGAGCATCTTTTCATGTGTTTGTTAGCCATCTGTATGTCTTCTTTGGAGAAGTGTCTGTTTAGGCCTTTCCCCCACTATTTGATTGGGTTGTTTGTTTTTCTGGCATTGAGTTGTATGAGCTGCTTGTATATTTTGAAAATTAATCCTTTGTCAGTTGTTTCATTTGCTATTATTTTCTCCCATTCTGAGGGTTGCCTTTCACCTTGCTTATAGTCTCCTTTGCTGTGTGAAAGCTTTTAAGTTTAAACAGGTCCTGCTTGTTTACTTTTGTTTTTATTTCCATTACTCTAGGAGGTGGGTCATAGAGGATCTTGCTTTGATTTATGTCATCAAGCGTTCTACCTATGTTTTCCTCTAAGAGTTTTATAGTTTCTGATCTTACTTTAGGTCTTTAATCCATTTTGAGTTTATTTTTGTGTATGGTGTTAGGATGTTTTCTAATTTCATTCTTTTACATGTAGCTGTACAGTTTTCCAATGGCATCCCACTCCAGTACTCTTGCCTGGAAAATCCCATGGATGGGGGAGCCTGGTAGGCTGCAGCCCATGGGGTCTCCAGGAGTTAGACACAACTAAGTGACTTTATTTTCATGCCTTGGAGAAGGAAATGGCAACCCACTCCAGTGTTCTTGCCTGGAGAATCCCAGGGATGGGGGAGCCTGGTGGGTTTCTGTCTATGGGGTCACACAGAGTCAGACACAACTAAAGCGACTTAGCAGCAGCAGCAGTACAGTTTCCCCAGTACCATTTATTGAAGACGCTGTCTTTGCCCTATTGTATATTCTTGCCTCCTTTGTCAAAAACAAGGTATCCATAGGTTCATGGGATTATTTCTGGGCTTTCTGTCTTGTTCCATTGGTCTATATTTCTGTTTTGGGGCTAGTACCATATTGTGTTGATGACTGTAGCTTTGTAGTATAATCTGAAGGCAGGAAGGTTGCTTCTTCCAGCTCCATTCTTCTTTCTCAAGAGTGCTTTAGCTATTCTAGGTTTTTCGTATTTCCATATGAATTGTGAAATTTTTTGTTCTAGTTTTGTGAAAAATCCTACTAATGCTCCTGGTTTTCCCCCTAGTTCCTTCATCCACTGAGTTTTGGTTGGTTCTATCCATTCGTTTCCACCGGTCAGGTACTCCTGTCTGCTCTCAGCTGGTGTTCTGCACGCACTTCTGTGTCCAAAGGTGTATTCCTGATGTATCCGTGGAGAGAGATATACTCCATGTCAACCTACTCCTCTGCCATCTTGTTCTTCTAAAGTTAAATTTTTTAAAATACTTTTCTTGTTTCTTGACGTAGGCGTTTATTGCTATATACTGTGTTTTCTTTATGTAGTCTGGAAGATTACTATAGAAAATAATATTTAACATATTTTTAGAAAATGAACATGGAAATTTATATAACTTTCAGCTAACTTTGAGTAGAATACATTAGAACAATAAAATTTAGACAAAAGTATCTCATCCTCTACCTCTTTTCTAAGCAACTGAATTTTTTGAATTATTTTATATTCAGTTTATATTCCACACAAAGAAGTAATGATCTCTTTTTTTATACTTGCACACCTATAAAAATGATATAAAAGGAACAATTTAATATTGCATCAAAGGCACTGAACTGAAAGAACTTTCTTAAGAGACAAAATATTTTCATCATGAAAAATGAAAATATAGATTGTTGCTACTGTTTTTAAAAAAAAATTAAAGAAGTGGGGAAAATTTACCATCTTTCCTAATAGAAGTAAAGCTTGGTATCTTGTGAAGAACTCATCTGGGTATTTCTCTGCTACATTTTTTTTGACCTGTGGGTCAGCAAGTCAGCTATCACAACCTTAAGAAGTGAGCCCTCAGAAAGGATTTCCCTAAAGATGGAGGAAGAACTCTATGAATAGGATAACACTGTTTTGACCAAACACAGTTGCTTGGAACCATTTATGAATGAACCATAAATGGAATTGAATGCTATCCCCAGTTTAACTTTTTTCCCTCCTCACATTCTTACACACCAAAAATCCTATCATAAGAGGCAGCCGTGTAAGTTGCCAGAAGCCCAGCAAAGACGTATTAACGATATGACCCTTTATGGTGCAAGTTTATTTATATTCAGTGAAGTAGGTTACTGACAATTTGGCCATTAATTTTCTGTTTATAAATCGTATTTTCCTTGTGTAGTCACTTCAAGACTTTGACATTCACAGTCGTGTTGAAAGAAACAAGTTTATTAAAGAAGGCAAAAGAAAAAAAGATTGGTCCTTTAAAGTTTACCAAATTGTACATGTCAGCCACTAAGTAAAATTCTGGTTTTGAAAAACAGCAAAATGCCTAGCATAGTAGAAAGAGAAGGAAACACGCTGTGTGTATTCAACTCACATATTGAAGAGGAATCAGATCAGCAAAGAAAATCTAAGTATTCCACCCCCTAAAGAAACATAATCCGGAGTTTATATCAGATGGTTTATAGGAGTTTATTGGAATATACAACAGGGTTCATGTCGTGTGTCACAAGGTGAAGCCTGTTCACTGGTGATTTACAAGCCGCATGTGCCGGCGTTACTGTAATTTATAGGACGCAGATGGTCCTGGGGTGCCCCGCTGACTTGTAGCTGAATCAGGACCTAAGCCCTGTGTGTCATCTGCTCTGGGTACCTCAGGCTCACTTCCAAAATTACGCACCAACATATTTCTGTTCTGAACTGGAAGATTCCAGAAACCTTTACCTTGTAACAAACGCAGCTTTTTAAAAAAAAATGCAGTGGAGGTGGGAAAAGAAGCTAAGAAGGGACTTTTTTTTTTTTTTTTTCCTCCCTCTGCCTGAAGAAAGGTGGTTTCAGCCTCTTCCTCTGGGAGTTTTCATCAATAGGTTTGTCACCGCCTTATTGTTAACAGGGAAATGAGATGCTGCCTTTCTTTTTGAATGAGTCCAGGAAAGAGGAAGGCTGAGATATTTAAAAGTTTTGCCTATTTCTGAAATGAAGTGGCAAAAAGGTTCTTTCCCTAGCCACCTTCAAAACCCTTATATAATTGTGTCTTTATTACGAATCCTCTTTATCACCCTCAAAGAGTATGGGTCAGAGAGATGGTGTAATAATGTGAGATGGATGTCTCCAGAATCTAATGTAAATGAGTTGACCTTTTTCAAAAGATTGTTTTATCAGCACTTTAATTCACAAATTAAGGCACACGTGTTGGTTTTGAACCAGCTTTCAGTACCTCCATTTTAAGTTTCTAGCACTCCTTGTTCTGGTGCTAATATATTTCATGTTTTGTTTGAAACTTTGTTGGCCAAGGAGGGGCAGTTAAAAGAAAGGACCCTTGAAGTTCCATTTGTACTGCTCAGATATCTCCCTCGGAGCCTGTTATTGAGAAATTGAGTTGAACAATCTGGCAATCACAAACACGTGCCTTAATAACATGTTCCAGCACCCATGCACACTGCCACCAAGAGCTCCCTTGTCTCCACACCAGCTGGCCCTCGCAGCCCTGGGGATGGTGGGAAAGATAAGAAAAAGTATGTCCAGTCTGTCCTTGCCCAGTTCCATGGCGAGCACAGCGCTCCACAACAGTCCTGCCCATGTACATGTCTTGTGAGCTGCATACATCATTCTAAACTCTCCAGTAGCCACGCTCAAAAAGTAAAAAGCAACAAGTGAAACTAAACAATAAGAGCGTTGCTTAATAATAATATGTTCAGACTACTATAAATAAAATAGATAAACAGCAAGGTATACTGTATAGCACAAGAAACTACATTCAATACCCTATAATAAATTATAATGAAAAAGAATAGATATGTATATATGTGTAACTGAATCACTGTGCTGTACACCAGAAACTAACACAACATTATAAACCAACTGCACTTCAATAGAAAAAATAAAACGGTATATTTTTATACAAATTTTTATACACCCAAAATAATATCATTCAATAAGTAATTTAATGTTAAAAGTATCACTGAGATATTTTACATTTTTCTGTACTACATCTTCAAAATCTGGTGTGTATTTTACACGTACAATGCATCTGAATTCAGACTGATCTCAGTTCAAGAGCCCCATGGTAATATTGGGTTGAAGACTAGAGTACTGCATAGCACCTTTCTGGAATAGGCCTCCCAGGAAGAAATTGATCTAGAAAATCTGAAACAAGTAATAATTTCCATAAGGAGTAGCCATTCATACATGTTTTAATGTATTAAAAAAATAGATGTATGCCATGTGTGCATATTTGTTGTTTTCTTATCAAGCAAAAGGGGAAAAAAGGAGTCCAAGAGGAGAAGCTGGAGAGCTGTAATGGAAATAAAATTGACAGTCTCTCAAAACTCAGGTGGCACTTTCCTTTTCCAGTTAATTACGGTTTTAATTACATGGCTTCTTGCGACTCCTTGATACCTAATAAACCAGACTCTTTGGGGCGGCCAAGTTGGGTTTTGCTTGAACTGCAGGTGTAAGACTCAGCATGAAACATAAATCAACTTCTTAAACATGCTCCCAAGGTGTGTTCAAGCCTTTTCTTCCTGTTTGCTTGTAAAATCACATCTTTTCACCATTGTTGGCACAAAAATGATTGAAGCAGCTAGGAGCTGAATAATGGCTTTGTGTTTTTGTCTCCCTTGGCCTGGCATGAAACATTTTTGCCTCAGATGAAATAGAATAGTAAAATAGAAGATATGATTTTTTTTCTCTTTCAGTCTTATGAATAATATATACTTCTAAATATTGACCATTTCACTTAAGAAAATAAATACCTGCAAGGGAAAGTAAAAAATGAAGACTCTGGGAATACATTAGGGTTGCCAGTTTGAGTATTTGGAACCCATGAGATCTCGGAAGATACATTTATTCCAGAGAAGTGCGGCATGAGGTCAATCAAGTTCAAATACGGTAGAGTGGGGACCAACGGTGCCCGGGGGCTCTGCTGCCACAGAGAACAGGGAGGAAGAGAAGCTTTCCCGAAGCTCTCATTGGCTGAGAACCGGCAGCATCTGATGGCATTATGAGCAGCTTGCAATTTAGCCTCAGCGGCAGGAAAATCTGCACTTGATCAGCTCTGCCATAACCAGTAAACGTCACCATGGCAGATACGGACTTCACTGGAAGGTTTTGCAGTGCCTAGTGATAATTCTGCCAACTCTCCCTCCTTCCCTCCTCCATCCATAAAGAGAAAGTGTGACATATGGTATTTGCATGTTATCACAAAATATGAGATACTGGGTGACATAAATTACGTGTGAAGGGGGTTTAGCCCATAATTTCTAGTAATTTCAAAAACATGAAAATGGCTTTTGAAGTAGGAGAGAGGGCCTTTCTCCTTGGGGAAAACTTCAAAACACATCACACGCTGTATAAACACAAATGCGTTTACCTTGCCGGGGCCTCCCTTTTTTTCTCCTTGGAATCCTGGCTAATTGTCAACGTTGTCTGTGTTCTAACAAGAGGTTTCTTTTTTCAGACCTGAATTACTTGAATTTGAGCTCTGTAACGTGAAGTTCTGCTGTGACTAGGGACAGCGGGGAGGGGTTGGGGGCGGAGGGGGGGGCGTTGTTTGCTGGGGAAGGAAGTTGCTGCAGACGAATCACAGTCTTTTTATGAAAGAAGATCTCATGCTGGTTCAGGATCTGTGGTTCCTCCAAAATTCTCATCAATAATGCAAAGTTTTAAAATGTCTTCTTGTCTCTAAGGGATGTCTACTTGTTCTGCTTCTCCCATTAATTTTCATTGCCCTCTGTTCCTGCCTGGATATGCCAAGAATCAAACTTAAAGACCCAAGTTACAGGGCATGATGTAAGCCTTGGAAAACCCACACGTCTGGTTCCTAACAGCCCCCACCATCACTGTTTTTTGGAAAATATTTCTAGGGTGTGTGTATGGGTATATATGAACTCTAGACAGGTGGACACTTTGACTTTATATTAGCAATGAAGAACTAAAAATGCATTTGTTGCAGGAAGGGGGACCCCTGCCAGGGCCTTGAGAGTGGGCTTCTATCAAACACTCAGAAATGAATTGTCCAAGGAGACACACATGCTGACAAAGCAAGAGACTTTATTGGGAAGGGGGCACCTGGGAGGGGGCTGGAAGGTAAGGGAACCCAAGAGAACTGCTCTGCCATGTGGCTCACAGGGTCAGGGTTGATGGTGATGAGGTTAATTTCCAGGTTGTCTCTGGCCAATCATTCTGGCTCAGGGTCCTTCCTGGTGGCGCACTTATTGCTCAAAGATGGATTCCAACAAGGAAGATTCTGGGAGGCTGGCGGTATATATGGACTGGCATCTCCTTTTGATCATTTCCAAATTCTTCTAAGTTGGTGGTGCCTTATTAGCTCCACATTCCTTACCAGGACCTTCTGTCATAAAATAACTCCCACAAATGGTTACTATGGTACCTGGCCAGGGTGGGCAGTTACAGTCAGTGTTTCTCCTAATATATGTGTTGGTTTTATTGTAACCACAGTCATAAGAGTCACCTAAGTTTTATCATCTATTTAAAACAAATGCCAATTTAAAATAAATGCTATGTACAATAGTCAATTAACAAATATTTGCTGATCTGTTCTACTGTAACTCCAAGGGACAGGAGAATTCTCCTGATCACCTAGCCCAATGCTTAGTACACAGTCTGTGCTCAGTAACTCCTGGTTGACCAAATAGATGAACTGGCATCAGACCTTTCCATCTTTCCTAGACAGGTGAAAATAAAGTAAGAAGCTTTGAATCCCAATTCTACAGTTGTGCCAGGATACAGAAAAACCAAGTCTGCCATAATTAAAATGTTCATCAAGTTGTGAAAAAAGGCTGGTAGACTAATTTAGACCTTCCTTGATTTCTGAATTCCTCCCTCTCTCTTCCTCATCAGTGCTTCCAGTTGGCCAGAAACTCTAAGGAGATTATTTACACTTCAATGCCAAAGACATCCTTCCTGAGGCCATCCTTCCTGGGAGGGAGAGGGGGGGTTAACTGGGGAAGCAAAGAGAAATATCATTGAGAAAATGCTGCAACTTAGTAATTTACTAGCAATTGGGTAGCCCTTGAGAGTTTAGAAAGTGCTTTCATAGACTTTTCTTTTCCAATTCGCATAACAATCTTGTATGACAAACATCATCATCTTCATTTCACAGAGGAGACTCAGGGAAATGAAGCGCCTTGCCTAAGATCACAATGCTAAGACACAACAGAACCTGAATTGATACCGAAATTCTGAAACCAAGGAGAGGAGTTGTTTTTTGTAAGTCGTATTTTAAAGTCGAAATATAGTGTATGTGACAACTCTTAAACATTACCTAGTAAAAATGTTTTTGTCTTGATTAGATCCCCAAATTTCCTTCCCAAAGGCAACTACTACCTATAACACCTTCAGTATTCTTAAAAAAATGTTATATATATATATATAAACATACGTAGGGCTTCCCAGGTTACTCATTGGTAAAGAATCTGCCTGCAATGCAAGACACGCAGGTTCCATCCTTGGCTCTGGAAGATCCCCTGGAGGAGGGCATGGCAATCTACTCCAGTAATCTTGCCTGAGCAATCACCATGGACGGAGGAGCCTGGTGGGCTATAATCCATAATGTTGCAAAGAGTTGGACATGACTGAAGCCACTTAGCAGGCACACATAAACATATGCACTGTGCACACACACACACATGTGCACATACATACACACACAAGTAGGGACATAATACCAAGTTCTTCTGGGTTTTTTTTTTAATTTTTTAAAAAATATTTTAGTTTATTTGGCTGTGCTGAGTCTTAGTCACAGCACACAGGATCTTCAGTCTTCGTTGAGGCATGTAGAATCTTTAGTTGTGGCATGCAAAATCTCAGTTGCAGTATGTGGGATCTAGTTTCCTGACCAGGGATAGAACCCAGGCCCCTTGCATTGGGAGCTTGGATCTTAGACACTGGACCACCGAGGAATTCCCCACCATGTTCTTCTAATCATAACTTTCTTCACATAACCCATAGTTTGGTGGACATATATGTAAAGTTTCCCAACACATTTAAATCTACATTCATGCATGCTAAATCACTTCAGTCTCAATTAGAAATGAATATGAGGGCATGGCAACCCACTTCAGTATTCTTGCCTAGAGAATCCCAAGGACAGAGGAGCCTGGCAGGCTACAATCCACAGGGTTGCAAAGAGACGGATGTGACTGAGCAACTAACTCTTACACTTTTGACTTTACAAATATAATGTGTTTCCCTTTTGCTGGGCTTTTAAATTGCTTTTAGGAATTTGTCATTGCAAAAATGCTAAAATACAAATTCAGGTTCATGACAACAATCATTGATTTTCTTACAAGAAACTGGGTCCTGGTGACTGGGTTGTCCCCTGGCCTTAGAATGATATAAAATACCCTGCGTAGACTGAGGAAGGAGTTTCCATTCTGTGTGACTTTTAAGCCATCCCTTGAAGTCTCTGACACTCAGTTTTCCCAGATGTAACATTAGAAAGTGACACAGCAGGAAGTTCTAAAGAAATAGAGCAGTATGATGGGAGGATATTCAGTGTAGTATTAGGAAACCTGAGTTCTGGTCTTAACAAGATCTATAATAACAAACCCTCTCAAAGTAGGATCTCTGAGTCCTCCTATCTCCTCCAGATTAGTCTATAGGGGAAAGAACAACTTCTTCCAGTCACTACATTTGCTGGCAGTACTTTCAATGTAATGAAGACAGTGTCATCAACACTATGGTTGGGTCATCATCCATGTCTCCCTTTTTAGATAGCCACATCTCCTCTTTACAATTCCCATGTATTGGAGAAAGCTGACATCAGATTGGAGCTCAAGACTCAAGCCTAAATTTACTAATATAATCCCTTCCCCAGATCTCAGATCATGATGGACCAAGTTGAATCACAAAGACAGAAAGCTCTGGAAAAAAGAGATTTCTCAGTCTTTTAGGAGGCTCCCTGGAGAGGGAAACAGGTAGATCTGAGAAGCATTTGTGGTTATTTTTCAACCACAAAGAGATGCCAGCCTTGGGGTTAAGTTAACACCAGAAAGGAAGGATGGAGAGAAGGAAATTTAAGAGTGCCTTAGTGATATTCCTAAAATCACTGAAACACAACAACCCAAAGGCCTGCCTGACTTTGCTTTCCATTTGGATGAGTCAGTAAGTCCCTTTTTGGTTTAAGTCTTTATGGATAAGTTTGAATCAGATTTTTCTCTTATACACATTTGAAGTCAAATTAAACAACACAGAATTATATATCAATATAAATACTTATATAAACAGTTTATTGATGCTTATTAGCTACAGGCTGTATCTTACATACTTTATAAACATTATCCCCTTTAACATCATTGCAACCCAAAACACAGATACTACATCTGGTGGATGAGAAAACAAGCTCAGAGATGGTAAGAAACTGTTCAGGTTACGCAGCTAATCAGCAGGGGAGGTGGGACTGCTTGTCTCCAAACCTTGCCTTAAATCTATACACCTCTTCTAGGCATGATGAGTAGATGTACTTACTCACTTTATCATCATGCTAAGCTACATCGTGAAGGGTGAAATCGGTCTCTGGTACCCTGCCCTGTCAGAATCTGTCCCCACAGAGACACTCAGGGTGCCAGGTATCCCAAAATCAAAGGCAAAGGAACTGCTCTCACAGGCAGGCCACAACCCTACCTCTTAAGCTTCCTGTAGCCTGACATTCACTGGATCAGGGTACCATTCTCCTGTTGCTAAGTACCCACTCAAATAAATTACTTATGGATAAATATGTTTTAAATGATATACTCTTCACAAGAGCATAATTGCACTTTACCAGAAACCTTTGTAATCTTCACTCAAAGGGGAGACTAATGGAGAACACTGCAGTACCAGCTACATTAGAAGATGGGAAGATCTGACTTTCAGATAGTT
Organism: Bos indicus x Bos taurus; assembly: GCF_003369695.1. Lineage (NCBI taxonomy): Eukaryota > Metazoa > Chordata > Mammalia > Artiodactyla > Bovidae > Bos > Bos indicus x Bos taurus. The sequence goes on along the minus strand of NC_040086.1, from coordinate 64,736,767 downwards.
CTCTTTGGGTGATAACGTTTATCACTCACAAGACTACATCAAGCTCACATTTAATTAACTGAAAATTTGTAACTTGATTCAAATCTCGTACAAATCAAGAAGAAAATAGTTAACCAAAAATAAGAAATAATTACAAAGAAAATTGACAAACTACTGGAAAAAATGAAGACTTCTTTGAAGTCTTGTGTCTGATTGCTTATAAACTAACAAACATACACACCCACAGTATACAATATCAGTACAGTACAATACAATACAATCTTTTTTTTCTGTTTACTGGATTAATTTGTAGAGCTCAAATTAATCATTACTGTCCATTCCTTTGTTTTTATTTTCCTACAGCATATATACTTTGATTAATTTCTTCCATATAACATTGTTCTCCTTATTGTATTTTGTTTATATAAATCGGAAGAAGCAAGGAAAGAAGGAAGGAAGAAAGGAAAGGAAATGATAAAGGGGGGCATCTAGTTAATATCAAAAACAACTGTTTGAACAGACTTTCAGGATTAAAATAAAAACTGATGCTACATTTGTAAATTTTCTTCTGTGCCATAATTTAGACTACAGTGCATATTTTGTTAGGTTGATTACTACAAAGAACTAAGAGAATCTCACCAATAATTAATTAATTGTGCAATTAAAACCACACACCTGAATCTTCCACAAATGTTTAAATAAATCATTTTTAAGAGAATTACTATGTAGTTGCTTTCCCAGATGTTCCAAAGGCAAACAGATGTGTTATTTAGCATACTTTAGGACTTGAACTCTATTTGTCTTTTCTTATAATTTTTCCTTTTATTCTCAACTCTAAATTCCCTGGGTTAAAAAAAGGTGGGAGGGAGCAAAGCCCGTACTGGTACCAACAATTAGAGTCAAAAAAAAAAAAGTCAATAGATGTTTTGAGAATCAATAATTAAAATTAAACTACAAATAAGTTAGGCTTCCCTTGTGGCTCAGCTGGTAAAAAATCCGCCTGCAATGTGGGAGACCTGGGTTTGATCCCTGGGTTGGGAAGATTCTCTTTAGAAAGGAAATGCTACCCACTCCAGTAATCTGGCCTGGAGAATTCCATGGACTATATACAGGAAATTTCACTTCACTTGTCACAAATAGGTTATGTATTATTTGCATGAGTTGGGAAAATCTATCACAGTAAAATTTAGAATACAAAAAACATAGAGACCTTTACCAGCTGAGCCACAGGGGAAACCCAAGAATACTGGAATGGGTATCCTGTCCCTTCTCCAGCAGATCTTCTCTACCCAGGGATCGAACTGGGGTCTCCTGCATTGCAGGGAGATTCTTTACCGACTGAGCTATCAAGGAAGCCCAGAGATATAATAGTAAACATGCCCAAATAGCCCAAAACACTTTCACATTGTATTATCTCAAGTAATCCTCATGACCTCTCAGTGAGAAAGGTGCCTTTTATTATTCCCATTTGCAATTACAGAAACTGAGGAGGGGAGATTCCTCAAGTTTTCACAGCTCATGAGTTGCAAAACTAGGTAAAACTGGATCCTAAAACCTCTAGATCCCATGCATGCTCTTTCCACTGTATAATCCTTTCTTCCAGGAAGTGAAGATTTTGACAAGTTGGAAAAGAGCTGAAGAAAGAGATGTCAAGGCAGACAGCAGGGAACATTGATATAAAGTGGAAAGAGTCTATGAGAAAGAATTTGATGGACCTATGGAAACCCAGTGAACACATATTTAGAGTCACATGGGAAGGATGAAAAGCTATGAAGCTTTAAAATAAAGATTTATTTTCTGGTGAAACAAAGTGAAACTGCCCCACTCTAACAAAGTGTATTTGGTGGCAGGATGGGTTAAAGGCCAGTCTGGCAGAAGGAGCTTTGCTGGGAAGGTTGTAAAGAGCACTAATGCTTTGGGGAGGGGGTCAGGGAAAAGATGGTAGGAGGCCACTGGCTGACTTACAGCCAGGCAGGAAGGGCTATTTCCCTCCAATATCATTTCTCCAAGAGGAAAAATGGTAACATGGTTGCTGTCAGAAGTTGCATGACTATTAACAAGAAAACAATCTACATGAAAGTCCCCTGGCCTCAAATCCATCACTTTACCTTTTTAATTAAGCTCACAGACCCATCCCCAAAACACCTTAAGAAAGAGAAGAAGCACACTCAACCAGAAAAATAAAGCAAGGTGGCTCAGATAATGAAGAATCTGCCTGCAATGCGGGAGACCCAGGTTTGATCCCCGGGTCAGGAAGATCCCTTGGAGAAGGAAATGGCAACCCACTCCAGTATTCTTGCCTGGAGAATTCCGTGGACAGAGGAGCCTGGCAGGCTACAGTCCATGGGGTGGCAAAGAGTTAGACACAACTGCCTGACTAACACTTTCACTTTTAGCTAGACAACCTTATACCAGGATTGCAAGACAGTAAGGGAGGGTTAACAGACTAAGAATTCACCCACCCCACTTCTCTAGGCTTCAAGAGGACTTCTTTTCCAAGAAGACGTGGATCCAAAATCTAACTCCACATTTGCTTACACACTGAGAAAATACTCAAAGTGTGACACCTATCTTACAATTCAAAAGAACAAAGAAGTCAGTGAGAAATCCAATAAGATCTAGAGGGGAACATTCACATTGAAAGGACAAATGCTTTCAAACATGTATAAAGAATCTTTTTACCACTTTCTCCATCCATGTAACTCACCTCCCCATGAAGGAAAAATAGTCAACTATGACAGACATGGTGCTCATCATGAAAACACTGAAATCAATGGTCCAGTGATCCGGCCAGTTATGTAGGAAATAATGGTCAAAGCAAATCTTAGAGAAACAAACCCAGGTGTTCTGGTTCCTTTACCGAGGACTGCAGCCAACACCACACTCTATCTGCAAGAGGAATTAAGCGCCCACTTAACAAAATGGAAACTCCAGGTGTCCCACCCCCAGCCAAGAGCAGCGGTTCAGAGTTTCACATTTTGTTTTCACTTTCAGTGCATCTGTCAACTTTTCCTGGGAGGGGTCATTCAGAACTCCTACACCTGATTTATGAATTATTTTAATTAAGCTACCCATTTGCTAATGTCTGTGACCTTCCTTGCCTGGTGGCATGACCCTTGGCAGGAATCATCTATAAAACTGCCTCTCCTTTTGCAGGGTAGGTAACTCTTTGGTTTAGAGGCAGCAATTTCCAAATGCTCCCATTTGGGGCCAAGTTCTCACTAGGCCAACTGTGAATTCCAGTCTAGAACCTCACACAATCAATGTTTTTGGTATGCTCAGAGACTGGTAAGCACTGAGAGAGGGGACCAAGGACAAACTGTTATGGAAGAGATCATGAATAAGTCGTTTAAAAAAAAATCATTCTGTTAGAACAATTACATAAACACCAATAGAGTGAGCCTTGGAATTCTTTCAGAACAGAAGGATAAAGAAAACCAGATAGCTGTAGCACTTTCCCTACTATGAATAGCTATAATACTGCTGCTGCAGAGTAAGGGAAGTATTTCCAGTAAAGACAAGAAGAGGAAGATCTAAGGCATTTGGCAGACATTGATAACAATGATTTGAAAAAGTGGGGGGAAAGCCCTGGAACGTTTAAACAGAATTACAAAGGATTTTGTCAGATTCAGATGGAGAGAAAAGTCCATAGTTGGAGATGAAGTTGAGGTTCTGCTCAGAGGGAGCAGAGCAGCTTTGATGCTGAGCCGCGAGGCTGCCTCTCCTCCGACGCCTTGCGTCAAGCCTTTGAGGACTCAACGGTGGTCTGATTTACTTGGCGCCAAAATACACATGTTGCTTAGAGATAGTCTCAAATGTGTAGCAAATGCGGAAGGCAAGCGGCAGTTAACTGAACTGGGAGACGTGAATGCAGACTTCTAAGAATAAACCTAACTGACTTGGGCCCAATAAGGGAGAGGAGAAAAATTGGTGCTTAACTCTCCTGCAACCTGGGTGGGTTGCACCAAGGTTAGGTTGTACAGTTACAGAGGCCCCCCCGAGCTCCAAAGGGCCCGGGGCTAGGTTCAAAACTACAGTCGCCATCTTGAAATCTGTAATACTTTCCCAGCATAGAGCCTCACATCTTTGTTTTGCTCTGAGCCGGGCGAATCACGTAGCGCACCCTGCTCTCATAACAGAGCAGGGTATGGTATCTAGGCTGCAGGACCACATACAAAGCTGAGGATTTCTGATTCCTGACCCACCAGCAGGCGCAAAGAAATATGGAGGAAGTCGAAGTTGAGAATTTTATGGACAAAGTGAGAAATTTGATGAGATGGAATATTTTTTCCTTCTTGGTTGTAGCTTGACCAAGATTTGTCTTATGTTCTTTACTGGCATTACAGCTTTCTTTAAGTCATGCAGACTGTGGTTCATTAGAGACAGGATTGTAATCCCCAGGCCAAAAAGAGGAAAAATGCCCCCTCAGCTCAGTCCTATTGAATATGCATTAACTACCCTGGATGGGAATCTTTGTTAGGCCCTATTGTGACTGTTTTAGAAGAGGCTGAACTGGTTCAGAGAATTGGAGAAAGAATAGCACTGACCTGGTTGAGTACCAGAGCAGGGTGAGTAATATTCAAGGAACTCTGAATAAAAGTTGGTCTGGAGACACTGAGGAATAGATCACTGCTGGATTAAAGTAGATCCTATTTCCTCCAGATCCTCCCCTCTGCAACCTTTCTGCAGTGTCCTCACAAAAGAGCATACTGCTACTGTAACCCAGAAGGGCGATACCAAAATATTACATTTCAATAAATAAGTAATATAATTAAGAGTAATCTTTTCCATATCCCACACTCAGCACGAAAATTAAACAAGCCCGCCTATAATTCCAGAGACAATAACTGAAGGGGAGGGGGCTAAGGAAACAGATGAAAACAATATAAAGACATGCAAAACTGCTATTAGCTTGGAATAGATAAAAGAATTTCTAAATTACAGCTTTTGGTAATGTTTAAGTGGAGAGTCTAGTAATCTGGGTGCAAATTGAACTTGGGGACATTTGTTCTTTGTAAAAGAAAATAGATTAAGGGGGAAAAAAAACAGAGTTGCTAAGCCCACCACCAGAAAACAAATCTTCAGAGGAGGCCTCCAGAGCTTTGAAACAATGCATAAACTCCATCACCACAAGGCTTCAAAGTTAGGACACCACGCGTAGGCCTGCCTGGTGATTTTGAGAATTGAAAGGGAACCTAGAAATCATTCAATTTGTAAACGTTTTTCCTGGTAGGAGAGGTCTTTGGTGGGAGGGTCTCTTCTACTAAAGTCCTCAATGCACAGAGGAGGTAACAGGAAGAAAGGAAGCCTCTGTGGTCCGCGCCATCTTGAACCCAGAGTGGACATCATCTGACCAATTCTCCTGCAGATGCCCCAAAGAACATGGGACTTGCACCAGGTCATACAGCCTAACAGAAGTGGGTCTGGGTCCTCAGCCCGGGCACCCTGAGGCTGTGCTGTGCCAAGGTCCAGTCTGGGCCCTCTCTACTCTGTGGGTCCAAAATGAAGATTTTCCAGGAATTCAGATTAGAAGTTGATGAAGGCAATCCTGAGAAATTCTCTCTGCCCTGTTCACTGAGTCATTGCCATTAAGAGTTCAGAAGTCTCTGAACAAGGCCTTTCCTGTTGTCACTCCTACCCCCAAATGCCACACACACACACACACACACACACACAAATGTGCGCACATTGACTGTGTTTTAATGTAACCAGAGCCTTTTTTTACTGAGGAAATACTCCACAAAAATGTAATATTCATCTAATTTTGAAAAACTCCCAAAATAGACTCATCCAGATTTGTGAGCAGCTAAGTGCTATACCCAGTAGTTCTCAAACTGGAGTGTGCTTCAGAACCCCTGAAAGTTTTTTCAACAGACTGCTGGGCCCTTTCCCCAGAGATTCTGGGGTGGAGCTTGAGAATGTTCATGTCTGACAAGTTCCCAAGTGATGCCTGATTTGCGAGTCCAGGGACCACACTTGGATACACCATGGCTGAAAAGTCTGTTGGAGGGAGTTTTGGCCCCAGCAGGCATGCTACAGGGCTGAACGCCCCTTCCAAAGAGATGACATCTGTAACCTCAGTGCTGTTTTAGAGTCTGCTGGAGTTGTCCTCAACAGGAAACATCAAGGGCAAGGCTGGCTAATACCCTCAGCTTCTTATGATACTTTCTTGCCCTGCAAGATGATCTGACCAAGGGATGGGTGTCAGATCTCTTAAAGGACTCCTCTGGTCTTCACCAAGTGCAAATTTAACCAGTGGGGCAGGACAGGTTGGCTGTGTCAACAGTGGCAAAACCTAGAATGTTGACAGGATCATTGAAGGAGAAAAGAGGAGGGCATGGAGCCATGCTCAAGGGAAAGGGGATGAAATTGGCTTGAAATTTCCAGACCAGCTATTTCCATGGTCTCAAATCTCAGGTTCAATCCCATGTTTCTTTGCCAGGTAGGAGGCAGTAAAATGTTCACTGAAGGAGGAAAACTAAAAGCAAAACCTTCTAGAGTTGATAAAGCTGGTGTTCATTAACATTTAAAGAGGCAGTACTTTTTTATATTCCAATAAGTCTTTTATGCTTTTGGATAAAATTAACAGACAGATTTCTCCTTCCAATTATACTTTCTATGAAAACAATACAATTGAGTTCAGAGAGACGTTATTTCCAAATTAGGTTATTTTCTCATTTGTGTTTTAATTTCTTGCTTAGTTCTCATCAGAAATCCTGTGAGCTATGCGTTTTAATTTATAATTAAATAACCAAGTAATAATAGAGCATTACTAATATGCTGGTCATAAAAGGGAGTACTTTAAAAGAAATACATAAGGACAAACCATGGTGAAGAAAATAAGAAACACAGGTTAATTTTAAGTTGAAATTTGGTTCTTAATTTGCCATTATTACAGTCTCAACTCAACTCCATAATAATTGCCCAGCTATGTGCTAGTAATTTAATAGACATGAGAGAAACTCACAAATTTTTAAATGTGGGGGAAAGTGCATTATAATTATTTAACATAAGATAATGTCACCACCCTTAAAATAGTTTGAAGTACCCCTAGCAGCCAGCCATCTGATTCAATTTTTTCATAACATCTTTTCTGTAGCAGCACTGACCAGAGCCAGCAAACACTGTGTAAACCATTTCAAATGTCCAGGCATCTCAGATAATCCACGCTGCTGGCACACACGGAATAAGCCCAATCCTATGAGAACCATCTAAAACTTGAATGTGGCCTTCATAGCCATCATGCTAACCTTTCAGCTACAGATTCAACATTACCAGTTGTACTAGCAGGGTTCTCCGGAGAAACAGAACCAGAAGGAGAATACACACACACACACTCACACATACGTGTACACACAAAGACACAAAAGTGAGCAAGAGAGAGAGACTGAGAGAAGGAACAGGTTCATGCCATTGTGGGGACTGGAAAGACTGCAGTCTGTAAGGCAGGCTGCAAGTTCAGGTACGAGTTGATGTTGCGGTTTTGAGGTGAATTTCTTCTTGTGGTAACTTCAGTCTTTGCTGTTAGGCCTTCAACTGATTAGATGAGGCCCACCCATATTCTGGAGCTTAATTGACTTTACTCAGAATTGACATGTACACACTGCTGTATTTAAAATGGATAACCAACAAGGACCTACTGTATAGCACAGGGAACTCTGTTCAGTATTATGTAACAACCTAATTGGGAAAAGAATTTGAAAAAGAATAGATACATCTATACGTATAACTAAATCACTTTGTTGTACAACTGAAACTAGCCCAACATTGTTAATCAACTATATATACTCCAATATAAAATAAAAAGTTAAAAAAATTAAAAATAAATAAATTATAATCACATCTAAAAAATACCTTCACAGCAGCATCTAGATAGGTCTTTGACCAAATAACTGGGCACCACCATCCAGACAAGGTGAGGCATAAAATTAACCATTGCATCCTCTCTCCCTTTGGTTTCATTGATATGTCAGTTAACATTCAAGCCACTGCTAGGGACAAGGACTTCATTCCCTTGTTTTATGCTTGAGATTTAGAGTCACACTGGCTGCCGGCCTGATTGTTGAATCCAGGAGACAGTGAGGGTGCCTGGCTGAGTCCACACAGGGCTGGTAGCAGACCCACCTGCCTGCAGAGTCTGACCTGCTCCCTGCCTATGTTGAGCTTACCCAGCAGGCTCAGCCCCTTCCAGGCAGGAGCCTGTGGTTCCAGCAGCTACATTTGATCCTTGGGTTGGGGAACAGGATTCGCATGTCTGTTTAACCATGGTCTGTATGAGGCTGCCCCTTGTTGGGCTTCCCTGTTCGCTTAGATGGTAAAGAATCTGCCTGCATTTCAGGACACGTGGGTTCAATCCCTGGGTCAGGAAGATCCTTTGACGAAGGGAATGGCTACCCACTCCGGTATTCTTGCCCGGAGAGTCCAATGGACAGAGAAGCCTGGAGGGCTACAGGCTACAGTCCATGGGGTTGCAGAGTCGGACACAGTTTAGCAGCTAAACGCGCATGCATGCCCCTCCTTTACTCCTTTACCTTTAGGGTCACCCCATCAGTGCTGTCTCTTCCAAGCCGTGTGACATCAGTCTCCATTTTGGCTTCAGTCTCCTGGATCACAAAATGGGGCTAATATTACCTACATCATAGAGATACTGTGGGGTTTAATAAATGTGGTTATGAATTTAAAGCATCTGATGAAAATATCAGAAAAAGCAATGGCACCCCACTCCAGTACTCTTGCCTGGAAAATCCCATGGACGGAGGAGCCTGGTGGGCTGCAGTCCATGGGGTCGCTAAGAGTCCAACACGACTGAGCGACTTCACTTTCACTTTTTACTTCCATGCATTGGAGAAGGAAATGGCAACCCACTCCAGTGTTCTTGCCTGGAGAATCCCAGGGACGGTGGAGCCTGGTGGGCTGCCGTCTACGGGGTCGCACAGAGTCAGACACAACTGAAGCGACTTAGCAGCAGCAGATGAAAATATCCAATTGATAGTAGATGCTCAATGCACAGTTTCAAAATTTTTGAAAATTTTTAGGCAGTTTCTATCACAGTCTTGGTTCATTTGAGGTCACTTCCAGACAAGTTTTCCTCCCACAGTTTGTATTAGTTTAATGAACTGTTAGCCCAAAAAGCAGAATTTTACACCTCATCAGTTTCAAAGACGAATCATTTGGGCATATTACCTGTTGAAGAAATCATTCTCAGGTTCAATGGCCTCTGCATCTTACTTCCCACCCTTTCTAAGTCTTACAAATCATCACCTTAGGTCTGCCCTCTCCAAATTCTTTGGAAACAGTTTTCCATCAGCTATGCATACCTGATTCTAATCCCCAGGTTTATGGTGTCTCTATTCACAAGGAAGATCTTGTCAAATCCAGGCTTCAAATGTTTAGTGACCTTGTTGCCATGAGCAGACTCTGGGCTGGTGCAGGACTTGCCAAAATGCAAGATCCAGTGCCTGTCTTCAGAAGCTTCCACCAGTGGGCAACAGGAACGCCACAATGCAAGGATAATGCAGCATGAACAGTGCAGCAGGGGGAAGCAAGGAGGATCAGATGGCACAGAGCAGAGACATCCCATCCCCTTCTGAGGTCCAAGAAGGGCCCCAGAGGACACAATGCCTGAGGTTAATGTATAGGAGAAGGATTTAGCCAAGCAGGGAAAGCGAAGAAGCTTGTTAATTTCAGAGGAAAGAATCCATCCAAAGGCAGGGGATGGGGAAGACATAAGATGGCAAAGGAGGTGTCCAGCTTGTTAGGGCCAGATCCCAGGGTACCCATGGGGCAGTGGACTGCACAGACCCACATGAAGGATATGAATGCCACGCACACACTGCTCTATCACGCTGCACACCAAGAAGAGCGATTGAAAGAGTTTATACAGGGAAGCAACTGGATCCAAATGGCATTTCGGAAGATGACTAGAGCCTTGCATGGGAGGAGAATAATATTTCTTTTCAAGATTTTCAGTGCCACAGCTTAAGGCAAAGAAATCCAGAAGAAAATCTATGGCAGATTTCTTTACTCAAGGGCTAGATTTTAAAGATGTTACAACTGGGAAGAGAGGTTACAATGCTCTCACAGTGAAACAAGTAAAAGGAGTCATAGATTTAAGAGCGGGTTGGGACCTTACAAGGCCACCTGGACCATGTCGCTGCTTGGATATAGCCATGGCTGCTGGGCTGGCATAATGGTGCCAAGACAGCTAAGGCTTGGGAATTGACGTGACTGGCCCACAGGACAGAATCACGGGTTGAAGGCCAGAACGTTGGTTTCTGCTGTGCCTGGAGACCTCTGTCTACCACAACCTTTGCCATGACAAATGGCAAGTGGAAGAGAAACAGAACTGACAACTGGCTTCTTCCTTCAGATCTGCCAGAAAGGAACAGAGCTGTATTCAGTTTCCTGATACACAGTCATGTCAGTATGATCCTTACACAGGGAATTTTATTTTTTTGGTTCTCCCTTTTGGAGAGTGATAGCCACGTGGGATACTCCATCATAGGCGGTCTGGGACAGAAATGTTTGAAGAGGTTTATTTTAGGAAGAGAAGCGTTTGCAAAGGTTGCTCTTATTTTCTTATAGATTTCTAAAATTCATCAGGTCTTCTCTACCGCTCTTGCTAATTCTAGAGTGTCAGGAAATTTTTTTTAAAAACACTAATTCCCAGAGGAATGAGCCTTGAGTCATTTTCTGGTGCTAACCTACCCCTATTAAGGAGTCAGTCAAAGTGAGTCAGAGCAAGGGAAGCATTCTCGGAGGGAAGAAGGAAAGGAACCATCTAAGCTAAGAATATGAAAGACTGAAGCTGCAGAGATGGACGAGGGTGTTCTCTTGTCAAAACAAAAGAAGATAAGACCATTCTTAACAATAAGCAGTTGCTTTATTTCACTGTTCAATAATCACAGTTAATATTTATTTAGTTCTTATTCTGTATGCAGTACATGCATTAACTTATGGGAGTCTCACAGAAACTCAAAGAGACAGACACTATTATTGTCCCCATTTTACAAGTGAGAAAAGTGAGTTGTAAAGAGATGGAGCAATCTGTCTACCATCATAAAACAAGAAATTAAACCCAGGGAACTGGGCTTCTAACCTCATACTGAGAAGAGTTGCATTTAGCTGTAGTTCATTCTTATTTTATTAATTTATAATTTATATGTATATTAATATATAATTTATAATTATATAATAGATAATATAATTTATATATAAATCATATAATTTATAACTAATAATAAATTCGTTATTTTATTAATTAAAATATTAATTTTATTAGTAGCAGTTGCAAACAGGATTTTAAGATCATTTGTTCTGAGTTGAAAACCCATGCCTTGGCCTTAATTCACATCTGTGGGAATTTTATTTCTTTGGTTGTGCTTCTTTGTGGCCCATATTATTTTCCAAAGTATAATTGGAAAATATAAAAATAATTATGAATACTGCCTTCTAGATTAAACATCTGTTTAACTTGGGCAAACAGATCAAATTAAGGCTGAATCTCTTTCTTATGAAAATTTTACTTCTTTTATATGTAAGAGTTTGTTTTTGTTCTTGTTGAACTTCAGGATTTAGAAGTAGACATATTTATTTCATTTGGCCCAGATCTAGTATGTGTTTCTTGGTCTATTCTTTTTAGTTTATTGTATCTCTTAATCTTCTACACATGCAACCAGAGACCTCAGTGATGAGGGCACTGGAAAAATCTAAACAAACAATAAATTCTGGCTACATGATTCCCTATAAATGGAGTGCTTAAAAAATAATGATTGGAAACGTGATGTTGGAATGATCAGATCTTTATGAAGTCACCAAATTATAAATTTCCAGTGTTTGCCATAACTGGTAATATTTTTTCTTATTGCCTTAAGTATTTGTGATCAGTATTTTGTACATGATAAAAACAAGATAGTTCCTTGTTTTAAGAAGTAAATGTGATTCAATCTTAGACGGTTGAAATAAACCTAGAGGCCATGATGATTTACTGTGAATTCTGAAGACTGAATTACAAGCCCCTTCTTCTTGGTTGCCCCATCGGAGTTCAGAAAACTACACCAGTCTTTTTCCTTGGCACTGACTGAACACCCTCACAGGAAGTTTCTCTGAATTTCCACCTGGCTCAGACCTTGGGCATTCAGGTGACACCTGGTATCTGTCCTCAGTGGCACCTGGTACTGAGAACAGCCCCCCAAATTGTCAGTAGTCTCACCTGGGATAGAACTTTGTTTGAACTGATTTTCCTGCTCCTGGCTCTCCTCTTTTTCTTGTGTAGTCTGAACAATTTAGTCATTCCTCAAGTGATTAGTAAGTACCTACTCTGCTCTAAGGACTGCAGAAAGGATGGTAAGTTAGAAAGACAGCCACTGTCCTCACAGAGCTGATGGTCTGAAAGGGAAAACACAATAGCAATAAAGCATGAAGATAGAAACACACTATACATTGGAAATGCACAGAGAATATAAGTAACAGAATAAGCACACTAAAACAGGGGTCCCCCGGGCTGCACAGCAGACGGTGAATGGTGGGCAAGCAACCACAGCTTTATCTGCATTTACAGTTGCTGTCCATCACTCACATTTCCACCTGAACTCTGCCTCCTTGCAGATCAGCAGCAGCATTAATTCTCACAGGAGGGAACCCTACCATGCTTGAATCTTCTGGAAACCAACCCCACCCCACCTTCACTCCATGGAAAAATTGTCTTTCACAAAACCCATCCCCAGTGTCAAAAAGACCAAGATGATTTAGAAGGAAGTCAACCAAACTGAAGCAGCATCCAGAACCTTTACAGATGCTCTGCTGTTGGCATCTGCTTGGTAAGATGGCTTTTTCCAATTTGAAGGTAGAATTTTGTGGTCCTCAGTTCTCTGTAATGCTAAAAGTAAATCAATAATAATTTCCCCAGGTGTTAAATATATTTTCCTAATAATAAAAGTAGTAACACAAGTTTGTTAGAAAGATCTTACATAGTACAGAAAAAGTTTATTGAAGAAAACAAAACCCTCCATAATCCAACTGAGAGATGGCAACTTTAACTCTTAAAGTCCCTGTAGAGTTGGTTTTATACTGACTGTAGGTTGCAAAAGAGATGAAAAAGAGACAGAAAGAGAAGGGATGTCACAAACAGAGAAGTGAAAGTGAAAGTTGCTCAGATCAGATCAGATCAGTCGCTCAGTCGTTTCCGACTCTTTGCGACCCCATGAATCGCAACACGCCAGGCCTCCCTGTCCATCACCAACTCCCGGAGTTCACTGAGACTTACGTCCATCGAGTCAGTGATGCCATCCAGCCATCTCATCCTCTGTCATCCCCTTCTCCTCTTGCCCCCAGTCCCTCCCAGCATCAGAGTCTTTTCCAATGAGTCAACTCTTTGGATGAGGTGGCCAAAGGACTGGAGTTTCACTGGAGTTTCAGCTTTAGCATCATTCCTTCCAAAGAAATCCCCTTCAGAATGGACTGGTTGGATCTCCTTGCAGTCCAAGGGACTCTCAAGAGTCTTCTCCAACACCACAGTTCAAAAGCATCAATTCCTCAGCGCTCAGCCTTCTTCACAGTCCAACTCTCACATCCATACGTGACCACAGGAAAAACCATAGCCTTGACTAGACGAACCTTTGTTGGCAAAGTAATGTCTCTGCTTTTGAATATGCTATCTAGGTTGGTCATAACTTTCCTTCCAAGGAGTAAGCGTCTTTTAATTTCATGGCTGCAGTCACCATCTGCAGTGATTTTGGAGCCCAAAAAATAAAGTCTGACACTGTTTCCACTGTTTCCCCATCTATTTCCCATGAAGTGATGGGACCGGATGTCATGATCTTCATTTTCTGAGTATTGAGCTATAAGCCAACTTTTTCACTCTCCACTTTCACTTTCATCAAGAAGCTTTTTCGTTCCTCTTCACTTTCTGCCATAAGGGTGGTGTCATCTGCATATCTGAGGTTATTGATATTTCTCCCGGCAATCTTGATTCCAGCTTGTGTTTCTTCCAGTCCAGCGTTTCTCATGATGTACTCTGCATAGAAGTTAAATAAGCAGGCTGACAATATACAGCCTTGACATACTCTTTTTCCTATTTCGAACCAGTCTGTTGTTCCATGTCCAGTTCTAACTTTTGCTTCCTGACCTGCATACAAATTTCTCAAGAAGCAGATCAGGTGGTCTGGTATTCCCATCTCTTTCAGAATTTTCCACAGTTTATTGTGATCCACACAGTCAAAGGCTTTGGCATAGTCAATAAAGCAGAAATAGATGTTTTTCTGGAACTCTCTTGCTTTTTCCATGATCCAATGGATGTTGGCAATTTGATCTCTGGTTCCTCTGCCTTTTCTAAAACCAGCTTGAATATCAGGAAGTTCACGGTTCGCATATTACTGAAGCCTGGCTTGGACAATTTTGAGCATTACTTTACTAGCGTGTGAGATGAGTGCAATTGAAAGTTGCTCAGTAGTGTCCAACACTTTGGGAGAGAATTCTCCAGGCAAGAATACTGGAATGGGTAGCCTTTCCTTTATTCAAGGAATCTTCCAGATCCAGGAGTTGAACCAGGGTCTCCTGCATTGCAGGCAGATTCTTTACCAATTGAGTTATCAAGGAATCCCAAACAGAAGCAAGTTTTTTGTTACCTGTTCCATCAGTTTGACTTCGCTGGTGGTTCACTGATAAAGAATTCACCTGCCAGTGCAGGAGAGGCAACTTCAATCCCTGGGTTGATAAGATCCCCTTGAGAAGGATTCCCTGTATTCTTACCTGGGAAATCCCATAGATGGAAGGAGCCTGGCTGGCTACAGTGCATGGGGTCGTAAAGAGTCAGACACGACTTAGCGACTAAACAACAGCAACAATCACTTTTACGGTATTCTGTTGGCCATTACAGGAGGACCCCATGAGAGTAAGAATACAAAAAGAAGGAAGTGATTTGGATTTTACATTGAAACCATAAAATCTTGCAGACTGTCTACGACAGAGTAATTTTTATGAAGATCCAAAATACATTTGTAAAAATCATCTGTCAGAAAATCCTTCATGAGCTGCTACTTAGAAGAGAGTTTACCACATCTAGTAAATTTGAATGGGCTTCCCTGGTAGCTCAGCTGATAAAGAATCTGCCTGCAACACAGGAAACCCTGGTTCAATCCCTGGGTTGGGAAGATCCCCTGGAGGAAGGCATGGCAACCCACTACAGCATTCTTGCCTGGAGAATCCTCATGGACAGAAGAGTCTGGTGGGCTACAGTCCATGCTGTCACAAAGAGTTTGACATGACAGCGACTAAGCACAGTACAGCACAGTAAATTTGAATATTCACATGTCCTACAATTTCATCCCTGAGTTTAATTCCCTAAACAAAGTCTTTCAGTCGTTCACACGTGCCCCAAAGCACATGGAATGAGAGTGTTCCATGCAGCAGTGTTTGCAATACAAATCAGTCAGTTACAGTCTAGATGCCCATCAATATAAAAAAAATAAAATTAATTGTGAGGTGCTGGTATAATAAAATGCTGATAGCAGTGAACCTGATGGAATGAGAGCTACACACATCCATCCAGTTGCATCCATTGAATGAAAAATGCAGGGCACAGGTTTGATATATTTCATAGTAAATTTAAGAAGCACATCATATACTAAAACATTATGATACTTTCAACAAGAAAATAAGGATTAACAGATCTGAAGCTCTCACTGTGCAACAAGCACTATAATAAGCATGTCAAGTTGTTTTCATTTAATTCTTACAACAGGTAAAGTGTTAAAATTAGGCTTTTTCCCCCCTTATTTGCCAGATGAGAAGGCTTGAACTTAGGACATATGGCTACCTATGGCTGATGTTGTTGTACGGCAAAAGCCACCACAATACTGAAGTAATTATCTTTCAACTTAAAATTAAAAAAAGAAAACATTCTCCCAAGGTTACATGACCAGCATGTCATAGAGCTAGGACTTTAACCCAGGCAGAACAATTCTGGAACCAACTGCCCTAACTGCTAAAGTTTGTTTTCCCCTAGATTTAGCTCTATGTGTCATAGGATAAAATGAAATGCTAAATTGCTGGAGTGTTGGAACAATGTCTGAATGGATAACTAGTCCTGGCACAGGTGAATGGGTCAGCTCATCATCTCCCCAAGCTCTCTGCACTGTGCTCTGGTGATGAAATCACCCTCACTTTTCTACCAGAATTTCAGGCACCTCTCCTATAAACACCAACTGGGTAACATATTTAACATTTTTATTGAGCATTTATTATAAGTCAGGCATTTATCTAAGTATGTGGAAGCACTAACTCATTGGATATTCATAGTACCTTCTGTGGTTGATGTTACTATGATACCCACTTTCCAGATAAGAGGACAGGCCCTGGGAAACCTGTTTCCAGAGATTAGAAAACTTGTAAGTGGCAGCACCAGGATTTAAACCCAGGCCTTCCAGCTCCCAAGCCTAAGGCTGTGTCCTTATCCATACACTGCCTCCCATAAAATATTATGCCTAGAGTAAGGGCAGATAAGCAAAAACTGGCTAGTGAGCTATATCAAACATAGAGACCTCACTGATATTCTAAAGAATTTCCATTCTCTTAAGGAGCCAGAAAAATGTACTGTTTAACATGTGTACTCAGAGAAAGCAATGGCACCCCACTCCAGTCCTCTTGCCTGGAAAATCCATGGGCGGAGGAACCTGGTAGGCTGCAGTCCATGGGGTCGCAAAGAGTCGGACATGACTGAGCGACTTCACTTTCACTTTTCACTTCCATGCATTGGAGAAGGAAATGGCAACCCACTCCAGTATTCTTGCCTGGAGAATCCCAGGGACAGGGGAGCCTGGTGGGCTGCCGTCTGTGGGGTCGCACAGAATCAGACACGACTGAAGTGACTTAGCAGCAGCAGCAGCAGCAGCAACATATGTACTAGGAAAAACCAGGATGGCTTCATCTTGGAGACTGTAAGAACAATACAGTTGCACTAAAGTTTTTTATTGAAGTATAGTTGATTTATAATATGTTGGTTTCAGATTTATAATAAAGTGGTTCAGTTATATGTAAACGTATATATGTAGCTTTTTCAGATTCTTTTTCCTTTATAGGTTATTATAAGATATTGAATATACTCCCCTGTGCTACACAGTAGGTCCTTGTCATTTATCTGTTTTATATGTCACAGTTTGTATCTGTTAATCCCAAGCTCCTAAATTCTCTTGAGTTTTTAATTTAATTTTGTCACAAGTTCACTGTCTCATCCAAGCTAACAAGACTTAATTCAATTAACAGCATTGCAGGCATTTGATTCACATTTACTTTAAGTCATTTTTAGGGTGAGGAATGCCATTTCATAAATTAATCAAAATTTGGGGGAGGAGTCCCACTATATGTGAGACTCTAGAACAAAAGATACAGAGTTGAAAAATACACTGTCTGTGCCCACAGGCATTCACAGCCAAATGGTTACAGCAGTGTGATGACAGTGCCTGTCATTCAACTATTCAACATGTTAGATTCTGAAACAACAAATACACTCTACATGTGACTAACTCAATGTGTGATGCCCTAAAAAATAGGTGACTTTTGAACTGAGACATACAAGATCAGAGCCCATCACTAGGCATAAATGGAAAGGAAGGGCATTGCTGGTAGTGGGGCACAACACGGTCAGAAGTCTGGAGGCCCGAGAGCATGCTATGCTATGCTAAGTCACTTCAGTCGTGTCCGACTCTGTGGACCCCATAGATGGAAGCCCACCAGGCTCCCCCATCCCTGGGGTTCTCCAGGCAAGAACACTGGAGTGGGTTGCCATTTCCTTCTCCAATGCATGAAAGCGAAAAGAGAAAGTGAAGTCACTCAGTCGTGTCCGACTCCTAGCGACCCCATGGACTGCAGCCCACCAGGCTCCTCCATCCGTGGGATTTTCCAGGCAAGTGTACTGGAGTGGGGTGCCATTGCCTTCTCTAGCTCAAGAGCATATCATATGTATAATTTTTTGTCATCAGAGTGCAGATTGCTTAGGGGGACATGACGGAAAATGATCCTGGAAAGGCTAGTTGGCAGGAGATTACAAAGACTTTGCCTGACTCCATAGGTTAGGCTTGAAGGCAACAGAGAGGCAAAGACTTTTACGCAGGAGGGTATCATAGGTATTATTTTATAATGCTAACTCTGGTGGAAGTGAGAAGGCTGGATGACAAGAAGGAGAGAAACCAGCCTGAAGGCTGTTGTAACAGTTAGGTGAAGCAATACCAGGGGTCTGAACTAGGCTACTTTATGAAATAAGTAGTATTTGGGGACCCATTTTACAGATGAGAAGATCAAGGCACAGAGGAGTAAAGTACTTTGTGCAATGCTGTGTGCATGCATGTTAAGTTACTTAAGTCATGTCTAACTGTGTGCAACCCCATGGACTGTATAGCCCACCAGGCTCCTCTATCCATGGAATTTCCCAGCAAGAATACTGGAGTGGGTTGCCATTTCCCTCTCCAGTGCAATGCTGCACTACTGGTAAATAAAGGAGCCAGATGCGGACCCAGGGAGTGAGACAGTAATGCCCCCTGCACCTGTCACAGCTTTGCCAGGCCAGCTGATGATCATGGCAGTTGAGAAGGGAATGAGCGGAGGCAGCAAGAGAGAGCCTTGAGCCTGAACTACAGAGTGGAGCGGACAGTGGTGCTCCCAGGAAATATCACATCGATCACAAAGAAGCAGGTTGGGTGAGAAATCAATGAATTCGGTCTTAGATATGGACTGCAGGAGTTCTGTGATAGCCAGGCCATGACACCAGAGGACTGTTGAAAAGGTCAAGCCTAGGCTTCAGGAGAGGTGTGGACAGAGAAAATCAACCCAGATACAGAATACCCTGTTCAATCGACACTGTTCCACCCAAGACCCACATCCTAAAGAGGAGAACCTGAGTCCATAAGAGGCAGTTCAGAACTGAGGACTCTGGGGTCACACTCATGTTTGAATTCTAAGCCTAAATCTTTGTTCTAGGAGATATGTCTTCACTTTTCCAATCAGAGTTTTTCATTCATAAATGGAGATTACAACACTTCATTTGCCATGTTTTATAAGAGTTATCCTCCAATTAAAAATAAAAATTAAAAAAAAACTACCCATCAAGAATGAAAAAAAAAAAAAGATTAATATATATCTAAAGTACCTGCCAGGTTGCTTTCCAAAAGTAAGTGCTCAATTAGTGGTGATCATTATTATGGTTGTTTCCATGTAAGGATTTGTCTAAGGCAAGGCTAGAACGTAGCGAGCAGTCTGGGCAGCCAGCCCAGTTACTCTCTTGGCAGGTTTTCCCATAAAATTCTCTTACCTACATGGAATTGTCACTAACATTTTAACCCAAGAAGGTCCTTTTGAGGAATATGAATCGGGCTTAAAAAAAAAAAAAAATCAGTTCTTTATTTGCCAAAAAAATAACCTAGAGAAATGAGATAAAAATTCTATATATGAAAAAAAATTTTAATTCTATGTACATGATAAAATTTTAAATATTGACTGAAAACAAAGCAAGGGCCACATTTCCCAGATTCTTCTTTTTTTTATTTTTTAACTTTTAGGAAAACAGCTTTACAACGTTGGTTTCTGCCTTACAACAACTCGAATCAGTCATAATTATACACGTATCCCCTCCCTCGTGGTCCCTCCCTCCTCTCCCGCATCCTACCCCTCTAGGTCATCATACATTTCCTAGATTCTTAAGTGACTGAGGCAAGTGTGGGGTGTGGCTCATCACCTCTGAAGCAGAATCAGGTCAGATGAATAGTAGAAAGTATGTTTTCAGCCATAGTCACCTTGTTCAAGACTTTCCATTATGACAGTATATTTGTCCACAGGGACACATGTCCCAAGAAGGATAGTCTTTCCAGAATCATAGGAAACTTTGAGACTTGAAAATTCAACAGAAAAGACGAACATGGTAATAAAGTAGAAACGTTAAAGATTGAAGGCCAGTAAGCATTTACTTATCACTTTGTCATTCCCAACTCCTTCAGATATATTTTATTTGAGGATTCAATGTGGTGACTAACAGCATGGTTATTTAGGAAGAGACCTTTAAGTCTGAAAAATTACAGTAGAATAGAATTTCTGGGAAAAGGACTCATTCACCGCACACACACACACACACACACACAGCGTACATACACATCGTTCAAAACACAAACCAATACACTTAAGAAGGAAGAAGGACATCGGAAATAAATAAATGAAATTTATTGTTTAATTTGATTGCCTTGAAGATAATATGTTCAGTAAGGATATGAGTATAACCAATATAGAAAAAGTTAGAAAAAATAATTAAAAGAGGAAGCCTTGCCAACCTCATCCTTTAGAAATAAGGAAAGATGTTTCAAGACAAAAATCTTTTCCTCTCCACAATAAATATTCTTGGCCTGTTCAGTTCTCGTCTCAAGAGCATGGCTGCAGAACATCAGATTCACTAGTTCTTGTTCCTTCCGAGCGCCCGCCCCCCACCCATGCTTATCTGAATATATAAGCCTGCCCTTTGCTCAGATTTATGGGTCGGGCCAGAGCTGTGTGTATTTACAGCGTTCTGACCTGAAGACCCTGGGCTGAAGAAGAGGAGGAAACCAGGCCCATTCCATAAACAGAGACAGATATGAGGGGGAGGTAGAAGGCCTTGCTAGCACTTAACATTTTTAACTATTTGGCCAAGCTTAAGAATTAGTGATTAGATTAGAGCAAAAGTAGAACGAGAGCCCGGAGTGCAGACTTGGCGGGGGGAGTAAACTGTATTTTTGCTGGTTACTGGGAGGGCCTAGGTTGGGGGATGGGAGCGGGGTTAAATGTAATGTGGAAGGTCTGAGAGAAAATTGATAACTCAGATGCAGAGGGAGCTATAAAATGCTTTGGGAAGGCAGAGGGTGTACAAAGAGGAGGATAAAAACTGCCTTCAATAAGTTAGAAAATTTCTCCAACCACAACTTGCATTTCTTGTGTGAAGCAGGACTGCTTGCATTCTTTAAACTGTAAAGGGTCATCGAAGAAAAATCTCCTGCTCCATGCTTAAATGAGAACACATTGCCATAGATTACCAAAACCTAATCAATTGTGAGTTGAAATATTTTTCTCAGGGTCTGGTGGCCACTTGAAAGCAATTCCATTTTCAAACAGGAGTGCTTGGTAAAGGGACCACCCCCATGCAGAGCTCTGGTCCACGCCCCAGTTCAAATGGGAAAGAGCATGCAATGGACCCTTAAGCAGTGCTTGGCACCCAAAAACTGAACCCCACACCTCCAGGGTGGCATCTTTACCCATAAACCAAATGTGAAAGTACAACTTCTGTCTGGGCCATTCTCAAATAATCTACTTGCTGGAAAAACTTGAGTGCATGCAGAAAAACTGGCCTACTGACTGACTAAATTAGAAATAATCTGGCATCCATAAGTAAAGGCTACAATATTCACTGGAGACCTCCAAAGCGAAGCAACTGGGACAACACAGTAAGTGACTCATCCACAAATCAATTTACATTGCAACAGAGCAGAGAGTTGCAGTGGACATGATTTAACCCATGATTGGAGAATTTGTGAAATACCATGGAATGGTTTCCTTTTGCTCATTTTAATATCAAGCAATCTGGTTCATATGATGTTCCCTGTTAAAGCATCTGCTAGAATGATACTGCTTGACTGGACTATTTTCCTTTCTAAGGTATGCTCTGGATCCTGAAGAGTACTCTTACTATTCTAAACGGGTTTGTGTGACTTGGATTAAACTAGCACTAACAATTGCATGAGAACACGTGTGTGCTTAGCACTGGTTGTGGCACTTCATAAATGTTAATTTGTTTATGAGGACTACATTATTATTAAAGTCATGAGTTGGAAATAAAAAGGAAAATTGACTCTACAACCGAACTTTGAAAAATTGTATAATCCAAAAATACGCTGAAATGTATATTTTCTTTTTATGTTGGCATTTTCTGTTCAAAATTAAAATTCAAAGCAGTAGAGCTAAAGAAGGCATTTGAATTATTCTGTTGGTGCAAACTGAGTACACAACAGTGAAAACTTGGGCCAAAGGTGATGAATGGGAAGCAGCTATCCTAAGCAGGTTGCATTTCTAAAGTCAAATGAAATACGTGATATTCTAGAAAACTAACTTTTTATTACTATCATTTTTCAACTTTCCCCTAAAATAACACAACTTCTGCTTTGTCAATAATGCATGCTCAAAACAGATGCAAGCGCATGATGAGGATTTGGGAGGAATTTGGGGACTATTCCATCGCAGCTAAAATGCTTTTCTGTGTCATTTCTGTTGAGATCCATTTGCCGGCGAAATCATTTTTTTCTCTAATATGGTGTGGATCACAGCAACAGTTCAGATGTAACCATTTAGGAGCAGAGGCCTAACTCAGTATGCCAGGAAAAAAAAAAAAAAACATGCACCACAAAGAGCATTGAGATGAATGGCTCTATTTTATGAGCCATAAAAGTTTTATTCATCTTGACACTGAAACAGGTTTAGGCAGTGAGTTGACACGCCTTAAATAAATAAGTGGAATTAATTCCCCAGCCCTTGAAACAATAGCAGCATGCATGGAGCACGGAGAAATGCCCCATTGTTTCCTGTGGCTGCCTGATATTGATATTATTTGTGTTTTCTGTGCTGCTGCCTCAGGGGCCTGGTTGATCCACTTCAGATTCATCCCCTGTTTTATTAGAGGTTGAAAAAGGTTCAAGACCTGTTTGTACCACAGCTCCCACCGACAGCTAAGGAACCAGTTTGGCGTCTGGTTTGTCTGTTGTTTTACTGCTGACCTTCAAATCAACTTTAACCCCTGACCTCCAGAGGCATCTATCATGACAAGAGGCTGTTTAACACAAATGGTGCCCATTTATAGGGGAAGAGACTCAGAAGATTTCCTTTTTATGAAGAATTTAGTTTTTCACCCCTCTTTTCTCAGTCACCACAGGTGAAATCTCTCTCAGCAGCTGGCTTATGAAATAATGGGAAGGGAGGCCTTAATGAGCAGAAAGCACCCTCAGCTGGAGATAAATATATGCAAATGAGATGCACAAACAAAGGAGCCTGGACAGAGAAATATCTGCAATTCCAGCAAAATGCTGCCTGCAGCTCCAAGATGAACAGCTTTGATAAAATGGTAACAAAAAGCACCTTTTTATTCTCCAGCGTGTTTTACATTGCAATAGGCCATTGTCATTGCTAGCCAGTGGAGCATGCAGGGGTTTTCTGCACTGTTTCAGAAAACTGTTTAAACATTTGTTTTAAGGCATTCATGAAATATAATCAATGGACTGCTTCTGTGTTGTTGTCATGATTTTTTTTCCTGAGTGTGTTTTAGACGTGACTGTCCTTCTTTTACCTGTTGGTCCTTTCATAGTCTCATAGGCCTGTTTCTTTTGGTGACTGTTTCTTCCACAGACCAGCATTTTTTTTTTTTTAATTTCAATGAAAAGAGATTTCAAGTTAATAACTAGTAGGAATCTGCTTTGAGCCACCACAGAGCAACACCAAACAACTAGTGTTAATGATGGCAATCAAGTGTGTAGAGCTAATTCAGAGACAGGCATGTAACATGCTGATTTTAATAAGCTTTAAAAAGGCAATCTCTAACTTTTAAAAGTCTCCTTTTAATTCAACCATCCTTGGCTCATATGATACCAAAACAAACAAAACCATTAAAATATGTTTTCAATATATAGCCACAGTGTTATTTGATGGTATTTTCAATTAGCACTGTGTTAGGAAAATATTGATTTGATGAGCTTTAAAAATGGAAAAGCTAAATTCATTAACCTATTTGTGGGGGGGCAGTGACGGGGAGAGGGAATAGAAACTTTTTTTTTCTCTTCAAAGGAATTAAGCCCCAAACCCAGTCTCTTGCCGGAAGACAGGCTGGACCCAGGACAGAGAAATTGCTGCACGTGAACATGTGTATGATGTTTAGGTTAATAATCCAAGCAGTTAAGGTGAGAGATGTAACACCAGACACTTCACATGCATCAAAATACCATCACTGTAAAAGCTCTGCGATATTTGGTTTTCATTTATAATCCAATCTCCACATTCTGAGAAAAGATGTACCGTCCTTTACTTAAATGATTTCATCTTGGTTGCCTGGATTGGAGCAGAGACATTTCTTCTGAGTACTGTGGGGCTTTCACATTTTATGTGCATTTCATCAGGCAAATGTCAAATTCGCTAATAACAAGAAAATCTCCTCATTTTTAATCATGCCACTCCTGTTGCATGGGTTGGGGGTGGGGGGAGGAGGGAGTGGAGGAGGAAATATAAAGCATTGAGCAGTCTGACCAAAGAGCAGAAGGAGAAAATGTTTCTTTGGGTTTGGAAACGACACATGCTTGGTTATCTCCATGCCTGCATCAGCACATCATTAAATTCAGAAATTCAGGAGTTAATAGAAACTTGGTTGGTTCTATTAGAGATGCTTTTGCCAGCCCAGGTTTGAGGCAGCATAATTATGCTCAACTGCTGTTGTTTGGAAAGGGCAAACAGCATCTTAGGCACAGAACAATGAAATTACAGCTGAGATTTAGGTTAGCAAAAGCCGTCTTCTCTAGGCTTTTATGATTCATTATTTCCCATTAAATACAGTATTAGAAGTGTACACTAGATAGCTCATGGTTGCTGCTCTCGGAGCACATTATCTATATTACGCAGGTCTGGGGAGCAGAATTAGAAAACTTTGGGGGAATGAGCAATATGTGTTTGCTGATAGAAGTACCATATGGCTCATCTTCTTCAATTGCTTTCATTGCGACTCTGATGCTGGAGAAATTAAAGTTTTATTTGATGTGGCACAGCTTAATGAACTGTCTTCTGTTAGGAAAATTGAATATGTTTCCTGTTATTTGAGCACAGAGCCTCCATGGTTTGGCTGATGAGGGATGCATTATGTATTGTTTATTTAGCATTTGGAAAACAAAAGCAAGATATTGAAGGTAAAATTGATTACTGCTGGATTGCATTATATAATCAAGTTTTATCCCTTTAAATTTCCCTTTACAATCCTTTGTTAATGTTTTAATACGAGATTGTTCCAGGTTTTTGTCCTTCTGAAGTACAAAGAGCTTGTTTTTTTCCCCCCCTCAAGATACCTTTATTTGTAAACAAGTCACATGAAACTTGAAACCTAGTATTGCTGTATTTATAGAGTTTGAAGAACAATATTTGGGAAAGATGAATGTAATTCAATTTGTGTGAGTCTAATGGCAAAACTTCCAAGTGAGTCCCCAATCAGCTTTGAGAGAAATCTAACATTTGCTAGCTGAAAGTGGAATGTCATTTTCTTTTGTTTGAAATAGACCACTTAAGAACATGCCTTATGAGAAGGAAGAAATTTTTGATATTTGGAAATACAAACCTCAAAATATCAAATTTTAGATTTTCAAGTTAGTTGTCAGTGAATGAAAAGTTGGACTCAACCTGTGAATTTTTTAAAAATGAAGTGTACATTCCATGAATTTGATATTTTACTAAATATGACTAGAGAAAACATAACCAAAAATATACTTACATGATGAGAAAACTGAAATGTCATCCATGTGAATGTTCTCTACTCCCTGAACAATCTGCAAAGATACACATCGAGCATTTTGTTTAATTTCCCCTTTTTTGTTCTGGATCCGATTGTGTTTTAGACATAAAATCTGAATAATCTCTAAAAAGACTGAAAGTAAGATCATCTAATCACTGTGTTTCTTTCATTTTTTCAGTGAGAAATATTCCTCCTATGGGCTGGTGACTCAGATACAGATCTGCAACAAGCAACTAGGATAAAAAATAGTTAAAATGAATCAACATTTATCTGGAATATACAGTCCTGACCTTAAAAAAAAGTCATTTATCTTCTGTGTCCTGTAATGTTTTGAGGATTCTGGCAAATACAGCAGTTAAACAAACTTCTCTCATAATCTAAATACTGTCTGTTCAAGAGAGGCTTCCAATGTTTATAGCCCATAAGTAAAGAAAAAAAAAAAAAATCCTGGTATTTAACCAAGAATAGTGCTCTTGAAAATGTCTTCGAACAAAGTGTTTAAGCAAAACTTTGGCCACGGATATTTTCAATTCCTCATTCTTCTTCTGATTCCTTTTTTCAATGAGCTGTTTTCATATGCCATCATTTCTCTCCTTTCCTTGAAATTAACGAATTCATTTCAAAAAATGAATGCCTAACTAGTGACCTGGTCATACAAACTTCCTTGAGAAACAGTTGAGAAGAAAACATCACATTTTTATGAACCCCATCTCCTGCCAGGGGCCTCGGAGGAGGAACACCATTATGCATTGTTATCAGCGTGGTGTAATTTGACTGTTGACAAAGTATCCGTGGCAGTGAGAATGAGCGCAGTTAGAAGTGTGGCGGATTGTAATCAAGAAGATGCTTAGCTGTGCAACACTGCATCTTGAGCAGATTTGAATCAACATTGCCTTAAGGGGACACACACACATACCAAAAGGAAAAAAAAATCCATTAATTTTTAGAGGGAAAATTAGAGTGGCACTTGATGAAGTGAAATTTGACATGCGTTAATTGCTCTGCAGCTCCCCTAATTAGAGATTTTCAAATTCTTTTACTGCTGTCACCATGATGACACATTGTCTTGCAGGACAAGTAGCGAAACTGCACATTGGTTTGATCAGGAAGTTTTACAGAGGAAGATGGGACGGTATCCTTGAGCCCACTTCCAAAAGGTGGACAGCTGGAGAGCAAGGAGGAGTTCGCAGCCCTACCTGGAGCACAGATAAAAATATGCTTATTACAATAGTTTCAGTCTGAGACTTAATGTAAAGGAAGCAGGTGCGGATGCGATTTCCTTAAACAGATGGAAATGTTCCTCTGGTACTCATGCCTCTGTTTCCAATGAAATATTTCAGGTGGAACAAAAAGTCAGCAAGATGCTACATTACATACACATTCTCATATTTCTACTTATATTCCTCAGAAATTGGACAGAGGCGGATTTTGAAAGGCTGTGTCATGTTTTTCCCAGGTCTGAAGTCAGAGGCAAACAGCACTTTTGATCCCCTTCTTAATCTTAAAGTAATTATACTGCTGTTTGGCCCCCAGCATGGCATCAAATATGATACCATAATAATTTTGGTTTCCCTTTCAACCCCTCTTGTCTAGCCCTTGAACCTCTCTTAATTCATTAACATATTGAATTTTTTTCAATTTTCCATTTTCTTGCAATAACAATATTAATGCTGGGGTGAAAGCTTGATTGGAGCTAAATTACTTGTTACCTGCTGGCATTTATTTATATGGCATTGAATTATAAAGCTTTGCTATTGTCATGCCTTGGGCGAATTGTTTATGACACCAGTAATAGGAGTAATTGTTATTGTTGAAATTACCTGTCAGCTACCCATAGCAGTGGCCCTTGTCCCACTGACAAATAGTGACAAGGGAGAGGTATCCTCCATGCGTCCCCCTGATGGCTTCTCCTCTGATAATAAGAAGTGCAGGGCCTCTGATAATTTGCCTGTCACTGTTGAGTGCAGCTCAGAGAGAGTTGGCCAAATTGTTGTCATTCACTTTGACAAAGACAGCAAAATGCCCCTGTGCAGGAGGAGGATTATCAAAATAAATGAAATCACTTACACCCCCTTTGTTTGTTTGGCTCAAGAATTGCCTGGCTTTGTATGAGTTTCTGAAATTAGGGTCCAGTTCTTCTGGGTATACTGCTGTTCATTCTAAGACAAGGATCCCAGGCAAGAGAGGCATTTTATAAGACTCACTGTTTTGCAATTTACATAGGTCATGAAAAAATTATATTCTGCTATAGAGTCAGTAAGGTTGTAACAAGAAGTCTAAACATGAGGTTGAATACCTTAGTTTAAAGTATATGTAACATTCACATCTTTTTCTCTTCTGCCTTCCTTTAATCCTTCTTTTTTTTTCTTTTTTGACCCACTCAGGCATTCAAATTCAATAGACTTTCACAAAATGCACACATTTCCTGGTTGTAATCAGGTTTCCTTTAAAAGTGTGGAAATCTGCATCTCTGACTCTTAAAGCCTTAAAAGATTACCCAGTCAAATTTAGGATTATTATTTCAAATGGCTGCTTCCTCTCCATAAGTTATCTTTTATTTATATAATATCTTCATGTGTAAAGAGAGAAATGAAACGTAGTTCCAGGTATGAAGCATCAATTATCACAGGCTAACAGAGGAAGCAAACTGACTCTGTTATTGCCAGAGCTCAAGTATAAATATTTGCATTTTAAAACCCCTTGGTTGCAGCCTGTGAACCTGTCATAGAGGAGAGAAGGGGACGGGAGAAGGGGGGATGATGTCCAGGGGTCTCCACATCTGAAAGAAATGGGCTTTAAAGTAATCAAACCTCTGCTCTTGTAAAAACCAAAATCATTCTCACCATTTCACAAAAGGCATCATTTCACGCTAGGAAAATTCTAATTTTTAAGGGGCCTGTGAGGTTACCGCTCGTAGGTCTTCTTGACAAATGCTTGTTGTTATGAGAAGTTGCAAAGAGAAGAAGAAAATAACTAGGATAAATGTAAAATATTGGCTCCTTATAGGATAGTAATCAGCTGTTTATTGGTCTCTACCAGACAAGTAATGACCGAGCCCAGTGTTAAGTGCCAGCAACATCGCCCTGGGCCCTTCCCTCCTAACACCGGCCATTATCTGATTAAAGAACCTCCAAAGAAGTCACTATTGCATAATTTTATGGGCCTTAACAGCACGCAGGTTGGCTGGCAGGAAAACTACCTAGGAGGGTTGATATACCAACAGTGAAACATGATTTTATTTACTCCACTCACACCTTGCTCTCTGAAAGGGTTTCTGAGTATCTCAGACACTGGTGACCACAGAAGACAACTAAAATTGTTCAAAGGAATTGTGTGAGAGGTGAAGGAGCCAGACAGGGAGAGGCAAGAAAAGTAAAATTATCTATCCCTTAAAATTTTTCATGAGCTGCACAGTCTGAAGTAATTAACAGCACCATTACAGGCAACTAGACCTTGTCTTTGGTGTTTGGTATTTCAAGCAGGTAAGTTTCTAGCAGTGCTAAAATCATACATGCAATGATATGATGATAGGAATAAAGTGTTTCTAGTCCTTAAAAAATACTGTAGTCTTCTAAAGGCAACCATTCTCTGGTTAACCGTGCTGAATGTCTCTGATTAACAAGTGGAAGGCAGCGACATAATTAAGAGGTTATCTGTAGTCATAAAAATGCTTAAACCTGTCTTGGAATGTGATCCCTTTAACAGATAATTTTTAAGAATGTAGCATGTCCTCGCTTTCTCTGTCGAGACCCACGTTAGTGATCCCAGGAGGGAAAATAAACATACGTTTTTAAATGAAGATATTTAAAATGTACCCCATATTTCAGTGTGTGGCTGTAACCTGGTCTTTTTTATGTTCTTCCTATAAAACCTAAATTAAGCCTCTTAGGAGTGGTTTTGCTGTAGGTTTCATCTAAAAACACAATACGTTTCAAATGATTCCAGTACTTGAGTACACGTTAACATGCAATCTCTAATGTGTGTTCTCTCCCGTCCTCTTCCAGACAGCAGCTCTTCTAAAGGAATGAGGCTTCTTTAAAATTTAGCTTCATTTGAAATGGAAACTTTTAACAAATAGTAATTGCTCCTGTAGCTCTATTGATGAAGTGACTGGCAGCAAATCTTTTCTCCTCTCTCTCCCTCTCTCTCTCTCTCCTGTAACATTTTGAAACACCCATCAGTGTCAAAGGAAACTGCACACATCTCCTTTGCTGCTCTAAATAAGGCTCAGCAATGTTAAGAAAAATGTCAGAAAAAGCTCAGTGGATTAAAGTAACATTTCTGCACCATGTCACGGAGAATGGCAGGGCAGACTGGTCTGCATAATTCTGAAAGATATTTTGTGTGAAATGCTTACTCTATAAACGGAATGAAATTTTATTTGGAATGATTTAAGGTTGTATTTGATCACCTACAACATTCAGTTGTTTTTCCAAATCTCCTTAATACACCTTCGATATATATTTCTAAAATTAGAACAATAATACACTCTTCTCTTTGTAGAATGTTTCTCCACCCGTGTACAGCGTTAAAACACACTGTGGACTCTTCAATGCATTTTTCTTTTCTTTTCTTTCTAACATCCCTAGGATGTTCATTCAGTGAAAGCAGTAAAAACACTGAGCTCTTACACATGTAAATTCATTGAACTAATCAGCCAGATTTCCCCCTAAATAAAATTTGTGTATAACTTTGGAGATTTTCAGCACAGTTCATTTAGTAATACATTTTTTAAAAAGAGCATTTATATTTCATTCATGTATTGAAAATACATGACTGGTTGGAGGATTTTAGTTTGTTTTGTTCTCTTTTTCTAAAGAACAGTCAAGAATACAGTGGTAGTAAAACACCCAACAGTACAATAAGTACATAATTAAAACTCAGCAGTTAAAAAAGGAAAATACCTTACAAATCCAATACCAGATACCATTATACCATTAGACATGACAAGATTCGTTTCACAAAAACAAGGTAAATCTCTGCTGATTTTAAATACAAACTTTTTTCAAAACAGGTTAAAAATGAATTTAGACAAATTTGTCTCTTAACCTTTAAAGATTTCCTACCCATTTCTGTATGTCCTTTATTACATTAATTTTTTATTTAAATTACACCATTAACTGGATATGAATTTATCAAGAATACATGTATTGATTTATAAAACAGTACCATTAATTATTATAATAGCTAGATGTAGCTGATATTACAAAGCCATTTAAAGGTTTTTAATATAACTTGGACATACATAGATAGATAGGCATTATGGACAAGACTACAATTCAAACTGGCTACCAGCAGTTAATGAAATCCTTGATTTATATTCTAGTTTAGAGATTGATTATATTGTTGCTTTGTAAAACTATTTATATTATGCCATTTTTCAAAGGATGTCTCAATAAAAAAGCTAAATAAAATATTCAGTCAATTCCCAAAGCAGATTTTGTTTTCTATATTTTAAATGCTAGTGAAAATAATTGATTGTGTGTGTTCCAAGCTTTGTCATTTCCATTCCAGAGGTGGCTTTCCTGATGGGAGACTCGTTTGCAATGCACACTTTCACACACTCTTGGATTCTTGCAGAAACAAACCCCTTCTCTTTATTTCATTAGCCGCCCTCCTCCTCAACAAACCCATGTATATTTCACGAAACCCACACATCAGGACACATAAGTCTTTTTGGCATCTTTTATGTTATGCATTTTTTTTTTTTCTTAAGGTTGTGGAAAACTGGGACTTACCCCAAAGCCGCAAAACAGGCAATCACGAAGAGAATTTGGGTAAGAATGCAATCTGAAGAGGAAAAAAAAAAAATAATGAGGAAGAATATAAGCAAATAACAGTAACACTTTCAAATTACTTTTCAAATGGTAATTAGCCAACCAATAGATTGAAAGTTAAATTCTTTTCACATTGTACTTGATTTGGGTCTCCTACTCTCTTTATTTATATCACTTTTCCTTGCCTGGCAACATATGTTACCGATTTATTATAGTATTTTTACTGTTAGCAGACAAATCTAAAGGCTAGCTGAGAAGGCTAGCTTCATCTGATGACTTTAACAACAACTGCAGGGCATCCTTGAGGGTGAGCCAATAGGCTCTTTTGAAGCTATAATACTATTAACCATTTTGATGCCAAAATATTTCTTATAGCTAAAGTTGGTTCTGTCTTTGTGGGCATTCCAGGTTTTACATACACAAAAGTTAAATGTAAATGATTTGTTTTGTAAACATCTCAATGGCTTTCTAAGCACTTTCTTCCATGTGTCTTAAGTTTCCTAAAAGCCATATGAATGTTGTGGTTTCTTTATTTCCCTCTTTCTTTTACAGGACATTGAACTCTGGGCACACAATGGTAAGTAAACAGCTATCAAGCATCAAGTTAAATTGTCACTTCACCCTCCCCCATGCCATTAATTTTCTGCTATGCTATTAAAAGAAACAAATATCCTTTAGAGTTTCAGTGATCACATCTCTCTGACATATGTACAGTACTGAAAAGTTGAGTTCAAATGAGATTCTTTTTTGGCTAAGAATCTGAAATTCCTTTCCAAATTAGAGATGCCATATATTATGGCCATTTTAATGGATATGTAATAGTAGCCAAAAGTTTATGCCTTTTAATATGTACACATGAAAATGTCTGTTTCAGAGCTGTATTTGTTGACAGAAAGTATTCAGTTTAAAGTTGCCAAATAGCAAACTTCCATTTTTGATCATCTGTAATTTACTTCACTCCAGATTGTTTAGTCATTTTAACTTAAAATTTTTATAAATGACCTCTTTTTCCACTCAAATGTCTCACGCAGAGTTTACTTACAATTTCAGATACATTTGATAGAAATTCTCTCACACATGCATGACTTGAAACTTTTGAAATTAAATCTTAAATATTAGAGGCCAGTATTACTTATCTGCAAGGTATGGCTCAGTAACTAAAATTTCACATCATCTTGATACTAGAATTCAACCAATAAAACCAAGATACTCATGATAGCATTAGGGGTCTGACTGTGAAAAAGTGAATTTTGAGGTCTTGTACCCCGAGGATCCAAAACACGCTAAGACATATTGTCTGTATAAACATATCTAGAGTAAGAGATTCTGCCTGAAAATCATAGCTGTGCCTCTGCTCTCCAACATATGTAAGAACACATGATCATACCTGGTTTTAAGACAAAATCGCAAACTTTGCCATCACAACAGGTGATGAAACAACCACCATCTAAGTAACCATTCATCTGATTCCAAAATTTTTATTCAGTAAAAATATTTGTATTTATTTCATCACTTTTACTTTCATTTATTTTCCAAATTTTTAGTATTAGCTATCACAACCCCATCAAAATAAGAAGAAAAAATTATATTTTTACATATAAAAGTTACACAGTTTCATCCTAGTCTAATTTAGGATACTGTCTAAGTGGACTTGTTATTCATATCTATTAGCAGATATTTACTATATTTATATCTTTGTCCCCAAGAGGCATCTTATGGTGATGGTGGGTAATTTTAGGTCAGAAGCAGTTATGATCAAAAGGTTTTCAGCTTCAGAGAATGAGACCAACTTTCCAAAGGCGTAAATGCACAGCAATTCCAAAAAATGACCATATGTGTCACTGGGGGCCACTCACTGCCAGTCCTGTCGTTCCATGAATGAACCATTCCATAAAAGTGCCTATTAGTTCATTTTTAAATATTAATTGTCTTTGAAAAATAAAGGGAGACAATGTTGTTGGTGGCCCTAGAGTTTTCTTCTTCTAAAAAACTTAGATTCTTGAATCAAAATTCAATCTCCAGCAGTTTCATCCCTATATTTGGAAGCACGCCAGTTGTGTACACGGGACTCCAAGCTTCATGTTGTTTGATGCTGAACTTGACGCCTTTCTCCCCTGTGACACAGTACCCCTGACAGATGGGATGGACTGGGCTGTCCCTTAGTCTAGCCCCTTCCACCCATATCTACCACATTCTCTCTCTCCTCCACCTCAAAGCAGGTGCCTTTGAAAGGCTTGAATCCAAAGATACGGGTCCCTCTGACTTCCAGGCTCAGGCTGTGTTATTATCTTTCTGTAATATATCTAAGCGGCCCCTTCCAGCGGCCGGTGCGCACCTAAGCGGGATCCCCCTTTCCTGTCATTCCCTCACCTCTACCCCGACCTCCAAAGGCCACCCCCCTGCTTTCTGTTTTGTCCATCACCTCGGTTTCTTTTCCCCTGTTTCTGACCTGCACTTTTTCTGGATCAGACGCAGGCAGGTTGAGAGGTAATGAGAACCAGATGGACAGAGCGCAGAAATTGCCCAAATGGGTATGAGAATGTGGGAGCTGTCAGGCATGGAGAGAAGCTGGAATTTTTCAGCAATAAAATGGGATTTATCGCCACTCTACCACAGTCATTGCCGACAACCGTTTACCTTGACAGAAACCCCATTCCAATAGGCCATGCCGATGCAGATTCTTTTTTCCCAAAGAGTGATGATTGGTATTTGTTCTAAGGCTCAAATGGCCTGCACTAAAGGTGAAGCATTAGGCCAAAGTCCTGTATTCCCCACTGAGGCAAATGAACCTGCTAAAATAAGTTCCTTCCACAATGGCTGTGTAATTGAAACCAGAAAGTGAGAGAATTTGATAAATTGCTTGACCCTGAAGGAATGTTAAGGTCATAAATTTTCATTGCATTTTTTTCTCTCTCTTTTTTTTAATTTTTATATATTGATTATATTTAGTATTTGCTTCAAAACTCAACAAGCTTACAGATCATCAGTTGTGGCCTCAGGGGAGAGCACGGTAAATCATCAACTAAGAGGGTAGGGGGCATTCTCCCCTCATCTTCCAAAGAGGAATGTCAGCTCCTCAGTATTCCAAGGATAGTCATGGAGGTGTCTTCCATCTCAGAATTATTCCAACTTAGCACGCAATTTGTCCTGGCATGGACAAAGTAAAATCCACAGGAAAGATTTTTCTCAGAAGGTTGCTGCTACACTTCTATCATTCAAGAATGATGAACTGTTAAGAGACTGGCAATCCGTTTGCAGCCATCACACCCACGCCACCCCCCAACCTAAAATTAATAACAATTGGATTTTAGCGAAAAAACCATGATCCTCTTGTTTAGGTAAATTAAAAGTGTGCCTGTGTACGTGTGGTTGAAAGCACACATATTTCTGAGTGCTGGTTTTGGCAAGTCCATTTTGAAATTTTTCAAACTTACTTTTTTAAAAATCTGGGTTATCTTCATGTGGAAATAAAACATAGGTCATAAAAACAGTCCAAGTCCCATGTTACATAACATAAAATGGACTAAAGTACTCAAGTATCACGTAGTAGCAAATTTCTACACATCTCGCTTTAAGGTTTTACTTGTTTTTCTAAAAAGTGAATGAACAAAGCTTGCCAGCATTTTAATTTTATCTATATTTTCTACCAATTGTTTATAGTGATACAATATGAAGATATATACTCTCTCAACCTGAAGGTTAAGTAATTTATTGATAGCCAAAACTTCTCGTCCTTGAAAATTTTAAAGCACCATCTATCTCCGGGGTATTTGTAAGCTTGGCTTGTTCTCACTGTTAAATAAGTAAAATCAGAAGTATTTGACCACTAATGTATAAATTTTATGTTCAGAATTTTCAGGATTCAGGAGACCCCCAGATGGGATCCAGTGCAGAATTTCTGATTAACTATTGGGACAATTTCCCTAATTTAGGAAAAATGGAGTCATGCTTATTTATTTTCAATTATTAATTATCAGCTTATAGGCAGAAACCATTGCTACCTCTAGGATGTATTAGAATTAAAAAAGCACATGCATTTTTTTCAGAACAATCTAAACTATATAAGGTAATTTATGCTTCCTTCTATAAAGTATTATCAATAAGGGGTAAAGCTAAATAATCTCTAGTCCCATATCCTACTTTCTTTTGTTCAAAAGTAGTATCACCAACATTTATTAAGAGTACATATTTCTATGTCAAAAAAATATTTTTTGGTCAAGTAAAGACATGGAAAGAGGATCCACAACATAAATGAATTTCAAATCTTTATTCCAAAAATCAGATAATTTATGATTGATGGAAAATAGTAAGTAGTGCCACAGTTGTCAAAAAATTGGAAACTGCCATCAAAGTACAGGGGAAGATGAGAATTTTCATATGTTATTGCTTAGATGCATATAAATATTTTAATAAGAATTCAGCAACAATATGTTTTCATCTTTTAGAGAAGGGATCATGATGTACACATGATCTACTTTTAATCTTGTGGCTTTGTCCGTGTTAAAAATGAAACTTCCTTCCCCACACTTAAAAATGTGTCACAAGGCTGTTTCAAAAAATAAATAAATATATGCATATGTATACATATATAAGCATAAATAAAATATGAACAGAAAATGGCTTCAATCACTAATATTTTTGCAAACTAATGTTCAGCTGATGCAACTCAATTTTATTTTGCATCACATTAGTGTCATAATGGTAATGACTAGCCTTTATTCACTAACAGTTTGAGTCAGCACTTTGAGACATTTTCAAATTAGGTCATACAGCACATTTGTGGCTGATACAAAGGTTGATTAAGAGAGCTGCACAATTTTAAAGTGATGCGGTGTGAGCTGAATTAAGTTCTCTCTGATACTTACGGGAAATGTGAGCCACCATAACTAAGCAGAAATAATGTACGGGCTATAGGGGGAGAATATATTTCCACAGAGTGCTTGAAGTCGTACTCATTTACAATTTCACAAAGTCCTCTGTCTGTTATGGAAGAATTCTATCATGGGGCCTAGGAACAAGCAATGAATTACAATAAGCAAACTGGAGGCCTGGTCCCCAGCCCCGTTTCAGTGAAAGTCAGGTTTTGCCTTCATGTCCCTTTTGATCTTCTCCATAAAGACCTTTTTTTTTTCTTCTAGACACTGTCTACTGCTTTTCTGAAGTCAGAATGATCCCATGTCACAACCAAACCATCTACCTATAATGTAAGGAGGCCAGGCTCAATTGCTCTATGCAAGCTAGACGTGGAGGCAGGGGAGGAGGCCTATTTAAAGTGATATTGTCACAGAAAATCCATAATCTCATCAAAAATTTGAAGGAACAGGATTTTCTTCAGGTGCCCAGCACTTCAAAGAAATTGTAAAAAAAAAAAAAAAAAAATAGCCCTACAGATAGCTTTTAATTAGGTTTAAGTAATATAAAAATAAGAGCTGAAACTCCTAAATTGTTGGTTTGTCCAAAAGGGCAAAAATGCCATTATTATTAACACTGGATTCCCTCCGTATTGCCTTCTCCACATCATAAAGTAGCCACAGAAGATTTTTTATATATATATATTATTGTGCAAGTGGTCTTAAAAGCAAAGAAGCCTGGAAAGAAACCCTAACAGCGGATGTCACTGAACTGAAAGAAAGTCTCCTGGGTTTGGCAAGCTTTGGCCCCAGGATGCAAAAAAAGTTAACTATAGTTTCTCCTTGCACATACACCTTGCTTGCTTTGCATTAGCATCCTGAAGCATAATGCAATCAAATCACATTTCACTTCATGTGTTTGGTGAGTGTTTTCCAATTCTAGCCTCCCATTCAGGCCCTTCTGTATTCCTGGAGTCAGTCCTTGCCCAGAGGCTGGGACAGCACGTACCGTACTGGCCCTCCGGACCTGATCCCTCCAGTGTATTCTTAGTTTCTTTCCATCTGAGTTTTCACAGAAATCTGGACTAAACTTGTTTTCTTGGGCAAGACCACCTAAGCAAAGTAAGAGAAAGGGTTCTACCAAAGAAAAGGTGTACATGTTGATTGTTTTCTAAATAAATGCGCCTAATTAGGAACATGAAGTCTGAACGACCACAGTCATTCTCAATGTTTATAAATATATTCATAGTCCCGTCTCCTGAAGATTTTCACGATGAGAGAAAAACAGCTATCAAATCTTAGAAGGAATATAAACAAGAACTCTTGGAAAGAAAGAAGGAGTGGGGAGGGAAGGGAAAAGAGACAGAGGGAGGGAAGACAGAGGAAGAAAGATTGACTGCAGCCCCTTTCCCTCTATTCCAACAAAGAGCTGCTCGTTGGCCACCAACCCCTTCACAGATTTCTGTCCTTGAGTTGTGAAAGATCACAGTCCAGGACAGGAATACACAAACACTCTCTTCAACTTTGCTGATGACTTGTGACACCACATAACCAATATTTTTAATGTCATAACTTGAATTTGAATTCAAGCTGGGCATGACTGATAGTGCCTGACCTATTGATTTGCCATTAGGGTATTTTGATCTGTTCTATTTTTGTCATTTAATATAGTTGTATTCTCGAGTTTTCATTTTTCATTTCAATCTCACTTCTAGAGCACTCAGTTCCAAATAGTTAGCTTGTCTCTTCAGAACACTGAGTAACTCTTATTTTAAAGTACCATTTTGAATTGTCTGTCTTCCTTAGTTACTGTATGACCATCTATGCCATCTTCTGCCTGGTTATTACCAATACTCACCATACATCCTCTTATTTGTGCTAATAAACCTACTCTACTTTTTTTAGTACCTTCTTCTGCCAGGATCATTTTATCAAGTTATAAGGTCCATGTGTTTATTTTTCAGGGCTTACCCAGAGAATAGTAACTATATATGTAAATTTTATAAACAGACATAATTATTAGAAGAAATAAACTAGTCAATATGAATGCTCCCCTACTTATTAAAAAATCAACTTCTAAAAAAATTTGAAAAACCCCTTGTTCTTGCTAAACTCCAGAGGTTGCTCTACCCAACTCCAATTATTTATCACAAAAACAAGAGTCATGAGTATCTTCAAGTGGAATTTCCTGTGACTCCGATGAAAACATGAAAACTGGATTCAGTCTGCCAATTAATACTTGAAGCGGTGGTGGCAGTATGTCTCCAACACGTACATTTTCATTTTCAACACACCCCTGGTGTGTGCAATCACTTAATTTACATTTTCAAAAGGTCACTTGTGGTGCTAGCTGGGATGAATTGTATATTTTACTTATTTGGAAGTAGGCTAATTTGCCCAGCCAGGGAGACGCACTTTTTCCAGCCACTAGGATGACATACATCTGAATCAGCCATCATATCACAACGAATAGGTAAAAGTAGTTTTGCCATTTTGTTAAGCAATTATGGGAATACTTGAGTTCCTCCAACAGTTTAATTTAGTACATGCGAATAGCATCTAGTGAGGCATATTTATTAATAGTGAGGCTTTTTTATTATTATTTTGCAGGATGGATGCAGCAACATTACTGGAGTTCAATATGACTTTTGATGATCTGGCATGCGGAGATTAAATAAGGTTAATCCTCATTTTATATGCTAATAGGATATTTATAATCTCTACAGCATATCCAATTTAACGATTTTATTCTCTGTTGTTCAGACAGTATTTCTTATTAGTGAAAGAGAATACTCTTACATTCACCACAGACACTAGTTTAATTGGGCTTGAGTGCATTGTGTATAATTAGTCCACTTCTCTAATATTTCATCTATAATTACACAATGAACAATGTGCTTAAATTTCATAAAATTGGTGGGTTCAAAGAAAGACTTCCCCAAAATGAGCAGTCTGTTTTCAAGCTTTCCCAAGCCTTACTAAGAGCCTGACGAAAATATGTTGCAAACCAGTGTGAATTTCTTAAACTCTGAATGGATGCCGAAAGCCTCTGAGGCTAAAAGCAAGAAAAATGTCCCCTCCAGCTCCACTCATGCCATCCAATGACAATGTTAGTGGCAGAGCAGCCTGGACTGGGCCCAGCTGCCACTGGAGAAACAGAATCAAAGTCCTCACATGCCATGTTCCCAAGGTCTCTGTAAATGTCAGCCTTCAAGATGGTATTTTAAATGGCAAAGCTATTTGGTTTGGGGTTGGATATTTAGAACTCTTTAGGGCAAACTCACGTCAAGACAACAGCCCATGAAGTTTTATCATGGAAACCAACTTTTAGTTTTGTTGAGGAACGGGATCACATAGGGAAAGACGGCGGGAAAAAAAGAGAGAGAAAGAAACTGATTCATGATTTTGGGAGTTCCTCTACCAAGACCTTGGTGGGCTTCAGTCCATAGTGTTGGAAGAGTCGGACATGACTGAAGTGGCTTAGCTCGCTATTGATCAAAGTTAGTTTGGGTCTCTGAGTGTGCATGTCTGAATTGCTTATCTTAGTTCAAACAAGGCGATTTTTAGACTATCTTGATACTTACTTGCAAAATTTAAAAAAATAAAAAGACTTCAAGGACAAAAGAAAAATGGATTATAGGGTTTTAGGAGTGTTTTTTCAAGGGACATAAGAAGCCTCCATTTTCAGTGCTATCCAGCTAAGGGGAGTCAGCCAAAGTCAACAGTGTGTCCACATGGCCCATCAATGTGCCTTCTCTTATATCCTTAAAATATACATTGTATAAGGCCCTTCAGTGGTTCTTACTTCCTCACTTTGCCTTCCAACATGATTGCTTCATGTCTACCAAAAGAGTGTGCCAGTTGCCAAAATGACTACTGTGAGCCAGCAGCCTAACAATGGCCAAAAAGAGCCTGAAGACTTCAAACAGAATCTCTTACCTTTTGAACCAATAACCTACAAATGAATCCATTGGCTGCTCAATCAGTTAAGGCAGAAAAATAGAATCATCATGGGGTACTTCAACAAAAGGATTTAAACTGGGACCTACTTCCAAAAGTGCTGGAAGAACTGAAAGGCCAAACGGAGACCACAAGACCTGGCAATAGCAGGAAGCCACCGCCACCCTTACACCAAAGGGACAAAGGGAAGGGGGCAGGTTCTGGAACCTCAGAGGAGATGCTGTCATTGCCAGTGAAAATGTTAGTCGCTCTGTCGTGTCCAACCCTTTGCAAATCCATGGACCATAGCCTGTCAGGCTCCTCTGCCCATGAAATTCTCCTGCCAAGAATACTGGAGTAGGTAGCCATTCCCTTCTCCAGGGGATCTTCCCAATCCAGGGATTGAACGTGGGTCTCCTGCATTGCAGGCAGATTCTTTACTGTCAGAGCCACCTCCAAACCAGGTGGGAGGTTGAGGGGCTGGGGTATCCCAGTCTCCCCTCCTCCTTGCTCAGAGTCTCCATTTGTGGAAGCCAGATGGCAATGTATCAATACTTTGAGTTGGTAAAGAATCCACCTGCAGTGCAGGAGACCCCAGTTTGATTCCTGTGTCAGGAAGATCCACTGGAGCAGGGATAGGCTACCCACTCCTGTGTTCTTGGGTTCCCTTGTAGTTCAGCTGGTAAAGAATCTGCCTGCAGTACGGGAGACCTGGGTTTGATCCCTGCGTTGGGAAGACCCCCTGGAGAAGGGAAAGGCTACCCACTCCTGTTTTCTGGCCTGGAGAATTCCACGGACTATAAGGTCCACGGGGTCACAAAGAGTCGGACACTCAAAGAGTGACTTTCACTTTCACTTCATTTTCAAGATCCCTAAAATACAAAAGAGCAAGAAGATAGCAAGAATTGGTCTAAGAGCAAACAGATAAATGACCAAGCACAGCTCCTTCTCAACAGCCTTAAGACTTTTGTATGAAGATGAAATTTGCTGCAGATATCTGGGTACATACAGTAGAAGGAAACTGATATTTATTTTGGATTCAAATTCCTAAGGTGCTATGCTGAGGATCACAACTAGGAAAATGGCTGTCATGTTGAAGCCAAACTTTCGAACAGACTCAGCATAATTTTGCTGTGTGGATTAAAGAGGGGGCAGGGTAATGTGTCATTTTCTATCTCATTGTGGCCCACGGACCACAGAGCGAGGCACAAGTAGAGATCAATTGACTTCAACCTGGAAGCAACCTAAATGCTCATTGACAGATGAATGGGCAAAGACGATGTGGTACATACACATAATGGAATATTACTCAGCCATAGAAAGAGTGAAATGACGCCACTTGCAGCACATGCATGGACCTAGAGATTATCATATTAAGTGACGTCAGAGAATGACAAATATCATATGATATCACTTAGATGTGGAACCCAGAAAAAAAGATACAAATGAACTGACTTTGAAAACAGACTCACAGTTGTAGAAAACAAACTTATGGTTACCAAAGAGGAAAGGGGGAGGAGAGGGATAAATTAGGATGTTGGGATTAACATATACATGGTTCAGTCCGTGAGTCGGGAAGATCTCCTGGAGGAGGGCATGGCAACCCACTCCAGTATTCTTGCCTGGAGAATCCCATGGACAGAAGAGACTGACAGGCTACAGTCCATAGAGTTGCAAAAAGTCAGACATGAATGAAGTGACTAAGCACACACACACATATAAAATAAATAACCAACAAGTACCTACTGTATAGCACAGGGAACTATATTTAGTATTTTGTAATAACCTATAAGGGAAAAGAATCTGAAAAAGATCACATGTTTGTGTGTATATGTGCTGCTCAGTCACTCAGTTATGTCTGACTCTTTATGACTTCCTGAATTGTAGCCCACCAGGCTCCTCTGTCTGTGGTATTACCCAGGCAAGAATGCTGGAGTGGGTTGCCATTCCTTTCTCCAGGGAATCTTCAAGACCCAGGGATCCAACTCCCGTCTCCTGCAATTCCTGCATTGCCAGGCAGATTCTATGTGCATGTATGTGTATGTATATATATATATATATATATATATATATATATACACATATACATTTGTAAATATATATGCTTCTGCTGCTAAGTCGCTTCAGTCGTGTCCGACTCTGTGCGACCCCATAGACAGCAGCCCACCAGGCTCGCCTGTCCCTGGGATTCTCCAGGCAAGAACACTGGAGTGGGTTGCCATTTCCTTCTCCAATGCATGAAAGTGAAAAGTGAAAGTGAAGTCGCTCAGTCGTGTCTGACTCTTAGTGACCCCATGGACTGCAGCCCACCAGGCTCCTCCATCCATGGGATTTTCCAGGCAAGAGTACTGGACGGGGTGCCATTGCCCTCTATGAATGTATGTATATAAAACTGAATCTCTGCTGTATACCTGAAACTAACATGATATTTTAAATCAACCATACTTTAATTGTAAAAAATCTTGACTTCAAATGCTCTGGTTTCCATGGATTTTGAACACCCCAAAGTTTGCTTGAACAAGAAAAGGTTTTGTCCAGAGACACCGTGCTGTAAGCTGAATGGGCATCAATGTGTGGTCTGTGTTCTCCACCCTGCTTTCCATGGTACTGCCACTACTTAGCCAGTTCAACTAATTTTAGACGTTGTTTCTATTGTCCTCATAGTCCTCAAGCTCTTCTCCCTAGACACAAGCTAACACTAAAGGGCTTGTTGTTCAGGCTTGTGAACAAAGCCTCCTTGAAACCCAGACACAGGTACACTTTTCAAGGTTTAGCATCTTATCTTCTTGCTCCTCTATTTTCTGCCATATCATTGCCCATTAAAATGCATGTTGCAGTTAAAAGAGATTTGCATTTGGTCCTACAAAATGAAGAATTCATAAGTTGGCTTTTTTTCCCCTCCTAACGAGAATCCATATTACTTGGAAAGGGAAAGGCCAAAGGGAAATTATTGCTATTTTAGACAGCAGCATAAATTTTCTTCCTATTTTTAACCTAGCTTTTAATTTAATAAGTTTTATGACCCTTATATTAAGTACATATGTTTTACAAGACATTGTGTCCCTCGAGTCACCCTGAATTTGCTCTACTGTACTAGAGTTAAATGAATGAATACTGTGTTTCTGATTGAAGTTTCACCCTGTATTTGATCCTTATGATATGCCAGGTAAACCTTCATAAAACAAAGAGGCGCAACACAATTTAAAGGCTATTTAAGGCTAACATACACTGGTTTAAAAGAAATGAATGAATGGGTGTCCCTTTGAAGTATTTTAAATTCCAGATTTCTCTCCCACTGGTACTTGCAGAAAACAACTAAAGACATAGAAAATACTGGAAATGATCTCTGGTCTCCAGAATTGGTAACTAAAAATACAAGCCCTTTATGTATTTATCCCATTGGCCAATGCAAAGGTAAATTTTCTTCAGATTAAACCCTCAAACTCAAATATGGTTCTCTTTTTGGTAATCTGAAGTGATACTAATTTCCTTATACAAGATGCTCCTGCTCATTTGAAAATGAGTTTGATGCTATTTAAACATAAAGAGGGTCCCATAAATCCTAAAACAAAGATTATTTGACTACTAACTCTGGTTATTCAAAAGAAAATTGTGAGTTTATAGCAGAATGGAGAAAATCACCTACAATGTTAGTGTGGAGGGACATTGGT
Organism: Bos indicus x Bos taurus; assembly: GCF_003369695.1. Classification (NCBI taxonomy): domain Eukaryota; kingdom Metazoa; phylum Chordata; class Mammalia; order Artiodactyla; family Bovidae; genus Bos; species Bos indicus x Bos taurus. The sequence goes on along the minus strand of NC_040086.1, from coordinate 64,693,014 downwards.
AGTGAGTAGTTAGTTCATAAGAAGATAAATGTTCCTGCAGAGGAGCTGGAGGAGCAAAGCTCAAATTTGGGCTCAAAGTCATGTGTGTAAATATTGTAAAAATGTAACAGCCTTGGACTAGTGACAAAACTTGTTTTTTTAATTATTAAGATGTAACAGATTTTCACATTCTACCAGAGTATTGTACAGGAGTTATTGATTAGCTGAATATTCATCCAGAAAAAATCTTTATAATGTAATAAGATTTGTTTTGAAAGATGCTTTATAAATTTTCTGCTTCAATTCAGATTTTTTAAATGATTTTCCTATGCATGCCAAAGTTCAGTAAATCAATAGCCTACTGAAAGTGCATTTTAGGTCAATGGATTAAGGGTGATACAAACTCAAGATGGCAAAAATTAGCCTTTATACCACAGTTTCAGATTATGTGCCAGACTGATAACTGTGTACACTTAAATTTAGTAATGTATCCAAGCCAATTCAAGAAGTCATTAATTTCTTTCCCATTCCTTTTGTTTGCTTTCGTCCTACTTCAGTGACTTTGAAGGACATTACTTCAGTGTGACTGGTGAGTCAGTAGAACCTCCCTCAAAACTCTATTTAAGAATTGATGTTTATTTCACAATCATATACAGGCTCAAGAATGGATATGTTGTCCTGTGATCCCATTGCGAAAAGAAACTACCCATTATTTTCCAAAGGAAAGAATCTCAGCTTCTCTATATTTCTTTTCAGAACTAAGTGGCTAATATATTAGACCTGTTTGAAATCTGTTTAAGTATCTGGCACCTTGGAGGTTGTTTGCCTTTAAAAGGTTTTTTTGTTGTTGTTGTTAGCTTTTAGGGGAAAAAAAGGGGGGGGGGAGGGTCTCTAATATCAAGAAACTCTGGGTCAGTCCAACCATCCACATTATGGCCACACGGCTGAGAAACACAGGTTAGAATGGAATGTTGGCATTACGCTCCAGAAAAACAAGGCCTGACCATTTTAGCCCGTCACAGGGAACTCCTGGTCACCTCCCAAGGGGCAAATTGATGTCAAGTTCTGCTGTCTGTCAGGATTAAGTGCCTGTTTGCTTTTTCACTAACATGTGGTTTGAGAACAAAGCAGCTCAAATCTCCTCAGCCCCTAACAAAGCATCTCAAATTGCTGAGTAAAATTCCTTAATCCCCCATCTTAATCTGAAAACACCAGCAGCGCCTGGTAGAACACTGTGGTCTCTTTTTGTACTGCTCTGCACTCCACCCACCCCCATCCTCCCCTTTCCTGACCAACTCCTCCTCAGCATGACCATTCACATGTGCATTCAACTTGCCCCGAACGTGGTTCTTCAATGGAATATCATTACGTCTGAAACCAAGGTCACTTGATCCAAGATCATGCCGGCTCTAGTCATTTTTATTCCTTATGCACTTCATCGTATAATTCATTATGCTGTACAGTAGGAACTAACACAACATTGTGAAATAACTACACACCAATAAAAAATTAATTTTAAAAAGAAATATATGGGAAATCTCTCTACCTTCTGCTCAATTTTTGCTGTGAACCTAATATTGCTCTAAAAAAATAAAGTCTAGGTTTTTTTTAAATGTTTAAAAAAAGGGGAAAAATAAAGATCCTCACAGAGAGATGAATTAACCACTTTCACATAACCTTAAAGGTATATGTATGCACAGGGTATTGTCATAAGTTTCAATAGACAGGACTTACTGGCTTGTTTGCAATATGTCTCAACTCTCATCAGAAGTCAAAAGGATATGGGGCTTTTACGTACCAATTTAGAATATTTTTGCTAAGGTAAGAGAAGGAAGTAAAACTAACTTCAATGACTGGTTGGAAACTATGAAACACTCTCTGTTAACACCTGGCAAATGAACCAGCAATTGGAAAATATTGTCCACTATGTGCATCTTTTCACCGCATATTAAGGATCAAGGTTTTATCTCTTGACTAGAGTTGAAAGGCTCCAACCTTTTGCTACCTGAATTTGCAGTGTTGGAGTCTGCAAGTTGAAGTACATAAAACCTTACTTTCTCTGGAAAAAAAAAAAAAAAAATGCCTTATGAGTTCAATACTTTATTTGGGCTGTATTTTCTTACCAACTTCAGCTCAAAATAGGATTGGTAGATTTTACCTGGAGAAAGTGTTTTGGGCAGCTACTAAATTAAGTTCTGGTCTTGGGGATGCTGAGATTCATGGCAGTTATCTTTGTTTCTATTATTCTATAAGAAGGTTGAACAACAGTCACTATAAAAGATAAATAAAATCAGAAAACTCTACTCCTTCACTCCAAAAATTTTATTCAACTGAACAGCAAGTTAAGATAGATCCTGATCTAGTAGACTTTTGTTCTTTTCCCCTTCTCTTTCACTAAATTCTCCTCCCTAGCACAAGTAAAGTGAATAACACTCCTTTCCCTAGTAATCTTGTACACTGTTGCAGTATGTATATCTCTGAAAAAATGGTAAAAAGCTTCATCAAGAATATAAAAATAGGAGAGCTAAAACTTCCCAGCACCACAGATATCTATGAAAATAGCACCTGTGCTATATTTAATAGTATCACTTTCTTCATTTCTCTTCCTGGCATTTTTACTTTGTACAAAGTTAGGCAAAGGGATAGAGCAAAAGGAGAAGAAGGGAAGCATATACAAGCATCCTCAGTTCAGTTCAGTCGCTCAGTCGTGTCCAACTCTTTGCGACCCCATGGACTGCAGCATGCCAGTCTTCCCTGTTCATCACCAACTCCCAGAGCTTGCTCAAACTCTTGCCCATCGAGCTGGTGATGCTGTCCAACCATCTCATCCTCTAGGCAAACATTCTCGTTCTATTTTAAGCTTTCAACTGTCCGTTTGAGAAGTAAAGTTCCATTAGAAAAAAATAAAATATTGGAATTCAGATACAAAACAGCACATTTTTTTTTCAATAAATTCAGTCATTCCTATAACACCACTATTTAAATAGTAGAAAAAGCACCCCCCTCCCAATTCAAGAATGATTACAAATGTCAGATTTTTAAGCTCATCACTTTAAATATGAGGAAAATAGACAATCTGGACAGTTGCTGCAGCTCCTAATTCATAAATCATCAAACATGAACCTTTCTACCTTAAGCCCAGGGTTGGAGACAATGACCTTAGATGGTCTAAACAGAACAATAATCTCAGAAAATCTTCACAGTACATTACATAATACATGGGTAAGAGCTTGGACTTTAGTAAACCTATCTATGTTTGAATCCCAGTTTTCCTGTTTCCTGTGTAGAAGCTTTGTGGCCTTGAGAAAGTTACTTAAACTCCCTGTGCCTCATTTTCCCCTACAAAATGAGACTAATAGTCATACGAAACTCATATAAATATTAAATGAGTTACTACTTGTAAACTGTCTGCTATGGGAGTGACTGAATATTTTTTTTTTAATGTACACTTTTCCAAGTTAGTTTGAAAATAAGATTTTTCTTCTACTTTATTCAAAGAAAAAAACTTTTTACATCCCAAGGTGACAGCATGGGAAGAAATGAAATAAACTGGTAGAATAAGTTTTTTTTTTCTAGTTAGCCTTACCATAACAAAATAGAGAAGAATATACAAAGGCAAAAAATTTTGCAAATGTGTGAAATACATGAAAAAATATCGTTTTAGAAGTTCAAAGAGTTTAGAAAAGGATATGATGTGTTTCATGTTTTAATAGCCTACCTTAGTTGTAACAAATAGTTCTTTGAGAACTCTTGATTATTCTAAGCAAACTATTTTGTTAAATAAGCGGTTGGATATTTAGGCCACATCTACCTTGGCAAATATTTATTACCCAGAGTTGGAGTTGAGCAAATAAATGCCATATTTTGGAATATCTTAACAACCTGAATTGAGATCTCCAAACAAATATTTCTGGTACAGCTGTTTGTTTGTTTGTTTTACTAATAGACATGCTTACCTTAAGCAATGAATAAAATGGGCATCTGGGTTAAATTTTCTATAAAGGTTTTGGCAAGCTTCCTCATATACCCTTCTAGCTGTCATTTAAACTAGCATTCCTGGTTGCCTCATTGAAATAGTCATGAAAATATTTTCCTTCATTCAATCTTTTAGCAAGTATTCATTGAATCTCTATCTGTGCTAGAATTTGGTTAGGTATTTTTAGAAAGCAGTGAACTAAACAGACACAGTCCATACCCAAAAGCATAGAATTGGCAAAGATGCCTTGACAGCAAACATACAACCATGTTGGAAAACGTTCTCACCCCTACACTTCCAACCTGCATATGTTTGCTCAGCCTCTTCAGGAAAAGGTGTTGACTGGGCAACACAATCTGTGAATTCTCAAGACTCTAGTTAAGAGATTTGAGTAACATTTCAAAGCATTCATCTTGCGTGAGTACAACCAAGCTCCACAAAGCTAAGACTGAGTGAAAAACAATGAAAAGGTCCTTTAATATAGCTCAACTTTAATGAGAGTTAAGGAATGTCCTCCATAGTCCAATGGTTGCTGCTGCTAAGTCACTTCAGTCATGTCCCGACTCTGTGTGACCCCATAGACGGCAGCCCACCAGGCTCCCCCGTCCCTGGGATTCTCCAGGCAAGAACACTGGAGTGGGTTGCCATTTCCTTCTCCAATTCATGAAAGTGAAAAGTGAAAAGTGATAGGGAAGTCGCTCAGTCATGTCCGACTCCTAGAGACCCCATGGACTACAGCCTACCAAGCTCCTCCATCCATGGGATTTTCCAGGCAAGAGTACTGGAGTGGGGTGCCATTGCCTTCTATGATAGTCCAATGGTAGCTTAATATTTTATTGATTTAAAATTTTTTATAAAGGATAAAGTTCAGAACAAGAGATGCTACAAACCACATATGAACTGCAACAACATCAGTTAAAATGTTTGAATATGGAAGGAGGAACTGCCACTGGAGAGGGACAAAGCAAGCAGTCAGAGAAGAGATTCTCTCTCTCTCTTTAGTCACTAACTCGTGTCCGACTCTTGCGACCCCATGGACTGTAGCCTGCCAGGCTCCTGTGTCCATGGCCAGGCAAGAATAGTGGAGCGGATTGCCATTTCCTTCTCTAGGGGATCTTCCCGATCCAGGAATAAAACCCGGGTCTCCTGCATTGCAGGTAAAATGTTTAGGAGAAACTTAAAAAATTCCTCAGGTTATAACTCTTCTGTATAGGAATTCTTCAAGGCTTGATCCAATTATGCACTCATAAAGCCAAAGCCAAGGGTGCCATTCTCAGGCTCTCTAGTTAATTTTACCGTATCTCATAGGTATAAATTACTCCTAAATCTGAATAATCTTTCTAAAAATATATTTGCAGTCACAGCCAACCAAGGGAAAGATACCAGTGAATCAATCTCAATATAAATTGATCAAGCTTTCAAAACATATTTCTTAAGAATACCAAGGCTGCATAGTATGATTTCTTTTGGAAGAATTTTTCTCTGTTGTGTATAAGAAACAAAAGTCAGAAAAAAAAACACAAATAAAATAATGGTTATCTGTTTGAAGCATTTCCATCCCTCCATTTTCTTTGTCCCCACATGCATTTTCTGTTATTTGTATGAGCTGAACACTTATGACATAAACCCAGGTGGCCACAACCAAAATGTCAGCTCTGCACATTTGTGCCTGAACAGAGGGCACTTTCATCTCCATCTATGAGACTTTGATTACACAGAAACCTACAACAGCTGTCAGCCAATGTCTCACATAAATAAATACATAAATGAATGCATTGTTATATGCAGACATCCATACAGACTTTTAAAAACACCATTATGAATTGCTAGGATTATTATTAGTAACAATCACACATGTCTGATCAAAACTATTGTATTAGTAGTTCTTACATTTTAAGAAGCATGAAAATCCTCTGGAAGACTTAAGCCCCAGTAACTGGGCCTACCCTCAGGTTCTAATGAAGCAGGTCTGGGGGTGGGGGGCCTGAGAATCTGCATCGCTAGCAGGTTCCCAGAAGATGCTGGTGCTTCTACTCAGAGACTCACTTTGAGAACAACCTACGTTTTCAAGAGCTTCTCAGGTGCCACCTGCCAATGCAGGAGACACAGGAGATGTGGGTTCAATCCCTGAGTCGGGAAGATACCCTGGAGGAGAAATGGAAATCCATTCTAGTATTCTTGCCTGGAAAAATCCCATGGAGATGGGTTAAAATCCATGGGGTCACAGAGTCAGACATGATTAAGCATGCCCAGCATACTCTGCCTGAGTGATGAAAGTCCAAGGGTAACTGGATGGCTCTGTGTTCAGGTGTGTTCAGCTCTACTCTGAGGAAGACAGTGAACAGCTGCTCTTCCCCCTCACCGGAGAGAAGAGAGGAAATGGAATTAGCCTGCATGAAAATGATTTAGGTTTACTCAAGAGGGGAAACGTCCTTCCATAATGGTTATTAAGCACTGAGACGGGCTCAGAGGGTTACTAGGAGGAAGTGTTTGTTATCTGTCTCCCTTGAGGTTTTTAAGAATTATAGACCTTACTTGAATGGAGAGGAAGACAAAAGAGATGATGTAAGAGGCACCAGCTATTTTCTGGGGGACCCAAACCCACTCCACTACCTTTTGGCAACCAGGGATAACTAAATATTTTCTTTTCCTCTGCTCCCCAAATACAGCAATATAAAATTGTTCTGTTTTTTTATTCTCACTTCAAGGAGAGGGTTTCAGACTCACATAGCATTGAAAGAGTTAAAGTTATACGCTTGCCTTGAGACATAAGAACAAATCAACATGGGCAAGATGCTTTTCTGATTTTCTACTTCCCATGCTGAAGTGAAAGTGTTTGTCTCTCAGTCGTGTCCAACTCTGCAACCCCATGGAATGTAGTCCACCAGTCTTCTCTGTCCATGGAATTCTCCAGGCAAGAATACTAGAGTGGGTTGCCATTCCCTTCTCCAAGGGATCTTTTCTAACCCAGGGATCAAACCTGGGTCTCCTCCATTGCAGGCAGATTCTTTACTGTCTAAGCCACCAAGGAACCCCTTCCCTTGCTAGCTGGTGGTTTAGTCATGAAGTCGTGCCCAACTCTTGAGATCCCAGGCTCCTGGGATCGAACTCGGGTCTCCTGCATTGCAGGTAGATAATTTACCCAACTGAGCTATGAGGGAAGCTCTAGGGAAACATCAAATCAAGAGGTTTACATCTATCTCCTTGGAAAAAAGTCCAGACATCAACTCAGTAAAACTAGCAGAAAGTTGCTTTCAACATAGGCTTGGAGCTTCCCGAGAAAACCTTTGGAGAATGAAAACAGATTTAATGTTATATAGCACACTCAACTAATTTTCTTCAGGTTAAACACTTCATCCTCCGCTCTTTGCTATCTCAGAGTACTAAACCAGTCACAATCAGCAGCTGACACTTGCCTTCTGTCACTGAACCTCTGGACTTTTCCATGGTTCTCATCGTGGAACTTGGACAACTGGCACACCACACTCGCACCAGCTATGAGAGCTCGGCCACTGGCAGGTGAGACGCAGGATTCAGAGTCCCGTCCACCATTCGCTGCCTGTGTGACCTTGAGACAGTCATTTAATCCTTCTGTTCCTCTTCTGTAAATGGAATCAACTCTACCTGCCCTCCTGGGCTGCCTTGGAGATTAAATGTGATATAGTGTGGAAAGGACCTTAGCCCAGTGCCTGCCTTACAAATAGGGCTCAACAAATGTTAGCTGTGTCTCCCTTCAAAACCTAGTCCCTGAGGCAAAGATGGTCTGGAAAGAAGCCATTTGATGGCTCTTAAATCAAATTCTAGAAAAGTAATGCTCAAAATTCTCCAAGCCAGGCTTCAGCAATACGTGAACCGTGAACTTCCTGATGTTCAAGCTGGTTTTAGAAAAGGAAGAGGAACCAGAGATCAAATTGCCAATATCCGCTGGATCATGGAAAAAGCAAGAGAGTTCCAGAAAAACATCTATTTCTGCTTTATTGACTATGCCAAAGCCTTTGACTGTGTGGATCACAATAAACTGTGGAAAATTCTGAAAGAGATGGGAATATCAGACCACCTGACCTGCCTCTTGAGAAGCCTGTACACAGGTCAGGAAGCAACAGTTAGAACTGGACATGGAACAACAGACTGGTTCCAAATAGGAAAAGGAGTACATCAAGGCTGTATATTGTCACCCTGCTTATTTAACTTATATGCAGAGCACATCATGAGAAACACTGGGCTGGAAGATGCACAAGCTGGAATCAAGATTGCCGGGAGAAATATCAATAACCTCAGATATGCAGATGACACCACCCTTATGGCAGAAAGTGAAGAAGAACTAAAGAGCCTCTTGATGAAAGTGAAAGATAAGAGTGAAAAAGTTGGTTTAAAGCTCAACATTCAGAAAACAAAGATCATGGCACCTGGTCCCATCATTTCATGGCTAATAGATGGGGAAACAGTGGAAACAGTGTCAGACTTTATTTTTTGGGGCTCCAAAATCACTGCAGATGGTGACTGCAGCCATGAAATTAAAAGACGATTACTCCTTGGAAGGAAAGTTAGGACCAACCTAGACAGCATATTAAAAAGCATAGACATTACTTTGTCAACAAAGGTCTGTCTAGTCAAGGCTATGGTTCTTCCAGTAGTCATGTATGGATGTCAGAGTTGGACTATAAAGAAAGCTGAACGTCAAAGAATTGATGCTTTTGAAGTGTGGTATTGGAGAAGACTCTTGGGAGTCCCTTGGACTGCAAGGAGATCCAACCAGTCCATCCTAAATATCAGTCCTGGGTGTTCATTGGAAGGACTGATGCTGAAGCTGAAACTCCAATACTTTGGCCACCTGATGCAAAAAGTTGACTCATTTGAAAAGACCCTGATGCTGGGAAAGATTGAGGGCAGGTGGAGAAGGGGACGACAGAGGATGAGATGGTTGGATGGCATCACCGACTCAATGGACATGATTTTGGGTAAACTCCGGGAGTTGGTGATGGACAGGGAGGCCTGGTGTGCTGTGGTTCATGGGGTCACAAAGAGTCAGACATGACTGAGCGACTGAACTGAACTGAACTGAAGTCAAATTCAACATTTGTTACCAAGAAAATTTTGTAAATAGATTTTTGGCCATCCATATTTTCTCCCAGGTCAACACAACTTTGCTCCAATGAACATCTCTGAATTTCAACTGACCTGATTGTGTAGTGGAAAAAGCCTCTCTTGTAGTGGCATATTAATAAACTAAATTGCTTTGGATGCAACTTTGCAATTAACTCCCAATCAACTTTTCCTTTGAAACTTTTATTTCCTTTAAGATATAATGAGAAATGGAGAAATAACTTTTGAGTTAACTTTGGTATTCAGATTTCCCTGCTTTATTTAAAAAAAAAAAGAAATACTAAGCTCCAATTATTTCAAAAGGGGACTTACACGGATTATAACAAAAATAATAAAATAAATAACTATAAAATGGAAACATGATCATATATCTGAAAGCATCATTATGAGGATATAATAGGATAATTGGTGCAAAATGCCACGCAGAGTTCATAGCACATAACTAGCAGTAATTATTGTTATTATGATGGTTTTGAGTATGTGATGAAGTCCTCTTCAAATCTCAACGTTGATGCTTAGAAGTCATTTAATCTTCAGGAAAATCTATCTCATTCCTTCACTCTGTAAATATCACCTTCTTAGACAAAAACACTTTGGGCCTGTGTGACTACATCTACAGCAAATTTTACTTGTTCCCTGACTTCTTTCTTTTTCATTAAGCTGTAGAAGCGGGCATTCGTGGAAAATCTCTAAAGGCATTTCTTTTCAATTGATTTATGTATTCCATACTTAAGTTCCTAGCTGATGCTGTGGAAAATTATCCTGGGATCATAGTGATTTAGAACTGAAAGGATCTTAGGGGTCACCTAATCCACTACCGTCATTTTGAAGATGAGGAAACTGAGATTCAGAAATGTAAGGTGACATTCCATGATGCTGCTTCTGCAACAAGCACCGTCAAATCCAGAACCCCAATTCTTCCTTCCCATCCCAACAGACAGGAGCTAAGGGAAGCTCTAGTAGGTTTGGGATATTTACTGAATGGAGAGAGTGTTTGTCTTTATTTCCATATCTCCAGAAATTCTGTTACTTGTGTGACAGAAAGAAACCAAACCTTAAGAAACTTGGCAGATTAGGATTCCACTGGTTCATCTAACATAGCCCCAAGCTGCAGAGAAATTGTGGACATGAGGGACTTGAAGATCTGGCCTTGCTCTTGATCTCTTGACTCTTCCTTCTGTGGATTGACTTCATTTGCTTAGACTGACCTTCTCTGCTGCTGTTCAGTCACTCAGTCATGTCTGACTCTTTGCGACTCCATGGACTGCAGCACTCCAGGCTTCCCTGACCTTCTGTGTAAGCAGCCTTAACATAGGGAAAGGACCATACCCATTAGGACTGTGTCCTTCTGAACGTAACAGCAACTCACACACAGTAAGGTAAGTAAATAGAGGTTTTCTTTTTCTGACATAACGAGAATTATGAAGGTGAGCAGACTCAGGCTGGTGCAGATCCTTGAGATGTTCTCAAAGAATCAAGATCCTCCCAAGTACTACTCCACTGTTCTGAGCAGGCTGAAGACATCGCTCTGCGCAAGTTTCCAGTAGAAGGGAGAGGAGTGAGGGCAAAAGCCACTCGTCAGCTAAGTGTGACCCCTTTCATCAGGACAATAATTTTCCAGAAGCCCCATACAGCAGATTTCCATTTATATCACACTGGCCACATACGGTGGATAAGAACGTCTGTGTTTCCAGGACTGTATGGGGAGAGGAGGATTTTCAACTGGGAACATTCCCATCCTAAAAAAAAACAAGTAAGACTTTGTTTATAAGGTAAAAGGGAGGAAATAAACATCAGTAGACAACTTGTTTGCCACAGAACATTCCTCTTAATTTTCAACTGGACAAATCCTGTAAAGGGCTGTGAATTAGTTCTCTTGGGTCCCATGCCTATCCCTGTGGCCAGAAGAGTGAGAGATCACAGCCCCAGCTAGAACCACAGGCAGGTTAGGAGAAGATTCCAGCATATGGAAGAGCTACAGTTGCCAGATGAAAGGAAGGGGTACACAGCAAAGAAAACAATAGATATAGGAGAGTCCACATTGCAGAAAGTATTGGTGGCTCAGTTGGTAAAGAATCTGCCAGAAATGCGGGAGACTTTGTTTTGATCCCTGGGTCACGAAGACCCGCTGGAGAAGGGAATGCCTACCCACTCCAGACAGAGTGGACAGAGGAGCCTGGTGGGCTACAGCCCATGAGGTCATGAAGAGTCAAACATGACTGAGTGATTAACAAACACTTTAACATAACTACTACATGTAACATATATGTTATTTTGAATATTATTAATAATAATATTGAATAATAGAATACATATAATACAAAAATTTGCTCAATATTGAAAATGCTCATCATAGTCATGAATTTTGAAAAACACCAAGAATTTTTTCTGATGAAGTGCACCAACATACCCCAAAGCCATAGGGAAACCCAGAGCAAAAAAAAATATATAAAAATGTTTAACCAAAATATTAAATATATGAGATTGCATACCTACTTGTCAGGTGCATCATTTTATAGCCTACGGGTGAGTAATAGGTCAATGCTAGGTATCTGCTGCCCTCATCCAGTGATATTATCTTCCATCATGTTAATTAAATTAATATGACCTGCACTAATGAAAACCGCAAAAACCTATTTTGGTTTCTCCCAGCACATACATTTTGATAATTTAGTCCTGTCAGGCTTGTATGCCTCTCAGCACCAGACTCAATGCTCATAATATCAGGGTAATTTTAAGCATTTTCTACACAAAACCAACAAAGAAAATGACTCGTGAACTAAATTTCATTTCGGTTGAGCAGCAAACCAGATCGAGAATTAGAGATTCATGATGACTTTAGTGATGCTTCTGGTCTTATCCATCCATCTCTCTTTCTTAACATATATTCTTATTTGACATGTTTTCTAAATGATTAGCCACCTGAGAAAATATTTAAATGACCAAATCATAAGGTAAGAAATTTATGGCTTAAATTATATTAAACAAATACAATATGTTATGCATATGGAAATCAGCAGCTTTCAGATTATATTTTTGCCATTAAAATGTGCCTTAAAAATATTTAGTTTCCGTTTTCCAACAGTCTGATTTTCTTTTTGCCTGCTCATCTGATGGCAGATTCTCAGAGTAACCAAGCGAAAACAAATGACTTAGTCCTTGGTTCAGAGAAATAATGGGTTACTAGCATAATTAATTTTATGTTTAATTACTGTAGAATGAAACAATTCAACAATATCCAATCAATCCTTAGAATGACAGAACAGAAGGTCAGCAGTTGCTAAGTCAATTGTTTTGAAAGAGAAATTTATGTCAGGTTCTCTTTTATGTGCTATGGAAAGAAATTGGATAAAAGTGGTCAAGCAAACATTAATTAATTGTATAAATGTAATCTGGTTGTCATGCTAAATCATACAGGCAGGGGATACAGTTCTCAGAATGGTGGGTATGCATCAATTGCAAATTTCAGTGACATGTCCAACCCCACCCCATTGCCCAGTCACACACAGTCAAAAGCTTTGGAGTCAAATATTAACATCTCTAGCATTATTTTCCTAGTCTGTACTGACAGTTCGTAGGAAGGAGTTGATGGTTCTAGTCCATTTCCTTCCACACCACCCCCCAACACTGGGAGCTGAGACTAAATTAAACTCTCCACTCCTTCCACCTGCCCACCCCCCACCACCCGGTGCAACTCCTCTTACTGTCCTATTAACAGCAAGAAACTATTTCACAAAAGAGTTTTTTTCTTTCTTTTTTTCTGATCCTAGCATTTGGGAGCTCATGTAGACAATAAGGGGAATTCCTGGGTGGTGCTAGTGGTAAAGAACCAGCCTGCCAATGCAGCAGACATAAGAGATGCCAGTTTTATCCCTGGGTCAGGAAGATCCCTTGGAGGAGGGGATGGCAATCCATTCCAGTATTCTTGCCTGGAGAATCTCATGGAACAGAGGAAGCTGGTGGGCTACAGTCCATAGGGTCGCAAAGAGTTGGACGCAACTGCAGCGACTTACCATGCACACATTGTAGACAATAAGACTACAGGATATAGAAGGTGGTCCACACATCACTTTTTAACATTAAAAAAAATTCATTTTCCAAGATTTCCTCCTAACTTATCACTTTCCCCAGCATTTAAAGACATTTAGATACTCTGCCTACGTGACTCAGAAAACCATAACGTTCCCTCTGCCATATCTAAGGTATCCGTATCAGCATGACTGTATCCTTATCTCAGGACCACCCCTTCTGCCTTTATTATAATGCTTTTGGGAGATGACCCCAACATCCTATTTTATTTTTTTCTCAGTGGTTTCCTTCTGAAACTGAGTATGAAGTAGCCTTTTCTCTGCAAGCTATGGTTTTTCCAGTAGTCATGTACGGATGTGAGAGTTGGACTATAAAGAAAGTTGAGCACTGAAGAATTGATGCTTTTGAACTGTGGTGTTGGAGAAGACTCTTGAGAGTTCCTTGGACTGCAAGGAGATCCAACCAGTCAATCCTAAAGGAAATCGGTCCTGAATATTCATTGGAAGGACTGATGCTGAAGCTGAAACTCCAATACTTTGGCCACCTGATGCGAAGAACCAACTCATTTGAAAAGACCCTGATGCTGGGAAAGATTGAAGGCAGGAGGAGAAGGGGACGACAGAGGATGAGATGGTTGCATGACATCACCAATGCAATGCACATGAGTGTGAGCAGGATCTGGAAGTTAGTGATGGACAGGGAAGCCTGGCGTGCTGAAGTCCATTGGGTCGCAAAGAGTCAGACATGACTGAGCGACTGACCTTACCAGAAAGATGAAGAAGAATTTGTGGCCGTTTAATTAATGGGGCAGGGCAAAATGAAGAAACAGGCTCCTTCATGGAGATTAAAATCAGAGAGTTATAAAGATTTCCCTTGTGTCCATCCTAATGAGCTGGATGAACCTAGGGTCTATTATATGGAATGAAGTAAGTCAGAAGAGAAAGACAAATATTGTATATTGATGCATGTGTATGGAATCTAGAGGGATGGTACTGATGAGCCTACTTGCGGGGCAGCAATGGAGACAACAGACATAGAGCACAGACTCGTGGCACAGTGGAGGAAGGAGAGGGTGGGACAAACGGAGAGAACAGTGTGGAAACATACATAATCGTATGTAAAATAGATAGCAAGGTAGAATTTGCTGTGCAACACAAGGAGTTCAACCCAGTGCTCTGGGACAACCTAGAGGGGTGGGATGGAGAGGGGAGTGGGAGGGGGATTCAGGAGGGAGGGCACATGTGTAGACCTGTGGCTGATTCATGCTGATGTATGGCAGAAACTAACACAATATTGTAAAGCCATTATCCTCCAATAAAATAAAATTTAAAAAATTCCCCTTGGGGAAGTTGAATTGAAGGGGCATGAGGGAGGCAACAGGACGAAGTGAAGCAGGAAATGTTCTGATGTTTGAGCCCGATACTGCCTTCAGGGGCATTCGGTTTGTGAAAATTCACTAGCTGGCCTTATAATTTATGTATTTTTGTATGTTTGTAGGTAGATTTTGAGAAAAAGTACTCAAAAATAAAAAGTAAAGCCTTTGTCATACAGGCCTTGGTGTCCAGGAGTCTGGGACAAAATGTTTTTCTAAGAGGATCTTGGATTCATTATAGAAAACTATCTGGATGCCTCCAGTTTTTCAAGAATCAGTTAAGGTTCTCTGCACACTCTGAGGTGACATTCCAGAATTGCAGCTCCACTCCATCAGGCTGGCTTGGGCCATGAGTGAAATTTGCCCATTGGTTCATGATAATAGCAATGTAGTCTTTTGAAGCTATATCTTGAACACAGGAGTTTTACTTGAGAGGCCAGAATAACCCTAAATTACATAAAAGCTGTGCACTGTTACCAGGACCTGTGCATGTACCTGGAAGGCTCTACGGACCAGAACAGGCGGGAAGCCCTCATGACAACACACATCTTCCATCTTCTATAACACCACTGTGATCCAGGGTCCAAAATCTCCCACGATGCTGAAACAGTTGTTTTCTCTGGTCTACCACATGTTATCCAATAGAAGAATTCAGCTAGTTTTCACCTTCTTAAATACAAAGAAGCACTGTGACTACAAGTTTAATATCTTCAAAATAATCTGTGAATTCGTCCTTCCACTATTAACATTGTTTTCAGTAGCAAAAAGTTTGTCTATAGAAACCTGCTTCTCAGAGTGAGTGGATACCAGGCTGACATCCACATTGCCTGGGCTTTGAGAGCATTATTTATGGTAATAGAAATGGTAGATGCTCTGAATGAAAAGTTGATACCCTCTAAATAAATTCAACCAAAATCAGAAATAGAAATGCAGGCACTGACTGGGTTAAAACAAGTCAATTATATTCCTCAAAAAGGCACTTGGTAAGTCAGCCACTAATATTTCTGAGTAAATCTAATTTACTGTTTGTTGATTTATCCAAAGATAAACCATACTTTCCCTGGAGGAGGTCATGGCAACCCATTCCAGTATTCTTGCCTGGAGAATCCCATGGACAGAAGAGTCTGATGGGCTAAGGTCCACAGGGTCACAAAAAGTCAGACACGGCTGAAGCGACTTAGCATAGCACAGCACACACAAACCATCCTTTGTGTGATAAGGTCTTTGGGACCACGTGTCTAATTTCTCAACCATAAAAATTCTCAGTACTACAATGCTCATAAAAACTATGTCCCTTTGCTATGAATTCTCATAGATGGTATATATAGTATGGCATATTATATTGTTCAGCATTATATTTCATGGAAAGTAAGAAACCATCAACTATAAGAAGCACAATTACTTTATATAATATCACTAAGAAAGGAAAGTACTAGTTTAAAATTTTTGTGATCTCTCTTTCAAGATACAGCTTTATTTCAAATATTAAAAGGTGAAAATATGTCTTACATGTGATGAAATATGTCTTTTTCTACTATATTTTCTCCACTTTTTTCTACTATGGAGGAAAAATATTCTAGTTAATTTTAAAATTCAATAACAATCACCAGTGGACAAGGATTTGGTGGGGGGTTGTTTTTTTAAATATATTAAATTGAACATAAGCCTTTTTATGATTTAATATGAAAAAGGATAATATTGTTTTGCTACTTTGAAAACAAAGTTACTGTCTTCTACCAAGTGAACATAAAAGGTCACAATTCCCCTCTTCTATTTTCTGCAAACGTTTTTGCACTGCAGATGAAAATATAAAATAGAGTACATAGGATCCACACAAACTGTAACTTAAAAAACGCAGCTTCTCAGTATTTAAGTACAACTCTAAAGCAGTTCTACAGCCACTTTACAAAACCTTCAGTCAGTCAGTCAGTTCAGTCGCTCAGTCGTGTCCGACTCTTTGCGACCCCATGAATTGCAGCACAGCAGGCCTCCCTGTCCATCACCAACTCCCGGAGTTCACCCAGACTCACGTCCATCGAGTCGGTGATGCCATCCAGCCATCTCATCCTCTGTCGTCCCCTTCTCCTCCTGCCCCCAACCCCTCCCAGCATCAGAGTCTTTTCCAATGAGTCAACTCTTCGCATGAGGTGGCCAAAGTACTGGAGTTTCAGCTTTAGCAACAAAACCTTAGATACATGTTATTATACATGAGAAGTGCATTTGTGACACCGAATTCAATCACCTTCCCTTAAACTTGATCTTTGAATGTCCATGGCAATAATAAAATCATCATTTGCCCCAGTGAATGTTCCTTGAAATTAATTTTCCTTTCCATTTTTAATTTAACACATTTTGCTTTCAAGAAAATAAGTAGAAGTCTAAGTTAGAAGAAAACTCAATTATCTGAAACTTGTAATTCATTCTAAATATATCTCTGAAAAGCTCTGCTTTAAGCAGAAAAGTTCATGATTCTTTTCCCTTTTTGTGTAGGGCTGGAATGAATCCTCTAGATTGGGATTTTAATCCTACAACAATTTTAAAACCTTAGAATAAAACATATATCTCTCTGAGACTGAAATTTTTTAAATAAGTAATACTATTTCCCCATGTCCACCAATTTAAATATAGTAAAGGGAAATAGATTGAAATACGTTAGGGAAAAAAAAATGACCACTAAGATGGATTACATACTTTGTAAGTAGAATCTATTAGAAACACTTTGGTATAAAGCATTCCTAACAGTTTATCGATAGTCCTTTCAGATCATTGTGGATCAAAGCTGTTTTCATTTTTACTGGTAAAATTCTGTATAATTATATATATAAAATTAAAATTATATATATTTTATCATTTTACTGGTGAAATTCTGAATAAATACTTAACAACCAAATGCAAAGTGTAAATTTTGATTCAATTCTGCATTTTAAAAAGATAGCTTTAAAATACATTTTGGGGACAGTTGGGGAACTGGAATATAAACTATATATTAGATTATATTATTGCATTGTCCATTTTCTTAGTTGTGTGTTAATGGTGTTTTAGTTATATGGGAGGATGCTCCGATCATCACAGGATACAAGCTGAAGCATTTTAGGAGTGAAGAGTCATAATATCTGAATTTACTCTAAAATGATACAAATGCACACACACACAGAGTGCACAAAGGTGACAAAATATTAACAATTAGTTGAATCTAGGTGAAAGGTATACAGATATTCATGGGGCTATGTTTTCCCCTTTTCTATAGGCTTGAAAGTTTTTTTCACAATAAAAAGTTGAAGGGAATATTGCATAAATTCATGGAAAGGCTGTTCATCTGAACAACATTGAATACATGTATTTTTTTGGGCTCTTTCTCTCCATTTCAATAGTTGATGTTAGTATGTGCTTGTCTGATGCCCCAATAAAATACTTCTGGAAGAACGGCAGGTCAGCAGGCCTTGTTTTTAAGTTTGTTAACTGACAGCCTACTTAAAAGAAAATGTTACCTAGGCCTGTTTTAGAGCCATGATTGTCAGCTCACATGGTCAATATGTCATGTAGGGTACACTTCATTAAGGAGTGAATTACTTCGCTTGTAATGTGAGCTAAATGAACGTCAATGTCAGGTTGTATAAATCATAGATTAAAATGTATCACTAAGTGCAATCAGATAAGCAGCAGCACCCTTTGCCCTCCAAAAACAACCCCAAATCGGGGCTTATTTTATATAAGTGGCAGATAGAAAGTCTCTTTTGTACCACAAAGAAACAATTCTCCTGCCATTGAAAGGACTGCTGGGTTAGGTGTAATATTTACGTGTTTTCTTGTCAATTTTTTGTAGCTGGCAAGATTGAAAATTAAAATTTGTCCAAGGGTACATTAGCTAAGAGAGAAAACTGTCCAGGTTAACAGCCCATGTAATGATTAGAAAAACAACCAAAAACCCTCTGCAAAGGGTCAATACTAGGAAGCATGTCATTTTGGCAAGATCCCTCCCACGTCCTGTTTATTATCAAAAGGCAAACTGTCAAAGATGCTTTCTGAAGATAAGGCCCACAAAACATGAAACACATCTAATTGTAACGCACTTATCCTCGGCCAAGCCAATGACATGCATCTCTGTCTCAGTTGTTCTAAACAAGGCAAATGGACTCGGTGCTGCATTTACCTAATCAGGTGCCCAGCGACCGTGTGATGGTTTTGAACATGGAAGAGGTTTGGTAAAGTGGACAGAGGGTTAACTCCAGCATCAGATAAGAGGTGACTTTCCACCCCGGGCTGCCAATTTCTGTCTATGTAAGTTTGAGCAGGTCAGTTTCCTCATCTCTGAAATAGGTATAACAATGCCCACCTCTCTGGATTTTACCATGGTTAGAAATAAGATATGAAAAACACCTTGGAGGGGCCTGACACTTGTTGAGTACACAAAAAGGGGGAACTGTCAATTGTATAATAGCAGTCCATTTTATTTTTAAATATCTAAATGGTTTTTGATTGAGCGGATTACACTGGTTTAGAGCAGACCATTCAATACATGTAGTAGTGAGTTTGAAATATTTATTAAGGCATATTACGTACTACGCCAAGTGAGGTAGAAATTTGGCTAATTACTGTGGCATTTCATCACAGCTCAAGGAAGATCTGAATTTTCTGACTAGAAGGAATGTCAGGAACAGTCAAATACCTACATCATTTTCTGTCCTGTACCTCTCTCTAAGTGAGAGCTCCAAATTTTGGTTGAAGAGGATCAGCTGCTTTGCATTTCTCAGGAATCCAGCACGGGAAAGGAACCCCAACAGTGACTTCCAGTGAAGGGGATCAATTTAGCCCTGAAGTTCCATGAAGTGTTCCCAAACAGAACATTTCTAGAGGGACTTACTTAGAAATTTACTAGGCAAGACTTTTTGTTCATCTCCTACTTGTGGAATCCCGTTCTACATCCATAGCATTTCACTATGAAATTACTTTTTCCCGAGGAAAATATAAGCAAAAGTAAAACAAGTTGAATCTTCTAGAACACCAGGACTAAAACTGCTTTGTTTCGTGGTCTATCTGTAGACATGTGGAAATATTTTTTTTAATTGTTATGCAATTTTTAAAGGTTAAACTCCATTTATAGGTATCAGGAAATACTGGGCTATATTCTGCACATTATACAATACATCCTTATAGCTTATCTTACACCCGATGGTTTGTAACTCCCACCCACACCCCTATACTGCCCCACACACACATTGATAACCACTAGCTTGTTCTCTGTATCTGTGAGTCTGCTTCTTTTCTGTTATATTCCCTAGTTCCCTGTACTTTTTAAGATTCTACATGTAAGTGATATCACACAGTATTTGTCTTTCTCTGTCTGACTTACTTCACTGAGCATAATACCCTCCAAGTCCATCCATGTTGTTGCAAATGGCAAGTTTTCATTTTCTTTTATGGCTGAGCAGTATTCCATTTTACATACACATATACACCACATCTTCTTTATCCATCTATCTGTTGATAGATACATAAGTTGCTTCCATATCTTAGCAATTGTAAACAATGCTTCTAGAAACATTGAGGTGCATGTATCTTTTTGAATTAATGTTTTTGGGGTTTTTTTTTTTTTTTTTTTTTGGATATATACCCAGGAATGGAACCGCTGGATTCTACAGTAATTCTATTTTGGGTTTTTTGAGGGAAACCTTAATACTATCTTCCATAATGACGGCACAAATTTACATTCCCACCAACAGTGTACAAGGTGGAAATAATATTTTTGAAATGTGATTTTGCTCTCTTGGCAGAAGGATAAAATTGGGTAGAAAGACAATGTCCGGGGCTGGACATATGGCAAGTGCTCAGTCTGTAAACAGAGAAAGAAACTGTGCCATAGTACTTTCCTTCCACGTTAAAGCCAAAAGAGGAAAAAAATATAGTAATTATCATCCAACAAATGAAAAGCTATCTAAAGAGTGTCATTTAGAAAAGCACCCTGGCCATGCAAGTTTACATTTTCAATGTTAATGTAAACAATCCTTAAGCTGGCTGAAAGGTCAGGACAGCAGCTAATAAAATCAGCAGCTGAATTTAAAATAAAGAAATGTCCTTCCCCTGCAGAGGGAATTTTTAGCTTGTCCTCTCCTTTGGTCACAGCCTGCATGCGAATTTCTTTAGATTTTTCAAAAGTGAAAGTTGGAGTAAATAAGATGTGAATATTGGAGGCTGAGATCTGCTGGATGTGTTTTTTAAACAGCTCTTTAGATGGGCGAATACGGCAGCTTGATTAAGAGATGCATACCTTGATCATCTGTCATCTGCATGTCTTTAAGCCCTGAGGGGTAGTTTGTGCCAGAACCGGAAAGAAGTATGCCCCAAGAGACTGAGGACAGCACTACCTGGTAATCAAAAAAGAGAAATGAACACGGCATTGAAGAGACTTAAAGAGGCGGGCACAAAACTCATTTGTTTATCCCCTAATATAAATTTCCTCCCAGATCTCGTTCATTTCTGCTATCCTTCTCCTTAGCTGGAAAAGAAATTGCATCATTTCTCTTCCCCTGCCTTTACATCTCCATTTTCATAGGGTGCCCCTTTGCATCCTCCCGCATGCTAGATGTCAACATCACCCACAGCTCTGGACCAGCCCAGAGAGGGCGGAGGGGATCCCTAGTTCAGAATGGCTTTTGTAGATTTTCAGGGAACAAACCTTAGGAATCCAGAAACCCAGGAAAGGAGAATGCAGATGGGACTGGACAGAGTTTAAGAGGTTTGTTGCTCTCAGCTACAGAAGGCCCTGACCCAAATCCAGCTCCTGCCACCCCATCCCAGACTGAGACAAGTCTAAAATAGCTCAGCAAACCACACTCATTCATTCTCTAGTATGGCTGTTCACAATGGGCTTAAGCACATTGTACTTTGCTGCATTTCCTCTTTGGAAATTGGCTAAAATACTTTTGTTTTGCATTGTGTATTTTACATTTTGTTGAGTAAATTTTTCTCCATCTCAACACATCATGTTACTTATCCCAGTATAACATAGTAGTCTTAATAACACTTAATCAATGAGTAAATTATAGAATTATTTGGGGAAAAAAAGAGTTACAGCAGCATTTATTTAAAATCCTGTGTTCCACATCATTAATTGCTGCTAAGTCGCTTCAGTCGTGTCCGACTCTGTGTGACCCCACAGACGGCAGCCCACCAGGCTTCCCCGTCCCCGGGATTCTCCAGGCAAGAACACTGGAGTGGGTTGCCATTTCCTTCTCCAATGCATGAAAGTGAAAAGCGAAAGTGAAGTCACTCAGTTGTGTCTGACTCCTAGCAACCCCATGGACTGCAGCCTACCAGGCTCCTCCATCCATGGGATTTTCCAGGCAAGAGTACTGGAGTGGGGTGCCAATTAGGTTGACATAATACCACGTATTTATTTGAGAAGGTAAACCTGCCTTCTAAGAACAATTCATTGACATAAAATTTGAAATCTAAGAGCACCCCTCCCCCAAACTTCATTTCTTAACCAAAATCTATAATTTGGCAACTGGTGAAAATGAATGAATATCAGAAATTTAATAAATATAGAGAATAAAAACCAACTATCATCTTACTGCAATGAACAATTTTTATTTATTTATTATAAAATATTTTAATATATAAAAACATATAAATAACAATATGGAATGCCTTTGGGGTCACCATCCAGCAATTAAATACTGGGACTTCCCTTGTGCTCCAGTTGTTAAGACTCTGCCTTCCAATGCAGGGTCCAGGTCCCATCCCTGGTGGGGAAATTAAGATCCCATATACCACACGGTGTCGGGGAAATGCCCTGCTCCAAAATTAACTATACTATAAGCATAACTGTAGTTCCCTGTGGTCCCCTCCCAGATGTATTCCTCTCCAAATCCCCACCAGAGGGAACCCTGATTCTGAATTTGGAGGTTATCATCCAGAAGCATATTTTTAAACTGCTATAATATGTAAATTTCTCTAGATGACATACAGGATCATTTTGCATATTTAAAATTTTTGCATAAACAGTGCCATATTGTACATATATAATTAGCGGGTTTTTTAACTCCATAATTTTTTTGGATACAAAATGACTACGCTTTGCTAAGTGTTGTTCTAGCTTATTCATTTTTGATTTTCACATATTATTCTACCATAGGAATATACCACAGTACAGTCACCCATTGAAAGCCTGATTTTTAAGAGAAGAAATAATCAATGTCATGGGGAAGGAAAGAACAGTCAGATAAAACCA
The DNA here is from genome assembly GCF_003369695.1 of Bos indicus x Bos taurus. Classification (NCBI taxonomy): domain Eukaryota; kingdom Metazoa; phylum Chordata; class Mammalia; order Artiodactyla; family Bovidae; genus Bos; species Bos indicus x Bos taurus. The sequence goes on along the minus strand of NC_040086.1, from coordinate 64,670,325 downwards.
ATCCTCTAACTATACACATCATAGCTCCAACCATGGCTTGGTTGCCCTGATATTTCCCTTCTTGCTGCTCAGGAATCCTATGTAAATAGCTGAGGCAAATGTTAAGGAAACTAATGAATGGAGTTTAAGACAGGTGGTGACAGCCAAATACCTCTGGCTAGTCCCAGGCCTCTCCCTGGTGCTAATGGCCTTCTTCACTGCACCAGAGATGCAGAGAACAGTACCTGCAGGAGATCACGTACCAGCTAACTGGACCCTGTGCCACATCACCCTTCAAAATGCAGTGTTTCTCTAGAAAAATCATTTACCATTTTTTTTAAACCTGTGCACTTGGAGTTATGCATCCTCCAAACACCCATAGAGTATGCCTTTTTCACATTGTTACACCTCCTCAGATAAGCCAGGCTTGCTCTATTCAGTGACTGATCAAAAGGAAGATGAAATGCTTTTCAAAGACAAGCCCTAAGATGAACAGTTTCTCCACCCTTCTAAACCTCAGCTACCCCATTCTGCCCATCCTAACATTCAAAGGAGCAAGTGGGATGAGAAAAAAGAGCCATGAGCTAAATAAAGGGGGAGCCCAGGCGGAATTACTTCAAACTAGTTAAGTATAAAACCGAACTCCTTAGTGCCAGATACTGCAGCTAAGGACGTGGGATTGCAGCTCCATCCTGCAGCATTTGGAGGTCAAAGGAAGTGGCTGGCAGATTACACATCTAAGAAAATGGATTGGCGGTGATAAGAAAGGCCTGGTGAGTCCAGACTCCAGGAGTGTAAGCCTGAAATAGCCAGGTGCCTGGAGGGCAAGACCAAGATACTGACAAGGGTAGGGCCTCCTGCTGACACTCAAAAGAGGAAGAAGCCCACCAACACTAGATAAACATGAGAAACATGATGGGTGATCCAGCAGTGAGGTCACCAGGCCGATCCTTTAGTTCTACACTTCCCTTTCAGCAGAAAGATTCTGATCCGTATTTCGGGGAAGGGTGGGGAGGCTCTCATTCATGAGAAGTCCCTATTTAAAAACCAAGTAAATCTACACACTGGAATTATTGTTGGTGTTCAGTCATTAAGCTGTATCTGACTCTTTGTGACCCCATGAACTGTAGCCCACCAGGCTCCTCTTTCCAAGGGGTTTTCCAGACAATACTAGAAAATACTAGGAAATGGGTTTGCCATTTCCTTCTTCATACAATGGAATACTACTCAGCAATTAAAAGGTACAAAATACTGTTAAAGAAAGCATAATGGACAAACTTCAAAATCATGCAAAGAAGAGACAAACCAATATATACAGTATGTTCCTATTGGTGGCTTAGCTCATAAAGAATCCGCCTGCAATGTGGGAGACCTGGGTTCAATCCTTGGGTTGGGAAGATCTCTTGGAGAAGGGAATGGCTACCCACTCCAGTATTCTGGCCTGGAGAATTCCATGGACTGTATAGTCCATGGGGTCACAAAGAATCAGACACGACTGAGCGACTCTCGCTTTTCCATTTACGTGAAGACTGAGAACAGGCAAAACCCTCTTTGATTATGCATGTGTGTCCTAAGTCACTTTAGTCATGTATGACTCTTTGTGACACCACGGACCATAGCTTGCCAGGCTTCTCTGTCCATAGGGATTCTCCAGGCGAGAATACTGGAATGGGTTTCCATGCCCTCCTCCAGACCCAGGGATCAAACCCATATATCTTATGTCTCCTGCATTGACAGGAGAGTTCTTTACCACTAGAGCCACCTAGGAAGCCCCTCTTTGATTATACATGTCAAAAATTGATTTATGTGTCAGGGGAGGGGCAAGAAGTTGACTGGAAGGAGGAATGATGTAATGATGAGCTCAGTCACTTGTCATGTCTGACTCTGTGCAACCCTATGGACTGTAGCCTGCGAGGCTCCTCTGTCCATGGGATTCTCCAGGCAAGAATACTAGAGTGGGTTGCCATGCCCTCCTCCAGGGGATCTTCCCAACCCAGGGATCGAATAAGTGGCATCTCCTGAGTCTTCTGCCTAGCAGGTGAATTCTTTACCGCTGAGCCACCCGGGAAGCCTGATGGAATGATAGGAATGTTCTATATCTTGTTTTGTGTGATCATTACACAGGTCACTGTGACTGTTAATATTCATCAAGCCAATCTTTAAGATTGGGAGTTTTTTTTATTGTGGGTACATTATAATTTAATTTTTTAAATTGTATGTGAAAGATAAATAGATAAATGAAATCAAGTCAAAGATATATTTGGCTAAAAAAAAACTTTTCATGAAAAGTATGAACTCCAAGACAGTTACATGGGATTTCTTTAGGTAAGTCCAACCCTGTCCTGTTGGAAGTATGCATGTCTAGATAGCTTTCTGAAGCACATCATTTAAAGGTCACTCTGCCTTCGAAGTTCCCCTTCCCTTTCTTTCATTATTTCTCCCTCTACTGTGCTTTCCATCCTCTGAAATATACATATATGTGTATTTAATTATATTTTTTATTTATTAATTGTGTGTCTTTCTCCATCTAGAATGGAAACTCCACAGGGCAGGTATGTTTATCCATTTTACTCACTGCCATATCCCCATGCCACACGCATAGCATGTGGCATGCCCTCAATTTATTGTTTTTGAATAAATGAATAAGTTCAAGGAATGAAAAAATGATAACTTATTTGGCTTTAGAGATCGTCCAGTCCAAATCTGTCATTTACTGATGAGAACGTTGAGACCCTGAAAGGATGAATCGCTTTCACCAACACCGAATCGTCAGAATGTGGCCATATCGTGGGTGAAAATGGATCACTCCCCAAATCTTGCTTCTCTCGCTTGAGTAAGACTACAGACAACTCCTTTTGATAAAAGGAGTTTGATAAAAAGTATTAGTTCTTTCAGCATCTTAACTTCCTTTCCATGTATACTTGTTATCATTCTAAACTAATGGATCATCAAGAGACAATAGAAACAAAGTACTCATATTTGCCTTGAAGGTCTTATTTCCAAAATAAGTAACCTAAAATTGTTGCTAATGTTCCTAGTAAATCCAGTGGAATGACATCACTTGACTCTTTTTACATAAAGATAATTCAAGGCTCTGAATATTTGCTTTGTACAGAAAGCACTGTGCTAGATTCTAAAGGGACTAATGGAGAACTCGAAGGAAAGCAAGGTACAGGGAGCATTGCTCTTCGTGCCATGTCACTTAGTTATTTAGGTCAAAGTAAAGGCCAGAGCCCAGGTTTTCAGTGATGTTTTGCTATGTTACTAAATATGGTGAAACCTTGAGCTCAGGAAAGGAGATCTTTGTATAATTCCAGGAATCAAGCAGTACTTGCCTTCCCTGTATTCATAAAATTACATCCCTTTTCCTGCAAGAGGCTGCCCTTGTTCATTTTCAAGTGCAACTTACAGGGAGTGAACAGTTTACTTACAGTGATAGCAAACGATCAGACAGGCTCCAAGATCAAGGCCAGCAAAGACTGACAAAGAAGAAAAGGAAGAAAAACAAGGGGTCACACTCAGGAAATCTTAGCACAGGTGAGAGGAAGTTGTTATTCTCTGTCGGCACGCTTTTACAAGACTCCAGACCCAACTTCTAGTGGGCTTTACAAGAATACTTCAATAGCCTTTCTTCATGTCACTCATCCAACAAATATTTAGAGTGCCCATTCATGGAAGAAGCAGTTTTCAAGGTGCCACATGTGCACCTTGTTAACTTCTTATTTGGCTTTAGAGATCGTCCAGTCCGAATCTGTCATTTACGGATGAGAACATTGACACCCTGAAAGGAGGCCATGTGCTGGGATGAACACACTTGGGGCCACATTCTGACTTCACCTCACATCCACTACTCCACACTCCATCTCCTCCCCTTCAAACAAATCACAGAAGTGGTCTCAGCAGAGTCAGTTTCAGCCACTTGCCAGCAAGGAAAGAACTTGGGAGCCGCACTATTTTCAGAATAATTTTAAGTCTATTAACATTCTTCTAAACATACACACACAAATATTTGTGTATTTAAAGCTATTTCTTGTTACTTCACATGATCCTTTAATTGTGGAATTTCAAGTAGATAACAAAATGAAGTCAGACTGAAGATTCGGATAGTTAGTGGTAGGGGAATTGACAAACCGAAGGGTGTCTAGGGGTTGGTCCCAGGGATCAGCATCTCAAATGTGCTTTTCACTGCCTCTCATTACTTCTTGAATCTTCATCTGAATCCAGCACTGTAAAAACAACAACAAATCTGCAAAGATTTTTTTCATGAGAGATGAGGGTAAAAATGAAGGCAGGGAAGTTCTGCCCAGTGTGAGATAAAGAGGACAACGATAAATGTTTGTGTGTGCATTATTTATATAGTGGTGCTTTTTAGATTAGATATTAACCAAATATAATTTTTTTAAACTTCAGTTTTCTAAGAACTCCTTGGGGACTGAAGAGTAGGCCAAGAATTTAACACCCCTTACTGAGACTGAGGGCTTCCCAGGTGGCGTTAGTGAAGAACCTGCTTCCTAATGCAGGAGACTTAAGAGATACAGGTTCAACCCCTGGGTCAGGAAGATCCCCTGGAGGAGGCATGGCAACCCACTCCAGTATTCTTGCCTGGAGAATCCCACGGACAAAGGAGCCTTGTGGGCTACTGTCCACAGGGTCACAAAGAGTCGGACACAACTGAAACGACTTAGCACACATGCACACATGGTGGACTGAAGGTCTGTGTCCCTCCCAAAATTGTGTGTTGATACCCTAATCCCCAGTGGGCAGGTGTATGAAGATGGGATCTTTGGGAAACTAGGGTAAGATGAGGTCATGAGAGTGGGGCTTTCATGATGGGATTAGTGGCCTTGCAAGAAGTGACACCAGAGAGCCCTACCCCTCTCTGTCCGTCTCACAAAGAAGAGCTCATGTGAGTACACTTCACATGGCAGCCTCCTCTAAGTCAAGAGAAGAGGCCTCAGAATGAAACTCACCTTGGTGATGCCTTGATCTTGGATTTCCCAGCCTCCAGAGCTGTGAGAAATAAATTTATATTGTCTAAGCCACCCACTCTATGGTACTTTGCTATGCAATCTGGTCTAATACACCTTTACTCTATACTTGTAAGTTAGAAATAATAATTTGATATAATTCTTGATTATATCATTTACTTTCCTCCTTTCTCTCTCTTTCCCTGTCTCATACACAGAATCTAAGAAAACAACTCCATAAATAAAATAAAACAACTACTGAAATAGAATAGATTTTTAAAGTGCACAGTTCATATACAGCTTGAATTGAAAGGTAAATTGATCAACTTAAACAAAAAGAAAAGAAAGGGTTTTTGCTGGTGGCTCCATCGGTAGAATCTGCCCGCAATGCAGGAGACCCAGTTTCAATCCCTGGGTTGGGAAGATCCCCTAGAGAAGGAAATGGCAACCGACTCCAGTATTCTTGCCTGGAGAATTCCATGGACAGAGGAGCCTGGGGAGCTACAGTCCATGGGATCACAAAGAGTTGGACACAACTGAGTGACTAACACTTTCACTTTTCTTTCAAACAAGAAGGCATTTTTTTCTGGTTGCTTCCAATTGTCTTTCATGAATCCTTGTAAAGCTCACCTGATAAGGATGTACCAGTCTATCTTTAATAGTTCCCCCTCCACTTTTTCCCCTGTGAGAATCTGCTAAAGCTACTCAAGGCCCTCCCCAGTATTTTGGTTGGTTCACAGGGGTTTCTCTTACCTGTGGGGCTCCAGGCCTGATGCTGACTGGGTCACGGTGAAAACTTCAAGAAGAACTGAGCTGACCTGAGTGGCCCGAGGAGTAAGTTCAGATGTTGAGGAACTCATTTATCTTCCACAGTGCGCTCCTTCACAACTCCACAACCAACTACAAACTACTTAACCCATCAAAACTCACAGCAAAATTCTGGAGAGCAATTATCTTTCAATAAAAAATAAATTAATTGAAAAAAAAAAAAAAAACTCATAGCTATCAAGCTCAGAGCTCTCCTCTTGGGACTGTAAGCACCTCCACAGTGGGAGTCACAGAGCTTTTCAAGCTAATGTCCTCATGATTGGTTTAAACTGCTAAAACCCTGACTATATTTAGATTTCTCACTTAAATCACTAGTCATTCTGTATATACAGTTGAGGAATTGGAAATGAAGATAAAAAATAAATGAAGGGTCACATTATCATTGTGTTCACTTTTCAGGAGATTCAGATTTCTCAGATAAGGCAGTAATACTGCAATATATCTTATTTCCACAGCATCAGAGCATGTGTGTGTGCTCAGTTGCTTCAGTCGTGTCCAACTCTTTGTGACCCCATGTGCTATAGTCCGCCAGGCTCCTCTGTCCATGGGATTCTCCGGGCAAGAATACTGGAGTGGGTAGCCATTCCCTCCTCCAGGGGATCTTCCTGACCCAGGGATCAAACCTGAGTCTCCTACATCAGCAGGTGGATTCTTTACCCACTGAGCCACCTGGGAAGCCCCAAAGGATGAGAGAGGGGATGCTAAATTTTATAATCAAGACTTTTTTTTAAACTTGAACAAGAATTCAGGAGTTTAAAGGAGCCCTAGAGATGCTAAAATGAATGACATGCTACATTAAGATGGTTAGGAATTCCTACAATTTTACTGCCATTGAAATATGCTGACCCAGGTGAAAAGGAATTGAATAATATGTTGTTTTCTTCCCTAGCCATGTATTTGGAGTCTTATATCACTGTGATTATTTATCTTCCTTGATTTATTTTTTTGTCACAAACATTTATTGCTAGCTGAGTTGTGTGTTCAAGAATGCTGATTGCACAGTGTTTAATAATATAAAAAACTAGAAAGAATGTGCCTCTATGCTGCTGCTAAGTCACTTCAGTCGTGTCCGACTCTGTATGACTCCATAGACGGCAGCCCACCAGGCTCCCTCATCCCTGGGATTCTCCAGGCAAGATCAGATCAGATCAGATCAGTCACTCAGTCATGTCCGACTCTTTTCGACCCCATGAATCACAGCATGCCAGGCCTCCCTGTCCATCACCAACTCCCGGAGTTCACTGAGCCTCACGTCCATCAAGTCAGTGATGCCATCCAGCCATCTCATCCTCTGTTGTCCCCTTCTCCTCTTGCCCCCAATCCCTCCCAGCATCAGAGTCTTTTCCAATGAGTCAACTCTTCACATCAGGTGGCCAAAGTACTGGAGTTTCAGCTTTAGCATCATTCCTTCCAAAGAAATCCCAGGGCTGATCTCCTTCAGAATGGACTGGTTGGATCTCCTTGCAGTCCAAGGGACTCTCAAGAGTCTTCTCCAACACCACAGTTCAAAAGCATCAATTCTTTGGCGCTCAGCCTTCTTCACAGTCCAACTCTCACATCCATGCATGACCACAGGAAAAACCATAGCCTTGACTAGACGAACCTTTGTTGGCAAAGTAATGTCTCTGCTTTTGAATATGCTATCTAGGTTGGTCATAACTTTCCTTCCAAGGAGTAAGCGTCTTTTAACTTCCTGGCTGCAGTCAAGAACACTAGAGAATTAAAGAACTTATAGTCTATCCATAAAGTGGAATAGTACACATCAGTTAAAAGAAAAGAGGTAGATTCAGTGTCTTGACATGGAGAAATATAACCTTGCTATATGCTTAAGGGTAGAAGGGAAGCTGACTATAGAAGGAGCATTTCTAATGGGATACTTTTAAATTAAATCATGTGTGTATATGTGTGCATATATGTACACTTTGATAGGGACTAGAAAAACCCACCAACTTAGCTTGTTAATAATAGTTATCTATTGGGTATTACTGAGTGACAATTTTCTATTATTTGAATTTTTAAAGTAAGCTAACCCATGACTCTCTGCATCATATAGTTGAAGTTCCTTGTCTTGAGAGCCCAGAGGAGAATTATACACACCAGGACCCCTTGTAGTTGGGTGACTGTATGATTCTGTCTAATAAATTGTAAGCAAAAATGGCTTGTGTTGCTTCCAGGCTGGAACATTTAGTTGCTAGTGCAAGATCCACCAGAGCGCTGACCTTCAGCCATGAAAGCCATCAATGTTTGAGACAGTGGCTGCTCCATCAACTGATATCCTCACGTGAGATGCTGCAGGTGGAGTGGGGCCTGCAGCCAGCCCTTGATGGCCATGTCGTAAGAGCAAAAATGAACTCGTCACTATAAACCTTTCAAAATTTGCAAGTTTGTTAATGAAGAATGACCTGATCTTTCTTGTACTCGTACGAGCATATCTTCACTTTCTCCTCGAAATAAAGATGCCACTCTTCAGTGTGTGACTTTAAAAGACCAAGATGTTCTTGGTCTACTGAACAAACCTTGCAGCGGAGATAAGATCAACACCACTAAAAAAGCCAAACATTGAGAAAATTACAATGCCTTTCTCTGACATATGTATTTCAAAAACAAAAATACTTGGAGGGCATTGTGCTAAATGAAATAAGTCAGACAGATACATTCTATGACATGATGTGGAACCTAAGAAATGCAGCAAATTAGCCAGTATGGCAAAATACAGATACAGACAACAAACTAGTGATTACAAATGGGGAGGAGGGGCAATATGGGGGGGAGTAGAAGAAGAGGGGGCACAGAATATTAGGTGTAAGATAGGCTCAAGAATGTATATACAACATGGGGAATATAGCCAATATTTCATAGTAAGTATAAATGGAAAGTAATCTTTAAAATTTGTATAAACAATTTTTTTTAAATGAAGAGATTTAGAGTTGAAACGGGCCTTAGAGATCATTTGATCCATGTTTATTGGCCTAAGCTGAAAAAGCTAGATTTGTGCAGAATCCTCCGGGTATTATTAATCGGAAGAGAAATCCACTGTGTTAGAGCAGGAAAATGTGCTAGGATAAATAGTAAGTATTTTAATGTATTTGGATAGAGGATCTATAAAGGAATAATTATAGATTCTGTTTAAGTTAGTGGAAACAAAACATATTAAATGGATGGCTCTTAGGGAAAAAAAAAACTAAGCCATAAAACATAACTTGGTATTTCAATAGAATATATATTTATAAACTAGCCTCTTCTTTGATTGTGTGTGTGAGTGTCTGTCTGTCTGTCCTTGCCTTCCTGTCTCTCCTGTCTTTTGATATCTCAAGCACCGGCTTGGCCAGCATGCAGCTTCAGCCATACGCTAACTCAGCTTTTTCATCCAAGGCAAAGACTCCTGAATTCCTTCACATGAGCTCTGTCACAGCCTCCACCACTTTTTCAAGAGTCCCTGCCCTTCCATGACTTGTTTTTGTTTTTAGTCACATGGTGTGGGATCTAGTTCCCCGACCAGGGATCAAACCTGTGCCCCCTACATTAAAAGCACAGTCTTAACCACTGAACCACCGGGGAAGTCCCCATGACTTCTTTTGAATGAGACACGTTTTTTTCTTCCTAGGGTTCAATCAAGGAGCCAGAAAATGTATCCTAACCATCTGTTTTCTCACAGAACAATAGGGGCACATTCTGTCTCTGCTGATTAGGACTGAAATGCTAGAAACTTAAGAATTTCCTCACAATTGGAAAAATTGTACCTGGTGTGTTAAGTTTGGTGTGAATGAGTTAAGTTTGTCTCAGAAGCTTTCCCACTGTCCAGCACCTCTTCCTCTTCCCTGGAGTGATCCCCCACCCAGGCAGTATGCCTGGCCAACGGATCCCTGCTCAAGTGTTCATTAATTGAGAGCAGCTTTGGGTAAGACCCTATGGATAATTCACATTTTGAAACATGACTCCTAAAGATCAAAAAGTCATCAAGAGCCACGTAGCGCTTCCCTGGTTGCTCAGTGGTAAGGAATCCACCTGCCAATAAAGGAGACATGGGTTCCATCCCTGGTCTTGGAAGATTCCACTGCGGGGCAGCTAAGCCTGAGTGCCACAACTACTGAGCTTGTGCTCTAGAGCCCAGGAGCTGCAACTACGGGGCCCAAGTGCCCTAGAGCCTGGGTTCCACAGCAAGAGACGCCACCAAATGAGAAGCCCGGGCACCACAGCTAGGGAGCAGCCCCCACTTGCCACAGCTAGAGAAAAGCCTGGGCAGCAATGAAGACCCAGCACAGCCAAATAAATGAATAAAATTATACTCATGTATTAAATGAATTAATTATATTATTAAAATCATGAAATTGTATTAAAAAGAACCACATAAATTAAGCTCTCAGATGGAAGGGCAGGCAGCAGAATAGCTATCTTTCAGGATATTCTTAACCTTCTTAGTGCATCTTCAAATGTTAAAATTTACGGTTAGCATTCACTGAGCACTTCTTATATATTAAGCACTGTTTGAATGCTCTACAGGTAATAACTCGTTTAACCTTACAACTAACCTGGCAAGTAGCTACCATTATTACTCTCATTTTAATGATGAGAAAAGTCAGGCACAGAGAGCTTAGATTACTTCTCCTGGGTCACACAGGGTAACTAGAAAAGCTTGGGTCTAATTCTAAAAGTGTAACCACAGAACCATGTACATAATGGTTCTGTTCTCTAGGTTCTATTCTCTCTGGAGCCACAACCTGGTCAGCATGGAGTCCTCATACATCTTTTCTTTCTTGTGAGCAGACTGTCTACTCCTGTGCCATGTACTAAGTTACTTCAGTCATGTCCGTCTCTTTGAGACCCTGAGGACTGCAGCCCGCCAGTCTCCTCTGTCCATGGAGTTCTCCAGGCAAGAATACTGGAGTGGGTTGCCATGCCCTCCTCCAGCAGGTCTTCCTGACCCAAAGATTAAACCTGTGGCTCCTGCAACTCCTGCTTTGTAGGCAGATTCTTTACTGCTGAGCCACCAGGGAAGCCCAATGAGTTTTTAATTTGTCTCCATTTCAGATCTCTAATTACATATATCCACTAACCCAAAATTTTTAAAAATCGACTCTATTTTTTTTTTCATGGTCCTTTTTTTCATGACATTTTTCGGACCCCCTCATCCCTCTACTCTTGAACCCAAACTCTGTGGGTTATCCACCTAAAGACAGGTTCCCATTTGTTCCCCATCTGGCTGAAATTCCTTTGGAAGATGGACGTTTAGGCTTCAAAGAAATCCTTGAACGTGTACCTTAGTGAACTTACCCATCTCTTCCTGCCAACCACGTCTTACTCCTTTAATCTTACTCAGGTCCCCCTTATCTCCACAAACCTCTACTGAAGAAAGAACTTAGCCTGAAGCTAACCCATAAAGGAAATGGATAGACATCTGAGGGCCAGGATGCTTGTAAAGGACAGCTCACATTGGTTTTCTTCACAGCCCTTCAAAACAGGCAGAGTGAAACCCCCATCCACCACCATTCTGCTGATGGATTGAAGAAGAAGGAGCCTGTCACAAACAGAATTAGCACTAAGTAATTTTCCCTTTCTTTATGTAAGCAATTGCCTTTTAATATACAACAACGCTCGAGGTGTTCAGGTTACGAGCTTATTTTAAGATCTTTTGTTTACTTTCTCATCTTCATAGGTCATTGACATCCCATTTAGCCCTGGTGACCCTGTTTATACAATTTTGATATAAATTAAAAAGTCTTCTTGGAGATAACATTAACATTCTTGATCTCAATCTACCACATAAGCAAATAATAGCCTTTGCTCAGCCCTGTGTATAATTGTTCAAAAGCTTCAATGCAGACTCCAATATTCAGACAGAGAGAATCTGATCAAACAGATGTGCTTTCTGAATTTTGATTCTAAGCAAGATTAAACCCCAGTTTCTGTAAGCTCCAGTGAAATATCTTATGGGATCTTTGATAGAATGGAGTCATAATTCTAATAAAATACTGGATAGAATACGTTACATTTTAATTAACAAGAAGAGGCAGATCACTAAGAGAAACACTAGGGATCTATTTCTGTATCTTAACCTGAATTTAAAATGTATTTCCTTTTCACTTAAAACTGAGAAATTATTGTTCCTCCTAAGCTTTTTGATTCTCTACCAGAAGTTGAGTGGGATAACATTTTTGGAATTGGCTTTTTTACTTTATTTTCTAAGGAGGGAAGCTCTCAGTTTTCATACCCAAAAGACATTTTGATAACTACTCCTTTATAAATGCACAGTAGTCTTGTGAATAACAGCAAGCATTTTAAAAACCATATTTCTGATAGCCCACTTTGCTCCTGTTAGATCATTGCTGATAAGCATACACTTCAACTAAACTCTCATTCTGTTTTTAATATAAAAAAATGCTAAATTCTTGAGTAAAGAAACTAATCTTGGAATATAGACAAATTAAAAGTCTTATATTATCTCTTTCTTATAAGTTTCACCTAAGGAAATAATTTGGCAAGTTTATAAGAAAGTGATGTATAGGGCTTTGATTTCAGTATAATCTACAAATGTAAAAAAAAGTGGAAACAAAGGCTATTTAGAAACAGGATGCATAAAACCAGGGGCAGATTTTGAAGCCATTAAAAGTGATGACGTGAATTTCCATTTATTGATGTGAATAGACATCCAAGATGTGTTTATTATCCTATTATTTTTAAAAACAATTTACAACAAGTATATTTCAGTTCAGTTCAGTCGTTCAGTCATGTCTGACTCTGCGACCTCATGGACTGCAGCACGCCAGGCCTCCCTGTCCATTGCCAACTTCTGGAATTTACTCAAGTATATTTAGAAACAAGTATATAAAGACTGTGAATATGCCTCTGTGTGTGTGTAAAAAACATTGTTTACTAACATGTGTTTTGAAGAAAGAAAATATCTATTGGAATAAAACATTCTTAGGTCAAATAAGTTGAGGAAACTATTTCATCTCTCTTTTATGAGCACCATAATACACTTCAACATATTAAAGGTGTTGAGAAGTCCTACAGTGAAAGAAAACCTGTTTAAGTGCATTTAATCCAAAATTTCCCAAGCTTATTTTACCATAAATACCCTCCTTCAAATTCCCCATGGAAAAATGTAAGCAACTTCTGGTAGTAGTACTAAAGATGATTTTTATCTTTTGTTTTTGTATGTTTTCTATTATTTCACAATAAATATGTATTGCATTTATAACTGGAAGAATCAAATCAGATCAGATCAGTCATTCAGTCGTGTCCAATTCTTTGCAACCCCATGAATCGCAGCATGCCAGGCCTCCCTGTCCATCACCAACTCCCGGAGTTTACTCAGACTCAGGTCCATCGAGTCAGTGATGCCATCCAGCCATCTCATCCTCTGCCATCCCCTTCTCCTCCTGCCCCCAATCCCTCCCAGCATCAGAGTCTTTTCCAATGAGTCAACTCTTCGCATCAGGTGACCAAAGTACTGGAGTTTCAGCTTTAGCATCATTCATTCCAAAGAAATCCCAGGGCTGATCTCCTTCAGAATGGACTGGAAGAATAGACCTAGTTAAAATTATTTTTAAAATTATGTTGGGAAAAATGCCCATTGACAAAGAGATACACTTGGAGATATTTAGATATATTGTTATAGGACATGCAATTCATGAAATATCCTATTTAAAGTGATAGATCCTCTTTTTTAAAAAAGCAATCAATAGAAATGTTATTTAAAAAAAAGGAAGACAAAAGAGAAAGGGAGGCAGGAAGGAGGAAGAAGAGATAATTGAGAAAACGCATACCTTTAAGTTTCACCACTAATATCTCTGTGTGATCAATGATGGGTAATTTTTTCTTCATTTTACTTCTTTGTTTTAAAAATGTTCCTCATAAGTATGTATTTCTTTTGCAATTAGAAAATTAACAATAAATTTTAGTATTTGTGGGGGGGTGGGTGTAGCACATGCATGTTTTAAGAGAGAAAAAGAAACATACCAAAGAAAGGCCCTGTTGTTTCAACTTGAACTTATTCATGGTTACTTCTGTTTCTACTATTAACACAGAATTTACGTTCCTCAAATTAAATCTATCTTAAATCAGAATAATCCCAAGTATTGTCCCTCTGAGTACTTCTCTCTCCTCTCTCTCTCAGTTGTGCCTCTATTCTCCCCAGGAGCCTCCAGCTGTCTCTTTCAACACTTGGCTCCATCATGAAATGAATTAAGAATTATTTTCTTGCCCCTTCCCTGGTCAGCCCCAGAACACCACCCACAAAGGGCCATAGAAGTTCTAGGTACTCAGGAGGGATACTTCTGTCATTAAATCTCACCAAGCTGGACTGGTGAGAGTTTGTGAAATTAGCACTAAAGCGTCCATAGATTTGTTGAAAGAGACACACATTACAAACCTGTTGACAGCTCCTTGTATTGGTCCAAGTTATCCCCCTAAGGGTGAATGAGAAGCATGTTTCTACAAGGTATGAATACAAGTAATAAGACTTAATACAGCTGGTAGTTTCCATAACCAAATGAAAATTGCCCTCCAATAATTAATCTAAAGCGGCAATACGTATTTCAGTAATGTTTCCATTGCTTAAAATATTCAAAAATTCCTTTAAAGCTGCATCATAAGACATTAAAAAATCAGTACCGTTACTTTAACTTTATATCTTATTTTTGAACAAAGATCCATTCCCCAACTTAAACATCTACCTTACTCATTATATGTTATCTCCAGTGGCTTTGGGGACATCTTCAAAAACAAGCCAACCACCAAAGAATAATAAAGTCCCTTCCAAGAGTATAAAAACAAACAAAATACAGGAACAACAACAACAAAAGACTTATCACAGACAGGGAAGTTTTGAAAGTATGAAATCCAACCTGTCTTAAGCACTGATAGCATTGAAATTTGGCAGGAGTAAATATTCATGAATATTTGGGAGTCTGTAAGAGACCGATTTTTAAACTATATATGTAAATACACAAAGCATGTCTGTATACATACATATACATGTGGGCTCAGACAGTAAGGAATCTGCCTGCAATGCAGAACACCCAGGTTCGATCCCTGGGTCAGGAAGATCCCCTGGAGAAGGGAATGGCTACCCACTCCAGCATTCTTGCCTGGAAAATTCCATGGACAGAGGGGCCTGGAGAGCTACAGTCCATGGGGTTGCAGAGTCTGACACGACTGAAAGATTTTCACTTCACTTTATACATACATACATATATATATATATATATATATTATCAACCCCCTCAAAAACTACAAATATTTTTACATGTATATATATATATATATATATATATACACACCCAAAAATTGTAGTTTGGGAATATGATTGTAGCAAATCAGCAACTGACCCACAGATCACATTCTGTACGGTGAGAGAATTTATCAAAACAGAAGCAAAAGTCACTCTTTCTAATTTACTAAAGCATGAAGTAATGATACTGAGAATGTTTTGCATTTGCCACCTTTGTGATGCAGAAACTTTGTGCATTAGAGCAGACCATCCAAAGTTGTAACACAGAGCTCTGCTGCTACTGCTGCTGCTAAGCCGCTTCAGTCATGTCCGACTCTGTGCGACCCCATAGACGGCAGCCCACCAGGCTCCCCCGTCCCTGGGATTCTCCAGGCAAGAACACTGGAGTGGGTTGCCATTTCCTTCTCCAATGCATGAAAGTGAAAAGTGAAAGTGAAGTCGCTCAGTCTTGTCCAACTCTTAGCGACCCCATGAACTGCAGCTCACCAGGCTCCTCCATCCATGGAATTTTCCAGGCAAGGATACTAGAGTGGGGTGCCATTTCCTTCTCAAGATATTCAAATTTTGTGATTACATAGAGACACACTCTACCAAAAGTATGGTACCCATATGTTTCCCTCCATCTAAGTCTGAACCCCATTGGAATTAAGAGCTGAATTCAGCTCTCTGGCAGAAGGCAGAAATATTTGTTTAGGAAGAAAGTTATGAGCCACTAATATCAAAGAAGCTCTGAGACACTAACCTTTCGTTTGAGATTGATATAACCTATTCTCACAAACAACTCCACGTTTACATCATGATTCCTCAAAGCATTTTCAAAAGGCTTTCCAATATAACCTTAAGACATTGAAGTCAAAGCCTTAAACTACCAATGATAGGAGCACTTGTTTAATATTTTCCAGGATAGTAACTAATGCTCACCTTAAGAAATATTCAGTTGTAAGGGAATGAAATCTCTGACTCTACAGCAGTTGGAAAACTACAACCCAGGGGCCAAACCATTCAGACCAACTGCTTTTGTAAATAAAGTTGGATTGGAACACAGCCACGCCTGTCTGTCTATGTTCTGTCTAGGGCTGCTACAAATGCAGAGGGGAGGAGTTGTAATTGACATCCTATGGCCAGCAAAACCTAAAATACTTACCATCTGACTCTTCCCAGAAAGTTTGCTGATGCCTGGACTAGAACATTCATTTTGTTTTCTAACAAAATAATTTCTATTGTACTGTTTAATAACTGAATTCACAAATATTTTCCCATTGCATT
The DNA here is from genome assembly GCF_003369695.1 of Bos indicus x Bos taurus. Lineage (NCBI taxonomy): Eukaryota > Metazoa > Chordata > Mammalia > Artiodactyla > Bovidae > Bos > Bos indicus x Bos taurus. Next base: position 64,654,053 of record NC_040086.1, on the reverse strand, counting down.
GGCTAGAAAACTAAGTTAGAGCCAATGGTACAAGGAAAGCATTAATGACATTATGTTTGCCAACAAAGACGTTTGGGACTGGTGATTTATCATCTCAGCCCAGTACCACACCTGCTTGGTCTGAATCCACACATCTGTATCAGGAACACAGTATGCAATTCACATTTTCTGCTGTTATTATAAGAACAAAGCTTCAGTGTAAAGACTTAGTCACATATAGTATTTATAATGATATATCAAAATCATCAAGTGAATTACAAATAAGACATGATGAACTGGTGTTTAGAATGGGAAGGACATTTCTCACCAGGTGCTAATAATTTGAAGGTAGATTTGACTGCGGGCTTACTTACGTTGATACAGCGCTCCCTTAATCAAAGGATAGTTGAAAAGAATATGAAATGAGCTGACACATTTTGACATGATTGCCAATTGCAGGGCAGATACACGTGCGCTGCACATTGGGAATGCATTGGAAAGCGTTTCATTCCCTTAAGTTATGGATTTTAAATCAGTTCCTGAGATGAACATTTCAAACATAATGCTCACAGTTCTGAAACACTCACCCAAACCAGGAAAATGTGCATGGAAGTCTTTCCCATTCCTGCATATCCCCAACTTACTTTGAATTACAACATAAACTATAAAAGAACCAGAAGAAAATATAACTTGTCGTGTGTAGGGTAGGGAAGAATATCTAAACATAAAAGCAAAGGAAGAAACCATAAAGGAAAAACAGAACAATTTGACACATAAAACTTTAAAATACCTGTATATCAAAAAAAGTTGTAAAAATGACAAAAGAAAAATACATATAATATAAAAAGCTGTATTCTTAATATATTGCAAATCTTTAACATTTATGAAAAATAATAAACAACATTCATTAAATTAACCATTCAACAAACTTTAAGTGAACGTCTGCCCTAATAGGCTTGGGCTCCCATGGCTGACCTCACTGTCCCAGGACTGACACGTGTCCGGGAACTTGGAACTTGCAGGACTGGAACCAGGATACTTCCAGGCACTTCTGAGATCAGAATGATGGGACTCCAGTTCTTCCAGCATAGAATGACCTTCACCCTGGTATTCTGCCTTAACGAGTCTCAGTTTCCTCATCTTAAACTGGGTCCTTACGAGAATACTTAACTCCTAGGCTTGTAGTGAAGATGAAACAAGAAGAAATATACGGAGCTCACAGACCTGGCTTATAGCACTTGCTGTAAATTTTATGATATTACATTATCTTCATTGTTTGTCAGATGTAAAGGCTTGCTAGTTTTTTCTCAATATCTATTCTTTTTTTTAACTGAAGTATAATTTACAATGTTGTGTTAGTTTCAAGTGTACAGCAAAGTGATGCATTGTGTGTGTGTGTATATATAATATATTTATATGGCTTCCCTGGTGGCTCAGGTGATAAAGAACCTGCCTGAAATGAGGGAGACCTGGGTTCAGTCCCAGGCTCAGCAAGATCTTCTGGAGAAGGGAGTGGCTACTCGCTCCAGTGTTCTTGCCTGGAGAATTCCATGGACAGAGGAGCCTGGTGGGCTGCAAGTCCATTGGGTTGGAAACAGTCAGACACAACAGAGCAACTAACATTTTCACTTTTTTTCACATATATATATATATATATATATATATCTCAGATTATTTTCCATTATAGGTTATTACAAGATATTGAATATATAGTTCCCTGTGCTATCCAGTAGGTTCTTATTTACTTATTTTGTATACAGTAGTGTGTATATGTTAATCTCAAATTCCTAATTTATCCCTCGTCCCCTCTTTTCTCTTTGGTAACCATAAATTTGTTTTCCATGTTGCTTCAGTCATGTCCAACTCTGTGCAACCCTATGGACTGTAGCCCACCAGGCTTCTCTGTCCATGGAATTCTCCAGGCAAGAATACTAGAGTGGAGTGCCAAGACCTCCTTCAGGGGATCTTAGGGATCAAATCTGTGTCTCTTATTTCTCCTACATTGGCAGGCAGGTTCTTTACCACTAGTGCCACCTGGGAAGCCCATATTCTGGATACTAGCACTTTATTAGATATATGTTTGCAAATATTTTCTTCCACTTCCTTGATATGTCCTTTGAAGCACATCTTTAATTTTGATGAAGTCCAGTCTGTTTCTTTCATTCTTTCTGAGTTGATGCCATTTCTAAGGAGCCATTGCCTTTTTTCTTTCAAGAGTTTTATAGTTTTAACTCTCATATTTAGGACTTTGATTAATTTTTTAGTTAATTTTTGTATGTGATGTGAAGTAAAGGACCCAACTTCAGTCTTTTGCCTGTGGGTATCTAGTTGTCCTATCCATCCTTAATGATTTTATTCTGTGACTATTTTAAGAAATTCTTTTCACTCTGACATATTTTCCTATAATTTCCCCTAAAATTTTTGGATTTTACTTTTAGGTAAATTTAGATGGATTTGATTCAGTGGTTGGTCTAAAGCTGAGATCCAAATTTCTTTCTTCTGTTTGACTATCATTCAACACCGAGACACTTTCTGAATACTCTTATCTTTTTTCTCCTGATCTGTAATGCCTCCTCTGTGAAGTAACAAATCTCCATATATGCTTGAGTTTGAGCAAGTTCTGCGAGTTGATGATGGACAGGAAAGCCTGGCATGCTGTAGTCCATGGGGTCGCAAAGAGTCAGACATGACTGAGCAACTGAACTAAACTGATACATGCTTGGGTATGTTTCTGGGTTCTCTATTCTGTTTCACCATTATATTTATCAATATTCAAATTAGCATAGCTTTATAATAACTCATTGGATTTTTAAAATTTCAATGGTTTTGTTTCATTTCTGTAACATCTATTTGGCTATTTTTCAAGTACAGCTTTTCTTCATCCATGATTTTCTGAGGTTTCTTTGTCATTTCTATTCCTTATCTCTAATCAGTTAACATAACGATTATATAGTCCTGTTTAGATTATTCTATAATGTCTGATTTCAGAGCCATTACTTTCATATTTGTTATGGCTGTTGATTCTTCTTCAAGGAGGCTCCTGTCTTCATATTGTTAGGTCATTCTTTTTTTTTTTTTTTTCTAATTTTATTTTATTTTTAAACTTTACATAATTGTATTAGTTTTGCCAAATATCAAAATGAATCTGCCACAGGTATACATGTTAGGTCATTCTTTATGGGAGTTCCTTTACTGGGCATTCTCAGAGTGGAAGAAATGTATTAACAGAGCAGTTTTCACTTATTCTTGGTAAGATCCTAGGGGTTTCACCTATTTTGTGACTTATTTTAGGATACTTTATTGACTTGAAGTCTTCACACCATTTGAAAGGGAAACTGCAGACCCTTCTCCTTGTCATGGTTGTTTGCTTTCCATCAGGTGACTCGTCCATATTTTTTCACATAGAGCCTAAGATCACTTGTATTCCCTGCAATAGAACTCCATTTTAGTGGACAAGGCACCTTTTAGGACTTCCAGGGTTAGCATTAATAGTACTTCTTTTAGAATACATGTTAACAAAGGTTGTAAAGGTCCTCCTAAAATACTGCAACATAATGAGTGCTGGTAGACACCAAGGTTGAACAGACTACTACATTAATACAATATATGTATTTATAATAACAATGTATAATGTCTCCATACTTTCAAACTTGATTGGAAGGAAAAGAGCCAGGACATAGATCTTCCTCAAAAGATGGGTTGAGGAATAATATAACCTCTTTTTACCTACAGCAAAAATGGCCATCATTCTGCTTCCTGTCTCTAAAAAAGAATTTCATACCACTTAAAGTTCTACGTGCTAGCTCTTCATGAACAAAATGTGTAAATCATAGGTATCAAACTGCTTTAAATTGGACAATAGTTTGCTAAATTGGAGGAGAAAAATTATTTTGCACTTTATAACATTGACATATAATGACATATATTAGCAAATTTTCTGAAAGATTCTGATTCATCTTTTTATTTAATTTTATACGCCTAAAAGAGTACTACTATAAAGTCAGGGTTTACGTAGTTCAGTTCATTAGTTTCCATCATTCACATTTTTTTAATGTCTATAACTTTCTAGATTATAACATCTCTGTTTCCTTGAGCAAGACTTATCCTAGTAACATGAGCATTAAATAGATAATAAAAAAATTATACATTGCAGATGCCGTAATGTACCAATGGCATTTCCAACAAGCATACATGTTCCTGAAGATTTTACAAGTCAAATTTATTCTAATGAGATTGGAAAATATATTGTGGAAATACCATGTGAAGTGAAGTGAAGTGAAAGTCGCTCAGTCATGTCCGACTCTTTGTGGCCCCATGGACTATATAGTCCATGGAATTCTCCAGGCCAGAAGCCTGGAGTGGGTAGCCGTTGCCTTCTACAGGGGATCTTCAACTTACAAAACTCCCACTCCATCAGGAAGTTGTGGCTGTTGTTTATAAGGTCTCCTAAGACAAGGGTGTTACTTGCAATTAGCCACTGCTGCTGCTGTTGCTGCTGCTAAGTCGCTTCAGTCGTGTCCAACTCTGTGTAACCCCATAGACGGCAGCCCACCAGGCTCCCCCGTCCCTGGGATTCTCCAGGCAAGAACACTGGAGTGGGTTGCCATTTCCTTCTCCAATGCATGAAAGTGAAAAGTGAAAGTGAAGTCGCTCAGTCGTGCCCGACTCTTAGTGACCCCATGGACTGCAGCCTACCAGGCTCCTCCGTCCATGGGATTTTCCAGGCAAGAGTACTGGAGTGGGGTGCCATTGCCTTCTCCAGAATTAGCCACTAGCAGCAATCAATTCTTTGGTTTTTCAAAACAAAATTTAATGCCTCCTTGAAAGAAATTCAAAACGGCAGAATGGTGAAACAAAGTATGGAGAGACTTTAAGACATACAAGCATTCTCAGAGAATCTCAGAGTAAGTTAAATAATACTGGATAGGGCAAAACAACTTTTTTCTGTTTTATTCTATTGTGAGTTCCACTTAATAAAAAGTTAATTAACGAAAACCAATCATTTGCTTTCTGAATTTAAAAAATAAATAGTCCATTTAAGTATATGCTAAAATGTGCTTAGCATAGTATAAAATTTATCGCATTTTCATAGAAATACATAGATTAGTAGCAAGATAATGGGCAATGAGTAACATTTTCTCCAAGCTATTAAATTCTTTTAATGTTCTATGGTACAAGGAAATGTGGATTTAATGTGAGGTTATACTTCTACAGATTTTTATCTGTATCTCTCCAGTGAGTTGTTATTTCAGAACATGTGTAACTCTTAGCAGAGAAAACTCTCATTTTATATTCTTGCAAGCTGGAACCAAAAGAAAGTGTTTGGGAGTTTCTGACACAAAAAGGTTTCATTTTTCTAGCACAGCCGAACTATTAGAAGTTTGACTGCTATCCAATATATTGAATACCTTTTATGTTTCCTGTTCATTTTGGATGGGAGCAAGGGAAATGAGACTGAGTCATCCTTTAAGTCAGCCCCCTAAGAATTGAGGATTTAAGGCTAGAGGTTGCATAGTTGCAATCCGCCTGATCCACTGTTCATGTTATAAGAGGTGAAGGATGGCTTTAACTACAATTCCAAAAACACAGGAGCTGGCGTAGAAACCAAAGCCAAAACGAGAAGATGGGAGGTCAGAAACACGAGGAGTCTTATTAAACCAATCAATCAAGAAATATTTATAAAGGGCCTAAAATGTATCTCACGTTATATCAGGCAAGAAAAGATCAAACCTCAAGGAAAAGGGGAAAATAAGTACGCGAAAGGCAGCATATTATATTATATAATCATATGAAAGTAAAATTCGTCTCGCAAAAGAAACCAAAGGGAAAAGAGAACAGAAGTAAAACTGGAAGTAAAAAAATAATATATAGAAAAACAATTGGAAAAGAGAATTAGATACAAAGAGCTGGTCAAATAACAGTAATGAATAATTTTCCTAAAAAGCAGTTGACAGAGTCACACCTGGCCCAGAAGAGGGGAGAATTCAAGTACATTTTCTGACCCAATCTAAAATATCATATGATATCACTTATAAGTAAAATCTTAAAAACAAAAAAGATACAAGTGAGCTTATTTGTAACAAATAAGAAAACAAGACAGAAATAGACCCACAGACATGGAAAACAGACTTAGGGTTACCAAAAAGGAAAGGGGCGGGTTATATACATGAAATACATAAACAACAAGGACCTACTGTATAGCAGAGGGAACTATACTCAGCATTTTGTAATAACATATAAGGGAAAAGAATCTGAAGAATATATACATGTAATTGAATCACACCTGAAACTAACACAACATTGTAAACCAACTATACTTCAATAAGAAAAAAAAAAAAAAAGCCAAGTCTAAGATCATATAATGCCAGCTCTAGATGAGACCTCAGAGACCCGACCCTGCTCTCTCCAGGAAGAAAGGCAAGTATCCTGTGGTCAGGTCACACCAAGAAGCAGATCTCAGGCTAGAACCCACATCTTGGATTCCCCTGCGGCCACTTGCAATCCAAGTCCTGCTCAAGGCCTCAAAGCAAAAGAAAGACCTCATGAAAGCCGCAGCCTTAAAGAGGAGAAAGGAGTTTGAGAATAGAAAGAGAAGACTGAAAGGAAGACACAGTAGCAAAACATCGTTAGTGCGACCTGAATTCCAGGCGGTCCAGCCAAGCAGAAGGAGAGGCTGTGCATTTGCTTTCCACATGCCCTCCACATGCCAAATCAGTCTTTGAGTTTGAAAATGCCCATTTACCTAGGACGCTTGACTTGACCGCGTGTGTCTGTGGGCCCTTTATGACACCTACTTTTTCTCGTTTCAGAAGCACTGAAATACAATTTGAGAAACACTATAGCTCACCCGACCTTTTTCAAAGCTCCCAGACAAATTCCAAACTCGCCAGCTTTCCTCATCTCAGGAGTGTGAAATCTTATTTTCCAGTTCTCTGCTCAAATTTAACAAGCCACCTCCTGCTTAACCTTCTTCTGTGAAACCTGAAAGCACCAGACAATTGTACGCCCAGTCCTTGCTCCTCTGAGCCCCCCAACTCTGCTCATCTGAAGTCCTTAGAGCCACAATTTCAAATCTCTGATAATAGCCCTGAGCGACCCGGAGTATAATGTAAGGTTTAACTTATGTCTTTGTACCTTAAATACACAAGAACATCCCCCCACCAAGAAAAAAAAAAAAAGCATCTTTCTACCCAACCTCCCACCCTTTGACTTTAAGAAAGAAGCATTCAGACAGCATTTAATTGTCTCCAAACTATCAAAGACTGATTAAATGAATCTATGTGGAGGCTGGGGTTTTGTTGATGATGTTGTTGTTTTTACTGCTTTCTGGTGAAGATATACTTAGTGAAAACACTATGGCTCTCAATTAGGCAGCTGGGTGACTTATAAATATATATTTATGTTTGAAGCCTAAGTGGCCATTGGCTTCCCTACTGTTTTACTTAGCTAACAAAACAACTCTATCAAAGTAAGTATTATTCCAAAACCCAACTTCCTGTGCAGAATGCTCCCACGTGCACCATCAGTCTGGCTCTCTGATGAACTACATCGTTTCTTATAAACTGTCCATGGCCCATAAATTTCCAGGCATAAAGGCTATTACTGTGCTGTGCAAATCTGCAGAGAATTTGGGCCTTTCAAACTCCATTTTACCTGGTTGGAAATGAGGCTAGGGGAGAAACCCATCTCCAAACTTCCTCTCTTCTTCTTCTTGTCAGCCCCACTCCCATTTGATCAGGGAGAATTGTTTAATGTACACAAGATTGGAGCAGGGTTTATTTCGGCTGATTTTAAGCAGCTTCTGTATCAAATTAGCATCTTCTTTCTGTGAGAGCTACATATCAGGGAAGGGAAAAAAGAGATGGGGCAATTTTCAAATTAATCTGCTAAGTGTAGATTGGAAAGTTCATAAGGTAAAAAAAAAAATCATTTTTCTTGCAGTAGCTAAATGATTCTAGACAATAGTGAAAGAGGAATCATAAGAAAATGCTTTAGAATCCCAGTGAATGGCTAAATGTAGTTTATATCAGTATAAATCATGTTACTCAAGACTGTATAATCATCAGAAAATGTAAGGCTACTACCAGATTTCTGGTCTAAAAATGAATAATATTGTCTAGCAACACCCTAACCCTCACTGGCATCACCAGTTCTCATGTTTGTGCTTCACAGTTTACAGTGGGTTCCTAGACATAATCTCATTTGACCTTCATGAATAGGCACAAAGGATTCACAAGGACAAATAGGGCAATGACAGGTGGTTGTCCCTAAGATTTCTTGACAACTCATCACCAATTTCCTTCAGTTTCCTTTAATGATGAAAACAATGGTGGTTATATTGATAGTAGGTAGACTATGCCATGTGACCTGCAGACCCGGGTATCACTAAACATTGCTACAAAGGAAGTGAAAATATCAGCTAATGTTTTCCAAAGCCAAGCCACTTCAATTTATAAACATCACTATGATGGTTTTGAGAGCAGATTAATCCACATTAGAATTTTTGAAGACAAACAGGGAGGATTCCTCAAGTAAAGAAAGAGAAGAAGGAATGAAAGACTTGCGTTATTTTCAGACACAGTGTTTCCAAGGGTTTTTTCCTTGCGCTAAAAAGCAGTCTCACCTTACCACCCTCTAACCTAGAATCTGTCTTTTCACCTTCACACTTCCATTCACATCTCATTAAGTAAACAGTGAGATGCTCATGCTATTGTTAGTCTCTTTGACACAGAATTACAGTGTTTTGTTAAAGAATTTCTCCCAGCATATAAGGAAATTGTGGTTGTTTGTGTGATGTATTTAGTGCAGAGGAGGCCAGTAAATTCTAAGGAGATGAGATCGGTTTTTCTTCCTTAATCACTTTAAAACCATTAAAAAGTTTTTTTTTTTCAGGCAGTTATAATTCTACTGTGAACATATTCATCAAGCACAGTAACTGAATCTAAGGTGCAGGATGTGGAGTAGAGGAGAACAGAGAATGAAATAACATCCCAGCGTCTCAGTGTATGGGTCTCAGTATTCCTTTAAAAATAAAGTCCTACTTACTAAATTACTGCTGCATTTATAATATTATGATAGTTTTCATCTTTTATGTCTTGAAAAATACTGCTTGTTGTACTATAATATATATTCTACAACAAGTAGGATTCAACAGGACCATATTTTTTCCCCAGATGTAATTTCTCCACCATTTACATATAAGCTTTTCACTGAAAATTCTCTTTCCAGAGAAATATTCAAAATGAATACTATAATTTTTAATAAAATCACAACCACTGCATGCCATTGAATGATTTTTAAAATATCAATAGAAAAATCCTAGGTAACTGAAATAAGATGTAAAAAGTAGCACAGAAAATTATTTTTCATTGTTTACTTTGGGATTCATTCATTTAAAGTGCTTATTATGTTGTGCGAGATGAGGTTATTCTCTTGTGGAAGTTTTCTTTTACAAAGATCATAAACTCTCACTGTGAATATTTAACTGAAGAGTAATAACACAGTGTCGGATACTTACACAGCATAACGGTGCAACACTCTGCATTCTGACATCTGCCCATGCAGATGTTTAAAACTTAAGTTCTTCAAGGTTTTTTTTTTTAAGTTTCACATACAAAGATCTGGAAATCATTTTTTATATTAAAGCTACTTTGTTAACAATTTCACTGTCAGCAATTTAATTAATTGAAACAGAGGCAGAAGCCAGTGATTTATACAGGTTTTATAAGAAGAATTTGGTCTGATTGGAGGAAAAAAAAAAAAGATCTACAAGCAACTTTTTTTACTGACACACCATCATCAATCACCTTGTAAAAAAATTTACATCATTTACATGTATATATATAATTTCTTATTCTTATTTGGGTTTTTTTTTTCCCTCTTGATTTGCGTCCGTGTAGTAAGTAATTTGATCTCGAAAAGGAATTGTTAACTTTCAAAGCAACAATAGCTATGTTGTGTTAGGATATGTGCAAAAAGTAACTCTGAGTTATCCTTCTCATATGCCATAATGTCGCTGCTAAATATGAATGTGATATATTTCTTTTTAATTAAAAGTAGTTGCATTGTGGTGTGATTTTTAATAACTTCAGTGTCTTTGGATTTGTACATTTTAGATTCATGTTGGAACTTGTACACCACCACGTGCTGATTGCAAAATTCATTAGCGCGTAAATCAGGTTTTAGCGATCGTCTTTTAAGCAAAGTTAGTTTGATTGTGAAGCACTCACTGGTTAGCTTATTTATTATGAAGGTTTTTCAGGCACAGCAGTTAAGTTAATCAGTAACAAATAAAAGATTTAAACCTATAGACATGTCAGCCATTTTTTAAGAAAAACAAACATTTGGGACTTCTTAATAAACACTCATGAAAATATGTTGTAATGTTTACTTCAGAAACCATATTTCCATATTACATGCAAAGTTTAAAGGAGATTTTCTAGTCCTGTTGAAAACAGGAAGGAACATACATTATTTTCTTGAGTTTATTACCTGACTATATGTCCATAGAAGACACTTCACTTGATTTGCTTTAGAATCAATATGCAGTTTGCTATTTTTGTTTTTATACATGGCTTAAGATGTTGCTATCACTTATGATAAAGTCCTCTCACTTACCCATGTCTCTGGTAGGTATATAGTGTCAATAACTTTAAACAAGATCAAGTGAATTCATTCTTAGAAGGTTTTGATGTTATAATTCTCTTACTCCATAACATTTTATGGAAGAAAATCATGATACCAAATATAATTACGACCAAATTCAAACTGATGGGCAAAAGCTTCTTTTCCTCCACTGGGTCATTTTAGAAAATAAACAAAAAGTGTGAGACATCATGACTTTAACAGTGGATTTATATACAAACTGTGAAACTTTGAAAAAATCTCTGGGTCTCAGTTTTCTTATCTTTAAAATGATTGGAAATGGAAGAGGATTGAAGTAGGTCGTATCTAAGCTCCTCGCAAATGTTGAAATTGTATGATCTTATGAGTCCATTCTAATCTCCTTTTAAGTCCCAGAGGAACAAATTTGTAACTCCAAAGATAATGCAATGCCGTGTGATGGTGTCTTTTCAACAAATAGTCACCCATAGTGACGACTTGGTACTTAGACAAAGTTCTCACAAAGTTAAGGGAAGCTTTCAGGTTTTTGTCTACAAAATCCAGGTCAATCTTACCTGTAATGGGGCCAGACAAACAAGATTTAAGGGCAGAATAAACATTCTCAACATTTTGGGGTAAATTATTAAGATGATTGTTCAAATTTCCACTTGTTTTACCAGAGTTTTCTCTATAAGACTTTTGGGAAGTTCAAGGTTTGGGGTGGTTTTGTCCATTTTTAACTCTTTCAGTCAACAAAGGAGATACATAAAATATTTTCACCAAAACAGTATCTTTTGCTAAATTAAAAATGACTTAAAATATAGTAACCAGGAGACCATGATATTTGGCTGCTTTGAAATGAACTGAATTTAAATGGAAAATTCATTTCCACCAATCTGGGTAGTACTCAAGTACAAAAGTATGTCTTCCTAATTCATCTTCCATTTTGCCCAAAGTTCAGCATATCAGGAGAGGAGAAATATGTAGTGTTACTTTTGTGCTTGATGTTAAAATTAAAATAGGGAGTGGGGTGGGGAAATCCCACCTGGAGTAAATTTTAAGTTTTGTTTGATGTCATAATTTTTATCACACAAGCATCATACCCATTCCAAATCATGTAGCATGATCTTAAATGTTACTCAGTCTCTAATGGACTCAATAGGACTAGCCTTAGTGGAGCAAGACCCTAATTTCTTCCAAATGCATCCTTCTTTGAATTAAACAGTGAGACGGAGGTGGGGGGGGACACTATGTTAATGTATTTTAACTGCTAAAGGTGCTTTAGCTCAAAAGGATGTCAAAGGATATAAAGGCCCAAGATATTCAACTGTGTGTGTTTCCATGAAACCTTTTTAATTTGTCAGTTAAATCACACCCAACCAGAGCTTTGCAGGCTTTCCCAGACATTTACATGTGCCCAGAGGAAGCCAAGCATAATTTTGGAAACTGTAATTAGAATTTCTTTTTTTCATATGATAGAAAAACTCAAAATAACAATAACAAACAAAAAGAAGGGAAAGGAGGAAAGAGGAGAAGAAGGAAGCAAGGAAAGAAAGAAGGGAGGGAGGGAGGAAGGGAGGAAAAGGGTAAAAGTTTCCTTCGCGTGTAGAAATAGAAGTGAGCAGCTCAGGGCTAGTAAAGTGATTGCAAGCTGTCATCAAAAGCCCAGGCTTCTGTCACTTGCTCTAAGATCCTACCAGGGGCCTTCTATCGCCAAGGTTGCTTCATAGTCCCAGATAGTTGCTAGAACTTCGGCTGTCGCCTCCCAATTGCTGCTCTAACAAAGTAGGAATAACAGAAAAACAAAAGGGTCAGTTTAACAGCCTGTGTTATAAATTTTTCTCTCTCTCTTTGGTGTTGCAAGAGGTTGAGTTAGAAATTGGCAGGCCAGCTACTTTCTAGTGAGTGAGTGGAAAGAGTATGACCTTTGGAAATACAGACCTGGCACCAAATAATGCCACTGCCATTGATTTGGTCTCTGTTTTTCTAGAGTTCTTTTGTCACTCCAAGCATTGGTTTCCTCACCTGTAAAGAAAGGTTCACAACTTGTAGGATCAATGCAAGGAATAAAAGCCATAGAAAACCTCATGATATGTCAAGCATAGGGAGCTTAGCTCGATGCTCTGTGATAACCTGGAGGGATGGAATGGGGGCTGGGTGGGAGGGAAGTTCAAAGAGGGGGGGGATATAGGTATACATGTAGCTAATTCACTTTGTTGTACAGCAGAAACCAACACATTGTAAAGCTTGCTTTTCATGCCTACATCCTAAGCCACTTCAGTCATGTCCAACTCTTCATGACCCTATGGATCATAACCTGCCAGGCTTCTCTGACCATGGGACTCTCCAGGCAAGAACACTGGAGTGGGTTGCTGTGCCCTCTGTGGGGGATCTTCCTGACCCAGGTATCGAGCCTGAGTCTCCTGTTGCTCCTGCATTGCAGGCAGATTCTTTACTCCTTAGCCACTGGAGAAGCCCTAAGCTTCTTTTAGGATCCATCAAAAAGACAGGACCGGAGAAGGCAATGGCACCCCACTCCAGTACTCTTGCCTGGAAAATTCCATGGATGGAGGAGCCTGGTAGGCTGTAGTCCATGGGGTTGCTAAGAGTCGGACACGACTGAGCGACTTTCCTTTCACTTTTCACTTTCATGCATTGGAGAAGAAAATGGCAACCCACTCCAGTGTTCTTGCCTGGAGAATCCCAGGGACGGGGGAGCCTGGTGGGCTTCCATCTATGGGGTCGCATAGAGTCGGACACGACTGGAGCGACTTAGCAGGAGCAGCAGCAGCAGCAGCAAAAAGACAGGACACAGTGAGAGTGGCTCCCACTGGCCATATCTAAGAGATCACAGCATAAAAATAAATAATGTAGTAATGAAGCAGAATCCATGAGCTAAAACAAGAATCTGCTAGTACATATGGATAGAAATAAGTAAATAAAAAAATAAAAAAGAAAAACAAGAAAGTTTTGTCTTACAATAGAATGTCTACTAATAAATATATTAAAATGATGGCATTAGAAGACTGTCCATGGATGTGAAAACCACTGAATAAAAGTCTTGGGAAAGAAGACAGGTAAACAATAATCTCAAACTGTCTCTCACTTAGCAGATAACACCTTAATCAACTGAACAAAGTTAATGTCACTAACTCTGGAACAAACAGACGTCATTTGCCAACTGATTCCATGGACTGAGGGCACCTCATCTCTTCTGTGGTGCTCTTGCCAAACAGTGTTCAAACTACCACACAATTGCACTCATCTTACACGCTAGTAAAGTAATGCTTAAAATTCTCCAAGCCAGGCTTCAACATTATGTGAACCATGAACTTCCAGATGTTCAAGCTGGATTTAGAAAAAGGAGAGGAACCAGAGATCAAATTGCCAATATCCACTGGATCATCAAAAAAGCAAGAGAGTTCCAGAAAAACATCTATTTCTGCTTTATTGACTACACCAAAGCCTTTGACTGTGTGGCTCACAACAAACTGTGGAAAATTCTTAAAGAGAAGGGAATACCAGACCACCTGACCTGCCTCTTGAGAACTCTGTATGCAGGTCAGGAAGCAACAGTTAGAACTGGACATGGAACAACAGGCTGGTTCCAAATCGGTAAAGGAGTCCATCAAGGCTGTATATTGTCACCCTGCTTACTTAACTTATACGCAGGGTACATCTTGAGAAACGCTGGGCTGGAGGAAGCACAAGCTGGAATCAAGATTGCTGGGAGAAATATCAATAACTTCAGATATGCAGATGACACTACCCTTATGGCATAAAGTGAAGAGGAACTAAAGAGCCTCTTGATTAAAGTGAAAGAGGAGAGTGGGAAAGTTGGCTTAAAACTCAACATTCAGAAAACTAAGATCATGGCATCTGGTCCCATTACTTCATGGCAAATAGATGGGGAAACAGTGGAAACAGTGTCAAACTTTATTTCTAGGGGCTCCAAAATCACTGCAAATGGTAATTGCAGCCATGAAATTAAAAGACACTTGCTCTTTGGAAGAAAGGTTATGACCAATGTAGACAGCATATTAAAAAGCATAGACATTACTTTGTTAACAAAGGTCCATCTAGTCTAAGCTATGGTTTTTCCAGTGGTCATGTTTAGATGTGAGAGTTGGACTATAAAGAAGCTGAGTGCCAAAGAATTGTTACTTTTGAAGTGTGGTGTTGGAGAAGACTCTTGAGAGTCCCTTGGACTGCAAGGAGATCCAACAAGTCCATCCTAAAGGAAATCAATCCTGAATATTCATTGGAAGGACTGATGCTGAAGCTGAAACTCCAATACTTTGGCCACCTGATGTGAAGAACTGACTCCAAATTTGAAAAGACCCTGATGCTGGGAAAGATTGAAGGCAGGAGGAAAAGGGGACAACAAAGGATGAGATGGTTAGATGGCATCACTGAGTCAATGGACATGAGTTTGAGGAAATTCCAGGAGTTGGTGATGAATACGGAGGCCTGGTGTGCTGCAGTCCGTGGGGTCGCAAAGAGTTGGACACAACTGAGTGACTGAACTGCTAGACTGACTTGCCAAACATGTATAACCTGAATCCAGCTGTAAGGAAACATCATGTAAACCTTAAGGGAAGCAATTTCATGAAATCACTGGTCCGTACTCTTCAAAAGAAGCAACAGTTAGAATCTTACATGGAATAACTGACTGGTTTAAAATTGGGAGGAAATGGCAACCCATTCCAGTATTCTTGCCTGGAAAATCCCATGGACGGGGGAGTCTGGTAGGCAACAGTTCATGGGGCTACAAAGAGTCAGACATGACTGAGTGACTTCTCTCTCTCTCTCTCTTAAAATTGGGAAAGGAGTATGACAATGCTGTATGTTATCACCCTGTTTATTTTACTTATATACAGAGTACATCTTGAGAAATGCTGGCTGGATGAATCACAGGCTAGAATCAAGGTTTCTGGAGAAATATCAACAATCTCAGATACACAAATGATACCACTTTAATGGCAGAAAGCTAAGAGAAACTAAAGAGCCTCTTAATGAAGATGAAAGAAGAGAATGAAAAAGCTGGCTTAAAACTCAACATTCAAAAAACGAAGATCATGGCATCTGGTCCCCTCACTTCATGGCAAATGGATGGGAAAAAAAAGTGGAAGCAGTGACAGATTTTATTTTCTTGGGCTCCAAAATCACTTTGGATGGTGACTGCCTGAAATTAAAAGATGCTTGCTCCTTGGAAGAAAAGCTATGACAAACCTGCTGCTGCTGCTGCTGCTGCTGCTAAGTTGCTTCAGTCGTGTCCGACTCTGTGTGACCCCATAGACGGCAGCCCACCAGGCTCCCCCGTCCCTGGGATTCTCCAGGCAAGAACACTGGAATGGGTTGCCATTTCCTTCTCCAGTGCATAAAAGTGAAAAGTGAAAGTGAAGTCGCTCAGTCGTGTCTGACTCCTAGCGACCCCATGACTGAAGCTCACCAGGCTCCTCCGTCCATGGGATTTTCCAGGCAAGAGTACTGGAGTGGGGTGCCATTGCCTTCTCCGATGACAAACCTAGACAGCATATTAAAGAGCAGAGACATCACTGTGCCAACAAAGGTCCATATAGTCAAAGCTATGGTTTTTCTAGTAGTCACGTATGGATGTGACAGCAGGACTATAAAGAAGGCTGTTCAGTTCAGTTCAGTCACTCAATCGTGTCCCACTCTTTGCAACCCCATGAATCGCAGCAGGCCAGGCCTCCCTGTCCATCACCAGCTCCCGGAGTTCACTCAGACTCATGTCAATTGAGTCGGTGATGCCATCCAGCCATCTTATCCTCTGTCGTCCCCCGCTCCTCCTGCCCCCAATCCCTCCCAGCATCAGAGTCTTTTCCAATGAGTCAACTCTTCACATGAGGTGGCCAAAGTACTGGAGTTTCAGCTTTAGCATCATTCCTTCCAAAGAACACCCAGGGCTGATATCCTTTAGAATGGACTGGTAGGACCTCCTTGGAGTCCAGGGGACTCTCAAGAGTCTTCTCCAACACCACACTTCAAAAGCATCAATTCTTCGGCACTCAGCTTTCTTCACAGTCCAACTCTCACATCCACACATGACCACTGGAAAAACCATAGCCTTGACTAGACGGACCTTTGTTGGCAAAGTAATGTCTCTGCTTTTCAATATGCTATCTAGGTTGGTCATAACTTTTATTCCAAGGAGTAAGCGTCTTTTAATTTCATGGCTGCAATCACCATCTGCAGTGATTTTTGGAGCCCCCAAAAATAAAGTTTGACACTGTTTCCACTGTTTCCCCATCTATTTGCCATGAAGTGATGGGACCAGATGCCATGATCTTAGTTTTCTGAATGTTGAGCTTTAAGCCAACTTTTTCACTCTCCTCTTTCACTTTCATCAAGAAGCTTTTGAGTTCCTCTTCACTTTCTGCCATAAGAGTGCTGAAGAATTGATGCCTTCAAATTGTGGTGTTGGAGAAGACTCTTGATAATCCCTTGGACTACAAGGAGGTCAAAGCCATCAATCCTAAAAGAAATCAACCCTGAGTATTCATTGGAAGGACTAATGCTGAAGCTGAAGCTCCAATACTTTGGCCACCTTTTGCGAAGAGCCAATTTCCTGGAAAAGATCCTGATGCTGGGAAAGACTGAAAGCAAAAGGAGAAGGGAGTGGCAGAGGATGAGATGGTTAGATGGAGATGGTCCACCGCCTCAATGGACATGAACCTGAGCAAACTCCAGGAGATCGTGAAGGACACGGAAGCCTGGCGTTCTGCAGTCCATGGGATCGCAAAGAGTCATGACTCCTGTGACTGAACAACAACAACTCTTCAAAAGGGTCAAGGTCAAGAAAGACCAAGAAAGATTGTGAGTGTGGGTGTGGGTGTGGGTGTGGCTGTGGGCATGCACGTGCACTCAATTGCTCGGCTGTGTGCAACTCTTTGCAACCCCATGAACTGCAACCCACCAGACTCTTTTGTCTATGGGATTTTCCAGTCAAGAATACTGGACTGGGTTGCCATGTCTTCTTCCAGGGATCTTCCTGACCCAGGGATCAAACCTGAGTCTTCAGAATCTCCTGCATTGCACACGGATCTTTTACAAATGCTGAGCCACCAGGAAAGCCCAAGAAAGACTGAGAAACTGTTTATTCCAGATTTAAGGCCACTAAAGAAAGATGACTAGTAAAATGTCATGTATGATCCTAGATGAGATTCTAAGTCAGGAAAATATACTTATAAAGGACATTGTTTCAGCAATTGATAAAATTTGAATATGGACTGTATATTAGATAACATTATTGTATCAATATTCAATTTCCTGCTTTTAGTAATTTATCAGTACTTACGTATGAAAATCGGAGAAGGCACTGGCGACCCACTCCAGTACACTTGCCTGGAAACTCCCATGGGTGGAGGAGCCGGGTAGGCTGCAGTCCATGGGGTCGCTAAGAATCAGACACGACTGAGCGACTTCACTTTCACATTTCACTTTCATGCATTGGAGAAGGAAATGGCAACCCACTCCAGTGTTCTTGCCTGGAGAATCCCAGGGACAGGGGAGCCTGGTGGGCTGCCGTCTATGGGGTCACACAGAGTCGGACACGACTGACGTGACTTAGCAGCAGCAGCATGTATGAAAATGTTCTTTTTCTTAGAATATACTCACTAAAGTATTTAATATTAAAAGATAGCATGTCACCAATTTCAAAGGGCTTAGGAAAAAGTTACACTGAAAGAAAGAATGATACAGCAAAAATCAAAATGTATACAGCTAGTGATATCTGGGTAAAAGGTTATAGCATTACAGGAGTTATTTGTATTATTCTTGCAACTTTCCTCTAAGTTTAAAATATATCAAATTGAAAAGTTTTTCATTTTTAAATTTAAAACTACAGCAGGACAAAGTCATTATTAGTTAAAAACACATCTGAAGTATTTGAAAGTGAGAAGAATTGATATTTAGAGTCTGATTTACCATATTCTGGAATAAAAGAGAGAGAGTGAGAACAGGAGGGAAACAGACAAAGCAAAAGGAACATAATGTCGATCATCCCAGCTCATGAATTTGGGTGAGGGATGTATGGGGATCTGTTGTCCCAGTCTCTCTTCTTTTGTGTATATTTGGAATTTTTCCATAATAAAAAAGCTTTCACCTTTTAAGCCCCCCACCCCAAGCTGATGCCCATCCTTCAGCTCCAGCAACAACAACAATGATAATCCAATGCCCTCCCCCCACACCACATTCCAGTTCACCCACATTCCTGATAGTCTTGGTGAACACTCTGGCTGGTGTGGCCCAATCTCCAGACTATAATTTGCATGGAAAAGCAGCGTTTTATTGGAACTATGTGAGAATTATTGGACATTCACTGATGTTTCAATACAGGAAGGAAAAGCTACCTGCTTGGGTTCTTTTAATGCACTTTGCTACTAGAGAGTGATAGAGGTTTCTGTTCATCAGTTCTTCTATTCAGAAAACATGTTCCACAGCACAGCTGGAATCAGAACCCTAGAAACTGGACAAGCTTTCAGAAAGGCAGCCAGAGGGAAGGAGCTATTCTTCCCACCCTGTGAGACAACACATTTTCACACACTGCATGAACTTGACATGAGGTTCTGGAAGATATCCATCTGAAGCAGCATTTACATCTTGTAAAAGAGTAAACTGGCTATAAAAATGTAAATCTTGGGGAAATAAGTAGGAAAAAAGCACTACCTAATATAAGATTAAAATTAAAATCAACACCAAGCTTCAGCTCCCTAAAACATGATGGAACACCAAGTCCTTCTGGGAACCCAGATCAAACAAGAGATCCTCGTTTACTATGACTTTTATCCCTGCAAGGAGCCCAGGTGCTACTTCGTTTAAAATGTGAGACAACAAATGGATCATGAAGTTAATCCATTTAGTAGCGAATGCAGTAATAATGATGAGATTTAAATGTATACGGCATGTTTGAAAAAGTACCACCACACAAAAATAAATAAATAGAAATAAAAAGCACCACAGAGACATTCATCATTTAATTTCCACAAACACCTGTAAGGTAAGCTTGGAAGACAGAATTCATCCCTATTTTACAGGTGAATCAACTGGTGCTTACTATGATTGATGTCACCAGAGTCATACAATAAGGAAATGAGGATACTAGGATTCGTTCCCGTGAGATTTCCCAGCTCCCAATTACTCATATTATTCCTGAGAACAATGACCAGGAAAATTGATGGGAGGAAAACATTTAATGAATACCCTGCTGTTGACAGCAGCTTCAGTACCTTACCTGTCATGGTTTCTCTAAAGCAGACTTTACAAATCAGCACAGATTATTCTAAGTCAACAGCTACACACAGGTTCACAAGACAATGTCAGATCTGTTTTTGGTCTTCTGCGACATTTTCAGTAGAATCTGATATCAACATATTATTCACAGAAACACACAACTTGATGCCACGGAGATTCTCTTGTCAACATCATGTGCCTAGGAGGATTTGAGAAAATCATTTTTAATTAAAAGTGCCAAACATTAGAATCAACCTGAGATACTCGAAATACTAAAGAGAATTAACCAGATAGGATGACTGGCCTAAATTTCACAGTTAATAAAAGGAATAAAATCATTGACTTCACCTTTGTGCTCAGATGCAGGTTTAATTCCTACTAAACATAATGAAAACACTGTCTGCAGACTCCATAACCAAACTTCATAAAAAAATGTGGCATTGTCATTTGAAACATACTGTATTTTTAAAATGACTCCAATATAGTTTATGCAGATCTGGACACGCTAGGAGGTAAAGAAGTTTCAGCAAAGTCCAGGAGTGGACAAGAGTGGTGCTATCGTCTCCCATGGTAAGCACTACAAAAGTATTTAATATATAAATAAAGTGGAGATAGACTCAGAGTTTTCTTAGCAGACATATCCTGGCTTCATTTTTACATTAAGAATGATCAAATGATGTGGTTACATTTTCTCAGATGGTAAAGGAATCCAAACTCTATGTACATACATATGTTCAGTTGCTCAGTCATGTCCTACTCTTTGCGACCCCCTAGACTGTAGCCTGCCAGGCTCCTCTGTCCACGGAATTTTCCGGGAAGAATACTGGAGTGGGTTGCAATTTCCTTCTCCAGGGGATCTTCCCAAACCAGGGATCAAACCTGTATCTCTTATGTCTCCTGCATTGGCAGGTGAATTCTTTACCACTGCGTCACCTGGGAACCCAAACTCTACATCTCCCTGTATTAGTGAGCTAGGGCTGCCAAAACACAAGACAGATGGAGGTGGGGACAAGGACAACAGAAATTTATTTGCTCAGTCCTGATGTCTTGCAGTCCAAAATCAAACAGTTGGTGGGTCTGGTTTCTTCTGAGGCCTCTCCCCTTGGCTTGCAGATGGAGCTTTCTCCCTGTGTCTTCACACTGTTTTTTTCTCAGTGTGTGTGAGCTGGAATCAAAATTGCTTGGAGAAATACCAATAATCTCAGATATGCAGATGACACCACCCTTATGGCAGAAAGCAAAGAAGAACTCAAGAGCCTCTTGAGGAAAATGAAAGAGGAGAGTGAAAAAGTTGGCTTAAAACTCAAAATTCAGAAAACTAAGATCATGGCATCTGGTCCCATCACTTCATGGCAAATAGATGGAGAAACAATGGAAACAGACACTTTATTTTGTGGGGGGCTCCAAAATCACTGCAGATGGTGACTGCAGCCATGAAATTAAAAGACACAAGACACTTGTTCCTTGGAAGAAAAGCTATGACCAACCTAGACAGCATAAGAAAAAGCAGAGACATTACTTTGCCAACAAAGGGTCTATTTAGCCAAAGCTATAGTTTTTCCAGTAGTCATGTTTGGATATGAGAGTTGGACTATAAAGAAAGCTGAGCGCCGAAGAATTGATGCTTTTGAACTGTGGTGTTGGAGAAGACTCTTGAGAGTCCCTTGGACTGCAAGGAGATCCAACCAGTCCATCCTCATGGAAATCAGTCTTGAATATTCACTGGAAGGACTGATGCTGAAGCTGAAACTCCAATACTTTGGCCACCTGATGCAAAGAACTGACTCCTTGGAAGAGACCCTGATGCTGGAAAAGATTGAAGGCAGGAGGAGAAGGGGACAACAGAGGGTGAGATGGTTGGATGGCATCACCAACTCAATGGATGTGAGTTTGAGTAAGCTCTGGGAGTTGGTGATGGACAGGGAAGCCTGGCATGCTGTAGTTCATGGGGTCACAGAGTTGAACACGACTGAGCGACTGAACTGAACTGAACTGTGCATCCCTCTTGTCTCTTTCTGTGTCAAACACTTCTTATTTTTAGGGCACCAGTTACACCAGGTTAAGGTCCATCCATATGATCTCATTCAACTTTAATTACCCATTTTAAGTCCCTATCTCCAAATACAGTCACATTTTGAGGTACTAAGTAACCCCTCGTTAAGATTCTAACATATGAATTTTGCAGGGATGGACATAATCTGTGTGTGTGTGCTCAACCATGGCCAACTCTTTGCGACCGCATGGACTGTAGCCCGCCAGGTTCCTCTGTCCATGATCTAGCCCATAAAGTTCCTATTGCCTGAATCCTCAGCCCATTGATGGAGAGTCTCTGAGCAAAGCTGAAACCAATTTCAGATGGTATATGTAAACCTTCCCCAAGCCAAACTGAGTTTCAAATTTTCACCAAATTCATGTTGGCAGGGTTCCCTTTGTATCCTATATCTGCCCCCTACTATAAGTTTAGAGGTACTGGCTTGTTCTGATTATAGAACAAAATGTAGAGAAAACATGTCTTTACAGAAATTGGAAGCTATCCAGTTTCATTTTTCCAAAAAAGAAAAAGCAGTACTCCAGATATGTATTTGAATCAACTTATTGGAGTTCAAACCAGAACTGCAAGGAGATCAAACCAGTCAATCCTAAAGGAAATCAGTCTTGAATATTCATTGGAAGGACTGATGCTGAAGCTGAAGCTCCAATACTTTGACCACCTGATGCAAAGAACTGACTTACTGGAAAAGACCCTGATGCTGGGAAAGATTGAAGGCAGGAGGTAAAGAGGACGACAGAGGATGAGATGGTTGGATGGCACCACATGACTGAGCTACTGAACTGAGCTGAGTGGAGTTGATGGCCCCATTTGCCCTGTTACCAGCTAGCCAACCACATGGCTACCTTTCTCTTTGTTTCTATAACCAACAAAGGTGAAAATACTACCAGATAGAAAAGTATACAATCTAGTCAATGACAAAGGCAAAACATTTCCGTGGCACGTCTTTTGCAGGGCATGTGGGGAGAGCCTGCAACGTGACATGCTGGGTGAGGACATTTAGCCCCCTCCTTCTTACCTCAAGACACTGCTTAAAGACTACAGTCTCTGAGTCACTCTTCTAGAGAAAGGATATATTATGAAGTTGTGACTATATCTCACAGGTGCCTCAAGATATTATGGAATGTTGTAACTCCACCAGTTGTCAATTATGTAAACATAACACAATGTCATCAACGATGACGAAAGAATAATGCCATACATCACTGACAGCAAAACCTTCCACCTAACAGGTGACTTTATCTCTGGTGACACTGACATTCAGTTTCACTGTTTTCCTGCCCTCAGAATGAGACCTCTGACACTGCAGACTCTGTGTGGCAAAAAGTCCTCCACGCACACAAGGATGAGTTAACACACTCCTTCCTGAGATAAAACTACTCAAAATGCATAAGCCTTGCTGAAGAAAATCCCACAGCCATGCACAAAACCCTGCCCCTGGGTCTCCAATTCTATTTATGGTCTTGACACTGGCCAGTGAGCTTTGCATTTCTCATCAGCTCCCTCTCCCATTTTCCATTGTGATATTAACATTTAATCTTCTCAAGTCTTTCCCTTTCTGCTACCCTTAGGGTGACCAATCTTCCTGGTGTGTCCAGGACTAAGAGGGTTCCCTGGGGCCAGGAGTGGGACTTTCAATGCAAAAACCTGGTTACCCTCCTAATCCCTCACTCATCAAGTGACTACTCCATATCTCAAAACAGAAAATTAATGTTACCAGCTGTGAACTGCCCCAAGTTTTTCCTCCACCACCCTCTACATATACATGGGCATGTATCTGTGGCCTTCCCTTGCCTTCAGTCTTAGGAGCTGGCATATCCTACTGCTGATTCAGAGCCCAATCTCCAACCCTGCTGACAGATGTCCCCAATATTTAACACCTCTCTGGTCCAATTTCAACATTCCCTCCTCTTTCCCCTCATTATGCAAATACGCCCAAGCTTTCCCCATCTTCAAAATCACATATCCTTCCCACATCATGTTCCCCTTTATTGACAGCCCTACACCTAGCCTTTCCTTCATGATAAACTTCTTGAAAGAGATCCAGAATGATTTTATCTACTTTAATGGCTCCTCCTAAATTTTTATCTCCAGCCCACACCTGTTTACGAAAATGCTATGTCTTCATCTTCCTAATGAACATCTTATCTTGATAACCCACCAGTTTCTTAAACTCCAAATGTCTAAAACCAGGCTATCATTCTTCTTTCCAACATGCCCCCTCTTCTAAAGTTACCGCCACAGCAAATGGAACCACAATCTGCCCAACTTTCTAAACCAGAAACCATTCCCTTGCTTTCAACTTCTCTTTATCCTCCACCTGCATATCCATATTAGCCTCCTATCTCCTAAATATCTTATCTTATCCATCACTCTTAGTCCTGGACTTCACTGTTATCACAACAGCCTCCTTGATGGTTTCTTAGCTCCCTAGTTCTAGCTCCATCTCCTTCAGGCTATCATCATGAGCTTGAAATCTGTGAGGTCACAGATCAAATTATTCTTACTATGTAAGAGTAGAGAAAATCTTTGTTTTAGCCCTCTGAACACCAAACTGGCGACAGGGATGTCTCCTTGAGATTAGTGAACAATTTCTAATTTGTTCATGAAAATGACACTGGCTTCGTGGCTAATTTGAACAGCAGTATAAATTAAGGGAGTCAAGAAGATTGCCTGTGTTTCTTTGTAGGAATGCTACATGCCAGTGGGCTCCAGTACACCTGTACGGAGACCTATGTCTCTCTTTTTGCAGCGTTAGTCCCTATAATCTGTTTTACCCTGGCCTCAGGGGGTTAATGGTTGCTAACATGTTGAGCTGCTACAGAAGCCACTGGTCATTTCACACCATTCAGTTCAGTTAGTTGCTCAGCCGTGTCCAACTCTTTGTGACCCCCTGAACTATAGCATGCCAGGCTTCCCTGTCCATCACCAATTCCCAGAGCTTACTCAAACTCATGTCTATTGAGTCAGTGATGCCATCCAACCATCTCATCCTCTCTTGTCCCTTTCTCCTCCTGCCTTCAATCTTTTCCAGCATCAGGGTCTTTTCCAAGGAGTCAGTTCTTTGAATCAGGTAGCCAAGGTATTGGAGTTTCAGCTTCAGCATCAGTCCTTCCAGTGAATATTCAAGACTGATTTCCATGAGGATGGACTGGTTGGATCTCCTTGCAGTCCAAGGGATTCTCAAGAGTTTTCTCCAACACCACAGTTCAAAAGCATCAATTCTTCGGCACTCAGCTTTCTTTATAGTCCAACTCTAACATCCAAACATGACTACTGGAAAAACCAGAGCTTTAACTAGACGGACCTTTGTTGGCAAAGTAATGTCTCTGCTTTTTCTTATGCTGTCTAGGTTGGTCATAGCTTTTCTTCAAGGAGCAAGTTTCTTTTAATTTTCATGGCTGCAGTCACCACCTGCAGTGATTTTGGAGCCCCCAAAATAAGGTCTCTCACTGTTTCCATTGTTTTCCCATCTATTTGCCATGAAGTGATGGGACTGGATGTCATGATCTTCATTTTTTGATTGTTTGAGTTTTAAGCCAGCTTTTTCACTCTCCTCTTTCACTTTCATCAAGAGGTTTTTTAGTTCTTCTTTGCTTTCTGCCATAAGGGTGGTGTCATCTGCATATCTGAGGTTATTGATATTTGTCCCGGCAATCTTGATTCCAGTTTGTGCTTCATCCAGCCAAGCATTTCACATGATGTACTCTGCATTTAAGTTAAATAAGCAGGGTGACAATATACAGCCTTGACATACTCTCTTGCCAATTTGAAACCAGTCTGTTATTCCATGCCCAGTTCTAACTGTTGCTTCTTGACCTGCATACAGATTTCTCAGGAGGCAGGTAAGTTGGCCTCCTTTACACCATTAGCCATTAGATATAAGGTGATCTCCTTCACACCATTCAGTTCAGTTCAGTTGCTCAGTCGTGTCTGACTCTTTGCTACCCCATGAACCGCAGCACACCAGGCCTCCCTCTCCATCACCAACTCCAGAAACCCATCCAAACCCATGTCCATTGAGTTGGTGAGGCCATCCAACCATCTCATCTTCTGTCATCCACTTCTCCTCCTGCCCTCAATCTTTCCCAGCATCAAGGTCTTTTCAAATGAGTCAGCTCTTCACATCAGGTGGCCAGAGTATTGGGATTTCAGCTTCAATATCAGTCCTTCCAATGAACACCCAGGACTGATCTCCTTTAGGATGGACTGGTTGGCTATTACAATTTTCAACTCATGTCCTATATCTCCTCCTGCTTCTCTGCTCCAGCCACACTGGCAAACTGGCCATTTTTAGGTAAGCCATGCATTCTCCCAACTCAGTGCCTTGACTGGAGTACCCTTCTACTCCTTTAACATTCTCAAACTAGTCCATTTAGAAATTAACAATGATCCTTTTCACTTAGAAAAAGAAAAGACCACTGAAGGGTCACATCTGCTAGAAGCTCTGTTGCTCCTGGTACTGTTCACAATCAAAGCTTCTCCTTGTCCTGCTCTATACTCCAGGAGGGCCATCTGATGTTTCCTGGGTTCTGCAACAGCTGGTTCCCTGCTGGTTTTAACTGAAAGGAGGTCCTGGTGATGGATGAGAGAGTAAAAGGCAAGATTCCAGACTACTTTTCCTTTTCTTGTCTTCTCCATAGCTCCAGCTCCACTAGACAGGTTGCCTGGGTTCCATCTTCTACCAGGTGACTGATCCCTGCTTCCTCTGTCCCTTTGGTCTAACTGGAGAAACAGTCTCCTGAGATTGCTCAGCTCTGGTTGCCTTCAAAGCCTCTTTTGTCCCCTGTGTAATCAACTCACTAAAGGAAATTCATTCTCTTGTATATAACACTCAGAGTGGCTACTGTTTTCCTGGTTGAACTTGGATATAAAAACACTTCCTGATCTCTATTCCTCTTGTCACGAGCTCACCACAAATGCCCTCAGGGGCTCTACTTCCTCCAGGTAACTGGTTCAACTTTTGTGTCCCCACAGTTCCTGTGTATACTGGGATGAGTCGGGATTGTGGTTTCCTTACCAGCTCCAACCCTGGCTGAGCTCTTGAGATCAGAGACAATGTCCTGTTAATCGCAGAACCCTCTGTGTCCTGCTCACGGCTTAGGGGACATGAGGTGCTCAAGATTTCAAAACACACACATGCACATGCATGCATTCATGGGGCTTCTTCAGTCTTAAAAATGATTCCATGTATTATGGTAGAAACATGTGAAAATTTAAAGTAACACCCAGAATAGAATAACACACAATTTAAGAGAAAATTAGTAAAAATATGGTTTTTCTTTTCATGCTGTGGATTTTTTTCATGAAAGGGAAAAGCATGCTAGCAGCTGGCCTCCCCTCTTCTCTTTGGAGTAAGGATACTGTTTTTCAGTCGACTGGATCATAGTCCCGTCATGGGTGGAAAAGTCACCTTTTATTTCACTGAAGCAACTTAATCAATAGATGTATTAATTACTCTAGCAACTGCTTTGAAACAATAAGCCCTATCTGGTGACCGGGCTGGGAAAATCAAAGGAAAGCATCTCAAGATTCTAAGAGACGGTCTCAACTTTGAGAATAGAGGAATATTCCCTTAGGAGTCAGGACCCCTCTGGAAAAAGTCTGGGGTTTTTTGAAAGAGGAACTTATTATAGTCAATATAATTTAAAGCAATTCCCTACTACATTTTACAGTGCAAAGTGATTTACAAAGCAGAAACAAATTAATATCATCTACAGATTGGGCAAAAGATCCATTTAAGATAAATAACATGATGTTCTAGACAGAGTCAGGAGTGCCGGGTCACTGATAAGTCAGGATACTAATCAGAGTGCCCGTAAGTTCGGTTACTGATTGAGTGCCACCTCGACCACACGCCATCACCACTAGAGGAGACTTTTTGACTTGGGCACAGGGCTTCCTGGTGGCTCAGTGGTAAAGAATCTGCCTGCCAATACAGGAGATGCAGGTTTGATTCCTGGGTCAGAAAGATCCCCTGGAGAAGGAAATGGCAACCCACTCCAATATTCTTGCCTAGGAAATCCCATGGACAGAGGAGCCTGCCAGTCTACACTCCATGGGGTCACAAAAGAGTTGGTCACTACTTAGGGATTAAACAATAGGTATAGTGTAACAATATGTCTCTATCTGGACTATATTATCATGGACATCTTGAACTCAGTGTACCATAAACTTCTTAAGCATTAAAGTCATTGCAGCACCCTTAACATGTCAATATTTTTACTTCAAGGAAACCAAAAAACAGACTTCTAATCGTCTCCTTAAGATTGTGGAGGATGTGCAGAAGGAATAATTTGTTCCTATCATAAAATTTGCCTAGAGTTGACCTCCTGCTCTCATGGCTGCGGCTGTCTTGGCAAGGTGTGGCCCATGTGTTGTGTGACATACTTCAGGTGCCAGCTGCAACAAAGTTACCGTTTTCTTTCTGTAATGAAGTCAGTTGAAACAGTGAAGTGCCCTAAAGTGAATCCAAGTGTGCCTGGAGTCCATAAGGTCACTCATGACGTGGTGTTAGACAGTTGAGGTTGCATTACTACTAACTAGAGTACTTTCGTTTTTGTTTTTAATAATGCAATGCTAGTCTATTAGAATAAAGAAAATGCATTACAGCAAATATTGAATCAGACATTGTGACACAACAACAGGTCTCAACTGCCACAGTTTACACAGACTTCACAGAACAACACCAACCCTGAAACACACAGAACATTTTGTATATCATTTCCAGTAAACTCCAGACTTTTACTTTAGAGGAATTTTACTTGAAACAAATGGATATGTCATATATATATATATATATATATATATATATATATATATATTTGCTAGGCTGAGAGTCCACCCCTTCTAATGATTGTTATAGCTCACTCCCACTTTTTGTAGTGAACGGAGTGGATATTGATAGAGCTCACGATTTAATTTTTTTGCAAACAACTTCCAGAAAATTTATTTTACTTCATGTGAGATTTTGTACTCATTTATTTGGATTATCACATTTATTTCTTGTTATTCTTTGTAGACATTTTCTTCTAAAGTGAAGATCCTATTAGTTTTGAAATTCTTTATGTGACAGTGAAAAAGACTTTTTCTAAAAATGAAAACCAAGTTGATGCCGCCTTGATGGAAAAAATATATCAAATTGTAAATTTTTACACACATAAATAATATGTCAGTTAAAGTACCATATGTTTTGTTGAAATTTTTAAAATAATTCATCATTTCCTTTTGAAGTTTTACTTTTTCTTTTAATAAATATTGTTTCATTTAGGACAAAACTAATTTTTAAATGACAAACATGAGTTGAAATATACGGGAAAAAAGTCTATATTTACTATATTTGAAAAGATTTTTAAAGTTTTCATTTTAAACTTTCTATGTGGACTTGTAAAAGGACATAACATATATTTTCCTGACACATTTAGATGAATCGAGCTGAGTGACTTTTAAAATTAACTTTAAAAACCTAACTTGGTAGTTACAGATGTCTTAATCTTTGGAAGTCATTACACGTTCATTTTCCTTTCAGCATTAATTACACATAATGTCCTCCACCAATCACATACTCTGGAAGAAAACTATACTTATTTACATTTTCCAATGCTTTTAAAAATAAAATAGCTTTCATTGTTAACAATAAGGGCACATTTTCAATTATTAAAATCTTGTTATTTTTGAAGACTTGTCTCTGGCTATTCTGACTAGAAAATTCTATAGTAAATAAAACTGTTACATAAATTCCCCAAATAATAGCTTAATTACTTATAAACTCTGGAAACAATTAGTTTATCATCCTTTGAAGTGAGTAAGGCAACTTGCCAGGCTGAGAGCAAAATGCTTGTCACTTTTTCATGTAATGAGCTTAGTTTCTTTTTGTTATTTCAGATTCCTTGGAAAAGGAAACTCAGTGGAACACACTTTAATGTTCAGAAGATTAAAAGTTGAATCATTCACTTCATAAATGGCCTCTGCAATAACACTTAATAAAGTACCAAAAGAAATATTGAAGGCTCTGAAGATTATAATTTATGTGCTTATGGAAATCATTGAAACAGATATGCTGGTTCAAAGATAAAGTTGTGCTTGAATGACACCGAGATTGCAAAAGATTGAAGAGGGCTGTCCTCGTTCTCAGCCTCATATCATCCCTCCAACAAACCACCAAATTACTACTACAGCCTCTTCACTCCCCTCTCTGTCGCTCTCCCTCTCCGCTCGATTTCTGCTTCCTCTCCTTACCTGCCCCATCCTTTCTACTTCCCGCCGCCCCTAGGTCTCTATCTCCTCTCCCCCACCTCCATCCACACACCCCTCTCTCCCTCACTCCACCCGCCCACCCCTCCCCTTTCCCCTGCGACTCTCTTTTTCATCATCGCTGTCAGGTGTTGTCATCCAGACCAAACATACCGAAGGAAGTTCTGAATACAAGTGGGTATTGTGAGACTGAAACATTCTATGTCTGAAATTACCTCTCCGCCCAACCCCAAAAATGAGTAAGAAAGGGAAAAAAGTATCGGAAGAGCATACTGACTTCATCCTGGCAGGCTCGGATCCGCTTGAGTTGTCACCGAGCACAGGTGGGAGTTGAGAAGCTTTCGGAGGCCGCCTTGTTCAAGGCCAACCGGGTGACTGTTATTGCAACCATTGCCTCAGATGGAGCCAACACCTGAGACCTCACTCTCCCTTCTGCCCTTGGCGGTCAAGGAGTAAGGTCCTCTGTAATTTCATCACCTGACTCTAGGAGTTTACGCGGCTCACCGAAAGAAACTGAGGGCCAAGAAGACGGATAGGTCCCAAGAGCCAGGAGGCTCCCCTTGGGACCTGTCCAGCCGGCGACGGCCCGTACCGGATCGAGAACAGCAAACTTTTTGCACTATTTTGCATCTTTGAAGATAATGTTAACATACTTCCGATGCCGCCCCCCTCCTGGAAGTCAACTGCAACTCGCCCTTCCCTTTGTCGGCGGGAATCCGACTTTAAGCGATTCCGGCTAGTCAACCTACTTTGGGGACGCATTTTGCATTTTTCATTGCCCCTCGTCACTCCCCAGACCTATATGTCAAGAAATAGGGAGTTGAGACATGACACATTAATGTTTTGATCAGGGGACGCTCTGCTCCCCCGGAAAGGGAGGCAGACTGGGTGGAGCGGGCAGCTGAGAAGGAGAGGGAAGGCATTACTCCGCAGCTCCTGCGGAAATTCGTATTCCGTGTATGTTCCTCTCGCACCTGAAATAAATCCTGCAGGCCTACCCACACAGACTGCACAGCACTTATTTATTTGCATGTCATGCTTATAATATGGTAGAAAGCAAGACAAATCTTCGAGGAGTGGAGATGAGGCTCACCTTTCAGACTCGCTCTCTTAAATAAAAAAGAATTGTCCGGCTGGGCGCCTAAGAATTTATCTTGAGTTTGTGGTCATTATCTCTATTATACAGACCTGGCAATAAATAAATCGGGTAGTTACTATCCAACAATAAAACTGTAGTGTATGGGACACCTTACTATTACTTTCTTAATAATCTGCCGTTTCTTTCACTTTAAATCTTCCCAGTCTTGTCTTCTCGCTTGTCTACAAGGATCTATCTTCACCCTTTGAGGTACCAGACCTCTCGGGTTCATTTTTATATTTTGTGAACACAATAAGTTTTCCTGTCTAGACTTTCTGTTTTTCCTCTTATTTTTAGGCTACCTAATCTGCTTCAAGACAAAGGGTCGGCCAGGATCAAATGTCTTTCCCCCACCCGTGTCTCTATTTTAACCGCCTGGTGAGTCGACTTTAATGAAGATCGCCCCCGTCGCAGCAGCCACCCAAGCGGTCTCTAGGAGAAAGGGCGCAAAACAGAGCCCGGGGGACCGACCCGGGGAAGGCGTTCTACGACCTGTCCGTGGGCACGCCCTTGGGTGCGCACGGAGTCCAAAGGCCCATCTGGAGAGACTGCTTGGGCCATTTCTCCCTCTCATGGCCCTCATCCCGCTTCCTGCCAGTGTGCCTGTCCACGCAGAGCTTTCCGAGGTGGGGGTCGCATCCCTCCGACTTCTCCCGGCTCGCTCTCCGCCCAGGCACGGCACACCACACGCGGACAAGAGCGCGAGCAGCCTGGGCCGGTCGGAGAAGTCCGTCCTCACTCCTCCGCCGGCTCCTCTGCGTCCGCAGGCATAAAAACCCATCAACGGGGCTCCGCATAGGGGCGCGGACGCGGAGGTGGGCTGGAGGTGCGGGCGCTCCTTTCAGGTGCCTAGACGTGCGGCTGGCTGGAGAGGATGTATGCACTCCCACCCGGCCTGGGCTCCAGCGCAGGGGCCTCGCCTCCTCCGCCAGGGCGAGGTGCGCGTCTTCCACCCAAACCGGGATCCCTAGCCCGGCCCGAGGCGCAATCTGTTCCGAGCCAGAGCCTTCCAGAGCCCCCAGGAGGATGCGCCCACCCTCCGGCCGGCCGGCGCCTTCCAACACCATCGCCACACTCACTTTCATGCCAGCGCGAAAAGTGACGCTTACGGGCACAGCGGTCAGCAAATGACCGCCTTATCCGCGGAGCGGGGGGAATCGGGGGAGGGGGTGTGGGGAGAGCTGGGGGTAGAAAGGGGCAAAGGGGCAGTGGTAAGCCAGGGAAAAAAAACAAACAGTCCTGCTTCGCTTCCCCTTTTGTCTTTATACAGCTTGTCTCAAGAAATCAACTTAAGTACCGTAAGCCCCCACCAGGCTTGTTTTTGTTTGTTTGTGTGACTTAGATCACAGATAGAACCAGAGACTGAATCTCTGTGTGTGAAAGAGAAAAAAAATTTAAAAAGCCGCGGCTGGGCTACTGATGGTGAAGGGACGATGAACTTCTCACCTTTCTCTAACTCACAAACACACGTCCTTAAAAAAAAAAATCCACGCCGCCGTGGGTGTGTGTTTCACTGTTAATTGCGTTTTGCTGGGATGATTTTTTACGACTGGAAAACAAGCGGCTGGGAAAATATTCACGTTAGGGACAGAAAACATTTTTTATTTATATCTTTGACATTTAAAAGAGCAGAATTAATTTGTCCTGTCTACATTAGCATTGAGAGAAAGTTTCAGAAATCTACCCAGGGGGAAGAGGAGGGGGAGAAAAAAAAGAGAAAAAAGAAAGCGAATAAAAGGAAAAAGAAAAGCTAGGCTTGGTTTCTCTTATTTCAGATCTGTAATCAATCATTGAAATAGGAGGCAGCAAAATTGTAAAGATTCGATAGATTAAAATGCAAATGAAAGGTAGAAAAAGAAACATTAACATGGCGATCAAAGATTTAATAACCGTAAATCAAGTTTTTTTTTCTGTTGCAGCTGCAGTTTGTGTGTGTGTTTATGTTTTAATCATGTTCGTTCCATAAATAAATAATATCTGAAACGAGACTAATTTTTCATTATTTTAACCGTGGGCTATAACACTAAATATTAAAAATAGAAAATGTACAGAATGCCAGATCCCCAGCCAAATAAGAGAAAGACTTGTGTTGATTGGTTAAAATCAAGGGGTTTCATTTGTGTGTTTTGAAAATCAGAGTATTATGCTAAAAAAAGTGCTATCTCAACTGACAAAGCCCAAAGTTTTATTTTCCCTCTAATATTTTATGTTAACAAGACACCATTTATAGTAAATATATGCGTGGCTGCATATCCATTTCAGTTTGAGCATTTTCAAAGAACAGAAGTGCCAGAATATTTAAATAATACAAAACATATATTATTTCAAAGTGATTT
The DNA here is from genome assembly GCF_003369695.1 of Bos indicus x Bos taurus. Taxonomy (NCBI): domain Eukaryota; kingdom Metazoa; phylum Chordata; class Mammalia; order Artiodactyla; family Bovidae; genus Bos; species Bos indicus x Bos taurus. The sequence continues at coordinate 64,620,440 of NC_040086.1, read as the reverse complement.
GACAGAATTCCTGGGAAATAACACTTGTGCAAAGAATATGCCTTTTAGAGAAATATTACATGGTGGTTCAACACAATTAAAACTTTTTTTTACCTTTATTATTAAAGTTATTTTTTCAAGGGGAGTATTTTTGCCCTTTGTTTTGCTATCATACGATTTAAGGTTTTATGTCAAGGTGTCAAATTACCAGGACACACTATTTTATTTAACTAGTCCTCACTTTCTTTTATGGTGAAGACTTTTCATCTGGATCTTTTTATTTAAAATAGATGTATATTGTTAAGAAATTATTTCTAGAACTTTAAAAATAAACAACTGGTCTTCATCTTTTTTTTTTTTGGTAGTCATTAACATGGGAGAAGTCATCTTCAGAGGATTGGAAACTTTTCTTTTTGGTAAAATCTTGCAATGTTTAAAATAAGCTCTGCTTAATTTTGTCTTTGAAGGATTCACTTATCCTAATGTTTGAGATGATTAATTAAAACTGTCTCCATTTTTCCTCTTTCCACAAATTAAAATGATAGCCAAACTTGGAATACTTGTTTCCTTTCTAAAACCTTTCAGCTAAATGTGAGTTAAGTTGATGTCCACTCCCTCCATCCCAGTTACACAAGCACCGTTTTCACTGTGACAGTCCAATAATGCATTTAGTTTAAAATTACACTTGGACCTTTCCTCCTTTGTATTTTTTCATTTACTTCAGTGCAACAAGATGACTTGATTTTCTTGGGATTACATGAACTCCATTCAGTGTTACTGGGACATTTCTGCTCAACTAAATACTTGCCTTAATAGACAAATGAACTTCTTTTTATTTGCTGGAGTTTGTAGACGGTTTAAGACACAGAGAGTGCAACTGATTTAGTTATTGTTGTTGTGAGAATCGAACAGGCACAAAAGTCATTTATCTAAAACGAAGAGATATGACTCTGTAAAAGGGAGAAGCAAGGGCAGAATCATGGGGAATTATTTCAGTTTATAGCTCTTATTAATTAAACCGGATGTGGTTTTATTCTTTAGTACCGACCTTGCTAAATTCGCCCAGATACCTCTCCCTCTTAGCCCATTTTTTCATTCTTTACATAACTTGCGTCCCTTGTTGATGGGGGGTTGCTTTTGCTACATTATATCAGTAAAATTGCGGTGTAAAATTGCGTGCATCTTCAGACGGTCGCATCCCCGCACCCCTCCCGGAAAAAAAAAGAAAAGAGAAAGAAAAAAATGCTTCTCCCATTCAGTTTTAGCATCTTGTTTCGTTGAAATGCGAGACAGGTACTTGATTTAGCATTTAAGCAAAAGGTTACACAAACCGCGTTTTAAAAAGTGTTGGGATGTCCGACAGGGTCAGCCCCAGATCAGATCATTTTTTGAATGCAGACCTAAAGATAATGAGTACTTGTTGTATTAAAGGGGACAAACAGTACTTTGGCTTCCTCTGACCCCAGAATGCACGGCTCGGTTTCATTGATCATCCTCCTTTATGAGATAATGCAATTACAAACATCAATAAGGGGCTGCAAGGGGAATCATTATGCGGTGACAGTGATAAATGACGGTGCAGAAATAGCATGCTTTTTCCCCCCTAACAATCCAGGAGCCCAGGGGCTCCGGGGGCTGAACACAGTCGCCAAGGAAACAGATGACATCCCAAACGGCACCAAAGGAAAAAAAAATGAACAGTCTTTCTTTGCCTTTCACTCTTTTCCGTCTTCCAAAGAGTTAGTTTTGGCTCAAGCAGCAGCTGCCACACAGGCATTTCGTTATTTCAGACATTAAAGACTGCAGCGGGAGGTGGGAGTCTCCTCCTCTTCCATCCCCACCCCCACTAGATAACACACAAAGCTCGCTGTTCACGGTTTAGGACTACCTGAAAACGCACGTCTTGAAAATCAGATGGGGATGGTGGTGGTGAGGGAAACGGGGTTCACACCGCCTTTGCGTTGTGTTTTCCCCGCTTCCACGATTGTCGGATGGAAACTGAGTCTGCAGAAAAAGCTGGCGCCTCGTGGGTCTGCCAGTAAGGACGGGGGCGCGTGGCTCGCCTCCATCTCCCTGCGGTGCCAGACGCTGCTCAATGCCAAGGCGGGGGGGTGGAATTGGGGGGGGGGGGTGGGAATGGGGAGCAGGCGGCTGCTAGGGGTGTTTGCCGCTTCGCTGGCTTTCTTTGAGATGGAATTATCAATGGGCGCAGGGATCTCCCCTAGATCGAGGAATCCGGTTGTTTAAAGCCCCAGGGTGCCCTCAGCAAGTGGCTTCAATAGGGCTTCGCTGAACGATCCCCATCCTCGCGTGTCCTGGGCTGGTGGCTGAAGTAGGCGGGCGCGAAAAAGTGATGGGTTACCCAGACTGCGTGCTGGACCTGCGTGCCTCGGGCCACTAGGAAGGGAAGGGGAATTTGCCACTTTGCGGGGGAAGGAGGAGGAAGAGAGAGCAGAAATGCAAAGCGGGGTGGGGGGGCTCCCCAAGAAGAAAACAGAAAGGAGGAGGAAGAAAGCGAGCGAGAGCAACCCCACCCTTCGAAAAGGTCGCTATCCTTAAGAAAGCAGACACGGGGTCCCCTGACCCCTGCGGGAAACGCCCCAGCGTGGAACGCGCAACCCGGGCGCTGCCTGCCCTGCCACTCGTGGCCCCCGCCCTGAGGAGCCGGCTGCGCGGGTGCGCAAGCAGGTGACTTTATTCACTGTTTCCCCAATCGGCGAGGTCCCGGGACTCGTTTTCCGCCTGGAGATTAAGATCATTGCTCGCGTAATGAACTTAATGCTTTAGGGTAGAGGTGAGTGTGTCTGCGAGTGGGCAGGGGTAGGAATTACCGACCCGATCGATGGGAGACTAGCTTAAAACTAAATCCCTTTTCTCCAGGGCTTCAGCGCCTAGGTTTCCCAGCGGTGGGCTGAGCGCGCTGGGCAGGTTAGAAGGCAGGGCGTGGAGGAGCGACCCCAGGGCTCGGGCCGCCAGAACTGAAACCCTAAAATGCCCATCTCCCCATCGAGACCCCCGGGACACCCGTTTTTACGGCAAAGGCTCTTAAAAGCTCCAATGTTGGCGAACTGATTGCTCAATATGTTGTTTTTCCTTTACAGCTCTGCCTTGGGAGAGAATGCGACGGACTCGTTGTCAGGAAGATTGGACCAAAAGCAGATAGTCTCCCCAACCCCTCCCCCCGCTCCTCCCCGCCATCAGCGACTCCCTCAAGGGGCGATTTCCCACACTCTACACCGCCCTGTCCTGGGCCTTGGGATTCCCAACCTCGTGTAGACTCTGCACCTGGCTACCTAAGTGCCACGGGATGCCCCACAGTCAAGTGGGTGAGGGGTGGTCAGGGAGAGGGGAGTGAAACGGGGCGACATGCCGGGCCACACAAGGCACCCCACGACCCAGTTCCACGCCACTCCACCCGGCGTCCAAGCGCCTACCAGGGAGCTCCGCATCGTCAGGTTTTTACTGTCTATACATCCGAGGGCCTGCTGGGATCCGAAAGGCTGGGGAAAGTCTGCAAAGGCTTTAAAGTGATCCCGAGGAGCTCCTACCTAAGGCGTTGAGTGCTGCCCATGGCTCCCCCACTGCGCCTGGCGGGTGCTGCCCTGGTTCCAAGTGCCCCCAGGCCCCAAGCTCTCGCAGTCCCTCCCGCTCCCAGAGTCGCGGCAGGACTGACCCAAGAGTCCACCAAGAAGCCTCTAGCCCACCGAGTCGAGCTGTTCGGAGGGAACGGGGCCCGGAGTCCCCCAGGAGGTGCCTCTCCACAACCTTCTGCGCTGACACAGGGTCGCCTCGTCTCCAGAGACGAAGTCTGCAGCCCCCTTAGACTTGACTTTTCAGTTGGGTTGGGGAGGGGATAGGAGGCTAGTGGAGGTGCCGGAACCGCCCCCTTTCTCCCACACCCCCACCCCCACCCCGCCCCCGGGTGCTCTGGGATCTACGCATAGACCTGTCCGCCCTGCACCTGCCGGGGGCCAGGACTCAGGGTTAGAACTCTGTGGCAGCCGCGTTCCGGCCCGGATCCCCTCAACTGCCGCCGCGGCCCGAAGGATCGGCACGCGGAGGCCGGCCCAGCCCCAGCCCCAGGCCCCAGGCATCTCCCTCCTGCCCTGCAGCAGACTCGGGGGGCGCTGCACTCGGCAATGAAGCCTGAGCGCAAAGTCTGCGCGCCGCGTGGGAGACGCGGGCGGGAGGGTGCGCGTGGCGCTGGTGTTTTTTCTTTTCAGAACCTTTCGACATCACTACAAAGTTTCTTAGTAGGCGCCTGGGCCCCGGGGTCGGAGCCTCCCACCGCCGCTGCTTCCTCTCCCTCCTCCCAGCCCCCTCGAGCCGAAAGAGACGGAGCCTCCGGCCGCCGAACTTCACCCCTCACTGCGGGGACCCCGGCGCCCCGAGCGCCGCCCTCCCCACCCCGTCCCCAGGCTCCGCGGTGGTGCTTCTCCCCGGGGCGAAGCTCGCCGGCCGGGCGCACTGGAAGGAGACACCCGCTGCCTCCCGAGGAACTCCTAATACCATCCATACAGCTTTAATGCGTTTATAATTCGATAAGTGATTTCAATTTGAAATTGTTAGTAACTAATTTTATGGGTAATTTTTCCACATCAAATATTTAAGCATCAGATTAAGGGAGCCAGTTCCGACACAGGATAATAAGGGGGTTCCCCCCCACCCCCCGCGGCCCCCCGCCTCCCTCAGATTCCTACCGAGTAGTTTTCCAAATCCCCAAAAGATGGCAGTCGAAGCCGACGTTCTTCTTTTCCTGCGGCCCTGCGAAGGGAGGGGCAGAAAGAGGGAAGAGGGAAGGAGCGAGAGAAAGGGGGAGTGAGGGAGAGAGAGGCAAAGGGAGAAGGAAAGAGACAAGAGAAAGGAGAGGGAGAAACTAGACGTTGTACGGACTTTTCAAAAGTCATTCTTTCACACATGTCTAATATAGGCAAAAAGCAGTGGTGAATTTCCTGGAAATGTCCTGGCAGAAAAGAAAGCCAAAAAACGTGCCTTGTGGGCTCAGAGCAGAGGATGTGAGAAACTCAGCACATTCCGGCTAACCCCTCCATTCAGAACAGAAGCAGGATAGGGGAGCCTGGCTTTTCGGCATTTCTTTGTATTTAACATTATATACATACTGTACAACTCAGAGGCTGTTTCCTCTACAGGACTCTGCCAGTTACCTAATGGGGGTGTGAGGAAAGGTGATGGGTGGGGGGCGGATTGCTGTGGGCGGAGGGGAGGCTGGGGCCAGAAGCGGATGAATTGCAGACCAGTTGCCAAAACTTTTTTTTTTTTTTTTTTTTCCCTGCTGCTGCTGCTGCGGCTGCCTTTGCTGCTGCCTTTGCTTTGAATGTGGGTAACTAGGAAACGGCAAGCCGTCTGAGAAGACGGAATTTCCAACGTGTAAAATGTTCTTAACGGAACCATTGAGCGAGTGCAATAAGGCGTGAGGGGGAACTAATCTTCCCATTTAAATGTTTGTGGCAATTTTATCTAAATGAATTTTAATGCTAAACGAGGGTAATTCCCCATTTGTAGCGCGTTTACTTCTCTTTCCTGTGCTTCTAAAGCAGTCGAACATCATGCAATGAACAATAACAATAAAAATACTGTCAAGGCATATTATTCATTTCGAATGTGTTATAATTACAGCTGATTAAATATGATAGGAGAATTTTAATTTTTTCGGAAAAATATTTAAATCATACTAAAAAGTAGTCTCATTCAACCGGCGCGCCCCCTCCCCAAATAAAAATAAAAAGCAGGTACAATTGCGTGCCCTTGTTTAGAAGAGGGCGTTTTGTTTTTGCCTTTTAAGAAACATCAAAAACGCTCTCAGCACCTCTATTATTTCCCTCTTTCGGTTAAGTGTCCTCAATAACCTCCGAGCTGGCTCTGAAATTTACAAGAGGAAAAGCTAAAATAGCATTAAGGGAGAGGTGGGGGTGTCCAGGCAGGGGGAAAAAGGACCCGCCAGAGAGCAAGGCTCTCACAAAACAGGCACGCAGAGAGGGGAACGCAGGCAAAGAACACAGTTTGTTTTATTTTTTTTCTAATTCACTGAACACTAATGATCTTGAGTCTTCATAGCCTCCATATTCCCTAATTCTTCTTCACTTGGACTCCTCTCCTTCTCCCAGGGCCTGCCCCCACCGCCCCCCCCCCTTCCTCCTCTCCCCTTTCTTTCCCTCCCCCACCCGGCAAGAGCTTCCTCTAGAATAAAGACTGAAAATAACCAACTCACCCAGGCATGTACTGGAGAGGAGGGGCAAATGGCTGGTTAGTTTATAAAGTTTATTATTAATTTTGAAAGTAAATAAATGGTTGTTAACGGCTAGTAACCACCTATCAAGAGAGAATTATTTCACGAATATGGACTATTTATGTAGGCGAAGAACTGCCACTGGGTCCGAATGGGAAACTGAAACAATCCCCTAGATGGGGTGGGGGCGGGGTAGGGCGGAGGGCGCTGCTTGCGAGGCTGCAGAAGGTCGAGCCTCGCTCTCTTTCTCCGGATCCACGTGTTTAGGAACCAGGCCCCATAAACAAAAGGTGAGAGAGTGCACGGCCGCTCCAGCAGGTGAGTCAGTCAATCACACGCCACCTAGTAAACCCAACCCACAGCTGGTTTCTCTTTTCAAATAGAAAATAGAATTGTTCAGGGCGGGTTTATAGGGTGACACGGGCCTGAATGTCAGGCTTGAGTTTAAGGCACTCTCCTTCGACCCATCCTTTGTTTACAAAGCAATCACTACTAAAAGCCTGATTTTTTAAAAACGAATTTGCCTTAATTAAAATATTTGTATATTTTCCTTAGCTTTGGGAAGCACTTTTTATAGCTGCAATTTTATTTCAATAAAATTATAAGCTATTCCAGCTTAAACATGTTATTTTGTACCATTTAGCTGGCTGCCATGCCGAAATTCTGTACAGCTGTTCTGGAAAATTGGTTAATAACCAGTTTGATCCAATGAGAACATAGAGCATATTTATAAAAATTAGATTTTTGAAGTCTGGTCTCTTCATCCATGTAGTTAATTTCCTAATAAACATATACTGCTCATCCTAGGTAACATCCTTAGTGAAAGACGTGGCTCAGTCCTTTAGGTTTGCCATCATGTGCAAGAATAATTTCACTGATATTAGATGAGTAATTCTGTTGGCTGTAATCTGAGTCTACAGTTAGTTTAGTGCCCTTAGGCCTTAAATTTGCTGATATTAGGAGTTCATTAAGTCAGCTTAAAGAAATCAGTGACTATTATTAAATAACTTACTTTGTGGTTCAAATTTTCAAATGCATATATATCTTAGGGAGCTAAAATTAATTTCTGTATTTACTGCATTCATCATGAAAAATTTGGGGGGCAGTAAACAAATTTTTCAAGCAGTGGAGTCAGCATGACAAAAATAATCTTGTTTTTATTTTAGATTCAGATTTCATTACTGCACTCAAACGACTACAACTGGGCTTGGCGTTATTATACAATCCAAACTGTTTCCGTCAGAAACGCTAAGACTCAGTGTGCAATG